>NC_083601.1:53499594-55999594 GCF_029168945.1 Cannabis sativa
TTTGTCGACTCATAATTACTGTTTACATGTGTAGGTAAAAGGAAAGCTAAGGATGAACAACAGTGAGTGCGAGCATATGAAAATTGTACATGTCAGGGCAATTAGACCTGAAACATACGATCTTCGGGACAGCAGGCTGTATTTTGAATAGTCGCTAGGCGATAATTTTTTTGAGTTCTTTTTATAAGAATAAATGACATTTTTAAAAATCATCTAAAAAATGTGTATATTTATTGAAAAATTTCTGTTAATTTGGGCCCCATGATTGGGTCCGTCTTGGTATTATATTATTATGGGTACAATTAACTATCAGATCCCATATAATTTAATTTAGAGATAATTACATAAAATACCATTTTTTGTAAAATTTTTTACATTTTTACGTTCAATTTTTTTTTTTTTTTTACAATTTTATGGTATTTTATAAAAAACACAAGAAAATAATATACAAATAACAAAAAATTAAGAATAAATAACAAGAATACAATATAAAAATACACTAAAAAACTGTATTTTATGTAAATAAAATCTAAAAACTGTAAAAAAAAAAAATATATTAAAAATTCTATACAAACCGTATTTTTGTAATTTTTTTATTATTTTTTTGTATTTTTTAAAATTATCATTTTAATTTAATAATTCTTTAAATATATTCTAAGTGTGACCTATACAATAGACTACCAGAGCATACTACCCTTAATTTGGCATTTATGTACTCTTCTAGGTTGTAAGATTATTAATATATTATTATATAGTACCACCGCGCGCCACCTTTGATTATTCAAACTTTTTTCTTTATTATTTTAGTTTGATTATCTTGACCGCCATCACACAATATTCTAACAAAATTAAGCCTTACCAGTCACCAGTCAAAATTGAGTACATACAGAATTTCTATCGCTATATATAATGGTAACAAATTAACAATACCTACCAAGCCATATATCCAACTTCAAAAGAAAAACATCAACCTACAAAATCAAAACCAAAGAAAAACAAAATGGTGAGTGGGCAAGTTTTCCATGAGTTGGAAGTGAAAGCAGCTGCAAACAAAGTTTGGGAGATCTATGGAAATGCCCAAGAGCTGGGGAAACTTGTTGTGAACAACCTCAAAGGTTCAATCCAGAAGATTGAAGTTGTCGAAGGCGATGGTGGTGTTGGCACTCTTATCGAGTTCCATTTTGCCCCGGATGGTAATTAATTAATAATATATATCATAAACTTACAACTTTCTATTATAATATCTTAATCAATTTTCACGTGCGAAATCACACGTCGGAATATTTTTTTTTTTTTCATAACGGTCTTCGTTATAGTTACAGTAGTATCCTTTAAATTTTCGAAAAATTTCAAATAATTTACAATGCCGAAAACAGAATTCCTAATATCTCAAATATTTAATTAACAAATAACACACAATTTTTTTTTCTTTTTTTTATAAAACAAATCGTTCAAATAATTATATTGCTAAAATAAAACAAAAAATTAAACTTTAAATAAAACTAACATTTTAACATTTTAAGTGGCTTAATACGTAACATTAATGTAATTATATATATACTTAAAGAATAATTAGGCTACACTAAGTTAATATGAATAATATGATTAATTATATATTGATGTATTATATATGTTGATTTGAGGTGCAGGTGAGTTTAAGTTCAAGAGTCACAAAGAAAAGTACACAAAGGTAGATAATGAGAAGAGGGTGAAGGAAGTAGAGGTTATTGAAGGAGGATACTTGGAGTTGGGGTTCACACTTTACAGAGTTAGATTTGAGATAATTGAGAAAGATGAAGGTTGCTCCATTATCAAGTCCACCATTGAATATGACCTTAAGGATGACTCTGTTCACAATCTCCCTGCAGTCACTCTTGACCCTCTTGCTGCTATAGCTCTTGCTGTTCAAAACCAAGTCACCAAAAATTAATAATATATACTTAAATATCATATCATATTAATAAATAAATTATATGAATAACCATTATATAGTTATATGGTGTTCTGATCAATTGTACTCTCATACAACTAAATTTCCTTTTTCATTTTATTGAGGGATGCAAAGTTTATCATAATTTTTTTATGGTTTTGTAATGTGTGGAAGGAGTTGTTTTCTCTCTATGTTTTTATGAATAAATAGAATTTGTTCCCCCAAATTATAACTATTATAGAGTTTTGTTCCTCTAAAAATTTTTGTTATAAAAATTTCTTTAAAAATATAATGCTAATAAATTGAATTTTAAATAATTTAAAGTTGTTAACTAAATTATTTTAATACAATTATATATACATGTTACGACTACATAATCAAATTGTTTGTTTTGAACAGTAAGTAAAATGTGACTGAAGAGAGATAATTACAATAATTTTTATAATTCTGAAAAATAATTTGCATAAGAAAAAAAGTCTAAAGGATCGTTTTGAAGGATATTTTGAAAGGATCTTTTGTCATATTTGTTATGGGTATTATTGGTACGGTTGGAGGCTTATGTTTTGAACTCCCCCAAAGTCTACTAAGCTCCAAAATATAATAAAATACAACTAATACATATCTTATCTATATTAAAATGAACGTGTAGTGTCTAGAGATGGAAATTGATTGGTTAATGTATGGGGAATGCAATCCCCGCCCCCATCTCCGCTACCTATTTATACCCCCATCCCTGCCCCATCCCCGTCTAATAACCAACGGATTCGGGGTAGGGGAATACCCATCGGTTATGGGGAACTCATCGGGTATCCATTAAGGTAAAATGAAAAAACAAATTAATTTAAAATAATTGAAAAAAATAAGTTAAACCAATATTCTCACAAATATTTATTATGCATTCATAATTCATAGAAGATAAAAAATAAACCTACTTAAAAAAAGCATAACCTAATAGAAAATAAAAACTAAATATGTGTCAAAGTTTGAAAAAAAAAAACAAAAAAATTTATATATATATCTATATCGAGGTCGGATATGGTGCGAGTAGTATTATCCCCGCCCCCGCCCCATTCCCGCTTCGGGTATTGAAATTGTCCCCCACCACCGCCCCATTAACCACTAAGATGGGGAATCCCCACCCCATTAGGGGCGGGTCCCCGCGGTTACCCATCCCCACGGTACAAATTTCCATCTCTAGTAGTGTCAACCTACCTCTTCGAAGGGTTGGCCTTGATTTATCTGACTAGTACTGATGGTTAAATAAAGTAAGAGAGTAATGGGAAAGGGTTGGGCTTGATTTAGTTAATTATTGTGGAAATTTACACAAATACTGTAAAATGAGCCAAATTTTACAAAAAATATATATATCTATTCTATATAAAGTGTGCCTATATAATTAAATTCTTGGTTTATGAGAAATTCGTGGGTGTGATTTTTTATTTATATTTAATAAAATAATAAAATATTATTTATATATAATAAAATAATAAAATAAAAATAAAACAAATCCCATTTAAACTGATATTATTTATATATATACAATATTATATATTGTTCTCATGTGATATTATTTAAACCATAAATTTACTATCCTATTTTGAATTTAATTAAAACCAACAAAATATATATACCTAATCTTGTACGTATATCTCTCATTTTTTCTAATTTTTTTTTATTAAAATTAATTATTTTAAATAAATAAAAATTCATAATAAAAATCTAATCTCTAAATTTTCTCTATTACTATACTATTTTGAATTTAATTAACAACAATAAAATATATGTACGTATATTTTTCATTTTTTTAATATAAATTTTCTATATACATATATATTTATACAAAAAAAATAGAGATAAAAAATAGTAGTGAAGAGATCCAAAAAATTTCACATAAGCTTCAAACACACTCTAAAAAAAGTATCATTTATAATTCTATGTGTAACTAATTTATTTGTTTATTTGGATGATTTTAGTCCATATATCTCAAATTATACTTTTTAATTTTTATAATTCGGTTATAGCACGTAAAAATATTTGGGTTGATGTAATCATAACAGTATATGTATAGCTTTAGTTGAGCATGAATTGTCCATTTGATTTTGTTTTAAGTTTAGATTTTACAATTGTATTTGAATACTTAGCTATATGTATATGTGGATCTTGAGTTTATCGGGTTAATTTGTTGAAAATATACTTAGCTATATATATATGTATATTTTACAAATATACATAAACACATATATTTTGTTGAATCTATCATGGAGTGCTATGAGATTGATGAGAGGCTTCAAGAGAAGAATGATATTAAGATAAATTTGGAGAGCATTGCTTTGTTATAATATTATTTGGAAGCTATCATATTTCTTGTTTTTTATATTCTTTCTTTCATATGTCGAGTTAAGTGTCCATAGTAAGTGTGTAGCATTATTATTTTTTAAATATATTTCAAGCTAATCTCCATTCTCCTCTTTTCTTTCTGCAAATTTTAAATTTGATTTTTCACTATTGATTTTCAAATAACCCCACACACTAATTAAAATTAGCTTTTAAACCATTTTAAATTATATGATTATTTATTGAATTTTTTTCAATTAAATTATAGAGCACCTAACATAAAACTAAGTATACGTGCATTGCACGTAATTTTCTTCTAGTATATATATATATATATATATATATTGGGACACGAAAATTTTAGGAATAAATGCATAAGGTACCATTTTTTTGTAAAATATTTACATTTTTACGTTCAAAGAATATTTTTTTTTTTACATTTTTACGGTTTTCCAAAAAATAACACGAAAACAACATAAAATCAACAAGAAAACAACATAAAAGTAACATCAAAATAACAACAAAAAAATAACATACATGCATATAATAAAAAATTAACAACAAATGAACAAAATTTCAGCATAAAAAGACCGTATTTTATGTAAATAAAATCAAAAAATTGTAAAAATGTTTAAAATTCCGTGAAACTGTATTTTTGTTATTTTTTTGTTATTTTTGTGCATTTGTGAAATTAACCCACTATTAACATTTATACTGATCAAGTTTGCTTTTTATCTCAAACTCAACAACCACAATCGGCAACTACCAATCAACTATAGAGCAGCTGGAAAACAATCATAATTTAGGACTCCAATTTTGAAAAAATAATGTAAAAATCAAATAAAACAAATGTAAAATAACAGTAAAACTATAAAAACAAAACTCTCTCATTGTCTAAACTTACTCAGAGTCAAACAAATCTAGTGTGTCCTCATGGACACAACCTTTTATTGGAATTAGAAAGCAATTCTTCATTGGCTTGTCAGACAAAAAAGTTCAAGTGATCAAACCAGGTAGAATTATTGAGGTTTGACCTCTTGAACACTTGGACCAAACTTTTAGTTAAAAAGAATTATGAATCACCTTAACCAACTTAGGGTGCATTTGTTTTTATTAAGATCCAGACCACTAAATCTGAATGCACATCTGAATAATCAGATATCATATCTGAATCTGAATACTAAAATATATAGACTGTTTGTTTTTTCCACATCTGAATGTATTTTTTTGGAGTTTTTAATTATATAATGTTAATAAATTTATTATATTATATCTAATTTTAAAAAAAGTATTCAAATATTCAAATACAAAACATAATTAATTTTAAGAAATTTAAAGTATCAATTGTTTCCTCTTCTTTGCATTAGCTTTAATGCAAGTTCATTTCTCAAATTGTTCATGAACTATGCATCTTCTGCTCTTCAACTGGGTTCATTTGTTTCCTCCATTATTTGTTCTTCTAGTCCTTCCTCAAAGATTACTTGAAGTTGATCAAATTGATTGAATAATTCATCATTGATACGCTCCTTCCTGATAAAATTGTTAATTGTAAAACATGCAATAACAACATCTCTTTGGACATGAAACTCATATGGAGCTATCTTATCTAGTATTGGAAATCTTGCTTTCAAAATTCCAAATGAACGTTCAATAACATTTCTAAGTTGAGCGTGAGCATGATTAAACTTCTCCTCTTTTGTTACAGCACACCTACGGCGATAATCTCCTAACCAATATCGAACATTGTGATAAGGAGGTAAAAATCTCCGAGAGCATGGATATGCTGCATCGCATAAGTAATACTTATCTGAAATGTATACACATAAAAATGTTGAATTAGTTACAATATATAATTAGGTTATCATATCAATAAATTACATTTCCCTAATCACTTACTTGGAAGAGGAAATGGAAAACAATTATTTGGATTGGCTACTATCTCTTTTAGAACTCGCGAATCATGTGCTACTCCTTTCCATCCTGCATAAACATACGTAAAGACAATGTTGAAGTCACATATTGCTAGAACATTTTGGTAGCAGTTACCCTTTCCTCTACCTCTATAAGTAGTTTGTTTATCAAGTGAGATTACAGCATGCACTAGTGTTCCATCAAGTACACCAATTGCCCCTGCAATAAATTTATAAGTTAAAATATTTTATGACACATATTTTACTTATACAATCATGATTTAAAAATACAATACCTTGAAAATTTTTCTAATATTTTTTTTAGCAGCTGGAATATTGGAATCAAGATCAACTGTGGGTACTATCATCTCTTTTGCAAAATACATCATTGCTTCAAGAACCTCATGAAAATATTTGTGAACAGTTTGTGAAGAGTGTTGAAATCTTCGCTTCATGACAACAAATCGCTCATTATGTGCTATGATAGTTAAAAACATTGCTATCTTTTCTTCAACTGATACATGCTTACTATCTTTAATCTATTCTCTCTGTCTTAAATGATTGCACAAATGAACAAATGCATCACGAGACATCCACATCAACTCTATGCATTGTCGATTTGAGCCATATAACAACTCCAAAGTGTATCTTGCACCAGATAGAGTTGATGTATTATCTTTAACTCTAGGTAAATAGTTGCGTTTACGTGTACATACCAATAGAAAGTCATTAAGAGTAAAAGTTGATCCTCAAATTTCATATTAAATCTGTTAAAAAAAAAATTATAGCCACTTTAGAAGGACAATACTAGGGTTTAAAATGAAACATTCATAGATAACTATAATAGATCAATAAAGTTCGATACACAAAAAGAAAAATATGTTGATGTAACAAATAAAAGTTATCTAGGCATATATAATTATATCTTAATTAACTAAATAAAAAATATCTCAATTTTTTTCCATGGCCTTAACCCAATTCTCCATTATGTTGACGTCTTTCATGTTCATCCATGCTTTTCTATAGCTATCACCTTCACAAAGTATGCCAATAGTTTCACTATACAAAGGCTCCTCCCATCCAAGTCCATCCAATTTTTCCATGTAATTCTCAACTTCAGGACCACTATTCTTTTCAATTAACAACTCCAATGCAACAGACATCTTATCATCAATATCATGTTGAGATGAAAGCTTTCTTTTCTTCTTTTGTCCTCCTAAAGGAATTGAATATTGAGATGGAGAAGTATTATCAGCTTCATCATTTTGGTTAATAGGTGTATTTTCTTCAGCATAAGCATCGGTCTCAATATTAAGAGATGTAGATGAGTTAATAGGTCGAGAAATTGTACAACTAAGACTCCAACCATAAAATCCAGTTGCAGTAGTACCATCAAACCGCTTAGTTTAATTTAAAAATTAATAGTTAATCATGTTTAATTATGAAAATTATTTATAGCTATTTAAATAATTATTATGCTGTTATTGTTGAATTCTGAAATGCATTTTATGTCATTTAGTGATTTTCATAAGTTTGCATTTCCGGTGCCCGGTAACATGGAACTCGGTGTTTGGCTCAGTAAAATCACAACTTAGTATGTTAGTAGATTGGGACGGTTTATTAGACATTGGGAATGTCGGGATTGGCCGGGAATTTAGAATTTCCCAAAATACCCCTTTAGTGTTATTTATGTTATTTTAGCATGGAGGGGCAAATTGGTCATTTTGCCCCATTGTTGTTTTGTCCTTTAGTGGATTTTTAAATGGTGGAATTATGTGGTTTATTAAGTATTGTTGGCTGAAATAAAACAAAAGGTTTATGTGCTTTTATTTTCTTTTTCCAAGTTAGAAAAATTAGAAAGTTAGAAAATTCAAGGCTCTCTTTCCTTCTCTCTATTTCGGTTTTGAGCAGCTGGGTTTGGGGGGGAATTCTCTTGGATTTCAAGCTGGTTTTAGCATTAATTTTGACCTCAAGTTGTTGGTAAGATCCTTGTAGCTCTCCCTCTTAGTTTCTTGAAGATTTTTGATGAAATGATGATGTTTGCATGCTTAGTTTAAGTTGATGTTGTTGCTGTGATTTTGTAGTTGTTTGCAGAGGTTTAAGCATGATAAATTGAGGTTAATTAAGCTGCTTGTGATGCTTGATAATTAGGTTGCTTAAAGTTATGATTTTTTCTATTCAAAAGCTTAAGGTTTTCAAAGAGAAAATTGGAGTTTTGGTGGCTGTAGTTGTTGCATGAGTTAGGGTTTGATTTCTGCAGATTTTATAGGCTTGAATATGTGATTTTAATCAAGGTTTAATGCATGATATGATGCTTAGTCAAGTTTTGAGTTTTAGAACTCAATCTTGAACCTTTAATGGTGAAATGAGTTTCTGTGGTTGAAGCTCGGTTTTGTTGCTTTAGAAATGCTCTTTGGGATGTTTAGAACAGGTCTGGAAGGTTTGGAATGAATTGGTTTTGATTTGATGAAGTTATGAATTTTTTATTTTAGTCTGCGAGGGACCGGAATTCCGGTTGTGCATTCGGAATTCCGGATGGGGTTTTGAAAATTTCCAGAACTGGAATTCCGGTTGGACAACCGGTCTGCCGGTTGGGCAATTTTCAGAAACCCTAAATTTCCTTGTTTTTATATTATTTGGGGTATTGCCATGCTTTTTATCGATAGGGAAACTTTTAGTTCCTAGTTTATGTCCCCGGGAAGTGATTTAGCGTATCACTTATAGTGTTGTGATTGTTATGGTTTAGGAGCCTGTAAACCGCCGCGCAGTTCGTTCCAATCAGGTTGACTGGCAGACCTGAATTTGGAATCCAGGTAAGATTAGTATAACAGTATGCATATATAGATTACATGTTTAGCGTGCATGTAGGAAGCCTGTTAGATTACATTAGATATGTATGTTGGCTTCGAACCATCCGACTGTGTCACATCGGTACAGGCTAGAGTATGACTAGCAGCTGGAGTATGATCAGTGTACCGAGTATAGGCTGACGCTGTATCACATCGGCACAGGCTAGAGTATGACTAGCAGCTGGAGTATGACCAGTGGGCCGAGTATAGGCTGATACTTGGGTTGGTGGTTCCGTACTATTTGACGTATCACATCGGTACAGGCTAGAGTATGACTAGCAGCTAGAGTATGACCAGTTCGACCGAGTATAGGCTGATACTGTAACACATCAGTACAGGCTAGAGTATGACTAGATACTGGAGTATGACCAGTTCGACCGAGTATAGGCTGTTAATTGTCAATAGTACCGTCCTTATGAACGTTTAGGACTCAGTATCGTGTTGGACACGGCAGTTAGGGTTATGGTCAGGGGTATGGGCGTCTGATCATGACTCGAGATTTATGTATGATTATTATTATGCTTTTCCTACTGAGTCTGTCGACTCACAGTGCTATGTTTATGTGTAGGTAAGGGCAAGACCAAAGCTGTGGAACCGTGAGGATGAGCCTATGAAGATTGTACATGTCAGGGCGGTTAGGCCTGGAGCGTACGATCCTCGGGACAGCAAGGCTATTTGTGTAATTAGTCGCTAGGCGACAAGTATTTTGTATAGACAGTAAACTTTTGTAAAAGGTTTTGTAATCGGGATCCCGAGTATTTTGTATAAGTATTTTACAAGTTTAATTAAAAATCAAAAATTTTAATTAATCACGATGTCCATAAACCTCTTTGATTAGCAACGAGCTGCACAGTACGTTTAAAAAATCACGTAATACGCCTATGCTAGTTAGGGTGTTACAATTTGGTATCAGAGCCGCCAGGTTGTCTTCCGAAGATCGTCACGACATGTACAATCATCATCAGCAGTTAGCTCGTTCTACGGTTCAGTAAGCTTTTATTGCTTTAATAGTTTATTTAATTTTTATGAAATAAGAAAAGCCTGATAGGAAGCATGTTAGTAGCTTGATAGTAGCATAGGCGCATGTTTTGTTTTTAATTTCTAAATTAAGTGGCATTAGTAAGCTCTCGTTGATCGTGACCTGAAATGCCAACTCGGGGTTTCGAGGCTGTTCAGACTAGATGAACACCAGATGAAATATTAGGAGTCAGGGCATCTCAGTCGGGTCAGATCAAGGTCAAGGAGCTCAGTTTCCCCCAAGTGTTATGGGTCGAGGTAGAGGTCCCAGGGACAGGGCTCGTGGTCGGGGTGATGTTAACTCGCCACAGGCTGCCCAAGTCAATCAGGAAGCCCAGAACTAGGAAGTTAGGTTTGCTGAAATGCAAGCCAGATCAGAGGAGCAAGATAATGAGATTCAGAGATTGAGACAGCAGGGGGCTCCTGCAGTGCCTGTGCCAGAAGTTCCAGTGGCACCCGCCCCTGCTGCTCAGGCCGAAATAGTAGTAGCGGCAAACTGAGTGGAACCCTTGTATGAAAGGTTCCGGAAGCAAGCCGAGCAGTGGCTAACAGTGATTACGAAGATATTTAATTTTATGAGTGTGATGGAATACCCTACGCAGTTTGATCGGTTGGCGAGGTTGGCCTCGGGATTTGTGCCAACCGATTTCAGTAAGAAAGAAAAATATCTTGATGGACTTAATGTGAAGATCAAGTATGACCTTATGATCACTACCGACGACAAGATCACCTGTGCTGCGACGGTGGAGAAAGCACTGCGAGCTGAGGGCACAGTTGGATGTAGGTTGGAGTCAGTTAGGACTCCAGTAAGTGGCGGGGCTCCTATCCCTCCTGCATCAGGTTTCAGCAGGGGAGGTAGTGGTTCGGCCATGGACTAGAGGAGGAAATCATCCACTGCATCCGGTGGCTCGGGGCAGAACAAGAGGTTCCGAGGGAACCAGAATCAAGGCGGTCGTCAGGGTAGTGTTGAGACCCGTTATTCCTACCCGGAGTGTCTCATTAGTAAGAGGCATCCTCCGGGTGAGTGCTAAGGTCAAGGATGTTTTTGTGTGGCTGCCAGAATCTTTAGTAAATTGGATAGACCGTATGATAGTTATGAATCAGGGTTTGGAACCCTATTACCTGGCGGAGAGTTAGTTATCTCCAAAAGGTGGATTAGGTCTATGCCGATCAGAATAGATGGTAGAGAGTTAAGTGCTGACTTGATAGAGATGAGCCTAGTAGAGTTCGATATTATTTTAGGAATGGATTTCCTATCTAAATATTCGGCTAGTGTTGATTGCAAAAGGAAGATGGTGATCTTCCAACCGGAAAGTGAAGAACCTTTTGTGTTTGTTGGTTCAGTTCGGGAATCTTGGATCCCAGTGATTTCGGCCATGTCAGCTAAGGAGTTGTTACATGGAGGTTGTTTAGGGTTCCTGGCCGTGGTGATGGACACCACTCGGCCAGATGTCATTTGGCCAAAGGATATCAGAGTGGTTCGGGAATTTCTAGATGTTTTTCCCGAAGAACTTCCAGGGTTACCACCTCAGCGGGAGATTGACTTCGTTATAGGTTTGGCACCAGGGGTGGAACCGGTTTCCAAATCCCCGTATAGAATGGCTCCAGCTGAACTTAAAGAGTTAAAGATTCAGCTCCAGGGGTTGCTGGACATAGGGTTTATTCGGCCTAGTGTGTCACCCTGGGGAGCTCCGGTTTTGTTCGTTAAGAAGAAAGATGGGACTATGAGGATGTGTATCGATTACAGAGAATTGAACAAGCTAACAGTGAAGAATAAATATCCATTATCTAGGATCAATGATCTATTTGATCAGCTTCAGGGGAAGACGGTCTTTTCCAAGATTGATCTCCGCTCGGGTTATCATCAGTTGAAAATCCGAGAGGAGGACATTCCGAAGACGGCTTTCCGTACTAGGTATGGACATTATGAATTTTTGGTTATGTCGTTTGGACTAACCAATGCTCCTGCAACACTCATGGATTTGATGAATAGAGTATTCAAGGATTTCCTCGATATCTGTGTGATTGTGTTTATCGACGACATCCTTGTGTGCTCTCAGTCAGAAAAGGAGCATGAGTTACATCTTCAGATGGTTTTGCAAAGGCTTCGGGAACACAAGCTTTATGCCAAATTCAAGAAATGTGAATTCTGGCTATCTCAAGTGTCCTTCTTAGGGCACATTGTTAGCAAAGATGGGATCAAGGTGGATCCCGGGAAGATAGAATTTGTCAGGGATTGGCCGAGACCGAAGATAGTGACAAAAATTAGAAGCTTCTTGGGTTTAGCTGGGTATTATCGTAGGTTCGTGGAAGGGTTTTCTAAAATTTCAACACCCTTAACCGAACTTACAAAGAAGAATCAGCGGTTTGTCTGGTCAGATAAGTGCGAAGCTAGTTTTCAGGAGCTGAAACAGAGATTGATTACCGTTCCAGTGCTAGCTTTGCCTTCAGACAACGAGAAATTTGTAGTTTATTGCGATGCATCCAGACAGGGTCTGGGGTGTGTGCTGATGCAAGCCGATCGGGTTATCGCTTATGCCTCCCGTTAGTTAAAGGATTACGAACAGCGATACCCGACTCATGATCTAGAGTTGGCCGCGGTGGTTTTTGCATTGAAGATCTGGCGGCATTACCTTTACGGAGAAAGGTCTGAAATCTATACCGATCATAAAAGTCTCAAGTATTTCTTTACTCAGAAAGATTTGAACATGAGACAGAGGCGTTGGTTGGAATTAGTGAAAGATTACGACTGTGAGATTCTCTATCACCCCGGGAAGGCCAATGTAGTGGCCGATGCCCTGTGCAGGAAGGGTCCCGGACAGGTGGCTAGCATGATTCAAATCTCACTTCAGTTAGCTGAAGACATGGTTAGATCCAGCATTGAGTTTGTGGTAGGTCAGCTTCACAACTTAACGCTGCAATCTGATCTGTTAGAAAGAATTAAAGTCGCTCAGATGACTGATCCAGAGTTAGTGAAAATCAGAGATGAGGTTATGGCTGGTCAAGCCAGGGATTTCTCAATGTCAGACAACGGGATAATTCTGTATAAAGCTAGGGTTTGTGTTCTGAGTAGTGTGGAACTCAGGAATGAGATCTTTGAGGAAGCTCATTCTACCCCTTATTCTCTGCATCCCGGCACCACTAAGATGTACCAAGATCTTAAACCATACTTCTGGTGGAGCGGTATGAAGAAGAATTTGGTAGAATTCGTATCGAGATGCCTCACTTGTCAGCAGATTAAGGCTGTGTTAGAAAAATTAATACAAACCCCAAGATCAATTTGTATATAACATAGAACACAATAATAAGATATAATAATTAGGTATGTGTACCTGATTGATCCATAGCAATTATCTCTGTTTGATCCACAGCAGTTACTCCACTTTGATAGTGCAATACTATCAACTAAGTCTTCCTCCCTAGATCTCTAAATCAGAAGCAGTTTATTTATCTGATTCTCAAAAGGTATACAATTGTGATGAGACAATATGTATTTATAGAGTTAGGGAGGGGACTTAGCTACAAAACCCTAGTTGGGTTGGGCCTGCTCATCAAAGGCTTCAGTCAACTAGAAAAGCCCACACTTCTGCTTCACCTAGACTTTACACACAGATGCTAAGCCCATTAACAATTGATCACCAGCAACATGGGCTAACACAGCAAAGAACTATCCAATCAACCCAAGTTTTAATAAAACCAATAAAACTTAATGTAAGCCCAAATAAAAAGTCTAACATTCTCCCACTTGGGCTACATTAATTTTAATACATATATATTATATATCAAAATAATTTTGTTTGAAAACGACTCATGGGTTGAACAACAGGAAAACATTTGTGGCCACTTTAAAAATGATAGTTCTCTGATAGCATCTCAACATACCGGTCCAATTTAACCTTTGCTAATGAACTATGACAGTCATATTGTTTTTAACTCAACAAAAGACATTCATAATCACAAATACCAAAGTATTAAATCGACATGGTCAATAAGTCTAGTAGTGTGGTAAGGAATTATGTTCAACATGTGATCAATTTAAAATAACATAATATCCTTATCAGTCCTCAATTTCACTGATACCGTGATGCTTAATATATAGGCAGTGAAATTAAACATACACTACTTAATAAATAAGTAAGTGTCACTAAACTTGCTTAAAACATTAAGCCAACAAAATATCATTGTCATTTAGTAAATACAATGATCACAACAAGATATGAACTACATGCTTTCAATTCAATTATTCTCGAGAATATAACAAAGCCTAACTGAAAGCATAAACATCCAATAATCAAAAAAGTATATTGGCCCACAAAGTAGTTCATAACATCAACAAGTAAATTACATATAAATGTAATCTCAAAAGATAAAACAAGAAACTCCCACTAACCCAAAGGAACAAAAGATTATAAAAATGCTCATATTAAAAACATGTTTATCAAACAATATGACACTTAATCCTTTGGTTAGAGGATCTGCAAACATCAACTTGGTCTTTCAATATTCTATCACAATGTCTCCTTTCTTAACCAAGTCTTTAATAGTGAGATACTTTATTTCCTTAATTTTGGAAGCACTACTAATCTCATTATTCTTTGAAAAGAAAACAACAATACTATTATCACAATAGATTAGTATAGGAGAGGAAATAGGATCAACTAGTCGTATCTCTAAAATCAAATTCTTTAACCATAAAGCTTGCAAAGATGCCCCATAACATGCAACAAATTTAACATACATAGTAGATGATGTGATTAAAGTCTTATTTCTAAGAAATAGCAGCACCAACAAAAGTGAAAATATAGCCAGAAGTTGACTTTAAATCATCTACACAACCACCAAAGTCTGAATTTGAATAACCAACAACTCGAAGATTGTCAACATGCTTATACACAAGCATAAAACTCTTCGTTCTTTGCAAATATCTCAAAACTTTCTTGGCTACAACCCAATGATCATGGCCAGGATCAGATAAATATCTCCTAAGAACATCGACCATGAAAGCAATATCAGGTCTAGTGCAAACCTAAGCATACATCAAACTCCCTACTGCACTTGCATATGGGATATTATTCATTGATTCTCTTTTTAAGTCGTTCTTAGGACAATGTTGCTTAGTAAATTTGTCCCTTTCAGAATAGGAACAGAACCAGCTTTACACAAATCCATGTTGAACCTTTTGAGCACACGATTAATGTAAGCTTCTTGAGATAAGCCAAGAACTTTTCGATTCCTGTCACGATGGATCTCAATCCCCAAAACATAGGATGCCTCTCCAAGATCTTTCATATCAAAATTGGAAGACAGAAAATTTTTGGTCTCATTTAGTAATGACAAATCACTGCTGGCAAGTAAAATATCGTCTACATAAAGAACAAGAAAAATATGATGACTCCCACTGATCTTCATATAAATACACTAGTCAAACTTGTTCTCGATGAAACCCAACAGTGTCACAACCTTATCAAACTTCAAGTACCACTGGTGAGATGCTTGCTTGAGACAATAAATAGATCATTTCAATTTGCAAACTAAATTGTCATTTCTATTTTCCTCGAAGCCTTCAGATTGAGACATAAAAAATTTGCTCACTCAATTCTCCATTCAGAACAATAGTTTTAACATCTATTTGATGCAACTCTAAATCAAAATGCGCAACTAAGGCCATAATAATTCTGAATGAATCTTTAGTAGAAACAGGGGAGAAAGTTTCAGTGTAATCAATACCTTCTCTTTGAGTAAAGCCTTTAGCCACTAAACGCGCTTTAAACCTTTCAATCTGTCCCTTTTTATCCCTTTTAGCCTTTAAAATCCACTTACAACCTATTGGTTTAAAACCATCAGGTAATAGAACTAACTTCCTCATATACATTATTTTTGCCCATGAACTTAATCTCATCATTCGTAGCTTCTATCCATTTTGAAGAATGTGGACAATTAGGTGCTTCACTATAAGTGAGAGGTTCCACAAAATGACCAAGATTACATTCACCTTCTCCAAGGTAAATAAAATTATCATCACACCTTATTGACATCTTTTTGTCTTTGAGATCTCCATATAGAAGGTACTTCTGGAATAACCTCTATTTATTGACCATCATTTTGAATGTCATATTCCACAATTAGCTTTCTTTGATAACATGACCCTCATCAACAACAAAACCTTCTTCAATAATAGGTTCCTCATCAATAATAGGACCCTCGTCATCTTAGATATTATGAGCAATATATTCATCAGTAATGGGAGTGTTATCAACTAGAGTAAGAATAAGACTGCTATTATTATCATCTCTTGAAAAAGAGATAGGAATAAAAATTCCTTTAGATGACTCCCTCATTTCAAGAGATGTTGAAGGAATATTTTCAGCAACATCAAATTCTAAAAATTTAGTAGTCTGCGATTCAACAATTCACGTACCACGAGTAGGACAGTAAAAGCGATAGCCTTTTAATCGCATTGGATAACCAATGAAATAACAACAAACTGTAGTCGGATCTAATGTTTCAAATTAGGAACATAAATCCTTACTTTAGCTGGACAATTCGATACACGAAGATGATTCAGATTAGTCTTTCGCCTAGTCCACAACTCAAAAAAAAAGGTTTTGGGAACAGATTTATTGGGAACACGATTTAATATATAAGTTGCAATCATGAGTGCTTCACCCCATAAAAAACTCTTGAAGATTTGATCTACTCATCAAACATCTAACATATCCATGGGAGTGCGATCTCTCCTTTCAGCAACGCCATTGTACTCAGGTGAACCCGACATAGTGTATTGAACAACTATACCATTTTCTTATAAGTACTCTGCAAAAGGCCTCATGTGTTGTCCAGATTTTGTATAACGACCATAATATTCTCCTCCACGATCAGAATGAACAACTTTGATGACTCTTTGTAATTGTTTCTCAACCTTATTTCAAAAAATTTTGAATTTATCAAGGGCGTCAGATTTTTCTTTAATTAAATAGGTGAATCTATAACAAGAAAAATCATTGATAAAAGTGATAAATACTTGTTTCTGCACAACGTGGTGGAATAAGGTCCACTAATGTCAGTGTGGATAATCTCTTATAAAGAGTGACTATAGATAACACTCTGCTTTCTTATTTTAGTCAATTTTTCACAAGTACAATCAGCACAAGTATTCCAACCAGAAACATCAACAAGAGGAAGAATTTTAGCTAGAAGGAATCGATCAATTCTTTCTTTAGAAATATGACCCGATCTATCGTGCCATAATAATAAGGATGTTATCTTAATATAAGATTTCTTATCCACAATATTCACAGCATTGAAAAAGGAAGCTAAGGAAGTCAATGATAATTTGAAAAGACTATCAGAGTAAAAACAGTTTCCAATTATTCGGAGTCAAACATAATGTTAACACTATAATTAGTAAAACGAAAAGAAAATCATTGTTTAACTAAACGCGGAAGCGAAACTGAATTACTTTAAAAGTAAGAATCAAGAAAGTACTGTTCAAAACAATCTGAACACTAAATTGTAATTCAAGAATAAATATGTGCCAACATAAATAACGTGAACTCCAATATAAGTGCCCACTGTAAGCATTGACTCCCTCTCACTTGGCTTTCTGAGATCCCTTAGCCCCTGGCTGTGGTTGCTTATTTTCATATTTTCTTTATCCTTTGTCGGGCTTGAGTTGAGAAACAAAGTGAGAAGAATCATTCGTCTCATTTTGTTAGCTTGCTTGTTTCAGCTACACACTGAGAAATTAGGTTACTAACACTCCATATTTTACTATAAGTGTTTAGGTTGTCTTGGTAAAGCTAAAAGAAGTAAGAAGTTAATGAAGAACTTGAAGAATGGTGTAAAAGTCAGGAAGAGGAATATTATGATCTTTCAACTTGGACTAAACATTAAAAAATGCAGAATAAAATCTCGCACTCCTTTTAATTTCTCATACTTAATGGTTGTCATTTTATCCATAAGATGTCCAGCTTCAGCGTTTTCACCAGTGTCATATAGTTTTTCTACAACATTGAAAAACTCATTAGCATTTGTGGTGTTTGGCAAACCACCAAAAGATGTTCAGGAATTAAACGTTTCATAGCAATGAGACTAAGATGATTTGAATTTTTCCATTGTGCATGAAGAATTTTTGGGCAACAATTCTGATATTAGTATAAGATCAGCAGATTTTTCTTCTCGAAGGCATAAGTCCAAATCTATTATGCCTAAAGCAATTTTCACATCTCGTTTCCATGTCTTAAAGTTTAAGCATTCAGAATTCAGATGAAAACGTTATTGTTGTTCGCAAAAAGGAGACCGAAAAATCCAAAAAATTAAAACTTGAATAAGCAATATGAGCAATGCATTAGAAAATATTGTAGAATCAACTGGTCATTATAAACTCCCCTTTGGGGTGAGAATATAACACACACATGATCTACCTTCATGAAGTTAACAACAAAGAAAAAATACATATCATTTAAGAATTTTATTACCTTTGGGCAAATAAATTTCTTAAAAATATGTATTAATTCAAGCAAAAAATAATAATAAATTTATATATTTAAATTATTACCTTTGGGCAAATAATTAAAATATATATATATTTAATATTAACTCACTTCATGGAATGTGAACTAATATATGTAAATACTACCTTTGGCAAGTAATTACACATATAGTCAACCAAAATATATAATATTTTCTTCAACATGTGAAATTTGGTGATAAAACAATCATTGAAAATTAATAATTTTTCAACCAAATTTCCAAAAGAGAGATATTAATTGCTTTTATTATATTGATAATAAAAAAAAATAAAGTGTCCACCATAACACATTATTTTTGTATCAAACAATCAAGTTTTATAACTTTAGAACAACAAATAATGGAAAGATGTGAAAGAAAGAATATTGGTGGAGATTACATAGTCAAGATAAATCAAATAAGAGAGACTATATCTTATGGAACGTGAAGAAACCCAAAAAATTTTCTATGATTTACGGATTTTGAAAAATCATCAAAAATTATTTTTAATAATTTTTTAACTGCATAATTATCATTAAAATAATAATTATTATTAAACGGCGTCAAAAAATTAATTAAAAATCACCAAAAAAACAGAAATTAAATTCTAATAATATTGAAAAAAAGAATCGTCAAAAATGGAGTCACAAAACTACCTCACTCTCTCTCACTCTCCGACAGCCGCGAGTGGGCTTCGTCCTTACAGGTTGTCTTCAACCTCCAGTAGCTTCCATGGCTGCAACATGGATCTTGTGCGACCCGGTTCAAACCCGGTCGGGTCGGGATGAAATTCCGGCCATAAAAGTGACGAAACGGACGGGAAAAAGAGGGATTTTGATTGGTTTACAATTTCTAATAGATCTATGGTATTAATTTTGGGTATGAAAGATTAAATCTCTAGATTTCATGGCAAAACCAATCCGAAAATAAAGAACTAAAAAAAAATTGATTGTGATATCAATTCTCGATTGAAACACGAAATAAATTGTGTAAGAACATTGATAAACAATTGATAATGAGATATCTATAATCAATTTTAGATCAAAAACAATAATATCAAAACACACAAATTATAATTTCATATTATAATTATATAAACCCTAAAACTTTAAACTTAAAATTCTCATAATATACATAATGATTTCATGCATATAATATATCAATTGAAAGAGAATTTAACGATCAATAAAACCCCTATAGTTTTAAGATTTATAAACAGAAAATTGAACATAAAATAATAACGAAATTGATATGTAATTTTAAATAATTAACATATAAAAATTAATTATACTAATAATAGGTTCTAAATCATATACAATAGGCAATCTGATACCACATGTTAGAAAAATTAATACAAACCCCAAGATCAATTTGTATATAACATAGAACACAATAATAAGATATAATAATTAGGTATGTGTACCTGATTGATCCATAGCAATTATCTCTGTTTGATCCACAGCAGTTACTCCACTTTGATAGTGCAATACTATCAACTAAGTCTTCCTCCCTAGATCTCTAAATCAGAAGCAGTTTATTTATCTGATTATCAAAAGGTATACAATTGTGATGAGACAATATGTATTTATAGAGTTAGGGAGGGGACTTAGCTACAAAACCCTAGTTGGGCTGGGCCTGCTCATCAAAGGCTTCAGTCAACTAGAAAAGCCCACACTTCTGCTTCACCTAGACTTTACACACAGATGCTAAGTCCATTAACAATTGATCACCAGCAACATGGGCTAACACAGCAAAGAACTATCCAATCAACCCAAGTTTTAATAAAACCAATAAAACTTAATGTAAGCCCAAATAAAAAGTCTAACAGGCTGAACATCAGAGACCCGGAGGATTGTTGCAGCCTTTAACCCTACCTGAATGGAAGTGGGAAGATATCACGATGGATTTCGTGGTTGGGTTACCTAGAACCACGAGCTTATTTGATTCCATCTGGGTAGTGGTTGATCGATTCACGAAATCTGCTCATTTTCTGCATGTTAGAACAACATTTACAGTGGATTTGTTGGAAGAATTGTATGTTAGAGAGATTGTAAGACTTCACGGGGTACCGAAGTCTATAGTTTCGGATAGGGATCCGAAGTTCACCTCCAAGTTTTGGCAGAGTTTGCAACGAGAAATGGGTACAAAACTGAAATTTAGTACAGCATTCCATCCTCAGACAGATGGTCAGTCCGAAAGGACAATTCAGATATTGGAGGACATGTTACGAGCCTGTGTTATGGATTTTGAAGGCTCTTGAAATAAATACCTACCGTTGATAGAATTTGCGTACAACAACAGTTATCAGAGTACAATAAGGATGGCTCCCTATGAACTGTTATACGGTAGGAAGTGTAGATCTCCCATCCACTGGGATGAGACAGGGGAGAGGAAATACTTAGGTCCGGAGTTAGTGCAGCGGACCAATGAGGCAATAGAGAAAATAAAAGCTAGAAAGCTTGCCTCACAGAGTAGACAGAAAAGTTACGCAGATCCGAAACGCAGAGATGTTGAGTTCCAAGTAGGGGACCATGTGTTTTTACGAGTGTCTCCAATGAAGGGGATCAAACGTTTCGGGAAAAGAGGCAAGTTATGCCCTAGATTTACAGGACCTTTCGAGATTCTCGAGAAGATAGGTCAAGTGGCATACCGGTTAGCATTGCCTCAAGCTTATCAGCAGTTCACAACGTATTCCATGTCTCTATGTTGAGAAAATACGTTTCAGATCTCTCTCATATACTCAGTTATGAGAGCCTTGAACTGCAGCCAGATATGTCTTACGAAGAACAGCCAGTGCAGATCCTGGATAGAAACGATAAAGTCCTTCGGAATAAGACCATAGCATTGGTCAAAGTTCTCTGGAGAAACAGCGAGGTGGAGGAAGCCACCTGGGAGCTAGAGTCAGATATGAGAGCTCAATATCCAAAGTTATTCAGGTTAGATTTCGGGGACGAAATCCTTTTAAGGGGGGAATAGTGTCGGAATTTATTTTACCAGGATCTTAGATCTACTCACAAGTATGTTGTTTAAACACCCTAAATATGAACTTTCTAAAACGATAAAATAAACACATATAAAGTTAAAAAAAAAACCTTACATTGATGCAGCGGAATTAATGTCTCCTTCCACTCAGATCTCTAACCCTTAATTCCTTTCTGTAGCAGAGTATAATCAAGATCTGAGCCCGAATGTCCTTCTTCTTCAAGTTTGATCCTTCACAGTCTTCCAATCTATGATTGAGTTACTGCTTGCTGTGTGTGGGCACTTACTCTTTCACTAGGGTCACGAAAAGGATGAAGGGAAAAGAGAGAGGTATTTCGGCCAGGTATAGAAAGTGGGGAAGGCTCAGTTTTTCTGAAGAGAGAAAAATCTGTCAGAAAGGCTATTCAAAGATGTGTATTTGACTGAGCCATCACTTTCTATTCATAGGCAACTACTAGGTTTAGGTTAGGAATTATTTGGCATTAAAATAATAAAAATATTAATTTGAAAAACAACATCTAAGTGGCCGGCCATGGTGTTTAAATGGGTCTCACTTGATTTTGCAATTTTATCAAATTTTATCTCTATTTTCTCAAAAACGCCAATTTTCCAATTCTAACCTTTTAAATGCCAAAACTAATTATTTAATAACTAAAATAGATTATTAAATAATATTGTCATTTAATTTAATTATTAATTAGACATATAAAGTCCATTAATAAATAAATAAACCTAGAATCTCTTTTCTTTACAATTTCACCCCTGCTTAGTGAAAATTCATAAAATTAGACATAGTCTAACTTTAGAATTATAATTGATCAATCACGAATCAATTAATGAGTCTTACAAGCAGAATGTTCTCAACTAGAATGGGGACCATGGATCTATATGCTGAGCTTCCAACAAGTGAACCAAATTTACCAAGTAAATTTCTACTTATTAATTCTTCGTTGAATCCACTCTTAGAACTTAGAATTGCACTCTCAGACTTATATAGAGCATATTGTATGTTTCACGATATCAATATACTATCTCATTTAACCATTGTTATAATCTTATTGTGATTTAAAGATCCTCTATATAGATGATCTACATCGAGATGAGATTTCTTTACCGTTCTCACCCTTCAATGTATTTTGCCCCTTAAAACACTTAGCTACCTGTAAATGGTGTTTAATGATCTAATGATTAGTCAGTTAAACAAGAGCTCATCCATTTACTTCTATTTGCTAAGCTCGAAAGGAATCATCACTTGACTTCTATACACCAGTAGAAGCTATAGATTCGATATTTATGTTCAGCACTCCCACTCAATCATACTATCAATTTCCCAAAATATACGTTTCACCCTGACCCGAAAGTAGGCTTAACTAATAAGTCAAAGAACATGAATAGCACTCCTGAGTTGAGCCCAAGCATATCAGGATTTAGATTCTTTTAATCTTAAGATCAACTAGTGATATTGACTTGGAAAGATATGTATAACGGTAAGTTTGTAATATCTTAACTTAGTTGCAATATCGGTCCAGTCCAATGTATACTCCATACATTCGAAACTAGTATACTTTACTAATGTCCTGGAAAGAACATAACACTTACTCCAAGTGTAAGTATACATCATCGCTGATTATCACATTAGTGTAAATCCAATAACACTGATGAAACAGGGACCAAAACTTTTGATTCATATGATCACAATCACATTCCACTGTGTTGACGATACTGTAATTGTGAATAAACATATGATCTGGATTTAACTGATTTTGTGTGTATGAATGTAATAAACATATTTAACATATTAAACCATTAGCATGTAAAATTCATGCAAACATCAATCACTTCAAATTTCTTATATTGATAACTAATCGGATTGTAAAGAGTTTTATTTAGGGCATAAAACCCAACAAACTCCCACTTGCACTAATATAAAACAAACTGTGCAAATAGGTCAATCTGATGTCTTGATCTTCAGATCACGTGTAGTATATTTGAATCCACCCAAACTTCTGGAAACTAGTTCATAAATACACTTATGAAACATCCTTTACTATATGCTTTACTTATCAAGGGATACTGAAATCTTTACTGTTTTAAAAGTACATCTGAATTAACAGAAGACATATCTCTCATATTTTAAAATATGTAATTGAGATAATACAGTGTAGACTTTTCTTCAGTGATATAACTTTCTGGGATTTCGAATACACCAAGTTATAATTCTTCTCTAGTAGAGCTTGAATTATTATTTAATAATTCCTCCACGCCCAAAGTAAGTACCATCTTATAGAAATCGAAATTAGATGGTGAGATACAAGGACAACTGATACACAGTTCCTTAATATCTAACATATAGATCACTTTCATAAATCCTTCTTGAATATCTTCTAATGTTCCCTATTTGATTACATCTCAGATAGCTCCCACTCAATAGCAGATGTCTGGTTAAATAATACTTTTAACCTCTGATTGTTTGGAGAGTTACCTAGTTGTGACTTTTGTATTAGTCTGAAACTTTAAGTCAAGACTAAGTCATCAACATAGCAGACTAGTATTTGAAGTGAAAAATACATGCCAGAGATTAAAGTAATCAAAATTAAGATACCATCAAATTTTATGAGGATTAAGAATTCTTGGTTCAAGTCATTCGAATGGACTGAACTAGAGTTCTTTATCTTATTCTCATAATTCTGATAAGCTATACCTATCCATGTGAATGGTTAGATTTGCTTTTCAGTAGTGTTCTTAAGTACCTATCACAATTATCAACCTAATAAGATGGGTATAGAACTTTAAAATTCTCCCACTCAATTAAGGTAGTGTGAAATTTTAACAAAGAACTTTCAAATGTATCAAACTTTTACTTACAACAGTAAAATTGAAATGGAACATACAATCAAGATCAAGAATTTATATTGACAATAGCTGACTCATTATATTACTTCCATGTTTAAACAAGATATGTGTTTCATAGGGAATTGTGGAATGGACTCCACCCCTAAGAATATACATATAGGGTACTATGGATAACCTCCACCCCTAAGTATATAGAGATTATGATCCACCCCTAAAGGTAGTAAAGATCATGATTCTCTTAGTGTGATAGAGTTAATGTGGAGTTGAATACTATCCAGAGTTCATTAGATATAAAAGATCGTTGAACTGCATAGTTTTCTTAACTTTTCTCCACCCTTATCAAATCATAAGATCCTTTTATTAAACAAATTCTTAATAATTGTATTAGAATGAACAATTATTCATAAACATAGAAATCATTTCTAGTGTTTATTTAATATAACTCTATGAAGAGTTGTAAATATTATAGAATTTGCATCAATAATAAAAATACTTACACATACAAACATACAAATATAATGTGGTAATAATTGATGAAGATAAATTAAATGAAGCTCTATCTCATAAATTGCAATATTGATTTCGAAAAAAAAAGAAACTTTATTAATAAAAAAAAATGTATTGCAACAATATGAGAAAAACAGGGATAAATATCCCTAACTAAAATTTGAAATCCAAATTGTCTTTAAACTAAAACAATTAATTCAAAAATTGAAGAGCTTCATCTTCATCTGGACGATTTCACCCTTGATCCAGCTTTCTGATCCAACTCAATTGAGTTCAAGTAGCTTGCCCTATAAGAAGAAGAAAACAAATAAACAAAGTTAGTCCAGAATCATAAATCCAATTGGATAATAATTCACTAAAACTTTTAAAGTTTATAAATGGAAATACCTTGTTTCTTTGCAAGAAGTTTAGGACACTGGGGTTTCCAATGACCTTTCTCATTGCAGTAGAAACACTTTCCTTTAAGTGTAGCATCACCAGAAGGAACAGCCTTTTTCATGGCTTTTGTTCGCTTCTTGGTGTTCTTCCACTTCTTCTTCGATTTGGGTTTTGAAGCAGAGGCAATATTTGCTTCAGGTTTCATCGTCCCATTACCATTCCCAGGATTGTAAGGTTTACTCCCTTTCTTCTTGGGTCCTCCAATCAAATTTTCATAAGTTTGAAGGTCATTGACTAATTCATGAAAGTCAATTTCCTTCTTATTCATGACATAATTTGATGTATATGGTAGAAATGTTGGAGTCAGGCTATTCAAGATAAGACTAACTTGAGTAGCACTGTCCATTTCAACACCATGATCCTGGGCTTCTTGGAAATAACTGGACATGAGGAGAACATGGTCACGCACGTTTTGATGAGGTTACATCCGTGCGTTAATGTACTTCTTAGTCGCGTCAAAGCGTGACTGAAGTGATGTCTTACCGAATAGCTCATTTAACTTCGTCATTACTTCAGCAGCCTTCTCAGTTTTAGAAAACCGAGTTTTGAGGGTGTCAACCATGCTAGAAAGCATAAAGTATAGAGCTTTGTTATTTGCTTTCTGCCAACGCTCATACTTTTCTTTCACAGCTTTGGATGCATTGTCCCCAGGCACTTCAGGTGACGGTTCAGTTAAAACAAACAAGGCACTTTCTCCTATGAGAGCAATATTAATGTTCTCATTCCATTTATTAAAGTTAGATCCATTCAGCTTATTTTTAGTCAATAGTGATAACATGGGATTCATTTTGATAATACAGAATACTACAAAATAATAGAAATCAACAAATAGAAATTAATAATGGTTTAACACACAAAATCTATTCAGAAATTATAAGCACATAGCAAGTAGGAATGATATGAGAAAATACTTAAAAAATTCAATCCTAAATAATTTCCAAGGTTTTCAACAAACTGATATCAGTGTCCCGTTTAGGCGAGAGTCAAAGCTACCATCCATTGAATAGAGTTGTCAGCTCATCTAAAATGTTAAACATTCTAGCAACCTTTTATTCGATCAAGATCTAATCCGAACAAGTGTCCCGTTTAAAGCGAGAGTCAAGGCTATTCTATCTTATGAGCTTCTACCATTGTTTCGCAATTTGCAAGTCAAATATGGTCGCCACCATTAGGGTGATCTATACCATATAAAACACTTACAAACCACTTATCATGCGAGATTAAACGGTGCGAAATTGCTAATGAACGTTCCTCCATTAGGGAGGATTACTCACTAAAACAAACGCGGTGTAAAACCCACAATGGAGATCGAATATCTTAATAATAATAAAGCTCATTATTTAAAATGTATTTTCTTTATTATTCTAATAAATAAATCTCATTAAATTCTAAATTAAGAATTAAAATTCAAAAATAAGAATTTAATATAATATTTATAAAATTATACTTAGATGGTGATTGAAATAAAATTAATTATTTCCATCTTAGTAGTAATCTTAAATATAAATATTAAGGAAATTAATTTAAGTTGAATTAAATAAATAATTAGCAACTTAAAAATTTCCTTTGAGAATATATTTATTGGGTTCGAAAATTTAAAGTATATAAAAATACAATTTTCAAAAATAATAAAAATAGAAAAGAAATACTTCAAGCAAAAATATCACCTATCTAGATATTCTTTTGACTAGTTAATTCAATTTTTAATAATATATATATATATTTTAAATTAATCAATTAAATGAAAAAATCATTGATTGTAGTTGGTCCAAGAATTAATTAAAATAAATAATTAATTTACAACTCAATCTATTTTTCAAAAAAAAAATTCGTAAATATTGCATAAATAAAATGCAATTTTCGAAATTGATTAAGAAAATAAAGAAAAAATATAAATTGAAAATTATTTAAACTTAAGTTGAAAAATTAAATTTCAACTTAAAATAATTTTCTATTTAATTAAGTGTCATGAAAAATCAATAAATATTTAAGTATCATGATGAAAATCAACTTAGATATTTAGATTTTTCAAGTTAATTAAATGTATTAAATACAAGAAATAATAATTAAGTGTAGAGAAGGCTTAATTATTAATTTCTATTTAATACTAGGAAAAATATACTTAATAAAATTGTACCAAAATTAATTATTTAAATAATTAATTTCACAAAGTATAATTTTCCTATTTAAATATTAGAAATAATAAGTAGTCTAGAAATTACTATCTAGAAAATATCTTATTTGACTAAGTATCTTTTCAAAAAAATTTGAAAAATATCTAATTTAAGTTATATAGAAAAAATCTAAAACTTAAATAATTTCAAATTTAGATTTAATTAAATATCAAAAATTAAGTTGTAACCACTTAATTTGAAGATATCTTTTTAAAGTTAATATTTGAAAAGATATTAACCAAAAAATATCTAAAATATTCCATTTTAAGTTAATATTTGAAAAGATATTAACTTAAAAAATATCTTAAGAATCTTTAATAACTAATGCCTAGGATTCCTCAACTTGATTTAAAATTTAAATCAAATATTCAAATTTAAGTTAGATAAGAAAAATCAGTTGATACAACTAATTTATAACTTAAATAGGAATATTTAATTAAATAAGCTCCAGAAAGAATCTTAGTTAGTTAAAATTCTATATTTAATTAAATACAAGAAAAAATACAAATAGTTTGTCTAGAAATAATATCTAAACTAAAAGTGTTTTTCTTAAAATTAACTTTAAAATATTAAAATGAAAATAAATTTCATATATTTTAAAAGTTAATTATGTTGCTAATTCAATTTTATTAGGTCAAACTAATATAATTAACCTAGTACAGTTATTCAAATCAGGCAAATGGGCCTTCACAATTGGGGTAGTTCATGTGAGGGGGTGCTGGGTTCAGTATGTCGTACCCACTTCTATGGCTCCCAACTCTCACACAAGGCCCAAAAGAGAGGAATTTAACCTTAAAATAAATAACTGTTATTAATTGAATAGGTCCAATAACTAAATGGACCTAAATAAAATCTATCATGGTGTGACATTTTATTTAGCAACAACCTATATGCATCTATATAATAAAATAAACATATAGGCTCACACAGGCACACTTTGGATGGATCCTATCATGTTGCTAGGTCATACACATATGAAAGAAGATTGTAAAATTTACATGTTACAAATTATTAACTTGACCAAGGGAGCCATCAGATCATTAGATCTGGCAAAAAGTAACCATGGCTATTTGCAATCAAGTAATAATAGGTTTTGAAAAACTTACACACAAGTTTAAACCATATACTCCTGCAACAAGGTTAGCTGGATAGTTGGAAGTAGGATTTATTTAATTTTAAATAAATAATTTCGAAAAATAAATAATTAAATAATTAAAAAAAATAATTTAATTTTCGAAAAATAAATAAAAAATAAATATTTATTTCGAAAATAAAAAATTTAAATTTCGAGATTATTTAAAAAAATATTTAAAATTAAACCTATTATTTTGAAAAATTAGGTTTCAACCAACCTAAATATCATTTCAAAATTTGCTAACTACTTTTAAAAATAAAAATTAAATAAAAATTAGAAAAGATAAATGAAATATCTTATCAGATTTTAAATTTAATTTAAATAAATAAAATAACAAAATTTAAAAGTTAGCAAAATATCTTACATCTATTTAAAATTACATGATTATAAATATCTTATTTTAAATTTAAATAAGGTCAAAATATCTAAAAAGATTTAATTTAAAAAATATATAAAAAATCTGACCTTAAATTAAAAAATAAGATAAGATATAATCAAATTTAAAAATAAGATAGATTTTTAAGCAAGAAGATATATACTAATTCTATTCAAATTCAAATTGCACTAATATCTTGAATTAAATTTAAAAAATATTAAATTAATTCAAAATGATAATTAGAATTGAATTAGGAATAGAAATAGTATATATACAAAACTATACAAAAAAAATAGGAAGTTAATTTCATGAAAAAGCATGAAAAATCGAAGAAAAACGAAAAAAATTGTGAACTGTACGGACAGTTTTGCGATCGCTGGAAAATTTCAGCACAGCCCGGATTTTTTCAAATCTTCAAAAATTCATAACTAATTCAAATAAAATCAAAATTGAGTTATGTAAAAGGCTAACTTGCTTAATTTTTTCCATACTATCCAATAAAAATAATTCCAGAAACAAAATCACAATTATTTTTCACGAAAATTTACAAACATCAATCAATCATCAAATAACACTCAATACAACATGATACCATCCAAAAACAAACAAACAATCGTTTTAAAGTCCAAATTTCATGCAAGTAAATCAATTACCATGGCTCTGAGGCCAGTTGTTGGAATTTATTTTACCAGGATCTTAGATCTACTCACAAGTATGTTGTTTAAACACCCTAAATATGAACTTTCTAAAACGATAAAATAAACACATATAAAGTTAAAAAAAACCTTACATTGATGCAGCGGAATTAATGTCTCCTTCCACTCAGATCTCTAACCCTTGATTCCTTTCTATAGTAGAGTATAATCAAGATCTGAGCCCGAATGTCCTTCTTCTTCAAGTTTGATCCTTCACAGTCTTCCAATCTATGATTGAGTTACTGCTTGCTGTGTGTGGGCACTTACTCTTTCACTAGGGTCACGAAAAGGATGAAGGGAAAAGAGAGAGGTATTTCGGCCAGGTATAGAAAGTGGGGAAGGCTCAGTTTTTCTGAAGAGAGAAAAATCTGTCAGAAAGGCTATTCAAAGATGTGTATTTGACTGAGCCATCACTTTCTATTTATAGGCAACTACTAGGTTTAGGTTAGGAATTATTTGGCATTAAAATAATAAAAATATTAATTTGAAAAACAACATCTAAGTGGCCGGCCATGGTGTTTAAATGGGCCTCACTTGATTTTGCAATTTTATCAGATTTTATCTCTATTTTCTCAAAAATGTCAATTTTCCAATTCTAACCTTTTAAATGCCAAAACTAATTATTTAATAACTAAAATAGATTATTAAATAATATTGTCATTTAATTTAATTATTAATTAGACATATAAAGTCCATTAATAAATAAATAAACCTAGAATCTCTTTTCTTTACAATTTCACCCCTGCTTAGTGAAAATTCATAAAATTAGACATAGTCTAACTTTAGAATTATAATTGATCAATCACGAATCAATTAATGAGTCTTACAAGCAGAATATTCTCAACTAGAATGGGGACCATGGATCTATATGCTGAGCTTCCAATAAGTGAACCAAATTTACCAAGTAAATTTCTACTTATTAATTCTTCGTTGAATCCACTCTTAGATCTTAGAATTGCACTCTCAGACTTATATAGAGCATATTGTATGTTTCACGATATCAATATACTATCTCATTTAACCATTGTTATAATCTTATTGTGATTTAAAGATCCTCTATATAGATGATCTACATCGAGATGAGATTTCTTTACCGTTCTCACCCCTCAATGTATTTTGCCCCTTAAAACACTTAGCTACCTGTAAATGGTGTTTAGTGATCTAATGATTAGTCAGTTAAACAAGAGCTCATCCATTTACTTCTATTTGCTAAGCTCGAAAGGAATCATCACTTGACTTCTATACACCAGTAGAAGCTATAGATTCGATATTTATGTTCAACACTCCCACTCAATCATACTATCATGTTCCCAAAATATACGTTTCACCCTGACCCGAAAGTAGGCTTAACTAATAAGTCAAAGAACATGAATAGCACTCCTGAGTTGAGCCCAAGCATATCAGGATTTAGATTCTTTTAATCTTAAGATCAACTACTGATATTGACTTGGAAAGATATGTATAACGGTAAGTTTGTAATATCTTAACTTAGTTGCAATATCGGTCCAGTCCAATGTATACTCCATACATTCGAAACTAGTATACTTTACTAATGTCCTGGAAAGAACATAACAATTACTCCAAGTGTAAGTATACATCATCGCTGATTATCACATTAGTGTAAATCCAATAACACTGATGAAACAGGGACCAAAACTTTTGATTCATATGATCACAATCACATTCCACTGTGTTGACGATACTGTAATTGTGAATAAACATATGATCTGGATTTAACTGATTTTGTGTGTATGAATGTAATAAACATATTTAACATATTAAACCATTAGCATGTAAAATTAATGCAAACATCAATCACTTCAAATTTCTTATATTGATAACTAATCAGATTGTAAAGAGTTTTATTTAGGGCATAAAACCCAACAAATAGTTGTAAAGACCGCTTAGTTTAATTTGGAAATTAGCAGTGAATCATGTTTAATTATGAAAATTATTTATAGCTATTTAAATAATTATTATGCTGTTATTGTTGAATTTTGAAATGCATTTTATGTCATTTAGTGATTTTCATAAGTTTGTATTTTCGGTGCCCGGTAACATGGAACTCAGTGTTTGGCTCAGTAAAATCACAACTTAGTATAATAGTAGATTGGGACGGTTTATTAGACATTGGGAATGTCGGGATTGGCCGGGAATTTAGAATTTCCCAAAATACCCCTTTAGTGTTATTTATGTTATTTTAGCATGGAGGGGCAAATTGGTCATTTTGACCCATTGTTGTTTTGTCCTTTAGTGGATTTTTAAATGGTGGAATTATGTGGTTTATTAACTATTGTTGGCTGAAATAAAACAAAAGGTTTATGTGCTTTTATTTTCTTTTTCCAAGTTAGAAAAATTAGAAAGTTAGAAAATTCAAGGCTCTCTTTCCTTCTCTCTATTTCGGTTTTGAGCAGCTGGGTTTGGGGGGGAATTCTCTTGGATTTCAAGCTGGTTTTAGCATTGATTTTGACTTCAAGTTGTTGGTAAGATCCTTGTAGCTCTCCCTCTTAGTTTCTTGAAGATTTTTGATGAAATGATGATGTTTGCATGCTTAGTTTAAGTTGATGTTGTTGCTGTGATTTTGTAGTTGTTTGCAGAGGTTTAAGCATGATAAATTGAGGTTAATTAAGCTGCTTGTGATGCTTGATAATTAGGTTGCTTAAAGTTATGGTTTTTTCTATTCAAAAGCTTAAGGTTTTCAAAGAGAAAATTGGAATTTTGGTGGCTGTAGTTGTTGCATGAGTTAGGGTTTGATTTCTGCAGTTTTTATAGGCTTGAATATGTGATTTTAATCAAGGTTTAATGCATGATATGATGCTTAGTCAAGTTTTGAGTTTTAGAACTCAATCTTGAACCTTTAATGGTGAAATGAGTTTCTGTGGTTGAAGCTCGGTTTTGTTGCTTTAGAAATGCTCTTTGGGATGTTTAGAACAGGTCTGGAAGGTTTGGAGTGAATTGGTTTTGATTTGATGAAGTTATGAATTTTTGATTTTAGTCTGCGAGGAACCGGAATTCCGGTTGTGCATCCGGAATTCCGGATGGGGTTTTGAAAATTTCCAGAACCGGAATTCCGGTTGGACAACCGGTCTGCCGGTTGGGCAATTTTCAGAAACCCTAGATTTCCTCGTTTTTATATTATTTGGGGTATTGCCATGCTTTTTATCGATAGGGAAACTTTTAGTTCCTAGTTTATGTCCCCGGGAAGTGATTTAGCGTATCACTTATAGTGTTGTGATTGTTATGGTTTAGGAGCCTGTAAACCGCCGCGCAGTTCGTTCCAATCAGGTTGACCGACACACCTGAATTCGGAATCCAGGTAAGATTAGTATAACAGTATGCATATATAGATTACATGTTTAGCGTGCATGTAGGAAGCCTGTTAGATTACATTAGATATGTATGTTGGCTTCGAACCATCCGACTGTGTCACATCGGTACAGGCTAGAGTATGACTAGCAGCTGGAGTATGACCAGTGTACCGAGTATAGGCTGACACTGTATCACATCGGCACAGGCTAGAGTATGACTAGCAGCTGGAGTATGACCAGTGTGCCGAGTATAGGCTGATACTTGGGTTGGTGGTTCCGTACTATTTGACGTATCACATCGGTACAGGCTAGAGTATGACTAGCAGCTGGAGTATGACCAGTTCGACCGAGTATAGGCTGATACTGTCAATAGTACCGTTCCTATGAACGTTCAGGACTCAGTATCGTGTTGGACACGACAGTTAGGGTTATGATCAAGGGTATGGGCGTCTGATCATGACTCGGGATTTATGTATGTTTATTATTATGCTTTTCTTACTGAGTCTGTCGACTCACAGTGCTATGTTTATGTGTAGGTAAGGGCAAGACCAAAGCTGTGGAACCGTGAGGACGAGCCTGTGAAGATTGTACATGTCTGGGCGGTTAGGCCTGGAGCGTACGATCCTCGGGGCAGCAAGGCTATTTTTGTAATTAGTCGCTAGGCGACAAGTATTTTGTATAGACAGTAAACTTTTGTAAAAGGTTTTGTAATCGAGATCCCGAGTATTTTGTATAAGTATTTTACAAGTTTAATTAAAAAGCAAAAATTTTAATTAATCACGATTTCCATAAACCTCGTTGATTAGCAACGAGTTGCACAGTACGTTTAAAAAATCACGTAATACGCCTATGCTAGTTAGGGTGTTACAGCTTTATAGAGATCTGGAAAGGGTAAAGGAGCACTTTTCAATGATTTTGCCTTTGGGTGAGCCTATATCCAGTACCAAAACACAATGCATTTTAATATGTGCTACTTAAATATCTAAATTATAAAATAGTGATATAGAGAAATGACCTTAATGTACTCATCCCACTCGGCATTAGACATAAGAATGGTATTAGTTGTAGGATCATAAACATTTCCTATTTTCATAGTTATTGGAAACCATGTTTGATATTTATACTTTAGATAATCAAAATGGTTCTTCAATTGCTTTTGTGTTGCAAAGAAAGAATGAGTAGTCTCCAAAACTAGTCTAACTTTATTCCATGAATCTGGCTTTAAACTACTTCCAAGTCTTCCATGTAGATATACTTCTTGAATACAAGTCTCCAAAAATGTTTTTACCACATCCATATTCCTCCAACTTACTCTTTGCTTTACACTAGATTGTTCCATCTTATAGCATACAAATGATATATATTGGAAAGTATTTATATACGAAAAAAAAAAATTGCAAAAAATATATAGAATATGTGAATGGCATATAGTTACATCAATATTTTTTTTTCTGTACATTTAACTAAAAAGAAACCACAATACTCTAAAATAAAATGAAATTAAACAATAGATATATATGTAGTATAATGTAGACAATACTACACACTATGATTTGTCATCTTCCATCTATGTATATATTTCTTTTTTACAAAAAAAAAAGAAGAAATAAAATATTAATCATATACAATATATATACTCTAAACAAAATTTGATTTGACTTTCTTTCAACTTTTTATTTATCCGTTCATTTAAAAAATAAATAAATAAATAAATAAAACAATATATTAAATATGATGTGATAGTGATAGTGATCATGATTATGATCAAATATATATATAAACAATGGTATAAACGTTACATATATATAATATAAAAGAGAAAAGATGATTGTGATGTTGATGGTGATGTTGCTGGCAGAGAAAAAAATGAAAAAAATGAGAAAGATAAAAAAAAAACTGACCTGGATAGTAATATTGCGGCAGAGATGGCAGAGGAAAAAGAGAGTGTAATACCTAATGTATAAAGTAAAAAAGAAAAAGAAGGAGAGAGATATATATTAAAAATTTTAAGAGCTCATTACACATCTATTTCGAAAAGAGGTATTAAGTGGCAAAAAGTGATTTAAAAAATAAAAAAAAAATATACCCACTTATTAGTACCAGATCTGACCGAATCAGATCAAGGGGTCTATTAAGACCAAACAAATGGGCCCTTAACTAACTTGTCAGTTAGTTAACTAAGTTTCCTCTCTCTTGCTTGCCCGAGTGGCTTTATATAGTTTATACTTGTGTGTGTTGAGATGAGATTGAATGAGAGACTTTTGAGAGAAAATCAGAGTGATTATGAGGGCTGTAAAATGATCTCTCATGTTTTTAATTGAGAGTATCACAAGTGAGGTTCTTTGCAAGGAGCAAGTCTCCATTGAGTTAAGGGTTTAACCTTAGTTTTTTGTAACTTTGTTCTGGCCATAATAAAGACGATCTCTACATCTATTAAAGGTTGCTTTCTCCCGTGGATTAAGCTCATGATCATATTGATTGTGTAGCCCAACCACGTAAGTTCTTTATGTTCATTTTATGCTTTTAATTGTTGATTCCATTTTTGGTTTTAAGTTCAGTTCATTCTGTTAAGGTATCAACCCAAGTCCCACATTGGTTAGGAATGGGAAGAATTATGGGTATATAAGGATGGACACTACTCCATTAGTATGAGGCCTTTTGGGAAGGTGCCCAAAAACAAAACCGTGAGGGCTTAGGCCCAAAGCGGACAATATCATACTAATATGGGAGTGAGGTGAGGTAGCGGCCGGAAAAGTTGAAAGAACGGGACCCAACAAGTGGTATCAGAGCCAAAAGTTCAAGCGCTGGGATAGTGGGCTGCATTTGCAATGTGTGGAAGAAACTCTCAATGTGATGACCTCGCGATTAAAGATCGATATGGTGCCTTGTATCAAAAGTCTATGTGATATTGAGGTAGTCAGGTGGCGTGTCCCGTTGATGATTACGGAGGTACAAGATGGAGATCAGTGTTAGGACCTGTGTCAAAAGTCTTCCTGACAAAAGTGATGGTCAGGCGGCGAGTTCCCTTAGTGATAGCGGCGACATAAGGTAGTTTCACTGGAGGGGAGGCGACAAGTATGTGGTCCTTGGTTTGAGGGGAGAATTGTTGAAGTATCAACCCAAGTCCCACATTGGCTAGGAATGGAAAGAATTATGGGTATATAAGGATGGACACTACTCCATTAGTATGAGGCCTTTTGGGAAGGTGCCCAAAAACAAAACCGTGAGGGCTTAGGCCCAAAGCGAATAATATCATACTAATGTAGGAGTCAAGGTAAGGTAGCGGCCCGACAAGTTGAAAGAACGAGGCACAACCCATTCCTTGATCATTTGTTCTGTTTTGGTGTTGTGTTGGTTCTTGTTTGGAGTTTGAGACTCCACATGCCCCTTAGGAGTATACCATTATGTTAGTCATAAAGACATCTTTATTCAAATCTTCATGGAGAAATGCATTGTTAACGGCTATAGTTGGTGTAGAAACCAACCTTGAATGGCTACTAGAGCAAGTATAAGCTTGAGAGAAACAAGCTTAGTAACAGAGGCAAAAGTGTCATTATAATCAACACCTTGTTGGTTGTCTCCTCTAGCAACAAGCTTTGCTTTGAACCTTTCAACAGAACCATCAATATTGTACTTAATTTTGTATATCCAGTTGCAACCAATAGCATGTTGGTTATGAGGTAAAGTAACAACAATACATGTGTCATTATCTTCAAGAGCTTGGATCTCAGTATTAATGACATTGTTCCAAATAGATATGCCTTTGGCTTGATTATAAAATTCTGGCTCAAAGTAACTGAAAATAGCTAACACAAATGCACGAAATTTGGGAGACAACCTGCTGTAATCAATGATTTTAGAAAGAGAATGAGAAGTAGAGCAATTAGATACCTGAGATGTAACACTGTTAGTAGATACACGTTAGCATTTGGTCTCTACTTTTAATTTGAAGTTTGAGACCCTTGATTTCAAATCCCCAAACCTCCATGGTTGCTACCATTCATAAATTGGGTGTTTATGGGTTTAATGGGGAGATTTAGATCATACAATCTGGTTGGCAACATCCAAAAGAAACTCTCAGTCAAAGGCCAGGCTATATATTGCCCCTAGCTTTCTGGTGGGAAAATACAGGCTTTTGGTTTTAAGTTACCAGATTACTCTAAATTCATCTCACAAATTTCAGTAACAAAATATATATGCACACCCAAAATGTTGTTTCATTTAATCAACATTATATACATATATATATATATATTATATGAAATAACATAACATTCTTCTAATTGATGAATTGTTTTCACAAGTAAGAAGCTTACCCCAAACTATATTTCTTTAATGAAAGACAATGCAGGACCACGTATATTAATAGTAGAGTTTTTTTTTTTTTTTTACCAATATGGGCATTATTTTGTTTTGTCCTTTTTTATTTTTAAATGCTAATAATAACCATTTCCTTCACTACCACACAATAGTCTATCCAACAGAAAATGAAGAAATAAATACTCAACTTACCACCATACATTTCCAACAAAAACAAAAGGAAGGAAGATATGGTGAGTGGACAAGTTTCCCATGAGTTGGAAGTGGCAGCACCGGCCGCCAAAGTTTGGGAAATCTACGGCACTCTTCAGCTGCCGAAACTGGTCGAGGAAAACCTCACAACTATTCTGGAAAAGATTGAAGTAGTTGAAGGCGAAGGCGGTGTTGGCACTGTTTTAAACCTACATTTTGTCCCTGGTAAATAATCATAATAATTACTATTAGGAAAGTTAAGAGGATTACCATCACTTTATTAAGTTTATTAGGTACTGTTGATGAGAATTATTGGATTCAATCTTAAATTTAATTAGTAATAAGTAGAGTAGTCTATATTTTTATATATAACTCGATATTTTACTATTTGTTCTATATCTACAATATTTTCCTTCAATGTTTTACTAAATAATAATTTTAAGATAGAACTAATTCATTATTTTCAACAGGCGGATCAAGTATATATAATTAGTAGCCAATATAGAACTTTAATAGTGTACCTTCTATAAATGGGTGTTTCAGTAGATTTTTTATTTGTCTTGACATATTCGAGAACTTTTTAGTCTATTTCTTTTTATAAACGCTTATGTTGTAGCTTTTTAGGACCACCTGTAAATTTTTAAAAAATTTCGAATAATTTACAATGTCTAAAATAAAATTTACATATTTTATTTGAACACGCGACTATACACATGATAAGCAAGTATTGTATAAACTTTATTTTCAACACTGTAAATTACTCAGAATTTTTAAAAATTTACAAGTGGTCTTGAAATTAATAGCTACAACATATGCAAACATAAAAAAGAAAATATATTATAAAGTTATCCTGAATGCCGAAACAGATAGGAAGAGTTCTACCAGCAGAACGATCTTGGGTCTAATACAGAAATTTCCATAACTATTTATTCATTGAAATTCATTATTGTAGCTATTAAGGCCAATTAATTAACCAAGTGAAAACTGAAAATGATGGATTCTTATTGTATATATGATGATCAGGTGTGTTCAAGTTCAAGAGTTACAAGGAGAAGTATACTAATGTAGATGATGAGAAGCTAGTGAAGGAAGCCGAGGTTGTTGAAGGAGGATACTTGGACTTTGGTTTCACACTTTACAGAACTCGATTTGAGATCATTGAGAAAAAAGATGATGAAAGTGCAGCTGCAGCTTCCTCCATTATCAAATCCACTATTGAATATGAGGTGAAGGATGATGAGTATTCTGCTCAAAATCTCTCTCTCGTCTCTATTGATCCCTTAGCTGCCATAGCCCTTCTTGCTCAAAACCAACTCACTAATAATAGCACCAATTAATAGTAATGCTTAAATTAAAATATTAAATGCTGTATATTTATATATCATTCCTCTCTTTTATATGATATCTCTTGTTATTTTAAAAAATTAATCAGTGTGGTCTTTTTTTTCCTTCTGAAATGGCATAATTCTTATTCCAATACTACTGCACTTTTATTTATTAAATGATATAATATTTTGTAGTGGTGTCTTTATAAATAAAAGGTTAGGATTTTTTCAATTTTACATTTAAAGTAGTTTTTTTTTTTTAATTAAAATTTACATCCACTAACAAAACAACTTAATCGCAACCAAAATTCACATAACAATCTATATAAAAATTACCAAATAAGAAGGTCAAGGAGCGGCTTAGTGTACATGAATATTATATCAATTAATAAATAAAAAGACATGCCTAGTAACTAATTTATTATATTTTGACTAGTTTTAAGTTATCCTATTTTGCCTATAACAAAAAAATAGAAAAAAACTTTATCCTATTTTGAAATTAAAAATTGATGCGCGCATAGATTCTTTTCTGAATTAGTCTACAAGCACAAAAAGCTAAAACACATTAATTAATTAAAATATTTATTGGACAACCAAGCTAACGGCAGGAGAATCTCGAGGCTTGCCTATTCCAAAATGCCTAATCTGTCTTCTTATATGAATTTGATTCTACTTATAATGCTCATTCTCAACAATCATCTATTCTATGCCAACAAAAACACCATTTAAATTTTAATCAAACGAAAAGAACAAATATGGTGAGTGGTGAACTTTCCTCTGAGCTAGAAATCAAGGCACCAGCCAGCCAAGTTTGGGAGCTCTATGGGACTCTTCGTATAGCAAAGCTCGTCGAAGAACAACTCAAAACTGTTATCGAAAAAATCGATATAGTTGAAGGCAATGGCGGTGTTGGAACAATTGTCCACCTCAATTTTGTCCCTGGTATGTATTCATCATCACATCTTTAATCATTTCATTTTTTATCAAACCAATGTTTTACCATAAAATATTGCTCAGGCGCGACGAGGTTCAAGAGTTACAAGGAGAAGTTCACCAAGGTAGACAACGAGCTGCGAGTGAAGGAAGCCGATGTGATGGAAGGAGGATACCTTGAGTTGGGCTTCACACTTTATCGAGTTCGATTCGAGATCATCGAGAAAGATGAAGGTTGTTCCATCATTAAGTCCACCATTGAATATGAACTCAAGGATGAGTATGCTGAAAATGTTTCCCTTGTGTCTCTTGATGCCCTTGCAGCAATTGCTCTTATTGCACAAAATCATCTTACTAAGACTTAAAAAAAAAAAACATTAGACAATGTTTCCCTTGTCTCCAACTTCTCCTTTTCGTGTTATTTGAGGAACAATAATGTTATATGTTTTTTATGGACTCCACACATTAGATATATAACTTTGCTATACATATAATGTTATATGTTTATAACGCTATATTGATATTTTTATATGCAGTAGTTTGATGTTATTATGCTAAGTGTTTGTCATTACTAAACATTACTACAGGCTGACTAAACTTGAATCTCAACATAGTAATAATTGTGTAAATTGAACTGAAGGAATATGGAATTGATAATTATATGTAATATACAATCATATGAGAGAATACAAGTTGTACATATATAATTATTATCCCATTCAATTAATTTTATATTAATTTATTTTGTTGAAAATAACTAATATAACAATATCTGTATTTTGATGTTTGTTTTTTTTGGTAAATCATTGTTGTATTTTGGGTGTACAATTAAAATCCCACATTGTTATATTATGTATATAAGGATGATCACTATCTCAACTAGCAGGCCCGGCTCTGGGCATAGGTGGGCTAGGCCTGTGCTTAGGGCCCACCTAGCCCAGGGGTCCAAAATTTTTTTTCTCTTTTAAAATTATACATTTTTTTACTGATTTTGAAAAATACCACATTTTTTCTAACATAAGGGCCCAAAATTTTTTTTTTCCCTATGGCCCACTTTGTTTCAGGGCCGGCCCTGTCAACTAGAATGAGACTTTTTAAGAAAAAGTTCTAAGGGAGAAATTGAGGAATACCTCTTTTCTTTTACAATTAACCAAAAATAGCAGCATATTAAAATAATTTGAAATATACCTGCTTTTATTAGTAATGTACCTAAAATACCCCACATAAGTAAATCACCATTTAATCTCCTAAAGCTATTCAACAACCACCTCGACAAATGTGATTCAGCATACACCGAGAGTTCACCAATGCCATTGTTTCCCACAACGAGAGTTTACCAATACCATCGTTTTCCTGACTCCTCCGCCACTGCCAGCGGTCGTCCGCCTCCGCCTCCTCCGCCACTGTTAGCGTTCGTCTGCCTCCGCCTCCTCCGCCACTGCTAGTGTTCGTCCGCCTCTGTCTCCTCCATCACCACCATCAACACTAGACCTCAACAGTTGCAATCTCAACAGTGAGAACTTTCAATATTTTTGGATTAGTTTCAATCTTTCATCAGGTTTCTCCCTCCCATTCTTTTTTCTTATTCTTTGAACTGGCTACGTACATATATATATATGAGTTTAAGTGTGTTTGAGAGTATTGTTTTTAGTATTTTTTAATAGTTGCTCATGTAATTGATGGCTCTTTTAGATTCATTGTGTTTGTGAGAATTGTTTTTAGTATTTTTTAATAGTTGGTTTAAAATTTATATATAAAAGTATGTCGAAAATGAAATGCATTATAAGTGTTTGTTGAAATGCCTTCTTTCTAATTTCTTCAATAGATTTAGGCTCCTCTTTTATTTTGTTTTGGTGATTATTGTTCCTCTTTTATATGCAGGAATCCTCAGAATTAGAAGGGTGCGGCAGACATTAATAAATATAAGGGTGTGTGACCTTTTGTATTAAGGGGTATTGATTGGGAATAAAATAGTGTATACTATATATAAGAGTCTAAGAAGAATTAGAGGGGTATGTATGGATTGAGTATTTTTGTCTCTTCATCATGGATTTGTGCTACTGTTAGTAATTTTTCCTTTCAATAATTAATTCAGGGGATCCAAGGGACATTAGCATCTCCCCAGAGATGTACATGCTCTACAAGCTACTGCTTCAGTTGAGAAACCTTTAGAGCTTTATTGGTGAATTCATATCCTTTTCTGGAATGTATAGTTTGATGAGAGTTTGGTTGGATCTCCTTTGAGAGCAATCACTGTTATAAATTGATGGTCTAGTGTCCATTCATTTCCTCTTTTTTTTGTGTCCATTCTCTCTATTTTCAAACACTTGTATTTGGTGTTGTTCAATGTTGAGAGCAATCACTATTATAGTGTTTTTCATTTTTGAAGTCAATTCTTTTTTGTTGGAAAGAAATTTGAATACAACTTTTTAGTTTTTACAAATAATTTATCCTTAAAGAATAAAAGTGCATAATTTTTTGGTTGAAGATGTTTATATTGTTGTTGAATGTAGTTTATAGTGATAAATATAAATAAAAATTATATTGTGAATTATTTGTTCAAGTGGTAGTTTAGAGGTGGCCACTCTTAAATATTTGTATTATAATTCTGATATCTCTGCAATTTTTGACGTAGCTGCTATATTATAGACACATAGTGATACTTGCTTCCATAATTCTCTCAGCTCTACCTGGACTCATCAACCTCAACGCAACCTACCATATTTGGAAGCTTGATAAGGTTGACTTTCTAGCTTGTATTGGTGCCTTTTTTGCAATTTCTAAGGTGTGCAAAAGACACAAACATTTTATACATATGATTTTTATTAAAGGTAACCATATATATAGCTAATATGATAAAGTTAGTACTCTCTCCCTGTGTTATAGGTATACACACCTATATATATAGCATTTTCTTTTTCTTTTTCTTGTTGTAATTAATCAGATACAGTTATTCTAGAAGCTAGCTTTTGGAGTAAATTTTTGAAAAGTAATCATGTCAATAACTTTTAATCTAATATGTGAGCAATAGTGCAAAAGAATGGAAATCGTCAAGCCTAATTGATTTTATATTTGTAATATTGCAGAAGAAGAATCAAGATGTTGGACATAGTTTTTAATGAAAGATAGAATGCAAACAACAAAGATACTTATCTTGAAATCAAACTCGTAATGGTGCATAAAGATATGAAATTCTTAGATTTGGTAGATAAGATACACGACTTTCTCAATTTGAATCAAAATTTGATTTCGATCAACATTATATTTGATGTGAATATGGGTACTGTAGCGGTGAAAAAGTTGTTTAATATTTACAACATGTTTGAGAAGTCCAATATGCAAGTCACACGGGCCTATCAGTAATGAACCCAATATTATTAGGCCCAATAAGGTAGCCAGACAAACTCACTAGGCCTTGAAATAGACAAACGGGTGAGCTTATGGGCCATGAGCCATTTCACCCCGCAATTGGGTCTGAGTCCGGCCAATTAGCCAAACGGGTGGAACCAAGTAGATATTGAACCAGTCAGAAAGATGGTTACCACTCCCATAAAATGAGAGAAGCGACCAACTTGAACGAGTCCAATGGGTGACGTGGATGGAGAGCAACAGTACTGAGGGAACACGATAAAAGAAACCATACAGTAGATGCAGGGCATCGAAGATTTGACACTCACACTACTCGCTCAAGCAGACAATCGTCATTTCTAAACTTTTCTCTTAAGCCTCGCCACCATAGTTGTTCCTTTGGTCCGTCTATCTGCTTGTCCACTCATCTGTCTGACTACCATTTACATTTTATTTATTTTTTGTTATTGTTATTTTTTATTAAAATCGTACTGACTTCAGCATCGGAGTCCCTTTGGCTGACATCTCACCTGTGCCTTAAAAGGGAAATTTGATTTTCTATACTTAAAAACCTTAAAAAAAAAAAAAAATTAAACCAATACATTTTACACTACAAAAAATATGACTCTTTTTTTAAAACTCCAAAAATACCCCTCTCATAACTCAAACCCTTTCTCTCTCCTCCCTCAAACTCTCTGCATCTCTCTCTCGCACACTCTCGGACCACCACGGCTGACCGCACCACCAGCCCCCACGATCAACCCACGGCAGCCACCACCCTCACCCACGAAAACCCCAACCCCAACGACCCTCACCCACGCTCAACCCACGGCACCCACGAAAATCCCAACCCCCGCTCAACCCACGGCACCCACGAATCCCAGCCCCAACCCCAACGACGGTCGAAGCCCCAGCCCCCTTCTCCACCGCGTACGACTGAAGCCCCAGCCCCCCTCTCCACCGCGTACGACCCAGCCCCACTCTCTCTCTTCCTCTCTCTGTAATCGAATGGAAAAAAAAAGGCAGTGGTCCGATGGTCGGACCATGGGGTCCGATTGGTCAGACCCCATCGGACCTGGGCCTTTTTTTTTTTTGTCATTCGTTTTCAGAGAGAGGAAGAGAGAGAGTATTTGAGTTATGAGGGGGTATTTTTGGGATTTTGAAAAAAGTGTCATATTTTTTATAGTGTAAAATGTGTTGGTTTAAAAAAAAATAAGTTTTTTAAGTATAGAAAATCAAATTTTCCCCTTAAAATAAGACAGTCATTTACCTTATTTAAGGCAGAAAATTTACTTAATAAGGTGTGTCATTTATCTTATTTTAAGGCAAGGTATTTACTTTAATAAGATATGTTGTTTACCTTAATGAGATATGTTGTTTACCTTATTTTAAGGTAGTGGTTTACTTTTTACTGATAAACTTGTTTTGGTGTATCTTATTCGAGGTACCGTGTTTACCTAAATAAGGCGTTTTGTTTATCTTATTTAAGGCAAAAAGCTTATTTGAGACACTGTATTTATACAATAATGTGGGTCATTTACTTTATTTAAGGCATAAAGTTTACCTAAATAAGGCATGTTATTTATCTTATTTTAAGGTAATTGTTTACCTTTTTAATGATAAATTATATTTTATTTTACCTTACTTGAGACATAGTACTTAGCAAAATAAGTCGAGTCATTTACCTCATTTAAGGTAGAAAATTTGCTTAATAAGGTGTGTCATTTATCTTATTTTAAGGCAAGGTATTTACTTTAATAAGATATGTTGTTTACCTTAATGAGATATGCTATTTACCTTATTTTAAAGTAGTGGTTTACCTTTTACTGATAAACTTGTTATGGTGTATCTTATTCGAGGTACCGTGTTTACCTAAATAAGGCGTGTTGTTTACCTTATTTAAAGCAAAAAACTTATTTGAGGCACGGTATTTATACAATAATTTGGGTCGTTTACCTTATTTAAGGCATAAAGTTTACCTAAATAAGGCATGTTATTTATCTTATTTTAAGGTAGCGGTTTACCTTTTTAATGATAAATTATATTTTATTTTACCTTATTTGAGACATAGTACTTAGCAAAATAAGACGAGTCATTTACCTTATTTAAGGCATAAAATTTGCTTAATAAGGTGTATCATTTATCTTATTTTAAGACAAGGTATTTACTTTAATAAAATATGTTGTTTACCTTATTTTAAAGTAGGGTGTTTACCTTAATGAGATATGTTGTTTACCTTATTTTAAGGTAGTGGTTTACCGTTCACTGATAAACTTGTTTTGTTGTATCTTATTCGAGGTACCGTGTTTACCTAAATAAGGTGTGTTGTTTACCTTATTTAAAGCAAAAAGCTTGCTTAATAAAACGAGTCATTTACCTTATTTTATGGTAGTGATTTTTATATTTAATGATTATTTTAGTTTACCTTATTTAAGTCGCGTAGTTTACGTAAATAAGACATGTCGTTTACTTTATTTTACGGTAATAATTTACTTTTTTAATGATAAATTATGTTTTAGTTTATCTTATTTGAGGCACGGTGTTTGTTCAATATGGTGGGTCGTTTACCTTATTTAAGCAGGGAGTTTTCCTAAATAAGACATGTTATTTATCTTATTTTAAGGTAGCAGCTTACCTTTTTAAAGATAAATTATGTGTTATTTTACCTTATTTGAGACATGGTTCTTACAAAATAAGGCGAGTCATTTACTTTATTTAAAGCAGGAAGTTTACCTAAATATGGTGTCTCATTTACCTTATTTAAAGAATGAAGATTGCATAATAATGCATGTTATTTATCTTATTTTAAGGTTGGATGTTTACATAAATAAAGTGGGTCGTTTACCTTATTTTAAGGCTGGGTGTTTACATAAATAAGGCGTGTCATTTATCTTATTTTAAGGTTGTAGTTTAAGTTTTTAATGATAAATTATATTTTTATTTATCTTATTTGAGGCACAGTGTTTATCTAAATAAGGTATGTCCTTTAACTTATTTAAAACATGTCGTTTACCTTACTTTAACGTAGGGTACTTACCTAAAAAAAATATATTTTCTACATTATTTTAAGGTAGTAATTTATCTAATAAAGCCTTAATAATGATGAATTATATTATGATTTATCTTATTTGAGGCACAATGTTTATCTAAATAAGACGTGTTGTTTACCTTGGTAGGAAATTTACCTAATAAGACATGTCGTTTACCTTAATTTAAGATAATGTGTTTACCTAAATAAAACATGTTGTTTATCTTATTTTAAGGTAGTGGGTTTACCTTTTTAATGATAAATTATGTTCTAATTTATATTATTTAAGGCATGGCATTTACCTAAATAAGTTGTGTAATTTACCTTATTTAAGGTAGGAAACTTGCCTAATAAGGTGTCGTTTACCATATTTTATAGTAGTAATTTACATTTTTAATGATAAATTATATTTTAATTTATCTTATTTATGGCACAAATTTGCCTAATTATAAATTGGTTTACAATATTTGAGGCACGATATTTACACAATAAGATGTTGTTTACTTTATTCAAGGCATAAAATTTACTTAATAAGATGTAACGTTTACCTATCCAATAATAAATTATGTTTAAACTTTAATTAAGACACGAAATTTATCTAATAAAGCCTTAATAATGATAAATTATGTTTTGATTTACTTTATTTGAAGCATAATGTTTACCTAAATAAGACGTGTTGTTTACCTTGTTAGAAAATTTGCTTAATAAGACATGTCATTTACCTTAATTTAAGATAATGTGTTTACCTAAATAAAATCAAATACATACAAATTTGTAATACTAAAATATGGTCAGCGAATAAAAGAGATGACTATAATTGTAAAGCTACAGAATTATTGCTTGTATAATAAATCTAATGATAATTGGTAATAAAATATTCTAGAGACAACAAATGTAAAGGGACAAGTTTAGTAGTATATTATGATCCTTGATTTATTTAGTGAAATATGTTGATTCTCTTTGGTTTGGTTTACTATTTTCCAATTATACACATTAATTATATATGTTTTTAGCACTCATCGGACCATAACTTCGTATTTGTTTCTATTGAAGTTTCAACTAATTGTGTACAATTTTATGGACAAGCACAATTGCTGTGCACAAATTTTGTGTACAAAGCTCTTGGAGTTTTCTAAGAAAGTATTACAAGGATAATTAATTAAAGCTTACAGACATGTAGATAATTACCAGCGTATGGTTTAATTATCTGAGCGTATGGTTTAATTATCTGTGTAGAGCTAAAAAAATGTCAAATATTTTTACTAATTGACTTTCAATACACATTTTATGTTTTTATTAGTCAAGATGATCAAGTTAATTCAACATGCCAATATGGATCTCAAAATTTTCGGTAGAGCTAAAAAGAGTGATTATGCCAATCTTAAGATATTACAAAAAAGAAAACCAGACTCAGTGGACTTGGTTTTTCGTTAGTTAACTCCAAATCGCTTTCAAGCGTACAATAAATAGATAAATTAGCTAGAATCTACACATTAATCCTTGTTTTATCGAACCCCACACCATATAATGATCAATCTTTAAGGTCATATAATCATGATATTTGTTCTATGCTAAAAAAAGTTTTCTCTCATTATCATAGTTAATGGCCATAAAAATGGAGCACAACAAAACTTGGATAGAACAAACACTGTAGTGCCGTCCCAGCCCCAGCCGCAGATATAGTCACCATCACTTGAGTATCCACAATCAATGTCATCACCACAATGCAAGATAGAATTGAGACAAGTAAAGGAGCATAAAGCATGGCCTTCCCCTAAAAACCCCTGATTATGATCAGCAATAACAATACAGAGAATAAGTCCACTTCACAAAATTAGTCTGAATTCTTCTTTGGTAGTAGGCTCGGCTGAATCTTGGCCCCCAACAACCACAATTGTTATTCTCTCCATGCTGCAAACAAAAGGAATGATACCGAATCAACTAATAATAATAATCTAATTATTTTAATAATAAGAAACCTTAACTGACATATGACAAAAAACAATGAGCACAAATATATTTTGTTATTTAACCTCTTTACTTAATTAGTTTCACTAGCAATACCTAAAACAAATAAGAAAATTAGCCCCAGGTATCAAAAATATTGTAAGAAATTATCATTACCAAGACATAATAAGATAAATCAATAATAGAGTAATTATAACTACAATCATTTTAGACAATCCAAAAAGTGAATGCTTAGAACACTCACTATGGATCTTTAGCTTGTTAATCATTATAAAAAGTAATCAAAGTGATAGGGAATTTTTTTTTTTTTTTTGAAAGAAAAGTGATAGGAAATTACTAAGAGCTCATGTGACAGACTTATAAGCCAACTAAAATTTTCAATTAACACCCAAAATAGACCAATCACTAATTATCCTAGACAAGACAACTATTGTTAATACATATTACATCATTCACTAATTAGTAGGTCCCTAATACTAGCAACAATTTCCAATTAAATAATACAAGAACAGAACAACATATGAGATAACAATGAAAAAAATAAAATCTCAAAAAGAAAAAAAAAATAACATAAATCAACAATCTAACAATCAAATATTATACTAGCTTGTTTAGAAATAAACCATGAACCATCACAACTATGTGAGATCCAAATCAAGCTAATTAAACAGGCCAAAAATAAAAAGAAAATGGAAATTCATTCAAAACATAAACTAACAATAAATTAATGTAAGATAATAAAGAACTCAGATGTCTATGGGGTCTTCAAACCTCAATCCTACACCCTACAGATAGCATAAATAAACTAGGTCGAGGCTCAATGGAGAGGATACCAGAAAAATTGACATGGCAGACTGAGTTGAGCCACCGTTCCTCTACGAGATGAGTGTGGTGATTGAATATTGGTGTACACCTGAGATGTACACCACAGACTGGCCAAAGTCGTTGATCGCACACAAGAGGAGCAGAGGAGTAGTGATCGTGTTTCTGGAGAAGAAGTAATTGAATATATTTTTTTCATTTAACCTAAATAAAGGGTATAAAGGGAACAATACCTATAAATGTGGGTGTAAATGAATGATTAAAAAAAAGAAGGTAAAAATTAAAATAGTTTAGTTAAAAGGGGTATACAAATGTAATTTTCCCAAGTTCTAAATAGGTGAGGGCTTAGTAAAACTTCCACACACACCAATAACTCTAAATCAATAAAATGTGCTTGTAGTAGGAAGTCTTTGTTTCAGAGTTAACTAATTGATAACTCTGTTTTTGGGATAGAAAATCTATCTCATATCACAACAAAACTCCAAATTTCTAAATTCTTAAATTATTTTCAGAGAGCAGCAATAGAAAAATTAAAATCTTGGAACTCAATTTGAGAGAAACATAAGTTTTGACTTCTCTTTTGTTTGAATAACTTTCTTCCAATAGTAGCTAATCTCACTAATCCTGATTCTTAAGATGATTAAGATAGACTTCATTGACCAATTTTAGCTAAAGATTGTCTTGGCGTAAACATGTTTCCCAATTGTACAATGATTCCACAAGACAATATCCTTGAAACCCAAGCCTCCTTTCTATGGTTTGATGTATTTTTTTTCTTTTGTTTTTTGTTGTGCTTTGCTCACTATTTCTATAGCTGTATATCTCAACTTCTTTTTTATGCAATCTTTCACTCTTAATCAAATTGAATAGTAGTGTTTGTTGTTGTCAAAAGTATATGTATTGTTTCGCAAGTATAAACTCACTTGAGTGAGATTGTCCTACAAGGACTGTAACTAAATACCAAAACATTAAATTTATGTTTCTATTTGGTAATCAAAAAGTTGTTGTAAAGCTAAATTGAATTAAACAAGTAAACCATGAAAATATATAATTAATTTAATTTTATGTCCATAATTAAAGACAAAATGTACAACTTTGTGCCTTAATCACAACTCCCAATTAGCTTATTGCTAGTCTCTAACAATTCAAGCGAATAAAAATAATATCAACATGATATTTTTAGGTCAAAAATTTTAAAAATAACACAAATATTCAAGTAAAATGTTAGTAACAAGCCAATAAGAACTATACAAAATTACCTTAAATAAAGCATGAGTTGCGAGTGTGTATACGAAACTTGAACTTTTTAACTGCAAATTATAACACATAGACGCTTTCGAAAAATGTACCAAGTAGAAATCCCAACTCGATTAGCCTCATAGGTTTTTGAAAATAATTTTTTTTATGATTACGTATTTTCTCATGGAGTTAGAAATTGAAAAGCAATATCCAATCAAACCCTAGTATCATGTCCAAAATAATTTTAACCATTTTTAAGAATCAATAAAAATTTAAAAGTTATTTTCTCAAATCTCGCGACTCATAAAAAAGATGAACACTTAAACTTGGCAAGTTTTTTAAGCAAATATGTGCTAACAACCATCTTATCACAAATTTTGGCATGTGCGTTTTATACTCTAGAAAAATTTTAAGTAACAAAGATAGCGAAAATTGGCTTAAAAATAATATTCTACGAGAATAAATGAGTAAATTCTGAAAAATTTGGCCATTAAAATATTAATTTGACAAAAAATTAAGAAACATACTTGAATATGCTCACCACCCCCAACCAAAATCAGACAATGTCCTCATTGTTTAAAAATATATACATGAAATGCATGAAACGAGAACACTAGAGAGTGAGCCAATGTAAAATGACATGATATTGATTCTTAGAAAAATAATAATAAACGAATAAAACAAAAGTTAAAACATACCGAAAATAAAAGAAAGTAAGGAAAAATAGAACCTGATTAGTCTTGGCAAACTGGAGACAAGTCTCATCAGGTTAGCTTACCAACTCAATATTCTTGACTATCCAGTATCATAATGGAATTTTCTTATAAATTGTGTCTCAATAATAGAAGCATTAGAAAAATCATGAAAATTTATAGGCACGAAGCCAAGACCGTGGTGCATTACTTTTCTATTGAACACGTCGATAGAAAAGGTAGTTTTCAAGCACTAACAATTATTTTAATCAAAATAGTGAAAATCTCACATTTTTTATAGCGGTACCCCTTTGAGAAATGTGGCACGGACCCGTCTCGGAATATATTTCTCCACTTGTCACAATAAATTTGTACTACTAAGACGTGAATATGAATATTGGTTTAGCGTAAATTTGGTTAAAATGGCCCCTTAATTCAAAAATTAAAAATATTCTTCTTTTCACTGAAAATTTTAACAAGTTTTTGTTTTACTCTTACACTAGTTAGTGTATACTCAAAATCTCACCCTACACATCTTAAAAAATCGTAAAATTTCATAAAGACGATGCCAAGACCATTGTGCATCACTTTTCTATTGGACACGTTGAGAGAAAAAGTAGTTTTCAAGCATTAACAATCAGTTTAATTGAAATAGTGAAAATCTTACATTTCTGATAGTGGTACCCCTATGTGAAATATGGTGTGGACCAATCTCAGAATATTTCTTCCCATTAGTCACAATGAAATCGTACCACTAAGACGTGAATATGAAGATTAATTTTGTGTTAAATTTTGTTAAAATGGCTCCCTATTTAAAAATTTAAAAATATTCTTCTTTTCAGGGTAAATTTTAACATATTTTTTTTACTCTTACACTTGTTAGTGTTCTCTTAAAATCTCACCCTACACATCTCAAAAAACCATGAAATTTCATAAGGACAAAGCCAAGACCGTTGTGCATCACTTTTCTATTGGATACATTGAGAGAAAAAGTAGTTTTCAAGCACTAATAATCATTTTAATCGAAATAGTAAAAATCTCACATTTCTGATAGTGGTACTCTTTTTGTGAAATGTGGCCCGAACCCATCTGAGAATATTTTTCACCAGTAGTCATAATGAATTTGTACTACTAAGACGTGAATATAAAGATTGGTTTTGCGTTAAATTTTGTTAACATGGCCCCCTAATATAGAAATTGAAAATATTCTTATTTTCAGGGTACATTTTAACAAGTTTTTTCCTTACTCTTACACTCGTTAGTGTTCTTTTAAAATCTCACCCTACACAAAATCATGAAATTTCACAGGGATGAAGCCAAGACCGTTGTGCATCACTTATCTATTGGATACATTGAGATAAAAAGTATTTTTCAAGCACTAAACAATCATTTTAATAGAAATAGTGAAAATCTCACATTTATGATAGTGGTACCCCTTTGAGAAATTTGGCTTGGACCAATCTCAGAATATTTTTTTTCACTAGTCACATTAAATTTGTACTGCTAGTACGTGAATATGAAGATATGTTTTGCATTAAATTTGATTAAAATAGCCCCTTATTTTAAAATTTTAAAATATTTTTTAGGGTAAATTTTGAAAAGTTTTTTCCTTACTATTATACGCGTTAGTATTCTCTTAAAATCTCACCATACACACTTCAAAAGATAGTGAAATTTCATAATGACGAAGCCAAGATCATTGTGCATGAATTTTCTATTTGATACATTGAGAGAAAAGGTAGTTTTCAAGCACTAACAATCATTTTAATCGAAATAGTGAAAATCTCACATTTCAGATAGTGGTAACCCTTTGTGAAAGGTGGCCCGGACCCATCTCAGAATTTTTTTTTACCAGTAGTCACAATGAATCGTACTACTGAGACGTGAATATAAAGATTGGTTTTGCATTAAATTTTGTTAAAATGGCCTCTAATTCAGAAATTGAAAATATTCTTCCTTTCAGGGTACATATTAACAACTTTTTTCCTTACTATTACACTCATTAGTGTTCTGTTAAAATCTCACCCTACACATCTCAAAAAATTGGAAAATTTCACAGGGATGAAGCCAAGACCGTTATGCATCACTTTTCTATTGGATAAATTAAGAGAAAAAGTATTTTTCAAGCACTAACATTCATTTTAATAGAAATAGTGAAAATCTCACATTTCTGATAGTAGTACCCCTTTGTGAAATTTGGCTCGGATCCATCTCAGAATATTTTACACCACTAGTCACAATGAGTTCGTACTACTAAGATGTGAATATGAAGATTAGTTTTGCATTAAATTTGGTTAAAATGGACCCCTAATTCAAAAAATTTAAATATCTTTTCAAGGTACATTTTAACAAGTTTTTTCTTTACTCTTACTCTCGTTAGTGTTCTCTTAAAATCTCACCCAACACATCTCGAAAAGTTATGAAATTTCACAAGGACAAAGCCAAGATCATTGTGCATCACTTTTCTATTGGATACATTGAAAGATAAAGTAGTTTTCAAGCACTTATAATCATTTTAATCGAAATAGTAAAAATTTCACATTTCTGATAGTGATACCCCTTTGAGAAATGTGGCCCGAACCCATCTCGAAATATTTTTCCTAGTAGTTACAATGAATTCGTACTACTAAGACTAGAATATGAAGATTATTTTTGCGTTAAATTTTGTTGAAAAGACCCCGAAATTCAGAAATTGAAAATATTCTTTTTTCAGGATAAATTTAAACAAGTTTTTTCCTTACTCTTACACTCGTTAGATTTCTCTTAAAATCTCACCCTACACTTCTCGAAAAATCGTAAAATTTCACTAGGACAAAGCCAAGACGGTTGTGCATCACTTTTTTATTTGATACATTTAGAGAAAAAATAGTTTTATAACACTAATAATCATTTTAATCGAAATAGTGAAAAAATCTCACATTTCTTATAGTGGCACCCCTTTATAAAATGTGGCACCCAGTAGTTACAATGAATTCGTACTACTAAGACTTGAATATAAAAATTAGTTTCACGTTAAATTTGGGTGAAATGACTCCTTAATCAAAAAATTAAAAATATTCTTCTTTTCAGGATAAATTTTAACAAGTTTTTATCTTACTCTTACACTCGTTAGTGTTCTCTAAAAATCTCACTCTGCACATCTCAAAAAATTATGGAATTTCACAAGGACAAAGCCAAGACCGTTGTGCATCACTTTTCTATTGGATACATTGAGAGATTGTTGTGATATTTCACACACGCAAGTGCACGTATCGTTACAAGTAATAAACTCACCAAGAGTGAGGTCGATCCCACAAGGATTGTAATTAAGTACGTTAAAATTAAACTTTTACTTCTATTTGGTTAGATAAAAATTAAGAAAGAAATTTAAAATAAGAAAACTAGCAAGAAGCAAATAATTAAAGAAAATTAACAGTTAATAAAAACTAGGGCTTTGATTTCAATTGTTTCTATTGATTATGGCCTAATATGATAATTTTCCTATTATTAATTTCTATGCAATAGCAGGTTTACTAAGGTAATTTATAGTCTTCTCAGATATATAAACCTCAATTACATGCAAATTTTTTACTCTCGTGATAAATTTAACATGCAACAGGCTTTAAACACGAAAACCTAATAAGCTATCTAAACCATACAGGTACTCTTGTCCTATATCGAAATTCAGTTCTATTTCACTATAGCATCATCGACACTCACTTCTTAGATCTCGCATCAAAATCATAAAACAATTAATTGATGGCCAGACAATTAAAAGTAATTAAGCACGAATGAAATATAATACATAGAAATTAGGGGGGGAAATAAATCATATTAAAACCATAAAACAATGTCAAACAACATCCATCTAACCCTAATTAAGTGTTTAGCTACACATATTAACTTTAAGAAGAGAAGAAGATAGAGAATAAAATAATGTTGAAAACCCTCTGCAGAATGCCTCCAGTATTGACTTTTGTCTCTGAAATTCGTACTCCTTTTTTCCTCTAAAATTGCTTCCCCAAAACTATTGAAGTCCACTTCTTTTATAGCCAAAAAATGATAAAATAAGATAAAAATCGCTGAAGAGAAAAAATCTATTCTCCTTAGGATTAGAAAACCTATTTTGCTTAGGATTAGAAGAGGAGGTGATTTTTCTGCTGCATTGACTGATAGTATTTTGGTCATAACTCTCTCGATATTGCTCCGAATTTGACGATTCAAGATGTTCTGGAGAGATAAAAGAGAGATCTAGAACTTTCATGTTTTGACTTTTTCCAAAATATAATTAGAACATAGTCGTATTAAGGCTTAAAGTTTCAACTTTATTTTCTTGCATAATTTTCTCTATTTTAAATATCATCTTTTTGTGAGATATTTTTATCTTTTTTTCCATCTTTTTCTTCTGATATTTTTCTAATCTTATTTTATTTTAAATCTGCAAAAATAAAAGATAACAAGCGTAAAAATGCTCCAAACACGATTAAAACTAAATTAAAATTATACTAAAATTAATCTAAAATTAATACTAAAAATAACCTAAAAGAGATAAAGTAGTATTCAAGCATTAATAATTATTTTAATCAAAACAATGAAAATCTCACATTTCTGATAGTTTTGTGAAATGTGGCCTGGACCCATCTCGGAATATTTTTTCCCACTAGACACAATGAAATCGTACTAATAAGATGTAAATATGAAGATTGGTTTTGTGTTAAATTTAGTTAAAATGGCTCCCTATTTTAAAAATTGAAAATATTCTCTTTTTTAGGGTAAATTTTAATAATTTTTTTCTTACTCTTACACTCGTTAATGTTCTCTAAAAATCTCATCATACACATCTTTAAAATTTATGAAATTTCACAGAGACAAAACCAAGACCACTGTGCATCGCTCTTCTATTGAATACATTTAGATAAAAAATAGTTTTATAACACTAATAATCATTTTAATCGAAATAGTGAAAATTTCACAACTCTGATAGAGGTACCCCTTTGTGAAATATGGCCTAGACCCATCTCGAAATATTTTTTCCACTATTTACAATGAATTCGTACTACTAAGACGTGAATATGAAGAATGATTTTGTATTAAATTTGGTTATAATTGCTCCCTATTTCAAAAAATTGAAAATATTCTTCTTTTCAGGGTAAATTTTAACAAGATTTTTCCTTACTCTTACACTTGTTACTGTTCTATTATATTCTCACTCTACACATCACGAAAAATTATAAAATTTCATAGGGACAAAGCTAAGACCATTGTGAATCACTTTTCTATATGACACATTTATAGAAAAAGTAGTTTTCAAGCACTAATAATTATTTTAATCGAAATAGTGAAAATCTCACATTTCTGATAGTGGTACCCCTTTGTGAAATGTGGCCCAATCCCATCTTGAAATATTTTTTTCCCACTAGTTAAAATGAATTCGTATTACTAAGACGTGAATATGAAGATTGGTTTCACGTTAAATTTGGTTGAAATGACTTTCTAATTAAAAAATTAAAAATATTCTTCTTTTCAGGGTAAATTTTAAAAAGTTTATTCCTCACTCTTATACTCGTTAGTGTTCTCTTAAAATCTCACCCTACACATCTCGAAAAAATATGAAATTTTACAAGGACAATGCTAAGACCATTGTGCATCACTCTTCTATTGAATACATTGAGAGAAAAAGTAGTTGTCAAGCACTAATAATCATTTTAATCGAAATAGTGAAAATCTCATATTTCTGATAGTTGTACTCCTTTGTGAAATGTAGCCTGGACCCATCTTAGAATATTTTTTTCCACTAGACACAATGAAATCATACTAATAAGACATGAATATGAAGATTGGTTTTGTGTTAAATTTTGTTAAAATAGCTCCCCATTTTAAAGATTGAAAACATTCTTCTTTTCAGGGTAAATTTTAACAAGTTTTTTTCTTACTCTTACACTCGTTAGTGTTCTCTTAAAATCTCATCCTCCACATCCCAAAATATCATGAAATGTCACAGGGACATAGCCAAGACCGTCGTGCATCACTTTTCTATTGGATACATTGAGAGAACAAGTTAGTTTCAAGCACTAACAATCATTTTAATCGAAATAGTGAAAATCTCACATTTCTTTATAGTGATACTCCTTTGTGAAATGTTGCTCAGACCCGTCTTGGAATATTTTTTTCTCACTAGACATAATGAAATAGTACTAATAAGCTGTGAATATGAAGATTAGTTTTGGTTAAAATGGCTCCCCATTTCAAAAATTGAAAAAGTATTCTTTTTTTAAGATAAATTTTAACAATTTTTTTCTTTACTCTTACACGCATATTCTTACATTTTCATTCTTCCTAATTTTAGATTCTTTTTGGATTAGTTATAAGAACAAAAAGTCAAAACACAATAAATTAAAATTCAATCGACAACAAAGTTAACGGCATGAGAATTTCTAGCAGGCTATTCCAAAATTCCTATGAATTCGATGCTACTTATAATACTAAATCTCACTATATATATCCAAACAACAATCATCTATTCTATCCAACAAAAACACAATTACAATATAATCAAACCAAAAGAGCACAAACATGGTGAGTGGTCAACTTTGCCATGAGCTAGAATTCAAGGCACCAGCCAGTCAAGTTTGGGAGCTCTGTGGGACTCTTCGTCTAGTAAAGCTCATCGAGGAACAACTCAAATCTGTTATCGAAAAAATTAATGTAGTTGAAGGCGATGGCGGTGTTGGAACAACTCTCCACCTAGATTTTGTCCCTGGTATATACTCTACTCACGATCATTAAATAAAATCTTTGGTTGCACAGTATAAATTTGTAGCAGTTTATGATCAAATGCAACTTATGATTGGTCCTGCGACCATACAAGATTATTTTACTAACAAATTTTTTTGTAAAATTATTTTGCTAATAAAAAAATTCATAGAAGCAATTTTTACATAATAATCAAATATTCCTAATCAGGTGTGGCGAAGTTTAAAAGTTTGAAGGAGAAGTTCACTAAGATAGACAACGAGCAGCGAGTGAAGGAAGTTGAAGTGGTGGAAGGAGGATTCCTTGAGTTGGGCTTCACACTTTATCGAATTCGCCTCGAGATCTGCGAGAAAGATGAAGATTGTTCCATAATTAAGTCCACCATTGAATATGAAATCAAGGATGACTATGCTGAAAATGTTTCCCTTGTGTCTCTTGATGCCCTAGCAGCCATTGCCCTTATTGTGCAAAATCATCTTACTAAGACTTAAAAGAAAAGGAAATCATTAGACATGATATTTCCAACAATAATTTTTACATGTTTATTCTGGTACTGTGCACATTATCATTGATAAATCTTTTGGATTTTATAAACCGAAGATATAGAACTTTGCAATATACATGCATGTTTTTTCAATTTTCAATTATGGTGCGGTTGGTAATATTTTTGTAATCTAATTTTTTAATCACAAAAATAAAAATAAAATTTTATTTTTGAAAAATAAAAATTCGTTCTATAGCCACTTTTTTTTTCAATTAAAAAAAACAGAAAATAAAAGTGTATTCTATAAAGTTTGTTTTCATATTTATTTTTTTATTTTATTTAAGTCGGGTCCAAATCCGAGATCGAGTCCGAGTGTAGGTTAGGGGCCAAGTTCGGTGTCAGGGCCGGGACCGAGTTTGAGTCCGGTCCGGGTCTAGTCAGAGTCCAAAATATTGATTAAAAAAACTATTTAAAAAATATTGAAAGTAATTTTTTTTAAAAAAAAAAAAAAATTGATTCTCAATTAAAAAATTAAAAAGTGAAAAGAGTTTTACTTTTCTAATTTTAAAAATAAAAAACTAATTAAAAAAAAGTTACCAAACATCACCTATAATAATATGAATTAGAGTGTAATGGAGTTCAGTATGTATTAGTATTATTATGTAGTATATATTAGTTTGATGTTATAGTATTGCTAAGTGTTTGTTATTACCAAGCTACTAAATATATAGGGGCGATCATAAAATATTATCATCCCAATTCAAAGTGTAAGTACTAATATTGTAGATTGGATGTTAATTGAGATGTAAAATAATAAATTTAATGAATTCAATTCAATCTACACATATTTATATGTATATATTAGAAAATATATATATACAATTAATATTTTAATATAAAAGATACGAATTGAAAAATCTCACATATGATACAAATATATTTTCAAATTTAGTAGATAAAATGTATATTTCATTTTCAATATAAGAAAATTATAATTTAAAATTAAATTAAATATTTTTTTTTATACACACAATTTTTTTTTCTTCCTTTAAGTTTGTTATTTTTATTTTATTTGATTTAATTTATTGTTGGAGAATAAATTTCAACAATAATTTGTTTTATTCTGTTGTTAGTTATATTTTTTTAATAAATATTAAATAATTTAATATTAAAAAGTACCAAATTTAAAATAATACTGGATTTGACTTATTATGCAAATTGGATTAGATCTAAAATTTAAAAACTACACTAATGGCACGTTTACTATACAGTATTCAAAATCGGAATAAATTAATGGAGAAATGTAACGGAATAAATGAAAAATAATCGGAATCAATATTTGTAATATGTTGTTTACTAAAATTTTTAGAATTGGAATAGTTGTGATTTATCTTGTTTACTTTATTAGGAAACGTAATCGGAATGTTTAAATTGACTAAATTGCCCATTTGAGTTAAACTATATTATATGGTAGTTATTTTGTGAGATATATTTTAAAGGACAAAATTATCATTATATATTTAATATTAAAAAATAAAATAAAAATAATTAAAATCCATTACCGATAATGGCATTCCTTACAAAATTGGTGGGGGAAGTTCTCCCTTTCTTTTCTCCCTTATTTAATCAAGTTCTCCATTTCCTAATTTTAATAATGCATGTAAGTAAATAAATGTAAGAGAATGATTATCTTACCATTGATTCCCATTACATATTAGTAAACATGCCATGTGTATCAAATATACACTATGAACAAAATAGTGCAAATTAAATTGGATAAACACGCTTATTACTAAACCCCTCAATATAGTTTTAGTTGTATAATTAATTAAACTGAAGGAATACATGCAATTTGTTTTTAATAAAATGTGAATTTGATAAATACATATAATGTTGTCCAAATGAATATATATATGTGGAACACTTTTTAATGGGTATTACCCATGAATGGTTACTAAAAAAAATTAACTATAAATATTAATTTTAAAAATATCAAACCATCGAATTTTGATTTAATAACGAATAATGAAATCATAAATTTGAATTTCTATGCTTAATTTAACAACTTAATTAAAAAAAATATCAAAAAATATCTCTTTTTACACTATATCAAAAATATGTTCGTACAAAAATATTTAACTCAAACTCAACTTTTCCTTTTCTTATTATTTTTTTAATTTTTTTTTTTACCGATGGAACAATCTCAGCCTATATGACATAAAATGAGAGATTTTTGTAATTAGATAGAAAAATTAAGCATAAAAATTCAAATTTTTCTAATTTTATCCATTCATGAGTAATACCCATTAAGAGTGCTTATATATATATATATATATATAAAAATTATCTCATTTAATTAATTTTATATATGTGTGGTATAGTTCCTCCAAATAAATAGATCTCCAAGAGTTGTCCTAATTATAGAAAGTTAGATGTCATCCAGAGGATGTTCCTGGATATCTATTGGTTCCACCGAAAAGGAGTCTCCAGAGAAAGCCGGTCTTCCTCTAGAAAGGGAGTTTCAAATGGCTAGTTGTTCTCTCATGGAAGGGAGTTTGGAATAGTCAACTCCATCTATAATCTTCCTATCCGAGAAGTCCCTTCAGCATGCGCTTCAGTCCTTGGTCCCAAAAACGTTTGTCTCATCTAGAAGCACTTTGACTTTGTGTTGACGTGGAGATATTGTTACGATAAGTTTGTTAAGTTTGTTAAGTCATAACTAACTTAAAAACTTAGTATTTGTACCCACCAACTTTAAGATCTATATCATGAGCCTATATATACCACCTCCACTTATCTATTCGAGAAAAAACAGAAAGGAGAGAACGAGTTTAGATGAGTTAGAAGAGGTGATTTCAAAGAGAGAGTTTGAGAGGTAGAGAGAGACTGAGTTTGGGTTTTGTATGAAGAATTTTTTGTAGTTGAAAAAGATTTTTGGTTAAGAGTGTGAGAGATATAAACACTTTGACAGAATACAACAAAGAATTCATGTTGATTGTATTGTATCTTCTTTTTCTTAATCAATAAAGAAGTTTTCGGTTGTGTTCTAAAACAGGATTAGAGTCATAGATCACATTGATCTATTACACTTGAATCAGTATATATCTTGGTGTTAATTTTATTGTTTTATTACTTTAATCGTCTTTGGTTTTAAATACTATGTTCATCTTTGTTTGAATCTCAGGTTATTGTTTGTGTGACTTATTAATCTTACTATTGTTAATTGTTTGCATGATTAAGTTTTAATTGATTTGGTTCTGCATATTAATTGTAATTTTTCTACAAATCAAAGCTTAATAATCGATCAAAAATGTGTAGAAGCAAGATTTTTTCGCTACAATTCTTAAAGAAATATGTTTTATTATTTTTTATACATTTTAAATTTTTTCAGTCAATTTTTATTTTTATTCTATTTTCATTTTCATATCACTTTTTTTTACTCCCAACTAAACACAACTTTATATTCTTTTTTGGATTAGTTATAAGAACAAAAAGTCAAAACACAATTAATTAAAATTTTGTATTCACAACAAAGTTAACGGCACAAGAATTTCTAGCAGGCTATTCCAAAATGCCTATGAATTCGATGATACTTATATATATTATAGTACTAAATCTCACAATATATATGTATACATATATATATATATATATATATATATATATTCAAACAATACAACCATCTATTCTAACTAATAAAAACACCATTTACAACATAATCAAACCAAAAGAACACAAAGATGGTGAGTGGTCAACTTTGCCATGAGCTAGAAATCAAGGCACCAGCCAGCCAAGTTTGGGAGCTCTATGGGACTCTTCGTGTAGCAAAGCTCATCGAGGAACAACTCAAATCTGTTATCGAAAAAATTGATGTAGTTGAAGGCGATGGCGGTATTGGAACAACTCTCCACATAGATTTTGTCCCTGGTATGTATTCATCATCACATCTTTTAATTGTTTAATTTTTATCAAACTAATGTTTACCATAAAACATTCCTCAGGCGCGGCCAGGTTCAAGAGTTACAAGGAGAAGTTTACCAAGATAGACAACGAGCAGCGAGTGAAGGAAGTCGAAGTGGTTGAAGGAGGATACCTTGAGTTGGGCTTCACACTTTATCGAATTTGCCTCGAGATCATCGAGAAATATGAAGATTGTTCCATCATTAAGTCCACCATTAAATATGAAATCAAGGATGACTATGCTGAAAATGTTTCCATTGTGTCTCTTGATGCCCTAGCAGCCATTGCCCTTATTGTGCAAAATCATCTTACTAAGACTTAAAAGAAAAGGAAATCATTAGACATGATATTTCCAACAATAATTTTTACATGTTTATTCTGGTACTGTGCACATTATCATTGATAAATGGATTTTATAAATCGAAGATATAGAACCTTGCAATACATGCATGTTTTTCCAATTTTCAATGTGTATTAGTATTGTTATGCAGTATTAGTTTGATGTTAGTACGCTATACATAAGTGTTTGTTATTACTAAACTACTAAATTGAGGTCTTCATAAAAATATACTCAATCCAACTTAATTTGCATGATCTAATCCAATTTAATTTGCAAAATATATTAAAAAATCACACTTATACAAATTGGATATTGATTAACATACAAAAATAACCGAACTAATCTTATCGACACATATTTATATATATATATATATATATTTAAAAAAAATTATATATGTAATTAATATTTTAATGTAAAAAAAACGAATTAAAAAAATCTAACACATGATACAAATATATCTCAAAATTACAAAACACCGACCACGGCAGCAACACAAAATGGCAGCAGCCACACACACTACCACTTAACAATTACATTACATAGATAATTCCCATGTCTATTCTTACTATATAATTAATATTTTATTTGCTAATGTAAGAAGTTATTTTACAATGTAATTCAAAAACACAAGTGTTCTATATTCAACCCGCCTAGGATTTTTGGATTTTTGGTCAAAGCCCACTAATAGGGTAAATTACATGCAAAATGAGAGCTGAATATTGGGTCCTTTAGAAACAATTTGTGCATGTGCGTGTTGCAGCTGGAAAATTGGTGACCATTTGTATGAAGTGGACATGTGGTGCTCAAAAGTTTAGCCTTTAAAAGTAAAAGTCACATGTCAGTCAAAGCTTTCACCTTTAAAAGTAGACGTCTATAATATCGTCTAGCAAAAAAAGTGCTGGAGGTGTGTGCACTACTATGCTTGGACGCAGGGAATAAGATCTAATCCTACGTCAAAAAAAGCATAACCTTCACTTGGTGACCTGGCTTGTACCAAAGGTAGATGTCTGAAACACTCCAAGATGGTCGAGAATTCGTATTCAGCCCTTCGAGTACCCGTCCGTGCATCACCTAGGAAGGCTTCCATGTTTGGACCCCTTCAGGTCTGGAGAGGCAACACGCCTTCCACGTTTGGGAAGCTAAGGCATGGCCAAGTGAACTTCTCTATATTCTTTAGTCTTGACTTATTCCCGGTTACATGAAGCTTTTTCGTGACAGGATCATAGTGGGAGATTTTCATTAGCGAAATTATGAGGCTAATGTTGGGTTTTATGCCCTAAATAAAACTCATTTCAATATAATCAGATTTACTTATTAATATAGATCAGAAATAACATTTAATGTTGGATGGTTCACATGATTTATTTCATGATTATATGTACATAATGTATAAATTCATCTGAAACCCTTTTCACATACTTGATCCTGTTTATTGTGCCGTCAACACATTGGAAAGTAAACATGACTATGTGAATAAAGTTTCCTAGATTTATCAGACATAGAGTTTTACTGATATGATAATCTACAACAGAGTTTACTTGCATTTGGAGAAGTGCTATGTTCTTTCCAGAGCATTGGTTAAAGTAAAGCTCAGGTTGGATGCATGGAGTATGCATCGGAAGGGACCGATATTGAACTTTGACTTAGATTTATTAAACTTACCGTAATATCTATTCAAGTCAATATCGCCTAGTTGATCCTAGATCAAATGTTCTTAATCCTGTTATGATTAGGCTCAATCTCAGGAGGCTATTCGTGTTCTTTGATTTGTTAGTTAAGCCTACTTTTAGGTCAGGGTGATACGTACATTTTGGGAACACGGTAGTGCAATTGAGTGGGAGCGCTATCATAAACATGGAATCTATAGCTTCTATCTGGCGAATAGTAAGCAAAGGATGATCTCCTTCGAGCTTGACCAAAGGAACATAAATGGTGGAGTACTTATTTCACATAAGCTGAAATATCATTTATACGGGGTCAAGTGTTTTAAGGAATAAATACATTGTAGGGTGTAACGGTAATTTAATCCCTTTACAGTGTAGATCATTCATATAGAGGATCATTGATCACATTAGGATTATAACAATGGATAACTAATGATGTGTCTATATGGTGGAACATATAGAGCATTCTATATACTGAGAGTGCAATTCTAAGTTCTATGCGTGGATTCAACGAAGAATTAATAAGTTAGTGAATTTTAGTGCTAAATTCTTGATCTACTTATTGGAAGCTCGGTTATATAGACCCATGGTCCCCCCACTAGTTGAGATAATATTGCTTGTAAGACTCATGTAATTGGTTTTGATTAATCAATTATAATTCTCAAATTAGACTATGTCTTTTTGTGAATTTTTCACTAAGTAAGGGCGAAATTGTAAATAAAGAGTTTATAGGGGCATATTTGTTAGTTATGATACTTTGTATGGTTCAATTAATAAATATGATAAATGACAATATTATTTAATAATTATTTATAGTTATTAAATAGTTAGAATTGGCATTTAAATGGTTGAATTAGAAAATTGGCGTTTTTGAGAAAATCAGATGCAGAAAAGATAAAACTGCAAAATTGCAAAAAGTGAGGCCCAATTCCACCTTGCATGGCCGGCCACTTTTGTAGGATTTTCCCTCTGATATTTTCATTATTTTAATGCCAAATAATTCAAACCTAACCCTAGTGGAATGCTATAAATAGATAGTGAAGGCTTCAGGAAAATTACACTTAAATTTTCTATTTTTCCTTCAGAGAAAAACCTGAGCCTTCTCTCTCCCTATCTTTGGCCGAACCCACTCTCTCTCTCTCTTCCTCTTGAATTTCGAAATCCTTAGTGTATGAGTAGTGCCCACACACAGCAAGTGATACCTCAATCATAGTGAGGAAGATCGTGAAGAAAGACATTCAGCAAAAGGAGGTTTCAGCATCAAAGATTCAGATAAAGAGATCCAGGTTCAGATATTGATAATGCTCTGCTACAGAAAGGAATCAAGGGCTAGATATCTGAACGGAAGGAGTCATTATATTCCGCTGCACCCAATGTAAGGTTTCTTAAACTTTATATGTGTTTAATTTATCGTTTTAGAAAGTTCTTATTTAGGATGTTAATAAACATACTTGTGAGTAGATCTAAGATCCTGGTAAAATAAATTCTACCAACAGCTAATTCCTTCCTTTAAATGCCACATCACATGCTTAGAAATACGAATAACATTTACCCTCAAACTTTTAGGACTCTCTAAGATCCGGGAGCTTGCAGTACTCCTCTGTTTCTTGGAGGTATGTTCTTGACATGTGGTAGCAGCTGGAGTTGTGAATGCATCCCGTGAGTTGTCATCAAGTAAAGGGTCATAATTTGAAGGTACCACGCATGCGGCACCTTTAATATAATTGTTGACAACGCGTGCATTGAGGGCGCATCTCTTGGGAGAAGTTACAGTGATGGCATGACAATTGAGATGACCTCTCCTTTAATGCGTACGGTACTCGAGGCATACAATGATGAATAATAAATGCCAAGGCGACTCTTAAATGTCATATTTTCAACTTCCCATCTATCATATGAAAGTGTGCTTTTGGAAGAAGAAATTTGGGTCGTCCATTAAATCGCGAGGATCCTAATCGAGGTACAAATTGATTTGCCCACCTCATTTCTTCTTTTTCATCACCTCAAACTTTCAAAACTCTCCATTTTCAAATTGCGAGGATCCTAATCGAGGTGTTTTCAGTTTGTTGCTTGTAGTCCCTAATAATTTTTTCCTACATCACAATGTCTTCGTCACCGAAAGAATTATACTATCCCCGTCATCTTTAATTCCAATAATATTCACAAAGGACTCAATTGTGATAAGATAAGTTTTTCCATCAAATTTGAGCTCCAATTTATCAATGCCCATGTCCCTAAGTCTCTGATCGTTTGCTTTTGTTACTCGCTCATCAGTTTTACAACTAATGCCAATTTTCTCTAGAATGCAACGACAGTTTATTTTACTGTATACCCTTTCCTCATGGGCTTGTTCCAATTCATGCACCATTTTTTCGTGTCAAGCCTCTCCTTCATTTAAATTCCAAGACGCCATCTAGAACATCCATTTAATTACAGCGTCTATTTTTTTATCATCAAATAATTATTCTTTCCATATAAAAAAAATATCAACATGTTTACCAATAATGAATAGACTAACAAAAAATGGAAATTCCACATAATTAATAAGTAGATAATTGATCAATTTATCAAACTAGTTTGCCAGCATTGTTTTTCAGTATAAGGTGATTCAGTAACAAAATCAAATCTCTGACAATGCTCTAGCAATTAAAAGGCATGAAATCAGAAGTTATGCTAGTATTCCTTCATCATTAAAAACTACACCATACAACTATATATAGTATTACCCTCATGTTTATTTGTTCTGTAATCTGAACAAAGAATTCTTACCATGGGATTTTATCCAACTCAAAAATTCCTTCATACCCGCTGTTAAAAATATCTGGTTTCACGACACCAAGTTTGCAAGCTTGGTAAGCTTCAATAAGATTACCATCACGATCCCTCACAACAAATTCAAAGCCAAAAAAGTTTTCCTGAGAAAATAGAGCCCCATATCTACAATAACATTGGTCATAGATATAACAGGCTTAGTCCACTTCTGATTTGTCTCACTTGAACATGCGGTGTTGTTTGATAATTCATACAACAAAAAAAAATGGATTATAACAGTTTTAACAAACAATTGTTAGTGAATTCGAATGCTACAATTTGTTCGATAAAATTTATCTGAAATGTTGTAGCATTCTGTTATGTTAGTTAGTGCATTATTAATGGTATGAAAGTGAAAGAAAATATATGTACATTATTCTGTTGGAGAGAGACATAGAAAGAGAGAAAAACAGAGTGAAGAGAGTTAGGAAACTAGACTAAGACATTAGAGTTGAAACTCGAGCTGAGTTTTAAGGTATTCATCTGTTATTGTTCTCTAGGGTGTACTCAACAACTCAAACTCGTAATTCATTATTTTAATGGAGAAGATAACTCAGGGGAATAATAGGAAGTAAGCCCTTTGGTTTGGCCGATCTTGTATAAAAATTTGGTGTTCTTTACATTAGTTTTCTGCAATTTTTTCTTTCTGCTTTAGTTTTTTGGTTTGATTTTTCATTGTCAATTCAGTTTTGATTTGTTTGATTGTTCTTGGTTCGAGTCTGTGTTGTTAGAATTTACAACATGCGATGTTGCCAGAAAAGATCATTGCGGCTTCTCCATAAAGCCCAACAAAGCAATGTGACATGTTTTCTTATCATTCTACCACTTTTTTCATTTGCTTTCAAACCAGGTTACAAAATTACTCTCCACACTGATTCGACCAACACGAAAAAAATTCCACCAGCACTATAGAGCAAAGCAACAGTCAATGAACAAATGCAGAGTTGTTTTGGGTTTGCTGCTGCAAAAATGACAGGTTATGACAATATCAAGGTGCTTATTCTTCATTTGAACTCTAGTTGGTAAAAAATTTGAGCATGTCCACAAGATCATTCTCTCCTTTTAGAAGTATTTTAAGTAGCCAAATGTTATGTTGGAGAGAGAGAGAGAGAGAGAGAGAGAGAGAGAGAGAGAGAGAGAGAGAGAGAGAGAGAGAGAGAGAGAGAGAGAGAGAGAGAGAAGCAAATATGTTGTATTCATTTAACAGAGGAAACTCTGTATTTATATACAATGAACAAAGTGAATAATAGAACACTAACTAATCAAGAAGAGTTAGTTGAAAACTGTTGGCTCCTAACCAACCTAACCACCTTTGTATCAGTACACTTAACAGCCTCCTTCAAACTCAATGCGGTTTGAGAAACAACATTGAGTTTGGTCCTAAGATGAGGAAACTTAGAACTTGAGATTGGTTTAGTTAGACAGTCAGCTATCTGGTCTGTGGCAGGCACATTATTGACACGGATTTGTTGTTGAAGGACCTTGTCTCGCACAAAGTAAAGGTTGATTTCGATGTGCTTGGTGCGGGCATGGAGTACTGGGTTGGCAGCAAGAAGGGCAGCACTTTGATTGTCAAACCAGATGGTAGGAATTCTTAGTTGAGAAATATCCAGCTTATTGAGAAGAGATTGTATCCATGACACTTCAGACACAGTGGTAGCTAAGCTTCTGAACTCAGCTTCAGTTGAAGATCTCGAGATAGTGACTTACTTTTGAGACTTCCAAGCTACTACATTTCCACCAAGATAGATGCAATATCCAGTTGATGACCTTCTATCATCCAAATCAGAGGCCCAATCTGCATCACAAAATGCTTCAAGGGTAAACTCTGAAACTGGTTTCAGAAGCAGGTCGTGATCAAGGGTGCCGGCTATATATCGAAGAATCCATTTCACTGCTATCCAATGTTGTTGCAGTGGCTTGTGCATGTATTTGTTGGAATTATTTTACCAGGATCTTAGATCTACTCACAAGTATGTTGATTTAACAACCTAAATATGAACTTCTAAAACGATAATAAATTAAACACATAAAAAAGTATGAGAAACCTTACATTGGGTGCAGCGGAATAATATGTCTCCTCCCACTCAGATCTCTAACCCTTGATTCCTTTCTGTCGCAGAGTATAATCAAGATCTGAGCCCAAATGTCCTTCTTTGTTGACTTTGAATTCTACACATCCCTCCTCACTATGATTGAGGTATTACTTGATGTGTGTGGGCACTACTCTATCACTTAGAGGGATTTTGAAAAACAGAGAAGAAAGAGAGAGAGAGAGAGAGAGAGAGAGAGAGAGAGAGAGAGAGAGAGAGAGAGAGTGGCGGCTTCAAGAGTGTTTTTGAGTGAAAGAAAATAATGTTGTAAAGTGTGTTCAAACCTGAAGCCTTTACCTTTTATTTATAGAAGACCACATAGGGTAATGGTTGAATTACCTGGCATTAAAAAATGAAAAATAAATGAGAAAAGGGAAGCAAAGGTGGACGGCCATAGCATTGTGGAAACAAGCCTTCCACTTTTCCAACTTTCCTATTTCATCATTTCTAGTTTCCCATTTTCTCAAAAATTGACAATTCTCTCATTCAACCACATAAATGTCAAATCTAATTATTTAATAATTATAATTAATTATCAAATAATATATTGTCATTTATTTTATTTATTAATAAAACTAATCAAAGCTTCCCAATTAATAAATATACCCTTTAAACTCTCTATATACTATTTTCCCCTTAATAAGTGATAAATTCTCAAATAGACATAGTCTAACTTGAGAATTATAATTGATTAATTAAAATCAATTAAATGAGTCTTACAAGTAATATTGTCTCAACTAGTGTGGGGACCATGGGTCTATATATCCTGTAGCCCTTGATTTTGCCCAATATACGTGGACCAACTAGACAGGGACACGTGGATCAGAGCGTCTTAATGCTATAATTATTTGCTAAGTCTTTGTGATATAAGGCAGCATCTGGGACGTGCCTCCCGGAGAAGGCAAGCTGAGCCCCATACGCTCCCGGATGCCCAGCTAATATTAAGGCATCTCCGCGAGGTGTCAGGCTTCCCCTGAGCAGTCAATTCGCATTTAATGCCGCATGGGAGGAAGCGTGTTGGGACTGCTACACGCAATAGAGTCTGACGGCACAACCCCCAATCTGCAGCTGCGAAGTAATGATCATTTAAGTCTATTGACGGCTACACTGTGAAGAGTCACGTCAGTCAAAAGACAATAAGGACATTCCACATAAAGGCCTTATAGCACCTAGGGATTTGACCATGCATTACTCATGGTATATTCATTGGGAATGCCCAACTTTATGGATACTTACAGATACACATGTACAATAATTCTGGGGATCACCCCACCAAAAACACTATAAATACCCCCTCAAAGCTCATTAAATAGATCGATAATCTTGGGTTGCATAAGAGTAAGAAGAGTAAATACTCATCAAGAACATTCTCTGTATTTATAAGAGTAAACACTCACCAAAGTCATTCTCTGTATTAAATACATCCATAAATAACAAAGACTCGTGGACTAAGGCTCATTAACGCCCCTAACCACGTAAAAATCCTTCTCTAATCTTCTTACAACTCTCTAATCTTATAATATTTTATTGGTTGCCGAAAACCTCGGTCAACATTTTGGTGCTTTCATTGAGAGCTGAAGAAAGCTTCTGCAAAAATACACTTCACTTTACAAAAATGGTGGAGACTAGAAGTACTCGTCAACCTCGCCCTCTAGAGGATGCTCAAGATCCAAATGAGGAAGGCGTAGCCTGAAGAGCAGCTGAGGATTCTGAGGAAGAAGAAGGAATTCCTGACGATGACTACGAGGGAAACCTCGACGAGTATGCCTACGATGAAGGTAGCTACTCAGAGTTGGTGCTCCTAAGGCAAAAAGCTATCGATCACGAAGCTGAGATCGAAGCCCAAAAAGCACAAAACCAAAAAATGCAAGAGGCGATGCTGGCCATGCAGAAAGCCATGGAGGCCCCTGGCATCCACGTGCATCCCAAGGCAATGACTGCTGGACTCGGCAAGGAACCAGAGGAATCCTCGCCTAGCACCCAACAGCAAAAGTCTAGGGAGCCCAGCCCCATACGATATCCCGCTGACGGGAACCAAAAGAAAAACCCTACCTCTACCCCCGGGCGAAAGAAAAAGGCGCAGGATCTGCGAAAGGTCCGCAGAGGGGCAAGCTCCGAAAAAGGGAGTCTTGGCCCTCAGGATCGAGAGGACCGAAAAAGCGTTTCCGTGCACCAAGAGCCCGGAGGTAGAGGAGGAAGAGGACAGAGATGTCCTCCCGTTGATTTGAGAAATCAAATCAATGGGAATCAAGGTGACCTCCGGGATCACCTTGACCAAAAAAGATACGGGCCCGCGGCCTCCACGGGAACGTTAAATGAAGGAATCATCGTGGAGCTCGCCATACTCCGGAAAGATATCGCCCGAGTCTCCCGGAGACAAAAAGGGGACGACTCCGACTCAGACTGTGAGGACCGGGAGCCATGTGCTAAGCACATCCTGGAAGCAGAGCTCCCCAAGAATTTTAAGATGCCCGAAATGGCAGCTTATACCGGGAACTCCGATCCAAGCGACCACTTATCGCGGTTTAACCGTGTCATGACGGTCATGAGAGTCAGTAATGACGCGAAATGTCTGTGCTTCCTGCTTACTCTAAGCGGGTCCGCGGAGGAATGGTTCAAGAAGCTAGAACCAGGATCCGTGGGCTGTTGGAACAAGTTACAGACCAACTTCCGGAGACAATTTGTCGCCGCACGAAAGGTCAACCTGGAGGTCAGTGCCTTGACTAACATCAAGCAACTGCCCACCGAGACCTTGAAAAACTACATAAAGAGGTTCCAAGAGGAAGCCTCGAAGACCAAGAAAGTTGATGACGGACAACAACTTGCCCTTCTCCAGGTAGGCATCCGTACAGGAACTCCCTTCTGGAACGAAATACAACAAGAGGGGGTTGCTAGCCTTCAGGACTTCTAGAAGAGAGTCCAAAAATATATCAACCTTGAAGAGGCCCAAATAGTGGCCTATGGAGGATACTATCCCACCGGGATAGCAGGGTACGTGCCCGGAGCACCGCCCTCGGGTACTGTCCCGACCGCGGCTCCACCAATGAGCGGCATACAGTTCTCTGCTACTCCCGGATATAGTCAGGGACAGGCCTTGGCACCCGCATCATCCCATTTTGGAAATCTCTCATGGATAAATGGGCAAGCTCCCTCGCACTCCGCTCCAACCACTAGCTTGGCAGGCCCTTCCCAGGGCTCAAGGAGTAAGCGATCCTCCAAAGGCAGCACCCGGACGGAGGAGAAACGCCAAAAAAGGGGGTACACTCCCCAGTACACCCAGTACACGGAGCTGACGGACTCCCAAGAGCGTGTGTACTTTGCTACTAGGCAAAATACGTACTACCGGAGACCACCTCCCTTGTACAAGGATAGCTCCCGGAGGGATCCAAACAAAAGGTGCGAGTACCACAACGACATTGGGCATAGCACCAATGAATGCAAGAATCTCAAAGACGAGATTGAAAACCTGATCCGATTGGGCCACCTCTATGAGTGGATCAAGAATCGGCTGCCTCACCTCAATCCGGGCCAGGCGACAGGGGGTGTGCCACAGGGAACACCGGGGGGTGCAGCAGGAGTATTGGCTCCAGTTGCTCCCGCGGGCGATGCCCAACACATCCCCGGTTTGCCGCCCAGACCCAACGAGAGGGTAGCCATGATCTCCGGAGGACCCCATATTGGAGGAACCACCCGCAAAGAACTAAAGCGGTACGCGGGAGCCGTAAAGCACAATGAGGTTTGGGAGGTTACTCAACTCCCAGCTCAAAGGCCCCGGCTGATGGATCAGCCCATCACGTTCACGGAAGAAGACGCCAAGGCGGTGCGCTTCCCTCATCATGATCCGTTAGTCATTGAGACCCCCATCGCCAATAAAGTGGTGGCCAGAGTCTTGATTGACAATGGAAGTTCCGTGAACTTACTTTTCAAGGAGACCTTCGCTGCAATAGGCCTGACGGACCGAGACCTCTCACCCAGCGTTTCCCAACTCACACGATTCAATGGAACAACGCTTATCCCGATGGGAAAAGTGAGGCTTCTTGTCACTTTGTGCCCGGACACCCCCCAAAGCACGTTCAAATACTGCACTTTTGTGGTGGTGGACTGCCCGACCGCTTATAACGCGATCCTCGGCCGACCGGCCCTGGTAGATTTTGGTGCAGTCACATCCATTCGGCACCTGTGCTTAAAGTTCCCTACCCAGGAAGCTGGAATTGGGACGGTGAGAGGAAATCAGGGGGAGGCAAGGCAATGTTACAATGTTGCAACCCACCTGCCCGTACTGATGGTCCGGGAAACCATTGAGCCAGAAATGGCTGAAGAAGACGAGTTGGATCCCCGAGTGGGGTCCGAAAAAATTGTGGAACCAATGGAGGATGTCGAGGAAATATCAGTGTGCGACCTCGACTCCACCAAGGTACTCCGGCTAGGAAAAGGCCTAGATCCGGAGGAAAAAGAAAAAATAATAAAAACACTGAAGGGCGCCATCAACATTTTTGCATGGCGCCAAGAGGGCATGACTGGCATAAGTCCCCATGTCATCACCCACGTCCTCAACGTCAACCCAGACATGCCACCAGTCCAACAAAAGCGACGCCCTCTCGACTCGATAAAAGTCGAGGCCCTAGAGAAAGAGGTGGATAAGCTTCTGACGAACAGCATGATCCGCGACGTATACTATCCGGAATGGCTAGCCAATCTGGTCCTGGTGCCCAAGCCGAACGGAACTTGGCGAGTTTGTATAGATTTCACTGATCTAAACAAAGCTTGTCCGAAGGACTGCTTCCCGCTACACAGGATCGACCAGATGGTAGACGCCACTTCCGGATTCAAATTACTATCCTTCATGGACGCCTACGCCGGGTATAACCAAATAAAGATGCATACAGCGGACCAAGAGTTCACTAGCTTCAGGACCGATAAGGGGGTATACTGCTACCTAGTCATGCCTTTCGGACTGTAGAACGCTGGAGCGACCTACCAAAGAATGGTCAACCGGATGTTCAAAGGCCTTTTGGGGCGAAACATGGAGGTATACGTGGACGACATGCTCATCAAGTCTAAAGCATGCAATAGCCATACGGATGACTTAGAGGAGTGTTTTGAGGTAGTCCGGAGATACGGCATGAAGCTCAATCCAAAGAAATGCACCTTTGGGGTCAAATCGAGGAAGTTCCTAGGCTTCATCGTCAGCCAGAGGGGGATTGAGGCAAACCCGGAAAAAATCCAAGCTCTCCTGAGCATGCCATCCCCCAAAAAGCATAAAGACGTGCAGAGCCTAACCGGAAAGGTTACTTCCCTGAGCCGCTTCATCTCCCGGTCTACAGACAAGTGCATCCCCTTCTTCAACATACTGAAGAAGTGTCAAAAGTTTGAATGGTTGGACGAGTGCGAGGAGGCATTCAAAAAATTGAAAGAACATATGGCCAAGCCTCCTATCCTATCAAAGCCCGTTCTCGGAGAGGACCTATTCCTATATTTGGCCGTCTCCGAGCACGCGGTCAGCGCTGCCCTAGTCCAGGAAGAAGAGAAAACTCAACATCCTGTGTACTATGTTAGCAAGCGCATGATAGGAGCGGAGACAAGGTACCCCATCATCGAGAAACTGGTTTTCTGCCTCCTGATGGCCTCAAGGAAATTAAGGCCATATTTCCAAGCACATCCGATCAAGGTACTGACCAACCACCCACTCCGGCAAGTCCTCCAAAAACCAGAAGCATCCGGAAGGCTCCTCAAGTGGGAAATGGAGTTAAGTCAGTTCGACTTACACTACGTTCCCCGAATCTCCATAAAAGGCCAAGCCTTGGCAGACTTCATTACCGAATGTAATGAAGCCGAGGCAACCGCGAATTCACCAACACCATCAGTCACCACATGGAGAGTATTTGTGGACGGAGCCTTCAATGAAAATGGATCCGGAGCAGGGGTGGCGATGATATCCCCGACCGGACTGCGACTCCAGGCAGCCATACGGTTCGACTTCTCAGCTTCGAACAACGAGGCCGAATACGAGGCCTTGAAAGCAGGGCTGAGGCTAGCAAAAGTTGTAGGGGCCAAAAGAGTATAAGTCTACAGTGACTCCCAGCTGGTCCTAAATCAGATATCGGAAGAGTGGAACTGCTCCACGAGTTCACGGACTACAAAGTAGAAAGAATCCCCCGGGAAAAGAACGCTCACGCAGACTGTCTGGCTAAGTTAGCTTCAGATAGTGAAATCGAAGGGCTGGGGGTAGTACCAGTGGAACGCTTGGCAGAGCCAAGCATCAAAGTAAAAGAGGCCATAACAACGGTTGGGCGAGAACCCAGCTGGATGGTCCCCATCATAGAATACATAACAAAAGGTGAGTTGCCCCAAGAAAGTGCACTGTCTCGAAAGATTCAGTATCAGGCTCATCGTTATGTAATGATGGATCAAATTCTCTACCGAAGAGGACTCAGCATGCCTTATTTAAGGTGTGTATCGGACCCTGAAGCTAGACAAATCATGCTAGAGGTCCACGAAGGGTTCTGTGGAGATCATACAGGAGGACCCAGTCTCTCAAAGAAAATATTGAGACAGGGATACTTCTGGCCAACAATAAAAAAAGATTGCATAGACTACGTCCAAAAGTGTGATTCGTGCCAAAGGTTTGCGAACATACCGAGAGCCCCTCCCAATGAAATTACCCTGATGACTAGTCCCTGGCCCTTCGCGGTTTGGGGAATAGATCTTATTGGGTCCCTGCCGACAGGAAAGGGAGGGGTAAAGTATGCAATAGTAGCAATAGACTACTTCACCAAATGGACGGAGGCTGAGCCCATGAAGACTATAACTGCTAAAAAAGTACTAGACTTTGTTATCAAAAACATAGTGTGTCGATATGGCCTGCCTCACAAAATAGTCTCTGACAATGGAAAGCAATTTGATTGCGAAGAATTTACTGACTTCTGCAACCAACACGGAGTAGTGAAAAGCTTCTCCGCGGTGGCAAGGCCACAAACAAACGGACAAGCAGAAGCAGTCAATAAAATCCTAAAGGTTACCCTAAAGAAAAAGTTGCTGGCTTGCAAAAACAACTGGCCCGAAGAGTTGCCAAGGGTGTTATGGGCCTACTGAACGACCCCTAGAACCACGACCGGCCACTCGCCTTTTTCAATGGTGTACGGTTGCGAAGCGATGGTCCCGGTAGAAATGTTATTCCCGTCCCACAGGAGAACGACTTACGATCCAGCCACGAATCAAGCTTTACTTCAAGAAGCCCTGGATCAAGTTGAAGAACTCCGGGAAGAGTCTCAAATACGGATGGCAGCTTATCAAAAGAAGGTGACCAAATATTTTAACTCCAAAGTTAAAAATAGAAAAATTGATATTGGGGATATGGTCTTAAGAAGAGTCTTCCCAGCCACCCAGGAGCCCGGAGTGGGGGTACTTGGGCCAAATTGGGAAGGACCATATGAAATCGAGGACGAAATCGGTTCAGGCACTTATAAGCTAAAAAGGATGGACGGAACCATTGTGCCAAGGGCCTGGAACGCCGATCACCTCAGAAAATATTACCAATAGTCCAAAAATGTAACTTAGGCTTTGTTTAAAGAGTTTGTACCATCTAAGTGTATACAGCCTCCGCATGATAAATAAAACTGAGTGCCTTAAAAATAAAGTTTCTATGCCACTCAGGGGGGTACTAATGTATACCACATGGACACACAAAAAACAGGCTAAGTAAAATATCCTGACCCAAAGGGCAGGTCAAAAAAAAACAGTATGCACAAAAAAGAAAAAAAAACATATGTATAAACATCCTGACCTAAAAGGCAGGTCCAAAAGAAAGGTATATGCGTCAAATAAGATCATATATATTAAAAAAAATAACAAAAAATAAAAAAAAAATCCTGGCCCTAAGGGCAGGTCAAAAATAATTACAAATATGTACAAAGGGCCCAGGGACAGGCCTTATCCAATGTTTCCCCTTAAATAAAAACAGCTATGTAAATAAAAATTGTCTTAATTATAAGATAATTGGATGTAAATATAAAAAAAAAAAGAGTGAGAAAAATCTTGGTTGTAATCAGAGCGGCCTAGTTAATGCGAGGAGGAAGGCGAGGACCAATGCGCGCTTCCAGCATGGCATCAAGTTTCTTCTTCTTCTCTCTGAATTTGGCAATCATCTCCGCGGGTTTGGGGTAGAAGTCGAGCTTGATGTTCTGGACATTTGTAGACCAGGCCATGTAGACGCCATCGTCGAAACGCTTGACGCACCGGCAGCAGGAGACGGGAGAAAGGAGCTCATCTTTCTTAGCCTTCTTCAAGGCTTGGTCTTTAAAGTCCTTGAGCTCCTTCAGCTCCACGGCCAGGTTGGCCCTAGACTCCAAGTCTGCTTGGTGAACTTCCTCTAAGGACTTCACCTTGGCAGCCATTTCATCCAAGGCTTCCCTAGCCTCCCGAAGCTCACACTTGGCCTTGGCAGCGGCCTCGCCCTCCGCCCTCAGCTCTTCCTGGTGCTTGGCTTCCAGCCTATCCCTCCGAAGGGCCTCCTCCCGGATCATCGCCTCTGCGTGTGCCTCCCTCCGCCTGGCCTCTTCCTCACTGGCCTTGGCAAAGGCCTCTCGGCGCTCAGCATCCTCCTAGTACGTCCGCCTTTCAGCAGTCAAATCTTGAAGGATCTTCATGACTTCGTCCATGCCCCCAAAGTCGGACAGGACGAAGCCATGGTTAATAAGGTTCTTGGAAAGGCGGCCGGCCTCGGCAGCAAGCTGGAAAAGGATACAAGTATGAGTAAAAGTCCTTAAGAGAAAATAATGAGGAGAAAAGTAAACTACGAAATACTTACCACAGTCAGGGAGTGACTGAGATCCTGGACCTGAAAGATGGAGTTCAAGGATGCACAAGCAGCGAACTGCTTGGGTGCACACCGGGTAAGCTGAGACGCAAACTCGCCGGTCATCTCCGCGGCAAAGGGAGCCAGCGTGGGCCTTAGGAAACGATTGAACCAATCTGCTAGGGGGTCCAAGTTTAGATCCCACAGATTCTGGTAGTTCGAATCGTTAAGGGTATTTTGCATTTCAACTCGCAAAACCCTCCTCAAAGCCTCCACGTCGGCATGCCCCCGGGAGTACTCGTCCATGGCGTAGTTGTGTTTAGCTATCCAGAGTTCCTGTCTCGCCTCATCTCCAGGAACCGGAGTCAACACTATGTTGGGAGGCGCCGTGTGTTCCTCCGCCTCGGGAGAGATCCCAGAATCAAGGCCAGGGGCCGGAGTATCAGCTCTCCACTGCCGTTTGGGTACTTCCTCGGCAACCATCTTGCCCTTGCGCTTGCAAATCAGAGCAACTTCTTGCTCTTCTTCACTTTCTTCAACTTTCTCAGGAAGAGCCCATTGCTCTTCTTTACCTTCTTCAACTTCCTCAGAAAGGCCCCATTGTTTTTCTTGACCTTCTTCCGGAAGCGCCTCCTCCTCATCCACTAAGTCAATAGTGTCTGGAGGGGCACTGGAAGAAGCTTTCAAGGGAGTGGCCATCTGGGAGGAAGTTAAAGGAAGGGGAGTGTCAGGAGTGTGAGCTCCGGCAAGTTCGGCCAAAATGGCATCCATGCAAGTACCTGCTACAACAAAAGAAAAAAGGCAAGTGTTAGAATATCCATGGAAACAGTAAACACTCGAATAAAGCAATCAAGCTAGTCCTACCCTGACTCTCTAATTCGGCCCTAGCAAAGTTCCGAATCTTAACGCTGGCAGCATCGTCTCCAAGATAGCTGTCCGAAGGCCGGAACCAGCTGGAAGAAATGTAAGCTAAAGGGTCTAAGGGAACGGGCTCCGGAGGACCACAACCCATCCGGGACCGACCTAGGAAATCTCCTAAGTTGGAAAAATAATAATCCTTCATATGGTCTCCCCACCGGGTCGAGGGCATGCTAAACCTATGGAGACGCTCATCGAACCCTACAGGCCTAAGACTGGCATATTCGCCAACGGAAGGAACGTAATGTACTGCTAAAGGAGACTTACCAGAGCCGAAAGTACTGGCATTAGGAGCCCCGGTGTTCGGCACCTGAACCGAAGGCTTTGACCTAGGAGCCCTCCTCTCAGCCGGGCTCCCAATGCGAAGGGGCTTCCCGGCGATCGCCTGGCTTCTCCTCTCGAGCGGGCTCCCCACGCGAAGGGGCCTCCCGGATGCTGCCTGGGCCTTGGAATAAGCCTTCTCCTAGGCCTTCCGGTAGAGGTATTCCTGGTACTTCTTCTCTGCGGTGGCGATGAGTTCGTCCCAGAAGGTCTTCTCCGCGGCAAGCACCCTCACATTTGGACAGATAACCTTAGAAAGGTTATAGTCCTCCACTGATTGGTGCGGCAGGATAAGCTTGGCCTTCCGGCAATTCTCTGTCGTGACTAGGCCCCCGACGTCAAGTTCTGCCCGGTCGTAAGTCGCAAAGACCTGGGCCCTCCGTAGAAAGACCTGAGTAGGCGCGGTCCGCTCATAGGGGGGAATCCTGACCCACTCTGTGAGAAGCTCCGGGTGCTCCACTACTCGGAACCCGGAGGAGAAGAAGAAGCGGTGGCGATACTCCTTAACATGAGTTTGCCTATTATAAGGGACCACCCCATCATTGGAAGGGTGGGCCCGGAAGCCGTAAAAACCATCTTTAAATTTGTCCCCCTTCTTGGGGACAGAAACAAGTTCATAAAAATATAAAATCTCCGCCGGAGTGGGAGAGCCCCATCCCCGAGCGGAGTAAAAAATGAACAAGCCTGAAAGCAGGCGGTATGCTTGTGGAATCAGTTGGTATGGCGCGAGGCCGACAAAAACTAAAAAATTAATAAAATAGTCTTGGAGAGGAAGCATGGCCCCAGCCATCAGGTGCGTCTGGCTCCAAGCCCCGAAGCCGCCATAGTTATGGTTAGGCGTCTCCGCATCTCGGGGTGGCCGGTGATACATCCCGGATGTCGAGGGTTTGATTCCAGCCACCTCCACGATGTTTCTCTAGCTGGTGGGGGCAGGTTAGGGTGGAATGAAGCTCAGCTGCCTCCCATCCTGTGGCCCGAGATTTATACCCCTCCTGGGCAACGGGACCCAGCGAGACGTCTTCGAGGGTAGCCAGACGCTTACCGCTCTTCTTGGACGACTTTGAACCGGACACAGACATGTTTTGATTCTGAAAAAAAGAGTTAAGATTCCAGCAGTTAGGCCCCATACCAAACCCTAAATCAAAAAAAGGGAATGGGAGTCCCCTAACCGCTGGAAAGAGGCCCCCTCCGGACATCTGTCAACCAGAAAATCCTAGAATGATTTCCTGGACAAAATTCGGGTGCAAAGAACTCACAGAAGGTGACATTGCGCGTAAAAGAAAAAGAAAGGGCAGAAAATTGAGAAAAACAAAGTCTTCTCTATGCCCTAGAAGGCCAGTACACGAAGAGCGTATGGTCCTTTGCAAAAAATAACAACAAGTACGTAACAAGAGTAACCCTAACACCAGAGATGGTGAATCTAGACCTGTTACGTGACAAACCCAAAAGAATACATTCCCAGAAACTTCAAATACCAAACCCAGAAAAAACAAACAGATAAGTAAAGCATGCCATGAACGCAAACAGTAAAGCAAGGGATGCGAGAAACTTACAGTGAAGTGTTGAAACTGGGGGTTCTGTTGTCGATCAAACAAAGGAAAGGAAACTCGAGCAAAGTTGGCAAGAAACGGGAAGTAACCGAAATGAAGGAAAGGTGGTGGATTTTATAGGCAAGAATGCATGAGGAACAGGCACTATCACCTACCAATCGAACGGCTGGGGAGGCGCACGATTCGAATTCCCAAAAATCGACGGTTGGATCGATTCATAATTAAAGCGGTGGAAAAGTTTGAGTATCCGTCTAACACCATTAATGTGCCGTATCAATCAATGGGCATGAAACGAATCGACATCTGCAAAAAGTGAATCGCTGCATTAATGGCGATCATTAAATGCACCCTCACGTGCTCAAAGCTCGTGCCAGGAAACTAAGGAGTCGACCGTAGGCACTTAAGCAAGCCTCGCTTTATTTTTTAAATAAACAAGGCTTAGGGGTAAATGTAGCCCCTGATTTTGCCCAATATACGTGGACCAACTAGACAGGGACACGTGGATCAGAGCGTCTTAATGCTATAATTATTTGCTAAGTCTTTGTGATATAAGGCAGCATCCGGGACGTGCCTCCCGGAGAAGGCAAGCTGAGCCCCATACGCTCCCGGATGCCCAGCTAATATTAAGGCATCTCCGCGAGGTGTCAGGCTTCCCCTGAGCAGTCAATTCGCATTTAATGCCGCATGGGAGGAAGCGTGTTCGGACTGCTACACGCAATAGAGTCTGACGGCACAACCCCCAATCTGCAGCTGTGAAGTAATGATCATTTAAGTCTATTGACGGCTACACTGTGAAGAGTCACGTGAGTCAAAAGACAATAAGGACATTCCACATAAAGGCCCTACAGCACCTAGGGATTTGACCATGCATTACTCATGGTATATTCATTGGGAATGCCCAACTTTATGGATACTTACAGATACACATGTACAATAATTTTGGGGATCACCCCACCAAAAACACTATAAATACCCCCTCAAAGCTCATTAAATGGGGTCGAGAATCTTGGGTTGCATAAGAGCAAGAAGAGTAAATACTCACCAAGAACATTCTCTGTATTTATAAGAGTAAACACTCACCAAAGACATTCTCTATATTAAATACATCCATAAATAACAAAGACTCGTGGACTAAGGCTCATTAACGCTCCAACCACGTAAAAATCCTTCTCTAATCTTCTTACAGCTCTCTAATCTTATAATATTTTATTGGTTGCCGAAAACCTCGGTCAACATATCCGAGCTTCCAATAAGCAGATCAAGAATTTACAACTTAAATTCACTGACTTATTAATTCTTCGTTGAATCCACGCATAGAACTTAGAATTGCACTCTCAGTTATATAGAACGCTCTATATGTTCCACCATATAGACACGTCATTAATTATCCATTGTTATAATCCTAATTTGATCAATGATCCTCTATATGGATGATTTACACTGTAAAGGAATTTAATTACCGTAACACCCTACAATGTATTTTATCCTTAAAACACTTAACCCTGTATAAATGATATTTCAGCTAAGTGAAATGAGTACTCCACCATTTATTTTTCGTTTGGTTAAGCTCGAAGGAAATCATCCTTTACTTTCTATTCGCCAGATAGAAGCTATAGATTCCATATTTATGTTAGCGCTCCCACTCAATTGCACTACCGTGTTCCCAAAATGTACGTATCACCCTGACCCAAAAGTAGGCTTAACTAACAAATCAAAGAACACGAGTAATACTCTTGAGATTGAACCTAATCTTATCAGGATTAAGATCATTTGATCTAGGATCAACTAAGTGATATTGAATTGAAGAGATATTACAATAAGTTTAATAAATCTATTTCAAAGTTCAATATCGGTCCATTCCAATGCATACTCCATGCATCCAACCCAAGCTTTACTTTAACCAATGTTCTGGAAAGAACATGGCATTTCTCCAAATGCAAGTAAACTCTGTTGTAGATTGTCATATCAGTAAAACCCAGTGTTCTGATAAATCTAGGAATCTTTATTCACATAGTCATGTTTACTTTCCGCTGTGTTGACAACACAGTAAACATGATCAAGTATGTGAAAAGGGTTTGAATGAATTTATAAATCAAATAGACAAACAATTGATAAGATGAACCAAAACATACACAAATGAATGAAAAATACTTCTGTTATTTTATTGATATTGAATAATCTGGATTACATTGAAATAGAATTTTATTTAGGGCATAAAACCCAACAGTATTGGCATACTTTGTTTACACAGTAAGCAAGTTCAGGCCGAGTTATTGTTGCATATTGAAGTCCCCCAACAATGGACCTGTATAGAGTAGGGTCTTCCATAGGCTCACTTCCATAGCGGGACAGATTAAGGCCACTGTTCATTGGAGTACTTTGAGTGTTCACATTCTGCATTTCAGCTTAGCAGAGTAAATCTTGTAGATACTTGGTCTGAGTGAGTAATAGGCCGTCAGATGTGTGAAGGGTCTGAATGCCAAGAAAATAATCAAGCTCACCAAGATCTTTGAGAGCAAAAGTGTTGTTGAGATCTGTTATAAGAGTATGCACTATGTTATCATTGTTGCTCATAACCAAGATGTCATCTACATAAACAATAATGTAGATACATGTTGTTGAGGTGATTTTGATAAAAAGAGAAGTGTTTGCAGGTGATGAATGAAACCCAAGATTGATTAACACAATTGAGAGCTTGTCAAACCAAGCTCGAGGAGCTTGTTTCAAGCCATATATAGCTTTGTTAAGCTTGCATACATATTCAGGATGAGTGGTACTAACAAAACCCGGAGGCTGCTGCATGTATATTTCTTCTTTGAGGTCACCATTTAAGAATGCATTGTTGACATCCAATTGCCGAATTGCCCATCCTTTTGTTATGGCAATGGTGAGAACAACTCTGATAGTGATTGGCTTAACCACTGGACTGAAGGTTTCAGAGTAATCAAACCCAACTTGCTGATGAAAACCTTTTGCAACGAGTCGAGCTTTGAACCTCTCAACCGAGCCATCCTTGTTGTGTTTAACTATGAGAACCCATTTGTAGCCAATCGGTTGTCTGTTTGGTGGAAGTCTTACCAAGATCCAAGTGTTGTTCTTTTTAAGAGCATGAAATTCATTATTCATAGCATTATTCCATTTTGGAATTTTGAGAGCAGCTTGTACTGTTCTTGGCTCACACGAGGCTATCAGGGCTTTTGGTTTTCTAATTCTTGCCTTTAGTCTGGTTATCATGGGATGAGATGTTACAGTGGTGCTAGTAGCAGTTGTAGGCTGATTTGGAGGATCGTTGGAAGTGTTGGAAATAACAGTTTCAACACCAGCAACAGTGGGAACACCAGATGCAACAGTAAAAGGAATTGGTTCTGTCTCTGTAAGGCAAGGAAGATTAGTTGTACATTGCACAGGGATATCAAACATGACAGGGTTTGTAATGGGATTGGTGGGAGAGTTGGTGGACAACGATGGTGACTCAGGTACTGTAGTAACAGTGGGGGTAGTTGGTAAGTTGTTGGGAGTGGGAATTGGTGGAATGGGATGCACATGAAGTAAAGATGACAGAGGAGGAATACTATGTGATGGTGTAGGGAAGTGAGTGATGTTTTTATGATGTAAAGACTCAGCATATGGAAAACAAGACTCATGAAATATAACATCCCGAGATATATATAGCCTTTTATCTTTAGACATGCATTTAAAACCTTTATAAGACATGCTATAGCCTAGAAAGACACATGGTATTGACCTATATTGCAATTTGTTTTTGTTGTAAGTTCTTAGGTTAGGATAGCATAGACACCCAAACACTATAAGGGTGTTATAATCAAGTGTGGTGTGAAACAATTTTTCTAAGGGAGAAAGATTTTGAATTGTGTCATTAGGCATTCGATTTATGAGATATACACTGGTTCTAAAAGCTTCATCCCAAAAAGAGAAGGGAAGAGAGGCTTGAGCAAGCAATGTAAGACCAGTTTCAACTATATGTCTATGCTTCCTTTCAACTACCCCATTTTGTTCATGTGTGTGAGGACAAGCAAGTCTATGAACAACACCACACTGTTCTAACAGATTTGTAAAGGCTCTGAATTCCCCACATCAATCCGATTGTAATGTTTTGATTTTAAAACCAAGTTGCAGTTCTATTTGGGTCTTAAATTTGGTGAATGTTGATAAAGCCTCATCTTTAGTTCTTAGCATGTATATCCATGTATACCTAGAATATGCATCTACAAAGCTAATGTAATATCTATAGCCATTTGAAGAATTCATTGGAACGGGGCCCCAAAGATCAGAGTGAGGGAGTTCGAGTGGCTCATGATATGTCGTAGTGGAAAACAAAAATGGTAACTTATAATGTTTACCAAGACAACAAGCTGAACAAAAATCTGCATCATTTTTATTTGAAATTGGTATATTACAAGAATTGAGAGCCAATTTTACAATCTTGGCAGTAGGGTGGCTAAGCCTACTATGCCATAAGGAAAAATTAGAACTAGATGAATGCATTTGATGACTAAGACAATGAGAAATAGATGGCATGTTCAGCTGTGGTGAGACATGGGATGGGAGATGAGTGAAGGTTGTGGGAGTGAACTTGTAAAGCCCATTTTCAAGCTTCCCAGCCAACAAGATCTTCTTGGTACCCTGTTCCTTAACCAAACAATGGGAGGGGTGAAACTCAAAAAAGACATTATTATCTAAGGCAAATTGAGAGACACTTAGCAAATTTTTTGTGATTAAGGGAACATGAAGAAGATTGTTTATGGATAGTGTTTGAGAGGTGAAAGGAGAGATGAAAGAGGATTTACCTATGTTGTCAATGTTGAGACCAGTTCCATTTCCCATGAAAACATGTTCAGGACCTGTGTAATTGCTACTAGAGGCAAGATTGGAGGCATCTAGGGTTAGGTGGTGAGTATCTCCTGTGTCCGGGTACCAACTGTCATCAGCAACAGTATCTGAAGTGGTAACATAGGCTTGCATTTCAGCAAGATTAGCAACAGGAGTCATTTGGTTAAAAGATTCAGGTCCTGTAAAGGTTTTGTCAAACCTGTAAAAGCATTGTTTCACAGTGTGTCCTAACTTGTGACACAATTGGCATTGGGGCTTTGAATTTGATGAAGCTGTCTGTCCACGACCAGATTGAAAATGACCCCGATTTCCTCCATTGTTGTTGCCTCACCCTGAATTATACATCCCTCGATTCATTTGTTGTTGCATAGGTTCATATGGACGAAATTGAAAACCACGATTGAAACCTGATGGCATTTGTGCTCCAAAGAACTGGTTTCTGTTGGGAAAACTATATTGAAATGGTCTGGTGTGAGCAAGATTTTCCTCACTTTTGCTAATGTCGAGAGCTTTAGCATTCTTATCTATGCGAGCAGATTGAGCCATTAGTAGAGCCTCCATTTTTGGTACTGTGTAGGCATCTTTCCTGGTTGTGACAGAAGTTACAAACACATCATATTCAGCAGGGAGACCATTGAAGATGGCCTCGATGTGGTCTTGATGAGATTGTTTGTGACCTATTGTTGCAAGAAGATCAACCAGACCTTTGATCTTTAACAGATAGTCATTTAAAAAACCTGTCGTCTTGGTATTTCTAAGCTAAGTTTTGTAAAGACTGATATTTGCAACATTAAGGGCAGTGTAATATTCATTCAAGGTAGTCCAGATATGAGCTGTTGTATCGCATCCAACCATGCGATTTGTGGTTTTCTCTGACATGGACGATAAGAGCCAAGATACAAGAAGATTGTCCTACTGTTCCCAATCTTCAAATTCAGGATTAACCTTTTTTTGAGCTTCATCTTCAGCAGAGAGATATCGTAAGGGAGCTTGAGTAGAGTCCAGGTATTTCTAGAGTTTGCTGCCTTTAATCGAGGCAAGAACTTGATGTTACCACGGCAAGAAATTGTGTTCATCAAGTTTAATTGACAGTGAGTGAGAGAACGATATAGGAAAGGATCTTGGGAGAAGAGTTTGCATTTGATTCTGACCTTGAGCCTGGTTCAATCTTGAGGCTCCACCATTACTAGCCGTTTGGTGTTCCATAGCTGTGAACGACTACAGCTCTGATACCATGTTATGTTGGAGAGAGAGAGAGAGAGAGAGAGAGAGAGAGAGAGAGAGAGAACCAAATCTGTTGTATTCATTTAACAGAGGAAACTTTGTATTTATATACAATGTACAAAGTGAATAACAGAACACTAACTAATCAAGAAGAATTAGTTGAAAACTGTTGACTCCTAACCAACCTAACCACCTTTTGTATCAGTACACTTAACACCAAAGATCCCTCCAAGAAAATAATCTAAGGGCTTGATTGGTTTAGAACTGAAAACTTAAAAAGTGACGGTCGAAAGGAGAATTCTTGATTGGTTGGGAGTTTTTGAAAACTAAATTTAAAAAATGACTTTGAATTTTAGGCTAAAAAATAAAAACATTTTTTTTATGTTTTCTATGTTTTCAAATCATTGAATCTAAAAATTTTCTAAATATTTTCTTACTTTTGTATTTTAAGATTCTCAACCAATCAAAAATTCAATATTTTAAAACTCAAAAACATTAATTCACACTACAACCAATCAGATTTTTTAAAATAATTTTTACATATAAAATTCAAATTTTTGTTTCCAAATCACATTTTTGAAAACATAATTTTTCAATCACAAACCAATCAAAGTTTCCTAATATAGTATATTAGAGCAAAAAGTCTAAAAACAATAAATTAAAATTGTATTGACAACAAAATTAAAGGCACGAAAGTTTCTAGGAAGCTATTCCAAAAAACCTAGTTTGTCTTCTTATATGAATATTCTACTTATAATACTAAATCTCACCATATATATCCAAACAATCTATTCTATCCAACAAAAACCCCATTTACAATATAATCAAACTAAAAGAACACAAACATGGTGAGTGGTCAACTTTCCCATGAGCTAGAAATCAAGGCACCAGCCAGCCAAGTTTGGGAGCTCTATGGTACTCTTCGTCTAGTAAAGCTCATCGAGGAACAACTCAAATCTGTTATTGAAAAAATTCAAGTAGTTGAAGGCGACGGCGGTGTTGGAACAATTCTCCACCTAGATTTTGTCCCTGGTATGTACTCTACTCATCATCATAAATTAATTTTCATCAATTGTTTCTCCGACCATACAAGATTATTTTGTTAATAAAAAAATTCATAAAAACTAGTGAATATAATAAAAAAAAATGTTAAGTATAGATTGTATATGCTTAAGGACAGGATAGGAAAAGAACCAAAATAAAGATAGATTTATTACATAGATTGACATGTAATTAATTGAATGTAATTAATTGATGGTGAGGTTTTGAGGCTTCTCTTGTTTGAAGAAGTGCTTGAAGATGTACTTTGTTGGTTCGATTGATGAAACTTTCTTCTTGATTAAACAAAAATTCATAAAGACTATTTTTACAAAATAAGCAAATATTCCTAATCATCAGGTGCGGCGAAGTTCAAGAGTTTCAAGGAGAAGTTCACGAAGATAGACAACGAGCAGCGAGTGAAGGAAGTGGAAGTGGTGGAAGGAGGATTCCTTGAGTTGGGCTTCACACTTTATCGAGTTCGACTCGAGATCATCGAGAAAGATGAAGGTTGTTCCTTAATTAAGTCCACCATTGAATATGAAGTGAAGGATGATTATGCTGAAAATGTTTGCCTTGTGTCTCTTGACATCCTCTCAGCCGTTGGCCTTATGGCACAAAATCATCTTAACACCTAAAACAAGGTATTACACATTCTATATATCACCTCAAAGTCTGAAACCACCTTTTCTTTTTGTTATGTTACAATATTTTTATATAAGTTTTATCATGTATGGATTTGCAAACATTAGAATCGAATCATGTTCATTCAGTTTCAGTTTTTTTTTTGAATATATCTCTTTATAGATATAATAAAGAATTAATGTTTGTTAGTGACTCTTCCTTTCCACCTCCTTACATATAAAATTATGATAAATTATGATTGAGGCAGGTGGCATTTATTGTTGACTCTTTCGTTTGGTATCTTTAATGACATTATTTGTCTTTAGGTGATTCTATAACGAATCCATTTAAAAGAGATGTACTGGTGCACTCTCTACTTGTTTCGGTATTCAAAAAATAATTTGTCTAATTTTTTCTCGTATTCATGTACGTTATAGCTATTTAAGATATCCTACAAAATTTTAAGAAATTCAGAATAATTTACAATATAAAAAATAATATTCAAACAGTCTATTTTACATAAGTATAAAATAAAATAGTCACGCGTAGAACACACTGCTTGAACGTAATTTTCGACATATTAAAATTTTTTAAATTTCTTAAAATTTTACAGGATGTCTTAAATAACTATAATTTCCATGATTATGGGAAAAAATTTAACTAAAAAATTATTTCAGATACTAAAACAGATAGAGATGTATTGATATATCTCTTTTAAGGGAGTTTTCCTTTGTCTTTTTGTGTGCATTTCTTTTGTTGAGCTTATTTATTGAGTGCAATTCTATTTTGTGCAATGTTAGCATTACGTATGAGTTACTAATTCTGTTTCTTGGCACGTGTTGTCTTCATATCAATCACTGATGCATGTTTTAGTTTGCATTATTTTTTTTTTTTGGGGGGGGGGGGGGGGGGGTTTGGGCAAAATATCAATTTCTTTTTTTTAGGAAATTATAAATTTTAAGAGTCTTTATATTTTTTTTTTTTTTTTTAAAAATATGGTTTTTTTTTTCAAAAAATATTATTTTATGAGAAAATTATAGAAAAAAGTAATAAAAAAAAAAAAAAAAGGAAAAATTAAGTAAAGGTAATTAGGTACCCTACCATAGGAGGTAACCATGTATCTTATGCTATTTTTTCTATATTTTTTCTTTCTTTTTTTAAATTTTCCCATAAAATAATATTTTTTAGAAAAATTTATATTTTTACAAACTTATACTTTAAAAACTATAAAAATAAAAAATTTTCTTTTTTTATAGGGTTTTTATAAAAATACTGAATTTTAAGTAAAAGTTTACAATTTTACTGCCACGCGAATTTTTTTGAAAAATACTGTATTTTTATAAAACAACCGTAAAATAACAAAATAAAATAATTGAAAATTAACTAAAAAACAATCGTGGAACAACAATGAATAACATAGTACACAATATAAAATTTACACAGTATTTTTGAAAGAAAAAAATACTATGTTTTTGAAAAAAATTCTACCCCATAATAAAATAAGAAAAAAAATTAAAAATTTCAGTATGTGGTAGTGCAATTTGCACTATAGCCTAAGTTCAAAACATATTAACAAAATAATTTTTTTTATATTTACAGAATTTATATTAGGGTAAAATGCTAAATTTGTATTTTCACCAATTCCTTTCCCCTCCACTTTTTTTTTTTTTTGTTTTGTGTGTGTTGTTTTATTGATTTCTTCTTTAAAAATTTGTACAGGAAATTAATTAATAAAAAATATTCACTAATTATTATTATTATTTTAAAAAATTATATAGTTACTTATAATTATTATAAAACTAATAATCTTATATTTTCTACCAATAACATCTATATATAAATGGATGTTTGGATAAAACAAAGTGAAACGACTTGTCTTTGTCGTTTGTAGGTTTTTTTATATATTATTTTGGTACTTGTTAATTGCACTTAAGGTTTTCAATTCTATATCGATATAATATCCAATAATTAGTTAGTGCTTTTTTTTTGTCTTTTGTGTTTTTTTTAAAAAAATAATTTTTGTACTATTTTTTTAAATAATTTTTTGTATTATTATTGTTATGTTGTTCAATACCATACTAATTCACGTACACAATAATTAGTTAGTAATTTTTTAAATCATATTAAATTAAAATTTGTGGAAACTAAAATACACCAATAACTAGATGTCAGCTTTTGTGGTGCTTGTTTATAATTTTTTTTTTTACAACAGCTATTCTTAGATTTTTATTTATAATTTTTGTATAATTTTTTTCGGTGAATTATTTAATCATTATTAATAAAATATTATTATTTAGCATCTTAAAATACCTAATACTATATTATAATATACTATGTCCTTGTTTAACATAGTTTTTTTTCGATAATTGTATAATTATAATGATAAAAATAAAGTATATGACTATAACATACAAGTTTTAACGAGGATTTTAACGGGAGCTACGTGTCTATGGCACATCATCCACAATACTATATAATAAGAAAGGAAAATAACTTGTTTATGTCGTTTCTACTTTTTTTTATCTTTTATGATTTTTTTTTACAAATTATCTTCTGTTATTGGCATCTTAAGGTGCTCAATGACATAATGATGTGGTACACAATAATTGGCTAGCAATTTATTTTATCTTTTGTCTTTTTTTTTTTAATTTTTTTATAAATAATCTTTATACTATATTTTTTTATAATTGATTTTTTGCACTATTATTGCTATATAGTACCTTAAGGTACTCAATACCATACTAATATGATACATAATATCTGGTTAGCAATTTTTTAAACCTTTTATTAAATTAAAATTTGTGGGAACTGATATTGAAATACATCAATAATAGTATGCTACTGTAAAATTCTTTATCGGCATATTTGATAAAATAGACAAAAATAATATTTGTGGTATTTTTGAAATTGGTTTATTTGTTTATTCTTTATTTTCGAAAATATAATTTCCTTTTTTAGTGTGAAAAGATTTTCGAAATCATATTCTATTCACTTTTGACTTTTTGAGTTAAATATGAATTTTCCTTATTTAAAATATTTGATATTATCCTTGTATGTAAAGGAAATTCTTAATCATATTTATTTCCTTTTTATCTGATTTGACTAAGAAACTGTGTGCTGTGTGTAAAGGTTGTCAAAGTTTCCTTATTTGCTTATGGAAATTTTGCTGAAAAACCCTGTCCAAGTTCAATGTATCTATTTGAATGGACTGACTGTTTGTTTAAACAGACTTTGACTTTTCTATTTAGGAAGATTTTTATTTATTGACCTGATTGTTTCTTGGTTATTTGACCACAACCTAGAGGGTTTCTAAAGTGTATAAATACTCTCATAGGTCGCTGGTATTGGTTAGCTCTCTTGGTGTATTATTTCTAAAATTACTTTCAAAGTTAGAGAGTATTTTCCTTGTTGTGTGAAGAACTTGAGTCCAACAAGTGCTTAGTGTTTTATTGTTGTGTTATTCTGTATTGTTTCTTGTTGAAATTGTGCAAGCTAAACACCTTAGATATTGTTCATCAAGCTTCGGGAGAAGTCTTGTTCATGAGTCACTTTTCGAGAGGAAAAGTGCAAGTGAGTCACTCTTCGGAAGGAAGATTGCAAGTTAGTCACTCTTCGGGAGAAAGATTACAAGTGAGTCACTCTTTGGGAGGAAGATTGCAAGTTAGACACTCTTCGAGGAGAAGATTGCATGTGAGTCACTCTTCGGGATGAAGTGTGCAGGTGCTACAATTTGAAGGGAGTTCAAGGTCTCGGTACTTCAGAATTTTAATTAGAAGAATAGATTACAACAGTTGCGGCAACTTCAAAGATTGAGTCTTTATTTGTATAAGTCAATTTGATTTTGTAATCATTTGATATTCATCTAATAAATTTCATTCTATGGGTGTGGCCCTGTGGACTAGGAGCAATTCGAAAGAGTTGCTGATACCACGTATAAAATATTGTGTGTCATTTTATTTTCTGCATTTTTACTTTCTACAATATATTTCTGCTCTGTTAGATTCTGTGTCTGATAGAACAAAGATAAATTATGTTCAAACAATTTACTACAGCTTTGCATTATTTAAATTGTTTAATAATTTTACTTGGTAATTATAAAAATAGAATTTCAATTGGTATTAGAGCGGTTCACTAAAATATTAATGAGATCTTGTCTTTAATTTCCGTTTAAATTATTTCTTGTGTGAAATGTTTTTCTTTACACAAGGAAGTTCGGTATCTCATCCTCCGTTACTCAATGACACAAACTATCCCTACTAAAAAGTGAGGATGAGAGCTTTCATTAAAGCACAAGATGAAAAAGCATGAAAAGTAATTTTATTTGGATAGTCTCCTCCCTCGGAGGAAAATGAGGATGATAGCACAAAAGTAAAATCTGAAGTTTTACAGAAGAAGAGAAGTTATCTAGTTATAACAATAAATCTCTTCATGCTATCTTTAATGGTGTTGGAGAAAGTTTCATTAAACTTGTTTCTACTTGTATTTTTGCTGAAGATGCATGGACTGTCCTTCAAACCCAATTTGAAAGAACTGCAGATGTTAAAAGATCTAGATTTATCATGTTATAAATTAGGTTTGATGATCTAAGAATGACTGATTTTGAAACATAATTTGAATTCTATGAAAGGTTATCTGACATTTCTAATGAATATTTTATCCTTGGTGAGAAACTTGATGATGTTATTTTAGTAAGAAAGATAGTACGAGTACTTCCTGACAGATTCAATGTTAAACTCACGATTATGGAAGAGGCAAAGGATTTCAGTACTAGGAAAGTAGAAAGGTATCAGAGTCATGGTACCACTTTTAGAAGTACTGGAAAAAAAAAAAAAAAAAAAAAAAAAAAAAAGCATCAGGTGATGAAAATGGTCATAATGACATTTACTTGCAAAGAATTTTCAAAAATGCTTAAAGAAAATTAGAAATAAGAAGCCTAATGTTAAGACTCCAAAAGGTATTTCTTTTTCCTATAAATCTTTTCAATCTAACAGGAAAAATATTCAGTGCAAGGAGTATGAGGAATTTGGTCATAACCAGTCAAAATATGCAAATACCTTGAAGAGGAATAAAAAAGGTATGGTAGCCTCTTGGAGTGATAATAACTCCAAGAGTAGTGAAGATGAGGAAGGTAATGTTGCTTTAACTTCTGTTATGCTGAATTTTGTAGCTAAAGATAAAAATTTTGTAAATCTGAATTGACTGATGAATCTTTAAGTGAATCTTAAAAGAAGATGTATGATATTGGAAATTATTTTACCAGGATCTTAGATCTACTCACAAGTATGTTTATTAACACCCTAAATAGGAACTTTCTAAAACGATGAAATAAACACATATAAAGTTTAGAAAACCTTACATTGGGTGCAGCGGAATATAATGACTCCTTCCGTTCAAATATCTAGCCCTCGATTCCTTTCTGTAGCAGAGCATTATCAATATCTGAACCTGGATTTCTTTCTCTGAATCTTTGATGCTGAAACCTCCTTCTTGCTGAAAGTCTTTCTTCATGATCTTCCTCACTATGATTGAGGTATCACTTGCTGTGTGTGGGCACTACTCATACACTAAGGATTTCGAAATTCAAGAGGAAGAGAGAGAGAGTGGGTTCGGCCAAAGATAGGGAGAGAGAAGGCTCAGTTTTTTCTGATTCAGAAAGTGTCAGAAAAAATTGTAATTTTGCTGAAGCCTTCACTATCTATTTATAGGATTCCACTAGGGTTAGGTTTGAATTATTTGGCATTAAAATAATGAAAATATCAGTTTAAATTGCCTATAAAAGTGGCTGGCCATGCTTAGTGGATTTGGGCCTCACTTTTTGTAATTTTGCAGTTTTATCTTTTCTACATCTGATTTTCTCAAAAACGCCAATTTTCTAATTCAACCATTTAAATGTCAATTCTAACTATTTAATAACTATAAATAATTATTAAATAATATTGTCATTTATCATATTTATTAATTGAACCATACAAAGTATCATAATTAACAAATATGCCCATATAAACTCTTTTTTTACAATTTCGCCCTTACTTAGTGAAAATTCCACAAATAGACTAATTTGAGAATTATAATTGATTAATCAAAACCAATTACATGAGTCTTACAAGCAATATTATCTCAACTAGTGGGGGGACCATGGGTCTATATAACCGAGCTTCCAATAAGTAGATCAAGAATTTATTACTAAAATTCACTAACTTATTAATTCTTCGTTGAATCCACGCATAGAACTTAGAATTGCACTCTCAATTATATAGAATGCTCTATATGTTCCACCATATAGACACATCATTAGTTATCCATTGTTATAATCCTAATGTGATCAATGATCCTCTATATGAATGATCTACACTGTAAAGGGATTAAATTACCGTTACACCCTACAATGTATTTATTCCTTAAAACACTTGACCCCGTATAAATGATATTTCAGCTTATGTGAAATGAGTACTCCACCATTTATGTTCGTTTGGTCAAGCTCGAAGGAGATCATTCTTTGCTTACTATTAGCCAGATAGAAGCTATAGATTCCATGTTTATGATAGCGCTCCCACTCAATTGCACTACCGTGTTCCCAAAATGTACGTATCACCCTGACCTAAAAGTAGGCTTAACTAACAAATCAAAGAACACGAATAGCCTTTCAAGATTGAGCCTAATCATAACAGGATTAAGAACATTTGATCTAGGATCAACTAGGCGATATTGACTTGAATAGATATTACGGTAAGTTTAATAAATCTAAGTCAAAGTTCAATATCGGTCCCTTCCGATGCATTCTCCATGCATCCAACCTGAGCTTTACTTTAACCAATGCTCTGGAAAGAACATAGCACTTCTCCAAATGCAAGTAAACTCTGTTGTAGATTATCATATCAGTAAAACCCTATGTCTGATAAATCTAGGAAACTTTATTCACATAGTCATGTTTATTTTCCAATGTGTTGACGGCACAATAAACAGGATCAAGTATGTGAAAAGGGTTTCAGATGAATTTATACATTATGTACATATAATCATGAAATAAATCATGTGAACCATGCAATATTAAATGTTATTTCTGATCTATATTAATAAGTAAATCTGATTATATTGAAATGAGTTTTATTTAGGGCATAAAACCCAACATATGATTCGTGGTTGAAAATTTGTTCTAAAAATCGATCATTGGTTAAAAAAAATAAAAAAATTGTATTTTGAAATCAAACAACTTTTTGAGTTAAACAAAAAAATTGAAAAAGAAATAATTTCAAAAAATGATAAAATTAGTAAGTCGTCAAAAGATTTAAATGCAATTGAGAAAAATGTAGTGATGCTTAATCCTGATTCTTCTATTTAACGCCCTAATGATTAAGTACGCTACAATAACTTTCTAAATACAGTGCACACCTTTGTCATTCATAGGGCTTTTCTCAAAAATTGTAATAAATTAAAATTTTGATTTAACTTTAAACTTATATAAACATTTACATATATTTACATAAAAAAAAAAAATTGAATAATTGGGATTCCGTTTTTAAACTTTACATTCAAAATAACATTAATAAACATGTCGCACAACGACTACAAAATGAAGTCCAAGTCGTCCCGAGACCAAACTCTCCGGGTCGCACCGTCTCGACATGTACAATCATTCCAAGAGCTCTGAACTTACTGTTGTTTATCTTTAGCCTTTCCTTTACCTACACACGAAAGCAATATCTATGAGTCAACAGACTTAGTATGAAAAGCATATAATACCAACTTGTATCTAGGCGTTCATACATCTATCCACAAGGCTTATCAGATGAGTAAGAACGTTCTTAACTAAGGTACGACCACCATACCACATGCACTACGTATCGCTACTGTACTAGTGTTGGTAGAGTTTGCATCGTACCTCGAGTACCACTAAGTGTTGTATCACATACACTATAGTCCAGTTTGGCACAGTTGTGCTGTGGGAAAAAATAGCTGTAGCTGTGTTGTGAGAAAAAGCAACTGTAGCTGTGCTGTGAGAAAAAGCTACTGAGTGTTTGGTAAATATAATTTTAAAACAGCTGTGAGTTGAAAAAGTTGTATATAAGTGTTGGTAAACTAAATGATTAAATAACTGTTAAATATATAATTACTAAAATAGGTATGACATTTGTTATCTAATTTATTTAAATAATTTTATGCATATTACTATATTTATAAATATTATTTATTATATTATAAATAACGATAATTTTTCTCTTATAATATTTAATTTTTTTTAAATATTTTTATAATAAAATAATAAATTAAACTTTTATGTTGAGTAGTTTTTGATCGAAGGGTTTTTTTTTTTTTTTTTTAAATAAGAATGAGATTCAATGAATGTAAGAAGCCCTAAAATTAATTGGTAAATGGAGAATTTTAAAATTAGATGAGGGCAATTGTGTCAAGTGAAAAATTCATTAAAGCAAAATTGTAGCTTCCCTTAAAAGCTAATATCCCAAAGTTAGGGTGGGCCAACTTTTCCTAAAAGCTATAAATTTTACTTAAATTTTTGAAAAATTTATTTTTTAAATTTTACCAAACACATATTAAGTCATAACTTTTTCTAAAAGTGATTTTAGCTTTTTAAAAAGCTCCCCCAAACGGGCCCTACGTACATAACCGTACTAGTGTTGGTAACACCGTATTGTACTCGTTGAACATCATACATTATACCAATACACTCGGTACCGCTACCTACTAGTGTTGGTAGCATACGAATCACAATTAGTATGCATATATTACACATACACATATTCATTATATAAATACATTTTATGCTAGTCTTATCTCATTTCCGAATTCAAACGTGTCGGTTGACCTGAATAGAAATCACGTGCTAAATGAATGCCCTATGTATCACATTTACGCAAATGAGTAAACAACTTGCTAAAACCCTTTCTGGCGACCCACATTCAAAACTAAAAGTTTCTTTATCGATAAATAGCATGGCAATACCCTAAATATCGAGGAACATCAAAACTAAGATTCTAAAAATCGCCCAAACAGGTAAACCAGATTTCCCAAACGGATAACCAATTTCTAGGGTCCTGCCCAGTGAAACAATTAACTGGTTCACCACTACACCCATTGCACCAAGACCATCTTTGTTTGCATAGTCCACATTAGCCCTAAATCTTCCAGGTCTAGAGAGCCCCATAGAATCTCGTAAACACGATGTGCCTCCTATTGGGTAGAGCTCTAACCAGAAAGAGTTTTTTGTGGCAATTTACTTCTGGAAAAATCTTCTTCTCCATCTCAAGTAAAGGTCATATTCCCCCTTTATGATAATTGTCATTCCTGAACTTTCATAGTTTGTGGTAAACGATAGCAGCAAATAGAACATACTTCTTGTTATCAAGATTAGAACCAGCAATTTTGCCTTGTAAAATCTCACGATTTTGTGTTTAGAGATTAGAACCAGCAAGATTTTGTGTTTAGAGATTAGAACCAGCAATATGAGAATCCAATTGATTAAAAATTCAATTAACAACCTCCCCACAAGAGTGAAGAGGGATATCCTCTATGCCCTTTATAATTGGTGGGTAGTTCTCTATAATTTTTGTTAAAATAAAATATGCAGAACTCGATATTAAATTACACCAATATCGATATTACAATCAATTATTATATAAGAAAGGGTCTCAAAATATATATGATATTGATTTTTTTATTAGTATTTTGAAAATAAAGCCAATTATAAGTTTTAGCCTTTGTTTTGAGTTTCAGTATTCATACAATTATAATAATAAACATTTAACAATCACATACTCTGAGTCAACATAACATACAGAGTACCAACAAAATCAAACCAAAAACGTAAAATTCAATCCTAGTATAGTCATAGACTAGTGTGCTTATTATATATATAGATAGATAATATAATAACTGTGTCATCTACAGTCTATGGTTTATTTTTTAACATTATTTAGACTTCCAAATTCATCTAGTTGAACTTAAATACTTAATTGTTGAATTTTTTTTTTTCTAAAATAAAATATAACCTGAATTGTTGACTAAGATATTAGCTACCTATGAATTTATAATGGCAGTTTTGATAAATTGAGTAAAATAAGTGGATTGATTTGTTGAGTGAAAAGGTAAATATACTTTACAAATGTCTAGTAGTCAAACGTCTGAACACGAGTGTCTTAATTTATTTAGTTTGACAAAGAGAGTGTCCTAATTTCTAAAACAAATTATTTTTCTACTAGACTAGTATTCATCATTGAAAAGTTCTTTGTATTATACTTGATTGAGCAGAATTGGTTTGACCATGGAAAAGTAGAGTTTGGTCCATTGAGTTAGCAAGGAATTGCAATGAACCACAACTCTCTCTGCTTCTATTCTATTCTTCTTATAAATAAGAAGTGAATGTTCTAATAATATCTATCTATTTATCTATCTATCTAACAAATTAAAACAAAGAAACCTGCCATGGTTAGCGGACAACTCTCCCATGAGATGGAAATCAAGGCGCCGGCTAGCCAAGTTTGGGAGTTTTACGGCACCATTCGCCAACTAAACCTCATTGCAAAACAACTCCCAAATGTATTCGAAAAAATTGATATTCTTGAAGGAGATGGTGGCGTTGGCACAATTGTCCATTTAATTTTTGTTCCAGGTACGTACGTCTATATATTTTTAATATCAGTACCTATAATTATTATGAAAAATTGCTAATCATTCGTAAAGTATGACTTATGGTAATGTTAAGAACTACTAATACCTAATAGTTGTGCTTATTTTATCAATGTCATTAATGGGGATTACCATTCTTTAGGTGTTACAAGATTCAAGAGTTACAAGGAGAAGCTTACCAAGGTAGACGATGAGAATCGGGTGAAGGAAGCCGAGGTGATTGAAGGAGGATACCTGGACTTTGGCTTCACGCTTTACCGAGTTCGATTTGAGATCATCGACAAGGACCAAGCTTCCTCCATTGTGAAGTCCACCATTGAATATGAAGTTAAGGATGAGTCTGCTGACAATGTCTCCTTGGTCTCTCTTGATGCCCTAAAAGCCATAGCCTTTATTGCACAAAACGAACTCACTAAGACCAATGCTTGAATGAAATGTATTTTAATTTTAAATCCTTGTTTCTGGAAATAACAACAATAACAGCAATAATATGAATCTTAAAGGAAATATATTTCAATTTTCATCTTTGTTTCTGGAGATAATAGCAATAATAATATGTATTACAAAGTTATTGTTGTTGTGGGTGTTTATTTGATGATATCCATAACAGCAACAGAATCAGTTTATTATTGTAATTGCATTTGTCATTGGAAAACAAGTTCAAAATTAATTCCCTCAAATTAATTATTATGCATTCTATCAAAAAAAAAATTATGTAATCCTGTTTTTTCTTTTTTTCTTCCTACCATAGCTACAATATTTGGAACCAAGCAATTATAGCAATTGCTAATTATTATGCAAATTAGCAATTTTCTTTATTAAGTTTAATACTATTATAATTATATTATAAGCCACATTGCTATATTTACAGACTACAGTACTGGTGAGAAAATGAGACAAGCAGAAAGAAAAACCAGTTATAAATTGGTAACAATGATGGATATCAAAATCAATCCTTACCTTAAAATATCTTACCATTAATATTCTTTAAAATCAAGCTGATTAACACATTAAATTTTTCTTAAAGTGACTGGTTTGTTTTTTATTTTTAGGGAAGCCAATCAAGCTTTGTTATCCAAAGCTAGCGCTATGTGGATTGGAGTTTCTCCCCGTGTGTTCATCAAGCCCTTCGGTTTGTAATGTTTCGAATTGAATGAATTCCTTTAAAAAAAAATTCCCATAAACAATACTGCCCAAACCTCATTTTGAATTTGCAAACAAAAAACAAAAACTAGAAATGATGTTTGTTAATTGTTGCACACCACGTACAATCCATAGAGTCAAAGCTGCTTTAGAAATTTTAAATAAACAAAGTTTGTAACAATCAAGTTGTGACTGTTGCTGATCAAAAATTTGAAAAACTACCAACATCAAAATCACAGTATACAGTTAATATCATCTTCACTCAATCTGTTTTACTACTGAAATTTCATTTGTTGCAAATCAAATCATAATTATTCATTACCTAATAACAGAGCCAACATATCCTCAGAAACATGAATACAAGTTCCTATGTTTGTTTGTTATCTTTATCATGATTAAAGTGTATGGGAAATCAGAGTTCCTATATTTACAGGTTGGGTCTTACTCACCCACTTCGTTTGGGCGGGTCACCTGCCCCAACAGCAGGTGAATCACGGGGAGAAGGTGTTACCTTGAGGGGTGGGCTGACCCGCACCATTTACATTGCTACTGGAAACCCATGGTTACCAAAAAAGAAAGCACAGAAGATACAAACGGGACATAAGATAAACTGACCCACACCATTTACATTCCTACTAGGAATCCAAGAAATTATAGCCATTGCTAATCATTGTGTAAATTAGCTAGGAATGTAAGTACCTAGTAAAGACTCAAACCTCAAAGTTTGTGGGAATAAACCACATGTTTGACCATTTTAGCTTCTCCACTTAAATATTTATAAAGCGAAAGGAATACAGAAATAATTTCTCAAAACATGGATTTGGAAAAAAGCAACAGCTAAATTTTATGGTACTGATTTATGTGTTCCTGAACATGAGATTGGGAAGACAATACACTGCACAAAGGATACAAAGAGGAGATAGCATAACCTAATATTTTCTTAGATATAGAAATAGAAAGAGAAACTAACTAATCAATTGCCATAGTCTCTGAACCCCCAATTGCATCCTCCAATCCATTCTTGTGCTCCTCCGTTGCCAACCTCATCTCCTCCATCATAGTCTTCTGCTCTTCCTCTATTGTTGTTTGCAACTCATCCACCTAATCACAAGAAAAGACAATTTCAGAGCTTGAGAGACTATATGATAATCAGGGCAGGGCACATTCTAAAATGAAAATGGTTCTTACCAAATGAAGCACAAGAGAAAATTGCTTCTTCCGGAGTTCAAGCAGCCTTGAAGTGGCCGTGTTCTCAGCATCAAGAGCAGCAATCTCTTTGTCCAAATCGGCAATGAGCTTCTGGGTTTGGGAGCGTGGTGGCTGTGCGGCAATCAACTTCCTGATAGCCTCGCACTCCTCCTTGTGCTGCCTCTCAATCTTACTTTCCTCCAATTGAATCTTGAGTTGGGAAATGTCAGAATGAGCTTGCAGAATCTGGGAATTAATCTCCTCCTTCAACTCATTAAAATTATCCTTCTCACGGAGGTTGGCCTCCACCACAGCTTTGCTCTTAAGCAGAGGAATCTCAAAAGTAGAAAGCTCCTGCAAGAAGGCCTTGGAGAGTCTCTCACAGTCGGCATAGTTGGAGTCGTCATCCTTATCAGTTTCAAGGAAGAAAGAAGTAAACTTCTTCTGAAGCTTCTTCAAAGGAGGTTCGCCTCGGGTGGTGGTGGTGCGAGTGAGAAGCCTGTGCTTGATTATAACCTCATCATCAGCAGGGCCAAATGCATAGTTCCCACCACCTATAGCCTCCCCTCCTCGGCCCCCGGAAATCTTCCTCCCTTTGGCCAACATTATAAGATTGATTTCTTAAAAAAACTTAACTCCTTTTCTCCACTCTCTCAAGTCTCAACTGCAAAACCAGATTAAATTAGGAGATTCTCAACTTCCAACTTGGGCTTAACTAAATGGGTTCATTACTACAGCTCAATGAGACCACTCCACACAGACCCCATCTTTGTTTCCAGCCCCAGAAATTAGCACCCAGAAATCAAAATTTTTAAAATTTAATAACATGAACTCTTTCAATCAACAATACACCTAATAATAACAATAATAACAGGGTAAAAGACGAAGAGATTATTGGCATAAAAGCTCTTATCTTGCGAATTTCTTGTATACCTTGATAAATGGTAGAACAGCTCATTAACGACATAAACAGGTAAATCGGTTCAATAAATAGCTAACACAGCACTATAATTCAATTTTAAACGTTTACCTGCAACAGCGTCGACGGCGAGGAGGGAGGCTGCAATGGCGGATTGGAATTGGAAGACCGGCAATGTCGTGCCCTAAGGTATTAAGGGAAAGAGAAGAAAAAGTACAGGAAATTACACAGCTTTTCTTTTATTTTGTGTCTTACAAAAAGCTTGGGTTTTTTTATTTATTTATTTAAATTTTTATAGGGTAATTTTGAATAGTTAACATTGTTGTAATTTTTTTTTTCTCATTATTCACGTACTTATAAGTAAGGATGCACACGGGTCGGAAAATTGACGTGAAGTGCTCCCCGTTAAGGATTTAATTCTTATTCCCGTTTATTCTCCATCGAGAATGGGGCAGGAAATCGAGCGGGAATAGGATGGAAAATCTCTTAATAAAAAAATAAATTTATAGTAAAAATTTAAATATATTAAATTACTAGGAGAATTACTTCATATACTATTTTTTAATTTTTTTTTAATTTTACAGTTTGGGTTGCTCCGGTAATTTTTATGTGCGTTGCTATACAGATTTTAGTTGCGATTTAAGTTATTCCGTTAGTTGCTATAGAAATTTTTGTATAGAATTCCGTAAAAATGCAAAAAAAAATTATTTTGAAGTGTAAAAATAAAAAAAATAATAAAAAAAAACTTCAAATTATTAAACTATATAAAAATTAAATTATTACAAATTAATTATTATTTAATAAACTAATTATTATTTAAAACACAATTTAAAATTCATAAAAAGAGTACTAATATATTAAAAAATACAAATAAATATAAAATATTACTGAAATAAAATACTAAATGAGTCCATGTCGAGATGGGTCGTTTAACATTCAGGAACAAAAAATAATTCTCATTAGGGACGAGTCCCCGCGGGGTCCCATTATCGTAGAGAAAATAAGCATCCCCACTTAAAGTCTCATTTTAATGGGTGTAGAACAGTTATATTATATTACTTATTGTGGGTTGATAGCCCAAGAATGTTTACAAAATATATGGTACATAGTTATATTTATCTCTTAGGTTAAAAACCAATTTGTTTCAAGAACAATTATACTTATTTCACTATGTTCAACTAAGTACAAAATTCTCACATAAGAACAACAAAAAAATCTAAGGTAATAAAAATAAATCATCACAACATAAAATATGTTAATGAGTGATTATATATATTTAATATAATATAGGAGAAAAATGAATGGTAAATTGAATTTCAGTTTTAACTTTACAAAAAAATATATAATGAATGGATACATAATATAGTAATAGTGGGCATAAATAAGTTAGACTATACAGGCGTCCAACAAGAAGAAGTTGCAGGATTCCACAAAGCAGGTAACAAAAACTTCTTGCCCTTAACACCATGGAAGTTGAATGCTCCACCATTTTTCGGGTCGACCCGAATCTTGCCAGTGTATCCCGGAAACGCCCCGCTTCCGAACATACCTTGACACATGGTTCCAGCGCCCAACAAACCAAAATGTCCACTGCCCATGTGTGAGAAGCCTGTATTAAAGGGGTTAGTCACAGCATCAGCCAATCCTGATGCCAATGATATAATCATAGCATCAGCCCCAACATTGCCATTTGGTGGTTGTAACACCACTCCTTGTGGCCCAAAATCAGACTTGTGAAAAGGCCAAGCGCATGCACCAGGACACTCTGTCTCAGGGTTCCCCACAAGAACATAAGGTTGGTGTCCGAACACCCCGTGCTGCGCGCATCTCCCGGTACACATCTCTTGTACGGTCACTTGTCTATCCGTGAAAATGAGAGCTAGAGTGTTGTGTGTCCCTTCAGTGGCTTTTTGCACCAAAATCTTTATGAAATCGGCAGTCATTACCTTCCCCGTCGAGTAGGAAGCATCGGTAGCCACTTTCACAACCTTAACTCGAATTTTGGGGACCCTGCGGACGTGTCTATGCCTTGTGAAAGATTGGTAGCTCTCCACCATTTTCCACCAGGATGATACTTTGGGCTTAGAGGCCCCGCGAACACTGTTGAGAGATTTGAGAAAACAACGGATGAGACTCTTTTGGCCGCGGCCAAATTGGCCGTAGTAGAGGATGGAGATGTCGATTTTTCCAGTGAGGAGAGGCCCGCCGTGGTAGTCTAATTTGGATTCGGGGCCTTTAAAACCATGGCTTTCGTTTATGGCGAGAAGGAGGGAGAGGAGAAGAGTGGAGAGGACTAGAGAGAGAGAACAAGGGAGAGAAGAGGCCATATTGCTTCTTTCTTTCCATATGTTTGGAGAAATGAGGTGTGTATTTATAGGAGGCTCATTGCCATAAATGTTGGGTTGTATGCTCTAATAATGCCTCCACATTCCCTAAAGATTAGCACTATCATTTCAACTCCACATTTCCAAAACTATTTTTAACTCTAAACCAACCCATAATTAGATTTTCATTTTTTTTTTTTTTTAACTAATTGTAATAGTGTTTACGTAGCTTACTTTGGTATCAATGTCATTCCATTCATTTTATTGAAGAAAAAAAAAAGTGCAAATTGCACCTTAAGGTGCCTAAAACCAATGGTCATAATATTTACTTATTTTCTTGCCGTACATATTCGTTCAATATTGATTGTTATTTTTTATCTCTAGCAAGAAAAAAAATTATTTTTATTTTTATGATTAAAATATTAAAAAATAAAACTTTTATCAAATATTACTTTCGTCAATAATAAATTATGTGCAATTATTTTATTAACAATTATTAACTATCCAATAAACAAATTGCTTAAATGAATCAAACAATGAACCCATAAAATATTCTTCTAATAAAACTTAATTCTCTCTAAAAAAAACTAATAGAAATGTGGAAGGAAACTTCAAGATTGTATACGTAAAAAGTTCTTATAATATGTTTCATTGCAGGTTGTAATTTTTTTTTTTATATTAAAGCGTCTAATAAATATATTTTTTGAGTTACACAAAGTTAGAATTCGAGATATCAGGAACCCCACACACATTCCATAATAATTCTTTATTGCTACTTGAGCTAACCTCAAGTGATTGCATAGCATGTGGTTTGAATGAAGATGATTTTTGTGTTTTGGAATAAAATGTGGAAATTGAAGCTGCCACAAAGGTTAAAAACTTGTTGTGGCATGTTGTTAAGGGTTGTCTCCCAACTATGGTACAACTGAGTTCTAAGCATGTGAAGGTGAACCCTTTGTGCCCTGTTTGGCGATTTAGTGAGGAATCAATCCTTCAAATTCTTTGACGGGTGCGTAGACAAGTTTGAAATGGTGAACAACGATATGAAGTGTTTGTTGGTGAGAGTGTGCTGGGCTATATAAGAGACTCGAAATGATTTTGTTTGGAAGGGAAAGACGGTGAAGGTTGATGACATTGTTGTGTATGCAATAAAGTACCTTAATTAAGAGAAAAATGCTGAAAATTTGATATAGATTCATGGTTGTCTAATTTTTAGACAAATAATGGGGTTGAGCATTGGATATTGCCACAGCCAAATAGTATCAAAGTTAATATAGATGTGGCATTGTTTGATAGTGGTCAGAGTTTTGGATTTGGATTGGTGGCTTGGGATGCTAATGGATCTATAAGGGTAATTAGTAGTAAAACTCCCTTATGTTTTAATTTTTATACACTTAAACTTTTTTATCTTTTTTTTATTATTTTTTGAAAAACTCCTTTAAGTTTATTTTTCTTTGCAAATTTGAGGTGCTAAATAAATATCATCGTTAAATACTAACTGGATGATCACTGTGTACATCTGTGTATACGTGACAGTAAAACCTCGAAGTCAATATAGTGGTTATCCAATTAGTATATAACAGTGATATCTAACTCACGCCTCAAATTTGCAAAGAAAAGTAAACATAAGGACATTTGTTACAAAAAAAAAAAAAAGTAAATTAAGTATATAAAATCAAAATATAAAGGACTGTTGCCGCCAATAACCCATTTTAAATATAGGTTGTAGCACGTTTTTACATGGCACTATCAAACCATAATTGCCTGAAGCAACAGGAGTCCGTGAGACTCCTAGTTGGATGAAAGAGCATAGATGGCAACAGGTGGTCCTTATTGTAGTGTTGCACATGTATTACAAAGCTCTATTTTTATGATTTCTTTATTTAATCATGTCATTCAAAAATGTAAAATTGTGGCTCATAGTTTTGCTAGAGCCTTATTTGTTCCAACTAAATTGTTGTTAATAAAGTTTGAATTTTCATTAAAGAAAAATTAGAATTGGAAGGTTTCAATTTTAATTGGAAGGTTTCAATTTTTTGAAAACTATTCCCTAAATGAAAATTACAACTATAATTAATTCCCTGACTTATAGAACATGAAACCGTTATAAGCTATAAATTGTAACTAGTCCAAAAATTTGCCTCAAATTAATGGGCACAAAGATGCAAAGCATTGAATTTTTTGAATCAAAATATGCTCCCATTTTATAACTTAGCGATATTGGCTTTTACTTTATTGTCAATAATATTACTACTATTTCAATTTCATTTCAAAGGCTAACAAAAGAAAGCAGCACACATAAAAAGTCTTCAAGGAAAGAGATTTTACAATCACAATATAACCTACACCACCTCATTTTTCCTATTGTTCCCTCAATTTTCAATGTATAGATAATAAAGACTCAAACACATTCACATCCTGTACACTCAGCTGCTAGGTTTCTCCTGCTCTGCGTCGTCAATGAAACTAGGCAGCGGCTTTCTCTACTTTTAGGCCATTTCACTTTCCTATCCTCATTCCTCCATACTCGTGCTGACATCGACTTAAAAGCATTCCTCATGTATTTGAGCACAGCCGTTGCAATCTCTCTGCAACAAGAAAATGATTCATAGTTTTAAATTGAAACCGAGCTATTCTTAGTTCTATAAAAGACAGTCTTTTGCTACTTACAATGGTGAGCAGGGTGATCGGCCGCCATTTACATAGTAAACAAACAAATAAGAATCGTAATGTTGACCGTTGATCAAGTAGAAACCTTGAAGTCTCCGTAAACACCTAAAAGACATTTTGTTGTACAAATGGATTGCGGCATTATTATAAGAAATAACATGCAAGTAAACAGCTCGGCAAGTTGGAACGCTCAAGGCGTATTTTATGACCTCGCGAATAAGTGAAGAGGCTGCAAATCCCACATTGAATTTGAAATAAGATCAATAAATTTATATAACAGTCAAAGCTTCAAAACATTTACAGAAGTAGACAAACTTCTTCTACCTATGCCAAGATTTCTGTAGCCTTCTACTACTCCGAGAGTCAGAATGTAGACCAAAGTTTGATCAGATTTTAATGAATCATAACTGAGCATATCCCCTACCTACAAAACAAATTATTTCCCCTATATGAGTTGAGAGGGAAACACTACAACAATACTAATAAATCGTAAGGAAAAAAGGACTTAGAGACCTGGGTTTAAATTATTTTTACCAACACACCTTAAGGATTAAATTATTATTCCAAACTGATTTATCAAACCACGATTCTTTGAAATGTGCAGGGAGGAGGATGTAAACAGTGCCATTTTACAGGGCTTACCTCACTGTCTTTTGCAAGTACAATTCGCGCTGTTACAAATCCTATAAGTTGATCACTTTGACCATTTGAGTGACTGCGATCAACAGCAGCCCATGATACTATATCGCGCCCATTAACCACATTTTGGAAAAACTCGGTTTCATACCTGAAAATTAGGACAATATGTAATAACCACACTGCAGGCAAACTACATACCGAAGAAGGCCATACTCATGGAAAAACATCAAAAGGTCAAACACATACCGAATTGGAAATAAATCACCATGAATCTTCTCTAAAGTTCCAAGGTCAGAGGGTCTTATAGGCCTAAAGCATATGACTGGACGAGGAGAAGGTTTCATGTTCACCATTAAAGACAGTTTGTTCAATCCCCAGGAAAGATTTGATACAGTTGGACAGTATGAGAGAAAACTTCTCCTTCCATTTATGCCACATCACCCCGGAAGAGCCATGCAAAAGTTATACTACTGAAAAGAGGAGCATAAATCAGTACTTAATCAAAAACCTCGTCAAAATGCAAATTACATGGCATCTGTAGAGACCTACATAAACAGAAAAGTAACTCTTACAAAAACACACATCAAAAGAGAAGTGGGACTTGTTCACATTTTGTTAACCAAAGTCCAATCCCACCAAATAAAGAAGAAACAAAGAAAAGGGTGCCCCTTTTCCTTTTCCTTTTCCTTTTCCTCCTTTCCAAAAGGATCTTCGTGTCATCTTAACAGTTCCCCAAATTAACAAACTTGAAAACTAATAATAATACGTTGCTTTCATGATTAAGAGCCATTCAACTGCTTTATCATGTAATTTCTAGATAAACTAACTCAATACTTGTGATCCTTCTAAAGTAGAATCAACAATTCTCCAAGGTCTTAGCACTAAGATATACTGTGTCTTGTTCCATAAAGAATTACCCAAAATGCATATATGGAAAACAATAGAAAGATTTTTTCGTTACACTGAATTCAATTAGGGTATTTAGCAAAGTCAAATTAAATACAATTGAGCGAGAACAATCATAATCGGTCAGAATTGAAAACATATAGCAACATAAATCAATTAGATAAGATTAAGGGTATCCATAAAAATCAATAACAAACCAGAAGATACTCATACCGTGTCATGTCAATTTAATTAAGGCAATTGAAAAGATTAAATACCATAATCGGAGAAGGAGATGAAAACCCAGATGAGATCTTGAGTAGGTAAGCTAAAATGGGAGGATCTGGTGGTGCTTTTAATGGTTTGGTAAGAAGAAAAAGAAGAAAGATATGAAGTAATTTGGGAGTAATTGAATTAGGGTTAGTGGGGAATGTATGGAATTTTGATTAAGAGTTAAATAAAAATGGAATCTTGATTGATTGGAACTAGTGTTATACTTTTCTCTGTAGTTTAGTTATATAAACCCTGAGAGAGGAGAGGAACCTAAGGAAGAAGAAGACCCACCCAACAAACAAGAAGACATCATAACTTGCTCTGATGCATGGAGATGTGAATTTACCAAAACACCCTTCTCTGCCTATATGGATTATCAAGCCTTGTGTGATTGTGTCTTGTTAAAGAAAAAAACATTTACATTAACACTTCAAACAAACTTTGTTTTTTTTTTAAATCCTTCAAAATGAACAAAAAAATATTAAGAGTAGCAAAACGTGTCATCATGTTGTATTCGTGTCATATTTGATGTGACTCTCTTTTATATTTCGTGTCAGGTGTGTCAATCTATTTTTATGACTCGTATCTAATTTTTTCTATCATGTTTTGACCTATGAAAAATCGCCTGGAATTCGTATTGATCTTTTTTTTTTTTTTTGGAAGAACAACTAGTTCATTAAACAACAAGAAAGATGGGAACTACATGGGGAGTTCTCTCCCCTTGGACTACAATTGCATTATCGCCAAAAACTCTAGCAGATTTTGCTAAACCGTCGACAAACATCAATTCACAACGCTTAACATAAAAGAAATTACAGCTACAAAAAGTCTGAATTAAATATGTTTTGATCTACTTTAATCTGTTTTGTTATTATTAAAGTTGGAGTTATAAAAAAAAGGGATAGATTTAGATTCCATTAAAAAATTTATATACATTTATTTATATATACTAGACGGCAACTACGTGCAAGGCACGTTGTATCTTATTTTTTATTTTTTAATTTTTTTGGATTTTTTTTATCCATATACAAAATTAAATAGGTTAAGTTTTTTTATTATAGTTTTTAAATTATTACTAATATGAAATTATAATCTTAGATGAAGATTTAGCAATTTTTTCTTATTTTGTTTATTCAATAGAGTATACATTAAAATTCTTGTATATTTGAGTGTTTATTTTCTTCTGATTAGTATAAGTTTATAGTATCCAACACTTTGTTAATAATTCATTAAAAATACTTTCAATATATTTAGTCTTTTCTTGAGAAATAAATTATAAAAGTTAGTAGTGTTGTCATTTATTCGATTATATATTCTTGCACTAAATGGATGCATCTTAATTGTAAATGTATTTTTTCTATTTAAAATATTTGATATAATAATATAAATATTATTATAAGTTTTATTGTATATATTATAAAAAAAAAGGATAGATTTAGGTTCCGTTATAAAATTTATATACATTTATGTATATATAATTTGTTATATATAATAAAAAATTAAAATTTTAAAATATTTTCGTGCTAAAAAAATTAAATTTAAAATTTTTTAACTTAACATTGAATCACAAAATATATATTTTTATTTATTTCAAAAAATATATATATTTTTATATAATTATATTATTATTAATAAATTTTTTATTTCATTTATTTTAAAAAAAAACCATGCAAAACGTGTTAAATTCGTGTTAAGTGAGTTGTATCATGTGATTTGCTTTTATTTTTGCGTCTAAGTCGTGTTAACCCGTTTTCAACCCGCATTTAATTTTCTTAACCCTAACCTATAAGATTCGTGTCGTGTTCGTGTGTTTTGTCGAAACCCGTTTTGCTACTCTTAAAAAATCAAAGTCTTCCTTTAAAAAAATATATAAATTAAAAATGTTTAAAACAATACTCTTAGAAAATGTTAGAATTAATTTAAAATTTTAATTTAATTTTTATAAATAATAGTGTGTCCGTATATATATATTTTTTTACGTAAATATAATACCAAAAAAATACCGCAAAAGATCTTTTGGTATGGATAAGCACAAGTGTAAGAATTTTATAATTTTTCGAGTGAGATTTAAGATTTTTACAAACAAACAAAAAAAAAAAAAAGATTTTAAGTTTGTTTTAGTAAAGTTGTTTTACTATAATTAATATTAATTTATCTCATTTAAAAAAATAGTTAAACAACTTTTTTTGAGAAATAATTATTTTAAATTAATGTAATTTATTTAAAAAAAAAAAAAACAGAAAAAATAAGAAAAAATATCATCTAATTAAATTATATAACTATCCAATTCGATAACATATTTTGTCAAGTTATCAGTCGTTTTATTATTATTTTTCCTAACATAAGAAACAACAATTCTAGAGAAAAAATATAAAACAGTGAACATGAAATCATCAAACTCATCACCAAAATTAGTCTCTGTTTTTCTTTTTTAGAAATTGTAAATTGGTCTCACTAAAATCTTCCTAGAAATCCTAAGGCAAAAAACCAGAGATGAAAGAGAGCCAAACTTAGTATGCAGCCTCCTTGAAACTTCAAAATCGTCAATACCTTTGTATTTAAGAAAAATGAGCAATGTATTATATCAATTATTAATGTAATTATTCTTTGAAAATGCTTGAGGTAATTTATTAGGTGATTATTTATCCAAAGCCACAAGTTACCAACTGCCAAGACAAATAATGATAACTAGAAAATAATAATACGAGTCAGGACTTCTCACAAATACTGTCTCTTAACAATTCCACTTACTATTACTACTTCATTGACTAATTAGAACTGTTGAGATGATATACTTTACATGATTAACAAGTGATTACTATAACGCTATACACTTTCTTATATATATTAGGATGAACCACCAAAAACCACACCATATTTACTATTCATTCATCCTCCCCTACCCGCAACTCAAATTGTCTGAGCACTCGAACAAGCCATCCAAGTCATTTGGTGGAGTGATCCTCTTCCTTACTAGCAATTCTACAAGACTTGGGTACTTTCTCTTCCGCCCACCTCTCGGCCTCGAACGGAACTGCTCATCAGCTTCTTCGAAATCGCCCTGATAGATCCAAACCAGATTTATATACCCAATAAATTTTCTAAAGACAAAGAGTGTTAACTGTTTCATTGATACAAGCACAAAACTCACATGTGTGTAAACGTGGCAACTGCTCTTCTCGTGGTTATCTCTGACGTGTTTGTAAGCAAATCTCATGCCACAACCAGAAAAGCCACAGACATAAGGCTTCTGGTTGAAATGCACAGCCTTCAAATGTTGATTCAGATTTGATTTCTGTAAGACATGTATGTTTATCAGGTAAATAACAATTTAATATCTTCTCAAGTCAAAAAACATTCGATGTCAAAGAGCGAATCTTACAGTGGAGAATGTACAAAGACATCCCTTATAAAGGCACTTGATGCTTTCAAATGAACTCTTTCGTTCATGTGTACGGAGGTGCCTTTTCATGTTCTTTTTGAGATGTTTGGACCCACATACTTTGCAGCTAATGTGTCGGTGGCACAATTGAATATGATCCTTGAGGCATTGTTCATTAGTAAATACTTTCATGCAGCCTGGTTCCGCACATAATGCCTCAATTGACTCCAATTTAACTGCAACATTAAGAAAACTAATAAGAATATGAATTTTCAACTCATAAATAAGAGGTCAAACAAACACACACGGTACACCAACCATTCCATTAGTATGCTTACGAAAAAGAAATAAAAATAATGCAACTTACCGTGGGATTGCTCATGCTTACGTAGCCTTGATGGAAATGCAAAAGCTTTCCCACAACCAGCTTCTTGGCATACATGCTTCCTCTCAGTGTTCTCACATTCAGTGCTGGGGGAAGGTCGACCCTCATTATGCAGTTCTTCAACATGTCTCTTAATGTTAGCTTTGACAGAAAATTCACTTTTGCAGTTCTCAATTGGACATTTGAATAGTTTTCCTTTGTGTATGAGAAGATGGCGATTCAAGTGATCCTTTCTTCTGTAACTGGAAGGGCAATCATCCACAGGACAGACATGCGGCCTCTGTTATAAAATTACAACACCATAAACTGTTAAAACAAACAAACTTACTAACATGATAACTATCAGAGACTAACATAAAAATATACGCGCATCAAACCTCAAACTGAATGTAGCGTGATCAAGGTCCACTTGAAGGAGCTTCTCAGGAGGTCACCCAACCTGATACTGGTCCATTCAAGTCAAAACCATCTGCATTTTGGAGTTCTTTCTGTGGGATCCAATGCTTCACACCAAAAATTATGTAATTTTTGTTTTCAAAAATATTGGTTCCTGCCCAAAGCTATCAATCAAAAATTCGATCTATAAGAACACATAAGAAATCTAATGATTTCCATTCAGCTAAACACCCATGACAAAAAAAAAAAAACAGAAGGTACATCCATATCAATTAAGGGAAAAACTCATATTACAGTCCACGACCCCAAAATCCACATTTAAAGTTGTAACCAATTGAGAGTAAAAGTTAAAAGTAAACACTAATTGCTGTATACAAACAGCATTCCTCATAAAAAAAATTACAAGCTCTACATGTTAGTAATAGTTCATATTGACATTTGACAATAATCTATTGCATGAACATAAGGACTAAAAAATATAGATATCAAATAAATAAGAGAATATGGAAAATGGAAAGTACCTCGGTAGAATGGCTTAGCATATGCTGTTTCAAATAAGCAGCTTTCTTGAAAGTAAGACCACATTTTTCACAAGTGTTTTTTGATTCTTTTAATCCCTCTGTAGAATTGTCTCCCCCAGCCCTCACCTTGTCCAACTCGTCCTGTATGATTAAAAAAACACATAAACCCAAGTTCGAAACTTGAAATTCCAGCCTCAGTTTACTGTAGTCATCCGACTACACAAAGATAAAACTACTCCTTATTCGATTAGCAAGACAAAATCTACTCAAGCACCAAATCTGAGACAAATCCCAATTAGATTTAACATTTGGGTTAGGAATGAAAAAAAAAAAGGAAGCGAGGAGGAAGTGACAGACCTTGTGGTCAGTGAGGATGTGAGAGGTGATGAGAGCTTTCTTAGATCTGCAAATCCCACAGTAGTCACAGAAATACCTCCTTATGTCCCTAAAAATGGGTTTATCTTCTTTGGCTTCGTCCATCTCAGACTGATGAAAACGACTGCAGAGTATAGAGTAACACAATCGAATATATTAAATACCACAATTCGATAACTCAGTTGTTCATAAAAGAATTCATGGAGACAGTTAGGGCTTTTGAGAAACCTAAAATTAGAAACACGTTTATGTAAATTATGAAATTAACTAACACATAAACACTATATAAATGCCCATAATTTTGGAAAATACTATATCAAACAATTCAATTGAGGTATTCAAGCAATCCCAGATTTATATTATGATTCACATATAAAAAAGATTGATCCTTTATCACCCAAACATAGAATACCAATTTCTTTGCTAGAATAGCAAAAGCATCAAAAAGTATTTTTTCCCCAGAAATTTCACAACTCTGTAATAGTATTTAACATAACAATACATCACAAGAAAATTTCCATTTAATTTCAAGGAAAGACTATCCACGTATAGAAACTGAACAAAATTTACACTACTAAATAAGTATATATAATTACATAATAAAAATTCTAAAACATGCAAACCAACAAAATATACAGACTACTGAATGATTCTCAAGTCACTATGGGTCACCTGAGTGTGAGAGAGCTTGAGTTAGCTCCGATGGATGAAAGAGAGTCCACTGAGAGGAGGACGAAGATGGAGAAGAGGCCGCTTGTTAGGGTAAAAACGATAGAGGAGAGTGAAGAGAGAGAGAGAGAAGAACATGTAAATTGATCGTTTTTAGGGTTTCGCTTATTGTTTTGTTGTTTGTTGGGCCAATGGGCCGAGTAGTATAACAAGAGAAAAAAGACTTTTTTCTCATGGGCCAATGGGCCGAGTAGTATAACAAGAGAAAAAAGAAAGGTTGAAGAATATCTTTTTTTTTTATCTATATTAACTAAATTTACCTCCAAATAAGAGTGTTCATTAGATCACATCCAATGGATTTGGACCCATCCGATCCAATCCAATTATTTATTGGATATTGGATTTCGCCATCCAATACAATCCAATTGAATTGAGTCATCTGATCCGATCCGATCCAATGGACGTATTGGATTGGATAAGTTCATCCATTGGATGCTTTAACTGGTTTTTTATTGGATTGGATTGGATCCATCTAATGGATCCAATGGATGAATCCAATCCATTTTAGCCACTATTTATGCTGATTTCATTAAAATATATATATATATATATATACTAGGTGATTGTTACGTGCCAAGCCACGTAGTGTTAGTTTTATTTAATATTTTAGTTTTTTATTTTAATTAATAATTAAAATAGTATAATTATTTTAACGATTTGTTTTATAAAAATAAAATATGTGTCAGTATATTTAGTAAGTAAAACATAGTTGTGTTATAATAATGTATGTTATTAATAGTAAAATGTACATTAATCTTCTAATTGAAAAAAGTTCTATTATCTCATTTCATATCTAAAAATAGCTACACAACTATATATTTATAGACTTTCACATTCTTTTCAAATTACTAATAAGCACCAATAATATTTTCATATTCTAATATTTTTCAACCTTCTTCTCTTGGTGGTAAAATTAAAAATAAAACTAAAAATAAGCACAAATATATAAGGTAAATACTAATTACAGTCCATTTCATCTTTTTTTTTATTATTATTTTTTTAAGCCCAAGCCCAAAAATCTCTAAGCCAACACAATCAATCTTCTTTTATATTATATATTTTATCTATATTTTTCTTTTTTAAAAAATAAATAAAAAAATTATTAATATTCTCCCAAGATAGGTTTGTTAGAGAGATTTGTGGCTAAGATGATTTTTTTAATTTAAAAAGAGATTATTAATATTTAAAAGATTGTTTATTTAAAAGATTATTTAATTTTTTGGGTTAATTATTGGGTTTATTTTTTAACGGGAGATCAAACCTAATCGTTAAATTTAACCGAATATTCTATTATTTTTAAGTATATTCTGCTAAACCAAGAATGTTAAACCAATAAATACCGTTAGATAGACACTTTTAATATATAAAGATATGAAAATATATTATTTAAAACCTAATAATCCAATAATAAACAATAGTTTAATCCAAATCCAACCTAATTTTCATGATCTCATAATAAAAATATAACAAAAATCTAACTTAATAAGCAAAAGTTTAATAAACAAGTCCAATACATCAAATGCAAATATTATATAAAATATTAAATCAATGTGTGCAGGTACACAGTAAAACCTATTAATAATTAATATATTTTTTTAAAACAAAATAATTAAATATATAAAATTATAAATATTAAATATGATTGGATGGACATTGGATGATATTGGATTGGATCGGTTTGGTTATCCATTGGATCGGATGTCTCATTCAACATCCGATCCGATTGGATTGGATTTTTAAAATTTGCATCTGATCCGATCCAATAATGATTGGATATCCGATTTAATTAGATCGGTTGGAATTGGATCGGTCGGTTGGGATTGGATGACTTTCTGCACACTCCTACCTCCAAATAAAATTTAATTTAAATATATACGTTTTTATGAGTATTGTACCCAAATTATCTTCACACTTATATATTTAATTTGTGAGTGTATACGTCGGAAAATTTATGTATTTTGAAATAGGTCAAAGACCCCAACATTAGAAATTGGCACACATTAGCCGAAAGATCCCATTTACCAAATGGAAGTTAAAGGGAAGACAACAAAAGTATCTGTTTGGACCAGCTCACAACGGATCACAAATGGCTTTAATACCATGTTAGAATTTGGAGATAAAATGAATAAGATGAATAAGGTTTTATCTCAAAACTAATTGACAATGGGAGGAGTAGCATATTCATCTTATATATGACAATTTCTTTAATTTCAAATATAATAAATTTGTTTAAATATAATTTCAAATTATCTTCAAATATAATTTCAAAAAATAGACATATATTAGAAAACAAAAATCAGTTACTATTATGCGCTCAAATGATTGGTTGAAAGAAAACGAAAGCATTACATATGATATAAATATCAAACATTTCAAATATATTGGAAATAAAATATCACAAAAATGTAAAAACTAAAAAATATATAAAAAAAAAACAAAAAAAATCTTATATTGTACGTAATAGCCAATCAATTAGGCTATATGATCTTTGCTTACAGCATTCTAACTATCTAGTTAACGTTTTTCACTTAATGAATCAGGCGTTTTTTAAAGTATTACTATTCACTCAAATTTTCTGTTTTGGAAAATACCTAAACACTCATCATCTTTACTACTATATTTTTCAAAATATCACTTCAAACTGAATTTTCTCTATTTTACTACACCATACATCACATTTTTTCATTTCTTTCTCTATTTTTCTATCTGAAATGAAGAAAAATAATAGTCTAGATTATTTTCTTAATAAGAGTCTTAATATTCAATATTTATTTTCATCTATCTGAAATGAAGTTGCATCAATTATTTATCTAGCTTTACGATGAAAGAGAGCTTAAAGTTCTTTTGGACTTAAAAGGTTGGTAACTAGTAAATTTTAACTTTTAACTCTAAAAAACTCTATTAACAAAAATCAATTTTAATAGAAGCTAAAATCAAAGCTCAGCCAAACAGGGCCAAAATCTGCATTTGCATTAGCTCAATGCCATAAGCAGATGCATAATCAAGATTAGAGGTTAACCCAATCAGTAGTACAATAAGTTTGTCAGTTTTAATTTTAAAATCATTTTGAAAGAATTTCATTTGTTATATCAAGGTGCTTCAAATGCTCAGAGCAAAACAATAAAAAAAAAATGAGAAGAAAAAAATGCCAATCTTCAATACTTGTATATGAACAGTATGAGATGCAAAGAATATCATATATATATTCAATCAAATTTCAGAGCTTTTTAATCTTTTCTCTCAAACAAAATATTTAGAGGTATAATTTACAAGTGATCATCTGTAACTTCTTCCAGAGTACCCCAAAACCTAAAAGCAAACTTGCACCTTCTTCTTCAGGAGCTTCAAATCAAATTGGCTGTGGCTCAAGCAACCACGATTATAATCACAATCAGAAGAATGATTCCAAAAATCAGCAAAAGCAAACATGTCTGCAAAATTGGAATGTTAGTAATAAAGTCTTTCCTTGAAAACATCTTACAAAAACTATGAACAGCTTAACTCCATATTGCTTATACTAATATACTATGCACATTTCAGAAAGGGAAAAAAAAAACTTTATGGAATATGAAAGTACATGACAAAGAAAGATCCAAACATTCTTACCAGAGAAGAACTAGATTTCTGGAGCTTGGATGCTTTTGCAAGTTGAACAGTAGCTTGTGAGGTTGCAGCATGGGAATTGGCAATGTTGGAGCCAATATCATCTGAGAAGATGGAATTTTCAATTGTTAACAGGAATGAATCTTTAAGAAGAAATGCTCATAGAATAGAAAAATGGTCATAGAATAAAAGGGTATTAGTATTACCAATTATTACTCCTTGATCATGGACTAGAACGGCTAGATCTTTGAAAATCTCATTCACTTCACCGATCTGATGCTGAATTTCTTGAATCCCTTGTTCCCTTTCTTCAATAATGGCTTCATTGAATACAATTTCATTATCCAACAATAAAACTTCGTTTCTGCATTCAACAAACAGATTGGAATGAAATATTGAAACCTCATCATTGACAAGTAGCGAGACAAAACAATGCAAATCTTTCTGTCCATGAAGAGAAAATTGAATCGATGATACAAAAGCCATCTTTGCTTCCTTGCTTACTTACCTTTTGGATTCAAAAACAAGACTCTGCTCTTCATGTTTCGTGTTATAAGAAATCTCTGGTTCAGTAACCGAATAACTGCAATTGATAAACATATCCACAGTAAAAACCCCATGTTTGACAAATTATTATACACAGTTGCAAATTCAAAATATTTGACTATATCTCCATCACATTGAGAGTATACTTTTAGTTATAATAAGTTTGGAATTAGAATTTTGCACTATTTACACTACAGGTTATGAATTCACCATGAAGGTTATATAAACTTTTAAGTAAATAATTGCAGCATAAGTAACCAAAATTTGAGTTTATAACTAGCATAAGTACCTAATATCTAATGATAGTAAAACTGTAACTTTTGTTTAATTTCGCCAGAACCAACTCTGTGAATTTGTTCAAAGAAGATTTGAAAGTAATAAGACACTAACAAAGTTTATACTAAACTGGACTAAAATTACAATTTACTGAAATTGGCTACTTTTGCAAAATTAATTCGGTTACTTATGCCCCAAATATCTAGACATTTAATCATAGCAATGATGAAGGAAGATTTGAAGAAAATAAGTGACCTTGTTGATACAAATGGTTGTTTGGGAAGAGAAGGAGCATAGGTTGTTTCTCTTTCAGCTGCAAGCCTCTGAGCCTTCTGAAATTCTTTCAGAACTGACTGAAAATCCTTAGCTAGCTTAGCATCGGCAATTTTCTTGGCAGTCTGTAATTGATTAACAAAAATCAAAAATCAAATCCAATGATTGCTATCTCTTATCAAAACTAATAATAAGATTAAAAACAGACTCACAGTAATTTGAGTATTATTTTGGTGATCGGCCTCGCTGGCTTGCCTGAGTTTAGATGAAGTCTCTTTCACCAATTGTGCGATATGGATCCTTGTCTTGTGCCTGTAAGAGACAATAATATGATAATTAACAAAAACAAAATTGGAGAAGAGAAAATCACAAAGAAGAAGATGATGAAAAGGAAGGTTTTGGGGTTTACAGTTTTTCGCGAAGTTGAAGAGTATCTTTGGGGGTGCCAAGGGAATTGACGAGGCGGAAGAAAGAAGAGACGGCGGTGTTGATTTGGAAAATCCCTGAAGCCAAAGCCTGAGATGGGTCTTGGCGTCGGGAGTTGGCGGTGCCGGTGCCGGCCTCGAGATCTTGGAAGCTCATTCCTGGTTTTGTTTATTTACGTTTACTCCAAAAAGAATTGGGTTTTGGGTTTGGAGGAAATTTCGTAAGAAGAAAAGAATAATTGAATTATTAATTAAAATAAATATGAATATGAAATTTGGAAGAAGAAGGAAGGATAGGTTTGTTTAGGTTTGGTTTTTTGGGGTATGTGATGTGTTACCTACAAAGTCAAACTAAGCTACAAAATAAATAGTGGGACCCACCACAGACTCTTCTCTCTCTCTCTCTCTCACACACATTAAATGCTTTCTTCTGTCTAATGTTTCAACACAACCAAACAACACCCTATTCAATCATTCCCATCCACTAATTCAAATTTAACTACATATTAAATGTTTTTTTTTTTTTTACTATTTAAGACTTTTGTCTCTAACCAATTAACAATTGTACATTCTAACTTTTTTTTTTGTCCCTAACAATTCTTCCATAGCATTTGTAGATATAGTGGTTAGCAATTCTCTCATTTTTAATATAAGTACTAAGTATGATAAATGCTTCTTAACATTTCTCTTATATTACATATAACCCTATGTTTGGTAGATGAAAAAGGCAGAACAAAAAACAATTTGGAAGAAAAACTCGAGAAAAGTAGGAAAAAAAAATGTCTTAGTTGAAAAGAAAACTAGATAAAAAAAAATTGAGATGACACCTTAGAAAATTTTTCTCTCAATTTGGAGAGAAAAATGGAGAGAAAATAATACAAGACAACAATGATGTAAATTTATTTTTGTAAGGAATTAATTATGTTAATAATTTAAGGGTAATATAGTAATTTTATAATAATTTTTTTCTTTTCTTTGTTTTTGCCAACGAAGCAAATAGATTTTTTTTAGGAATTATTACATAAAAAAATATAAATTGACACTATATTTACAAAAATACCTCTATAAGATCAAGACAACAACTATACCTTTTATGTGATTTTAATTACCAAAATACCACTTACACTATCACTTACACAATCAGACGATGGTTGCAGGGTAGTTGCTGTGTGATTGCGCGGTGGTTGCATCAGACGATAGTTAATTACCAAAATACCACTTACACTATCACTTACACAATTAGATGATGGTTGCTGCGTGGTTACGCGGTGGTTGCATCAGACGATAGTTGCAGGGTGGTTGCTAGGTGGTTGGCCGAAGGTTGCATCAGACCAAGGTTTCAATCAGACGAAATAACTGTTAACAAAATGTTTATGCAACTGTAATGCAACTGTTGTGAAACATTAAAAATCATAACAGTATTTCCACGTACGTAACTCTATCTACATGTCTTTTTATGATTTAATATGAACAAATTCACCATCAAAAATTTGAAAAATAACAAAAATACACCAGGATAAATATTTTACTATAGTATTGATGTAATTTTTTTTGGATTATACTTGAGTTCGATTGTTTGGGAACTCCAGTTCAACTTTTTGAGATCTGCCTTTCATAGATCTAAAAATTGAAGTCAGGACATTAGCTTTTATGCAAATTAAACTGGATTTTCGGTTGAATTTTAGTTTCGTAGTAGTTTTTCTACACTTTTTTTATCAATTCGAAACAATTTCGATTGATTCTAGTCTTCTTCTTAGGTGAAGTCGCCAGAATTAATGGTGGTTCTTTTTCTGGTTAAATTTTTGTTTCAGTTGCGTTGGGTTACTACGTAGTTGCGCAATGATTGCGCAATAGTTGCCCAAGAAGCATGGATTATGGGTTGAAGGTGTGTGTAAGTGGTATTTGTGTAATTTTTATTATTTGAGCTGTATATTTATTTTTTAGCTAGTTGGAAATATTTTTGTAATATTATTTTTTTTATTATTAAAATTGAAAAAAAATCATTTAAAAAATAAAAAATAAAAATAAAATTCATAAAAGCTATGGAAAAAAAAAAAAAAAAGCAAATAACAAAAAGGTATGATAAAATTAAATTTTAGCATAAAATGAAGTGAGTGTGCGTTGGAGAATGCAAATGGCACATTTGTAATTTCCTGACAATTTTGAACCTTATTCAATCAATGACTAAAATGATGAAACTTTCTGTGAAATGTCTTTCATGCAGATACTCACTCTCACTCTCACTAACATTTTTTCTTTTTGTTCATTAATTACTTTTTCTTCAAAGAAATAGATGAAGAAAATCTCTCTCTCTCTCTCCAACTCTGATCATATAATCACACAACGATAGTTCTTATTCTCAGTCACGTAGAGAATATGAATCATCAACCTATCAAGCAAGAAGAAGAAACTATAATCATGTCCATTGTTCACTCCATTAACACTGAAAGATCTAAGCACCATATAGAAGAGGTTAGGTCTCAAAAGTTCTCTATTGGTAAAAAAGAATCAAACCCATTAACTCAAGATCTCCATCATGTTGTTACAAGTTTATCTATTAGAACAGAGAAACAGAGAAAATGAAAGTATTTCTTTATTGAATTGTGTTAAAATGAATACAAGGAAAGAGATGTTGTTTATATAGGCAGCAAAATGAACTAAACAATATCCCAATTGACTAACCGACCTAATTGAATTTAACTAACAGAATAACAGAACAAAACAGTTTAAATACAAACAGTTTAATAGGCCCCTTCAAGATGGAGTGTAGAAATTTTTGACACCCATCTTGGATACAATGTCCTTAAATAAAGTTGGAAATAGGGGTTTCGTTAGTACATCAGCTAGGTTGGATTTGGATGAGACATGGTTCATTTTGATGCTGCCATTTGAAACTTTTTCACGAACAATGTGACAGTCAATTTCCACATGTTTGGTTCTTTCGTGATGAACTAGATTTTCAGCAATGTGTATTGCTGCAGAATTGTCACAGAAGAGTGTGGAGGGAAGTTGAGCTTGAATGTGGAAATCTTTGATAATGTTGTGGAGCCAAGTGAGTTCACATGTGGCATTTGCCATGGCTCTGTATTCAGCTTCAGCAGAAGACCTTGAGACTGTAGGTTGCTTTTTGGATTTCCAAGAGATAAGAGACTGTCCAAGGAAGACACAATAGCCAGAAATTGATCGTCGAGTGTCGAGGCATGCTCCCCAATCAGCATCGCATCAGCAAAAGCTTGGAAATGGATGGTTGGACAATCGGCATAGAAAAATAAGCCTTGGCCAGGAGTGCTTTTGAGGTAGTGAAGGATCCTTGTGGCAGCAGTCATATGAAGTTCCCTTGGTGTTTGAAGAAATTGACTTAGTCGATTGACAGCAAAGCTTATGTCAGGTCTTGTGATAGTAAGATAGAGGAGTTTGCCAATCAAGCTCCTATATTGATTTGGATTTGGGAGAGGGGTGCCATCATCGTTGCTGAGCTTTATATTGGGTTCCATAGGTGTGGATACCGGTTTAGATCCAAGACAGCCCGATTCTTTGAGAAGTTGGAGAGTGAAAGGTCTTTGAGTGACAGAAATGCCTTTGGGGCATCTTACAATTTCGAGTCCAAGGAAGAAGTGAAGGCTGCCAAGGTCTTTGAGTTTGTATTGAGCATCTAAGGTAGATATGAAGTCTTGTAAAGCTGAGGTATTGTTGGTAGCAACAATTATGTCATCTACATAAATGAGAATTGCAAGAAAGTTGTTTGATTGTTGTTTGATGAACAAGGAATGATCATTTTGGGACTGTTTGAAGCCTTGTTGTAGCAATGTTGTGCTAAGTTTGGCATACCATTGTCTTGAGGCTTTCTTTAAGCCATAAAGACTTTTCTTTAGTTTGCAAACTGCATTTTTTGGAATTACTCCTTTTGGAGTGTATCCTTGAGGTAGTTTCATATAAACATCCTCATGTAAGTCACCATGGAGAAAAGCATTATTGATGTCCATGTGATGGAAGTGCCAATTTTTTATGGCAGCAAGAGCAAGAAGTAGTTTCAAGGTGTTGAATTTGGCCACAGGGGCATAAGTTTCAAAATAGTCAATGCCAGGTTGTTGTGTGAAGCCTTTGGCTACTAATCTGGCTTTGCATCTTTGTAGTGAACCATCAGGATTATATTTCTTTATATATACCCATTTGTTGCTAATGGTATGTTGGCCATCGGGTAATAGAACAACTATCCATGTGTCATTTTGTTCTAGAGCATCTATCTCATTATCCATAGTTGTGTTCCATATTTTATGGAGTTTAGCTTCAGCATAAGATCTTGGTTCTGGTATTGCTGTTATAGCAAGAATAGCATTTCGAAAAGAGGGATTAAGCCTATGATAGGAGAGAAAGTTTGAAATGGGATAGGGTGTGCTAGAAGTAGTTGTACATGCATAGTCTTGTAAATGAGCAGGGGGTATGATTTTTCTTCCAGATTTGGAAGTCCTTGCGACTGTAGCAGCAGGGGGTAATGGATTCTGGTGTAAACCAGATTGTGGAAAATCTAGAGCAGCAGGTGGAGTTGAGTCACATGCGGCTGTAGGTGAAGAATTTGAGGGGAAAAAATGTCAATGTTGGTATTTGGGTTGGAGTTTTTGTAAGGAAATATAGACTCATAGAAGACAACATCCCGAGAATGAAATATTTGGTTTGTTTGGATATCGAGTAGGGTGTAAGCTTTCATGTTCTCTGGATATCCAATAAAAATGCAAGGTCTTGCTCTAGGATAAAATTTGTGAAGAGGAGTGATGTGTGATCCATAAGCAAGGCACCCAAAATTTCTAAGGTGGGAATAATTGGGTGGGGAATTATGCAATATTTCATGGGATGTTCTATCTTTGAGGGTGACAGAAGGTGTTCTATTAAGAAGATACACAACTGTCTTGATCATGTTACTCCAATATACAATGGGAAGATTAGATTGAAAGGCTAATGCCCGAGCAACATTGAGAATGTGTTGATGTTTGCGTTCAACTATAGCATTTTGTTGGGGTCTTCCTACACAAGAGTTGTAGTGAATGACACCTTTATTGGTAAAGAAGGTGGATAGATTGAGTTCTTTTGCATTGTCACTACGAACATATTTGATAGTTGTCTGATATTGAGTGTGAACATACATGAAGAAATTTTGGATTATTTGTGGTGCTTCATATTTGGCTCTTAGTAAGTAGATCCAAGTGAACCGTGAGTGGTCATCCACTATAGTTAAAAAATATTTATAACCTTCGACAGATGGTGTTGGATATGGCCCCCATATGTCGAGATGAATAAGATCAAAATTTGCTTTAGAAAAATTATTTTGTGATTGAAAAGGTAATTTCTTTTGTTTGGCCAAATGACATATTGGACAATGAAAATTAGAAGAAATATTATGAGGAAAATTAAGATGTTTATTGATCTTATTTGAAATCATTACAGATGGATGACCAAGGCGATTGTGCCATTGGTGTTTGTCTATTTGTATATTACAAGAAAGATTAGAATTGGAAGCTGAAACATCTTCTTGTTGCAGGTAGTAAAGTCTACCAAATCTTTTAACAATCCCAATCTTCGAGATCCGAGAAGGTTCCTGAATATAACATTCATTAGCAGCAAAGAACATAATATTGGAGCTGTTGCTTAATAAGGCTGTTGCTTAATATTGGTCTTGGTTTTTTGTTTCTTGATGCTTGATTTGCTGTTGGTGCATGATCAGAAGTTGCTGGTGTGGAAGTTGTTGTTGGGTTTTATGCCCTAAATAAAACTCATTTCAATATAATCAGATTTACATATTAATATAGATCAGAAATAACATTTAATGTTGCATGGTTCACATGATTTATTTCATGATTATATGTACATAATGTATAGATTCATCTGAAACCCTTTTCACATACTTGATCCTGTTTATTGTGCCGTCAACACATTGGAAAGTAAACATGACTATGTGAATAAAGTTTCCTAGATTTATCAGACACAGGGTTTTACTGATATGATAATCTACAACAAGAGTTTACTTGTATTTGGAGAAATACTATGTTCTTTCCAGAACATTGGTTAAAGTAAAGCTCAGGTTGGATGCATGGAGTATGCATCGGAAGTGACCGATATTGAACTTTGACTTAGATTTAATTAAACTTACCGTAAAATCTATTCAAGTCAATATCGCCTAGTTGATCCTAGATCAAATGATCTTAATCCTGTTATGATTAGGCTCAATCTTGAAAGGCTATTCGTGTTCCTTGAATTGTTAGTTAAGCCTGTTTTTAGTTGTCAGGGTGATACGTACTTTTAGGGAACACGGTAGTGCAATTGAGTGGGAGCACTAGCATAAACATGGAATCTATAGCTTCTATCTGGCGAATAGTAAGCAAAGGATGATCTCCTTCGAGCTTGACCAAACGAAAATAAATGGTGGAGATCTCATTTCACATAAGTTGAAATATCATTTATACGGGGTCAAGTGTTTTAAGGATAAAATACATAGTAGGGTGTTACGGTAATTTAATCCCTTTACTGTGTAGATCATTCATATAGAGGATAATTGATCACATTAGGATTATAACAATGGATAACTAATGATGTATCTATATGGTGGAACATATAGAGCATTCTATATACTGAGAGTGCAATTCTAAGTTCTATGCGTGGATTCAACGAAGAATTAATAAGTTAGTGAATTTTAGTGCTAAATTCTTGATCTACTTATTGGAAGCTCGGTTATATAGACCCATGGTCCCCCCACTAGTTGAGATAATATTGCTTGTAAGACTCATGTAATTGGTTTTGATTAATCAATTATAATTCTCAAATTAGACTATGTCTATTTGTGAAATTTTCACTAAGTAAGGGCGAAATTGTAAAGAAAGAGTTTATAGGGGCATATTTGTTAATTATGATACTTTGTATGGTTCAATTAATAAATATGATAAATGACAATATTATTTAATAATTATTTATAGTTATTAAATAGTTAGAATTGGCATTTAAATGGTTGAATTAGGAAATTGGCATTTTTGAGAAAATCAGATACAAAAGGTGTTAAAATTGCAAAATTACAAAAAGCAAGGCCCAATCCATTAGTGTATGGCCGGCCACCTATTGTAGTATTTTAAGTTGATTTTTTCATTATTTTAATGCCATATAATTCAAACCTAACCCTAGTGGAATGCTATAAATAGATAGTGAAGGCTTCAGGAAAAACACTCCTTCTGATTCAGAAAAACTGAGCCTCTCTCTCTCCCTATCTTTAGCTGCCACTTCTTCTCTCTCTTGTTCATTGAAATTTCGAAATATCTTAGTGTGAGAGTAGTGCCCACACACATCAAGTGATACCTCAATCATAGTGAGGAAGATCGTGAAGAAAGATCATCAGCAAAGGAGTTTCAGCATCAAAGATTCAGAGAAAGAGATCCAGTTTCAGATATTGATAATGCTCTGCTACAGAAAGGAATCAAGGGCTAGATATCTGAACGGAAGGAGTCATATTATTCCGCTGCACCCAATGTAAGGTTTCTTTAACTTTATATGTGTTTATTTCATCGCTTTAGAAAGTTCATATTTAGGATGTTAATCAACATACTTGTGAGTAGATCTAAGATCCTGGTAAAATAAATTCCAACAACTGGCCTCAGAGCCATGGTAATTGATTTACTTGCAAGAAATTTGGACTTTAAAACGATTGTTTGTATGATTTTTGGATTGTATCATGTTGTATTGAGTGTTATTTGATGATTGATTGATGCTTGTAAATTTTCGTGAAAAATAATTGCGATTTTGTTTCTGGAATTATTTTTATTGGATAGTATGGAAAAAATTAAGCAAGTTAGCCTTTTACAGAACTCAATTTCGATTTTATTTGAATTAGTTATGAATTTTTGAAGATTTGAAAAAATCGGGGCTGTGCTGATATTTTCCTGCGATCGCAAATCTGTCCGTACAGTTCACAATTTTTTTTGTTTTTTTCGATTTTTCATGATTTTTCATGGAATTAACTTCCGATTTTTGGTATAGTTTTGTATTTATACTATTACTATTCCTAATTCAATTCTAATCATCATTTTGAATTAATTTAATATTTTTTAAATTTAATTCAAGATATTAGTGTAATTTGAATTTGAATAGAATTAGTATCTATCTTCTAGCTTAAAAATCTATCTTATTTTAAAATTTGATTATATCTTATCTTATTTTAAATTTAAAAATAAGATATTTATAATCATGTAATTTTTAAATGATATAAGATATTTTGCTAATTTTTTAAATTTTGTTATTTTATTTATTTAAATTACATTTAAAATTTGAAAAAGATATTTATTTATCTTTTCTAATTTTTTATTTATAAAATAACATTTAAAATTTAAAAGTAGTTAGCAAATTTTTGAAATGATATTTAGGTTGGTTGAAATCTAATTTTTCAAAAATTGTAGGTTTAATTTTAAATTTTTTATTTAAAATTTCGAATTTTTTCAATTTTTTTTTTTAAATTTTCGAATTTTTTTTTTATTTTTATTAATTATTTTCGAAATTAAATATTTAATTTAAAATTAAATAAATCCTACATCCAACTATCCAACTAACCTTGTTGCAGGAGTATGTGTTTTAACTTGTTTGTAAGTTTTCAAAACCTATTATTACTTGATTGCAAATAGCCATGGTTACTTTTTGCCAGATCTAATGATCTGATGGCTCCCTTGGTCAAGATAATAATTTGTAACAGGTATATTTACAATCTTCTTTCATCTGTGTATGACCTAGCAACATGATAGGACCCATCCAAAGTGTGCCTGTGTGAGCCTATGTGTTTAATTTGATTATAGATACATATAGGTTGTTGTTGCTAAAATAAATTATCATAGTTCTTGATAGAATTTATTTAGGCCCATTTAATTATTGAGCTTATTCAATTAATAACAGTTGTTCTTATTAAGGTTAAATTCCTCTCTTTTGGGCCTTGTGTGAGAGTTGGGAGCCATAGAAGTGGGTACGACATACTGAACCCAGCACCCCCTCACATGAACCACCCCAATTGTGAAGGCCCATTTGCCTGATTTGAATGACTGTACTAGGTTAATTAAACTAGTTTAACCTAATAAAATTGATTAGCAACATAATTAATTTCGTTTATTTTGAAATTAATTTAAGAAAATTATAGTTTAAAGAATTTTTTATTCTAAGCTAAACTATATGTATTTTCTTGTATTTAATTAAATATAGAATTATAACCATCTAGATTCTTTCTGGAACTTAATTTAAATTTTTCATTAAATATTCTTATTTAAGTTGATATTTAGTTATCTACAACTAACCAACTTAAATCTGAATATCTTTTGAATTTCAAATTTCAAAATTAAGTTGAGGAATTTTAGGCATTGGTTATTAAGATTCTTTAGATATTTTTTAAGTTAATATCTTTTCGAATATTAACTTAAAATGGAATATTTTCAAATTAAGTGGTTACAACTTAATTTTTGATATTTAATTAAATTTAAATTTGAAAAATATTTAAGTTCTAGATTTTTTCTAATACAACTTAAATTAGATATTTTTTCAAATTTTGTGGAAAAGATACTTAGTCAAATAAGATATTTTCTAGATAGTTATTTCTAGACTACTTATTATTTCTAATATTAAATAGGAAATATTATACATTGTGAAATTAATTATTTATTAATTAATTTTGGTACAATTTATTTTAAGTATATTTTTCCTAGTATTAAACTAGAGACTAATAATTAAGCCTTCTCTGCACTTAATTATTTATTTCTTGAATTTAATACATTTAATTAATTTGAAAATTGAATATCTAAGTTGATTTTTATCATCATACTTAAATATTTCTTTTTCATGACATTTAATTAAATAGAAAATTATTTTTAGTTGAAATTTATTTTTTCAACTAAATTTAAATAATTTTCAAAAAAATATATTTTTTTCTTTATTTTATTAATCAATTTTCGAAATTACATTTCTTAAATGCTAGAATTTTGAATTTTATCTTGAAAAATAGATTAAGTTGTATTTATTTTAATTAATTTTGGACCAACTTAAATCAATGATTTTTTCATTTATTGATTAATTTAAAATAAATTGAATTAAAATACATTATTAGAAATTGAATTAATTAGTCAAAGGAAAATCTAGATAGATATTTTTGCTTGAAGTATTTTTCTAGTGTATTTAATTAAATAGAAAATTAATATTTAAGTTGATTTTCATCATCATACTTAAATATTTGAAATTTTTCTTATATATTTAATTAAATAGGAAAATTATATTTTTTGTTTTAAATCAATTTTATTAATTAATTTTGGGCCAACATTAAATTAGAATAATTTTTCCAGGGTTAATTTTTTATTTTAACATGCATTTTCGAAAATTGTATTCTTAAATACTTTAATTTTTCGAAATGTAATATATATTTCTAGAAAATTAAATTTGAGTTGTAAATTAATTTATATTAATTTTGTAACAACTTAAATTGAATATTTTTCTAAATATTTATTGGAAATTCTTACTAAGATGGAAATAATTCATGTTATTTTTATATCCATCTAAGTAAAATTTATAAATATTAAATTAAAATTTATATTTAGAATTTTTCATTCTAAATTGGAAATTTTAAATAAATATATATTTAAAATAAATAAATTAAATAAAGAAAATCAAAGAAAATACCACTCACTTTAAATAATGAGCTTGATTATTATTAAGATATTCGATCTCCATTGTTGGTCTTACAAAAGTTAAATGTTTTCAATATAACCTCGAGACGCTAGACTTCGTCCCCCTATGGATGGTTATTCGTTGAACGCATTTAACACCGTAAGATTTCATTTGATAAGTGTTTTGTGAGTTTTCGTCTCTATTTAGACTCTCCCCTACGGTGACTACTTAGAGATAAACTCATAAAACATGAAACAAAGGTGGAAGCTCATAAAATGAGAATAACCTTGACTCTCACCTACCGGGACAACGTTGGATTCTTATTTTGATCGAATAAAAGGTTGCTAGAATGGTTTCTATTTTAGATGAGCTGACAACTCTATTCAATAAATGATGCTTTGACTCTCGCCTACCGGGACACTGTATCAGTTTGTTGAAAACCTTAGAAATTATTTAGGATTGTATGTTTTAGTATTTTCACTAGTCATTCCTACTTGCTATATGTTTATAATTTCTGAATTGTGTATGAATTTATATTGAACCATGTTATTTTCTGTTATTAAGTTGTAGTTTAATTTCGAATCTTCATTGTTGGTCTAACATGTTTGTTTTTCTAATGAGATAAATCCCTAATGGATTTTCACCATTAGACATACATAATAGTGTAAGATCTCGAAAGATAAATATTGTATATGCAACATCTAGCTGTTCATCAATTGATGCACCTTAGACTAGTATTTTTACAATATGAAACAAGAAGATTACATAAATAAGATTACTTTGTCTTTCGCTAATCGAAGCATCATTGGATTCTTATTTATAAACGAAATTATCCTAATTCCTCTTAGCTTATTCATTTCGAATTAGCTTCAAAACATATCATTGGATGAATGGTCTATAAATCATTTCATGTCATTCTATATTTTCTCTTAAGAAATTAAATGACGCTTATGATTATAATCCCGAAATTCTATTCCCAATTGATATAAATCCTCAATCTTAGAAATTTCCTACTTGTATGAGCAAATCTGACTTAGAGTTAAATTAGTAGTGGTGGTCAAAGATAGAATTACTCATCATATTTGGTATAAATTTAAGTCTTTGACTTTAATTTTAGAATCCAAACAGAAATTTTCTTATATTTCTATTTCCAGAATACAATACAGTTACACTTTCTCAAGTGTTTAATATCCATATTCTATTAATGGATTAAAACTGTATGGAATATGAGTTAGGTATTCTGTGACCAGGATCCACTTGCAGTATTCTAAGAACTCTTTGATGTAACTAAACCTATGTCATCATAGACACTACCACATTTTTTTTAATCTATGGCATTTGTATCTTGTTCATAGTGGATTTGACAAGATCAATCTCTGCAAAGAGTTAATATGCCTATATCCACTGAAAGTAGTTCATCTCATTCGCAGATGGATGTACATTCAGGGGTGGATATGAGTTTTTCGTTGTATTCTTAAAACGATCACTCTAGATTATACCTTTTAGCAAAGAAATTTGAAATGTTTGGAAAATTTCATTAATTTCTAGCAATGGTTAAAACCATTAAGGTAAGTGGTTAAAGATCTTTCGAACTGATAGGGGTGGAGAAATAGTTAGTAGATATGCAGTTCAAAGATCATTAAATTGATTTTTGAATTATATCCAAACTTACCTCCCCAGAAATTTCGAGTTGCATGTTGATGATTAGTTACTAGTCGTTGCCTAAATCCTTCTATGGTAATACAATTTCAGAATGATGTAATGGTTGTATACTTAATGTAAATCATTACTAGATTCATGGATGACCTAATCAAAAATCTTAAGAAAAGCTAGAACTGTTAACCATGGTTTTTTAGCTATTCTAAGTGATTAGGGGTGGACCATCCCATTGTCAATAGATAAGAAAGTGTTTGTTCAAACAAATACTACTTTTCTAAGATAATGACTAAGTCTGAAAACAAGTAGCAAATAAAGGAGATATTTTTTCTTGATTCCAAAAGTGTTCTATCATCTTATATAACATATGATGATCCCACTGCCTCTGTTGTCTTGTCACAACCGAAGAGATCAATACCATTTAGTTTTCTTCGACATAACTCAAGGTACCTTGTCGTAGTGGGAGAGTTTCTAGGAACTCACCTTCTTATGACTTGGGAGACACTAGTGATTAAAATCCATTGTGAGTTTAAACAAGTAATGGATTGTCAAGATAAGAAACTAAGAAGAAAGCCAATAGAACTATGGTTTAATCCATTCACATGGAGTAACCTAAAGTTTTCTATTACAAGGACGTAAAGGGAAATTTTCGTTTATAAGTCCATTCAATGGACTTAACAAAACTTCCTGTTCCTAGTATTATAGGTTTGAGTTTATCTAAACCTATGGCTTGTGGTATACCTGGTAATTACTTACTCTAATGCTGAAGCATTTTCTTTCTCATGGCAATCTATAGAAGCTTCACAACTTCTTAGGTATAGATTTTATTTATCTAAGGAAAAGTCTCAACTATTCCAGAAAAGATAAAGCCATGAAAGAATTTCTTATATCAACAGTGAGAGGTCTTAGATATGCTTTTGTATGCCTTAGACCAGACACCTGCTGTTGAGTGGGAGTAATGAGTAGGTATTATATTAATCCAGGAGAAGAACATTGGAAGACAATCAAGTAAATTTTAAGATTAAGAAGAGGAACTATATGTTAGTCTATAAGGGTATGTTTAAAACTCTTAGACTACACCATATCAGATTTCGAAATTTGCCTTTGTGCTAGTAAATCTTTCTGATAAGATGGTGGTTACTCTGGGGGTGGAATAGTGATTTTGGAGAAGTGTAAAAACCTATCTGAAGTCTCTAGGTCTACCAGAGAGGGACTGAATGTTAAGGTTGCAGGAAAGGTACTTATTCAGTCTAAGGAAAGTTCTATACATTTTTGGCATCATTCCAAATTGCCTTAAACTACTAGTGTTAATTTCCTGATTAACCAAAAGTAGTTGCCAAAGATATAGAATCCAGTATCCCAAGAGAGTAGACATATAGAGAGGAATTTCACATTATCAATGATTTTGTGATTAAAGGAAGAGTAATGGTGGAGAAAAGGTTGTGTTTAATTCAACCTTTCAGATCCTATTACGAGGAGTTTACTACTACTACACTTGATTTGTATATCAAGGTGTTGAGATTATTTGAAACGCACTTTTTGTTTTATATTAGTGCAAGTGGGAGTTTGTTGGGTTTTATGCCCTAAATAAAACTCATTTCAATATAATCAGATTGACTTATTAATATAGATCAGAAATAACATTTAATGTTGCATGGTTCACATGATTTATTTCATGATTATATGTACATAATGTATAGATTCATCTGAAACCCTTTTCACATACTTGATCCTGTTTATTGTGCCGTCAACACATTGGAAAGTAAACATGACTATGTGAATAAAGTTTCCTAGATTTATCAGACACAGGGTTTTGCGATATGATAATCTACAACAAGAGTTTACTTGTATTTGGAGAAATACTATGTTCTTTCCGAACATTGGTTAAAGTAAAGCTCGGAGTTGGATGCATGGAGTATGCATCGGAAGGGACCGATATTGAACTTTGACTTAGATTTAATTAAACTTACCGTAAAATCTATTCAAGTCAATATCGCCTAGTTGATCCTAGATCAAATGATCTTAATCCTGTTATGATTAGGCTCAATCTTGAAAGGCTATTCGTGTTCCTTGAATTGTTAGTTAAGCCTGCTTTTAGGTCAGGGTGATACGTACTTTTTGGGAACACGGTAGTGCAATTGAGTGGGAGCGCTAGCATAAACATGGAATCTATAGCTTCTATCTGGCGAATAGTAAGCAAAGGATGATCTCCTTCGAGCTTGACCAAACGAAAATAAATGGTGGAGATCTCATTTCACATAAGTTGAAATATCATTTATACGGGGTCAAGTGTTTTAAGGATAAAATACATAGTAGGGTGTTACGGTAATTTAATCCCTTTACTGTGTAGATCATTCATATAGAGGATAATTGATCACATTAGGATTATAACAATGGATAACTAATGATGTATCTATATGGTGGAACATATAGAGCATTCTATATACTGAGAGTGCAATTCTAAGTTCTATGCGTGGATTCAACGAAGAATTAATAAGTTAGTGAATTTTAGTGCTAAATTCTTGATCTACTTATTGGAAGCTCGGTTATATAGACCCATGGTCCCCCCACTAGTTGAGATAATATTGCTTGTAAGACTCATGTAATTGGTTTTGATTAATCAATTATAATTCTCAAATTAGACTATGTCTATTTGTGAAATTTTCACTAAGTAAGGGCGAAATTGTAAAGAAAGAGTTTATAGGGGCATATTTGTTAATTATGATACTTTGTATGGTTCAATTAATAAATATGATAAATGACAATATTATTTAATAATTATTTATAGTTATTAAATAGTTAGAATTGACATTTAAATGGTTGAATTAGGAAATTGGCATTTTTGAGAAAATCAGATACAAAAGGTGTTAAAATTGCAAAATTGCAAAAAGCAAGGCCCAATCCATTAGTGTATGGCCGGCCACCTATTGTAGTATTTTAAGTTGATTTTTTCATTATTTTAATGCCATATAATTCAAACCTAACCCTAGTGGAATGCTATAAATAGATAGTGAAGGCTTCAGGAAAAACACTTCTTCTGATTCAGAAAAACTGAGCCTCTCTCTCTCCCTATCTTTAGCTGCCAATTCTTCTCTCTCTTATTCATTGAAATTTCGAAATATCTTAGTGTGAGAGTAGTGCCCACACACATCAAGTGATACCTCAATCATAGTGAGGAAGATCGTGAAGAAAGATCATCAGCAAAGGAGTTTCAGCATCAAAGATTCAGAGAAAGAGATCCAGGTTCAGATATTGATAATGCTCTGCTACAGAAAGGAATCAAGGGCTAGATATCTGAACGGAAGGAGTCATATTATTCCGCTGCACCCAATGTAAGGTTTCTTTAACTTTATATGTGTTTATTTCATCGCTTTAGAAAGTTCATATTTAGGATGTTAATCAACATACTTGTGAGTAGATCTAAGATCCTGGTAAAATAAATTCCAACAGTTGTAGCAGCAGCAAAGGTTGGTACAGTGCGATGACCAATGGTTCTTTGCCTCTCTTGATGTATTGTCATGGAAAAGACTTTATCAAGAGGGGGACATGGATCAAGAAGCAAGATTTGGTCACGAATGGCATGATAGCTTTGTTGGAAATTATTTTACCAGGATCTATTTACTATCATGTATGTTGATTAACATCCTAATATAAATTCTAAAACAATGAAAATAAACACATATAAAGTTAGAAAACCTTACAGTGGGTGCAGCGAAATATTATGACTCCTTCCGTTCAGATCTCTAGCCCTTGATTCCTTTCTGTAGCAGAGCATCACCAAGATCTGAACCTGGATCTTCTTTTCTCCTTCTTTGATGCAGAATTTCCATAGTCTTACATACTATGATTGAGGTACCACTTGATGTGTGTGGGCACTACTCATCTCACAAGGATTTCGAAATTTTTCTCTCTTTTTCTCTCTTAATTTCGTGGTCTTAAGCATACATAAGCATACAAGAGAAGAGAACAAGGGTTGCTTTATATAGGGAAAAGGGAGAGCACAACTTTCCAAATAAAACAGTTTCCTTAATTACTGTGTAATCAATTAACTGCCTTATTTAGTGTGATCCACCACTTTCCTATTTTTGCTAGGGTTTGATTAGCAATACCATGGCAATTAAAATTGAAAATAATAATTGGGAAAATCACAAAGAGGTGGCCGGCCATAGAGTTTCATGGGCCTCACTTGGATTTTGCAGTTTCCTCAATTTTATTTCTATTTCTCCAAAAATGCCATTTTTCCAAATCTAATCATTTAAATGCCAAAACTAATTATTTAATAACTAAAATAGATTATTAAATAATATTGTTATTTAAAATAATTATTAATTAGACATACAAAGTCTCTTAATTAATAATTAAACCTAGAAACCCTTTTATTTACGATTTCATCCTTACTTAGTGAGAATTCATAAAGTAGACATAGTCTAACTTTTAGAATTATAATTGATTAATTAAAATCAATTAACTGAGTCTTACAAGCAGTATGGTCTCAACTAGTATGGGGACCATGGGTCTATATAACCGAGCTTTCAATAAGTCGAACCGAATTTACCAAGTAAATGCCCTAACTTATTAATTCCTCATTGAATCCACACTTAGAACTTGGAATTGCACTCTCAGTCATATAGAACGCTCTATATGTTCCACGATATAGACACGTCATTAGTTATCCATTGATATAACCCTAATGTGATCAATGATCCTCTATATAGATGATCTACATTGAAAAGGCACTACTGTTACCGCTACACCTTCAATGTATTTTATCCTTAAAACACTTAACCCTGTATAAATGATATTTCAGCTAAGTGAAATGAGATCTCCACCATTTATCTTCGTTTGGTTAAGCTCGAAGGAAATCATCCTTTACTTTCTATTCTCCAGATAGAAGCTATAGATTCCATATTTATGTTAGCGCTCCCACTCAATTGCACTACCGTGTTCCCAAAATGTACGTATCACCCTGACACAAAAGTAGGCTTAACTAACAAATCAAAGAACACAAATAACACTCTTGAGATTGAACCTAACCATATCAGGATTAAGATCATTTGATCTAGGATCAACAGGTGATATTGAATTGAATAGATATTACGGTAAGTTTTAATATATCTAATCAAAGTTCAATATCGGTCCCTTCCGATGTATACTCCATACATCCGATACTGGTAAACTTTGCCAGTGTCCTGGAAAGGACATAACACTTTTCCAAGGTGTAAGAATACCTATCGCTGATTATACCATGTCAGTCTAAATCCAGTGTTCTGACAAATCAGGGAATAAACTTTTGAACATATAATAAAGATTATATTCCACTGTGCTGACAACACTATAATCTTTAACCAACTCATATGTTCTGGACTTAAAAAGAATTCATACATTATATACATATAATCATGAAATAAATCATGTGAACCATGCAACATAAAATGTTATTTCTGATCTTTATTAATAAGTAAATCTGATTATATGAAATGAGTTTTATTTAGGGCATAAAACCCAACAAACTCCCATTTGCACTAATATAAAACAAAAAATGCATTTCAAATAATCATTAACACCTTGATATACCAATCAAGTGTAATAGTAGTAAACTCATCGTAATAGGATCTGACAGGTTGAATTAAACACAACCTCTTCTCCACCATTACTCTTCCTTAATCACAAAATCCTTGATAATGTGAAATTCCTCTCTATATGTCTACTCTCTTGGGATATTGGATTCTATACTTTTGGCAACTACTCTTTGGTTATTCAGGAAGTAACCCTAGTAGTTAAGGCAAATTGGAACAGTGCCACAAATGTATAGAACTTTCCTTAGACTGAATAAGTATCTTTACTGCAACTTTTAACATTCAGTCTCTCTCTGGTAGACCAAGAGATTTCAGATAGGTTTTTACACTTCTCCAAAATCACTACTCCACCCCCAAAGTAATCACCATCTTATCAGCAGACTTTCTAGCACACAGGCAAGTCTCGAAATCTGATATGGTGTAGTCTAAGAGTTTTAAAACCACCCTTATTGACTAACATATAGTTTCTCTTCTTAATCTTAAAATTTACTTGATTGTCTTCCAATGTTCCTCTCCTGGATTAATCTGATACTTACTCATTACTCCCACTCAACAGCAGGTGTCTGGTCTAAGGCATACAAAAGCATATCTGAGACCTCTCACCGTTGATTTAAGAAATTCTTTCATGGCTTTATCTTCTCTGGAATAGTTGAGACTTTTCCTTAGAGAAATAAAATCTATATCTAAGAAGTTGTGAAGCTTCTATAGATTGCAATTGGAAAGAAAATGCTTCAGCATCTTATGCTTGCATTAGAGTAAGTAATTACCAGGTATACCACAAGCCATAGGTTTAGATAAACTCAAATCTATAATACTAGGAACAGGAAGTTTTGTTAAGTCCATTGAATAGACTCATGAACGAAAATTTCCTTTCATGTCCTTGTAATAGAAAACTTTAGGTTACTCCATGTGAATGGATCAAACCATAGTTCTATTGGCTTTCTTCTTAGTTTCTTATCTTGACAATCCATTACTTGTTTAAACTCACAATGGATTTTTAATCACTAGTGTCTTCCAAGTCATAAGAAGGTGAATTTTCTAAAAACTCTCCCACTACAACAAGGTACCGTGAACTATGTCTAAGAAAACTAAATGGTATAGACCTCTTCGGTTGTGTCAAGACCACAGAGGCAGTGGGATCATCTTGTAACGAATAAGATGATGGAACACTTATGAAATAAAGAAAAAAATTATCTCCTTTATTTGGTACTTTATTTTCAGACTTAGTCATTTTCTTAGAAAAGTAGTATTTGTTTAAACAAACACTTTCTTATCTAATGACTATGGGATGCTCCACCCCTAATCACTTAGAATAGCTAACAAACATGCAAACCAGGGTTGGCAGTTCTAGCTTTTCTTAAGATTTCAATTAGGTCATCCATGAATCTAGTAATGATTTACATAAAGTATACAACCATTGCATCATTCTGAAATTATATTACCATAGAAGGATTTAGGCAACGACTAGTAACTAATCATCAATATGCAACTCGAATTTCTGGGGAGGGTAAGTTTGGATATAATTCAAAATCAAATTAATGATCTTTGAACTGCATATCTACTAACTTTTTCTCCACCCCTATCAGTTCGCAAGATCTTTAACCACTTACCATTGCTAGAAATTCATGAAATTTTTCAAACATTTCAAATTTCTTTTGCGTAAGGTAAAATCTAGAGTGATCGTTTTAAGAATACAACGAAAACTCATATCCACCCCTGAACGTACATCCATTTGCGAATGAGATGAACTTACTTTCAGTGGATATAGGCATATTATCTCTTTGCAGAGAATGATCTTGTCAAAACCACTATGATCAAGATACAAATGCCTTAGATTTATAAAATATGTGGTTGTATCTTTTGATGACTTAAGTTACATCAAAGAGTTCTTAGAATAGTGCAAGTGGATTCTGGTCACAAAATACTAAACTCATACAGTTTAAATCCATTGAAAGAAAATGGTCATGAAACACTTGTGAAAGTGTAACTGTATAATTAGTAATTCTTTCTTGGACCACCACTACTAATCTAACTTTATCATTTGCCAATACAAGTAGGAGATATCTAAGATTGAGGATTTATATCATTTTGGGATAGAATTCCGGGAATATAATCATATGCGTCATCTAATTTCTTAAGAGAAAATAAGACTTTATATGATTTATAGACCATTCATCCAATGATATGTCTTTAAGCTGATTCGAAATGAATAAGCTAAGAGGAATTAGGATAATTTCGTTTTAAATAAGAATCCAACGATGCTCCGATTAGCGAGAGTCAAAGTAATCTTATTTATACAATCTTCTTATTTCATATTGTAAAACACTAGTCTAAGGTGTCATCAATTGATGAACAGCTAGATGTTGCATATACAATATTTATCTTTCGAGATCTAACACTATTATGTTAGTCTAATGGTGAAAATCCATTAGGAATTTATCTCATAAGAAAAACAAATCAAGTTAGACCAACAATGAAGATTCGAAATTAAACTACAATTTAATAACAGAAAATAACATGGTTCAATACAAATTCATACACAATTCAGAAATTATGAAGCATATAGCAAGTAGGAATGACAAGTGAAAATACTAAAACATACAATCCTAAATAATTTCTAAGGTTTTCAACAAGGCGATATCGTTGTCCGTTTAGGCGAGAGTCAAAGCTACCATTCATTGAATAGAGTTGTCAGCTCATCTAAAATGTCAAACATTCTAGCAACCTTTTATTCGATCAAGATGTGAATCCGCGTTGTCCCGTTTAGGCGAGAGTCAAGGCTATTCTATCTTATGAGCTTCCACCATTGTTTCATATTCTTGCAAGTCTTATACAGTCGCCACCATTAGGGTGGTCATAAACTATATAAAAAACTTACAAGATTACTTATCTTTCGAGATTAAACGGTGCTAACTTGCTAATGAACGTTCCTCCATTAGGGAGGATTACTCACTAAAACAATAGCTATGTAAAACCAACAATGGAGATCGAATATCCTTATAATAAAGCTCATTATTTTAATGAAGGGTTGTATTTTCTTCTAATATTTATTTTAATCAATTTATTTTAAATATATATTTATTTAATTAAAATTTCTAATTTAGAATAAAATATTCTATATATAAATTTTAATGTAATATTTATTGAAAAACCGTGTTTTTGCAAATGTCAGTTGTATATAAGAAAATATAAAAACTGTAATCGTTTGCAGCAGCAGAAAGTATTTCTGCTTCAGCAAAACAGAACAGGCAGAATATAAAATATTTGCAGAAAAATAAATAACTTGACACAAGAGATTTATACGTGGTATCAGTGTTCTCACGAACACTCCTAGTCCACGGGGCCACGCCCAGAGAATGAAATCAATTAATAAAGTATCAAAACTACAAAGACAATTGTCTAAAGAAGTTTAGACTCCCTCTAAAGTATTGCCGCAATCCTTTGTAATCCACTTTATGAATCTGACTTCTTGAAACACCTTCAAGCCCGAACTCCCTTCGTCTTTGAAGTGTGAGTGCTTACTCTCTCCCTAAGTAAGGCTTCAACAAGTCTTCTCCCGGAGACCAAGTGCTTACTTCCTCCCGAAGTAAGGCTTTATCAAGTCTTCTCCCGAAGACCAATCTCTTGTTCAGTCAAGTAGTTCTTCACAACCTCTAGGATAGAGTAAGAACAGAAATAGAACAACTAGAACCTAGATGAACAACTAGGCTCTCACAAAACAAAGAAACACTCTCTTCTCTCAAAAGATAAATGCAAAAAATGAATAATGGAAGAGGTAATTTGAATGACTGCTCTCTAGGCTCTATTTATAGAACATAAAAACCTTAGAGACAGTCACAAGATCGAATCTACAGCTGTACAAAAACTTTCCTAAGAAAACACGATCTGCAGCATCAGATTCGGATGCTGACGAAGCAGATCAGACTAGAAACGGGAAACTTGGTATAATCGGGTCCGATCCTCTATCAATGCTTGATTCCTGCCAAAAACAGATTAGATATTCTGATTGTATCAAGATACAATCGAAATCAATAAGGAAAAGACAATAATCAAAGTTTCCCTAAAAAAGACAACTTTCCAAAAGAGAATTGCTTCTCTTTTAAGAAGTTTCCAAACAAAGGAAAGTTCAGCTGAAAAATGAAACTTTCCTAACAAGGAAAAGAGCAACTACAAACCGACTAAACAAGGTAAGAAATCGGTTATGAATGCACAAGAATCTTACCATAAAAGAAAAAATTATTTTGTCAACCAACTTGCCAAAAAAGGACTTTACATTTATAAATTATACTTAGATGGATATGAAAATAATATGAATTATTTCCATCTTAGTAATAATTTCCATAAATATTTAGAAAATTATTCAATTCAAGTTGTTTCAAAATTAATTTAAATTAATTTACAACTCAATTTAATTTTCTATAAATATATATTGCATTTCGAAAATGCTTTAAAATAAAATAAAAATAAATCCTGGAAAATTACTCTAATTTTATGTTGGCCCAAAATTAATAAAAATTAATTTTCAACAAAAAATATAATTTTCCTATTTAATTAAATATCTAAGAAAAATTTTAAATATTTAAGTATCATGATAAAAAATCAACTTAAATATTAATTTTCTATTTAATCAAATACACTAGAAAAATACTTCAAGCAAAACAGATAATATCTATCTAGACTTTCATAGACTAATTAATCCAATTTCTAATTATAATATATTTTAGTTCATTTATTTTAATTAATCATTAAATGAAAAAATCAATGATTTAAGTTGGTCCAAAATTAAATAAATAATTTTCAACTTTAATCTATTTTTCAAATAAAATTCGAAATTTCTACATTAAAGAAATGTAATTTCAAAATTTTGGGAAATGATTAATAAAATAAAATAAAATATATTTTGAAAATTATTCAAACTTAAGTAATTTTGAAATAAGATTCCAAACTTAAAATAATTTTCAACTTTAATTAAATAACATGAACATAACAATATTTAAGTATCATGATTTAAAAATCAACTTAGATATTGAAATTTTCAATTTAATTAAATGTATTAAATTCAAGAAATAAATAATTAAGTAAAGAGGAAACTTAATTATTAATTCTAGTTTAATACTAGGAAAATATTCTAAACTTAGATTGTACCAAAATTATTCATGAGACAATTAATTTCACAATCAATGATATTTCCTTATTTAATATTAGAAATACTAATTAGTACTAGAAATAACTATCTAGAATATATCATGAACTAAGTGTTTTTCTAAAATTAACTTTAAAATATTACATGAAAAATAAATTTCATATATTTTAAAAGTTAATTATGTTGCTAATTCAATTTTAATTAGGTTAGACTAATATAATTAACCTAATACAATTATTTAAATAAGGCAAATGGGCATTCACAATTGGGGTAGTTCATGTGAGGGGGAGCTGAGTTCAGTATGTCGTACCCACTTCTATTGGCCCCCAACTCTCACACAAGGCCCAAAAGAGAGGAATTTAACCTTTAAATAAATAATTGTTATTCGTTGAATAAGCCCAAATCTAATTGGACCTAAATAAATTTCCTTATGTCAAAATTTATTTTAGCAACCTAGTCCATTTACTTAGTAAAAACTTAAATGGGCTTCCTATATGCATCTAAGCCCAAAAGCAAACATATAGGCTCACACAGGTCAAATGATTTGGATGGGCCCTATCATGTTACTAGGTTTACACAGATGAAAGAAGTACAAAATTTACCTGTTACAAATTATTTATAAGATCTATCGTCAATTGGACTATGATTAAAATCAGATCATTGGATCTGTAACCAAGTTAATCATAGCAATTTAGATCAGATAAATAATAGGTTTGTTAAAAAGTTTTTAGAATAAACAATATAAATTAAACAAACATTGTCCATGTAACAGATGTGAAATAAGATATTAATATAATTAAATTATTATTCTTAAACTAACCAAATAAAGGAAACTAATTTTTAAAATATCTAGGTTTATTTGAATCAAATTAAATTAAATATCTAATAAGATTAATGATTTGAAAGGAAAGAATCTTCAATATCACTTTCAGATCTTATAATTTAATAAAATAAACCAATTTTAAAATAGATTTGGTTAAATAATTATTATTTTAAGAATAAAATAATAAATGAATAATAATTACCATAACTATATGTCAAAATATCTCAAATTAAGCAATATTCAAATCTTACAAAAATATCTATGTTATTTAAATATTTAAGATATGATTTATAAATTTCTAATAAAGAAAAAAATGATATATATATATAGAAAAAAATATCATTTTTAAACTTATAATTTATAAATAATTAAATATTTAACAAAATAACAAATTTTGAATTTGAAAATATTATGGTAAGTATATCTATAAAAATATCTATGTTAACTTCAAATTTATTAATTATTTAATTTGTCATATAAGATAATTTTAATATAATATTTTAAATAAAAAGACAAAGTTATCTTTTAATTTAAAATATCTTAAATATCAAAATATCTAATCTTATAATTAAATAATAAATAAATATTAAAGAAGTTAACAAATTTTTAAATCTGACCATAATAGGAAATATTTAAAGTTCGAAAAATGAATTTTGGGAAACAATCCCATGAAAAAATTGGATTTTTGGGAAAAAATCCCAAAAATCGCAATTTTGGGAAAGTGGCTGCATGCAGCAGCCCAGGAGGCTGCCAACAGCCTCAAACGCTCGCGCAGCATGGGCACCCAGCCGAGAAACCTCGGCAGATGTAGGGTGCATGGGCGGCAAACGTGGGCGAATGCAGGATTTTCATGGGCGGACAGCAGGGTGCTCACGGGCGTGTCACGCGCGCGCGATTGAGCACCCATGCATACCCGAAATCTCGATTTTCCAAAATTCATAACTTTTTCAATTTTTATCGGAATCGAGTTCCGTAAAAAATAAAATTGCTTAATTTTTTTACAAGGAATCCAAATAAAATATTTTCAAAACTCGAAAAAATATTTTTCATGGAAAAAATACAGTACAACATCAACATTCATCAAACAACACATAAACCAACATGAAACCATCCAAATCAACACAAAAACATGCAAATCATCGTTTTAATTCATATTACATGAAAGTAAATCATTAACATGGCTCTGGTGCCAGTTGTTAGAAATTATTTTACCAGGATCTATTTACTATCATGTATGTTGATTAACATCCTAATATGAATTCTAAAACAATGAAAATAAACACATATAAAGTTAGAAAACCGTACAGTGGGTGCAGCGAAATATTATGACTCCTTCCGTTCAGATCTCTAGCCCTTGATTCCTTTCTGTAGCAGAGCATCACCAAGATCTGAACCTGGATCTTCTTTTCTCCTTCTTTGATGCAGAATTTCCATAGTCTTACATACTATGATTGAGGTACCACTTGATGTGTGTGGGCACTACTCATCTCACAAGGATTTCGAAATTTTTCTCTCTTTTTCTCTCTTAATTTCGTGGTCTTAAGCATACATAAGCATACAAGAGAAGAGAACAAGGGTTGCTTTATATAGGGAAAAGGGAGAGCACAACTTTCCAAATAAAACAGTTTCCTTAATTACTGTGTAATCAATTAACTGCCTTATTTAGTGTGATCCATCACTTTCCTATTGGGAAATTTGAATTTCCATGCTTAAATAACCCATATATTATTCCCCTAAACTAATACTATACATAATTAATTTTATATGACACTTTTTGTATTTTTCCCATAATACCCTCCCCACCTACATCTACCCACTCCAACCTTTTTCTCATCAATTCAACAAACAAAATCCCCACCCGAAAGCTTCCACAACCACCAAAAATTTTTTCTTCTCTTCACTCATCACTAAAAGCTACAACCTTCCACACTACAAGCTACCACACTAATCCACCACATTAGAAGCAAGAACACATACAAGCTCCATCAATGGGTAAGTAATTAATTTTTTTTTTTTTTCTAAATCTTGTTTGTTGTTGTCATATTTAATTAAGAATGTTGTGTTTGATGATTGATCTGTGGATTGTTGCTGTTATTTTGCTATTTTTCTGTTATAATTTTTGCTGCATGTGAAAACTAGGATTTTGCTGTTTTTCTGCATTTTTTTTCGTCGGGTCCGATGGGGCCCGATGCTGGCCCGATGGGTGGCCCGATGTGGGAAAAATTTGTTGACAGGGGTGATGACCCGATGGGTCCGATGGTCCATCACTGGGTCCGATGGTCGGACCCTCCTCGGGTCCGATGTTTTTTTCTTAATTTTTTTTTATTTTTTGGAACACGGGTCCGATGGTCCCCCATAGGGATCCGATGGTCAGACCATCGGACCCATCGGCCCAATTTATTTTTTTTTTGAATTTTTTATTTATTTTTTTAATTTTTTAATATAAGGTCCGATCCTTGTGGGGTCCGATGGTCGGACCATCGGACCCATCGGCCCAATTTATTTTTTTTTGAATTTTTTATTTTTTTTTGAATTTTTTAATATAAGGTCCGATCCTTGTGGGGTCCGATGGTCGGACCAATCGGACCCTACAGGATTTTTTTTATTTTTTTAATCTATTATTATTAATTTATTTTATATTGATTTATTATTTGTGTTATTAGTTATTTTTTTATTAATCATTATTAGTTATTAATTATTATTTTAGTTAATGTTTTAAAAATTATTATTTTTTTTAGTTATTTTATTAACTATAAATTATGAATTATTATTAATTATTATTTATTTTTTTAATCTATTATTATTTTTTATTTATTATTATTAATTATTATTTTTTTAATCTATTATGAATTATTATTAATTATTGTTTATTTTTTTAATGTATTATTATTTTTTATTTATTATTATTAATTTATTTTATATTGATTTATTATTTGTGTTATTAGTTTTTTTTATTAATCATTATTAGTTATTAATTATTATTTTAGTTAATGTTTTAAGAATTATTTTTTTTTAGTTATTTTATTAACTATAAATTATGAATTATTATTAATTATTGTTTATTTTTTATGGTTTGAGTAATAATTATTAATTATATTTTATTATCAATTAATAATTATTTTTTAATTATTAAATTTTTTTTATTATGAATTATTAATTATTGTTTTATTATGAATTATGAATTATTATGAATTATTATTTTATTATCAATTAATTATTATTGTTTTGTTATTAATGATTAATTAAGATTTTTTTTCGGTGAGATTTTTGTTGTAAATTATAACTGTGTTTTTTTAAATATATGTGACAGGTTCAACTGTTAATGCGTGTGTTATGTATAATGGTGTTTGGGAGTTTGATGGTAGAGATTGGGTTTATAAACGGGGCGACAATTTGACATTTGACATTGATCCAAACCTCAGCTACTCAGGTTTGGTTGATGTTTTGTACGAAGAACTGGATGTCGACAAAGTGGAGTATGACTTGAAATTGGAAGTACATTACAAGTATAAGAAAGGCTTTGAGTATCGCCCTGAAGTTATTGGAAATGATAAGCGTGCAAGGTACTTTTTATCTACACTTGCGAAGAAGCCAGATGAATTTACTCCTTTGTTTGTGACTTTGTTAAAGAAGAATGTTTGCGTCGATCCTAGTCCCACACCAAGTTTTGTTAAGGATAATCGTAGCGAGGTTGGGAGTTTTGTTGGTCCAGAAACAAATCCAGAGGTGTTGGTTGCAGATGTATTACCTGAATTAAACAATATGATGCCGAGTGCTGATATTGTAGCACAAATGCCGTTCATCGATGGTTTTTTTAATGGTCCGGACCACGAATGTTATGTTGAGGGCAATGATGGCGTAAGAGACGACTAAGGTACAGAGGCCCCTGCTGCTGTACCTTTGAACTTGACTCCACTATCGTACCAAATACCACCGAGGCCACCGACACGGAAAAGAATGCCTCGTAGAGAAAATTGTCAAACACCTGGTACTAGTAGTAGTCGTCCATGTGAAACCAGTCATGCTAGAGGAACTACTGACAGTACAGGTCCTAATAATGGTAGAGAGACCAATGATATTAGTGGTCCTACTGATGCTCGAGGTACCAATGTGACTGGATGGAGCGATCCATTTTCTTCTTCGACAAGTTACGGTAAATTCAAGGAGAAAATGTATACAAGAGAAGACATCGAGGATCATAGTCATTATATATCTACGGGTGGCACACCAGGCGGGGAGTTACATGTGGGAAAGTTTTTTAGAGACAAAGAGCATTTAAAGATGGTTGTTGGCCTGTATGCAATGAAGAAAGGGTTTGACTACTACGTTAGGAAGTCCGGTACTGATATTTGGTACGTCACATGTAAGGATACAGATTGTGGGTGGAGATTAAGAGCGAAGAAGAACGTACTTTCTAACATGTTTGAGGTGAGTACATTTCATAATGTACATACATGTTCCCTTGATCTTCGAGGAAAAGATAACCGTCAAGCATCACCTGTAATAGTTGCCCATCTAATTAAGGATAAGTTCACAACTGACGGCTCGGATCAGTTGCCCTCTGATATAAGAAAAAGTATGCACAAGGATTACGGGATCCAAATGAGTTACGAAAAGGCATGTAGGTGCAGAGAGAAGGCAATACACCTGTCTCGGGGTACACCTGAAGATTCGTACTCTTTATTACCTAGTTACTTGCACATGCTACAGTTGCGGAATCCAGGTACCATCACGGATTTTGTGGTAGAAGATGGTCGCTTCAAGTATTGTTTCTTCTCTCTGGGTCCTTCTATTCGGGGGTTTAAGTTTTGTCGACCTGTTATATGCGTTGATGGGTCTTTCTTGAAGACTAGGTATGGTGGGCAAATGTTGTGTGCAGTGGCTTTGGATGCAGGGAGTCATATCTTTCCGATAGCTTTTGCTATAGTTGACAGTGAAAACCACAATTCCTGGACCTATTTTATGAGAAAATTGAAAGAAACGATTAGTGATGTTGAGAACTTAGCTTTTGTTTCGGATAGGCATCAAAGCATTGTTCGTGCTTTGGGTATCGTGTTCCCTGATGCACACCACGGTGCATGCTACCACCACATTATTATGAACGTCAACCACAAGTTCAAGACTGACGTCTTCACGAATCACATTTACACGTGTGCGTACACGTATTCAAGATCAGAGTTTCACAGAGAATTTGAGAACATTCGGGCCATGAATCCAGCGGTTGCAAAATATCTTGAGGAAATCGGATTTGAAAAATGGGTCCGGTCGTACTTTCCAGGGGTACGTTACAATGTAATGACGAGCAACTGGGCTGAGAGCTTCAACAACACAACTAAGGATGCAAGAGGCTTCCCGATCACTGCTGCTGTAGCATTCCTGAGGTCCAAAGTCGAGAAGTGGTTTGCTTCACGAAAAGAAAAAGCTGACAAGTGGACGAAACCCCTAGCACCAGAAATGGAGGAGGACTTGACATTGCATTTTGAAAAAGGTCGGTATTTGAACGTTGACTCATGCGGGCCTTACACGTTGCAGGTTCACCCTGGAGGAACAGTTATGACCGGTGGCGTAGTGGACTTGCAGGAACATACTTGCACTTGCGGCTTGTTCCAGTGCATGAAGTTTCCTTGTCCTCATGCATGTGCTGCATCTCAGGAGCGAAGTATTAGCGCGTACACACTATGCTCGCCATATTACACAACTGAATATTGGAGGAGGACATATGAAGGAACAATTATGCCAGTTGGTGACGAGGATGATTGGGAATTGCCTAATGACATCAAGAACATGAGAGTTGGAGTGCCTGTTGAGAAGCAACCAGTAGGGCGACCCAAGAAGCAAAAGGTTAGAAGAATTAAGAACAACTGAACTGCTTGTAACGGTGAAAGGATTATCAAATCGCGAAATTGTAGCATGTGCGGTGCCAAGGGGCACAACAGAAGCACTTGCAACTACCGAGGTTAAAAATGTTATTTTAGTTTATTTGTATCGTGATGGGTTGGACTATTATGTATTGTTATTGAATTAATGTTGGACTATTTTAAACATTAGAATTTGTGATATTTTATGTTTACATAATTATTATAATTTGTTGCACGAAAGAAAGGCGTAAAATTTGTATGAACTCTTGAAAAAACATAAACATACCAATAAAAAAAAACCATTTACATTGTTATCTTAATAAATACCAAATAAAAAAAACATTTGTTCATGCTAAATTCTGGTAAAACAAATCTACACACCACCGCTCTCTAAATTTCTTCATATTCTCATCGTGCACATTATCAAACGTAGTCTCCAGCATACTATGCTCGATGTGCTCTATCACGTACATCCCGCAGTTACCGCTGTATGAGACAATAAAAAGTAAATGAATAAAAGTGTGCAAATTAAATTCAAGTTAAATAACAAAAAAATCAATTGTAATTAAGTTACCTTGTCTTTGTCTGTGGAACAACGGCCCGATCCATGACTTTTGAAGTGAAATTTCTGACCTGGCTCTGTGAGGCGGTAAGTTGAGGCAAGAGGATCATGTCATGACTCTCGAATAGGCCAGCCTGCAGCAGCAAATTTGGTAGTAATTTTTCCCACATTGCCAGGTGACGGTTCAATTCGTTCGGGGAAATCGATCCGAGGCTGGAGTCAAATATGTTCAACAACCAATGATCCAGATCTATCTCTAATGCCACCCAATGCTTTGCTCCATCGAAGTAGAGGGCCATATATATTCTCTCCTTGTTCTTCCAACTGGCCAAGAATTGACTTTCATCCCCTCGAATCAAATCTAATATGCTCTCGTCCCACTGATAGTTAGCCTGGTCATCACCCGCAGCTTCCCACCGAGCAATAACTCCTGCTGGGAAAATACACGGCATTATGACACATCTATTCGGGTAGGACTCGGGATAAAAGTGTTGCCGCCTCCTCATCAAATGGAATGCCGCATCCAAATGCTAAAACATGAAAATTAAATATGTCAGAGTTAAATAAAAAAGAGTTAGATAAAGTCTTTAAAAGCAAAAGCAGTAAAAAAGTCTTAAAAACTTACATCGTTCCCAAGCCAAAATTTCGGAGTATGCAGTTCGAGGAACCAAGACGAATGGTATCGACCGGTGAAGCACTCTCTCGGGTAATTGTTCCCAATCTGGCCGAGTACCCAATTGTGAAAAGTCTTGAGCAGCTTCCGATCAACCACTCTAAGTGGGTCCGCATTCACGAGTGTCGAAGTAGCCCTAGCCTTCTTCTTCATTTCAGTGTACTCAGCGAACCACCTAGGCCCCCTTCTCTTCCTCCGGTTCTCCATGACTTCTGGAGCTGTCTCTAACACCTGCACCTCAGAATCCTGAGTATCCCCGATGCTGGTGATATTCGTCTTCTCAGGTGTACAGAACATGTCATCATCATCCGGTTGGTAATCATTTGGGAGAATGAAGTCATCTTCCGGTGTCCGAGCCTCCTCTTCCGGTTGTGGCTGTGGCTGTGGCTGTGGCTGTGAATCTGCTGCCGGCCTTCCAGGATCTTGCAGGAGTGTCATTATAGTCTTCAACTGATCCATAATCGCTGTTTGTCCTCTTAGCAGAGCGGCCTGCCCCCTCTCCACAGTCTCCAACCTTGCCAAAATGGCAGGGTATACTGGATCGCGAGCCTCCGAGGTGCTGGGAATGGAAGCTGACGGGGGAACAGGAGGACCCTGTGACGCTGCAAGTGGGTCAACACCAGACCCATCAGGAACTGAAGCTGCAGATGGGTCAACACCAGACCCATCAGGAACTGAAGCTGGAGATGGGTCAACACCAGACCCATCTGGAACTGCGGGCGGTGCACGTGGAGGAGACGGTGGAGGTGGTGTAGAGTCTTTAAATATTCGGGCTGCCTCCGCTCGTTCTTCCAATGTGGAGGCAAGCTTTTCGGCCTGGCTTCGCAAAGCATCCTGTGTTGGTTGCCCATCCTCACCCAACACAAGTTCCTCCAAGTCAACAAATAACGGAGGCTGACCCCTGGTTATGTAACTCACAAACTCAATCTCGTTCGGCCGAGGACATAACACGGAGTACACTCTCAACTGAAAAATATAACAAATATATTAATATAATATATGGAAATTAACATGAATTTAAAATAAAGCGTAACAAACTTACATTTTTAGCAAATAATCTGGTCACTTCATCCTTCCCGAGTGTAGTTTTCGGCTTACTCTCCCAGTTGACCATTCTCGGAAAGCCATGCGACCTCCTCACTGCATACTCGTTGCCCAGCTGTAATATGGCCTCGTATGCCCAATACTGCAACGCTGCAGCATAGCCGTAGGCTGAGTATTTTGCCTCCTTCTGAGTTACTCCCTTCTCAATCTTTTTCAACATCTTATTCTTCACATCCAAGTAATCCTTGTTACAACTTTCCATCAGCTTGGTGTAAGAAATCTTTCCCCAGGGATACTCGTAGAAGAATGGAAGGTTATCAACCATTCTTATCACAAAAGGAGGAACGACAGTCTTCTCCTCCTTACCAGTGAGGACGCCCATAACAAACAAGGCCATCCCCAACTTGTAAACATCATCAGCTTCTGTGCAGCTCTCAAAAACTCTGCGCAGTTGGCCGAAGGTGATCGAAGCACTACCGTTGAAATATTCCTGAATCAACCGGTCAGAGCTTCCATTTTGTTTGATGTCTTCCTCAGTAGGGCCGGGCAATAAGTTTAACCCGGTGACCAAGCCGAACTCCACCCTCCCAAATCTACATCTCTTCCTTCCCACATAGAAATGCACCTCGTCCGGCTTGTCAGATTTTATTTTGTGAAGCATCAACTGATGAAAAAATGCTCCAGAAAATTGTATGGGCGCTCTCTCGAAAAACTGTTTGAAAGGGGATTCCCTCACCCTGTCCAATAGGTTAAATTCTTCAAATTTAGCCTTAATCTTCGGGTAGTAGTAACTACCCCCGCGCCATGTGACACGGCCAGTGTAATGGTCCGACACTGGAATTATAAGATGTGCACTTCCTTGAAAAAAAAACCAACAACGATAATTAATAATTAATAATACAAAAATACAATTAGTAATATACTTACATAACCTATGTGGGAATAAAACATAATTAATAACCAACAACGATAAATAATTAATAATAAAACATAACCAATAATGAATAAAACAATAAAAAATAAAACAATAATTCATAATTAATAATTAATAATTAAACAATAATCAATAAAACAATAAAAATTAAAAAAAAATAATCAATAATTTATACTAAAACAATAATACATAAGTAATAAAATAATAAAAGATAAAACAATAATTAATAATTAATAAAACAATAATTAATTATTAAAAAAACAATAAAAAATAAAACAATAATTAAAAATTATTAAAACAATAAAAAATAATACAATAATTAATAATAAAACAATAATTAATAAAAAACCAATAATTAATAAAACAATAAAAAAACAATAATATAACAATAATTAATAATTAATAAAACAATAAAAATTAATACAATAATTAATCATTAATAATAAAACAATAATCAATAAATAATAAAATTAATAAGACAATAAAAATTAATACAAAAGTTAATAATTAATAATAAAACAATAATTAATAAATAATACAAATTTATAAGACAATAAAAATTAATACAAAAGTTAATAATTAATAATAAAACAATAATTAATAAATAATACAAATTTATAATTAATAATTAATAATTAGTAAAATATTAATAAATAATAACACAATACAAATTAATACAATAATTAATAATTAATAATAAAATGTTAATTAATAATTAATAAAAATTAATAATTAATAACTAATAATTAGTAAAAAATAATAAATAATAACACAATACAAATTAATACAATAATTAATAATAAAACATTAATTAATAATTAATAAAAATACAATAATTAATAAAACAATAAAAATTAATACAAAAATTAATAATTAATAATAAAACAATAATTAATAAATAATATAAAACAATTATTAATCAAAAAAAAAAATAAAACAATCACTAAATACTTATTAATAATTAATACTAAAACAATAATTACTAATTAATACTAAAACAATAATTAATAAAACAATAAAAATTAAAACAATAATTAATAATTAATAATAAATTAAAAATTATTACTTACCAATAATTAATTAAAAAATACTTATTAAGTCATTAAAAATAAATTAATACCTAAAACAATCACTAAATAATATAATAATAAATTAATACCTAAAACAATTACTAAATCATTAATATTAAAAAAAAAAAAAATATCGGGTCCGATTGGTCCGATTGGCCCGATTGGGTACCTATCGGACCCATCGGTCCAATCGGAGCCATCGGTCCAATCTCCCTGCCCATACAGCACAACAGTCCGAGCCCCAACATCGGACCCATACTCGGACACCCAATCGGACCCGACCCCAATGGGACCATCGGACCCATACTCGGACCCCAATCGGACCATCGGACCGATGGCACACCATCGGGCCGGCCTTCTTCCCCAGATCCGAAGGCCATTTTTCTGTCGGAATCTGAACCCCATCTTCACAGTCGGAATCCGAATCCCATTTTCACAATAAAACCTAAATCTAACCAATAATATCTCACAAACAATCTCAAACAAAATTAATCTTTAAATCCTTTCTAAAAAAACAAAAAAAAAAACCATACCTTTGACATTGTCGATGTTGGGAGTTCGTCGAAGGTCGGGGTTGCGAGGGTTCGGGTTGTGTTGGTCGACTGTGTTCCCTGGTCGTTTGGGTGTCACAGGTCCGGCGAGCGAGCGACTGTGTGGGTTTGGTGTGGGAAATCGGCTGAGAGAGACGAAGAGAGAGGAAGAGAGAGGCTGATTACAAATGAGAGGGGTAGTTTAGGAAAATTGATAAAATGGTCATATATTACCAATTTTAATAACTTTGCATTTAGGGGATAAATTTTTAGGTTATGTAAGTACAGGAATTCAAATTTCCCTTCCTATTTTTGTTAGGCTTTGATTAGCAATACCATGGCAATTAAAATTGAAAATAATAATTGGAAAAATCACAAAGAGGTGGCCGGCCATAGAGTTTCATGGGCCTCACTTGGATTTTGCAGTTTCCTCAATTTTATTTCTATTTCTCCAAAAATGCCATTTTTCTAAATCTAATCATTTAAATGCCAAAACTAATTATTTAATAACTAAAATAGATTATTAAATAATATTGTCATTTAAAATAATTATTAATTAGATATACAAAGTCTCTTAATTAATAATTAAACCTAGAAACCCTTTTATTTACGATTTCATCCTTACTTAGTGAGAATTCATAAAGTAGACATAGTCTAACTTTTAGAATTATAATTGATTAATTAAAATCAATTAACTGAGTCTTACAAGCAGTATGGTCTCAACTAGTATGGGGACCATGGGTCTATATAGCCGAGCTTCCAATAAGTCGAACTGAATTTACCAAGTAAATTCCCTAACTTATTAATTCCTCATTGAATCCACACTTAGAACTTGGAATTGCACTCTCAGTCATATAGAACGCTCTATATGTTCCAGGATATAGACACGTCATTAGTTATCCATTGTTATAACCCTAATGTGATAAATGATCCTCTATATAGATGATCTACATTGAAAAGGCACTACTGTTACCGCTACACCTTCAATGTATTTTATCCTTAAAACACTTAACCCTGTATAAATGATATTTTAGCTAAGTGAAATGAGATCTCCACCATTTATCTTCGTTTGGTTAAGCTCAAAGAAATCATCCTTTACTTTCTATTCGCCAGATTGAAGGTATAGATTCCATATTTATGTTAGCGCTCCCACTCAATTGCACTACCATGTTCCCAAAATGTACGTATCACCCTGACACAAAAGTAGGCTTAACTAACAAATCAAAGAACACAAATAACACTCTTGAGATTGAACCTAACCATATCAGGATTAAGATCATTTGATCTAGGATCAACAGGTGATATTGAATTGAATAGATATTACGGTAAGTTTTAATATATCTAATCAAAGTTCAATATCGGTCCCTTCCAATGTATACTCCATACATCCGATACTGGTAAACTTTGCCAATGTCCTGGAAAGGACATAACACTTTTCCAAGGTGTAAGAATACCTATCGTTGATTATACCATGTCAGTCTAAATTCAGTGTTCTAACAAATCAGGGAATAAACTTTTGAACATATAATAAAGATTATATTCCACTGTGCTGACAACACTATAATCTTTAACCAACTCATATGTTCTGGACTTAAAAAGAATTCATACATTATATACATATAATCATGAAATAAATCATGTGCACCATGCAACATAAAATGTTATTTCTGATCTTTATTAATAAGTAAATCTGATTATATGAAATGAGTTTTATTTAGGGCATAAAACCCAACAAGCTTTCGTTTAGGCCTTTGAGAAATTGTAGGACTTGATCATGGTTTAGATGATCATGGTTTTGAGCTGCTGCAGCACAAGTGCAGGGTAATCGTGGGAGAAGTTGATTGATTTCGTCCCAAATTGCTGTGAGTTTAGTGAAATAAGAGCTCACGGAATCATCACCTTGATGGAGATATGTCAAGGTTTCATTGAGTTCAAAGATCCTTGGGCCATTTCCTTGATTACACCGGTTGTGGAGGACATTCCACATCTCGGCAGCAATATCCAAATACATGACACTACTTTTTATTTCAGGAGATACAGAATGTAGGATCCAAGACATAACCATTTGGTTACATCTAAGCCAAGAACCATTGAGAGGATCATTAGAAGAAGGTTTAGGAATTGTACCTTCAAGAAATGGTGTCTTGTTGCGAGCTCCAATTGAAATCATGAAGTCACGGCACCAAGGTTGAAAGTTTCGATCGGTGAGGATGGGAGTGGCAAGAACCATGCCTGGATGATCAGCATTACTCAGGTAATATGGGCTGTGAATATCCTCATATGCAGGTCGATTGATTAGAGGTTGCTGTTGAGGTAGAGGAGCTGGATTGTTGTTGATTTCAGCAGAAGTATGAGATGGGGGAAGGATCGATTTGAGCAAGAGCATCATCCACGGGATCAGTGGGTGTAGCAGAGAAAGTGGCTCTCGTCCTCGCCATTGTTGAGAGTTGGAAAAGCTTGGAAAAAGCTTGGGAATTAGTTTTCTTCTGATACCATATTAGAACAGAGAAACAGAGAAAATGAAAGTATTTCTTTATTGAATTGTGTTAAAATGAATACAAGGAAAGAGTTGTTGTTTATATAGGCAGCAAAATGAACTAAACAATATCCCAACTGACTAACTGACCTAACTGAATTTAACTAACAGAATAACAGAACAAAACAGTTTAAATACAAACAGTTTAGTATTATCAGCTGAGCTTTACACCAAAGATGTTCACTTTCTCATGGAGCTTATTCAGGTTGATGTTTAATAGATTAAAGCAATATTTTTTAGTTCTGAGTTTATTTGTTAGAAATGGAGATTAATAAATGTTTGTTTTTTTTGGGTAGAATGCTGAAGATAATGAGTACGAAGAGAGTGTTGAGCCAACTCTTGAGTTTTTTTAACAAAGGAAGACATAACTGAGACTGGTGCACCGGCCACCCTCTTGATTTTCAACAATGAAATTGGTTTTTCAAAGAAGAACATGGATTCTCTTTGTAGTATAGGCCGTTCTACCAAAAAGGGAAAGAGACAACAAGGCTTTATTGGAGAAAAAGGTAAATAGAAAAGCTTAAGTTTTTCTTTCATTTCATTCCACATAACTTTTTTTTTACTCAAATGTGTTTTTTTGATACTCTTTAAAAGAAAAGCTTAAGTTTTTCTTATCATTCCATATAACTTTTTTTTTTTTTCACTCAGATAGGATTTTTGGATACTCTTTAAATGAAAAGCTTAAAATTTCTTATCATTTTTACTCAGATGGGGTTTTTGTATACTCTTACTCTTTATAAAGGAGAAAGCTCAAGTTTTTCTTATCATTTCTTTCCATATAACTTGTTTTTGTTGTTTACTCAGATGGGGTTTTTTGGTTACTCTTTAAAAAGAAAAAAGTTCTATATTATGAGTGTTTGGTGAAAGTTGGATTCTTTTATTTTGTTAAAGAGATTTCTGTTACCAAAAATGCAGGAATTGGATTCAAAAGTGTCTTCCTTGTGAGCCAGCAACCACATATATTTAGCAATGGTTACCAAGTGAGATTCAGGGAAGAGCCAAACTCAAATTGTGGTATTGGTTATATAGTGCCTGAATGGGTTACCAAAAAGCCTTATCTTGAAGATATTGTTAATATATATGGTTCAAACAAAGAGTTGCCAAATACCATATTTATACTTCCCTTGAAACCAGAGAAGGTAGAAGCTGTCAAAACACAGCTCTCAGAGCTACATCCAGAGATTTTGCTATTCTTATCCAAGGTTAAGCGACTATATGTTTGCAAGGATGACCGTGATTCTATTGGAAATGACAATGTCTCCATTGTTTCTATAGCCAGTGAGACTAGTTGTGTGGATTTGAGTAGTGAAGGAGCTGATTCTCGTGTGGTTCAGCTCTCAGTCAAAGAGAAAACTTGTGATGCTGAGGAGACTTGCAGCTATTTCATGTGGAGACAGGTGTTTTCGGTGAAGACTGAGAACAGAGTCAGTTCAAGGCTAGATTTTGATCAATGGACTGTAACTCTTGGTTTCCCATTTGGGAATAGATTGAGATCAAGAGGAACTTCTTCTATTGGTGTCTTTACATTCTTGCCTACAGCTATGGTCACAAACTTTCCCTTTGTTATTCAAGCTGATTTTATACTTGCTTCTTCTCGGGAGTCCATACTTTTGGACAATTTATGGAACTTGGGTATTTTGGAATGTGTCCCAACCACATTTTTGAATGCTTTTCAGGCTTGTGTAAAGTCAGATTCCCTGTTCTCTTCAATGGCACAAGTGTTTGAGCTTTTGCCTGCTTATGCTTCATCATACCCGGAACTAAACAAAGTAAGAGATAGCATTAAAAACAGATTGGAGAGTTTGAAGATTGTGCCATATGAGATGTACAATGGTAAGAAGTATTTAACTGAGCCTAAACAGGTTGTTAGAATTCTACCAAGCTTTCGTCTCCTCTTGTCTAAATCTGTGAAGGAAGGGGCTTCCTTGGATGGTATGCATAGATATCAAAAGGTTTTGAACTCGTTGTTGGACCTTGAAAATTATGCTCCAATTCTGGACTTTCTTGGCTTGGCATACGCAATTCCAGGTTGGTATGGATCTTGCATACAATTATGTAATCTTGTTACACAAGGCTCGACAGAGGTTTACATGGAGGTACTAAGTTTTCTTGCTGAGAATGAAAGAATTTTGTCTTCCATGTATATTCAGCATATACCACTTGTGAGGTATACTGATCAGAAAGGGAATGTGAAACTGTGTTCCATTTACCAAACCACAAAAGAAGTTACAGTTAGGTATGCTTTAGAGCCAGAGATTCACATGTGGTTGAGAATGTGCAGCATGGAGTTTGATTGTTTTAACAATGTATATTTTTTGCCAAATGACACTCAGAAGTCTCTTGTAAGGCATGAAATTTCCAAGAATCAGCCAATGGTTATCAAACATTGTTCAAGTTAAGCCATTATTGGCTTGTGATTATGCTTGCATGCTATACAAATATGTAGCAGCAGAGAAGAATGTTTTGACAATTCTTGTTGCCCATTTCCTCTATCAAGCCCACAAGAAAAAATTCATTGAAGATAGTAAACTTTATGATATTTGTTCGAAGATTCCCATCATTGACTGTTGTGGTATCAGTTATAGTGATCCTGCTACTGTGAAAAAATACGCTAGACGTGCGCAATTAGGTGAAATTTTTGAATTAGATCGTGCTACTTTGAAATCCGATGGTGTTTTTCGTAGCAGTCCGAGGGGTTGGTTTACTTTTGGACATGCTTCGTTTGCTCTGCTCTTCTTCTTCGGGCACATTTGGCATGGTGCTAGAACTTTGTTCAGGGATGTTTTTGCTGGTATTGACCCTGCATTTGGATGCTCAAGTAGAATTTGGAGCATTCCAAAAACTTGGAGATCCAACTACAAAAAGACAAGCAAATTCGATAGAATATTGTTTTGGTATTTTTTGTCTTTAGTTTTGGGATTTGATTTTGATTATAGAATACCAGGTCTTTTCTTTTACTCTTGTTTTGTTCTTATCCGGAAGACGATCTCAACTCAAATAACTAGGTATGGAAGCTATAATGAAACATACAACCCTTGTTCCTGCTTTTGGGAGCAAGTGGTTTAAGTTATTTAGAAAAAATCCATATCTGAATCAACAATACATTGATATAGGGGATGTGTATGCTAAAAGTGGTTCATTTCTGGGAGAATTCACACCTGAAAAGGTTGTTCTAGACTTTATATGCTTGTATACCAAAGCCATGGATCTACCTGAGCTAACTCCTCCTAATGTGGAGTTAGAAATAGCTTCTTCTCCACTTTCAATGGAGCAAGTGATTATGCTTCTTGACTAGATCAGATTACTTCGAGCTAGGGGCTTATGGATACCAGTAAAATTTAAGGCAAGCATTCAAGATGGAAAATGGGTGAAGACATACACGGGTTATAAATCTCCAAGGTAGTCCATTCTTCCTGATGAAACAGGCAAATCAATGTTTGATTTGGTGAAACATGTTCTCAATGATGTATCAATTATAGAAGAGGAGTTCTATGGTGACAAAATTAGTACGTATCAAGATGAACTGAGATTTCTTGGTGTGGGATTTGGGTCTGATGATGTGCAAAAATCGGTCACTGATCGATTTGTCTCTCTTAGTTCTACTGGAATCAGTAAAGAGCAGGCCTTTTCTTTGTTGACACTCATTAGTTTCTTGAAGATGAAGAAAAGGATTGACCAGGGATGGCTGCAAGTCATGAAGAAGGGAAAGTGGTTGAAGACTCATCAATGTTACAATGCCCCCGAAAGGGTTATTCTCTTGCCATATAAGGTAGAAACACCTTCCTGTTTGACTACTACCGATCTTCGTCTTGTTGATGAAGCATATTATGGGTGCCAATTAGGTTCTTTCTTGTCTGAACTAAAGATGCTTGGAGTTATCACTGATCATGCTGAATCATTAAGATTGATTGCGCAAAAGGCAAGTTTCCCTCCAAATTTGCCTTCTGTAACTGTTGATTGTGGTCTGCTTATGCTTAAATGCATCAAATTATCTGACACTTCTGCCACTGGCTTGATTGAGAGGATTAAAGGGAAATCTTGGTTGAAAACGAATTCTGGGTTCAAAAGTCCTTCAGAAACTGCTTATCCTAATTCAGTATGGGGTTCTTTGGTGAGAGCTTTACACATTCCTACAATTGATGAACTCTACTATGGTGACGAGCTTTCCCAATATCTTAGTGAACTGAGTACAGCTGGAGTGGCGGTTGATACTGCTAGTATAACTAAGAAGATTGCTACTAAGTTTAAGATTCTTTCAAGTTCCTCAAAATTGGGACCTGATATGGTGCTATCAATGTTAAAGTGTTTTAAAGAAGAGAGACAAACTTTGTTTTCAGGATGCTCTGAAGTGAGGTGTTTGTTTACTGAGAAATGGTTAAAAACACGCCACGGTTACAAGGCTCCCAACCAATCAATTATTTTCAGCACGAACTGGGGAGCAGTCTCGCCTTTTGTTGATCTTCCTCTAATCGACGATGGGTTCTATAGCATTTTCATATACAAGTACAAGGATGAACTGCATATGTTGGGTGCCATTACTGACTTTGAGGGTGGTGCTGGACTTGTTCTTGAAGGTCTGAAGAGTCCTATTGCATCTGAATTTGTCACAACTGCTGGTACAATGGCATTATTAAAGTGCCTCAAATCTGTCATGTCCAAGTCTCTTGATAAGTCATTGCCTGACAATTTTCTTGAGAACATTGCTAAAAGCAAGTTTCTAAAGACAACAAATGGTTACCTTGTTCCTAAAGAATGTATTCTTTTTGATTCAACTTGGGAAAGTATTTTGAATCAGACTGATTTACCAAGTATTGATGTGAAGTGTTACGAGTCAGACATATCAGTGTACAAGGAGCAGTTAAAAGCCATTGGTGTAAAAACAGATTCTATGGAGGTTTGCTCTCTTATTTATCAGCTTCTCTATTCGCAGACAAACACTTCTCTGATAACAAGGCTGTATAAACTCCTTAGTCTGTTCAACTGGAAGCCAGAGAAGCCAGATGAGTTCAAATCACTTGTCTGGATACCAACCAATGTTGGTGACAAGGGAAAATGGATTGAGTCCAAACTATGTATACTTGATGACGACAACGATCTATTTGGCTCACACTTGTATTCCCTTTCTCATTTTTATGATGCAGAATTGCTACCTCTATTTCTGTCAGCTTTTGGAGTTAGAGAATTCCCTTCACTGGATGACTATTTCCAGTTATGGAATGATTGGACTTCAAGCAGTGATCACCATGTTTCTAAGGTACAATGCCACTTTTTCTGAGAAGGCATCTCAAATATTGGAAGCAAGAAACCAAAGAGGCTTTCAAGCAACACTTGACCAAGCTTTGTGCCACCGCAGCAACATGTTCGCATGACAAGATTCACTTGGTGGACAAGGAAAGTGTTTTTATACCAGATGATCTTCATTTGAAGAATATTTTTGAGAATGTTTCACTTCCTTTGTTTGTTTGGTTCCCTACTGGCAACTTTTCATCTTCCTCAGGGGTACTCATGATGATCTATCAGTATCTAGGAGTGAATATTTTAAGTGATTCTGTCAAGGTGGGGAGCATATTTGCAGAAGATACAGGGCCAAAGAATCTCATACCGAAAAATGGGCTAATTGAAAAAGGTCTCATCAAAATCATATTGGCTTTTCTTGCTGGTCCTTTGCTTAATATGCAGCAAAAAAAGAGACAACAAATTGTTACTACCCTTCTCAACCTCTCCCTTTACAAGAGTGATCAACCCATTAAAGTCACCTACTTGCTGACCCCATATCCAAATGAAATAGTAAAAGCAGAAACAAAGAAAATGGTTTTTTGGGACAGAAGCTCTAAGCAGTTGATCGTTGACGAATCAGGCTACGAGAATAGAAGAAGTAGCATAGAGTTTGCGTCCTGTTTTGCTCAAGAAATCTCAGAAGGACTGCTGCTAGAAGGAAGAGCATGTGCAGTGTCTAGTCTTAGCAGAATTATACACATGGGGTTTGTGTACGAATTCAAGGAAGATTCAGTGGACTACTTGTTAGTCAGAGAGAATTTGAAGATGTTGAATGAAGACAACGAGTTTCTTGGTTCCGCATTCCTTGCTACCAAACAGTATGGTAAAAGAGCAGCACGAGTGAAATCAGAGAAAATGTCTCCCTTCACACCTTCATGCAAGAAGTCATGCAGGAGGTTATTGCCTTGAGTTGATCCTCCTGGTATGAAAATGTCGTTTTTTGAATGTGCCTCTTGTTATGTTTATATATCGTATCTCACTTTTTGATGTCTCTTATGGGACTTTGGCTTTTTTATGGCTTGTAAATACTCCCCAATAGCTAAGCTTCTTTGACTCTCGTTGTGTAATCTGAGTCAATGTGTTTTGTAATATTAGATTGCCTTGTTCTAGTTAGACTTTTTTTGGGTGGCAATGGCATAATTGCACATTGACTATTTTCAGTGAGCAAGTCTTCTATTCTATTCTCCCACTAATACATATTTTGTTTTGTTTTTTGATTGATGATTGGTGATTGGATTTAGGCTTAGGCTTGGGATTGAAATCTGGTTTGGGTTATGTGTATGTATTCTCTACAGATGCAATGATGCATGATGGGGTGGGAATATATTAAATTTAGAGGGCTAATTATGGTGACTGACTATTGAGTGTTTGAGAAGGGTAGTTGTTAGAAAATTCAAGCCTAAAGAAAAGAGTAGTAGAGAGAGAGAGAGTTCCTTTTGTCATTTTTGGTTATGTTTTGAGGAGTAGTAGAGTTGTATGATTATATGTAGAAAATGTAGTCAAGTCATTTTGTCAATTTTTGCTATGTGTTGGAGTGAGATAGAAAGGTAAAAGAGTACAGTCTTAGCTACCACGTGTTTGTCTGGTTGCCTAAATAATGTAACGACTCACCTGGTTTACTGCTGTGCCAATGGCTAAAGCTTTTTTTACCATTTCTAGGCGTAAATAGGTAAATTTAACTCTCGGTTGCAGATAAGTACTTAAGTTTAATTTTTGACGATAATAATACCGAAGTTATATTTTTAAAACTTCCGTAAGTAATGGCTATTAAGTGTTAAAATTATTATTCACGTGTCATTTTTTTATTAGTATATTTAAATTAATTTTTAAATAAAAAATAAAAAATTAATGACCTTGACTAATAGAGACTGTTACGTGACCATTAACTTGACACTTAATGATTAGATACCGAAATATTAAACTTAAGTATTTATCAACAACTGAAAGTTAAATATAAGTTTTAATGCCACAAATTTTTTTTTTCTCTAATAGGGATTTTTGTTAGGTTCCACATCCATGTTTCATCATTCATTGATTTTACTAAAACATTCATCAATCACACTATAACGTATATTCAATGTCATAGTGAGTGCAAAAATATAATAAATTTTACTTTTTTTTTTTTTTCTAATCTTAATCAAAAGCTTCTAAACTATATGTATGGAGTTATATTCACAAACTCATTTTAAAAAATCATTGAAAATAGAACATATATCCTAGAAGTTATACATTAAATTGTAAGGTTGAAATAAATAATGGTGTATTCAAATTTATATAAATATATTATTTTGAGTTATATTGAAACTTGTTATATTTTATTAAAATTGTTCCTTTTATATTAATTTTGAGTAAATTATTGGAGGGTGGGAAACATGTTTATGTTAAGAAAATGGGATATTATATTTGTACCTAAAGGATATATAAAGACACTTTACTTTTAATTATAGAGGCATAAATACTCAAAGTTTTAAGTTTGTAAGCGACATAAACTTAATGTTTATTTTTAGTGGCATAAGTACTCAATGTTCAAAAAACTGTAATTTTCCTCCAGCTTTGTCAGTACAGACTCCGTTTCAAATTTATTAAAAGAACATTTAGAAGTAACTGATACTACATATTTCTGTCTAGATCCAATAATCTAAAAATTTAGACCTTATATGTGGTCAGTTTAAGAAAATAATAGAGTCTGTACTGATGAAATTAAAGAAAAATTACAGTTTTATAATTAGGTACTTATACCGCTAAAAATAAATATTAAGTTTATGCTAATTACAAACTTGAAACTTTAGTTACTTATGCCGCTATTTACTCTAATTAAAAACGTGAATACATATGATTTTTACCTTCTGAATTATTATCATATCTATCACAATTAATTATTTTTATGTTGTTTTAAATTATATATCAATTATTACAACTTCTGAATTTTGCTCCTATGTAGCGTAATTGATTTAATAGTGGTAATTTGAAGGAAGACAATTTGTCAATTCAATAATAATTTAAGGGTATAATTTTGTAATTTTGTAATGTTGATACTTTGAAATAGTTGCAAGTAATTTTATTTTGGACACTAAAGTACGATTTGTCAAAGGGCATTTGGAATAATATGTTCAAAATAATTTAATTATATAGAATATTATAAAAAAGAATATAATCATAGAGAAATGTGTAAATTATATTTGGTCGTATAAGATAATATATAATCATATTCCTATTAATTGAATTACATCGTTTAGTATATTTTTTTAACGTATTGTTTAATGTTAATTATAATAAAAATAGAATAATTATTCATTAAAGAAATATATTTATTAATTAGTAAATATTAAATTTTATTGGATTTTTTATTAATTAAAATAAACTTTTCTATATATTTTATCACTATGTTATTTATTTTTGTTCCATGTAATATTAAAACTTATAAAACTTAGAATGACATGATCATTTAGTGGTAATAATTTAAGGGAAAATTTTTTATCTACTTAAAAAAAAAATCAAATTAAATTATTTTTTAGAATTTTTTCTTAACACTTTTTTATTTTTTTATTGCTTTCAAAAAGATATTCATTTATCTTATTTTTACATATATATATACGAGGCTGAAGTTACGTGCAATGCACGTATACATAGTTATATTTTCGATGGATGCCTTTGTTTAATGCTAGTGAAGGAAGCAAAGACGAGATGTGTGGTATACATGTACTCTGCAAAAATAAAAAATATATATAACCGAGTTTAAGTAACCGATAATTTAAGAGTCCAATATAGTCTAAAATGAAAGGAACTGAAACATTTCTGCATTACTGGTGTTTTTTTGCTTAAGATAGTTCTGGAAAACAAAGTGAAGTAGAAGAATTTGTAGAATATAATAAGTTTAAACTCAGAGTGCACAAATAGCAAAAATTTAAAGATGCTTGAAATATAAAGACTTGCTTTCTCTTCTTTCCTTTTTCCGTTGTTTATTAAATAAGAACAAAATAAAATTTACACCTCTTTTGATTTGTGTCCTTTATATACTGTCTTTCTTTCTTAATGAGAGAAACATAACAGTAAACAGAGACAACCTTCTTAATGAAGAGCATCCAATTGATTGTATAAGGTTCTATGTAACATCCAAAAAAAGCAATAGAAAACCTACATAAAAAAAAAAAAATCAAGGTTACAGTTATTATAAACTAACTACGGATAAAAGATTGATGACAATTATCAACATCTAATTTATAAATAAATTATTAAATGATAAGAAAACCCAGCTCTCACAATCTTCTAGTAATGTAGGCTCAAATTTGGGAGGAAGGTTGAAGACAACCCAAATAACTTCAAATGACAAACATAGGTCATTCATTTAACAGGTTGGTTGCCAGCCATTCTAAGATTAACCTGCATTACTATAATTATTTTATATATATTATTCATTATCATAAAGTGGAAAGTCTTGATATAAGTAATCTCCAATTCAAATTGTAAATATATAATATAAATATTGATTAAAGCAACTACTACTTTATTGAGACATGTTGATAAGATAAAAACATACTTCGGTACATTTGTGCTCTCTTGCTAATTTTAGTAGCTAGAGAATCTTTCACATCATTACAGAATGCAATTTTTTTTTTAATTTTTAACTGATACAAAGTCAAACCTTGCACCTAAATAGCAAGAAACATCAGGAAGTGGTACGGAAAAGTGAACAATTAAACATTCAAATACAAAATAAAAGAGAGTCGATATTGAAAGAATAATTATAGCAAATGGGATAGCTTGAAGAACATATAAAGGGTCCATAAAAGTACCTTTGCTGGCAAATCAGTCACAATTCTGCCACATTTCAGAATCTCGATGCCTGAATGAAATTAATAAATTCCAATGGAAAAAATATTACAACCCCAAACATGTTATCATTCTACTCAGACCAAAAAACCTATTGATGGTTAGATATCTTCTGTAGGCATGATGTTATATCTTTGCTACAACAAAAATATAAACTTTAATGATCAAACGATTGAAAATTAGCAGATTAACAGGCTAAGAAAAAATCAAAAAGCCATTCTTAAATTTATAAAAAATGATACACTTTATAATAAAAAGAATTGTAAAAGGTTAATTAATTTAGCTAGGAGCCGATGGATCCTATATACAAAAATAACTAAAAATTAAAAAAATCATTATATCGTATAGTCCAAATTGCAATGAAGGATCTTCATAATTAATATTTATGAAATAAAATATCTATACAGAAAAAAATGTATGCTGGTTTTATTTATAGACTCTGAGAAAAAAAAAAGAAAGCTTATATGTATTTACTTAGAGTTGTTACCCTCAAACATGTGATCTGGCACCAACTCTTTTGAAGGTACTATTCAAATTTCAAAGTTAGCAATAGCAAAACAAATAGAAAATAAATAAATGAAAAATAATAAGAAGGAAAATAAAAGGAGGTGGAAGCTTTGGATGAGAATTGTACCTTAAAGGTTTCTCGCCCACTTCAACAACCCAGATACTCCATCGAATACTCTTTTAAGCACTACAACAAGCAATGAAGTGTGTAAATGATGAACTGAAATAAAAATTCATATCGAAGACTAACAATTCTAATTCTTCCTGAATGAATAGAAGCTAGATCAATGGCTAAAAGCTCACCATTTAGAAAAATTAATTGAGATACAAACCTCACAATCTGAAAAAGACTATAAATGGGGTCACAAATTGTTGTCCTAAATATGTGTTTGAGAGAAGAATGAAGAAACACAATGTCAATTTCTTTCGGTGGTGGAGAATAGCAGAGAGTTAGAATCGCAATAAGAGTTTGAGAAGAAAGAAGAATCACAATATGATTTTGATTTCTTGCGGGATGGAGTTGCTAGGATTAAAAATCCCAATATCTATTTTGGTTTGAATGGCAATAAACTCAACTATTGCAAGTACATTTTTTAACAAGAAAAGTTATGTATGTTTTGTAAAAATTATGAAAGAAATGATTATCACATCCCGACTTGAACAAAGAATCAATATTAATAAAACATAAAAGTGGAGAGAGCAATGTGATACCTTGAACAATTTATGATATTGTTCAGCCTGGTTCCTATTTTTGCAACCCAAAAGTCAAAAATCAGTATAAATAACACTGCAATAGCGAAAAATAAAATAGCAGTTAGAAATTGGAAAAAAAAAATGAAAGGGAAAATAATAAGTTCCCTAAGTAAGTAACATGTATTAGTGTAGAAATTACTTTTCATTTTAGTCTTTATATGGTGCACTGAATCATCAGTTTTTGAACTTTAAACCTTTTTCCTTGTGTGTTAATTGCTGCAGACCAAAAGAGAAAAAAGAGTATGAGATTGAATATAGTTGTGGTGATTGTATCTGAGGATTTGTATATACTTATTTTAATATATGTATGAGTTTGTCTAACTTTTACAAATAGAACTATCATAACCAGTATTTCATTATGATATGACCAAAATGCTATAAATCTAATCAATTTTAAAGAACTCAAATGTGAAAAAAGATAATAATATATCATAAAAATGGAGAATATATTATTGTTATACCTTGGATTGAGCAGAGTTGAGAAGGACTCATTTCTGATCTTCCTGAGTTACTTGCTCACCACTTACCACCTTAATTACGATCTGTTTTTTAGATCAAAATAAAGCATTGGACTCTGATTAGATGAGTAACAATCTCTGATTGAAGCCCTTTGCATAACTGAAAAATCCCCAAATTATCTTTTTTTTTTTTAAGAAAATAAAGTAAGTAAGACTTTGCATGCCAAATGGTGAAAGTAATAAGCGAGATGTAGACAGAGAAGAGCATCACGATGAAATTATTAGGGTTTATGAGAAGAAAATGAGGTTTTATATGAGGTTCTCTCAAACTCATATTTAAACTCTTTTGACATAAGTTTTATATATATATATATATACAAACTCTCTCTTCACCCAAATTAAAATTAGATATGCAGAACTGAGAACACAAATAAAAAGAAGAAAATCATTCTCAATCTCACTCACTTTTCATAAATCATAATAAGAATTAATATGTTTGAAGATGAGGAAGATTTAATCCCTAATCCCAAACCGATTATGATTCGGGAAGTTTGTGCAAAAGATTTGTACTCCGAATTCGATTTAATCGGACACTCATCGATCAATTGGATAAATTTTGTGTTTGGGCATTGGACCTCTTTCTTCTTACAAGATAGTATATCATGTGGAAAACATATTGAGGCCATCATTGTTATTTCAATACAACATCAAACATAACCCAGAAGAAATGATCGTCTCGTGTCTTGTTCAAAACAAGAAAGATAGAAATTCAAAATCATAATTATTAGATTGGCTTCTATCGATTTACCTCGAGATTGTTGGAATCCACCTCCTCTCCCTTTCTCTATGTCGTTTTCTTTAGATGAAGAACAACCCCATTTCAGAAATCGATTTCGATGGTGCTGTTTTGATAGTTACAGTTGAATACTTATTTTTCGCCTCGATATGTAACAGGTTTCAAAAACAGATTTTTCTTTTGGTGCTGTTTTGATAGGTTCTATTGAATACTTTTTTAGAAATTTGAAAATTGTAGGATTTGTTAGAAAGATATGTGGGTAAGATATTTTTTTTAATTTAAAAAAAAAAGATTGTTTAATTTTTTTGGGTTTAATTATTGGGTTTATTTATTTGTTAACGTTTAACGTTAACAGTCTGTTAAGTTAATCGTGTAAGGCTAAATAAAAAAAAGAATCGTTAAACCAAGAATTGCCGTTAGATAGACACTTTTAATATATAAAGATATATAGGGTTTATCTACGGTAAGACCACTCATTTTTACTTCATACTATGGGGAAGTTTTGTGGCCCAATTACAGTAAATTTACTTGATGTCACATGTTATGATTGTGCATATGTATGCATGTGATTTTTTATTTATTTTTTTTAAAAATAAAAATTTATATCTGTTGGCATAAGTGGGCTGTTTTTTTTTTGGTCTTTGTTTTCCTTTTTATTTTATCATTTGTTTTGCTTTGGATTATTTTTTTTTTTTAGAGTTTTTACAAAAATACTAGATTTTGGACAAAAATTTACAATTTTACTGTCACAAGGATTTTTTTTTTTTTACAAAAATACTGTCTTTTTATAAAACAACCGTAAAACAACAAAATATTATAATTAAAAATAATAGTAGAATAACTAAAAAATAACCGTAGAACAACAGTGAAAACTTAACACAGTACATAGTATGAAACTTACATAATATTTTTGAAAAAAAATCTGCTAAAAATATAATAAGAAAAAAGTTAGAAATTTCAATATGTGGTGTAAAAACTCTTTTTTTTCTTAAAAAAAATTAGAAATATATATATCCAAATATGTCATAAAAATTATATTTTTTTCCAATAAAATTAGTTTAATAATAAAATATTTTTAAATAAAATCCTTTATAACAATATGAGAGTAAATTAATCTAAAATATAATAATGGCAAGAACACACTACTTTAATATCGAGTGAGAAAAAAAAATTAGAGCAACAATAATATTAATGGAAAAAACTATGAAAATTTACATATGAGAGAATTTAAAAAAATAATAATAATTCAAATTAAAAATGAATATTTTTTTAATTATTAATATTATTTTTTTTAAAAAAATAAATATATAATTAAATATTATTATAATATGTATAAAGTTTTAATTGTGTGTAAGCAGTCCTATTGTAAAAGTATACACCTTATATCTTAATAACCACATGCTCTAAAATCAATGATCAAAAAAGTTTCCCTACCGGTAGGGAACTTATGCTAAGTCCTACCATAGTCTTGCCCTATATATATATATTAAGATAATAGATTTATTTATATTTATTTTTGACTTTAATGATTTTTTATATACTTTTAAATAATTTAAAATTATTTATCTATATTTGTACTTTGTAGAATGGGAAAACAAAGAAAAATTAAGAAAAATAAATATAAATAAAATAGAGTAAATACTATTTTGGATTCTGTGTTTTGTTAAAGTTACCTATTGGACCTTCTGTTTTGTTAAATGACAAAATGAACCCTGTATTTTTTAAAATTGTACAAATAGAACCTGAACTAATTTTTTGTCAAAATAAAACTTAATAATAATCTGATCTAGAGATGTTATGACAAAACTGGTTACATTTTCTGTATTTGTTCGAATTAGAAATTGTCTTAAAGTTGATTATATTAAAAAATAAAATTGTTAAAAATTGAGCTTAGGGTCCCATTTTTACCGTTTTAGAAAATATAGGGTCCATTTTGTCATTTAACAAAACAGGGGGTCCAATTGATAACTTTTACAAAACATAAGGTCCAAAATAATATTTACCCAATAAAATATTAACTTTATATAAAAGATCTTATAAAAAAACTCTACATAAATGATCTTATTAAAAAAAAACTTTACATAAATGATCTTATAAAAAAAAAAAACTTTACATAAAAAAAAAAAACAAAATCTATTTATTGAACTATATCTAATGTTTTTAGGCCTATCCAGACTCGATCCGATTTATTTCAGTCATCCAATCGATCTAGCATACATTAGATGTTGAATTGGATCGATTTTATTCATTAGATATATTTCATGTATATCTATCAGTGATTCTGGTTTACTAAATTGTTCATTCAAACTAAATAAAAAGCACTTTGATTAGATATTGAATGTATTAGATTTTTGGACATTTCATTCGACATATGATCTAATCTAATTAGATATTTAAAAATAACATCTAATCTGATCACAATAAAATATTAAATTTTTAACGATGAATTATAACTGAATCAGTTAGTTATTATTAAATTAGATTAATTTATACACACGCACATAGATGCAAATAAAATTTGGCCAAGAAAATGTAGATTGAAACCTAATAAAGAGGGAAAGTGTAAAATGTGGTGAATCAAAATCCTTTATGCTATGAGAATAGGAAATTATGCTACGTGTATCTTGGAAGAGTAGACACTAAAATAAATTAAAAATAAAAAATAATAATAAAAAAACGGTGAAAGTGGATCTATTATCTATTATCTATTATCTATTCTCTATTCTCTGTTCTCTATTTCCTATCATCGCCTAACCGTCAATAATACCTTCTTTAATTCCTCTCTTCCTTTCTCTCAACCCTCAAAATCCATCATCATGACGGTACGTAACTCCTTAATCATATTCTTCTGTAATGAACATTACATATTTGGGATTATTTAATATCTATTGTTGTTCCTCTGTAATATTATTGTCATAATATATATATATATATATATATATATCTGTATTTGAATCCTATATGTATATTTTTGTTGAAATATTTCAGTTTCTAATAATTATATATATTATTTGTTGGTTTATGAATACAGACAAAAACAATAAAAGTGAATAATGTCTCCTTAGGTGCAACAGACCAAGATCTAAAGGAATTCTTTTCCTTTTCAGGAGAAATTCTCCATCTTGAAACTCTAAGGTAACAACCATTAATACATATAATTCATTTTCTTCTAATCTATACACTCACACACATATATATATATATATATTATATTCTGATATAATTATATGTCTGTTAAATATGTTTTAGCGAGAATGAACGGTCTCAAGTGGCATATGTTACTTTCAAGGATCCCAAAGGAGCAGAAACTGCTGTTCTTCTTTCGGTGATACACATTTTTTATTTTCTTTTATAATTAATTTTTCATTCATTAATAAAAGGGTTTACTTGTATTGATCAGATCATGTTTGTATAAATGTCTCTTTCAGGGAGCAACAATAGTGGATCAACCTGTCACTGTTGATCTAGCTCCAGAGTATAAACTCCCATCTTCTGTACTTGTTTCCCCCACTCCAACAGTAATATTATTCCCCATCTATTCTTCATGAATGTGTGTATATGTTATAGGTTTGTTTCTATTGGTGACTTGATTTGTTTTGTGAATTGATCAGGTTGAGGAAACCAACCAAGGTGTTGGTAATGGTGGTGGTGGTGATCAATCTGCTGTGAAAAGAGCAGAGGATGTGGTGATGAGCATGCTGTCCAAAGGGTTCACTCTGGGCAAAGATGCATTGGGAAAGGCAAAGTCATTTGATGAGAAGCACCAGTTATCATCCACTGCCACAGCCAAAGTTGTCTCTCTTGATCAGAAGATTGGTTTCACTGACAAAATCAGTGTTGGAACAAGCATAGTGAATGAGAAAGTGAGGGAAATGGATGACAAGTTTCGGGTTTCGGAGAAGACCAAGTCGGCTTTCAATGCTGCTGAACAGAAGGTGAGCAGTGCTGGCTCTGCCATCATGAAAAACAGGTATGTGTTAACAGGGGCCACATGGGTGACTGGTGCTTTCAGCAGGGTCACCAACAAGGCAGCTGCATCAGCATCAAGTGATGACAATGTCCCAACGGAGGAGAATAAAGCTTCTTCAACTGAGCAGGAACATCCTCATGTGGATGACCAACCTTCAAAGTCACCAACAAGTCCCCACCTCCACAAGGTTTAGGCTTAATCCTTATTCATTCTATTATACCTATATATGTAATTATTTCACTGTTTGGTTGTTGTGTTATCTTTTTGTACAATAAAGTGCAAATAACAATGATAAACCTTGTAATTACATAAATATATAAGTTTATATATGTGTTTAATTTTACAGAATCATAATCTATAAACGAACGATGTAACGTATTAACTTTGAATGTGAAATTTATTCCATTTTTCCCTTGAATGCTGTTAGATATTTTTGAGTAGATAGTAATAAGGGGTGTAAAGATGAAGCAAACATGTAAGGCATCAATTTGGTACACTATTCTATGGACAGTAAAAATCCTGTTTGTTCTTCTTTTGGTTTTCTTGTTCATTGATATAGAAAGTAAAAGGTTTGAAATTTTGAAAATGAATGATGATTGGTTTGTAAATGGCTGATTAGAAGAAAAAAAGAAGAAAAACTTTACAATTTCAATACCTAACTAATACATATCTCTTTAATATTGCTAAATTATTATTTCTTTTCAAGTATATTTGTAGGAATGTGAAAAACATGTAGGTATCATGCTTGCAATTAGAAGCCAATCAACATAAAAAAAAACACATTAAAAAAAAACATGAAAGCAAGGAAAAAGACTTGAAACTAGAGCTTCTAATATCATATTGGCCAAGTTGTTAGTGCTGCCACTATCAAACCCATTGCTGAAATTAAAACCCGACGGCGATGCTGGAGGAGCATCGTTATTATCCAATCAGCGGTGGTGATGGCGTTTGTGTTTTGTCTAGACAGCGGCGGACCAGCGGTGGCAGGAAGACAGTTTTCAGTTACCATTTCAACACAAAATGTATACACCATACACAATTTAATAAATGTGAGCTTGAAAGAAAATGAAGAGGAGAGGTAAATAACAGTGTTTTGTTTCTAATTGATTGAAGAATTGTATTACACTGATAAATAGAGTAGCCTTTATATAGAAACTAAGAGTTGGTTAGATCTGACAGCTTGTAACTGACCTCATAACAGAAACTAACCTATAACTAACTCTAACTACTCCTTTTCTTTAACACCGCCCTTCAAACTAAGTGTGGGAAGTTGAGAACACACTTTGTTTGTCTCGAAACGGGACCTAGTGCTAGAAATTGCCTTAGTGAGAGTGTCTGCAATTTGGTCAGTTGTAGGAACGCTTCACTTGAAGCTAAAAGGATCTTGTCTCTCACAAAGTAAAGGTGAATTTCAATATGCTTTGTGCGGGCATGAAGAACATGATTAGCAGCCATCATCACAGTTGGAGTTACAGATGTGGGAATGTAAAGTTTTGAAATTAAAGACTGCAACAATGTAATTTCAGTTATGCCACAAGATTACCATAGTGAAGTGATCCAGCTAGGTACCTTAGAATTCGCTTAATTGCAACCCAATGAGACTTCAAAGGTGCTTTCATAAATTGAGATCGAATCCCATAATTCCCAACAAGCCCAGTCGAAGCCAACACCGGATATCGTCTCTCTCTCAAACTCTCCCTCTCTTGCTCTCTTATCTCTATCGGCTGAACCTCAACAAGCTGCCTCTAGTTGTCTGCCATGAAATCAAGGCCACTGTGGCCTCTAACGTTGGTCCAAACCTCGAGCTCGAGGTTCCCGTGACCCTGCCAGCAACATTGGACTAGGGGTGTTTGCGGTGCGGGTGGTGTGAGTTGTAATATTTTTTTCAAACCAAACCACATATGTGGTTTTTATACTTTCTCAAACCGCAACCGCACTGCGAGATCTTAAAACTGCAAAAATTACACTGTAAAAATAAAGTGTGGTGCAGTGCAGTTTAAGCGGTTTACACTATCATCATCATCAAACATCATAATAAAAATTCAAAAATCAATCTAATAAAATTTTAATAATACAAAAAAAAAAATCTTATTTCAATTTAAACATCATAACACATATACTAATCATCAAGTTATTATATTGAATTTTTTCAAAAAAAATAATACAATATACACATCAATTACATATGTTTGTTATTATATGAAAAATAAAAATAAAAATCATATTGTAAAAATTGTTAACTTTGTAATATATAGTGCGGTGCGGTTTGAACAGTACTTATTAACTTAAAAATCGCAAACTATATATACTGCACTGCACGGTTTGGTAAAAATACAAACTACAATTGCACCACAAAAAAGATTTCAAATTATATTTTTTATACGGTGTGGTACTGTAAAAGCGCTTATGCAGTGTAGGCAGTTTGATAGCCCAACGATGAAGGTGGCCCACCATGGCCTTCAACGTATTTATTTATTTATTTTTGCATAAGTTTGTGTTTGGTTGTGATGTTTTGATATGAAGTTTGTGTTTTATAGATCTATATATTTGTTGTATTATTGTTATTTTTTTTAGGGGAATTTTTAATCATATATTTAATTATAAAATAATTAACAAATATACCATTAATTATTTAAATGATACAGCCAGCGGCAATTATACCGCATATGTAAATAAATATATGCTATATGCTTTATATGTAGTTAGTGTTAGACTTAAATGGTACATTTATTTATTTATTTCATCATTTTCTCTTTTCTGCTGACTAGTTTTTTTATTTTTGTATTTATATATCTATTTTTACTTTTTACAATTTTAAAAAAATAACAACTACACTTTTAATTATTTTAATTTAAAAAAATAATATTATTGTGATCTACTCTTTAAATTGATCATTTTGATATGTAAAAATTGTATATTTTTTTACTGTCACCAAAAAAGATATTTGAAATTGAAAGTAATCATTTAATTTCTTTTATAAATTGTTCAAAAAAAATAATAAAATTTTTAAACTCAAACAAATTTAAATATGTACCATACTGAAAGTAACTTTTTATTGCGACTAATCTATCCAAAAAAGATTAATTTTATATTAAAAGATACTAGATGTTATTAAAAAGTAAGGTACTACGATATTAATTGATTTCTTTTTAATAAGCTTTACTTTGAGATAATATTTTCTTATTTACATTTTTGTTACTTACCAATTAATTACTTTTAAAATTATATTTTTGTTTAACTAATTAGTTACTTTCAAAACCATAATTTTATTTTTAATTTATATTATATTATTCATCAAGATACATTTGTGTTACTTTTGCATGTATATATATTATATAACTATTTTATGTTACCTCCAAACATATTTAAAATTAATAAATTACATTAAAGTATAATAAATTATTAGCAAAATTAGTATAACTTATTTTTATTATATATTTTTTTAAAATATAAATTTAAGATACTATCTAGTCTCTTTATAAGTAATTTTAATAAATATCAAAATTACTCTATAAAATAAGTATATGAAACTATAATTTAGTTAATTTTAATTATCATCTAAAAAATAATATTTTAAGTAATTTATAGAATTGGTTAGTATATTTAATTTTGTTTAAATGTAATGTTTGATTTTTTTTTTTTTTTTAAATATAACTTATATGATGTTCAAGATACTATATGGTGTATTTACAAGTTATTTTATAATTCTATCAAAATAAGTTTATTTATAATTTAATCTTGTAATATCTAAAGATAAAATAAGAAAAATATTCTTTAGTAACCTATGAAGTTGTTGATACATTAAATTTTATTTTGTTTAAGTTTAAAGATTAATTACTTATTTGTTAAGAAAATATTAAAAAAAAAAACTAAAATGTTACATTTGATCTCGATTATCTATTTTGGTGACGGTAAAAAATATATACTTGTTACATATTAAAATGATTATCTTAAAAAAATTACAGTAATGTTACTCTTTACACCAATTAATTATTTATGTAGTAAAAAATAATTTTTTTAAACTTGAAAAAATAAAAAGAAAGGGAGATTAATAAGTACATGAAGTTGGAAATTATTATAAAAATATGCATATACATATATATATTACAATAGAGTTGTAATATTTTGATTTTCTTCCATTGTAATAATATCTTGTGTAACATATGATTTATTTAACCTAATATAGTAACCTACACTTTGTAATATGGAGAGGAGTTACAAGATTAATTATTTTGTAACTTCTTTTTGTTGATCATATTTTTGTGTAATAAAAGAGATGTTACACAAAATTGATGATAGGATTCAAATCCCCCACTAGAGTTGTGATCACATATCTTTATATATTAAAAGTGTCTATCTAACGGCATTTCTTGGTTTAACGGAATATACTTAAAAATAAAAGAATATTCTGTTAAATTTAACGATTAAGTTTGATCTCCCGTTAACAAATAAACCCAATAATTAAACCAAAAAATTAAACAATCTTTTAAATATTAATAATCTCTTTTTAAATTAAAAAAAATCATCTTAGCCACATATCTCTCTAACAAACCTATCTTGGGAGAATATTAATAATTTTTTTATTTATTTTTTAAAAAAGAAGATTGATTGTGTTGGCTTAGAGGTTTTTAGGCTTGGGCTTAAAAAAATAAAAAGAAGATGAAATGGGCTGTAATTAGTATTTACCTTATATGTTTGTGCTTATTTTTAGTTTTATTTTTAATTTTACCACCAAGAGGAGAAGGTTGAAAAATATTAGAATATGAAAATATTATTGGTGCTTATTAGTAATTTGCAAAGAATATGAAAGTCTATAAATATATAGTTGTGTAGCTATAATTAGATATGAAATGAGATAATAGAACTTTTTTCAATTAGAAGATTAATGTACATTTTACTATTAATAACATACATTATTATAACACAACTATGTTTTACTTACTAAATATACTGACACATATTTTATTTTTATAAAACAAATCGTTCAAATAATTATACTATTTTAATTATTGATTCAAATAAAAAACTAAAATATTAAATAAAATTAACACTACGTGGCTTGGCACGTAACAATCGCCTAGTATATATATATATATGCATATATAGTAAATATATGTTGTGTAACATATATTTAATCAATCTCTTATTTTAGTCCCTTGTATTATTTTACAATAGAGTTGTAATAAATCTTGATTTTCTTCCATTGTTATAAAATCTCTAACAATAACTAAGGTTGATGTTTGGAAAAAAAAAAGGCAGAAGGTTTTTTTTTAAAAAAATAATAAAAAAAATTATTATATATGTATAAAGTTTTTTTATTTTTTTTATATATAATTAACTATAGGAAAATTCTACAATGTACCCCTTAAAATGGATATATTGATGCACCCCTATCTGTTTTAGCATCCGAACTAATTTTTTAGTCAAATTTTTTCTCATGGTCATGTACGTTATACTTATTTCAAACATCCTGCAAAATTTTAAGAAATTTGGAAAAGTTTAACATGCCGAAAATTATGTTCAAACAGTGTGTTGCACGCGTGACTATTTTATTTTATACGCGTGTAAAATAAACTGTTTGAACATTATTTTCTATATTGTAAATTATTCCGATTTTTTCAAAATTTTGTAGGATATCTTAAATAGCTATAACGTACATGAATATGAAAAAAAATTAGACTAAAATTTTTTTCTGGATGCCGAAACAAGTTAAGGGTGCACCAGTACATCCCTTTTAAGGGGGTGCATTGTAGAATCACCCTTAACTATATATATGATAACAGTTTATTATTAATGAAAGAAAGGATAGTCTAAAAAAAACAAAGCAGACGACTAAAGAGAGATTACCGAGTATACATATAAATATGTATATTATTTTTGTTATTTTTATCAATTTAAATTAATACGGGTATATGTATAAATAAATTATATTTAACGTGTTTCAACGTAATTTTCTCTTTTTTTTTTTTTTTTATCTAAATTTGTTGTATTATTTTTTATAAGGTATATTTTGTTGTTTGAGTTTTAATATGTATATTGTTATTTTTGATTTTTTTTTTTTCTTAAAAATTGTTATTTTTGGATTTAATAATGTAAATTTTATTGTTTAGATCTCATATTTAGTTCGGAGTAATTCGTGGTTAGATTTAAAAGTTTTTTTTTGGTGGTATTGGTTCTAAACCGAGACTTTAAGTGCAAAAATAAATTTCGCACCCGTCGGTTTAGAACGATTACTGGCGGATCCTCGCCGTTAAAGGGCAACACCGGCGGATTCTAAGATTATTACCAGCGGACTGTTCCGCCCCTAATAATGGTATTTGTTGTAGTGAATGTCGAGTTAGAATTGGCACCAAACAATATATTTTTTTGTCTTAATAAAATAAGTATAAGTGTCAGTTTAAAATCGACGCCAAACATACATGTTGTAGTAGTGCTCCAACAAAAGGCAACCTTAATTTTGAATATGATATGCATCCCTCTCGGAAACAAATAATGCTTCATCCTTAACCTTACACAACCCAACAACAAAATAAAATTATTATTATTATTTGATGATAAGATTAATTACAATTAAAAATTGGTTAATCATATATAGTCGTATATATCAAGAATATATAAATATATACATATATAAACATGCCGGGAAGTATGTAACGATCCCATATCTAACAAACAACACATTGTGTGTTTTTTTTTTTTTTAATTTTGAAGTGTTTGACAAGTAGTATGCCAATAAAGAATCGTGAGAGCAATTTTGAAGTTTTTCTAGGAATTTTCCACCATTATTATTTATTATTTATTATTTATTATATAATAATATTGTAAGCATGTATAGATATGTTAATTTCCGACCATGACAAAAATCTATCAACTACTTCATTATTGTGTGGAATAGAGTCGACTAATATAACCTTCTAGTAACATTATGTATATGTAATTGCTGACAGCAATTCTAAACTAGACACTATTAGTATTAAAAGACATTACTATTGAGTATATTTTTTATTTTTATATCGTTATTAGTATAATTAAGTATCAAATCTTTTATATAATATAATATAATATAATATAATATTTTTTAGAAAATATTGTTAATAATACGAGTATCTAAGAGCAATGCTTATATATTTGAGTAATTTGCGGCAAAACCCCTTCAACTATTAATTTACTTGCAAAAAACCATCCAACCTTATATTTTGGTGGGAAAACCCTCCAAGGTACTGTTCCGTTTATATTTTTAAGGTGTCATTTGTCCAGCCTCGTTAAGTCTTAATTTTGCCCACGTGGCAATGACAAGTCACTAAAAAATTATCCTACGTAGCCATATTTTACAAAATAAAAATTAAAATAAAAATAAAAAATTTAAGAGTAATTTGCGGTAAAACTCCCCCAACTATCAATTTACTTGCAAAAAACCATCCAACCTTAAAGTTTTTTGGATGGTTTTTTGCAAGTAAATTGATAGTTGGGGGGTTTTGCTGCAAATTACTCTTAAAGTTTTTATTTTTATTTTGTAAAATATGACCACATAGGATAGTTTTTTAGTGACCTGTTATTGCCACGTGGGCAAAATTAGGACTTAACGAGGCTGGACAGATGACACCTTAAAAATGTAAATGGAATAGTACTTTGGAGGGTTTTCCCACTAAAATATGAGGCTCGATGATTTTTTACAAGTAAATTGATAGTTAATGGAGTTTTGCCGCAAATTACTCTATATATTTAGACGAGTAGTTTTTGGAGAGAAATTAGGTTATCATTGACACGTATTCTAAGTTGCATTCATCAAAAGTCATCCACCCTTTTTATTATAATCATTATTTCTACTTTCACGTTATTGCTTATGAAGCTACGCAAATTGAGTTGATTCATATAAATATCAATATTATAAATGAAAATTTGTTTTTAATTATTATATGTATGCATAATGAAAATAACAAATTATTATCTATATTAAAATTTGTTCATCAAAAAATTATTATTCACATCTATATGTTTTTTAAAAATTATTATTCACATGCATTTTTGGTTAATAAACGACTAACGAGTGTTTTTATCTTCTTTTTTCTTCTTCAAAAAGGAAATATACGATAGGTTTTCTCATTTTGAAAGAGAAAACTAGTAGAAACTTAGAAAGGATAGAATTTGGTTTGAAAAATTGAGTATAATCAACTGATCATTTGTACAGATGTAAAGTTTATTTTTGAGCAATACAACTCATTCATTTACTAAAAAAAAATACTGAAAAAGTAAATAACACAAGAGTTTTATAGTCACTAGCGTACCCAATGAAGGACCAGTGTGGGCTTAAGCCTATGCTGAAAAAATTATTTCTTTTACTTCTTAACAAAAAAAAATCTCTTAATTATTTTAATTGCCCACAAAAAATGCGCAACAAAATGGGAGATCAATAGTTGAATGATAGTTTGACAATATATCTCAAAAATGATGTATTCAATGCTATTGACAAAGAGCTTATTATTTATCGTTTTCAAAACATGAAAAATTCGTCGAGGACAACTCTAAAGATATGAGCTCAAAAATTGATATATTTGCTAAAATTTTAGGATATTGAGTATGTTATATATTTTGAACATCGTTTTAGATTGCTTTTTTTTTTTTTTTTTTTTTCTATTAGAAGATTTTTAGTGCTTGATATTTAATATCTTTTTAGTTGGGAATTGAAATATTGAATTGTGTTTTTCTTTATATTTTATTGTTTTTTTGAAATATTTTTATATATGAAAAAAATTTACGCCCACCCTCTAATTAAATTTTGGGTCCGCCACTGTTTATAGTGGTGCGGCCTTAATTAGTAAATGATAATTACCTACTTCATTTGGTATTTTTATTGTTTGGTGATTAATACTCAAACATGAAATGAGCTTATGTCAACTGAATTTCCCAAGTATCAATGAGAAAAAAAAAAAGAAGATTGTACAAGAGGGATCTATGCACATGCAAGTGAACTTAGTCAACTTTTTGACTTAAATGTGTGTGTGAAAAATTTTAAAGCCTTAAGCCTTGTATAATTTATAGGCTCATAAGCGTTGAGCACATAGAATTTAAACATTTAAGATAATAATTAACTTAATTTTGTTTTTGTTTTTGTTGCTATTCTATTTATACGGTTAAGTGACTGACCAGTCATATTATTTACTATAGCATGCACCATGATGTTGTCAATCAAGGAAAATTTACCCTCCTAAGGGCACAATTTTTAATAGGAAAATTGTTAATAGACACCTTAAAGTGTTTAACACCATGCACAATAATATGACACTTTAATATTAGTTAGCAGTTTTCTATATTAATTTTTAAATTAAAATATGTGTCAGGTCTTGACACCTTAAGGTACATCTTAACTTTTCTTATTAGATTTAGGCCTAACACAATTATAAACCACTAGGTTGTCTTTACAAGTCACACTCCCTCCGTGGGCTGCTCAAGAGGACTAAAGGCCCAAAAAATTAAGTATCTGTAACCAACCATACAAGCTATTATGAGTTCTACAACCCACAAACTCTCATTCACTTGATGATTTAATTACTCATTTCTAATCTTTTATTTGATCAATTATATATTATTGGTATGGGAAGAATTATAATAATATGATAAACTTATGCCAGCTATATATGTAGCTGAATCAATTAGAAAATTTCAACAAAGGTCAGTAAGTTTTCACCAATAGTAGTTTCATTATTTTGAAGTGAATAACAAGTAGCCCCCTTGAGCTACCCAAAAACTGATTATTATCAACAAAAAAAAAAAAAAAAAAAAAGAAAAAAAAAAGAAGAAACCACTAATCAAGATAGCTCCTATAACAAAGGTAAAATTAATATATTAGTTCTTATACATATATTTAGTGATTATGCAATAGCAAATTAATTAATTGGTTTTTAAATTCCACATTTAATATCACTTACATGAATTTTCTGCATAAACTATACCTAATCATAAACTATTAATTTACATTTGAATAAATTAAAATGCATAACTTCACCATCATCAATAAACACCTAATTTATTAACATTTGAAACCCTAAATGTAATGTAGTACAATAATTAATAATTAAAAAAGACCATATGCTTCGGTAAGTTTGATTAATTCTTGTCTGCAGAATCAGTCTTCGTGGTGTACAGATTAAATTATAATTAATTAACTAATAATGCTCTTCTGATCATGATCTGCTTTTGTACTATAGGGTTGTTCAAATAATTTGTAATTCGTGGTTCTAAACTTCAATCAATTCGGACCAAACCATTTGAGGTTGGACCAAATGAATTTAGAGTGAATGGTTTGGTCAATTCCGACCGTTTAGAATTCTCTGATTTAGTCACAGTTTTAGAATTCTGAGTAGCGATTCGAAACAAATCAATACGTATAATTTTATTATGTATACTTAATATATAATTTTTGAAAATATTTTGATTATTTATGTATTATAGTCTTACTATTAAAAGTAAAAAAAATTACCAAAAAAATGCAAGATTGCTTTAAAACAATTAGAACAATAGCAAAATACAATCCATGATTTTGAGCCAAATCAATCCGTTCTGGACTGGTTTGGTTCGGTTTGATTATTTAATTGACCCGAAACACGTTTTAGTTTGGTTTTAAATTTTAAAAAACTGTAATATTAGTTTGATTTGAAAAAATTAAAAATATGCACCAATTACCAATCCGTTAACACTCCAATTATAGAATCATAAAATATAAGCTAACCAATACTTTTAACGTATTCCTCAATATATCGCTCAAATTAAACTCTAAAATATCGTGACTCGTAATTTTAACAAAGTGACAAAAAGTACATATCATTGTATAGCTAGCAAAACTTGATTAAGAAGCTTATTTAGCTAGGGTTTGAAAAACAAGTAGAGATATAACGATCAACATATTATGAAGTGTACGTTAAGTAGATGGTGATAGATTTATAGTTATTACTTATTAATTTATGTAATTAAATTTTTCTTAATATATAATTCGTCATTGAATTCCAAACCTCACAATCTTTCCAAAATCATAACTAACCTAAATTTAAACAGCAAAATACAGAATACCAATTAATTATTGAGAGACACGTACATGCATGTGTTATATATTTATAATCAAACATGTAAATCTTATAAAGACATAATTTAGTTATTAAACGTACTCAGTTATTGAAGTGAAGTTATCACTCTATAAATATATTTCCTATAAATATAAAAGGTGGCCTATGTTTTTTTTTGGTTGATTTAACATAATATTTCATCAATATCTTATTTAATTAAAATTAGTTATATTAATAAAAACTTACACTTCATCCATTAATATTTTTCATATTAAAACTTTTTTAGCTCAAAATTTTCTTTATTGATAATAATAATAATAAAAAACTTTATTGATAAAATCTAATTAACATATAAAAATGAACAATTTCATTTCGAAAGCAAACACAGAGACCAAAAAAAAAATAGCTTTTTAAATTTAAATTTTTTTAGCAACATTTAATTACTTTATTAAAACCTATAAAAAAACTTTTGGATTAATACACTTAAAATAAACCTTTAGATTAATTATGTGTTTTTGTTTATTTATTATACATTAATAATTTAAACATATAATTTTAATACTTGGTATAATTTGCTGTTTTTATTTTCTCAATGCAATTTTATTAATCAAAATAGATATGCAGTAAGCAGGGCCGTGTTAAATATTTTTGAAGCCCTGTTCTAATTTAAATAGTTGGACCCTAGTAATTAAAAAAGGTGCAATTGTAAACAATATTTTCAAATATTATCATGTACTAATATATATTTTACAAAATTAAGCACCAAAAAACTCAAACTAATTTATTAAAATTTTTATTCACTTTTGAGTGAAATATAAACTGAACTCCTGATATATGTACATCAAATAATTTTTTCAGCAACTCTTAATATTAATAATACTTTACTTTAATTTTTTTTTAAAAAATAAAATCTAGAAAATAGAAATATGTATAATAACACAAGCGATTAATTTTTTTCCTCTCAAAACAATTTTGATTTTTGATATTTGAGGGAAAATGGATAGAAATATATATATGGAACATTTCTTAATGGGTATTACCCATGAATGGTTACTAAACAAATTTAATTATAAATATTAATTTTAAAAATATCAAACCATCGAATTTTGATCTAATAACGAATAATGAAATCACAAATTTAAATTTCTATGCTTAATTTAACTACTTAATTACAAAAAATATAAAAAAATATCTCTTTTTACACTATATCAAAAATATGTTCATACAAAAATATTTAACTCAAACTCAACTTTTTCTTTTCTTATATTTCTTGCTGAAAAACTTTTTTTAATTTTTTTTTACCGATGGAACAATCTCAGCCCTTATGATATAAAAAAGAAAGATTTTTTTTTTAAGTAGATAGAAAAATTAAGCATAAAAACTCAAAATTTTCTAATTTTTTCCATTCATGGGTAATACCCATTAAGAGTGCACCCATATATATATATAAATAAGATGAAAAAAATAATTGTTTGACATAAAAATAAAAGACTACTGTTTAAATAAAGAAAATATTTAGTTAATTATTTTATTAAATAAAATGTAGAAGGTTTGACAAAATTAAATAGCAATAATGGAGATGTATTTTTAAAATTGGGATTGATAAAGAAAGTGGAAATTTAAGAGACAATATAAGAAGAAATACAAATTTTTCAAAAAAAAAAACAAAACAAAACAAAAATTCAGATGGGCCCTTTATTATTGTGGGCCCTGTGCGATTGATCTGGTTGCACAGCCTTTGGGCCGGCCATGGCAGTAAGTTTCTTTCATATACATTAGCGAGCAATATGTTTGGTTGGAAGGTAATGAAAATATATAAAAATAGGTTAATATTATTTTGGATCATGTATTATGCAAAATTTACTATTTGGATCTTCAGTTTTGTTAAATAATAAATTAGACCTTGTATTTTCTAAAATGGTACAAACACAGAGTCCAAAATATTTACCCTATAAAATTGGAAGAATAAAATAAAATTTAAAATTTAAAATGTATAAAAAAAATTGATAAAAAGATTAATTTTTTTTCTCATCTTTGATTTTTCCTTCCATTTCAAAATACAGTATAGTCATTACGAAAATAGTGGAAAAATCATTCAATTAGAATATTATTCCAATACTTTGCTTGTTTACTAATAAGCAATGAGAATCAATGGTAAGTAATAATTATTCACTTTCATTTGTTTATTTTAATTTATTAAAATTAGGAAAGGAAGAACTTGATTAAATAAAAGATAAAAGAAAATGAATATTTTCCTCACCAATTTTCTAAGAAATGACAATTAAAGGTATGGATTCTATTTATTTTGATTTATTTATTTTTAAAATTAAATATAAAAAGATAATTTTGTCCTTTATATGTCTTACAAAATAACTACGGTCATATATTATAGTATAACTCAAAAGGACAATTTAGTTAATTTAAGCATTTCGATTACGTTTCTTAATAAAGTAAACAAGATCAATCATTATCATTCTATTTTCAAATAATTTTAGTAAACAACATATTACAAATATTAATTGTTATTATTCTTCATTTATTCCGTTATATATTCTAAATATTGTGTCATGTATGCATGTAACCAAAAAATGGAGTGGAACCAAGGACGGAGCTAGAAATATTGAACTTAAGGGGGGCCAAAAAGAAAAAAATTAAAATTAAGGGGGGCCTTAACTATAAATTTTAAAGAAAATGAGGAAAAAATACAATGAGGAAAGAGCAATTTTTATAGGGATATTTGCAGCGAAACCTTCTTAATATTTACAATTATTACACATATGACCCTAATAAAAAAAAGTGGTGGCAAAAGTACTTTATTTTATAATTTCATTACAGTCATACCCTTTTTTAGCTGTTAAGTGCCAATTAAGCCTGTTAAGTGCTAGCTAAGAAACACGTCGCGATATATTAATTTAATTCCTTTAGCTTATTTAATATGTGGTCTAATAATATGTCACCACTTGTTTTTGAGTTGACACTTAACGGCAAAAATATAGTACGGCTGCAACAAAATCGTAAGATAAGATATTTTTACAGCCATTTTTTTTAATTAGGATCATATGTGTAACAATTATAAATGTTAAGGAGGTTTCACCGCAAATATTCCTTATATATATTTTTAGAATTTTGGAGAGACATGACCCCGTTATGTATAGGGTGGCTCCGTGAAATGAAAATGAATTTCTTTTTATTCCCATCAACCAATTATACAATCTAAGGTAGCGTTTAGTTGGAATACTAATGAATGAAAACATATAAACATGTAAGAATGGTAATATAAAGAATAGAAATGTAACAAAATCAAATTTAAAATGTATAGAAAATTTGATAAAAAGAAATAAATTTTTTTCTTATCTAGTATTAAAATAGTAGTCATGTTATTAATTTAAAAATAATAAAATAGTATATTCCACTAAAATAATGTAAAAATACTTTAAAATATAACCAAACAAATAAATGAAATAAAACGGAGTTTTCCTTTGCATCTCATCCCAATTTTCTTATTTTATGTTTGTTAACCAAAATATTTAACTAGATATAATAACAACAGTGTGAGAGAGTGATGATGAGCCCTTAGTTATATATATTTGGTTATAATCTAGCTCCTCTACCTTGTGTTTGAAGACCCATATATAGTAGGTGAGAGCTTCAAAAACACACTCAAAAACTTTTCTTTAAACCCTTCACATAGAAAAGCTTAAATTCCAGTACTACTGCATCGATTTTCTTTGAGAATGGTAAGCAAGAAACCCTAAACGTATCAATAATCTATTATATTGATCTCTCTCTCTCTCTCTCACATCATTATTTGCACTTTCTGTTTATTATTATTATTCAACACCACATAATTATTCTATGAAACTTTTTACCCTTAATATGAAAACGTCAAAACCTAATTGAAGATTATTCTATATATGCAAAACCAAAAAGGTAGCTATATAACTATACTCTTATGTATATATAGAAATTCTTTCCCATATTTCTCAATACTATTTTTTATTCTTGCTGTTCAATTAATTGTATGAGTAATTTATTAGGAATATGTACACGTTCATGAATATGTAATAGACTTTTTATTTTTTTTTTATAATAATAATAATAATTACTAAATGTAATTGGTATTATATGATGAATAGAAGGAAACAAGTAGTCATCAGAAGGAAAAGGAAGAAATTAGGAGAGATATGGGTGGTGGATCATCAGATGATAACAAGGTGGATACAACTGAGAAATTGCCACCGGGTTTTCGATTTCACCCAACCGATGAAGAACTAATCACTTTTTATCTCATCAACAAGATCTCAGATCCAACTTTTACAGCAAGAGCAATTGGTGATGTTGATCTCAACAAATCTGAACCCTGGGAACTCCCTGGTACAAATTTTTTACTATATTTTTTCTTCTTTTTTTTTACATACGTAATATATAAGAAAACCCTAATTGGGTAATAACTAATTAATTTTTCTATTGAATATAATATTAATATATATTAGCAAAGGCGAAGATGGGAGAAAAAGAATGGTATTTCTTTAGCCTTAGAGATCGGAAATATCCAACTGGAGTGAGAACAAACCGAGCGACAAACACTGGATATTGGAAGACTACGGGAAAAGATAAAGAGATTTTTAACTCAGTAACTTCTGAGTTGGTTGGGATGAAAAAGACTTTGGTCTTTTATAGAGGAAGAGCCCCAAGAGGAGAGAAATCTAATTGGGTTATGCATGAATATCGCATTAACTCCAAATCAGCCTTTAGAACTTCCAAGGTATATATCTCTATATATCTATACACTAGGGAATATAGCCGCTCTTCGCGCGGCTGATGTAATTTTTTTATAGTATTATAATAAATAGTTACTTAAAAATATAAAATTAGAATAGTAAAATTATAAATATATTATTTCATTTCATATTATTATAAATAATTTATTTATTAAAAACTAAATGACAATTTTATTAATTATTTTTTAGAATTATTTATTAAGAAATTTAAAATTTATTATATATGTAGTATTTTAAATTGCTTTGTTAAAAGAAATTATTTTTATAAAAATAAATAAATAAGATGGTATAAAAAAAAATTATTGTATCTCATAATGCATTATTTTCATATCTCGATCATTCAAAATTATTGTTATTAGTTGGGTAAATACCATTTTGGACCCTCTGTTTTACAAAAGTTACCAATTGGACCCTGTGTTTTGTTAAATGACAAAATGGACCCTTTATTTTCTAAAATAGTACAAATAGGACCCTGAATTGATTTTTTGTCAAAATAAAGTTTAATTATAATCCGATCTAAAAGTGCTATGACAAAACTGTTTACATTTTTTGTATCTGTTCGTATTAAGCATTGTCTTCAAGTTGGTTGCATTAAAAAAAAAGTTGTCAAAAATTAAGCTCAGGGTCCTATTTTTACTATTTTAGAAAATACAGGGTCCATTTTGTCATTTAACAAAACACATGGTCCAATCTGTAACTTTTGCAAAACACAGGGTCCAAAATAGTATTTACCCTTATTAGTTTTATTTAAGGTTTTGATGTTTTTTTTTTGCTTTTTTAGATTTCAGTAACTAAATAAAGTATGACTATAGCAGTTTGTTTTATTAAATTAAACTAATAGAATATTGTTTACATTATTAATAATTGTATGGATAGAGTGCAAGTGAATCATCCAAATACTTTTTGTCATCATTTTTTATCAATTATCATCAAAAACTTTTCAATTTCTTTTTCCTCTACTAAAAAATATTTCATAATTAACCCATAACCTCAACTATTTCATTTATAGCAAAAATCACTGTGGTAAATAAAAAAAAATAATAGAGACAACTATTTCATTTATAGCATAATATCAATGAGAAATAAAAAAAAAAATGAAAAGAATCTATTATTTCATGATTTTTTTTTTAAGAAAATAACAACAGAAAATATATAGAGAAAAAAGAAAGTACTATAGTTGCATGGAGAATAGCTATCCAATAAAAAGAACAAAAATAAATCAATAGCAAATTCATTATACAATGCTAGAATATGTAGAGAAGGAAGGTGAAAATATTAGATAAAAGATTAATAATATTAGTAATATTAGATAGATATGGTGATAGAGAGCTTGTATCAGACAAATTTATTTTTATATATTTATATTGAGTTGTAGGTTTAAAGAGGTTATATATAATATTAGGGTTATAAATATATAGATGGAGATTTATATCCGTTTAAAATATTTCTTAAGAATATTATTTTAATTATAATAGGGTAGATTTAGGATATTTTAAACTTAATAAAAAAAAAATGAGAGAATTAAGGAGAGAAGAGATACTAAATATGCTAAATATCAATTCAAATATTAATAGGATTTGTTTTATTATTATTTTATTATATATAAATAATATTTTATTATTTTATTAAATAAAAATAAAAAATTACCCATAAATTTCTCATAAACCAAGAATTTCAGTTATATAGGCATACTTTATATAGAATAGATATATATATTCTATAAGATAGCAGGGAATTAATAAATTTAAATTTAAAAGCTAGGGTATAATTTTTAGACCTTAATTAATTCATAATAAAAAAAAGTAGATAAATTAAGAAACTATTTCTAGCAAACATTAATGTAGTAGAAAGAAATTTAAGAGGAATTAGTACTTTTTTTTAAAAAAAAAAAAAATCAGATGGACGAATAATTTTCCAAACTAAGCATATATATAGAAGTAGTTTTGGGTTGAAGTGAAATATACTAGCAGAAATTTAAAATTATTACTTGTATGTCACTATAAAAAATTTTACTTTTAGTCATAATAAAACTTGTGACTAAAAGTGAAAAAATTGTGACTAATTATAAATCATGATTTTTATGTTGTGACTAAAAGGTTTGTGGTTAAAAGTATTAGTCACAAAAATTACAATTTGTTGTGACTAAATGTATTTTTAGTCTCAATATTTGTTGTGACTAAAACTAAATTAGTGACAACTTGTAACTAAATACTATGTTTTAGTCATAAGTAATATTTTTTTGTGACTAAAAGTCACATTTAGTCACAAAGAAATTATGTATGACTAAAAAGTTATCACTAAAAATAACAATTTTTTGTAGTGTGTATATCATATACGCCAAGGTAATATCTATGTATATATATTTATATATATAGTATTTCTTAATTAATTAATACACTTTTGGCCAATTTCAAAATGAGAAATACAGTAAAAATTTAGGAAACAAAAATCAAGAAAATTTTGTTTGGGGGAAGGAATTAAAGATAAAGAAAATTGCATTAATTGTGCGTGACTAATTAGTATGTAAGTGTTTTTGGTCTGAAATTATTATTTTAGTGTTTGATGATTTATTGTGTAAGAGAAAAATCAAAGTTTATAATATTGTGTATGTTCATAAACAAAGTGATGTCTTGTGCCCTTGTGTTTGAATAATTTCTTTAAACGTTAAAAATAAAAACGTCCTTATAGGTAAGAACAAAAGTGATGTCTCTAGCTACAACATGTTTTTTCGTATATTTTATAATTAATGTGTTAATCAATTAACAGGACGAATGGGTAGTTTGTCGTGTGTTCCAAAAGAGCGCGGGTGCCAAAAAGTACCCGACGACATCAACTCAAACAAGAACGATGAACCCTTATGCCCTAATTGATCAAACTCAAACTATGCTTCAATATTCATCACCAATGATGCAGCTGCCTGGAGATCCCACCGGCCACTTCCTCTTTGCGAGAAACAATTGCAACAACATCACTAATAACCCTCACGAACTAGCCGAGCTCTCTAGGGTTCTTCGAGGTACAACAAGTGGATCAACGAACCCCTTGAACATCCTTCCTTCTCAATACAACTACCCCGTTCCCATCCTCCCCGGGGGAGGAGGAGGAGGAGGATGCCTCACAATTTCTGGCCTCAATTTGAATCTTGGGGGACCGCCACCTCCACAGGCGCCACCAATGCAGCCGAATAACAATCATCATCAGCCACAAATAATGAATTTGAATCAACAAAACATAATGAGTAGTAACAGTGGCTCTTTTGGCCATCATGATCACAATAATGGTTATGGTTCAGAGATGAACAACGTACCCAACAATGGAGCTGCTAACAACAATAGATCATATATGAACGTAGATCATTGCATGGATCTTGAGAACTACTGGCCTGCATATTAGATGATGATCATGAGTACGAGATTAAAATGGTGTTGCATTTCTTTTAATTAAAGTAGTGTTAAGATATATAGGATAGATAACCTTGCTTAATATTTTCACGTACAATTAATTAAGTAGTGCCCCAAGAAATCAGGGTGTCTTAATTTGCTTTGTACTTTAGATTTTATATATTTTATGTACTTGGTTTTTGAAATTTGTATTAAAATTACGTACTATATCATATGAGAAAATGAATCAGACAAGTTTGAGCTATTTGCATTTGTCTATAGCCGTTTTACAAGGTATAGTTCCAGCTATTCTAATTTTACAATCATTTTGTATCATTTGTACAGTGTGTTTTATATGCCAAAGTTTCTTGTCCCAAAGAACCACATTTGGAACCTCCATAAGTTGTAAATTGCTGCTACAATAATTGACAGCAACATGCTCTTTCAGGTATTGTTGGATTAAAATCTTATTGTGGGCATATATGTATAATGTATATGTTATTATAAAGCGTGATACAAAATTAAGTGACCAATTATGTTATGGGTATCAAAAGAGTATTAAATTGTCATGGAAATAATGTGTAGATACCATAAGTTAATTTATAATTTGTTGAGGGGCCAAATTATAAATACCCAAAACTTATTCTAAGATGAGTCTATAAATAGGTAGTGGTATAAAATAATAATTAAATAATATATTTATGTATATAAAAAAATTATTTTATATATGTAATAAAGCTCCAGTCCCCCTCTCTCTCTCCATCCATCTCTATCATTTCATCTCTCTCTTCAAACACAAACCCAAAAGAAAACCCATAAACCTCCATAACCACCACACTCCGGCGACCCACCTCCGGCCACCGCCCGGCCCCACCCGTCGGACAAATTGGAAGCCCAAGTGCCGGCGACCTCACCCCCCAAGCGGCGCTGCTCCTCTCGCCGCCGTTAGCTTGGGATCGCAAGTCAAAGTTTGGGGTTTCAAACTTTGAACGGATTTTCCGGTTACCTCCGGCGTCCGTTTGACGAGAGGTTTTTGTTGGATTTTATGCCCTAAATAAAACTTCATTTCAATGTAATCCATTTTTATTCAACATCAATAAAGAAACAGAAGTATTTTTCATTCATTTGTGTATGTTTTGGTTCATCTCATCAATTGCTTGTCTATTTGATTTACAAATTCATCTGAAACCCTTTTCACATACTTGATCCTGTTTATTGTGCTGTCAACACATTGGAAAGTAAACATGACTATGTGAATAAAGATTCCTAGATTTATCAGACATAGGGTTTTACTGATATGATAATCTACAACAGAGTTTACTTGCATTTGGAGAAATACTATGTTCTTTCCAGAGCATTGGTTAAAGTAAAGCTCAGGTTGAGTGCATGGAGTATGCATCGGAAGGGACCGATATTGAACTTTGACTTAGATTTATTAAACTTACCGTAATATCTATTCAAGTCAATATCGTCTAGTTGATCCTAGATCAAATGATCTTAATCCTGTTATGATTAGGCTCAATCTCAAGAGGTTATTCTTGTTCTTTGATTTGTTAGTTAAGCCTACTTTTGGGTCAGGGTGATACGTACATTTTGGGAACACGGTAGTGCAATTGAGTGGGAGCGCTAACATAAACATGGAATCTATAGCTTATATCTGGCGAATAGTAAGTGAAGGATGATCTCCTTCGAGCTTGACCAAACGAAAATAAGTGGAGTACTCATTTCACATAAGCTGAAATATCATTCATACGGGGTTAAGTGTTTTAAGGATAAAATACATTGTAGGGTGTAACAGTAATCTAATCCCTTTATAGTGTAGATCATTCATATAGAGAATCATTGATCAAATTAGGATTATAACAGTGGATAACTAATGACGTGTCTATATGGTGGAACATATAGAACGTTCTATATACTGAGAGTGCAATTCTAAGTTCTATGCGTGGATTCAACGAAGAATTAATAAGTCAGTGAATTTAGGTTATAAATTCTTGATCTGCTTATTGGAAGCTCGGTTATATAGACCCATAGTCCCCCCACTAGTTGAGATAATATTGCTTGTAAGACTCATATAATTGGTTTTGATTAATCAATTATAATTCTTAAATTAGACTATGTCTATTTGTGAATTTTTCACTAAGTAAGGGCGAAATTGTAAAGAAAGAGTTTTTAGGGCATATTTGTTAATTATGATACTTTGTATGGTTCAATTAATAAATATGATAAATGACAATATTATTTAATAATTATTTATAGTTATTAAATACTTAGAATTGACATTTAAATGGTTGAATTTGAAAATTGGCATTTTTTGGAAAAATGAGATGCAGAAATGATAAAACTGCAAAATTGCAAAAAGTGAGGCCCAAATCCATATAGCCATGGCCGGCCACTTTTATAGGGTTTATCATCTGATATTTTCATTATTTTAATGCCAAATAATTCAAACCTAACCCTATGTGGAATGCTATAAATAGATAGTGAAGGCTTCAGAAAATTTACACTTAACACTTTTACTTCTGGTTTCCTTCAGAGAAAAACCTGAGCCTTCTCTTTCTAAACCCTAGCCGCCACCTTCATACTCTTCTTCTTCCTTGAATAATTTCGAACCTCTTAGTGATAGAGTAGTGCCCACACACAGCAAGTAATACCTCAATCATAGTGAGGAAGATCGTGAAGAAAGACATTCAACAAGAAGGAGATTCAACATTAAAGGAAGGAGATAAAGAGATCCAGGTTCAGATCTTGATAATACTCTGCGACAAAAAGGATACAAGGGTTAGAGATCTGAACGGAAGGAGACATAATATTCCACTGCATCCAATGTAAGGTTTCTCAAACTTTATATGTGTTTATTTTATAATCGTTTTAGAAGTTCATATTTAGGGTGTTAATCAACATACTTGTGAGTAGATCTAAGATCCTGGTAAAATAATTTCCAACAGTTTTCACCACTAAACTCAGCTCGTCAAGGAGAACAACTTACACTAAACCATTTTTCCCGGTTCACTACTTTTTCCGGTGACATTTTTGTAGCTTCGCCCCTTTCCGGCGACTTTCCGGTGACCAATGCACGGATTTGACAAACGTGAATTATTTCCATCTTAGTGATAATTTCCTGTAAATATTTAGAAAATTATTCAATTTAAGTTGTTTCAAAATTAATTTAAATTAATTTACAACTCAAATTTAATTTTCTATAAATATATATTGCATTTCGAAAAATTGAAGTATATAAGAATACTATTTTTCGAAAAATGCTTTAAAATAAAATAAAATAAATTCTGGAAAAATTATCTTAATGTTATGTTGGCCCAAAATTAATTAATAAAATTAATTTACAACAAAAATATAATTTTCCTATTTAATTAAATATGAAGAAAAATTTCAAATATTTAAGTATCATGATGAAAATCAACTTAAATATTAATTTTCTATTTAATTAAATACACTACAAAAAAACTTCAAGCATTACAGATAATAACTATCTAGACTTTCATTGACTAATTAATTCAATTTCTAATTATAATATATTTTAATTCATTTATTTTAATTAATCATTAAATGAAAAATCATTGATTTAAGTTGATTTAATATTAAAATAAATAATTTTCAACTTTAATCTATTTTTCAAGTAAAATTTGAAATTTCTGCAATAAATGCAATTTCAAAATTGTGGAAAAAAGATTAATAAAATAAAATAAAATATATTTTGAAAATTATTCGGATTTAAGTTATTCTGAAATAAGATTCCAAACTTAAAATAATTTTCCACTTTAATTAAATAACATGAAAATAACAATATTTAAGTATCATGATGAAAATCAACTTAGATATTGAAATTTTCAATTTAATTAAATGTATTAAATTCAAGAAATAAATAATTAAGTATAGAGGAAACTTAATTATTAATTCTAGTTTAATACTAGGAAAATATACTAAACTTAGATTGTACCAAAATTAATTATTAAACAATTAATTTCACAATCAATGATATTTTCCTATTTAATATTAGAAATAATAACTAGTATAGAAATAACTATCTAGAATATATATCATTAACTAAGTGTTTTTCTAAAATTAACTTTAAAATATTAAATGAAAAATAAATTTCATATATTTTAAAAGTTAATTATGTTGCTAATTCAATTTTAATTAGGTTAGACTAATATAATTAACCTAATACAATTATTTAAATAAGGCAAATGTGCCTTCACAATTGGGGTAGTTCATGTGAGGGGGAGCTGGGTTCAGTATGTCGTACCCACTTCTATTGGCCCCCCAACTCTCACACAAGGCCCAAAAGAGAGGAATTTAACCTTTAAATAAACAATTGTTATTCATTGAATAAGCTCAAATCTAATTGGGCCTAAATAAAATTACTTATGTCAAATTTTATTTTAGCAACCTAGTTCATTTACTTAGTAAAACTTAAATGGGCTTCCTATATGCATCTAAGCATAATAGCAAACATATTGGCTCACACAGGTCAAATGATTTGGATGGACCCTATCATGTTACTAGGTTTACACAGATGAAAGAAGTACAAAAAATTACCTGTTACAAATTATTTATAAGATCTATTGACAATTGAACTATGATTAAAATCAGATCATTGGATCTGTCAACAAGTTAATCATAGCAATTAAGATCAAATAAATAATAGGTTTGTTAAAAAGAATTTTGAATAAACAATATAAATAAACAAATATTGTCCATGTAACAGATGTGAAATAAGATATTAATATAATTAAATTATTATTCTTAAACTAACCAAATAAATTTTGAAAATTTAGGGTTGTTAAAACAAACCTTAAAATCTCAAAATAAAGGAAAAATATCTAGGTTTATTTGAATCAAATTGAATTAAATATCAAATAAGATCAATGATTTGAAAGAAAGAATCTTCAATATCACTTTCAAATCTTATAATTTAATAAAATAAACCAATTTTAAAATAGATTTGGTTAGATAATTATTATTTTAGGAATAAAATAATAAATAAAAAATAATTACCATAATTATATGTCAAAATATCTTAAATTAAGCAATATTCAAATCTCTACAAAATATCTAAGTTATTTAAATATTTAAGATATGATTTATCAATTTCTAATAAGGAAAAAAATGATATATATATAGAAAAATATCAATTTTAAACTTATAATTTATAAATAATTAAATATTTAACAAAATAACAAATTTGAATTTGAAAATATTATGGTAAAGTGTATCCATAAAAATATCGATGTTAATTTCAAATTTATTAATTATTTAATTTTTCATATAAGATAATTTTAATATAATATTTTAAATAAAAAGACAAAGTTATCTTCTAATTTAAAATATGTTAAATATCAAAAATTCTAATCTTATAATTAAATAATAATATAAATATTAAAGAAGTTAACAAATTTTTTAAATCTGACCATAATAGGAAATATTCCAAAATAGAAATATATATAAAAAAAAGGAAATATTTCAAATTGGAAATATTTAAAATTGGAAAAATCTAAAATTAGAAAAATTAAATTTTGGGAAACTATCCATGAAAAAATTGAATTTTTGGGGGAAAACCCCAAAAAATCGCAATTTGTGGGGAACACCATTGAACCCCGATTTTCTAAAAATCATAACTTTTTAAATTTTTATCGGAATTGAGTTCCGTAAAAACAAAAATTACTTAATTTTTCACAAGAAATCCAAATAAAATTATTTAAAAAATAGAAAAATTATTTTTTATGGAAAAAATTCGTACAACATAAACATTCATCACATAAGCACATAAACCAACATGCATGAAACCATCCAAATCAACACAAAACATATAAAACATCGTTTTAATTCATATTACATGAAAGTAAATCATTACCATGGCTCTGGTGCCAGTTGTTGGAATTATTTTACCAGGATCTAGATTTACTACCAAGTATGTTTGATTAACATCCTAATATGAATTCTAAAACAATGAAATAAACACATAAGAGTTTAAGAAAACCTTACATTGGGTGCAGCGGAATATAATGACTCCTTCCATTCAGATCTCTAGCCCTTGATTCCTTTCTGTGGCAGAGCATTATCAAGATCTGAATCTGGATCTCTTTCTCTCCTTCTTTGATGCTGATTTTCCATAGTCTTACATACTATGATTGAGGTACCACTTGATGTGTGTGGGCACTACTCATTCACTCAAGGAATTTTGAAATTTAGAAGAGAAGAAAAGAGAGAGGAAAGTAGCGCTCAAGAATTCTCTCTGAAAAGAATGAGATGCAATTGTGTGTTGTTTCCTGAAGCCATTACTTTCTATTTATAGAATGCCCTCTAGGTTTAGGTTACAACTGTGTGGCATTAAAATAATGAAAAAATAAAATGGTAAAAGCCTATGCATAGTGGGCGCCCCATATAAGGAAATTGGGCCTCACTTTGCAACTTTCCCATTTTGTTATTTTCCATTCTCATTTTCTCAAAAATGCCAATTTTACCAATTTAACCATTCAAATGCCAATTCTAATTATTTAATAACTTAAGAATAATTATTAAATAATATTGTCTTAATATATTTATTAATTTAGACATATAAAATATATTAATTAATAAATAAACCTAGAATCTCTTTTCTTTACAATTTCGCCCTTGCTTAGTGAAAATTCATAAAGTAGACATAGTCTAACTTTAGAATTATAATTGATTAATCAAAATCAATTAACTGAGTCTTACAAGCAGTATGGTCTCAACTAGTATGGGGACCATGGGTCTATATAACCGAGCTTCCAATAAGTCGAACCGAATTTACCAAGTAAATTCCCTAACTTATTAATTCCTTATTGAATCCACTCTTAGAACTTGGAATTGCACTCTCAGTCATATAGAATGCTCTATATGTTCCACGATATAGATACGTCATTAGTTATCCATTGTTATAATCCTAATGTGATCAATGATCCTCTATATAGATGATTTACACTGTAAAGGAATTAAATTACCGTAACACCCTACAATGTATTTTATCCTTAAAACACTTAACCATGTATAAATGATATTTCAGCTAAGTGAAATGAGTACTCCACCATTTATTTTCGTTTGGTTAAGCTCGAAGGAAATCATCCTTTACTTTCTATTCACCAGATAGAAGCTATAGATTCCATATTTATGTTAGCGCTCCCACTCAATTGCACTACCGTGTTCCCAAAATGTATGTATCACCCTGACCCAAAAGTAGGCTTAACTAACAAATCAAAGAACACGAATAACACTCTTGAGATTGAACCTAATCATATCAGGATTAAAATCATTTGATCTAGGATCAACAGGTGATATTGAATTGAATAGATATTACGGTAAGTTCTAATATATCTAATCAAAGTTCAATATCGGTCCCTTCCGATGTATATTCCATACATCCGATAATCGTAAACTTTGCCAATGTCCTGGAAAGGACATAACACTTTTCCAAGGTGTAAGAATACCTATCGCTGATTATACCATGTCAGTCTAAATCCAGTGTTCTGACAAATCAGGGAATAAACTTTCGAACATATAATTAAGATTATATTCCACTGTGCTGACAACACTATAATCATTAACAAATTCATATATTCTGGACTTAAATAGAATTCATACATCATATATACATAATCATGAAATAAATCATGTGAACCATGCAACATAAAATGTTATTTCTGATCTTTATTAATAAGTAAATCTGATTATATTGAAATGGGTTTTATTTAGGGCACAAAACCCAACAAACTCCCACTTGCACTAATATAAAACAAAATGTGTATTTCAAATAATCTCAACACCTTGATATACAAATCAAGTGTAATAGTAGTAAACTCCTCGTAATAAGATCTGACAGGTTGAATTAAACACAACCTCTTCTCCACCATTACTCTTCCTTAACCACAAAATCCTTGATAATGTGAAATTCCTCTCTATATGTCTACTCTCTTGGGATACTGAATTCTATACTTTTGGCAACTACTTTTTGGTTATTCAGGAAGTAACACTAGTAGTTAAGACAAGTTGGAACAGTGCCACAATTGTATAGAACTTTCCTAGGACTGAATAAGTACCTTTCGTGCAACTTTAACATTCAGTCTCTCTCTGGTAGACTAAGAGATTTCAGATAGGTTTTTACACATCTCCAAAATCACTACTCCACCCCCAGAGTAATCACCATCTTATCAGCAGACTTTCTAGCACAAAGGCAAGTCTCGAAATCTGATGTGGTGTAGTCTAAGAGTTTTAAACACACCCTTATTGACTAACATATAGTTCCTCTTCTTAATCTTAAGATTTACTTGATTGTCTTCCAATGTTCCTCTCCGGGATTAATCTGATACCTACTCATTACTCCCACTCAACAGCAGGTGTCTGGTCTAAGGCATACTAAAGCATATCTGAGACCTCTCACTGTTGATTTAAGAAATTCTTTCATGGCTTTATCTTTTCTAGAATAGTTGAGACTTTTCCTTAGATAAATAAAATCTATGCTTAGAAGTTGTGAAGCTTCTATAGATTGCCATTGGAAAGAAAATGCTTCAGCATCTTACTAAAGTAAGTTGCTTGCATTAGAGTAAGTAATTACCAGGTATACCACAAGCCATAGGTTTAGATAGACTCAAACCTATAATACTAGGAACAGGAAGTTTTGTTGAGTCCATTGAATAGACTTATTAACGAAAATTTCCTTTTATGTCCTTGTAATAGAAAACTTTAGGTTACTCCATGCGAATGGATTAAACCATAGTTCTCTTGGCTTTCTTTTAGTTTCTTATCTTGACAATCCATTACTTGTTTAAACTCACAATGGATTTTAATCACTAGTGTCTTCCAAGTCATAAGAAGAGTGAGTTCCTAGAAACTCTCCCACTACGACAAGGTACCGTGAACTATGTCTAAGAAAACTAAATGGTATTGACCTCTTCGGTTGTGTTAAGACAACAGAGGCAGTGGGATCATCTTGTAAAGAATAAGATGATAGAACACTTATGGAATCAAGAAAAAATATCTCCTTTATTTGCTACTTTATTTTCAGACTTAGTCATTTTCTTAGAAAAGTAGTATTTGTTTAAACAAACACTTTCTTATCTAATGACTATGGGATGGTCCACCCCTAATCACTTAGAATAGCAAACAAATATGCAAATCAGGGTTAGCATTTCTAGCTTTTCTTAAGATTTCGATTAGGTCATCCATGAATCTAGTAATGATTTACATTAAGTATACAACCATTGCATCATTCTGAAATTATATTACCATTGAAAGATTTAGGCAATGACTAGTAACAAATTATCAATATGCAAATCGAATTTTTGGGGAGGTAAGTTTGGATATAATTCAAAAATCAAATTAATGATCTTCGAACTGCATATCAAATAACTATTTCTCCACCCCTATCAGTTCGCAAGATCTTTAAGCACTTACCTTAATGGTTTTCCACCATTGCTAGAAATTCATGAAATTTTTCAAACATTTCAAATTTCTTTTGCATAAGGTAAAATCTAGAGTGATCGTTTTAAGAATACAACGAAAACTCATGTCCACCCCTGAATGTACATCCATCTGCGAATGAGATGAACTTACTTTCAGTGGATATAGGCATATTAACTCTTTGCAGAGATTGATCTTGTCAAAACCACTATGAACAAGATACAAAAGCCATAGATTTATTTGGTTGTGTCTCTTGATGACTTGATTTAGTTACATCAAAGAGTTCTTAGAATAGTGCAAGTGGATTCTGGTCACAGAATACTCAACTAATACAGTTTGAATCCATTGATAGAAAATAGTTATTAAACACTTGTGAAAGTGTAACTGTAAGATGAGTAATTTTTTATTGGACCACCACTACTAATTTAACTCTAAGTTGATTTGCCCATACAAGTAGGAGATTTCTAAGATTGAGCATTTATATCATTTTGGGATAGAATTTCGGGCATATAATCATATTCGCCATTTAATTTCTTAAGAGAAAATATAGAATGACTTTATATGATTTATAGACCATTCATCCAATAATATGTCATTGAGCTAATTCGAAATGAATAAGCTAAGAGGAATTAGGATAATTTCGTTTTAAATAAGAATCCAACGATGCTCCGATTAGCGAGAGTCAAAGTAATCTTATTTATACAATCTTCTTGTTTCATATTGTAAAATACTAAGGTGTCATCAATTGATGAACAGCTAGATGTTGCATATACAATATTTATCTTTCGAGATCTAACACTATTATGTTAGTCTAATGGTGAAAATCCATTAGGGATTTATCTCATTAGAAAAACAAACCAAGTTAGACCAACAATAAAGATTCGAAATTAAACTACAATTTAATAATAGAAAATAACATGGTTCAATATAAATTCATACACAATTCAGAAATTATTAATCACATAGCAAGTAGGAATGATAAGTGAAAATACTAAAACATACAATCCTAAATAATTTCCAAGGTCTTCAACAAACTGATATTAGTGTCCCGTTTAGGCGAGAGTCAGTGATACCATCCATTGAATAGAGTTGTCAGCTCATCTAAAATGATAAACACCCCCAAGCGGCGCCGCTCCTCTCGCCGCCGTTAGCTTGGGATCGCAAGTCAAAGTTTGGGGTTCCAAACTTTGAACGGATTTTCCGGTCACCTCCGGCGTCCGTTTGATGAGAGGTTTTCACCACTAAACTCAGCTCGTCGAGGAGAACAACTTACACTAAACCATTTTTCCCAGTTCACTACTTTTTCCGGTGACATTTTTGTAGCTCCGCCCCTTTCCGGAGACTTTCCGGTGACCAATGCACGGATTTGACAAACGGTTGGCATGGGTGTGATCTACTCGTCGAGGTGGTCGTTTTGATATACACTACTCCTATTTTCGGCGACGTTTCCGGTACACCAATTTTTACCGCCACCGATTATTAATGTACACCGCTTAGGTGAGGCTTCGGAATCCCAAATTTTAAATATAGTCATATTATATGTCGTTGGACTCGGTTTTGAATGTAGAATGCGATGATGATAATTATTTAACCATATGATGGTATAGGTGAGAGTAATATGTAAGTTTGGACTAAACAATTGGAGCTCGCGACTTAAGAGCTTAAGATTGTCTTTTGGAAAAAGTTTAACGACTCAGAAGAGGTAGGGACTCAACTTGATTATTGGACTTGATTTTTTATATGCTTTGTATAACATTAGACATATTCCAATTTTTATAATTTACAAAATTGTTTGAAAAATTGAAAACTTAATCTGCATATTTTTCTGGACTGTTCTGGGGCACTGAGTGCCAAATATATTTTTGTGTGCAAATATTTATGCAGGTTATGATTTTTGGGTTTATTCAAAATACAACTGTTATGCTGCCGAATTTTCTAGAAAATAAAAAGGAATATGTTCTTTTGTTATGCTTATTATTTGCCTGCTTTGGTTATACTGATGAGAGCCATGTTGATCATGTTTGGTGCATATTTTTGTTTCACGACCTAGACTCTGTGTCATCATAGGTAGATCAGGTGTGCACTCACCTGTAGGTGAAAGACCTAGAATCTGTACAGGGAGTGAATTAAATCTGAGCCCCGGTATTATGGTGGATATCAGATGCGACACCCGGTTTTGGATGTCGTTTTCTATGATTGGTATTGAGAGTTAGGGGTCTAGTGGACGGTGTGATATGCATTTGATGTTTGATTTATGATTATTTGTGGTCTCTCTACTTTATTTATACATATTGATACTGTTGATGAGATATTTTATTTTTACAAAGCTAACCATGCAGGAATTTTATTAAACCAAGGGTCCTTTGATATTAGTTGTTTTCCTACTGGGCTTTATAAGCTCACCCCCTATTTTCTCCCATTCCAGGAACTCAGTTTGAGGCTAGTTGATGAGGATGGTACCGTTGGGAAAGGAAGTCGTTATTAGTTTAGTCTTATTTTACTCTTTCATCTTCTAATGAGACTGATTTTGTATTTAAGTTGGAATGGATGGTCTGGATGACTTAAATTAGCTATGTACTAGTTAATAATGAGGAATGATGGATGCTAGGTATTATTTTGGTATTTTATTGACTTATTAAATCTATCTATTTGGTGATTACATAACTGTGGGGATATTACTGTTCTTTTATATTGATGAGTGGTCCTGATTTTGTTACTAATATTTTCTTATTAATATAGGAGTTAATCCATATCTTTTAAATTAGTATTTTGTAATATAAATAAAAGGATCATTTATAAGCTTTATTTTCCTACAAGGGTCAAAGTGTGACCTTTGACCACCCAAATTATGGATATTACACATCTGCCACAACCTAGGGCTCGGGTCGTGACAAGTGGTCCCCAAGAAACACTAGGGTTTCTGTATTCCCTCTTTTCCCATCAGAGAAAATACTTTAGTAATACAGTGTATGAAGATCAAAACCTTTTCTGCAATTTCCAACAATGGCTTTAGGTTAGTGCTTCCGCTTATCTTTTATCATAATCTTCTTCTTTAATTTGGCAAAAGCTATATAGATTTATGATTTAAGGTTTTCTATATTAAAGCACTTTTAGAAATATATTTAGATCTATGATGTATATATTTCTTGAGTGTTTTATAAATCCTAACAGATATTGCTTACATGTTTTGCCTTAGAGATCCAGCTTTGACAGGTTCATAGCCTTCATTTTTCTAAATGAGCCACTCTTTAATACATTCTAGGCATCTATTGCTATAATGGCATGATCAATACCCCCCTTTTGTTCTCCACACAACAAGCAATTTTGAGCTATAGTGAGCTCAAACTTCACAACTCTATAGTGTGAAGTCTCTGTCATATAACCAACCACATGATAAATCTGTGTTTGGGAATGATTAATCTATCCCAAACAATTTTGTCCGAAGGTACTTTTTCTTCCTATTCTAATAACTTCTAATACCCAACTCGAATGTTGTATATTGTTGGGAGATAAAACAATCTTGACTCATCTTCTCTCTAAAAGCATTTTTCACAGCTACTAAGCGTTTCCAATACCAGTTGCAGTGTGGATGAGTACTATACTCCCACCAAATAAACACTATTTATCCATTTAATAAACAACTTGTTTTTTTTTCTTGGAATTACCTAGACATATTTTCTCATTGCAGCTAGATTCCAATCTTGAATTTTTCTAAATCCCAAGCTACCTATTTTTTTAGGAAGACATATATTATTCCAATTTCCAAGCAACTAAGTCAGGAGCTAAATAATATAAAACCCCCTATATAAAAAAGCTCTACAAATTACTTCAACCTCTCTAAGAAATTTTTTGGGGAAATGATAATTTGCGGCCAATAAGAGTGTATTGAGATTAGAACTGAATTAATTAATGTTATACTCTCCCCATATATGTTTCTCAAGCTCCAGATTTTAACTCTATGAGTCATTTTCTCCAATATACTATTACAATCATTAGTTGATTTTTTTGGAGGGGAGTTGACTTCGAGAGAAAAAAGAGACTTTAAGCACTCATTTAACTTCTTCATCGGCCATACCTTCACAGCACATTATTAGTTTTGCTTCACTCGACATTAATTCCAAAGTAGATGAGAGCACCTTTAACCCTCACAACATGAGTAATATGGAAATATAATCTCCATTGCAAAATAAGAAGAAGTCATCTGCAAAATACATATGATTGAGCTTTAAAACTGAGCACCTATCATGATATTCAAAATTGGGCCAAACTCCTACTTTGATCATAATTCTAGACAAATATTCCATGCCTAGAATAAATAGGAGCAGGTACATAGGATTCCCTTGCCTAAGTCTTCTTTTAGCCACAAAGAATCCATACATTGAACCATTAAGAAACATAGAGAATTTAGGTGTTTTGATACATATCATTATGATCCAAAGGCATTGAGCATCTCCTTGATAAAGTCCCACTCTATTGTGTCATAAGCCTTCCTCAAATAAATTATTATCATACAACTAGGTTTACAATTTTTCCTTCCATATAATCTCATAAGATCTTGACAAACCGTTATATTATGTGTTATCTACCTGCCCTAATCGATTATAAGATACAGTAATTATCGTTATGTAATGAAATGGTAGTCTTATAGACAATGTTAGAAAGGTTGTTTTATCGAGCAACTGTGGGAAAAGTGTTTTATCGAACAACTGTAAGTCATGACTATAATCTGAAACCATTGTTAGATTTATTACTTGTCGGTTACCTCATTATAGGTAACGACGGTGACATTGGATGCCTGGTTAGGCTTATTAGGGTTGCTTTATTACACAACAATGGGAATATTTACTTTATAAAGTAATGATAATAGCTTGTCTTATTAGACAAAATACATGTGTAATACTAGATGTTTGTATACTTAAGATTATTTATGCTAGTTGTTTGCTATTATCTGGCACTACAAAAAAATTTACTTAGCCACAACAAAATTTGTGACTAAAGATAAAAAAAGTTGTGGCTAATTATAAATTATTATTATTATTATTGTGTTGTGACTAAAAGGTCCGTGACTAAAAGTATTAGTCACAAAAATTACAATTTATTGTGACTAAATGTATTTTTTTAGTCACAATATTTGTTGTGTGACTAAAATTAAATTAGTGACAACTTGTAACTAAATACTATGTTTTAGTCACACGTAATTTTTATTGTGGTTAAAAATCACATTTAATCACAAAAAATTTATGTTGTGACTAAAAGGTTGTCACTAAAAGTAGCAGTTTTTTGTAGTGTGGATGTATCTGAATGATTGATATCTGAATTTAATTGTATGATCATGTTTGGTTATATTTGAACTAAAATGTAGGTTGTTATATTTATGTTTTTCTTGATAAGTCTCTGTGACTCACGGGTGCTTTGTGGTGCAGGTAAGAAAATTTCTGGATTAGGACAACTATGAGTTAGAGGTCTTCCCCAGCAAATGTAAATATCAGCTTATCCGATCGGTGGTGCTGAGTAGTCGGGGTTTTTGGTCTATGGAAACTCTGTAAAGTATAAGTGTTTGGCTGTAAAATTTTAATAGTCTTCGTAATATTTTTAAAAGGGATCCTTAACCCTAATTTTTGTATAATGCCAAAAAGGTGATTTTTATATTTTAAAGTAATTAAATAAAGTTTTAATTAAGTCACAATTTTTTTTAAATCGTTAGTTTATTATTATAAATTAATAAATTATAAAAGCACACACGTGACATCCCTACAAGTCAAAGTCAGGACGTTACAAGTAAACTTAACTTCAACAAAAATTACAAAGCTTAAAATTTCTTGAAGGATCATAAGCAAATCAAATATATATTAAGACAATCAAAATCTACAATAACTAATAACAATTTTCACAATAAATTATTCAGAAGTTTTTTAAAATTTATAAAATATTTGGAATAAGTACAATATGTATGTTATATATATAATAATAATGATAAGTGCAGACATAAATTACACACAAATTTGAGACACATGCAGCTATATATAACAAGTCATTTTAATTGGATAAGTATAAGGTTGATTTTAGGTAGCAGCGTGTGGGTGGGGTTGGAGTGTTTAAACTTGGGAGAGAGTGTAAATTTCATTGGCATTTAAAAGTGGAGGAAGTGTGGAGTCAGGAGTGGGACGCAACTCGATCAAAGTAGCATAAGAAGCAGTGATGTTGATGATATAAACTTGCATACCACTCCCAAAAGGTGGGATTATGGGTTTAGAATAAGCATTTCCATCTATAAACACTTGAAACGACCTCTTTTGTATACTGGAATCCAACAATGTGACTTCAGAGAAGTAGAGTGCCATGTAGATCCCAACTTTGGTGGCAGGCAAACGATTGGTGAATATTCTCATACTAGTAATTTGGTTGAAAGTGGCAGCAGTTCTAAACACAGCTTCTGGTGGCTTATCTTCTGCACTGCTAACATCAATTGGTGACGTTGCTTCCTTTGAAACTTTAATTGACCCCACACCATTTGCAGGAAGCCAATGCCGATCGTAAACATCATCTGGGTACCTATCGCATATGTATAATAAATATAATCAGAATTTAATTTACTACTGCACTGCACTGCATGCATATACGATGTATATAATAAATATAAGATTTTTTAAAAATTCAAAAACTAACCAAACTAATTAAATGTTCAATCCAAATCATTCCACTTAAGAACCAATTGGTTTGGTTCAAACCTATGATTTGTATTTAGTAATTCATCTAAATTCTTTAAGTAATTTTTTTTCAAAGGTTGTAATGCATCTAATATATTAAATAACAATAAAAGAATATTCTTAAAATAATATTAAGTGAATATCAATAATATGCGTAAGATTATTTCCAAATATCACTATTCCATAAAAAAATATGTATATATAGAACAATTAGACGGTTTGATTATTTGGTTTGAATGGTGGTAATTTTAAAACTGTTACTAAACCAGAGAATTATAAAGGACATCCAGATTGACACCAAATTTATTTGGTTTAGTCTTAAATTATTGGTGTAAATTAGCTGAGGTTTGGAACCAGATGGTATAATAAACAGCTAGCCCTGCTTTTTTTTTTTTTTTAATTATTATTTATCTTTTCGGCACATAAATAAATCGTAATTATATATATATATAAATAGGGTAATAGTACCCATTTTATATCCATTATATACGTACGTACCGGATAACCTGAGTTCCCTGAGAATGTCTTTGCACCTTAACCATTGCAAATTTTGAGTGGACGCGGCTGTACACAGTAGCATCTAAGCTTCGGATTGCAAGCGTATTTATGAAGGGATTCTGATCTAGATAGGTTCGAACAAGACATATATTAGTTGCCTTAGACTTTGGAAAATACAAGACCTCATAACCAACATGCCTATTCGAATTTAGAGACATGTTAACCGTAGCCCAAAAGTTGCCATCGAAGTAGATGTCAAAAGTGGGAGGGGAGTCCATCCCATCGTAATCTCCATAGAAAAATGTTGCACGCACCAAAATTCGTCGGTCTTTGTGATCATCTTCGCCGAGGTTGATGGTGTAGCAGTACTTATTCTCGTCAAGTGTTGGGAAAGCTCTCAAAGATGTTGTTAGATGGGACCCATCTGGGCTGCTGAACTTAGTCTCTCTGGAGACGCCGCTGCTGACGTAGTCATCATCTTTCACCCAAGTTACGGAGTCTATAGTTCTGCCACCCGAGCCACCGCAGTCGATGCTCAGAAACACACCAACGCACCAGTGGTATTGCGTTAGTGTTATCACAACACTTAGCCAAACCAACCATATACCACTATTACTACTACTACTTGTGCTAGTATTACTTCTTATCATCATAATTATTCTTAGCTTTGTGTACGTATCAATATCGCATTTCAAAGCATTATATTTATACATGTATTAATTACAGTATTTGCCTCAAGTTTGACTATGTTTTTATTTTATATTTTATATAATATATACATTTCAATGAGACATGTTCTGCGGCCTGCAAAACACCGTGGCATGTTATTAGTTTAACATAGAATAAGGTCCACATCAAAAAGTACTATTGTTGTACCAATAAATATCACTCATATATATTTTAACTGAGAAGTCTACGACACAGCACAATAGCTTTTAAAAACTAATAATAACCGTAGGCCAAATTTTTTAAAAACATCAAAAATGTTATTTTCTATTTCAAAAACAATTTTAAATTTTGTCCAACATATCTATTTTACTTTTTCTCTCTCATACTCGGGGTCTGGGTCTGGAACCAAGGTAAGAGATTGGGTCCGAGTCTAGGGTCTAGATCAGGTTCAGGTCTGAGGTTCGGCGTTTGAGGTCTTAGGTCCGACGTCCGAGTCCAGCTCCAAGTCTCGTCTAGGTCTATGTAATGACCGTATAATTAGACATAAAAATTAGCATATTATTAGTGATTAAATTACTATTTATGATCATTATCAAAAAAAAAATTACTATTTATGATTATATGTGCATAGTGTAAAAATAAGTCTATTGTCAAAAATAGGCATTAGCGATATAATTTCTCAATTATAAAATTTTTATTGAATTCTAAGTGTGTCATACATGTTATATATGAAATTTGTTATTTTCATGTTTTATGACCGATAACAGTAGAAATTCAACAGATTGGTCATTATTGTCACTTTGATACGATTTAGTATCTAAGATTTAGCAGTTGGGCAAGATTTATGGACAGATAGAATACTGATCGTTATGTGGGTATTATTTGGTTATGACGATTTTATCTCTAGGTTTGAAGATGACTTAATGGTGAATGGACAGATAGAATACTGAGGTTATGTGGGTATTATTTGGTTATGATCATTTTATCTCTAGGTTTGAAGATGACTTAGTGGTGAAGTAAGGACAAAATAATCAATTGCCAAATAAGTTATATTTCACTACTATAAAATTGGTTTTCCCATCGGTTTATAAGTGTCTTTTATACTATTTCATATCAGTTTCTAAAACCGTTAGTTATGTGGGTGTCATAAAAATGTGAAACTTTAAAAGACGGTTTATAACTGTTGGGAAAAAATATTTTAAATGACGATTTACAACTGTTCAGAAAAGTCACTTTAAATGACTATTTATAACCGTCGACAAAGTATTATATAAATATATTCTTTATAAATTAATTTATAAAGAATAAATGTAATTGTTTATTTATATGAGATTTTCTTTATTTAAAAACAAACTTATTAATAAAGAAAAATATGAATAAAATTTGTAACTATTATTTTTAAACCTTAAAAGTTTCACCATTTCAAAAAAAAAAAAAAACCCTACAAATTCTGATTCCGGCCGTGTTTCATTTTTATTGAAGAAAATCCCATAACGTGTTGTACATCCCAAACCACCATTGTCGCTTCTTTTTTTGAAGAAAAGCTCGGAAAATGGGTTCTCCACCCTCAAAAATCCCAGACCCGAAAGCTCCATCTTTTTTCCCTTTGCCCTCCTTCTCTTTCGTTTCTATTCGTCGCAGGCCTTCCTCACAACACCACAATGGGCCACCTTTGGTCGTCGTCCACTAGAGTCAAGGCCACCATGGGGGTTCTCGGCTCGGGCCACCTCTGCTCGTTGAGTCAAATAATTTTTAGAGAAAGAGTATGAGCTTTAGGGGTTCTCGGCTCAAGGGTCACGACGATGAGACGAACTAAGTTCGTCACTGGCCAGAGGTTGTTGGCCCTGGCTTGGTTCCGACGCTGCACAACCAGAACATATAAAGAGAGAGGTCACGAAAGAGAGAGAAATGAAATTAGGGCTTTCAATTTGGTTTTTCTCATTAGGGTTACACCATTTTCTATATATGCCCTATTTAATTTTACCTCTTATTAATTATTTTATTATTTATTTATTTAAGATAAAACAAAATCTGATGTAAAATAACATGCTAAAAAGAATCCTTCCCAACAGTTTACAACTGTTGGGAATATTAAGTATACCCAACAAATTCCCAACAAATTATAAACAGTTGGGGTTAACTTTTTTTTTAAAAAAAAAAAAGTCCATTTAGTATGGCCCACGGTTCTCCACCATAGGCATTGACTTTTTCCAGCAGTTTCTTTCTTTCGGTACTAAATCGATGGGAAAAACTTCTACTTACCTATTCCAATATTTTCATATTTGACCCTCTTATTAACTGTTGGAAAAATTCAATTTTGTAGTGTTAATTTCATCTTTAGAGATTATTATTTTTTTAAAGAATAAGTTATCAGAATATATTATATTATTCATGAACCTTTTAGACAAAAACAAAGTTAGAACCAAAACCAACTTACTCTCTCCTAACCCTCTCTCACTCTCTCGGCCTAACCTAAACCAAAGAGGAACAAGAGAAATTCGAACCAAGTTCTTTAGTTTTTGATAAGGTTTTCAACTAGACTTTGAGGTGTATTTATTAGCCAAGATCGAAGGTAAAATCCTAGACTTTTATCTTGTCTTTGGAAGAGAAAGTTTGGTTTTATGAGTAAATTTGAGGTATTTAGTTATGTTTGAGTTTGATGGGTTACAAACTATTTTAAAGTTTCTTGTGGCTGTTTGTGATTGATTTTAAGAGCGTAGTAGCTGTTGTACGTAGTAAACGTTGGGTGAGTTTTAGTTTTAAAATTCAAACTTAGCTCAGCAATGGTGGATTTTTTATGTCTTTAATTGTTGAATTATGTTTAGAACATAATTTTAGGGTGCTCTGGAAAGTTTGAGCAGGTTTGGGGTTGAAATGAGGTTTGAAAGATTGAGTTTCGAAATTCTGCTCAGAAACAGTTCACCCTTTCTGAGGAAAAGGTTTACCCTTTCTCTAGGCAGGCCCTGGGTAAACGGTGACCCATTTGGGGTGATTTTTAGGTACCTCAATTTTTATGTTTTCTCGATATTTAGGGTACTTTCATGCTATTGATCAATAGAAAATTTTAAGATTATGAGTTTAGGTCCCCAAAAGTGTTTTAGCGAGACACTTACCAGTTTTACGTTAATGTGCCTTAGGGCCTCCAACCGTTGAGTAATTTTTCCACTCAGATTAACCGGCACACCTAATTACAAAATTGAGGCAAGATTAGTATAATAGATACACATATCCACATGTTTCAAAAATCCATCAGATTAACATATCATGGTATGGTGTACACAAAGTTGCACTGGAATACCAACAAATATATGTTACGCTTTGCAAAAAGTATGAACTTATAATGCTACCAACACTAGTACGCCTACAGTACTGATCAATGCATGTGGTATTATGATTAGGTTGTACTTTCAGGAAGTACAAACTAGTGCTACCAACACTAGTACGTTTAGAGTAGTACTGAGTGCATGTGATATTATGGCTAGTTGTACTTATAGTATGGATTGATGCTACCAACACTAGTATGCCTAGAGTACTAAGTGCATGTGGTATTATGGTCAATCATACTATAGTCAAGAACGTTCGAGACTCATACGCAATGGACGCGGGTCATAGACTCATGGTAATTAGGTGTATGGACGTCTAATTACAAGTCGGATATATGTTTATGTTTTATATTTTTTTACTGAGTCTGTCGACTCATATTATATATGTTTTCTTGTGTAGGTGTAAGGGCAGGACTAAAGCTGAACCACAGTGAGTTTGAAGTTCGGTAATAATTGTATATATCGGGACGGTTAAACCTAGAGTGTTTAGATCTTCGAGCAACATGGGCTCAGTTTTATTAGTCATTGATCGACATATTTTGTTATGTTGTCTTTTGTTATGTTTGAAAAATAAACTTGGATCCCGAGATTTGTAAATCTTATGTATTTGTAAAGTATATTTATGAAAGTTTTTATTAAACAAAATTTTATATTAAACCCTTTGATTAGCAAAATATTTGCACAATAATTAAGAAAATACAGTAACGTGCCTAAGCTAGTAGGGCATTACAGTCTGGGTCCGGTCCGAGATCCTGTATTTGGGTCTGGAACCTGGTCTGAGTCTGGGTCCGGGTTCGGGTCTGAAATCTAGGTCTGGGTCCGTCAACTGGGTTCGGGTCAGGGGTCTGGGTCCAGGTCAAGATCAGGATTCGAAGTCGAGTCTGAGACCAAGGCTGGGCCTAAGTTTGAGGTGGGGCTACATTTATGTCATGGTGGATATATTGAAGTGTTAAAAAATCTAAAAACAATTTTTAGAAAACATTAGCCAAACATTGTTGAATTTTTAAAACACCAAAATAGTGTTATTTATTCTCATTTTTTAAAATATAATTCTGAAAATTGAAAACACAACCAAACAACCTTTTAGAGTTCTAAAAATAAAGTTCAAAGCAGTTTTTTTTACTTTGGGAGAAGGCTCGGGATTCAAACTTGGGACCTCCTCTTTGTGAGGAGAAATGTGAAACTATTAGACTATGCCTATAACCACTCAAAACAATTGTTTTTACACATGTATAAAAAGAAAAGAAAAAATGTGTACGCTTACTACACTAAACACTTTCATCAAATAGAAATCTAAAAAAAAAGGCCTACCCTATTTTAATATTTTTTTTTATAAAAAATCTATAAATGTGATCTATTATTGTGTTTTGCTCAAATATGTGATGACCTAGATTTGATAACTATTTGCACCAATTAATATCGAGTAGTGATGGGCAAAATAAGTAAAAGATATTAGCGGTAAAACCACCTAAATTTTACGATTTATGACACTTAACTCCATAAACCTATTTTTTGATAGCAAAACCTACCAAACACACATTCTATTTTGCTCTTTACACTTCCATCCAAAAATCTTTGTTAAGTGCCATGGTGGACTCCTCATTGCAAAGAAATTCCAAAGTATCTATTACAACATTAAAGAAGAAAGTCAAACCATCTCACAACACGACCTAAAACATATGGATATTAGATAAAAAAAAAATGAGAGATTGACTAAGAAAAACAATCAGATCACCAAAATATTACGAATGATGCTACAAATGAGATTTATTTTTATTTCAATCAAAAACATGCGAAATGATATATCTCAAGAATTAACATGTTCAACTTGTAAAGAGGAAACACAATGAGTGGCTTAATCAATTAACAAGTGAGCAATGATCATTTGAGTAAAGAACAAATTCATTCAACTTCACAATGAGCCATACTTAATAAAAAGATGGGACAACTTCTACCAATCCACATATTCACACACTTGAGAAAGACAATAAACAAGAAATTTTTTTTTTACAGGATTTTGAACCAAGACTTTTCTTCGGTGTGTGCTAGTGACCTCAAGTGAGAACATTGGCTCACTCTCACAATTTTTTTATTAAGCTGCCCATTTTTTTCTGCCTTTTCTATCTTTAGACACTCCGGCTCTTTCTTTTGCAACCAGCTACGACTTTCACTCTCCCTCAGAGATGTAGTCGTCCTCTTTTAATCAGAAATACTAATATAGAAGGAGCATACTACTTATTAGTAAATGGACTAAAGAGAGCTCTTCCCATTGCATCTAAAAGAGGTAGCCTTTTTAGCTGGGAAAAATAAAGGTTCAAAGGATCTTGAAAAATTCACCTATTTAGAGCTTTCTCGATAGAACTGGAGAACCTGTAGATGGGACATGAAATGCCTCATAGAAAAAAAATTATAGCAATCAAGGCTTAGCTGAACAAACTGAGAAAGATAATGATCATATACCACAACGAATTAATCAGATAAAACACATAAAAAAATTCTCAAGTTGCACACATTAATACGAGAATTCAAGGCATTATTAAACAAAAATCCAAGAGAGCATCAATAATAATATGTGATTATCCAATGTACTTTTACTCAACCAATTCTAAAAAATGATATCCATTATCTATATATTTTGAGTCAACATGCATTTTTAGGAATGTTTGTGGAACTTTCATTATCACACATGATGCCACATAAACAAGCAATGAGGAACACTAGACAACATATCATGTGTGTATCATATTTCTTTTGAAGCAAGGGAGTACGATGTACAACATGATCAAAACCAGCATACATTAGGACAAAAACATCATCCTTTCTTTGTTTAAACCCAAGATTCAACAATATAAGGTTTAGAAGACCATACCATAGCACTAATAATAGTGAATGAGCTCTTGAAAGACGAGGTGATGATTTAACACTCTTATTTCTTTTGGTTAAAACTTTTGGAATAGCAGTAAAGTCTCCAATATCTGATTTATCCAATGATGCACTATTACATAGGACAACATTGTCCAACAAATAACTACCATCACTAGATCTCTTCCCTGTTAACACTGAGCACCCATCAGATGAAACTAAACAATGAGTTTTAGAAAAACTTACAGTGTAATTTGCATCACAAAGTTGACTGACGCTTATCAGATTTACCTTGAGCCCTTTCACATACAGTACTTCAGTAAGAGGTGCAGCTCTACTCATCACCAAGTCTCCTTTCCCACTAATCTGGCCCTTATTTCCATCACCAAAAGTGACAGCTCCCTCCTTTGCTTCTTTGTAATTGACTAACAATTTCTTGTTGCCAGTCATGTGTCAAGAGCAACCACTATCCAAGTACCACTGTCCTTCCAGAAATGCAGACAGCGAAACTTGAGCCACCAACCCAACATTCGATTCACGATCACCCCTCAATCTCCACTCACTTCGAGATCCTTCCTTTCGAGTCTTATGGGGTTTTTAAAAACTCTTAGGTCGATTGATCATAGCTTTGAAGTAGTTCTGCAGCTTATAGCATTTGGGTCGAATATGACCCCTCCTGTTACAAAAGTGACACACTGGGATGAATCTCTCCATCTGAGATATATTCTCCGTGGCAATTCTTCTTCCTTCTAACTTCACCTTGGTAGGTCCAGATGGTACATGGAATTTTCCAGTGGGGTCTGAAGACTCAGGTGTCGAGGGAAATGATGATTGCTTGTCATCCTTTTTGTCTAGGTTGATCACTGGTGTAATGGACTCTTCTACCCCCAAGTTATCTCCTTGCTTATACAACATCTTGTATCCGATAGAGGTTCGATCACCATAAGGTTTTTGAAGTTGAAGAGTTTGATTGATGGCAGCCGTTCCTGGAGGGATAAACTCTAAAGCCTGTTTAGCTCTTATGAGTTCAGCTGAAAGCTTGTAGATCTCATTGTCCTTCTCATCAAGAAGTTTGTTGAGATTCTTAACAGTGTCCTCCAGCTTGACTTTTTCAGACTCTATCTGCTCCTTGGCACTATTCAAACCTCTAATTTGCTTGGTCATATATTCCCACTGAGCAAACATCTCTTCATATGCATTTTGTCTTCCATTACTGTCGGCTTCAGACACAGTGGAGACTCCATCATCCTCAGATTCAACAGAATGATGTCTTTGAGCCATGAAAGCCACTACCTGTTTATCCTCATCAAAACTTTTGGTTGCTACAGAATCTTTTTCTTCGTCACTATCGCTCCAGGTGGCAACAAAGGCTTTCTTCTTTTTGAGAGTGTTGGCACACTCGGCCTGAATGTGTCCAAACCCATCACATTCTCTACACTGAATGCCCATGCTCTTATTGTCACTGGGTTGTTGACCATGCGTGAAGTTCTCAAGAGGATTTCTTTTGGGAACATTTTCCTTACCCTCAGAATACACTAATTTCTTGTGCCTTTTTTTCAAGAATTTTGCATAGTTCTTGGTCAGTAGATCTACAGCTTCATCTGAGAAACCAGCAGACACATCTGGGATAAACTTCTTTTCTTCTTTGTGAATGAACGCAATACTGTTGTCCCCTTTTTCTTTGTTCACATCCTTCTTTTTTTCTTTCTTCCACCTTGTTAAGGACACTTCATAATTCTGCAAGGATCCAATCAGTTCATCAAGATCCAGTTCCTCCACGTTTCTCATTTCTTCAATGGAGGTTACTTTAGACATAAATCTCCTAGGTAGAACTGCAAGAACTTTACGAACTAACTTTGCATTTGAATAAGTCTTTCCCAAAGCATAAGACTCATTTGATATGTCACACAATTTGGCATGGAACTCAGCCACCGTTTCTTCTTCCTCCTTTGATAAATCTTCAAACGCTTTTGCTAAAGCACGAAGACGAGATTTCTTTACTGCATCCGTTCCTTCATTTTTAATTCGTAGTTTTTCCCAAGCCTCTTTGGCCATCTCACAGTTCGCAATGACCTTCAATTGATTTGTGGACACTGCATTGAACAAAGCATGCATGGCCTTCGAATTAAAATTGGCCCTCTCCATCTCATCTGGAGTCCACAAGCTCATAGATTTTGGTTTGGTGACACCGTTATCCATCATCGTTGGGCATGTCCAACCATCTTCTATGGCCATCCAAACTCTTTCATTCACCGCCCTCAAGAATGCTCGCATTTTGGTTTTCCAGTGTGGGTAATTGGCACCTTCCAGCATTGGGGATCGTGATGTGGACCCTCCTTCTCTGAACATCTCCATTCCTGTACGAACAAGGAAAAACAAAACAAAGATAGAGAGCAGTATACTCCCAGAGTCGTGTCTGGAGAGGGGGTTAGTTCCAACTGGGTGTTGCAGAAAGAAAAAAATGCAGAAAAATCAAGAATCGCAGCAACAATGAATTTCAGAACAATGAATCTTGCAAGAACCCTAAGGATCAATATTTCTAACAGAAATAGCTGGCTCTGATACCAATTGTAAGCCCCAAGTTCTTGTCTAACCTATCTTTTTCATATTTAGATTGATTTTATCTTGATTTAAGCTTGAATATAAAAAGAACAAAATCAAAGATTCAACACCAGAATTTTACAAGCTTCACCTGCCCTAGAAACTCATTCTAGGCGGCTAGTGCTTGGGTTCCCCGAACCAGGGTAATACCTTTCACTATATTCAAAGATGTATCTTACAAAAACCAACAATATTGTAAACGATACACTCTTTTACAAAATACAGTGAATCTATACCCATACCAACCAAGACCCTTGATTGGAGACACAAGATCCCCTTGTGTGAATGATGAGCTCTCTTCAACACTTCTTCAATCTGAACTCCCTTCAGATCTGGTGATGAAGATGATACTGAAATCTCTTCAGTCTGAACTCAACATCTTCAAGCTTTGATCTGCAACTATGGAGTAATACCTCCAAGCTCAAAGATCACCTGCCATGGAAAATAAAGAAGAAACGAGAAGAAACGTAATCCCTAATCTCCGATCAAAAAGTTCGTCAACATAATGCCCAGAAATCGTATTTATACCCAGCTAAATCAGGAAACCCGAAATAGACAGCTGTTACCATCTGAACAATTAAAACCTAAAATATCTTTGCTGACGTGGACTAACACTAACAGTACGAACTCCAAACAAAACACTACGAGTCCCAAACGCAACTGGAATGCAACAGGACATAATTTGTCACTACAGAAAATAATAGATCTTACACAAGTGTACACGTGTCAAGTTTTTATTAGTTCACGTATTATTAATTATTAAAATATTATAAAAAAATAATTTAAAAAATTATAAAAATAATATAATAATAAAAAAATATTTTTTTTCTTTTTTTTTCTTTTTTTTTTCTTCTTCTTCAATACCCTAGTAATAACCCTAAAAGCTTAAGAGAATACCAAAGATTCTTTGGTTCAACAATATTTAAACCTCACACCACCATAACAAAAATTGAAAATTTTAGCACAACTAACACACTTGATAAAACATCCCTTCCCTTCCTAAACCCCCTAAATTTTAAAGCTTCAAAGAAGCAAACTTCAAGAAAAATTCAACAATGACAGTAAATAAAAGAACGAATTTGGGCTTGTAGCTCGTAAAAATGTGAATCCACATCTTCTTTTTCCTCCTCCTTCAGCTTAGCTTATTGCTCGATCGGATCTGGGAGGATTGGACCTGGCCAGGAGAGACATGAGCTGAAAAACTCAGGGGAGGGGAGATCCGGTTCTTCCTTGAGTTTTCACGGTCGTTGAAGTTAAAAATGACCCTCATCTCATGGTTGTGGGAGACTCGCTATTAACGGCGTCGAGCTAGTAAGGAAACTGAGAGAGGAAGACTAAAAGAAAAGAGAGAGGAGGAGGAGGAGGAGGAGGAGGACAGAGGGATATCGATCGAGAGAGGAGGACAGAGAAGACGTCGGCCGGAGCTCTTGTGAAAGAGACGCTAGAGAGAGGGACAGAGAAGATGGTGGTTCGGGAATGGAAACGGGCGACTATAAGGATTTTTTGAGATAAGATGGGGTTTTCTTTCTTTCTTGAAGAAGAAGAAGAAGAATTTATTATTATTATTATTGTTTTTTTTTATAATTTTTAAATTTTTTTCATATAATATTGAATAATTAACAATACGTGGACTCATAAAAATTTGACGTGTGCATTTGTGTACATGGGAGTTGTCCATCATGACACTTAATAGAGATTTTATATGAAAATGTAAAGAGCAAAACAGAATGTAAGTTTAGTAGGTTTTGCCGTCAAAAAATAAATTTGTTGGAGTTAAGTGTTACAAGTCATAAAGTTTAAGTAATTTTACCCTCAGTATCTCAATAAATAATATATATTTTCAGTTTTGGACGGTCGTATTTTTTATTATTATTTTTACAATTTCAAAATAGGTAGTATAGATATTAAGTATATATGAGTAATCCTAATTACAAAATAATAATAATAAAGGAAAATTATTAAATGGGAAATACCTTACAAAAAAATATTAGGGAGAAATATCATCTCATATAATCTTAATTAAGGTTGACTTTTCATAAATAGTTAACTAATTTGCACAAATATTCTAGGTATTGCTTTCATTGATCTTTATCTATTCGAATAGTTAATAATTTTACATAAAATTTATAATTATATATATACATAATTGATTAAAATACATAGGCCATCGTAAGGCAGACAGACGAATATTTGGTTGGATAATATAAATTATATAACTGACCATATAATTAAACTTAAAGACAACTCTGTAGGCAGGTATCGTGTAGCGCAATTTTATGTATAATAAAAACCAGTAAAATGTTAATAGATTTAGATGTAAATAATAGTGGACTTTATATATTCGTTAATAGTATATTTGTTAAATCTGAAATTTCAGTAAAGATTATATATATTATCACTGGCCATTTTTAAAATAAATAAACTGTCTAGGTGTCTATATGTACAAGTATTTGTTACAATAATAAATTGTACATGTTTTAATTTATGATTAACTCATTCTTATAGTTTGAATTTTTATTAGCAAATGATTGTTAAATATCAAACGTACGTCAAGTACCAATCGATCAACTATTTAAATAAAGATTTCAATGTAAAAAAATGAATTAATTAAAGAATTTCCAAGGAAGAAAATTACCAATACATTTTTCTCTCTCTCTTTTTTTTTTAAGTTCATACATAAAACATCATTACAAAAAAAAATGGCAAGTTGCATGAGGAACATAAGGGGAATTAACCTCAATCCATATAGTTCTAGTATTGTTATCTTCATCCCATAGTCTGCTTCTAGCTTGAATTGTACCAACCAGCTTTGAACGTATAGCCTCCAGTTCAGCAACATATTATTTTATGTCCTTTTCTTTTCTATACAAAACATAATTTCCAAATAAAATTAACTCACCAAATAAAATCAACTTTCTTTAAGAGAAATATTTCTTACAAAAAGTTTTCAAAACAAGAAAATGAGAAATATTTCCTTTGAAAGAAAGGAGCAAAGTGAACAAAATAGTTTAATTGCACAAGAAAATCACATAATAAATAAAAAATATTTTGATACTTAAATTACTAAAAAATAGACTTAATTTACATTAGTAGTGCAGTGACTAATAAAAATTGAGTAATGATGACAACTTGATTATTCACATTCAAATAAAAGAAATAACAAAACAACCAACTATGGCAATAATAATCATAATAAACAATCGCACCATAAGCGTGGGCTCAGGGACGAAGCTATTTTAGCTTCAAAGCGGGCTATGGCCCCTCCCAAAATTTTGGACAAAAAAATTATAAAGCAATTTAATGTTAAAAATTTTATTTTTTAAAAAAAAAATTATGTAATTGGCCCCCTTTAATTATTTTTTTAATAATCTTTTGGCCCCCCTTATTCTTAACTTCTGCCTCCGTGTCCCTACGTGGGCTAATACGAATGTGAGAATCTCCCTGTGACAGTCAGTAGTCCCGTGATTCGCAAGGGGAAACACCGAGTAAGCTGTGGAATCCCACACCGCCTGGGGAAGGTCAAGTGGGATGATTCTGAGACTGTGTAGGTATGGGACTGCACAGTTGAAGAGAGCTTAAATGGATTGATTGGTACTACCTATATCAACAAGGTGCATCTTGTTTTTCGGTAGCCCATCTCGAAAGAACTTCACAGTTAAGCGTGCTTGACCTGGGGCAATTTCTGGATGGGTGACCTCCTGGGAAGTTTTTCTAGGAAGCGTGCGAGTGAGGACAAAGCACACTGGAAACACTCGTGTTGGTCTGTAGGGTCAGTCATTAATCCAGGAAGCGTTACAAATGGTATCAGAGCCTTGACCCAGCCGAAAGTGTGGTCGACGAGGACATTGGACCCCATAAGGGGGGTGATTGTGACAGTCAGTAGTCCTGTGATTCGCAAGGGGAAACACCGGGTAAGTTGTGCAATCCTACACCTCCTGGGGAAGGTCAAGTGGGATGATTCTGAGACTGTGTAGGTATGGGACTGCACAGTTGAAGAGAGCTTAAATGGATTGAATGGTACTATCAACAAGGTGCATCTTGTTTTTCAGTAGCCCATCTCGAAAGAACTTCACAGTTAAGCGTGCTTCACCTGGGGCAATTTCAGGATGGGTGACCTCCTCAGAAGTTTTCCTAGGAAGCGTGCGAGTGAGGACAAAGCACGCTGGAAACACTTGTGTTGGTCTGTAGGGTCAGTCATCAATCCAGGAAGCAGCCAGAGTGGTGTACTCGTGTATAAGAGCCATTATTCCGTGGGTGTAAGGACCTCATGGAGGCTTGAAGCGGGGACGTTACACTCCCTGATCTGAACAAGGACAAGAATAATCATGCTACAAACACAAACATATTTTGAGCCAATAGAAATTATATGAACGTCCCAAAACAAGACTATTATCCCTTGCGGAGAATAAACAAAGATCTACTAGCATAACCATAGCAAAGTGATGTATCTACACAATTATTAAAAATGAAAAACAAAATAACAAGGTAGAATGTAACCAAAAACATCGTAAAGAAGCGATTCCCAAAACAATTCCCCTAAACGGAAGCTCCCACCACCACAACACTCCACCCCAAGCCTCACCCAACCTCGGTCATTAGCCATCAGAGGCCACCTGAACACATCGATAAACCATTTCCCAAATTCGCAACGCAATCCCCACGAAAAGCAACCCATAGCTGTAAAACCAAAACCAACCCGCAAATCATGATCAACCTTCGCAAGAATCAAGTCCATTTATGCATATGTTTGATAACCAATAAATATTTTCTATTTGTTTACTTAGGTGTTATTTGGTAACACTTTTTTAATCAGTTTTCTGTTTTTAAAATTGAAAAAGTGAAAATATTTTTCAAAAACATGTTCTATATATAAAACTGTTTTTACTTTTCAATTTTTTAATTGAGAATCAAAATTTTAAGAACAAAAAAAAAATCATTTTTTCAATATTTTTTTAAACAGTTTTTTTTTTCTTAATCAATATCTTGGACTTTGATCATGACCCGGACCCAAATCCCCCCACGGTCCTGGCCCTGAACCCGGCCTCTGACTTGAATCCAAATCCGACCCCGGACCTAGACCCGACGTAAATAAAATCAAAAAATGAAAATGAAAATGAACTTTACTGAACACACTTTTGTTTTCTGTTTTTAAAATTGAAAAACAAAAGATGTTACATAACTCATTTTTATTTTTCAAAAGCAAAATTTTTAAAAACAAAAATTTTACTTTCATTTTGTGATTAAAAAATTAGAAAACAAAAGTGTTACCAAACGATAGCTTAAAACATGGAGAACTTGATTAAATAAGGGATAAAAAAAAAAAAGAATACTTCCACCACCAATTTTTTAAAAAATGTCATTAAGGGTAGTGATTTTTATTTATTTTAATTTTATTTTTTAATATTAAATATATAATAATAATTTTATCTTTTAAAATATAATTTACAAAATAAATACTATATACTATAGTTTAATTTAAAAGGGTAATTTAGTCAATTTATATTTTCTTATAAAGTAAACAAGATAAATCATTATTATTCTTTTTTTTAAACAATTTTAATAAACAACATATTATAAATATTATTTGAAATTATTCTTCATTTTATTTGGTTATATATTTTTGTTAATAATTTATTCTGATTCTCTGAAAGCTGTGTATATAATAAAATATTTATTCACTCCACTATATATATGTGTAATTATTTCACTGTATATATGTTTGGTTGTTTTGTCGTCTATTTGTACAATAAAGTGCAAATAACAATGATAAACCTTGTAATTATATAAATATATAAATTTATATAAGTACGTGTTCAATTTTATAGAATCATAATCCAAAAATGAACAATATAATTCGCATGTGAAATTTATTCAAATCAAATATCTCTTTATTGCCACATTTTCTGTTTAATTTAATACTGAAAACCAAACTTAATTAATGTTTTCTATGCGAGAGGAAGGGGCAAATAAGATAACACATCATCACAAAATTGTAAGAATGTGAAAAAAAAAAAAAACAAGTAGGTATGTAATTAGAAGCTAGGCAAAGAAGATGAAAGCAAGTAAAAAGACTTGAACTATGGCTGCTAATATCATATTTGCCAAGTTATTGGTGCTGCCATTATCAAAGCCATATCCGAAATCAAATCCCGACGATGGTGGTTGAAAGAAAAAGCTATCCAATCCCGGTGGTGAGTTTGTCTTTTCTGTAGACAGCGGTGGCGGTGGCGGCGCTACCAATGGAAGTGGGCAAGACATTCCGGTAAGGCAATTTTCAGTTACCCTTCAAACACACAATACACAATTTAATTATTTGCTAGCTTCTAATTAAAAAATATTAAAAATAATTCATTAGACCTAGCTATAAATAAATAAATATATATATGTATTAACTTACATTAACTTCAACTTCTTATTGTTGGATAAAGTTGAGGGTACTGATCCATTGAATTTATTTTCCGACAAATCCCTGTGTTGTATAATACAACAAACAATATATTATATTAGATATATTTTTATATATGCATTTATTTCTATATGATGAAGAAATTATAGTGTATAATAAATAAACTCACAATAACGTTAATTTTGGAAGGTCGCCAAGAAAATAAAGAATAGGACCATATATGGTATTGTTGTGCAAATCTCTGAGAGATAAAACAAAACACATGACATATATGGATATATATATATACACAGTTACATTGAATCAATATATAAAAAAGCAATTGAGACAACATCTATGAGTCCATCATTGCAACATCTTACATTGAGACAAGGGCATCCATGGAGCTAAAATCTGGAAGTGAACCAAATAAACCGTAGCCACTTAGATTCCTGTGTATGTTATATAAATATTTATATATATTAAAGAATTACAGCGAAAGAGATATGATATTAATATTATGTAGGCTTATATATATATAATACTTACAGTGCTGTTACACGTGGAATTGAATCAGAAGAACACGTAACCCATTCCCACGTGTATTTTGTAGGAAGACATGGGTCACCACTCCACATCTGTAGTACTTCAAATTGATTTTGTAGTGTTGCTAACCCTTCACCTATAATAATAGGATATAAAAAATTCAATGATACCACACCTAACCTATAATGATGACCACCTAAAACTGCCCTTTTTAACATTTCTTACTAATCCTAATTTCAAACCTAAATATTTTTTTAATGAAAAAACTTATAAGTAACTAAATATATATATTCCATTCTCCTTAGGGAATTAAAGCCATATTTGCAAGACATAATTAACTTGCACAAAATAATTACAAAGCGTATTAAAAATTTCCTCAAGAATCGTACCGCAAGAATCTTCAACAGTTTTATGCATAATAGTCAAATAAGTATATTATATAGAGTATATATAATAACCACATAATTAAATTAATCACACACAAATTAATTTAATAAAATTGTTATTTGTAAGTAAGTAATTAATTAGCTATGTACCATCGTTTGGGTGGGTTTGGAGTGTTGAAACCTGGGAGAGAGTGTAAAGTTCATTGGCATTGATAAGTGGAAGAAGTGTGGAGTCAGGGGTTGGACGTAACTCGATCAAAGTATCATAAGAAGCAGTGATGTTGGCAATATAAACTTGGACAGAGCTCCCAAAAGGTGGGATTATGGGTTTGGAATAAGCCTCTCCATCTATGAACACTTGAAACGACCTCTTTTGTGTAGAGGGCAGTAATGTGACCTCAGAAAAGTAAATTGTCATGTAAATCCCAACTTTGGTGGCTGTCAAACCGGTAGTGTATAGTTGCATAGTAGTAGTAGTAGTAGTAGAGCTACTAGTACTAGTAGTTTGGTTGAAAGTGGCAGCAGTTTTGAACACAATTTCTGGTGGCTTATCTTCTGCACTGCTAACATCAATGGATGATGCTTCATTTGAAACTGTTATTAATCCTACACCTCGTGCAGGATACCAAGTTCGATCATAACCATCATCCGGGTACCTATCATATATATGTAATACACATATTATAATAGTACTATTTGTTTATTAGAATAAATAAAAGATGTGTTTCCCCCGAAATTCACTTACATTTTGATAATTTTTTTAAACAATTTGTTGATCATGTTAACATGAATACATTAAGATTAAAATATTGGTGAATTCTACACATTCTTATTACTTTATTTTATACGCATATAATTAATTATTTTATATAAAACTATAAATTATTCTCAATTTCTCAAAAACTAGCTAACAATTATAACTATAATATAAATTCAATCAAATAAAAATTGAAATATAATTTTTCTGAAATTAGAAAATACCTTTACAGTTATAGCAAAAAAACTTCACTACCACTCCTCTACATATAAGTCTTCTTTATTATTTTATTTCTTTAAAATAATTTACTAATTTTTTTTTTTTACTTTTACCTTACATATTTACATTATACTATACATTTAAATATTATATCTTTATATATTTTATTAATTAAAATAAAGAAAAATATGAAAATAAGTAAAGAAGAATAATAAACAAATAATAATTAATGGAATGAAAGAGAGGAAGAAAAAAATATAATATGTCTTACGTACCACTTTACTATTTATAAGTTAAATGCAGAGAAAAATTTCTTAAAATTTGAAATGAGATATAATAACTAAGGGTTTAAAATTACATTAAGCTCAATTTTAATCTAAACTATTTTGTTTTTCTTAGCTTTTAACTTTATTAAGATATTATAATTGCGAGTGCTCTAAAGAGAGAGATCTAAAAAATATATAATGCATATGATAATGTTAATTATTAATATAGGAAATGATAAGGTACCTTATAGCATCAGTATTTGATCCCGAATAAGTATATCTCTGAACCATAAGCATTGCATACTTTGGGTCAACACGGCTGTACATAGTCGCATCTAAGCTTCGGATTGCAAGCGTATTTATGAAAGGATTCTGATCTGAATACGTTCGAACAAGACATATATTAGTCATCTTAGACTTGGGAAAATACATCACCTCATAACCCACATGCAGATTTGAATTTAGAGACATGTTAACCGTAGCCCAAAAGTTGCCATCGAAGTAGATGTCAAAAGTGGGAGGAGAGTCCATCCCATCGTAATCTCCATAGAAAAATGTTGCACGCACCAAAATTCGTTGGTCTTCGTGATCATCTTCGTCGAGGTTGATGTTGTAGCAGTTCTTGTCGAGTGTTGGGAAAGATCTTAAAGATGTTGTGAGAACGGATCCATCTAAGCTTCCGAATTTGGTCTCTCTGGAGACGCCGGTGCGGATGTAGTCATCATCTGGCACCCAAGTTATGGAGTTTGTTGTTTTTATGGTCTGTGAGCCACCGCAATCGATGCTCAAAAACACAGCAACACAGGAGTTGTATTGTGTTAGTCTTAATGAACATATCACAATACTTAGCCAAACCAACCATGTTGTACCACTACTACTACTACTATTACTAGTCATAATTATTCTTAGCTAGCTAGTTTTTTGTGTACGTATCACATTTCGTAACATGATGTTTATATATACTTGTATTATACCCTCAAGTTGTTTGACTATGAATTTATTATATTACTATTATTGTATATGTATATGAGAATTGCTATACTGCGTGCAAAACACCATGGCATAGCATATATAGACTATTATTTTATTAATATGTATATATATAAAGATAATTGTTAAAAGGTATACTTAATTAATTATCAGAAATAACTTACACCCCCTTTAAATTGTTTCGATACATTTCTTGTTTATTTTAGTATTCAAGAAGATTTTTAGTTTTTTTTTTTTTCTAGCTAACACTAATTATTTAAGAATATAAGTAAATTTTTATAAAAATTTTGAATATTTTACAGTATATATAGTTTTAATTATGGAATATATGTGGTTTTATTAATTTTGGACGGTCCTGTTTATCAATTATTTTTAAATCAAAATATGACTAATATGTTAATTAATTTTGGACGGTCCTGAATTAAGGTTGACCTATTCCATAAATAATTAATGAGTTTGCTGTTGATTGATCTCAAAATCTTCGAATAGATAATAATTTAAATATTATAATTATATTGAATATTTGGTTGGACAATATATGAAGAACTTTGGCAGGTGTCGTGAGGCGCAATTTGTAATTTATTTATTTATAATAAAAATTAAAGTATTAATAGATTTATTTAAATGTAAATAATAGTGGAGTGTATTTTTTTATATATAGATTTAATCAAATTAAAGTAGTATTTATCTACTATTTTGAAAAGAAAAAATAATGGGTTAGCTCTAAGAAGATCCCTTGCTGGAAGAATTCTTCCTCGTTTTTTAAAATTTTCAATTTACTTGATTTGGTTTTGGGTGGTTGTCTCTTTTGAATTCTGCGTGAGTTTAAATTATTTGGTATTATGATTTAGTAATAATTATCTGGTCTAATATAAATTTTACAAATTACTAACACATAAAATAAAGGCATACTAGTTTTATATATACTAGGTGATTGTTACGTGCCAAGCCACGTAGTGTTAGTTTTATTTAATATTTTAATTTTTTATTTTAATTAATAATTAAAATAGTATAATTATTTGAACGATTTGTTTTATAAAAATAAAATATGTGTCAGTATATTTAGTAAGTAAAATATAGTTGTGTTATAATAATGTATGTTATTAATAGTAAAATGTATATTAATCTTCTAATTGAAAAAAGTTCTATTATCTCATTTCATATTTAATAATAGCTACACAACTATATATTTATAGACTTTCACATTCTTTGCAAATTACTAATAAGCACCAATAATATTTTCATATTCTAATATTTTTCAACCTTCTCCTCTTGGTGGTAAAATTAAAAATAAAACTAAAAATAAGCACAATCATATAAGATAAATACTAATTACAGCCCATTTCATCTTTTTTTTTTATTATTTTTTTAAGCACAAGCCCAAAAATTTCTAAGCCAACACAATCAATCTTCTTTTATATTATCTTTTCTAATATTTTATCTATATTTTTCTTTTTTAAAAAATAAATAAAAAAAATTATTAATATTCTCCCATGATAGGTTTGTTAGAGAGATATGTGGCTGGTTTTTTTAATTTAAAAAGAGATTATTAATATTTAAAAGATTGTTTATTTAAAAGATTGTTTAATTTTTTGGGTTTAATTATTGGGTTTATTTTTTAACGGAGATCAAACCTAATCGTTAAAGATATATATACATAAATTTTAATCCCACCAAAGTAGCATTTATTGATGATAGAGTATATTCCTTCTATAATTTGTTTTGACTTTTTCCTTCCATTTGTTCTACTGTCAATAGTTGTTTAATCATAAATTTTAATAAAGATTATTATATTAAATGTTAATAAGCTGTCCATGTAAAGCAGTCGTTACAATATAATAAACTGTTTTAATTTATGACTAATCATTCAATTGTTATTAACAAATAATGATTCTTAAATATTGAACAAGTAACAATATCCATAACTATTTGATTAAAGATTTTCCACGGCACCTATATTTTTTCTTCCTATATTATTATTCGTTGTCTTTTATTATTAATTTTTTCTAAAAGATAAATTATTATTATATTATTATTGATACAGTTATATATTAGATCTATCTAACGGCATTTCTTGGTTTAACAGAATATACCTTAAAAATAAAAGAATATTCTGTTAAATTTAACGATGTTAATAGGTTTCATCTCCCGTTAACAAATAAACCCAATAGTTAAACCAAAAAAATTAAACAATCTTTTTTTAAATTAAAAAAAAAATCAAAAAATTAAACAATCTTTTTTTAAATTAAAAAAAAAAAATCATCTTAGCCACATATCTCTCTAACAAACCATATAAAATAATACATTTTTTTTCTAGAAACATAAAGTTACAGTCTAATTTCATTAACTGTCATCAATATAAAATTTAAATTCTATATTAAAAAATATCTTCTTTTTCTTTCTAAATCCATAAAGCTACAGACTAATTTCATTAATATAAATATTCAAGTATGAATACATCAGAACAATTCAAAATCAAAACCAATAAATATTCAAGTAGTTCAATAAATTCATAAACAAATAAATCAGAACAATTTAAAATCTCAAATCAAGAAAATTAAAAGTTTAGATTTATAATCTTTACAAATATAAAAAACTTAAATAGATCTATCTACCATTGTTGTTGCCGTTGCTCAGTTACTGGATTCTTAAACAAAAACTACTAAAACTTATATAAAACTAATATTTACGTGGCTCGTCACGTAACTCTCATCTAGTATTAAATTAATGTTTAGAAAACTCAATATTAAAATATACACCAATAACTAACATATTGTTATCTCTAGTGTTTGGTACTTAAAAATATTCTTTTAATATTTCTTAACTACTAATTATTTACTAGACATAACTGATAACTAATATCAATAGCATGTAGATATTTTTTTTTTAAAAAAAAAGAATAAGAATAAATTATGTACTTTTAAGATTTATTTAAACAATTTTTTAAAATTTTAATTGATACTTTACTATTTTTCATCAATATTCACCTTTTTTTTTTTTTTTTTTTTTTTTGAAAGGTAAAATCAACTTTTATTAACCTTCGAAATCAGTTACCAAAGTAGGCAACAACTCAGTTGGAATATTTTCCATACTGAAGGTACAATCAGGAAATAATAAAGATGCTCTAGCAAATTCATGAGCAACTCTATTAGCTGACCGCTTAACAAAGCAAAAATAAACATTATTCAAACTAGCCAACATGGCTTTGCAATCTTGGATCACACATCCAAAATGAGAAGATAATATAGTCGAGTTTCGCAAAGCTTGTACAACCACTAAGCAATCCGTCTCGACCCAAACTTCGTTGTAATTTTGGTCTTTGATCCAACTTAGAGCTTCCCGAAAGCTCAAAGCTTCAGCAATGGACGGAGCAATGTTACCAATATGTAACTTGGTACGGCATTCGATAAGCATACCATGATGGTCCCGAACCACCAAGGCACTTCCAAATCGGTTTTGTCCTTCAAAAATAGCTGCATCCACATTGATCTTGATGCTATTAATCTGAGGTTTAATCCAACGCTCCATCCCATCATAGTCTTGAAGATCAGACCATAATGACTCAATTTGAGTTTTTTGAGCGTGTTTCCATTGATCAAGATAGCTTTTAGCAGAGGCGACTATGGATGAAAAATTAAACGATTTCCCTTGCCATACAACATCATTTCTCGCTCCCCAAACGGCCCAACACAAAGCAGCAGCCATGCCTTGTTTTTCAGCTGGTAGATGCGTGAAAATCGACACACACCAGTCCAGGAACATGCCTCCTGCTGCAGTCACGGTAGTGCCAATGCCGACCCTTTCCCACACCTTCGTAACTACACGGCAAGTCAGTAGCACATGAGAGATTGTCTCGTCCATCTCCTCGCACAAAGGGCACAACGTGCTGACTGGAACATGCTTAGAGGCGAGTTGAGCGAGAGTAGGAAGGCAGTTAGAGCCGGCTCTCCACATCAGGTTCTTGATTTTTGGTGGCAGTTTCAATGCCCATAACGACTTCCAAAAATCCGAGGCAGCTACATCATTTCCAAGTCCCTTCAATTTTTGTTGTAATGTGTAGGCACTTCGGACCGAGTACATACCATTGGCCTCATTAAACCAGCAAAGGGAGTCTGAGTTGTGGTTTATATTCAAAGGAATTTGCCTTATCAATCTCTGGTCACGTTCCTCAAATAAATCCTTGAGAATATCCTCATCCCAGGAAGACGAATCCATTGACATTATGTTGCACACTTTGGCTTGTTGAAGGGCTGGGTGAGACGAAATCACTACTGGTTGTTGATGATCCGGTAACCATGGTTCATTCAGCACATTAATGGATGAGCCATTCCCCACGCTCCAGCGAACTCCCGCCCGAACAAGAGACTGGGCTTCCCAAATACTACGCCACACAAAGCTCGGGTTGTTTCCAATAGTGGCCGAGAGGTATGTTCCATGTGGGAAATATCTCGCCTTGAAAATGCGAGTAACCAGAGACTCAGTTCTTGTTAGAAAGCGCCAGCCTTGTTTTCCCAAAAGTGCCAAGTTAAAATCATGAAGACTACGAAATCCAAGTCCTCCATTGCTTTTGCTATTACACATCCGATCCCATGACATCCAAGGGATACCTTTATTATCTTTTGATGAACTCTTCCACCAAAACCTCGCCATGGTACTTTCAATGTCTCTACTAATCTCCAAAGGAAGTAAAAAAACATTCATAGCATAGCTAGGGAGAGCTTGAGCAACAGACTTAATTAATACCTCTTTACCGGCACGAGACAGAATTTTTGAATCCCAACCTTGAAGCTTTTTCCTGACTCTGTCCTTCAAGAAACCCAGCACAGCTGACTTATTCCTTCCCATAGTACTTGGAAGTCCCAGATACATACTCCGATCATCAGCTTGAGGCATTTGTAACAAAGAGCTTATATCCTCCCTCACCTGGTTCTCAGTGTTAGTACTATAGAAGATTGACGATTTCCCCAAGTTCACTTTTTGTCCTGAAGCACATTCAAACTGGTGAAGAAGTTCTCGAATCCGATTGGCCTCTAGTAGAGTTGCTTTACAGTACAAGTAACTATCGTCAGCGAAAAGCATGTGAGACACTTTTGGAGCGCCATTTGCCACTTTACAACCATGAATGAGACCCCTATCCTCATATCTTTTGATCAAAGCTGATAAACCTTCTGCACACAAGATAAAAATGTAGGGAGATAAAGGATCCCCTTGACGGATACCTCTTGAGGGTATAATCGGTCCCATGGTTCTTCCCCCATGAATCACTTTGTAGCTTGCAGAACTAACACACTTCATCACCAATGATATCCACCTATCCGAGAAGCCAATCTTTCTAAGCACCGAATCCAAGAAGTTCCATTCTATACGATCATAGGCTTTACTAAGATCCAGTTTCAAAGCCATATAACCATCCTTGCCTTTTCTTTTCCTCTTCAAGTAATGGAGAACTTCAAAGGAAACAAGAATATTATCAGTAATGAGTCTCCCTGGAATGAAAGCGCTTTGGGATTCAGATACAATTTGGTCCATGTAAGGCTTCATCCTATTGGCCATTACTTTAGTAATGATCTTATACAGAACATTACATAAAGCAATTGGTCTTAGATCAACCATACTTTCAGGGACTTTCTTTTTCGGAATTAACACCACATTAGCATCACCGCAAGATGAACCCAGTTCCCCTGTGGTAAAGAAATCCTGAACCACATTGACAACATCAATCTGAATAATATCCCAACACTTCTGATAAAAAGCTGGAGTCATACCGTCTGGACCGGGGCTTTTATCTGGATGCATACTGAACACAGCTTTGCGAACTTCCTCGGCAAGAATCGGTTGATTGAGTTCTTCATTAATGCGTGTAGACACCCGACTTTGAATACACTGAACCACCATGTCACTACTCAAGTTCGATGCACTGAAGAGAGAAGAGAAATATTCCACAACGACATCCGCAAGGCCATTATCCCAATCCTTCCAAGTACCACTAGTATCTTTAAGCTTTGAAATCTTGTTGAAACTCTTTCTATTGCTAGCAGCCCTATGAAAGTATTTAGAATTCTGATCACCTTCCTTAAGCCAAAACTGCTTCGCCCTCTGCTTCCAAAAGACTTCTTTTTGGTCCAACACCAAAAAAAGTTCCTTTTTCTTCTCACTATACCGTTGGACGGAGAGAGTATCTCTTTTGTTCTTCAATTGATTCAACTCATTTCGGCATTTCTTGATTCGAAGTTTAAAATTGCCAGTCACATTTTTTCCCCAAGTTGATAATTTCTCAGCACAAAGGGATAATTTTTCGGCCACACTCACATGGTTAGAAACATTCCAACAATCCTTCACAATTTCAAAGCACGTCGGTTCTTTTAACCAAGCATTTTCAAACCTGAATTGCCGATTAGGAATGAAGGCGTCCGGAGCTACGACTTCTAGAAAAATTGGCGAGTGGTCTGATGAAGAAAATTCAAGGTTTAGTAACCAAGCTTGTGTAAAAGTCTGAAGCCAAACCGATGAAACAAGGGCGCGATCCAATCGAACTTCTATCCAACGAGAAGTTCCCCTCCCTTTTTCCCAAGTATAGGCATAACCAATCAAGTCCATGTCAAAAAGATCACAATCCATTAGAGTTTGTTCGAAGCCAGAGATTAACCAACTCGGATAAGGTTGTCCTCCGCGTTTGTCACTTTGACTAAGAACATTATTCAAGTCGCCAATTACACACCATGGAGCATTCGAATTGTTGACTAGGGACCTTAGTAAATTCCAGGTATCCATCCTTTGTTGCCTTTGGGGTTCACCATAAACCCCTGTAAGTCTCCACTTTGGATTGCCTTCCACTTCTACCATAAAATCAATATGGCTTTGAGAAAAGCCAATTATTCTACCATCTTTTTCATTTTTCCATAATAAAGCAAGGCCGCCACTCCTGCCTTGGGCTTCAACAATAAACACTCCTTCGTAGCCCAAACCACGACCAACAAACTCCACTCTAGCTTTATTACTTTTTGTTTCACACAGAAAAACAAAATTGGGTTGCTTTTGAGTAACAGTCTCTTTAAGGAATTGAAAAGCCCGTTGGTTCCCAAGCCCACGACAATTCCAACTTAACACATTCATAAGTCTTGGCGGGCCTGTGACACAGAACCCGCCCCATCTAAGTTTTTTGGGCCTGCTGACATAACAAGATTTCCACTAGTATTTCCATTCGGCCCAAATGAAATATCTTCAGCAAATCTTTTCCTTTTTGATTCAAGGATTAGTAGATCACCATCAATGCCATCATTAACTTCTTCCCTCATATTGGTATCTCGTATGATATGTTCAATATTCACCTTTTTATTTTTCACCTCACTTAAAAAAACAAAAAAAAAAAATACCTAACGTAATTTTATTTTTGAAATAAAAAATAGTTACCAAATACATTTATTTTATTTTCCAAACATAAAATAAAAATACTTCAAGATGGATGTGAAGCTTTTAACAATGGTGAAGGTAGAAACCAAAAAGAGAAAAACAGAGCAAGTGGCAGAGCCTATAGCAGAATTGAATGCCAAGAAAGCTTAACCAACTGGTTAGCTTGAGACCAATTTATTTATACTGTAATAATGTTCAGTACATGAGAAAATAACAGAAAAGAGCAACTTGCCTAACTAACATTTAACTAACTAAACTAACTGATAATAACTAACTGTTATTATTGTTTACATCCCCCCTCAAACGAAATGGGGAGGAAGCCATTTGAAGTTTGCCCTTTAGGTAGTTAAACCGATCTGTAGTGAGGGATTTAGTTAGGATATCAGCTGCCTGATCCAAGGAAGGAACATAACGAACTGAGAGTTGCTTTGCAATGATTTGGTCTCGAACAAAATGCAAATCTATCTCAATGTGTTTGCTTCTAGCATGAAACACAGGATTTGCAGCTAGTGCCGCAGCACTTTGATTGTCAATCCATAAAACTGGGGTCTGAGATAAGGGAAATTGCAGTTCAGAGAGGATAGATTTGATCCATTGTACCTCAGCTGCAGCATTAGCCAAGGCTCGAAATTCACTCTCCGTACTAGAGCGAGCAACAACATGTTGCTTCTTTGCTGACCAGGACACCAAATTGTTGCCAAAATACATGAGATAGCCTCCTGTAGACCTCCTGTCATCAATGCAGCTAGCCCAGTCTGCATCGGTGTACCCTTGTAATTGAAGATGATCTGTTGGTTTAAGCCACAATCCTTCATGTAGGGTGCCTTTTAAGTATCTAAGCAATTTCTTGCAAGCTTCCCAGTGTTTGACAGTGGGAGCATGGAGAAATTGACTGAGTTTATTAGTAATATAGGCTACATCTGGTCTTGTTAAACTCAAATATTGGAGTGCTCCCAAAGTACTCCTGTACAGTGTGATATTGTCAAATGGTTCCCCATCAAGTAAACTCAGTTTTGAAGTAGAACTAGATGGATTTGGACAACTCTTTGCTCCCTCCATTTGAACCTTACTGAGTAAGTCAGTGATATATTTACTTTGACTGAGATACATACCAGTGTGGTCTCTGTAGATTTCAACCCCTAAGAAATAATGCACTTCTCCCAAATCATTCAAGGAGAATACAGTATTCAGACCCGAGATGAAGTGATTGATGAGAGCCATATTTGGACCAGTGATGAGTATATCATCGACATAGACCAAAAGATAAACTAAGTTGTCACCAGATCCATGAATGAACAAAGATGAATCAGATTTTGAGCCATGAAATCCCCAATGTAACAGTGTGTTCCTTAGTTTTTCATTCCAGGCCCGAGGTGCCTGTTTTAAGCCATAGATGGCTTTGTGTAGAAGGCACACATGAGTAGGTTTAGAAGCATCAACAAATCCGGGTGGTTGTTGCATATAGACTACCTCATTGAGATCTCCATTGAGAAAAGCATTACTCACATCGAGTTGCTTTACCATCCAATTAGCATTGACTGCAAGAGACAATACAAGTCTAACAGTTACTGGCTTCACAACTGGACTGAAGGTATCTTCATAGTCAATTTCAGGTGTTTGAAGGAACCCTCTTGCAACCAATCTAGATTTGAACTTATCCAAAGAGCCATCCTTTTTGAGTTTAATTCGGTGAATCCACTTGTTGGTTATAACCTGCATATGATTTTCATAAGGAACAAGGGTCCAAGTTTTTTGGTTGGTGAGTGCTTTAATTTCTGAGTTCATGGCAGCAAGCCATTTGGGATGACTAAGGGCTGCTTTGAGAGACTTTGGTTCTGTTGGGAGGAGAGACTCAGGTAAAGGGTGTTTAGTGGCAAGATAGGATTTTGGTTTTCTTATACCACTCAGGGATCTAGTTTGCATAGGGTGAGTTCTTTGGACTGTGTTTGTTGGTTCGGGAATAGGTGCTTGAACTGGTATCTGGTGTGGTGAAGTTTGGGATAGGGAAAGAGATGATGGTGGTGGATCATTGGTATGATGGGGAGATGGTGAGATAGGAGCAGGTGGCACAATTTGTGTTGAGGATGTGAGGACAGGTGGGCATACAGGTGTCGGATGAGGGAATAAAGAAGTATGTGGTGGCATTGATGACTCATGATTGATCATGGGAATTGTGGTGGGTGGAAAAGTTGCCACAGGAGGATCAATAAGAGAAAAATTAGTGTTACATACATTCGGGTGAGTAGAAAAGGAAGTAGAAGGAAAATTTAATACAGGATTAGTAGTTACCTGATGTTTTGATGAAGTATTTTTGGCTGGGAAATGGTGTTCATTGAACACAACATTTCTTGCAATATATACTCTGCCTTCATTGGATTCACAGAGATAGCCTTTATGATGTGAAGAGTAACCCAAAAAAAGACATTGTTGGGATCTAAAATCCAATTTGTGGTTGTTGTATGGTCTCAGATGGGGAAAGCAGGCACAACCAAAGGATTTCAAGATATTATAGTCAGGTTTGCTTTGAAACAATGTTTCATAAGGGGATAGGTACTGTAGGACTCTTGTAGGCATTCTATTTATTGTAAAGACAGCTGAGCTAAATGCATACCACCAATAGGATAGATCCAAACCCGATTGAGCTAGCAAAGTTAGACCAGTTTCTGTAATATGTCTATGTTTCCTTTCTGCCCTTCCATTTTGTTCATGGGTTCTTGGACAAGGATGTTGAAAGTGAATGCCTTGATCCTCCAAGAACCTTTTGAAAGTCCTATATTCTCCTCCCCAATCCGCTTGAACCGATTTGATAGGAAGATTGAATTGTTTTTCCACTAAACCTTTCCATTTGATGAAGACTTCAAATGCTTGAGATTTGAGAGTAAGTGGAAAAATCCATGTGTATCTGCTATAATCATCCAAAAAATGAACATAGTACTTGTATCCTTGTTTTGAATCAACATGAGAGGGGCCCCATAAATCAGTATGGATCAAGGCAAGTGGTTGATTGGCTCGGGTTTCAGATGTGGGAAATGGCAAAGTATGACTCTTGCCTAATTGACAAGCAGTGCAAAATTGGAGGTCTTTAAGAGTACCAGTATGAGAGACATGTGGTAATATTTTGCTCAATATTTGTGGGGCTGGATGACCAGTTTTACAGTGCCATGAATTAATGTCTTTACTAACTGAAGTGAGAAAGACTTCAGGGGAAGATACAGAGTAATCAACAATTGTAGAATCTTTATTAATTGGCAAAGTATTACAATTGGTATTATCAGGTGTAATCTTCATTGAATTACAGACACAAGCACTATCATTGTCAGAACTGGACACAAGATTGCATTGAAGAGTAGTAGTAGGACATGATGGAGAGTCAGCACCCAATTGATATAAGCCATCTTTAACCTTCCCTTTGAGGAGCACCTGCCCAGTGGTCTTGTCCTTGACAAAGCACCAGTGTTTATGAAATTCAAGAAAGACATTGTTATCTTCTGTTAGTTTAGAAACACTAACCAAATTCTTTTTAATAGAAGGAATTTGAATAACAGAATTTAATTTCAGTGGGCAATTATTAAAGGAAGGTAAAGTAGCTGAGCCAATGTGAGAGATACAAATTGTCTTACCATCTGCAACAGCAAGAGTTTCTGGGCCAGCATAAGCAGTGGCTGCATCAAGTGTTTCAAGGTTGTTGGTGATATGAGTTGTTGCTCCTGTGTCAGCAAACCAGGAGAGATCATCACCAAAATCGGGAAGGACAGTTGGCTGGTGTGGTTCAGTCTCATGTTCACATTCAGTAAGATAAGCTCGTGGAGCATGAAAACCAGGTTTCGGAGTAGTCCAATTTTTGTCAAACCTGTAATGGCAGACTGCTGCTGAGTGACCTGATTTCATGCATACTTGACAAATGATTCTTGAATTGGTGGTGGAGCCACGGCCAGATCCTCGAGCATAAGTTCTTGACTGGTTTTCATAGGGAACACCACGACCTTGGGGCAAAGAAGGTCTGGAGTAATGATTTCTTGATGCACCAGTAGCAAGATTAGCTTGCAGCTTAACATTTGTATCCAGAACTGTATGATGATGATCCAAACGACTTTCATGAGCCATGAGTAGAGCTTGAACTTCTTCAAGTGATAATTCATCACTTCTTGAGGTTATGTTGGAAACCACGGGATCATATTCGGGTCCTAATCCGTTTAACAGTTGAAGAATAATATCTTGATTTTCGACATGCGAGCCAGCTATGGAGATTGAATCAGATAACATCTGAACTTTATCTATATAATCCGAGATAGAGAAAGAACCTTTTTGAATGTGAGAAAATTGTCCTTTGAGTTGAAGAAGACGAGCACGAGATTGGCTTGTGAATTTTTGCTCCAGGGCTTTCCAAACGGAGTAAGAACTGGTGTAGTTGGCTACGGAGGCTAGGACTCCTTCTGTCATTGAGGATCGGAGCCATGACAGAAGAAGCTGGTCTCGTTTTTTCCACATCAAGAATTGGGTGTTTTGAACACCAGTAACAAGAAATTCAGGGGGAGGAATGCCGGTGAATAAGATATCATCAAGGTCATGTCCTATCACAGTAGGAACCACCTGAGATTTCCACGCAAGGAAATTCGTTCGATCGAGGCGGACAGTCAGAGAAGCAGAGAGAGAATTGGAAAAAGGATTCCAATTCATCGTGGCTGGAGCTTGATGATGAGCAGCGGGAGTAGATTGATCAGTGGGAATACCAGAGGGATTTACAGAGGAAGCCATGGAGGACGCTAGTCAACGGCGGTTGATACCATGTGAAGCTTTTAACAATGGTGAAGGTAGAAACCAAAAAGAGAAAAACAGAGCAAGTGGCAGAGCCTATAGCAGAATTGAATGCCAAGAAAGCTTAACCAACTGGTTAGCTTGAGACCAATTTATTTATACTGTAATAATGTTCAGTACATGAGAAAATAACAGAAAAGAGCAACTTGCCTAACTAACATTTAACTAACTAAACTAACTGATAATAACTAACTGTTATTATTGTTTACAGCAACCTTCGGGCTAGGGCAAAGATAAGTAGATTTGGACTTTGGAGAAGCATGGAGAGTTTACTTGTAAGTCTGCTTATCTGGCTTGCAACGAGCACCGCATTGTGATGTTGTTCAAACACTTTCGAATAATAAACTGTGGACCAGTAAGATCTTGGAGCGTCATAAAATTTTATGGTGGTGTATCTTGTCTAAGGCTTTACCGGTGTGTTCAATTCTCAACAAAAGATTCAGGTTTGAGGATACTAGTTGCCCTATTTGCGGGTGTGTGGAGGAATCAATGGAACATCTATTTCTATCATGTAACTTGGCCTTCCACTTATGGCGATCTTCTCCCTGGGGCATTTTTTCGATTTGTTGGAAATAGTATTCACATGTGGGACTGGGTAAAATTTCTTTGGAGCTTAGATAAGAAAGGTCTCAATATCGATGAAGTTTTTCTCTATATATACTTCATCGGTTATCGATACTATTTGGCGAGTTCGAAATGACAAGGTACACAATAACAAATTAGATAATGTTAACCAATGTATTGAATCTATTGCTATATCTTATGCAGATTACTGCGCCTCTCTTCTCCCTGCCCCTACTCCTGCTGCGCTGGATGTTTGGCTCCCTCCTCCCGAAGAGTGGCTCAAACTCAATTGTAATGTTAGAGTTGAACTGGATAGCATGTGTATAGCAATCGTGGCAATGAACTATCACGGCGAGGTGCTTTGGGTACAAACTAAACATATGGATTTTACTGACGCTCTGTGTGGGGAAACAACAGCCTGTTGTTTGGCTTTGGAAGTCGCCAAAGATAATTGCCACCAATTTATAATTGTAGAGTGTAATTCCAAGGTTGTGGTCAATACACTCAATGGAAAGAAGTCTTGTTGGAGGATCCAGAACTTTGCCTCATTTTGTAAAAAATCTTTTTCTTTTTTTGTGAGTTGTATTCTAAACAATATTAATAGAACTTGTAATTTTAGGTGTTTAATGTGGATAAGTAGACTTTTACCCAAACAGTTTGGCTGGATTTCTGTTGGTCTAATGTATCTATATATAAGCACGCTTATCTCAAAAAAAAAAAATACTTCCGTTTCTATATTTAAAACTTTTTGAGAATGCATTAATTCTAAATTATTAAAAAAATATAAATGTAAAATATATATTAAATATATTACTCTCATCTCATCACCAATACCAACTAATATACATAATACAATACAGTTAAATAGCAAATCATGAATGATAATGATATATAATCTTTAATTACCAGTACAATAATATGATTAAGTTATGCCCATGAATTATCGAAAGCCGCAGCGGTGATGGCAGTAACGAACTCTTCAAAATCAATGCGACCATCGCCGTCTCTATCGGCCTCGTTCATCATTCCAGCGAGTTCATCCACCGTCAGAGCGTGGCCGAGCTTAGCCATGGAATGAGCCAGCTCAGCCGCCGTGATGTAGCCATTGCCGTCGGTATCGAACATCTCGAACATCATTCTAAGCTGTTCTTGGTTGTAGGGAGAGCGAGAGGAGTGGAGGAGCTCAGGTTCAACCATGGCCACGAACTCCGAGAATTCAACTAGGCCGTTGTGGTTTGTATCGGCCTGGTTAATTAGGGCCTCAACTTGATCTGGGCTGGGCTTTAGGCCCAATGATTTTAGCATTGAGCCCATTTCAACCTGAGTTAAGCTACCGTCTTTGTTGCTGTCGAATGATCGAAATACTTCTCGTAGATCAGATATTTGTTGGTCGTCCAGCTTAGCCGATGATGATGTTGTTGTTTTTCTACTCATGATAATGATAATGATTATAATCTATGTAGTAATTATGAATGAAAGACTGGATATGGCTTTTAAGAGATATAAAAAACTTATTAATATACAGCATATGAACAAGTCAATAAAAGACTTTATTTGTTTATTTAAAATTATTATCATAAGATATGTTAAATAATAAGTTTGGTTGTCATTATCAACCATTGATTCAACTTTTATATTTGACAACTCCTTTTATTTTTTTTATTAGTGTTTGGAATACTTATTACTTAGCACATTGATTGGTCGGTAATTTAGAAACTGTAACTTTGAAAATAGTGATTTTAAATTAAAAATTTAAATTTTGTGACAGATAAAATGTAATTAACGTCCGACCATTGCATTTTTAGTATTTTTTGCAACTATAATATGAATCCTTCCCCAATTTTTTATTATTTGGGAAGTTTTTTATTTTTATACTTCAAAACGAAAAAAAAAATTTGTATTTATGCGGAATTCTACACAAAAATCCCTTGTAACTAACGGAGAAACATAAATCGCAACCAAAATTCGTATAGCAACCCACCTAAAAATTATTGGAGCAACCCAAACCGTAACTTTAAAAAAAAAATTAAGAAATAGCATATGGAATAATTCTCCTTTCTTGGCACCCACAGTACTTAACACATTTATGAAGTGTAATCTCGTTATTGTTGTAATTCAATATCAGATTATCAAAAATAACTAACTAAATGTCATAGATATACTAATATTCTTAAGCACTTTTCATTGTTAAAAGATTATTATTAAGGAGAATTAAACTCGAACACAACTCAGATCTATTAATTGCGGAAAACATTGCAATATGATATGAAACCCCATTACAATGGTTGTAGAATTCAAACCAAACCCCCCCACCCCTTCCCTCAACACACAAGAAAGAAACCATTACCATATGGTTTCCACTCATGAAAACGGATCCTATTTATGATTTGGTGTGTCACCACATGTTATTGGGGGACATTATTTGTGACCTTCGGATGACTTAATTTGTGCTACCTCACATTTTATTATTGTCATTTGCATGTGAGTGACATATATCCTGACTAATCATTGAGTTTGTTCCTCGGAGTGTCACCAAATACTGCATTAAACACCTTAAAATAAACGTAAAATGTCGGTGTTAGACACCTTAAAGTGTTGCATGTACACAACCCAAACTACTCAATTAAGATTAAAACTCATGTTTGCTAATTGGTAATAACAAGACGTGAATAATGTCCCAAACTGAAGATGTCCATGAAAATGGATCAATGTGTTTGTTTCAATTTAAGAATATCTATCTATCTATCTGTATATATCCTTACATGTGTCTTCACTCATAGATAGCTAGCCTTCAAAATCACCCAACCAAGCCCATTTCACCTCAGCAAAGCTACAACAGTTTCAGTCCACCAGTTACTTTATCAACTGTTTCGACAGGTCCTGCACATCAAACATAAACCGAAGTTTAATGCTCACTTTTTAGAAAGGAATATCATAAGTGGTCACTAAAGATAAATGGATATGCAATTCAAAAGACTAACCAAGAATAGCCATCACTGTCCTTGAATCTGCAACAAAAGCGAAAATGTGTCAGCAGAACGACACTAGATAGATTCATACCATACATGTATGGCTCATTTATGATCAAACAAGCATTTCAAAGAAGAGAGGCAAGTAAGCTCTTGGAATCAGAATGCACATTAAGGCTCTTGAAGTACCAATATGATCATTTGGTCAATCCAAGTAATTTGTTTCGAACAAGTCTTAAGGCATACTAGTAGTTCCACTTCAATGCACCAAAAAGAAAGGAAAAGAAAAAAGAAACTATTTCAAATGGTGATGAACTACATATTGTAGGTTACAGCAAACTCACTTGGTGCAATCTGAGTTCTCCCGGCATCAATAGTAATATGGGTTGGGAGCTTGACTGATTTTGCCTTCTCCTGCAACCATTAATAGGAACCTTGCTCTTATCACAAATTTCAGCACCACATATACAAAATGTATGCAGTATGGATTGAAAAGGGAAGAAATATCAGTCCCTTTATTCATCACCAAGTGTTGGAAAATCAGTGAAAAAGAAACAAAAAAAAATTAAACAATGCTCTGAATCAATGACAGCAATGGAAATACAGATGAGATTGCATATAACTCTGATATGAAAGAACATTAGAAAGCTTCAAAAACAAACAAAACAATATCAAGCCTGACTTGGTAAGAATAAGAATTGTAAGAGATAGTGACCTGCAACATGAGCATATCCTCCTCGCTCTCAATTTTCACAACCACTTTAGGCTGTGCACACATCTCCCATCTGCAAGTTTATGGAAACAGCAAACCAAATCAACGATATATGCAACAAATACAAACATAGATAGCCAAAGACGGTACCTGTTCAGGGCTTTTGGTGCTCGGCGGAGTAGCTTCTTATAGAGGCCCAAAGTTGCATGACTATCAAATACAGTAAAGAATTTTGTCATTAAAAGTGTTTTTAGTACCAAAATTTGGAATAGTAATAAAAGGCGCCATAAAGTATTTTCATTATTTTTCATTGTTAACAAAGGTACTACGTGAAAATTTGTTTTAATCTTCTTTTGCCCTTGGCTACCCCATGAAAGATATTGAATAACAACACAATGTATATTCAAAGGCCAAACAAGAACGGCAGAATGATCTCACAAGTTCATTTTTTAACTCCAAGATATACAGTTTTGAAGATTTAATTCAAATACTTGTTGCAACATGTGGTTTCTATCTATAAAGCATAAAAGGGAAATGTCAAAGTTCAATAAGGTACCTGCATTGGGCGGCAATTTTCCCTTTACCCATCTTTAGATCATTTCTCACCACCAAAATCTGAAATATAAAAGAGAACAGAACGAAAAAACTGAAAACAAAAAAAAAAAAAAGGGTTCTTTTGGTTTCAACTGTTAGTGAGAAAAAATAAAAATAAAAATAAAAATAAAAATACCATCTTGAAATCTTCAAAATTGTCAACTAGGTTTTCAATCTCAAAAGGGTCTTTGGGATTATCCTTCTTCTTGTTCGTTCTAGTACTGACAAGTGCAGTAGTGTCTTTAATTGATCTGGTTGAGAGAAAATTCGTACCAGGGTTAGAGGTCCCCACGAAGTAGCCCATAGCAAGGCAACCCGCCCCAACTAGAATAGCGCTCAGCCAACTCAAATCCATGGCTGGAATATGCTACCACACTTGAATGAATCCTTTATATAATGATAAGTTCAAAGCTACACAGTACAAATGATTGAGCAAAAACCTTGAGCTTTGAGCGGAGGAGGAGAACAATTCAGGCGGAACAAGTTCATCTCCGTTTTGGGTGCTTTTATTGGGCTTAGGCCCAAATTAAATTGAAATGGGCCTGGGCCAGGCCGATATGAATGTGGAAAAGTGCATAGTGTTTGCTTTTGAACACTCCAAAGCAACAACTTCCAAGGAAACAAATTCACTTTCCTCCATTCGAAGAAGAAGAAGAAGAAAGTAAGAAAGTCTCACAGTCACAGGTATTTGTTTTTAGTTTAACTTTATATATTTTTAATTAATTTATATAAACAATAATTGGGTAGCTAAGCAATTTGCCTATGACAATATGTGTATGGGTTTTTTGAGTTGTACTTGTAGTGGGTTGATTCCATCTCCTTTTTCTAAATTCTATGCTTACTGAGAAACCCATTAAAGGAATTTGAGACCATAATCAAACAAAATTATTTTCTGGACTGGTAATCAACCTTCCACTTATTAGGGTTTTGTAGAATTTCTATTTTTTTTTTATATATATATATATAAAAGAATTCGTTTGCTTTGATGATTTATGTTGAGATTTTTTTGCCCACCTTCTCTACGATTTATGCATTTTTTTTGGTTACCAATTCTTTCATTTTCTCATTTGGTTATCAATTGTTGGTAGAGTTGATTTCCAATGAAATGCTAACATTATCTATTTGTTCTCAATTCTTTAATTCAATCAAAATTCCTTGGCTGTTGAAATGTATATGAATGATTGGTGAATTTTTGGGTGATTGAATTTGAATTACATGTTGCTTGCTAACCACATTTGGAAGGATCATCAAATGCTGGTGAATTTGGTCTTCCTTAGGTTTTATCTATCATTTTTCAATGTCAAATGGCTCAAAACTGTAATGTGTAAATTTTAGGAGTAAATTTAGTATACTTGCAGCAATGTCTTGAAGTGTTTCTTAATGGCTTTGCTTTGCTCGTTCTTTGCAAGTTTGCTGCTGTGTTCTTGATGAATACTTTCACCATTGTGCAGGCAATGTATATTCGTGTTAAGCGAAATAAAACAACTTACTTCATCCAATGCGAGCCGACTGAGACTGTTTTAGATATTAAGCAGAAATTACATGTTCTTATTGATCAACCAGTTGATGATCAGCGTTTGATTCTATTCAGTAGTGGGCATGTACTGGAGGATGTGAAGACATTGGCAGATCAGAAGGTACCACTCAGCTTTTTTTCTTTTATCTGAGTTGATTGGTTTTTCTATTGCTGTACTTATTCCTATAGGTGTACTTATCTGTTAATGTGCTAATTATAAATTTCTTTGCTTTTATCAGGTGGAAAATGATTCTGTCGTGGCACTTACTTTGAAGAAAGGTGGTTTTATCTTCTTCTTACCTTTTTTCTATTTCGTTTGAAATGGCTTACATCTGAGTTTGGTGTAAATTTGCTTTATCTTTGGTAGTTTTCATTTTGGGACATTATAGTTAGCTAGTTTATTTCTACCAAAGAGCATAAAAGGTTAGATTATATAGGCATGGATTGAATAATTTTTTCATGTGATTTGGTTTTGAAATTGAAGAGAATATTTAAAAGAATTAAATTAATCCAACAATCTTATAATCCCGGAGCATGTATAGCATAATTTCATTCAAAAACTAGGTATAATTTACCCTATCCGGTCCTCCATTTTCATGTATTTCAATGGTAAGAAGAAGAAAAAAAGGGCTACAACTTTGCATGCAACTTATTTGTTTGTTTGTTTTTCTAATTTTGCTGTTGCAAATGATCAACTCATCCATTCTTCTATGTTTTTTCTTTTATATTTTTTCTTTAATCTAATCCTACATTAACGTAACCATGGTATTTTAGAAAATGTTGTGGAATCAATTTGATATATTCTTACTCTCATTCTTTGTAATGGAATCGTATCTTTTTACTAGAAACATAGATTAATACGCTGCTGCCTTTGTGTGGTATACAAATCCTGTCATATCAATTATTAGTTATTACTGTTCTAAAGAACTAAGTGACCGTATGCAAACCAAAAATAAAAAATGTCCCAATTACAATAAATTTAATATTCTCAGTACCCTGTTTTGTCTTTTCTTCAAAGGCAGGTAAGAACTTCTTTAGCAACATAGAACAGGGAGTGTAGTAAGTTAGTCTTTCATATGCTCTCCGGTTGATAAAGATTATTGTTGGAGAGCTTCTTTTTGTTGAAAGATTTTAGAGTATGGTGCAACTTTCGTTACAATTTAGCTTGTAGATGATAATACTTTGCATATAATAATGTTTTTTCTGCTTCACCAAACAGAATAACATGAGAGACATTCTTCGAGTGCGTATTTTAGGTTAAGTTGGATACAATTGTTAGATTCTGCTATTTTTCATTGCTTTTTGGCAGAACCTTGAGAGAAAATCGGAGATTGTGTTTGAATAATTGGATAAAGAAGTAGAAGCTAAAAGCAATTAAAGACTGTTGCTTCTGGTCTGGTACTAGCTGACTGCTTTCTTGTATGCAAGTATGCTTGGGAACTGGGATTAGGTGTTTGTAAACTCTTCCCGATTAGCTCAACTTTCAAACTCTTCATGACAGTTATACTTGGGAACAGAACAGTTATATTACAATGGAATATGGCTCGTGTTCAGTTTAACAATTCAATTGAATTCTTCTCTTTTCTTTCAGATGATAATGAGTTTGAAGATGTGAACATTGCGCGGCCAACTGATTTCTACCAATCACGTGATGCAGAGGGAGGCAGTTGGTGAGAAGACCATTGCCTCAGCTTGTAAATCCAACCAGCTGCAATTGAAAGTGTTGATTAGTTGTCAAGGCCATGGGCTATAATACATATATATGATTAAATAATAGAACAATTCAATGGAGGGTTTGTGGATGAGTTATTCAACTTGGGTTTCCATTATTTTACTTAAATCAATGAAATAGCTGAAATATCTTGGATTTGGATTTTAAGCTACATTTGTGCTGTATGTACTGACTGACACCCCATCTAAAGGCATACCTTCCCTATTCTTACATTGAACCTTCCTTTTCATCCCTCCTACTCGAGTCTCAAACTGCATATGTATACATGCTTTTTCTCCACTTTGGTTCGATTGTCTTTCTTGTTTTACAATATGAGGAGTTTTAAAGAAAACTCTATATTTTACCTCACAATATTTAGACTAATTAGGACTTTTATGCGAACTGTGATATGATTGTCTCTTCATTTTTTCAGGCCATAAAAAATAGAGCATTGTTATAAGATACTATTTCAAGTTGCCTAGTACTATTATGAGGAGGCGTTCATAATTAGTTAACGATTTTTTATAATATTTATTAGTAAAATAATTGAAATTCGATATTAAATTACAGTAATAATAATATAATATTATAGTGTGTAAGTTTTTACCACACTTGAAATAATCCATTATATAATATTATATATTATATATAAATATATAATAATGATCGGTTTAAGAAAGAGAAAAATAGGGAAAGATGAGAAATTTACATTGTATATTCACTTTATTTTATATAATTTAATTTTTATTTTTATTTTTATATTCTTTAAAATATATCTATTTTTATATATGATCTCCCCATTATATCCCTTAAGTTAATGTAAATTATGTGTTAGACTTAAGTGAAAGGTGAGGAAATCACAAAGGTGTGTATATTTTAATGAAATATAATTTGAGAGTGTTTTCGATAAATAGATATAAAAAAAAAATAAAAAAAAAAGATATTCCTCAACTTATTCCAATAAAAATTGGGTGGAGGAGAAAGGGAAAATTCAGGCTGAAGGGATTTCCTCAACAAGATCCTTTACACTCTATACCCTTTTTATATTGTTCTCTTTTATTTGTACCCTCTTTTTTAAAGTGTATCATTTTTACCTCTTTTTTTAAACATTGTACTCATTTTGCTCCTGTCACTTTAAGATACTCTCCATGTGACTCTCTTATATCAAGGTATTTTGGGTACAATACATATAAAAAGATATATATTTTAATTAAATATAAAATTAGAGGTAAATTTAATTAATTGATTAATAAAAGTGGTATTTTTCAACTTGCCACTCTCCGTTTCGGGTGCTTATACTGACTTAGGCCCAAATTAAATTGGAATGGGCCTGGGCCCATATTAATGTAGAAAGTTGTATGGGCTATTTACAAAAATATGGGAAAATAAAGATAAGTTTTGATATATATGGCATAAAAACTTAATTATACTAAATATGGCATTTTTTAAAAAAACTTACAAATATGGGAAAAAGTCTTGACGAATGCCATAAAAAACTTTAAATTTGTGTTTCTTTTTATTTATTTTTTCTTTTTTTAAAAAATAAAATACTAAAATAAATAAAAAATGATCTCAACTATAGATATTATTTTTTTTTTTACAGAAATTAAACTTGTTTTTTTTTTTATTTAAACTACTATATTTTTTCTTTGTTTTTTTTTGTTAAAAACTAATTATTTCATTAAAAGCAACAAAAAAAAAAACCAGTTTCATCAACATCATCCTGAAGAAAAAACAATATAAAAAATTATAATCTAAAGATAATATAAACTTTAAAAATCAGTTTCATCAACATTGAAAGAAACTATTAATTTCATGAAAAGAATAAAAAAAATAGTTTCATTATGTTATTAGAATTTTTTTTTCAAGTTATTTTTTTATTATTTTGTTTCTAGGTTGGAAAATTACACTTATATTTTGTTATTAAATTATTGGTAGGCATTATGTGTTGTTTTGATTATATTTGTGATTAGTATTTTTTTTTTTTTTGTATATTTGTGTGTGTATGTTTTTATTTGATTGTCTGATGAAACTGGTTTCAATTAACTTTATTATTAACATTTGTATTTTATTATGATTTTTTATAACGTCAAAAGCTTGGTTTCACGAGGTTTTAAGCGATTACATAATGGGGTTGTTCAATTTTTATGATATTATTATATATTTTTTAGTTTGTATAAAACCAGTTTTATTATTGTATGATATTTGAACAACAATTTTTATTTAATTTTAATTAATCAGTTTCTGACACACATATTATTTTATTATTTTCATAACTGTTTTTTTTTTTAAGTAACTAGTTTTATAACTATTTTTTTTTATTGTTGTTCATAATTGAGTTTTATTCAATTTTTTATTAATTTATTTCAAGAAAATAGTTTTTATTTGTTTGTTTTTATTTTGGTTGTTTTACTAACTTGTTTCTCACATTCCACCTTTTTTTTTTTTTTTTTGTTATTCTTCTATGGTTTTTATTGCACTTTTGTCTCTTTAATTTTCTTTGTTTCTTTTTTCTCTCTTTGATTTTAATTTATGATTCTCTTTGTTATATTTGCTGCATATTGTATGTTTAAATTAACTCTAATTTTTGAGCAAGCAAATAAAAAATTAAATGCCAAAATAAAGAATGAAGTTAGAAGTTTGATTATTAGGTATTGATATAAAATTTATATGTTCAAAACTGGTTTTTAAATTTAGTATCGTTAATTTGTAAAAGTTTAGTTATTAGACATTGTGTATTTTTTATTATGTTATTGATGAAACTACTTTTTTTTTTGCCTCTTTTAATGAAATAATTCGTTTCTTTTAATATTGATGAAACTGGTTTTTAAAGTTAGTATCGTCTTTAGATTGTAATTTTTTTCATTATCTTGTTGATGAAACTATTTTTGTACTCTTTAAATGAAATTATTAGTTTCTTTCAATGTTGATGAAACTAGTTTTTAAAGTTTGGATTCTTTTTAGATTATGATTTTTTATGTTGTTTTTTTTTTTTCAGGATGATGTTGATGAAACTGGTTTTTTTTTTCTGTTGTTTTTAATGGAATAATTAGTTTTTAACAAAAAAAAAAAAACAAATAGTAGTTTAAATAAAAAACAAGTTTAATTTTTGTAAAAAAAAAATGAAATATAAAAATGTACACTTATTATATATATTAAGAGAAAAAAATTAGGTTGAGAAAAAAAATTAAAAAAAAAAAGAAAGACACAAAGAGAAATTAGAAAAAAAAAAAATAGAGAGAGATAAGCGAAAGAAAGAAAAAAAAAAGTAGCAACTGACTTAAAAGTTGAAAAGAAAAAAGAGCCAAAATTGGTAAAATATATAAAAAAGACAAAAAAAAAACTTATTGAAGTTTCAATAAGTAAAAAAGAAAAAAAAAATTAATAAAAGTATAAAAGTAAAATGTTCTTGTCAAATTAAAAATGTAATGTTTGAAAAAAAAATGTAGTATTTGGTGTAAATTTTTCAAATAAAAAAAAACCCTAAAATGTAAGTGTAAAATAAATTAAAAAATAAATAAAACTAATTAAGCTAAAAATAAAAACATAAAATATGGGATTTGATAATAAGTTTATAAAAATATGGCATATCAAATACCATAAAAAATCTTAAATGTGAAAAAATGTCATAGAAGAGTGACAAACCTAAAAATACCATATTTTTCTAACTTTGCTATGAAATTCCATATTTGATGTAATTTTCACAAGTTGTATAGTGTTTACTTTCTAAACACTCCAAAGCAACAACTCTGACTTTGACAAGTCTTCTTTCTTCTTATATATCAAACAAACAAAATACAAGTCATAAACATAAACACATATTTGTATTTGGTCAAACAAAACGAAATATAAAATTCAACCAGACTTAACCTTAAATTAATTTATGAATTTTCAATATCAGTAATTCAGTATAATAAATCCAAATTCTTTTCTATCTTACACACCATTGTTTTAGGTAACGATTTTCTTAATTTTTTTTTAAAAAAAAAATACTTTTATGAGTTATTCTGTTATGGTTTGGAGTATATATGCAAATTATGCCATTATAGAATATTAAGTAGTTATTATTTATTAAAATAAACAAATAAATTAGAGAGAGAGAGAAAGAGAGAAAGTGGGTGTGACTGAAACTCCAAGGAAACAAATTCACTTTCCTCAATTCGAAGAAGAAGAAGGAGAAGAAAGATAGACGGCTTAGGCAGTCCTCTAAGTCTCACAGTCACAGGTATTTGTTTTTTAGTTTTAACTATATATTATTTATTAATTCATATAAACAATAATTGGTTAGCTAAGCAATTTGCCGATGATCATGTGTTTATGGGTTTTGAGTTGTGGTGGGTTGATTCGATCTCCTTTTACTATGCTTGCTGAGAAACCCATTAAAGGAATTGAGACCATAATTCGAAAAAAAAAAATTCTGGACTGGTAATCAACCCTCCACTTATTAGGGTTTTGTAGATTTTTTTTTCTGTATAAAGGAATGAGTTTACTTTGATGATTTATGTTGAGATTTTTTTGCCCACCTTCTCTACTTACGATTTGTGCTTTTTTTTTCATTATTATTAACTATGAATTGTGTTTTTGTTTTTAGTTTTGTGTTTCTATTTTAGTCTGTTTGTTTGTTGAAGGAAAAAGGAAAAGTCTTTAATTTTGTTAAAAGTTTTGAATTTTTTCTACTGATAAGATGGTTTTGGTTGAAATTTCAAAGTTTCTTTTATGCTTAAGATTGTAATACTATATATATGTTACGTTTTCAGTAATAATTCAGTGAAAAAAGTTTGAAGATGAGTGACAATATAATGGAGAAAGTGAGCGCTTTTGGAGAGCGTCTCAAGATTGAAGGGGCCGACGTGGGTAGAAAGATGACTGCGGGAATCAGTTCGATGAGCCTTAAGATGAAGGAGCTCTTTCAAGGCCCAAACCAGGCGGATAAGCTTGTCGATGATGCAACCTCAGAGGCACTGGAGGAGCCTGACTGGGCCTTAAATCTTGATATTTGTGACATGATCAATACTGAGAAACTCAACAGTGTTGAACTGATTCGTGGGATAAAAAGGCGAATTGTTTTGAAGAATCCTAGGGTTCAATATTTGGGTTTAGTGCTACTTGAAACTTGTGTCAAGAACTGTGAGAAGGCTTTCTCGGAAGTGGCGGCTGAGAGAGTTCTTGATGAGATGGTGAAGCTCATTGATGATCCTCAGACTGTTGTTAACAATCGTAACAAGGCTTTGATGTTGATCGAGTCGTGGGGGGAATCAACTAGTGAGCTCCGTTATTTGCCAGTTTTTGAAGAAACATACAAGGTAATCTATCCATCAATGTGTGGATATTGGTGCCCTTTTTTATTGTTTTTCAGTTTTGTTTTGATTCCTACTGGTCTAGATCAAGATGACAGTAATTGACTAGGAGTTTTATTCATCAGCACTGTACCTTATGGGATTTCATTCTTATTGTTTTCATTTTACATCTGGCTGTTGTTGACTTCAAATTGCTAAACCAAGGCAATGTGGTTTTATATTCTTCGTACGTGTGCTGTTAACCTTATGTGCCCTTTCAATTTCAGAGTCTAAAATCAAGGGGAATTCGGTTCCCTGGTCGCGACATGGAGAGCCTGGCACCTATTTTTACTCCCCCTCGTTCAGTTTCAGCTCCTCCAGAACCAGATGATAGTCTTTTGCAGCAAATTCAGCGTGAGCCCCCTGTCCAAAGCTTTACAGCTGAACAGACAAAGGAAGCATTTGATGTTGCGAGAAACAGCATTGAGCTTCTTTCTACAGTCTTGTCCTCATCACCACAGCAAGATGTTCTACAGGTATTACTCTTTTCTTGTTCACTTTTTTGTCTGTCCCATAGTTATATCTTCCATGATCAGGGATGTGCTGATTCTAATCTATTATCCCTTTCAATTGAAATACCAAGCTTGGTTATCAACTAAAGCAAAATTAATGTAGCTGTGTAGTATAGATGCACAAATTCAATGATTTTGTTAGCCTGACCTTGTTATTGGGTGGCAAAGAAAGCCGGTTTGGTATTATGTGTTGGGTACACAAGGACATATTCAGTTCAAACAGGATTGAAAAATGTTAAGACAATGTCCAGACGAGATGATAGTGTTTACGCTTGATCATATGTTGACATAAATTTCTTACCTTTGGCAGGATGACTTAACAACCACACTTGTACAGCAGTGTCGTCGGTCCCAGGCTACCATACAGAGAATGATTGAAACTGCAGGAGATAACGAGGCCCTGCTATTCGAGGCATTGAATGTGAACGATGAGATCCAGAAAGTAATGTCCAAGTATGATGAGCTGAAGAAGCCATTAGATGTTTCAGCTGAGCCAGAACCAGCTATGATACCTGTTGCCGTCGAGCCTGATGAGTCACCCCGGCATACAAGGGAGGAAGAGGCATTGGTCCGAAAGCCAGCTGGCTCTCGGATTGGATCCCAGGGAGGAAGCAACGACGACATGATGGACGACCTTGACGAAATGATATTCGGGAAGAAAGGTAGTGGCGGTACGTCAGAAGGTGGGCAAGATGGTAAGAAACAAGCAGCAAAGGATGACTTAATATCATTTTGAGTCTGGTAGTGGTAGACTACTGGTAATTCCTTAAATATTTGGACTGAGTGAGACCTGTGACTGTCATGGTTGTTATGTTGGAATGTTTAAAAGTCCTTTTTTTTCTTTTTAATTTGATATATACTGGAGGTATTTATCCATTTTCATTCTTCTTTTTATTACCATTTATTTCCTCATTCACTTTGTGTAAGTAATTTATGATGGCTGATGATGATGAGGTCTGTTATATTTTATAGAACAGTGGATTATTCATGGATGATATCCATTTTCATTTTCTTCATTTTTTTTTTAAATACTTGGTAGAGTTTTTCAGCGACTAAATAATTAGTAACATGATGACCCTATTTATATGTTGTAATGCAAGATGGGCCAGATCAAATAGGGCCTAGTAACAAGTTAAATCATGGGCTATTACAAAATTGGGAAAAAATGGAATATTATAAGGGTTAAGTTGAAAAATATTTTTTTTTTTTTGTATCTATTAATAAAAAATAGGGAAAAAATTACTATGGGCCGGTCCAATTAACATTTATACAGCCTACATTGAAAATATTACAAAAATACCACCTAACCTATACCTTCAGCCGCACGTCACGAACGGAGACGATGAAGGAACCTCCATCGATCTAGTCTGCTACGCAACCAGAATGAAACCAGATCGAGCGTAGAACAACCATAAATTCCGGCGAATTTCGATTGGAAACGAACAAATCCAAGGATCTAAACAGAAAGTTAAAAAACAAAAAAACCAGAAAACCGTGGAGAAACTGAAATTAAACATTTGATTTCGGTTTTTTATCGTGCAAAATCACTCAATCGAGCCTCGAAAATCCAGATTGAAGCAATGTAAATCTGTATTGAACAGATCTGGAGCTCCCCCTCAAATCCAAAAAAAGGTATGAAATGAAATTTTTTTCAACAATGATATACGTCATACACAGTTGCATTCTGGTTGATTCACTGGTGTACAACAGGCAATTCAGATTCTTAAAAACAAAAAACAAGAACTGGTTCTAATTAAGGAACCACATGATACGAATAAGGCTTTTTTTAATTTTTTGCGTTGCCTTACAGTTGCATTATCGTTTTGAAATAGTTTACAAATTATGAAGAAGTGTCACTTGACGAGTACCAAAAGCTAGCAGATATACAAGGTACGATTTATGTAAATGGTGGCAAATTAGTTTTATAATAGTTGGAAATTGATCTGATTCAAATAAACATGATGAATAGTGACAATGAGTAACAACTATGTAATTTTGAGTAAAGAGTTGTGGTTTTTAAGTTGATTTACAGTTGCATAATCATTTAATAATAGTTTAATTACATTTTTTGCATGAATTTATTTTGGAAAAGAGAAAGGATAAATCAGTTTGAGAAATGGTTAGTTTCTGAAATATTTGTTGAAGTTTCTTAATAGTTTTATTCTCGTTTCTTTATAGTTTTTTAACAAAAAAAATGGCAAAAGCAGGAATTAGGACAGGAAATACAATGCTTGAACAAAGGGACAGAGATAGAAGTAAGTTTGTACTCTATTTCATAACAGAATCAAACTAGTTTTAAATTCGTTGCCTTGCACTAATAACCATTGCAAAATCACAGGAAAGGAAAGACATTCCATTCCTAGTCTTCTACAATGGACAATTCGATGATCGAATGAATTATGAAAATTATGAAGCCAGTGGACATTACATGTCAGCCAATTGTAACTATGAAGATTTGCAACAGAAACTCAAAGATGTCCTGGAATGCAACCAAGAAAACATTGTTTTGCAACTGAAATATCAAGTGAAGGAAGGATACCAACCATTGAGGATAAAGGATGATCAAAGCCTGCATTTCTACATACAACTCAAACTGAAGGACCCCGACTTCACAACATACCCATTGTGTGTGAATGTCATCCACAACCCAACAACAACCATCAATGCATCATTCTTGGGAAATGACAATTCATTAATTACACATACAAGCGCCTTCAAACCGATCGAATACAATGCAGCAACAACAGAAGACTCAACAAATCAACAACATACAATTGAAGCTACAGAACCGGAAGATGGGGGAGAAAATTTTGACTTCATGGACTATGCAAAACTTGTGGCGGAGGAGATGGTTGAGCAACTGGAAAACAACAAAAACAAGTAACCAGAAATCACAGATTATGACGAACTACTAATCACAGATTCACAACATCCGGAAATAGAAGAAGCACACATATACAAAGACAAAGAAACACTTCAGAGTGCGCTTGGTTTCTATGCAATTAGGTTCAACTTCCAATTCAGAGTGAAAAAATCATGTGCAAGAACATACAAGATTTGTTGTTTGGATCCAAAATGCAAGTGGGCACTAACGGCATCCAGAAACGGGCCAACAAAGTCATTCATCATTCGAAAGTACAACAGGAAGGTGATACACACTTGTGATCTAAACATAAGATTTGCCGACAAAAGACAAGCTACAACGAAATAGATTGGAAACTACATTAAGCCACGGTTTACCAACATAAAAATAACTCAAACGCCACAAGACATCAGAGGAGAAATGAAACACAAGTATGGGGTGAGAATGAACTACATGAAAGCATGGAGAAGCAAAGAGCACGCGCAAGAAGAATTACAAGGAAAAGCCAACGAATCATACAAGCTGCTGCCCAGTTTTTTGCACATGTTGCAAAAAACTAATCCCGAAACAATAGTGCACATGCAAACAGAGGGTGACAACAGCTTCAAGTACTTGTTTGTCGCACTGGATGCTTCAATAAAAGGATGGAAGAAATGCAAACCTATAATAGTTGTTGACGGAACTTTCCTTAAATCAACATATGGAGATATATTGCTCTCTGCTTGTATACAAGACGCGAATGGGCACATTTTTCCATTAGCTTTTTCTGTTGTGGATTCAGAAAACAACAACTCATGGCTATGGTTTTTCACAAAAGTAAGAGAAACATATGGGATTAGAGAGGAACAGTGCTTGATCTCAGATAGACATGAGAGCATAATTAAGGCAGCTGCTCAAGTATTTCCAGAAATCACGCATTTCTATTGTGTATACCACCTGTTAAGCAACCTAAAAGCAACCTTCAAGAAGAATGCAAGCAAGCTGGATAAACCATTCTTCGCTGCAGTCAGAGCATACACAGAGAGGAAATTTGAATACCATATGAGCGAATTGGACAGCTTGGACATCCGTGTCAGACCATATTTACAACAAGTTAGATACCACAAATGGTCAAGATACCACTGCAAAAACAACAAGTATTCAACTATGACTTCAAACATTGCTGAATCTCTAAATGCAGCAAACTTAGCAGCTAGAGAGCTACCAATCACAACACTGATGGAGTCATTGAGAGCTTTGATACAACAATGGACATACACAAACAGGAAAAAGGCACAGAAAACAACAACATTTTTAACACCTACAGCAGAGAAGAAATTAGTCAACAACTTTGTGGACTCATTGACTATAAATGTAAGAATCTCTTAAATATTTAAGTTGCATTACGGTTTCTGAATAGTTTATTTTCCGTTTTTATACATAATAACAATTTTATAAATTTACTTAATCCGCAGGTAAAGCCAATAAACGAGACCATATTCGAAGTCGTAGAACTAACCAGATCATGGGTCATCAACCCCAAGGAGAAAACATGCAGTTGCAACCGATTCCAACTTGACGAGTTACCGTGTGCTCATGCGCTTGCTGTTATAAAAAAGATGAACTTGAATGTTTACAACTACTGTTCAGGTTATTACACCACAAGAACATGGCTTGAAACATACAGCGGCTCAACATATCCGGTACACAATCACACAACATGGGATGTGCCACAAAACATAAAAGATATCATTGTTCTGCCACCAAACCAGAAAATAAGATCTGGAAGACCAAAGAAACGAAGGTTTTTATCTGAATGGGATACAAAAAAAACATAACAGGTGCAGCAAATGTGGTCAACAAGGGCACAATCGAAAGACATGCAACAATCAAGCAATAAAATAGATACAGATGAATTATTTGAATTGTTTAATTCTGTGTGCGAATTCAAACAGGTTGATGTGTTATATTCTAAATACATGGGATTTCATTTTTATAAAATTTTAAACAGTTTTTTAATAGTTGCAACATCGTTTTGTTACAGTTGCGACACTTATTAAATATTAAGTACATGAATATCTTCTTCATTACAGTTTTATAAGCATTCAGGTAAGAATTGATAAAACATAACTAAATAAAGGAAAAAGGAGCAATGGAAAAACAGGGAATAAAAATACATTGATAGCACAATTTAAAATATAAGTACATTGTTTGTTTTCAGTTGGATAATAGTTTCTCTATAGTTGTGCGACTGTATATAAAAACTTGAACAATTAGAAAAACATACAACTTTTGCTGATACAAACATATACAATAAACATATTATAAGGACTAATGTCAAATATCCTAAAAGTTTTAAACCAGATTCAGAGTATAAAACCAAATATAATACCTATATTCAACCAATAACACTAACTATTGTCTGATAATAGATTCAACCAATAACACCAAATAGTCACCAAATTAAAAGACCCTATTTTTTCAATTTAGAAGCCTTAGAAGACTTGCTTTGCTTCTCATCCTCGCTATCAATGCTTTCATCAATTTTCCTTTGGCCATATGAGAAGAAAAGTGCAGCAAGCCGAGTACGATAAACTTCGATATCAAAATCCGCATGAACATCCTTTCCATGGATAAAGAACTCGGCAATCACTGTAAAAGTAGAAAAAAGAAAAACAGTTTAGCAACTAAAAAACAACATAAAATAAACTTAAAAGAAACAACTCACTTTTTCTGCTGAGACGGCAGACCACTAATCTCCACGATTCTTAAAGGAGCTGTAGGGTCAGAACCTAAAGCAGGAGCATGTGACCTATTCTTCCAGAAACCAAGTAGATCAAAAAACAAAGGCAGCAACACAGAATAAGCCTTCATGGCATTCCTAGCTGCAGCATTCATTTTTGCAGTCCTCAATGAATTATACAGAAACAGAATCCCTTCATTCAAGTCAAGACGACCAAACACCCAATGACTTTCCCTCCTTAGATTGATGATGAATAACACATGATCGGCTTCATACCAAGGCTTAGAACACGGAATGCGCAAACCTCGAATGTAATGCGCTATTGGGTGGGCAGCGTGAATGTGCGACATCTTAGTCTTCATTGACTTGGCTTTGTTAAATTTGTGGTACAAAGCTTGGATGGAATCATCAAAGAGACAATCAGTTGTCGCAAAATTCAACGTCACAGCAGAAGAATATTTACCTTTTTTCCTAAGGTAATAGAATATGGTGTTCATATGTTGAAACAAAAACATCACAGAAACACAAATTAAAAGGTTGAACAACTGTTTAAAAACTTTAATACAGTATCTAAACTTAAAAACATTTAAAAAGCAACTGAAAACCAACTATCATAAACTATAATGGAAAATAGAAACTTTACCGAGTCATTTATAAACATGTCGCATGTAGCCAAATAATAAAACCAAGTTTTATCCTCCACATAATCAACACCTAGCCTAAAACTCGGGGTAAATTTCTTTGCGCCATCAACATAACAATTGTAATGCCTAAAAGAACAAAGAAACAACAAAAAGCAACATTAAAACCAGAATAAAACTGAAAAATAAAACAGAATACAAATACATATTTAATAAAAACAGTCACCTAGGATGTTTAAGCAAGCCTTGACCAATCCACGCGTCAAACTTTGCCTCAATCTCAGGAGATACGGGATCAGCAAATGCATCATTTAGAGCATAAAGGCCCTTCACATAAGTCACCATTTTAAAATCCCTATCATCCCTAGTTGATTGAGAACCTGAGGACATTAGCTCCATTGGAGTGCTCCCCACATCAGCAGACCTGAAATCAACAAAAGGAGATTTCAAGGCCGGAGCACGCTTCCTCTTATCCAACAGAGGTGTATCAGAGACAGTGTCCTCAGTTTCTTCATCAGTATGAAGGGCAGCTGACTTTTGACCAACAACATCTGGATTGGGTGGGGGGACCTAAAAAAGAAAGACTGAAATTTAACAGTTGCAAAACAAACTAGAAACTATTGAGCAACCAAAAAGAAACCTAATTTTCTTGCAAACAAATAAAAATACACTTACATGGATTTTACCAACAACCTCCAAGCCAGCCAACACAACTTGATCATCATCTATTTCAAGCTGGCTTAACCCATCAAAGAAATCGTCCCCCTTTAATCGAGACTCATCGCCCTTTGGCTTCTCAACATCCTTGGCATTCTCATCACTGCCTCCAACAGTCTCATATGGATTCACATCAGCAGGAGGAACATCAGTAACAACCTTATCAGCATCATCAGCATCACCACCAACTTTAACCAACTCACCACCATCGTCGGAGTCGGAATCTATATTTTTTGGATCAGGCAGTTCCTTCTCATCATCCTCAGCATCATCATCATCATCACCATCATCATCAGAATCTTGAGTTACTAATTCATCAGATGACTTTCCCTGAATCAAACAACACAAATGCAACTTAAATGAAACAGTAAAGAAACTAAAGAAAAAGTATGAAAAAGCAGAAACAATAAACTATGAATAAATACCTCATCAGAAGGACGACAATGAATGGCATTAACTTTCTCCTGAATATCCTTAATTACAGTCATTACGGACTTGAAATTAAGATCAACAAAACACCTCAAGGATATGAAGTCTTCAGCCAATGATGCTTGATTCGAAATGACCATCTCCAACTTAGATTTCATCAAATAAATATCCGCTGAATCAGATTTCTTTGAAGATGACCCACTCTCAAATGATTGCTTCGCTACACCACGGTCATCAATAGACTCATCAAGAAATAAACCGTCAAGTTGAAGCTTCTGCTTCTCTTCATCAGTAGGACACATGTTTTTGATCTTCAACTGAACAGCATAATCAATCAGAATATGAAAATATAAAAACAATTAAAAAAACAAAAAATTAACAACATAAATAAAACTGTAAAGAAACTGTATTTTACCTTGTTCAAAGGCAAATCAAAAATCTTGCCCTTCAAGTCTCGAAGAGTTGGATTTTTGGTGACAATGGTGTTGCTCCAGTTCAGAGTCCTTGGAATAGAAGACGAAACTCTTTTACAGAAAGAGTTCACCATAGCAGGACAACATTCATAAAACCAAACCGTAAAAACCCATGGACATCCCAAAGCCCTATACCAACCATCATACTGGCCTCCCTTCTCTGCCTTCTTATTTTTCATTAAAATCTCATGCTGAATTCTACCTTTGAATGAATCAACAGTCAATATAAAAGATTCCCTACCCCAACAATACTCGTCCCACCGACCGCTATCCACAACTTCTAGATCAAACCTAGATACTTCTTTATCAGGAGTATTACTAAGAAGAAAACACTGAATAAAATACAAAACAGCATTTTCAAACTAAGGGACTCATCCAAACCCCACCTACTACCAAAGAAAGCATCCTCAATGGCTTTGTGGTCAATGGTTTTCACACCACGAAAACAGATTTCTACCAACTGATTTGTTTCCTGTGAAAACAACAACTTGTTGCAATCACCGAAATAATCAATTCCATAAATCAAATAAAATTCCTCAGCACTAAACCGTCTGCAACGGCCAGCAACCTTAGCCAAAAACTCTCTAGGATTGGGCTGGAAAACTTCCCTCAGTAATAAACTATGGACAACTTGGGGATGAAAAACAAACTCAGGCATATCTAGAAAATGGCCAAACTGAGTTTCACGAAACATGGACAGTAAATTAACAGACAAAGTTTTCTTAATATTATCTATGACAGAAAAAAGACTAGTGCAAAAACACTTAGATCTATAGTAATCAGAAGGACTAAATTTGTAGTCCCAGACCTGCAACAAAACCAAAATGGCCACAGTAAATTATTAATTGTGAATAATGCAGTATGACAACTACAATAAAACTATTAACAAACAAAAAAAAAACTACCAAACAGATACAACTATACAAAAATAAACAGCAAAGATATGAAATCGTTTTGATACCTAAAAACTAACATCAAACAACTAGACCTAATGAAAATCGAAAAACACATCAAACATAACAACATTAAACTATAAAAATACTAATAAGAAACTACAGACAACTGATTGTACGCACTAAAACGAAAACAAAATACAGAACCTAAAACACAAACAAACACTGTAAATAAAGAAAACAAAATCAAATTTAAAAACCAAACCCAGAAAAGAACAAAATAAATTGCTCAAAACCAACAATAAAGACCTAAAAAATTAAACAAGATAAAACAAAATTTTCAAAATGAAACCCTAAAATTACACAAAGTAAAATGAACAAAAAAACGCAAAAATCTGGGAAAACACTAAATGTTGAAAAAGGGGGAAACAAAAATGAAACTGAAAACCAACCTCTGTTCGAACTTCGGCAGAGGCACTAGCTTTTTTCCCAGAAATTTCTTGAACCATTTGCTCCTCCACATTGAGCTTCGATTTCTTCGAAGTATGTGGCCTCCCACGCTTGGTCAGAGGAGCATCAAAATCAGAATCATACTCTTCAACGATCGGGCGTTTACCCTTTGATTTGTTAGCCAAAGTTTTCTTGCTCATTTTTTATTTTTGTTTCTGAACTGAGGAAGGAGATGAGGATGAACGAGTGATGGCCATTTTATAAATAAATTTGAAACAAGAAGAAACTGAGAGGGAAAAACTGTTGAGGAATCCTGGGTTGAGTGGGAGTTGAAATTTTTTGGAAGAACAAAAAATGAGAGGGAAAAAACCGTGATGAATAATGGGTGGTTAAGCTTATCAATGGAGGTTATTGATCTTCCAAACAACAAAAAAAACTGAAGGAAAATCGAAAATCAAATTAAAAGAAAAGGAAAAAAGAGAGGGAAGAGAGTGGGATTTGATTGATGTGTGATGGGGATGGCACACGTGTCTGTGCATGGGAATGATGAGTAAGTGGTATTATTGTAATAAAACAAAGATGGTAAGTAAAAAAGTTGATGTAGGCGTGTAGGGGTAAAACTGTAATAAAATGTGCTAAATAGATTTTTGGTGTAAAAATTTCTAAAAAATACTCTTATATAATTTTTTTATTAAAATATATCTTCTTTTTTGAGTGAGCTGTCCAATATATTATTTTTTAGGGTCTAATGGGGACAGGTAAAATTAAAACAAGTAAAATAAAGTACATAAAAATGGCTTATTTCTTAACTAAACAAATTAAATATATGGGGTATATAAGTAGAAAATATTATAAAAATTATTAAAAAATTGAATCAATTTTTCAAACAACTCTGTCATGCGATAAGAATTTACTTCTTTCTCATGTGATTTCTCTATCTCTCTTCTTGGTCTACTTCTGGTAATAATATTGAATTTGACTCTAGTTTCTCGGTCTATATCAACTAATCTTATTTGTCAAATTTTAATATATTCTAAATTCTAATGAATATATATTTTTTTTGTTATATATGTACTAGGGTTGTACAAAAAAAATTATGAACCGCCCAAACTGAATAACCCGCCCAAACCGAACCGAAAAAACCGATAAAAATTACAAACCAAAATCACCCGAAAAAATTACAAACCGCCCAATCTGTTAATTGGGCGGGTTGAAAATAGTTCCAACTCGCCCAATTAAACCGACCAACCCGATTTTGCACCTTTAATTTTTTTTTTAACTTTTTAGTTTTTATTATATATAACATAAATGATTAAATATATAATAATATAAAATTATATATTTAATTATTAGTTTTAAAGTCATATATATGGTGTTGTACTTTGGTGAAATGTGTTTTTTTTAATTTATCTTTTTAATTTTTATTGATTTTGAATTTAAAACTAAAAAAAAAAAAAAAAGTTTGGTCGGTTTGGGCGGGTTAACCCGACCAAACCGCCCAAACCGTTGGTCGGTTTATAGATTTTTTTTTTTTTAAATTGGACGGGTTGCACTTAAATTTTAGCAACCCGAACTTTAGATTGGGTTAGAAAATATATAAGATAAACCGCCCAAACCGACCGATGTACAACCCTAATATGTACTAGAAATTTCACACTTCTTATTGTCGTTAGCTCCCCAGTCTTGAAGAAATAAAAATCCACAACCGAAAAATCTCACATTTAGAAAGAGAGAGGATGGTGGGAGCGGAGGTCGAAGCGAGGGAGAACGAGAGAGAAGGGGGAGAGAGAGACTGCCAATTTTAAAATGTATAGATTCGAAATTTTTCACATCTAAAAACACATTACATTGGAGCGAGGGAAAACACATTATTTGAAATTTTTTAAATTTTAACTAATTGCTAATGGTTAAAAACCGTGGCTTATAACACTATAGGAGTTGTGAATAAACATATGATCTGGATTTAACTGATTTTGTGTGTAAATGTAATAAACATATTTAAACCATTAGCATGTAAAATTCATGCAAACATAAATTACTTCAAATTTCTTGTATTGATTACTAATCAGATTGTAAAGAGTTTTATTTAGGGCATAAAACCCAACAGAAACTTCCTCTAATTAAAATTAAAATTCTTAGGAAGGTTATTCACAAGAAAAAAGAAAAAAACTAAATATGATCCAAATTTTAAGGATTCATCTTTGGTATGCATTTTTTTTTTTAAATATATTAATTTGTTTTAATTTATCTTCTCGTGAATGTTCAATTTTTTAGTTGGTTGTACTAAATAACTGATTTATGTGTTTAATTGTTGGTATGTTATTTTACGTAATTGAGGTTTAAGTTTCATTTTTTCTTTGTTATTTTAGAAAACTGGTTTTACTGTGTCAGATTTACGTAATGTACTTACTTTATGTAACTAATTTTTCGGTGTCACTTTTTAATTGGTTGTTTAACATAACTAGTTTCAATAATTTAAATTTATTTATATGTTAAGAATTATCTTGTGGTATTTTTTAATTTTTTTAATTAATTAGCTATTTCGTGTTTCAATATATCATTTTATTGTTTTAGGATTCTTATGTTTTTGTTTCTGTATTAATTGTTAGTTTTGTTTAATTAGCTATCTAATGTAACTGGTTTTTGCAGTTTGATTCTTATTATTTTTTTTCTAAGAACTAGTTTTTATGTTTCAATTTATCTAATATAACTGGTTTTTGCAATTTAATTGTTAGTTTTTTTTTTGTTTTGTTTTGTTTTTTTTAAGAAAACTAGTTTTTAAGTTTTAATTTATCTTTTGATTGTTTTAGGTTGTATTGGCAGGGCCGGCCCAAGCATTGGGCAGCTTGGGCCATTGCACAAGGCCCCCATTTTTTTAAGGCCCAATTTTTTTTTTTTTTTTTTTTTAAAAAAAGCTTTTTTTTTTTTTATTATTTATACATAAATAAAAAAAATTTAAGTGGAAATTTATGAAGCATTTTTTTTTTTTTTTTAAAAAAAACCTACTAATAGAATTGTAGTTTTAATGTACATGGTTTTTTTTTTTTTTTTTTTTTTTTCTAAAGGGTTTAATTTTAAAATTTCGCACAAGGCCCCCAAAATGCTTGGGCCGGCCCTGTGTATTGGTAACTAGTTTCCCTACTTAGTTATTACTTTAGTTGTTTTACATAACTGCCTCTAATATTTTAGTTTTTGATTCGGTTGGTTTAAATAATTGGTTTCTCAATTATAGTTTTAACTAGCTGATTATTGTAATTGGTTTCAGTGTATCAAATTCCAACGTCTAACACCAATGACAACTCCGATTTCTAACAATGGTGACTTCCAGTTATGAAGACAACTTCAACGAATTTTTTAATGACAATCTGACAACGATAACAACTTCAGCGAATATTCTCATTTTATTTTCTACTCTTTTTGCAGCTAATATTTTATTTTAGTGGATAATGACTATTTTGGATAATGTATTGGGTTGATGATTAAATCTTGGAGCTTTTGAGAAGTTTTTAGCCAATTTTATTTTAGTATTGTATTTTATTTATTCAATATTCCATACAATATCTAGAATATAAGCATGTAAAATTTATTTATAATTTTTGACATCCATATAGTAACTGTTTTTTTTTTCATTAAGATAACAACTCTAGCAATTTACTCTCATTCTATATATTTTCTACTTCTTTTGTGACTAATATTATTGTTTAGTGGATATTGAATGTTTTGTTGATGGTCTAGTATTGGAGTTTCTGAGAAGTTTGTAACTGGTTTTAATATTAGTATTATGTTGGTATTAGTTTTGGCATTAGTTTTGATAGTGGGTTGATGATAAGTTTTTGAGCTTAGTAAAAATATGAAAATTTTATATATGAATTTTAACAACTGTATAGCTGGTTTTTTCATTAAAAGTTAGCTTTGATTACTTAGAATAAACTGTTGTCTTAATTTATTGCCTTAACAAAATTATATTACAATTGTTTTAGCTTATATAGTTTTTTTTTGTTTGTTAAAAAAAAAGATTTATAATTACAGTACTTATGTAAATAACTGGTTATTTTATATGATAAAAAATGAACCACAATTTTATAATTTTTTATGGCATTCTTTTTTATCTATAATAATTTTCTCATATTTTTAATTTTTTTTTGAAAAAAAGCCATATTTAATGCAATTAAGTTTACATGCCATATTTATCAAAACTTTAATTTTTTTTTTTCATATAAATAGCCCTAAAATTAACTAGTTAATTAATAATAAGGGTGGGGCACGTGGTTGAAGTAGACAAGGTCATCACGTTCAACGAGAGAGGATTGTAGTGTTGTTAGTGTGGGCCCATTAACCTCGGACGTGCGATGCATGAAATTAACAATTCTTTCTTTCTTTCTCACTCTCTCTCTATCTGATGTTCCCACGATCTAATCTATCGATCAGACATGGCCCAACTCTGCACATGCCTCCATTTTCTATTTATTATATAATTAGTGAAAACTAAAATGAACACTCACCCCTTCATGTTCATGATATCAATCATTGCCATTCCCATTTTTCTTACTTATTCATTCACATCAATGTTTGTCATCGAAGAAGGACTAGGATGGAAGAGAACCAAATATTCCATGTTAATTAATCATCAAAAGAGTTATTTACATTTATAGGGTAACTTCGTAGATCTGGTTTTAACATTTACTACAATTTCTAGTCTATTTTCTTTGTTGGAAGAATGCTAATTACAACCTCTTATTACAATTTCTTAATCAATTTCTACGTCCGAAATCACATGTCGAAATATTTTTTTTTTCAATTTTTTTTATAGCAGTATTCGTTATAGTTACAGTATCATCCCTGTAAATTTTTGAAAAATTTCGAATGGTTTACAATACCGAAAACAGAGTTCTTAATATTCCAGTTTACCACGCGCATTTAAAAAACTTCAAATGTATTTTCGACACTGTAAACTATTCGAAAATTTTCAAAAATTTACAGGAATCATGATGTTGTAAGCATAACAAACACTCCCGTGAAAAAAAAAAAATTAAAGAAAAATATTTAATTTGGACCAACCTACTGGAATGCCAACCATTTTCCGTCTGCTTTCTTTTCTTGTTCAATGGAATTCCGACATATGTTTTCGAGCGTAAAAGTTGACTAAGAAGTTGTAACAGGAGGGTTGACGGTAACACTACTCTAAAAGTTAATTTTTTTATTATATTTTAAGTATGCCAAATTATTTGAAATTTTCAAAAAATTTGTAAGTTAATTTTAATAAAGAGTACAACATACAAATATTTTTTTTTTCCAAAATGTTGACAGAAGAAAAAGTGTACCAAATATATTTTAGGAGGTGTAGTTGGATTTTTTTCAATTTATGTACATGCTTTTTCATGCTATGTAATAATGATTAATGAAGATAAAATAAGAAAGGGTACCATTGAGTTATGAGTCATCATGATATATATTGTATCAATTTATTATTGTGTTGGGGAAGAAATTAAATGAACAACACATTGAAAATTAAGATCCATTTTTGTCATATGCTAGTTAAATAAAATATGTCTTAAATCATCAATAAACAATATGGAATAAATATGATTTTCACCTTTGTAGAATATTATTTAATAATTCTAAGCTATTTGAAATTTACTCTAATGACATTAAACATACAAACAGTAACTCTAAGAATTTACATACATATTCACATAATTTATTATTATAATGTCATTTATGCATTATTTTTTATTTAAATTTTTGAACTATGCGTGATTAATGTTATATCAATAAATTATTTAAAAAATTGAGCATAATGCAACTGGAAAGGGATATTTATAACAATTTTAATAGTAAAGAAAATACTTTTGCAACAAAAAGAAATATTAGGTAAAAACACCATTGCATGTATAAGACTAAAACAAATCCCAACTCTTAAAGGTTGGATAACCAAATTTATAAGTTGAAAATATCAATGGAAGAACTTACACCTAATTTTGAAGACTTCATCAGAAGCCAACTACTCCCAACCTCTCTCTCTTTCTATTACCAAAAAAGAAATATTTAATTAACCGGCCTCCCACAAAACAATATATTTATCTTTTTGTATTATTATTATTATTATTATTATTATTATTATTATGAATTTATGAGCATGAATGTTTTTATAATTCTTATTTCTTACATATTGTATTCATTAAACATTTGGAGGACAACTCCTTCTCGATAAGTAAAAATATCGTTATAAAGCATGTGGAATTTAGCATTTTGCAGAATAATTCAATTACTAATTTACTATCAATGACTAGGTCTATAAGAATAGTAATTCTTTCTTTCTAATTATTATTATTGTTTTTTTTATAAAAAGAACAAAAGTGGAAGATAAAGTGTTTGTATAGATGCCATATATGTGCGTGACACCATCATAACTTTTTTTTAAAAAATATATATTTAAAAACTAAGGAAACCAATAGCTTGATTTCAAAAAAAAAAAAAAACCCCAATAGCTTGTAATTTTTTCAATTTCTCTATTAGAGAAACCATTGCTCATATATTAACTAAAAATGCTTGAGAGTCTAAAGTATCTCCAATTTAGAAGAGGATTACTATTTTGTGTGGTTAGTACAGTTGTGTTAGCTATTACAACCAAATTTTTGTAGTAATTTTTAAAGATTCTTATCTATTTTTAGTATATTTTATTTTATGATTATGTATATTGTAGTTATTTAAGATTATTTGTAAATTTAAAAAAAAAATTAAATAATTTATAGTATCAAAAATAAAATTTAAACAATTAATTACTATGGTGCAGCACACACTGTATGGTTATAAAAAAACTAATAAGAGAACTTTGTGAAAGAAAACAGTAATAAGGAAATAGATATAGAATGCTAAAATTTAGTCCGTTGTTTGCGCATTTGAATTGGGAAACAAAGTCGATTATATCATCATTATAGATTCGTGGGTATTTTGGGAAATAAAATATTTGATCTGAAGGGAGGGTGTTTTTAGAATTAAAAAATAGAAATAAAGGAAATGAAATGAGTATGAATGAAAACTCCAAAAAAGTCTCTCCATTTTGGATTTTTGCCAACTAGCATGCACTTGAACACATCAACACGTTTTCAAACATTTCAAACCTATGTAACGTTTGCTTATTAATTTTAAATTGAAACCAACAAACAAAAGGAAAGCGTGTTACCAATTAACCAAATATATATTTATTGATTTCGGCTTTTCTATTTTCATTACCTTTTTTACATTTATTGTAGTTGTGCAATGCCCATTATACCCTTTTTCCCATTTTAATTTTTCAAAAAATATAAAGGGTATATTAATTATTATTAATATTAGTATAAGATACTCAAAAAAAAAAAAAGAACAATGCAGCTCAGCTAAGACAATGGTGAGAGAAAATAGGAAGGTAGATAACACTATACTAACACTAAAAAGCCAGCAATACCCAACTCATACATACACCCTTTCTTTCTACACGTTCTTCAGAACACTCATAAACACTCAGAAGAACCTTCTCACTTTCTTCTTTATTAATTTTTGTTTCAATTTAAAAAAAAAAAAACCATTAATATTTACTCGGGTAGAGCTTAAAGGGAAGAAAAAAAAGTGACTTTTGTTCTAGTTTTGGGGGTTTGTGTTTTGGGTTGAAGTTTTTTTCTTTAATATTAAAAAGACTTGAATCATGGACTCTTAGTGCTTTGTAGTCTGGAAAAACTCGTTTACTTATCTCTTTCTTTCTCTTTTTCTTCTCTTCTCTAAGATTTGTCATCTTCATGCTCAATCTCATGGATAGCCAACAATTCATAGTTGCAGAGCAAAGGAAAAAGCTACCCTTTTGAATTGGCCTATTTCCACCTTCATCCCATCTAAGAAAAAACGCCTTCTTTCATTACTTATCTCATAGATCTCACTATATACACTTTCAGCATTATATATCAAAACGGAGGTAAATCTTACTTTTTTGTTTTTGGGTTCTCTTTTTTATTTGTATTTATGTATCTTGGCATGGTACCAGGATATTCTGATTTTGATTTCTTATTGCTCTGTTTGTTTGGATGCTGAGAAAAAAAAATGTCTGTTGTGTTAGTGAAAACGACTCTTTTTGTGGGACTTTGATTTGTATTGGTACTTACCCACTTACTGTGATGTGGGGTATTTTCAAGATCTTCTTTTTCTTTTTGAAATTTTTTGAAACATTTCAAACTTGTACCTGGGCGGGTTGGTTTGGTAATAAATGATAAGCTTTATGCTTTCTCACGATTAAAGGGAAAAAAAGTTGGGATCTTTTATACTTTTATTTTTCAAGATTAAGATGATGCTCCTTAAATTTAGTACTTTTTTTTTCTTAGACAAGTAGCAGATTTGTAGATTAGATCAGCCATTATTATGTTTATATGTTCTGTTTGTTTGATTAGTCCTAGACTTTGATGAAATTTAAAGTTGGGTTTTTAATAAGTTGGGGTTTTACAGCTCCAATTATGAGCTTTTAAAAGTTAGTGCTGACCAGCTCTTAGATATGGCTTTGAATGGTGTTAATGGAGTTTGAATTAATGTCTTATGTCAACTTTCAGGATCTAAAATAGGTGGTTGAAGATGACATCCAAGTCCTTCAAGGCGAGCCGATCTAATATATCGGCGAGTTCTGATGTGCTTGATGGGAAGCCTCCATTGCCTCCACAGGTGACATTTGCCCGAAGAACATCCTCAGGCCGCTATGTTAGCTACTCAAGAGATGATCTTGATAGTGAACTTAGTAGCCAAGACTTTATGAACTATACAGTCCACATACCTCCCACCCCGGATAACCAGCCCATGGATCCATCAATCTCACAGAAGGTTGAAGAGCAATATGTGTCGAATTCCCTATTTACAGGCGGGTTCAACAGTGTTACTCGAGCTCATCTTATGGACAAGGTGATTGAGTCTGAAGCAAACCATCCTCAGATGGCTGGTGCAAAGGGTTCATCATGTGCAATTCCTGGCTGTGATGCCAAAGTAATGAGTGATGAACGGGGCGCTGATATTCTCCCCTGTGAGTGTGATTTCAAGATATGTCGGGATTGCTATATTGATGCTGTTAAAACCGGTGGTGGCATTTGTCCTGGATGCAAAGAATCATATAAGAACACAGATTTGGATGAGGTTGCTGTGGATAATAATGCTCGGCCGCTTCCACTTCCACCTCCCAACGGGATGTCTAAAATGGAAAGGAGGCTGTCTTTGATGAAATCAACCAAGTCCGGGTTGATGAGGAGTCAAACTGGGGACTTTGATCACAACAGGTGGTTGTTTGAAACTAAAGGAACTTATGGATATGGGAATGCCATTTGGCCTAAGGAAGGCGGTTTTGGAAATGGTAAAGATGATGAATCCTCTGAACCAACTGAATTGATGAGTAAACCATGGAGACCTCTTACACGGAAGTTAAAGATACCTGCTGCTATTCTAAGTCCATATAGGTAAAAAGAAAAAGTATTTTCTTAGATATATGTCAACTAGTATTCTTAACATTCAATGTAGGGAGAGATCTTGTATCTATATATGTATTTATGCTGATGAGTGTTTTCATTTGCCTTGCATATGTGTTGTGTTACCAGGCTTCTCATTCTTATTCGTATGGTGGTCCTTGTTTTGTTTCTGATTTGGAGGGTCAAGCATAAGAATGAAGATGCCATTTGGCTATGGGGAATGTCTGTTGTTTGCGAGATTTGGTTTGCTTTTTCGTGGCTTCTTGATCAATTGCCCAAGCTCTGTCCAATCAATCGTGCAACTGATCTCAATGTATTGAGGGACAAATTCGAAACACCGAGCCCAAACAACCCCACTGGAAAATCAGACCTTCCGGGGATTGATATTTTTGTTTCTACTGCAGATCCTGAGAAAGAACCTCCACTTGTCACTTCAAACACCATCCTCTCCATTTTAGCTGCTGATTACCCAGTTGAGAAGCTTGCTTGCTATGTTTCTGATGATGGAGGTGCCCTTCTGACCTTTGAAGCCATGGCTGAAGCTGCCAGCTTTGCTAATACTTGGGTCCCATTCTGCCGTAAACATAACATTGAGCCTAGAAATCCTGAATCTTACTTTAACTTAAAGAGAGATCCTTACAAGAACAAAGTGAAGCCTGACTTTGTCAAAGATCGGAGAAGGATAAAGCGTGAGTATGACGAGTTCAAGGTTCGCATTAATGGACTTCCTGAATCTATTCGCCGTCGTTCTGATGCCTATCATGCTCGCGAGGAGATTAAAGCTATGAAGATTCAGAGGCAGAACAGGGATGATGAGCCAGTTGAAAGTGTGAAAATTCCAAAGGCAACATGGATGGCTGATGGAACTCATTGGCCAGGGACTTGGTTGACTCCTGGACCTGAGCATTCAAAAGGAGATCATGCTGGTATTATACAGGTATGTACATGGCCTGGCCCCATCAAGTTACTTTCCTTTTTGGATTTGGTTAACACAAATTTTGAGTGGAAATGAAAATAAAGCAAACTTAATATGTTTTCTCTCCCCATTGATGCAGGTGATGTTGAAACCTCCCAGTGATGAACCACTTATAGGAACTCCTGATGATTCTGGGTTCCTTGATCTCACTGATGTTGATATCCGCCTTCCTCTACTTGTTTATGTTTCTCGTGAGAAACGTCCAGGCTATGATCACAACAAGAAGGCAGGAGCTATGAATGCCCTGGTTAGGGCCTCAGCTATTATGTCCAATGGCCCATTCATCCTCAATCTTGACTGTGATCACTACATATACAACTCTCAGGCAATGAGGGAAGGCATGTGTTTCATGATGGATCGTGGTGGTGACCGCCTTTGCTATGTCCAATTCCCTCAGAGGTTTGAGGGTATTGACCCGTCAGATAGATATGCCAATCACAACACTGTCTTCTTTGATGTTAACATGCGAGCCCTTGATGGGCTTCAGGGTCCAGTCTATGTCGGAACTGGTTGCCTCTTTCGTAGGATTGCCCTTTATGGATTTGACCCTCCTCGTGCTAAAGAACACCATCCAGGTTGTTGCAGCTGCTGCTTTGGTCGTAAGAAAAAGCATGTTTCAGTTGGAACCACACTTGAAGAGCACAGAGCTCTAAGAATGGGTGATTCTGATGATGAAGAGATGAATCTCTCCTTGCTCCCCAAGAGGTTTGGGAACTCTACTTTCCTCATTGATTCAATCCCAGTAGCAGAGTACCAAGGTCGTCCTCTTGCTGACCACCCAGCCGTGAAGAATGGACGCCCCCCGGGTGCTTTGACCATTCCCCGCGAGCTTCTTGATGCATCAACTGTTGCTGAGGCTATCAGTGTCATCTCCTGTTGGTACGAAGACAAGACCGAGTGGGGACAACGGGTTGGCTGGATTTACGGATCTGTTACTGAAGATGTGGTTACGGGATACAGAATGCACAACAGAGGATGGAAATCAGTTTATTGTGTGACAAAGCGTGATGCCTTCCGTGGAACTGCTCCAATCAATCTAACCGATAGGCTGCATCAGGTCCTTCGATGGGCTACTGGCTCTGTTGAGATTTTTTTCTCCCGAAACAATGCTCTTCTTGCCAGCCCAAGAATGAAGGTTCTTCAAAGAATTGCATACCTCAATGTTGGAATTTACCCTTTCACCTCAATCTTCCTTATTGTGTACTGCTTCCTGCCAGCGCTTTCGCTCTTCTCGGGTCAATTCATTGTCCAGTCTCTGAATGTCACTTTTCTCAGCTATCTCCTTACCATATCCGTGACTCTATGCATGCTGGCTGTGCTGGAGATCAAATGGTCGGGCATCGAGCTAGAAGAATGGTGGAGAAACGAGCAGTTCTGGTTGATTGGAGGAACTAGTGCTCACCTTGCTGCAGTGCTTCAAGGTCTACTGAAAGTTGTCGCTGGTATCGAAATCTCTTTCACCTTGACATCAAAATCAGCTGGTGATGATTTAGATGATGAGTTTGCTGATCTCTACATTGTCAAATGGACATCACTCATGATACCGCCCATCACAATCATGATGGTCAACTTGATTGCCATAGCAGTCGGGTTTAGTAGGACGATATACAGCGTGATACCACAATGGAGCCGGTTGATCGGTGGAGTTTTCTTTAGCTTCTGGGTTTTGGCTCATCTCTACCCATTTGCCAAAGGTTTGATGGGGAGACGGGGAAGGACACCGACCATTGTTTTTGTATGGTCGGGACTGATTGCGATCACCATTTCCCTTCTTTGGGTTGCAATCAATCCTCCTGCTGGGACTAACCAAATTGGAGGTTCATTCCAATTCCCTTGATAGAAGAAAACAAGTTAAAAAAGTAAAATTATTCTTTGTTGTTGCTGTGAAAGTAAGTTCATTATTCATCAAAGATATTCCTTCATTCATTCATTTTTCTTCAATTCAAACAAGATTTGATGTTATGCTATGCTAGTGTTCTTCATGTTCATGATAATGGATGATGGATGGGATAGGAATCAGGGGAATGCCATGAAGAAGAGAAAGAGAATATATATGGGAAAATCTTGTTTTCCCGGCATTTTGTAATTGTTATTATATTAAATGACTTGGATTGATTTAGTTTTTGATTTTCTTTTTTTATTTATTATATTGAACAAAATTTCATTGTTAGGATGATTCTTCTTCTTCTTCTTCATTTGTAATTGATAATCAGAACTAAATCCACTGCTCTGCCAATTTACTCCTCTTCAGCATCATTTTAATATTCTTGCATGTAAAACTTAAAATCGTTCCACTTAATAAGCATGCAAATGTTACGAAAATGTACATCTTGTAATAAATAAATGTAATAATGAAAAATATTATGTAATAGAGACACTAGATAGTTTTGCCGTAACATCCTAAATAAAATAAAATTTATAACTACCATTTTCAAAAGATGGAAAAAAAAAAAGGTAGAGTATAGTGGTGTGCAAATATTTGACCATTTAGCTCGTAATCAATTTGAATTGGTTGGTTTCGTTTTTAATATCTCATTATTTGTCTTGAAGTTATTTTTTTTTTCTTTTTCTTTTCTTAAACGAGTATAATTTAGGGCTCGTTTGGTATGTTGTGTAAAGGGTCCTATTGTATTAAATAATAAATAACATTATGTTTGGATAAAACAATGTATTGTATTAATTATTACGACCAAATTTATTAATCAATGTATGTTGTATTATTTAATACATAACAAATGATCCGTATTAGTTTGTATTATAATATCTACAAAAGATTCAGGGTCAACACCAATCTCTGACCCGAACCCGAACCCAAACCCAGTTTTCGAAACTCAAACTCGAACTTGAACCCAGACATGGGACCCAAACCCGAACCCGGGACTCGGGACTCGGGACATGGACCTAGACCTAGACATGGGACCCGAACCCAGACCAGAGAACTGCGACCCGAGAATCAGACCTGGACTCAGAACCTAGGACTCGGACTCGAGACCCGAACCCTGACCTGGGATCTAGACCCGAACTCAGACCCTGACCCGAACCTAATTCTGGATCCGGACCCGAACCCGAGACCCGAGACTCGGGACCCGGACCCGTAGTTGATGTTGGGATTGAGTGTATTAAAAATATATTATAACTTTACACGATCTATGAATACAAGTCAATACTAAACATAATATTGTATTAAATAATACTAATACAATACAATATAATACAATCCAACATAATGCAATACAATACAGTACATCCGTACTTAAATACTCCATTTCAATACGTTGTATATAGTTCTTTCAAAAAAAAAATGTGTATGGCATTCAAAAAACAATGTATATACATTTCCACTAATTTTGATAAATATTTTCTTTTCTTAAATGTATTCTAAATTTGAAAAGAGATTAAATTAAAGATTTAAAATATATTTACAATTTTTATCGGAAAAATATTCACATATGTTATGTCAGTGTAAACCAAAATTTACACATTTCATCAGAAACAACAAGAAAAATAAAGAGAAGAAAAGATGAAGCACTGAAAACAGGTGAACAATATCAAATAATTTCAATAACGAAATATATAATAAAGCTGCAGGATCATATATCACATACAACAAACCATTCCAAGAATTCATTAAACCATTTATTCTAATCTGAACCATTTTAATTGAGGAAATCCAAAGTAAAAACCAATAATGAATATGATTGAAAACAACATCATTTTGTTTTCATTTCAGAAGTTAATTCAAAGGGTGTATACTCAATCAATCAAGACATGAATACAAAATAGTTCAAAAAAAAAAAAGAAGAAAAAATCATCCAAGTGATGACTTTGTATATATGGTACAAAGAGAATACAATGAAAAAGGATATTCAAAATTTAGTCCATATTTCTAAATCCTTCAGCTCCTGCAACAATTTCCAAAATCTCTCCAGTAATCTTTGCCTGTCTTGCGCGATTGTAGGCGGTTGAAAGAGTCTTAATTAAGTCGGCTGCGTTATCAGTTGCATTAGTCATAGCAGTCATCCTCGCGGCAAGCTCACTAGCCTTACTTTCTTCCAATGCCCTTAGTATTTGGCTATTCAGATACAAAGGCATCATAGCATCAAGAATATGAGCAGGGTCTTGCTCGAATTCCATGAGAGGGGACAATCCTTTGCTTCCTTTTTTAGCTTTATCCCACTCCACACTCAACTTCCCTTTCTTAGTTGTAAGCCTAAAAAACTCATCTTCAAATGCATCAACACTATTCCCATTCACATCAACAACCTTTCCCTTTGGTGATAAAGGAAGCAAGGTATGAATAACAGGACTAAATCTAATCAAAGACAAGAACTTGGTATAAACAAGCTCAACCTTATCAACTTCTTCGCTGAGAAAGAGCGAGAAAACATTGTCAGCAATAGTCTGAGCCTCTTTCGTAGTTGGAAAACTCCCTGCCTCAATAAACTTATCTACATGAAAATTAGGCCTGCAACTAAAATAAGAGTTGCCCTTTTTCCCAACACTAACAACAGTGTAATCCAATCCAAGTTTCTCCAAATCAGTGATACGATTCTCGACCTTTTTGATAATTCCACTGTTGAAACCACCACAAAGACCTTGGTCACTTGTAATGGATACAAGGGCAACTTTCTTCACGGGTCTAACATTTGTCAAAGGAACATCTATGTCTTCAAACTGAAGCCGCTCATTAATGTCGTACAGAACCTCAACAAGAGTCTCTGAAAAGGGCCGGCCATTGATCACTGCTTCTTGAGCTCTGCGAACCTTGGCAACGGCAACAAGCTTCATGGCTTCGGTTATCTTCTGGATATTCTTTATTGAATCAATTCGCTCTCTCAACTCTCGTATGCCACAATGAACTTTAGGGATTGATGAAGATCGAGAGCCACCATTATGAAGAGGAATGGGAAACAAAAGGGGTTTTGGGTTTTGCAGGAATGTACTAGAAATTGAAGGTTTTGCACTTACCCAAAAGGAGGCATTGGATAAAGACATGGATACTAATATGAATTGTAAATAAGAATGAACAAGAACTATTTATGGCTTTAAGGGTTTTGTGGATATCTGAAATACCAATTGCTTAAAACATTGAAAACATAAAGAAAGTACCTTGAGAAGAGAGAGAATTTGTATCCTTTTGCTAATGAGAGGAAAAGGAGATTATTGAAAGTTGAAAACCCAGGATTTATAAAAGTACTGGGTTTGAGTTTTGAGAGGAACCTAAGATGGCTAACGAAGATGAATGGACTTCAACTATGACATGCTCCAAGATATCTTTGTGTTACAAAACTCGATCATCCTTAGAGCCATCACTAGATTCTACAAAACAAATATATTATAATTAATTAATTTGTACAAATTGCAAGTTTTTTTTGCTCAAGATCTGGCACAAAAACTAATACTGGACAAACAGCAGATGACTACCTTAGGCTTATGCTCTCCAAGCTTGTTTACTAATATCTACAACTATTAACGCCAATATGAGAGTAACTGGCACTTAGCAATTTATTGAGGAAAACTAGATAGATACCAAAGATATTTGACTTTAGGATGTAAAATAAACCATCAAGTTCTTACATAATAATTTGCCATTTGAGTGAGCAAAAATTGATTCAGGATAAAACTCAAAAAGCATCACAATATTTAATCAGTTTATTCCACCAACACGGAATATGAAATAGGTTAAAAGAGCACAAGATATATGCAGTGAATTGAAAGCCATTTATCATAGCTAGAAAATAAGGTATCACCAGGTCTGACACTAATAATATCATAGTTAAAACTCAGCTCCAGAATTGATCTTGATCAAAACCTACACTAGCATAAGTTGATTCTATAAAACTCTCAAGAATTATTCAAGAAACTACAAAAATACGTTTCAGAGACTTGTAAGCTATACAAACTTTCCAAAGATCAAATGAAGAAACACCTTAGTTGGTTGTCGATTTGTTTGAAACAAAAGTTGATTATTAGGGCCTTGTATTTAAAAAACTAAATTGGGATTTTGTATCAGTATTATTACTTTAGAATCAGAGAAGTGCCAAAATCACTAGTGTTCTTGAAATAAACTAACCTTCATAGCCACAATTTCATTAAAGATTGTAGTCCCACAATTCTTATGGTGAGCATGCCACTCAAGGACCATCATGATCACCACTAACAATCCTTGTAAAAAATAATTGCCAAATTTCTGACTTTCCCCTAAATCTTTTCATTTTTATCAACCTAAACAATAAAATTAATTTTGTTCTAAACTAATTGTTTTATTCTAATTCAATATCCACTACAAAGTACACCAAAAGCATAGCATAATAATGCATTAAACTTATCAAGTAAGAATAGTAGGAGAAAATACTAACCAAAACAATAAGAACAAAGGAATCGACACACTCCAATATATGGATGATATACCTGAAAATTTTCCAAGAAAATGAATATCAGTACTGAGCTTGATAAACAAACAAGTGAATATATAAGAGGTAGCATTGTGTTCCTGTTAACATTGAAGCTTAAATAGAAAAAGAAGATAAGAGAACCACCGTGAGCGATGACGAGGACAAGAGACCACTGAGCACGAACAAGACCACCGTGAGAGAGAAGATTTGATTTCAGCGAAGATTGGGTTGGCTTAGGTATACATGTAGATGTATTGGGTTTGAATCAACATTGATTTGAATGACTCGTGAGCCATTGGTGGTGAGTTTTGAGGTTTCTTTTGATGGTTTCAGTTCAGCAGCTTCATACATTAATTAATTAATTTCAACATGAATTTTGGAGTTTTGAGCTTATTTTTCAAAATATCACTCTTCTTCTCAGAATAAATATCAATTTAATAAGTTCAATCTTTTCTTTATTTAAAAAAAAAAAAAAAGAATTGGTGTAATTTGATACATTTCTTACTAAAAATGTGCAAGTCTAGAAGTCCCATATGTGATATGTTCATGGTTTCGGCTTAAACACGTAAGATATTGCCATCCATGATCCATGGGGTGGCATCTATGATAGGTTTTGCTTATGTTTTTAGTTTGAGTATTCTTATTGGCTACCCGCATTTTTTATAGGTAGTATTTTATGATTGGTTAGCAATATTCTTTAAAAATTATTTTTTTAAGTTATATAAAACTCAATATTTAATTACACTAATAACAGTATAAGTACCAATAATGTATTTTAACAATTCTCTTTTAGTTTGAATAAGTATGTATTTTACATGCTTTCTTACTAATAAGTAGGAGTGTTCATCAAACCGTTCAAACTGTCGGCACCACGTCGCATCACAAAAAAAAATGCAATTTAAAATTCTTTGCGGTGCGGTCACGGTTTGAATTTTTTCTAAACCGCGCGGTGCAGTGCAGTTTGCAGTTTTGAATTGTTAATATGCGGTTCAAACCGCACCGCACATTATAAAAATACTAATTTTTATATTTAGTTAAGTCCAATATGTGAATGTCCAACCCAAAGCCCACTAATTATTGTATCATTGAAACTTAATTTTTTTTTTTTTCATATAAGTCTTATGGTATTTTTGACAAGTGTTACTCAAGCTTTGTTGTATTTGTGATAGTTTAATTATTGGTGATAGTCAAAATCGCAAAAACCACCAAAACTGCACCGCACCATTTTTTGCGGTGCAATTTTCGCGGTGTGAGTGCGGTTTGGGAAATTGAAAAAACCGCATGTGCGGGTTGGTTTGAAAAAATAGTCAAAAACTGCACCACTCGCACCGCGAATACCTCTACTAATAAGATCGTGGGGGCATAAGTTGGTTTTAGTAAAAATTTGGGAGATAAAATATTATAGTTATTATAATTTAGAGGATAAAATTACTAATTATTTAACGAAAATCTCATATTTTACTAACTCTCATAATTCAAGTGGTATTTGAGTTAGGAGTGGAAATTTATGTTATCGTATCATATTCGTGCTCGTGTTATGCACGTTAACATATTTAATTGGTCAACCCTAACTCGGCCTATATATTTCTTATTAAGAAATCTCAACCCTATTCTGACTCGGTGTTCTCATGTCAACCATCGTGTTTGCGTGTTGACTATACTTATGCTAAAATACATGTTGATCAATGGTATTGCATATTTAATTTTTATAAATATAATTTATCACAAATTATCAATATAATGAATAAATTTTTTAATATCAAATATAAATTATCTATTTTATATTTTTGTAAGCAATTTTCTTTTTAATTTATATATCTTTTTCTATGAAAATTAATAATTCTATAACTATAAATTAATAATTTTAATAATATACTGGATATAAATAAATTAATTCGTATCGATTTTGTATCACATGCATTAATCTTAATTTGATTTAAATAATAATCGTATCATTTAATTTACTTATAACCCATAATAATTAATATCTAATTTAAATTATATTATCGTATCATAACTTGAATGATCACTCTTAATTTAAACATAATTATTTTTGGCCATACTTATTTAATCTTTTACTTATTTCTAGTTTTGGGTTATAAATAATTTTATCTTCATACATAAGTGTCCAAAATTATGAAAATGTTTGAATCATATTTATTATACTTGCTCATACTCCATGATCTAATACGTATAATAATTACATAATTTTTATTATTATTATTATTATTTGAATAAAATCATCTTCAATAAATAAAACAACTGCACATAAAAATAGATAACAATTTAGGTTTCATAGTCTCTTCCAATATACAATTAGCCAAAAAAATTCTTAAAATAAAAATAAAAATAGGCAACCTAATTTATTCATTGATTAAAAAAATGCAAAATAACAAAATTTAAACTCAACAAAGTCTTTCAATCCTTAAAAAATAAAACCAAAACAATAGAATTTTGGATGGCCTCAACAACCACCAAACTATAAACTCTAGCTCGGCATATGAAAATTGTTGTCTTCAACCAACTCAGAGCCTCTTTTCCTACTTGATTTCGAGCCATTCAGCAACCAAACATCTTGCAATATCGCAAACTACAACTCTAAACCCAAACTAAATCTTCACCTCAAAAATAGCAGCATCTACATTTAACTTGATGCCATCTAGCTAGTTTAGACCAAAACTCTCTACCATCACTCACACGTAATGGACTTACCAAAGGAATATTCTCACGACCTTAACTTTAAATATTGATCAAGACTCAACTCAGCAAACGCAACTACTTCCTCCACCTTTCTTTGCTATTGCTGCCATAACAACTCATTGTGAGCTTTCTAAATTGCCCAATGAAGCATTGCCACTTGGCTTATACCATGAGAATTCATAACCCCAAACATCTCCTCAAGCAAACCTCGAATAGAAACCAAATCCCATCCTACAATGGTTGAACACCAACATGCCCAAGCATAATCAGAAGAGACCAAATAGTGATACTCATTCTCATTTAAAACACCACAAAAACACACAAGTTGGATCCACTACCACCTTCTTTGCCGTCAATCGCGTTCGAGTTGGAAGACATTTTGAAACCATGCGCCAAACCAGGTCCTTGGCTTTAGTAGGCAACTTTAGCTGCCACAAATTTTTCCATAAACCAATATTTGCATTAGTAAATTATAGTCACTCTTCAACTTTTGCAACAATTTATAAGCACTACTACCGGAAATCTCTCATGCTTCTCATAAAACCAATACCGCGAATCCTCATGGGCCGAAGAACTCGAAGAAACTTCATGAAAAACTGACCACCTCTTCATCCTAAGCTCACACACTTATCTGAAATAAACTACTCACCTCACCTTAAAATTATCCAGACGAGAAACAATAGGAGAAGGGAAAGGAGAAACATTCACGGACAACCAAGGATAAGACATAATCAAGATAGAATCAATTGACCCCCACCCTTTACTTAATCCTTTCCCTAAGAATCCCTCTAGTCTCCAAAATGATATGCCAAATAAAACTAGAATTCACTCTGATCTCAGTAAAAAAAAAAAATCTCATGAGTAAAATATCGTTCTTTATATACTTTACTCACTAACGAATTTGTTCTCATCATAAGTGTAACGCCTTCACTTCACATGTAACATACCTCTACAGTATACATGAGTACGTCATTTTGATTGTTTCCTAAAATGATGACTGGCACTGCAAACTAACACAAGTATTTCCAACATACTTTGTCCTCACTTGCACGTAACTTGAGAAAACTTTCTAAAAAATCACACATCCTAAAATTACTTAAGATCAAACACGCACGCTTAATTTTAGAGTTATTAATTGATGAGTTTCTAAAAAGAAGATACGCCAGATTACAATATGTAATCTAGGATTCTACAAACCCCCCACACCACCTACATGTTTATGCCTTGTGATTTTATCCCAACGCATCCCATTGATACCCCACCCTTGAGAGGTAGAAGACTTCTACCAAAACTTGACCATCATATGATTCACCTCACAACCAGATGAAGGAAGAAACACTTATAAGTTAAGGCAAAGATTAACATAATTAATACATATTTATATACATCAAGAATTCTTTTTTAATTAATAACAATAATTTGTCTATTTGCGTGGTTAGCATGAACAAAAACAAGTATTATAGAATATCTGAGCAAGAATGAAGAACATAAGATGGTATTTCTAATACCATTTGACAAATGTGTATCAAGATAATATATGATACAGAATCAACTTTGATCAATTCTGTAATTCTATTTATAACTGGACCATCTTTAAGAAAGTGACTAACATTATACCATTTTCTACTACAAAAGGCACAAGAGAGGGGGCCTTGTAAAAATGACTTAAAAACAGCAATATAACAACATGGTGAAATGAAGCAAGGAATCTGCCACACCTACAACTGCAAAGTCCAAATTAATTCAAGAGGAATCTGCTTGTCACCTAAACCTATATCAAAATTCTATGAGCTGGCCAATTTACTTCTTGGTAAATTACTCTACACAATATACAGAAATCTAATATTATCGGCCACGGCCAGGATGATCAAGCTTGTAATTTTTTAGTGCTCATGTTTAATGCGTGCTTTTAGAATTCCAGGTAGAGGGGGTGAGGTTGGATTCCTTACTGTTGTGTTTGAAATTGAAGGAAGAGGGGGAACTTGCGTTTGATACATGCTCGACCGGCTAGAACCTTCACCTCCATCTGTGATAAAATTGTGTGCCATTTCATCATCATCCCCATGGGAAGATGTTTCACAGAATTTCATTGCTTTCAGGACATAATTATCATCATGGAGCTCAAAAGGTGTGCTGCATAGAGAAAACCAAACAAATAGAGAATTATCATTCAGCTATTGTTTTTGTTTTTCTTAAAACAATAGTTCTATTAGGAAAACACCATAGTTGGAAAACTGCTTTTATTTTACACTACCTAGTCTATATCCCACTAAACATAACTTTTGACTGGAATTACATTTGACATAGCCGATCCTAGCATTCTCACAGCACAATAACATAAAGAACAACGCAAATATATCTGACCAAAACATCAATGCTAGCATATAATATATAATAAACATGCTCACAGGATCAGGATTTCTTACCTATTAAAATCAAAATGCACCAGTTGCATATCTTCTGATATTTCCACCTCAACAGTTGCATGAGGACGAGTCTGGAATTTCAATGAGTCATGAATAAAGAAAAGAGGTCAGATAAAGAAATGGGATACCCGTGAAAGGCTCAACAGCCTTGTAGATATCTATTTCTCAGAATGTTAAGGAAACATACTTGCACAAGAATAAAAGGTAAAGCTACACCCCCACTGGGGGCATTTCCAGAGCTGTATAATTGCTCATTACGTTGTATCAGGTTCTGAAGACCTACGTACTTGATAGGAGAAGACAAAAAAAGTTAGAATACAGTAAAAATGATCACAAGGTGCAGTTTTCCAATGCTATCAACTCAAGTCAAAGGTAAGCATACTTGTTCCTCTAGTTCTTGCAAATATGCAGTTTTTTTCTCAATGCGATTTCTCAGACCAAGACGTTCTGTCTGCATCAAATATGTTGAAGAGTCAGATTAGCTCAAAACTCAACATAGAACTGTTACATTATCACAATCCACACATTGCAAGAGATGCAGATAGAAGATGCACTTAGACCTTTAATTCTTCAATATCACTGACGCTTGTACGTGGGAGGCCTTTCCATTGTATTTCCTTTTTATCCTTTGATATAATATCCATTGCCATAAGAACATTTAAGGCATCATATACCCTTCGCCGGATGTTTTTCTCATCATATTGTTGCTGCCAATAAAATGTACCAAAAAGAAATTCACTGATAAGTAGGTGTCCTATGATCCTTTTCCAGCACAAAAGTAATTTTGACTTTCATACACGCAGAATAAAAAACACAGACTAGAATAGATACATTGGTGTTAGTAAATAAAGGCAAAACCTGATCTGGTGTCGTAACACTACTGCCAGGATCAGCAAACTCTGCTACTAGTTCATCAGCAACCTGGAAGGTGTTCAAAACTCTTAAATAATAACATAATATTGAAAATTGAAACCTTTGCATGGCCACAGAGCTTTCTGAAAAATTAAAAGAAAGCACAACAAGCATATACCATCAGTCAATGCTTGCATGGTTCAATAACATTTATAAAAAATTTAACACTTTTAACTGCCTAAACCCAAACGCAGAAACTAGCTTCCAATCACAATCTTTAGAAAATTGACATCAATATCTACGCATCAATTTGTCTTTTAGTGAATTGAAACAAAAAATCTCCACTCTCTAAATCAACAAATAATAATCGATATAGAGAACTCGTTTAGATAGATGATATCCTCATTTTCTTAGGGTTGTATCATTTTTTTAGTTGTACGATATAATGAAAAAATTCAATGAAGTTAAAAGAAAAAACTCGTTTTTAATGGACATGTAACTCGTTTAAACTCTTTAATATTGAATAACAAGATTAGCTGCCCAATATCTAACTTTATCCCATAGATGTCCTATAGTTCATCAACATCCTCAGAGTCTTCTATTCCACTCCAACCAGATCACACAATAAAGCCATTGTAGTTACACTCCATAACATTTGATTCACTTTATCTTTACAACAGAATAAAACAAAAATTCAGAACAATGTTGCTGAAACACCCATTGCACCTTAAATTCTTTAAACAACCTGTTCCATAAATGAGCATAAAAATCAGGGTAGTCCTCTTCATTCGACTGTTTGCCCCTTACCGTTATAAAGTAATTATTCTAGTACCATCCTCACATCAGAAATTTACTTATTTGTTTTGTTTACTAGAACACCCAGTATTTTCCCTGTTTCAACTGACAGATTCCCATAAAACCTTCAATTTTGTGTATATCAAAATTTAAAGATAACTTAATGAACAAAATAACATAAAACACAATTTAATATGAGGTCAACAATTAACACTAATTGAACCAAGAAATATAGTGGATCAACCTTAAGATATTTGCACAAAACTCACACACACATAAAAGTAAAAAATCATAAAAACCTAGGCAGTGTCTAATTTATACTGTCCAAAAATTAGACAGTATAAATGTAAAGTTTGCCCTTAGCATTTTTTATGGCTCAAAGTGCATACAACCTTACGGCCCTATGAATCCTGTTCGACACTCACTACATTCAATGCAATTAATCTTTAACGATAATTCATAAAAATTCCAAAGCTATATACCTTAATCCTGTGCAAGGGGTTCATATTACTATCTAAAGTTCACTTTTTTAACTACTTGTAGCTTAACCTTACAATTATTGAAAAACACTAAACCATAGCAATTACTATGTAGGTACCAAGGAGGAGCAACCCGTCTTGGGTACAATGTAGAACATTATATTCAACGAAAAGAATGCACACCGATATTGAAGAAAAAATAGCTTGTAAATTAACAATTATAAGATGAGACAAAAATGATAAACAACTTCAGACATCTTCTTACCTCATTATAAGTAGTCCTTCCCTTGCTTTCTACCTTCTCGCACACTGGACGCAACCAGCAAAAGAGCAACATGGAATCAGTAATGCAGACACTAACTAATATGTATATACATATAACTACTATCCATCACCCACAATAAGTTTTTTCATTTATTGATAAAAGACCAATACTCATATACACAGAAAGTATTCAATACTGAACTAAATAACATAAAATGGATCAATTCACAAACCTTTCATGCTGAATTGGCGGAGCCCTCTTCCACTCTTATCACCCCCAACAGCTCGTTGACCTCTCTTTTTCTTTTTGGTACTGTTAAAAGAGAATTCAAGAGATTCAAGCTAAACAATGGAAGAACATCATTTACCATGTCCAGACACAAAGAACAATTCAAAATCAAAGTTCCCATAACAATGCCAATTACTAATGCACAAAACGGAATAACAGATTTGCATCTAAGTGTAAAATTTCAAAGAGGTATATAATCCAGAACACAATTCCAATCACTAACATAAAATACTTCCAATATGAGCAATTGTCGTTGTGCCCTAACCCTCATGCATAAAAGTAAAAAGAAGGAAAAAGCATATCCAAATTAAGGGCGGGATTTTGCAATTGAATGAAATAAAGAGAAACACTGACCCAACGGCCCCTTGGGAACCGGCATCGTCACCATGAATATCGAGATGGTTCAATCTAAGGAAAGTGTTGTCGCTGGCGGGAGTAGCCATGGTCTGCTCGCTACGGCTAGAGGGTGAACCCACACTGCCACTCATGGACACCGATTGGCCGGAGGCGGTGGTGGCGAGCCCAGGTAGGTCTTCGTCTTCGTCAGCTCCGGTGGTTGGCTGGGTTCGGTTACCCATGTTAGGAAATCAAATACAACTGATTTTGGAGCCAAAATCTTTTAGATGGAAGATTTAATCAATCTGAATTAACAATCACAGTTTGAATAGAATTCAGCTAAAATTTCTCTATGCTTGAAGCAATTTAGGTAGGAATTAGGAAAAGGCAGGTAAATTTTCCAACTCGATTTTCCGTTGAACATTATTTTCCCGAGAAAATGAAATCAGTCACACACTTACCCAAACACGTATATGCCCATCTTTGCTACTCTTTCCAAAAGCTTATGCTAAAGTAATAATAACATATCTTTCATGTAATAACAAAAAATAGTTATATTTTCATGTAATAATTTCATCATAATAAATAGAAATTCTTTCTTAATATATTCTTTTAAATAAATATTAGTGTTTTGTCAACAAGAAAATAAAAAATATATATATATATTAGGGTGCTCCTAAAGAGAGAAATAAGTATTAGGGTTTGGTAAATATAATAAATTATCTTAAATATTAGGGTTTTTTTTTTTTATTCAGAGTTTCATAAAATGTTAGTTGGTTGAAAAAAAAATTAATTACGATTGAACTTTGACTTGTATCAAATTAAGATTGTACATCGGTCAGTTTAGTCAGTTTATACTACAAATTTTCTAACCCAATATAAATATACGTTTGTAAAATTCTAAGTGCAAGCTATCCAATTTTTTCAAAAAAATAGTAACCCGATCGACGATTTGGTACAATAATCTCAATAGTTTGGGAAAACTTTTAATAGCCTCAAAAATTCAAGGACATGATTTGGTACAAGTTAATACAGCAAGGAATCCAACCCCACTCTTGGGATTCTAAAAGCATGCATTAAACATGAGCACTAAAAAATTACAAGCTTAATTATCCTGGCCATGACTTGCTGCCGAAAATTTTTTGTCGAGTGTTCAGATTAGTATTTGGTCATAAATTCTTCAATACAACTCGGAATTGGACGATTCAAAATGTTCTGAAAAGTTGAGAACTAGATCTACAACTTTCATGTTTAGCTCCAAGTCCAATTGTACTTTCAAAGTCATCAAAAATTGGATTTAAGTTATGCCTTATAGAATTGAACTTGCCGGCTTCCACTATTTTTCACCGTAATGTGCTAAAATCCTTCCGAATGACACTAAATGCATGATTAATCTTCAAAATAGCCTAACAAATTAAAATCATACTAATTAATAATTTAAATAATTATTTAAGAAGGTTAATACATAAATTGGTCATATTTATAAGACAAAATATCGACTTAATAGAAAGTAGTAATGGACGTATACCCCAACTGCAGGCAAATGGAAAATCTGTGAAGCAAAGCTTTGGCCTCAGCGACATGAGGCTCAAAAGATCCCACACTCGAAAACACATCAGAGAAAAAGACATGACCATTAGAATTGGACGCCAAAACCCCCATCCCCATTTTGTGGTCTTCATCACGAATCCCAACATCCACAAACAAGTTCCTCATCTTAAGCCAAATTTATTTCGGTAGTAGACAGTTCATTCGGCCATTAAGGAGAAGGCTGACCATTAGATGAAGACTCACCAGCATTAGCATCTTGGTATCTCTAAAGATAGTTAATGGCCCAAGGGGTGACATATTATCGGGAATACGCTTGTGATCATGAACAAAAGTAGTACGCCTATGCCAAATGCACCTACTAAGGGCAATGAACTCATCCAATTCATGTTTACTCAAAATATCTACAGAACCTAATAACAATTCATAAAATCAAAAGACATCCTTTAAAGAATCGAGCTCGTGAAAAGATGCATTGATTCAGGCTGAAGGCTTGAATGGCTGACACGCAGGTTTGTTGGTGATTTAAACATGCGATGCTGATGTGTAAAATGTTGGTGAGTCCAGCATGGCCTTGGCGGTTGGGGATGTCAACGCAACCTAATATTAGGTTATAAAGTAGGCTATGTGCGCTTGAGTCATCAATGTGATGTCTAGCATTTGAACATTGTATTCCTTAATATTGTGTTAATAATAAGGTTGGGAAGGGGTTCCCATATGCTGTGTGTGTTCTTATGCTTTATGTGCATATACTTAATAACGAGAGAGTGTTGTTGAGTGACGTTATGCAAACTAAACCGTGAGTGTGTATGCATAAAAACGAGTGTTGGATTGGCTTACTAGATCAGAGAGAATCTAGGTTATCGCAGAGAAAATTTGTGTGTGTGAAATTAACTTTGTGACAAGCAAATGGCGAAGTCAAAGAGCATAAATAGTAGTTTCATTATTCTAAAAACAAATAAGATAAACCTCAAACGCATTTATACCATGACAAGTTAAATTGGCATAAGACAAAATCAAAGAACATGAATAGTAGTTCTCAAGGGCGGAGCCACTCATTATGTTAGAGTGGCCATGGCTCCCCTCAAATTCTAAAGAAATAGATGTACATATTTAAATGTATATAAAATAAATGTAAATAATTAATATATATAATATAAAATATATATATATTGTTATTGTGCATTTTTTGTAGATATTCAGATTATATGAATCTATATAATTTAATTGTAATTTATTAATTAAAATATAAATTATTTAAATTACATATATTTTGTTTTTTTATAGAAATTATAGTTTTGTAATTTCCACTAAATAAGACTATATAAAATGATATTTTTAAATTAGAAATAAAAATATAAAATATAATGACTCTAACACTATTCAATAATATATTTGAATATTTTAGGAAGATGAAAAGAGTTTTGACTAATTAATTATTAATGTATATATTGAAAAAAAAAATTATTTTAATTTCAAAAAAAATTTATGCTAAACATATAAATTACTATATAATATTAATTTTTTATGTAATTACTAATTATTTTGTCAAACAAAATTATTAAAATTTATATGTAATATTCACTTTTACATCTAAATACACTGTGTTTTAAAATATAGTGTAATTACTAATTATAATAGATTATGTAATAATGTATTTTATATCATAGTAAGCCTTTATAAATAACTTTTGTGATGTATAATATGTAAAAAAAAATTATTTAAAATAAAAAATTTTAATAGTTGGCCCCCCAATGTTTCAGTCCTCCTAGCTCCGCCCCTGGTAGTTCTATTACTTTTTTAACTTTATTTTATTTTTTAATTTTAAAATAATTTTTGGAATAATTTTTTACAATTGTTATTAGAAAAACAATATTATTATTGGACACTAATAGTGTCTAACACTTTTTATAAGTAGTGCCTCACAATTGGTTAGCAATATTCTCTAAAAATTATATTCTTAAGTTATATAGAAGTTGATTTTTAATTATACCAATAGCAATATAACAACAACAAAAATACTAAATACCAATAATACTTTTTAGCAATATTATATTATGTGACTGTGCTAAATAGATAACACTTTAAATTGACTAACTGTTCCAATAATTTAGTAACTAAAATTAAAACTTAGAATGTAAATAAAATAATAATTAGGATAGGAGAATTTAACATAAATATGTTAAAAAGTAACAATGATGTGTATCGATATTGCTATTGGTCCAACTAAATATCTATATAATTTAATGTAATAATTTGTTGAGAGAAAAGTGAAATGTCTAGATGCTAAGCACTGCTAAGTCTCCATAGCAATGCTCGGATTTAACAGCTAAAAACTCGATAATTATTAACTGCAATGCTTTTATATAAGAGGTAACCAAAGAGCTCACTGAAAAATTATACTGACTTGATTTTTCATTAACTTCCTCACAAAAAAAAATTCCAGTAAAGGGAGAATGATTTTACATAAAGAAGTTAAACTGTAATGGGAATTTTGATCAACTATTCAACCATGGCATCTGCTGATGCTTGAGGAGCTTCAGAAGCTGCTTTCCCTGATTTCTTGTTGTTCTTACCTGTTCATTCATTCATTCAAATAATGTTAATTAAACTTATAAATTTGTATTCATGAAATGTAATTTGTGATATTTTAAACAAACTTGCCTTTGCCTTTGTGCTTGAGCTGTTGTTTAAGTTTCAAAGCCCTCTTCATCGGAAACTTGGTTGAACTTTTATCACCACTTTTCGATGATTCTTCTCCTACAACAACAGCAAATACATGATTTGAATTCAAACAAAAAGATTAAGAAACATAAATATACAAATATAATATATGATTTACCATCAGCAGCAGCCATTTCAACATCTTGCATAGTCAAAAGGCCTTTTTCGGCGGCTTCCTTCTGGTCTCGGCGCCATTTTTTCAAGAGCTTGCGTTTGCGCTTGCCGGAGACACTTTGGTTCTGAGGTTTCACCTTCAGCTTCCGACTAGATGGATCTCCATGAATCACTCTCTTCCTCTCTGCAGTTTGAGCTCTCTTCTTCTTCTGGATCACATTGAACTTGGCCATCTCTCTCTCTCTGTTACTAAACCCTAAAACAAGCTCTCACACCCCTAATTTCTGATTCCTTTTACTTTCGTTTTCCTTTAACAACGACAATGGGCTTAATGGGCCTTCTCTTTTGCACCTGAGCCCGCCAAATATAAAAGAGTGAAAATTACATCAAATATGAGATTTTGTAAAAAAGTTACAAAAATATGGCATTTATAGGTTTGCCACTCTTTTATGGTATTTTTTCACATTTAAGACTTTTTATGGTATTTAATATGCCATATTTTTGTAAACTTATTATCCATACCCATATTTCATGTTTTTGTTTCTAACTTAATTAATTTTATTTTTTTTAGTTTATTTTATATTTACATTTTAGGGTTTCTTTTTATTTAGAAAATTTATACCAAATACTAACTTTTTTTTTAAACATTACATTTATAATTTCAGTTGCTGACTTTTTTTTTTTTCTTTCTTTCTCTTCTCTCTCTAATTTTCTTTTTTATTTTTTTTTCTAATTTCTTTTTGAGTCTCTCTTTTTTTCTTTTTAATTTTTTTTCTCAAACTATTTTTTTTTCTTTATATATATATAAATATATAATTAGTGTATATTTTTGTATCTCATTTTTTACAGAAATTAAACTTGTTTTTTTTTTATTTAAACTACTATTTATTTTTTTTGTTAAAAACTAATTATTTTATTAAAAACAGCAGAAAAAAAAAACCAGTTTCCTCAACATCATTATGAAAAAAAAAATATATAAAAAATCATAATCTGAAAAGAATACAAACTTTAAAAACTAGTTTCATCAACATTGAAATAAACTAATAATTTCATTAAAAGAATAAAAAAATAGTTTCATCAACAAGATAATGAAAAAAATTACAATCTAAAAACGATACTAACTTTAAAACCAGTTTCATCAATAGTAAAAGAAACTGATTATTTCATTAAAATAGGAAAAAAAAAATAGTTTCATCAATAACATAATGAAAAATACACAATGCCTAATAACTAAACTTTTACAAAAGATACTAAATTTAAAAACCAGTTTTGAACATATAAATTTTATATCAATACCTCATAACCAAACTTCTAACTGTTGGAAATTATTTTACCAGGATCTTAGATCTACTCACAAGTATGTTGATTAACACCCTAAATATGAACTTTCTAAAACGATGAAATAAACACATATAAATTTTAGGAAACCTTACATTGGGTGCAGCAGAACATAATGACTCCTTCCGTTCAGATATCTAGCCCTTGATTCCTTTCTGTAGCAGAGCATTATCAATATCTAAACCTGGATCTCTTTCTCTGAATCTTTGATGCTGAAACCTCCTTCTTGCTGAAAGTCTTTCTTCACGATCTTCCTCACTATGATTGAGGTATCACTTGCTGTGTGTGGGCACTACTCATACACTAAGGATTTTCGAAATCTCAATGAGGAAGAGAGAGAGAGTGGGTTCGGCCAAAGATAGGGAGAGAGAAGGCTCAGGTTTTTCTCTGAAGGAAAAATAGAAAATTTAAGTGTAAATTTCCTGAAGCCTTCACTATTTATTTATAGCATTCCACTAGGGTTAGGTTTGAATTATTTGGCATTAAAATAATGAAAACATCAGAGGGAAAAACCCTACAAAAGTGGCCGACCCTATACTAGTGGATTTGGGCCTCACTTTTTGCAATTTTGCAGTTTTATCTTTTCTGCATCTGATTTTCTCAAAAACGCCAATTTTCTAATTCAACCATTTAAATGCCAATTCTAACTATTTAATAACTACAAATAATTATTAAATAATATTGTCATTTATCATATTTATTAATTGAACCATACAGAGTATCATAATTAACAAATATGCCTCCTAAAACTCTTTCTTTACAATTTTGTCCTTACTTAGTGAAAAATTCACAAATAGACATAGTCTAATTTGAGAATTATAATTGATTAATCAAAACCAATTATATGAGTCTTACAAGCAATATTATCTCAACTAGTGCGGGGACCATGGGTCTATATAACCGAGCTTCCAATAAGTAGATCAAGAATTTAGCACTAAAATTCACTAACTTATTAATTCTTCGTTGAATCCACGCATAGAACTTAGAATTGCACTCTCAGTGTATAGAATGATCTATATGTTCCACCATATAGACACATCATTAGTTATCCATTGTTATAATCCTAATTTGATCACTGATCCTCTATATGAATGATCTACACTGTAAAGGGATTAAATTACCGTTACACCCTACAATGTATTTTATCCTTAAAACACTTGACCCCGTATAAATGATATTTCAACTTATGTAAAATGAGTACTCCACCATTTATGTTCGTTTGGTCAAGCTCGAAGGAGATCATCCTTTGCTTACTATTCGCCAGATAGAAGCTATAGATTCCATGTTTATGATAGCGCTCCCACTCAATTGCACTACCGTGTTCCCAAAATGTATGTATCACCCTGACCTAAAAGTAGGCTTAACTAACAAATCAAAGAACACGAATAGCCTCCTGAGATTGAGCCTAATCATAACAGGATTAAGAACATTTGATCTAGGATCAACTAGGCGATATTGACTTGAATAGATATTACGGTAAGTTTAATAAATCTAAGTCAAAGTTCAATATCGGTCCCTTCCGATGCATACTCCATGCATCCAACCTGAGCTTTACTTTAACCAATGCTCTGGAAAGAACATAGCACTTCTCCAAATGCAAGTAAACTCTGTTGTAGATTATCATATCAGTAAAACCCTATGTCTGATAAATCTAGGAAACTTTATTCACATAGTCATGTTTACTTTCCAATGTGTTGACGATACAATAAACAGGATCAAGTATGTGAAAAGGGTTTCAGATGAATTTATACATTATGTACATATAATCATGAAATAAATCATGTGAACCATGCAACATTAAATGATATTTCTGATCTATATTAATAAGTAAATCTGATTATATTGAAATGAGTTTTATTTAGGGCATAAAACCCAACAAACTCCCACTTGCACTAATATAAAACAAAAAGTGCGTTTCAAATAATCTCAACACCTCGATATACAAATCAAGTGTAGTAGTAGTAAACTCCTCGTAATAGGATCTGAAAGGTTGAATTAAACACAACCTTTTCTCCACCATTACTCTTCCTTTAATCACAAAATCATTGATAATGTGAAATTCCTCTCTATATGTCTACTCTCTTGGGATAGTGGATTCTATATCTTTGGCAACTACTTTTGGTTAATCAGGAAATTAACACTAGTAGTTTAAGGCAATTTGGAATGGTGCCAAAGATGTATAGAACTTTCCTTAGACTGAATAAGTACCTTTCCTGCAGCTTTAACATTCAGTCTCTCTCTGGTAGACCTAGAGACTTCAGATAGGTTTTTACACTTCTCCAAAATCACTATTCCACCCACAGAGTAACCACCATCTTATCAGAAAGATTTACTAGCACAAAGGCAAATTTCGAAATCTGATGTGGTGTAGTCTAAGAGTTTTAAACACACCCTTATTGACTAACATATAGTTCCTCTTCTTAATCTTAAGATTTACTTGATTGTCTTCCAATGTTCTTCTCCTGGATTAATCTGATACCTACTCATTACTCCCACTCAACAGCAAGTGTCTGGTCTAAGGCATGCAAAAGCATATCTAAGACCTCTCATTGTTGATATAAGAAATTCTTTCATGACTTTATCTTTTCTGGAATAGTTGAGACTTTTCCTTAGATAAATAAAATCTATGTCTAAGAAGTTGTGAAGCTTCTATAGATTGCCATTAGAAAGAAAATGCTTCAGCATCTTACTAAAGTAAGTTGCTTGCATTAGAGTAAGTAATTACCAGGTATACCACAAGCCATAGGTTTAGATAAACTCAAACCTATAATACTAGGAACAGGAAGTTTTGTTAAGTCCAGTGAATAGACTTATAAACGAAAATTTCCTTTTATGTCCTTGTAATAGAAAACTTTAGGTTATTCCATGTGAATGGATTAAACCATAGTTCTATTGGCTTTTCTTCTTAGTTTCTTATCTTGACAATCCATTACTTGTTTAAACTCACAATGGATTTTAATCACTAGTGTCTTCCAAGTCATAAGAAAGTGAGTTCCTAGAAACTCTCCCACTACGACAAGGTACCGTGAATTATGTCGAAGAAAACTAAATGGTATTGATCTCTTCGGTTGTGACAAGACAACATAGGCAGTGGGATCATCATATGTTATATAAGATGATAGAACACTTTTGGAATCAAGAAAAATATCTCCTTTATTTGCTACTTGTTTTCAGACTTAGTCATTATCTTAGAAAAGTAGTACTTGTTTGTACAAACACTTTCTTATCTATTGACAATGGGATGGTCCACCCCTAATCACTTAGAATAGCTAACAAACCATGGTTAATAGTTCTAGCTTTTCTTAAGATTTTTGATTAGGTCATCCATGAATCTAGTAATGATTTACATTAAGTATACAACCATTACACCATTCTGAAATTGTATTACCATAGAAGGAATTAGGCAACGACTAGTAACTAATCATCAACATTCAACTCGAAATTTCTGGGGAGGTAAGTTTGGATATAATTCAAAAATCAAATTAATGATCTTTGAACTGCATATCTACTAACTATTTCTCCACCCCTATCAGTTCGCAAGATCTTTAACCACTTACTTTAATGGTTTTAACCATTGCTAGAAATTAATGAAATTTTTAAACATTTCAAATTTCTTGCTAAAAGGTATAATCCAGAGTTTTCGTTTTAAGAATACAACGAAAAACTCATATCCACCCCTGAATGTACATCCATCTGCGAATGAGATGAACTACTTTCAGTGGATATAGGCATATTAACTCTTTGCAGAGTTTGATCTTGTCAAATCCACTATGAACAGGATACAAATGCCATAGATTAAAAAAAATGTGGTAGTGTCTTTTGATGACTTAGGATAGTTACATCAAAGAGTTCTTAGAATAGTGCAAGTGGATCCTGGTCACAGAATACCTAACGCATATTCCATACAGTTTGAATCCATTAATATAAGATGGATATTAAACACTTGAGAAAGTGTAACCGTATTGTATCTGGAATTAGAAATATAAGAAAATTTCTATTTGGAATCTAAAATTAAAGTCAAAGACTTAAAATTTATACCAAATATAATGAGTAATTCTATCTTGGACCACCACTACTATTTAATTCTAAGTCTGATTTGCCCATACAAGCAGGAGATTTCTAAGATTGAGGATTTATATCAATTGGGAATAGAATTTCGGGATTATAATCATATGCGTCATTTAATTTCTTAAGAGAAAATATAGAATGACATGAAATGATTTATAGACCATTCATCCAATGATATGTTTTGAAGCTAATTCGAAATGAATAAGCTAAGAGGAATTAGGATAATTACGTTGTTTAAATAAGAATCCAACGATGCTTCGATTAGCGAAAGTCAAAGTAATCTTATTTATACAATCTTCTTGTTTCATATCGTAAAAATACTAGTCTAAGGTGTCATCAATTGATGAACAACTAGATGTCGCATATACAATATTTATCTTTCGAGATCTAACACTATTATGTATGTCTAATGGTGAAAATCCACTAGGGATTTATCTCATTAGATAAACAAGCCAAGTTAGACCAACAATGAAGATTTGAAATTAAACTACAACTTAATAACAGAAAATAACATCGTTCAATATAAATTTATACACAATTCAGAAATTATAAGCATATAGCAAGTAGGAATGACAAGTGAAAATACTAAAACATACAATCCTAAATAATTTCCAAGGTTTTCAACAAATTGATATCAGCGTCCCGTTTAGGCGAGAGTCAAAGCTACCATTCATTGAATAGAGTTGTCAGCTCGTCTAAAATGTTAAACATTCTAGCAACCTTTTATTCGATCAAGATTGGAATTCAGCGTTGTCCCGTTTAGGCGAGAGTCAAGGCAATTCTATCTTATGAGCTTCCACCATTGTTTCATAATTTGCAAGTCAAGTATGGTCGCCACCATTAGGGTGATCCATACCATACAAAACACTTACAAACTACTTATCATGCGAGGTTAAACAGTGCGAAATTGCTAATGAACGTTCCTCCATTAGGGAGGATTACTCACTAAAACAAACGCGGTGTAAAACCCACAATGGAGATCGAATATCTTAATAATAAAGCTCATTATTTAAAGAGAGTTGTATTTTCTTTGATTCTCTTTATTTAATCTATTTATTTTAAATATATATTTATTTAATTAAAATTTCTAATTTAGAATAAAAAATTCTAAATATAAATTTTAATTTAATATTTATAAATTTTACTTAGATGGATAAGAAAATAACATGAATTATTTCCATCTTAGTAATAATTTCCAATAAATATTTAGAAAAATATTCAATTTAAGTTGTTAAAAAATTAATTTAAATTAATTTACAACTCAAATTTAATTTTTTATAAATATATATTGTATTTTGAAAAATTAAAGTATTCAAGGATACAATTTTCGAAAATGCATGTTAAAATAAAAAATTAATCCTGGAAAAATTATTCTAATTTAATGTTGGCCCAAAATTAATTAATAAAATTAATTTACAACAAAAAAAATATAATTTTCCTATTTAATTAAATATATATAAGAAAAATTTCAAATATTTAAGTATGAACTTAAATATTAATTTTCTATTTAATTAAATACACTAGAAAAACACTTCAAGCAAAAATATCATCTATCTAGATTTTCCTTTGACTAATTAATTCAATTTCTAATAATATACTTTAATTCAATTTATTTTAAATTAATCAATAAATGAAAAAATCATTGATTTAAGTTGATCCAAGAATTAATTAAAATAAATAATTAATTTACAACTTAATCTATTTTTCAAGATAGATTCAAAATCATCTTGCATTATGAAATGCAATTTCGAAAATTGATTAATAAAATTAAGAAAAATATATTTTACTTCATTTATTTTAATTAAACATTAAATGAAAAAATCATTGATTTAAGTTGGTCCAAAATTAAAATAAATAATTTACAACTTTAATCTATTTTTCAAATAAAATTCGAAATTCCAGCATTTAAGAAATGCAATTTCGAAATTTGATTAATAAAATAAAGAAAAATATATTTTGAAAATTATTTAAATTTAGTTGAAAAAATAAATTTCAACTAAAATAATTTTCTATTTAATTAAGTGTCATGAAAAAGAAATATTTAAATATCATGATGAAAATCAACTTAGATATTTAATTTTCAAATTAATTAAATGTATTAAATTCAAGAAATAAATAATTAAGTGTAGAGAAGACTTAATTATTAATCTCTAGTTTAATACTAGGAAAAAATATACTTAAAATAAATTGTACCAAAATTAATTATTTAAATAATTAATTTCACAATGTATAATATTTTCCTATTTAATATTAGAAATAATAAGTAGTCTAGAAATAACTATCTAGAAAATATCTTATTTGACTAAGTATCTTTTCCACAAAATTTGAAAAATATCTAATTTAAGTTGTATTAGAAAAAATCTAGAACTTAAATATTTTCAAATTTAAATTTAATTAAATATCAAAAATTAAGTTGTAACCACTTAATTCAAAAATATTCCATTTTAAGTTAATATTCGAAAAGATATTAACCTAAAAAATATCTAAAATATTCCATTTTAAGTTAATTCGAAAAGATATTAACTTAAAAAATATCTAAAGAATCTTAATAACCAATGCCTAAAATTCCTCAACTTAATTTTGAAATTTTAAATCCAAAAGATATTCAGATTTAAGTTGGTTAGTTGTAGATAACTAAATATCAACTTAAATAGGAATATTTAATGAAAAATTTAAATTAAGCTTCAGAAAGAATCTAGATGGTTATAATTCTATATTTAATTAAATACAAGAAAATACATATAGTTTAGCTTAGAATAAAAATTCTTTAAACTATATTTTTCTTAAATTAATTTCAAAATAAATGAAATTAATTATGTTGCTAATCAATTTTATTAGGTTAAACTAGTTTAATTAACCTAGTACAGTCATTCAAATCAGGCAAATGGGCCTTCACAATTGGGGTGGTTCATGTGAGGGGGTGCTGGGTTCAGTATGTCGTACCCACTACTATGGCTCCCAACTCTCACACAAGGCCCAAAAGAGAGGAATTTAACCTTAAAATGAACAACTGTTATTAATTGAATAGGCCCAAAAACTAAATGGGCCTAAATAAATTCTATCAAGAACTATGATAATTTATTTTAGCAACAACAACCTATATGCATCTATAATAAAATTAAACACATAGGCTCACACAGGCACACTTTGGATGGGTCCTATCATGTTGCTAGGTCATACACAGATGAAAGAAGATTGTAAATATACCTGTTACAAATTATTTACTTGACCAAGGGAGCCATCAAATCATTAGATCTGGCAAAAAGTAACCATGGCTATTTGCAATCAAGTAATAATAGGTTTTGAAAACTTACAAACAAGCTAAAACACATTCTCCTGCAACAAGGTTAGCTGGATAGTTGGATGTAGAATTTATTTAATTTTAAATAAATAATTTCGAAAAATAATTAATTAAATAAATAAAAATTTATTTTCGTAAAAAAATTTTTTAAAAAAAATTAAAATTAAACCTACAATTTTGAAAAATTAGGTTTCAACCAACCTAAATATCATTTCAAAATTTGCAAACTACTTTTAAAATTTAAATGTTATTTTATAAATAAAAATTAAATAAAAAATTAAAGAAGATAAATGAATATCTTTTTCAGATTTTAAATGTAATTTAAATAAATAAAATAACAAAATTTAAAAGTTAGCAAAATATCTTATATCTATTTAAAATTACATGATTATAGTTATCTTATTTTAAATTTAAATAAGGTCAAATTATTTTAAAAAAAAAAGATTTAATTTAAAAATTTAAAATCTGACCTTAAATTTAAAAATAAGATAAGATATAATCAAATTTAAAAATAAGATAGATAATTAAGCAAAAAAGATAGATACTAACTATTTTAAATTCAAATTACACTAATATCTTGAATTAAATTTAAAAAATATTAAATTAATTCATAATGATAATTAGAATTGAATTAGGAATAGTAATAGTATAAATATAGAACTACACAAAAAATCGGAAGTTAATTCCATGAAAAAGCATGAAAAATCGAAGAAAAACGAAAAAATTGTGAGCTGTACGGACAGTTTTCGTGATCGCAGGAAAATTTCAGCACAACTCCGATTTTTTCGAATTTTCAAAAAATCATAACTAATTCAAATTAAATCGAAATTGAGTTCTGTAAAAAAGTAACTTGCTTAATTTTTTCCATACTATCCAATAAAAATAATTCCAGAAACAGATATTCAATTATTTTTAACGAAAATTCATAGACACCAATCAATCATCAAATAACACTCAATACAACATGATACCATCCAAAAACAAACAAACAATCGTTTTAAAGTCCAAATTTCTTGCAAGTAAATCAACTACCATGGCTCTGAGGCCAGTTGTTGGAAATTATTTTACCAGGATCTTAGATCTACTCACAAGTATGTTGATTAACACCCTAAATATGAACTTTCTAAAACGATGAAATAAACACATATAAAGTTTAGGAAACCTTACATTGGGTGCAGCGGAACATAATGACTCCTTCCGTTCAGATATCTAGCCCTTGATTCCTTTCTGTAGCAGAGCATTATCAATATCTGAACCTGGATCTCTTTCTCTGAATCTTTGATGCTGAAACCTCCTTCTTGCTGAAAGTCTTTCTTCACGATCTTCCTCACTATGATTGAGGTATCACTTGCTGTGTGTGGGCACTACTCATACAATAAGGATTTTCGAAATCTCAATGAGGAAGAGAGAGAGAGTGGGTTCGGCCAAAGATAGGGAGAGAGAAGGCTCAGGTTTTTCTCTGAAGGAAAAATAGAAAATTTAAGTGTAAATTTCCTAAAGCCTTCACTATCTATTTATAGCATTCCACTAGGGTTAGGTTTGAATTATTTGGCCTTAAAATAATGAAAATATCGGAGGGAAAAACCCTACAAAAGTGGCCGGCCCTATACTAGTGGATTTGGGCCTCACTTTTTGCAATTTTACAGTTTATCTTTTCTGCATCTGATTTTCTCAAAAACGCCAATTTTCTAATTCAACCATTTAAATGCAAATTCTAACTATTTAATAACTACAAATAATTATTAAATAATATTGTCATTTATCATATTTATTAATTGAACCATACAGAGTATCATAATTAACAAATATGCCCCCTAAAACTCTTTCTTTACAATTTCGCCCTTACTTAGTGAAAAATTCACAAATAGACATAGTCTAATTTGAGAATTATAATTGATTAATCAAAACCAATTATATGAGTCTTACAAGCAATATTATCTCAACTAGTGCGGGGACCATGGGTCTATATAACCGAGCTTCCAATAAGTAGATCAAGAATTTAGCACTAAAATTCACTAACTTATTAATTCTTCGTTGAATCCACGCATAGAACTTAGAATTGCACTCTCAGTATATAGAATGCTCTATATGTTCCACCATATAGACACATCATTAGTTATCCATTGTTATAATCCTAATTTGATCACTGATCCTCTATATGAATGATCTACACTGTAAAGGGATTAAATTACCGTTACACCCTACAATGTATTTTATCCTTAAAACACTTGACCCCGTATAAATGATATTTCAACTTATGTGAAATGAGTACTCCACCATTTATGTTCGTTTGGTCAAGCTCGAAGGAGATCATCCTTTGCTTACTATTCGCCAGATAGAAGCTATAGATTCCATGTTTATGATAGCGCTCCCACTCAATTGCACTACCGTGTTCCCAAAATGTACGTATCACCCTGACCTAAAAGTAGGCTTAACTAACAAATCAAAGAACACGAATAGCCTCCTGAGATTGAGCCTAATCATAATAGGATTAAGAACATTTGATCTAGGATCAACTAGGCGATATTGACTTGAATAGATATTACGGTAAGTTTAATAAATCTAAGTCAAAGTTCAATATCGGTCCCTTCCGATGCATACTCCATGCATCCAACCTGAGCTTTACTTTAACCAATGCTCTGGAAAGAACATAGCACTTCTCCAAATGCAAGTAAACTCTGTTGTAGATTATCATATCAGTAAAACCCTATGTCTGATAAATCTAGGAAACTTTATTCACATAGTCATGTTTACTTTCCAATGTGTTGACGGCACAATAAACAGGATCAAGTATGTGAAAAGGGTTTCAGATGAATTCATACATTATGTACATATTGTTGGGTTTTATGCCCTAAATAAAACTCATTTCATATAATCAGATTTACTTATTAATAAAGATCAGAAATAACATTTTATGTTGCATGGTTCACATGATTTATTTCATGATTATATGTATATAATGTATGAATTCTTTTTAAGTCCCGAACATATGAGTTGGTTAAAGATTATAGTGTTGTCAGCACAGTGGAATATAATCTTAATCATATGTTCAAAAGTTTATTCCCTGATTTGTCAGCACTGGATTTAGACTGACATGGTATAATCAGCGATAGGTATTCTTACACCTTGGAAAAGTGTTATGTCCTTTCCAGGATATTGGCAAAGTTTACCAGTATCGGATGTATGGAGTATACATCGGAAGGGACCGATATTGAACTTTGATTAGATATGTTAAAACTTACCGTAATATCTATTCAATTCAATATCACCTGTTGATCCTAGATCAAATGATCGAAATCCTGATATGGTTAGGCTCAATCTCAAGAGTATTATTCGTGTTCTTTGATTTGTTAAGTTAAGCCTACTTTTGGGTTAGGGTGATACTTACATTTTGGGAACACGGTAGTGCAATTGAGTGGGAGCGCTAACATAAATATGGAATCTATAGCTTCTATTTGGCAAATAGAAGTAAAGGATGATTTCCTTCGAGCTTAACCAAACGAAGATAAATGGTGGAGATCTCATTTCACTTAGGTGAAATATCATTTATACAGGGTTAAGTGTTTTAAGGATAAAATACATTGTAGGGTGTGACGGTAATTTAATCCTTGTACAGTGTAAATCATCTATATAGAGGATCATTGATCACATTAGGGTTATAACAATGGATAACTAATGATGTGTCTATATCGTGGAACATATAGAGCGTTTCTATATGACTGAGAGTGCAATTCCAAGTTCTAAGTGTGGATTCAATGAGGAATTAATAAGTTAGGGAATTTACTTGGTAAATTCGGTTTGACTTATTGGAAGCTCGGTTATATAGACCCATGGTCCCCATACTAGTTGAGACCATACTGCTTGTAAGACTCAGTTAATTGATTTTGATTAATCAATTATAATTCTAAAAGTTAGACTATGTCTACTTTATGAATTCTCACAGTTTAAGGATGAAATCGTAAAGAAAAGGGTTTCTAGGTTTAATTATTAATTGAGAGACTTTGCATGTCTAATTAATAATTATTTTAAATGACAATATTAATTAATAATCTATTTTAGTTATTAAATAATTAGTTTTGGCATTTAAATGATTAGAATTGGAAAAATGACATTTTTGGAGAAATAGAAATAAAATTGAGGAAACTGCAAAATCCAAGTGAGGCCCATATCACCCTATGGTCGGCCACATGGTTTGTGTTTCCCAATTATTATTTTCAATTTTAATTGCCATGCAATTGCTAATCAAAGCCTAGCAATAATAGGAAAGTGGTGGATCACACTAAATAAGGCAGTTAATTGATTACACAGTAATTAAGGAAACTGTTTTATTTGGAAAGTTGTGCTCTCCCTTTTCCCTATATAAAGCAACCTTGTTCTCTTCTCTTGTATGCATGATAAGCCACGAAATTCAAGAGAGAAAAAGAGAGAAAATTTCGAAATCCTTGTGAGATGAGTAGTGCCCACACACATCAAGTGGTATCTCAATCATAGTATGTAAGACTATGGAAAATCTGCATCAAAGAAGGAGAAAAGAAGATCCAGGTTCAGATCTTGGTGATGCTCTACTACAGAAAGGAATCAGGGGCTAGAGATCTGAACGGAAGAAGTCATATTATTCCGCTGCACCACTGTAAGGTTTTTTAACTTTATATGTGTTTATTTTTATTGTTTTAGAATTCATATTAGGTTGTTAATCCAACATACTTGTTAGTAAATCTAGATCCTGGTAAAATAATTTCCAACAACTGGCACCAGAGCCATGGTAATGATTTACTTTCATGTAATATGAATTAAAACGATGATTGCATGTTTCTGTGTTGATTTGGATGGCTTCATGTTGGTTTATGTGTTGTTTGATGAATGTTGATGTTGTACAGTTTCGTTTTCCATGAAAAATATTTTTTTTATTTGGATTCCTTGTGAAAAATTGAGCAATTTTTGTTTTACGGAACTCGATTCTGATAAAAATTGAGAAAGATATGAATTTTGGAAGATTGTAAATCATGGTTGCTGCATGCAAATTTATCCTGCGCTTCCCCACAAATTGCGAATTTTTGAGGTTTTTTCCCCAAAAATCCAATTTTTTCATGGGATTGTTTCCCAAAATTTATTTTTCCAATTTTAAATATTTCTAAATTGAAATGTTTCCAATTTGAAATATTTTCAATTTGGAATTTTTCCAATTTTTAAATATTTCTATTTTGGAATGTTTCCAATTTTAAATATTTCCTATTATGGTCAGATTTAAAAATTTGTCAACTTCTTTAATATTTATTTATTATTTAATTATAAGATTAGATATTTTGATATTTAAGATATTTTAAATTAAAAGATAACTTTGTCTTTTTATTTAAAATATTATATTAAAATTATCTTATATGACAAATTAAATAATTAATAAATTTGAAATTAACATAGATATTTTTATAGATATACTTACCATTATGTTTTTCAAATTCAAAAATTTGTTATTTTGTTAAATATTTAATTATTTATAAATTATAAGTATAAAATGATATTTTTTTTTCTATATATATCATTTTTTTCCTTATTGGAAATTTATAAATCATATCTTAAATATTTAAATAACATAGATATTTTTGTAGAGATTTGAATATTGCTTAATTTGAGATATTTTGACATATAATTATGTGTTATAAATATTAATAATTATGTGGATGTCTAAATCTTTTATTTATTACCATGAATTGTAATCAACATTCCTCTTTTCCTTAGTTTCCATTTTTTCTTAGTTTCTTAATATCTCACTCTTGTATTGTATAAATAGGGGTTCACCCCATTGGAATAAACAACTCAGAAATTCTCATTCACTTTCTCTTTCTCTCTTCATCTTCTTCTTCTTTCTTCTCATCTATTTTATATTATTTTATATTATTTCATAACACGTTATCAGCACTAGTCTCTGCCCAAGCTTCAAGCATGAGTCTCTGCCCAAGCTTCAAGCATGAGTCTCTGCCCAAGTCCCAATGTAAGTATCTTGTTAAAGTTCTTGAATTGTTTCAAAGTCAAAATACACTAAATATATATATTTATATATATACTCCTCTGACTGAAACAATTTCAAGAATCATTTGGTTTCTTTTTTCTTTTTATCTATATATCTATATATTATATATGTATGTATATATTTTTATATATTTATTATTGATTTCATATATATATAATGGTCTTATCATTCATAATATTTACAATATATGTGTACCTATTATATGATAGAGAAAATCTATATAAATTATACATATATCCAGAAGATTATGTATCATCGATAAAATATTGCATATATCCTAAAGATTATGCATCATCGATAAAATATTGCATATATCCTGAAGATTATGCATCATCGATAAAATATTGCATATATCCTGAAGATTATGCATCATCGATAAAATATTGCATATATTCTGAAGATTATGCATCATCGATAAAATATTGCATATATCCTGAAGATTATGCATCCTCGATAAAATATTGCATACATCCTGATGATTATGCGTCCTCAATAAAATCTTGCATATATCCTGAAGATTATGCAAACGTAATATTCATTATATAGTTGATGAATATATAATGAAAGAGATGAATACATATTTATATATATGTTCTTGTATTCTTTGAGGACAATGAAAAATAATCTAATATCGATATAGATTTTGACAAACATTTTCTGAAGTAAATGTTTTATATTTATCGAAGAAAAAAAAATGATTGTATTTATGTGAATACAACTAAAGAATCATTAAAAATGATTATTATTGATGCAATTTTATAGTGGGTTTTGAATACCCAAAAAGAATGTTAAGAAAATTGCATTGAAACATTAAAGTATAAGAATAACAATGAGCATGACTAATGTTATTTAAATACATGAGGCAATATTTATTGTTCATCATTCCCTGCAGAGAATGATACGAATTGAAGTCAATCACTTTTAAAGATTCCTCGTATTAGTCATGTTATTATACATTGTTATTACTTGCAATGTTGGAAATTATTGAATCTGACATATGTTAAAGATTAAATTTTGCATACATCTTGGAGACTATGCAAAAATTGCATTCATATATTCTTTGAAATATCGTAAAAGAAATTGTTGAATAATTTCTTATATTTTTTATGGATGAACAAGTAATAAATTTTTAAGAAATTTATAATAATGTTCTACTTGTTCAACGTCATTCCCCGAAGTGAATGTAATGATTTTAAATAATCAATGACATTATTTACTACTCAAATATTTCCTAAAAGTGGAAACAACTAAAAGATGAGATACCACACATAATCAAAGTGCATGAAATTTATATATCATGTGTGGAATTTAATAATAGTGGTCGCGTACCTGTAGTACGGACATACTTATAATCAAGATAAAAGTATACTTGATTATTTAATAGAATGTGAATTGTACAAACTTATTGTACATTTAGAATATTTAAATATCATTACCTAAAGAGAATGAATAGACATGAAATTCTATTTCAAAGAATATAGATTTCACATATATTGGCAATGCCAGAAGTAAATTAATATATACATATTTTATTATTTCTTGAAATCAATAGTTTCAAACTATTGTTGGTGCAGAATATGTGTATATATATAGTTACTATATAATTTAGTTTGCATATTCCCAAAAGTGGATATATAATTTACTAATATTTTTTAGTGATCTAATATAATCAAAGTGATAAAGAATCACAAAATAATTATTTGAAAAGCTTCCTAAAGAAGTCTTACATACAATTGCTACTTAGAGTAGTAAAATATATTTGTATGTACCTAGATGTATAACTTTTATCTGATTATGAAAGTATAATAAGAAATAACTTATTATATGTACTGGTTGTACATTTAAATATATAATATATCAAGTCATGATAATTAGACTGATGAATAGTCTATTAATAAATTAGACGACTTGTTAAAAAGATACCAGGAAACATGAATGATATATTATGGTTATATCTATTTGACCATTATAACAACATGATGAAGTTGTCATGTACATTTTATATTATACACATCATTGAATTGATGATAGTGATTCCTGAAGAAATATAAAGTTTGATAAACATAATAGTGACTCCTGAAGAGTGTATATGTTTTGGAGAATAATATAATTATATTATTCATGTATATAAAATGAAACTTGTAATGATTATGTTGTAATGAATTTACATTACCTTTTGAAAGTTTCATTGAAATACAAATTATAGTGAACCTGAAGTTCATGAATTGAATTTTTTGAAATGATCAATCATATGCAATAAATTGTCAAAGAATTTGACTAAATTTTGTTGAAGAACCAGAAGATTCTTCTCATTGTTAATTTATAAGGCTCAAAAGAAGAATGTGCATATATTTGCACATAGAAAATATTTAAATTATATTTCTTTAACAGTCTTGAGCCATTATTAGATTTTTATTGCATAGTTTCTTATCGATGTGATAAGATTATATGATCATGCATTTACAAAATGTGTAAATTTATGTATTTCTAATTATACACGTATGACTCATTCTTAGAAATGAATTAAGTTCATAAGTATTGAACTTGAAACTGAAGTTATTGAACCTGAAGTTCAATGTCATATAATATATATGAGTTTAAATAGATATTGATTCACTGTGATGTATTGAAATCCCTACAGGTGTATTAATATTATTAGACACAATTTCTTAAAATTCTCTCGATCAGGGGGAGAGAAGCAGTTGGGATCGATGATAATTTTTGAAAAATGATCCTTGCACAAAGTTATAAGAACGATATAGTTCAAAATGATATATACCAACTGCAAATCAATATTACTCAAAGTTGAGATAGAATGAGTTGAAAACGCCTGAAGCGTAAATGAACAATATAGAAATTATTAGTAAATGTTCATTTGATTTGCCCTGAAGTTGTTAAATCTAGAGGTACTCATGGAGATACCTTAATGTTATAAAGTATTAAAATGATAACCGTGATGAAAACGGTACTCGAAGAGACTCCCAAGAGAAGTTAGACATAACACATTTAATCATAATTGAATCCCTGAAGTGATTCGTTATAGGTACCTATAAATGATAAACATATTTGAAAATATGTAATTTAAAGAGATCTCTATAAGTTATGTCAATATGGGAGGAAATTATCATTTATTGAAATTTTTGTCGACAATAAATATTGAATGTGTGCATATGCAATAAACTAACATGAGATAGCAAGGATCATTGTATTAGATTTGTCGAGAATTATCGACATACATTTTGATTTTTGGCCAAAATATTATGACGCAATCCAGGCAAATTTACTCACATAAAGTGAAGTAAGACCTGTAGGGTGTGCAAATAAATATTTCTAATGAGAAATTTGCATATATGTATTTGTACATAATGAATTGTTGTACAAAGTTTGTATAGACATGAGATTGATTGAAGTAAGGCTTAAATATTGAGAAAATATAATCATGATTTGATTATAGCCTGGAATATATTTTATGAGGATTTATAAGCGTCACATAAATGTTGCAACAAAAGGTTATTTATTTGGAGCTCCTAATATAGTGAGAATTTGAAATAAGCCTTATCTAAAAATTCTAGAAGAATTTAATACATGTCTTAAGTGATATAAATTCAAAGTCGCGCGCACTATATGACAAAGATCTTTGTATGAAATAAAGACATGTAAGTAAATTATTATTTGAAAAATACCTATGGTTGTCTATGCAATATAAATACGTAAATTATACGTTGTGATAGACTTTTTAAGAGTTTTTGATTAATTGAAGAACAAACTTTTATTTCTTTTGTATTTCGAGAAATATTAATGTATAAAGTTTGTTCATTAGTATTGAAGTCCTGAAGTACTTCATATGTATCAAGAATTATAGATATATGATCATTTGATATGGAAATTAAGATCATAAAATAAGATGGAATAAATATATGGTCTTGGAGTACCATCATTGTCACAAATGAAAATTTGTAGTACCATTAATGTGTTATGTTCATATCTACTTGAAATTTTAAATTTTTGTATGAACAAAGTTGTGTACACACATGAATGATACAATTAGTTGGATAAAGACTAATGTTCCACGAACCCCTCATCTATAATTTAGAAGTCCATGCATACTCTGGAAGAGTTATAGAAAATATATGATCAAAGATTATATATGGTGATATTTTAAAAGTGATAACAATAATCTTATGAGATATATTATCACCAAAAGAATTATGGATCATATGTGCATGAGGGGGAGACATATTCATGTTGCACTCTTTTTTCCTTAGTTCAGGTTTTGTCCCAATGGGTTTTCCTGGCAAGGTTTTTAACGAGGCAACTTGCAAATAATTATGAATACGAAATATATATTGTACTCTTTTCCCTAGCTCAGATTTTGTCCCACTGGGTTTTTCTGGCAAGGTTTTTAACGAGGCAACTATAAATCATGTTAACATACTTGCATTTTATGAAGCAAGTAGAGAATGTGTGTGAGTGAGATCATTGACATAGCATATTCGGGAAACATATGGATTGCACTCAATAAAGAAGTATCAACCCAAGCAATTCTCTATGGATAATACTGCTTGCATCGTTCAACTAAAAGGAGGTACATTGAAGGAGATAGAGTTAGAACACATTTCACGAAATTCTTCTTTATACGCTTCAAGAAAATGCATATTGGTGTTCAACATATTCAATCAAGTGTCAATCTTACAAACTTATTCACAAAGTTATTACCAACATCAATATTTGAGAAGACGGTAGACAAGATCGAAATTCGTCGATTAGAAGATCTCCACAAATGCCTAAATGAGGGGGAGGGAGTTAGTTTACACTATACTCTTTTTCCTTTGACCAAATTTTCAGCAAGATTTTTAATAAGGCAACTATTATGGACATCCAAGGGGGAGTGTTATAAATATTAATAATTATGTGGATGTCCAAATCTTTTATTTATTACCATGAATTGTAATTAACATTCCTGTTTTCCTTAGTTTCCCTTTTTTCTTAGTTTCTTAATATCTCACTCTTGTATTGTATAAATAGGGGTTCACCCCATTGGAATAAACAACTCAGAAATTCTCATTCACTTTCTCTTTCTCTCTTCATCTTCTTCTTCTTTCTTCTCATCTATTTTATATTATTTTATATTATTTCATAACATTATGGTAATTATTATTCATTTATTATTTTATTCCTAAAATAATAATTATCTAACCAAATCTATTTTAAAATTGGTTTATTTTATTAAATTATAAGATCTGAAAGTGATATTGAAGATTCTTTCCTTTTTAATCATTGATCTTATTAGATATTTAATTTGATTCAAATAAACCTAGATATTTTAAAATTAGTTTCCTTTATTTGGTTAGTTTAAGAATAATAATTTAATTATATTAATATCTTATTTCACATCTGTTACATGGACAATGTTTGTTTATTTATATTGTTTATTCAAAACTTTTTAACAAACCTATTATTTATCTGATCTAAATTGCTATGATTAACTTGTTGACAGATCATGATCCAATGATCTGATTTTAATCATAGTCCAATTGACGATAGATCTTATAAATAATTTGTAACAGGTAAATTTTGTACTTCTTTCATCTGTGTAAACCTAGTAACATGATAGGGTCCATCCAAATCATTTGACCTGTGTGAGCCTATATGTTTGCTTTTGGGCTTAGATGCATATAGGAAGCCCATTTAAGTTTTTACTAAGTAAATGGACTAGGTTGCTCAAATAAATTTTGACATAAGGAAATTTATTTAGGTCCAATTAGTTTTGGGCTTATTCAATGAATAACAATTGTTTATTTAAAGGTTAAATTCCTCTCTTTTGGGCCTTGTGTGAGAATTGGGGGCCATAGAAGTGGGTACGACATACTGAACCCAGCTCCCCCTCACATGAACTACCCCAATTGTGAAGGCCCATTTGCCTTATTTAAATAATTGTATTAGGTTAATTATATTAGTCTAACCTAATTAAAATTGAATTAGCAACATAATTAACTTTTAAAATATATGAAATTTATTTTTTATGTAATATTTTAAAGTTAATTTTAGAAAAACACTTAGTTAATGATATATTATAGACAGTTATTTCTAGTACTAGTTATTATTTCTAATATTAAATAGGAAAATATCATTGATTGTGAAATTAATTGTCTCATAATTAATTTTGGTACAATCTAAGTTTAGAATATTTTCCTAGTATTAAACTAGAATTAATAATTAAGTTTCCTCTTTACTTAATTATTTGTTTCTTGAATTTAATACATTTAATTAAATTGAAAATTTCAATATCTAAGTTGATTTTCATCATGATACTTTAATATTGTTATTTTCATGTTATTTAATTAAAGTTGAAAATTATTTTAAGTTTGGAATTTTATTTCAGAATAACTTAAGTTTGAATAATTTTCAAAATATATTTTATTTTATTTTATTAATCATTTCCCAAAATTTCGAAATTGCATCACCTTGATGCAGAAATTTCGAATTTTATTTGAAAAATAGATTAAAGTTGAAAATTATTTATTTAATTTTGGACCAACTTAAATCAGTGATTTTTTTATTTAATGGTTAATTAAAATAAATGAACTAAAATATATTATAATTAGAAATTGGATTAATTAGTCAATGAAAGTCTAGATAGATATTATCTGTTTTGCTTGAAGTATTTTTCTAAGTGTATTTAATTAAATAGAAAATTAATATTTAAGTTGATTTTTTAATCATGATACTTAAATATTTGAAATTTTTCTTAGATATTTAATTAAATAGGGAAATTATATTTTTTGTTGAAAATTAATTTTTATTAATTTTGGGCCAACATAAAATTAGAGTAATTTTCCAGGATTTATTTTATTTTATTTTAAAGCATTTTCGAAAGTAGTATTCTTATATAGTTCATTTTTCGAAATGCAATATATATTTATAAAAAAATTAAATTTGAGTTGTAAATTAATTTAAATTAATTTTGAAACAACTTAAATTGAATAATTTTCTAAATATTTATGGAAATTATTACTAAGATGGAAATAATTCACGTTATTTTCATATCCATCTAAGTATAATTTATAAATATTAAATTAAAATTTATATTTGGAATTTTTCATTCTAAATTGGAAATTTTAATTAAATAAATATATATTTAAAATAAATGGATTAAAATAAATATTAGAAGAAAATACAACCTTCATTAAATAATGAGCTTTATTATTAGGATATTCGATCTCCATTGTTGGTTTTACATAGCTATTGTTTTAGTGAGTAATCCTCCCTAATGGAGGAACGTTCATTAGCAAGTTAGCACCGTTTAATCTCGAAAGATAAGTAATCTTGTAAGTTTTTTATATAGTTTATGACCACCCTAATGGTGGCGACTGTATAAGACTTGCAAGAATATGAAACAATGGTGGAAGCTCATAAGATAGAATAGCCTTGACTCTCGCCTAAACGGGACAACGCGGATTTCAATCTTGATCGAATAAAAGGTTGCTAGAATGTTGATCATTTTAGATGAGCTGACATCTCTATTCAATGAATGGTAGCTTTGACTCTCGCCTAAACGGGACACTGATATCATTTTGTTGAAAACCTTGAAAATTATTTAGGATTGTATGTTTTAGTATTTTCACTTGTCATTCCTACTTGCTATGTGCTTCATAATTTCTGAATTGTGTATGAATTTGTATTGAACCATGTTATTTTCTGTTATTAAATTGTAGTTTAATTTCGAATCTTCATTGTTGGTCTAACTTGATTTATTTTTCTAATGAGATAAATCCCTAATGGATTTTCACCATTAGACTAACATAATTGTAACGCCCTAATGCTAAGGCACGCTACAGTGCTTTTTCAATTATTGTGCAATCTTTGCTAATCAAAGAAATTTCTCGAAAAACGTGTCAAATTAAAACTTTTGCTTTAAACATTAAACTTTGTAAAATAATATAATATTTACAAATCCCGAGATCCCGTTCTTTTAAACTTTGTAAAATTTACTTTTCAAACTATACATTCAAAATACACAAGTTCTAGGTCGCACAGCGACTTTCAAAATACAACTCCCAGATGTCCCGAGACCGAACACTCCAGGTCGCGCCGCTTGACATGTACAATCTCACCCGAGCTCAGGTTCATTCCTGTTCAGCCTTCGCCTTTCCTTTACCTACACATGGAAGCAGAAACTGTGAGTCACCGTACCCGCAAGAAATGCATATAACATACCATATAATTTCCGACCTGTAAATAGGTGCCCATACACCTATTTACAGAGCTTAACAGATGAGTATGAACGTTCTAACTAGGATACGACCATGTACCATGTACCACATGCACTCAGTATACCATCATACTAGTGTAGGTAGGGTATGGACCGCACCTCGAGTACCGTTAAGTGTTGTACCACAGACACCTCGTACCTTTCCGTACAAGTGCTGGTAACACCATGATGTACTTCCAAACATCATACACCTTACCAATGCACTCTGTAACGCAACCGTACAAGTGTTGGTAGTGTATGAATCACAACAAATAAGCATGTATATATATATTAACACATACACACATTCGAATATTCATATCACACATTATACACAGTTCTTACCTGTTTTCCGAATTCAAGTGTGCTGGCCGACCTGAACGGAATTCACGTGCTAGATGGATGCCCTAATCACAATAATAGTAATACAGATGAGTGACTCGCTAAATCACTTTTCGGGACTTAAAACTTGAAACTAAAAGTTTCCCTATCGATAAACCTCATGGCAATACCCTAAATATCTCAAAATTGGCCAAAACTAGGGTTCTGGAAAATCACCCAACAGGCAGACCGGTTCCCAACCGGCATCCCGGTTCTGGGTCACCAACCGGTCGATCGGTTGGTACAGACCACCCAGAACCGGAATTCCGGTTCTACTGCTGGGAACCAAAAAATCATCCCCCTTGATTCAATTCAATCCCAAACTTTACCAAACTCTTCAGTATACCTATACAATGCATAAACATCCATTTCCAACCAACAAATCACAGAACAAACCAATAATTCAAATTATGCCATTACAGCTCAAAGCTTGAGTTTCAAAACTCAAGCTTGCTTAAAACCAACATCAAGCAATAAAATCAGCTGCTAGGAACTTCAATCAACTCAAACTAACCCTAGAATTCGAATCCTAAACACATCAAACCTTAACAGCCCCTAAATTACAAAATCACCAATTCAACCTAACTTTAAAACTTGAAAACTAAGAAAGGTTTCTTTAGGGCTTACCTCAACTTGAATCTTCCAAGCTTCCTTTGCTGGAAACTCCAAGAATCAACAGCCCTTCCCCCTTGATTTATGCCCCAGCCGAAAGAGAAAGGAGAGAAAGAGAGAGTTCTCTTAAATTTTGATTTTTCTTTGCTTTTTCCCTCAAATGAAATGGTTTTTCCCTTAATTAAAACTTGCTGAAAAACAAAGTGCTAGGTGTCAACTAGAGGGACAGCCACCTAATCCACTATTAACAAAATGTCTAAAATGCCCTTTTGACTTAAACTAGGGTATTTCTTTGAAACTAGGGGTAAAATAGTCAATTTCCATAACCCCGCTCAATCCCGATAATTTATTTTCTCTAAAATATTCCCCACTATGAAATAGGGTTCTAAACTTACCCATGTGCCATCCATCGCATTTTCCGTTGTTGCCGAGCAAAAATTACAAAATTAACATATTTCACATATAAGCTAAATAATACCCCTAGAGTTTAATAAAATCTCCGGAATTGAGAAATTATAACTCTAATATTTATTTCTAAATATTGGGGTCCACAAATAAATTAATTCACAAATAATAATAAAATAATAAAAATTAGTGCTAATTGCCTTTTCTAATCCACATTACTAGAGCGGTCATTACAATTATCCCCCCGTTAATAGGATTTCGTCCCCGAAATCTAACCTGAATAGCTCTGGATGTTGAGCCCTCATATCTGACTCCAATTCCCAGGTGGCTTCTTCCACCTTACTGTTCCTCTAGAGCACCTTAACCAGTGCAATAGTTTTGTTACGAAGAACTTTTTCTTTTCTATCCAAAATCTGAACAGGTTGCTCTTCATAGGATAAGTCTGGTTGTAGTTCAAGGGCTTCATAACTCAAGACATGAGTCGGGTCTGACACGTATTTCCTTAACATAGAGATGTGAAATACGTCATGAACAGCTGATAATGCTGGTGGTAAGGCTAGCCGATACGCTACCTGCCCGACCTTCTCGAGTATCTGAAATGGCCCAATGAACCTAGGGCTTAACTTACCCTTCTTCCCGAAGCGCCTAATACCCTTCATTGGTGAAACTCGCAGGAAAACATGTTCCCCTGCCTGAAATGTGACATCTCTGCGCTTCGGATCAGCATAACTTTTCTGCCTGCTTTGAGAAGCAAGCATCCGAGCCTTGATCTTATCAATAGCTTCATTGGTCCTTTGCACTAACTCTGGACCCAGGTACTTCCTTTCTCCTGCTTCGTCCCAATGAATAGGAGAACGACATTTTCTACCATATAACATCTCATAGGGAGCCATCCCTATTGTACTTTGGTAGCTGTTGTTGTAGGAGAATTCAATTAAAGGCAAGTACTTACTCCATGAACCCTCAAAGTCCTTGACACAGGCTCGCAGTAGGTCTTCCAAAATCTGGATAGTTCTTTCTGATTGACCATCAGTCTGAGGGTGAAAGGTTGTACTAAACTTTAACTTGGTACCCATAGCCTTCTGAAGACTCACCCAAAACTTTGATGTGAACTTTGGATCCCTATCTGACACAATAGATTTAGGGGCTCCATGGAGACGAACTATCTCCTTCACATACAATTCAGCATACTGATCCACTGAATAGGTAACTTTCACTGGTAGAAAGTGAACCGACTTTGTAAATCTATCCACAATGACCCATACAGAATCATACATCCCTGTAGTTCTAGGTAAACCAGTTACAAAGTCCACTGCAATGTCCTCCCACTTCCATTCTGGAAGGACTAAAGGTTGCAATAACCCTGTCGGCCTCTGATGTTCAGCCTTAATCTGCTGGCAGGTTAAACACTTGGACACATAGTCCACCACATCTCTTTTCATCCCATACCACCAGAAGTAGGGTTTCAAATCCTGATACATCTTGGTGGTTCCCGGATGCAACGAGTAAGGCGTGGTGTGAGCTTCATCAAGTATCTCTTTCTTAAGCTCATCAACACTAGGTACACAAACTCGAGCTTTATATAACAACATTCCACTGCTCGAGACTGAAAAACCTCTAGGCCGACCAGCCACTACTTCATCTCGAACTTTAACTAGCTCGGGATCTTCTAGTTGTGCCTTTCTGATTCTCTCCAACAGATCAGATTGGAGGGTTAAATTATGTAATTTCCCGACCACGAACTCAATCCCTGCACTAACCATTTCCGAGGCTAGTTGAGGAGCTATCATAACCGTAGTACACACTTGACCGGGACCTTTTCTGCCTCATATTCAAATCTTTTTGGGTGAAAAAGTATTTAAGACTTTTATGATCAGTATAAATTTCACACTTTTCACCGTAAAGATAATGTCGCCATATCTTTAAAGCAAAAACCACAAGCGGCCGAGCTCTAAATCATGAGTTGGGTAACACCGCTCATAATCCTTCGCCTGACGAGAGGCATAAGCTATAACTCGTCGCCTTGCATCGAACACATCCTGCACCCTGTCTGGATGCATCACAATACACAACAAATTTCTCTTGATCTGATGGCAAAGCTAACACCGGAGCTGTTATCAAACGCTGCTTCAACTCCTGAAAGCTTGACTCACACTTATCTGACCACACAAATCTCTGATTTTTCTTGGTCAATTCAGTTAGGCGCATAGAAAGTTTTGAAAATCCTTCGACAAAACGTCGATAATACCCTGCTAACCCGAGAAAACTTCGAACTTCTGTCACAGACTTGGGCCTCGGCCAATTCTTCACTGATTCTATCTTGTTTGGATCGACCATAATTCCATTTTTCCCAACAATATGACCCAGAAAGGACACCTCGGATAACCAGAATTCGCACTTTTTGAACTTGGCATACAGCTTATGATCCCTAAGTCGCTGTAACACCATTCGAAGATGATGCTCGTGCTCCTCTTCTGACTGAGAGCATACAAGAATGTCATCGATAAACACTATAACGCAGTTATCGAGGAAATCCTTGAACACCTTATTCATAAGATCCATAAAGGCCGCAGGAGCATTAATCAATCCGAATGACATTACCAGAAAATCATAGTGCCCATATCTGGTTCTAAAAGCAGTCTTCGGTATGTCTTCCTCCCGAATTCTGAGTTGATGATAACCCGACCGTAAATCAATCTTTGAAAATACAGTCTTTCCCTGAAGCTGATCGAACAGATCATCGATCCTGGGCAACAGGTACTTATTCTTAATCGTCAGCTTGTTTAGTTCCCGATAATCAATACACATTCTGAAGGAACCATCTTTCTTTTTCACAAAAAGAACCGGAGCTCCCCAGGGCGACACACTGGGTCGAATAAACCCAATATCAAGCATCCCCTGAAGTTGTAACTTAAGCTCCTTGAGTTCTGCTGGAGCCATCCTATATGGAGCTTTAGAAACAGGTTCGACTCCAGGTGCCAAATCAATCACAAAGTCAATCTCTCGCTGAGGCGGCAATCCCGGCAATTCCTTGGGAAACACATCAAGAAAATCTTTCACCACCCGACTACCTCAGGCCCAAATGTTTCAGGTCTGCTGGAGTCAAAAACTACCGCTAGAAATCATTCACAACCATTGCATAGTAAATCCCTAGCTCTCAACACAGTAATAACCGGGATCCGAGACCCCTGAACCGATCCAACATAAATAAATGGATCTTCACCTTCCGGTTGAAAAGTCACCATTTTACGCCTACAATCTATACTGGCCGAATACTTGGATAGAAAATCCATTCCCAGTATAATATCAAACTCAGTTAATTTCAATTCTATAAGGTCAGTACTCAATTCCCTATCTTCGATCCTAATCGGCATAGACCTAATGCGCCTATTAGAGATAACCAATTCCTCGCTAGGCATTAGGGTTCCAAACCCTCTTTCTAAAATATCACAAGGCCTACCCAAAAGATCAATCACTCTTGTAGCCACATATGAACGTGTAGCTCCCGAGTCAAATAATACTGTAAATAACAAGTTGTTGACGGGAAGCTGACCTGTCACAAACGTAAGGACCGGCCGCGCATCGCCTTGGGTAATGGTAAACACACGAGCAGGAACCGGTTTCACCTCAGCTTTCGGCTCATCTTTCTTTGCCTGGGGGCAATCTTTCTTGAAATGCCCCACCATGCCACACAGGAAGCATGTCTTCCGGTTACACTCTCCCGGATGATGTTTCTTGCACCTTGGACACTCAGGATAAGAGTAACCCTGGCGTCCTCCTCTGCCTTGGTTCCCACGGAACCACTTGCTTTGCCCCGAGCCACCAAGAGCTGGAACAACTTTTCTTTTCTGCTCAGTGGTGGAGTCACCACCATCCCTACCATAAACAGGAGTAGGAACAGTGGGGGTTCCACCAACACTCGGAGTCACCCGGGGCTCCTGAAGAAATTTTACTGCACCCTCGGCTCTCAAAGCCTTCTCAACCATATCTGCATACGTGGTTGCTTCAAAGTAGTGGTAATAACCGCATCATGCCGGATCTTTGCACTCAAACCCGCTAAGTATTTTTCTTTCTTACTGAAGTCAGTGGGCACAATTCCTGCTGCCAACTTAGCCAACCGATCAAACTTCGTTGTGTACTCAGTGACTGACATTCCCTCAGTCTGAACTAGATCAATGAACTCTTTCCGCTTTGCACTGCGGACCGCTTCGTTGTAATACTTGGAGTTAAATAACTCCTTAAATTCTTCCCAGGTCATCAGCGTGACGTCCCGAGTGAGGGTTATCAACTCCCACCACACGAGAGCATCTTCCTGAAACTGGAAAGTGGCGCAGGTCACCCGGTCATTTCCAACCACTCCCATGAAATTAAGGATGCGTTCAATCATTGAAAGCCACTGCTCGGCCTTCATCACATCAGGGCCTCCCAGAAACACTGGAGGTGCCTGTTTTCGAAATCTTTCGTACAACGGTTCCATACGATTGCCAACAACAGGTTGTTCTGCTGGCACCGCAGGAACTGCAACTGCCTGAACTTGTTGAGGAGGCACGGCAGGAGGACCCTGCTGCCTCAATCTTTGGATCTTTTCATCTTGCTGGCGGATTCTATCTTGCATCTCCGCAAATCTTTGCTCCCAATCAGGAGGAGCTTGAGGTGGATTTACAGGGCGACCACCCTGAGCTCTGCCACGGCCACGGCCGCGACCACGAGGATTTTGAGGATTCCCCTGACCGCCTCCGGTCTCAACCATGCCACCCTGACTTCTTGTATTTCGCGGGGCGTCCATTTAATAGGACTTAGCCTGCGAATCCATAAGCCAGGCAGGTTAGACAGCGATCAAAATTAACACCCTCTTAATAACTTAAAGGCAACACACTTTCTTTTCTTTTTAAAGAAATATATCTAATTTAAATCTAATATGCTTCCTAACATGCTTTCACATCACACTTATTTAAAATACTAAACAAGTACAGGCTTACTGAACCGTGAACCGAGCTTTCTCTGATGAAGATTGTACATGTCATAGCAAGCTTCGGTAGACAAACCTGGCGGCTCTGATACCAAAATTGTAACGCCCTAATGCTAAGGCACGCTACAGTGCTTTTTCAATTATTGTGCAATCTTTGCTAATCAAAGAAATTTCTCGAAAAACGTGTCAAATTAAAACTTTTGCTTTAAACATTAAACTTTGTAAAATAATATAATATTTACAAATCCCGGGATCCCGTTCTTTTAAACTTCGTAAAATTTACTTTTCAAACTATACATTCAAAATACACAAGTTCTAGGTCGCACAGCGACTTTCAAAATACAACTCCCAGATGTCCCGAGACCAAACACTCCAGGTCGCGCCGCTTGACATGTACAATCTCACCCGAGCTCAGGTTCATTCCTGTTCAGCCTTCGCCTTTCCTTTACCTACACATGGAAGCAGAAACTGTGAGTCAACGTACTCGCAAGAAATGCATATAACATACCATATAATTTCCGACTCCGTAAATAGGCGCCCATACACCTATTTACGTAGCTTAACGTATGAGTATGAACGTTCTAACTAGGATACGACCATGTACCATGTACCACATGCACTCAGTATACCATCGTACTAGTGTAGGTAGGGTATGGACCGCACCTCGAGTACCGTTAAGTGTTGTACCACAGACACCTCGTACCTTTCCGTACAAGTGCTGGTAACACCATGATGTACTTCCAAACATCATACACCTTACCAATGCACTCTGTACCGCAACCGTACAAGTGTTGGTAGTGTATGAATCACAACAAATAAGCATGTATATATATTAACACATACACACATTCGAATATTCATATCACACATTATACACAGTTCTTACCTGTTTTCCGAATTCAAGTGTGATGGCCGACCTGAACGGAATTCACGTGCTAGATGGATGCCCTAATCACAATAATAGTAATACAGATGAGTGACTCGCTAAATCACTTTCCGGGACTTAAAACTTGAAACTAAAAGTTTCCCTATCGATAAACCTCATGGCAATACCCTAAATATCTCAAAATTGGCCAAAACTAGGGTTCTGGAAAATCCCCCAACAGGCAGACCGGTTCCCAACCGGCATCCCGGTTCGGGTCACCAACCTGGCCGACCGGTTGGTACAGACTCACCCAGAACCGATTCCGGCTCTACCGCCGGGAACCAAAAATCATCCCCCTTGATTCAATTCAATCCCAAACTTTACCAAACTCTCCAGTATACCTATACAATGCATAAACATCCATTTCCAACCAACAAATCACAGAACAAACCAATAATTCAAATTATGCCATTAAAGCTCAAAGCTTGAGTTTCAAAACTCAAGCTTGCTTAAAACCAACATCAAGCAATAAAATCAGCTGCTAGGAACTTCAATCAACTCAAACTAACCCTAGAATTCGAATCCTAAACACATCAAACCTTAACAGCCCCTAAATTACAAAATCACCAATTCAATCTAACTTTAAAACTTGAAAACTAAGAAAGGTTTCTTTAGGGCTTACCTCAACTTGAATCTTCCAAGCTTCCTTTGCTGGAAACTCCAAGAATCAACAGCCCTTCCCCCTTGATTTATGCCCCAGCCGAAAGAGAAAGGAGAGAAAGAGAGAGTTCTCTTAAATTTTGATTTTTCTTTGCTTTTTCCCTCAAATGAAATGGTTTTTCCCTTAATTAAAACTTGCTGAAAAACAAAGTGCTAGGTGTCAACTAGAGGGACAGCCACCTAATCCACTATTAACAAAATGTCTAAAATGCCCTTTTGACTTAAACTAGGGTATTTCTTTGAAACTAGGGGTAAAATGGTCAATTTCCATAACCCCGCTCAATCCCGATAATTTATTTTCTCTAAAATATTCCCCACTATGAAATAGGGTTCTAAACTTACCCATGTGATCAATCTAGCCATCCATCGCATTTTCCGTTGTCGCCGAGCAAAAATTACAAAATTAACATATTTCACATATAAGCTAAATAATACCCCTAGAGTTTAATAAAATCTCCGGATTTGAGAAATTATAACTCTAATATTTATTTCTAAATATTGGGGTCCACAAATAAATTAATTCACAAATAATAATAAAATAATAAAAATTAGTGCTAATTGCCTTTTCTAATCCACATTACTAGAGCGGTCATTACAATAATAGTGTTAGATCTCGAAAGATAAATATTGTATATGCAACATCTAGCTGTTCATCAATTGAGGACACCTTAGACTAGTGTTTTACAATATGAAACAAGAAGATTGAATAAATAAGATTACTTTGACTCTCGCTAATCGGAGCATCGTTGGATTCTTATTTAAAACGAAATTATCGTAATTCCTCTTAGCTTATTCATTTCGAATCAGCTTAAAGACATATCATTAGATGAATGGTCTATAAATCATATAAAGTCTTATTTTCTCTTAAGAAATTAGATGACGCATATGATTATATTCCTGGAATTCTATCCCAAAATGATATAAATCCTCAATCTTAGATATCTCCTACTTGTATTGGCAAATCATAAAGTTAGATTAGTAGTGGTGGTCCAAGAAAGAATTACTAATTATACAGTTACACTTTCACAAGTGTTTCATGACCATTTTCTTTCAATGGATTTAAACTGTATGAGTTTAGTATTTTGTGACCAGAATCCACTTGCACTATTCTAAGAACTCTTTGATGTAACTTAAGTCATCAAAAGATACAACCACATATTTTATAAATCTAAGGTATTTGTATCTTGATCATAGTGGTTTTGACAAGATCATTCTCTGCAAAGAGATAATATGCCTATATCCACTGAAAGTAAGTTCATCTCATTCGCAGATGGATGTACGTTCAGGGGTGGATATGAGTTTTCGTTGTATTCTTAAAACGATCACTCTAGATTTTACCTTACGCAAAAGAAATTTGAAATGTTTGAAAAATTTCATGAATTTCTAGCAATGGTAAGTGGTTAAAGATCTTGCGAACTGATAGGGGTGGAGAAAAAGTTAGTAGATATGCAGTTCAAAGATCATTAATTTGATTTTGAATTATATCCAAACTTACCCTCCCCAGAAATTCGAGTTGCATATTGATGATTAGTTACTAGTCGTTGCCTAAATCCTTCTATGGTAATATAATTTCAGAATGATGCTGGAGCATTTTCTTTCCAATGGCAATCTATAGAAGCTTCACAACTTCTAAGCATAGATTTTATTTGTCTAAGGAAAAGTCTCAACTATTCCAGAAAAGATAAAGCCATGAAAGAATTTCTTGAATCAACAGTGAGAGGTCTCAGATATGCTTTAATATGCATGCCTTAGACCAGACACCTGCTGTTGAGTGGGAGTAATGAGTAGGTATCAGATTAATCCAGGAGAGGAACATTGGAAGACAATCAAGTAAATTTTTAAGATCAAGAAGAGGAACTATATGTTAGTCGATAAGGGTGTGTTTGAAACTCTTAGACTACACCACATCAGATTTTGAGACTTGCCTTTGTGCTAGAAAGTCTGCTGATGAGATGGTGATTACTTTGGGTGTGGAGTAGCGATTTTGGAGAAGTGTAAAAACATATCTGAAATCTCTTGGTCTACCAGAGAGAGACTGAATGTTAAAAGTTGCAGGAAAGATACTTATTCAGTCTAAGGAAAGTTCCATACTTTTGTGGCACCGTTCCAACTTGCCTTAACTACTAGGGTTACTTCCTGAATAACCAAAGAGTAGTTGCCCAAAAGTATAGAATCCAGTATCCCAAGAGAGTAGACATATAGAGAGGAATTTCACAATATCAAGGATTTTGTGATTAAGGGAAAGTAATAGTGGAGAAAAGGTTGTTGTTAATTCAACCTGTCAGATCCTATTACGAGGAGTTTACTACTATTACATTTGATTGGTATATCAAGGTGTTATTTGAAATGCACTTTTTGTTTTATATTAGTGCAAGTGGGAGTTTGTTGGGTTTTATGCCCTAAATAAAACTCATTTCATATAATCAGATTTACTTATTAATAAAGATCAGAAATAACATTTTATGTTGCATGGTTCACATGATCTATTTCATGATTATATTTATATAATGTATGAATTCTTTTTAAGTCCAGAACATATGAGTTGGTTAAAGATTATAGTGTTGTCAGTACAGTGGAATATAATCTTAATCATATGTTCAAAAGTTTATTCCCTGATTTGTCAGAACACTGGATTTAGACTGACATGGTATAATCAGCGATAGGTATTCTTACACCTTGGAAAAGTGTTATGTCCTTTCCAGGACATTGGCAAAGTTTACCAGTATCGGATGTATGGAGTATACATCGGAAGGGACCGATATTGAACTTTGATTAGATATGTTAAAACTTACCGTAATATCTATTCAATTCAATATCACCTGTTGATCCTAGATCAAATGATCGAAATCCTGATATGGTTAGGCTCAATCTCAAGAGTGTTATTCGTGTTCTTTGATTTGTTAAGTTAAGCCTACTTTTGGGTTAGGGTGATACTTACATTTTGGGAACACGGTAGTGCAATTGAGTGGGAGCGCTAACATAAATATGGAATCTATAACTTCTATTTGGCAAATAGAAGTAAAGGATGATTTCCTTCGAGCTTAACCAAACGAAGATAAATGGTGGAGATCTCATTTCACTTAGGTGAAATATCATTTATACAGGGTTAAGTGTTTTAAGGATAAAATACATTGTAGGGTGTGACGGTAATTTAATCCCTGTACAGTGTAAATCATCTATATAGAGGATCATTGATCACATTAGGGTTATAACAATGGATAACTAATGACGTGTCTATATCGTGGAACATATAAAGCGTTTCTATATGACTGAGAGTGCAATTCCAAGTTCTAAGTGTGGATTCAATGAGGAATTAATAAGTTAGGGAATTTACTTGGTAAATTCGGTTCGACTTATTGGAAGCTCGGTTATATAGACCCATGGTCCCCATACTAGTTGAGACCATACTGCTTGTAAGACTCAGTTAATTGATTTTGATTAATCAACTATAATTCTAAAAGTTAGACTATGTCTACTTTATGAATTCTCACAGTTTAAGGATGAAATCGTAAAGAAAAGGGTTTCTAGGTTTAATTATTAATTGAGAGACTTTGCATGTCTAATTAATAATTATTTTAAATGACAATATTATTTAATAATCTATTTTAGTTATTAAATAATTAGTTTCGGCATTTAAATGATTAGAATTGGAAAAATGGCATTTTTGGAGAAATAGAAATAAAATTGAGGAAACTGCAAAATCTAAGTGAGGCCCATATCACCCTATGGCCGGCCACATGGTTTGTGTTTCCCAATTATTATTTTCAATTTTAATTGCCATGTAATTGCTAATCAAAGCCTAGCAATAATAGGAAAGTGGTGGATCACACTAAATAAGGCAGTTAATTGATTACACAGTAATTAAGGAAACTGTTTTATTTGAAAAGTTGTGCTCTCCCTTTTCCCTATATAAAGCAACCTTGTTCTCTTCTCTTGTATGCATGATAAGCCACGAAATTCAAGAGAGAAAAAGAGAGAAAATTTCGAAATCCTTGTGAGATGAGTAGTGCCCACACACATCAAGTGGTATCTCAATCATAGTATGTAAGACTATGGAAAATCTGCATCAAAGAAGGAGAAAAGAAGATCCAGGTTCAGATCTTGGTGATGCTCTGCTACAGAAAGGAATCAAGGGCTAGAGATCTGAACGGAAGGAGTCATATTATTCCGCTGCACCATTTGTAAGGTTTTCTAACTTTATATGTGTTTATTTTCATTGTTTTAGAATTCATATTAGGTTGTTAATCCAACATACTTGTTAGTAAATCTAGATCCTGGTAAAATAATTTCCAACACATATAATCATGAAATAAATCATGTGAACCATGTAACATTAAATGTTATTTCTGATCTATATTAATAAGTAAATCTGATTATATTGAAATGAGTTTTATTGAGGGCATAAAACCCAACACTAACTTCATTCTTTATTTTGGCATTTAATTTTTATTTGCTTGCTCAAAAAATAAAATTGATTTAAACATACATTATGTAGCAAATATAACAAAGAGAAACATAAATTAAAATCAAAGAGAAATAAAAAGGAAACAAAAATGCAATAAAAATCATAAAAGAATAACAAAAAAAAAAAAACAGTACAATGTGAGAAACCAGTTAGTAAAACAACCAAAATAAAAACAAACAAATAAAAATCAGTTTCTTGAAATAATCAAATAAAAAATTGAAACTTTAAACTCAATTGTGAACAACAATAAAAATACCAGTTATGAAAACTAATTACTTAAAAAAACTAATTATGAAAATAATATGTGTGTCAGAAACTGATTATTTAAAATAAAATAAAAATTGTTGTTCAAATATCATACAATAATAAAACTAGTTTTATACAAACTAAAAAAATACAATAATACCATAAAAATAGAGCAACCTCATTACAGAATAGTTAAAACCTATGAATATATATAATTAGTGTACATTTTTGTATCTTATTTTTTTTACATAAATTAATTTTTTTTTTATTTAAACTACTATTTTTTTTTTGTTAAAAACTAATCTATATATAAATATAAAGGAAAGCACAAAGGAGTCTAGGTGGCATCTTACATTTTTTTTATTGTATTTTTAAAATTTTGTGATATTTTCATATTTTGTTAAGAAATAAACTACTATACATATCTACTTAAAGTCCCACATGGTTTAGAAACACATAAGGTATTATCCATGTAGATTATAAATAACACTTTTGTTATGCAACTTTCTATGTCCAATAAATATTTTTCTTTATTGATGTATATTTTATCCAATAAGTTTTAAATTTTTATTTAATATAGAAAATCTATATCTATATATAAATATAAAAAAAAAAAAGTGCAAAAGAGTCTTGGTGGTATTTTAAATTTTTTTCATTGTATTTTTAAAATTTTGTAACATTTTCATATTTTGTTTAGAAATAAAATATTACAAAATTGCAAATACAAACTTAAAGTCCTACATAGTTTACAAATACAAACTTAAAGTTCTACATAAATAATACTTTTTTAAAAAAAAATATATAAATATAAAGGAAAGCACAAAGGAGTCTAGGTGGTATCTTACATTTTTTTTATTGTATTTTTAAAATTTTGTGATATTTTCATATTTTGTTAAGAAATAAACTACTACACATATCTACTTAAAGTCCCACATGGTTTAGAAACACATAAGGTATTATCCATGTAGATTATAAATAACACTTTTGTTATGCAGCTTTCTATGTCCAATAAATATTTTTCTTTATTGATTTATATTTTATCCAATAAGTTTTAAATTTTTATTTAATATAGAAAATCTATATCTATATATAAATATAAAAAAAAAAAAGTGCAAAAGAGTCTTGGTGGTATTTTAAATTTTTTTCATTGTATTTTTAAAATTTTGTAACATTTTCATATTTTGTTTAGAAATAAAATATTACAAAATTGCAAATACAAACTTAAAGTCCTACATAGTTTACAAATACAAACTTAAAGTTCTACATAGATAATACTTTTTTTTTTTTTTAAAAAAAAAAAAGTATTATCTATGTAGGTTATAAATAACATTTTTATTATGTTACTTCCGTCTCTAATAAATATTTTTTAAGGGTATTGATTTATATATTACTCTATAAAATTAAATAATTTATTATTCATATTTTGATAAATAATTGTATATTTTTAATAATTAAGTAATTAAGGTTTGAAGGAGTTGATGTTGCACTCTTAATCTTCTTATTTTGTCTAATGCCTATTTTTCTATTTTTCTAATTTATTTTAAAAAAATTAGTATATAACTAATAACTAACACTAAGGTGCCGTTTGGTAACACTTTTGTTTTTTAATTTTTTAATCACAAAATGAAAGTAAAATTTTTGTTTTTAAAAATTTTGCTTTTGAAAAACAAAAATGCGTTCTGTAACTACTTTTGTTTTTCAATTTTAAAAACAAAAAACAAAAGTGTGTTCTGTAAAATTCAATAAGTTTTAAATTTTTATTTAATATAGAAAATCTATATCTATATATAAATATATATAAAAAAAAAATAGTGCAAAAGAGTCTTGGTGGTATTTTAAATTTTTTTCATTGTATTTTTAAAATTTTGTAACATTTTCATATTTTGTTTAGAAATAAAATATTACAAAATTGCAAATACAAACTTAAAGTCCTACATAGTTTACAAATACAAACTTAAAGTTCTACATAAATAATACTTTTTTAAAAAAAAATATATAAATATAAAGGAAAGCACAAAGGAGTCTAGGTGGTATCTTACATTTTTTTTATTGTATTTTTAAAATTTTGTGATATTTTCATATTTTGTTAAGAAATAAACTACTACACATATCTACTTAAAGTCCCACATGGTTTAGAAACACATAAGGTATTATCCATGTAGATTATAAATAACACTTTTGTTATGCAAAATTTTCTATGTCCAATAAATATTTTTCTTTATTGATTTATATTTTATCCAATAAGTTTTAAATTTTTATTTAATATAGAAAATCTATATCTATATATAAATATAAAAAAAAAAAAGTGCAAAAGAGTCTTGGTGGTATTTTAAATTTTTTTCATTGTATTTTTAAAATTTTGTAACATTTTCATATTTTGTTTAGAAATAAAATATTACAAAATTGCAAATACAAACTTAAAGTCCTACATAGTTTACAAATACAAACTTAAAGTTCTACATAGATAATACTTTTTTTTTTTTTTAAAAAAAAAGTATTATCTATGTAGGTTATAAATAACATTTTTATTATGTTACTTCCGTCTCTAATAAATATTTTTTAAGGGTATTGATTTATATATTACTCTATAAAATTAAATAATTTATTATTCATATTTTGATAAATAATTGTATATTTTTAATAATTAAGTAACTAAGGTTTGAAGGAGTTGATGTTGCACTCTTAATCTTCTTATTTTGTCTAATGCCTATTTTTCTATTTTTCTAATTTATTTTAAAAAAATTAGTATATAACTAATAACTAACACTAAGGTGCCGTTTGGTAACACTTTTGTTTTTTAATTTTTTAATCACAAAATGAAAGTAAAATTTTTGTTTTTAAAAATTTTGCTTTTGAAAAACAAAAATGCGTTCTGTAACTACTTTTGTTTTTCAATTTTAAAAACAAAAAACAAAAGTGTGTTCTGTAAAATTCAATAAGTTTTAAATTTTTATTTAATATAGAAAATCTATATCTATATATAAATATAAAAAAAAAAAAGTGCAAAAGAGTCTTGGTGGTATTTTAAATTTTTTTCATTGTATTTTTAAAATTTTGTAACATTTTCATATTTTGTTTAGAAATAAAATATTACAAAATTGCAAATACAAACTTAAAGTCCTACATAGTTTACAAATACAAACTTAAAGTTCTACATAAATAATACTTTTTTTAAAAAAAATATATAAATATAAAGGAAAGCACAAAGGAGTCTAGGTGGTATCTTACATTTTTTTTATTGTATTTTTAAAATTTTGTGATATTTTCATATTTTGTTAAGAAATAAACTACTACACATATCTACTTAAAGTCCCACATGGTTTAGAAACACATAAGGTATTATCCATGTAGATTATAAATAACACTTTTGTTATGCAGCTTTCTATGTCCAATAAATATTTTTCTTTATTGATTTATATTTTATCCAATAAGTTTTAAATTTTTATTTAATATAGAAAATCTATATCTATATATAAATATAAAAAAAAAAAAGTGCAAAAGAGTCTTGGTGGTATTTTAAATTTTTTTCATTGTATTTTTAAAATTTTGTAACATTTTCATATTTTGTTTAGAAATAAAATATTACAAAATTGCAAATACAAACTTAAAGTCCTACATAGTTTACAAATACAAACTTAAAGTTCTACATAGATAATACTTTTTTTTTTTTTTTAAAAAAAAAAAAGTATTATCTATGTAGGTTATAAATAACATTTTTATTATGTTACTTCCGTCTCTAATAAATATTTTTTAAGGGTATTGATTTATATATTACTCTATAAAATTAAATAATTTATTATTCATATTTTGATAAATAATTGTATATTTTTAATAATTAAGTAATTAAGGTTTGAAGGAGTTGATGTTGCACTCTTAATCTTCTTATTTTGTCTAATGCCTATTTTTCTATTTTTCTAATTTATTTTAAAAAAATTAGTATATAACTAATAACTAACACTAAGGTGCCGTTTGGTAACACTTTTGTTTTTTAATTTTTTAATCACAAAATGAAAGTAAAATTTTTGTTTTTAAAAATTTTGCTTTTGAAAAACAAAAATGCGTTCTGTAACTACTTTTGTTTTTCAATTTTAAAAACAAAAAACAAAAGTGTGTTCTGTAAAATTCATTTTCAGTTTCATTTTTTGATTTTATTTACGTCGGGTCTAGGTCTGGGGTCGAATTTGGGTTCAAGTCAGAGGCCGGGTTCAGCGCCATGACCATGGGGGATTTGGGTCCGGGTCATGATCAGAGTCCAAGATATTAATTAAGAAAAAAAACTGTTTAAAAAAATATTGAAAGTGATTTTTTTTTTTGTTTTTAAAATTTTGATTCTCAATTAAAAAATTGAAAAGTAAAAACAGTTTTATAGAACATGTTTTTGAAAAATATTTTCACTTTTTCAATTTTAAAAACAGAAAACTGATTAAAAAAGTGTTATCAATCGGCACCTAAATTAATACATACTAATTAAAAAAATTAAACCAAAGACTTATAGTATTCTAACAAAATTATTATGTATACTAAATTAAACATTAAAGGAAAGCACAAAAATTGCCACATGGCAAGTTTTATTATCTTCTTTCTTTAATTCTCATCTCTTAATTTTTAGACTTAATTAGATTTAATTAGTGTTTTATTCTAATTCTTAGATTCAATTAGAATAAATCTAAGATTAACCAACCTTTCATCTTTTTTCAAGATTGAGTCCTTAAAAATAATTAAGTGGCAATCTCTAATAATTATCATTAACCTACAAGAAAGATGAGTAGGTCAAGCAACCAAGAGCCTTCTTCATAACATTTTTTTTCTTTATAAATAACAATAAATTAGTGTAAAATATCAAAACTAATAGATAGCATATTTCAAAAAATATATCTAAATCTATATATCAATAAATATATATATATATATTGCCATGTATACTAAACTAAAAGAAATCATTAAAAAAATTAAACTAAGAACTTATAGTATTCTAAAATAATTACTACCAATTTTATTATTATAAACATACATAATAATATACAAAATAATTAGAAAAAGAAAAAAAAATTGGCCATGTGTCATCACACATAGTTTTCTTTTACCTTTTCTATTTTCTCAATTTTTTTATTATTTCTATTATTATATTAAAACTATTTGTATTCTTTAAACTAAAAAAAATTATTTATATTATTTATGTATGGCTCTTATCATTTATATTTATATTAATGTCCTATTATTATGATAAAACTATTTGTATTCTTTAATTAAAAAAAGTCTATTTGTATTCTTATGTAACTCTTATTATTTATGTGTATATAATATTCTTTAATTAAAAGAATATTCATTGCTAAGAAATTCATTTTGAACTAAGAATCAATAACAAATGAGATTTACATTCTCACTTGTTTTTATAAAAGATTCTATTATAGACCTTGACATTTGTTGCTTGTTTCAATTCATTAATCAATTCCAAACAGTGAACTAGAGGAGAAGGTATATAGACTGCCATAAAGATTTTCCTCTAATAAGTGGTGAGAATATGCAAGCTTAAAGTGTCTACCTATAGATTAAAACAAACATCTCACAAATTGGTATTATATCATCTTTTCCTTTAGGTTTGAAAAGAGAATTATGGAAATAATTATATACCAGAAGGTTAGTGGGAGTAATATTTGTTTTATACGTAGACAATATGTTACTTGCAAATGATGATAAAAGTTTTCTATATAAGTTGAAATAATTCATATCTCAAATTATTATTTTGAGATAAAGAATATAAATAACATATATAATTTTAATTAATTAGAGAGTAGCCACAGCATCTCTGATTAAATAAAATTATGTATAACTTTTATCTTAAGTGTGATAAATTCAACTCGAACTATCATCTGAAAAATGGTCTGGATTGAGAATAAATTAAGAACATTCATTTGTTTCTATTTTAGAAGCCTAATGTATGCCTAAGAGTCTGAATAAGACTTTGTATTACATTTGTTTCAGGATCGTTAAGTAGTATCAGAATAACTAAAGTTAAGACCACTTTATTCTTCATACAAAGTGATGAGGTGTCTTTAAGATACTAAAATTATATTCATACATATTTTATTAAGATGAATTGACCATCTAGAAATATAGTTAACCAATCAGATTCTAACGTACTTCACTGGTTGTATTGATTCACATAAATCAATATTTTATTACGTCCTTAAGATTACCAGTAAGTTATATTGTAGAGAATCTTGATTGTTATTTCACTATAGAAGACAGATTCATTTATTGTTTTGAGGATACATCTTGTATGATGTATTATAGAGTTTCATAGTAGGCCTAGAGTTCAGAATTACAGTTTCATTAGGCCATTAAGAAAATTTTGCGATAAATTCAGCTACAATATTTATGGCTAATAACTCTAAGAGTACTGGTCGAAGCTAGCATATCGACATTAAGTATTTAGCCATAAAAAGGCGTGATAAGTGGTCATTAATCACGCAAACTGAATTGGGTGATCGCATAGATCCTTGACTAAAGGCATGCCGCAACACAAATTCAAGGATCATAAAGTAAATATGGGATTCAGTTAACCCATATGCAGTTTTTTTTTTATTTGTACAACCAAAAATTATTAATGAAACTCTAATTTCGATATTTTCTCATATTTATGTGCACCTTAATTTCATCTCAGAAAATTATCGTAAGAGGACCTGAATAAACATAAGGGTTAGAGTTTATTCACTTAAGTACATTGCCACATAAAGTACATTGTTATATAATAAATATATCGTAATACATGGAAGATAATACTCGACTTATAATGAGGACATGTCGCTATGATTCGTATGTTTATTATATAATGAGGAACGTTTGGGTTTGAATGTTTTAGTTTAAATGCTGACCAAGTGGGAGAATATTAGAATATTTCTAATTAAGGAAATAAAATAATATTATTGATTTTCTGATAAATGAATATTTTATATTCATTAAATCTGGACAAAATCAATTATGTAATATTCTATATATGGTCAGATTTCTATATTCATTACCTGATTTGATTTCCTAAATTAATTGTCAAAATATTCTGACAATTAATGTGGCACAGATACTGATGGAGTATCTCACCTATAAATATAGGGTCTCGGTCCCCGAGCTCCTGACTCATTCTGTTCATAACAGCAAAATTCTATCTAAAGAGAGTTGAGAGAGCGAGGAAGCCCGATTACCCATGGTAGTCAATTTCCTTTGCAGATCAAAGCTTATGTGGGTTTGAAGCTCAAGATTCAATGGCTGGAGGTATTTCGATCCTTATTCATAGTGTATATATGTTTGATTAATTCCGCACTTAATACTTAAACATATACATTTCAGTTTATATATATAAATGTCTAACAATTAAAACTATTTGTATTCTTTAATAAATTATTGTATTCTTCCACTACAAAAAACCTATATATAGTGTCCAAGATCAAGTTAACCTTTATAGAATTTTTGTTATGTTAATTATTTTTCCTTCTAATTTTTTATGTTGATCTATTTTTATTACTTAGCAATATATATTTATTTTTTGAAGTTTTTGTTATTTTTTTTTTTAATTCTTGATGTTCTATATTTTTCAGATTTCGAAAAAGATCAATCATCGAAAAATTATTCTCCAATGGATACTTTGCAGCAAAATTATTAGGTAATTTTTTCTCTTGCTATGAAAGATTATATTTCTTTTATTTTTATTTGGTTTTTAATTACAAATTTTTTTGTCAAAGTTTTAATTACAAATTAGGTATTAAGTTTTTCTCTAATAGATTTTTTGGTAACAAAGTCCACTCATAGTTTTGAAGTTTTTGTCATATTAATTTTATTTCTTTTTAATTCTTGATGTTGATTATTTTCACTACTCAGTAATGTATGCTAATTTTTTAAGCTTTTATTATGTTTTTTCTTATTTTTTGATGTTTTATATTTTCAGATTACTTGAAAAAGATTATTCATTCATATATTATTCCCCAATAGATATTTTGTAATATAACTATTGGACAATTTTTTCTTTTTATTTGAAAAATTATATTACTTTGATATATATATATATATATATAAGTATCAAGTTCTTCTCTAATAAATTTTTTTGCAACAAAGTTATTAATAATTTTTTCTACTTTAAAATTCTATATTAATTTTATTTTTATTTAGTTTTTAATTACAAAGTATATTAAAATGATAAATTTCCATCTCTCTCCATAAAATTTATATATATATATTATAATAGACATATATATATGTATCTCTAAGAAAACCTAAAAAATAATTATATAAGAGCTAATATGATTTTTTTTAATTTATAACAACAGAAACATATGTATTAAGACATAATTTAAATGTGCTTAAATTTTATATATGATAGCAAACAAAAATTTATATATTACTCAGTTTAAAAATATCTAAGAAAATCTTTGTAATATAATATTAAGAAAATTTATAACAACAGAAACATATGTATTAAGACATAATTTAAATGTGCTTAAATTTTACATATGATAGCAAACAGAAATTTATATATTACTCAGTTTGAAAATATCTAAGAAAATCTTTCTAATATAATATTAATAAAATTTATAACAACAGAAACATATATATATATTATAATAAAATCTTTATTATTACATTTTTATCCAAAATGAATTTCTTCTATTTTGGTCATCATCTTCACTCTCAAGATTCCTAGGAATAACAAATTCAAAGCTATTCCTAGGTGTAACAAATTCGAAACTCTCTTCTTCTTCTGTTATATTATTAGGATGATTAGGTTCATTAGCAAAATGATCAGACTGATAATCGTGATCACTTGCCTCTGAATTTACGGGCGCTCCTGGAATTTCCGTCTCCGCATTCTCGGAAAGGTGCTTTTTTTTACTCTTAAAAAGACCTTTGAAGATCTTATTAAGAGCTCCTTTAATTTCTTTTAAAGCTCATTTCTTCTTTTGGCCTCTTGGCCTTTGAACATCAGTAAACTCAAAGCTTGGTGATGTGGCTGCATATCTCACGCTTTGAGATCTTGGTATATCAGAAAAAGACGACCTCCTTGTACTCAAAGTTGTTGGTATATCAGGAAAAGACGACCTCCTTGTACTATGATATAACTATTGGACAATTTTTTCTTTTTCTTTGAAAAATTATATTACTTTGATATATATATATATAAGTATCAAGTTCTTCTCTAATAAATTTTTTGCAACAAAGTTATTAATAATTTTTTCTACTTTAAAATTCTATATTAATTTTATTTTTATTTAGTTTTTAATTACAAAGTATATTAAAATGATAAATTTCTATCTCTCTCCATAAAATTTATATATATACATATATATTATAATAGACATATATATGTATCTCTAAGAAAACCTAAAAAATAATTATATAAGAGCTAATATGATTTTTTTTAATTTTATTTTTATAAATTTTCATAATGAATAATTAAAATTTTATTATATTTCTCTCCTTCAATCATGAACTTTAAATTTTTATTATGTTAACTGTTTTGTAATAAATTACATACATTTATATTAATTTTAGCGATGCCTTTTGATTTTTTTAATTTACACTATATAATTAATATATTGAAGATAATATTTTAGCATTTTTTTTTATTAATTTTAATCATTTAACTTTACAAAAAAAACATCACAATACATTTATATTAATTTTTTATAAATTACACCATATAATTAATATATTGAAAATGATATATGTAGTATGTATTTTTTAATTAATTTTAATTATTTAACTTTCTAAAAAATTATTAATTTAAATTTTTTTTTTGGTTATTGATAAACTAATTTTGAATTATTAATATTTAATTTTAAGTTGTCTTCTAATCGATCTATTTATCTGTATATTTTTTATATCTACATATAAATCTGAAAGAAAAATAAGTGTGGTGACTTCATCTCCTTCTAATTTTCTACTTTACCTAATTTACGGTTTTTTTATAATTTTTTTCATTTAATAATATTATAAAAAAGTATATAACAACCAGATTAAATATATACTCAGATCTTACTACTTCTTCATTTATACAATTAAATAAATCAATATCACCCTTACATATTGCACTTCCACTGAAATCAATGAGAAATTTATTAACTACTATTTATATTTCTTTGTCCATTAAATTCCTACAATTTTTTCTTTTTTTCAATTATTTATTTTCTAATAAATACTTTTCAACTTTTAATCATGTAAAGTAGTATGTATATAAATAGAGAACAACACAAATCAATCTTATATTAAAAGTAAATATTATTGATCACTATTTTTTATTTTTTATATATATAAACAATTCTCTTATATATTTTTTAAATAGATTTTCATTTTATTTGAAGGTCTGCTATAAAAATACACATAGAGATTCATTTAATTGTGGTGCTCCTTTAATAATGAAATAATATATATATATATATAAAATTAGTGATTTTTTTGTTATATTTATGTACTTTTAATATTCAAAATATTTTTAGTATTAAGTTGTAATTCTATTATTTTTATGTGTAATAAAAAAAAGTTATATTTTGCTGTCCTAACAAAAAAAATATACTTTTAGTGTGAATAAATTTTTTTAAATTATTATACATGCCGCACGAAGTGCGGCTTTGTTCACTAGTTATTTTATAAAAAACAGCAGAAAAAAGAAATCAGTTTCATCAACATCATCATGAAAAAACAAACAATATAAAAAATCATAATCTGAAAAAGAATACAAACTTTAAAAACTAGTTTCATCAACATTGAAATAAACTAATAATTTCATTAAAAGAATAAAAAAAATAGTTTCATCAACAAGATAATGAAAAAAATTACAATCTAAAAACGATACTAACTTTAAAACCAGTTTCATCAATATTAAAAGAAACTGATTATTTCATTAAAATAGGAAAAAAAAATAGTTTCATCAATAACATAATGAAATATACACAATGCCTAATAACTAAACTTTTACAAACGATACTAAATTTAAAAACCAGTTTTGAACATATAAATATTATATCAATACCTAATAATCAAACTTCTAACTTCATTCTTTATTTTGGCATTTAATTTTTATTTGCTTGCTCAAAAAATAGAATTGATTTAAACATACATTATGTAGCAAATATAACAAAGAAACAAAGAAAATTAAAGAAACAAAAATGCTATAAAAATCATAAAAGAATAACAAAAAAAAAAACAGTAGAATATGAGAAACCAGTTAGTAAAACAAACAAATAAAAACCAGTTTCTTGAAATATTCAAATAAAAAATTGAAACTTTAAACTCAATTGTGAACAACAATAAAAAAAATCAGTTATGAAAACTAGTTACTTAAAAAAAAAACCAGTTATGAAAATAATATGTGTGTCAGAAACTGATTACTTAAAATAAAATAAAAATTTTTGTTCAAATATCATACAATAATAAAACTAGTTTTATACAAACTAAAAAAAATACAATAATATCATAAAAATAGAGCAACCCTATTATAGAACAGTTAAAACCTATGAAACCAGTTTCGACCTGTGAAACCAGTTTTGACGCTATAAAAAATCATAACAAAATATAAATATTAATTATAAAGTTAACTGAAACCAGTTTCATCAGACAATCAAATAAAAAAAAAATACACACACACACAAAAAAAAAAAACTAATCACAAATATAATCAAAACAATACACCATGCATACCAATATTAAAAACAAAATATAAGTGTAAGTTTCAAACCTAGTAACAAAATAATAAAAAAGTAACTTAAAATAAAAAATTTGTAATAACATAATGAAACTATTTTTTTATTCTTTTAATGAAATTACTAGTTTCTTTCAATGTTGATGAAACTAATTTTTAAAGTTTGTATTATTTTTAGATTATATTTTTTATATTGTTTTTTTTTTCAAGATGATGTTGATGAAACTGGTTTTTTTTTTTTTCTGCTGCTTTTAATGAAATAATTAGTTTTTAACAAAAAAAATAAAGAAAAAAAATAAACAGTAGTTTAAATAAAAAACAAGTTTAATTTCTGTAAAAAAAAAATAACATCTACAGTTGAGATCATTTTTATTTATTTTAATGTTTTATTTTTTAAAAAAAGAAAAAAAAATAAAAAGAAACACAAATTTAAAGTTTTTTATGGCATTCCTTATGACTTTTTCCCATATTTGTAAGTTTTTTTTAAAAAATGTCATATTTAAGGTGATTAAGTTTTTATGCTATATATATATCAAAACACATCTTTATTTTCTCATATTTTTGTAAATAGCCCTATAAAAGATTCATACAAGAATGTCGTAAAAGCCTCATTTTCCTTGGCAAACTTACCCAATACATTTTTTTTCGAAAATATTTACCCAATACATTTAAAATGGTAGTTTTTTTTTTTTTTTACATTTTTATATATTTTTACGGATTTTTTCTTATTTATATTTTTATAGGTTTTTCACTTTTTTTTCTTTAAATATTGGTTTTAAGTAGCAGTAACATTGAAAAAATGCTATTCTGAAATAAGGGGAAAAACAACGAAAAAACAACAATATGTATTTTTTTAAAAAAAAATAAATCTGTAAATAACAGCAATTTCTTTTTTTTTTTTTTTTTTGATAAATGAAACTTCATTAATAAAACCAGCAACAGCTGGGAAAGGGAACAACAACACAGCAGCAGGAAGCCACCGCCACAGCAGAAAAAATAAACAAACACAAAGCTACCTAATTAGAGTTCATAGCAGCAGACACATCCGTAACAGAAAAAAGACCACAAAAATTCAGGGACGCAGCCCGAGTGGCCAAAGAATGAGCTGCAACATTTAACAACCGAGAGATCCAACAAAGCTTACAAGAAACAAAGCCATCAAGCAAATTAAAAAGCTGAAGGAAGAGAGAAGACAGCTTCCAATTTGGAATTTTCCTGGCCAAGACCGCATCAACAGCCACCTTACAATCAGAGTAGATCCTCACCCTCGACCAATTGCAAGAAATACATCTGGAAATAGCATGGAAAATGGCCAAAGTTTCTCCTTCAAGAGAGGAACCAGCAGAAATCTTCACCGAAAAGGCCTCAATCGCTCTCCCCTGGTCATCCAAAGAAAGAATAGCAAGGAAAGCATCAGTCCCTCTCATAGCAGCATCCACAAAAATATTAACTAAGGACCCAGACCACAGCCTATCCAAACCAGGCACCACAATAGGCTGCTGCAAAGATCCAGAAGGAGCCACCCAATCTCTAGTCTCACGCAGAGACTTCATCACCGTCTGGAAAATGGATTCCGGGGTCGCTAATAGATTATCGTGGAAGGTTTTATTGCGCACATTCCACAGGGTATAGCACAAGGAGGCTGCGAATAGGGAAAACTGAGGCAGGTCAACACTCCCTCCAAATGGAGGGTTAAGGATCCAATTCAAAATCTCTCTTGTCGAAGCAAAGGAGAGAAGATCGCTACGAATCCCCCAAGAACTCTTAAACCAGCAGTATCGAGCCATATGACAGTGGAAAAACAAGTGTTCCAGTGAGTCCTCAGCATTCTCACAAAGGACACAACAAGACGTATTACCAAACAGAGCATAGAGCCTCTGGCCACAAGGAAGGATGTCCTTGCCCACTTTCCACATAAAAAGTTTAACCCGTTCGGAAAACGGGGTTTTCCATAGTTGTTGAAAGAGCACATCCAAGTCCCCTTTTCTACACTCAATAATAGCAGTATAGGCAGACTTTACAGAGAAGCTTCCGTCCAGTGAACTTTTCCAAACAAGGGAGTCATGGGAGCCAGGAGGAAGAAGGGATAATCTCCCCAACTGCTCCAAGAACTCGGGTTTAAACCAAATCGAGAGATCACCAAGATTAAGACTTCTATCAAAATTAACAAACTGATCAAGATACAACAGCTCAGACCCCCGTATCATTATTGAAGGCAGCCTCATAGACATCCCACGCTACCCATGGCACCCAAGGCGAACTCCAGATGTCCACATTTTGACCATTGCCCACCAACCAGCAGCTCTCTCTACGAATAAGATCCCGAGTAGCGAATATTCCTTTCGCTCCCCACGAGGCAGAACTCGGGATGCTCGCATTCCAAAAATTAGAATCCCTCCTACAATACTTAGCCAAGAAAAGTCGACACCACGGGGTCCTGTCACCCTTAGCTAAGGCCCAACCCAGCTTAGAAACAAGAGCCAAATTCATATCATGAAATTTTTTAATGCCCAGTCCACCACAAGCCTTTGGTTTACAGATCTCATCCCAGTTAAGCAGCGATAGATAGCGTTGCTTATCACTACATCCAACCCACCAGAATTTTCTAACCAATTTATCCAAAAGCTCACACACGGACTTTGGAAGCAGGAAGCAAGACATAGTATAAATAGGGATACTCGAAAGCACAGAATTAATGAGGGTTGTTCGCCCCGCTTGAGAGAGAAGTTTGCTTCGCCACCCTTCTAACCGGCTCTTAATTCTTTCAACCACAAAATTAAAGTCACGCCTCTTACTCTTGGACACCAAGAGAGGATTTCCAAGGAAAAAATCCTCTGCCCGTAGAAACCTGAAGCCAAGAAGATCAAGAACATCCTGTTTTAACAAATCTGCCGTATTCGCTGAAAACACCACAGCCGATTTGGAGGAATTAATCAAAAGCCCTGACCACTCACATAATTGGTGAAGGCAAGCCTTTAAGGTCTCAACCTCTTGAAGAGTAGCCTTACAAAACAAAAAGGTATCGTCCGCAAACATAAGGTGAGAAACAGAGGGGCTGCGAGGAGAGACCTTAAAGCCATGGATCCGCCCAGCAGCTTCTTCCCTAGCCAAGAGTCGAGAAAGAACCTCACTGCCAAGGATGAAGAGGAAAGGCGACAAAGGGTCTCCTTGTCGAAGTCCCCGAGACGGTCTAAATTGTTTCAAAGGTCCCCCATTAAGTAAGATCGAGAAACTAACAGATTGAATGCACTTAGCCACCAAGGAGCGGAACTTAGAATCAAAACCAAAAGCCTCTAAGACAGTGTCCAAAAAGGACCATTCCATTCGATCGTAGGCTTTAGACATATCCAACTTCACCCCAACAAAGGCCGTCTTACCCACCTTCTTCTTAAAAGAATCCATGATTTCATGGGCCATGATACCATTCTCCGCAATCCATCTTCCCGGAACAAAGGCGGATTGAAATGGGGAAATTAGGGAAGGGATCACAGCTTTCAGACGATTTGCAAGGATCTTTGAAATAACCTTATAGACAAAGTTGCACAAGGATATAGGTCTAAAGTCATCAAAATAATTAGCCTTCTGCTTCTTTGGAATTAGCACAATAAAGGTTCGATTCAAGCTCTGAACAAACTCACCAGTATGAAAGAAGTCACTGACTGTCCCAACAACCGTCTCCCCCACTGTATCCCAGTGTTCACGATAGAAACATCCTGGCATCCCATCGGGACCCGGGGACTTGAGAGGGCCCAGAGACCAAACCACATCCTTAATTTCATCACAGCAAGGGATTCTGGACAAAGCAGAGTTCATGTCATCCGAGATGGAAGAAGGAATAAGATCAATCAAAGAGCTGTCCAGAACAGGAGAAGTAGAACGGAAAACATCCTTAAAATGATTGATAAAGAAGTTCCCAATAGGCATCCTACCCGAAATCCAATTTATCCCATCATCCGTGACAGCCCCAATGAAGTTTCTCTTTCGCCTAATCACCGTCGAGGCATGGAAGAACTTGGTATTGCGGTCCCCATCCTTTAACCAAGTCTCACGAGACTTTTGACGCCAAATGACACACTGGTGGGTTTCAATTTCATCGATTTCAAGCAAGATATCAGCTTCCAAAGAAGCATTTTCAGGAGAAGGATTACGAGACTGAACTTCAATCAACAATCTTTCCAAAGCCCGCAACTTACTTTGGCACATACCAAAGTACTCTCTATTCCATTTGGCCAGCAAACGCCTGGTGCAACTGAGTTTAGCCATCAATTGAAAACTTTGACACCCCCTCACCGTAGTACTCCAAGCTTCCCTCACCACCTCACGGCAAGACGGATCCCGATTCCAGGCCTCAAGATACCGGAAAGGGCGCCGATAAGTGTCTCTATCCAACATCAAATCCAAAACAACAGGAGCATGATCAGATTCCCTAATGGAGAGGACATTAACACCAGCCTTAGGAAAGGCCATAATCCAATCTGCACTACCAATTACCCGGTCCAATCTTTCTTTGACAAGATTATCAAACTTCCTATTGTTAGTCCAAGTGAAGAAATTTCCCACCGAGCCAAGGTCCACGCCTCCCGATATCAAAAGAAAATTAGACAAGTCAGAAACCTCCCTAGGAGAACAAGCCATCCCACCAAACTTTTCCTGATCGTTGAGGATGGAATTAAGATCCCCAAGGAGAGCCCACGACCCAGACAAAGAACTAGTGACCAAGGCCAAATCCTCCCAAAAGGCCCGGCGCTCACTTCTAATAGGCGGACCATACACAAAGAGACCCATCCAACAAGCACAATTAAGAGTATTAGAAAATTTAACAGAAATAGTGAGTTGTTGAAAACTAACCACCTCAATATCGATTCCGGCTCGCCAACATAGACATAAACCGCCCGCGGAACCAACAGGATCAACAATTACCGCATCACTAAAACCGAGTCGTCTCCAGATACTACCCATTTTAGAGTTGTGAACTTTAGTTTCCATGAGGAATAGCACATCAGGATTTTCCCTGACAACCAGACCCCGAAGGGCGTTAACTGCACGGGCTTGCCCCAAACCCCGGCAGTTCCACGACATCACCTTCATGGGGACTTGGGGGGCATGATAAGGCCCGCCTCCTCGGCCAATTGAAAATCCTCATTTCGAACCACCGTATTATGAGTGACCCTTCCTTTAGCGATATTTGCATCTGAAATCAATGATGTTGACCCCGACAACTCAACCATAAACTCCCCAGTAGGCAAAGCTGAGTTAGTCAATAATTTGCTATCATTTGAGATTCCCACAGAAACCTCAAAAAGACCATCGTCTTGTTCGAGAGCAAGCAGACTATCGGATTTACCCATAGATTTCTTTTGTTTTCTAGGTCTACTAACCTCACAAAACTTCAGAGACTCCTCCTCACCATTGAGATTGTCCCTCGGATAGGCCCTAGTAGCATCAGCCGCCACACTAATTTCAGCGAAAACATCAAGAATTCCATCTTTAGTCCCCGGCTTGTGTGGCAAGTTAGAATTGTCCCCCTGGAAAAGATTGCATTCTTTTTGGGGCTGAGATTTCTTCCTTTTATTCCCCACCTGCTCCACTGCCGAAACTGAATTATACCCGAAAATGGGTTTCTTCGCTACTCCTTTTGGCCCCGTAAGTTTAGCCACTTTAGAATTCCTATGAGTGGGGTTAGAACCAATGGGGCCCTTACGCTTTCCTCCCCCCTTTTTATGAATAGGATCATAACCATTATTAAATCCCAACGTACTCTCCAGAACATTAAAAGGCCTGGCCCCCAACGGGTCCCCACTGATATGATTCGGAGTAGTCTTGGCCGTACCCTCCTCGCCTTGAATACTAAAGGAATTGTCACCACCATGGATAACCCTCCCTTCCACACTAACGGAGCTTTTAGACGCCGCCTTCGGATTAGTATCACAAGGGGCATCCTCTTGTTCCATTTGGATTCGTTCCTGAATATCTTCAGCTTTCAGAACCGCAAGCCCATTTTCAAGACGAGATCCAACTTTTAGCCATGGACCAAATAGCGGAACGCTCCTTCCATCATCTAAAACCATCATACGTTTTCTAGCCGAACAAGCGTCTTCCTCGTGTCCGATAACACCACATTTGTAACAGACTAGAGGGAGCCATTCATACTTGAAATAGCTCCAAACTTTCTTACCATCTTCATCATCCAGACCAACCCCAGCAAGGAGAGGTTTAGCCAAATCAAGGCTAACACGAAATCTCAGAAAGTTACTACGGATAACTCCATTAGACCGGACCTTATCAGCCAACACAAAGGAGCCCACCCGATTAGCAATTTTAATTACATTGTCATCTGAAAAAAACCTATAAGGCACTCCCAAAGCACGAACCCAGATATTGACATGTTCAAGATCAGCAAAGCTCCATTTTCCGTCGGACGGCATCGTTGTCAACAAAAGAAAACCCCCACAAGGGGACCACGGTCCTTTTTCCAGTACCTTAAGAGCATCGGATTCTTTCGAGAACCGGAAGATGAAGATTTTTGGGTGAATCTCTTGCATACTCCACCCAGGAGACACATTCCACATTTGAGAAAGGATAGAACGAAGCTTACCATTTCCCACTTTCCTTTTCGCAAAAAACTTACCCACCAGCGACCTGCTTATGGTTTCCTTGGCAACCTCATCATTGGGTACAAGGTCAAGAGAGAAATCATCCACAGAGACATTCTCGACCAGGCTCACCATCTCCTCGATGACTTCCACGTTATCTTGAAGGCTTTGATTAGTATTCAGAGAGGGAGCAGAAGCCATGGACTCCGATTGAAAAGAGGGATAGACCAATCCACCGCAGAAACAGAGAACAATCTCAAAGCAAGGAGAATTACAGGAATAACAGAGGAGAATTAAATGGCTATTTCCTTTGCTGGAAAAGGGAATAAGAAATCCCAGAACCCTAAGAGGATTCAAAAGGCAAGGCCTTACCGGACTGGGGACACCGTACCCCCGCCGTACAGACGCACCCCGCTGCCTGATCGTACCCATGGCAGGGATGCGCACCACCACTACGCACGGACAGAGAAAGGAATTCCACTACTCGTACGGAGAGTGAGGTGCATACTATCATAAAATTTTAACAGCAATTTCTTAAAACTGTAAAATTTTTGCTATTTTTATATATTTATGAAATAATCCATCTACTTTCCTTTAACAACAAGAATGGGCTTAATAAGGTACAAGAAACGACATGTCGTATTTTTTTAGTCTTGTCTGACTATATAAATGATAAAAACGACATGTCGTAATTTTAGTCGGTTCGAGTCACTATATAAGCATAAAAACGACATGTCGTATTTTTGAGTCGGGCTGACTATATAATGGCTGAAAACGACAGAGTTTGGTTGAGCTGAGAGTCTGAAACTTTTGAGAGTGAAAGAGAAGAAGCTTGCTGAAGCAGAGGAAAATTTATCAATGGCAGGGTCCGGTGGCGGGACTGGTTCGTCGTCTCCTCTTCCACCCAAAATTCTCTTAGCAAAACCCGGTTTAGTAACCGGAGCTCCTGTATCGGCTAAGTTCGGCCGTACCGGCGGTGGCGGAGAGGACGATACGGCGTCGCTTCGGTCCCGTCTACCTTCAATCGGATCCCTCAATCTTCTATCAGATTCTTGGGACTTCCACATCGACCGCTTCCTTCCTGTAGGCATTTAAAGTGTTTCATTTCTTCAAACATCTCACATGCAAAAACTTTGATTGTAATTTTTCTGTGAATTTTGTAGTTCTTGACTGAGAATACCGATTTTACGGTGGTTGGGGTGATTGGTCCTCCTGGAGTGGGCAAGTCCACGATTATGAACGAGCTTTATGGGTTTGACGCCACCTCTCCTGGTGAGTTTCTCAATTTCAGTCCTATTCTATTCCATTTATATTTGTGTATTTGCGATTAACGCTAGTGCACAGGAATGCTGCCGCCATATACGATACAGTCAGAGGATGTTACAGCAATGGCGAGGCACTGTAGTATGGGGATTGAACCCAGAGTTTCTGCTGAACGCATTATTCTTCTTGATACCCAGGTTTTGATTTTATGCTAAAACATATCTATCATAGTCATATGTATGTTTGTTTGTAGTATTTTGTACACTTTCTTTACTTGACAGTATTATTCTCCTTGAGAGTTGCAGCCTGTTTTTAGTCCTTCTGTTCTAGCTGAGATGATGAGGCCTGATGGGTCATCCTCTGTTCCAGTTCTAAGTGGTGAATCTTTATCCGCTGAGTTAGCTCATGAAATTATGAGTATTCAGGTAGAATTAGGGAGTCAATATTGTTGTTGGGTTTGTTTTTGGTAATGGTTAGTTGAATGAAGTTTATTCCATGGTTGCTGCAAGAAATATTTCTAGCTTGGTGTTCTTCTGACTTCCATTTGCCACACTTTGCTGGTTGTATCTGATGGAGTTCATGATCACAACATGTGGCGTTTGATGTCCACGGTATCTCTCCCATTTGATTATTTTTCAGCAATTTGTTACCTTTACTACATTGTTGTTCTTAAAATGTATATTTTGTTAAGATTCTTTTACAGACGATCACTAACATAATTTGTCACCACAGGTTGACTTACTGAAACATGGCATACCTGATCCGTCTTTGTTAACCCCTGCCCCTTCTCAGGGCTCTACTCCAGGGCCTGACAAAGAAGCTAAAGATAAAGATAAGGTTCGTGAAGATGGAGACTACATGGCTGCTCCAATTTTTGTGCATACAAAGTATGTGTTACATTCCAAGTACTATCTTTTCATGAGTAAGTCTCAAAATACAAAAATGAGTAGATAAACTCAAACTAATGTGGTTATCTTTGTTCTACTCCCATTTGAATAGAGTACAAGATCAAGATCTTACTGAACGTAATTACACGCAACTGAAGAAGACAATTAAGCATTATTTTAGCTCGACGTCTTTCATGAGAAAAACACCAGGAAACATTGCCAAAGATGAATCCATTTCCACTTCAGCTCTTAGCATTCGAAATGGAGATCCAGATTCAATGATCCCGAAGTTGTTCATAATCCCAGTTAAGTATAAAGACGACTCTCGTTCAAATCAGTATGAAAGTCATAACAATGTGCTATGGAAGTTGCGGGATCAGGTAGATCTCTATTCATTTTGTAAGCTTGTTCTTTTTTACATTAATTTGAGATAATGTTGAGTTGAGACCACTTGGGTATTTTACTAACTCAGGTTTTATCAATGAGTCATCCTTCATTTTCAAAGACTCTGAGTGAGCGTGATTGGTTGAAAAATTCTGCCAAAATATGGGAGCTGGTGAAGAACTCTACAATCATTGCTGACTACAGCAAAACACTTCAAACTTCTGGTTTATTTAGAAGGTAAGCTGGGTTTTTGTCTGGCTGCTGCCTTTCTCAACAATTAAGATTATATGAGATTTGACTTGAAAAGAAGAATAATTTCGATTTTTGAATTAAGGGGTCATTTTAATTAAATTTAACGCAAAATCAATCTTTATATTCACGTCTTAGTTGTACGAATTCATTGTGACTAGCGGGGAAAAATATTTCGAGATGGGTCTTGACCATTTTTCACAAAGGGATGCTACTATAAAAATGTGAGATTTTTACAATTTTGATTAAATTTAATGTTAGTTCTTGAATATTATTTTTTCTCTCAACGTGTCCAGTAGAAAAGTGATGAATAACGTTTATGGTTTCGTCTTTGGGAAACTTCATAATTTTTCGAGATCTGTAGGGTGAGATTTTAAAAGAACACTAATGAGTGTAAGAGAAAAAAAATTTGTTAAAATTTTAAGAAAAATATTTTCAATTTTTGAATTAGAGGGACATTTTAACCAAATATAACTCAAAATCAATCTTTATATTTACGTCATAGTAGTACGAATTTATTGTGATTAGTGATAAAAAATATTCCGAGATAAGTTCGGGCCACCTTTCACGAAGGGGTACCACTATTGAAAATGTGAAATTTTCACTAGTTCGATCAAACTGATTGTTAGTGCTTGAAAATTATTTTTTCTCCCAACGTGTCTAGTAGAAAAGTGATGCACAACGATCTTGGTTTAGTCCCTGTAAAATTTTATGATTTTCGAAGAGAACACTAACGAGTGTAAGTAAAAAAAACTTGTTAAAATTGAACATGAAAACAATAATATTTTTAATTTTTGAATTAGGGGTTATTTTGACCAAATTTAGCGCAAAGCCAATCGTCATATTCACGTCTTAGTAGTACGAATTCATTGTAACTAGTGGAGAAAAATATTTCGAGATGGGTCCGGGCTAAATTTCACAAAGGATACCACTATTAGAAATGTGAGATTTTCACTATTTCGATTAATATGATTGTCAGTGTTTGAAAATTATTTTTTCTCTCACTGTGTCCAATAAAAAAGTGATGCACAACAGTCTTGCATTTGTTCTTATAAATTTTCACGATTTTTCGAGATGTGTAGGATGATATTTTAAGAGAACACTAATGAATATAAGAGTAAGAAAAATATTTTTAATTTTTGAATGAGGGAGTTATTTTAACTAAATTTAATGCGAAACTAATCTTCATATACACGTTTTAGTAGTACGAATTCATTGTGACTAGTGGGGAAGCATAATTTGAGATGAGTCCTGGCCATATTTTACAAAGATGTACCACTATCACAAATGTGAAATTTTCATTATTTCCAATAAATTGATTGTTAGTGCTTGAAAATTACTTTTTCTCTCAACGTGTTTAATAGAAAAGTGATGAACAACGATTTTGGCTTTGTCCTTGTGAAATTTTATAATTTTTCGAGATGTGTAGGGTTAAATTTTAAGAGAACACTAATAAGTGTAAGAGTAAGAAAAAAACTTGTTAAAATTTATCATAAAAACATGAATCTTTTCAAATTTGGAATTAAGGGGCCATTTTAATCAAGTTTAGCTCAAAACTAATCTTTATATTCATGTCTTAGTAGTACGAACACATTATACCTAGTGGGGAAAAATATTCTGAGATGAGTTCGGGTCACATTTCACAAAGGGTTACCACTATCAGAAATGTTAGATTTTTACTATTTTAATTTAAATAATTGTTAGTGCTTGCAAATTACTTTTTCGCTAAACGTGTCCAATAAAAAAATTATGAACAACTGTCTTGGCTTCGTCCATGTGGAATTTCATAATTTTTCGTGATGTGTAGAGTGAGACTTTAAGAGAATAGTAACGAGTGTAAGAGTAAATAAAAATTTCATAAAATTTACCCTGAAAAGAAGAATATTTTAAATTTTTGAATTAGGGGGCCATTTTAACTAAATATAACGCGAAATCAATCTTCATGTTCACGTCTTAGTAGTACTGATTCATTGTGACTAGTGGAGAAAAATATTTCGAGATTGGTTCGGGCTACATTTTACAAAGGTATACCACACTTAAAAATGTGAGATTTTTACTATTTCGATTAAATTGATTGTTAGTGTTTGAAAACTACTATTTCTCTTAACATGTCCAGTAGAAAAGTGATTCACAATAGTTTTGGCTTTGTCTTTGTGAAATATCACGATTTTTCAAGATGTGTAGGGTGAGATTTTAAGAGAACACTAACGAGTGTAAGAGTAAGGAAAAATATTGTTAAAATTTACCCTAAAAATAAGAATATTTTCAATTTTTAAATTAGAGAGTCATTTTAACTAAATATAACAAGAAACTAATCTTCATGTTCACGTCTTAGTAGTACTAATTCATTGTGACTAGTGGTGAAAAATAGTTCGAGATAGGTCCGGACCACATTTCACAAAGGGATACCACTATTAAAAATGTGAGATTTTAACTATTTTAAAATGCTTGAAAACTATTTTTTCTCTCAACGTAGTTAATAAAAAAGTGATGCACAACGGTCTTGGCTTCGTTCCTGTGAAATTTCACGATTTTTCGAGATTTGTTAGGTTAGATTTTGAAATAACACTAACGAGTATAAGAATAAGGAAAAAACTTATTAAATTTTACCCTGAGAAGAAGAATATTTTTAACTTTTGAATTAGGGGTCATTTTAACCAAATTTAACATGAAACCAATCTTCATATTCTCGTCTTAGTAGTACAAATTCATCATGACTATAGGTAAAAAAAAATTCCAAAATAAATTCGAACCACATTTCACAAAGGAGTACCACTATCATATCATAGAAAACATATATTTATTATTATTGTTAAACTCTACAAGAAAATAATAGACAACTGGAAAATCCCAAGTTTAGGTAAACTCTACAAGTACAGGCACATGTGAGATATATCTGTTTTCAACTAATTTTAAACTTTCAAGTTGAAGGCAGCAGATCAATTCCTAAAGGCAAGTAGCCTCAATTTCCTCAAGAGTAAGCCCCTTTGTCTCGGGCACAACGAAGAATATGAAACCAAGAGATATCACAGCTATAACTCCAAATACATAAAACAAGATTGCAGCTCCTAGCAATTCCTGAAAATCACACAATGAAACATTGTATCGTGTTCATAAGAATTCTAAAAAAAGAAAGCAAATGTGTTACGAACTTCGAATGTTCTGATATTTAAGCACCTTCAAAGGGGAGAATGCAAATGTCACCAACGCATTTGCACCGAAATTAACAAGCACTGCTATACTCAGTCCCCGTCCTCTTAGTCGCAACGGGAAAACCTCCGATATCATTAGCCAACCAATGGGACCAAAGGATACCTGCAAGCAGCATCAGTGTATTCAGTCACCAATTTGTAAAATCAAGTGAAATGAAACTCGTTATCATATCAGAGATGGTACAAACTACAAAGAACAAAATAAACTTTCATGACTTACCTGATAACTGCCAACGTACAAAAGCAATGCAATAACAGCCACAATCCATAGATTATCCAAGAATAGGTAATATGATCCCAAAAGGAACAAAGAGACAACCTGTCATTTGTCAAACAAAAAAGGTTCATTCTTTTGTTGTGGCTTCATAGAAAACTCTCTACATTTTCAATTCCAATATGAAAAACAAAAAGAGAAAAAAGAACTCACAATTCCCGAAACACCTCCGAGCAGTAAGGGTCTCCTCCCAAGTCTATCAATGACAAGAACAGCCAGTCCGGTCATTATTAGCTACAATTACAAAAACCAAGTCAAGACATTTTTTCAACTGAGAAGAGAGCATGAGTTAAGAACATTCAGATCTCATAATTAAAAAAAGAAAGTTTACCTTCAGCACACCAAGTAGAATTGAGACCCGGGTTGCATCAGAAGCTGCAGAGAACCCTGCACTCTAATAAATTATGTTGATTAGGAAAACAGATTAATAAGCCTAAAATTTATCATCTAAAGCTGCTCAAGTAATTAGGTTCTTCATCAATGCCCAATCAAGTGTTGTAAATAAAATATTAGTGTAATACCTGAAATATAGATGCAGCATAGTATAGAACACTGGGTTGCCCTGTGATCTGTCATGGAATTTGTCTCTCATGTAAGCCAAAATTTTCCTAATTAATAACTTTTGAAGGTATAGCTAAAATTAGTTAAAAATACCTGCTGGAACAAGACTAATCCTGTACCAATTATAAGGGCTTTCAAGCATTTTCCTCTAAAAAGTTCGCTTATTGAACCTTCTTTCTCTTCTCCAACAAAAGAAAGTTCAGCCAACATCTCATCCACTTCCGCGGGAGCACAGTCTTGATAGACTGGACCTCTAAGCCGGCGCAAACAAAGTATTGCATTCTCTTTTAAATCCTGCATATTTCCTTTCCCTTGTATGGCACGCAGAAGAATCCACCTCGGTGATTCGGATAGCCAGCACATTCCAATTCCCATCACGATCGCCAATGGAATACTGGCAGAGTAAATGTAGCGCCAACCAGAAAACACATCAACAAGAAGGCTTCCAATTCCATAACCTGCCTATAATTAAAGGAATTTACTTAATGTGAATTCTAATACCCAGAAGCTCTTTGTTCTTGTATTTAAATTGCATAAAGGAGCGTGGAAACAAATTCTTGGTAACCAGATTCAAAGTTGAAGAACTTACAACCATTCCGAGTACTATAAAGAACTCCTTAAGAGAGATTAGTTGACCCCGTATCTGACATGGAGCTGTTTCAGCAATGTACATTGGAGCAGCATGCATTGCCTAACAATGAAGAAACCAAATGTATAACACATTTCATTTGCAGTCAAGAACACAAACATTAGGAGTATGAAGTGAATTATCTTACACATAAGACAAGCATGAAGCATTTCATGATTTGTTTTTCTTAAATGCATGTAGTTAGAAGTTTTACATCTCTAAAGGTTTGATTCCGAGCAGTTATTTTCTCTTTGGATGTTTGTGTTCGATTACTAATTCTTCTACTATGATAATTCAATTACATATTGAATAGGATTCTATATTATAACCAAAAAAACTAAGAAAACAATCTAAAATTCTTACACACTAGTACTACTTCAATAAGAAAAGTTCAAACCCCAATGAATTACCAGTCCAATTCCTATACCGAATATAATGCGCCCAACGACCATGATAGGCAAGTTAGGCGACACTGCGGTTATTATAGCTCCAATGAGATACACCAAAGCAGATAAAAACAACTCCTTTCTTCGCCCTTCATACAAAATCAATCATCAACACTGTTCAAGAAATGAAGCATATCATAAGAACTTCAGTTGTATAACTACATTAGATCACAAACCTAGAAAATCAGCAACATTAAAAGCCAACAGAGAGCCAAGCAAGGCACCGTACAATGAGCCACTGGTCTGCAAAATCCAATTGATACATATCATTTATACAAACAGTTTCTTGGTCTAAAATTCAACATCTTTGTACACAAACTTTAAGGAAAAGAAAATCAGCTGTAAAAAACTTACTATGAGACCAACATCCACAGAAGACAAATTATACCATGATACTCCACTTGATGTGGCTGACTGCAAAGATTAACAAACAAAGCCAGGAAATAGAACACATCAAGAATAAAGGATTCAAAAAATATGTAATCTTATCATATCATTCATTACCTGTATAGAAATTGTAGCACAAGAAGTGGCACCAATATCATATCCATAGAGCAGCCCACCTAAAGCTGGGAACAGAAATCTGAAGAGCACAAAGCCAAGCCACCATAAATGAATATAAACATTAAGAGACATTAAGCAAAGGACTGTAGAGAGATACTCACGGGAGAATTGCAGCAGTAACAGAGTAGTTATCTGAATGTTGAACCCTACTGAGAAGAGGCTCATTTTCATTTCCAATCTCACCCGAAGACTTTTCCCACATACAAAATAAAACAATAAAAATCATTTCTTTAGCAAGATTAAAGAAATTCCCCATTTGGGTTTTTCCAAGAAGAGAAAGAAGAGCAATTTAACATCCACACGTATTAGAATTCGATTACGAAATCTCAAAACAGTTGACTTTCACAAACCCAGAAACAGAGAAAAAGAAGATAACCCAAGTTGAGAATGAGGAGTCACAAACCTTTCCAATAGAAGAGAGAGTGTGCTGCTCAGGATCAGAGGCCATAGCTTGGAATTTCTGAAACAGAACAAGAGAAAAACCAAACCCAACCCAGAGATATAATAAAGATCAAAATTGGTCGTTGTGAGTGTCAAATAATCAAAAGTTGAATTCTTGTTTTGAGTATTGTTTTGTATGTGTTGTGTTATGTTCAAAACTTAGTATGTACGCAGGTGAGTTAATGGCAAAGAGCTCAATTCAGATATATTAGGTGAGATTTTACTTTGAGATTATTATTATTATTATTATTATTATTATTATATATATTTGTATTTTAAGAATTTGTAAAATGTGCAACCATTACTATAATGTGATATTAATATTTAACAATACTTTAAATTTCCCAAAGTTTATATAATGCATCCTAATCCTATTAAAATCACTGATACAATCTCTAATTCTTTCGACTTTTATAGGAATTTTTTAGTCTTAATTTTTTAATAATTGTATATGTTATAGTTTTTTTAATGGTATATATTATATTTATTTAAGATATTATGTAAAATTTTAAAAAATTTAAAATAAATAAAGATCAATGTTTAAACTATCTATTTCACACAAGTATAAAATAAATGAATCACGCGTAAAATAAATTTTTTTAAATCTTATTTTTAACATTTTTATCTCTGCACTTATTTTAAAAAGATGTAGTGTAGAATTTTTATTTATTATTTTTCTCACAACCACCACATTAGAAAACATTATTTTGTTTTTGTTTTTTCATAGATATGAGTCTTACCTTAAATCCTGTGCCAAGATATATTGCACTGTAAAATTATAAAACCTCACATTCCACGTGCTAATATTATGTGGGTGTAAGTAATGGTGCATTCCTAACATAATTTTAGTATTTTTATTTTCTAATAAAAAAACATATTTTAGTATTTTTATTAAAAAAATCCAATGGCCTTGGTGTGGTGTTGAGTGTTGAGGAATTCAGATGGAGTGATGGTGGCCACGGCACAACACTTGGCCTTTTGTTCTTTGCCTATTTTCTTTGAGATTGGGCTTTGCGTTTGTCTTAGATACACTCATGTTGGTGGAATTCATTTGTCTCAATGTTATACACATTAAGGAAACTAACTCTTACTTTGGCTACTCCCTTTATATTACTATTTCTATTAATGATATTATCATGCCAACTTTATTTTTTTGAGGTTTCTCCCATCAGCTTTACTCAACAGATTTTAACAAAGTACATTTTTCAAAATAATAATAATAATAATAACTCCTATTATACTTTTAAATTTGAATTATTATGGTTCATTCTCTTAAATATCTATTCTATATAAAGTGTGACTATATAACTAAATTCTTGATTTATGAGAAAGTGTGCCTATAACTGAATTATTGGTTTATAAGAAATTCATGGGTAACTTTTTATTTATATTTAATAAAATAATAAAATATTATTTATATATAATAAAATAATAAAATAAAAATAAAACAAATCTTATTAATATTTGAACTGATATTTGATGTTAATCATTTATCTGTTTTTATTTTTCAAAAAATACTTGAGCTTACCAAAATCTATAAGAACAAAACCAATGAAGAAAATTTTAACAAAAAAATGAACGAAGAAAAAAAGTGTCATAAACATTATTGAATAATGGCAATTGCCAACACAAGAATTTCAGCACAAAAAATTATACTTGATCCCTAGACAAAATTATCATCTTCCAATCCTAATAATATAAATAATGAACAATACCTCATTAGTTATTGTAGGAGAATGATACATGGTAATGTCAAAAAAATATTAGATGATAATAATATTTCTCTAACAATGATACCCTAAGTAAGAACTAAGAAGTATTGTAACATTTTATTTTTAAGAGCATGAATAATATTAAGACAATTGGATTCCACAATCAAGCTCTTATTCTCCTATTAAAATAAACACATTAATATACATGTAAATGATTCTCAGTTTTACAATAATAAATTATTAATAAACTCACAAATTCATAAAATTATAAAGTAGTAATTTCAATTAATTTTTAAAAATAATTTATAATTTTTTCAAAAGTATTGGTTATAATTATTATTTGCAATTTTATAAAAAATAAATATAATATTTTTTTTTTAAAAAATAATTATTAGAAACTTGCCATAAAAAGTTATTAGATTGTTACCTTATTAATTGTTTTTAGTGCCCATCAATGGGTATTACCCATTTAGAAGTGTTCCATATATATATATATAAAGTATTTTAACTAAATCATTTTACATTATAATTTGTGAAAAAGAGATTTTTTATCTACAACTTTTAGATAGATGTTATCTTCAATTATCAATAATTTAGAGATTGATTTTCAATTTTTTTTTTTTTATTTCACACACATTTAAGTTGTGTTTTCTTTAGTATTTGAACATGAATTTTTAGTTTATTTTTGGATTATCTTAAGAACATATTACACTTAAATTATCAAGTTTTCTTAAACACTATAATATATTACATCCAGTATTTACTTTTAATTGTCAAAATTATAAATTACATTATTTAGATATACATAATAATAATCTCACCTAATAAGTAATAATATCTTTTTCTTTAATTGTTAATTACATCTTTTAAATAAAGTAAAAAATACCTAACATAAAATTAGTATACGTCGCACATAACTTTTTACTAGTAAAAATAAATGCGTAAAAGGAGCATTCTATTAAATGAGTTAAAATTGAGCTATAATACATTTTTTTAGCTCAATAAATAGTATTCATTGAGCTATAAATATTATATTATTTTTATCAATTTTTTTAATATATGTGTGTGTGATATTAATATATTAATGTATTTCATTTTAAAAAAATAATATAATATATTAAAAATAACATTTAAATGATATAGATAAAAAAAATAGAGAAATTAATATATGGTGTAATGTAAAAGTGTGAAGTAAAATATAAAAAAATAAAATTTTTGTGAAATATTTTAAAAAATAGAGTAGAGAAGCTCATGATAGTGCTCTTAAATTTATTTTCTTTTATTCTATTATCCGTAATGGTTTTTTTTTTTAAAAAAAAATATATTATTAACTCAAAATGTAAAATAAAGAAAGAAAGAAAAAAAATGTTGTTCTTCTATATTAAAGAGGTGATGAAAATGTTGCTGGAAAAAAAAAACAAATAAACAAAACAAAAAAATGATGAAAATGATGGGTGTGAGAGTAAAGCTTATCTTGTGGTAGTCATTATATAATACATAGGTACAGTAATGATGGTATGTTGTAAGCTTCTCCTTCACTAATTGGGTGGTAGTTAGCTAAGACTTAGGAGAAGCAAACAAAGAAAGAGAAGCTCTTCTTTCTCTCTTTATTTTTCATAATGTTTCTCTAAGTTTCTACACAATCCAACTAACCATTTAGTATCTAACTTTATTAATTGACATCTTCCAATGACTTACAGTTTTAAGAAAGTTAGATAAAGAAAAAATGATTTTAAGATATAAATGTCAATTGAAGAAACTTATTTATAACCACATATTTATGATAATAAAGAGTTATTAATTCAAAAGAGAATGTAGTGTAGACTGTAGTGTACAAGGTGTTTTAAATGCTAAATTACTCCCTGCTTCAATTTGTTTATGCAAATCCTTCAGTGAATAATAAGTCCAAACACCCTGCAACTCATCCACATAATGATCTCCTTTTCAATTTGGGTGGAACTCAAATCAAACTTTTTTAATATCATTAGTTAGTTCACTATACAACCAATCACAATGCATAATTGTACAATTTAATAAATAGAGCACAGATGAGGAAGGAAGGTATTTATCATCAAAAGTTAAAGTGCAAAAATAGAGAAACCTTTTTCTTCTTTTCTCAAAGCTCTTGGGGAAAAATTCCGTGAAAGTTTACTTGGTCAGTTGCCAAAAGCACCACTTAGAGGTTACGCCTTGTATAAATATAGTGATATTTCATAATAATTATTAAATTAAATTATATGAAATCCGATACATAATTATACCAATAACAAATTACACCTTTAGGTGGTGCTAGGCACTACTGGTGCCTTTTAGCATTTCTCATATATTTATGTATATTTTCCGTCTTAACATTAAATCATTTCCCTGTGCTCATATGTTTCATGTCAAAGGTACATATCTATAAAGAGTACAAGTGAGAGATAGAATATGCTAGCTACTCCATGTTGTTGTACTGAAGTGAAAATTGAGCATCCCTATATAGAATATAAAATGACTAACGATGTTCTGTTGTAAGATTATCCTTCACTAACGTCATGGTAGTTAGGGGAACCAAACAAAGAACCAAAAAGAGAATGTAGTGTAGTATAGTTTTCTTGGTCCTTTCATGCTATATTATTTCGCCATGCTTAAAATTGTTTATGAAGAAGCTTGCGTGAATAAATCAGTTCAAACACCCTTCAATACTCAAATCATATTTTGCCTAATATTATTTGTTAGTTCACAACACAATTATTTATAATAAAACATCATCCATCTACCACAATGCACACTTCTATAATTTTGAAGAACAGAATACACACGGGGAAGGTATTTATCAACTAAAATTAAGTGAAAAAAGAATCATATAGTTGGCTTTTCCCCTCTGAAAGCAAATAAGGTTCAAATGCAGAAACAGAAAGTTCCCAATGCAAAAGATTGAATAAAGATGCATTTGTGACAACATAAAACACAAGTTTGATTCACCAACTCAAGGGAGAGACCATTTATTAAAGCTGGAAGAGTAGCAGAGTAAAACAATTTTTTCTCGAACCTCTCGGGGAACAATTCCATGAAAATTTACTTGGTTGGTTGCCAAGGCTGGTACCTTGTCCAGTTCCTCTGTCCTGGATTGAGGGCGTGTCCCTTCGAATGGTAGATATATTCATCACCTTCTCCAGAGAAATTTTCCTTGTGCTCAATTCCATATCTTTTTGGTTTTAACATCAGAAGCTGCAGACGTTATACCGTTCCTCTGTTACTCATATGTTTCATGTTAAGAGTACATGTAATGAAATAGAAAATGTTAGCAGTACTTGCCTCGTCACCAGTATGGTCAGTTATGTAGTGTAACCAACCATGCCATTCTGGTGGGACTTGAGAAGCATTGTAGCGACCCTTCTCTGCGTATTCCACCCACCTGTGCCTTCCTGTAAAAAAACAACAGAAAAAAGGTCAATCAGATGCTACATTTGCACCAAAAATGTAGGAAACAAAAGAAATGGAAACTTTGAAGGAATCAGCACAATAGTGAGAATTATCCGAAGACAAAATCCATTGTAGTGTGTCAAGACAAAAAGAGAGAGCGCAAATACTAACCATATTGTGTGTCAAGTTGCTGATAATACTTGTTGCCAACTTTATCAACACCCACAAGCGTTGCCCCAATATTGTGGATTTTTGTTTGCCTACATCAATGAAACAATATTGTGGCACACGATCCATAAGGACATGTGTAAATATCATAATTAAAAATGAATGAAAAATCAAGGAATAGGTCACAACATAAAGAATCTCAATCTGATGAATGATATAGCTTATCAAAGAATGATCCGTAACCATCAAAACTTACTTATAACAAGGAATTCTAGCCATAACAGTTTATTAATGCCCATGAATGCAACACAAAATATTACAAGTAAAAGTTTAATCTTGCATTAGCACAATTTTTTCATCACAAAGTACCTAAAATTCCAAAAAGAAGTTAATAACAGAAGTTTTCATGTATAAAGAATGAATAAAAGCATCATATTACTTACATTAGGTTCCCATCGAGAAGGGCTTTCCTGCAATAGTTGATAAGTATGGTCAGTAGGGTACAAAGATTAGAGTCAAGAATCATCCTAAATCTCAAAAACATTTGAAAAATTACTAATGATATAATCACTTAAAAGGGTTTTGACTTGTAATGCATAAATATTCAAATAACAATTTTAACAAAGAGCTTTATGCCGTCAGCTCCAATAGCCATGAAAAAAATTTGTCATTGTCATCACCAAATTATTGCATTTTCTCAACATTTCTCTTCAAAATCAAGCAAATTTCCAGCAACAGTATAATTTGATTTCCCTTTAACTGTCAATGAAAGAACCCAGTTCGATACATTCAATATATACTTTTTTTAAGCAAATGTTACAACTTTCTTTCTGCAAAAACTTGACATAATCATACCCATTCTTTATTGAATCAATCAAGTGTTATGAAAACACTTAAAGCCATGTTGTTGAGAGTTTTCTAGGTATCCAAACACATAATTTAAGGAATGAAAAAAAACATAAAAACATATTGATTTAAATGATATATAAATAAAAAGAAAGAAAGAAAACTGACAAGTAGCCCTCTTCTCTGAGCTCCCTGAGGAAGTTGCCGACGCCTCTCTCCTTGATCGACCTGAATACGCTCTTCACCACCGATGCCATCTCTCTCTCTCTCTCTCTCTCTCTCTCTCTTCCCTTGTTCGTGTCAAAACCTTCTTCAAAATCTGTAGAATTGGGCCGATCACACCTCAGCCTAAAACGCACTACTTTAGGCCCAAGCCCAAGCCCAAAAGTCTATGTTAATTCAACTGTTCATATTTTTATTGTGATTTTTAGATTTATTTACATCTTTTAGTATATTTTTATGTTGTTTATCAAAATTATTCAAAAAAATTAAAATTATTTTATTTTCTTTATAAAATTAGAAAAGGTAATATAAAATTTAACTAAATTATCATTATTAAAAAGTATAAGTATTTTTATTTATATTTATAGCTTTTTGAAAGATATATTTGTTTTTTTAATTTTAATTAATAAAATAAAAACAAAAGTAAAAAATAATTAGAAAAGAGAAATATATTTCTTACAAAAATGGGAGGAGAATCTCTGATTTAAGTAGCCCCTACTAAGTCTTAATTTCATGATAGAATTTTGGTAATGAGATAAATGTAATATTTTGTGTAATTTTATAATAATAATAATAATAATAATAATAAAATTATCAACTTTCCCACCCTATTGTCCATTGAGCTTGTTATGAATAAAAGCCTAAATTGTATAATTCTCTTAGGGCTCGTTTGGAATGCCGTATTAAGTCGTATTGTATTGTATTGTATTGTATTATATTGAATTGGATTATATATCATATTTTTATATAATACTATGTTAAACTTTAATTTATACTAAAATATTATATATTTAGGTATCCATAAAAGTTAATACCATACATAGTTTTTCATAAAAATATTGCATAAAATACAATTCAATATAATACAATATAATACGACCTAATACGTCGTTCCAAACGAGCCCTTAATATTAAAAATAACAAAGCTTAAAAAAGAATTTGATTCCAAACTTTCATTAAAACAAACAAAAAAAAAAATAAGAGTGGTATAACATATAGTGTTTCATTTTGTCCAAAGGAAAAAAAACTATATAGTTTTTATTTTGTAATATCATGTGTCTATTTTATTTTTGAGCAACAACAATTTTTTTATTGGTAAAATAAAAAGGGAAATTTCATTAATTGACCCTAATAATACAACTTATATCAAAAATTGGATCCTTTTATTTTTTGTACAAATTGATACCACTAATTCAAAAAGATTCCTAAAATACCCCTAAAATAAAATTTCACTCATTCTCTCTGACTTTCCCTCTCTCTCTCACTTTCCCTCTCTCTCTCTCTCTCTCTGGCTTTCCCTCTTCACGAACCAGAAACCACCGTCGACCTCGACCCATCTCCACCACGAACCAGGAACCCGTAAACCCCAAACCCCCAAACCAGCAAACCCATCTCCGTCGACCATCTCCACCACGAACCCAACAAACGAGGCGAACCCAACCCACGAACGAGGCGAACCCAAACCCAAACCAAGGTGTGTCTCTCTCAAATTTCACCCAAACCCACGACGAAACGTCGACCCAAACCGAAGGAAGAACCGCCGTCGCCACCACGAGCAGGACCCGTCGCCACCACCACCAAATTCATTAAAAGGTAATGTTTTTTTTTTGAGAAAAAAATATATTTTTCATAGATTTGGATGCCAATTATTGCATGTTGTTGAGATTAGTGGATTTTTTGTAGCTTTTGTGATCTTTAGGTTGTAGATGTTAGTGTTTCAATGGTATCTGTGTTTATTACAGGGTTGTCGATGACATATCGATAGGATATCGATAGGATGTCGATAGATTGGGTGTCTGTTTGAATTTTGCTGTTATTTGTATGTCGATAGGATATCATTTGTATGTCGATAGGATGTCGATTAGTGGTTTAAGTGTATTTTCTGCCCTATATTGTTGACGACTTGTCAACAGTATGCCGATGGTTTGTCGATTAAATTAACTTGTTGATTGTTAGGTTGTATTGTCGACTGAATATCGACAGTATGTCGATATGTTGTCGACATGTTGTGAAATTGTTATCTGATTGAATTTGTCGACAGCATATCGACAGGTTGTCGATATGTTGTCGATTATATTAACATGTTGAATTTAAGTTTGTATTGTCGACTGAATATCGACTGTATGTCGATATTTTGTCGACTTGTTGTGAAATTGTTGTCTGATTGAAATTGTCGACAGCATATTGACAGGTTGTCGATTATATTAACATGTTGAATTTAAGTTTGTATTGTCGACTGAATGTCGACAGGATGTCGATATTTTGTCGAGATGCTGTGAAATTGTTGCCCGATTAAAATTGTCGACTGAATGTCGATATTTTGTCGACATAATTGAATTGTGTTTGCTTTTGATAATGTCGACATAATGTCGACGGCATGTCGATATAATGTCGACATGTTTTTAAATTTTTTTGGCAGCTTTATTTATTTGTTTTTGTTTTTTCAGATGGCTCACAGACTCATAATTCCAGCACCCGAGCATTTTACTGGCCGCGTGACATATAGAGGCACCGGAATTTTTTGCAAAAATCAAAGCTCGGTTTGAGGAGTTCAATCTGAATAACACGGCGAAGGAAAGCCGTTTCGGCAGCTTTTGGAATGTCGTACCCTTGACATTCTCCTCGGTATTATTTCACCAGCTGATGCTAGGGCTGCACATTTAGACCCGTAAACCCGAAAAATCTGACCACCCGCCCCGACCCGCTGACCCAAAAACTGAAAATCTTAAAACCTGCGTGGTCGGGTCGGGTTCAACCCGAAAATACCCCACACGGGTTTCGGGTTCGGGTATAATAAATTGATTTTTTTTTATTCGGGTTATAACCCGTAACCCGACCAGCTTTAAAAATTAAACCAATTAAACCAGCTTTAATAATATATTAACATTTACTATAATATATACTTTCAGTTTTCAGACTTTATTATTAAAAAAAAATGGCCATTCAAATTCTGTAGCTTGTCTTGCCTTGCCTTACGAATATAGACACAGTAGTCACTAGTCAGTACACCAAGAGTCACCTCCTTCAAGCTTCTTCTTCTCCAAGGGCGGCGACAGACGGACGACGATTGCTTCTCTTCTTCGGCGGGGTCACATCCAAGCGGTGTGCAGTCCTGCGTCCCTAACATCTAAGTCCAAACTCATCAGAAAACTTCTTCTTCTCCGAGCCTCGGAGTCCGACCGAGGTGGTGACTTCACCGGCTAGCCTGGCGACTGGCGAGGTAATATGTTTGTGCGTTCTTATTTTCTTCCTTCAGTTGTTAACTTTGACGACGATGTACTGTTACACTGTCAGTGTGTGGTGGTTGCTGTGTGCGTGCGATCTTTTTTTTTTTTCCCTTAACTTCTTTTTTTTTTTTGTATGTAATAAGAACATACAGTATAGTAATAAAAAGAGCTAAAAAAAAATTGAAGACGACATAAATTATCATCATCTTCATCTTTTCGTGTTCCAAAGTTCAATATTTGTCATCTAGCTAATGATATTTGTTTGCATTCAATTTGATTATTATTATTATTATTATTTAATAAATAAAAAACGACAAATAAGTAGCATATTTGGCGTTAATTAGGACCCACAAAAGCTTGGAATTCCCACCACCACCCCACCTTTCTTCTCTTCATTTCCTTTAAAAAAGCTAGTTTGAAATTCAAATACAATTTACTAGACTAAAAAAATATTAATTATAACAAAAAGGTCTAAACAATGTTAAAAAAAATGGCATTTTTAAAAATTAAATTTTATTTCAGCCCATAAATTAAATATTCGGGCTTAGCCCAATAGGACCCGAACCCGACCATGCCCAACCCGACTACACCCGACCCGATACCCGACCCACCCGAACACCCGAAAATCGGGTTCGGTTATACATTTCCAAGACTCGAAGCCCGAAAACCCGACTCCGACCGCCCGAAAACCCGAAAACCCGACCCGTGTGCACCCCTAGCTGATGCTCCACAAAATGAAAGTTGATGCTCAGGAGGAGTTGAGGTTGCGGTTTTACGTTGGTCGGAAGGAGGTCAGATTCAGAGTGCTTGAGTTGGCACTCATTACAGGACTGGACTTCTCCTCGGGGCCAACAGAAGAGGAGAAGGTTGCGCAGGTTGCTCGCTTAGGCTCAGACCGATTGATCAACAAATATTTCAACCGGTCTGGTAGTGTGAAGACAGAAGCACTCCAAGATAGTTCACAAACTGTCAGAACCCGGAAGACTTGTACAAGCTCGGCTTGTGCTTGTTTGTGGAGTCAGTGCTTCTGGGGCGCGAGGCTAACGCGCTGATTACTCCTGACATACTTAGATATGTCGAAGACCTGGAACATTATGCAAGTATTGCAAGGCTCACCCACAAGCCAAAGAATTTAAAAAAAAAATAATTTGTTATGTTATGGCTTGTGGGGAGTTTTATTTAATATTTGTTTTTTTTTTTATGAACTTTATTTTCTATTTTTTTTAATTTTTTTTTATGTTATTTTAATGTTATGTTATGTTTTATTTATGGCTTTTTTCATTTGCATCGATATAATGTCGACATGGTGTCGACAAAATACCGACAATTTCTAAAGAAAAGATGAATGCTTCTTGTCGACATGCTATTGACAAACTGTCGACAAATTGTAAGTAATATGTTGGTTGCTTAATGTCGACATGCTATCGACATACTGTCGACATCACGTCGATAATGGTCATCACTGACCTTTCCTCGTGTAATCATCGACAAACCATCGATAAGTGATCGATATATCATCGATAACAACTGGAAAACCCAAATTTCGACTGAAAACCAGATCTGCCAGATCTCAACAATTTCAAACCAAAAAACAGCAGTTCCAACAAATACGACACATATAACAATTTTAAACTACATAAAGTCTAACAAAATGCTTAAAACACAACTTACCCATTATAATGGTGTAAGATTCTTGAGTGATATTGGGTTGTGCTTCGGTTTTCCACCAACACCCACCGAGAAACAACCATTCAAGAGGGAAGAGAGAGAGGGACGAGAGAGTGGGACGGACAGAGAGAAATTTTTTGAGAAGTTTTTTCAGTTTTTTCTAGAGAGAGAGTGGTGCACGAGAGAGAGGGAAGAGAGAGAGAAAGACCAATTTCAGTTTTTACCAATTTTATATTTTTTTTTGAAAAAAAGAGTAAAATGGGAAGTTCATGTAATCAATGGACTAAATTTGTACAAATTAAGGGAGAGTATAAATTTTGATATGACTTGTATTATTAAGGCCAAAAAGTGAAATTTCCCAACAAAAATACTTGAGAACAAAGCTACTTTAATGCCCAAAAAGATATAAATAACTCTATTTTCATAGAGTTATCACACCCCAAACTTAAAACTTTGCTTGTCCTCAAGCAAAAAGAAAAATAAAGAAAATAAAACAAGAGGCAATATGACACTAAAATTGGTGATCTCCACATTTCCTTAAAGGTTGATTAATGAACATAGCTTAGAGAAAAATAAAAAGATTGTCCAGTGATTGTGAAAAATTCAAGCACAAGTTTTATTCCAATTTTGATTACTCCAAGTGTGTGTGTGAAATGCCTTTTATCAAAATATTACTTGCAATTTAGATCAATTTATGTAAATATGAATTAAGCACAAAATCTCTAAAGTGACAAAGTCTCATAGGTTTATTTTTCATCTCTCTCTCCACTAATGTAGACAAACACAAACCAAAGATCAAAAGGACTTTTTCAAGCTTGTAATGTAAGGCTTAGGTGAAGGTGGTTAAGAGAAGTCATTTTTGGCTCAAATCACCTAAAAACACCTTAATTTTTCTAAGACCAAAACGAGACCTCACACTTACTTCCTCAAAGAATATCCCACAAAAAATTTGAGTATTAATATTGCCATTATTTATTGCCCCAAAATTTTCCAAAATAATGTGCTCCCAGGAGTTATAGCAATGCTTTAGCATAGCATTTTTTTTCTGTGTCTCTCGCTCCTTAATGCTGAAGCAATGCTATAACACCTGACTTCAAGCTTCTAAAAAAAAAATCTTGCTCTTTTTTTTTTTTTTTTTTTTGCAAGGGGTGGCACACCCCAAACTTAATTTTAAACACACTTTTTTTTTGCAAGGGGTGGCACACTCCAAACTTAATTTAGACACTCTTTTTTTTTTTTTTTAATAACTAACAATACAAATATAATAATGGCAATGTACACAAAATATGGTAACTCTCCCCCAACTTAAAATTCAACATTGTCCCCAATGGTGAGAATAATAAAGTACGACAATGAAAACCCTCACCCAATTACCACGCTACAAAAATTGCACCCCTCCCATCCCCTTCATGACACAACAAACAAAATCTTGGAATAATAAGGTGCTCAAAGGGTATATGGTGAGAAGATTTGTATTTAGCTAGGCTTACATATGGTAAAAAAAAAAATAAAGGGATCAATTATGCTCAAAGGGGGTGACTAAGGATGAAATAATACTATGGTTGGCTCGAAAGGCTCAAACGGTCCAAAAATGGCCTAAATCATGTCTTTGGTTAAGCATTGTCTAGGATTTCGCCTCAAGAGAGAATCAAACAAAATTCTAAGACTTGTGAGATCACAAAATCATATATTTACACAAACTTTCACCAAATCACACACAATAAAATGATCAAGGCATTCGTGCTCAAAATTAGCCATATCTCAATCAAAATGAAACTAGCACAAGAATTAGTCACAAGCTCAAACAATATTTACATTTTTCAACAAGCTATGCACACTATCAATCATATATTAGAATGTGAAAAAAATCACCAAACCAAAGCACATATGCCTCATTTTTTTTTTCAAACAAGCAAAATAAAAGAAAAGAAGAAAAAAAAAATATTTAGTTTCCCAAACCATTGTATGCACAAAATTCTCAAATATGTGTGAGCAAGTTTAAAATTAATAAAGAAGAGTTAAAGAGGAACTCCCTTTCAATGATGTGCAAACTCGCTAGTGTCAACCTCCATAAGTGCGTCCAATTCCACATGACTTTATGCTCGCACCTAAAAGAGAGAAAAAGAAAAGAAAGAGAGAAAAAAAAAACTACAATGCACTTGTCAAAATCACTTAACATTGCATATTTATTGAATTTAAAACAAAACAAAGACAAAGTTTAGAAAACTCGGGTTGCCTCCCAAGAAGCGCTTGATTTAAAGTCGTCGGCTTGACTTTTTGAGAAGCACTCATCAAAGAGCGGCTTCCGCCCATAGAGAGTGGCATATGCCCTCACAAATGGGTCTTTGTCATGAACGCCCTCAAGCTTGGCGAGATATTGAATTGATGAGCGCAAATGTTCAACTTTTCTTGAATTCGATGAATGCACATGATGGATGCCAAGGTACCATGCCAATGGTGGAGGAGGAGGTAATGGCCAAAAAGGATCCTCATAAACATAGTATTCCATTACCATGGGCTCTTGGACTTGAGGAATGCAAAAATGCTCTTGCTGAATTTTTTCAAAAACTAGGCAGTTTTGCTGTGATAATGCTACAACATTATGAGCAGCAATAAATATTGACCAACTTGGAATGCTTGCTTCCTTATCTTTTTTTTCACTACTTTGGATTGAAGTGAGCTCTTGTAATTGCTCAAAATTTTCCCCAAGTATCTCCAACTCATTACCATTCCTCAAAATGACATTTTCACTTTCTTCTTTCTCCCTTGAATTTTCCATATCAATACCCAAAGTTTCATGGGATTTATCATGCAACTCATTCACCAAAAGCTCAAATTGGTTCTCCAATTTCCTCAAGGATGAAGCTTGGCTTTGAATTAAGGCATCATTTTTAGCCATGAACTCCATCATCAACACTTCAAGTGAGCTTGATTGAGCCATTTGATGAAGATCTTCTTCTATGTTGAACTTTTGTAAATTTTCTAAAATCTCATCATTTGGTCCTTGAGTGTAAATGTCCAAATTTGGCTCCAAATTGTTGTAATTGTCCTCCCAAACATGGTCATTGTTTGGACAATTACAACACCACTCATTGTACTCCGCCATGTCTTCCAACATCCAATAGGCTTCATCAATTGATAGTTGGTAGAAATTGGTGGTACCATTTCCTCTTTCTACCCATTTTCGTGTGCTTGGATTCAACCCATTTAGGAAGCTTTCTAATTGACACTCTTTGGACAACCCATGATATGGAAACCTCATTAGGAGTGCCTTGTATCTCCACCATACTTCATACAAGGACTCCAAGTCATGTTGAACAAAATTCATAAGGACTTGTCGATGAGACATCCCAAGTACCTTGAAAAAGGAACCAAGACAAACAAACAAAGCGTAAAATAGAACAAGGAAAATAAAATGAAACAAATGAAAAACTAAAAAAAAACCAAATTGATAGTAATTAAGTTCCACAAACAAAATTTCACTAAATCAATCCCCGGCAACGGCGCCAAAAACTTGTTGTGAAAAATTGTATACGCAAGTGTACGCAATCGTAACAAGTAATAAAGTGATAAATCGAGTATCGTCTCCACAGGGATTGAAAATTGGAAATTGATTTATAAAACTAATTACTCACAAATTGGTTTCAACAAAAAAAAAATAAATAAAATAAAGTGATTAGAATAGGTAAAAAAAAAAAAATTAACAAACACAAACTATGAATAAAACAAGCTAGAACTATTAGATTGACCTAAAAAAATGCAAAGTTGATATAATGGTGCTAATGAGTATTGTTGTAAATTGATAATGTCAACTAGGAATTTAAAATGTCATAATCCTTTTTCCAAAGTGTTTATGGTTTGATTCTCTAATTAATTAACATATTCCTATGCCCAATTAATTTTAAGAATACCAATTTAAGCACAATTCCTTCAAGTCATACAAGGTAAATAACACATTCCTATGCTATTTACAAATCACACTTTTTCAAGTTGATATTCATGCATCATTCAAGCAATTCCACAAACCCTATTTTTTCCAAAATCAAGATTAGCTACTACTTACTAATGGTGATCAAGCAAAAGTAAGCAATTGCACAATAAACACTCTTGAATGAACAAAACCAATTCACTAAACATAGCAATAAAATACCAAATCACAATTTAAGTCCACAAAATAATTCTAGCAAAATAAAAATTAACTCATAATAGATTGTGCAAAAATTACAAAGTTTAAAATAAAAGAAAGAGGAAAAGAAAAACCCATATTGGAGTTGTCACAATACTCCAAGCTTTTCCTTGCCAAAATCTTCTTCTTCTTCCTTTGAATATTTGCCAATCTCCAAAATAAAAATGCTAAATTAAAACCCTAAATAAAACTCTCTCTCTTTTTCTTTTTCTTCTTTTTCTTCATTTTTCTCCTTGGTGTGAAGCTCTGTAGCAGCCGCCTCTTCTCCAATCTCTATCACGCCTGTTTGTTGATGTTATATATATTTAGATCATATAGGTAATACCTTGCAATATCACGTTGCCTATTTTTTTCCTTTCATTCTTTGTTTTTTTTTTCTTTTTCTTTTAGTGAGCCCAAATCTCATTCTTTTGTACAATAGCCCAATTAAAGTCATGATAATATTTCTTAATAAATCAAATGGGCTTTTAGTAAATCCATGGATTTTAACATCATTTCTCTCAATTTTGACAATAAGTTCAAAATATACATTTAATATTTTTACAAAAATACACAACATTAAGAATTACACTTATAAAAAGGGAAACTAAACTAAATTGATAAGATATTATAAAATTTAACCAAAACTAATCTAAAAGGTATTAAAATTAATATTTATTAAAAACTAAACAAAACTAATTAAAATTCACTAAAATAAGCTAAAAATACTAGAACAAAGCTACTTTAATGCCCAAAAAGATATAAATAACTCTATTTTCATAGAGTTATCAAGTATAAATTTTGATATGACTTGTATTATTAAGGCCAAAAAGTGAAATTTCCCAACAAAAATACCAAAAAAAAAAGAAAAGAAGGAAAAGTAGAAGCAGAACGATGTCGTTTTGATCGGTCCGGTCCCGGGGCTAATATTGGAGGCAAAGTAGATCTGTCCTTCGACAACACGTGTCTCAACATGATTGGATGCTCATACATCATTCTTTTTTATTTTATTTTATTTTATTTTTCAAAGCAAAATTAGAGAAACAGCATAGAGCAGAGGCAGAATCAATCAAACAAAGCTTTGGAATCTGAATTTGAAGGAGAGAGCGTCTTATCAGGTTTCCATTTTCTCCTAATTGTTGTTCTAGGCCAGTTTTTGTTCCATTTTATTCTTAATCTGCATTGTTTCTTTTTTCAATTACATCAACTTTAGGGCTCACAAATAAATGAAATTCTGTTTTTGGTTGATGTTGAAATTTCGAAATTTCGAGGAGAATGGGCTTTGATGTCTTTTGTGTTGTTCTTGTGGTGTTAAATTGCTTGAATCATCACGAGTCACTAACTAATTTCAATATCTTCCTGTTTTTTTTTTTGGTGTAGATAATCATGTCTGAAATTTTCATTCTTTTTAGTTTCTAAGTGACTTGATTAGTATGTATAGGAAATGGATTAAGAGGAAAGAAAGACATGCTTCGGATTTGAATCTATTGGGCAATTTTTTGATTTTTATTGCTTTATGTATTGTTTGGATCCAATCCAACCAGGAGATAGGTAGATTTATGTGTGTAGCCATTATCAAATTTGAGAGTTTAATTTTCCCTTTGCCTGTGGGTTGTAATTGTGTTGATTGGTTGTTTATGTGTGTGGCAGCTCACATAGGAAAATGATGAGGTTGCAGTCGTATGCAGGGCTTAGTTCTTTTGCTACTCTAGCAGTTATTTATCATGCATTTAACAGTAGAGGCCAGTTTTACCCTGCCATGGTTTATTTATCTACTTCAAAGATCAGTTTGGTACTACTTCTCAACATGGGTTTGGTTATTATGTGTATCTTGTGGCAATTAACTAAGCGGGTTTTCCTCGGAACCCTCCGAGAAGCTGAGGTCGAGAGGCTAAATGAGCAATCATGGAGAGAGGTCATGGAAATTCTTTTCGCAATCACTATTTTCCGGCAAGATTTTTCAGTTTCATTTCTTGCCATGGTTACTGCTCTGTTATTGATCAAGGCTTTGCATTGGCTGGCTCAAAAGAGAGTTGAATACATTGAGACTACACCATCAGTAACAACATTATCTCATATTCGGATTGTCTCTTTTCTTGGTTTCCTTCTTACGCTAGACAGTCTCTTTTTGTATACTTCAGTAAATGAGTTGATACAGTCACGGAAAGCTTCAGTTTCTCTTTTCTTTTCATTTGAGTAAGTAATCTTATCCATTGACTTGCATTGTGGTCTTGTTGATGAGTTTTGATATTATGGTTTCTGCTTATGATCGCATATTAAAATTTAATTGAAGCCTCTCTACTTATGATCCCATGTGTGAAGTGATACAGTTGCGGAGAGATCCTGTTTAGTGCTAAAATGCTTACAACTTGATTCTTCTTTTGTCAAGGTACATGATCCTTGCAACAACAACAGTGTCAACATTCGTCAAATATGTTTTCTATGTCAGTGACATGCTTATGGAGGGACAGTGGGAGAAGAAGCCTGTCTATACATTTTATTTGGAACTCATACGTGACTTGCTTCACTTGTCTATGTACCTGTGCTTCTTCCTTGTGATTTTCATGTGAGTATTATTTCCAACCTTTAGTTGTACAATTTCTTATAGGTGCTAACAAGCTTCCCAGATTGCCCTTTTTTCTCACATAGAAAAATGTGTAATATATGTTTCATATCTTATCTGACCTGCTGGCCATTCATTTGCATTGCACATGTCTCATTTTTATTGAATCAACCATTGAATGTTGGGCTGCTTTTTTTTTTCTTTCTTTCTCTCATTTATAATACCTTCGTTAATTTGATTTGGTTTCCAGGAATTATGGAGTACCTCTACACTTGATACGGGAGCTCTATGAGACGTTTAGGAACTTTAAGATTCGTGTAGCTGATTACATTCGTTACCGAAAGATCACTTCAAATATGAATGACCGATTTCCTGATGCGACACCTGAAGAGCTCATTGCGTGAGTAGACTTAGTTCAGTCTCCTGTGCATTATTCTTATGATTATTACGTTCTTACAGACAGTGTTATGGTTTATTTATGGACGTGCAGAACTGATGCAACTTGCATTATTTGCCGTGAAGAGATGACCTCTGCCAAGAAATTGATTTGTGGGCACCTTTTCCACGTGCATTGCTTGCGTTCATGGTTAGAGCGACAACATACATGTCCTACCTGCAGAGCTTTAGTTGTGCCTCCTGATAATGCAACAAGTGCAACTGGAGGACAGAATGTATCTCGATCAGATACACATCAAGGTGAGTTATTTGTTGGGGGTTTTCTTTAGATATTTTATATTTTACTTAAATACTAGATAGTTTATTGGGGTAGTTGTCCCCTTATAACTCTCCAAACCTTTCCTCCTTTTGTATTAAAATCACTTTGCAGAAGTATTAACAGCTTCAACTATATTATTCTTTTTTTTTTTAAAGTATCAACTTCATTAAATCAAACCGTTCATCAATACATAAACGAACCCCGGGGGAGCATCGCTCACTCGTAAAATACGATCAGAAATATAACAAGTAGACCGCGCAAGACAGTGCGCTACATTGTTTGCTGACTGCTTAACAAACTTTAAAGAAATCTCTTTATCAACTAAACTTAACAGGAGATATTTACACTCATCAATAACCTTTCCAAAATAAGATAACATGTGAGAGGAGCTTCTAATTGCTTGAACACCTACTATGCCATCTATCCAACTATATTATTAGATTAATAATCTGTGAAAGTGTAATCCAAGAACTTTTATTTCATGATTGATGTTTTCGCGTGGCTTTAATGTTATAATGCCATTTGGTTCATTTGATACTCCGGTTCATTTAATGTTATAATGTTATAATGTTCTAGTATTATGTCCAAGTTCTGCAGAACCATTTAAGTAACTATTTAACCGTATTGGGGAAACAGGGACAGGAACTTCAGGTTCATCTGCTCAGGGTTCAGCTGGTGGTAATTTGAGCCAGCATCAGGCCAGGCTCCAAGCTGCCGCAGCTGCTGCCTCGATATATGAGAAATCTTATGTTTATCCTTCTGCAAACACTCCAGCATGGTACGTGCCTTCTAATTTTTTTTTTTGTTCCAACCAATGGTATACCAAATTCTATTTTTCCTGGATATAAGTATTTTCTGTATTGTCCTGGATGCAGTCATGAATTATGTGCATATACTTCTGATCTTAAAACTGAATACATTGTGGAAGCATGCTCTTTGGAACCCTATCCTATATCTACAACCATAAGATGTTTTAACATATTAGCTACTCAAAGTTTTGAAGTGCGTAAGAGTTGAAATAGGCATACGCTTAGGGAGTTTCATCCTATTTTCTCTTCCTGTATATGGAGTCTTAATTTTGCATTCTAGTACACAAAAACTTGTTGGGATTGTTGCCAATGTTTTACTGCTCCTGTAATGAGTAGTGACCACTTTAGATGTCAGACAAGAGCGATTATACAAAAACATTGAAACAATTTTACCTCTTGATGGCAGGTATCCTGGATATGTATGCCCCCAGGTGCAGGAACCCTTACCCAGTTCGTCTGGTATCGAATCTAGTGGCGAACAGGCAAATTTCTCTAATGATTGGCAGAGGTTGAACAGTGATCCGAAAATACAAGATTATCTACGGGAAGCTCAACTGAAGCTTGTTCAGCAGCAGATAGAGGTATCATAATTCATTAATAATATTGTTTTGACCTATAAACTTTATGGGGCAATGATCATACATATATTTCTTATAGTTACTTATTCTGTTTAGTGATAAATTTTCTTCTACAGAACCTACAAAATCAACTTCAACTATTACAAAAGGCTAAAGCAGAGGAAAGCCCGAACGCAGGCAGCAAAGAGAAGAATGTTGAATCTTCATTCGACTCGCAATATGGACACCATGACTGATTTAATAGCCCCCTTATATATTGACTGGATACATATCTCAGTAGACTCAGGATGTGCATATAGGGAAACACAAATGGATAAGAGGTAGTGCATTGCTCTTAAGACTGGAACTTTGGTTGTTTCACAATGATGGTGTCTAGCAATGTCGTATATTTTCTCTTGTAGCCGGTCTTTGTGGAATGGTTTATGGCTTTTTGGATTTTGATGTAACATGTGTAGTGCTAATTTGCACACAGAATATATGTTCCTTATCTCACTTGGAAAATTTGGACTATGTTAGAGCAATTACTAAAGCAATGAAAATCTTGTTTGAAGAACATCCCCACTGTTAGTTATTGATTTTTGTGTTTGCAAAACTCCTAATTTGAAAAGGATGACCAGTTAAATGAATTAGCATAACTTATTAGTTTCATAATGACATTTTAATATGCCCAGATAAATGGATAGTAATGAATTCCAATTATACAAAACCTCTAGCCATTTTGAACATTTCTCAAAAGAACCTGAAACTTGTTAACCTTGCAAGTAAAATGTAAACACTTACATCAATGATCGATCAAAATTTTTAAATACTATTATTGATCCATTATTGGATATTTTGTAAATTTATCTGGGTACACTGAAACAAATGAAATTATATTATTAAAAATAAAAAGTCTTCCCACAAATATCATATAGCTAGCTAGTAACCCCATTGACATATATAGCAAAACAAGGACTAATTAATTCAATTAGTGTTAGACCACAAAAAAAAAAACAATGATCACAATCCACGTAACCATTTTAATTTGGTAAATAACACTCCTCATCTACAATTAATTAATAATGTAGAGAATTAATTAAACCATAAGTCAGTACTAACTACTAAATAAACCCATATTTGTCAAAACTATGTATCTCATTTTCAACTCTATTAAACTAACCAAAACCAAAACATACCCCCAAAACGTGCATACCACAAAAACAAATTCCACCCCCCAAAAACGTTTACACTCACATATATAGTATATATAGGTTGGTCACAACTAATTATAATGTGATCATTCTCATCATCATCATTATTATTACTCATAATAATAATAATAATAATAGTCATTGAGATCTCCCATGGCGGTGTCTCAACAACAACAACAACCGCAGGCACCACCACCATCATCACCCCACAGGCATAGACCACCCATCTCTCTCCAACCATCCCACAAATCATCCTCAAGACCACCCTCCAAACCCGCCAAGCTCCTCCGCCGAGTTCGCTCCGTCTTTAGATCATTCCCCATCATTACCCCAGCATCATGCAAGATGCCGGGTTCACACAGCGTCACACGTCACCACGTGGATGGCCATATCCACGGTGGTACGCGCATGACGGGAACCTTATTCGGGTACAGGAAAGCGAGGATAAACCTCGCTTTCCAAGAAAACCCTAGGTGTCTTCCCAGTCTTGTCCTGGAGCTGGCAATCCCAACAGGGAAGCTGCTCCAGGACATGGGGACGGGTATGGTGCGGATTGCGTTGGAGTGCGAGAGACACCCTTCGGAGAAGACGAGGATGGCACAAGAGCCGATATGGGCTTTGTACTGCAATGGGAGGAAGTCGGGGTACGCAGTGCGGAGAGAGGCGACGGAGGATGATCTTGTGGTGATGCAGTTGCTGAATGCGGTGTCTATGGGAGCAGGAGTGTTGCCTACGGATCATGGTGATAATAAGGAAGGAGAGTTGACTTATATGAGAGCATTTTTTGAGAGAGTTGTTGGGTCTAAAGACTCTGAGACTTACCACATGATGAGTCCTGATCACACCACTCATAATGCCACTACTGAACTAAGTATTTTCTTTGTTAGAATCTGATTCATCATCTTCATCACTACCTACTTTTTACACACAAGAAAAATAATTAAGAACCTTATGTTATGTAGGTTTACTTTTACACAGTTTATCAGTGTATAATTTATTTATATATGATGAGACCATACCATCAAATGATAACTTATTAATCATTGACGATAATTCAAGTACTATGTATATTGTTTATATTAATTATTTGAAAAAGAAATATATAAAGGCATATATATTGATGATCATCACGTATACGTTGATCAATTTTCAAGAATTTTCTAATATATATTTCAAGAATTGTTATTATAGAAATATAGTATAGTATTCTTATCGATATATCATAGTGTTGTTGATATAATTAAGTATTGAATCTTATATATAACTTAAAAAAATAGTTTTTAGAAAATATCGCTAACTAATCATAAAACGCCAGCTATACAAAATGCCAGATACTATTAGTATCCAATAACAATACTCATTTCTTGATCAATAATAAGCAGATGAGTAAGTAACTATATGCTTCTCACGTTTTATGAATTGAATAGTTTGTTGTTTATATATGAGTAACTTGCGGTATAAATACTTAAGTTTAATTCCCAGTTGCAAATAAATACATAAGTTTAATTTTTGGCATTAATAATACCTAAGTTATATTTTTGGAACTCTGTAGGTACCTAACCGTTAAATATTCTATCATTATCCACGTGTCATTTTCTTATTGGTATATTTAAATAATTTTTTTTAAAAAAATAAAAATTTAATGGCTTGGACCAATCAGGAATTGCCACGTGGCAATTTACTTAAAAATTAACAGTCAGGTACTTACAAAAGTTTCAAAATTATAACTTAGGTATTATTACCGCCAAAAATTAAACTTAGGTATTTATTTACAACTGGGAGTTAAACTTAAATATTTATGCTGCAAATTACTCTTTATATATAGGGTAACTCTAAAGTAGGGCTGGTGCATATTCTTTCTCATATTATACCGAAACTATTTAGACCAATTAAAAGTAAAGAATTAAAATATACATATATTGTGTTGTATTGATATAGAGTATTGTTATTGGTCATCAGTGGTAACTAGCATCTCTAGACACATGTCGATCACTTTGCGATTGACTAGCAATCGTCCCTAAAAGTTATTACATTAAACCATATGAGACTTGATATTTAATTGGACTAATAGTGATAATAACACATAAGAGAGTATTAGGCACTATTGGTGACTTTTAGCATTTCTCTATTCGTATAATAGTTAATTTTTTCATGGAAAGGGAGTGGGAAGTTGGTCCAACAGTGACCGTGAATATCACACAAAGCTCAAGTGTGATTGTGTCGTTCAAGTGCGTGTGGTGGGAGTCCGGAGGGGAATACAACCTGCATTTCTGTGGGTCCCAATTCCATCCATTCAGATCTCTAGCCCTTGATTGTTGTCTGTAGCAGAGCATTATCAAGATCTGAATCTGGATCTTCTTTCTTTCAATTTGGTTAGACAGAGTCTTCCACATTATGTTAGGTATTGCTTAGATATGAGTGGACATACTCTCAATCATCATGGACCACGAAATTCTATGAAGAAAACTCAAGAGCAATTCGAAAAATAATAATAGAAATTAAGAGGTATGCTTTTGATTCAGTTTGTTAGACAAGAGAGAGTCTAGAGTCTTCTTTTGAATCAAAAACTCTTAATGTTCTATTTATAGGGATTCATTGGGTTTAGGGTTAGAGCTAAATGAGCTAATTAGAAAGATTCAATGACTTAGAATTCACCTCATGGCAAAATCCCTTAATGAAACCCATGAGTTAGAATTTTGTCATTATTTTATTTCCTTAATGAAACAAACTTGTTTTTCTTCAATAATATTATTTTTCTGCTCTAGTTATTTAAATACTAATTTTACTATTTAATTATAAAAAATTATCAAATAAAATTACTATTTAAATATATTTATTAATTAGACCTTTTAATGTCTCTTAATTAATAAATAAACTTTGAATTCTCTTTTCTTTTCAATTAAGCCCTTCCTTGGTAAAAATTCACAAACAATACATAGTCTTATTTAGAATTCTAATTGATTAATTAAAACCAATTAATTGAGACTACAAAACAATATTATCTTAGTTAGTGTGGGGACCATGACCCTATATAATCAAGCTTCCAATAAGTAGATCTAAAATTTACTAAGTAAATTTTCTAACTTATTAATTCCTCCTAACTCCACTATAGATTTGGAATTGCACTATTAATTACATAGAACACTCTATTACTAAAAATAGATGCGATTTGAATTACCTATTGTTTCAATCAAAATAGTCAAAGATCTTTTATAGATGACCTACATCGAGTAGGGACAAATTTACTGTTCTACCTTTCAATGTATTGTATCCTTAAAACACTTACCTATTTGTAAATGATATTTGTAATTACTGAAATGAGGTCTCAATCATTTATCGCATTAAGCCAAGCTCAAAAGAAATTAACATTTCACTTCAAATAGTTATAGAAGCTATAGATTTCATATTTATGGTTAGCGCTCTCACTCAATTGTACTACCATGTTCTTAAGGTGTATATATATGTGTGTGTGAATGTATTATGAGATTTTTTCTCTTTTTATTCTGTATTTATTTATTTTTAAAGAAAACCCCTAAGACCACCTTTCAAGCAATGAGCTTGAAGAGAAAATGGGGGATAATGATTCAATTAATTCATCTCATGTTGAATGAGATCATGGATACCAGAAGGATAACAAGGCTACCAAACCTTGCTAATAACTTCCGACAAGGCATATTTATCCAATGAATGGGCAACAGCATTAATAGATCTAGAACAGAAAGAGAGACTAGCGTAGTGAAATTCAAAAAATACTATGTCTAAAATCTACTAAAACTAAACCTAAAAAAATAGCCAAAATACTCGGTATTAAACTTCAAAACCATATTCAAACAATCAAATTCAAAAATTACATTCTGAAAATCTAATAAACAGCATTGGATGACAACATTTTTTAAAGCTAAAGCTTCTGCCATTTCAGGAGAGAAGGCACCCAAAATATGTCAAACAACAGAAACCATAACCTCACCTCTGGAGTCACGAACCACCATACCCAAACTACATCTATCAGTGGAAGCGTTGAGAGTAGCATTAACATTGCTCTTCATTGTCCCCCTACTAGGCGACACCCAAACAAAACTAGAAGAAGCATTTGTAGGGGACGGAAAGCTCCCACCGAGTGAGAAGCACTAGGAGAATTGTCTAATCTCTGGTAATTAGCAAGAAAATCACGACTCCAAGAAACCACAATATCTGGAGCAATCGCATTATCATTATGAACCTTCTTGTTCCTCTTAAACTAGATTCTCCACATAATCACCTAAATCAACTCTTAAGAGGCCACAGACAAAGGATCAAGAAACTTATGAATGAAATCACAAAAATTGTGACAAATAAGAGGATCCCAAAATAAAAAAAAATTATGAGATTATTTTGGTGTTGAATGAAATTTTATCATTTTGGTGTTGAATGAAATTTTTATCATTTTGGTGTTGAATGAAGTTTTATCATTTTGGTGTGAATTGTTACAAGTATAATATCATTGATAAAAAATATTTATCAATCACATATATAATTATTTTTGAATTTATTTATATATTTTTATGATTTAATATTAAAATAAACAAATAAAAGAAATAAATATTTTCTATGAAAGATAATTCAATCAATTTAAACCATTTTCATTACCTTTTCTAAAATCATATAAATAAAATAATTTTAATTCCGTTCTAGTCAATTTAGTATAATATTATAATAAATTAATGTGTCCGTTTATTTAGTACTTTATTCCCTTTTATTTCACCCATTTTATTTTAGTAAAAGAGGTGATTATCGAACATTATTATAGATTAATAGTTTAGCACTTGTAAAGTCGATGTGGTAATTATCGGACTAAATTTATGGAGGTTAATCTCCAAATACAGGCCAAAATGAAAGAGAGAAGCTTTTACGAGATTTAATCACCATTAAAAAAGAAAAAAAAATTAAACGTATATATGCCTCCAAAGTAAGCAAATAGATTCCATCTTATTACTTCAAAATGATAAATTAAAGACTCTCCAGCATATATCTATAAGATGGTATGACTTTTTCTTTAACATGGTACAATATTCAGAACACAAAAATTGGGCTCAAGTCTCTGCATGATTGTACCTTTAATTTACATTACATGACAGGGTTAGAAGGAAAGAAATAAAAAAACCTCAAAAAGCATTTTAAACACCAGCTCCCAAAAAAAAAAATCAAAACCGGGTCTGGCATCGTCCCTATATCCTAAAACAAATAAACATTTTTTTGAGTTGAATAATTACCAAACCAATTTAATCCCTAAGTTAACTTTGAGTTCTATGGAACTTCATTTTTCCCTCATCCAAGACAGCCATGCCTTTCCTCTTCTTGGTAGGATTTTGAAACCCATTCTCCTCGCTGACGAAATGAGCCGCTGTTCGGGCTCGTAATTCTTCAAAGGTTTCACCCTCTTTTGCTCTCTCTAGTACCTGTAAGGTTTTAAGGGAAAGCCAGTATAGCAGTTAATTATAGGATCAAAAGGTGGTTTAACTGATACAGTTATTGATGACGTACCAGATGGCGACCATACAAATGGGTGTTTGAAAGTTCTTCAAGGGCGTTCTGTGCTTCTTGCTTTGTGAAAAACTCCACAAACGCAAAACCTCTGTGGTTTTCACTACCCATCCTCTCTGGCAGTCTTAGGCTTTTAATCTGAGACATAATATCAAGATATTTAGACGATTAACTGTTTTCTTTTTAAGGTGATTAAACTCAATACTTTACAAGGGAAACAAAAGTTAGTTATCAACAGTGTGAGTCTTTAAACATAAGTCACATTAACAAATAGAAAATCTCAATGGAGATTTCGATCCAATATTTACTTCTTTTTTTCTCCACAACACTAAGATTTTGTAAAATATTAATACCAATTTACAGAGCAAATTCAGACATTTTCTTTGACCACAAGGAATTAGCTTAAATCTCTTTTATAGTAATCAAAGTTATCACCTGGCCAAATGGACTAAACAGCTGCCTGATATCTTTTTTGGTTGCCTCAAAAGCAATATTTTTGACAAGCAACTTTGTGGAACTCTTATCCTTCTCCAGTTTTTTTGGAGCCTGTCCATCTTTCTTGGCATGAGAGAGCTGCAATGTGAGAGCGTGTCCTTCCAAAATAGTTCCCTACACAGAATTTCATACGAGGTGTTAAGATATGTTTCCAACTTGTTATCTATGAGGAAGCAAAATGTGTTTCACCTGTAAATCTCTTGCCACGCGTGTGGCCGTCTCCATGGTGTCAAATTCTATAAAACCATAGCCCATTGACACGTTCTTCCCATTTTTCATATGCTTTTTTACCTGCAGTAATAGGATAGAAAAATCATCACAAATGGACAAAATAATAAATTTGGTTTGGTCATGGTAAAAATATTCAGGGGTATAGACGGTTACCTTGACACTTAAAATTGACCCCTTCTTCATGTGATCTATAAAATGCTTCTTCAAACTCTCCTCAGTTGTCTTGAAATTCAGATTCTTAACAAAGAGAGATCGTGACTGAAAAATGTGACCCATGAAATGACCGAATAAGAACAGTTGATCACAGAAATTCCACAGCCATACAAATTGTATTAATAACAAAATGTCATATTTTTCCAGTACTTGGTTTAGCTTGAATTGCAGGCTAGTTAATATTCATTAACATTGAAAGAAAATTTGAACAGCCTTGATAAAAAAATATGAAATAAACGGAGTAATAATATAAATACCACCAATCCCACCAAATTTTAGTGACCAAGGAATTAGACACACTAATTATAAATTTGGTATGGCAAAAGATCTTCATAAATAAATTTACATGGTCTAATTAAGTCAAGGATTGGGGTGGTGTGCGCACTGCGGTGCGAGTGTGGTGGGGAGGAATAAGAATAGAAGCCAGGGAAGGAGTGAGGGATCTACTTTGACAAACATGATACATCCAAGTTGAAAGCTTCATGAATTGGGGTCGGGTGTGTCTGTGTGTTTGTGGTGGGGACGGGGATAAAGGGAGGCCAGGGAATAAGAGAAGAGAGCAAGGGAAAGAGTGCTTGAATACAAGAATTTGCTACTTATCGTGTCTATTGTCAAATGAAGAGGTGAAAGAGTTGTGAGCCCCACATTTTGACTTGGACCCAAGAAGAATGATGAGACTTATATAACCAACATATTTTCAGAATAAAGAGAAGTAAAAAAAATGCAAAAAATATTAAAGTCACCTCACCTCAACTCTATCAGGATCAGCATCCTCATCTGATACTCCCTGTAAATTTTGCTCTAAGATAGCCCTCTTGACATCATGTTCACCAACAACCTCACTAGTCTTTTCATCTCCCTCGGGTGTTGAAATTTGACTAAGAATATTAGCAGGAGCCCATTCCAGATATAATGGAGCATCCCTGTGTTGCAATTAATACACACACACCAAAAAAAAAAAGAAACAAATTACTAATGTAGATAAAGGGGAAGAAGGTAATTGGATACATAAATAGTTCATGTCAACACTACCAAGACAAGATGTGAGATGAATTCCATTCATGGATTATTTAAAAAACCAAAGTTGATCATTCTGAATCTAATTAATCAACATTTGTCTTGATCTTAGATTTTTTTTTTTTTTTGAAAAAGAGAAAGAGGTCACTCGTCTTAGACTCAAGCACACGTGGGCGTTATGTATTAATAACCTCACTTGTGGCGGTGGTGACCAAAGTAAAGTACATCTAGAATAAACTAAGCTCCGTAAGCAGCGAGCATAATAAGTCATAAATCCTATTTACGTCAACACATTCCATCATTCCCTACACAAGTCTAGAAAGGAAAAATTCTCAAAATGCTTAGTTTTAAAAACCCAGGTGACTGTCCAAAATCTTATGCTCTCCCACACATCCTCTGCTGATCTCTCATTTCCTTCGAATATTCTGCTATTCCTTTCATTCCCTGTCTTGATCTTAAATATAGATAGACAGGGAAAGACATTGCTTTGTTATGTGAAGATATAGATCCAATGTCAAACATAAAAAGTAACAAAAAACAAGACTAACCCAACAACTGCTTTTCAACAGTTGCCTTGAAATTGAAACAATGGTAGGTAAGGAATTATACTTTGTTTTGTGTAGCTATAGATCCAAGGTTGAAAATTTAAATTAAATATATCTTACGTCAATAAGAGCACCACATCATCTAAAACTCCAACTTGATGCATAAAATAGTGATCATGAGTAGGTACTAATGGGTATAGGTTTAACAAATAACCCATGAAGAAAGCAAATATTAACTTACTTGTAACGTTTGTATGCCAATCCTTTAAATGCTGCACGAGCTTCAGCAGGTTCCAGAAAAACAACCTACACATCATCCAAAAAAATAACACCAAGCAAAGAATTAAGTACAAGCTAAGCAAACCCAACTAAGTTAACCAGTATATGCAAAGCTAACCAGCTTGTGTCTGCTAAGATAGATTCTATTTTATTTTTCGTTCTTTTTATGTTTTTGAAGAAATATGTGCTTATCCCTTATTATAAACAGCATGGGTATGTTAATTCCATTTTTTTAGCCCCACAAAATCAGGTGAATACCTAAGTGAACTGATGGTGGACAACTAATAATTGCTCCACGATACATGATGGCTTACCAAAGCTATCGTCTTCGTTGGAGGAAGAATGACCTTGTCCAAACTCCCATATTTACCAAACATCGTAGCCAGCTCACTATCAGAAGATCCATATGGCAAATTCTTCACTAGAAAAACATGGTTGCTTCTTTTCATGCCATCAGTTCTCCCAGCAGCAAAGTCCTCTAAAGATTCTACATTTACTCCAGCAATTTTAAGAGCCTTTTTTGTCTCTTTAATCACTTGAGTTTCTCCAAGTGCGAGACGTACAGGGAGATCATTTGCTTCAATGTCAAGTAAATCACCCTTTCTCACACCATATTTCCTAGCAATATTCTCAGCAATCTATCAAGATACAAGTGAAAATTAGAAATGAAGGATTTGTCATCAGGAGTGAGTCGAAAAAACCTTCAGGAGAAACACTTTCAAATTTGGTGGAATAAAAAAAATTCAACCAGTTCACATATAGTATATTATTTCAACATACAGTGTCAGGGCGCATGAACAAAGTGTTCCATGCTTTAGTATCACCGCGAGCTTCTGATTCCTTCCTTTGTTCTTCCTTCCGTTGCTTAAAAGTTTTTAAACCTTGACTTGCCACATCATGCCTACAGAAAAGAATGTAAATTTATATTTCCAGAGATGAAAGCTGAAAAGTAGTGAAAAAGAATGGTACATGTAAAATAAACATTCTAAGAAATGTAAAAGTGAAGGGGCTACTCAATATGCTTACTCTTGCTTCTCAGATGAAACTCTTTGTTTTGCTCGCATAACATGCAACAACCTTCCTTGGAAAATTGAATTGTCTAGTTCCTCTAATGCTCTTTACCCAAAATTAAACATGAAAGAAAAAAAATATCATTAAATACAGAAAAGAAGAGTATGTATTTGTGTATCACCATAGGTCACTAGATTAATAACAAGAAATAACTGTTTCTATCTAATTTGGTGAATAACAAAACATCAAACCTAGATTCACAGCCTTGATGAGTTTTTCATGATGAAGGTGTTCAATTCAAGTTGATGCATTTAAACATAATGAATCACAAAAATGCAGAAAAAGGAAACAGAAGTAAAATAAAATTAAATCACTAAGAGGTACCTAGTTGCAAACTCCAGATGTGAATAATTAACAAATGCAAACCCTTTGGGACGCTTGGTATCTTTATCAATAACAAGATGGACTTCTGAGACAGTTCCGAATTTGCTAAACAGCTCCTCCAGCTCTTCTTCACTGATTAAGGAAATTGTATTGAAAAAATAGCTCATAAGAAAAAATTATTACTTAAGAGCGCCTACTTCTATGTTAGACAAGACAATAATAAGACGCCATCTACCAAACCGGGCATATTTTCTTAAAAAAAATGAGAGCACTATTTAAAAGGGAAAAAATGACTACGTACGTTGCAGTATATGGCAGATTACGGATGAAAAGACGACTGGTCTCGATTACTTCTTTACCGTCTTGTTCATGCATGTCACCATCAGAATCTTCATGATAAGCTTCCTCTTCATCTTCTTTTCTAGAAACCTCCGTCTCAAGTGAATTTAATTTTTCATTCGGAACTTTTTCTTGAACACCCTGCTCTATGGGGCTTTCTTTTGATGAACCATTATCATCCTCATTATCATCACTGTCACTGCTTTCTGACTCTGACCAATTCTTCTTAACTCTGCTCTTAAAGTACTCCATATCTGAAACGACATCATCATGAGCAGGACTTTCTAAATTGTTAGAAACTTGCTTGTCTGGTGATAATGTATATTCTGTGTAGTCATCTTCATCCGACTCGTTATGTATTGTAGCCGATTTCTCTATGCTTTCCTTATTTGTATGAGTTTGTTTCTCTTTAACTTTACGATCATTGTTAGTTGTTGAAGTTATCAATGTGTCATTTGCCCACAATTTTGATTTAACTCTTGGCTGCATAACTTGCAGAAATTCTTGGACCTGAGTGCCCATATTATTACTGTCCTCTTTCAGATTATTTTTCTCTCGTTCTGATCCCATAAGGATAGATTTTTTTATAGCAGCAACTTTATTCCCATCTTTAGTTGTTTTTTCATCAGTTTTTGAAGAATGACGACTCCATGGGCGAGGGATGTTTGGATCACCAACTTTATGAGCAATCTGAAAGTGAATAAATTATCTCAATCAAAGTTCATGCTAAATAGTCTTGGATGTTAGCACCCATGTTTAGATTCCTAAATTAAAACTAATCAAACGAAATAAAACAATAACATATAAACAGCCACTTCCTCACTCTGTGACAGTGATATTGGCTAATAACACATTCCACACTAAAAAAAACTGGTCTACTTAGGCTTATGTTTTGTCCAAAAAATTTTGATAGTTGCCAAATGTCCATAAGAATTGGTGTCAACAAGTAAACCAAACTCACAATCCAATGTGACAAAAAATAATAATAAATCAATGAATCAGTAAATTTATTATTTTCTACTCCCAATTGTACCAGTGTTGCATGGCATGAAGTCCGAAACAAAGATGAGTAAAACATAATATTTTCTCTACACCAGAAAAGAAACTTCAATGCAAATGCTAGACTACCCACCACATGGCAAACAATATGCATTAATGTGAATACAATATACTGTAAGAATACCATAGCCCAGTGACACTGTCAATCCAGAAATTGAAAAAACAAAGTAGAACAATGGACAAATATATATTGAATCAATATGTATTTCAGGTTCATAAAAGACATACTGGGTAATGTAGATTAGAAAAGGGTTTTGCAGTTCCTAGTCATTGTACTTCAAAGTATAACATGGCATCACATGGCATCACCGGTGCTTTAAAAAATTCACTAGACAATTACCCAATTTATTATGATAATTTTTTGGCTTGTTATTATCAGGTTTAGAATAGCCATATGCATACCTTGGAAGTTAAGAAACAGATTAGAATCAAATATACTCTTAGTTTATTCTCTACGCATAGATTATATAGCACAATAACAATGATTCTTTTTATACAGAAGTGTAATATGCAAATTGAGAATTAAAAATCAAAAGTAGGGAAAGAAAATAAACCTCACAGGATATCCTGCAAGTATCAAAATAGGATTTGTTGAAGTATCTAATCGCTGCTTCGGCCTCATGCTCCGTCCTGTACCCAATAAAAGCGAATTGTCTGCTCTTGCCATCCCTGAAGAAACTTGTAAGTTAGGCAACAATTCATAACCAATTAAAAGAAGAAAATTGTCTGAAAAAATAAAGCCAAATACTTGGTGTGCATGAGCTTTGCATCTGTAACTTCTCCTTTCTTAGAAAAGAATTCCCGGAGACGATCCTCTGCCGCATATTTTGGCAAATTCTTCACACATATCCTTGACCTATGTAATCCCACCCACACAAAAAATTAGCAATTATTGTGCTATTTTTTTTTTCTCATTTTTTCAGGAAAATATGAACAAAGACCAAAGTACACACTAAAAAGCACACCATATATTACAAAAATTGGGCTCAAACACCATACATTCATAATCAATTTTACAGGATTTTTCATAAACGTGTTCAGGATTATCTAATCACAACACGAAAACGAGACAATTCTGCTACTAATGTAACAAATAAAAAATAGAAATTAGATATACTCACATTCTTCCTTTCTTTCAGTTATACAGAGGATACAAGTATCCGGTCCTCAGCTATACTGCAGAGCAAATATGAAACGGCTCCTACCCAAGATAAAAGGACAGGAAAATCAAAATAGAGACACATATTACATATATATAAATATATATATAAATATATATATATATATCCATAGCAGATTTTACAAATAAATATATATACTGCTGGGAATAGATTTTAGAAATACCTATTAATGTGTAAATAATGGGAAAGGAGATGATCTGGAGTTGTAGTTGAGGAGGCGACCGTTGACGGGAGAGAGAGAGAGGCTATGCTAATGCTTCAGTCCAAAAGAAGAGCAGAGTGAGTGAGTGAGTGAGTGAGTGAGTGAGAAGAAAGGGTTTGGTTTTAGTTTATGAATATCAGTTTAGTTTCTACAATTTTTTCTCTCCTTTTTTTAATTTAAAATAAATAAATAAATATAGCCTTTTCTATGAAAAAAAATTTAAGTTAATTATTATGGGGGAAATTTAATTAATCATACTTACATTAGCTCAAGAAAAACATTTCTTTATTATAACTTTATTAGGATAAAAAATTACCGTTTATTGCCATATGAAAAAATAAACAAAATTAGAAAACAAAAACTTTTTTTTTCTTTCAAAATTAAGAGCTAAGGCTGAGCATTGATCGGTATAGTCATTTTTTTATATAAAAATCCAGAATTCAGTTTTCGGTCTGGATTGGTGCAATTCAAAAACCGACCGACCAAAATTTGTTTTAAAATCGACCGTTTTAAATTTCAGTTTGGTCGGTTTAAACCTCCAAAACCGAACTTCTTTTTTTTGTTAAAATATGATTTACTTTATTCTATAAGCACATTATTCTACATTCTACAACTACAACCATACAAATTAATTGTTCAAAAACTAATTATCTTATTCTTTTAACTTTAATATTATAATAATATATAATAATAATTATACATTATTATTATATATTATTATTAACTACAATATATAAAGCAAAAAAAAACTTAATACATTAATATATATATATGTATAATGGTTAGTTTCGGTTTTTTCGGTCGATTTATTATCTAAAAAAAACCAACCGTTCAATGATAATTTTAACCGTGAGCAGTTTTTTCGATTTTCGGTTCCGTCGGTTTCGATTCCAACAGTGTTCGGCAGGTCAATTTGAACTGTTTTTTTCAGTTTTCTGGATTTCATGCTCAGCCCTCCTAAGAGCTTTACATGTTAGGGTGAAGTTTCTTCTCCTCCACAAACAAGTCAGTTGCTCCATAATCGGTGAAGCTTCTCCAAACAATTCTAGATTTGAAATCAACAAAACCATCAGCGATGTAGAAGTTTTTGTCGATCACCATGAATGTCACTGAGAAGATTTTTTAAAATCTCGATGGATGTCGGTGAGAAGCTTTGCTTCAAGATTTAATCATGGCAACATCGACCAACAAAAAGAGATCTCCATAAAAGCCAACGAAAGAAGATCAACTATTAAGGAGATCTCCTTCATACTTGCCCAAAAAATCTGGTTTTATATATATCTTTATATATTAAAAGTACATTCTTGGTTTAACAGAATATACTTTACAAATAAAAGAATATTCTGTTAAATTTAACGTAGGTTTAATCCTCCCGTTAATTTTAAAAAATATATAAATAAAACTAAACCCTAACTCATTTACACCGACCGTGCGACACTTCACTCATTTAAAAAACCAATCGACTCTTCCATTTTAGTCTCCCAATCCCAATCTGAACGACTATAAGGTGAGCTTTGTGATGAAGAAGTCTCAGAGGTCAATCGATTTTTTTCGCTGGGTTGGAGTCGACGATTGAAGGCATAAAGAACGATTTGGATTCTCAATCGCTACTTTCTAATCGAAAATTGCAATTTTAGTCGCTTCAGTCGCTAAGTGCAGAGGTTTCAAATTTGTGATTTACCAAAGATTTCTACAACTTCTTCTTCTGCTTCTTTCTTCTAGAGTGGATTGATGTCTAGGTAATTACACAGTCAATTTTGATTGCCTCAGTCGCATGAATAGTGGTATCAATTGGGTTTATAAATATTGCATGGTATCATATCGGGGTTTGCAATTTTAGTTGACGAATGAAGGTACCCACTCCCACTCCCATCTGGTTTCAGTCGCTGGATTGGGGTACCCAGACCCATGGAAACATTGATTGAATATTTAAAAGAAGGCAAATGTTTGTTCACACATAAGTTTTTGAAGCAATTGAATGTTTTCTCTTGCAGGTGTCCAACGAAGACTTATCTTTTCTTAGGAATGCTCTGTATCGGAGACCACTATTCATCATCTCTTCTGTTGTGGATGAAAAAATTTGCAAGTAAGATTTTCTATCTTTTCGAATTTTATTTTGTGAGTACTAAATATTAAAATATTTTATTTATGGAAATTATTTTCTAATTAAGGAAATGATTTTCTATTTAAGGAAATAAATAAATAATTGATTTTCTAATAAATGAATATTTTATATTCATTGAATCTGGACAAAATCAATTATGTAATATTCTATATATGGTCAGATTTCTATATTCATTACCTGATTTGATTTCCTGAATTAATTGTCAAAATATTCTGACAATTAATGTGGCGCAGATACTGATGGAGTATCTCACCTATAAATATAAGGTCTTGGTCCCCGAGCTCCTCACTCATTCTGAATTCATTCAGCAAATTCCATCTAAAGAGAGTTGAGAGAGCGAGGAAGCCCGAACTCCAATACCGAAGCTATCGCAGGGATTGAAGCTCAAAGATCAATGGCTAGAGGTATATTGATCCTTTCATTGCATATATTATAGATATGATTACAGTTGTTTTTCCGCATTTCATATCGTTTGTATATGCTATATTACATACATTATATTATAGTCTAACAGTTGGTATCAGAGCGGTTTAATCTCTGCCTTGATTTTATTTGAATTTCATATATATATATACATATATACACTGTTCATATATATATTTGTTTCGTTCTGTTCGTGTATATATATATATATACTCATATTCATATAATCCTAAATATATATATTTTCATACGTATATACATATATATATCTTTATTCATACTGCTCATATATATATATTATATACTTATACACGTACGGTATATTTATATTTTTATTTTTCAGTATATTTACGTGTATATATATTTATATATATTGTACATTATATGTATATTTTATCGCATAATAATATTCATTTTTATTTATGTGATATATACATGCATGTATATATATATAACATAGAGATAATCGGTGTAAAGTTTAATTTTTTCTGTTTTTTATTTTTATCGGTGTTTATTTCGAATTCTATTTATATTGTTATATTCGTATAGTATTATAGATCGATCTAAGCATTGAAAATCTTTTGAAAAACTTAAAGATGGAAAAAAATTTCAGTTAAAATTTTTTCGGACCCGATTAACTTCGTGTTATTAAAGTATATATTTTTTCGTGTTTTCGTGCATAAAATCTATGTGGATCTCTTTATTATTTGATTTAGAACATTTTAGATTTGAAAACACGCAATTTGGTCGTCGGAAACGCAATTTCCGATCGGGTTTGGGTCGGGTTCGACGGACCCGCGTGCAGAAAAACGGGTAAAAATCGACTCGATTTGGCTGGAGAAGACGACGCAAACGACATGTCATTTGTAAAAAATGACGTGTCGTTTGTAAAAAACGATGTGTCGTTTGTAAGCTTTATTGCACTGTCGTTGTTGAAAAACGACATGTCGTTTTTCACATTGTGGAAAACGACATGTTGTTTATAGTCTTATGCGTCAGCCCTGCATTGAGTAAAACGACGTGTCGTTTTTCCGTTGGGGAAAACGACGTGTCGTTTTCACCTGTATTCAGCGCCCTTTCAGATTGGAAAAACGACGTGTCGTTTTGCTTTTTGCCAAAACGACATGTCGTATGGCAGTGTGTTTTTTCAAAAAAAAAAAAAAAGGTGGGAAAATTCCGAATTTTTTTATAAATTTTTATTTATTTGGAATATTAATTATTTTCCTATTTTTTTGTTAATTTAGTCAATAAATTGCATTTAGTTAATTTTCCATTTTTGTTTAATACATATATATATAGTATAAATTGAAAATGGAAATTTGTTTAATTTGGTAATTTATTACATGATTTATTTAGGCATGTAAAAATTGTGCTAATTTGTGCATTTAATTATATATTACCAAATTTATGCAATTTATTGTCTAAATTAATTTTGAAAAATCTGCCATTAATTTCATATTAAGGAATTAGCATTTAATTAATAATCATACATTAATTGTATTATTTTGTATTTATTTGACAAATTTATGTTTAATGCAATTAATTTAGATTTGTATGATTTAAATGCTATACATAAATTCCTTTTATAGTGCTAGATATATTTAGAAATATTCAAACATTAAGATAGGTTGAATATTTTATTTAGCAATTAAGTTTCATAAAATTTCATAAAATTATTCATAAAATATTCATAAAACTTTATAAAATGAATAAAATATGAATAAAACGTAAGTAATTTTGTGGTTTGACATAAGAAAACATGAACCTGGGACAAATGCTCATATCTAGAACAGTTTTTTATAATCTTCAGACGACCACACTAGGAGCACTAATCTCAGTGATTGTCTATTATGTTAATAACGAGATTACTTTTAGGTAGAGCCCAATACCTAATGTCTAAGTGAAAATATAATTTTAAATAATTAGGGAGTTGCCACGGCATCTTTAATTATATAAAATTATATATTAATTGAAATTCACCTTAATGGACAAAACTTGCAATTAATTATTTGGATATAATAATTTTACCCCACATGGATTTTATTGTATTTTTATAATTAATTAGGATAATATATTAAGTTAAATTCTCTTAATTTACCCCACTGGGAGTTATGAGGATTTGATTTAATAGTGTTATCACAAATTTTAATTAAAGATAGATTTCATTCCTCCATTATTTCTAAATTAAATACTTCATTAAATCTATCGTAAAGTTCATCTAATTTTATTAGATTTAAAATTTAGCCCAGAGGCAATTTTAGATTTAATAAAATTTTCATCTTCATCATGTTTCTACATTGGTAAAACATGAATTCATTAAAGCCTCAATTCTTTTAACATCTAAATTTTTGTAATCCTATTCTTGCAGCTATTTCACCCACCTCTAAATACGCTGAAATCACAAGTGAAATCCCTGAGCTTAGGAGTGACAACTTCAAAATCTGGAAGGAACGAGTTCTTCTCCACCTAGCTTGCACTGACATGGACTATGCAATAAGGAAAGACGAACCAGCTGCTATCACTGATACTAGCACTACTGCTGAGATTGCACTGCGTGAAAAGTGGGAGCAATCTAATCGTCTTTGCATCATGTTCATTATGTCCAGAATTCCTATGGGAATGCGTGGATCGGTGGAGCCACCTGAGAAGGTGAAAGATTTTATCAAAGTTATGGATGAGCAGTTTGACACTTCAGATAAATCTTTGTTCATCAACCTCATCCAAGAGTTCTCGTCCACAAAACTCACCGGTGTCAAAGGAGTTCGAGAACACATTTCTAAAATGAGGGACATCACTGCTCATTTGAAGAAACTCGACGTTATCATTCCTGATACCTTCCTGGTTCATTACATCCTTCACAATCTTCCTCCACAGTATGGGCCTTTCAAAATTTCCTACAACACACATAAAGAAAAATGGACTATCAATGAATTGATGACCATGTGTGTTCAAGAGGAAGCCAAGCTTCTACAGGAGCAAGGAGAAAGTGTTCACCTGACCACTCAACCTAAGAAACGCAAACCATTCAAGAAGAACAAAGGGAAAAAGCCCGTGGCTCTCAAGGCTGCCATAAAGAAAGATTCCATCAAATGTTTCTTTTGTAAACAAAAGGGACATGCGAAAAAGGAGTGCAGCCAGTTCAAGAAATGGATGGATGACAAAGGTAATCCAATTTCCTTAGTATGTTATGAATCTAATATGGCTAATGTTAATCTTAACACATGGTGGATTGATTCCGGTTTAACAATTCACATAACAAATTCCTTGCAGGATATTCAAAATCTAAGGAAGCCAGTGGCAAGTGAGCAAAGCATCTTATCTGGAAACAAGATGGGCTCACATGTGGAAGCTATTGGAACATGCAATTTAGTTTTAAGTAATGGTTTTGTTTTAAAGTTAGAAAAGATCTTTTATGTACCAAGTTTCTCTAGAAACTTGATTTTAGTTTCAAGACTTATAACCTTGGTTTTTCCTTTACATTTTCAGACAAATATTTCAATTTATATTATAAATCTGAATGTGTTGGAAATGGTATTTTGTCTGATGGTCTTTACTGCCTTAATTTACAAAATAATACCACTAATAATGTTATGCATGTTCACGCTGGCACTAAAAGATGTGTTATGAAAGAGGATTCCTGTACATTATGGCACCGGAGATTGGGACATATCTCCATTGATAGAATTAAAATGTTGGTAAAAGATGGGGTACTCAATACCTTAGATTTTACTGACTTTGATACTTGTGTGGATTGCATTAAGGGAAAGCAAACCTCCAAGTCTGTCAAAACTGGTGTCCATAGGAGTTCTGAAATATTAGAAATCATACATACTGATATATGTAGTCCAGATATGGAGTCACATGGTCAGAAATACTTCATCTCATTCATAGATGATTACTCACGCTACATGTATATCTACTTACTTCATAATAAAAGTGAAGCATTAGATGTCTTTAAGATATTTAAAGCTGAAGTAGAGAAACAATGCAACAAGCAAATTAAGATAGTGAGATCAGATAGAGGAGGTGAGTATTATGGTAGATACACAGAAGATGGACAAGCACATGGTGCATTTGCGAAGTTTCTTGAAGAAAATGGGATTGTTGCCCATTACACCTTGCCCGGTACACCCGAGCAAAATGGTGTTGCAGAAAGAAGAAACCGAACATTAATGGACATGGTGCGGAGTATACTTAGTAGCAACTCTAACCTTCCTAAATCCTTGTGGACTGAAGCATTAAAGACATCCGTGTACATATTAAACCGAGTTCCAACAAAGGCAGTCTCAAAAACTCCTTTTGAATTATGGAAAGGTTGGAAACCAAGTTTGAATCATGTACGCATTTGGGGATGTCCATCTGAAGTCAGAATATATAATCCACAAGAGAAGAAATTAGACCCAAGGACCATAAGCGGATTCTTTATAGGGTACGCTGAAAAGTCTAAAGGTTACAAGTTTTATTGTCCATCTCATAGCACAAGAATTGTGGAATCAAGGAATGCAAAATTTCTTGAGAATGCCTTGATCTGTGGGAGTGATCAATCAAAGGACTTAGGTCCTGAGAAAGATCCTTCAGAACCTTCCACTTCAAAAGCAAGATTGATAATGGTTAACACTCCTGTAGTTCAAACGAATGTTGAACAACCATTACCAATCACTGAAGATCCACAAGTTGGTAATGATAATCCAGTAGATCAAGATGTTCAAGAGTTGCCTGCAACTGTTGAACAACCCTTGCCGAACTTTGAACCAATTTCTTTGCTCCCCAAGAGCCTGTTGGTGAAGTCTTAAGAAGATCTACTAGACCTATCAAACCAAAGATTTACAAAGACTATGTTGTGTATTTATTAGAATCTGATATTGGAATTGGAAATGATCCAGAAACGTTTTTACAAGCTATGAACAGCAGAGAATCAAAATTGTGGTACAATGCTATGGATGATGAAATGAATTCTATGAGGTACAACAGAGTCTGGGAACTTGTAAAGTTGCCTAATGGGGCGAGAGCCATTGGTTGTAAATGGGTCTATAAAACTAAGAAAGATTCCTTAGGCAACACTGAGAGGTACAAAGCGAGACTTGTTGCTAAAGGATTCACTTAAGAAGAAGGAATTGACTATACGGAGACTTTTTCTCCTGTATCAAAGAAAGATTCCCTCAGAGTCATCTTGGCATTAGTTGCTCATTTTGATTTAGAGCTGGAGCAGATGGATGTAAAAACTTCTTTTCTGAATGGTGATCTAGAGGAGGAGGTATACATGAAACAACCAGAAGGATTCTCCTCTAGTGAAGGTCAGGATTTGGTATGCAAGCTTAAGAAGTCCATCTATGGATTAAAACAAGCATCCCGTCAATGGTATTTAAAGTTTCATGATGTCATCTCTTCCTTTGGATTTGAAGAGAATGTCATGGATCAATGCATATACCTGAAGGAAAGTGGGAGTAAGATCGGTTTTCTTGTTTTATATGTGGACGATATTCTTCTTGCATCAAATGATAAAGGGTTGCTACGTGAAGTGAAACAATTTCTTTCAAAGAACTTTGAGATGAAAGACATGGGTGAAGCATCCTATGTCATAGGCATTAAGATTCATAGAGATAGATACCGAGGTATCTTAGGTTTATCTCAAGAAGCCTACATCAACAGAGTTTTAGAAAGATTTCATATGAAAGATTGTTCACCGAGAGTTGCTCCAATTGTGAAGGGTGATAAATTAAATTTGAGCCAGTGTCCAAAGAATGATTTTGAAAGAGAACAAATGAAGAACATTCCTTATGCTTCTGCTGTCGGAAGCCTAATGTATGCTCAGGTGTGCACAAGACCCGACATTTCTTATTCTGTCGGAATGTTAGGAAGATTTCAGAGTAACCCGGGGATAGACCACTGGAAAGCTGCAAAGAAAGTTATGAGGTATCTTCAGGGTACTAAGGATTACAAACTGATGTTCAAACGAACTGACAATCTAGAAGTAGTTGGCTACTCAGACTCAGATTTCGCTGGTTGTACTGATTCACGTAAATCTACATCTGGTTACGTGTTTATGTTTGCTGGTGGAGCTGTGTCCTGGAGGAGTAACAAACAAGCCTTGACTGCTACTTTTACTATGGAGGCTGAGTTCGTTTCTTGTTTTGAGGCTACATCACATGGTGTATGGCTAAAGAGTTTCATTTCAGGCCTTAGAGTGGTTGATTCCATTGCAAGGCCGCTAAAGATGCTCTGTGACAATTCAGCTGCTGTTTTCATGGCTAAGAACAAAAAAGGTGGAAGTCGAAGCAAGCACATCGACACTAAGTACTTAGCTATTAGAGAACGTGTTAAAGAAAATAAAGTGGTCATTCAACACATTAGCACTGAATTGATGATTGTCGATCCTATGACAAAAGGCTTGCCACCTCATAAATTCAAGGATCATGTGGAGAACATGGGACTTGGTTCCCTTATGTAATTTGTACAAATAAAGTTATTATTAATGAAACTCTTATTTTGATTTTTCTCATATTTATGCGCATCTTAATTTTACATTTGAGAAAAATTTCAGAGGACCTGAATAAACATAAGGTTTGGGGTTTATTCACTTAAGTACATTGCCACATAAAGTACATTGTTATATAGTAAATGTATTGTAATACATGGAAGATAATACTCGACTCATAATGAGGACATGTCGCTATGATTTGTATGTTTATTATATAATGAGGAACGTTGGGTTTGAATATTTTAGTTTAAATGCTGACCAAGTGGGAGAATATTAAAATATTTTATTTATGGAAATTATTTTCTAATTAAGGAAATGATTTTCTATTTAAGGAAATAAATAAATAATTGATTTTCTGATAAATGAATATTTTATATTCATTGAATCTGGACAAAATCAATTATGTAATATTCTACATGTGGTCAGATTTCTATATTCATTACCTGATTTGATTTCCTGAATTAATTGTCAAAATATTCTGACAATTAATAAGGCGCAGATACTGATGGAGTATCTCACCTATAAATATAGGGTCTCGGTCCCCGAGCTCCTCACTCATTCTGAATTCATTCAGCAAATTCCATCTAAAGAGAGTTGAGAGAGCGAGGAAGCCCGAACTCCAATACCGAAGCTATCGCAGGGATTGAAGCTCAAAGATCAATGGCTGGAGGTATATTGATCCTTTCATTGCATATATTATAGATATGATTACAGTTGTTTTTCCGCATTTCATATCGTTTGTATATGCTATATTACATACACTATATTATAGTCTAACACTAAACTATTCTTTTTTTTTTTCTCTTTTAGTTCTTGAACATAAGTTTTGATTCCCCTCTCTTGAAAATTTTCCTTTGCTCTGTTTGGTTAATGATAATCTAGGAGTAACCAAAAGTATGTGACTAAAATGGACTATTATGATTGCTTTTGTGGGTTTCTTTTTCTTTCTTAAGTTTTCTCAACAGCCAAACTGGGATTTACTTATTTTAAATAAATGTTCTCTTTTTGTTAATTTTGTTAGCAGATTTTAAATAATTTATATATATATATAATAGCTTTTGAAAGTTAATGTATTTTTCAGTATAATGTGAATCTCACTGTGGAATTGAAATTTTGATTTGCTTCATTGGACGGTCATAAAGCTTAAATAAATGTTCTCCTCTCAGCCTTCTCACGCGATTTAGCAGATGAAGCATGGTTGTTCAAATCGATGAAGCCAATCGAAAAATCGGGTAAATCCAATGATGCTCTCTGATGTATGGACGAAACTTCTCAACGATTTTGGTTGGTTTAAGGTACTATCTTTCGCTTTAAGGTTTAGATTAATCATCTACCTTTATTTATGAATTCTTTTTTTCTTTCTATTAGAACTTCGATAATCTCGCTGGTAAATCCCTAAATTATAAATACTTATTTATCTAGTTGATCAATCAATTAATCCATACCTGTATATGTATGAATTTATCTATACATAAGATTGATCAAAGATTTGAAACAATAATCATTTTAATATTCCTATTAGATATGAAACAAAACAATGTGTCCTGTTTTGTTGGATACTTTGGGGTCTGGTCCAGAGTTGGCCCACTGCCAAAACTACATGAACCACTGAAATTGTGGCCTCAAAAATCAAAGCCCCATTTTTTTTCCCTTTTCACATTCTTTTATAGCTCTGTGCTTGTCTCAAATCAGGGTGCTTTGATTATTATAGCAGTGGTTTGGTTACAAACAATGTCTTCCTCTTGTTCTGTGTCCACACCACTCAGAACAGAGCTCTTTAACTCCATTGGTAGCTCTAAGAGGCTCATAATTAGCCCATCAAGAACGTTTCAACATAGTAAGCCATTTCTTTTCTTACTTTACTTATTTTTTATTAATTATTATTTATTTATTTGGTGGTTGCCTTGATGTCACTTCTTTTGATCTGATTATATGTGAAGGCTCTACGTATTTATAGTAGTTAACTGGAAGTAATTTCTTGTTGTTTTCTGTTTAATTAGTGCTTTTCACTTATTTTGTATTAATTCTGTATTGTTAATACAAGTTTGGGGTCATTTCCAAAAAAAAAAAGAAAGGCTGAGGTTCTGTTAAAAATAAGAAATGGAAGTAATATCTTAACTTGATTTTAATTTTCAAATTCTGCAGATGTAGAGTTCAATTATGTAGTATGTTGTGAGTGTGTGTTCTCTAATTCTTCAATTAATAAAGAATATACTACAATAATACTAGAAAGCATTAGATTATCGATGTCTTGAGAAGCTTCTGAGATGGTTTGTTTTCAGTCTTGTAAATTTCTCACTATAGGTTCCGCCAGCATCTTGAATAGTGATTATCTCTTGTCGGTTTCATCTTGAATGTATATTGGTTGACATGAACCGACTTTTTATTTTACTGGATGCAGGGCTGGTGCTCCACCTGTTCAAAGAAGGTTTGGAAATGGAAGGTTTGCTTCTAAGGTACTCTTTTGTGCTCAGACTATTAGTCTTCTATAAGCTCCTGCAGATTACTGTTTGGCATTCATTTTCTTTATAATTATAGGCTCACCTTCTGGTTTATGTGATTTGCTGGGGGATAATAATTACTATTCTTGCCACCAGTTTCTTGAATAATAATTCTTAATTATAGAAGTAATGATAACATAGGGTTGGAAGTAATGAAAACATGGAAATGAGAATGTGTGTGAATTTTCTTTTTATTGCCCAATGGACTTTAAACGGTAGACTACTCTTAACCAAACATACACATTGTGCATTTCAATTTTGGCAACGGGTGTTCAAGGTAAGAGTATTTCTTTTACATCTTTAAAGTTCCTTTTCGATTATGTTGCTTTCCAGATGAAGATGTATTAAGCTCAGTCCACTAGTTTCGGCCCAATTTTTTGGGTATCTCCGAATGCTTGCCTTGCTATTATGATTCTAATGATTTTGACCATAGCTGCCTTCTCATGAGTTGTCATCCAAAGGTAGATACAGATGCACTTGAGGTGGATGATGAGAACTCTCAAAGAAATGTTTTGCAATATACCCTTTGTTAATTTTAATAACTTCAACAGAATTGACGTGACTAAGGAGTTCCCAGCTATTATCAAAGAGATATTAATATTCAAGCATTCACTATTTGAGTTGGTTATCCTCAATGTGAAAACTGATTGTTTTTTATTGCCTTGTACTTAATAGATAAAAGTTTAGTGGACATAAGGTATTGTTGGTTATCAAGAATACATAATATTTTCTTTAAATTTTCTGAAACAAATATATTGATCCTTTTAATTTTTCCGAAACCAAGAGTAAATGTTAAAGTCATATGTTGTTATGACTTATCTTAAATTATTTCATCACAGTAAGAATAATTACTATATGAGTATAAATAAATTGAGATAAACTTACTGTTTATTATTAATAACAATGTGTATAGCATAGATTTATATATACAATTATGACATTTTTAACAAGTTTATTTTTATAAAACAAATCGTTTAAAAATTACAACTAGTTACCGAATTTTTAAACAAAAACCACTAGAACTTAAATAAAATTAATATTTACGTGGCTCGCCACGTAACTTTCATCTAGTATATAAACAAATATGATGATGTTTAGTGTATTTGATTTAGTTATTTTTTTAATAAATTATTTTTATTTGGTTGCTTCACATATACTACTGATTTTTATTAATATTTTTTTTAGTATTCTTTGGTACTTTTGGAAAATTTGGAATGAAAATTAATAAATGAAATTTTCTGGATAGTATAATGAGAACAAGTTAAATTTTAAAATAAGACTATGTTGTTTTATATAGTTGTCATGTCTTTTTTGGTTGTTGTCCATGATCTCGCAGAATAAAATATAAATATATATATATATCTTTATCTTTATATATTAAAAGTGCCTATCTAACGGCATTTCTTGGTTTAACAGAATATACTTAAAAATAAAAGAATATTCTGTTAAATTTAACGATGTTAATAGGTTTGATCTCTCGTTAACAAATAAATAAACCCAATAAATAAACCCAAAAAATTAAACAATCTTTTTTTTAAATTAAAAAAAAAAAAATCATCTTAGCCACATATCTCTCTAACAAACCGGATATTTTCAATTTTTGATTTTTTTTTTGTTATTTTTAGTACCTATGCTACCGTTCAATTTCCTTGGTTGCATGTAAGATTGCATATTTGAAAAAGAAGTAATATATGATGGAAGTATAAAGAAGAGTGATAACCACACGAAGCAATGCATATATTGTTGGGAATTATTTTACCAGGATCTTAGATCTACTCACAAGTATGTTTATTAACATCCTAAATATGAACTTTCTAAAACGATAAAATAAACACATATAAAGTTAAGAAAACCTTACATTGATGCAGCGGAATAAATGTCTCCTTCCCCTCAGATCTCTAACCCTTGGTTCCTTTCTGTAGCAGAGTATAATCAAGATCTGAGCCCGAATCTCCTTCTTCTTCAAGCTTTGATCCTTCACAGTCTTCCAATCTATGATTGAGTTACTGCTTGCTGTGTGTGGGCACTTACTCTTTCACTAGGGTCACGAAAAAGATGAAGGAAAAGAGGGAGAAGTATTTCGGCCAAGGTAGAGAGTGAGGGTAGGCTCAGTTTTTCTGAAGAGAGAAATTTCTGTCAGAAAGCTAATGAAAGCATGTGTTGTGAATGAGCCATCACTTTCTATTTATAGGCAACTTACTAGGTTTAGGTTAGATTTATTTGGCATTAAAATAATGAAAATATTAATTTGAAAAAGCCTTATAAGTGGTCGGCCATATGGTGTTAATGGGCCTCACTTAATTTTGCAATTTTATCAAATTGTATCTCTATTTTCTCAAAAATGCCAATTTTCCAATTCTAACCTTTTAAATGCCAAAACTAATTATTTAATAACTAAAATAGATTATTAAATAATATTGTCATTTAATTTAATTATTAATTAGACATATAAAGTCCATTAATAAATAAATAAACCCAGAAAACTCTTTTCCTTACAATTTCACCCCTGCTTAGTGAAAATTCATAAAATTAGACATAGTCTAACTTTAGAATTATAATTGACCAATCACGAATCAATTAATGAGTCTTACAAGCAGAATATTCTCAACTAGAATGGGGACCATGGATCTATATGCTGAGCTTCCAATAAGTGAACCAAATTTACCAAGTAAATTCCTACTTATTAATTCTTCGTTGAATCCACTCTTAGAACTTAGAATTGCACTCTCAGACTTATATAGAGCATATTGTATGTTTCACGATACCAATATACTATCTCATTTAACCATTGTTATAATCTTATTGTGATTTAAAGATCCTCTATATAGATGATTTACATCGAGATGGGATTTCTTTACCGTTCTCACCCCTTAATGTATTTTGCCCCTTAAAACACTTAGCTACCTGTAAATGGTGTTTAGTGATCTAATAATTAGTCAGTTAAACAAGAGCTCATCCATTTACTTCTATTTGCTAAGCTCGAAGGGAATCATCACTTAACTTCTATACACCAGTAGAAGCTATAGATTCCATATTTATGTTCAAAGACTCCCACTCAATCATACTATCATGTTCCCAAAATATACGTATCACCCTGACCCAAAAGTAGGCTTAACTAATAAATCAAAGAACATGAATAGCACTCCTGAGTTGAGCCCAAGCATATCAGGATTTAGATTCTTTTAATCTTAAGATCAACTACGATATTGACTTGGAAAGATATGTATAAGGGTAAGTTTGTAATATCTTAACTTAGTTGCAATATCGGTCCAGTCCAATGTATGCTCCATACATTCGAAACTAGTATACTTTACTAATGTCCCGGAAAGAACATAACACTTACGCCAAGTGTAAGTATACATCATCGCTGATTATCACATTAGTGTAAATCCAATAACACTGATGAAACAGGGACCAAAACTTTTGATTCATATGATCACAATCACATTCCACTGTGTTGACGATACTGTAATTGTGAATAAACATATGATCTGGATTTAACTGATTTTGTGTGTATGAATGTAATAAACATATTAAACATATTAAACCATTAGCATGTAAAATTCATGCAAACATCAATCACTTCAAATTTCTTATATTGATAACTAATCAGATTGTAAAGAGTTTTATTTAGGGCATAAAACCTAACAAACTCCCACTTGCACTAATATAAAACAAACTGTGCAAATAGGTCAATCTGATGTCTTGATCTTCAGATCAAGTGTAGTATATTTGAATCCACCCAAACTTCTGGAAACTAGTTCATAAATACACTTATGAAACATCCTTTACTATATGCTTTACTCATCGAGGATACCGAAATCTTTCTTGTTTTAAAAGTACATACGAATTAACGAGAAGACATATCTCTCATATTTTAAAATATGTAATTGAGATAATACAGTGTAGACTTTTCTTCAGTGATATAACTTTCTGGTATTTTCGAATAGACCAAGTTATAGTTCTTCTCTGGTAGAGCTTGAATTATTATACAATAATTCCTCCACCCCCAAAGTAAGCACCATCTCATATAAATCGAAATTAGATGGTGAGATACAAAGACAACTGATACACAGTTCCTTAATATCTGACATATAGATCACTTTCATAAATCCTTCTTGAATATCTTCTAATGTTCCCTATTTGATTACATCTCAGATAGCTCCCACTCAATAGCAGATGTCTGGTTAAATAATACTTCTAACCTCTGATTGTTTGGAGAGTTACCTAGTTGTGACTTTTGTATTAGTCTGAAACGACTAAGTCATCAACATAGCAGACTAGTATTTGAAGTGAAAAATACAAGCCAGAGATTAAAGTAATCAAAATTAAGATACCATCAAATTTTATGAGGATTAAGAATTCTATTGTTCAAGTCATTTGAATGGACTGAACTAGAGTTCTTTATCTTATTCTCATAATTCTGATAAGCTATACCTATCCATGTGAATGGTTAGATTTGCTTTTCAGTAGTGTTCTTAAGTACCTATCACAATTATCAACCTAATGAAGATGGGTATAGAACTTTAAAATTCTCCCACTCAATTAAGGTAGTGTGAAACTTTAACAAAGAACTTTCAAAGGTATCAAACTTTTACTTACAACAGTAAAATTGAAATGGAACATACAATCAAGATCAAGAATTTATATTGACAATAGCTGACTCATTATATTACTTCTATGTTTAAACAAGATATGTGTTTCATAGGGAATTGTGGAATAGACTCCACCCCTAAGAATATACATATAGGGTACTATGGATAACCTCCACCCCTAAGTATATAGAGATTATGATCCACCCCTAAAGGTTGTAAAGATCATGATTCTCTAAGTGTGATAGAGTTTATGTGGAGTTGAATACTATCCAGAGTTCATTAGATATAAAAGATCGTTGAACTGCATAGTTTTCTTAACTTTTCTCCACCCCTATCAGATCATAAGATCCTTTTATTAAACAAATTCTTAATAATTGTATGAGAATTAACAATTATTAATAAACATAGAAATAGTTTCTAGTGTTTATATAATATAACTCTATGAAGAGTTGTAAATATTATAGAATTTGCATCAATAATAAAAACACTTACACATACAAACATACAAATATAATGTGGTAATAATTGATGAAGATAAATAAAATGAAGCTCAATCTCATAATTTGCAATGGTGATTTCGAAAATAAAACTTTATTAATAAAAAAAATGTATTGCAACAGTATGAGAGAAACAGGGATAAATATCCCTAACTAAAATTTGAAATCCAAATTGTCTTTAAACTAAAACAATTAATTCAAAAATTGAAGAGCTTCATCTTCATCTGGACGATTTCACCCTTGGTCCAGCTTGCTGATCCAACTCATATGAGTTCAAGTAGCTTGGCCAATCAGAAGAAGAAAACAAATAAACAAAGTTAGTCCAGAATCATAAATCCAATTGGATAACAATTCACTAAACTCTTAAAGTTTATTAATGGAAATACCTTGTTTCTTTGCAAGAAGTTTAGGACACTGGGGTTTCCAATGACCTTTTTCATTGCAGTGGAAACATTTTCCTTTAAGTGTAGCATCACCAGAAGGAGCAGCCTTTTTCATGGCTTTTGCTCGCTTCTTGGTGTTCTTCCACTTCTTCTTCGATTTGGGCTTTGAAGCAGAGGCAACATTTGCTTCAGGTTTTATCGTCCCATTACCATTACCAGGATTATGAGGTTTACTCCCTTTCTTCTTGGGTCCTCCAATCAAATTTTCATAAGTTTGAAGGTCATTGACTAATTCATGAAAGTCAATTTCTTTCTTATTCATGACATAATTTGATGTATATGGTAGAAATGCTGGAGTCAGGCTATTCAAGATAAGACTAACTTGAGTAGCACTGTCCATTTCAGCACCATGATCCTGGGCTTCTTGGAAATAACTGGACATGAGGAGGACATGATCACGCACGTTTTGATGAGGTTCCATCCGTGCGTTAATGTACTTCTTAGTCGCGTCAAAGCGTGACTGAAGTGATGCCTTACCGAATAGCTCATTTAACTTCGTCATAACTTCAGCAGCCTTCTCAGTTTTAGAAAACCGAGTTTTGAGGGTGTCAACCATGCTAGAAAGCATAAAGTATAGAGCTTTGTCATTTGCTTTCTGCCAACGCTCATACTTTTCTTTCACAGCTTTGGATGCATTATCCCCAGGCACTTCAGGTGACGGCTCAGTTAAAACAAACAAGGCACTTTCTCCTATGAGAGCAATATTAATGTTCTCATTCCATTTATTAAAGTTAGATCCATTCAGCTTGTTTTCAGTCAACAGTGATAACATGGGATTCATTTTGACAAAACAGGATACTACAAAATAATAGAAATCGACAAATAGAAATTAATAATGGTTTAACACAAAATCAATTCAGAAATTATAAGCACATAGCAAGTAGGAATGATATGATAAAATACTTAAAAAAAATTCAATCCTAAATAATTTCTAAGGTTTTCAACAAACTGATATCAGTGTCCCGTTTAGGCGAGAGTCAAAGCTACCATCCATTGAATAGAGTTGTCAGCTCATCTAAAATGTTAAACATTCTAGCAACCTTTTATTCGATCAAGATCAGAATCCAGCGTTGTCCCGTTTAGGCGAGAGTCAAGGCTATTCTATCTTATGAGCTTCTACCATTGTTTCGCAATTTGCAAGTCAAATATGGTCGCCACCATTAGGGTGATCTATACCATATAAAACACTTACAAACCACTTATCATGCGAGATTAAACGGTGCGAAATTGCTAATGAACGTTCCTCCATTAGGGAGGATTACTCACTAAAACAAACGCGGTGTAAAACCCATAATGGAGATCGAATATCTTAATAATAATAAAGCTCATTGTTTAAAATGTATTTTCTTTATTATTCTAATAAATAAATCTCATTAAATTCTAAATTCAGAATTAAAACTCAAAAAATAAGAATTTAATATAATATTTATAAAATTATACTTAGATGGTGATTGAAATTAAATTAATTATTTCCATCTTAGTAATAATCTTAAATATAAATATTAAGGAAATTAATTTAAGTTGAATTAAATAAATAATTAGCAACTTAAAAATTTCCTTTGAGAATATATTTATTGGGTTTGAAAATTTAAAGTATATAAAAATATACAATTTTCGAAAATAATAAAAAAATAGAAAAGAAATACTTCAAGCAAAAATATCACCTATCTAGATATTCTTTTGACTAGTTAATTCAATTTCTAATAATATATATATTTTAAATTCACTTATTTTAAATTAATCAATTAAATGAAAAAATCATTGACTTGAGTTGGTCCAAGAATTAATTAAAATAAATAATTAATTTACAACTCAATCTATTTTTCAAAAAATTCGCAAATATTGCATAATTAAAATGCAAATTTTGAAATTGATTAATAAAATAAAGAAAAAAATATATATATTGAAAATTATTTAAATTTAAGTTGAAAAATTAAATTTCAACCTAAAAATAATTTTCTATTTAATTAAGTGTCATGAAAAATCAATAAATATTTAAGTATCATGATGAAAATCAACTTAGATATTTAGATTTTTCAAGTTAATTAAATGTATTAAATTCAAGAAATAAATAATTAAGTGTAGAGAAGGCTTAATTATTTATTTCTATTTAATACTAGGAAAAATATACTTAATAAAATTGTACCAAAATTAATTATTTAAATAATTAATTTCACAAAAGTATAATATTTTCCTATTTAAATATTAGAAATAATAAGTAGTCTAGAAATTACTATCTAGAAAATATCTTATTTGACTAAGTATCTTTTCAAAATTTGAAAAATATCTAATTTAAGTTGTATAGAAAAAATCTAAAACTTAAATAATTTCAAATCTAGATTTAATTAAATATCACAAATTAAGTTGTAACCACTTAATTTGAAGATATCTTTTAAAGTTAATATTTGAACAGATATTAACCAAAAAATATCTAAGATATTCCATTTCAAGTTAATATTTGAAAAGATATTAACTTAAAAAATATCTTAAGAATCTTTAATAACTAATGCCTAAGATTCCTCAACTTGATTTAAAATTTAAATCAAATATTCAAATTTAAGTTAGATAAGAAAAATCAGTTGATACAACTAATTTATAACTTAAATAGGAATATTTAATTAAATAAGCTCCAGAAAGAATCTTAGTTAGTTAAAATTCTATATTTAATTAAATACAAGAAAAATACAAATAGTTTGTCTAGAATTAATATCTAAAACTAAAAGTGTTTTTCTTAAAATTAACTTTAAAATATTAAAATGAAAATAAATTTTCATATATTTTAAAAGTTAATTATGTTGCTAATTCAATTTTTATTAGGTCAAACTAATATAATTAACCTAGTACAGTTATTCAAATCAGGCAAATGGGCCTTCACAATTGGGGTAGTTCATGTGAGGGGGTGCTGGGTTCAGTATGTCGTACCCACTTCTATGGCACCCAACTCTCACACAAGGCCCAAAAGAGAGGAATTTAACCTTAAAATGAATAACTGTTATTAATTGAATAGGTCCAATAACTAAATGGACCTAAATAAAATCTATCATGGTGTGACATTTTATTTAGCAACAACCTATATGCATCTATATAATAAAATAAACATATAGGCTCACACAGGCACACTTTGGATGGATCCTATCATGTTGCTAGGTCATACACAGATGAAAGAAGATTGTAAAATTTACCTGTTACAAATTATTAACTTGACCAAGGGAGCCATCAGATCATTAGATCTGGCAAAAAGTAACCATGGCTATTTGCAATCAAGTAATAATAGGTTTTTAAAACTTACACACAAGCTAAAAACACATACTCCTGCAACAAGGTTAGCTGGATAGTTGGAAGTAGGATTTATTTAATTTTAAATAAATAATTTCGAAAAATAAATAATTAAAAAAAAATTTAATTAATTTCAAAAAATAAAATAAAATTAAAAAAAATTAATTTCGGAAATAAAAAAAATTTCGAAATTTTAAAAAAAATATTTAAAATTAAACATGCTTTTTGAAAAATTAGGTTTCAACCAACCTAAATATCATTTCAAAATTTGCTAACTACTTTTAAAAATTAAATGTTATTTTATAAATAAAAATTAGAAAAGATAAATAAAATATCTTTTCAGATTTTTAAATTTAATTTAAATAAATAAAATAACAAAATTTAAAAGTTAGCAAAATATCTTATATCTATTTAAAATTACATGATTATAAATATCTTATTTTAAATTTAAATAAGGTCAAAATATCTAAAAAGATTTAATTAAAAAATCTTAAAAGATAAGATAGTTTTAAAATATCTTAAAAAATAAGATATTTTTAAATATCTTAAAAGATATTATAAATATCTTTAAAAGATATTATAAATATCTTAAAAGATAAGATATTTTTAAATATCTTAAAAGATATTATAAATATCTTAAAAAAAAATCTGACCTTAAATTTAAAAAAATATAATCAAATTTAAAAATAAGATAGATTTTTTAAGCAAAAAGATAAATACTAGTTCTATTCAAATTCAAATTACACTAATATTTTGAATTAAATTAAAAAAATTAAATTAATTCAAAATGATAATTAGAATTGAATTAGGAATAGTAATAGTATATATATAAAACCATACAAAAAATTGGAAGTTAAATCCATGAAAAATTGAAGAAAATTGAAAAAATTCGAAACTGTACGGACAGTTCTGCGATCGCAGGAAACTATCAGCACAGCCCCGATTTTGTCAAATCTTCAAAAAATCATAACTAATTCAAATAAAATCCAAATTGAGTTCTGTAAAAGGCTAACTTGCTTAATTTTTTCCATACTATCCAATAAAAATAATTCCAGAATCCAAATAATAATTATTTTTCACGAAAATTTCACAATCATCAATCAATCATCAAATAACACTCAATACAACATGACACCATCCAAAGAACATACAAACAATCGTTTTAAAGTCCAAATTACATGTAAGTAAATCAATTACCATGGCTCTGATACCAGTTGTTGGGAATTATTTTACCAGGATCTTAGATCTACTCACAAGTATGTTTATTAACATCCTAAATATGAACTTTCTAAAACGATAAAATAAACACATATAAAGTTAAGAAAACCTTACATTGATGCAGTGGAATAAATGTCTCCTTCCACTCAGATCTCTAAGCCTTGATTCCTTTCTGTAGCAGAGTATAATCAAGATCTGAGCCCGAATCTCCTTCTTCTTCAAGCTTTGATCCTTCACAGTCTTTCAATCTATGATTGAGTTGCGCTTCTTGTGTGTGGGCACTTACTCTTTCACTAGGGTCACGAAAAAGATGAAGGAAAAGAGGGAGAAGTATTTCGGCCAAGGTAGAGAGTGAGGGTAGGCTCAGTTTTTCTGAAGAGAGAAATTTCTGTCAGAAAGCTAATGAAAGCATGTGTTGTGAATGAGCCATCACTTTCTATTTATAGGCAACTTACTAGGTTTAGGTTAGGATTTATTTGGCATTAAAATAATGAAAATATTAATTTGAAAAAGCCTTATAAGTGGCCGGCCATATGGTGTTAATGGGCCTCACTTAATTTTGCAATTTTATCAAATTTTATCTCTATTTTCTCAAAAATGCCAATTTTCCAATTCTAACCTTTTAAATGCCAAAACTAATTATTTAATAACTAAAATAGATTAATAAATAATATTGTCATTTAATTTAATTATTAATTAGACATATAAAGTCCATTAATAAATAAATAAACCCAGAAAACTCTTTTCCTTACAATTTCACCCCTGCTTAGTGAAAATTCATAAAATTAGACATAGTCTAACTTTAGAATTATAATTGACCAATCACGAATCAATTAATGAGTCTTACAAGCAGAATATTCTCAACTAGAATGGGGACCATGGATCTATATGCTGAGCTTCCAATAAGTGAACCAAATTTACCAAGTAAATTCCTACTTATTAATTCTTCGTTGAATCCACTCTTAGAACTTAGAATTGCACTCTCAGACTTATATAGAGCATATTGTATGTTTCACGATACCAATATACTATCTCATTTAACCATTGTTATAATCTTATTGTGATTTAAAGATCCTCTATATAGATGATTTATATCGAGATGGGATTTCTTTACCGTTCTCACCCCTTAATGTATTTTGCCCCTTAAAACACTTAGCTACCTGTAAATGGTGTTTAGTGATCTAATAATTAGTCAGTTAAACAAGAGCTCATCCATTTACTTCTATTTGCTAAGCTCGAAGGGAATCATCACTTAACTTCTATACACCAGTAGAAGCTATAGATTCCATATTTATGTTCAGCACTCCCACTCAATCATACTATCATGTTCCCAAAATATACGTATCACCCTGACCCAAAAGTAGGCTTAACTAATAAATCAAAGAACATGAATAGCACTCCTGAGTTGAGCCCAAGCATATCAGGATTTAGATTCTTTTAATCTTAAGATCAACTACTGATATTGACTTGGAAAGATATGTATAACGGTAAGTTTGTAATATCTTAACTTAGTTGCAATATCGGTCCAGTCCAATGTATACTCCATACATTCGAAACTAGTATACTTTACTAATGTCCTGGAAAGAACATAACACTTACTCCAAGTGTAAGTATACATCATCGCTGATTATCACATTAGTGTAAATCCAATAACACTGATGAAACAGGGACCAAAACTTTTGAATCATATGATCACAATCACATTCCACTGTGTTGACGATACTGTAATTGTGAATAAACATATGATCTGGATTTAACTGATTTTGTGTGTATGAATGTAATAAACATATTAAACATATTAAACCAGTAGCATGTAAAATTCATGCAAACATCAATCACTTCAAATTTCTTATATTGATAACTAATCAGATTGTAAAGAGTTTTATTTAGGGCATAAAACCTAACATATATTTCTGTTTCTTAAGCTCTGTTCTTTAATATGAAAAAAAAAATGTTAATTTCCATTTTAACTTTTAAAAAAGTCCATCTATTTGTTAGTAATAATAGTTTGGTGTTGTATAAGGGTCAGTTTTTGGATATTAATTTTAAATTTATTTTCTTTTTTGCATGCTTGTTTTGGTTACTGAAAAAATGCATGAATGAAAAGATATAACTTTACTGTTCTGATACTTTGCAGATACTTTTGGAAGATACTAAGGAATACATTAGCTATGCACCCAAGGAAGAGACTAAAGCACAAGACAAACGCCCTTTTGATCTTCTGGTATGTTAGTTTTGATTGGGAGAGAAGACTTTTTTTCACATTACCTTGAGTATCACTACATGTTGATTGGTTTGGACAGGTGATTATTAGCCCAAAGCTTCAAAAGAAAAGCAACAGGTATATAATGTGTATATTATCAGCACGTATATTATGTAATTGAAAGACTGATATCTTTCACGTATGCATCAAACATTTAATTTCATATTGTGTATCAAATTGTATATATTTCAAGATAAAATCTGCTCTATTATATTTATATATATATATTGAAGTATCACTGAACCTACCTATACTATTAATATTTTTTATCGTCAATTATATGAATTTACAAATATATATGGTTTTGTGTCCAACTAATTAAATAAATACATATATTTGTTACACAGTTTAAACAGACATTTTTGCTAATTTAAATTGTGACATTCCAGTCGCAGTTCTCCACTCATTGAAGGAAGCGTTGAAGTGCAGATAACACTCTTAAACTTCTCGGTGATCCGGAGGTGAATATCATTTTGTCATGTGATGTTTAACTTTCTATGTGTTAATTTTATACTGACTACCATAGTATTTATTTTAGTTAAGATTATTCATTATTTAGTTTTTGAAAGCTTTATTTTCACGGTTTTAACAACAATATAATGTTCCACTTAGATAGATTTTTCTATTTTTTTTTATTTTTTGTTTAAATATGAATTTGAATTAGAATTTATTTTTTGTATTAAATAAATATAAATTTATTTTCTATTTAAAAGTTATTTAAATTTTATTTAAATTACTGTTATGTTTTTATTTTTTATTTTTTTGAAGTAGCTGGATATTTTTAGTTAGGCTTATAAATATCACCAAGCAGTTTTAATTGTACAAGCTTTTATACGCATTCTTATCTCTTGGACTTGCCTCTATCAGTTGACACAAGTAAACTTGAAATATTAGACCAACATTCCTCTAGGCTTAACCTCCTAATGCTCCACACTTGGCTATCCTTCTTCCTCAGCATAGCACTTATTTGAAGACCAAAGCTTGCTATTCATCCTTGTCTGTCTATATCAATATTTCAAATTATTATTTTTTATTTTATTACTGTGTATTACATTACTCTTTTCTTTGTTTGTCGCAACACTATGAAGATTTCTTCTCCAAATTTCGGTGATGTTGCAGAAAACATATTCTCATGTATTAATTGCAGTTCAATTAAAATCATATTCGGACGAGGTAACTATAAAAAAATAAATATGTAAAATTTATACATTTTCATAAATAGAAATATATTAAAACTTATTACTAATTATTTTTATAGAAACATAAGTTGTTTGTCCAAAAAACTACGGAGCAATTATCAGCAAAAAAATAGAGAATTTAGTTGTATGTAGACCCAAAACGAACAATGAGTTCAAAGTACAATCAATTCACCATTCAAGCAGCTGAACCAATGGAAGATTAGGCAGAAGTTTCACTATACTCTTTTTAGTTTTTCTAATAATATTCCATATATTAAGTCATTTTTTAATATTTTTTTCTTCTATTTTAAGATCGCACATTTACTTTAATTTTTGTTACATAATGTTTGCTTTAAAATCTGCAAAACTTATGTCTTGTTCCTCCAAATTTTTTATAAGTAAATAATAAGTATTATTTTGTTATGACTTATATATACTTAATTTTATTTGAATACCCAATTATAATAGCACAAATATTACTTTAATAAAACAAATTATTCGTATGATCATACCTTCACACACAATCTAAATAAGAAAAACTAAAAAAAAAACTAAACTTCAACTAAAATTAATATTTACGTGCCTCGGCACGTAACTCCTAACTAGTATATATATATATATATAAATAAACAACACAAATACAAAGAATAGTGTGACTTTTTTATTAAGAATATCCATGAAAAGGTCAACTCGATAAAAATTATTGGGCGGGTTATACTTTTTTTTTTTATTGAACGGACTAAAATTAGATATTTGCAACCTCACATTTATATATACTATAAACTGACTAAATCGACCGATGTAGACTCTTAATTACTGCCGAAATTTTCCTAGACGACCGCACCTCATCCATTCCATATTTTCTCAATATTTTCTTCCTTTTTTTTCTTTTAATTTATTTTTAAATTTACAATGTTGAAGAAATCAGCATATTAGCTTTTTTTCAAATGTATTTAGCAATTTAATAATAAGAGACCATAATAAATTTCTTTAAATAAAAATTATTCTCAAAAGCAAAATAACTTTATAAATAATTACAAAGAAAAATGTTTGTATCACTACCAAAAATACTACTTTTAGTGGTATTTTTTACTTTTAGTCAAAACAAAATTACTTGTTATTAAAAAGTATTTTCTAGTCAAAAAAAAAAATTGACAACTATGCGAGTCATTGTAAACGACTCTCTACTTTTTTGTTAAGTTGTAATTTTTCGTTTATTTTTAGAATTTGTAATTTTTTGGTTAATGTGGTCAGGTGGACTTATGCTAACTTAATTGCTAGTATGGTAAATCTTTCTTCAATACCGGTTGCTATCTTTTGTAATAACCATAAAATCTAATTTTTTTCTATCTATAAAATGCCTTTTTTTCAAAAAAAGAAACTGTTATAGCAAAGTTATTTGTGAATACAGGTATTTTAAAGATCACACATTGCAACACATGCTCTGTCTTGTTTTTGCATTATAAGTCTTTTCCATCAAAATATTCACGAGAAAATAATACAAAAATTTAAAAATATGATATTCTTAACTTTCATAATAAAAGTATAAGTATGACATAAAAAATCTCATAAAAATGTAAAAAAAAAAAAGTCTATAATCTCAAATTATTATTTAATTATACTATAAAAAAGTTAATTCTTAAATTGTTTCCAATAATTTCTACTTTTAAAAATTAACCACACATAACATATTTTTTTTTAGTTAATTAGGATTTTTGCCCCCTAAACTTTGACATATACCAAATCATGCCCCTGAACTTTTTAGGTCGTTAAAAATGCCCCCTGAACTATTGAGATTGTTGGATTTAAGGACTTTTGTCTAATTTCATTCAATTTTACTATTTCAGTGATTGTTTATGTACTAAACCATGCTCCCCAGACTTTGATACCTACCAAATCATGCTCCTCGAACTTTGACATGTACTAATTTATGACCTCTGAACTTTCATCCATATTAGAATTTTTTACTGAAATTGGAAAAAAGTCCTTAAATCCAACAATTTCAATAATTCAGAGGACATTTTTAACGACCTTAAAAGTTCAGAGGCCAAAAATCCTAATTAACTTATTTTTTTTGTAAGGACCACACATAACACATTAGAATCAAATATTAGGGATTTGTCTATCGATAAATTACAATAACATATAGAATAAATGGATGATTCCAAAAAAATACAGAAATAACAAAAAAATTTATAAAAATACGGTTGTACGGAATTTAAATATTTTTACGATTTTATAATTTTATTTACATAAAATACAGTATTTTGATATATTTTTATGTTGTACTCTTATTAATTTTTTGTTATTTATATGTTATTTTTTTGTTATTGTTTGATATTTTTTTTTAATGTTATATTTTTATTACTTTCATGTAATTTTCTTATTATTTTTGTGTTGTTTTATAAAACACCGTAAAAATATAAAAAAAAAAATTAACATAAAAAATATAAAAAATTTACAAAAAAAAATAATATTTTATGCACTTATCCCTATAATAAAAGTGAAAATTACATGAAATATGGGATTTCATAACAAAGTTAGAAAAATATGGCATTTTTAGGTTTGCCACTTTTCTATGGCATTTTTTCACATTTAAGTTTTTTATGGTATTTGATATGCCATATTTTTATAAACTTATTATCCAATCCCATATTTTATGTTTTTGTTTTTAGCTTAATTAGTTTTATTTATTTTTTTTAATATATTTTACACTTACATTTTAGGGTTTCTTTTTATTTGAAAAATTTACACCAAATACTCATTTTTTTTTTCAAACATTACATTTTTAATTTGACAAGGACATTTTACTTTTATACTTTTATTAATTTTTTTTTTCTTTTTTACTTATTGAAACTTCAAAAAGTTTTTTTTTTTGTCTTTTTTATATATTTTTTAGTCAATTTTAGCTCTCTTTTTTCTTTTCAACTTTTAAGTCAGTTGCTACTTTTTTTTTTCTTTCTTTCGCTTATCTCTCTCTATTTTTTTTTTCTAATTTCTCTTTGTGTCTCTCTTTTTTTTTTTCAATTTTTTTTCTCAACCTAATTTTTTTCTCTTAATATATATAATAAGTGTACATTTTTATATTTCATTTTTTTTTTTTACAAAAAATTAAACTTGTTTTTTTATTTAAACTACTATTTTTTTTTTTGTTAAAAACTAATTACTCCATTAAAAACAACAGAAAAAAAAACTAGTTTCATCAATATCATCCTGAAAAAAAAAACAATATAAAAAATCATAATCTAAAAAGAATCCAAACTTTAAAAACTAGTTTCATCAACATTGAAAGAAACTAATAATTTCATTTAAAGAATACAAAAAATAGTTTCATCAACAAGATAATGAAAAAAATTACAATCTAAAGACGATACTAACTTTAAAAACCAGTTTCATCAATATTAAAATAAACGAATTATTTCATTAAAAGAGGCAAAAGAAATAGTTTTATCAATAACATAATAAAAAATACACAATGCCTAATAACTAAACTTTTACAAATTAACGATACTAAATTTAAAAACCAGTTTCGAACATATAAAATTTATATCAATACTTAATAATCAAACTTCTAACTTCATTCTTTATTTTGGCATTTAATTTTTTATTTGCTTGCTCAAAAATTAGAGTTAATTTAAACATACAATATGCAGCAAATATAGCAAAGAGAATCACAAATTAAAATCAAAGAGAAAAAAAAGAAACAAAGAAAATTAAAGAGACAAAAGTGCAATAAAAACCATAAAAGAATAACAAAAAAAAAAATGAAGGAATGTGAGAAACCAAATAGTAAAACAACCAAAATAAAAACAAACAAATAAAAAACCAAGCGCTTTCTTGAGATAAATTAATAAAAAATTGAATAAAACTCAATTATGAACAACAATAAAAAAAATTAATTACTTAAAAAAACCAGCTTATGAAAATAATAAAATAATATGTATGCGAAATCGATTAATTAAAAATAAAATAAAAATTATTGTTCAAATATCATACAATAATAAAACCGGTTTTATACAAACGAAAAAATATATAATAATATCATAAAAATTGAGCAACCCCATTACAGAATAGTTAAAACATGTGAAACCAGTTTCGACAAGTGAAATCAGTTTTGACGTTATAAAAAATCATAACAAAATACAAATGTTAATAATAAAGTTAATTGAAACGAGTTTCATCAGACAATCAAATAAAAACATACACACACACAAATATACAAAAAAAAAAAAAATACTAATCACAAATATAATCAAAACAACACATAATGCCTACCAATAATTTAATAACAAAATATAAGTGTAAGTTTCCAACCTAGAAACAAAATAATAAAAAAGTAACTTGAAAAAAAATTCTAATAACATAATGAAACTATTTTTTTTATTCTTTTAATGAAATTAATAGTTTCTTTCAATGTTGATGAAACTGATTTTTAAAGTTTATATTATCTTTAGATTATAATTTTTTATATTGTTTTTTCTTCGGTGATGATGTTGATGAAACCGGTTTTTTTTTTTTTTTTTTCTGTTGCTTTTAATGAAATAATTAGTTTTTAACAAAAAAAAACAAAGAAAAAAAATAGTAGTTTAAATAAAAAAAAAAACAAGTTTAATTTCTGTAAAAAAAAAATAATATCTATAGTTGAGATCATTTTTTATTTATTTTAGTATTTTATTTTTTTAAAAAAGAAAAAATAAATAAAAAGAAACACAAATTTTAAGTTTTTTATGGCATTACTCAAGACTTTTTCCCATATTTGTAAGTTTTTTTAAAAAATGCCATATTTAGTGTATTAAGTTTTTATGCCATATATATCAAAACTTATCTTTATTTTCCCATATTTTTGTAAATAGCCCCTTGCTTACGCTCTTCAAAATAAAATTTGCTTTTATTAACTTTTTTGGGCTTGTTTTTTTAGTGCAACTATAACTAATTAAAATGGGCTTTCACATCAATGGTAAATTTGGGCTTTTTCTTCTTTTCTCTTTTCAATTTGATCATTATAAGAAGCATCCCCTTTTATAATAACCATAATTTAATTTATTTATTGATAATTGATCAATAAAAAAATAAAAAATTGAATCAATTTAAATATATTATTAGTTAGTAGTAGGGTATCAATATTTGAGTTCATATATGATTGAGATGGGTTTGGTACCTAAAAAACTCATAACATCATTTGTAGTGTTTCTTAAAATCATTCTAAAATTTTGAGGTCATGGACCCTACTTTGCCTCCAAATTTCAAATTGTACTTAATTGAAACACAGAGCAAAAGAAAGATGGCCCAACCCAACCATTCTCACTTCACCACTAACCACAAATTAAATTAAAAAAAAATACAATAAAATAAAAAAAAAAATAATTAAAGCTAAATTGACCATTCCTTTGCTCCATGAGCTAGCCACTATAACACTTATTCGAGTTTCCTCATCTTCTATAAGAGTATCTCCCGCGATATTATTTATTTATTTTTTAATTTTTTAATTTTTATAATTTAAAATAATTTTTTTTATATATATTTTTACAGAATTCTACATAGAAACTCCTTTAGCAACTAACTGAGCAACTTAAATCACAATTAAAATTCACATAACAATCCACATAAAAACCACAGAAAAAACCATCAGAACAACTCAAACTATAAATTTTTTTAAAAAAATAAAAAGATAGTATATGGAGTAATTTTTCTTATTTTTTTAGCTAAAATAACTAAAAAAATTAGAATAGGGAAATATTTTTATTGTTGTTGCTCTAACCATATTCTTTATCATAATTAGTATTTGATTATTTTAATTATAATTTATAATTTAAATTTATTAAATTTAAATTAATTTATAAAATAATAGAAAAATAATGGTGTGTTCCATTAAAATACTATTAAAAAAGTTAGCAAGGAAATAGAAACCTCTCTATCCATTTTTTATTATAGAGATTAATTTTTTATATGATTAGAGCTTATTTTTGTAAATCTCACTCTCTATTTTAATTTAGAGAGCATGGTTGGAAATGTTTTAATCATTTGAGTAATATGTTATATATGCGATGTAAGATTGAAACTTTTGTTTTATTAAATGATAAATTAGACCTTATATTTTTTAAAATAATATATAATAATACTTTGAATTGATTTTTTGTCAAAATAAAATTTAATAATAACACAATCTAGAGATGTTATGACAAAATTATGTATACTTTATGTATCTATTTGTACTAAAAATTATATTTGAGTTGGTTATACTAAAAAATATTAAAAATTGAGCTCAACATACCATTTTTAAAAATAAAGAATCTAATTTATTATTTAATAAAATAATAAATCTAATCATGATATAAAATAGTATTAACCCATTTTTATAAATTATAACCCTTCAAGGATTTAAACTCATACCAAAATTATATTTAACACCTTAACTATTGTAACTAAACGTTTTATTGCTATATAATACTATAAAAATACAAATTTGTAACAATATGGTTGCTCAAGTAAATTAAATACAATGATTTTTTTTTCTTTCTTTCCATTATATGTAATAAAGAATATCCTTTATTCTTTAACCAAATTACATACATAATTATGTGTGCATATAATTTGTTTGAACAAGTTGTAGCTGCTGAGATATGATAGTAGAATTGTCATTTTCTAATGGTACCCACTCCCAATCCATATCATTGTAGCTTTTTTGTGATGGAGATGCCAAGTTGGGCAAATCACTTTCTCTAATGCTATTTATCTTCATTTATTGGTCTATACCCACCTAGGCAGGTAATGTAATCAAAAAAGAAACCCAATTAATTTTACTTTTTTATCACTAATCATTCATAGCTAATTATGACCACTTATCCTTTTCATTTTTTTTAACATAATAAAAAAAAATTAAGATTACAAAGGTAACTATGTTAACCAATAAGATAGTTTTTTCCATTCAAAAAAATTTGTTATCTAACTTAAGAGTATACTTGTGATTTAAAAATATAAGGTTTTTTTTTTTCTTATTTATACTACTGTAGCTAATAGAAAAAAGTGATTTGAAACTTCAACATCTTCTCCTTTGACTGTGACAAATTTTTGACAACCAGAGCTACTGAACTTCGACTCAAGAGAATGATTGATAGAGGAAGAAGAAGTTAGGTTGCAATTTATGTTACAATTTGGGTTGCAAAGAAGGCATAGTTAAGATTGATTGCGATATGGTTTAATGGTTATTCAGGGTTTGTAATTTGCGATTTAGTATGATTGAGATTAGGAGTGAGCAACATTCAAACTAATTCAATTAAACCGAGTCAATTCAATCTAATCTAATTACAAAAAATTAGATACCAATTATAATTGGATTGAATTGGATATTAAAAGTTTGATTCTAATTGGATTCGATTAGTTATTGGATGTCAATCTCAAAATCTAATTACAAACAGATCAAATCTAATTAAATTTATATATATTAAAAAATTATTTGTATTTTAAAAAATTTACATGAAAAATTAGAAAAGTAACTTTTATTACAATTTTATCTCTACAAAGGTAGAATAACCTTTATACCTCTTTTTTTTTTTTCTTTATTTACCAAAATATCTCTTGTACACATAAATTTTTTATGATGATGTCATTATACTACAATGACACTCCAATTATTTTCCTTATCTTTTATATACACGTCCTCTATTTTATTTTCACTTTTCATTTTTAACTTTTCATTTCAGTTTCATTTTAAATTATTTCTCAACGATCAAAATCAATTTTCTCTCCAAAAAATTGCTCCTCATGATCTCCAACTGTCATTGAAGCTCCACTCAACGATTTATCTTTCTATTTTTTTCTTCCAAATTATGTGTAAATGGATGTGACCTAAGAAGTCCATTTGTAAAAGTTCTAAACTTGCAACAATTAATGTTAAATTATTGTTGAACAAAGGGATATGGAAACTAACTATAGTTAAAGATGATGACTCAAATGAAGATTTTGTTCAACCACCAACAAAATCCATCACGGTCCTTTGAAGAAAAAATTGTAGAGAAAAGAGTTCGATTCAAGAAGTTAAGATGGGAAAGAAGCATGCAGATCAAATTCTCAAGGTTTAATTTCAGTTTCTTTTTGGGTTTTCCCTAATTTTGGAATGTTGTCTCTATTTTGTTTAGTGTTAGAGATCGTGAAGAAAGACATTCAACAAGAAGGACATTCGGGCTCAGATCTTGATAATACTCTGCGACAGAAATGATGTAAGGGTTAGAGATCTGAGTGAAAAGAGACATATTATTCCGCTGCACCCAATGTAAGGTTTCTCATACTTCATATGTGTTTATTTATTGTAACGCCCTTACTTACGTAAAATAAGATGCCATAAATAAACTGGCGTTAAGATACTAATGTTGTCTTTATTAAAAAAAATAACACTTTTTAAAACATGGGTACCCAATTGAAAATAAAGTATTACCACTTAGGGAAAAGTAACAGAAAATTTAAACGACATCATCCTCGATAAGTTTAATAAATTAAAAAAAACTTTCAGCGGAAGATGGCCAAGACCACACGCAGTTACATGATCACACGAGATACACCCAATGCTGCCCAGACTCAACTTGTCACCGAAAGCTTACAGGCTTACTTATCTGCACATAGGGGGTAAATAAGGGGTGAGCTGCAAAGCCCAGTAAGGAAAAACAAAATACTATGTACCAGCATTCACACATCATAGCACAAACATATACATCAAACATACAACAACCTAATCATAAGTATAAATAGAGGCAGCCACACAAATACTGAAATACCACACACTCACACTCACAATCACACTCCAGCTTCCATACAAATCTGGAGTGTCTTACGTTCTTAACCAGAACGCAGTACCAATAACCAGTGCACCCTTACGTACACTGCCTCACTTAACACATCACCATACATGTGTGGTTTCCAACCACTTCCAAGTACCTGGAACATGATTAAACAGCCATATACAATTCATCGATAAAACACTATTTCACTGAAACTATCACATTCCACAGTTTCAATACAATTTATTCAAGCAGTCATACTAGATACTCAAACCATATAAAAAGCAAGTATAAAGTATAATTATTTTTCCTTACCTCAACTCCGCTGTAATTAACTCCTACGATACCTTCTAGGCCCTATAACAATTAGTGAAACCCTTAGTCCACCAATAAACTCAATATATTTATTACTCTTACTGTACAGCAAGTTTAGCCTAGAATTTGACTCATAAAACGTTTGAATTAGAAGTCCTACTGTTCACAAAGTTTTTAGTTGATTGAAAGACCTTTCTAACGGTATAAAGATCATCAAAATCGGAGCTATAACCTAGGAGTTATGCATGTTTTCTCAAAACAGTTTCTTTAAAATTCTGGATCACGCCGATTTCTGAATACAACCTAAAAATAAATGTTTTAAAAATAGTTGCACCCCGATCTAGACAATACTTTCTTCATAAAAAATGTAGCTATTTTTTCTAAGCTTTAAAACGAGATAAAGATCTTTTAAAATGGATCAAAAGTGAGAGAGATATTGAATTTTTATTGAAGACACTTTTTCTGAAACAAAACTTAAAACGAAATACCATAATCGAGTAAAGATCCTAACTTTTGACTGGTAAGAACTCCGAACTAGGGAAAGGTTTCTTCAAAGAAAATATGGATTATTGAATTATCTTTCTAAAAGTACAAGAATCGCTGTAAAATAATAGATATCGAGAGAGATATCACACTTTTACTAAGGCAATATCGGAAAGAAATTTTAAAAAACTGTAAATCGACAGTCAGTGTAAAACATGAATTTTTTGACATCGAAATAATCAGAATTAGGAAAGAGTTTCTTCATAAAAAATATAGATCATTAAATTATCTTTAAAACGGTACCTAGATCACTGAAAACGGACCTATGGGGAGAGAGATATGATAGTTTTATGAAAGCCTGTTTCTCTGAAAACGAAAATAAAAACAACTACGAATTTTACCTGAAGATTTCGAAGACACGGAACGATGATCGGTTGATTGCTGACCCCGAAGCTCTTAAGATTAAAACAATTGATTTGGTTCAATAGAGAGGATAAAAAAAAATTGAGAGATGGTGAGAATAAAGGAATACGATACTATCTGGCTGCTAGGGTTCTAGAGTATATACGTATATAACATATCGTATAATAGGTTTAAATTTAAAAATAAAAATCTAACTAATCAGATAAAATTATGCTGATTTAAATTTAAATTTTAAATTTTAAACTAACTAAATTTATTTATCTCACTATTTAATATATATATCTTTTTTTTTTCTAGTCACACACGCACCACAACAACAACAACAATAAAAATATTTATAATAATAATAATAATAATAATAATAATAATAATAATAACAATATAATTGTATCACACTTAATATACCAAATACCAATATATGTATATAAACTGGATATTACATTTATAATCGTTTTAGAAGTTCATATTTAAGGTGTTAATCAACATAGTTGTGAGTAAATCTAAGATCCTAGTAAAATAATTTTCAACAATTATCCCATTAGCCCGAGTACATCTTTCTCATGGTACTCAAGGTCATATACTCCGAGGACTAAGGGAATGACCATGTTGGCTATAACCCAATGGTAATAGGCCTAGTAATTCCAATCATCATCGTGATACACCATTATTCTTCTCAACATAGCTACAAGTACAATAAGGACATGCAACAAAGAAAAACTTTATTAGTCATTATGTCAACAAAGCTAATGGGTAACACAACCAACTTACAACATAGCAAGAGGCACTCGGCCCATGTCGTACACTTATGGTGTTGTTAGCTCTAAGAATTAGGTGTTTCATTACCTTCTCTCAAACTCACGAGCAATTAACAATCCACAAAAATAGCAAAATTCTCTTGAAGAATCGGACCACAACAACCTCCAAGAATCATTGGAGATATTTTCCAATCCAATGCGGGTTAAAGCTTAACTCAATGTCTCGCCCCCTAAAGAGGGGTGCACCACTCCCTTCTCCATATAAAGGGTCAAGCATAGTCTTGAGAGGGGATCTAAAATTTTATCAGCATAAATTCTGCCATTTTTACTCTTTGCATTCAAGAAACTCTCTAAGCAATTCTAGTGTTCATTTACTTATTACTATTGCATTTTTGGTATTATATTCTCACTTGTTGCGACTTTGCGTCAGTTGACTAACCAATCAACAAAAACAAATAAAATAAAAATTATATTTTTATTTCCATTCAATTCAACTTTATTATCTCCAACTAAACACAATTTAAATTCTTAGTCGATCATACACATACAACATATAGTCAGAAGCGAATTGTGATAACTTTTGTTTTTACCATACAAGCCGAAAGAAGAAAAGAGAAATGATGAAAGTTCGCCCAAAAAAAGCGAGTGAGCCAAGAATCAAGATATGCCATTACTCTTTTCTGATATATTTTATGTTTAGAATTGTTACCGTGGGTTTTTGAAGGAATTTAATAAAATAAAATTTAAAAGTTAATTAACTGTAAGTCTCATATAAGAGAGATAATATAGAGGTTTAAATTATCTTAATTGGATGAGACAAGATAAGACTTCAAATAAAAGGTCAACAACTCATGCTAACTTACGTGCGTATATACCTAAAGTAGAATTTTCCCCTTAATTACAAACTACTTAAAGGAGTGACCAAATATTAGTTAGTTGTTTTACAATCAAGGAATATGTATGTTCAAAAAAGGAATTAATATGTAAACTAGACTCTTCTTAAAAAATTACTTTTTTTTTTTTACCTTATTCAATTCTAACTCAATCCCTGCCGTTTATCTTAAACCACTTTAACAATAGAGATAAAAATAACTATCATTCATCACGTATACTTTTTTATCAAATAATAAAGGTACATAAAAATGTTGAGTAATTTTATATGTAACAAATATTGTTTTAAATGGATTTTAAATATTATAATTTCAGTAAAAAGAAGACATTAAAGAAGACGGAATAATAGACGAGAATATCGTTAACTAATTGTGAGGCATTACATATAGAAGGTGTTGGGTACCACTCATGCTCAAGATTAATATAAAAGTGTCATAAAATTGTTTTTATACTAAATATAATATTGTTATTGGACACTAATACTTTTTATAGGTAGCGCTCACAATTAGTTAGTGATATTTTCTAAAAATTATTTTTTAAGTTATATGAGACTCGATACTTAATTACATCAATAGCGGTATGACACTGAAAAGAATACTAAGCACTTTCAATAATTTTCTACTAAATATAACTCAACTTTTACATCTCTCAGAGATGGTCTTACATTAATATTATTTTTTTGAATATAATATTATGAAAAATGCTAAAGGGTACTTATAGTAACTAACACTTTTATGAGGTGTAATATATTGGTACAATTTAATATTAGGTCCCACTTGTTTTACTTTAATAAATATTATAAATAATTACTACCAATTAGAAGACAATACTTAATCACAATACTAGGCACAGTAACTGTCTCAAGCTCTCCTCTAATTAGGCATATCCAGATCCGATCCAATCATATATTGGATGTTAGATTTTACCATCCGATCCGATCCAATTAATTTCCACCATCCAATCGATCCTATCCATTGGATGTATTTCATATATATTTACTTGTTTAATTTGAATTTATCCAATATTTTAGACCTAGTATTTTTTGGATCTGATCGGATCCATTTAATATTTTAGGTCCAGTATGTATTGGATTGGACTGGATTCATCCAATCCAAAAAAAAAACAGTAAAATTTTAATGTTAATTTTCATATATACATATAAATTTGACGTATAACAATATAAAATCTAGTTACTCATTCAAACTAAAAGAAAATACTAATTAGTTTTATTGGATTTTAGATGTATTGGATTTTTAGACACTTCATCCACCATTCGATCCGATCCAATTAGATATTCAAAAATAACATCTAATTCGATCCAATCACAATTAGATATCTAATGTTTAGCGGTCGGTTATAATTGAATCGATCGACTCTTATTGGATTAGATCGATTTATGCACACCCCTATCTCTAATATTAAGGTATTAGTGTGGAGCTATTTTTTCTTGAAAAAAGACATTAATAAATAAACGTCATCATATAATTATACACTGCACCTTTTTATATACAAAATTAATTAATTAATTTTCTTTAGTATAAATGCGTACGGATAGAGACCCCGCCATTTGTTGTCAAATGAAATGCGTGGTTACCATTCAACCAAGTGGGACCCATTCACATTTTAATGTTATAGATTTCTTCCTCTCAAGTGATTCTTTATATATATAAAAAAAAATTAGAATTTTACGGAGTTGGGTTTTATGGCGTAATATTTATATACACTAGACAAAACAAAAGCACAAAAATGGTCAATTTTGGTCCTCAAAAAAACCACTAATGAGGGTTGGTCTACATGGACTAAAATGGTATATTCTCGTTGCATTATTTTGCCAATTTGTAATGTAATGATCAATACAAAGAAAGAAAATGAATTGATATTTGTTTGTTGAATAAAATAAGTAAGAGAAAAGTCCAAAGATGAAGAAGAAAGGAGATGACATTGGCATCTGACAAATGACAAACCAGCTACTTTCAAAATGTAACACACCATTGGAGCGTCTACTTAACTTCCTCTAACAGAGCGCGTGGGATACCAAATTTTATTTTAACTATACTCACTTGCTTGCCCTTCAATGAAAGTTGAAAGCTTTCCATTTTTACATGGCTTACCTCATCACATCATCCTTAATTTCTCACTAACTCAATCATTAGCCGCAACCCAAAATAACCAAATACCAAATCTCAATTCATTTTTTTCTTCTTACATTTCTCTACAACTCTTATCTTCTTCTTTATCTAAATCTACCTTCTTGTTCCTGATTGGGGTTCTTCTGCAACTGGGTATTTTCTTTTTCTTTCCTTCTTTTGTTTTTGGTTGGTTTAATGTAATGAAGCAAATAATAAAAAAGTTTCATACTTTATGGTTTTTTGGTTTTGTCTTCAATTTGTTTTTTTCTTTTTTAGAAAAGTCTTCAGTTTTTGTTTTTGGTGATTTGATGTGATTTTTTTTTAATATTTTATTTTTGGAGAGTTGGGCATTCTACACTTGTTATGTTAAGTTTGTTATTTTCAGCATATATTTTGAGTTTTGTTTGGCTTGTTTAAATCTAGGATTTCCATGGCCAATGATTTTGTCCCATTTTTGCATTCTTGAGGGATAAAATGTAAGATGAACTTTGTATTTATTGAATATTACTAAGCAGATTAGATTGATTTCTTGACAACTTTATGGTGCTAGTGTTCTCTGATTTTTGTTAAAAACTCATGTATCCAAATTTGTTTCAATCTTTTGATATGTGAAATAGTGCCCAAATAGGTGCTGGTGTTGCCTTCTATATGTGATCTCAGAACAAGTTTGAGTCCTTGGAATTTCCTAGGTTGCCACCTCCAATTGGAGATATATAATATTATCTTATCTTTTTAATTAATACTGCATTTACTTAAACAAGGCCTAAATGTGATTGTGATCTCAATTTGCTGATTGATGATGTTTGTTTTTGACATAGTGATCTTGAAGACACTATTTCTTCTTTTGGTGATTGGACTTTTGAGGCAATTTGGTTTGTTTTTTTATGAGATAATTGTGGCTCTTATGAGCAGAAAAAGTCAATGTCATTTCGGATTAGAACTTAATTATTTTGATTTAATGATGACTGTAGGATCATTTTCTGCAGTGTGGTGGTGCACTCCTAGTTTAAGAAAAATTAATCAATTGAGTAGGAACAATAAGGGTCTATAATCATATATATTTTCTTTCATATTAACATTGAATAATTATAAACTATTGTCATTTTCTGTTTGCAGGAAATACTACTTCATTTGATGGATTGGATTATTAGGCAGAGTTCCTTTAAACTAAGCAAAAGTTGTTGAAGTACACCAATATGGCCACACCAGAGAAGCAACTGCAGCCAATTTGATTTGTCAAAATGTGAATTTTTGTTTCTTTTAGGAGAAAAAAGAGTATGGATTGAAACTAAATCAGGAGAGGATATTATTCAGCTCGGGTTTCATCTACCGCCATGAGTCATCAAAGTATTGTTTCAATGACACAAGGAGAGGCTTCCAAAGAAGTCTCAAGCTCATATTGCATTCCTTTATGTCCAGGGCAGAGTTTATTGGGTGGTGAATGTTCATCTTCACTTTCATCGCCGTTCATACGCACACAGTCTCTTAGTTCTCCTATACATCCTCCTAAGTACAGTTTTGGATCTAGTTCTAGTAGTACTCCTATGTCTCCTGGTTCTCATGTTGAGCATACTAAGAGTTCATTTTCGCGGTCTTCTGTCTTCTGCACTAGTTTATACCAGTCTTCAATGAGCTCAGAAACACAAAGGCATCTTGGGAATTTGCCTTTTCTTCCACCTCCATCGTGTAACCAGTCGGTTTCTGCTGTTGCATCAACAAGTTCTCCATTGCTTTTCAGTGGAGATTTAAGCAATCAATTTGATGAGGACCAATCTGATTCAGCAGAAGCTCTCATGAAAGACTTTCTTAATTTATCTGGGGATGCATCTCATCATTCTCACAGTAACTTTCATGGTCTGAGCTGTGCAAGTGATAGTGTAGCATTCACTGATAACTTGGAATTGCAATATTTGACTGATGAACTTGACTTTGGTATCTCTGACCACGCAGAAACTCCCAGAGTTGATGTAAGTTCATTATGATACTATTATTTCTATTAGGGGTTCAAGCTGCATTGCCTTTACTTGCTGTAACCTTTTGAATATTGATTTCTTCTGTTCATTCAGGAAATATATGAGACTTCACCAAAACCATCCATAGGATTGATGTCTGATGACGGTTTTCGCTCAACGGCTCCACCTGTAGACGCCCTTTTAAACGTCCCATCTCCTGGACCTGCTGCTCTACATAAACCCCGAATGCGATGGACGCCTGAACTCCACGAGCGATTTGTAGAGGCTGTTAACAAGCTTGATGGAGCTGAAAGTAAGTAACCAAATTCTCCTTTTTGTATTGACATGGCGATGGGGATGCTAAAACTTCTTACTTTACCTTGCTTTTTGAATGTAGAGGCTACTCCAAAGGGTGTATTAAAGGTTATGAAAGTTGAAGGCTTAACAATTTACCATGTTAAAAGTCACTTACAGGTAATGAAATTTGATTCTTACTTTACTTGGTTGAGTATGGTTGGTGATGGAATTAACAGCTAATCCTTTTTATTATTGTAGAAATACCGACTTGCCAAGTATATCCCAGAGAAAAAGGAAGGTAAGGAAGACATGATGGTTTTTGGTCATTACTAAAAATGTCTCAAATGAATGAGTTTAACATAAACTTTGTCACCACAGAGAAGAAGGATTCTGCTGGCCTTGAAGAAAAGAAAACACCATTAAGTAGCTTCGAAATCGATAGCAAGAGAAAAGGGTCAGCATTGTCCTTCCTGTGTTTTATATTAAACCAATCATTGTCTTCTATTAAGAATGAAAATCCAAGCTCTCTTCCCTTTTTTTTTTTACAGGAGTATTCAAATCACCGAGGCTCTTCGAATGCAAATGGAAGTTCAGAAACAATTACATGAGCAGCTTGAGGTTCAAAGGGCTCTTCAATTGCGCATAGAGGAGCACGCGAGATACTTGCAAAAGATCTTAGAAGAACAGCAGAAAGCTGGTAGTGCCTTGGTTTCCTCTCAAGCTTTGTCATCATTGAGTAGCCCGAGCTGTGAAGAGTCTCACCAACAGCCTTCCCCTTGTGCTGTTGTATCATCAAGCCAACAACTAGACTCTAAAACCGACTCTGCATCGTCCTCTCCCCCATTCAACAAGCACAAATCTACTCAAAGTAGTCATGATTGTGATCCAAAACAAAGTAACAAACGAATCCGTCTTCATGATGATGATGATGATTGTTGAAAATTCTCAATTGTATGTTATGTGAGCTTTTTGTATATCATTGAGTTAGCCAAATTTGTAGTATATTTGTTTTAGTTTTGGTATTAGTTTTTGACTCTTTAAGCAATTTGATTGATAGATATGAAAAACTGTTATCTTATCTTTCGTTTCAAACAACCTCTCCTCACCTCTATTAATGCATTGTAAAGTTTTATATGCATTTTTCTTATTACATGGTTTTTCAATTAATGAATATCATTTTTTTGTATATTTTATATTATTTAAGACCGAAACAAACTACCTTTCAAAAAAAAAAAAAAGACTGAAACAAACCACACTAATATAATTAGCCTAATGAATATGCTATTATTAGTATTATCTTCTTCCCCATCAGAGAAAATACTTTAAAAAGATGGTGTATTTTTGGAATATCATAACCCTCTCTACAATTTCCAATGGCTTCAGGTCAGTATTTTTGCTCATCTTTTATCATCTTGTTCTTTAATTTAGCAAAGGTTCTATAGATTTATGATTTAGAGTTTTTTTTATGTTAAAGTACTTTTAACAATATATTTAGATCTGTCATATATATTTTTTTGAATTTTATAAATACTAACATTATAAACCAAAGAAGGAGACTGTTATATGAGAAAGTATTAGAGTGAGTGTGCATTTGAAGTGTACCCTATATGGTGGGTCTAATGAAATGTTTAGTGGGCAATATGAATACTTTTGAAAGGGTGAGTTTTAAATTCCCACTTGTCAAACCCCTCCCCTTACCCCCACAAAGCTTATAACAAAAAATATTCTTTTTACACGTTTTTCTTTTAATCAAATTCACTTAACTTCTTTTGCCTTTTTACATCTTTTATGCTACATTTGCTTACATGTTCTTCATACAATGTTATCTAGAAAATAATCAAAACTCATAATAATACATTTTAAAAGTAACCAAAAACACAGTGAGGGTAGCAGATGATTATAACGTTATTAATATAATTGAATAAAAAATCTCTCAGTTATTCAGGCGCAGAAGTTCTAGCTCTAATAATAGTTGCATTTAATTGGTTGTTGGAATTGGATTTCCTCTTATTTCTTTTGAGCCTAGTTATTTAGATTTGATCTTTGCATTTTTTAAGAGATTTTCTTTCTGTAATAATTTAGGCTCTCTATTTAATGTATTTTTTAATTTACTGTCTAATTTTTCTAAGACGTCCCTTATTCATGCAAATTATTCGGCCAATATAACTACTCACGAATTAGCTGCGCATAAACTTAGAGTAGATATGGTGAGCTAATTTGGATGGAAGATCTTCTGATATATATATAGAACACTTCTAAATGATTATTATTTATTGATGGGTACTAAATAGATTTAACTATAAATATTAATTTTAAAAATATTAAACTATTAGATTTTGGCCTAATATCGAATAATAAAAGAAAATTTTCAATTTCTATACTTAATTTTGCTACTTAATTAAAAAAATATTAAAAAATACTTCTTTTTACACTATATAAAATATGTTTATATAAAAAATATTTAAGTCAAATTCAATATTTTTTTTATTATTTTTTTTTTTCAATTGATGGAACAACCCCAACCTATATAATGTAAAAATGAGAAAATTTTCTAATTAAATAGAAAAATTAATCATAAAAACTTAAAATTTTCTAATATTATCTACTCATAGGTAAGACCCATCAAGAGTGTACCCACATATAATATATATGTCATGTAAATTCAATTACACTAAATATGATACTTTTTTTAAAAAAATATAGAGTAAATTATCATAAATAATAAGGAATACCATAAAAAACTTAAAAATTTATATAAATTTTACTTCTATATAATCAAAACTAATTTTTTGAAAACTACATAAACTAATTTCTTGATAAATGATATTTGGTAATTTTTGCTCTGACCGATCATCGCTATGGGTTGATTATCGGTCACTTTTTGTCAGAGGTGGAGCTGGTGAACGAAAGTGAATAGGTGTAGTTGTTGAGGGGTGGTAGAGTTAGGGTTTGATAAAGAAGAATAAATGAAATTTTTTATTTTTCTAAAATTATTTATCTAAATATTAAATATGGGCTTTAAAAATTGAATTTATTAAAAAATACCATAAAATAGCTAAAAAAAGTCATAAAAATAGTCAAACTTATTATAGCTGTCAGTAAAAAAAAATGAAACCCATATTTTCTTGAAACAAAGATTGCCACTTTCATTAAAGCAAATCAGCTAACAAAATAGCTTCCAAACTAGAAGGGACATACCCCCTACTAGAAATACAATCAGGACATGAAATAGAAGAATGAGCTAACTAGTTAGCCGCTTGGTTCCCAGATCGTTTAACAAACTGAACTGAAATATGAAAAATATAAAAGGACCGTATAAGATTAATACAATCCAAAATAATAAGACCAAGAGGAGAAAGAATTTGGCTCTTGCTATTGATAGCATTAACCAACACAAGACAATCTGACTCCATAATCACCGCTGTAGGACAAAAGTCCTCAGCAATCCTGCCTTCTTCCTAGCTTGATTTAACCCAACTCAAAGCCTCTTTCATTGACAACGCCTCAGCAACAACATGATCAATTTCACCTCAAAGTTTGACAGCAGCAGCAGCAGCAAAACACAACCCAGCATGATCTCTAGCAATCCAATTGAACAAAGCTCTGGGGCCACATGGTGCCTTTGGAGTGGTGTAAAAGTTGCTACTTAACAGCATTGCATGCATGCCTACTGACCAATCCAAATATGTTAAAGTAGGTAGCAAGCACTATTAGAAATAAATATAATGTCCATCCAAATGAGTTGTATAATTGACCGATTTAACACATCATATATATTCCAGCCCATACTCATACATACTAATGCTCCACATAATTACTCTACTCTCAGTGCTCTTTACTTTTTACACCTAATTGATTTATAAAGATGTTCTTTTTACGTAGTAAAATTAAAAAGCAGGGTGATGATGCAATGTGCATGATTTGGACTTCCATGATTTATAGTGTATTATTACTTTTCCCACATGCATTGATTTGCAGTACTACTCATTAATTGCATGCATGTTTAATTTATTAATTAATTACTCAAATTTCATTCCAATATTTTGTATATATAAATACATGTGAAGAGTGTTTTACTCACAAGAAGTAGTAAGATAAATATGAAGAATCCCATTCCCATATCTATTAATAATAATGATATTGATATTGATCTTGATAAACTTCCTAAAACCAAAGGATGGTTAGGCTCTTCTGTTCTTTCTCTTTACCAAGGTTATTGGTGTCCTTCTAGAATAATTCCAAACATCAAGCTCTTCCAAACACACTTTCAACCTCAAAGCCAAGACATCATTTTAGCATCATCTCCAAAATCAGGCACAACATGGCTCAAAGCTCTCCTCTTCTCCATTGCCAACCGCTCTCGCTACACCCTTTCAAACACTCCCTTACTCACTTCCAATCCACATCAACTCCTACCCTTTCTCGAGTTCAATCTCTATGCCGAGGCCAAGGCCCCTCATGACCTTGGCCCCGATGCTCCAGTCACCACACCGCGCCTCTTCTCCACACACCTTCCCCACATATTGTTGCCCGAGTCGGTCATCAAGAGTTCAGAATGTCGTATTGTCTACATTTGTAGAAACCCTCTCGACACGATTGTCTCATTCTGGCATTTCGCCACTAGAGATCGTGTCGAGAGCCAGTCACAATGGATGATAAAGGACTATGTGGACAAGTTTTGTCTAGGCGAACAAGGGTTTGGGCCCTTTTGGGATCATGTGTTGGGATATTGGAAGGAGAGTTTGGAGAAGCCGGAAAAAGTATTGTTTTTAAAGTACGAAGATTTGAAGGAAGATATTGAAGTTCATGTGAAGAAGATTGGTGAGTTCATAGGGTGTCCTTTTTCTGAGGAGGAAGAGAAGAAAGGGGTTATTGGTGAAATATCACAGCTTTGTAGTTTGAAGAATTTGAGTGATTTAGAAGTGAACAAAAGTGGCAAGTTCATGCCAAATTTTGACAACAAAAGTTACTTTCGAAAAGGACAAGTTGGAGATTGGGTTAACCATCTTAGTCCCTCCATGGCACAACACATTATTGAAATTATTGACAAAAAGCTTGGTGGTTCTGGCTTAGAATTTATATATTAACTGTGATTTGAATGAAACATCAAAAATCTGGGTGATTTTTATTTAATTAGTTACTGTTATTACTATTAGCTTGTTGTATTGGAAGACTTATTAATGTTTTTAATGCTTTTGGCTTTGCTTTTTATTATGCTGAATTTGAGTGTATTATTTATTGTGTGTCACTTTGTACTTCTGTTTTGTGTTAAGGTGTTGATGGTGTTTGGTTTTGTGTAATGAAATAATAATAGTAATAGTAATGTAATAATTAATAAGAATTGATAATAACATTTAGTTTATTGTTGAAAAAATTATTTTAATTAGAATTATTGATTTTGATTTGAAGTGTGAATATAATAGAATACGAGAGCTCTATTTGCATCTTATAAAATGATAAGTATACTTTATTGTTAAAAAAAATAAACTTAAATAATTTTTAAAAATTACTCTTCATATTTTTTTAAATTTTTTTTCCTCACATTATATTGTGAATACTTATTTTGATTTTATTTTCATATTTTTTTTTTCTAAATTATGTATATATTTTTTTTCTAAGAAAATTTTATATAATTTTTTATTTTAATTTTTTGTCATAATATTTAAAATATAATTTATATTTATTTGATAGGTATATATTTTTTTTAAGAATATGAAAAAAAAAAGAAAAAAGTTTAAAAAACTTAATACAATCAAAGATATAAATTTAATATAAAATAAAAACTATTAAAATTATTAAAATAGGATGTTTTTAAAAATCTTGGGTTATAAATAAATTTTTTCAATAGAATAATATGTGTATTGACCAAAGTATCCTTGTTGTTTTATTTTTATAATTATGAAATGTTTTTCTAAAAGAAACAAAGATAAAATAGACCTTTATCTTCTTTTTACTAATATTTTTATTAAAATATTATATTACTCTATAAATCTATAATATAGTGTAATTGCAAGGAAGATTATATTAGTTTTTGTATGTAATTATTATCAATGTAATAACTTGAGTACAAAAGCTAAAATAGAAACCAAACAATATAATGGCTCTTTCATTATCATCACGATTTACATTTTAGTAAACAAAACATCACCTAAGAATGTGGAATTTCAAAAGTTTAATACTCCTCTTTTAAGGCGCGTTTGATACGTCGTATTGTATTGCGTTGGATTGTATTGTATTTAGTATTATTTAATACAATACTATGTTTGGTATGACTTGTATTGATAGATTGTGTAAAGTTATAATATATTTTTAATACACTTAATTCCAACACCAACAACGGGTTGAGTCCGGGTCAGGGTGCAGGATCTAGAGTCCAGGTCTCGGGGTCTAGGGTCCGGGTTTGGGGTTCGAGTCCCGAGTGCGAGTTCGGATCCATGTCCGAGTATTGGGTTTGGGTTCGGGTCCGAATCCCGGTCGGAGATAAATGTTGACCCCGGATCCTTCGTAAAAATTATAATACAAACCAATACAAACCATTTTTTATGTATTAAATAATACAACATACATTGTATTAAAAATTTAAGTCGTAATAATTAATACAATACATTACTTTATTCAAATATAGTGTTGTTTATTATTTATTACAATACGATCCTTATATGACTTACCAAACGAGTTCTTATTGTTTTGTTTTTACTTTTTTTTTTCACGTGACAATTGTTTTGTTTTTAAATAAAAAATAAATAGAATTTTTGTCGCTGGACTATGACACTTGTAGAATTTTGTTCTATGAGTTTTTTTATTGTGAAAATTTCCCTTAAATTATATAAATTATAAAAATCTCCCTTAAATTACACTTTGCTCATTTTTTTTTTAAATAATTTATTTATGTAACTATAAGTTATGGGCATAATTGCAGTCCAATAGATAGCTTAGCGAGATGGATAACTTTCATCTTAAACTCTTGTAAGAACCTTCAAATTTTATAGAAATTCAATTTTTTGAATTGGTCCATGCCTTGTTCATCAATAACCTCATTCAACCACATATTCATGTGGTCTTGTTCATCCCGCGAAATTACTAGGAGTGTCAATGTACAAACATATCAATGTAATGATATGATGTTAAAATCATTGATGCCCTTTTCAATTTATATAGGATACCAGAACTGAAGGAGCATATTGATGTGTTCTCTTGTCTTTGTTGTTATAACCTTCAAACAAATACAATACATGGGAATTGGTATTGTTATTCACCCATGATCACTATTTTCAAAAGGAGTATGGGACAATCTTGTTATAACTACAAAATTTACAAGTACATCATCAAAAACAAGGTTGTGTACAAGTTCTTCACTTACCTTGAAAAATGTAGAGGCGTGTTTCATGGAGCTTGATAGGGGCCTATCAATGAAATCATTCACTCACATACTCAGGCACCTCTACCTAAAGATGGCATCATTAGGTATTGTTGTGAACAATAAAATAAATACAAACAACATACTCTAGGATTGACCATTGGCATTTATCACTAATATCATACTCCAAAATCATCTTCTAGGAGGATTTCATAGATGTCCGTCCTCAGATTCAATTCCTTATCTCGCATAACTTCTTGAAGATCTGAAAGTTCTTTTGCAGACAGAATCAAGTTCAGTTTGGCAAAACCATCCATCCAAAGCTTTTTGGACCTGAGAAATAAAATGACATACTCTTCATTTGTAAATGTAGTCATTTAGGAAATAGCAATACAAAACTATATAAATTTGTTCAAGTTCTCAGAGAAGAAGTCTACAAAAGGACTTTAGAATTGGCAAGTGTAACATTTTTTCAATGCTGGAAAAAGGTATATGATTGTATCATCATTGAAAATAAAATGCACCATTAAAAAAATTCAATATGAAAAATTATAGGAAAAATGACTTCTATATCTAGGCGCAGAGAATAGGGGTTCTTACACTCAGAACCAAATCACAAAACAATCATTCATCCAAAAAACATGACAAATAACATAAATAAACCACGTCTTTTTCTCAAATACACAGGCATTATAACCTTGCCACGAGCTCTTACCATGGACAGGCATGTATTGCCCGGAAAAATATCCTCCTTGCTGCAGAAGGATCACACGTTATGTTAACCTCATAAGCAATGTAAGACCGCCATAGCAATACTGACCGACGAAGTGTATCATTTCCCAATGCTCTCTCAAACAATCCACGAACCCTGTGCTGGGAGCCACCTCTACTTATCTCAAATGACAAGGCAAAAATCCAGATAACCACAGATTGTTTCCTGCAAATATAAGCAGTAAATCTTAAATATTGTCCATGACATTGCCACCTTCTCCAAAGTGTAAATGCTAAATTGTTGTCATGGCAATCTCATGTGCACCTACAGATAAATTTCTATAAACAAAACAAAAAGAAAGAAAACTCACTTTTGATTGTACTCATCAAACATCCGCCGTAATTTATTTGGTGTTGTGTATAGGTTCCCAATATGCACTAAAGCACTACAAAGTTCAGTGTTGAAAGGAAATACTTGCAGCCCCTCGCAGATGGACTCCCAACATTTTGAAGGGCTTAATTGATCCAGATGTCGCTGCAGCATCTTCACATAAAACTTGAACAAGAATTCAATTTGATAAGTATGACTCCTCCTTTCTGTGGGTTTACACAAACAGTCCTGTCAGACTAAAGCATGTTTTGAAATTTTTTCTTGCATCTACAGAGCATTTATGATATACACATGAATTACATCCCTATGATGCGGGAAACTCAAAACCATACTTCATACTAAGATTCTATGTGTATATGATATACTACAGTAGTTAATATGACAAGAAAACTCCCACTTCCAAGCACTAGAGATTAGGAATATTCTGAAATAAACCCCTTCCTCATGAAGTGGCTTTGGAGGTGTTGGGCCCCATTACCTTGTTGGGCCGCAGGCTCACTTTCACTCCCACATTAGTATGATATCGTCTACTTTAGGCCTAAAAGCTCTCGCGGATTTGTTTTTAAGCACCTTCCTAAAAAGCCTCGTACTAATAGAGTAGGTGAAACACTTATATTCAAAGCAACTCTTGCCTATTCTTTTCAATGTGGGACTTGGGTTGATACACCCTAACAAGAGGTTTTTCTCAAGAGAAAGAACTCTGTAGTACAGAATCATTAAAAGCAAGGAATCGATATATAGTGTTAAAGAATTAGCTGTATATTAGGTGTAAAAGAATTAGGATAACTTGTATTTAGTAATTTCCTATTTTGTTGGTAGTTTCCTATTTCCTAGTCTCCTAGCTTTGTATATAAATATGTACTATTCTATGAAATATACATATAATTCGATTCACTATTTTCTACATGGTATCAGAGCATTGTGATTCAAAATTCGAAATTCGAAATTAGGGTTCTGAAAAAAAAAAAAAAAAAAAAAAAAAAAAAAAAAATAAAAAAATTAGGGTTTGAGTTTAGGGGTGTTTTTTCGAAAACCCTATTTGGAGTGACCATTTTTTCTCACCGCCCACATAGGAAGACTGCCCAGCCGCCGGACTGCAAAACCCAAAAGTCCGGCGTCCAGATTCACCGCGCGTGGGGCCCACGCGCCGTCGTCCGCCGCTGCCAACCGTCCCACGCGCCGGCGCGTGAGGGCGCGTCCGGCGTCTTCTCCGGTGTCGGTCGACGCCCGTCCCACTCCTGCTCCTTTCTCGTCCTCCTTGCTTCGGTTTTCGGCGGTTCTTCGCATTTTGTGGTTTGATACTTTTGTCTTCTTTGTGTTTGGGTATCTATTCCTTTGAGTTTGTTCTCTTCCTTTTTCTGTCAATTTTTTTTTGGTTTCGAGATTATGGCAGAGATAAAATCAGATTCGAAGTCAATCGTTGTTTCTGATGTGGTTCCCGTAATGTCTAAAATCACGGACCATAAGTTGATTGGTTCGAATTATTTGGAATGGAGTAAGACTATTCGACTGTATTTGAGGAGTATTGACAAAGATGATCACTTGACTGACGATCCTCCTGAAGAAACAAACGATTCAAGGAAAATATGGCTCCGTGAGGATGCTCGCTTGTTCCTTCAAATTCGAAATTCTATCGATAATGAGGTAATTAGTTTGATTAATCATTGTGAATTGGTTAAAGAACTAATGTGTTACTTGGAGTTTTTGTATTCTGGCAAAGACAACATCTCTCGCATATATGATGTTTGCAAAGCTTTTTATCGCGCGGAAAAACAAGATAAGTCTCTTATGAATTATTTTATGGCTTTCAAGAAAACATATGAAGAACTTAATGTGCTATTACCCTTTAGTCCTGATGTAAAAGTTCAACAGCGCCAACGAGAACAAATGGCTATTATGAGTTTTCTTGCAGGACTCTCATCTGAATTTGACTCTGCAAAGTCACAAGTTCTCTCTGGTTCTGATGTCTCCTCTTTACAAGATGTGTTTACTCGTGTTCTTCGCACAGAGACTACCTCTTCAACTCCTCTTAATAGCGCCTTGGTGAGTCGTAATAATTACGCACCGGAAAGAAACTCTACTCCAAGTGGATTTAAAGGAGGTAATTCACAAGGACCTGATAACCGCACACCAAATTCTGGGAGCATCATGTGCAATTATTGTAAGAAACCAGGCCACACCAAGTTTGAGTGTAGGAAGTTACAATTTAAGAATCGACAACAACACTCTGCCAATATTGCAAGCACTAGTGATGCATCTGACAAATCGGTCCTTATTTCGCCGATGAATTTGCCAAGTTCTCAAGGTATCGTGAAACACTTAAGTCTTCATCTTCTTCTCACATCGCGATTGCCGATTCGAGTAACTCTAATGCACGCCTTCTTTCCAAATCCTCGAAATGGGTCATTGATTCGGTGCCACGGATCATATGACAGTAATTCCCGTCTCTTTTCCACTTTTCGGATCTCACGGTCCCACTTCGTTGTCACCTTAGCCGATGGGTCAACAAGATCTCGTTCTTGGATCCGGCACTATTATTCCTACACCTATGCTATCTTTATCATCGGATCTTACATTTACCTGATTTGTCCTTTAATTTGCTTTCTGTTAGTCAACTCACTCGTAATCTAAATTGTTGCATCTCATTCTTTCCTGATCATTGTTTGTTTCAGGATCTTATGACGAAAAAGATTATTGGTAAAGGACATGAATATGGTGGCTTGTATGTTCTTGACCCACTTCCGCCAACCTCTATTGCTTGTTCGAGTGTTGCTTCCGCTTTTGAGGCTCATTGTCGTTTAGGTCATCCATCCCTTCCTTTGCTCAAGAAACTGTGTCCCCAATATAGTAGTTTATCTTCGTTAGAATGTGAGTCATGTAAACATCATCGTGTTAGTTTGAGTCCACGTGTCAATAAACGTGCTAGTGTTCCTTTTGAGTTAGTTCATTCGATGTTTGGGGTCCTTCTCCTATTTTGTCTCAACTCGGATTCGGGTATTTTGTTACTTTTGTGGATGATTATTCTCGTTTAATTTGGTTATATTTAATGAAAATTCGTTCGAGTTGTTTTCTATATTCGTGCTTTTTGTCTTTGAGATTCAAACTCAATTTAATGTATCTATTCGTACTTTGAGAAGTGATAATGCCAAAGAGTACATGTCTGCTCAATTTCAATCTTATATGACCTCTAATGGCATGCTTCATGAAACTTCTTGTGTTGATACGGCACCTCAGAATGGTGTTGCAGAACGTAAAACGTACATCTTCTTGAAACTGCACGTGCTCTCTTGTTTCAAATGAAAGTCCCTAAACCTTTTTGGGCCGATGCAGTTTCCACGGCATGCTTTCTTATTAATCGCATGCCCTCTTCTGTTCTTAATGGTGAAATTCCATTTAAAATTCTTTTTCCTAATAAGTCATTATTTCCAGTTGCTCCGCGAGTATTTGGTAGTGTTTGTTTTGCTCGCGATGTCCGTCCATCTGTCACCAAATTAGACCCTAAGGCACTAAAGTGTGTCTTTCTTGGTTATTCTCGTCTTCAGAAAGGGTATAGGTGTTACTGTCCTGATCTCAACAAATATCTTGTTTCTATTGATGTTACTTTTGTAGAAAATACACCTTATTTTTCATCTTCCACTACTTCTACTAGTCAGGGGGAGGATGATGATTTGTTGGTTTATTCTGTCACATCCTATGCGCCTGCTCCATGTTACGGCGGGTCTCTTGTTCCTTCACCGCCTCGGTCGTCACCCCCACAATGTCTACACCTCCACCACCTCCACCACCTCTACCACCTCCACCACTCCCTCGGCCTCCTATAGTGTACACCGGGCGCCCCCTCCTCCACCTCCCGTTTCATGTCCCGCACCTGCATCTTCGTCATCAGATCTGGACATCTCAGATGATCTTCCCATTGCACTACGTAAAGGTAAACGTCATTGTACTTTTCCTATTACTTCTTTTGTGTCTTATAATCATCTCTCCTCTTCTTCTTGTTCTTTTATTGCTTCTCTTGATTCTATCACTATTCCTAAAACTGTTCGAGAAGCGATGTCTCATCCTGGTTGGCTTGCTGCAATGATAGAAGAGATGAATGCTTTGGTTGCGAATGGTACTTGGGTCTTGGTTGATTTACCTTCCGGAAAACAGGCCATCGGGTGTAAATGGGTGTTCACGGTTAAATTCAATCCAGACGGCACGGTTGCTCGCTTAAAGGCCCGTCTTGTTGCCAAGGGTTATGCTCGAACCTATGGAGTGGACTATTGTGATACTTTTTCTCCTGTTGCTAAACTCACATCCGTTCGACCGTTCATTTCCATGGCGGTACTCATCATTGGCCTTTGCATCGGCTTGATATTAAAAATGCTTTTCTTCATGGAGATCTTGAGGAAGAAGTATATATGGAGCAACCTCACGGGTTTGTTGCTCGGGGGAGTTAGGGCGAGTTTGTCATCTTCGCAAATCTTTATATGGATTGAAACAAAGCCCTCGTGCTTGGTTTGGTAAATTTAGTCGAGTTTGTTGAGAAGTTTGGTTTGTTGAAAAGTAAGTCGGATCATTCTGTGTTTTATAAAAGATCAACTTGTTGGTATCATTTTGTTAGTGGTGTATGTTGATGACATCGTTATTACTGGAAATGATACTGAAGGCATCTCATCCCTTAAGTCTTTCATTCACAACCAGTTTAACACGAAAGATTTAGGGGAACTCAAGTATTTCTTGGGGATTGAAGTTACTCGGAGTAAACAAGGTATTTTTCTGTCTCAAAGAAAGTATGTACTTGATTTGCTAACTGAGACAGGGAAATTGGGATCAAAACCTTGCAATGCTCCAATGAATCCAAATTTGTGCATCTTACACGTGATGGGAAACCATTTGAAGATCCCGAGAAATATCGCGGGTTAGTTGGAAAGTTGAATTATTTAACCGTGACTCGTCCGGATATTGCATTTCCGGATTAGTGTTATCGGTCGGTTCATGTCTTCCCCAACAATTCATCATTGGGCGGCATTAGAACAAATTTTATGTTACTTAAAAGGAGCACCAGGACGAGGTATAGTTTACAAGGATCATGGACATACCCAGATTGAGTGTTTTTCTGATGCAGATTGGGCAGGCTCCAAGGTAGATAGACGATCCACTTCAGGATATTGTGTATTTGTTGGTGGCAATCTGGTCTCTTGGAAGAGTAAGAAACAAAATGTTGTATCTAGATCCAGTGCTGAATCAGAATATAGAGCTATGGCCCAGTCCGTGTGTGAGGTAATATGGATTTATCAGCTTTTGACTGAATTCGGGTTTAAGACTTCTATTCCAGCAAAATTATGGTGTGATAATCAAGCTGCTCTTCATATTGCCTCAAATCCCGTATTCCACGAGCGAACTAAGCACATTGAGATCGATTGTCATTTTGTTCGTGACAAAATTCAACAAGGTCTGATCTCCACAGGATATGTGAAAACCGGAGAACAACTAGGAGATATTTTTACAAAAGCTTTGAATGGGGTGCGGATTGACTATCTTTGTAACAAGCTGGGCATGATTAACATCTATGCTCCAGCTTGAGGGGGAGTGTTAGAGAATTAGCTGTATATTAGGTGTAAAAGAATTAGGGTAACTTGTATTTAGTAGTTTCCTATTTTGTTGGTAGTTTCCTATTTCCTAGTCTCCTAGCTTTGTATATAAATATGTACTATTCTATGAAATATACATATAATTCGATTCACTATTTTCTACATATAGCAATAAGTGAGACTCTATGTTTCCATCTTGGCCTTGAGAATGTCCTCAAGGTTCCACAAAAAATGTGCTTCTTCTCTTAGGAAAATGCCTGAATAAAATGAGCTACCTTTCAATAGCATTCCCGGCCTTGGCCAAATTATCCTCCGAAAAGAATGGCCACATCTCAGATTTTGTTTATTTGTATGCACAAGTGGGCCTTATTGGATTCTAATTGGAACTTCTTTTTGAAAGAAACTCTAACAATAGACCGAAAATTCAAAGAACTTTGAAACTTGGCGGGGATTAAAGCTCTATGTCACTACATGGAAAATAGAAGAGCTTGTGTGATGATTCAGAATTTTTTTATTGTAAATCAACTTTGATAAATTGACCGTGGATGATTCTGTCCAATGCAGATTCTTATATTCTCCAAAACAAGCTAAGGCTTATGTGTCGAGGCCAACAGAGAGTAAACCTCCCTAGTGGGAGGCTCCATTGAGGCATAAGTTTTGAACTAAACCAAAGAAACATAAGCCTCAACATTATTTTTGGCACATTAGTTCAAAATATGTTCTGAGGCATAGGTTTCGAACATTTTGATAAGCCATAAGCTTGTTGTTGTATGTCTGATCCATTCATCTAGGTCGTTAATACCCAGTGAGCTAGAGTTTATATCAAGCGAGGTGGAAGATAATTGACGTTAGAGTTGTGATTTATGGGAAGAGGGGTGGGCCCTTCAAAAACGATTCTCCAACCTCAATTAAGAAGCATGAACAACTCTTTTGTCATGGCAACATGCCTACATAGATACAAGATAGATATGGTGATGAGTGACAATAGGCTTATTCACTGCATGTGGGTTAGCCCAAATACTTCTAAAGTTGTTTGTTCAATCTAATTTGATTGGAAACACATCATCACTAGAATGGTTCTATGATGAAGGTCACATACTGTAGGGGCACTTAGGAATGAATCTGTTGAGGACAAAGCGATACTTGGAGAGGTGGGCATTGATAGGAATCCACTAAAGAGTAGCAAACATATAGATGAGCTGTTAGTAAAAGGGTATATTGGTTTTTGTAGTAGGTGGATGAGCTGGTCTAGAGGTATTGTTAGTAAAGAGTAAATAGGGAGAAGGAGAATTTGTTATTTTTGTATTGAGCTACTGCTCACTAGGAAAGAACCAAGCTCTCGACTCTTAGTATTAGCATATGGGTATGTAATGCTTAGTTTTGGCTTGTTACATCTCTACTCCGTACAAGAGTAAGATCAATATTATATGGAAAGATGCACAATCATCCAGTTTAATCAACTTGATGAAGTCTCAGAAAATTGGTCAGTTAAGCAAAGCATAAATCAAAATCAATGACTTTTTGATGCAACTGTAGTGTAGGAGTGAAGCAGTGACAAATAAGTTATAATCCTAACTATTATGGGTTTAAAAAAGCTCTAGTCTACATTGTCAAATGCCACTGCCCTTTCACTCATTATTATTTTATTTTTTTTGTAGGGATCCTTCCACTTATTTGGAATCCTATAAAGATGAGCTTAAGGACACTAGAAATGATTTATGTATTAAAAAAAAACGACATACATACATACATAGAATACATACATCGTGGGGTTGAACATTTTGGAGAAAAAAGAAATACATATATACCATATAGGATCCAGAACAGAACAATAAAGAAGACATGGTATATAATATAGAATAATTAAGGAAACATTGCATGTAATACACACTACCGTATGAAATGTATTGGCATTTTAACAAGTATTTTCAAATGCAAAGAAAAAATGCATACCTGGAAGCACCATTGTGAAAGCCTGATCCAAAACTTCGATACCTACTCTCCAACCAGAAGTTAGTTCTTCAAAAAACGCTGCTGAACATAAAAGAGAAACAGATTGATCATCTATAGTGCCACGCACCCATGCCGATTCCACTGTTCTTATTTTTTCTTTGAAACCTTGGTGAGCTCTTAGCAATTGCATACTTGACGATTGACCTTTAAATGGAGCATAAGTTTCACCACTGCCTAAACAGGAAAGTATATGTATTGCTCGAAATGATGATTCCTGGCTATTATTTGCAAGCTCTGTCTCCGCATACCAGAAGTATATAAGAGGTTTATTAGACTGAAACTCCTGCTAGATTGGTTACATTCAAGAAACGCATAAGAAACTTATGGGACAGTTAAATTTATATAAAAGAAGAAAATAAACTGAAAATTTAACAAGCATAAATCATATTTCAGCACAATAACGAGGCTCAAGAGGGGCAACCTAGGCTAGTATTGTGAACTGCGAATTACGGGCATTAAAACTAATTTTTCTTTCAATGCATTCGTATGAAAGTAAAACTTCTTTTAATTATTCAAGGTAATTGATTTCTTTACTATAAATAGAAGGGAGACATGTGGATAGTGGTTGTAGTCATAGAACAACAAAGGAAAAGAATACGCACCAAATTCCAACTATTTTACTTTTGAATTAGAATTGCTTTAAATATATTTTTGAAGATAGTATAATCTTTTAACTGTATCACATGGTGTCCATTCACGTATTAACAGTATATAGTGGAAAAATGACAACTGACATTAATTTTTAATATAACTTGTACAAACATTGGAGCAAAAGAATCATTTGTTATACATCCTCAACATTTACTATGAATATTGAATACTGTAACACAAGGAACCAAATTGAAAGTAGGTTCAAGAAAACCCATATCATAAATTATACATGAAACCAAATTTAAGTCCCACAACATTAGACACTGAATAAAATGAATACCACGCAAGCCCTTTTTTTGGACCAAACTCTCTCTAAGTGTGTACTAACACCATCTAAACATCTATTTAGGTTTTGAACTTTGTTTTGTCACCAAGTACTATGAAATGCGTCAGTCAATATTAGGCAGTCACAAATCAGTTAAAATAATATAAACTAAATTTAGTATGTACCACAGTGTCAAGATGTCAATCTACCAGAGAACAAACCCTCATGATCTTATCAAAATAAATATTCTAGTATTGATCAGCATCAGATTGGGAAACATCATAACTAGACAACATTTAAGCAATTAAAAATCAATATCATAAGCAAGACATTCAAGGAAGAATATAGATCTTACCAAAGGGAGTCCTTCAATAGACGACAATGCCATATCAAATACTCTTCTTGCATGATCAATGTTACCATAAAAAGCTTCTCTTCGTGCATAAACACCACATAATAATACATCCTACACACACAAAGTACATAAATCAACATTTTCAGAAAACTTTCTACTTCAAGCAGACACAGGTAGCACTAAAATCTAGGGAATGGGACAAGAAACAAAGCCAGACAGAATTACAATAATCAGAGAAGTTGAAATTGGGGTTATAAACCAAGTGCCCTACACAACCTCTTGTAAACTGAACCATTCTAACAATCTAACTCAGAAAACAAACAACTTATAATTCTAACACAAGAATTGCATCCTGCACTCTACCATTTGCAGTTATTAATTCCCATTCAAAAATTGGAATTCTTGTTCGTGATGATGCATACCGTTATTTTAGAGAGAAAATATGTGTGTATCCTTAATGGTAGAAAATAGTATAAGTAATTACAAAATCAGACGTAGCAGCTACTACCTGCCTATCATTTTTCAAAAGACGTTTTGCCAGTGCTCGGCATGGGGTAACTGAACAACTATCAGAGTTCATTTTTGTAACAAATAGCTCTTCAGTAACTAAAGTAGCTTCCTCTACAATGTAATTACGCGGAAAAGCAGTTAAGCAAAGTAGCGTAACGTTACGAAGAAATTTCATCATGCCAGTCCTCCTAGTAACATCATTGGTGCTCCCCAAAAGAGATTCCAAACTGGAACCACTAAGACTGTTTTCAAGTTTGTTTAAATTGTCGACCTTTGCCAAAGTCTGTAACAAAGAATCTGATATTTCTTCCAGGCTAAGGGTGCTCTCGATCCAACTCAAGTCATTTGTGCAAATCCTGTTAATGAAAGAAGGGACAGTTAGTCATCTCCAAACACATGTATTTGGTAAATTGGCATCAACTTTGCACGTGCTAACACTAAATAAACTGAACAACCTAAGAAGTTAAACCATTAGAGCCAATATATTGTATTTTATATAGGTACATTATTAACTAGAGACTCTTTACTCTTTATAATTAAAAAGCATTTCATTGTATTTTAGAATTCACTCGGGGATTGATCTTTGATTGTCCTAGATCATATACCAAGTAAAATTTCACTGTGTCCCTTATAGCAACAAAATGACTCTTACAGTAATGCTTGAAACTTCCACAATTACAAGCCTAAATAAAGACACAGTATAGCCTGAAGCGCAGCTTGGGTCATTGCACAAGGCTCCATATTTCCCAAGACCCTTTTTTTTTTTAAAAGACAAGGCCAAATTTTTTATTTACTATTATATACATTAATAAAAGTTTAATAAGTGGAATGTGTGCACTTAAATAAGTGGGTATGTGGTCCCAGCATGTGTGGGTTTAGAATAATATTTTCTTTATAAAAGGCCTAATTTTAATTTTTCACCTAAGGCCCCAAAATGCTAGGGCTGGCTTAACATAATGAAACTTGCATAATCCTTGAAAAAACAAGCACAGTAATGTATCACATTCTTAGCACACACAAAAAAAAATGCATAATTGCAATCAAAAAGGCTTTTCTGGTGTTTATTCCAAATATGCATTAGGAGAATGCACAAAAGATCTAAAAATACTCTCAAATTCCAAGCACAATATCAAAATCACATTTCAAAGTTGAATATCATTGTTATACATTATTGCCAGAATCAAATCCACTATTTTACATGTTCATGTGTGAATCTGCATCCTGTTGCTTTTAAACTTGCTCAACAACAACATTCAAGTTTAAACAGAGGACAAAAAGAGACACATTATGAACAGCAAACAAAGACAAAACAAAAAAGCAAAAGACAAACACACATGCTTATGCCCAAACAATGTCGAGACACTCTACTTTTGAGTTTAGAAATAGGAAACATGAAGTAGAGCAAAAATAGAGGGAGGCAATCATGAAGGCTAAGCATCTCAGTACCAAGTAACCAACCAAACACTTTCAACTAAATATGAAACGCAAGCCTTCAAAACAAAAAATAAAAAGAATACTGAAAAAGAAATAGAATGAGACCAACCAGAAAATGTAAAAGATATTTACATTTTCTTTTAAAATAAATAAAGAGCATGAAAACAAATGTTCTCCATTCTCTAAAATCCTCCAATACTCAACAACACAAATTCTCAATCTGAGATTTTCTGAAGAAAAAGAGGTCCCATGAATGATTCATTCAAAACAAATACACTGGAACATAATGAGCAGCAAATCTGGAAAAAGCTGGAAAGTATTGCACAGTATGAGTTTTATATGCAGAAGTTACAAGTCAATAGTGCAAATTGTTAGTGCAAGTTTACTCTCATGAGACAATAACGAACTTATAACCTACAGCTTTAATTTCATATTTAGCTACTTCCCTTTTTACTCTCACTTTCTCTAGAATGGTTTAATCAAAAAACTTACTTGACTCTCATTTGATTAATCTCTTGTTCCTAGCCTATAGCTATTTAAATTTCTATTGTCCCGGTTGCTGTCAGTCCACACACTTCAATTGTAACTCACTTTCATTACGAAAACACGCTATGCTGCAGCAAGAGTTGAATTCAGCAGGTACAATTATTGAAACAGATTCTTACCAATGAGATATTTTACCACCAAAGAAATTGATCAACTGGAGCAAAAGTGACAAACGAGCCTCACTTGAGCTCAAGGAAAAGAGAAATTCATTGACATCTTCATACATTATTACTCTCACAAGTTGCTCATCTGTTTCTGCATTGGGTGTATCATCAGCACGGAGAGCTGCAACTGTAACAATCAAAGTCAGCATATGTCCTTCAATGTCATGCACCAATATACACACACACACACACACACACCCACTTAGATATATATCTGTCTGTGTATTGTATTGTATATTGAAAATTTGAAGTCATAAATTAAGTACAAAACTGGAAGTTAATAAAGGATAGATAAAGTATGAAAAGGTTCTTTCAAATAAAAGAAGTATGAAAAGGTTAGGGGTGGAATTGGCAAAATAAAATAACAGATGCAGAACGCAAGAAGATAAAAGGGGAAGGGATAAAAACCTCCAGATTTCGTGCGCAGAGGCATCCATTGATCACAATCCCTTGAAAGCTCTTCTTTTGACCATCTGTTCCAAGTTGAGACATCCTTAACCTCATCACTAGATGCAACATCAACGTCAATGCCTAGCTTCTTTAACAACACTTCAGTATCATCTTCCAGATTTATGTCTTCATCTTCTAATTCTGATTGAGGCTCCTCACCTTTGATATCATCTTTGGTGACATTATCTGGATTTCCACCAGAAATCTTATTTTTGGCAAATGGTTCGGACCAACCTGTCCAACCACCTTCTTCCTCCACATAAGTTGAGGCTTCCTCTTTAAGAATCCTTTGTCTATTTTCTTCCTCTTTCTCCAACCATGTTGACCAACCAAAGGCACCATCTTCTCCTACTCTTGCACCATCACTATCCCAAAAGTGCTGAAAGAGTCTCTGTTTACTTTGCTCCGTAAGAAGTAAAGAAGGACATAACAAGCTATATTCGATTTCGGCCTGAAATAAAGCAGTGGCCAACTCTTGATAACCGGCCTGCCACTCAAACCTGCAAAGGCTGAGAAATATATCAACGAGACCAAGTTCTAATTGAACGTGAGCAGAATCCAGGGAAAAGGATTTAGCTGCATGATGGACCTGCATCAAAGGAAGGAACAGCATTCAACAACAAGTGTATTATTCAGAATGTTTATAATTAATTATTACTATTGAAGATTTATATGTTATGAAAGTACTAATTTACATAATAAATATTTAAGTTAATACATACATGATAATTAATCACACTGAACAAGTAATATCACATTATTCTGCAACGATACAACCCAGATATTGCAACTACCACATAACCGCATTTATTCCATTATCAATATCATCTGGTTTCTTAGAGATTGACAATGCTGTGGAAACGACCACTTAAATCATTTTGAGTCTAATACCTTCGTTGTCAACATATTAAGCTAAACAAAATGATCTGACACATACAATTTGTTTCTTTAAAAGCCAATATCCTCATCTTCGCTTGTACTTGTATGATCCAACCATCCATTTTCTTTCGATGTCAAGAGATATTTATTTTGTATCTGTTTCAAGAATCCACATAAATTTTTATAAATGCAAACAACCATGGCTTTAATGGGGTTTTGTTCTTCTATTATATCTCCTAGTAGTAGTAGTAGCAGCAGCAGAACTGTACTATATCAATATGTTACAGTTTTATGCAGTTTTTCTGTAAGTTAGATGATTTTTTTATTAGGATCTGTTTGGAAGTTACAGTATAATTACATGGTCGTGTATGGAGACATACTCGAGTTTGTGTAGGTACTATCAAGAAAACCAGGCTCCCTTGTAGATAACCAGCAAAAGCAGTAATTAAGAGAACTACTTTTCTTTATGAATACACAGTAGAAAAAACACATAAAAGTTACTAAATTTCAAATAAACTTGAGAACCTGCTTAGAGTGTCTACTGCATGCAGCAGAGAGAGCTTGTATTGCGTTTGAGTACATCTTTCTCATCTCTGAAACCTTGAAACTAGAGAAATCCCCTTGAAACAACACCAAGAACTCTTTCCAAAGCTTATAATTTCCTGAATTCAGCACAAGTATCTTCTCAAACCGACCAATAAATACATCAATGTTATCTCTGCTCCGATACGCCTTAAGAAGAGAAAGCAGTAGTTGTTCATTATCTGGGTTAAGCTCAACTGCCTTCTCCAATATGCTTATCTTCTTCTCAAGTGTTTGTACACGAGCACCTTTTTGGGATTGCATAGCAGCCACCTTATCTTGGAACTCTGCGAATCCTAACCATGCTTTTTCATCATGGGGTCGTTCCCTAGTAGTTTTGTTGAACTCCCGAGTTTTACGTAGGAGTTCATCTTCCCACGATTCTTCAGTAGTTTGAAAACCAACATCTGACAATGGAATGAAATCACCACCCGCAACTGTTTCTGAGGAACTTTCGGTTTTGGGAGCAACAATACGAAGACGCTTTAAGCTCTTCTGAGACTCCACGGCCATATATTTTGCAGACCAATAACGACCACCGGACCTTAATTTGTTGTCCAATGCATCCACATCACTATCCATATCCAATGCATAAAGCATTGGATTCCATTGTCTCAAACCTCGAAAATCAAGTCCAGACAATCCTTGAAATGCATAAGGTTTGTAACGAGCAACATCCATTCTACACATCATCACAAGTAAGAATACTGAATTCATTCGTAAATACATAAATGTATACGAAATAGAAAACCGAAAAATTAGGTGACGTTTGGTTAGAAAGAATGAAAACTAGAAATGAGAATGCCAGTAAGAATAAGAATGGAATAAATTTTAAAAAATATATATATAAAAAAAAATTATTAAACTCTTTCATATTAAATGGAGTAATCTTTCGACCAAAATGATAGGAAAAATTATTACATAAGAATAATTCAAATACTTTAAATGCAACTAAATTAAAATAAAAATTGTTTCATTTCCATTCTATTCGATTTTATTGCCTCCAATCAAACGCCTTAGTTATCAAAGTTTAAAGTTTCATGTTCGTTTCAGCAAAAACAAAAAACAAAAAAAAGAAGAAACGTAGGTACCTGTAAAGAGAGCCGAAGACAAAATTGTCAGGATCGCCTTTAGAGTCGAAGAAATAGGGTTTGGAATTGGAGGGTTTGGAATCGGAGCTACTCCATGGGCGAGGGGCATTGGACCTCCTTAAACTCCCGATATCGTGGTCCAACTCAGGGGACCTTCGATGCTTCCTTTTCTTCTTCTTCTTGATCTTGCCGCCGACTGTGTCCAAGTCTTGGTCGTCGGAGTCCAGCGTTTGATAGACACGCGCGGGAGCTGTAACAGGTTCAGGGTCGTCGTCATCTTCTTCAGATAAGTTTTTCGATACGTGAGATGAAACGGCGTCGTTGAGGAGTGAAAGGTCGGCGGTGAAGCTGGGATTGCAGAGCCAATGAGATCGAGATTGAGATGAAATTGAATCTGAAGGTTGGGAGAGAAGAGGGAAGAGTGAGGTTTTGGGTCCTTCGTCTTTCCCTTCCATTTTCAATCCAAATTTTAATTTTGGGTATTAATATTATAATAAAATTAATTGGTAACGATTGTAAAAAAAAAAAAAAATTAATTGGTAACGGAAACTGTGAGATTAGGGGAAATAATAACTTTAAACTTACCATTAACATGGAATTACTCGGACATCATGGACTTGTGTTTCAACATGGAGATATTTTATATTATTATTGATGTATTTTAAGATATATCACTAGTCATATTATTTAAAAGTTATTAAGTGATAATTATTATTTAGGAAATTTGATTTTTTATGCTTATATATACTTAATTCTTTTTTTTTTACACAGCCATCGGGCCCCATCGGACCCACTATCGGGCCCACCATCGGGCCATATTAAATTCTATTTTTTTTACACAGCCATCGGGCCCCATCGGACTGACTATCGGGCAGGCCATCGGGCCTTATATCGGGCATTTGTCTTCAGCTCAGATTCAATTTTTTTCATCATGATGCATCGGGCCTACATCGGACTGCATCAGACATGCATCGGGCCTGCCTAGAAAATGGATTTTCTAACCCAGAAATCACATATTCAAAAACACTAACCTTTGACATTGGGTCTGTGGGTCGCGGTGGTCATGGAGAAAGGAGTCTTCAGTCCGTCAAACACGGTGGTCGTCAGTCACAGTCGTCGTGGGTGGTGGAGAAGGGTGTTGATGGGACCGACGGTGTAGGCGGTAGGCGGTGAGAAGTGGTCGATTTTGATTTGGGAGGGGTCGGCGTTGTAGGTGGTGGTGAGGGGCCGGCGTTGTAGGCGGCGGTGAGGGGCTGACGTTGTAGGCGGTGGTGAGGGGGGTTTTGATTTGGTGAAGGGTGGGTTCAGTGGAGAGAGAACCGAGAGAGATAGAGGAAGAGAGAGAGTTGGGGTATTCCTATGAGAGGGGTATTCTTGGGTTTTTGATAAAGTGGTCATATATTTTCAATTTTAAAATGTATTAGTTTAGGCATAAAATATTAGGATATTTTATGCATATTTTTTCAAATTTTCCTATTATTTTTTTTAGCATTATGCAATTTAGGGTTTATTGTTCTTAAATCTATGACTATCGGAGGACCGTTGTGCATCACTTTTCTATTGGACACGTTGAGAGAAAAATTAGTTTTCATGCACTAACGATTATCTTAATCGAAATAGATAAAATCTCACATTTCTGATAGTGGTACCCCTTTGTGAAATATGGCTCGAACCAATCTCGGAATAATTTTTGCCATTAGTCACAATGAATTCGTACTACTAAGACGTGAATATAAAGATTGCTTTCGGGTAAAAATTGGTTAAAATGGCCCCCTAATTCAAAAATAGAAAATATTCTTCTTTTCAGGGGAAATTTTAACAAGTTTTTTCCTTACTCCTACACTCGTTAGTTTTTTTTGTTAAAATCTCACCCTACACCTCTCCAAAAGTCGTGAAATTTCACGGGGACGAAGCCAAGACCGCTGTACATCACTTTTCTATTGGACACGTTGAGAGAAAAATTAGTTTTCATGCACTAAAGATCATTTAAATCGAAATAGTGAAAATCTCACATTTCTGATAGAGGTACCCCTTTGTGAAATGTGGCCCAGACCAATCTCGGAATATTTTTTGCCACTAGTCACAGTGAATTCTAGACGTGAATATGAAGATTGGTTTCGGGTAAAAATTGGTTGAAATGGCCCCCTAATTCAAAAATTGAAAATATTCTTCTTTTCAGGGGAAATTTTAACAAGTTTTTTCCTTATTCCTTTATTCGTTAGTTTTATGTTAAAATCTCACCTTATACATATCCAAAACTTGTGAAATTTCATGGGGACGAAGTCAATACCGTTGTGCATCACTTTTCTATTAGACACAATGAGAGAAAATTAGTTTTCATGCACTAACCATCATTTTAATCAAAACAGTGAAAATCTCACATTTTTTATAGTGGTACCCCTTGGTGAAATGTGGCCCGGACCAATTTCGGAATATTTTTTGCCACTAGTCACAATAAATTTGTACTACTAAGACGTGAAAATGAAGATTGGTTTTGGGTGAAAATTTGTTGAAATGGCCTCCTAATTCAAAAATTGAAAATATTCTTCTTTTCAAAGGAAATTTTAACAAGTTTTTCCCTTACTCCTTTACTCGTTAGTTTTCTGTTAAAATCTCACGCTACACATCTCCAAAAGTCGTGACATTTCACGGGGACGAAGCCAAGACCGTTGTGCATCAATTTTCTATTGGACACGTTGAGAGAAAAATTAATTTTAATAAACTAACGATCATTTTAATCAAAATGGTGAAAATCTCACAATTCTGAAAGTGGTACCCCTTTGTCAAATGTGGCCCGAACCAATCTCGGAATATTTTTTGCCACTAGTCACAATGAATTCGTACTACTAAGACGTGAATATGAAGACTGGTTTCGGGTAAAAATTGGTTGAAATGGCCCCCTAATTCAAAAATTGAAAATATTCTTCTTTTCAGGGGAAATTTTAACAAGTTTTTTTCTTAATCCTTTATTTGTTAGTTTTCTGTTAAAATCTCACCCTACACATCTCCAAAAGTTATGAAATTTCACGGGGACGAAGCCAAGACCGTTGTTCATTATTTTTCTATTGGACACGTTGAAAAAAAAATTAGTTTTCATGCACTACAATCATTTTAATCGAAATAGTGAAAATCTCACAATTCTGATAGTGGTAACCCTTTTTTAAATGTGGCCCGGACCAATCTCAGAATATTTTTTGCCACTAGTCACAATGAATTCGTACTACTAAGACGTGAAAATGAAGATTGGTTTCGGGTAAAAATTGGTTGGAATGGCCCACTAATTCAAAAATTGAAAATATTCTTCTTTTCAGCAGAAATTTTAACAAGTTTTTTCCTTACTGCTTGACTCGTTAGTTTTCTGTTAAAATCTCACCCTACACATCTCCAAAAGTCGTGACATTTCACAGGGACAAAGCCAAGACCATTGTGCATCACTTTTCTATTCGACACGTTGAGAGAAAAATTAGTTTTCATGCACTAAAGATCATTTTAATCGAAATAGTGAAAATCTCACATTTATGATAATGGTACCCCTTTTTGAAATATGGCCCGAACCAATCTCGGAATATTTTTTGCCACTAGTCACAATGAATTCGTACTACTAAGACGTGAATATGAAGATTGGTTTCGGGTAAAAATTGGATGAAATGACCCCCTAATTCAAAAATAGAAAATATTCTTCTTTTCAGGGGAAATTTTAACAAGTTTTTTCCTTACTCCTACACTCGTTTATTTTCTGTTAAAATCTCACCCTACACATTTCCAAAAGTCGTGAAATTTTAAGGGGACAAAGCCAAGACCTTTGTGCATCACTTTTCTATTGGACACGTTGAGAGAAAATTAGTTTTCATGCACTAACGAGAATTTTAATCGAAACGGTGAAAATCTCGAAACACTGATAGTGGTACCCCTTTGTGAAATATGGCCCAAACTGATCTCGAAATAATTTTTGCCACTAGTCACAATGAATTCGTACTACTAAGACGTGAATGTGAAGATTGCTTTCGGGTAAAAATTGGTTGAAATGACCCCCTAATTCAAAAATTGAAAATATTCTTCTTTTCAGAGGAAATTTTAACAAGTTTTTTCCTTTCTCCTACACTCGTTAATTTTCTGTTAAAATCTCACCCTACACATCTCCAAAAGTCGTGAAATTTCATAGGGATGAAGCCAAGACCGTTGTGCATCAATTTTGCTATTGGACATGTTGAGAGAAAAATTAGTTTTCATGCACTAACAATCATTTTAATTGAAATGGTGAAAATCTCACAATTCTGATAGTGGTACGTACCCCTTTGTGAAATGTGGCCCGACAAATTTCGACATATTTTTTGCCACTGTCACAATGAATTCGTACTACTAAGACGTGAATATGAAGATTGGTTTCGGGTAAAAATTGGTTGAAATGGCCCCCTAATTAAAAAAATAGAAAATATTCTTCTTTTGAAGGGAAATTTTAACAAGTTTTTTCCTTACTCTTACACTCGTTAGTTTTCTGTTAAAATCTCACCCTACACATATCAAAAAATTGTGAAATTTCACAGAGATGAAGCCAAGACCATAGTGCATCACTTTTCTATTGGACACGTTGAGAGAAAAATTAGTTTTCATGCATTAATCATCATTTTAATCGAAACAGTGAAAATCTAACATTTCTGATAGTGGTACCCCTTGGTGAAATGTGGCCCCGACCAATCTCAGAATATTTTTTGCCACTAGTCACAATGAACTCGTACTACTAAGATGTGAATATGAAGATTGGTTTCGGGTAAAATTTTTTTGAAATGGCCCCCTAATTCAAAATAGAAAATATTCTTCTTTTCAGGGGAAATTTTAACAAGTTTTTTCCTTACTCCTACACTCGTTAGTTTTCTGTTAAAATTTCACCCTACACATCTCCAAAAGTCGTGAAATTTCACGGGGACGAAGCCAAGACCGTTGTGCATCACTTTTTTATTGGACACGTTGAGAGAAAATTAGTTTTCATGCACTAACGAGAATTTTAATCGAAACGGTGAACATCTCGAAATACTGATAGTGGTAACCCTTTGTGAAATGTGGCCGGGACCAATCTCGAAATATTTTTCGCCACTAGTGACATGTTGGAAATTATTTTACCACGATCTTAGATCTACTCACAAGTATGTTGATTAACACCCTAAATATGAACTTTCTAAAATGATGAAATAAACACATATAGAGTTTAGTAAACCTTACATTGGGTGCAGCGGAATAATATGACTCCTTCCGTTCAGATCTCTAACCCTTGTATCCTTTCTGTCGCAGAGTATTATCAAGATCTGAACCTGGATCTCTTTCTCTCCTTCTTTAGTGCTGAAACTCCTTCTTGCTGAAAGTCTTTCTTCACGATCTTCCTCACTATGATTGAGGTATCACTTGCTGTGTGTGGGCACTACTCTAATCACTAAGTATTTCGAAATCTTAAGGAAGAAGAGAGAGAGAGGGAGTGGGCGGCCAGATATAGAGAGAGAAGGCTCAGGTTTTTCTGAATGAAAGTGTAATTTTCTTAAAGCCTTCACTATCTATTTATAGCATTCCACTAAGGTTAGGTTTGAATTATTTGGCATTAAAATAATAAAAATATCAGAGGATAATTCCTATAAAAGTGGCCGACCATGGCAGTATGGATTTGGGCCTCACTTTTTGCAATTTTGCAGTTTTATCACTTTTACATCTGATTTTCTAAAAAAAAAACGCCAATTTTCTAATTCAACCATTTAAATGCCAATTCTAACTATTTAATAACTATAAATAATTATTAAATAATATTGTCATTTATCATATTTATTAATTGAACCATACAAAGTATCATAATTAACAAATATGCCCCTAAAACTCTTTCTTTACAATTTCGCCCTTACTTAGTGAAAAATTCACAAATAGACATAGTCTAATTTGAGAATTATAATTGATTAATCAAAACCAATTATATAAGTCTTACAAGTAATATTATCTCAACTAGTGGGGGGACCATGGGTCTATATAACCGAACTTCCAATAAGCAGATCAAGAATTTATTACTTAAATTCACTAACTTATTAATTCTTCGTTGAATCCACGCATAGAACTTAGAATTGCACTCTCAGTATATAGAATTCTCTATATGTTCCACCATATAGACACATCATTAGTTATCCATTGTTATAATCCTAATTTGATCAATGATCCTCTATATGAATGATCTACACTGTAAAGGGATTAGATTACCGTTGCACCTTACTATGTATTTTATCCTTAAAACACTTGACCCCGTATAAATGATATTTCAGCTTATATGAAATGAGTACTCCACCATTTATTTTTGTTTGGTCAAGCTCGAAGGAGATCATCCTTTGCTTACTATTCGCCTGATAGAAGCTATAGATTCCATGTTTATGTTAGCGCTCTCACTCAATTGCACTACCGTGTTCCCAAAATGTACGTATCACCCTGACCTAAAAGTAGGCTTAACTAACAAATCAAAGAACACAAATAGCCTCTTGAGATTGAGCCTAATCATAACAGGATTAAGATCATTTGATCTAGGATCAACTAGGCGATATTGACTTGAATAGATATTACGGTAAGTTTAATAAATCTAAATCAAAGTTCAATATCGGTCCCTTCCGATGCATACTCCATGCACCCAACCTGAGCTTTACTTTAACCAGTGTTCTGGAAAGAACATAGCATTTCTCCAAATGCAAGTAAACTCTTGTTGTAGATTATCATATCAGTAAAACTCTGTGTCTGATAAATCTAGGAAACTTTATTCACATAGTCATGTTTACTTTCCAAAGTGTTGACAACACAATAAACAGGATCAAGTATGTGAAAAGGGTTTCAGATGAATTTATAAATCAAATAGACAAGCAATTGATAAGGTGAACCAAAACATGCACAAATGAATGAAAAATACTTCTGCTTCTTTATTGATGTTGAATAAAATAGATTACATTGAAATGGAGTTTTATTTTGGGCATAAAACCCAACAAACTCCCACTTACACTAATATAAAACTAATCAGTACATATCAGTTAATCCTAAATTCTGACGGTGCTTTTCAAATGCAGTGACGGCCAAGACTTTGGTGAATGGATCAGCTATGTATTCAACTTCCATAGTCGAGTCCAATATCGTGGTTTGTTTTGCACTTCTCCAAACCACTGCTCCACCCCCAAGAGTAAACACCATCCCAGATGTAGATTTCCTGTCTTCAAGACTTGCCTGGAAATCTGAATCAGTGTAGCCTATGGGATTTAAAGCACCACCCTTGTAGACTAACACAAGATTCCTTGTACTCTTTAAGTATTTCAGAATATACTTAACTGCATTCCAATGTTCCTGTCCTGGATTAGACTGATACCTGCTCACGATTACCACTGCATAGCAGATGTCAGGTTAGTGCATAACATTGCATACATTAGACTTCCAACTGCAGAAGCATAGGGAATTTTCGCCATGTCCTCTATCTCTTGAGGATCAGTAGGAGACTGTTCCTTAGATAGAAGAATACCATATCTAGAAGGCATGTTTGCCCCATTGGTGTTGTTCATGGAGAATCTCTCTAAAACTTTGTCAATGTAGGTTGTTGAGAGAGAGCAAGAGATCTGTTCTTCCGGTTTCTGATAATCTGAATACCAAGAACATAGGCTGCTTCACCCAAATCTTTCATATCGAATTGAGTGTTGAGCCATTCCTTGATGTGAGTCATTTTCTTGATATTGTTTCCAATAATAAAAATGTCATCAACATAAAGGACCAGGAATACTACTACTTGGTTTTCCTTGAGTTGGTAAACACAAGGTTCATCTTCATTTTGAAGAAAGCCGTAGGTCTTGTTGATTTCATCAAACCTTTTGTTCAATGAGCGAGAAGCTTGCTTAAGTCCATCGATAGACCTATTTAGTTTGCAAACTTTCTTTTCCTGCCCTGGAAGAACATAGCCTTCTGGTTGCTCCATATAGATGGTTTCTTCAAGTACCCCATTAAGGAAGGCAGTCTTGACATCCATTTGTCAGATTTCATAATCGAAAGCAGCAGCTATGAAGAGAAGAATTTGGATGGATTTGAGCATGGCAACAGGACTAAAAGTTTCCTCATAGTCCACGCCTTCTCTTTGGGTATAACCCTTGGCTACAAGTCTAGCTTTAAAAGTTTCGACTTCGCCTCCAGCTCTTCTTTTCTTCTTGTAAACCCACTTGCATCCTATCGGATGAGAGTCGTCAGGTGCGTCTACATATTCCCAGACTTTGTTCTTTTTCATGGAATCCATTTCTGAATCAATGCCGATCGACCATCGTTTCCGTTGCGGACTAGCCATTGCCTGTTTATAGGTTAATGGATCGTCTTCAATACCGTCACCAACGACCATATTGATTTTGTTGGGTTTTATGCTTTAAATAAAACTCATTTCAATATAATCAGATTTACTTATTAATATAGATCAGAAATAACATTTAATGTTGCATGGTTCACATGATTTATTTCATGATTATATGTACATAATGTATGAATTCATCTGAAACCCTTTTTACATACTTGATCCTGTTTATTGTGTTGTCAACACATTGGAAAGTAAACATGACTATGTGAATAAAGTTTCCTAGATTTATCAGACACAGGATTTTACTGATATGATAATCTACAACAAGAGTTTACTTGCATTTGGAGAAATGCTATGTTCTTTCCAGAGCATTGGTTAAAGTAAAGCTCAGGTTGGATGCATGGAGTATGCATCGGAAGGGACCGATATTGAACTTTGACTTAGATTTATTAAACTTACCGTAATATCTATTCAAGTCAATATCGCCTAGTTGATCCTAGATCAAATGATCTTAATCCTGTTATGATTAGGCTCGATCTTGAGAGGCTATTCGTGTTCTTTGATTTGTTAGTTAAGCCTACTTTTAGGTCAGGGTGATACGTACATTTTGGGAACACGGTAGTGCAATTGAGTGGGAGCGCTAATGTAACACCCTAACTAGCATAGGCATTACGTGATTTTTAAACATGCTGTGCAGCTCGTTGCTAATCAACGAGGTTTATGGAAAACGTGATTAATTAAAATTTTTGCTTTTTAATTAAACTTGTAAAATATTTATACAAAATATTCAGGATCCCGATTACAAAACCATTTAAAAAAGTTTACTGTCTATACAAAATAAAAGTCGCCTAGCGACTAGTTACAAGAATAGCCTCGCTGTCCCGATGATCGTACGCTCCAGGCCTAACCGCCCCGACATGTACAATCTTCATAGGCTCGTTCACGGTCCATCAGCCCTAGCCTTGCCTTTACCTACACATAAACATAGCACTGTGAGTCGACAGACTCAGTAAGAAAAGCATAATAATACTCATACATAAATCCCCGTCATGATTAGACGCCCATACCCCTGACCATAACCCTAACTGCCGTGTCCAACACGATACTGAGTCCCCCTAACTGCCCTGTCCAACACGGTACTGAGTTCTGAACGTTCATAGGGACGGTACTATTGACAAGTAACAGCCTGATCGGTCGAACCGGTCATACTCCGGCTGCTGGTCATACTCCAGCCTGTACCGACGTGTTACGGTATCGGCTGATCGGTCGAACCGGTCATACTCCGGCTGCTGGTCATACTCTAGTCTGTACCGACGTGATACGTCAAATAGTACGAAACCACCAACCTAAGTATCAGCCTAATCGGTCGAACCGGTCATACTCCGGCTGCTGGTCATACTCCAGCCTGTACCGACGTGATACAGTGTCAGCCTAATCGGTCGAACCGGTCATACTCCGGCTGCTGGTCATACTCAAGCCTGTACCGACGTGACACAGTTGGATGGTTCGAAGCCAACATACATATCTAATGTAATCTAACAGGCATCCTACATGCACGCAAAACATGTAATCTACATATGCATACTGTTATACTAATCTTACCTGGATTCCGAATTCAGGTGTGCCGGTCAACCTGACTGGAACTATCTGCGCGGCGGATTACAGGCTCCTAAACCATAAAAATCACAACACTATAAGTGATACGCTAAATCACTTCCCGGGGACTTAAACTAGGAACTAAAAGTTACCCTAACGATAAACAGCATGGCAATACCCCAAATAACATAAAATTGAGGAAAACTACGGTTTCTGAAATTTCCCCAACCGGTAGACCGGTTGCCCAACCGTAATTCCAGTTCTGGGAATTTTCGAAACCCATCCGGAATTCCGGATGCACAACCGAAATTCCGATTCCTCGCAGGCAGATTTTAAAATTTCATAACTCAACCAAATCACACCCAAACAACCTCAAACCTTCCAGACCTGTTCTATAGGCCCCAAATAACATATCTAAAGCAATAACACAACCCAGAATGCACAGATACAAAGTGCCATTAAAGCCCAAGCTTTGAGTTCCAAAACTCAAACTTGATTAATTCCAACTAACATGCATCCAAATCAGATCAAACCTACTTAAACATGCATATAAAAGCCTCGGAAAACATAAGAAATCAACCTCAATAAACACAACAACAAAACTCACAAATCCACTTTGAAAACTCAAGCTTTTGCATAGAAAAACCATAACTCAAGCAACCTAGCTATCATGCATTAATAACAACTCAAATATCCTCAATTTAACATGCTTAAATCTCTGAAAATATCAACAACATCCCAGCAACAATAAACCAAACAAAATTAAACATGCAACCTATTAAACTTACTCAAATTCACATAAAACTTAAAGGAAGGCTAAGGGAAACATACCAACAACTTGAGATCACTAGAGTTTTGCAAAATAGAGCTTGAATCACCAAGGAAATTGGCTGGTTCTTGATGCTCCAAGAGGGCCGAAAAAGAGAGAGAGGTTTGAGAGAAAAGCTTTGATTTTTTTTAACTTTGTAATTTTTTGAAACTTTGAAAAAAGAAGGAAATGCCACATAACCCTTTACTTCAGCCAATATAACATCAAATAAAACACATATTTCTCATTTATTAAGCCACAAAAAGACAAACTATTAATGGGGCAAAATGACCATTTTGCCCCTTCATACTAAAATCACATAAATAACACTAAAGGGGTATTTTTGGGAACTCTAAATTCCCGGCCATTCCCGACATTCCCAATGTCTAATAAACCGCCCCAAACTACTAACATACTAAGTTGTGATTTTACTGAGCCAAACACCGAGTTCCATGTTACCGGGCACTGGAAATACAAAATTATGAAAACTACTAAATGACATAAAAATGCATCTCTGAATTCAATAATAACAGTATAAATAATTATTTAAATAGCTATAAATAATTTCATAATTAAACGTGATTAACTGCTAATTTCCAAATTAAACTAAGCGGTCTTTACAACTATCCCCCCCTTAAAAGGATTTCGTCCCCGAAATCTAACCTGAATAACTCTGGATATTGAGCTCTCATATCTGACTCTAGTTCCCAGGTGGCTTCCTCCACCTTGCTGTTTCTCCAGAGAACTTTGACCACTGCTATGGTCTTATTCCGAAGGACTTTATCCTTTCTATCCGGGATCCGCACCGTCGTTCTTCGTAAGACATATCTGGCTGCAGTTCTAGGCTCTCATAACTGAGTATATGAGAGGGATCTGAAACGTATTTTCTCAACATCGAGACATGGAATACGTTGTGAACTGCTGATAAAGCTGGAGGCAACGCTAACCGATATGCCCCTTGACCTATCTTCTCGAGAATCTCGAAAGGTCCTGTAAATCTAGGGCATAGCTTGCGTCTTTTCCCGAAACGTTTGATCTCCTTCATTGGAGACACTCGTAAAAACACATGGTCCCCTACTTGGAACTCAACATCTCTGCGTTTCGGATCTGCGTAACTCTTCTGTCTACTCTGTGAGGCAAGCATTCTAGCTTTTATCTTCTCTATTGCCTCATTGGTCCGCTGCACTGACTCTGGACCTAAGTATTTACTCTCCCCTGTCTCATCCCAGTGGATGGGAGATCTACACTTCCTACCGTATAACAGTTCATAGGGAGCCATCCCTATCGTACTCTGATAACTGTTGTTGTAAGAAAATTCTATCAACGGTAGATATTTATTCCATGAGCCTTCAAAATCCATAACACAGGCTCGCAACATGTCCTCCAATATCTGAATTGTCCTTTTGGACTGACCATCTGTCTGAGGATGGAATGTCAGACCGAATTTCGCTTTGTACCCATTGCTCGTTGCAAACTACGCCAAAACTTGGAGGTGAACTTCGGATCCCTATCCGAAACTATAGACTTCGGTACCCCGTGAAGTCTTACAATCTCTCTAACATACAATTACGCCAACCGATCCACTCGTAAATGTTGTTCTAACGAGCGTAAAATGAGCAGATTTCGTGAATCGATCCACCACTACCCAGATGGAATCAAACAAACCCGTGGTTCTAGGTAACCCGACCACGAAATCCATCGTGATATCTTCCCACTTCCATTCAGGTAGGGTTAGAGGCTGCAACAACCCTGCTGGTCTCTGATGTTCAGCCTTAATCTGCTGACAAGTGAGGCATCTCGATACGAATTCTACCAAATTCTTCTTCATACCGCTCCACCAGAAGTACGGTTTAAGATCTTGGTACATCTTAGTGGTGCCGGGATGCAGAGAATAAGGGGTAGAATGAGCCTCCTCAAAGATCTCATTCTTGAGTTCCACACTACTCGGAACACAAACCCTAGCTTTATACAGAAGCATCCCGTTATCTGACACTGAAAAGTCCCTGGCTTGACCAGCCAAAACCTCATCTCTGATCTTCAATAACTCTGGATCGGTCATCTGAGCGGCTTTAATTCTTTCCAACAGATCAGATTGCAGCGTTAAGTTGTGAAGCTGACCTACCACAAACTCAATGCCGGATCTAACCATATCCTCTGCTAGCTGAGGTGAGATCTGAACCATGCTAGCTACCTACCCGGGACCCTTTCTGCTCAGGGCATCGGCCACTACATTGGCCTTCCCAGGGTGATAGAGAATCTCACAATCGTAATCTTTCACTAATTCCAACCAACGTCTCTGTCTCATGTTCAAATCTTTCTGAGTAAAAAAATACTTGAGACTTTTATGGTCGGTGTAGATTTCGCACCTTTCTCCATAAAGGTAATGCCGCCAGATCTTCAATGCAAAAACCACCGCGGCCAATTCTAGATCATGAGTCGGGTATCGCTGTTCATAATCCTTTAACTGACGAGAGGCATAAGCGATAACCCGATCGGCTTGCATCAGCACACACCCCAGACCCTGTCTGGATGCATCGCAATAAACTACGAACTTCTCGTCGTCCGAAGGCAAAGCTAGCACTAGAGCGGTAATCAACCTCTGCTTCAGCTCCTGAAAACTAGCTTCACACTTATCTGACCAGACAAACCGCTGATTCTTCTTTGTAAGTTCGGTTAGGGGCATTGAAATTTTTGAAAACCCTTCCACGAACCTACGATAGTACCCAGCTAAACCCAAGAAGCTTCTGATCTCTGTCACTGTCTTCGGTCTCGGCCAATCCCTGACGGATTCTATCTTCCCGGGATCCACCTTGATCCCATCTTTGCTCACAATGTGCCCTAAGAAGGACACCTGAGATAGCCAAAATTCGCATTTCTTGAACTTGGCATAAAGCTTGTGCTCTCGAAGCTGTTGCAGTACCATCTGAAGATGTAATTTATGCTCCTCTTCTGATTGAGAGTACACGAGGATGTCGTCGATAAACACAATCACACAGATATCGAGGAAATCCTTGAATACTCTATTTATCAAATCCATGAATGCTGCAGGAGCATTGGTTAGTCCAAATGACATAACTAGGAATTCATAATGTCCATACCTAGTGCAAAAAGCTGTCTTTGGAATGTCCTCCTCTCGGATTCTCAACTGATGATAACCCGAATAGAGATCAATCTTAGAAAAGACCGTCTTCCCCCGAAGCTGATCAAACAAATCATCGATCCTAGGTAATGGATATTTATTCTTCACTGTCAGCTTGTTCAATTCTCTGTAATCGATGCACATTCTCATAGTTCCATCTTTCTTCTTGACGAATAAAACCGGGGCTCCCCAGGGTGACACACTAGGCCTAATAAACCCTATCTCAAGCAATTCTTGGAGCTGAATCTTTAATTCCTTAAGTTCAGCTGGAGCCATTCTATATGGAGCCTTGGAAACCGGTTCCACCCCTGGTGCCAAATCTATCATGAAGTCAATCTCCCGTTGAGGTGGTAACCCTGGAAGTTCTTCGGGAAAAACATCTAAAAATTCCCGAACCACCTTGATGTCCTCTGGCCGAATGGTATCTGGCCGAGTGGTGTCCACCACCACGGCCAGAAACCCTAAACATCCACCGTGCAATAATTCTCTAGCTTACATGGCAGAAATCACCGGGATCCGAGATCCCCGAACCGAACCAACAAACACGAATGGTTCTTCACTTTCCGGTTGGAAGATCACCATCTTCCTTTTGCAATCAATGCTCGCCGAATATTTAGATAGGAAATCCATTCCTAAAATAATATCGAACTCTATTAGGCTCATCTCTATCAAGTCAGCACTTAACTCTCTACCATCTATCCTGATCGGCATAGACCTAATCCACCTTTTGGAGATAACTAACTCTCCGCCAGGTAATAGGGTTCCAAACCCTAATTCATATCTATCATACGGTCTATCCAATTTACTAAAGACTCTGGCTGCCACATAAGAATGTGTAGCCCCAGAATCAAACAGTACTGAGTAAAGTAAGTTATTAACCGAAAGCTGACCTGTTACAACTGATGGGCTAGCATCTGCATCAGCCTGAGTAATGGCGAACACCCTAGCTGGGGTGGGTATCGCCGGAGCCCTCGGTGCCTCTGAGCGGAGCTGGGGACAATCCCTCTTGAAGTGTCCGGGCATGCCACAGTGAAAGCATCCCTGACCCTTGCATTCACCCCGATAGTGCCTTTTGCAGCTGGGGCACTCGAGATAGGAGAACCATGTCTCTGCACCACCAGGACGACTACCTCTATTCTGGTTCCCCCGGAACCTCTTGTTCTGACTCTAGCCTCCGGATGCAGTGGATGCTCTCCTCTTCTGGTCCATGGCCGAACCACTACTCCCCCTGCTAAAACCTGATGCAGGAGGGGTAGGAGCCTCGCCACTCGCCGGAGTACTAGCTGACTCCGACATACATCCAACTGCGCCCTCAGCTCGCAGTGCCTTCTCCACCATCTCAGCGTAGGTGGTCTTGTTGTCAGTGGTGATCATCAAGTCATGTTTAATCTTCGCATTTAACCAGTCCAGGTACTTCTCTTTCTTGCTGAAGTCGGTTGGCACAATCCCCGAGGCTAACCTCGCCAACCGGTCAAACTGAGTAGTATACTCGGTCACGCTCATATTCTCCCGCTGGGTCAGGTGAGCGAACTCTTTCCTCTTGGCGCTTCTGACCGCCTCGTTATAATACTTGGCGTTAAAGAGTTCCTGGAACCTTTCCCAGGTCATGGTGGTGACGTCATGGATCTGAGACACCATGTCCCACCAGACCAGAGCGTCTTCCTGGAACTGGAAAGTGGCACACACCACTCTGTCATTACCGGTGACACCCATAAAGTTCAGAATTTTGGTGATCACTGTCAGCCACTGCTCAGCCTTCATCAAATCTGGACCTTCCAGAAAGACCGGAGGTGCTTGCTTCCGGAACCGTTCATACAAAGGTTCCAATCTGTTGGCCGCCACAACTATTTCAGCCTGAGCAGCAAGGGCGGGTGCCACTGGAACTACTGGCACAGGCACTGCAGGAGCCCCCTGCTGCCTCAATCTCTAAATCTCGAGGTCTTGCTCTTCAATTCTGGCTTGCATTTCAGCAAACCTAACCTCCCAATTCTGGGCTCCCTGATTGACTTGGGCAGCCTGTGGCGAGTTGATATCACCCCGACCACGAGCCCTGCCCCTGGGACCTCTACCTCGGCTCATAACACTTAGGGGAAACTGAGCTCCTCGACCTTGATCTGACCCGACTGAGATGCCCTGATTCCTAATATTTCATCTGGCGTCCATCTAGTCTGAACAGCCTCGAAACCCCGAGTTGGCATTTTAGGTCACGATCAACGAGAGCTTACTAATGCCGCTTAATTTGGAAATTAAAAACGAAACATGCGCCTATTCTACTATCAGGCTACTAACATGCTTCCTAACAGGCTTTTCTTATTTCATAAAAATAAATAAACTACTAAAGCAATAAAAGCTTACTGAACCGTAGAACAAGCTAACTTCTGATGATGATTGTACATGTCGTGACGATCTTCGGAAGACAACCTGGCAGCTCTGATACCAAATTGTAACACCCTAACTAGCATAGGCGTATTACGTGATTTTTAAACATGCTGTGCAGCTCGTTGCTAATCAACGAGGTTTATGGAAAACGTGATTAATTAAAATTTTTGCTTTTTAATTAAACTTGTAAAATATTTATACAAAATATTCAGGACCTCGATTACAAAACCATTAAAAAAGTTTACTGTCTATACAAAATAAATGTCGCCCAGCGACTAGTTACAAGAATAGCCTCGTTGTCCCGATGATCGTACGCTCCAGGCCTAACTGCCCCAACATGTACAATCTTCATAGGCTCGTTCACGGTCCATCAGCCCTAGCCTTGCCTTTACCTACACATAAACATAGCACTGTGAGTCGACAGACTCAGTAAGAAAAGCATAATAATACTCATACATAAATCCCGGTCATGATCAGACGCCCATACCCCTGACCATAACCCTAACTGCCGTGTCCAACACGATACTGAGTCCCCCTAACTGCCGTGTCTAACACGGTACTGAGTTCTGAACGTTCATAGGGATGGTACTATTGACAAGTAACAGCCTGATCGGTCGAACCGGTCATACTCCGTCTGCTGGTCATACTCCAGCCTGTACCGACGTGTTACAGTATCAGCCTGATCGGTCGAACCGGTCATACTCCGGCTGCTGGTCATACTCCAGCCTGTACCGACGTGATATGTCAAATAGTACGAAACCACCAACCTAAGTATCAACCTAATCGGTCGAACCGGTCATACTCCGGCTGCTGGTCATACTCCAGCCTGTACCGACGTGATACAGTGTCAGCCTAATCAGTCGAACCGGTCATACTCTGGCTGCTGGTCATACTCCAGCCTGTACCGACGTGACACAGTTGGATGGTTCGAAGCCAACATACATATCTAATGTAATCTAACAGGCTTCCTACATGCACGCTAAACATGTAATCTACATATGCATACTGTTACACTAATCTTACCTGGATTCCGAATTCAGGTGTGTCGGTCAACCTGACTGGAACTATCTGCGCGGCGGATTACAGGCTCCTAAACCATAAAAATCACAACACTATAAGTGATACGCTAAATCACTTCCCGGGGACTTAAACTAGGAACTAAAAGTTACCCTAACGATAAACAGCATGACAATACCCCAAATAACATAAAATCGAGGAAAACTAGGGTTTCTGAAATTTCCCCAACCGGTAGACCGGTTGCCCAACCAGAATTCCGGTTCTGGGAATTTTCGAAACCCATCCGGAATTCCGGATGCACAACCAGAATTCCGGTTCCTCGCAGGCAGATTTCAAAATTTCATAACTCAACCAAATCACACCCAAACAACCATAAACCTTCCAGACCTGTTCTATAGGCCCCAAATAACATATCTAAAGCAATAACACAACCCAGAATGCACAGATACAAAAAGTGCCATTAAAGCCCAAGCTTTGAGTTCCAAAACTCAAACTTGGTTAATTCCAACTAACATGCATCCAAATCAGATCAAACCTACTTAAACATGCATATAAAGCCTCTGAAAACATAAGAAATCAACCTCAACAAACACAGCAACAAAACTCACAAATCCACTTTGAAAACTCAAGCTTTTGCATAGAAAAACCATAACTCAAGCAACCTAGCTATCATGCATTAATAACAGCTCAAATATCCTCAATTTAACATGCTTAAATCTCTGAAAATATCAACAACATCCCAGCAACAATAAACCAAACAAAACTAAGCATGCAACCTATTAAACTTACTCAAATTCACATAAAACTTAAAGGAAGGCTAAGGGAAACATACCAACAACTTGAGATCACTAGAGTTTTGCAAAATAGAACTTGAATCACCAAGGAAATTGACTGGTTCTTGATGCTCCAAGAGGGCCGAAAAAGAGAGAGAGGTTTGAGAGAAAAGCTTTGATTTTTTTTAACTTTGTAATTTTTTGAAACTTTGAAAAAAGAAGGAAATGCCACATAACCCTTTACTTCAGCCAATATAACATCAAATAAAACACATATTTCTCATTTATTAAGCCACAAAAAGACAAACTATTAATGGGGCAAAATGACCATTTTGCCCCTTCATACTAAAATCACATAAATAACAATAAAGGGGTATTTTTGGGAACTCTAAATTCCCGGCCATTCCCGACATTCCCAATGTCTAATAAACCGCCCCAAACTACTAACATACTAAGTTGTTATTTTACTGAGCCAAAAACCGATTTCCATGTTACCGGGCACTGGAAATGCAAAATTATGAAAACTACTAAATGACATAAAAATGCGTCTCTGAATTCAATAATAACAGTATAAATAATTATTTAAATAGCTATAAATAATTTCATAATTAAACGTGATTAACTGCTAATTTCCAAATTAAATTAAGCGGTCTTTACAGCTAACATAAACATGGAATCTATAGTTTCTATCTGGCGAATAGTAAGTAAAGGATGATCTCCTTCGAGCTTGACCAAACGAAAATAAATGGTGGAGATCTCATTTCACATAAGATGAAATATCATTTATACGGGGTTAAGTGTTTTAAGGATTAAATACATTGTAGGGTGTAACGGTAATCTAATCCTTTTACAGTGTAGATCATTCATATAGAGGATCATTGATCAAATTAGGATTATAACAATGGATAACTAATGATGTGTCTATATGGTGGAACATATAGAGCATTCTATATACTGAGAGTGCAATTCTAAGTTCTATGCGTGGATTCAACGAAGAATTAATAAGTTAGTGAATTTGAGTAATAAATTCTTGATCTACTTATTGGAAGCTCGGTATATAGACCCATGGTCCCTGCACTAGTTGAGATAATATTGCTTGTAAGACTCGTATAATTGGTTTTGATTAATTAATTATAATTCTCAATTTAGACTATGTCTATTTGTGAATTTTTCACTAAGTAAGGGCGAAATTGTAAAGAAAGAGTTTTAGGGGCATATTTGTTAATTATGATACTTTGTATGGTTCAATTAATAAATATGATAAATGAAAATATTATTTAATAATTATTTATAGTTATTAAATAGTTAGAATTGGCATTTAAATGGTTGAATTAGAAAATTGGCGTTTTTGAGAAAATCAGATGCAGAAAAGGTAAAACTGCAAAATTGCAAAAAGTGAGGCCCAAATCCACTATGCATGGCCGACCACTTTTGTAGGGAATTTAAACTGATATTTTCATTATTTTAATGCCAAATAATTCAAACCTAACCCTAGTGGAATGCTATAAATAGATAGTGAAGGCTTCAGGAAAATTACACACTTTCTTCTGACTATTCATTCAGAAAAAACTGAGCCTCTCTCTCTCTCCCTATCTTTGGCCGACCACTCCCTCTCTCTCTTCTTCCTCTTGAATTCAAAAATTCTTAGTGTTAGAGTAGTGCCCACACACAGCAAGTGATACCTCAATCATAGTGAGGAAGATCGTGAAGAAAGACTTTCAGCAAGAAGGAGTTTCAGCATCAAAGATTCAGAGAAAGAGATCCAGGTTCAGATATTGATAATGCTCAGCTACAGAAAGGAATCAAGGGCTAGATATCTGAACGGAAGGAGTCATTATATTCCGCTGCAACCAATGTAAGGTTTCCTAAACTTTATATGTGTTTATTTCATCGTTTTAGAAAGTTCATATTTAGGATGTTAATAAACATACTTGTGAGTAGATCTAAGATCCTGGTAAAATAATTTCCAACAACTGGCCTCAGAGCCATGGTAATTGATTTACTTGCAAGAAATTTGGACTTTAAAACGATTGTTTGTATGTTTTTGGATGGTATCATGTTGTATTGAGTGTTATTTGATGATTGATTGATGTTTGTAAATTTTCGTGAAAAATAATTGCGATTCTGTTTCTGGCATTATTTTTATTGGATAGTATGGAAAAAGTTAAGCAAGTAACCTTTTTACAGAACTCAATTTCGATTTAATTTGAATTAGTTATGATTTTTCGAATTTTCAAAAATATCGGGGTGGTGTCGCTGCACCTCGCTGCGCCAAGTTTTCACGCCCAAACACCCCCCCATGCGCGCGCGGACATGTATGCTCAGCATATTGTCCGTACAACTCGCATTTTTTTTTTTGTTTTCTTCGATTTTTCATGCTTTTTCATGGATTTAACTTCCGATTTTTTGTGTAGTTCTGTATTTATACATTTACTATTCCTAATTCAATTCTAATTATCATAATTAAATTAATTAATATTTTTTAAATTTAATTCATGATATTAGTGTAATTTGAATTTGAAAATAGTAAATATCTATCTTTTTTGCTTAATTATCTATCTTATTTTTAAATTTGATTATATCTTATCTTATTTTTAAATTTAAGGTCAGATATTAAATTCTTTTTAAATTAATTTTTTTTAACTAATTTGACCTTATTTAAATTTAAAATAAGATAACTATAATTATGTAATTTTAAATAGATGTAAGATATTTTGCTCACTTTTAAATTTTGTTATTTTATTTATTTAAATTAAATTATAAAATCTGAAAAAGATATTTAATTTATCTTTTTTAATTTTTTATTTAATTTTTATTTATAAAATAACATTAAATTTTTAAAAGTAGTTAGCAAATTTTGAAATGATATTTAGGTTGGTTGAAACCTAATTTTTCAAAATTGTAGGTTTAATTTTAATTTTTTTTTTTTATTAATTTCGATTTTTTTTTAAAATTTTATTTTAATTTTAATTTTTGAAAATAATTTTTTTTTAATTAATTTTTTTTTTCGAAATTATTTATTTAAAATTAAATAAATCCTACATCCAACTATCCACCTAACCTTGTTGCAGGAGTATGCGTTTTAGCTTGTTTGTAAGTTATTAAAACCTATTATTGCTTGATTGCAAATAGCCATGGTTAACTTGTTGACAGATCCAATGATCTGATTTTAACTCATGGCTCCCTTGGTCAAGTAAATAATTTGTAACAGGTATATTTACAATCTTCTTTCATCTGTTTATGACCTAGCAACATGATATGATCCATCCAAATTGTGTGCCTGTGTGAGCCTATGTGTTTAATTTTATTATAGATGCATATAGGTTGTTGTTGCTAAATAAAATATCATAGTTCTTGATAGATTTTATTTAGGCCCATTTAGTTTTTGGGCCTATTCAATTAATAATAGTTGTTCATTTTAAGGTTAAATTCCTCTCTTTTGGGCCTTGTGTGAGAGTTGGGAGCCATAGTAGTGGGTACGATATACTGAACCCAACACCCCCTTACATGAACCACCCCAATTATGAAGGCCCATTTGCCTGATTTGAATAACTGTACTAGGTTAATTAAACTAGTTTATATTGGAAATTATTTTACGAGGATCTTAGATCTACTCACAAGTATGTTGATTAACACCCTAAATATGAACTTTCTAAAACGATGAAATAAACACATATAAAGTTTAGTAAACCTTACATTGGGTGCAGCGGAATATAATCCTCATTCCGTTCAGATATCTAGCCCTTGATTCCTTTCTGTAGCAGAGCATTATCAATATCTGAACCTGGATCTCTTTCTCTGAATCTTTGATGCTGAAAACTCCTTTTTGCTGAAAGTCTTTCTTCACGATCTTCCTCACTATGATTGAGGTATCACTTGCTGTGTGTGGGCACTACACTTACACTAAGAATTTCGAAATTCAAGGAAGAAGAGAGAGAAGAAGTGGCGGCTAAAGATAGGGAGAGAGAGAGGCTCAGTTTTTTTCTGAATCAGAAGTGTAATTTTCCTGAAGCCTTCACTATCTATTTATAGCATTCCACTAGGGTTAGGTTTGAATTATTTGGCATTAAAATAATGAAAATATCAGTTTAAATTCCCTACAAAAGTGGCCGGCCATGCATAGTGGATTTGGCCCTCACTTTTTGTAATTTTGTAGTTTTATCTTTTCTGCATCTGATTTTCTCAAAAACGCCAATTTTCTAATTCAACCATTTAAATGCCAATTCTAACTATTTAATAACCATAAATAATTATTAAATAATATTGTCATTTATCATATTTATTAATTGAACCATACAAAGTATCATAATTAACAAATATGCCCCTAAAATTCTTTCTTTACAATTTCACCCTTACTTAGTGAAAAATTTACAAATAGACTTAGTCTAATTTGAGAATTATAATTGATTAATCAAAACCAATTATATGAGTCTTACAAGCAATATTATCTCAACTAGTGCGGGGATGATGGGTCTATATAACCGAGCTTCCAATAAGTAGATCAAGAATTTATTACTCAAATTCACTAACTTATTAATTCTTCGTTGAATCCACGCATAGAACTTAGAATTGCACTCTCAGTATATAGAATGCTCTATATGTTCCACCATATAGACACATCATTAGTTATCCATTGCTATAATCCTAATTTGATCAATGATCCTCTATATGAATGATCTACACTGTAAAGGAATTAGATTACCGTTACACCCTACAATGTATTTAATCCTTAAAACACTTAACCCCGTATAAATGATATTTCAGCTTATGTGAAATGAGATCTCCACCATTTATTTTCGTTTGGTCAAGCTCGAAGGAGATCATCCTTTACTTACTATTCGCCAGATAGAAGCTATAGATTCCATGTTTATGTTAGCGCTCCCACTCAATTGCACTACCGTGTTCCCAAAATGTACGTATCACCCTGACCTAAAAGTAGGCTTATCTAACAAATCAAAGAACACGAATAGCCTCTTGAGATTGAGCCTAATCATAACAGGATTAAGATCATTTGATCTAGGATCAACTAGGCGATATTGACTTGAATAGATATTACGGTAAGTTTAATAAATCTAAGTCGAAGTTCAATATCGGTCCCTTCCGATGCATACTCCATGCATCCAACCTGAGCTTTACTTTAACCAATGCTCTGGAAAGAACATAGCATTTCTCCAAATGCAAGTAAACTCTGTTGTAGATTATCATATCAGTAAAACCCTATGTCTGATAAATCTAGGAATCTTTATTCACATAGTCATGTTTACTTTCCAATGTGTTGACAGCACAATAAACAGGATCAAGTATGTGAAAAGGGTTTCAGATGAATTTATACATTATGTACATATAATCATGAAATAAATCATGTGAACCATGCAACATTAAATGTTATTTCTGATCTATATTAATAAGTAAATCTGATTATATTGAAATGAGTTTTATTTAGTGCATAAAACCCAACAGTTTAACCTAATAAAATTGATTAGCAACATAATTAATTTCATATATTTTGAAATTAATTTAAGAAAATCATAGTTTAAAGAATTTTATTCTAAGATAAACTATATGTATTTTCTTGTATTTAATTAAATATAGAATTATAACCATCTAGATTCTTTCTGAAGCTTAATTTAAATTTTTCATTAAATATTCCTATTTAAGTTGACATTTAGTTATCTATAACTAACCAGCTTAAATCTGAATATCTTTTGGATTTAATATTTCAAAATTAAGTTGAGGAATTTTAGGCATTGGTTATTAAGATTCTTTAGATATTTTTTAAGTTAATATCTTTTCGAATATTAACTTAAAATGGAATATTTTCAAATTAAGTGGTTACAACTTAATTTTTGATATTTAATTAAATTTAAATTTGAAAAAATATTTAGGTTCTAGATTTTTTCTAATACAACCTAAATTAGATATTTTTTCAAATTTTGTGGAAAAGATACTTAGTGAAATAAGATATTTTCTAGATAGTTATTTCTAGACTACTTATTATTTCTAATATTAAATAGGAAAATATTATACATTTTAATTAATTTTGGTACAATTTATTTTAAGTATATTTTTTCTTGTATTAAACTAGAGATTAATAATTAAGCCTTCTCTACACTTAATTATTTATTTCTTCAATTGAATACATTTAATTAATTTGAAAATTAAATATCTAAGTTGATTTTCATCATGATACTTAAATATTTCTTTTTCATGACACTTAATTAAATAGAAAATTATTTTTAGTTGAAATTTAATTTTTCAACTAAATTTAAATAATTTTCAAAATATATTTTTTCTTTATTTTATTAATCAAATTTTGAAATTGCATTTCTTAAATGCTGGAATTTCGAATTTTATTTGAAAAATAGATTAAAGTTGTAAATTATTTATTTTAATTTTGGACCAACTTAAATCAATGATTTTTTCATTTATTGATTAAATTAAAATAAATGAATTAAAGTATATTATTAGAAATTAAATTAATTAGTCAAAAGAAAATCTAGATAGGTGATATTTTTGCTTGAAGTATTTTTCTAGTGTATTTAATTAAATAGAAAATTAATATTTAAGTTGATTTTCATCATCATACTTAAATATTTGAAATTTTTCTTCTATATTTAATTAAATAGGAAAATTATATTTTTTGTTGTAAATTAATTTTATTAATTAATTTTGGGCCAACATTAAATTAGAATAATTTTTCCAGGATTTATTTTTTATTTTAACATGCATTTTCGAAAATTGTATCCTTAAATACTTTAATTTTTCGAAATGCAAATATATATTTATAGAAAATTAAATTTGAGTTGTAAATTAATTTAAATTAATTTTGTAATAACTTAAATTGAATATTTTTCTAAATATTTAATGAAAATTATTACTAAGATGGAAATGATTCATATTATTTTCATATCCATCTAAGTAAAATTTATAAATATTAAATTAAAATTTATATTTAGAATTTTCATTCTAAATTGGACATTTTAATTAAATATGTATTTAAAATAAATAAATTAAATAAAGAGTATCAAAGAAAATACAACTCTCTTTAAATAATGAGCTTTATTATTAAGATATTCGATCTCCATTGTTGGTTTTACATCGCGTTTGTTTTAGTGAGTAATCCTCCCTAATGGAGGAACGTTCATTAGCAATTTCGCACCGTTTAATCTCGAAAGATAAGTAGTTTGTAAGTGTTTTATATGGTATGGATCACCCTAATGGTGGCGACCATATTTGACTTGCAAATTGCGAAACAATGGTGGAAGCTCATAAGATAGAATTGCCTTGACTCTCGCCTAAACGGGACAATGCTGAATTCCAATCTTGATCGAATAAAAGGTTGCTAGAATGTTTAACATTTTAGATGAGCTGACAACTCTATTCAATAGATGGTAGCTTTGACTCTCGCCTAAACAGGACACTGATATCAGTTTGTTGAAAACCTTGGAAATTATTTAGGATTGTAAGTTTTAGTATTTTCACTTGTCATTCCTACTTGCTATATGTTTATAATTTCTGAATTGTGTATGAATTTATATTGAACCATGTTATTTTCTGTTATTAAGTTGTAGTTTAATTTCGAATCTTCATTGTTGGTCTAACTTGTCTTGTTTATCTAATGAGATAAATCCCTAGTGGATTTTCACAATTAGACATACATATTAGTGTTAGATCTAGAAAGATAAATATTGTATATGCGACATCTAGCTGTTCATTAATTGATGACACCTTAGACTAGTATTTTTATGATATGAAACAAGAAGATTGCATAAATAAGATTACTTTGACTTTCGCTAATCGAAGCATCGTTGGATTCTTATTTTAAACGAAATTATCCTAATTCCTCTTAGCTTATTCATTTTGAATTAGCTCAATAACATATCATTGAATGAATGGTCTATAAATCATTTCATGTCATTCTATATTTTCTCTTAAGAAATTAAATGACGCATATGATTATAATCCCGAAATTCTATTCCCAATTGATATAAATCCTCAATCTTAGAAATCTCCCACTTGTATGGGCAAATCTGACTTAGAGTTTGTATTAGTAGTGGTGGTCCAAGATAGAACTACTCATTATATTTGGTATAAATTTAAGCCTTTGACATTAATTTTAGATTCCAAATAGAAATTTTCTTATATTTCTAATTCCAGAATACAATACAGTTACACTTTCTCAAGTGTTTAATATCCATCTTCCATTAATGGATTAAAACTGTATGGAATATGAGTTAGGTATTCTGTGACCAGGATCCACTTGCAGTATTATAAGAACTCTTTGATGTAACTAAACCTATGTCATAAAAAGACACTACCACATTTTTTAATCTATGGCATTTGTATCTTGTTCATAGTGGATTTGACAAGATCAATCTCTGCAAAGAGTTAATATGCCTATATCCACTGAAAGTAGTTCATCTCATTCGCAGATGGATGTACATTCAGGGGTGGATATGAGTTTTTCATTGTATTCTTAAAACGATAACTCTAGATTATACCTTTTAGCAAGAAATTTGAAATGTTTAAAAATTTCATTAATTTCTAGCAATGGTTAAAACCATTAAGGTAAGTGGTTAAAGATCTTGCGAACTGATAGGGGTGGAGAAATAGTTAGTTGATATGCAGTTCAAAGATCATTAAATTGATTTTTGAATTATATCCAAACTTACCTCCTCAAAAATTTCGAGTTGCATATTGATGATTAGTTACTAGTCGTTGCCTAAATCCTTCTATGGTAATACAATTTCAGAATGATGTAATGGTTAGGTACTTAATGTAAATCATTACTAGATTCGTGGATGACCTAATCAAAATCTTAAGAAAAGCTAGAACTGCTAACCATGTTTTGTTAGCTATTCTAAGTGATTAGGGGTGGACCATCCCATAGTCAATAGATAAGAAAGTGTTTGTTCAAACAAATACTACTTTTCTAAGATAATGACTAAGTCTGAAAATCAAGTAGCAAATAAAGGAGATATTTATTTCTTGATTCCAAAAGTGTTCTATCATCGTATTTAACATATGATGATCCCACTGCCTCTGTTGTCTTGTCACAACCGAAGTGATCAATACCATTTAGTTTTCTTCGACATAATTCACGGTACCTTGTTGTAGTGAGAGAGTTTCTAGGAACTCAACTTCTTATGACTTGGGAGACACTAGTGATTAAAATCTATTGTGAGTTTAAACAAGTAATGGATTGTCAAGATAAGAAACTAAGAAGAAAGCCAAAAGAACTATGGTTTAATCCATTCACATGGACTAACTGTTGGGTTTTATGCCCTAAATAAAACTCATTTCAATATAATCAGATTTACTTATTAATATAGATCAGAAATAACATTTAATGTTGCATGGTTCACATGATTTATTTCATGATTATATGTACATAATGTATAGATTCATCTGAAACCCTTTTCACATACTTGATCCTGTTTATTGTGCCGTCAACACATTGGAAAGTAAACATGACTATGTGAATAAAGTTTCCTAGATTTATCAGACACAGGGTTTTACTGATATGATAATCTACAACAAGAGTTTACTTGTATTTGGAGAAATACTATGTTCTTTCCAGAACATTGGTTAAAGTAAAGCTCAGGTTGGATGCATGGAGTATGCATCGGAAGGGACCGATATTGAACTTTGTCTTAGATTTAATTAAACTTACCGTAAAATCTATTCAAGTCAATATCGCCAAGTTGATCCTAGATCAAATGATCTTAATCCTTTTATGATTAGGCTCAATCTTGAAAGGCTATTCGTGTTCTTTGATTTGTTAGTTAAGCCTACTTTTAGGTCAGGGTGATACGTACATTTTGGGAACACGGTAGTGCAATTGAGTGGGAGCGCTAGCATAAACATGGAATCTATAGCTTCTATCTGGCGAATAGTAAGCAAAGGATGATCTCCTTCGAGCTTGACCAAACGAAAATAAATGGTGGAGATCTCATTTCACATAAGCTGAAATATCATTTATACGGGGTCAAGTGTTTTAAGGATAAAATACATAGTAGGGTGTTACGGTAATTTAATCCCTTTACTGTGTAGATCATTCATATAGAGGATCATTGATCAAATTAGGATTATAACAATGGATAACTAATGATGTGTCTATATGGTGGAACATATAGAGCATTCTATATACTGAGAGTGCAATTCTAAGTTCTATGCGTGGATTCAACGAAGAATTAATAAGTTAGTGAATTTTAGTGCTAAATTCTTGATCTACTTATTGGAAGCTCGGTTATATAGACTCATGGTCCCCCCACTAGTTGAGATAATATTGTTTGTAAGACTCATGTAATTGGTTTTGATTAATCAATTATAATTCACAAATTAGACTATGTCTATTTGTGAAATTTTAACTAAGTAAGGGCGAAATTGTAAAGAAAGAGTTTATAGGGGCATATTTGTTAATTATGATACTTTGTATGGTTCAATTAATAAATATGATAAATGACAATATTATTTAATAATTATTTATATTTATTAAATAGTTAGAGTTGGCATTTAAATGGTTGAATTAGAAAATTGGCGTTTTTGAGAGAATGAGATGCAGAAAAGATAAAACTGCAAAATTGCAAAAAGTGAGGCCCAAATCCACTTGTATAGGGCCAGCCACTTTTGTAGGAAATTTAAACTGATTTTTTCATTATTTTAATGCCATATAATTCAAACCTAACCCTAGTGGAATGCTATAAATAGATAGTGAAGGCTTCAGGAAATTTACACTTAAATTTCTACACTTCTGATTCAGAAAAAACTGAGCCTTCTCTCTCCCTATCTTTGGCTGACCCTTCTCTTTCTCCTTCCCTCTTCAATTTCGAAAATCTTAGTGTGAGAGTAGTGCCCACACACAACAAGTGATACCTCAATCATAGTGAGGAAGATCGTGAAGAAAGACTTTCAGCAAGAAGGAGTTTCAGCATCAAAGATTCAGAGAAAGAGATCCAGGTTCAGATATTGATAATGCTCAGCTACAGAAAGGAATCAAGGGCTAGATATCTGAACGGAAGGAGTCATTATATTCCGCTGCAACCAATGTAAGGTTTCCTAAACTTTATATGTGTTTATTTCATCGTTTTAGAAAGTTCATATTTAGGATGTTAATAAACATACTTGTGAGTAGATCTAAGATCCTGGTAAAATAATTTCCAACAACTGGCCTCAGAGCCATGGTAATTGATTTACTTGCAAGAAATTTGGACTTTAAAACGATTGTTTGTATGTTTTTGGATGGTATCATGTTGTATTGAGTGTTATTTGATGATTGATTGATGTTTGTAAATTTTCGTGAAAAATAATTGCGATTCTGTTTCTGGAATTATTTTTATTGGATAGTATGAAAAAAATTAAGCAAGTTAGCCTGTTACAGAACTCAATTTCGATTTTATTTGAATTAGTTATGATTTTTTGAAGATTCGAAAAAATCGGAGCTGTGCTGAAATTTTCCTGCGATCGTGAAAACTGTCTGTAGAGTTCACAATTTTTTCGTTTTTCTTCGATTTTTCATGCTTTTTCATGGAATTAACTTCCGATTTTTTGTATAGTTTTGTATTTATACTATTACTATTCCTAATTCAATTCTAATTATCATTTTGAATTAATTTAATATTTTTTAAATTTAATTCAAGATATTAGTGTAATTTGAATTTGAATAGAATTAGTATCTATCTTCTTGCTTAAAAATCTATCTTATTTTTAAATTTGATTATATCTTATCTTAATTTTAAATTTAAGGTCAGATTTTATATATATATTTTTAAATTAAATCTTTTTTAGATATTTTGACCTTATTTAAATTTAAAATAAGATAATTATAATCATGTAATTTTAAATAGATGTAAGATATTTTGCTAACTTTTAAATTTTGTTATTTTATTTATTTAAATTAAATTTAAAATCTGAAAAAGATATTTAACTTATCTTTTCTAATTTTTATTTAATTTTTATTTATAAAATAACATTTAAATTTTAAAAGTAGTTAGCAAATTTTGAAATGATATTTAGGTTGGTTGAAACCTAATTTTTCAAAATTGTAGGTTTAATTTTAAATTTAAATTTTTTTAAAATTTTGAATGATTCAATTTTTTTTTTAAAATTTTCGAAAAATTATTTTTTAATTAATTAATTATTTCGAAATTAATTATTTAATTTAAAATTAAATAAATCCTACATCCAACTATCCAGCTAACCTTGTTGCAGGAGTATGTGTTTTAGCTTGTTTGTAAGTTTTCAAAACCTATTATTACTTGATTGCAAATAGCCATGGTTACTTTTTGCCACATCTAATGATCTGATGGCTCCCTTGGTCAAGTTAATAATTTGTAACAGGTATATTTACAATCTTCTTTCATCTGTGTATGACCTAGCAACATGATAGGACCCATCCAAAGTGTGCCTGTGTGAGCCTATGTGTTTAATTTGATTATAGATACATATAGGTTGTTGTTGCTAAAATAAATTATCATAGTTCTTGATAGAATTTATTTAGGCCCATTTAATTATTGAGCTTATTCAATTAATAACAGTTGTTCTTATTAAGGTTAAATTCCTCTCTTTTGGGCCTTGTGTGAGAGTTGGGAGCCATAGAAGTGGGTACGACATACTGAACCCAACACCCCCTCACATGAACCACCCCAATTGTGAAGGCCCATTTGCCTGATTTGAACAACTGTACTAGGTTAATTACACTAGTTTAACCTAATAAAATTGATTAGCAACATAATTAATTTCATTTATTTTGAAATTAATTTAAGAAAATTATAGTTTAAAGGATTCTTTATTCTAAGCTAAACTATATGTATTTTCTTGTATTTAATTAAATATAGAATTATAACCATCTAGATTCTTTCTGGAACTTAATTTAAATTTTTCATTAAATATTCTTATTTAAGTTGATATTTAGTTATCTACAACTAACCAACTTAAATCTGAATATCTTTTGAATTTCAAATTTCAAAATTAAGTTGAGGAATTTTAGGAATTGGTTATTAAGATTCTTTAGATATTTTTTAAGTTAATATCTTTTCGAATATTAACTTAAAACGGAATATTTTCAAATTAAGTGGTTACAACTTAATTTTTGATATTTAATTAAATTTAAATTTGAAAAATATTTAAGTTCTAGATTTTTTCAAATACAACTTAAATTAGATATTTTTTTTTTCAAATTTTGTGGAAAAGATACTTAGTCAAATAAGATATTTTCTAGATAGTTATTTCTAGACTACTTATTATTTCTAATATTAAATAGGAAAATATTATACATTGTGAAATTAATTATTTATATAATTAATTTTGGTACAATTTATTTTAAGTATATTTTTCCTAGTATTAAACTAGAGACTAATAATTAAGCCTTCTCTACACTTAATTATTTATTTCTTGAATTTAATACATTTAATTAATTTGAAAATTGAATATCTAAGTTGATTTTTATCATCATACTTAAATATTTCTTTTTCATGACATTTAATTAAATAGAAAATTATTTTTAGTTGAAATTTATTTTTTCAACTAAATTTAAATAATTTTCAAAATATATTTTTTCTTTATTTTATTAATCAATTTTCGAAATTGCATTTATTAAATGCTAGAATTTCGAATTTTATCTTGAAAAATAGATTAAGTTGTAAATTAATTATTTATTTTAATTAATTCTTGGATCAACTTAAATCAATGATTTTTTCATTTATTGATTAATTTAAAATAAATTGAATTAAAGTATATTATTAGAAATTGAATTAATTTGTCAAAGGAAAATCTAGATAGATGATATTTTTGCTTGAAGTATTTTTCTAGTGTATTTAATTAAATAGAAAATTAATATTTAAGTTGATTTTCATCATCATACTTAAATATTTGAAAATTTTCTTATATATTTAATTAAATAGGAAAATTATATTTTTTGTTGTAAATTAATTTTGGGCCAACATTAAATTAGAATAATTTTTCCAGGATTAATTTTTTATTTTAACATGCATTTTCAAAAATGGTATTCTTAAATACTTTAATTTTTCGAAATGCAATATATATTTATAGAAAATTAAATTTGAGTTGTAAATTAATTTATATTAATTTTGTAACAACTTAAATTGAATATTTTTCTAAATATTTATTGGAAATTATTACTAAGATGGAAATAATTCATGTTATTTTCATACCCATCTAAGTAAAATTTATAAATATTAAATTAAAATTTATATTTAGAATTTTTCATTCTAAATTAGAAATTTTAAATAAATATATATTTAAAATAAATAAATTAAATAAAGAGAATCAAAGAAAATACAACTCACTTTAAATAATGAGCTTGATTATTATTAAGATATTCGATCTCCATTGTTGGTCTTACAAAAGTTAAATGTTTTCAATATAACCTCGAGACGCTAGACTTCATCCCCCTATGGATGGTTATTCGTTGAACGCATTTAACACCGTAAGATTTCATTTGATAAGTGTTTTGTGAGTTTTCGTCTCTATTTAGACTCTCCCCTACGGTGACTACTTAGAGATAAACTCATAAAACATGAAACAGTGGTGGAAGCTCATAAAATGAGAATAACCTTGACTCTCGCCTACCGAGACAACGTTGGATTCTTATTTTGATCGAATAAAAGGTTGCTAGAATGGTTTCTATTTTAGATGAGCTGACAACTCTATTCAATAAATGATGCTTTGACTCTCGCCTACCGGGACACTGTATCAGTTTGTTGAAAACCTTGGAAATTATTTAGGATTGTATGTTTTAGTATTTTCACTAGTCATTCCTACTTGCTATATGTTTATAATTTCTGAATTGTGTATGAATTTATATTGAACCATGTTATTTTCTGTTATTAAGTTGTAGTTTAATTTCGAATCTTCATTGTTGGTCTAACTTGGCTTGTTTATCTAATGAGATAAATTCCTAGTGGATTTTCACCATTAGACATACATAATAGTGTTAGATCTCGAAAGATAAATATTGTATATGCGACATCTAGCTGTTCATCAATTGATGACACCTTAGACTAGTATTTTTACGATATGAAACAAGAAGATTGTATAAATAAGATTACTTTGACTTTTGCTAATCGAAGCATCGTTGGATTCTTATTTTAAACGAAATTATCCTAATTCCTCTTAGCTTATTCATTTCGAATTAGCTTCAAAACATATCATTGGATGAATGGTCTATAAATCATTTCATGTCATTCTATATTTTCTCTTAAGAAATTAAATGACGCATATGATTATAATCCCGAAATTCTATTCCCAATTGATATAAATCCTCAATCTTAGAAATCTCCTACTTGTATGGGCAAATCTGACTTAGAGTTTGTATTAGTAGTGGTGGTCCAAGAAAGAATTACTCATTATATTTGGTTGAATTTAAGTCTTTGACTTTAATTTTAGAATCCAAACAGAAATTTTCTTATATTTCTAATTCCAGAATACAATACAGTTACACTTTCTCAGGTGTTTAATATCTATCTTCTATTAATGGATTAAAACTGTATGGAATATGAGTTAGGTATTCTGTGACCAGGATCCACTTGCAGTATTCTAAGAACTCTTTGGTGTAACTAAACCTATGTCATCATAGACACTACCACATTTTTTTTAATCTATGGCATTTGTATCTTGTTCATAGTGGATTTGACAAGATCAATCTCTGCAAAGAGTTAATATGCCTATATCCACTGAAAGTAATTCATCTCATTTGCAGATGGATGTACATTCAGGGGTGGATATGAGTTTTTCGTTGTATTCTTAAAACGATAACTCTAGATTATACCTTTTAGCAAAGAAATTTGAAATGTTTGAAAAATTTCATTAATTTCTAGCAATGGTTAAAACCATTGAGATAAGTGGTTAAAGATCTTGCGAACTGATAGGGGTGGAGAAATAGTTAGTAGATATGCAGTTCAAAGATCATTAAATTACATCCAAACTTACCTCCCCAGAAATTTCGAGGTGCATATTGATGATTAGTTACTAGTCGTTGCCTAAATCCTTCTATGGTAATACAATTTCAGAATGATGTAAGGGTTGGGTACTTAATGTAAATCATTACTAGATTCATGGATGACCTAATCAAAATCTTAAGAAAAGCTAGAACTGTTAACCATGGTTTGTTAGCTTTTCTAAGTGATTAGGGGTGGACCATCCCATTGTCAATTGATAAGAAAGTGTTTGTTCAAACAAATACTACTTTTCTAAGAAAATGACTAAGTCTGAAAAATAAGTAGCAAATAAAGGAGATATTTAATTCTTGATTCCAAAAGTGTTCTATTATCTTATATAACATATGATGATCCCACTGCCTCTGTTGTCTTGTCACAACCGAAGAGATCAATACCATTTAGTTTAGTTAGACATAATTCACGGTACCTCGTCGTAGTGGGAGAGTTTCTAGGAACTCACCTTCTTATGACTTGGGAGACACTAGTGATTAAAATCCATTGTGAGTTTAAACAAGTAATGGATTGTCAAGATAAGAAACTAAGAAGAAAGCCAATAGAACTATGGTTTAATCCATTCACATGGAATAACCTAAAGTTTTCTATTACAAGGACATAAAAGGAAATTTTAGTTAATAAGTCTATTCTATGGACTTAACAAACTTCCTGTTCCTAGTATTATAGGTTTGAGTTTATCTAAACCTATGGCTTGTGGTATACCTAGTAATTACTTACTCTAATTCAAGCAACTTACTTTAGTAAGATGCTGAAGCATTTTCTTTCTAATGGCAATCTATAGAAGCTTCACAACTTCTTAGGTATAGATTTTATTTATCTAAGGAAAAGTCTTAACTATTCCAGAAAAGATAAAGCCATGAAAGAATTTCTTATATCAACAGTGAGAGGTCTTAGATATGCTTTTGTATGCCTTAGACCAGACACCTGCTGTTGAGTGGGAGTAATGATTAGGTATCAGATTAATCCAGGAGAAGAACATTGGAAGACAATCAAGTAAATCCTAAGATTAAGAAGAGGAACTATATGTTAGTCTATAAGAGTGTGTTTAAAACTCTTAGACTACACCACATCAGATTTCGAAATTTGCCTATGTGCTAGTAAATATTTCTGATAAGATGGTGGTTACTCTGGGGGTGGAATAGTGATTTTGGAGAAGTGTAAAAACCTATCTGAAGTCTCTAGGTCTACCAGAGAGGGACTGAATGTTAAGATTGCAGGAAAGGTACTTATTCAGTCTAAGGAAAGTTCAATACATTTTTGGCATCATTCCAAATTGCCTTAAACTACTAGTGTTAATTTCCTGATTAACCAAAAGTAGTTGCCAAAGATATAGAATCCAGTATCCCAAGAGAGTAGACATATAGAGAGGAATTTCATATTATCAATGATTTTGTGATTAAAGGAAGAGTAATAGTGGAGAAAAGGTTGTGGTTAATTCAACCTTTCAGATCCTATTACGAGGAGTTTACTACTACTACACTTGATTTGTATATCAAGGTGTTGAGATTATTTGAAACGCACTTTTTGTTTTATATTAGTGCAAGTGGGAGTTTGTTGGGTTTTATGCCCTAAATTAAACTCATTTCAATATAATCAGATTTACTTATTAATATAGATCAGAAATAACATTTAATGTTGCATGGTTCACATGATTTATTTCATGATTATATGTACATAATGTATAGATTCATCTGAAACCCTTTTCACATACTTGATCCTGTTTATTGTGCCGTCAACACATTGGAAAGTAAACATGACTATGTGAATAAAGTTTCCTAGATTTATCAGGCACAGGGTTTTACTGATATGATAATCTACAACAAGAGTTTACTTGTATTTGGAGAAATACTATGTTCTTTCCAGAACATTGGTTAAAGTAAAGCTCAGGTTGGATGCATGGAGTATGCATCGGAAGGGACCGATATTGAACTTTGACTTAGATTTAATTAAACTTACCGTAAAATCTATTCAAGTCAATATCGCCAAGTTGATCCTAGATCAAATGATCTTAATCCTGTTATGATTAGGCTCAATCTTGAAAGGCTATTCGTGTTCTTTGATTTGTTAGTTAAGCCTACTTTTAGGTCAGGGTAATACGTACATTTTGGGAACACGGTAGTGCAATTGAGTGGGAGCGCTAGCATAAACATGGAATCTATAGCTTCTATCTCGCGAATAGTAAGCAAAGGATGATCTCCTTCGAGCTTGACCAAACGAAAATAAATGGTGGAGATCTCATTTCACATAAGCTGAAATATCATTGATACGGGGTCAAGTGTTTTAAGGATAAAATACATAGTAGGGTGTTACGGTAATTTAATCCCTTTACTGTGTAGATCATTCATATATAGGATCATTGATCAAATTAGGATTATAACAATGGATAACTAATGATGTGTCTATATGGTGGAACATATAGAGCATTCTATATACTGAGAGTGCAATTCTAAGTTCTATGCGTGGATTCAACGAAGAATTAATAAGTTAGTGAATTTTAGTGCTAAATTCTTGATATACTTATTGGAAGCTCGGTTATATAGACCCATGGTCCCCCCACTAGTTGAGATAATATTGTTTGTAAGACTCATGTAATTGGTTTTGATTAATCAATTATAATTCACAAATTAGACTATGTCTATTTGTGAAATTTTCACTAAGTAATGGCGAAATTGTAAAGAAAGAGTTTATAGGGGCATATTTGTTAATTATGATACTTTGTATGGTTCAATTAATAAATATGATAAATGACAATATTATTTAATAATTATTTATAGTTATTAAATAGTTAGAGTTGGCATTAAAATGGTTGAATTAGAAAATTGGCGTTTTTGAGAAAATCAGATGCAGAAAAGATAAAACTGCAAAATTGCAAAAAGTGAGGCCCAAATCCACTTGTATAGGGCCAGCCACTTTTGTAGGAAATTTAAACTGATTTTTTCATTATTTTAATGCCAAATAATTAAAACCTAACCCTAGTGGAATGCTATAAATAGATAGTGAAGGCTTCAGGAAATTTACACTTAAATTTCTACACTTCTGATTCAGAAAAAACTGAGCCTTCTCTCTCCTTATCTTTGGCTGACCCTTCTCTTTCTCCTTCCCTCTTCAATTTCGAAAATCTTAGTGTGAGAGTAGTGCCCACACACAGCAAGTGATACCTCAATCATAGTGAGGAAGATCGTGAAGAAAGACTTTCAGCAAGAAGGAGTTTCAGCATCAAAGATTCAGAGAAAGAGATCCAGGTTCAGATATTGATAATGCTCTGCTACAGAAAGGAATCAAGGGCTAGATATCTGAACGGAAGGAGTCATTATATTCCGCTACAACCAATGTAAGGTTTCCTAAACTTTATATGTGTTTATTTCATCGTTTTTGAAAGTTCATATTTAGGATGTTAATAAACATACTTGTGAGTAGATCTAAGATCCTGGTAAAATAATTTCCAACACTAACCTAAAGTTTTCTATTACAAGGACGTAAAAGGAAATTTTCATTTATAAGTCTATTCAATGGACTTAACAAAACTTCCTGTTCCTAGTATTATAGGTTTGAGTTTATATAAACCTATGGCTTGTGGTATACCTGGTAATTACTTACTATAATGCAAGCAATTTACTTTAGTAAGATGCTGAAGCATTTTCTTTCTAATGGCAATCTATAGAAGCTTCACAACTTCTTAGACATAGATTTTATTTATCTAAGGAAAAGTCTCAACTATTCCAGAAAAGATAAAACCATGAAAGAATTTCTTATATCAACAGTGAGAGGTCTCAGATATGCTTTAGTATGCCTTAGACCAGACACCTGCTGTTGAGTGGGAGTAATGAGTAGGTATCAGACTAATCCAGGAGAAGAACATTGGATGACAATCAAGTAAATCCTAAGATTAAGAAGAGGAACTATATGTTAGTCTATAAGGGTGTGTTTAAAACTCTTAGACTACACCATATCAGATTTCGAAATTTGCCTTTGTGCTAGAAAATCTTTCTGATAAGATGGTGGTTACTCTGGGGCTAGAATAGTGATTTTGGAGAAGTGTAAAAACCTATCTAAAGTCTCTAGGTCTACCAGGAAGGGACTGAATGTTAAAGTTGCAGGAAAGGTAATTATTCAGTCTAAGGAAAGTTCTATACATCTTAGGCACCATTCCAAATTGCCTTAACTACTAGTGTTAATTTCCTGATTAACCAAAAGTAGTTGCCAAAAGTATAGAATCCAGTATTCTAAGAGAGTAGACATATAGAGAGGAATTTCACATTATCAATAATTTTGTGATTAAGGAAGAGTAATGGTGGAGAAAAGGTTGTGGTTAATTCAACCTTTCAGATCCTATTACGAGGAGTTTACTACTACTATACTTGATTTGTATATCGAGGTGTTGAGATTATTTGAAACACATTTTTTTGTTTTATATTAGTGCAAGTGGGAGTTTGTTGGGTTTTATGCCCTAAATAAAACTCATTTCAATATAATCAGATTTACTTATTAATATAGATCAGAAATAAAATTTAATGTTGCATGGTTAACATGATTTATTTAATGATTATATGTACATATGTATAAATTCATCTGAAACCCTTTTCATATACTTGATCCTGTTTATTGTGCTGTCAATACATTGGAAAGTAAACATGACTATGTGAATAAAGTTTCCTAGATTTATCAGACATAGGATTTTACTGATATGATAATCTACAACAGAGTTTACTTGCATTTGGAGAAGTGCTATGTTCTTTCCAGAGCATTGGTTAAAGTAAAGCTCGGGTTGGATGCATGGAGTATGCATCGGAAGGGACCGATATTGAACTTTGACTTAGATTTATTAAACTTACCGTAATATCTATTCAAGTCAATATCGCCTAGTTGATCCTAGATCAAATGTTCTTAATCCTGTTATGATTAGGCTCAATCTTGAAAGGCTATTCGTGTTCTTTGATTTGTTAGTTAAGCCTACTTTTAGGTTAGGGTGATACGTACATTTTGGGAACAGGGTAGTGCAATTGAGTGGGAGCGCTAGCATAAACATGGAATCTATAGCTTCTATCTGGCGAATAGTAAGCAAAGGATGATCTCCTTCGAGCTTGACCAAACGAACATAAATGGTGGAGTACTCATTTCAGATAAGCTGAAATATCATTTATACGGGGTCAAGTGTTTTAAGGATAAAATACATTGTAGGGTGTAACAGTAATCTAATCCCTTTACAGTGTAGATCATTCATATAGAGGATCATTGATCAAATTAGGATTATAACAATGGATAACTAATGATGCGTCTATATGGTGAAACATATAGAGCATTCTATATACTGAGAGTGCAGTTCTAAGTTCTATGCGTGGATTCAACGAAGAATTAATAAGTTTGTGAATTTTAGTGCTAAATTCTTGATCTACTTATTGGAAGCTCGGTTATATAGACCCATGGTCCCCCAACTAGTTGAGATAATATTGCTTGTAAGACTCATATAATTGATTTTGATTAATCAATTATAATTCTCAATTTAGACTATGTCTATTTGTGAAATTTTCACTAGGTAAGGGCGAAATTGTAAAGAAAGATTTTTAGGGCATATTTGTTAATTATGATACTTTGTATTGTTCAATTAATAAATATGATAAATGACAATATTATTTAATAATTATTTATAGTTATTAAATAGTTAGAATTGACATTTAAATGGTTGAATTAGAAAATTGGCGTTTTTGAGAAAATCAGATGCAGAAAAGGTAAAACTGCAAAATTGCAAAAATGAGGCCCAAATCCACTAAGCATGGCCGACCACTTTTGTAGGTAATTTAAACTGATATTTTCATTATTTTAATGCCAAATAATTCAAACCTAACCCTAGTGGAATGCTATAAATAGATAGTGAAGGCTTCAGGAAAATTACACTTTTCTTCTGACACTTCTGATTCAGAAAAACCTGAGCCTACTCTCTCCCTATCTGGCCGACCACTCCCTCTCTCTTTCTTCCCTCTTCAATTTCGAAATTCTTAGTGTATGAGTAGTGCCCACACACAACAAGTGATACCTCAACCATAGTGAGGAAGATCGTGAAGAAAGACTTTCAGCAAGAAGGAGTTTCAGCATCAAAGATTCAGAGAAAGAGATCCAGGTTCAGATATTGATAATGCTCTGCTACAGAAAGGAATCAAGGGCTAGATATCTGAACGGAAGGAGTCATTTAATTCTGCTGCACCCAATGTAAGGTTTCTTAAAGTTTATACGTGTTTATTTCATCGTTTTAGAAAGTTCATATTTAGGGTGTTAATCAACATACTTGTGAGTAGATCTAAGATCCTGGTAAAATAATTTCCAACACTTAGTTGCTAAGACTAAGTGCAGTCCCCGATACCGCAAAAATGGTATAAAACACAACTCTCAAAATTCCATAAAAGGTCATACACCTAGGAATTTTCCTAAATTTTTAAATAGCAAAGGATTCCTGAAAGTGGTCATCCACCGGAATCCTTATATCTAAATTCTAAAATATCGCATTCTGAACTACAAGTGGCTTGATCCTTCACAGAGGAGGTATGTAGGCAGCTCGGTTAATTAAATTGACCGAGTTCAGCTCCAATTCTAAATTTACCCCAAATTTCCCAAATTTATTTTAATTATCTAATGTCATTGTAATTGGAATCAAAGGGTATTTCCTTTAAATAAAAGGATTGTAATTAAGAGATTATTTTTACAATCTTGAATGGGTCGAACTTAAATTAATAAACTCTTAGGCTATAATTTCGGCATAGGTGAAATTGTGTTTTGCATTTATTTTAATATTTTAAATGTGAAAATTTTTGCTTAACAGAACCATACAAAGTATCATAATTAACAAATATGCCCTAAAAACTCTTTCTTTACAATTTTGCCCTTGCTTAGTGAAAAATTCACAAATAGACATAGTCTAATTTGAGAATTATAATTGATTAATCAAAACCAATTAAATGAGTCTTACAAGTAATATTATCTCAACTAGTGGGGGGACCATGGGTCTATATAACCGAGCTTCCAATAAGCAGATCAAGAATTTATAACCTAAATTCACTGGCTTATTAATTCTTCGTTGAATCCACGCATAGAACTTAGAATTTCACTCTCAGTATATAGAACGCTCTATATGTTCCACCATATAGACACGTCATTAGTTATCCATTGTTATAATCCTAATTTGATCAATGATCCTCTATATGAATGATCTACACTGTAAAAGGATTAGATTACCGTTACACCCTACAATGTATTTAATCCTTAAAACACTTAACCCCGTATAAATGATATTTCAGCTATGTGAAATGAGTACTCCACCATTTATTTTCGTTTGGTCAAGCTCGAAGTAGATCATCCTTTACTTACTATTCGCCAGATAGAAGCTATAGATTCCATGTTTATGTTAGCGCTCCAACTCAATCGCACTACCGTGTTCCCAAAATGTACGTATCACCCTGACCCAAAAGTAGGCTTATCTAACAAATCAAAGAACACGAATAACACTCTTGAGATTGAGCCTAATCATAACAGGATTAAGATCATTTGATCTAGGATCAACTAGGCGATATTGACTTGAATAGATATTACGGTAAGTTTAATAAATCTAAGTCAAAGTTCAATATCGGTCCCTTCCGATGCATACTCCATGCATCCAACCTGAGCTTTACTTTAACCAATGATCTGGAAAGAACATAGCATTTCTCCAAATGCAAGTAAACTCTGTTGTAGATGATCATATCAGTAAAACCCTATGTCTGATAAATCTAGGAATCTTTATTCACATAGTCATGTTTACTTTCCAATGTGTTGACAACACAATAAACAGGATCAAGTATGTGAAAAGGCTTTCAGATGAATTTATAAATCAAATAGACAAGCAATTGATAACATGAACCAAAACATACACAAATGAATGAAAAATACTTCTTTTTCTTTATTGATGTTGAATAAAATAGATTACATTGAAATGGAGTTTTATTTAGGGCATAAAACCCAACAAACTCCCACTTGCACTAATATAAAACTAATCAGTACATATCACTTCATCCTAAATTCTGACGGTGCTTTTTAAATGCAGTCACGACCAAGACTTTGGTGAATAGATCAACTAAGTAGTCTTCTGTGTCCACTTTCTCAACCAGTACATCCCCTCTTGCCACATATTCTCTGATGATGTGATACTTTCTTTCTATGTGTTTGATTCTCTTGTGGCTTCAAGGTTCCTTACTATTGGCTATTGCTCCATTATTATCACAAAGTAGGACCAGAGGCTTTTCCATTCCAGGCACGACACCGATACTAGTGAAGAACTTTCTTAGCCAGACAAGCTCTTTAGCAGCTTCTGCTGCAGCTATGTATTCTGCTTCCATCGTCGAGTATGTGTTTTAGCTTGTTTGTAAGTTTTTAAAACCTATTATTGCTTGATTGCAAATAGCCATGGTTAACTTGTTGACAGATCCAATGATCTGATTTAAACTCATGGCTCCCTTGGTCAAGTAAATAATTTGTAACAGGTAATTTTCACAATCTTCTTTCATCTGTGTATGACCTAGCAACATGATAGGATCCATCCAAATTGTGTGCCTGTGTGAGCCTATATGTTTAATTTTATTATAGATGCATATAGTTTGTTGTTGGTAAATAAAATATCATAGTTTTTGATAGATTTTATTTAGGCCCATTTAGTTTTTGGGCCTATTCAATTAATAATAGTTGTTCATTTTATGGTTAAATTCCTCTCTTTTGGGCCTTGTGTGAGAGTTGGGAGCCATAGTAGTGGGTACGACATACTGAACCCAACACCCCCTCACATGAACCACCCCAATTGTGAAGGCCCTTTTGCCTGATTTGAATAACTGTACTAGGTTAATTAAATTAGTTTAACCTAATAAAATTGATTAGCAACATAATTAATTTCATTTATTTTGAAATTAATTTAAGAAAGAAAACCATAGTTTAAAGAATTTTTTTACTAAGCTAAACTATATGTATTTTCTTGTATTTAATTAATTATAGAATTATAACCATCTAGATTCTTTCTTAATTTAAAATTTTCATTAAATATTCCTATTTAAGTTGATATTTAGTTATTTCTAACTAATCAACTTAAATATGAATATCTTTTGGATTTAAAATTTCAAAATTAAGTTGAGGAATTTTAGGAATTGGTTATTAAGATTCTTTAGATATTTTTTAAGTTGATATTTTTTCAAATATTAACTTAAAATGGAATATTTTCAAATTAAGTGGTTACAACTTAATTTTAATTTAATTAAATCTAATTTGAAAGATATTTAAGTTGTTTTGTTTTTTTAGACTCTTCTAAAACAACTTAAACAAGATATTTTTTCAAATTTTGTGGAAAAGATACTTAGTCAAATAAGATATTTTCTAGATAGTTATTTCTAGACTACTTATTATTTATAGTATTTAATAGGAAAATATTATACATTGTGAAATTAATTATTTAAATAATTAATTTTGGTACAATTTATTTTAAGTATATTTTTTCCTAATATTAAACTAGAGATTAATAGTTAAGCATTCTCTACACTTAATTATTTATTTCATGAATTTAATACATTTAATTAAATTGAAAATTAAATATCTAAGTTGATTTTCATCATGATACTTAAATATTTCTTTTTCATGACACTTAATTAAATAGAAAATTATTTTTAGTTAAAATTTATTTTTTCAACTAAATTTAAATAATTTTCAAAATATATATTTTTTCTTTATTTTATTAATCAATTTTCGAAATTGTATTTCATAATGCAAGATGATTTTGAATTTATCTTGAAAAATAGATTAAGTTGTAAATTAATTATTTATTTTAATTAATTTTTGGACCAACTTAAATCAATGATTTTTTCATTAATTGATTAATTTAAAATAAATGAATTAAAGTATATTATTAGAAATTGAATTAATTAGTCAAAGGAAAATCTAGATAGGTGATATTTTTGCTTGAAGTATTTTTCTAAGTATTTATTATTTAAGTATTTCGAAAATATAAAGTTTTTATACTTTATTTTTCAAAATACAATAAATATATTCTCATGAAAATTTATTTTGAGTTGCAAATTAATTTAAATTAATACAACTTAAATAATTTTCTTAATATTTATATATCAATATTACTATTGAGATGGAAATAATTCAACTTATTTCAATCACCATCTAAGTATAATTTTATAAATATTAAATTAAATTCTAATTTAGAATTTTAATTCTAAATTCGATATTTAATGAATATATTTTATTATAAATAATAATGAAAATACATTTTAAAGAATGAGCTTTATTATTAAGATATTCGATCTCCATTGTTGGTTTTACATAGCGTTTGTTTTAGTGAGTAATCCTCCCTAATGGAGGAACGTTCATTAGCAATTTCGCACCGTTTAATCTCGAAAGATAAGTAGTTTGTAAGTGTTTTATATGGTATGGATCACTCTAATGGTGGCGACCATATTTGACTTGCAAAATATGAAACAATGGTAGAAGCTCATAAGATAGAATTGCCTTGACTCTCGCCTAAACGGGACAACGCTAAATTCCAATCTTGATCGAATAAAAGGTTGCTAGAATGATTATCATTTTAGATGAGCTGACAACTCTATTCAATGGATGGTAGCTTTGACTCTCGCCTAAACGGGACACTGATATCAGTTTGTTGAAAACCTTGGAAATTATTTAGGATTGTATGTTTTAGTATTTTCACTTGTCATTCCTACTTGCTATATGTTTAATAATTTCTGAATTGTGTATGAATTTATATTTAACCATGTTATTTTCTGTTATTAAATTGTAGTTTAATTTTGAATCTTCATTGTTGGTCTAACTTGGTTTGTTTATCTAATGAGATAAATCCCTAGTGGATTTTCACAATTAGACATACATAATAGTGTTAGATCTGGAAAGATAAATATTGTATATGCGACATCTAGCTGTTCATCAATAGATGACACCTTAGACTAGTATTTTTACAATATGAAACAAGAAGATTGTATAATAAGATTACTTTGACTTTCGCTAATCGAAGTATCGTTGGATTCTTATTTATAAACGAAATTATCCTAATTCCTCTTAGCTTATTCATTTCGAATTAGCTCAATAACATATCATTGGATGAATGGTCTATAAATCATTTCATGTCATTCTATATTTTCTCTTAAGAAATTAAATGACGCATATGATTATAATCATGAATTTCTATTCCCAATTGATATAAATCCTCAATCTTAGAAATCTCCTACTTGTATGGGCAAATCAGACTTAGAGTTAAATTAGTAGTGGTGGTCCAAGATAGAATTACTCATTATATTTGGTATAAATTTAAGTCATTGACTTTAATTTTAGATTCCAAACAGAAATTTTCTTATATTTCTAATTCCAGAATACAATACAGTTACACTTTCTCAGGTGTTTAATATCCATCTTCTACTAATGGATTCAAACGGCATGGAATATGAGTTTAGTATTCTGTGACCAGGATCCATTTGCACTATTCTAAGAACTCTTTGATGTAACTAAACCTAAGTCATCAAAAGACACTACCACATTTTTTTAATCTATGGCATTTGTATCTTGTTCATAGTGGTTTTGACAAGATCAATCTCTGCAAAAAGTTAATATGCCTATATCCACTGAAAGTAGTTAATCTCATTCGCAGACGGATGTACATTTAGGGGTGGATATGAGTTTTTCGTTGTATTCTTAAAACGATAACTCTTGATTATACCTTATGCAAAGAAATTTGAAATGTTTAAATTTCATTAATTTCTAGCAATGGTTAATACCATTAAGGTAAGTGGTTAAAGATCTTGCGAACTGATAGGGGTGGAGAAATAGTTAGTAGATATGCAGTTCAAAGATCACTAATTTGATTTTTGAATTATATCCAAACTTACCTCCCCAGAAATTTCGAGTTGCATATTGATGATTAGTTACTAGTCGTTGCCTAAATCCTTCTATGGTAATACAATTTCAGAATGATGTAATGGTTGTATACTTAATGTAAATCATTACTAGATTCATGGATGACCTAATCAAAATCTTAAGAAAAACTAGAACAGTTAACCATGTTTTGTTAGCTATTCTAAGTGATTAGGGGTGGACCATCCCATAGTCAATAGATAAGAAAGTGTTTGTTTAAACAAATACTACTTTTCTAAGAAAATGACCAAGTCTGAAAATAAAGTAGCATATAAAGGAGATATTTAATTCTTGATTCCAAAAGTGTTCTATCATCTTATTTGACATATGATGATCCCGCTGCCTCTGTTGTCTTGTCACAACCGAAGAGGTCAATGCCATTTAGTTTTCTTAGACATAATTCACGGTACCTTGTCGTAGTGGGAGAGTTTCTACGAACTCACCTTCTTATATCTTGGGAGATACTAGTGATTAAAATCTATTGTAAGTTTAAACAAGTAATGGATTGTCAAGATAAGAAACTAAGAATAAAAGCCAAGAGAACTATGGTTTAATCCATTCACATGGAGTAACCTAAAGATTTCTATTACAAGGACATAAAAGGAAATTTTCGTTTATAAGTCTATTCAATGGACTTAACAAAACTTTCTGCTCCTAGTATTGTAGGTTTGAGTTTATCTAAACCTATGGCTTGTGGTATACCTGGTAATTACTTACTCTAATGCAAGCAACTTACTTTAGTAAGATGCTGAAGCATTTTCTTTCTAATGGCAATCTATAGAAGCTTCTCGACTTCTAGGCATAGATTTTATTTATCTAAGGAAAAGTCTCAACTATTTCAGAAAAGATAAAGCAATGAAAGAATTTCTTATATCAACAGTGAGAGGTCTTAGATATGCTTTTGTATGCCTTAGACCAGACACCTGCTGTTGAGTGGGAGTAATGAGTAGGTATCAGATTAATCCAGGAGAAGAACGTTGGAAGACAATCAAGTAAGTCTTAAGATAAAGAAGAGGAACTATATGTTAGTTTATAAGGGTGTGTTTAAAACTCTTAGACTACACCACATCAGATTTCGAAATTTGCCTTTGTGCTAGAACATCTTTCTGATAAGATGGTGATTACTATGGGGGTGGAATAGTGATTTTGGAGAAGTGTAAAAACCTATCTGAAGTCTCTAGGTCTACCAGGAATTGACTGAATATTAAAGTTACAGGAAAGGTACTTATTCAGTCTAAGAAAGTTCTATACATTTTTGGCACCATTCCAAATTGCCTTAACTACTTGTGTTACTTCCTGAATAACCAAGAAGTAGTTGCCAAAGGTATAGAATCCAGTATCCCAAGAGAGTAGACATATAGAGAGGAATTTCACATTATTAATGATTTTGTGATTAAGGAAGAGTAATGGTGGAGAAAAGGTTGTGTTTAATTCAACCTTTCAGATCCTATTACGAGGAGTTTACTACTACTACACTTGATTTGTATATCAAGGTGTTAAGATTATTTGAAACACACTTTTTGTTTTATATTAGTGCAAGTAGGAGTTTGCTGGGTTTTATGCCCTAAATAAAACTCATTTCAATATAATCAGATTTACTTATTAATATAGATCAGAAATAACATTTAATGTTGCATGGTTCACATGATTTATTTCATGATTATATGTACATAATTTATAAATTCATCTGAAACCCTTTTCACATACTTGATCCTGTTTATTGTGCTCTCAACACATTGGAAAGTAAACATGACTATGTGAATAAAGATTCCTAGATTTATCAGACATAGGGTTTTACTGATATGATAATCTACAAAAGAGTTTACTTGCATTTAGAGAAATGCTATGTTCTTTCCAGAGCATTGGTTAAAGTAAAGCTCAGGTTGGATGCATGGAGTATGCATCGGAAGGGAGCGATATTGAACTTTGACTTAGATTTATTAAACTTACCGTAATATCTATTCAAGTCAATATCGCCTAGTTGATCCTAGATCAAATGATCTTAATCCTGTTATGATTAGGCTCGATCTTGAGAGGCTATTCGTGTTCTTTGATTTGTTAGTTAAGCCTACTTTTAGGTCTTGGTGATAAGTACATTTTAGGAACAGGGTAGTGCAATTGAGTGGGAGCGCTAACATAAACATGGAATCTATAGCTTCTATCTGGCGAATAGTAAGTAAAGGATGATCTCCTTCGAGCTTGACCAAACGAAAATAAATGGTGGAGATCTCATTTCACATAAGCTGAAATATCATTTATACGGGGTTAAGTGTTTTAATGATTAAATACATTGTAGGGTGTAACAGTAATCTAATCCCTTTACGGTGTAGATCATTCATATAAAGGATCATTGATCAAATTAGGATTATAAGAATGGATAACTAATGATGTGTCTATATGGTGGAACATATAGAGCATTCTATATACTGAGAGTGCAATTCTAAGTTCTATGCGTGGATTCAACGAAGAATTAATAAGTTAGTGAATTTGAGTAATAAATTCTTGATCTACTTATTCGAAGCTCGGTTATACAGACCCATGGTCCCCGCACTAGTTGAGATAATATTTCTTGTAAGACTCATATAATTGGTTTTGATTAATCAATTATAATTCTCAATTTAGACTATGTCTATTTGTGAATTTTTCACTAAGTAAGGGCGAAATTTTAAAGAAAGAGTTTTAGGGGCATATTTGTTAATTATGATACTTTGTATGGTTCACTTAATCAATATGATAAATGACAATATTATTTTATAATTATTTATAGTTATTAAATAGTTAGAATTGACATTTAAATGGTTGAATTAGAAAATTGGCGTTTTTTGAGAAAATCAGATGCAGAAAAGATAAAAACTGCAAAATTGCAAAAAGTGAGGCCCAAATCCACTATGCATGGCCGGCCACTTTTGTAGGGAATTTAAACTGATATTTTCATTATTTTAATGCCAAATAATTCAAACCTAACCCTAGTGGAATGCTATAAATAGATAGTGAAGGCTTTAGGAAAATTACACACTTTCTTCTGACTTTTCATTCAAAAAAAACTGAGCCTCTCTCTCTCCCTATCTTTGGCCGACCACTCCCTCTCTCTCTTCTTCCTCTTGAATTTCAAAATTCTTGGTGTTAGAGTAGTGCCCACACACAACAAGTGATACCTCAATCATAGTGAGGAAGATCGTGAAGAAAGACTTTCAGCAAGAAGGAGTTTCAGCACTAAAGAATCAGAGAAAGAGATCCAGGTTCAGATATTGATAATGCTCTGCTACAGAAAGGAATCAAGGGCTAGATATCTGAACGAAAGGAGTCATATTATTCCGCTGCACCCAATGTAAGGTTTACTAAAATTTATTTGTATTTATTTCCTCGTTTTAGAAAGTTCATATTTAGGGTGTTAATCTACATACTTGTGAGTAGATCTAAGATCCTGGTAAAATAATTTCCAACAGATTTCACCATCCAAGCCATAACGAGCTGGTTTTGTTGAAACCCTCCCACTACGACGAGGAGTGGTGATCTTCTGAACAGAAACTTTGGTAGTAGATTTCTCAGGTTGTTCGATTGAGGGATTGGGATTGTCCTCTTCTTGAGTGGAAGAGGACGGAACATTGGAAGGAGTTATATCTGAAAGCATTTCCTCTAAAACAACTTTACTTTTCGGTTTGTTGTCTTTAATATAGTTCTCTTCAAGAAAAGTAGCATTTGTAGAAACAAACACTTTGTTATCCTTGTGACTATAAAATAGTCCACCCCTAGTCTCTTTAGAATTTCCGACAAACATGCATACTTCGGTACGTGATTCAAGTTTGCCTTCTTTCTTTCTTAAGACATGAGCAGGACACCCCCAAATTTTGTAGTGGCGTAAACTAGGTGTACGACCATTCCAAAGTTCGACGGGTGTCTTAGGGACTGCTTTAGATGGAACAACATTTAAAATGTCATTAGCCATCTGTATAACATATCCCCAGAAGGACGTAGACAGAGTTGAATAACTCAGCATAGACCTAACCATTTCCAAAAGAGTACGATTTCTTCTTTCTGCAACTCCATTTTGTTGTGGAGTGCCTGGGGCAGTGTATTGGGATTCAATTCCAAGTTCAATTAAATGATCTTTGAACTACATATCCATATATTCTCCACCCCTATCAGTTCGCAAGATCTTCAATGATTTACCTAATTGGTTTTGAGCAAAAGCATGAAACTCCTGAAACTGTTCAAACGTTTCAGATTTCTTTTGCATTAGGTAAAAAAAACTATATCTAGAGTAATCGTCAATGAAAGTGACAAAATACTCATAACCTCCTCGGGCTTTTACATTTAGAGGTCCGCAAACATCAGAATGCACTAACCCTAGGGGGTATTTGGCACGCTCTCCCTTTGCAGAGAAAGAACGCTTAGTCATTTTTCCTTCCAGGCAGGACTCGCATACTAGCAATTCACCTAGGACGACATTTTTCAATGGACCACCTTTGGTTAGCCTATTGAGTCTATCAAAGCCTATATGACCTAAACGTAAATGCCATAGATAAGTTTGATCATCATTATCAATCTCTTTTCTTTTGAGGTTTCTAGGTTTAGCTACATTGAAAAGTTCACTGTTTAGTGAGATTTGTGTATTCGGTCTTAAAACATAAAGCCCTTGTTCCATGGTAGCAACACAGATTTGAAATCCATTACGAGATATTGAACAATTACTACTCGAAAAATTCAATATATAAGATTGTGTTTGCAAACATGAGACACTAATCAAGTTTCTACTAAAGTTTGGAATAAATAAAACATTTTCTAAAATTAAAAATCTTTGTTGAAACTTGATGCAGGCTTTTCCTCTAGCTTTGACCGACACTAACTCACCATTACCAATTTTAAGCTTTAACTCTCCTGGAAGCAGATTTTCCCAAGTTTCAAGCAGCTGCAGTGAAGAACATACTGTTGGGTTTTATGCCTTAAATAAAACTCATTTCAATATAATCAGATTTACTTATTAATGTAGATCAGAAATAACATTTAATGTTGCATGGTTCACATGATTTATTTCATGATTATATATACATAATGTATGAATTCATCTGAAACCCTTTTCACATACTTGATCCTATTTATTGTGTTGTCAACACTTTTGAAAGTAAACATGACTATGTGAATAAAGTTTCCTAGATTTATCAAACACAGGGTTTTACTGATATGATAATCTATAACAGAGTTTACTTGCATTTGGAGAAATGCTATGTTCTTTCCAGAGCATTGGTTAAAGTAAAGCTTAGGTTGGATGCATGGAGTATGCATCAGAAGGGACTGATATTGACTTTGACTTAGATTTATTAAACTTACTGTAATATCTATTCAAGTCAATATCGCATAGTTGATCCTAGATCAAATGATCTTAATCCTGTTATGATCAGGCTCAATCTCAAGAGGCTATTCGTGTTCTTTGATTTGTTAGTTAAGCCTACTTTTGGGTCAGGGTGATACGTACATTTTGGGAACACAGTAGTGCAATTGAGTGGGAGCGCTAACATAAACATGAAATCTATAGCTTCTATCTGGCGAATAGTAAGTAAAGGATGATCTCCTTCGAGCTTGACCAAACGAAAATAAATGGTGGAGCACTCATTTCACATAAGCTGAAATATCATTTATACGGGGTTAAGTGTTTTAAGGAATAAATACATTGTAGGGTGTAACGGTAATCTAATCCCTTTACAGTGTAGATCATTCATAAAGAGGATCATTGATCAAATTAGGATTATAACAATGGATAACTAATGATGTGTCTATATGGTGGAACATATAGAGCATTCTATATACTGAGAGTGCAATTCTAAGTTCTATGCGTGGATTCAACGAAGAATTAATAAGTCAGTGAATTTAGGTTATAAATTCTTGATCTGCTTATTGGAAGCTCGGTTATATAGACTCATGGTCCCCCCACTAGTTAAGATAATATTGCTTGTAAGACTCATATAATTGGTTTTGATTAATCAATTATAATTCTCAAATTAGACTATGTCTATTTGTGAATTTTTCACTAAGTAAGGGCGAAATTGTAAAGAAAGAGTTTTAGGGGCATATTTGTTAATTATGATACTTTGTATGGTTCAATTAATAAATACGATAAATGACAATATTATTTAATAATTATTTATAGTTATTAAATAGTTAGAATTGGCATTTAAATGGTTGAATTAGAAAATTGGCGTTTTTGAGAAAATTAGATGCAGAAAAGATAAAACTGCAAAATTACAAAAAGTGAGGCCCAAATCCATACTGCCATGGCCGGCCACTTTTGTAGGGTTTTACCTCTGATATTTTCATTATTTTAATGCCAAATAATTCAAACCTAACCCTAGTGGAATGCTATAAATAGATAGTGAAGGCTCCAGGAAATTTACACTTAACTTTATACTTTTTCCTTCAAAGAAAAACCTGAGCCTTCTCTCTCTATACCTAGCTGCCACCTTCTTCTCTTTCTTCCCTCTTCAATTTCGAAATTACTTAGTGTTGGAGTAGTGCCCACACACAGCAAGTGATACCTCAATCATAGTGAGGAAGATCGTGAAGAAAGACATTCAACAAGAAGGAGTTTCAGCACTAAAGAAGGAGAGAAAGAGATCCATGTTCAGATATTGATAATGCTCTGCTACAGAAAGGAATCAAGGGCTAGATATCTGAACGGCAGGAGTCATATTATTCTGCTGCACCCAATGTAAGGTTTCTCATACTTTATATGTGTTTATTTCTTAATCGTTTTAGAAGTTCATATTTAGGGTGTTAATCAATATACTTGTGAGTAGATCTAAGATCCTGGTAAAATAATTTGCAACAACTGGTATCAGAGCCATGGTAATTGATTTTCTTGCAAGAAATTTGGACTTAAAACGATTGTTTGATGTTTTGGATGGTATCATGTTGTATTGAGTGTTATATGATGATTGATTGATGTTTGTGAATTTTCGTGAAACATAATTGAATATATATTTCTGGAATTATTTTTATTGGATAGTATGGAAAAAATTAAGCAATTTTTTGTCTGAAACCCCATTCCGCGCGCGGAAATGCTGTTGGGCTCCTCCAGCTCCGAGATTCCTCAGTTGTGCACCCTTCTCTGCGCGCGTGGACAGTATGCTTGAGCATACTGTCCGTACAGCTCGCAATTTTTTCGTTTTTCTTCGATTTTTCATGCTATTTCATGGATTTAACTTCCGATTTTTTGTGTAGTTTTGTATTTAGACATTTAGTATTCCTAATTCAATTCTAAATATCATAATTAAATTAATTAATTTTTTTAATTAATTCATGATATTAGTGTAATTTTAATTTGAAAGTAGTAAATATCTATCTTTTTTGCTTAATTATCTATCTTATTTTTAAATATGATTATATCTTATCTTATTTTCTTAAATTTAAGGTCAGATTTTAAATTTTAAATTAAATATTTTTTTTTTTAAATAATTTGACCTTATTTAAATTTAAAATAAGATAACTATAATCATGTGATTTTAAATAGAAGTAAGATATTTTGCTAACTTTTAAATTTTGTTATTTTATCTATTTAAATTAAATCATAAAATGTGAAAAAAGATATTTATTTATCTTTTTTATTTTTATTGAATATTTAATTTATAAAATAACATTAAATTTTTAAAAGTAGTTAGCAAATTTTGAAATGATATTTAGGTTAGTTGAAACCTAATTTTTCAAAATTGTAGGTTTAATTTTAAATATTATTTTATTAATTTCGAAAATATATAATTTTATTATTTTAATATTTTTTTTCGAAAATAATTTTTTTTATTTTTTAATTATTTTTCGAAATTTAATTATTTAAAATTAAATAAATCATACTTCCAACTATCCAACTAACCTTGTTGCAGGAGTATGTGTTTTAGCTTGTTTGTAAGTTTTTAAAACCTATTATTGCTTGATTGCAAATAGCCATGGTTAACTTGTTGACAGATCCAATGATCTGATTTTAACTCATGGCTCGCTTGGTCAAGTAAATAATTTGTAACAGTTAATTTTCACTATCTTCTTTCATCTGTGTATGACCTAGCAACATGATAGGATCCATCCAAATTGTGTGCCTATGTGAGCCTATATGTTTAATTTATTATAGATGCATATAGTTTGTTGTTGCTAAATAAAATATCATAGTTTTTGATAGATTTTATTTAGGCCCATTTAGTTTTTGGGCCTATTCAATTAATAACAGTTGTTCATTTTAAGGTTAAATTCCTCTCTTTTGGGCCTTGTGTGAGAGTTGGGAGCCATAGTAGTGGGTACGACATACTGAACCCAGCACCCCCTCACATGAACCACCCCAATTGTGAAGGACCATTTGCTTGATTTGAATAACTGTACTAGGTTAATTAAATTAGTTTAACCTAATAAAATTGATTAGCAACATAATTAATTTCATTTATTTTGAAATTAATTTAAGAAAGAAAACCATAGTTTAAAGAATTTTTTTATTCTAAGCTAAACTATATGTATTTTCTTGTATTTAATTAATTATAGAATTATAACCATCTAGATTCTTTCTGAAGCTTAATTTAAATTTTTCATTAAATATTCCTATTTAAGTTGATATTTAGTTATTTCTAACTAATCAACTTAAATATGAATATCTTTTGGATTTAAAATTTCAAAATTAAGTTGAGGAATTTTAGGAATTGGTTATTAAGATTCTTTAGATATTTTTTAAGTTGATATTTTTTCAAATATTAACTTAAAAGGGAATATTTTCAAATTAAGTGGTTACAACTTAATTTTAATTTAATTAAATCTAATTTGAAAGATATTTAAGTTGTTTTTTTTAGACTCTTCTAAAACAACTTAAACAAGATATTTTTTCAAATTTTGTGGAAAAGATACTTAGTCAAATAAGATATTTTCTAGATAGTTATTTCTAGACTACTTATTATTTATAGTATTTAATAGGAAAATATTATACATTGTGAAATTAATTATTTAAATAATTAATTTTGGTACAATTTATTTTAAGTATATTTTTTCCTAATATTAAACTAGAGATTAATAGTTAAGCCTTCTCTACACTTAATTATTTATTTCCTGAATTTAATACATTTAATTAAATTGAAAATTAAATATCTAAGTTGATTTTCATCATGATACTTAAATATTTCTTTTTCATGACACTTAATTAAATAGAAAATTATTTTTAGTTAAAATTTATTTTTTCAACTAAATTTAAATAATTTTCAAAATATATATTTTTTCTTTATTTTATTAATCAATTTTCGAAATTGCATTTCATAATGCAAGATGATTTTGAATTTATCTTGAAAAATAGATTAAGTTGTAAATTAATTATTTATTTTAATTAATTTTTCGACCAACTTAAATCAATGATTTTTTCATTAATTGATTAATTTAAAATAAATGAATTAAAGTATATTATTAGAAATTGAATTAATTAGTCAAAGGAAAATCTAGATAGGTGATATTTTTGCTTGAAGTATTTTTCTAAGTATTTATTATTTAAGTATTTCGAAGATATAAAGTTTTTATACTTTCTTTTTCAAAATACAATAAATATATTCTCATGAAAATTTATTTTGAGTTGCAAATTAATTTAAATTAATACAACTTAAATAATTTTCTTAATATTTATATATCAAAATTACTACTGAGATGGAAATAATTCAACTTATTTCAATCACCATCTAAGTATAATTTTATAAATATTAAATTAAATTCTAATTTAGAATTTTAATTCTAAATTCGATCTTTAATGAATATATTTTATTATAAATAATAATGAAAATACATTTTAAAGAATGACTTTATTATTAAGATATTCGATCTCCATTGTTGGTTTTACATAGCGTTTGTTTTAGTGAGTAATCCTCTCTAATGGAGGAACGTTCATTAGCAATTTCGCACCGTTTAATCTAGAAAGATAAGTAGTTTGTAAGTGATGGTATAGATCACCCTAATGGTGGCGACCATATTTGACTTGCAAAATATGAAACAATGGTAGAAGCTCATAAGATAGAATTGCCTTGTCTCTCGCCTAAACGGGACAACGCTGAATTCCAATCTTGATCGAATAAAAGGTTGCTAGAATGATTATCATTTTAGATGAGCTGACAACTCTATTCAATGGATGGTAGCTTTGACTCTCGCCTAAACGGGACACTGATATCAGTTTGTTGAAAACCTTGAAAATTATTTAGGTTTGTATGTTTTAGTATTTTCACTTGTCATTCCTACTTGCTATATGTTTAATAATTTCTAAATTTTGTATGAATTTATATTGAACCATGTTATTTTTTGTTATTAAATTGTAGTTTAATTTCGAATTTTCATTGTTGGTCTAACTTGGTTTGGTTATCTAATGAGATAAATCCCTAATGGATTTTCACCATTAGACATACATAATAATGTTAGATCTCGAATGATAAATATTGTATATGCAACATCTAGCTGTTCATCAATTGATGACACTTTAGACTAGTATTTTTACGATATGAAACAAGAAGAATGTATAAATAAGATTATTTTGACTTTCGCTAATCGAAGCATCGTTGGATTCTTATTTAAACAACGAAATTATCCTAATTCCTCTTAGCTTATTCATTTCGAATTAGCTTATAACATATCATTGGATGAATGGTCTATATATCATTTAATGTCATTCTATTTTCTCTCTTCAGAAATGAAATGACACATATGATTATATTCCCGAAATTCTATTCCACAATGATATAAGTCCTCAATCTTAGAAATCTCCTACTTGTATGGGAAAATCTGACATAGAGTCTAAATTAGTAGTGGTGGTCCAAGAAGAATTACTCATTATATTTGGTATAAATTTAAGTCTTTGACTTTAAATTTTAGATTCCAAATAATTTTTTTTTACAATACAGTTTCACTTTCACGAGTGTTTAATAACCATTTTCTATCAATGGATTCAAACTGTATGGAATATGAGTTTAGTATTCTGTGACCTGGATCCACTTGCAGTATTATAAGAACTCTTTGATGTAACTAAACCTAAGTCATCAAAAAGACACAACCACACATTTTTAATCTATGGCATTTGTATCTTGATCATAGTGGTATTGACAAGATCAATCTCTGCAAAGAGTTAATATGTTTATATCCACTGAAAGTAAGTTCATCTCATTCGCAGATGGATGTACATTCAAGGGTGGATATGAGTTTTTCGTTGTATTCTTAAAACGATCACTCTAGATTATACCTTATGCAAAGAAATTTGAAATGTTTGAAAAATTTCATTAATTTCTAGCAATGGTGGAAAACCATTAAGGTAAGTGGTTAAAGATCTTGCGAACTGATAGGGGTGGAGAAATAGTTAGTAGATATGCAGTTCAAAGATCATTAAATTGATTTTTGAATTATATCCAAACTTACCTCCCCAGAAATTTCGATTTGCATATTGATGATTAGTTACTAGTTGTTGCCTAAGACCTTCTATGGTAATACAATTTCAGAATGATGTAATGGTTGTATACTTAATGTAAATCATTACTAGATTCATGGATGACCTAATCAAAATCTTAAGAAAAGCTAAAACTGTTAACCATGGTTTGCATTTTTGTTAGCTATTCTAAGTGATTAGGGGTGGACCATCCCATAGTCAATAGATAAGAAAGTGTTTGTTTAAACAAATACTACTTTTCTAAGAAAATGACTAAGTCTGAAAATAAAGTAGCAAATAAAGGAGATATTTATTTCTTGATTCCAAAAGTGTTCTATCATCTTATTTGACATATGATGATCCCACTGCCTCTGTTGTCTTGTCACAACCAAAGAGGTTAATACCATTTAGTTTTCTTAGACATAATTCATGGTACCTTGTCGTAGTTGGAGAGTTTCTAGGAACTCACCTTCTTATGACTTGGAAGACACTAGTGATGAAAATCCATTGTAAGTTTAAACAAGTAATGGATTGTCAAGAAACTAAGAAGAAAGGCCAATAGAACTATGGTTTAATCCATTCACATGGAATAACCTAAAGTTTTCTATTACAAGGACATAAAAGGAATTTTTCGTTAATAAGTCTATTCAATGGACTTAACAAGATGCTGAAGCATTTTCTTTCTAATGGCAATCTATAGAAGCTTCTCAACTTCTAGGCATAGATTTTATTTATCTAAGGAAAAGTCTCAACTATTCCAAAAAAGATAAAGCCATGAAAGAATTTCTTATATCAACAGTGAGAGGTCTCAGATATGCTTTAGTATGCCTTAGACCAAACACCTGCTGTTGAGTGGGAGTGATGAGTAGGTATCAGATTAATCCAGGAGAAGAACATTGGAAGACAATCAAGTAAATCTTAAGATTGAGAAGAGGAACTATAAGTTAGTCAATAAGGGTGTATTTAAAACTCTTAGACTACACCACATCAGATTTCGAGATTTGCCTTTGTGCTAGAAAATCTTTCTGATAAGATGGTGATTACTCTGGGGGTGGAATAGTGATTTTGGAGAAGTGTAAAAACCTATCTGAAGTCTCTAGGTCTACAAGAAAGGGACTAAATGTTAAAGTTGCAGGAAAGGTACTTATTCAGTCTAAGGAAAGTTCTATATATTTTTGGCACCATTCCAAATTGCCTAAACTACTAGTGTTATTTCCTGACTAACCAAAAGTAGTTGCCAAAGGTATAGAATCCAGTATCCCAAAAGAGTAGACATATAGAGAGGAATTTCAGATTATCAATGATTTTGTGATTAAGGAAGAGTAATGGTGGAGAAAAGGTTGTGTTTAATTCAACCTTTCAGATCCTATTACGAGGAGTTTACTACTACTACACTTGATTTGTATATCAAGGTGTTGAGATTATTTGAAACACACTTTTTATTTTATATTAGTGCAAGTGGGAGTTTGTTGGGTTTTATGCCCTAAATAAAACTCATTTCAACATAATCAGATTTACTTATTAATATAGATCAGAAATAACATTTAATGTTGCATGGTTCACATGATTTATTTCATGATTATATGTACATAATGTATGAATTCATCTGAAACCCTTTTCACATACTTGATCCTGTTTATTGTGTTGTCAACACTTTGGAAAGTAAACATGACTATGTGAATAAAGTTTCCTAGATTTATCAGACACAGGGTTTTACTGATATGATAATCTACAACAGAGTTTACTTGCATTTGGAGAAATGCTATGTTCTTACCAGAGCATTGGTTAAAGTAAAGCTCAGGTTGGATGCATGGAGTATGCATCGGAAGGGACTGATATTGACTTTGACTTAGATTTATTAAACTTACCGTAATATCTATTCAAGTCAATATCGCCTAGTTGATCCTAGATCAAATGATCTTAATCCTGTTATGATTAGACTATGTCTATTTGTGAATTTTTCACTAAGTAAGGGCGAAATTGCAAAGAAAGAGTTTTAGGGGCATATTTGTTAATTATGATACTTTGTATGGTTCAATTAATAAATATGATAAATGACAATATTATTTAATAATTATTTATAGTTATTAAATAGTTAGAATTGGCATTTAAATGGTTGAATTAAAAAATTGGCGTTTTTGAGAAAATCAGATGCAGAAAAGATAAAACTGCAAAATTGCAAAAAGTGAGGCCCAAATCCATACTGCCATGGCCGCCCACTTTTGTAGGGTTTTACCTCTGATATTTTCATTATTTTAATGCCAAATAATTCAAACCTAACCCTAGTGGAATGCTATAAATAGATAGTGAAGGCTTCAGGAAATTTACACTTAACTTTCTACTTTTTCCTTCAGAGAAAAACCTGAGCCTTCTCTCTCTATACCTAGCTGCCACCTTCTTCTCTTTCTTCCCTCTTCAATTTCGAAATTACTTAGTGTTAGAGTAGTGCCCACACACAGCAAGTGATACCTCAATCATAGTGAGGAAGATCGTGAAGAAAGACATTCAACAAGAAGGAGTTTCAGCACTAAAGAAGGAGAGAAAGAGATCTAGGTTCTGATATTGATAATGCTCTGCTACAGAAAGGAATCAAGGGCTAGATATCTGAACGGAAGGAGTCATATTATTCCACTGCACCTAATGTAAGGTTTCTCATACTTTATATGTGTTTATTTCGTAATCGTTTTCGTAATCGTTTTACATACTTGTCATTCTCTAAAACCTCATGATTCAAAGACAAAAGTATTACTTTCATTCGAATTGTTTAGAAGCTGGGGACATCATTCTTCTTGATGTCCCTTTTCATTACAATTCGAACATAGAAGATTATGTCTGATAATTGTACTTGAAGAAGTAGCTTTGCTAGAGCCTTCATGCTTAATCCTTTTCCTCTGATTATGAATTGCAAACCCAGGAGGACCCATTGCAATCAGGTTCCGTTCATGGGCTCGTAATTCTGCTTCGAGCTTGTCCATGTCGGAGGAGTTGAAATTGTTGATCATGTAAGAAACAACAAATTTATTATACTCCGGAGGAAGACTATTAAGAATGAATTGGACCCATTGTTCTCTTGATAAATCAATCCCTAGTAGATTTGGCTTTTGGAACTTCAGATTCATTATCAATAGGTGCGAGTTTATGCAACTACTAGGATGCATTTTCACACTATAGAGTTCTTTTGCTAAGACATTAACTAGGGGAGGATCGGGGTGAGGGTTATTCATAATGGCACTACAACACATCAATAAAATAGAAGTAAGGTTTTGGTTCAGAAATTCATACACATGTTCAGAAAATAACAAATAATCATATATGTTATAAAAATACTAAATCTAACATAGTTTATTTCCCAAGGTCTTTCAACAAACTGATACAGTGTCCCGTTTAGGCGAGAGTCAAAGCATCATCCATTGAATAGAGTTGTCAACTCATCTAAAATGATAATCATTCTAGCAACCTTTTATTCGATCAAGATTTGAATTCAGTGTTGTCCTGTTTAGGCGAGAGTCAAGGCAATTCTATCTTATGAGCTTCCACCATTGTTTCATAATTTGCAAGTCAAATATGGTCGCCACCATTAGGGTGATCCATACCATATAAAACACTTACAAACTACTTATCTTTCGAGATTAAACGGTGCAAAATTGCTAATGAACGTTCCTCCATTAGGGAGGATTACCCACTAAAACAAACGCTTTGTAAAACCAACAATGGAGATCGAATGTCTCTTGATTAAAGCTCATTATTTTAAAATATGTATTTTGTATAATCTTTTATTCCATATTATAATAATGAAAAATTACAAATTAAAGTTGGTTTAAATAAAAAATCAACTTTAATTAATTTTCAATTATTATTTAAATTCGAAAAATAAATTCGAATAAATATCGAACAAATTTGAAAATATCTTGTTTAAGTTGTTTTAGAAGAATCTAAAAATCAACTTAAATATCTTTCAACTTAGACTTAATTAAATTAAAATTAAGTTGTAACCACTTAATTTGAAAATATTCCATTTTAAGTTGATATTTGAAAAAATATCAGCTTAAAAAAAATCTGAAGAATCTTATTAACCAATGCCTAAAATTCCTCAACTTAATTTTGAAATTTTAAATCCAAAAGATATTCAGATTTAAGCTAGTTAGTTATTTATAACTAAATATAAAATTAAGTAGGAATATTTAATGAAAAATTTAAATTAAGCTTCAAAAAAAATCTAGATGGTTATAATTCTATATTTAATTAAATACAAGAAAATACATATAGTTTAGCTTAGAATATAAAATTCTTTAAACTATGGTTTTCTTAAATTAATTTCAAAATAAATGAAATTAATTATGTTGCTAATCAATTTTATTAGGTTAAACTAATTTAATTAACCTAGTACATTTATTCAAATCAGGCAAATGGGCCTTCACAATTGGGGTGGTTCATGTGAGGGGGGGGGGGCTGGGTTCAGTATGTCGTACCCACTACTATGGCTCCCAACTCTCACACAAGGCCCAAAAGAGAGGAATTTAACCTTAAAATGAACAATTGTTATTAATTGAATAGGCCCAAAACTAAATGGGCCTAAATAAAATCTATCAAGAACTACGATATTTTATTTAGCAACAACAACCTATATGCATCTATAATAAAAATTAAACACATAGGTTCACACAGGCACACAATTTGGATGGATCCTATCATGTTGCTAGGTCATACACAGATGAAAGAAGATTGTAAATATACCTGTTACAAATTATTTATTTGACCAAGGGAGCCATGAGTTAAAATCAGATCATTGGATCTGTCAACAAGTTAACCATGGCTATTTGCAATCAAGCAATAATAGGTTTTAAAAACTTACAAACAAGCTAAAACACATACTCCTGCAACAAGGTTAGCTGGATAGTTGGATGTAGGATTTATTTAATTATAAATAAATAATTTCGAAAAATTAATTAAATAAATAAAAAAAATTATTTTCGAAAAATAATAAAATAAAATAAAATTTATATATTTTCGAAATTAATATAATAATATTTAAAATTAAACCTACAATTTCGAAAAATTAGGTTTCAACCAACCTAAATATCATTTCAAAATTTGCTAACTACTTATTAAAAATTTAATGTTATTTTATAAATAAAAATTAAAATAAATAAATAAATATCTTTTTCAGATTTTATGATTTAATTTAAATAAATAAAATAACAAAATTTAAAAGTTAGCAAAATATCTTACATCTATTTAAAATTACATGATTATAGTTATCTTATTTTAAATTTAAATAAGGTCAAATTATTTAAAAAAATATTTAACTTAAAAATTTTAAAATCTGACCTTAAATTTAAAAATAAGATAAGATATTTTTCTGAATGAAAGTGTAATTTTCCTGAAGCCTTCACTATCTATTTATAGCATTCCACTAGGGTTAAGTTTGAATTATTTGGCATTAAAATAATGAAAATATCAGAGGATAATTCCTATAAAAGTGGCCGGCCATGGCAGTATGGATTTGGGCCTCACTTTTTACAATTTTACAGTTTTATCACTTTTGCATCTGATTTTCTCAAAAAAATGCCAATTTTCTAATTCAACCATTTAAATGCCAATTCTCACTATTTAATAACTATAAATAATTATTAAATAATATTGTCATTTATCATATTTATTAATTGAACCATACAAAGTATCATAATTAACAAATATGCCCCTAAAACTCTTTCTTTACAATTTCGCCCTTACTTAGTGAAAAATTCACAAATAGACATAGTCTAATTTGAGAATTATAATTGATTAATCAAAACCAATTATATGAGTCTTACAAGTAATATTATCTCAACTAGTGGGGGGGACCATGGGTCTATATAACCGAGCTTCCAATAAGCAGATCAAGAATTATTACTTAAATTCACTGACTTATTAATTCTTCGTTGAATCCACGCATAGAACTTAGAATTGCACTCTCAGTATATAGAATGCTCTATATGTTCCACCATATAGACACATCATTAGTTATCCATTGTTATAATCCTAATTTGATCAATGATCTTCTATATGAATGATCTACACTGTAAAGGGATTAGATTACCGTTACACCCTACTACGTATTTTATCCTTAAAACACTTGACCCCGTATAAATGATATTTCAGCTTATGTGAAATGAGTACTCCACCATTTATTTTCGTTTGGTCAAGCTCGAAGGAGATCATCATTTGCTTACTATTCGCCAGATAGAAGCTATAGATTCCATGTTTATGTTAGCGCTCCCACTCAATTGCACTACCGTGTTCCCAAAATGTACGTATCACCCTGACAAAAAAGTACGCTTAACTAACAAAATCAAAGAACACAAATAGCCTCTTGAGATTGAGCCTAATCATAACAGGATTAAGATCATTTGATCTAGGATCAACTAGGCGATATTGTCTTGAATAGATATTACGGTAAGTTTAATAAATCTAAATCAAAGTTCAATATTGGTCCCTTTCGATGCATACTCCATGCACCCAACCTGAGCTTTACTTTAACCAATGTTCTGGAAAGAACATAGCATTTCTCCAAATGCAAATAAACTCTTGTTTTAGATTATCATATCAGTAAAACCCTGTGTCTGATAAATCTAGGAAACTTTATTCACATAGTCATGTTTACTTTCCAAAGTGTTGACAACACAATAAACAGGATCAAGTATGTGAAAAGGGTTTCAAATGAATTTATAAATCAAATAAACAAGCAATTGATAAGGTGAACCAAAACATGCACAAATGAATGAAAAATACTTCTGTTTCTTTATTGATGTTGAATAAAATAGATTACATTGAAATGGAGTTTTATTTATGGCATAAAACCCAGCATGACAATGAATTTGTACTACTAAGACGTTAAAATGAAGATTGTTTTCGGGTAAAAATTGGTTGAAATGGCCCCCTAATTCAAAAGTTGAAAATATTCTTCTTTTCAGCAGAAATATTAACAAGTTTTTTACTTACTCCTTTACTCGTTAGTTTTCTGTTAAAATCTCACCCTACACATCTCCAAAAGTCGTGACATTTCACGAGGACAAAGCCAAGACCGTTGTGCATCACTTTTCTATTCGACACGTTGAGAGAAAAACTAGTTTTCATGCACTAAAGATCATTTAAATCGAAATAGTGAAAATCTCACATTTCTGATAGAGGTACCCTTTTTGAAATGTGGCCCAGACCAATCTCGGAATATTTTTTGCCACTAGTCACAATGAATTCTAGACGTGAATATGAAGATTGGTTTCGGTTAAAAATTGGTTGAAATGGCCCCCTAATTCAAAAATTGAAAATATTCTTCTTTTCAGGGGAAATTTTAACAAGTTTTTTCCTTATTCCTTTATTCGTTAGTTTTCTGTTAAAATCTCACCTTATACATCTCCAAAACTTGTGAAATTTCATGGGGACGAAGTCAATACCGTTGTGCATCACTTTTCTATTGGACACAATGAGAGAAAATTAGTTTTCATGCACTAACCATCATTTTAATCAAAACATTGAAAATCTCACATTTTTTATAGTGGTACCCCTTGGTGAAATGTGGCCCGGACCAATCTCGGAATATTTTTTGCAACTAGTCACAATGAATTTGTACTACTAAGACGTGAAAATGAAGATTTGTTTTGGGTGAAAATTTGTTGACATGGCCCCCTAATTCAAAAATAGAAAATATTCTTCTTTTCAACGGAAATTTTAACAAGTTTTTCCCTTACTCCTTTACTTGTTAGTTTTCTATTAAAATCTCACGCTACACATCTCCAAAAGTCGTGACATTTCACGGGGACGAAGCCAAGAGCGTTGTGCATCAATTTTCTATTGGAAACATTGAGAGAAAAATTAGTTTTCATAAACTAACGATCATTTTAATCGAAATAGTGAAAATCAAACAATTCTGATAGTGGTAACCCTTGTTTAAATGTGGCCCGGACCAATCTCAGAATATTTTTTTCCACTAGTCACAATGAATTTGTACTACTAAGACGTGAAAATGAAGATTGGTTTCGGGTAAAAATTGATTGAAATGGCCCACTAATTCAAAAATTGAAAATATTCTTCTTTTCAGGGGAAATTTTAACAAATTTTTTCCTTACTTCTACACTCGTTAGTTTTTTGTGAAAATCTCACCCTACACATCTCCAAAAGTTGTGAAATTTCACGGGGACGAAGCCAAGACCGTTGTTCATTATTTTTCTATTGGACCCATTGAGAAAAAAATTAGTTTTCATGCACTAACGAGAATTTTAATCAAAACGGTGAAAATCTCGAAATATTTATAGTGGTAACCCTTAGTGAAATGTGGCCTGGACCAATCTCGGAATATTTTTTGCCACTAGTCACAATGAATTCGTACTACTAAGATGTGAATATAAAGATAGGTTTCGGGTAAAACTTGCTTGAAATGACCCCCTATTTCAAAAATAGAAAATATTCTTCTTTTTAGGGGAAATTTTAACAAGTTTTTTCCTTACTCCTTCACTCGTTAGTTTCCTGTTAAAATCTCACCCTACACATCTCCATAACTCGTGAAATTTCATGGGGACGAGGCTAAGACCGTTGTGCATCAGTTTTCTATTGGACACGTTGAAAGAAAAATTAGTTTTCATGCGCTAACGAGAATTTTAATCGAAACAGTGAAAATCACGAAGTACTGATAGTGGTAACCCATAGTGAAATGTGGCCTGGACCAATCTCGGAGTATTTTTTGCCACTAGTCACAATGAATTCGTACTACTAAGAAGTGAATATAAAGATAGGTTTCGGGTGAAAATTGCTTGAAAGGGCCCCGTAATTCAAAAATAGAAAATATTCTTCTTTTCAGGGGAAATTTGAACAAGTTTTTTCCTCACTCCTCCACTCGTTAGTTTTCTGTTAAAATCTCACCCTACACATCTCCAAAAGTCGTGAAATTTCACGGGGACGAAGCCAAGACCATTGTGCATCACTTTTCTATTGGACACGTTGAGCGAAAAATTAGTTTTCATGCACTAACAAGAATTTTAATCGAAACGGTGAAAATCACGAAATGTGGCCCGGGCCAATCTCAGAATGTTTTCTTCCACTAGTCACAATGAATTCGTACTACTAAGACGTGAATATGAAGATCGGTTTCGGTAAAAGTTTGTTGAAATGGACCCCTAATTAAAAAATAGAAAATATTCTTCTTTTCAGGGGAAATTTTAACAAATTTTTTCCTTACTTCTACACTCGTTAGTTTTTTGTTAAAATCTCACCCTACACATCTCCAAAAGTTATGAAATTTCACGGGGATGAAGCCAGGACCGTTGTTCATTATTTTTCTATTGAACACGTTGAGAGAAAAATTAGTTTTCATGCACTAACGAGAATTTAAATCGAAACGGTGAAAATCACGAAATACTGATAGTGGTAACCCATTGTGAAATGTGGCCCGGACCAATCTCGGAGTATTTTTTGCCACTAGTCACAATGAATTCGTACTACTAAGACGTGAATATGAAGATTGGTTTTGGGTAAAAATTGGTTGAAATGGCCCCCTAATTCAAAAATAGAAAATATTCTTCTTTTCAGCGGAAATTTTAACAAGTTTTTTCCTTACTCCTTCACTCGTTAGTTTTATGTTAAAATCTCACCCTACACATCTTTAAAAGTCATGAAATTTCACGGGGACGAAGCAAGACCGTTGTGCATCACTTTTCTATTGGACACGTTGACAGAAAAATTAGTTTTCATGCACTAACGAGAATTTTGATCAAAACGGTGAAAATCTCGAAATATTGATAGTGGTAACCATTAGTCAAATGTGGCCTGGACCAATCTCAGAATATTTTTTGCCACTAGTCACAATGAATTCGTAATACTAAGACGTGAATATGGAGATTGGTTTTGGGTAAAAGTTGGTTGAAATGGCCCCCTAATTAAAAAATAGAAAATATTCTTCTTTTCAGGGGAAATTTTAACAAATTTTTTCCTTACTACTACACTCGTTATTTTTCTGTTAAAATATAACCCTACACATCTCCAAAAGTCGTGAAATTTCATGGGGACGAAGCCAAGACCGTTGTGCATCACTTTTCTATTGGACACGTTGAGAGAAAAATTAGTTTTCATGCACTAACGAGAATTTTAATCGAAACGGTGAAAATCACGAAATACTGATAGTGGTAACCCATTGTGAAATGTGGCCTGGACCAATCTCGGAATATTTTTTGCCACTAGTCACAATGAATTCGTACTACTAAGACGTGAATATGAAGATTGGTTTCAGGTAAAAATTGGTTGAAATGGCCCCCTAATTCAAAAATAGAAAATATTCTTCTTTTCAGCGGAAATTTTAACAAGTTTTTTCCTTACTCCTTCACTCGTTAGTTTTCTGTTATAATCTCACCCTACACATCTCCAAAAATCGTGAAATTTCACGGGGACGAGGCCAAGACCGTTGTGCATCAGTTTTCTATTAAACACGTTGAGAGAAAAATTAGTTTTCATGCACTAACAAGAATTTTAATCGAAACAGTGAAAATCTCAAAATACTGATAGTGGTAACCCTTTGTGAAATGTGGCCTTGACCAATCACAGAATATTTTTTGCCACTAGTCACATTGAATTCGTACTATTAAGACGTGAATATGAAGATTTGTTTCGGGTAAAAGTTGGTTGAAATGGCCCCCTAATTAAAAAATAGAAAATATTCTTCTTTTCAGGGGAAATTTTAACAAATTTTTTCCTTACTACTACACTCGTTATTTTTCTGTTAAAATATAACCCTACACATCTCCAAAAGTCGTGAAATTTCACGAGGACGAGGCCAAGACTGTTGTGCATCACTTTTCTATTGGACACGTCGAGAGAAAAATTAATTTTCATGCACTAAAGAGAATTTTAATCGAAACGGTGAAAATCTCGAAACACTGATAGTGGTAACCCTTTGTGAAATGTGGCCCGGACCAATCTCGGAATATTTTTTGCCACTAGTCACAATGAATTCGTAATACTAAGACGTGAATATGAAGATGGGTTTCGCGTAAAAGTTGGTTGAAATGGCCCCCTAATTAAAAAATAGAAAATATTCTTCTTTTCAGGGGAAATTTTAACAAATTTTTTCCTTACTACTTCACTCGTTAGTTTTCTGTTAAAATCTCACTCTACACATCTCCAAAAGATGTGAAATTTCACGGGGATGAAGCCAAGATTGTTATGCATCACTTTTCTATTGGACACGTTGAGAGAAAAATTAGTTTTCATGCACTTACGATCATTTTAATGGAAACAGTGAAAATCTCAATATTGTGATAGCGGTACCCCTTTTGAAAATGTGGCCCGGGCCAATCGCAGAATGTTTTTTGCCACTAGTCACAATGAATTCGTACTACTAAGACGTGAATATGAAGATTGGTTTCAGGTAAAAATCGGTTGAAATGGCCCCTTAATTAAAAAATAGAAAATATTCTTCTTTTCAGGGGAAATTTTAACAAGTTTTTTCCTTACTCCTACACTCATTAGTTTTCTGTTAAAATCTCACCCTACACATCTCCAAAAGTTGTAAATTTTCATGGCGATGAAGCCAAGACCGTTGTGCATCACTTTTTTATTGGACACGTTTAGAGAAAAATTAGTTTTCATGCACTAACGAGAATTTTAATCGAAAGGGTAAAAATCTCAAAATACTGATAGTTGTAACCTTTGTGAAATGTGGCCTGGACCAATCTCGAAATATTTTTTGCCAATAGTCACAATGAATTCGTACAACTAAAACGTGAATATAAAGATAGGTTTCGGGTAAAAATTGGTTTAAATGGCCCCCTAATTCAAAAATAGAAAATATTCTTCTTTTCAGGGGAAATTTTAATGAGTTTTTCCTTACTCCTTCACTCGTTAGTTTTCTGTTAAAATCTTACCGTACACATCTTCAAAAGTCGTGAAATTTCATGGGGACGAAGCCAAGACCGTTGTGCATTATTTTTCTATTGGACACGTTGAGAGAAAAATTAGTTTTCATGCACTAACGTGAATTTTAATGGAAACTGTGAAAATCTCGAAATACTGATAGGGGTACCCCTTTGTGAAATGTGGCCTGGACCAATCTCGGAATATTTTTTGCCACTAGTCACAATGAATTCGTAATACTAAGACGTGAATATGAAGATGGGTTTCGCGTAAAAGTTGGTTGAAATGGCCCCCTAATTAAAAAATAGAAAATATTCTTCTTTTCAGGGGAAATTTTAACAAATTTTTTCCTTACTACTTCACTCGTTAGTTTTCTGTTAAAATCTCACTCTACACATCTCCAAAAGATGTGAAATTTCACGGGGATGAAGCCAAGATTGTTATGCATCACTTTTCTATTGGACACGTTGAGAGAAAAATTAGTTTTCATGCACTTACGATCATTTTAATGGAAACAGTGAAAATCTCAATATTGTGATAGCGGTACCCCTTTTGAAAATGTGGCCCGGGCCAATCGTAGAATGTTTTTTGCCACTAGTCACAATGAATTCGTACTACTAAGACGTGAATATGAAGATTGGTTTCAGGTAAAAATCGGTTGAAATGGCCCCTTAATTAAAAAATAGAAAATATTCTTCTTTTCAGGGGAAATTTTAACAAGTTTTTTCCTTACTCCTACACTCATTAGTTTTCTATTAAAATCTCACCCTACACATCTCCAAAAGTTGTAAATTTTCATGGGGATGAAGCCAAGACCGTTGTGCATCACTTTTTTATTGGACACGTTTAGAGAAAAATTAGTTTTCATGCACTAACGAGAATTTTAATCGAAAGGGTAAAAATCTCAAAATACTGATAGTGGTAACCTTTGTGAAATGTGGCCTGGACCAATCTCGAAATATTTTTTGCCAATAGTCACAATGAATTCGTACAACTAAAACGTGAATATAAAGATAGGTTTCGGGTAAAAATTGGTTTAAATGGCCCCCTAATTCAAAAATAGAAAATATTCTTCTTTTCAGGGGAAATTTTAATGAGTTTTTCCTTACTCCTTCACTCGTTAGTTTTCTGTTAAAATCTTACCGTACACATCTCCAAAAGTCGTGAAATTTTATGGGGACGAAGCCAAGACCGTTGTGCATTATTTTTCTATTGGACACGTTGAGAGAAAAATTAGTTTTCATGCACTAACGAGAATTTTAATGGAAACTGTGAAAATCTCGAAATACTGATAGGGGTACCCCTTTGTGAAATGTGGCCTGGACCAATCTCGGAATCTTTTTTTGCCACTATTCACCTTGAATTCGTACTACGAAGACGTTTATACGAAGATTGGTTCCGGGTAAAAATCGGTTTAAATGGCCCCCTAATTAAAAAATAGAAAATATTCTTCTTTTCAGGTGAAATTTTAACAAGTTTTTTCCTTACTCCTACACACGTTAGTTTTCTTTTAAAATCTCACCCTGGAAATCTCCAAAAGTCAGGAAATTTCACGGGGACGAAGCCAAGACTGTTGTGCATCACTTTTCTATCGGGAACGTTGAGAGAAAAGTTAGTTTTCAAGCGCTCACGATCATTTTAATGGAAACAGTGAAAATCTCACAATTCTGATAGTGGTACCCGTTTTGGAAATGTGGCCCGGGCTAATCTCGGAATATTTTTTGCCACTAGTCCTACCAAGACGTGAATATGAAGATTTGTTTTGGGTAAAAATCGGTTGAAATGGCCCCCTAATTGAAAAATAGAAAATATTCTTCTTTTCAGGGGAAATTTTAACGAATTTTTTCCTTACTCCTACACTCGTTAGTTTTCTGTGAAAATCTCACCCTACACATCTCCAAAAGTTCTTAAATTTCATGGGGACGAAGCCAAGAACCTTGTGCATCACTTTTCTATTCGACACGTTGAGAGAAAAACTAGTTTTCATGCACTAAAGATCATTTAAATCGAAATAGTGAAAATCTCACATTTCTGATAGAGGTACCCCTTTGGGAAATGTGGCCCAGACCAATCTAGGAATATTTTTTGCCACAAGTCACAATGAATTCTAGACGTGAATATGAAGATTGGTTTCGGGTAAAAATTGGTCTAAATGGCCCCCTAATTCAAAAATAGAAAATATTCTTCTTTTCAGGAAAAATTTTAACGAATTTTTTCCTTACTCTTACACTCGTTAGTTTTCTATGAAAATCTCACCCTACACATCTCTAAAAGTTGTGAAATTTCACGGGGACCAAGCCAAGACCATTGTGCATCACTTTATTTTTAGACACGTTGAGAGAAAAATTAGTTTTCATGCACTAACGAGAATTTTAATCGAAACGGTGAAAATCTCGAAATAGTGATAGTGGTAACCCTTTGTGAAATGTGGCCTTGACCAATCTCGGAATATTTTTTGCCACTAGTCACAATGAATTCGTACTACTAAAACGTGAATATAAAGATGGGTTTGGGGTAAAAATTGGTTGAAATGGCCCCCTAATTCAAAAATAGAAAATATTGTTCTTCTCAGGGGAAATTTTAACAAGTTTTTTCCTTACTCCTTCACTCGTTAGTTTTCTGTTAAAATCCCACCCTACACATCTCCAAAAGTCGTGAAATTTCATGGGGACGAAGCCAAGACCGTTGTACATCACTTTTCTATAGGACACGTTGAGAGAAAAATTAGTTTTCATGCACTAACGAGAATTTTAATCGAAACGGTGAAAATCTCAAAAGAGTAATAGTGGTAACCCTTTCCGATATGTGGCCTTGACCAATCTCAGAATATTTTTTGCCACTAGTCACAATGAATTCGCAATACTAAGACGTGAATATAAAGATAGTTTTCAGGTGAAAATTGCTTGAAATGGCCACCTAATTAAAAAATAGAAAATATTCTTCTTTTCAGGGGAAATTTTAACAAGTTTTTTCCTTACTCCTCCACTCGTTAATTTTTTATTAAAATCTCACTCTACACATCTCCAAAAGTCATGAAATTTCACGGGGACAAAGCCAAGACCGTTGTGCATCACTTTTCTATTGGACACGTTGAGAGAAAAATTAGTTTTCATGCACTAACGAGAATTTTAATCGAAACGGTGAAAATCTCGAAATATTGATAATGGTACCCCTTTTGAAAATGTGGCCCGGGCCAATCTAAGAATGTTTTTTACCACTAGTCACAATGAATTCGTACTACTAAGACGTGAATATGAAGATTGTTTTCGGGTAAAAATAGGTTGAAATGGCCGCTTAATTAAAAAATAGAAAATATTCTTCTTTTCAGGGGAAATTTTAACAAATTTTTTCCTTACTCCATCACTCGTTAGTTTTCTGTTAAAATCTCACCCAACACATCTCCAATAGTCGTGAAATTTCACGGGGACAAGGCCAAGACCGTTGTGCATCACTTTTCTATTGGACACGTTGAGAGAAAAATTAGTTTTCATGCACTAACGAGAATTTTGATCGAAATGGTGAAAATCTCAAAACACTGATAGTGGTAACCCTTTCTGAAATGTGGCCTGGACCAATCTCAGAATATTTTTTGCCACTAGTCACAATGAATTTGTACTACTAAGACGTGAATATGAAGATTGGTTTCGGGTAAAAATTTGTTGAAATGGCCCCCTAATTAAAAAATAGAAAATATTCTTCTTTTCAGGGGAAATTTTAACAAATTTTTTCCTTACTACTACACTCGTTATTTTTCTGTTAAAATATCACCCTACACATCTCCATAAGTCGTGAAATTTCACGGGGACTAAGCCAAGACCGTTGTGCATAACTTTTTTATTGGACACGTTAAGAGAAAATTAGTTTTCATGCACTAACGAGAATTTTAATCGAAAGGGTAAAAATCTCAAAATACTGATAGTGGTAACCCTTTGTGAAATGTGGCCTTGACCAATCTCAGAATATTTTTTGCCACTAGTCACAATGAATTCGTACTAGTAAGGCGTGAATATGAAGATTGGTTTCGGGTAAAAATTGGTTGAAATGGCCCCCTAATTCAAAAATAGATAATATTCTTCTTTTAAGGGGAAATTTTAATAAGTTTTTTCCTTACTCCTTCACTCGTTAGTTTTCTGTTAAAATCTCACTCTACATATCACCGAAAGATGTGAAATTTCACGGGGACGAAGCCAAGACTGTTATGCATCACTTTTCTATTGGACACGTTGAGAGAAAAATTAGTTTTTCTGCGCTTACGATCATTTTAATAGAAACAGTGAAAATCTCACAATTCTGATAGTGGTACCCCTTTTGAAAATGTGGCCCGGGCCAATCTCAGAATGTTTTCTTCCACTAGTCACAATGGATTCATACTACTAAGACGTGAATATGAAGATTGGTTTCGGGTAAAAGTCGATTGAAATGGCCCCTTAATTAAAAAATAGAAAATATTCTTCTTTTCAAGGGAAATTTTAACAAATTTTTTCCTTACTCCTACACTCGTTAATTTTCTGTTAAAATCTCACCCTACACATCTCTAAAAGTCGGGAATTTTTAGGGGGATGAAGCCAAGACCGTTGTGCATCAGTTTTCTATTGGACACGTTGAGAGAAAAATTAGTTTTCATGCACTAACGAGAATTTTAATCGAAACGGTGAAAATCACGAAATACTGATAGTGGTAACCCAATTTGAAATGTGGCCTGGAACAATCTTGGAATATTTTTGCCACTAGTCACAATGAATTCGTACTACTAAGACGTGAATACGAAGATTGGTTTCAGGTAAAAATTTGTTGAAATGGCCCCCTAACTCAAAAATAGAAAATATTGTTCTTTTCAGGGGAAATTTTAACAAGTTTTTTCCTTACTCCTTCACTCGTTAGTTTTCTGTTAAAATCTCACCCTACACATCTCCAAAAGTAATGAAATTTCATGGGGACGAAGCCAAGATCGTTGTGCATCACTTTTCTATTGGACACGTTGAGAGAAAAATTTGTTTTCATGCACTAACAAGAATTTTAATCGAAACGACAAAAATCTCGAAATATTGATAGTGGTAACCCTTAGTGAAATGTGGCCTGGACCAATCTCGGAATATTTTTTGCCACTAGTCACAATGAATTCGTACTACTAAGAAGTGAATATAAAGATAGGTTTCGGGTGAAAATTGCTTGAAAGGGCCCCGTAATTCAAAAATAGAAAATATTCTTCTTTTCAGGGGAAATTTGAACAAGTTTTTTCCTCACTCCTCCACTCGTTAGTTTTCTGTTAAAATCTCACCCTACACATCTCCAAAAGTCGTGAAATTTCACGGGGACGAAGCCAAGACCATTGTTTATCACTTTTCTATTGGACACGCTGAGCGAAAAATTAGTTTTCATGCACTAACAAGAATTTTAATCGAAATGGTGAAAATCACGAAATACTTATAGTGGTATCCCATTGTGAAATGTGGCCTGGACCAATCACGGAATATTTTTTGCCACTAGTGACAATGAATTTGTACTACTAAGACGTGAATATGAAGATTGGTTTCAGGTAAAAATTGGTTGAAATGGCCCCCTAATTCAAAAATAGAAAATATTCTTCTTTTCAGTGGAAATTTTAAGAATTTTTTCCTTACTCCGTCACTCGTTAGTTTTCTGTTAAAATCTCACCCTACACATCTCCCAAAGTCGTGAAATTGCACGGGGATGAAGCCAAGACCGTTGTGCATCAGTTTTCTTTTGGACACGTTGAGAGAAAAATTAGTTTTCATGCACTAACGAGAATTTTAATCGAAACGGTGAAAATCACGAAATACTGATAGTGGTAACCCAATTTGAAATGTGGCCTGGAACAATCTCGGAATATTTTTTGCCAATAGTCACAATGAATTCGTACTACTAAGTCGTGAATACGAAGATTAGTTTCGGGTAAAAATTTTTTGAAATGGCCCCCTAATTCAAAAATAGAAAATATTCTTCTTTTGAGTGGAAATTGTAACAAGTTTTTTCCTTACACCTTCAATCTTTAGTTTTCTGTTAAAATCTCACCCTACACATCTCCAAAAGTCGTGAATTTCCACGTGGATGAAGCGAAGACCGTTGTGCATCACTTTTTTATTGGACAAGTTGAGAGAAAAATTACTTTTCATGCACTAACGAGAATTTTAATGGAAATAGTGAAAATCTCGAAATACTGATAGGGGTACCCCTTGGTGAAATGTGGCCTGGACCAATCTCGGAATATTTTTCGAAACTATTCACCATGAATTTGTACTACGAAGATGTTTATACGAAGATTGGTTTCAAGTAAAAATCGGTTTAAATGGCCCCTAATTAAAAAATAGAAAATATTCTTCTTTTCTGGGGAAATTTTAACAAGTTTTTTCCTTACTCCTTCACTCTTTAGTTTTATGTTAAAATCTCACACTACACATCTCCAAAAGTCGTGAAATTTCACGGGGACGAAGCCAAGACCGTTTTACATCACTTTTCTATAGGACACGTTGACAGAAAAATTAGTTTTCCTGCACTAACGAGAATTTTAATCAAAACGGTGAAAATCTCAAAATAGTAATAGTGGTAACCCTTTCTGAAATGTGGCCTTGACCAATCTCAGAATATTTTTTGCCACTAGTCACAATGAATTCGTACTACTAAGACGTGAATATAAAGATAGGTTTCCAGTGAAAATTGCTTGAAATGGCCACCTAATTATAAAATAGAAAATATTCTTCTTTTCAGGGGAAATTTTAACAAGTTTTTTCCTTACTCCTTCACTCATTAGTTTTCTGTTAAAATCTCACCCTACACAACTCCAAAAGTCGTGAAATTTCACGGGGAGGAAGCCAAGACCGTTGTGCATCAGTTTTCCATTGGACACGTTGAGAGAAAAATTAGTTTTCATGCACTAACGAAAATTTTAATCGAAACGGTGAAAATCACGAAATATTGATAGTGGTAACCCAATTTGAAATATGGCCTGGAACAATCTCAGAATATTTTTTGCCACTAGTCACAATGAATTCGTACTACTAAGACGTGAATACGAAGATTGGTTTCGGGTAAAAATTTGTTGAAATGGCCCCCTAATTCAAAAATAGAAAATATTCTTCTTTTGAGTGGAAATTGTAACAAGTTTTTTCCTTACTCCTTCACTCGTTAGTTTTCTATTAAAATATCACCCTACACATCTCCAAAAGTCATGAAATTTCATGGGGACGAAGCCAAGACCGTTGTGCATCACTTTTCTATTGGACACGTCGAGAGAAAAATTTGTTTTCATGCACTAACAAGAATTTTAATCAAAACGGCAAAAATCTCGAAATATTGATAATGGTAACCCTTAGTGAAATGTGGCCTTGACCAATCTCGGAATATTTTTTGCCACTAGTCACAATGAATTCGTACTACTAAGATGTGAATATAAAGATAGGTTTCGGGTAAAAATTGCTTGAAATGGCCCCCTATTTCAAAAATAGAAAATATTCTTCTTTTTAGGGGAAATTTTAACAACTTTTTTCCTTACTCCTTCACTCGTTAGTTTTCTGTTAAAATCTCACCCAACACATCTCCAAAAGTCGTGAAATTTCACGGGGACAAAGCCAAGACCGTTGTGCATCACTTTTCTATTGGACACGTTGAGAAAAAAAATTAGTTTTCATGCGCTACCGAGAATTTAAATCGAAATAGTGAAAATCTCACATTTCTGATAGAGGTATCCCTTTGTGAAATGTGGCTCAGACCAATCTCGGAATATTTTTTGCCACAAGTCACAATAAATTCTAGACGTGAATATAAAGATTGGTTTCGGGTAAAAATTGGTTGAAATGGCCCCCTAATTCAAAAATAGAAAATATTTTTCTTTTAGTGGAAATTTTAACAAATTTTTCCTTTCTCCGTCACTCGTTAGTTTTCTTTTAAAATCTCACCCTACACATCTCCAAAAGTCGTGAAATTTCACGGGGACAAAGCCAAGACCGTTGTGCATCACTTTTCTATTGGACACGTTGAGAGAAAAATTAGTTTTCATGCACTAACGAGAATTTTAATCGAAACGGTGAAAATCTCGAAATATTGACAGTGGTACCCCTTTTGAAAATGTGGCCCGGGCCAATCTAAGAATGTTTTTTGCCACTAGTCACAATGAATTCGTACTACTAAGACGTGAATATGAAGATTGGTTTCGGGTAAAAATAGGTTGAAATGGCCGCTTAATTAAAAAATAGAAAATATTCTTCTTTTAGGGGAAATTTTAACAAATTTTTTCCTCACTCCTACACTTGTTATTTTTCTGTTAAAATCTCATCCTACACATCTCCAAAAGTCATGAATTTTCACGGGGATGAAGCCAAGACCGTTGTGCATCACTTTTTTATTGCAAACATTGAGAGAAAAATTAGTTTTCATGCACAAACAAGAATTTTAATCTAAACGGTGAAAATCTCAAAATACTGATAGTGGTAACCCTTTGTGAAATGTGGCCTGGACCAATCTCGAAATTTTTTTTGCCACTAGTCACAATGAATTCGTACTACTAACACATGAAAATAAAGATAGGTTTCGGGTAAAAATTGGTTGAAATGGCCCCCTAATTCAAAAATAGAAAATATTATTCTTTTCAGGGGAGATTTTAATAAGTTTTTTCCTTACTCCTTCACTCGTTAGTTTTCTGTTAAAATCTCACCCTACACATCTCCAAAAGTAGTGAAATTTCATGGGGATGAAGCCAAGACTGTTGTGCATCATTCTTTTATTGGACATGTTGAGAGAAAAATTACTTTTCATGCAGTAACGAGAATTTCAATGGAAATAGTGAAAATCTCGAAATACTGATAGGGGTAACCCTTTTGAAATGTGGCCTTGACCAATCTGGGAATATTTTTTGCCACTATTCACCATGAATTCGTACAACGAAGACGTTTATACGAAGATTTGTTTCTGGTAAAAATTTGTTTAAATGGCCCCCTAATTAAAAAAAAAAGAAGATATTCTTCTTTTCAGGGGAAATTTTAACAAGTTTTCTCCTTACTCCTACACACGTTAGTTTTCTTTTGAAATCTCACCCTGAACATCTCTAAAAGTCAGGAAATTTCACGGAGACGAAGCCAAGATCGTTGTGCATCACTTTTCTATCGGGCACGTTGAGAGAAAAATTATTTTTCATGCACTCACGATCATTTTAATGGAAACAGTGAAAATCTCCCAATTCTGATAGTGGTACCGGTTTTGGAAATGTGGCCCGGACCAATCTCGGAATATTTTTTGCGACTAGTCACAATCAATTCGTACTACTAAGACGTGAATATGAAGATTGGTTTCGGGTAAAAATCGGTTGAAATGGCCCCCGAATTGAAAATTAGAAAATATTCTTCTTTTCAGGGGAAATTTTAACGAATTTTTTCCTTACTCTTACACTCGTTAGTTTTCTGTGAAAATATCACCCTACACATCTCCAAAAGTCGTGAATTTTCACGGGGACGAAGCCAAGACCACTGTGCATCACTTTTTTATTAGACACGTTGAGAGAAAAATTAGTTTTCATGCACTAACGAGAATTTTAATCGAAACGGTAAAAATCTCGAAATACTGATAGTGGTAACCCTTTGTGAAATGTGGCCTTGACCAATCTCAGAATTTTTTTTGCCACTAGTCACAATGAATTCGTACAACTAAAACGTGAATATAAAGATAGGTTTCGGGTAAAAATTGGTTGAAATGGCCCCCTAATTCAAAAATAGAAAATATTCTTCTTTTCAGGGGAAATTTTAACAAGTTTTTTCCTTACTCCTTCACTCTTTAGTTTTATGTTAAAATCTCACCCTACACATCTCCAAAAGTCGTGAAATTTCACGGGGACGAAGCCAAGACCGTTGTACATCACTTTTGTATAGGATACGTTGAGAGAAAATTAGTTTTCATGCACTAACGAGAATTTTAATCGAAACGGTGAAAATCTCAAAATAGTAATAGTGGTAACCGTTTCTGAATGTGGCCTTGACCAATCTCAGAATATTTTTTGCCACTAGTCACAATGAATTCATACTACTAAGACGTGAATATAAAGATAGGTTTCAGGTGAAAATTTCTTGAAATTGCCACCTAATTAAAAAATAGAAAATATTCTTCTTTTCAGGGGAAATTTTAACAAGTTTTTTCCTCACTCCTCCACTCGTTAGTTTTCTGTTAAAATGTCACCCTACACATCTCCAAAAGTCGTGAAATTTCACGAGGAGGAAGCCAAGACCGTTGTGTATCAATTTTCTATTGGACACGTTGAGAGAAAAATTAGTTTTCATGCACTAATGAGAATTTTAATCGAAACGGTGAAAATAACGAAATACTGATAGTGGTAACCCAATTTGAAATATGGCCTGGAACAATCTCGGAATATTTTTTGCCACTAGTCACAATGAATTCGTTCTACTAAGACGTGAATACGAAGATTGGTTTCGGGTAAAAATTTGTTGAAATGGCCCCATAATTCAAAAATAGAAAATATTCTTCTTTTGAGTGGAAATTGTAACAAGGTTTTTCCTTACTCCTTCACTCATTAGTTTCTGTTAAAATCTCACCCTACACATCTCCAAAAGTCATGAAATTTCATGGGGACTAAGCAGAGACTGTTGTGCATCACTTTTCTATTGGACACGTCGAGAGAAAAATTTGTTTTCATGCACTAACAAGAATTTTAATCGAAACGGCAAAAATCTCAAAATATTGATAGTGGTAACCCTTAGTGAAATGTGGCTTGGACCAATCTCGTAATATTTTCTGCCACTAGTCACAATGAATTCGTACTACTAAGATGTGAATATAAAGATAGGTTTCGGGTAAAAATTGCTTGAAATGGCCCCCTATTTCAAAAATAGAAAATATTCTTCTTTTTAGGGGAAATTTTAACAACTTTTTTCCTTACTCCGTCACTCGTTAGTTTTCTATTAAAAACTCACCCAACACATCTCCAAAAGTCGTGAAATTTCACGGGGACAAGGCCAAGACTGTTGTGCATCACTTTTCTATTGGACACGTTGAGAGAAAAATTAGTTTTCATGCACTAACGAGAATTTTAATCGAAATGGTGAAAATCTCGAAATACTGATAGTGGTAACCCTTTCTGAAATGTGGCCCGGACAAATCTCAGAATATTTTTTGCCACTAGTCACAATGAATCTGTACTACTACGATGTGAATATGAAGATTGGTTTCGGGTAAAAATTGGTTTAAATGGCCCCCTAATTAAAAAATAGAAAATATTCTTCTTTTTAGGGGAAGTTTTAACAAATCTTTTCCTTACTACTACACTCGTTATTTTTCTGTTAAAATAATACCCTACACATCTCCATAAGTCGTGAAATTTCACGGGGACGAAGCCAAGATCGTTGTGCATCACTTTTTTATTGGACACGTTAAGAGAAAATTAGTTTTCATGCACTAACGAGAATTTTAATCGAAAGGGTAAAAATCTCAAAATACTGATAGTGGTAACCCTTTGTGAAATATGGCCTCGACCAATCTCGAAATATTTTTTGCCACTAGTCACAATGAATTCGTACTACTAAAACGTGAATATGAAGATTGGTTTCGGGTAAAAATTGGTTGAAATGGCCCCCTAATTCAAAAATAGAAAATATTCTTCTTTTCATGGGAAATTCTAACAAGTGTTTTCCTTACTCCTCCACTCTTCAGTTTTCTTTTAAAATCACACCCTACACATCTCCAAAATTCTAACAAGACCGTTGTGCATCATTTTTCTATTGGACACGTTGAGAGAAAAATTAGTTTTCATGCACTAACGAGAATTTTAATCGAAACGGTGAACATCACGAAATACTGATAGTGGTAACCCATTTTGAAATGTGGCCTGGAACAATCTCGGAATATTTTTTGCCACTAGTCACAATGAATTTGTACTACTAAGACGTGAATATGAGGATTGGTTTCGGGTAAAAATTGGTTGAAATGGCCCCCTAATTCAAAAATAGAAAATATTCTTCGTTTCCGTGGAAATTTTAACAAGTTTTTTCCTTACTCCTTCACTCGTTAGTTTTCTGTTAAAATCTCACCCTACACATCTCCAAAAGTCATGAAATTTCACAGGGATGAAGCCAAGACCGTTGTGCATCACTTTTCTATTGGACACGTTGAGAGAAAATTTATTTTTCATGCACTAACATGAATTTTAATCGAAACGGCGAAAATCTCAAAATATTGATAGTGGTAACCCTTTGTGAAATGTGGCTTGGACCAATCTCGGAATATTTTTTGCAACTAGTCACAATGAATTCGTACTACTAAGATGTGAATATAAAGATAGGTTTCGGGTAAAAATTTCTTGAAATGGCCCCCTATTTCAAAAATAGAAAATATTCTTCTTTTTAGGGGAAATCTTAACAACTTTTTTCCTTACTCCTTCACTCGTTAGTTTTTAGTTAAAATCTCACCCAACACATCTCCAAAAGTCGTGAAATTTCATGGGGACAAGGCCAAGACCATTGTCCATCACTATTCTATTGGACACGTTGAGAGAAAAAATAGTTTTCATGCACTAACGAGAATTTTAATAGAAACAGTGAAAATCTCGAAACACTGATAGTGGTAACCCTTTCTGAAATGTGGCCTGGACCAATCTCAGAATATTTTTTGCCACTAGGCACAATGAATTCGTACTACTAAGACGTGAATATGAAGATTGGTTTCGGGTAAAAATTGGTTGAAATGGCCCCCAAATTAAAAAATAGAAAATATTCTTCTTTTCAGGGGTAATTTTAACAATTTTTTTCCTTACTACTACACTCGTTATTTTTCTGTTAAAATCTCACCCTACACATCTCCAAAAGTCGTGAAATTTCACGGGCATGAAGCCAAGACCGTTGTGCATCACTTTTTTATTGGACATGTTAAGAGAAAATTACTTTTTATGCACTAACGAGAATTTTAATCGAAACAGTGAAAATCTCAAAATACTGATAGTGGTAACCCTTTGTGAAATGTGGCTGGACCAATCTCATAATATTTTTTGCCACTAGTCACAATGTATTCGTACTACTAAGACGTGAATATGAAGATTGGTTTCGGGTAAAAATTGGTTGAAATGGCCCCCTAATTAAAAAATAGAAAATATTCTTCTTTTGAGGGGCAATTTTTACAAGTTTTTTCTTTACTCCTTCACTCGTTAGTTTTCTATTAAAATCTCACCGTACACATCTCCAAAAGTCGTGAATTTTCACGGGGATGAAGCCAAGACCGTTGTGCATCACTTTTTTTTTGGACACATTGAGAGAAAAATTAGTTTTCATTCACTTACGAGAATTTTAATCGAAACGGTGAAAATCTCAAAATACTGATAGTGGTAGCCCTTTGTGAAATGTGGCCTGGACCAATCTCGAAATATTTTTTGCCACTAGTCACAATGAATTCGTACTACTAAAACGTGAATATAAAGATAGGTTTCAGGTAAAAATTGGTTGAAATGGCCCCCTAATTCAAAAATAGAAAATATTCTTCTTTTCAGGGGAAATTTTAACAAGTTCTTTCCTTACTCCTTCACTCGTTAGTTTTCTGTTAAAATCTCACCCTAAACATCTCCAAAAGTCGTGAAATTTCACGGGGACGAAGCCAAGACCGTTGTACATCATTTTCCTATTGGACACGTTGAGAGAAAAATTAGTTTTCATGCACTAACGAGAATTTTAATCGAAACGGTGAAAATCTCGAAATACTGATAGTGGTAACGGTTTGTGAAATGTGGCGTGGACAAATCTCGGAATATTTTTTGCCACTAGTCACAATGAATTCGTACTACTATGCCGTGAATATAAAGATACATTTCCTGTGAAAATTTGTTGAAATGGCCCCCTAATTCAAAAATAGAAAATATTCTTCTTTTGAGGGGCAATTTTTACAAGTTTTTTCCTTACTCCTTCACTCGTTAGTTTAGTATTAAAATCTCACACTACACATCTCCGAAATCTCACCTTACTCCTTATTAATTCTTCGTTGAATCCACTCTTAGAACTTAGAATTGCACTCTCAGACTTATATAGAGCATATTATATGTTCCACGATATCAATATGCTATCTCATTTAACCATTGTTATAATCTTATTGTGATTTAAAGATCCTCTATATAGATGATCTACATCGAGATGGGATTTTTTTACCGTTCTCACCCCTCAATGTATTTTGCCCCTTAAAACACTTAGCTACCTGTACATGGTGTTTAGTGATCTAATAATTAGTCAGTTAAACAAGAGCTCATCCATTTACTTCTATTTGCTAAGCTCGAAGGGAATCATCACTTGAGTTCTATACACCAATAGAAGCTATAGATTCCATATTTATGTTCAGCACTCCCACTCAATCATACTATCATGTTCCCAAAATATACGTATCACCCTGACCTAAAAGTAGGCTTAACTAATAAATCAAAGAACATGAATAATACTCCTGAGTTGAGCCTAAGCATATCAGGATTTAGATTCTTTTAATCTTAAGATCAACTACTGATATTGACTTGGAAAGATATATATAACGGTAAGTTTGTAATATCTTGACTTAGTTGCAATATCGGTCCAGTCCAATGTATATTCCATACATTCGAAACTAGTATACTTTACTAATGTCCTGGAAAGAACATAACACTTACTCCAAGTGTAAGTACACATCATCGCTCATTATCACATTAGTGTAAATCCAATAACACTGATGAAACAGGGACCAAGTCTTTTAATTCATATGATCACAATCACATTCCACTGTGTTGACGATACTGTAATTGTGAATAAACATATGATCTGGATTTAATTGATTTTGTGTATAAAAGTAATAAACATATTAAACCATTAGCATGTTAAAATTCATGCAAACATCAATCACTTCAAATTTCTTATAATGATAACTAATTAGATTGTAAAGAGTTTTATTTAGGGCATAAAACCCAACAGAAATATTTTTTGCCACTAGTCACAATGAATTCATACTACTAAAATGTGAATATAAAGATAGGTTTCGGGTAAAAATTGGTTAAAATGGCCCCCTAATTCAAAAATAGAAAATATTCTTCTTTTCTGGGGAAATTTTAACAAGTTTTTTCCTTACTCCTTCACTCGTTAGTTTTCTGTTAAAATCTCACTCTACACATCTCCAAAAGACGTGAAATTTCACGGGGACGAAGCCAAGACTGTTAGAATAATTTTTCACGGGCTTATTTAATGAATAATTTTTCTGTTGTTGGAAATTATTTTACCAGGATCTTAGATCTACTCACAAGTATGTTGATTAACACCCTAAATATGAACTTTCTAAAACGATGAAATAAACACATATAAAGTTTAGTAAACCTTACATTGGGTGCAGCGGAATAATATGACTCCTTTCGTTCAGATCTCTAACCCTTGTATCCTTTCTGTCGCAGAGTATTATCAAGATCTGAACCTGGATCTCTTTCTCTAATTCTTTAGTGCTGAAACTCCTTCTTGCTGAAAGTCTTTCTTCACGATCTTCCTCACTATGATTGAGGTATCACTTGCTGTGTGTGGGCACTACTGAAATCACTAAGTATTTCAAAATCTTAAGGAAGAAGAGAGAGAGAGAGTGGTCGGCCAAGGTAGAGTGAGAAGGCTCAGGTTTTTCTGAATGAAAAGTGTAATTTTTCCTGAAGCCTTCACTATCTATTTATAGCATTCCACTAGGGTTAGGTTTGAATTATTTGGCATTCAAATAATGAAAATATGAGAGGATAATTCCTATAAAAGTGGCCGGCCACGGCTGTATGGATTTGGGCCTCACTTTTTGCAATTTTGCAGTTTTATCACTTTTGCATCTGATTTTCTCAAAAACGCCAATTTTCTAATTCAACCATTTAAATGCCAATTCTAACTATTTAATAACTATAAATAATTATTAAATAATATTGTCATTTATCATATTTATTAATTGAACCATACAAAGTATCATAATTAACAAATATACCCCTAAAACTCTTTCTTTACAATTTCGCCCTTACTTAGTGAAAAATTCACAAATAGACATAGTCTAATTTGAGAATTATAATTGATTAATCAAAACCAATTACATGAGTCTTACAAGCAATATTATCTCAACTAGTGGGGGGACCATGGGTCTATATAGCCGAGCTTCCAATAAGCAGATCAAGAATTTATTACCTAAATTCACTGACTTATTAATTCTTTGTTGGTTTTTATGCCGTAAATAAAACTCCATTTCAATGTAAGCTATTTTATTCAACATCAATAGAGAAACAGAAGTATTTTTCATTCATTTGTGTATGTTTTGGTTCACTTTATCAATTTCTTGTCTATTTGATTTATAAATTCATCTGGAACCCTTTTCACATACTTGATCCTATTTATTGTGTTGTCAGCACTTTGGAAAGTAAACATGACTATGTGAATAAAGTTTCCTAGATTTATCAGACACAGGGTTTTACTGATATGATAATCTACAACAAGAGTTTACTTGCATTTGGAGAAATGCTATGTTCTTTCCAGAACATTGGTTAAAGTAAAGCTCAGGTTGGATGCATGGAGTATGCATCGGAAGGGACCGATATTGAACTTTGACTTAGATTTATGAAACTTACCGTAAAATCTATTCAAGTCAATATCGCCTAGTTGATCCTAGATCAAATGATCTTAATCCTGTTATGATTAGGCTCAATCTCAGGAGGCTATTCGTGTTCTTTGATTTGTTAGTTAAGCCTACTTTTAGGTCAGGGTGATACGTACATTTTGGGAACACGGTAGTGCAATTGAGTGGGAGCGCTAACATAAACATGGAATCTTCTCTCTGGCGAATAGTAAGCAAAGGATGATCTCCTTCGAGCTTGACCAAACGAAAATAAATGGTGGAGTACTCATTTCACATAAGCTGAAATATCATTTATACGGGGTCAAGTGTTTTAAGGATAAAATACATAGTAGGGTGTAACGGTAATCTAATCCGTTTATAGTGTAGATCATTCATATAGAGGATCATTGATCAAATTAGGATTATAACAATGGATAACTAATGATGTGTCTATATGGTGGAACATATAGAGCATTCTATATAGTGAGAGTGCAATTCTAAGTTCTATGCATGGATTCAACGAAGAATTAATAAGTTAGTGAATTTAAGTAATAAATTCTTGATCTACTTATTGGAAGCTTGGTTATATAGACCCATGGTCCGCCCACTAGTTGAGATAATATTGCTTGTAAGACTCATGTAATTGGTTTTGATTAATCAATTATAATTCTCAAATTAGACTATGTCTATTTGTGAAATTTTCACTAAGTAAGGGCGAAATTGTAAAGAAAGAGTTTTAGGGGCATATTTGTTAATTATGATACTTTGTATGGTTCAGTTAATAAATATGATAAATGACAATATTATTTAATAATTATTTATAATTATTAAATTGTTAGAATTGGCATTTAAATGGTTGAATTAGAAAATTGGCGTTTTTGAGAAAATTAGATACAAAAGTGATAAAACTGCAAAATTGCAAAAAGTGAGGCCCAAATCCACACTGCCATGGCCGACCACTTTTATAGGATTTATCCTCTGATATTTTCATTATTTTAATGCCAAATAATTCAAACCTAACCCTAGTGGAATGCTATAAATAGATAGTGAAGGCTTCAGGAAAATTACACTTTTCATTCAGAAAAACCTGAGCCTCTCTCTCTCTACCTTGGCCGACCAATCCCTCTCTCTCTTCTTCCTTAAGATTTCAAAACACTTAGTGATTAGAGTAGTGCCCACACACAGCAAGTGATACCTCAATCATAGTGAGGAAGATCGTGAAGAAAGACTTTCAGCAAGAAGGAGTTTCAGCACTAAAGAATCAGAGAAAGAGATCCAGGTTCAGATCTTGATAATACTCTGCGACAGAAAGGATACAAGGGTTAGAGATCTGAACGGAAGGAGTCATATTATTCCGCTGCACCCAATGTAAGGTTTACTAAACTTTATATGTGTTTATTTCATCGTTTTAGAAAGTTCATATTTAGGGTGTTAATCAACATACTTGTGAGTAGATCTAAGATCCTGGTAAAATAATTTCCAACAAGAACACGAATAGCCTCCTGAGATTGAGCCTAATCATAACAGGATTAAGATCATTTGATCTAGGATCAACTAGGCGATATTGACTTGAATAGATTTTACGGTAAGTTTAATAAATCTAAGTCAAAGTTCAATATCGGTCCCTTCCGATGCATACTCCATGCATCCAACCTGAGCTTTACTTTAACTAATGTTTTGGAAAGAACATAGCATTTCTCCAAATGCAAGTAAACTCTTATTGTAGATTATCATATCAGTAAAACCCTGTGTCTGATAAATCTAGGAAACTTTATTCACATAGTCATGTTTACTTTCCAAAGTGTTGACAACACAATAAACAGGATCAAGTATGTGAATAGGGTTTCAGATGAATTTATAAATCAAATAGACAAGCAATTGATAAGGTGAACCAAAACATACACAAATGAATGAAAAATACTTTTTTTTTTCTTTATTGATGTTGAATAAAATAGATTACATTGAAATGGAGTTTTATTTAGGGCATAAAACCCAACAAACTCCCACTTGCACTAATGTAAAACTAATCAGGTGATATCAATTAATCCTAAATTCTGACGGTGCTTTTCAAATGCAGTCACGACCAAGACTTTGGTGAATGGATCAACTAGCTTGTCCTCTGTGTCCACTTTCTAAACTAGTACGTCCCCTCTTGCCACATATTCTCTGATAATATGATACTTCCTTTCAATGTGTTTGCTTCTCTTGTGGCTTCGAGGTTCATTACTGTTAGCTATCGCTCCATTATTATCACAAAGTAGGACCAGAGGCTTTTCCATTCCAGGTACGACACCGATACTGGTGAAGAACTTTCTTAGCCAGACAAGTTCTTTAGCAGCTTCAGCTGTAGCTATGTATTCAGCTTCCATAGTCGAGTACGATATCGCGGTTTGTTTTGCACTTCTCCAAACCACTGCTCCACCCCCAAGAGTAAACACCATCCCAGATGTAGATTTATTGTCTTCAAGACTTGCCTGGAAATCTGAATCAGTGTAGCCTATGGGATTTAAAGCACCACCCTTGTAGAGTAGCACAAGATTGCTAGTACTCTTTAAGTATTTCAGAATATACTTAACTGCATTCCAATGTTCCTGTCCTGGATTAGACTGATACCTGCTCACGATTCCCACTGCATAACAGATGTCAGGTCTAGTGCATAACATTACATACATTAGACTTCCAACTGCAAAGCATAGGGAATTTTCGCCATGTCCTCTATCTCTTGAGGATCAGCCAGAGATTGTTCCTTAGATAGACGAATACCATATCTAGAAGGCATGTTTGCCCCATTGGTGTTGTTCATGGAGAATCTCTCTAAAACTTTGTCAATGTAGGTTGTTTGAGAGAGAGCAAGAGATCTGTTCTTCCGGTTTCTGATATTCTGAATACCAAGAACATAGGCTGCTTCACCCAAATCTTTCATATCGAATTGAGTGTTAAGCCATTACTTGATGTGAGTCATTTTCTTGATATTGTTTCCAATAATCAAAATGTCATCAACATAAAGGACCAGGAATACTACTACTTGCTCTTCCTTGAGTTGGTAAACACAAGGTTCATCTCCATTCTGAAGAAAGCCGTAGGTCTTGATGATTTCATCAAACCTTTTGTTCCATGAGCGAGAAGCTTGCTTAAGTCCATAGATAGACCTATTTAATTTGCAAACCTTCTTTTCCTGCCCTGGAAGAACATAGCCTTCTGGTTGCTCCATATAGATGGTTTCTTCAAGTACCCCATTAAGGAAGGCAGTCTTGACATCCATTTGCCAGATTTCATAATCGAAAGCAGCAGCTATGGAGATAAGAATTCGAATGGATTTGAGCATGGCAACAGGACTAAAAGTTTCCTCATAGTCCACGCCTTCTCTTTGGGTATAACCCTTGGCTACAAGTCTAGCTTTAAAAGTTTCGACTTTGCCTCCAGCTCCTCTTTTCTTCTTGTAAACCCACTTGCATCCTATCGGATGATAGTCATCAGGTGCGTCTACATATTCCCAGACTTTGTTATTTTTCATGGAATCCATTTCTGAATCCATGCCGGCCGACCATCGTTTCTATTGCGGACTAGCCATTGCCTGTTTATAGGTTAATGGATCGTCTTCAATACCGTCACCAACGATCATATTGATTTCACCATCCAAGCCATAACGAGCTGGTTTTATTGAAACCCTCCCACTACGACGAGGAGCGGTGATCTTCTGAACAGGAACTTTGGTAGTAGTTCTCTCAGTTGGTTCGACTGAGGGAGTGGGATTGACCTCTTCACGAGTGGAAGAGGACGGAACATTGGAAGGACTTATATCTGAAAGCATTTCCTCCAACACTACTTTACTTTGTGATTTGAAATTCTTAATATAGTCATCTTCAAGGAAAGTGGCGTTTGTTGAAACAAACACTTTATCATCCTTGCGACTATAAAATAGTCCACCCCTAGTCTCTTTAGAATTTCTGACAAACATGCAAACTTCAGTTCGTGACTCAAGTTTGCCGTCTTTCTTTCTTAAGACATGAGCAGGGCACCCCCAGATTCTGTAATGGCGTAAACTAGGTGTACGACCAATCCATAGTTCTAAAGGTGTCTTAGGGATTGATTTAGATGGAACAACATTTAAAATGTCGGTTGCCATCTGAATTGCATATCCCTAGAAGGACGTAGGTAGAGTTGAAAAACTAAGCATGGACCTAACCATTTCCAAAAGCGTGCAATTTCGTCTTTCTGCAACTCCATTTTGCTGTGGAGTGCTAGGGGCGGTTAATTGGGATTCAATTCCAAGTTCAATTAAATGATCTTTGAACTGCATATCCATATATTCTCCACCCCTATCAGTTCACAAGATTTTTAATGATTTACCTAATTGGTTTTGAGCCAATGCGTGAAATTCCTGAAACTTTGCAAATGTTTCAGATTTCTTATGCATAAGGTAAATATGTCCATATCTAGAGTAATCGTCAATGAAAGTGACAAAGTACTCATAACCACCTCGTCTGTAGACATCGGAATGCACTAACCTTAGGGGTTGTTTGGCACGTTCTCCCTTTGCAGAGAAAGAACGTTTAGTCATTTTTCGTTCAAGGCAGGACTCGCATACTGGCAGTTCACCTAAGACGACATTTTTCAATGGACCGTCTTTGGTTAGCCTATTGAGTCTATCAAAGCCTATATGACCTAAACGTAAATGCCATAGATATGTTTCATTATCATCATCGATCTTTTGCTTTTTGTGGTTTCTAGGTTTAGCTACTTTAAAAAGTTCATTATGTAGGGCAAATGGTGTTTCTGGTCTAAGAACTTAAAGCCCCTGTTCCATGGATGCAACACAAATATGAATGTCATTTCGAGAAATGGTAGAACCAGAACTCGAAAAATCTAATTGGTATTGTTGCAATTGTAAGCATGAAACACAAACCAAGTTTCTACTGAAATTTGGAATGTATAAGACATTGTCTCATTCCAAAATTCTATTTTGAAACTTGAGTTTGGCTTTTCCTCTAGCTCTAACCGAAACCATTTCGCCATTACCAACTTTAAGTTTCAACTCTCCGAATTTCAAATAATTCCAATTCTCAAGCAATTGCAATGAACAACTTACATGGTTTGTAGACCCAGAATCAAGAATGCAAATGGATTTATCATTCTCTAACACACATGATTCGAAGACTAAAGCATTACTGCTTATTCGTTTGTGATTTGTTGTTCTTGATTGTACAATTTGTTGTGAAGTATAACTTGAGGAAGTGGAATCACTTTCTCTTATCTTCTCAACTAAGCTTGAAGTAATGGGATTTATGGAGTTATGAACTATTTGCTCTTCAGAGTGAACAATTCCCAGCTTACCTGCTTTCTGGAATTTAAAGTCCATCATGAGCATATGTGAAGTATTACTCTGACAAGGAGTTTATAACTTCAAGTTCAATTGCTAAGATATTAACTAGGAGTGGAATGGGAAGAGGGTTATTGGCACTACAACACATCAATAAAACAGGAGTAAGGTTTTGGTTCAAAATTCATACACAAGTTCAGAAAATAACAAATAATCACATATGTTATAAAAATACTAAATCTAACATAGTTTATTTTCCAAGGTTTCCAACATAATGAAATACAGTGTCCCGGTAGGCGAGAGTAAAGGATAACATTAGTTGAATAGAGTAGTCAGCTCATCTAAAATTAAACATTTTAGCAACCTTTTATTCGATCAAAATGAGAATCTAACGTTGTCCCGGTAGGCGAGAGTCAAGGTTATTCTCATTGGGAAATTTAAATTTCTATCCATGTTTTATACCCAAATTAATTCTCTAAACTAATATTTATAACTATTGAAAAAATAGGATTACTTTTACCTAAACCCTAAAATACACCTCTCATTATTCTCAACCATCTCTCTCTTCCTCCTTTCTCTCTCAAATCAAACCCAAAACCAACCTATCAATCACACTGCCTGCGTTCCACCCAAAACCATAATCACCAAGACGCCGATGGAGACGTCGACGGAGACCCACACCCAACTGAACCTACAATGTCCAAGGCCAAAGTATGTTTTAATTTTTAATTTTTTTTGTGAGAAAGTGTTGAAGATTGAGTTTGTTTGTGATTGTGTTTGTGAAACTTAAGATTTTGTTAGATTTAGGGAAATTTTTGTCGGATCTAAGAAATGGGTATTATTTTACTTGGGGAAGAGGAAGACCCCATGGGGTCCGATGCTCGAACCGATACGGGTCCGATGGTCTCGGTTTGTTCAAAATAGAAATCGGGCCCGATGGGTCCGATGCTCGGACCGATAGGGGTCCGATGGTCATGGTTTGTTCAAATTGAAATCGGGCCCGATGGGTCCGATGCTCGGGTTCGATGGTCCGATGGTCCGATGGGATTTGGGGGTCCGATGGTCCGATGCTATGGTCCGATGGGATTTGGGGGGTCCGATGGTCATAATGGTAGGATTTATTTCCAATTTGGTTTATGCTGTTCTTTTTCTTTAATTGATTTGAGTATAATTAGAATATATATTTATTAGGAAAATAAAGTTATTGTAATCTACTCTAATTAATTTTTAAAATGGTATATGGGGCTATTTAAGGGTAGGAGTTAATGTTATTAATTTATTATTATCACTATCATAATGTCATTATGGTAGGATTTATTATTATTTTTTTTAACAGATATATTATGATATTGTCTTCAATATAATTTAATATATAATATTATGAAAATCTTTTCTTTTGTTTTTTTTGTTTACAAAAAAAAGTATTATGAAAATATTTTTGGTATGCATATAAAATGTATGAGGGGAGTTCGGTTGGAGTTATTGAATGAATAAGGGATTGAGAAGAAGAGAGAGGGGAGGGGGGTAATGTAAAGGGGGGTAAAATTGGATTTTAGAAAAAGTTATCCCATTTAACAAATGATACATAGTATTAGTTTAGGGGACCAATTTTTGGATTTATTAAGCATGGAATTTCACTTCTCATTTTATGAGCTTCCACCATTGTTTCATGTTTTATGAGTTTATCTCTAGGTGTTCAACGAATAACCATCCATAGGGGGAGAGTCTAATAGAGACGAAAACTCACAAAACACTTATCAAATGAAATCTTACGGTGTTAAAAGTGTTCAACGAATAACCATCCATAGGGGGACGAAGTCTAGCGTCTCGAGGTTATATTGAAAAAATTTAACTATTGTAAGACCAACAATGGAGATCGAATATCTTTTGATTAAAGCTCATTATTTAAAAAAAAAAATATATATGTTATTTAATCATCTATTCCATATTATAATAATAAAAAATTACAAATTAAAGTTGGTTTAAATAAAAAATCAACTTTAATTAAATTTCAATCATTATTTAAATTCGAAAAATAAATTCGAATAAATATCGAACAAGTTCCATATTATAATAATGAAAAATTACAAATTAAAGTTGGTTTAAATAAAAAATCAACTTTAATTAAATTTCAATTATTATTAAAATTCGAAAAATAAATTCGAATATAATGGAACAAATTTGAAAATATCTTGTTTAAGTTGTTTTAGAAGAATCTAAAAAATCAACTTAAATATCTTTCAAATTAGACTTGATTAAATTAAAATTAAGTTGTAACCACTTAATTTGAAAATATTCCATTTTAAGTTGATATTTGAAAAAATATCAGCTTAAAAAATATCTAAAGAATCTTAATAACCAATGCCTAAAATTCCTCAACTTAATTTTGAAATTTTAAATTCAAAAGATATTCAGATTTAAGTTGGTTAGTTGTAGATAACTAAATATCAACTTAAATAGCAATATTTAATGAAAAATTTAAATTAAGCTTCATAAAGAATCTAGATAATTATAATTCTATATTTAATTAAATACAAGAAAATACATATAGTTTAGCTTAGAATATAAAATTCTTTAAACTATGGTTTTCTTAAATTAATTTCAAAAATAAATGAAATTAATTATGTTGCTAATCAATTTTATTAGGTTAAACTAGTTTAATTAACCTAGTACAGTTATTCAAATCAGGCAAATGGGCCTTCACAATTGGGGTAGTTCATGTGAGGGGGTGCTGGGTTCAGTATGTCGTACCCACTTCTATGGCTCCCAACTCTCACACAAGGCCCAAAAGAGAGGAATTTAACCTTAAAATGAACGACTGTTATTAATTGAATAGGCCCAAAAACTAAATGGGCCTAAATAAAATCTATCAAGAACTATGATATTTTATTTAGCAACAACAACCTATATGCATCTATAATAAAATTAAACACATAGGCTCACACAGGCACACAATTTGGATGGATCCTATCATGTTGCTAGGTCATACACAGATGAAAGAAGATTGTAAATATACCTATTACAAATTATTTACTTGATCAAGGGAGCCATGAGTTAAAATCAGATCATTGGATCTGTCAACAAGTTAACCATGGCTATTTACAATCAATCAATAATAGGTTTTAAAAAACTTACAAACAAGCTAAAACATATACTCCTGCAACAAGGTTAGCTTGATAGTTGGATGTAGGATTTATTTAATTTTAAATAAATAATTTCGAAAAATTAAATAAATAAATAAATAAAAATTTATTTTCGAAAAATAATAAAATAAAATAAAATTTAAAAAATTTCGAAATTAATATAATATTATTTAAAATTAAACCTACAATTTTGAAAAATTAGGTTTCAACCAACCTCAATATCATTTCAAAAATTGCTAACTACTTTTAAAAATTTAATGTTATTTTATAAATAAAAATTAAATAAAAAATTAAAAAAGATAAATAAATATCTTTTTCAGATTTTATAATTTAATTTAAATAAATAAAATAACAAAATTTAAAAGTTAGCAAAATATCTTACATCTATTTAAAATTGCATGATTATAGTTATCTTATTTTAAATTTAAATAAGGTCAAATTATTTAAAAAAAAATTAATTTAAAAAATTTAAAATCTGACCTTAAATTTAAAAATAAGATAAGATATAATCAAATTTAAAAATAAGATAGATAATTAAGCAAAAAGATAGATATTTACTATTTTTCAAATTCAAATTACACTAATATCATGATAATTAGAATTGAATTAGGAACAGTAAATGTATAAATACAGAACTACACAAAAAATCGGAAGTTAAATCCATGAAATAGCATGAAAAATCGAAGAAAAACGAAAAAATTGCGAGCTGTACGGACGGTATGCTGTGCATACACGTCCGCGCGCGCAGAGGAGTGCACAGCCGAGATTTCTCGGCGCAGGGGGTCACCAGCATGATTTCCGCGCGCGGAAGCTGGTTGCCCGATTCCTAATTTTTTCGAAACTTCAAAAAATCATAAATTAAATCAAAATTGAGTTCTGTAAAAAAGTAAATTGCTTAATTTTTTCCATACTATCCAATAAAAATGATTCCAGAAATAGATATTCAATTATTTTTCACGAAAATTCACAAACATAAATCAATCATCATATAACACTCAATACAACATGATACCATCCAAAACATCAAACAGTCGTTTTAAAGTCCAAATTTCTTGCAAGCAAATCAATTACCATGGCTCTGAGGCCAGTTGTTGGAAATTATTTTACCCGGATCTTAGATCTACTCACAAGTATGTTGATTAACACCCTAAATATGAACTTTCTAAAACGATGAAATAAACACATATAAAGTTTAGTAAACCTTACATTGGGTGCAGCGGAATAATATGACTCCTTCCGTTCAGATCTCTAACCCTTGTATCCTTTCTGTCGCAGAGTATTATCAAGATCTGAACCTGGATCTCTTTCTCTGATTCTTTAGTGCTGAAACTCCTTCTTGCTGAAAGTCTTTCTTCACGATCTTCCTCACTATGATTGAGGTATCACTTGCTGTGTGTGGGCACTACTCTAATCACTAAGTATTTGGAAATCTTAAGGAAGAAGAGAGAGAGAGTGGTCGGCCAAGGTAGAGTGAGAAGGCTCAGGTTTTTCTGAATGAAAAGTGTAATTTTCCTGAAGCCTTCACTATCTATTTATAGCATTCCACTAGGGTTAGGTTTGAATTATTTGGCATTAAAATAATAAAAATATGAGAGGATAATTCCTATAAAAGTGGCCGGCCATGGCTGTATGGATTTGGGCCTCACTTTTTACAATTTTGCAGTTTTATCACTTTGGCATTTGATTTTCTCAAAAACGCAAATTTTCTAATTCAACCATTTAAATGCCAATTCTAACTATTTAATAACTATAAATAATTATTAAATAATATTGTCATTTATCATATTTATTAATTGAACCATACAAAGTATCATAATTAACAAATATGTTCCTAAAACTTTTTCTTTACAATTTCGCCCTTACTTAGTGAAAAATTCACAAATAGACATAGTCTAATTTGAGAATTATAATTGATTAATCAAAACCAATTACATGAGTCTTACAAGAAATATTATCTCAACTTGTGGGGGGACCATGGGTCTATATAACCGAGCTTCCAATAAGCAGATCAAGAATTTATTACCTAAATTCATTGACTTATTAATTCTTCGTTGAATCCACGCATAGAACTTAGAATTGCACTCTCAGTATATAGAATGCTCTATATGTTCCACCATATAGACACATCATTAGTTATCCGTTGTTATAATCCTAATTTGATTAATGATCCTCTATATGAAGGATCTACACTGTAAAGGGATTAGATTACCATTACACCCTACTATGTATTTTATCCTTAAAACACTTGACCCCGTATAAATGATATTTCAGCTTATGTGAAATGAGTACTCCACCATTTATTTTTGTTTGGTCAAGCTCGAAGGAGATCATCCTTTGCTTACTATTCGCCAGATAGAAGCTATAGATTACATGTTTATGTTAGCGCTCCCACTCAATTGCACTACCGTGTTCCCAAAATGTACGTATCACCCTGACCTAAAAGTAGGCTTAACTAACAAATCAAAGAACACGAATAGCCTCCTGAGATTGAGCCTAATCGTAACAGGATTAAGATCATTTGATCTAGGATCAACTAGGCGATATTGACTTGAATAGATTTTACGGTAAGTTTAATTAATCTAAGTCAAAGTTCAATATCGGTCCCTTCCGATGCATACTCCATGCATCAAACCTGTGCTTTACTTTAACTAATGTTCTGGAAAGAACATAGCATTTCTCCAAATGCAAGTAAACTCTTGTTGTAGATTATCATATCAGTAAAACCCTGTGTCTGATAAATCTAGGAAACTTTATTCACATAGTCATGTTTACTTTCCAAAGTGTTGACAACACAATAAACAGAATCAAGTATGTGAAAAGGGTTTCAAATGAATGTATAAATCAAATAGACAAGCAATTGATAAGGTGAACCAAAACATACACAAATGAATGAAAAATACTTCTGTTTCTTTATTGATGTTGAATAAAATAGATTACATTGAAATGGAGTTTTATTTAGGGCATAAAACCCAACAGTTCTATGGTGGATGCAATTAGGAATTAATAAGTTAGTGAATTTACCTGGTAAATTCTAGATCTGCTTATTGGAAGCTCGGTTATATGGGCCCATGGTCCCCATACTAGTTGAGACAAACTGCTTGTAAGACTCAGTTAATTGATTTTAATTAATCAATTATAATTCTAAAATTATTAGACTATGTCTAGTTTATGATTTTTTCACTAAGATATGGCTTGATTGTGATGAAATAGTGTTTTGGGGTTTATTTGTTAATTAAGAGACTTTATGGAGTCTAATTAATAAATATTATAAATGACAATTTTATTTGATAATTATGTTAATTATTAAATAAATAGTTTTTGGCATTTATAGGGTTGAAAGGGCAAAAAGTGGTATTTGTGAAAAATAGATGAAATAGTTGAGAAAAATGACAAAGCCCAAACCAATGTGGGGCCCATTAAGTGGCTGGCCATAAGGTGCTTATTTTACCCTATTTTTATCATTTTTTATTCCTAATAATTCAACCATAACCCTATTGAAGATAGTATAAAAGGATAGCTAAGGTCTCTTTATCCAACTAATGCCTCCAAAGCTGAAAACCTAACATTCTAATGAGACCTCTTCCTTCCTCTTGTTCCTCTTGAATTTTCGAAAATACTTTACCTTTCTTCACAAAATATATTCAGCCATTAGTGATTGAGTAAGTGCCCACACACATCAAGTTGGTCCTCAATCATAGTATGTAAGAGTGTGAAGAATCCAAACACAAGGAAGGAGTTTCGGGCTCAGATCTTGGTGATACTCTGCTACAGAAAGGATACAAGGGTTAGAGATCCGAGCGGAAGGAGTCATTTAATTCTGCTGCACCCACGGTAAGGTTTCTCAAACTTTTATGTGTTTATTTACATTGTTTTAGAAATTCATATTAGGATCTTAAAAACATACATGGTAGTAAATCTAGGTCCTAGTAAAATAATTCCAACATTTAATACACGTTTACATTAACCCAGTAAAAGCGGACCAGTCACAGCTGTGTGATGTTCAAATATTAACCGCATTTATTTTACGTGGGATGTAATCAAATCCCACAGTTTTAGGGAATTATTATTGTAAAATATCAGTCAAATCTGTAATTAACTGCCCTCCTATGTAATTATAAATAGGAACAGGTTACACTGAAAAAGGGATGAAAAATTCATTAGAGAAAAATGCCCTAGAACTGTATCAAAAATCTAATAAGATTGACTTGTGGACTATGCAGAATTTTAACTACAAAATCACGTAAAAACCTGTGTTATTACTTTTTTCTTTACTGCTTCTATTTTTTGTGCAAACTCATCATGGTATAGGCTTAGATATAGTTAACGAAAATATGCGTTAACAGCTTTAACTAACAACTCTAAGAACCTAAATAATACTCTTGTGATCGAATCTAACCATATTAGGATTAAGATTTTTTGATCTAAGATCAACCAGTGATATTGACTTAGAAAGATACAACGGTAAGATTATAATATCATTACCAAGATCAATATCGGTCCCAATCCAATACATACTCTATACATCCATACTAGCATACTTTGCCAATATCCTGAAAAGAACATAAAACCTATCGAATGTGTAAGTAAACTTTATCCCTGACTATCAGATCAGTATAAATCCAGTGCACTCATGAATCATGAGACATTATCTTTTGAAGCATGTAATCATAATTACCTTCTACTATGTGAACATCATTGTTATTGTGAATAACTATATGTTCTGTATTTAACAAAAATTGTATATATTAAACCATAAACATAAAAACTACATGTAAACATAAATAATTTCTAATCTTCTATTGATAATAAATAAGATTGTATTGGAATGGGTTTTATTTAAGGCATAAAATCTCAATATATAAGTGTAAAGACTAAGAGTATGAATATCAAACATGTACATTTATTAAGGACATAAATTTGAAACTTTATTTCTTATATAGCCTGACTCATTTTGCGCATGAGAATAAATTTATAGTCTTTTATTTATGTATTTATTGTTTTATTATTATTTTGACCTTATTTATTTTTTCACTATTTTATTTATTTTATTATTTCGATTAAATTATGATTTCAACATCTTAAACTATCTATTTCTTTTCTTTTTGTATGCAAACTCTAAATATTTAATAATTACATTTTACATTTTTCATGTTAAAAAATTATTGTACAAAAGTTATTAATAGTAAAAATAATGACAAAACCAATTATTGTAATGATACTCTTTATTTATTTGATGATGAACATACATTTTAAATTTTAATTATTATAACAACAACATTTCAAATCTGGTCCCCCACTAAGGTTGTGTACACATTTTCCTCCATTTTTAAAGGATTTCTCAATACATATCTTATTGCAGGTGGAATCGTCATAATGGCAGTCAGCCATGCAGTTTGATGGTAGATTTATTGCACTTCCAGGTTCTGTTATTCATTTATCCATTATGTTAGTATAAACATAATTAGTAATTCTAGTATATAAATGTGAAATAAATAAACAATATATATGAGAAAAATAATGAAGTAGTATGAGAAAAAAATTAAGTGGGTATCACTTTTACTATACCAATAAATGTGTTTTTATATTTTTTGGTACATAAAAAAAATATTATGTATAATTTTTTTCTTTCATATGAAATGATACATAATAATTATTAAAGTATATATAAATTTTGAATAATTTATAGGATTAAATCATTGTTGAATCAAATAGTTGTGTTTGTATATATATTTTATTTTCTCATAAATTCTAAGAAAAGATATCTTTCAAAAAAAAAAAAAAAAAAAAAGATAAATGTGCAATTAACTATTTAAACTTTAATTTTGGCATTGTTAATTATTCATAATTTGTTAAAACCTGATATAGGAGAAAAATAAAGCTCCTACCATTGAAGCTCCCACATTTATTAGATTAAAAAATATTACATATAATATGTTATATATATATATATTAAATTTAATTAACCAACAAATTAAAAATGATTGAAAACTTACCCGAAACTAGCAACAATGCAATACACATAAAACTTATGACAGTGATGGTGTTAAAAGAACTCATCTTAATTTACTAGTCAATGATAGAAAATTATATTGATATGATATATATGTTTTGTTATATGTACTCTTTTATATAAATATATATATATATATATATATATTTTTGTGAAAGTGAGAAAAAAAATCATAGATTTATTTAAATTTATTTTCTATATTATTGAGTATGAATTTATGTATTTAGATTTAGTTTCTATTTCTAATTATGTATTTTTTTTTTTTTTTAATTTTATGCTTTATATATGTATTTAGATTTTATTTTTATTTTTATTTATGCTTTTTAAAGTATGATGTAAATATTTAAATTTATTTTTGATTTTAAAAGATATTGTCTATGTGTATTATAGTTAGTTTTTATATTTTTTATTATATATTTTCTAAAGAACATGTGTATATACTTGGATTTAGATTTGGTTTTTAATTTGTAAGGATATGTTTCAATTTTTTACCTATATATTTATTATTCTTATTAAGTATATGTTTATAATTAGATTTGATTTTTATATTTAATTATATTTTAAAAGAATATTTATATATATGGATTTTTTTTAGGAAATGTTTATAATTGGATTTATTTTTAAGTTTTAAAAAATTAATTTTGTATTTAGATTTAGTTTGTTGGAATTACATATATAAATTTATTACAAGTTTTCTTTACAATAATAGGATTTTTTATTTTCTAAAACAATTTTATGTAGTTCTAATTTATTTATTTAATTTTAAAATTTCTTCATCAATTGTTTACATATATATCTCTTTGTTCAAGTGAAAAAAGAAATATTTTAGAGAGATGAGCTTTTTTTCAATTAAATATTTTTATTTGTATTATTTTCTTTTTAAATGGATTTGGACTCTTTTTTTTTATTAAATTTTTTTTATGGATGATAGAGTATGTATATATTTAGAATTGATTTTGTAAAGATATTTTTAATTATTTATGTTTTTTATTTAATTTTGCTTTTTAAAGTATGTATGTGCATATGAATTTATACTTGGATTTAGTTTCTATGTATGTGTATGCTTGCATGTATGCATGTATGTATGTATGTATGTATGTATGTATGTATGTATGTATGTATGTATGTATGTATATACGCACGTACGTATATGTATGTATGTATGTACGTACGTATGTACGTATGTATGTATGCATATATGTTTGTATGTATTTGTTGATTGAATTTAAGCCAACCGACGCGGAATCGTAAAAAATAAGAGTTAAACTAAAATTGTTATAATACTAATAAAGAACACTAGAATTTCAAGAGGTTTGGCACCAAGTGTTGGTAATAGTCTACTCTTTCGAACGGATACTTGATTTTTGCTTCCTTTAAATATTTATACCAGATGATGAGATTGAGTGGACTCGAACCTTATGAAATCACATGCATGTACACTCTTAAAGTGACTCTCACGAGGAAGAACTGCTCTAAAGGCTTTTTCTATTATAGGATATACTCTAGTGATAATAGGGTCATAGTCGTCATTCCTAACAAGAAAGAGTTTAAGAACCAATTCTTTTAGACACCATGGCTATATCCTTGTACACATACAACTTTTCAAAAACCTTGTAAGTCCTGCTACTTCTATTGTTCATGATATTTTTTCTTTTCCATGTACTTGAACTAACTTCATTGCTTCTGTGAACAACAATGGTGCTAAAACCTGCTCCAAATGAGGTTAAGTCAAAACACTATCAAATATTGGTCAATTTTCCATTTGGGATGAGGGCATCGAGTTGTAATCTCCACGAGCTGCATTTATGGGCTTGTGAATTACTTGTAGATGATCAATCAACCATGGATATTAAAGCACAAAAGTATTCCACTTGGTCATCTATAAAAGTCCCTCCCAAGGAGGAAGAACAAGATCATGTTGCTTGAGCTGCGTTTAACAAGGGTACCGTTACTCACAAAGTTGCCCAAACTACTGAAGGGGATCCCCGAGGTAGAATAAATCATTTTTATGGGTGGTCCCAAATTTTTCTCATGGCTGAACCAAGGTGCCTTGTCAAATTTTTTCATAGTCAGTAGATTTTGTATATCTAGAATTGCGTTGACCTTATTGCTCATAGGTTTGATAGTTAGTATCCTGAATTCTATGTCCAAGTTACTTGTAAAAGCTCATATTATGGTATCCCGGACCAATACAACTCAAATGACTATTGGGGAAAAACTTAGTATTTAAGTCCAATTAATACAACAAATATTTGTTAAATTACCGACTCTAGAGAGTATGTTAATACTCAAGCCGATTCATCTTCAACTAACCTTTTAGATTGTAGTCTAGGTGGGATTATTATTTTGCCTTTTATGTACCTCACAAATTTAGTTTCTGATTTTACTCATTTCTCTTTGTTGGTTTTGCAGAAATAATTAACTTTGCAGAACTCCTCTAGAGCCTGACTAGTCTTCTCGTGAAAAAAGGAAAGAAAAGGTGCAAGAAAGATAGAGAAGGAGCCTCTAACTCCACAATAGTTCTAAAAACCTTTTAGTTTCTGTAACACCCCGATTTCCCGAGATGTCACATAGGATAGTCCGTATAAAACAATTTAATAAGATAAAGACAATCAAATACTTCTTTATTGAAAAATATCGAAGCATGAGATCTCATTGTTTAAAACAAAATACTTTTAGTACTGTAAACTTAAATAAGAACTAGTTAAATAAAAATAACAGTTTCACAATGTTTAGCAATTAAAAACATTAAAAGCAAAATACTGTGCCAGCCCCCTAACATGCAGTCCACGTCTCGAGTTCTTCAATCTCACTGCTTAGCCTTACCCTTACCTGCACACAGAGTACCCGTGAGCTAACGCCCAGTAAGTAGAGCTATGTAGGACATAACCCTCCTAACTAGATACTTGACATAAATCCCTCTTAATATTAATCAACAATAATTCATATTCCATAAATATATTCACAACCAATGTTGTACTCACATGCATAAATCAAGTCTCATACCGCACATTATACTCACATACGATAATCAACTATACACTCATGTTGATCAGACATGAGGTAACCTGCCCTGCCTTGTGTTATTCTAACACTTGGCATCCAACAGGGCAATTAATTACCATAAGTTGTACTCACCCATGATAAAGTTATAACCTGGAAGTGTTATGCTCACACAAGCAGCAAGACCCTAATATTATTCTCATGCTAACAATGCTCAAAAAATATAAGGAAATCACAACACAATCAAATTAAATAACAAACCAACCCAAGTTGTATGCATAACATACACCCTGTGCACAGATGTCCACTCTTCTTACCTCAGTTGCTAAGACCATACTTGCTACCTCGAGCACCTCAACGAATTTTCTTGTTGAGAACAAGATCCTAAACATTCATTAACACAACAATACACTCAAAATACATTCAAGTATGAATCTCTAAACCCATACAGAAACTTACGTAAAAATACGTAACACATAGGTCCATTTCACTTGCATGGCACACCATACATAAGAATTTATTATTTTGATTCTCACAAACATATTGCATGCACTCAAACAAATATTCTTAACGTAAAACATGAATTCATACAACACCTTTTTACGTAAAATTTACTAAAATACTATTTATTCTCATTAAAACTCAAATAAATAGTTAATTAATCACCAATAATTATAATAAATACCTACAACAACTAATAAATAATAAAACCTATTCCTTTTGATATCATAGGCAGTAAATGGTATTATAAAAATACATTTTGCTATTTTAACAACACTTATCCATTTTTCATAATTAACTTAAGCATTAATTAAGTAAATTCATGAAAAATACCAAAATTAATTAAAAAGCGAATCTAACTCTTCTAACACAGTTTATAATCTGTACTAAGTCATAAATAATTTTCTTTGAATTTTCTAAGCAACCTAGGTATTTTTCATAATTAAAATAAGAAATAACATCAATAACTGATGAAAAATACATAATCGCCTGAAAAATTCAATCTACCAATTTAATAACAGTTTATATACCATAGCCCATCATATAAAATAAATCTAGATTTTTCTGAGCAACCTAAGTATTTTTCATAATTAATCTATAAAATATACTAAATAATTCACAATAATTCCAAATAAATTCAGAAAATTATGAAACTTCACCAAGCACCTTAGAATAAAATAAGGAATCAAAATATACAAAAATATCTAAGAAAAACACCTCAGAAATGGTCAGAACGTGGTCGCCGGCATTCTCGCCGGTTTCGTTGCCGGTAAAGTGTAACTTTGTCTCCGATTGCTCTTGAAGCATCCTTTCGATTGGGGAAGCTCTCCACAGTGCTCAGGACCTCAAAACGATCAAGAAAAGTGGTCCGAGAAGGCAGATCGGGGTCGTCTTCTTCGTTGGCGGTGTACCGTATTTAATGGAGTTAAAATGTTGGATTTTTGTTTTGGACGTTAAAGCTTCGTTTTCTTACGTCAAAAACAATCCTTAGGGTCCCATGCACTCAAATACAACCTCCCTTGACCCAAGAACAAGCTTAACGTTCGAATTCGAGTCCATATCCAAGCCGCACCTTTGAAGCTTCAAAAATGGCGAATTTCAAAACGACGACTTCCGCCCCTTATACCACGTTAAAAAGCTTCCTTAGGTCGTATATAAGTGATCCCAAACCCCACTTTCACCCAGGTTGCGCTCCGCTTGAAGAAATGAAATTTTTCGGTATCGTATACGCCGTATACGTGCTCTCTTTCTCGTTGGTTCTCTTCGTTTTTGGTGTACGAAAATAGAGCTCAAAACCTAATTTTTATCGTGTTTAAACCCAAGCAAAAGATCACTTTGAACCGAAGTGGAACGATTCCCATTCAACAAAAATCTCGGTTTGTTACGGGACACAGTTATACATAATTTCCTATATGTATATATGCATACCAACAACGTAATAATAATAATAATAATAATAATAATAATAATAATAATAATAATAATAATAATAATAATAATAATAATAACGTTAATAATAATAATAATAATATTAATATTTATAATAATATAATAATATCGAGATATATATTTATTAGGCATTATGCACATGCCAATAATATCAAATATTATATCATCATCAAAATAATCCCATACATATTTAAATCAATAAATATGTAAAATAAAAAAAAATACTCTCAGCTAAATAAAATTACAAAAATACCCTTTCTGAGTTAGCGGATATTACAATTATCCCCCGCTAAAAGAAAATTTCGTCCCGAAATTTTACTCAAATGATTCTGGATATTGTTCTCGCATATCAGACTCTAGCTCCCAAGTAGCTTCCTCAACCACACTGTTTCTCCATAGGACTTTCACCAAGGTAATTGTTTTATTTCTCAAAATTCTATCTTTTTGATCAAGAATCTTTACGGGGCGCTCATTGTAAGACAAGTCTTCCTGTACACCCAGTGTTTCATAGCTCAAAACATGTGATGGGTCTGACACATATTTCCGGAGTTGAGATACATGAAATACATTGTGCACCCCAGATAATGATGGCGGTAAAGCTATTCTATAAGCTACACTGCCTACTCTGTCCAATATTTGAAATGGACCAACATATCTGGGACTTAGTTTCCCTCTCTTGCCAAATCTCTTCACTGAGAGTCCTTTTCGTGGTGTCACTCGAAGAAACACATGATCACCCCCTTCGAACTCAATATCCCTCTGCTTCAGGTCTGCATAAGATTTCTGTCTGCTCTGAGCTGTGATCATTCTAGCCCTGATCTTCTGAATAGCTTCGTTGGTGTGCTGAACTGTTGGGTTTTATGCCCTAAATAAAACTCATTTCAATATAATCAGATTTACTTATTAATATAGATTAGAAATAACATTTAATGTTGCATGGTTCACATGATTTATTTCATGATTATATGTACATAATGTATAAATTCATCTGAAACCCTTTTCACATACTTGATCCTGTTTATTGTGCCGTCAACACATTGGAAAGTAAACATGACTATGTGAATAAAGTTTCCTAGATTTATCAGACATAGGGTTTTACTGATATGATAATCTACAACAGAGTTTACTTGCATTTGGAGAAGTGTTATGTTCTTTCCAGAGCATTGGTTAAAGTAAAGCTCAGGTTGGATGCATGGAGTATGCATCGGAAGGGACCGATATTGAACTTTGACTTAGATTTATTAAACTTACTGTAATATCTATTCAAGTCAATATCGCCTAGTTGATCCTAGATCAAATGATCTTAATCCTGATATGATTAGGCTCAATCTCGAGAGGCTATTCGTGTTCTTTGATTTGTTAGTTAAGCCTACTTTTAGGTCAGGGTGATACGTACATTTTGGGAACACGGTAGTGCAATTGAGTGGGAGCGCTAACATAAACATGGAATCTATAGCTTCTATCTCGCGAATAGTAAGCAAAGGATGATCTTCTTCGAGCTTGACCAAACGAACATAAATGGTGGAGTACTCATTTCACATAAGCTGAAATATCATTTATACGGGGTCAAGTGTTTTAAGGAATAAATACATTGTAGGGTGTAACGGTAATTTAATCCCTTTATAGTGTAGATCATTCATATAGAGGATCATTGATCACATTATGATTATAACAATGGATAACTAATGATGTGTCTATATGGTGGAACATATAGAGCATTCTATATACTGAGAGTGCAATTCTAAGTTCTATGCGTGGATTCAACGAAGAATTAATAAGTTAGTGAATTTTAGTGCTAAATTCTTGATCTATTTATTGGAAGCTCGGTTATATAGACCCATGATCCCCGCACTAGTTGAGATAATATTGCTTGTAAGACTCATATAATTAGTTTGGATTAATCAATTATAATTCTCAATTTAAACTATGTCTATTTGTGAAATTTTCACTAAGTAAGGGCGAAATTGTAAATAAAGAGTTTTAGGGGCATATTTGTTAATTATGATACTTTGTATGGTTCAATTAATAAATATGATAAATGAAAATATTATTTAATAATTATTTATAGTTATTAAATAGTTAGAATTGGCATTTAAATGGTTGAATTAGAAAATTGGCGTTTTTGAGAAAATCAGATGCAGAAAAGGTAAAACTACAAAATTGCAAAAAGTGAGGCCCAAATCCACTAGTATAGGGCCGGCCACTTTTATAGGAATTAACCTCTGATATTTTCATTATTTTAATGCCAAATAATTCAAATCTAACCCTAGTGGAATGCTATAAATAGATAGTGAAGGCTTCAGGAAAAACACTTTTCTTCTGACACTTCTGATTCAGAAAAAACTGAGCCTCTCTCTCTCCCTATCTTTGGCCGAACCCACTCTCTCTTTCTTCTTCAAAAATTTCGAAATTCTTAGTGTATGAGTAGTGCCCACACACAGCAAGTGATACCTCAATCATATTGAGGAAGATCGTGAAGAAAGACTTTCAACAAGAAGGAGTTTCAGCATAAAAGATTCAGAGAAAGAGATCTAGGTTCAGATATTGATAATGCTCTGCTACAGAAAGGAATCAAGGGCTAGATATCTGAACGGAAAGAGTCATTATGTTCCGCTGCACCCAATGTAAGGTTTCCTAAACGTTATATGTGTTTATTTCATCGTTTTAGAAAGTTCATATTTAGGGTGTTAATAAAAATACTTGTGAGTAGATCTAAGATCCTGGTAAAATAAATTTCCAACAACTGGCCTCAGAGCCATGGTAATTGATTTACTTGCAAGAAATTTGGACTTTAAAACGATTGTTTGTTTGTTTTTGGATGGTATCATGTTGTATTGAGTGTTATTTGATGATTGATTGGTGTTTGTAAATTTTCGTTAAAAATAATTGAATATCTGTTTCTGGAATTATTTTTATTGGATAGTATTGAAAAAATTAAGCAAGTTACTTTTTTACGGAACTCAATTTCGATTTAATTTGAATTAGTTATGATTTTTTGAAGATTCGAAAAAATCGGAGTTGTGCTGAAATTTTCCTGCGATCGCGAAAACTGTCCGTACAGCTCATAATTTTTTCATTTTTCTTCGATTTTTCATGCTTTTTCATGGAATTAACTTCCGATTTTTTGTGTAGTTCTATATTTATACTATTACTATTCCTAATTCAATTCTAATCATCATATTGAATTAATTTAATATTTTTTAAATTTAATTCAAGATATTAGTGTAATTTGAATTTAAAAATAGTTAAGTATCTATCTTTTTTGCTTAATAATTTATCTTATTTTTAAATTTGATTATATCTTATCTTATTTTTAAATTTAAGGTCAGATTTTAAATTTTTTTAATTAAATCTTTTTTTTTAAATAATTTGACCTTATTTAAATTTAAAATAAGATAACTATAATCATGTAATTTTAAATGGATGTAAGATATTTTGCTAACTTTTAAATTTTGTTATTTTATTTATTTAAATTACATTTAAAATCTGAAAAAGATATTCATTTATCTTTTTTAATTTTTTATTTAATTTTTATTTATAAAATAACATTTAAATTTTAAAAGTAGTTAGCAAATTTTGAAATGATATTTAGGTTGGTTGAAACCTAATTTTTCAAAATTGTAGGTTTAATTTTAAATTTAAATTTTTTTTAATTTTCGAAATTTCTTTTATTTTATTTTAAATTTTGAAAATATAAATATTTTTTTTATTTAATTAAAAATTTCGAAATTAATTATTTAATTTAAAATTAAATAAATCCTACATCCAACTATCCAACTAACCTTGTTGCAGGAGTATGTGTTTTAGCTTGTGTGTAAGTTTTCAAAACCTATTATTACTTGATTGCAAATAGCCATGGTTACCTTTGGCCAGATCTATTGATCTGATGGCTCCCTTGGTCAAGATAATAATTTGTAACATGTATATTTACAAACTTCTTTCATCTGTGTATGACCTAGCAACATGATAGGACCCATCCAAAGTGTGCCTGTGTGAGCCTATGTGTTTAATTTTATTATAGATGCATATAGGTTGTTGTTGCTAAATAAAATATCATAGTTCTTGATAGATTTTATTTAGGCCCATTTAGTTTTTGGGCCTATTCAATTAATAACAGTTGTTCATTTTAAGGTTAAATTCCTCTCTTTTGGGCCTTGTGTGAGAGTTGGGAGCCATAGAAGTGGGTACGACATACTGAACCCAGCACCCCCTCACATGAACCACCCCAATTGTGAAGGCCCATTTGCCTGATTTGAATAACTGTACTAGGTTAATTAAACTAGTTTAACCTAATAAAATTGATTAGCAACATAATTAATTTCATTTATTTTGAAATTAATTTAAGAAAATTATAGTTTAAAGAATTCTTTATTCTAAGCTAAACTATATGTATTTTCTTGTATTTAATTAAATATAGAATTATAACCATCTAGATTCTTTCTGGAGCTTAATTTAAATTTTTCATGAAATATTCCTATTTAAGTTGATATTTAGTTATCTACAACTAACCAACTTAAATCTGAATATCTTTTGAATTTTAAATTTCAAAATTAAGTTGAAGAATTTTAGGCATTGGTTATTAAGATTCTTTAGATATTTTTTAAGTTAATATCTTTTCGAATATTAACTTAAAATGGAATATTTTTAAATTAAGTGGTTACAACTTAATTTCTGATATTTAATTAAATTTAAATTTGAAAAATATTTAAGTTCTAGATTTTTTTTTCTAATACAACTTAAATTAGATATTTTTTTCAAATTTTGTGGAAAAGATACTTAATTAAATAAGATATTTTATAGATAGTTATTTCTAGACTACTTATTATTTCTAATATTAAATAGGAAAATATTATACATTGTGAAATTAATTATTTATATAATTAATTTTGGTACAATTTATTTTAAGTATATTTTTCCTAGTATTAAACTAGAGATTAATAATTAAGCCTTCTCTACACTTAATTATTCATTTCTTGAATTTAATACATTTAATTAATTTGAAAAATTAAATATCTAAGTTGATTTTCATCATGATACTTAAATATTTCTTTTTCATGACACTTAATTAAATAGAAAATTATTTTTAGTTGAAATTTATTTTTTCAACTAAATTTAAATAATTTTCAAAATATATTTTTTTCTTTATTTTATTAATCAAATTTCGAAATAACATTTCTTAAGTGCTGGAATTTCGAATTTTATTTGAAAAATAGATTAAGTTGTAAATTAATTATTTATTTTAATTAATTCTTGGATCAACTTAAATCAATGATTTTTTCATTTATTGATTAATTTAAAATAAATTGAATTAAAATATATTATTAGAAATGGAATTAATTAGTCGAAGGAAAATCTAGATAGGTGATATTTTTGCTTGAAGTATTTTTCTAGTGTATTTAATTAAATAGAAAATTAATATTTAAGTTGATTTTCATCATCATACTTAAATATTTGAAAATTTTCTTATATATTTAATTAAATAGGAAAATTATATTTTTTTGTTGTAAATTAATTTTATTAATTAATTTTGGGCCAACATTAAATTAGAATAATTTTTCCAGGATTAATTTTTTATTTTAACATGCATTTTCGAAAATTGTATCCTTGAATACTTTAATTTTTCGAAATGCAATATATATTTATAGAAAATTAAATTTGAGTTGTAAATTAATTTAAATTAATTTTGTAACAACTTAAATTGAATATTTTTCTAAATATTTATTGGAAATTATTACTAAGATGGAAATAATTCATATCCATCTAAGTAAAATTTATAAATATTAAATTAAAATTTATATTTAGAATTTTTCATTCTAAATTGGAAATTTTAATTAATAAATATATATATTTAGAATAAATAGATTAAATAAAGAGAATCAAAGAAAATACAACTCTCTTTAAATAATGAGCTTTATTATTAAGATATTCGATCTCCATTGTGGGTTTTACACCGCGTTTGTTTTAGTGAGTAATCCTCCCTAATGGAGGAACGTTCATTAGCAATTTCGCACCGTTTAACCTCGCATGATAAGTAGTTTGTAAGTGTTTTGTATGGTATGGATCACCCTAATGGTGGCGACCATACTTGACTTGCAAATTGCGAAACAATGGTGGAAGCTCATAAGATAGAATTGCCTTGACTCTCGCCTAAACGGGACAACGCTGAATTCCAATCTTGATCGAATAAAAGGTTGCTAGAATGTTTAACATTTTAGACGAGCTGGCAACTCTATTCAATGAATGGTAGCTTTGACTCTCGCCTAAACGGGACACTGATATCAGTTTGTTGAAAACCTTGGAAATTATTTAGGATTGTATGTTTTAGTATTTTCACTTGTCATTCCTACTTGCTATATGCTTATAATTTCCGAATTGTGTATGAATTTATATTGAACCATGTTATTTTCTGTTATTAAGTTGTAGTTTAATTTCGAATCTTCATTGTTGGTCTAACTTGGCTTGTTTATCTAATGAGATAAATCCCTAGTGGATTTTCACCATTAGACATACATAATAGTGTTAGATCTCGAAAGATAAATATTGTATATGCGACATCTAGCTGTTCATCAATTGATGACACCTTAGACTAGTATTTTTACGATATGAAACAAGAAGATTTTATAAATAAGATTACTTTGACTTTCGCTAATCGAAGCATCGTTGGATTCTTATTTATAAACGAAATTATCCTAATTCCTCTTAGCTTATTCATTTCGAATTAGCTTTAAAACATATCATTGGATGAATGGTCTATAAATCATTTCATGTCATTCTATATTTTCTCTTAAGAAATTAAATGACGCATATGATTATAATCCCGAAATTCTATTCTCAATTGATATAAATCCTCAATCTTAGAAATCTCCTGCTTGTATGGGCAAATCAGACTTAGAATTAAATTAGTAGTGGTGATCCAAGAAAGAATTACTCATTATATTTGGTTGAATTTAAGTCTTTGACTTTAATTTTAGAATCCAAACAGAAATTTTCTTATATTTCTATTTCCAGGAAGCAATACAGTTACACTTTTCAAGTGTTTAATATCCATCTTCTATTAATGGATTCAAACTGTATGGAATATGAGTTAGGCATTCTGTGACCAGGATCCACATGCACTATTCTAAGAATTCTTTGATGTAACTAAACCTATGTCATCAAAAGACACTACCACATTTTTTTTAATCTATGGCATTTGTATCTTGTTCATAGTGGATTTGACAAGATCAATCTCTGCAAAGAGTTAATATGCCTATATCCACTGAAAGTAGTTCATCTCATTCGCAGATGGATGTACATTCAGGGGTGGATATGAGTTTTTCGTTGTATTCTTCAAACGATAACTCTAGATTATACCTTTTAGCAAGAAATTTGAAATATTTGAAAAATTTCATTAATTTCTAGCAATGGTTAAAACCATTAAGGTAAGTGGTTAAAGATCTTGCGAACTGATAGGGGTGGAGAAATAGTTAGTAGATATGCAGTTCAAAGAGCATTAAATTGTTTTTTGAATTATATCCAAACTTACCTCCCCAGAAATTTCGAGTTGCATGTTGATGATTAGTTACTAGTCGTTGCCTAATTCCTTCTATGGTAATACAATTTCAGAATGATGTAATGGTTGTATACTTAATGTAAATCATTACTAGATTCATGGATGACCTAATTAAAATCTTAAGAAAAGCTAGAACTGTTAACCATGGTTTGTTAGCTATTCTAAGTGATTAGGGGTGGACCATCCCATAGTCAATAGATAAGAAAGTGTTTGTTCAAACAAATACTACTTTTCTAAGATAATGACTAAGTCTGAAAACAAGTAGCAAATAAAGGAGATATTTTTCTTGATTCCAAAAGTGTTCTATCATCTTATATAACATATGATGATCCCACTGCCTCTGTTGTCTTGTCACAACCGAAGAGATCAATACCATTTAGTTTTCTTCGACATAATTCACGGTACCTTGTCGTAGTGGGAGAGTTTCTAGGAACTCACCTTCTTATGACTTGGGAGACACTAGTGATTAAAATCCATTGTGAGTTTAAACAAGTAATGGATTGTCAAGATAAGAAACTAAGAAGAAAGCCAAAAGAACTATGGTTTAATCCATTCACATGGAATAACCTAAAGTTTTCTATTACAAGGACATAAAAGGAAATTTTCGTTTATAAGTCCATTCAATGGACTTAACAAAACTTCCTGTTCCTAGTATTATAGGTTTGAGTTTATCTAAACCTATGGCTTGTGGTATACCTGGTAATTACTTACTCTAATGCAAGCAACTTACTTTAGTAAGATGCTGAAGCATTTTCTTTCTAATGGCAATCTATAGAAGCTTCACAACTTCTTAGACATAGATTTTATTTATCTAAGGAAAAGTCTCAACTATTCCAGAAAAGATAAAGCCATGAAAGAATTTCTTATATCAACAGTGAGAGGTCTTAGATATGCTTTTGTATGCCTTAGACCAGACACCTGCTGTTGAGTGGGAGTAATGAGTAGATATCAGATTAATCCTGGAGAAGAACATTGGAAGACAATCAAGTAAATCTTAAGATTAAGAAGAGGAACTATATGTTAGTCTATAAGGGTGCGTTTAAAACTCTTAGACTACACCATATCAGATTTCGAAATTTGCCTTTGTGCTAGAAAATCTTTCTGATAAGATGGTGATTACTCTGGGGGTGGAATAGTGATTTTGGAGAAGTGTAAAAACCTATCTGAAGTCTCTAGGTCTACCAGGAAGGGACTGAATGTTAAAGTTACAGGAAAGGTACTTATTCAGTCTAAGGAAAGTTCTATACATCTTTGGCACCATTCCAAATTGCCTTAACTACTAGTGTTAATTTCCTGATTAACCAAAAGTAGTTGCCAAAGGTATGTATCAAATCCAGTATCCCAAGAGAGTAGACATATAGAGAGGAATTTCACATTATCAATGATTTTGTGATTAAAGGAAGAGTAATGGTGGAGAAAAGGTTATGTTTAATTCAACCTTTCAGATCCTATTACGAGGAGTTTACTACTACTACACTTGATTTGTATATCAAGGTGTTAAGATTATTTGAAACGCACTTTTTGTTTTATATTAGTGCAAGTGGGAGTTTGTTGGGTTTTATGCCCTAAATAAAACTCATTTCAATATAATCAGATTTACTTATTAATATAGATCAGAAATAACATTTAATGTTGCATGGTTCACATGATTTATTTCATGATTATATGTGTTGGAAATTATTTTACCAGGATCTAGATTTACTAACAAGTATGTTGGATTAACAACCTAATATGAATTCTAAAACAATGAAAATAAACACATATAAAGTTAGAAAACCTTACAGTGGGTGCAGCGGAATATTATGACTCCTTCCGTTCAGATCTCTAGCCCTTGATTCCTTCCTGTAGCAGAGCATCACCAAGATCTGAACCTGGATCTTCTTTTCTCCGTCTTTGATGCAGAAATTCCATAGTCTTCCATACTATGATTGAGATACCACTTGATGTGTGTGGGCACTACTCATCTCACAAGGATTTCGAAATTTTCTCTCTTTTTCTCTCTTGAATTTCGTGGCTTATGGCTTCATATGATGTGCAAGAGAAGAGAACAAGGGCTGCTATGTATAGGGAGAAGGGAGAGCACAACTTTCCAAATAAAACAGTTTCCTTAATTACTGTGTAATCAATCAACTGCCTTATTTAGTGTGATCCACCACTTTCCTATTTTTGCTAGGTTTTGATTAGCAATTACATGACAATTAAAAAATAAAAATAATAATTGGGAAACACAAAGGGAGTGCTCGGCCATAGAGGGAAATGGGCCTCACTTGGATTTTGCAGTTTCCTCAATTTTATTTCTATTTCTCCAAAAATGCCATTTTTCCAATTCTAATCATTTAAATGCCAAAACTAATTATTTAATAACTAAAATAGATTATTAAATAATATTGTCATTTAAAATAATTATTAATTAGACATACAAAGTCTCTTAATTAATAATTTAACCTAGAAACCCTTTTCTTTACGATTTCATCCTTAAACTGTGAGAATTCATAAAGTAGACATAGTCTAACTTTTAGAATTATAATTGATTAATTAAAATCAATTAACTGAGTCTTACAAGCAGTATGGCCTCAACTAGTATGGGGACCATGGGTCTATATAACCGAGCTTCCAATAAGTCGAACCGAATTTACCAAGTAAATTCCCTAACTTATTAATTCCTCATTGAATCCACACTTAGAACTTGGAATTGCACTCTCAGTCATATAGAAACGCTCTATATGTTCCCCGATATAGACACGTCATTAGTTATCCATTGTTATAACCCTAATGTGATCAATGATCCTCTATATAGATGATTTACACTGTACAGGGATTAAATTACCGTAACACCCTACAATGTATTTTATCCTTAAAACACTTAACCCTGTATAAATGATATTTCATCTAAGTGAAATGAGATCTCCACCATTTATCTTCGTTTTGTTAAGCTCGAAGGAAATCATCCTTTACTTCTATTTGCCAAATAGAAGCTATAGATTCCATATTTATGTTAGCGCTCCCCCACTCAATTGCATTACCGTGTTCCCAAAATGTACGTATCACCCTGATACAAAACTAGGCTTAACTAACAAATCAAAGAACACGAATAACACTCTTGAGATTGAGCCTAACCATATCCGGATTTCGATCATGTGATCTAGGATCAACTTATGATATTGAATTGAATAGATGTTTACGGTAAGTTTCAAAATCTAATTCAAAGTTCAATATCGGTCCATTCCAATGCATACTCCATGCATCCGATACTGGTAAACTTTGCCAATGTCCTGTAAAGGACATAACACTTTTCCAAGGTGTAAGAATACCTATCGCTGATTATACCATGTCAGTCTAAATCCAGTGTTCTGACAAATCAGGGAATAAACTTTTGAACATATAATAAAGATTATATTCCACTGTGCTGACAACACTATAATCTTTAACAAACTCATATGTTCTGGACTTAAAAAGAATTCATACATTATATACATATAATCATGAAATAAATCATGTGAACCATGCAACATAAAATGTTATTTCTGATCTTTATTAATAAGTAAATCTGATTATATGAAATGAGTTTTATTTAGGGCATAAAACCCAACAATATGTACATAATGAATAAATTCATCTGAAACCCTTTTCACATACTTGATCCTGTTTATTGTGCCGTCAACACATTGGAAAGTAAACATGACTATGTGAATAAAGTTTCCTAGATTTATCAGACATAGGGTTTTACTGATATGATAATCTACAACAGAGTTTACTTGCATTTGGAGAAGTGTTATGTTCTTTCCAGAGCATTGGTTAAAGTAAAGCTCAGGTTGGATGCATGGAGTATGCATCGGAAGGGACCGATATTGAACTTTGACTTAGATTTATTAAACTTACCGTAATATCTATTCAAGTCAATATCGCCTAGTTGATCCTAGATCAAATGATCTTAATCCTGATATGATTAGGCTCAATCTCAAGAGGCTATTCGTGTTCTTTGATTTGTTAGTTAAGCCTACTTTTAGGTCAGGGTGATACGTACATTTTGGGAACACGGTAGTGCAATTGAGTGGGAGCGCTAACATAAACATGGAATCTATAGCTTCTATCTGGCGAATAGTAAGCAAAGGATGATCTCCTTCGAGCTTGACCAAACGAACGTAAATGGTGGAGTACTCATTTCACATAAGCTGAAATATCATTTATACGGGGTCAAGTGTTTTAAGAAATAAATACATTGTAGGGTGTAATGGTAATTTAATCCCTTTACAGTGTAGATCATTCATATAGAGGATCATTGATCACATTAGGATTATAACAATGGATAACTAATGATGTGTCTATATGGTGGAACATATAGAGCATTCTATATACTGAGAGTGCAATTCTAAGTTCTATGCGTGGATTCAACGAAGAATTAATAAGTTAGTGAATTTTAGTGCTAAATTCTTGATCTACTTATTGGAAGCTCGGTTATATAGACCCATGGTCCCCGCACTAGTTGAGATAATATTGCTTGAAGACTCATATAATTAGTTTTGATTAATCAATTATAATTCTCAATTTAGACTATGTCTATTTGTGAAATTTTCACTAAGTAAGGGTGAAATTGTAAAGAAAGAGTTTTAGGGGCATATTTGTTAATTATGATACTTTGTATGGTTCAATTAATAAATATGATAAATGACAATATTATTTAATAATTATTTATAGTTATTAAATAGTTAGAATTGGCATTTAAATGGTTGAATTAGAAAATTGGCGTTTTTGAGAAAATCAAATGCAGAAAAGGTAAAACTGCAAAATTGCAAAAAGTGAGGCCCAAATCCACTATTATAGGGCCGGCCACTTTTATAGGAATTTACCTCTGATATTTTCATTATTTTAATGCCAAATAATTGAAACCTAACCCTAGTGGAATGCTATAAATAGATAGTGAAAGCTTCAGGAAAAACACTTTTCTTCTGACACTTCTGATTCAGAAAAAACTGAGCCTCTCTCTCTCCCTATCTTTGGCCGAACCCACTCTCTCTTTCTTCTTCAAAAATTTCGAAATTCTTAGTGTATGAGTAGTGCCCACACACAGCAAGTGATACCTCAATCATAGTGAGGAAGATCGTGAAGAAAGACTTTCAGCAAGAAGGAGTTTCAGCATCAAAGATTCAGAGAAAGAGATCCAAGTTCAGATATTGATAATACTCTGCTACAGAAAGGAATCAAGGGCTAGATATCTGAACGGAAGGAGTCATTATGTTCCGCTGCACCCAATGTAAGGTTTCCTAAACTTTATATGTGTTTATTTCATCGTTTTAGAAAGTTCATATTTAGGGTGTTAATAAAAATACTTGTGAGTAGATCTAAGATCCTGGTAAAATAAATTCCAACATGAACTGCATCTGGCCCTAGGAGTTTGTTCTCTCCCAACTCATCCCAATGTAGTGGAGACCTGCATTTTCTTCCATACAACATCTCATAGGGTGCTACCCCGATAGTAGGCTGATAGCTGTTGTTGTAAGAAAATTCAATCAAAGGCAAGTATTTGCTCCTTGATCCTTGGAAATCTATCACCCATGCCCTCAACATATCTTCCAAGATCTGATTTGTTCTCTCAGTCTGACCATCTGTCTCTGGATGATATGCAGTACTGAACTTCAATCGAGTTCCCATTGCTCTCTGTAAGCTTTCCGAAAAAGATGAAGTGAAACGAGCATCTCGATCACAAACAATAGAATACGGTGCCCCATGTAATCTCACAATCTCATTCACATAAAGTTCAGCAAATTGGTCCATGGAGTAAGTCATGCGTAATGGTAGAAAATGAGCAGACTTTGTATACCTATCCACAACTACCCAAATGGTGTCATGCTGCTTTGTAGTCTTAGGTAACCCAGTCACAAAATCCATGGAAATCTCTTCCCACTTCCATTCAGGGAGCTTCAGTGGTTGTAATAATCCCGCTGGTCTTTGATGCTCTGCTTTAACTTATTGACATGTTAAGCATTTGGCCACAAATTCAACTACATCCTTTTTCATACTAGGCCACCAATACAATGCTTTTAGGTTATGGTACATTTTAGTGGTCCCGGGGTGAACTGAATAAGGTGTAGTATGAGCTTCTTCCAATATCCCTTTCTTGAGCTCATCATCATCGGGCACATAAATTCGTCCCTTGAACCGAATTAATCACGTGTCTGATATTTCATAATCTTTGGCGTTACTATTCAAAATTTCTTGCTTTAGTTCAATGAGCTTTTGATCTGTCGTCTGCCCCTCCTTAATTCTTTCTAACAAAGTTGATTGAAGTGTGACCTTTGCAAGTTGCCCTGTGATATACTCTATACCAGCTCGTTCCATGTCTTCTACTAATTCCCTTGATACTCTTTGTAAAGTGGAAACTAGTCCGGGACCTCTACGGCTGAGTGCTTCCGCTACCACATTGGCTTTACCAGGATGGTACATTATCTCGCAGTCGTAGTCTTTGACTAGCTCCAACCACCTCCTCTGCCTCATGTTTAACTCCCTCTGGGTGAAAAAGTACTTTAAAGTCTTATGATCAGTGTAGATTTCACATTTCACTCCATAGAGATAATGACGCCAAATTTTTAGTGCAAAAACCACTGCGGCTAATTCTAGGTCATGTGTCAGGTATCTCTATTCATATTCTTTTAATTGCCTTGAAGCGTAAGCAATTACCTTCCCTTCTTACATTAGAACACAACCCAACCCTTGTTTAGATGCATCACAATATACCGCAAATTGTCCCTCTTCTGTTGGTAAACTGAGGATTGGTGCTGAAGTAAGTCTACTCTTCAACTCTTGGAAGCTTTGCTCACACTTGTCTGACCAGGAAAATTTTAGATTCTTCCTAGTTAATTCTGTTAAGAGTGTTGCTATTTTTGAGAACCCCTCAACAAACCTTCTAAAATAGCATGCTAAACCCAAAAAGCTTCGAACCTCTGAGGCGGTCTTTGGTCTAGGCCATTCTTTCATTGGAGCAACCTTGGCAGGATCTACTTTTATTCCCCCGTTAGTGACAATGTGGCCCAAAAATGCAACCTCGGACAACCAGAACTCACATTTTTTGTACTTGGCAAACAATTGATGTTCTCTCAATCGCTGCAAGGTCAAGCGTAAGTGCTCCTCATGTTCCTCCTCTGTCTTAGAATAAATCAATATATCATCTATGAATACAATGACAAACTGATCCAGATATTCCTTGAAGACTCGGTTCATAAGGTTTATAAAAGCTGCTTGGGCATTTGTAAGTCCAAATGACATCACCATGAACTCATAATGCCCGTATCTCGTTCTGAAGGCTGTCTTCGGTATGTCTTCATTTTTGATTCTTAGCTGATGATATCTTGAACGAAGATCAATCTTAGAAAACACCTTTTTCCCTTGAAGCTGGTCAAACAAGTCGTCAATCCTCGGTAATGGGTACCGATTCTTTATAGTCACCTTGTTCAGTTCTCGGTAATCTATGCACATTCTCATAGTACCGTCTTTCTTTTTAACAAATAGAACTGGTGCGCCCCACGGAGAGTAGCTAGGTCTGATAAACCCTAACTTAAGCAATTCTTCCAACTGTATTTTGAGTTCTTTCAATTCAGATGGTGCCATTCTATATGGTGCGCGGGAAACTGGTGCCGTCCCGGGCACTAATTCTATCACAAATTCGATTTCTCTGTGTGGTGGTAACCCGGGTAACTCCTCTGGAAATACATCAAGAAACTCAACAACTACCCATGTTTCCTCCGGCTTCCTTTCAATTTTCTTGGTGTCATCAACCACATTAACTAGATACCCTAAGCACCCACGCTGCAATAGTTGCCCAGCCTTCATTGCCGAAATAATAGGGGTGCGGGGTTTCTTTCCTACCCCTCTGAACTCGAATGTCTGTCCACCTTCTGGTGTGAAAACAACTTTCTTTTGCTTGCAGTCAATTGATGCTCCATATTTGGTAAGAAAATCCATGCCCAAGATTACATCAAAATCAAATAAATCTAATACAATTAGGTCTACAAATAATTCTCTACCATCTATCCTGACAGGTATACCCCTAAGCCAATTTCTAGAGATTACAACCTCCCCAGATGGTAACATGGTCCCAAACCCCACAGTAAATAATTCACTCGGTGCATTTATATGATTAACAATTGTGTTAGCAATAAAGGAATGAGTTGCACCAGAATCAAATAAAACTTTACAAGTGGTGTTGGCCATAGGAATCTGACCTGATACAACCGAAGGACTGGCCTCAGCTTCTGCTTGAGTGATGGCAAAAACTCTGGCTGGAACATACTTGTCATCTTTCTTGGGTTCTACTTTGTTCCCAGTCTGTCCCCACAGTGGGCAATTGCGTTTGATGTGTCCTTCTTTTCCACATTTGTAGCATGCTTTTGCGCGACACTCGCCGAGATGACGTTTGGTACATTTAGGGCATTCTGGAATGTTTCGCCCACTGCTGCCATTAAATCGTTGGTCGTTATCACTTTTGTACCTCTTGTCTTGATTTGGCTGCCCGGACTGGTCCTGTCCCCGTTTCTTGTGGTCATTAGAATTGGCTCCACCTTTCGTAGATTCTCTCCTGGCAGCATTTTCCTTCTAAATTTTGTTTTCACTCCGCTCAGCCGTAAGAGCCATTTCGACAACTTGAGCATAACTGAATTGACCGCTTGACACAATTTCCACATCTCGAGCAACCATTGGTTTCAGGCCATCCACAAATCGATGTGCTCGCACTCTATCAGTAGGTACCAGATCTGGAGCAAATTTCGCCAATCTATCAAATCTTTGTGCATACTCAGTCACAGTAAGACTCCCTTAGACTAACCCAGTAAATTCATCGACCTTTGCTGCTAGAACTGCTGAGTTATAATACTTCTCATTAAAGACCCTTTTGAAATCGTCCCAGTTCATGGTATCTATGTTGGGTTTTATGCCCTAAATAAAACTAATTTCAATATAATCAGATTTACTTATTAATATAGATCAGAAATAACATTTATTGTTGCATGGTTCACATGATTTATTTCATGATTATATGTACATAATGTATAAATTCATCTGAAACCCTTTTCACATACTTGATCCTGTTTATTGTGCCGTCAACACATTGGAAAGTAAACATGACTATGTGAATAAAGTTTCCTAGATTTATCAGACATAGGGTTTTACTGATATGATAATCTACAACAGAGTTTACTTGCATTTGGAGAAGTGCTATGTTCTTTCCAGAGCATTGGTTAAAGTAAAGCTCAGGTTGGATGCATGGAGTATGCATCGGAAGGGACCGATATTGAACTTTGACTTAGATTTATTAAACTTACCGTAATATCTATTCAAGTCAATATCGCCTAGTTGATCCTAGATCAAATGATCTTAATCCTGATATGATTAGGCTCAATCTTGAAACGCTATTCGTGTTCTTTGATTTGTTAGTTAAGCCTACTTTTAGGTCAGGGTGATACGTACATTTTGGGAACACGGTAGTGCAATTGAGTGGGAGTGCTATCATAAACATGGAATCTATAGCTTCTATCTGGCGAATAGTAAGCAAAGGATGATCTCCTTCGAGCTTGACCAAACGAACATAAATGGTGGAGTACTCATTTCACATAAGCTGAAATATCATTTATACGGGGTCAAGTGTTTTAAGGAATAAATACATTGTAGGGTGTAACGGTAATCTAATCCCTTTACAGTGTAGATCATTCATATAGAGGATCATGATCACATTAGGATTATAACAATGGATAACTAATGATGCGTCTATATGGTAGAACATATAGAGCATTCTATATAACTGAGAGTGCAATTCTAAGTTCTATGCGTGGATTCAACGAAGAATTAATAAGTTAGTGAATTTTAGTAATAAATTCTTGATCTACTTATTGGAAGCTCGGTTATATAGACCCATGGTCCCCACACTATTTGAGATAATATTGCTTGTAAGACTCATGTAATTGGTTTTGATTAATCAATTATAATTCTCAATTTAGACTATGTCTATTTGTGAATTTTTCACTAAGTAAGGGCAAAATTGTAAAGAAAGAGTTTATAGGGGCATATTTGTTAATTATGATACTTTGTATGGTTTAATTAATAAATATGATAAATGACAATATTATTTAATAATTATTTATAGTTATTAAATAATTAGAATTGACATTTAAATGGTTGAATTAGAAAATTGGCATTTTTGAGAAAATTAGATGCAGAAAAGGTAAAACTGCAAAATTGCAAAAAGTGAGGCCCAAATCCACTAGTATAGGGCCTGCCACTTTTGTAGGAAATTTAAACTGATATTTTCATTATTTTAATGCCAAATAATTCAAACCTAACCCTAGTGGAATGCTATAAATAGATAGTGAAGGCTTCAGGAAAATTACACTTAAATTTCTACACTTCTGATTCAGAAAAAACTAATCCTCTCTCTCTCCCTATCTTTGGCCGAACCCACTTTCTCTTTCTTCTTCCTTCAATTTCGAAAATCTTACTGTGAGAGTAGTGCCCACACACAGCAAGTGATACCTCAATCATAGTGAGGAGGATCGTGAAGAAAGACATTCAGCAGAAGGAGTTTCAGCATCAAAGATTCAGAGAAAGAGATCCAGGTTTAGATATTGATAATGCTCTGCTACAGAAAGGAATCAAGGGCTAGATATCTGAACGGAAGGAGTCATTATATTCCGCTGCACCCAATGTAAGGTTTCCTAAACTTTATATGTGTTTATTTCATCATTTTAGAAAGTTCATATTTAGGGTGTTAATAAACATACTTGTGAGTAGATCTAAGATCCTGGTAAAATAAATTCCAACAATCTACATCCTTTGTTTGTTCGACCACCTCCCACCAGATAGGAGCATCTTTCCTCAGCATGTAAGATGCACACTTCACTCGGTCATTCCCATCCACCCTTAGCATCTGCAAAATGCTTTCTATGCGACTTATCCACTCCTCAGCCACTACCGGGTCTATGCCTCCCTCAAACTCAGGTGGGTGTTGTTTCCGAAATCTCTCTGCTAACAACTCATGTCTAGCCTCTGTAGCAGGATATACCACTGCAGCTGGTGGGTCTCTATTTTCTGCATCCTGCCTTATTTGGACTGGCGGCTTCGGTTGACTTCTCAGCTGACGAAGTTCTTCATCCTGCCTATGAATGATTCCTTCCAGTGCGGCAAGGCGCTCTTCCCATCCCTGTGGTGCTTGAGGTGGTTCATTGATCCCTCCATCACCTCGGCCTCTATCTCGGCCATGGCCTTGGCCTCGACCTCAACCTCGACCCACTCTAACTGACCTTCTAGGAGGTATTTCTAAACTCCTGAACCACACAAACCAAAACACATCAAGATCATTTTGATTATCAATTTTACATGAAAATAATGTTACCCTCTCGCATGCAGAAATTTAAGGCAACTTAATTATAAGTAATAACCACTTACAGTACAGTGAGTCGAGCTCGTCTCATGGCGGTGAACTTTACATGTTAGGGCTAACCACATTCTTTAGGACCGTATTGCTCTGATACCATATTGTAACACCCCGATTTCTCGAGATGTCACATAGGATAGTCTGTATAAAACAATTTAATAAGATAAAGACAATCAAATACTTCTTTATTGAAAAATATCCAAGCATGAAATCTCATTGTTTAAAACAAAATACTTTTAGTACTGTAAACTTAAATAAGAACTAGTTAAATCAAAATAACAGTTTCACAATATTTAGCAATTAAAAACATTAAAAGCAAAATACTGTGCCAGCCCCCTAACATGCAGTCCACGCCTCGAGCTCTTCAATCTCACTGCTTAGCCTTACCCTTACCGCACACAAAGTACCCGTGAGCTAACGCCCAGAAAGAAGAGCTATGTAGGACATAACCCTCCTAACTAGATACTTGACATAAATCCCTCTTAATATTAATCAACAATAATTCATATTCCATAAATATATTCACAACCAATGTTGTACTCACATGCATAAATCAAGTCTCATACCGCACATTATACTCACATACGATAATCAACTATACACTCATGTTGATCAGACATGAGGTAACCTTCCCTGCCTTGTGTTATTCTCACACTTGGCATCCAACAGGGCAATTAATTACCATAAGTTGTACTCACCCATGATAAAGTTATAACCTGCAAGTGTTATGCTCACACAAGCAGCAAGACCCTAATATTATTCTCATGCTAACGATGCTCACAAAATATAAGGAAATCACAACACAATCAAATTAAATAGCAAACCAACCCAAGTTGTATGCATAACATACACCCTGTGCACAGATGTCCACTCTTCTTACCTCAGTTGCTAAGACCACACTTGCTACCTCGAGCACCTCAACGAATTTCCTTGTTGAGAACAAGATCCTAAACATTCATTAACACAACAATACACTCAAAATACATTCAAGTATGAATCTCTAAATCCATACAGAAACTTACGTAAAAATACGTAACACATAGGTCCATTTCACTTGCATGGCACACCATACATAAGCATTTATTATTTTGATTCTCACAAACATATTGCATGCACTCAAACAAATATTCTTAACGTAAAACATGAATTCATACAACACCTTTTTACGTAAAATTTACTAAAATACTATTTATTCTCATTAAAACTCAAATAAATAGTTAATTAATCACCAATAATTATAATAAATACCTACAGCAACTAATAAATAATGAAACCTATTCCTTTTGATATCATAGGCAGTAAATGGTATTACAAAAATACATTTTACTATTTTAACAACACTTATCAATTTTTCATAATTAACTTAAGCATTAATTAAGTAAATTCATGAAAAATACCAAAATTGATTAAAAACCAAATCTAACTCTTCCAACACAGTTTATAATCTGTACAAAGTCATAAACAATTTTCTTTGAATTTTCTAAGCAACCTAGGTATTTTTCATAATTAAAATAAGAAATAACATCAATAATTCATGAAAAATACATAATCGCCTGAAAATTCAATCTACTAATTTTATATCAGTTTATATACCATAGCCCATCATATAAAATAAATCTACATTTTTCTGAGCAACCTAAGTATTTTTCATAATTAATCTATGAAATATACTAAATAATTCACAATAATTCCAAATAAATTCAGAAAATTATGAAACTTCACCAAGAACCTTAGAATAAAATAAGGAATCAAAATATACAAAAATATCTAAGAAAAACATCTCAGAACCAATCAGACTGTGGTCGCCGGCGTTCTCGTCAGTTTCGTCATCGGTAAAGTGTAACTTTGTCTCGGATTGCTCTTGAAGCGTCCTTTCGATTGGGGAAGCTCTCCACAGTGCTCAGGACCTCAAAAGGATCAAGAAAAGTGATCCGAGAAGGCAGATCGGGGTCGTCTTCTTCGTTGGCGGTGTACCGTCTTTAATGGAGTCAAAATGTTGGATTTTTGTTTTGGACGTTAAAGCTTCGTTTTCTTACTTCAAAAACAATCCTTAGGGTCCCGTGCACTCAAATATAACCTCCCTTGACCCAAGAACAAGCTTAAACACGTTTGAATTCGAGTCCGTATCCAAGCCGCACCTTTGAAGCTTCAAAAATGGCGAATCTCAAAACGACGACTTCCGCCCCTTATACCACGTTAAAAAGCTTCCTTAGGTCGTATATAAGTGATCTCAAACCCCCAATTTCAGCCAGATTGCGCTCCGCTTGAAGAAACAAAATTTTTCGGTATCGTATACGCCGTATACGTGCTCTCTCTCTCGTTGGTTCTCTTTGTTTTTGGTGTACGAAAATAGAGCTCAAAACCTAATTTCTATCGTGTTTAAACCCAAGCAAAAGATCATTTTGAACCGAAGTGGAACGATTCCCATTCAACAAAAATCTCGATTTGTTACGGGACACGGTTATACATAATTTCCTATATGTATATATGCATACCAACAACGTAATAATAATGATAATAATAATAACAATAACGTTAATAATAATAATAATAATAATAATAATATTTATAATAATATAATAATATACCCATATAATAATATCCAGATATATATTTATTAGGCATTATGCACATGCCAATAATATCAAATATTATATCATCATAAAAATAATCCCATACATATTTAAATCCATAAATATGTAAAATAAAAAAAATACTCTCACCTAAATAAAATTACAAAAATACACTTTTGGAGTTAGCGGATATTACAGTTTCCAACCAAAAGCATGCCTTTGACGTAGAGGCTGATTTGAAAAAACTTGAAAAAGGGAAGGAAAGCCTTAATTCTCACAAAGTAGTTGTTTTTAATGCTATGAAATTGAAAGTTCAACTCCTCGATTCCATTCTTCCTTTGGATTATTTAGCTGGCATTACAAGATCCAAACTAGTTTCTGAGTACCTCACTAGGCAAGCTCGCTTTTTTCATGGTCTAGAGAAAGGTGATTGGAAGTTGTTCAATCATGGAAATGTCTCTGAACTCATGGACAGGAGCAAGAGCCTAATGTACATGGTTAGTTTATTCCTTTGGTGAATGATTATATATATGTGAGAAATACTAACTTCACCAATCTCCTCATAATCCATGCTTCTTTGATGGTTTGCAAGAGTTTCTCTTTGCACACTCAACACTCGTCTTGCATAAATAAGCTTATGCAAGATCATGAAGAATAGAAGAATGTCCTTGCGGTTGGATGAGATTCTGCTTTGGAAAATATTTCCCTTTGCGAAAAGAAATTTTTTAACTTAAAATCCTTCAAAGACTAAGAAATTCTTGATCTTGAAGAAAAAAGAACCAAAATTTTAGAACTGGAGGAAGCTTTAAAGGCAAAGGATGAAGAAAAGAAGAAAGCCCTCCATGATCATGTTAAAGAGACGCACAGAAAGGTAAAAGAGATTGCCTAGTTGTCTCTTTTCCAGAGTTTAGCAAAAGAACAAAACCATGAACACATCATTCTTAGTGCCACATGTCTAGGAGAGCATTAAAATTTTCAAGGAGATGGAAGTAGAATAGGAGGCCAAGCAAGCTAAAAAACTTGCCTAAGAGATAGAAGCCAAGGGTAATGGTGAACGAGAACTCATTATCTCTAAGTCTCCTCAAAAGGAGAGTTAGTTTTTATTTTATTTTGTCAGTTTAAGAAATTGGTCTTCGATCCAGGACAGTTTACTTGGTCATTTTAACTATTTTTTTATTGTGTAATGAATTGCACTTCGTTGGACGACCAACTGGTTTATTTATATATGAATATTTTAACTTATATGCATATCTTTTTCCCTTATATATGTTGGTTAAAATATTATTCGCACTTTACTTGTGAAAAACTTGGGTGAGTTATTCCTATTTTAAAGCAACTCATGATTTAATCACTTTTACAGAGAACTCTGTTTCTTTTGAATGATTTAAATTTTAACATCCTTCATAGGGAATCTCAATTCCTATTACTTGTTATTTCTCAAGTAACAAAATAAACTTGAACATCTTATACAACCATTTTAAGTTGCTTAGATGTCTTTGTTTAAAATATGCAAGCAATTAGTCTTTTTGTTCACATTTTAGCTTTTGTATTATTTTCAAGATTGATTCTTGGCAATCTCGTTGTGATATCCACTACTTACTATTTTTTGTTTAAAGATAAAGTACATACATCAATATATGAACCGTTCTGGACCGATTTTACTAATGCCACTTTATCAATTTTTCAAAAAAATATTTTATTTCTATTTTAATATTAACATTTTGACCCTTAGCCCAATTCATAATGTGATTAGACAAAGTTGGTTAATTATTAATAGTATGCCCCTAAGTAATTTTAAAGTAAAAAATTTATGATCACTTGAGAACTAAAAGATGTAAATTCCATTGATATGAAATATGTTACAGAATCTTGTAGTTTAAAAATTACACAAAAGAAAGTTAATCACTGGTAATAAGGTCGAAAATGCTCATTTTTTCAAGTGTTCTTTACTAGCAAGCCATTTGGCCAAGCCAATTTATCCACCCCTGGTCCTATCATAGCTACTATTACATAAGGACCTTCCTAATTTGGATTAAACACTCCAACTTTAGGGTCTTGTGTATTGCTTTGTAACACTAAATCACTGACATATGTTGCATTGCATATTTGAGACTCTAAACAAGTTTCTTCGAGCAGGTCCAAGGATTCCCTTTTAATTCTTGGTTTTTATCCTGATCGTAGAATTCATGTCTATGAGTTGTTATATTCATTTCCACCAGTAGCATTTCCTCTTAGCAAAATGCTAGCATTGTCTTTTTAGTTATTCGATGGGACCAAAGCACTTATGGTAACTCATCTATCAATTTTCCTTTTCTCGCATTGAGCTTCTTTTGATAGTGTCTTTAAGAGTTTCGTTAACTGCCTCTACCTGGCCATTAGCCTGCGACCAAGACACATATGAGAAACTTTTTATGATCTTGTTCCTCTCGTAAAACTCTACGAATAGATCACTGTCGAATTGAGTTCCATTATCGGACACTATCTTAATGGGTATTTTGAACTGACAAATGGTGTATTTTATCACAAAGTCTAAGACTTTTTTCAAAGTGATAGAGACTAAAGTTATAGATTATGTCCATTTTGTAAAGAAATCGACCTACTATATATTTTTCTCCTCCTCGACCTATTAGTAATGAACCAATCAAATATATTCCCCAAATGGCAAAAGGATAAGGCGAGGTTATCATTCAAAGCTCTGTTGGAGGTATTTGAGGAATATGTGAGAATCGCTAGCATTTTCCACACTTCTTCATGAACTCATGAGTTTCTTTATTAATGAATGACCAATAATATCCTTGTCAAATTATTTTATTGGATAAACTTTGCCTTCCAGCATGATCCTCACAGAAATATTCATGTATTTCTTTAATGATGCTTTGGGTTTCTTCTGGTGTTATACCCGAAATTCGGTTGCCATCTCAGTTGAGGACACGTATCAAGATAAAGAGAATATGGATTGATGGAATCACTTTTTATGGAAAAACTCAGTAATTTCGTAAGTATAAGAGTATATTTGTGACCTGGTGACTGTAAGGTCTTAGGCGAGGAATCAATATACAATCTGGCGCTTAGTATATTAGAGACAAACCATATATCACTGAATGTGAATAGCGAGGCATCAAGGACAGTACACATAGGAAGAAGAAAGCGACAATTATCAATTGCAAAAGCCCTTAGTGTATAATGTACAAACTAAGTGTAACAATCGGATCAGCTCGAGATCAAGTAAGCGAGGTGCCCGTCTCGCTATGGGAAAACTTCCTATAACTTCATCCAGTCCCGTCAGCGAGGCTTACAACCCTGGCGAGCCATAAGCTATCATTCAAATGAGCTTCAAAAAACTCTTTGTAAATAGGAACCGCGATCGTCACAAGACATGCATCGTCGACCTCAGAAGGAAAAATGGCCCCAGCTCGCTGTTGAGACCACCGTAACCAAGCTTCTGTCGAGACATCTCTATATATAATAATTAAAAACATGTTTAAAAAATGATCATTTTGACCTAGTAAAAGCGAGAAAATCACAGCTATATGATTTTCAAATCATAACCGCATTTACACTACATGATATGTAATCAAACCCCGTGATTTTAGGGGATGATCGTTGTAAACATATTACAGTCAACTTTGTAATTAACTGCTCATTATGTAATTATAAATAGTGGCAAACAAGATCAAAAAAGGAGACGAAAAAACTCATACAAAAGGGCCCTAGGAAAATAATCAGAAATATGAATAAGATTGACTCGTGGACTATGCAGAATTTTAACTGCAAAACCACGTAAAAGACAATGTGTTCATACTTCTACTTGTATATCTGTTTTTTTTTTTTTTTGTGAAATCGTTACTGTGAGGCTCAAATTTGGTTAACAAAAATCTGCGTTAACAGTTTGGTGCTTTCATTGAGAGCCTCTATGAAAACGCTCAGAGAAACCCTCCCTTCTTTTGAAGAAGAACCACCTCCTTCATGGCTGAGAATCCAGAAAATGTTCATACCCCACATGAGGAAACTAATCATCGTTCTGGGAAAGAGCCCATGAGCTCCAAAAGGTCTACGAACCCGCGATCTAGATGGACCACCCATTCCAGGAGGACTCAACCTAAGGGTGGCCCCAGCACACGGACCACACGTTGCCAGAGGACCAAACCCGACGTTGGTCCGAGTGCGCAGACAACACGCTTGAGGAGAAATTAGCGTGGAAGTGGCCTGAACCCTAGGGCGAGGGCTGAAGAACTCAATCGTGGAGGTGCCCAGTCAATGGGAAAGGGTACTTATGAAATAGAAAACTGCTGCCTGAGATGCTGTCTAGAATAGGCGTAGCATCGGAACACTGAATTAGAGTGTCATGCAGCCTCGACCAGGGTGTCATAGGGGACAAATGCTCAAAATCAACTTGAACCATGAGTGAGAAGACCACGAGGCAGGCCTCATGGCTCACGAACCAGGAGATAGGAAAATGCCCGGGAAGAACAGCCCAGGAAAAATGAGATACTCCCTGAAAATTAGAACAAACAGCCTGATGGGAGGCAACCGGAAACTAATGAACGAGAAATTCCTCATGACAATGAGGAGGATCTTAGGATTCAATTGGGATAACACAGGTCACATGCGAGAAATCACCAGCGTTCTTCGCAAATCCATAGAGCGAGGACTTGTACAGACCTTAATGGGGGAAATACGACAAACCACACTCATGGGGAAAGAACCAGAGTGTGAAGAAGCAAGTGTGACCTCGAGGCAGTCAAGAACCCACAATCAATCATCTTGAAAAGGAGAAAGTACTCAACGAGCTAATGATCAAGAAAGTATGGGAACCAGTAAATCTGCGAGTCACTCAAAGACAAAGTCTATGAGTAGGATGTGATCTGTGAGTAAGACGAGGTCTGCCAGCAATTACTCCCAACCGGATCTGCGAGAGCACTTGAATCGGAAGAAAACTAACCTTCGCCAACAGCTTGGTCCAAAGCAAAGGATCCCATCCAATTGCGGATAAACGAGCTGGAGGACAAGTTTAGGAGATACCAAGTGGAGGAATTAGGGAGACAATTTGGATATGACTCAAACTAAGAGCTTGAGCCGTGTCATCCAGATATAATGAATACCTCTTTTGTTGGAATTATTTTACTGGGATCTAGATTTACTAACAAGTATGTTTCATTAACATCCTAATATGAATTCTACAACAATGAAATAAACACATAAGGGTTTAAGAAATCCTTACATTGGGTGCAGCGGAATATAATGACTCCTTTTGTTCAGATCTCTAGCCCTTGATTCCTTCCGGTAGCAGAGCATTATCAAGATCTAAACCTGGATCTCTTTCTCTCCTTCCTTGAGCCTGATTCTCCTTATTGTCGATTGGATTCTTCACAATCTTCCACACTATGATTGAGATACCACTTGATGTGTGTGGGCACTCACTCATTCACTCAAGATTCGAAAATTGAAGAAGAAAAGAGAAGGGAGAAGATCGCGGCTAGGGAAGAAGGCTTAGAATTTTCTCTAAAGGAATGAGATATCATCTTTTTCCTGAAGCCATCACTACCTATTTATAGGTAACCACCTAGATTTAGATTAGAATTAATTAGCATTAAAATAATAGAATAATAAATGGTAAATTCCTTAGTGTGGCCGGCCATAGGATGTTATTGGGCCCCACTTTGCAATTTTGCCATTTTGTCATTTTTCATCCCATTTTCTTAAAAACGCCAATTTTCCAATTTAACCACTTAAATGCCAATTCCAATTATTTAATAACTAAAAATTAATTACTAAATAATATTGTCATTTAATATATTTATTAATTAGACATCTAAAGTCTCTTAATCAATAAATAAAACCTAGAAAATCTTTTCTTCACAATTTTGCCCTTGCTTAGTGAAAATTCATAAACTAGACATAGTCTAATTTTAGAATTATAATTGATTAATTAAAATTAATTAATTGAGTCTTACAAGCAGTATGGTCTCAACTAGTATGGGGACCATGGGCCTATATAACCGAGCTTCTAATAAGCAGACCTAGAATTTACCTAGTAAATTCACTGACTTATTAATTCCTTGTTGCATCCACGCATAGAACTTGGAATCGCACTCTCAGTCATATAGAACGCTCTATATGTTCCACGATATAGATACGCTATAAATTATCCATTTTTATAATCCAAATAATTAATGATCCTCTATAGATGATCTACATTGCATAGGGATAAAATTACCGTTACACCCTTTCAGTGTATTTTATCCTTAAAACACTTGCTACCTATAAATGATAATTTAGTGAAATAATATAATCACTAAAATGAGATCTCAATCATTTATCTCTATTTAGCAAGCTCGAAGGAAATCATCGTTTCACTTTTAAATACCTATAGAAGCTATAGATTCCATATCTATGTTTAGCGCTCCCACTCAATTGTACTACCGTGTTCCCAAAATGTACGTATCACCCTGACTAAAAAGTAGGCTTAACTAATAAATCAAAGAACACGAATAACACTCTTGAGATCAAACCTAATCATGTCAGGATTAAGATCATTTGATCTAGGATCAACTAAGTGATATTGAATTGAATAGATAATACGGTGAATTTATAATATCTAATCAAAGTTCAATATCGGTCCCTTCCAATGTATACTCCATACATCCGATATTTGTAAACTTTACAAATGCCCTGGAAAGGACATAACACGTATCCAAGGTGTAAGTATACCTATCACTGATTATCAAGCCAGTCTAAATCTAGTGAACTGACAAATCAGGGAATTAAACTTTCAAACATATAATCAAGATTATATTCCACTGTGTTGACAACACTATAATCATTAACAAATACATATGTTCTGGACTTAATAGAATTTATAATCATGAAATAAATCATGTGAACCATGCAACATTAAATGTTATTTCTGATCTTTATTGATTAGTAAATCTGATTATATTAAAATCGGTTTTATTTAGGGCACAAAACCCAAAAAACTCCCACTTGCACTAATATAAAACAAAAGGTGCATTTCAAATAATCTCAACACCTTGATATTCAAATCAAGTGTAGTATGTAGTATACTCTCCGTAATAGGATCTGACAGATTATATTCAATACAACCTTTCCTCCACCATTACATTTCCTTAATCACAAAATACTTGATATGGTGAAATTCCTCTCTATATGTCTACTCCTCTAGGGATACTGGATTTTTTACTTTTGGCAACTACTTTTGCATTAGTCAAGAAGTAACACTAGTAGTTGATAAATGTTGGAACAAAACCAAAAATGTATAGAACTTTCCTTAGACTGAATAAGTATATTTCCTGCAACTTTAACATTCAGGCTCTCTCTGGTAGACTTAGAGACTTCAGATAGGTTTTTACACTTCCTCCAAAATCACCAGTCCACCCCAAGAGTAATCACCATCTCATCAGCAGACTTTCTAGCACTAAGGCAAGTCTAGAAATCTGATTTGGTGTAGTCTAAGAGTATTAAATACACCCTTATCGACTAACATATAGTTCCCCTTCTTAATCTTAAGATTCACTTGATTGTCTTCCAATGTTCCTTTCCTGGATTAATCTGATACCTACTCATGAATCCCACTCAACAGCAGGTGTCTGGTCAAATGCATAGAAAAGCATATATGAGACCTCTCACAGTCGATTCAAGGAATTCTTTCATGGCTTTATCTTTTCTGGAATAGTTGAGACTTTTACTTAGATAAATAAAATCTATGTCTAGAAGTCGAGAAGCTTCTATAGATTGCCATTACAAAAATGCTCCAGCATCTTACTAAAGTAAGTTGCTTGCACTAGAGTAAGTAATTAACCAGGTATACCATAAGCCATAGGTTTAGATAAACTCAAACCTATAATACTAGGAACAGGAAGTTTTGTTAAGTCCATTGAATAGACTTACTAACGAAATTTCCTTTCTTGTCCTTGTAATAGAAAACTTTTGGTTATTCCACATGAATGGTTTTAACCATAGTTCTCTTGACTTTTCTTCTTAGTTTCTTATTTAGACAATCCATTACTTGTTTAAACTAACAATGGATTTTAGTCACCGGTGTCTTCCAGGTCATAACAGGGTAAGTTCCTTCAAATCCTCCCACTACGACAAAGTACCGTGACTATTGTCTAAGACGACTAAATGGTATTAACCTCTTCAGTTGTGTCAAAAACAACAGAGATAGTGGGATCATCTTATACATAATAAGATGATAGAACACTTTTGGAATCAAGAAAAAAAAATTATCTCCTCTATTTGTGTAATAACCAAAATATTTAGTTATTATTTTCTATTACGTTAGTCTAGATGACTCGATGTGGAAATAGTGATTGCATAAAATATGTTATTAAAAAAATAGTATTCTTTAAAGTTATAAGAATAATTATGTCATTTTTCTAATTTAGACTTAGCTAATTGATTATGGGCTTAAAGATTTAGTCCATTATGTATTTAGGACTTGTAGAATTAAGAAGTGATTATCATTAGTATTATATTATGATTATTTAGTTAATTGTTAAATAAGTGATATATATACCATTATGAAGTTATGACGTACAGTAAGTAATTTAGGAATAATGTTGTTTCATGTATGAAAATAGTATTAAGGTATAAACTTAGTTAGGGGATTATGGAATTTGGGGACGTATGCCTGAATTATGTATAGTATGATAGAATTTTATGGTTACATTAATTAGTAGGCTTTAATAAATACAATAGATCAATTATTCCTTTTAAGCTTGGAATTTAAATAACAAATTGTAGTATCTTGTGGAGCACATTTAGCGTATAAGAATGTAGTTCAAGGACCAAGCTAATGAGTAGCACATGCATAGCACATTTTTCTCAACATTTTGAGTTAATCTCTTCTAATTTGACTAAGTCTCAACTGAAATAGCATCAAGAACGAGTATCGATGATTATTTGTCACCTTATGATCTATCCATTAAATATTAGTTAACAAATATAATTTAAAATTTGAAATAGTATAGAATATACGGTTATTAAGGAGTATGATGGTGGAGGATAGCTTTAGGTGGTTACTTTCTAAGCCTATATATAGAGCTTTAGGTATTCATTCTTCACTCATCACTTAAGCTATCACAAATCAAAGATTACTCTCTCTTTCTCATCTCTTGCTACTACTCCCTATTTTGTCTTTTATGCCATAATATTCATTGCTTATTACCTCACGCCACCATCAATACCATCATCCTTCATCATTTTCTCTATCATCTTTTTTACAATTTCTTTTTCTATCATTAAACCATCATCTCAACACTAATCGCAACCGATTATTTTATCTCCATCATTCTTGTCATACTCATATATCACCACCACCAACCTCTTACTATTTATATACACCACTATTATTTACTTAAATATATCAATATCATCAGCACCATTATTTCTCTGCCAAATTTCCTTTTAAATCTAAGGTATCATTCTATAATTTTAAGTTTGTAGATTCAAGATTAAGGTTTCGTATATATATATATATATACCATTGTGATATGTTCTAATATTAATAAATATGAAATTAAGGTTTCATAAGAAAATTATTGTTTCTCAAGGATCACTCTAATTGCAATCAAGGCTAGGAATCCACAATAGAGGTACGGAAATTAAGTAGAAAAATATAAGTTTTTTGTATGTAATAATATTCATAGGAAGAGCGGGAATAGTAAAAGAGAAGTTAACTAGGGTCTTCTGCCTGACTCTTTATTGTTTGTTATTTAATGTACTGTATAATATATATTTAAATAATATGTTTATAAGATTCATGTTATTTATGTATGTTTACAGTATTAGAGCATGGCCATTGCTAAAGGTATATAATTAAATAATTTGTTTATAAGATTCATGTTATTTAAGTATGTATGTAAATAGTGTGTTTATAAGATTCTTTAAGTAACCATATAAAAAAATGTGTGTTTTATTATTTTATGTGATTCTTTATTTTATCTTTGAATAAATAGAAATTATTTGTGAACAAGTTATGTAAGTATGGGCATTTTTTTTTAAAATAGTGATATCTTATATAAGTTTATCTTCTTTTAGAGATTCTTAGAAACAAACAAGGAACATTAGGAAATAATGTCTCCAAGAAGATCAGTTGGAATCAACGGCAATCGAAACATCCACATGGATGCAGCTCCAGCACCCGCAAGGGGCGGAGGCCGAGGTGATGGTCGACACGGAGGCTGACGTGGAGGCCAAAGCGGTAGGGGAGGTAGACAAGGAGCATCGGTAGCACCGGTAGATGAAGTAGCACTCGAACAATAACAAGCACCTCCCAATGCTCAAGCTGAGTTACTCCGAGAAAATGCTCGTATACGTGAGGAGCTAACTCAAGAAATTGCAAGGCTACGAGCTCAAAATGAGGAGTTACGCCGAAATCAAAATCCACCCGTTAGAAACCTAGCTCTTCAACCAGCTGCATTGAATCCAGAACCAATATAACGTTTTGAACATGTGTACGAGCGATTCAGGAAACAACAACCACCAATATTCAATGGGAGCTCAGACTAACTTGAAGCTGAGGAATGGTTGCGCTCAGTGGAGTCCATATTGGAATATATGGACCTCAATGATAGGGAAAGAGTATCCTGTGCTGTCAGCCTACTTAAAAAGGATGCACGGATCTCGTGGGAAGTAGTAAGACAGAGTCGCAACATAACAACTATGACCTGGTTGGACTTTGTTGATGTGTTCAACTGGAAGTACTACAGTGCTGCCATACTGGCTGCAAAAGAAGATGAGTTTATGAATCTGAGGCAGAACAATTGCACTGTCACGGAGTATGCTAGGCAATTTGACCGTATGGCAATTATTGCACAAGAGATCGTACCAACCGAGTCCCTTTGGGTCAAAAGGTTCTTCAAGGGGATGAACCCCATGATTAAAAAAGATGTGAAAATCATGGTGGGGACCAACATAGTTTATGCTAAGGTGTTAGAAAAAGCTCTTGAAGCTGAGTTGCTCGAAAATGATATAAAGAAGGAGAATGCTGCTAAGTGGGAAGCCCGAAGAAACAATGGAGGAAATCAAGAGAATAAGAGAAAACACGAGGGAAATCACAGTATTGGTCGTGATAAAAAGGGGAAAGCAGTGGTCCAAAATAACAACAATGGGGTAAAAAGGTCCTATGTAGAATTCCCAATTTGCCCCACATGCAATAGGAAACATCTTGGGGAGTGTAAGATGAAGTCAGGGGTGTGCTACAATTGCGGGAAGCCAAGCCATTTGAAGAAAAATTGCCCAAAGGGACAAAAGAAGGAGAACCAAGCCGCTCCTGCTCGAGTGTTTGCTCTCACCAGAGGAGAAGCGGCCACAAGCAACACTGTTATCTCAGGTCAAGTTTCTATTTACGGATTGCCTTGTAATGTTCTCTTTGATTCTGGAGCTACTCATTCTTATATAGCTACTAGGATAATTGATAGTATAGATAAGCCATGTGACCTACTTAGATGTGGTATTGTGACGGAATTACCCTCGGGAGAAACCATGCTATCAATAAGAAGAATGTGAGATGTACCTATCATAATCGAAAGCAAAGAACTCATGGGCGACCTAATAGAGCTTGAAATGAAGGAATATTATGTTATACTTGGGATGGATTGGCTATCTAGTCACGGTGCGACAATCAATTGCCGAAAGAAACTAGTCGTTTTTGAAACAAAGGCTGGGGATCGATTTATTTTCAAGGGCGACAAGCTGGCCCTTAGGACTCCATTAATCTCTTCCCTAAAAGCTAGTCAGCTAATGAAGGCGGGGTGTCTGGCATTCTTGGTCAGCGTAGTAGATGGAGTAATAGAGACACAACTAAATGTGGAGAATGTGCACATAGTCTGTGAATTTTGAGAGGTCTTTCCGGAAGATCTACCAAGACTACCTCCAGATAGAGAGGTGGAGTTCGTCATTGAATTAGCCCCAGGGACTAATCCAATTTCAAAGGCTCCATACAAAATGGCACGTAATGAGTTAAAAGAGCTTAAAATACAACCGTGAGCTCAACAAGGTGCCCATCAAGAATAAGTACCCTCTGCCAAGGATTGACGATCTCTTTGATCAATTGCAAGGCTCGACTATGTTCTCAAAGATAGATCTAAGATCTGGGTATCACCAGCTAAAAGGTCCAGAAGGAAGACATACCCAAGACAGCATTCACATTATATAATTATGATTGTTATGTTATTTAAATAATGTATAGTAGTTTGGTATTATTTAAATTAGGTAGATTATAATTTATGTGACATGGTTTGACCGAGAAGATAATGGTTAAAGTTGACTGTTGGGTCTGTATGGTAGATAGGGGGCCATTTAGTAGTGGGTACGATTTTACTGAACCCAGCCCTCCGCCATTTAGTCCAATAGCTCGAGTTTATTTGCCAAAGTCGAACTCGGGCGTAATCATTATTATGTGATTTAGCTTAGAACCTAGTTATTAGTGACTAGTGATATAATTAAGTTTATGTTTTGCTATCTATCTAAATATGTGCATGGGCATTTTAGTTAGGATTTACTTTTATTTATGTGACTACCTGACACACATTTCCTTACTGAGTTTAGTAGCTCACCCTTATCAAATTACCATGTGCAGACCAAGGTAACTGAAAGTCTAGAATTAATGCCGGTGGCGAGTGGAACTTTGGACGCTTGTGTGTGTGAACTCGCTGAGGGCCATATAACTGCGGACGGTCTAGGGCGCTCTGTTTATTTATTTACGCTATTAAGTTTATGTCGCAATTATTTTAGTTATTATTTATTATGTCTTTTGTACGAAAACTGGCCAGTTGTGAACATTTTCAAGTATTAAATAAAAATGCGACATTATGATTTTTTCGCGTTTAACGCTTGTAAACAAAATTAATATTTTTATAAAAGTACGGGCGTTACAGTTTGGTATCAGAGCCACATTTATATTGGTCCCGAACGTTCTCACGAGTTACACACATCAGCCAAAAAGTTTCCGCTTGCCACCAAGTAAGTCCATTATATATGCTTGCATTTTATGTGTATTTTTTTCTGTAATTTCTAAATTTGCATTTTACTTAAAAAAAAAAAACAAACAAACAAAACCTTAGTACCAATATCCAAGTTTAGGTAGTACCCATATGAAATGTTTTTTTTAATACATATAAATATATTTCAAGTTAGTTTAAAATAAAATTTTTGGGTGAAATTTTAGAACATGGTGTTAGATAGCACCATATGACTCTTTGAAAAAAATCATAGAAATTTTTCTTTAAGTAACCGTATAAAAAAAATGTGTGTTTTATTATTTTATGTGATTTATTTTATCTTTGAATAAATAGAAATTATTTGTGAACTAGTTATGTAAGTATGGGCATTTTTTTTTTAAAATAGTGATATCTTATATAAGTTTATCTTCTTTAAGAGATTCTTAAAAACAAACAAGAACCATTAGGAAATAATGTCTCCAAGAAGATCAGTTGGAATCAACGGCAATAGAAACATCCACGTGGATGCAGCTCCAGCACCCGCAAGGGGCGGAGGCCAAGGTGATGGTCGACGCGGAGGCCGACGTGGAGGCCAAAGCGGTAGGGGAGGTAGACAAGGAGCATCGGTAGCACCGGTAGATGAAGTAGCACTCGAACAATAACAAGCACCTCCCAATGCTCAAGCTGAGATATTCCAAGAAAACGCTCGTATACGTGAGGAGCTAACTCAAGAAATTGCAAGGCTACGAGCTCAAAATGAGGAGCTACGCCGAAATCAAAATCCACCCGTTAGAAACCTAGCTCTTCAACCAGCTGCATTGAATCCAGAACCAATACAACGTTTTGAACCTGTGTACGAGCGATTCAAGCAACAACAACCACCAATATTCAATGGGAGCTCGGACCCACTTGAAGCTGAGGAATGGTTGCGCTCAGTGGAGTCCATATTGGAATATATGGACGTCAATGATAGGAAAAGAGTATCCTGTGCTGCCAGCCTACTTAAAAAGGATGCTCGAATCTAGTTGGAAGTAGTAAGACAGAGTCACAACATAACAACTATGACCTGGTTGGACTTTGTTGATGTGTTCAACAGGAAGTACTACAGTGCTGCCATACTGGCTGCAAAGGAAGATGAGTTTATGAATCTGAGGCATAACAATCTCACCGTCACGGAGTATGCTAGGCAATTTGACCGTCTGGCAAAGTTTGCACAAGAGATCTTACCAACCGAGGCCCTTCGGGTCAAAAGGTTCTTCAAGGAGATGAACTCCATGATTAAAAAAGATGTGAAAATCATGGTGGAGACCAACACAGTTTATGGTAAGGTGTTAGAAAAAACTCTTGAAGCTAAGTTGCTCGAAAATGATATAAAGAAGGAGAATGCTGCTAAGTGGGAAGCCCGAAGAAACAATGGAGGAAATCAAGAGAATAAGAGAAAACACGAGGGAAATCACAGTAATGATCGTGATAAAAAGGGGAAAGTAGTGGTCCAAAATAACAACAATGGGGTAAAAAGGTCCTATGTAGAAATACCAATTCACCCCACATGCAATAGGAAACATCTTGGGGAGTGTAAGATGAAGTCAGGGGTGTGCTACAATTGCGGGCAGCCACGCCATTTGAAGAAAAATTGCCCAAAAGGAGAAAAGAAGGAGAACCAAGCCGCTCCTGCTCGAGTGTTTGCTCTCACCAGAGGAGAAGCGGCCACAAGCAACACTGTTATCTCAGGTCAGGTTTCTATTTACGGATTGCCTTGTAATGTTCTCTTTGATTCTGGAACTACTCATTCTTATATAGCTACTAGGATAATTGATAGTATAGATAAGCCATGTGACCTACTTAGATGTGGTATTGTGACTGAATTACCCTCGGGAGAAACCATTCTTTCAATAAGAAGAATGCGAGATGTACCTATCATAATCGAAAGCAAAGAACTCATGGGCGACTTAATAGAGCTGGAAATGAAGGAATATGATGTTATACTTGGGATGGATTGGCTATCTAGTCACGGCGCGACAATCAATTGCGAAAGAAACTAGTCATTTTTGAAAGAAAGGCTGGGGATCGGTTTATTTTCAAGGGCGACAAGCTGGCCCTTAGGACTCCATTAATCTCTTCCTTAAAAGCTAGTCAGCTAATGAAGGCGGGGTGTCTGGCATTCTTGGTCAGCGTAGTGGATCGAGCAATAGATACACAACTAAATTTGGAGAATGTGCACATAGTCTGTGAATTTCCAAAGGTCTTTCTAGAAGATCTAGCTGGACTACCTCCAGATAGAGAGGTGGAGTTTGTCATCTAATTAGCCCCAGGGACTAATCCAATTTCAAAGGCTCCATACAGAATGGCACCTAATGAGTGAAAATAGCTTAAAATACAACTACCGGAGCTCTTAGACAAAGGGTTCATTAGACCGAGTTACTCACCTTGGGGTGGACCGGTACTCTTCGTCAAGAAGAAAGATGGAAGTATGAGGATGTGCATGGACTACCGTGAGCTCAACAAGGTGACCATCAAGAATAAGTACCCTCTGCCAAGGATTGACGATCTATTTGATCAATTGCAAAGCTCGACTGTGTTCTCAAAGATAGATCTAAGATCTGGGTATCACCAGCTGAAGGTCTGGAAGGAAGACATACCCAAGATAGCATTCAGAACACGATATGGACACTATGAGTTTTTTGTAATGTCTTTCGGACTAACTAATGCCCCAGCAGCCTTCCTGGATATGATGAATAGGATGTTCAAGGAGTACCTAGATAAGTTTGTTGTAGTATTCATTGATGACATTCTTATCTACTCCAAAACTATGGAGGAACATGAGGAACACCTGAGGATGACTCTAAACCGACTTAAGGAGAACCAACTATATGCCAAATTCAAGAAATGTGAATTCTGGTTAGAGAAGGTGGCATTCCTTGGCCATATAGTTTCCAAAGATGGAGTCGAGGTGGATCCTACAAAGATCGAAGCGGTCAAGAGCTGGCCAACACCTAAGACTGCAAGTGAAGTAAGAAGCTTCTTGGGTCTAGCAGGTTACTATAGACGCTTTGTTGAAGGATTTTCCAAGATTGCAACTCCTCTAACCAACTTGACTCGAAAGACGCAAAAGTTTATCTGGTCAGAAAAGTGTGAGGGTAGCTTCCAAACACTTAAGGACAAACTAATAACAGCGCCTGTATTATGTGTTCCCAATAACAAGGATAATTTTGTGGTGTACTGTGATGCATCGAAACAAGGGCTGGGATACGTGTTGATGCAAAATGAAAAAGCAGTAGTGTATGCCTCAAGACAACTTAAGGAGTATGAACAAAGGTACCCAACACACGATCTGGAGTTGGCAGCAGTAGTTTTTGTGCTAAAAATATGGAGACACTATCTCTACGGGGAGAAATGTGAAATTTATACCGACCACAAGAGCCTGAAGTACTTCTTTACGCAGAAGGAACTCAACATGAGGCAGAGGCAGTGGCTAGAGCTTGTTAAGGACTATGATTGTGAAATCTACTACCATCCGGGGAAGGCCAACATAGTAGCAAACGCGCTAAGTAGACGCAGTTATGCCAGCTTGGCAATACTGGCACAAATGGAGAAGCCCCTACAACAGGAACTCCAAAGAAGTGGTATAGAGATCATTACACAAAAACTAGCTAACCTAACCATTGTCTCAACGCTGCTACAGGAACTTAAAGATGCACAGATTTTTGATGAGTTCTTACAGAAGAAAAGAGCAGGCTTGCCAGAGACGGATGCAGAAGATTTCTTTAAAGGTACAGACAACATGCTGAGATATAAGGGAAGAGTGTGTGTAGCCAACGACATAGAGCTTAAAAGAAAGATCATGATGGAAGCACACACTACACCATACTCAATGCATCCAGGGTCAACCAAAATGTACAATGACTTAAAAACCTTGTATTGGTGGCCAGGGATGAAGAAGGATGTAGCTGAATTTGTAGCTAGATGCCTCACATGTCAACAAGCTAAGGCTGAACATCAGAGACCAGCAGGGATGTTGCAACCCCTGGAAATTGCTGAATGGAAGTGGGAAGATATAGCCATGGATTTTGTGACAAGCTACCCCGAACAACCAAGAAACACGACTCGATTTGGGTAATTATAGATAGACTCACAAAGTGAGCACACTTTGTTCCAGTAAAGTCTACTTACAACGCAGAGCAGTAGGCTGACTTGTACATACAGGAGATATTGAGGTTGCATGGAGTTCCAAAGACGATAGTCTTTGATAAAGGTTCAGTATTCACCTCCAATTTCTGGGAGAGTCTACATAAGGCAATGGAGACGCGGTTGAAATTAAGTACAGCATTTCATCCCCAAACAGATGGACAATCTGAACGCACCATCCAAATACTTGAGGATATGCTTCGAGCGTGTGCACCAGACTTCACTGGCTCGTGGAGTAAGTATTTACCTCTAATGGAGTTCTCCTACAATAATAGCTATCAAGCCACAATCAAAATGGCACCATATGAGATGTTGTATGTGTTGGGTTTTATGCCCTAAATAAAACTCCACTTCAATGCAATCCATTTTATTCAACATCAATAAAGAAACAAAAGTATTTTTCATTCATTTGTGTATGTTTTGATTCATCTTATAATTTGCTTGTTGATTTGATTTATAAATTCATCTGAAACCCTTTTCACATACTTGATCCTGTTTATTATGTTGTCAACACATTGGAAAGTAAACATGACTACGTGAATAAAGATTCCTAGATTTATCAGAACACGGGGTTTTACTGATATGACAACTACAACAGAGTTTACTTGCATTCTGAGAAGTGCTATGTTCTTTCCAAAGCATTGGTTAAAGTAAAGCTCAGGTTGGGTGCATGGAGTATGCATCGGAAGGGACCGATATTGAACTTTGACTTAGATTTAATTAAACTTACCGTAATATCTATTCAAGCCAATATCGCCTAGTTGATCCTAGATCAAATGATCTTAATCCTGATATGATTAGGATCAATCTCAAGAGTGTTATTCGTGTTCTTTGATTTGTTAGTTAAGCCTACTTTTGGGTCAGGGTGAAACGTACATTTTGGGAAAACGGTAGTGTAATTGAGTGGGAGCGCTAACATAAATATGGAATCTATAGCTTCTATCTGGCGAATAGAAAGTAAAGGATGATTTCCTTCGAGCTTGACCAAACGAAAATAAATGGTGGAGTACTCATTTCACATAGCTGAAATATCATTTATACGGGGTTAAGTGTTTTAAGGATAAAATACATTGTAGGGTGTTACGGTAATCTAATCCCTTTACAGTGTAGATCATTCATATAGAGGATCCTTGATCAAATTAGGATTATAACAATGGATAACTAATGACGTCTCTATATGATGGAACATATAGAGCGTTCTATATACTGAGAGTGCAATTCTAAGTTCTATGCGCGGATTCAACGAAGAATTAATAAGTCATTGAATTTAGGTTATAAATTCTTGATCTGCTTATTGGAAGCTCGATTATATAGACCCATGGTCCCCCCACTAGTTGAGACAATATTACTTGTAAGACTCAATTAATTGGTTTTGATTAATCAATTATAATTCTCAAATTAGACTATGTTTATTTGTGAATTTTTCACTAAGGGCGAAATTGTAAAGAAAGAGTTTTTAGGACATATTTGTTAATTAAGATACTTTGTATGGTTCAATTAATAAATATGATAAATGAAAATATTATTTAATAATTATTTATAGTTATTAAATAGTTAGAATTGGCATTTAAATGGTTGAATTTGAAAATTGGCATTTTTGAGAAAGTAAGATGCAGAATTGATAAAACTGCAAAATTTGCAAAAGTGAGGCCCAAATCCATAAAGCCTTTTTACCGGCCCCTTTTATAGGAAATATCATCTGATATTTTCATTATTTTAATGCCAAATAATTCAAGCCTAACCCTATGTGGTATGCTATAAATAGATAGTGAAGGCTTCAGCAAATATACACTTTATCATCTTGTTTCCTTCAGAGAAAAACCTGAGCCTTCTCTCTCTAAACCTAGCCGCCACCTTCACCCTCTTCTTCTTCCTTGAATAATTTTGAACCTCTTAGTGATAGAGTAGTGCCCACACACAGCAAGTGATACCTCAATCATAGTGAGGAAGATCGTGAAGAAAGACATTCAACAAGAAGGAGATTCAACACTAAAGAAAGGAGAGAAAGAGATCCAGGTTCAGATCTTGATAATACTCTGCGACAAAAAGGATACAAGGGTTAGAGATCTGAATTGAAGGAGACATTTTATTCCTCTGCACCCAATGTAAGGTTTCTCATACCTTATATGTGTTTAATTTTATAATAATTTTAGAAGTTCATATTTAGGGTGTTAATCAACATACTTGTGAGTAGATCGAAGATCCTGGTAAAATAATTTCCAACAGTATGGACGAAAATGTAGATCACCCCTTCATTGGGATGAAGTTGGAGAAAGACGTGTTGGAAATATTTTACCAGGACCTAGATTTACTACCAAGTATGTTTCATTAACATCCTAATATGAATTCTAAAACAATGAAATAAACACATAAGAGTTTAAGAAAACCTTACATTGGGTGCAGCAGAATATAATGAGTCCTTCCATTCAGATCTCTAGCCCTTGATTCATTTCTGTAGCAGAGCATTATCAAGATCTGAATCTGGATCTCTTTCTCTCCTTCCTTTGATGTTGATTCTCCTTCTTGTTGTTTGGATTCTCCTACAGTCTTACACACTATGATTGAGATACCACTTGATGTGTATGGGCACTACTCTATCACTCAAGGATTTCGAAATTCAAAGAGAAGAAAAGAGAGAGAAAAGTGGCGGCTCAAGAATTCTCTCTGAAAAGAATGAGATGCAATTGTGTGTTGTTTCCTGAAGCCATTACTTTCTATTTATAGAATGCCCTCTAGGTTTAGGTTAGAATTGTGTGTCATTAAAATAATGGAAAATAAAATGGTAAAAGCCTATGGATAGTGGACTTAAAACGATTTGTTTGTTGTTTGGATGGTATCATGTTGTTTTGTGTGTTGTATGATGATTGATTGATGTTTGTGAATTTTCGTAAAAAATAATTGAAAATCTATTTCTGAAATTATTTTTATTGGGTAGTTTGGGAAAAATTCAGCAATTTACTTTTTTACAAAAGTCAATTTCGATTTTATTTGAATTAGTTATGATTTTTTGAAAATCGAAAAAATATTGGGATGGTGCAACTGTCACACGCGTGCGCATGAGGGGCTTGCCTCGGACAGCACGCGCACGGACACGAATTCGTGTCTGAAACTGAGGCCTGCACGCGCAGAGAGGCTGCATGCAGCCTCCTGCGCCGAGGTTTCTCGGTCAGGTACTCCCCTGCACGCCCATGGACAGTATGCATTGTACAGCTCGCAAATTTTTTCGTTTTCTTCGATTTTTCATGCTATTTAATGGAATTAACTTCCGATTTTTTGTGTAGTTTTGTATTTTGATTCTTACTTTTCAATTTTCAAATCTAATATCAAAAATAAATTAATTTGAATTTTTTTAAATTAATTTTAGATATTACTGTGATTTGAATTTGAAAACAAGTAAAAATCTATCTTTTTGCTTGATTTTATATCTTATTTTTAAATTTGATTATTTTGTCTTATTTTTTAAATTTAAAGGTCAGATATTAAATATTTTTTAAATTAATTTTTTTTTAAAATTATTTGACCTTATTTAAAATAAGATTACTATAATCATGTAATTTTAAATAGAAGTAAGATATTTTGCTAATTTTTAAATTTTGTTATTTTTTATTTAGATTAAATTATAAAATCTGAAAAATATTTTTTTATTTTATATTTAATTTATAAAATAACTTTAAAAATTTAAAAGGTGGTTAGCAATTATTTTTAAAATGATATTTAGGTTAGTTGAAACCTATTTTTTTCAAAAATTGTAGGTTTAATTTAATTTTTTTTATTATTTTATTTTAATAAAAACCAAAATTTTTTTTATTATTTAATTATTTTCGAAAATTATTATTTAAAATTAAATAATTCCTACATCCAACTATCCAATTCATCTGGTTGCAGGAGTATGTGTTTTAGCTTGTATGTAAGTTTTATAAAACCTATTATTGCTTGATCTAAATTGCCATGGTTAACTTGTTGACAGATCCAATGATCTGATTTTAACCCATGGTTCAATTGTCAATAGGTCAAGTAAATAATTTGTAACAGGTAAATTTTACAATCTTCTTTCATCTGTGTATGACCTAGCAACATGATAGGGTCCATCCAAATGTGTGCCTGTGTGAGCCTATATGTTTAATTTTGTTATAGATGCATAAAGGTTGTTGTTGCTAAATAAAATATCATAGTTTTTGATAGATTTTATTTAGGCCCATTTAGTTTTTGGGCCTATTCAATTAATAACATTTGTTCATTTTATGGTTAAATTCCTCTCTTTCGGTCCTTGTGTGAGAGTTGGGGGCAAATAGAAGTGGGTACGACATACTGAACCCAGCTCCCCCTAACATGAACTACCCAAATTGTGAAGGCCCATTTGCCATATTTGGACAACTGTACTAGGTTAATTAAATTAGTTTAACCTAATAAAATTGATTAGCAACATAATTAATTTCATTTATTTTAAAATTAATTTAAGAAAAACATAGTTTAATGAATTATATTCTAGGCTAAACTATTTGTATTTTCTTGTATTTAATTAAATATAGAATTATAACCAACTAGATTCTTTCTGAAGCTTAATTTAAATTTTTCATTAAATATTCCTATTTAAGTTGAAAATTAGTTATCTCTAACTAATCAACTTAAATCTGAATATCTTTTGAATTTTAAATTTCAAAATTAAGTTGAGGAATTTTAGGAATTGGTTATTAAGATTCTTTAGATATTTTTTAAGTTGATATTTTTTCAAATATTAACTTAAAATGGAATATTTTCAAATTAAGTGGCTACAACTTAATTTTATACTTAATTAAATCTAATTTGAAAAATATTTAAGGTGGATATTTTAGATTCTTCTAAACAACTTAAACAAGATATTTTCAAATTTGTTCCATTCTTTTCGAATTTAAATAATAATTGAAATTTAATTATAGTTGGATTTTTTTTATTTAAACCAACTTTAATTTGTAATTTTTCATTATTATAATACGAAATAAATGATTAAATAAAATACATATTTTAAAATAATGAGCTTTAATCAAGAGACATTCGATCTCCATTGTTGGTTTTACATAGCTTTTGTTTTAGTGAGTAATCCTCCCTAATGGAGGAACGTTCATTAGCAAGTTAGCACCGTTTAATCTCGAAAGATAAGTAGCTTTGTAAGTGTTTTATATGGTATGGATCACCCTAATGGTGGCGACTGTATTTGACTTACAAAATATGAAACAATGGTGGAAGCTCATAAGATAGAATTGCCTTGACTCTTGCCTAAACGGGACAACGCTGAATTCCAATCTTGATCGAATAAAAGGTTGCTAGAATGATTATCATTTTAGATGAATTGACAACTCTATTCAATGGATGATGCTTTGACTCTCGCCTAAACGGGACACTATATCAGTTTGTTGAAAACCTTGAAAAATAAACTATGTTAGATTTAGTATTTTTATAACATATGTGATTATTTGTTATTTTCTGAAATTGTGTATGAATTTATTTGAACCAAAACCTTTATTCTGTTTTATTGATGTATTGTAGTGCCAATATGAATAACCCTCATCCCAATCCACTCCTAGTTAATATCTTAGCAAATGAACTTGAAGATATGAATAAAACTCCTGGTCAGAATAATACTTCAAATGTGCTCATGATGAACATGAAATTCCAGAAAGCAGGTAAGCTGGGAATTGTTCACTCTGAAGAGCAAATAGTTCATAACTCCATAAATCCTACTATTTCAAGCTTAGTTGAAAAGATAAGAGAAAGTGATTCCACTTCCTCAAGTTATACTTCACAACAATATAAACCAGCAAGAACAACAATTCACAAACGAATAAGCAGTGATGCTTTAGTCTTTGAATCATGTGTTTTAGAGAATGATAAATCCATTTGGATTCTTGATTCTAGGTCTACAAACCATGTAAGTTGTTCATTACAATTGCTTGAGAAATGGAATTATTTGAAATCCTGAGAGTTGAAACTTAAGGTTGGTAATGGCGAAATGGTTTCGGTTAGACCTAGAGGAAAAGCCAAACTCAAGTTTCAAAACAAAATTTTGGAATTAGACAATGTCTTATACATTCCACATTTCAGTAGAAACTTGATTTCTGTTTCATGCTTACAATTGCAACAATACAAATTAGATTTTTCGAGTTCTGGTTCTACCATTTCTCGAAATGACATTCATATTTGTGTTGCATCCATGGAACAGGGGATTTATGTTCTTAGACCAGACGAACCATTTGCCCTACATAACGAACTTTTTAAAGTAGCTAAACCTAGAAACCACAAAAAGCAAAAGATCGATGATGATAATGAAACATATCTATGGCATTTACATTTGGGTCACATAGGCTATGACAGACTAAATAGGCTAACCAAAGACGGTCCATTGAAAAATATTGTCTTAGGTGAATTACCTGTTTGCGAGTCTTGCCTAGAAGGAAAGATGACCAAACGTTCTTTCTCTGCAAAGGGAGAGCGTGCTAAACAACCCCTAGGGTTAGTGTATTCAGATGTTTGCGGACCTTTGAATGTAAAAGCCCGAGGTGGTTATGAGTACTTTGTCACTTTCATTGACGATTACTCTAGATATGGACATATTTACCTTATGCATAAGAAATCTGAAACATTTGAAAAGTTTTAGGAATTTTACGCATTGGCTCAAAACCAATTGGGTAAAACGTTAAAGATCTTGCGAACTGATAGGGGTGGAGAATATATGGATATGCAGTTCAAAGATCATTTGATCGAACTAGGCATTGAATCCCAGTTAACTGCCCCTAGCACTCCACAGCAAAATGGAGTTGCAGAAAGACGGAATCGCACGCTTTTGGAAATAGTTAGGTCCATGCTTAGTTATTCAACTCTACCTACGTCCTTCTGGGGATATGCAATTCAGATGTCAACTGACATTTTAAATGTTGTTCCATCTAAATCAATCCCTAAAACACCTTTAGAACTATGGAATGGTCGTACACCTAGTTTACGCCATTATAGAATTTGGGGGTGCCCTGCTCATGTCTTAAGAAAGAAAGATGGCAAACTTGAAAAGCGAACTGAAGTTTGCATGTTTGTCGGGAATTCTAAAGAGACTAGGGGTGGACTATTTTATAGTCACAAGGATGATAAAGTGTTTGTTTCCACAAACACCACTTTCCTTGAAGATGACTATATTAACAATTTCAAACCACAAAGTAAAGTAGTATTGGAGGAAATGCTTTCAGATATAACTCCTTCCAATGTTCCGTCCTGTTCCACTCAAGTAGAGGATAATCCCACTCCCTCAGTCGAAACAACTGAGAAAACTACTACCAAAGTTCCTGTTCAGAAGATCACCGTTATTCGTCGTAGTGGGAGGGTTTTCACAAAACCAACTTGTTATGGCTTGGATGGTGAAATCAATAGGGTCGTTGGTGACGGTATTGATGACGACCCATTAACCTATAAACAGGCAATGGCTAGTCCGCAACGGAAACGATGGTCAGCCGGCATGGATTTAGAAATGGATTCCCTGAAAAAGAACAAAGTCTGGGAATATGTAGACGCACCTGATGACTATCATCCAATCGGATGTAAGTGGGTTTACAAGAAGAAAAGAGGCGCTGGAGGCGAAGTCGAAACTTTTAAAGCTAGACTTGTAGCCAAGGGTTATACCCAAAGAGAAGGTGTGGACTATGAGGAAACTTTTAGTCCTGTTGCCATGCTCAAATCCATCTGAATTCTTCTCTCCATAGCTGCTGCTTTCAATTATGAAATCTGGCAAATGGATGTCAAGACTGCCTTCCTTAATGGGGTACTTGAAGAAACCATCTATATGAAGCAACCAGAAGGCTATGTTCTTCCAGGGCAGGAAAAGAAAGTTTGCAAATTAAATAAGTCTATCTATGGACTTAAGCAAGCTTCTCGCTCATGGAACAAAAGTTTTGATGAAATCATCAAGACCTACGACTTTCTTCAGAATGAAGATGAACCTTGTGTTTACCAACTCAAGGAAGACCAAGTAGTAGTATTCCTGGTCCTTTATGTTGACGACATTTTGATTATTGGAAACAATATCAAGAAAATGACTAACATCAAGGAATGGCTTAACACTCAATTCGATATGAAAGATTTGGGTGAGGCAACCTATGTTCTTGGTATTCAAATTATCAGAAACTGGAAGAACAGATCTCTTGCTCTCTCTCAAACAACCTATATTGACAAAGTTTTGGAGAGATTCTCCATGAACAACACCAATGGGGCGAACATGCCTTCTAGATATGGTATTCGTCTATCTAAGGAACAGTCTCCTACTGATCCTCAAGAGATAAAGGACATGGCGAAAATTCCTTATGCTTTTCCAATTGGAAGTCTAGTGTATGCAATGTTATGCACTAGACCTGACATCTGCTATGCAGTTAGAATTGTGAGCAGGTATTAGTCAAATCTAGGACAGGAACATTGGAATACAGTTAAGTATATTTTGAAATACTTAAAGAGTACAAGAAATCTTGTATTAGTCTACAAGGGTGGGGCTTTAAATCCCATAGGCTATACTGATTCAGATTTTCAGGCATGTCTTGAAGACAGGAAATCTACATCTGGGATGGTGTTTACTCTTGGGGGTGGAGCAGTGGTTTGGAGAAGTGCTAAACAAACCGCGATATCGGACTCTACGATGGAAGCAGAATACATAGCTGCAGCAGAAGCTGCTAAAGAGCTTGTCTGGCTAAGAAAGTTCTTCACCAGTATCGGTGTCGTGCCTGGAATGGAAAAGCCTCTGGTCCTACTTTGTGATAATAATGGAGCAATAGCCAATAGTAAGGAACCTCGAAGCCACAAGAGAAGCAAACACATAGAAAGGAAGTATCACATCATCAGAGAATATGTGGCAAGAGGGGATGTACTGGTTGAGAAAGTGGACACAGAATACAACTTAGCAGATCCATTCACCAAAGTCTTGGCAGTAACTGCATTTGAAAAGCACCGTCAAAATCTAGGATTAATTGATATGTACTGATTAGTTTTATATTAGTGCAAAGGGGAGTTTGTTGGGTTTTATGCTCTAAATAAAACTCCATTTCAATGTAATCTATTTTATTCAAAATCAATAAAGAAACAAAAGTATTTTTCATTCATTTGTGTATGTTTTGATTCATCTTATCAATTGCCGGTCTATTTGATTTATAAATTCATCTAAAACCCTTTTCACATACTTGATCCTGTTTATTGTGTTGTCAACACATTGGAAAGTAAACATGACTATGTGAATAAAGATTCCTAGATTTATCAGAACACGGGGTTTTACTGATATGACATTCTACAACAGAGTTTACTTGCATTTGGAGAAGTGCTATGTTCTTTCCAGAGCATTGGTTAAAGTAAAGCTCAGGTTGGGTGCATGGAGTATGCATCGGAAGGGACCGATATTGAACTTTGACAAAGATTTAATTAAACTTACCGTAATATCTATTCAAGCCAATATCGCCTAGTTGATCCTAGATCAAATGTTCTTAATCCTGATATGATTAGGTTCAATCTCAAGAGTGTTATTCGTGTTCTTTGATTTGTTAGTTAAGCCTACTTTTGGGTCAGGGTGATACGTACACTTTGGGAACAATGTAGTGCAATTGAGTGGGAGCGCTAACATAAATATGGAATCTATAGCTTCTATCTGGCGAATAGAAAGTAAAGGATGATTTCCTTCGAGGTTGACCAAACGAAAATAAATGGTGGAGTACTCATTTCACATAGTTGAAATATCATTTATACGAGGTTAAGTGTTTTAAGGATAAAATACATTGTAGGGTGTTACGGTAATCTAATCCCTTTACAGTGTAGATCATTCATATAGAGGATTATTGATCAAATTAGGATGGTAATAATGGATAACTAATGACGTGTCTATATGGTGGAACATATAGAGCGTTCTATACACTGAGAGTGCAATTCTAAGTTCTATGCGTGGATTCAACGAAGAATTCATAAGTCAGTGAATTTAGGTTATAAATTCTTGATCTGCTTATTGGAAGCTCGGTTATATAGACCCATCGTCCTCCCACTAGTTGAGACAATATTACTTGTAAGACTCATTTAATTGGTTTTGATTAATCAATTATAATTCTCAAACTAGACTATGTCTATTTGTGAATTTTTCACTAAGTAAGGGCGAAATTGTAAAGAAAGAGTTTTTAGGGCATATTTGTCAATTAAGATACTTTTTATGGTTCAATTAATAAATATGATAAATGAAAATATTATTTAATAATTATTTATAGTTATTAAATAGTTAGAATTGGCATTTAAATGGTTGAATTTGAAAATTGGCATTTTTGAGAAAGTAAGATGCAGAATTGATAAAACTGCAAAATTTGCAAAAGTGAGGCCCAAATACATAAAGCCTTGGCCGGCCACTTTTATAGGAAATATCATCTGATATTGTCATTATTTTAATGCCAAATAATTCAAGCCTAACCCTATGTGGTATGCTATAAATAGATAGTGAAGGCTTCAGGAAATATACACTTTCACATCTTGTTTCCTTCAGAGAAAAACCTGAGCCTTCTCTCTCTAAACCTAGCCGCCACCTGCACCCTCTTCTTCTTCCTTGAATAATTTCGAACCTCTTAGTGATAGAGTAGGTCCCACACACAGCAAGTGATACCTCAATCATAGTGAGGAAGATCGTGAAGAAAGACATTCAACAAGAAGGAGATTCAACACTAAAGAAAGGAGAGAAAGAGATCCAAGTTCAGATCTTGATAATACTCTGCGACAGAAAGGATACAAGGGTAAGAGATCTGAATGGAAGGAAACATTTTATTCCGCTGCACCCAATGTAAGGTTTCTCATACTTTATATGTGTTTAATTTTATAATCGTTTTAGAAGTTCATATTTAGGGTGTTAATCAACATACTTGTGAGTAGATCTAAGATCCTGGTAAAATAATTTCTAACAGTATGGAAGAAAATGTAGATCACCGCTTCATTGGGATGAAGTTGGAGAAAGACGTGTTGGAAATATTTTACCAGGATCTAGATTTACTACAAAGTATGTTTCATTAACATCCTAATATGAATTCTAAAACAATGAAATAAACACATAAGAGTTTAAGAAAACTTTACATTGGGTGCAGCGGAATATAATGACTCCTTCCATTCAGATCTCTAGCCCTTGCTTCCTTTCTGTAGCAGAGCATTATCAAGATCTGAATCTGGATCTCTTTCTCCCCTTCCTTTGATGTTGATTATCCTTCTTATTGTTTGGATTCTCCTACAGTCTTACACACTATGATTGAGATACCACTAGATGTGTGTGGGCACTACTCTATCACTCAAGGATTTTGAAATTCAAAGAGAAGAAAAGAGAGAGGAAAGTGGCGGCTTAGGAATTCTCTCTGAAAAGAATGAGTTGCAATTGTGTGTTGTTTCCTGAAGCCATTACTTTCTATTTATAGAATGCCCTCTAGGTTTAGGTTAGAATTGTGTGGCATTAAAATAATGGAAAAATAAAATGGTAAAAACCTATGCATAGTGGGCGGCCCATATAAGGAAATTGGGCCTCACTTTGCAATTTTCCCATTTTGTTATTTCTCATTCCCATTTTCTCAAAAATGCCAATATTCCAATTTAACCTTTTAAATGCCAATTCTAATTATTTTAATAACTTAAAAATAATTATTAAATAATATTTCCATTTAATATATTTATTAATTTAGACATGTAAAGTCTCTTAATTAATAAATAAACCTAGAATCTCTTTTCTTTACAATTTTGCCCTTGCTTAGTGAAAATTCATAAAGTAGACATAGTCTAACTTTTAGAATTATAATTGATTAATTAAAATCAATTAACCGAGTCTTACAAGCAGTATGGTCTCAACTATTATGGGGACCATGGGTCTATATAACCGAGCTATTCCAATAAATCGAACCGAATTTACCAAGTAAATTCCCTAACTTATTAATTCTTTATTGAATCCACTCTTAGAACTTGGAATTGCACTCTCAGTCATATAGAACGCTCTATATGTTCCATGATATAGACACGTCATTAGTTATCCATTGTTATAATCCTAATTTGATCAATGACTCTCTAATAGATGATCTACATTTAATAGGCACTAAGTTACCGTTACACCTTAAATGTATTTTATCCTTAAAACACTTAGCTCCGTATAAATGATATTTCAGCAAAATAAAATGAGATCTCCACCATTTATCTCTGTTTAGCCAAGCTCGAAGAATATCATCGTTTCACTTCTAAATTCCTATAGAAGTTATAGATTCCATATTTATGTTAGCGCTCCAACTCAATTATACTATCATGTTCCCAAAATGTACGTATCACCCTGACCCAAAAGTAGGCTTAACTAACAAATCAAAGAACATGTATAGTGTTGGGTTTTATGCCCTAAATAAAACTCTTTACAATCTGATTAGTTATCAATATAAGAAATTTGAAGTGATTGATGTTTGCATGAATTTTACATGCTAATGGTTTAATATGTTTATTACATTTACACACCAAATCAGTTAAATCCAGATCATATGTTTATTCACAATTACAGTATCGTCAACACAGTGGAATGTGCTTGTGATCATATGAATCAAAAGACTAAGTCCCTGTTTCATCAGTGTTTTGGATTTACACTAATGTGATAATCAGCGATGATGTGTACTTACACTTGAAGTGTTATGTCCTTTACAAGACATTAGTAAAGTATACTAGTTTCGAATGTATGGAGTATACATTGAACTGGACCGATATTGCAACTAAGTTAAGATATTACAAACTTACCGTTATATATCGATCTTTCCAAGTCAATATCAGTAGTTGATCTTAAGATTAAAAGAATCTAAATCCTGATATGCTTAGGCTCAACTCAGGAGTGGTATTCATGTTCTTTGATTTATTAGTTAAGCCTACTTTTGGGTCAGGGTGATACGTATATTTTGGGAACATGATAGTATGATTGAATGGGAGTGCTGAACATAAATATGGAATCTATAGCTTCTACTGGTGTATAGAAGTCAAGTGATGATTCCCTTCGAGCTTAGAAAATAGAAGTAAATGGATGAGCTCTTGTTTAACTGACTAATTATTAGATCACTAAACACCATTTACAGGTAGCTAAGTATTTTAAGGGGCAAAATACATTGAGGGGTGAGAACGGTAAAATTATCCCATCTCGATGTAGATCATCTATATAGAGGATCTTTAAATCACAATAAGATTATAACAATGGTTAAATGAGATAGCATATCTATATCGTGGAACATATAATATGCTCTATATAAGTCTGAGAGTGCAATTCTAAGTTCTAAGAATGGATTCAACGAAGAATTAATAAGTAGGAATTTATTTGGTAAATTTGGTTCACTTATTGGAGGCTCAGCATATAGATCCATGGTCCCCATTCTAGTTGAGAACATTCTGCTTGTAAGACTCATTAATTGATTCGTGATTAGTCAATTATAATTCTAAAGTTAGACTATGTCTAATTTGTGAATTTTCACTAAGCAGGGGCGAAATTGTAAAGAAAAGAGATTCTAGGTTTATTTATTTATTAATGGACTTTATATGTCTAGTTAATAATTAAATTAAATGACAATATTATTTAATAATCTATTTTAGTTATTAAATAATTAGTTTTGGCATTTAAATGGTTAGAATTAGAAAATTGGCGTTTTTGAGAAAATAGAAATAAAATTTGTTAAAACTACAAAATCAAGTGGGCCCATTATCTACATCTTGGCCGGCCACTTGTTTCACTTTTTCAAATTGATATTTTCATTATTTTAATGCCAAATAATTCCTTACCTAAACCTAGTAGTTGCCTATAAATAGAAAGTGATGGCTCAGTCAAAAACACAACTTTGAATAACATCATCTGACAGAAATTTCTGTCTTCAGAAAAACTCAGCCTTCACTATTCTCTTCTATTGGCCAAACCCCTCTCTTCTCTTTTCTTCTTCTATATTTCGAACCTAGTGAAAGAGTGAGTGCCCACACACAGCAAGCAGTAACTCAATCATAGATTGGAAGACTGTGAAGGATCAAACTCAAAGAGAAGGACATTCGGGCTCAGATCTTGATAATACTCTGCGACAGAAAGGATACAAGGGTTAGAGATCTGAGTGGAAGGAGACATTAATTCCGCTGCATCAATGTAAGGTTTTCTTAACTTTATATGTGTTTATTTTATCGTTTTAGAAAGTTCATATTTAGGGTGTTAAACAACATACTTGTGAGTAGATCTAAGATCCTAGTAAAATAATTTCCAACAACTGGTATCAGAGCCCTGGTAATTGATTTGCTTGCAAGAAATTTGGACTTTAAAATGATTGTTTGTTATTTGGATGGTTTCATGCTGTATTGAGTGTTATATGATGATTGATTGATGTTTGTGAATTTTCGTGAAAAATAATTGAAATTTTGTTTCTGGAATTATTTTTAATGGATAGTATGGAAAAAATTAAGCAAGTTACTTTTTTACAGAACTCAATTTCGATTTAATTTGAACTAGTTATGATTTTTTGAAGATTCCAAAAAAAAAAATAAGGATGCTGACACACACACGCGCGTGCAGAACCGAGTGCATCTCGGTCACACGCGTGTTCGGACAGCATCCTGTCCAAAGCAACACGCACGGGTGTCTGAAGACACCCTTCCCCGAGCGCGGAAATCCTGCGTGTTCCCCATTCCGCCGAGGTTTCTCATCCAGCACCCATCTGTGCGCGCGCGGACGTGTATGCAACGCATACCGTCCGTACAGCTCACAATTTTTTCGTTTTTCTTCGTTTTTTCATGATTTTTCATGGATTTAACTTCCGATTTTTTGTGTAGTTCTGTATTTATACATTTACTATTCCTAATTCAATTCTAATTATCATAATTAATTTATTTATTTTTTTTAATTTAATTAATGATATTAGTGCAATTTGAATTTGAAATTAGTAAATATCTATCTTTTTGCTCAATTATCTATCTTATTTTTAAATTTGATTATATCTTATCTTATTTTTAAGTTTAAGGTCAGATATTAAATTTATTAAATTAATTTTTTTTTAAGTAATTTTACCTTATTTAAATTTAAAATAAGATAACTATAATCATGAAATTTTAAATAGATGTAAGATATTTTGCTAACTTTTAAATTTTGTTATTTTATTTATTTAAATTAAATTTAAAATCTGAAAAAGATATTTAATTTATCTTTTTTAATTTTTGTTTAATTTTTATTTATAAAATCACATTTAATTTTTAAAAGTAGTTAGCAAATTTTGAAATGATATTTAGGTTAGTTGAAACCTAATTTTTCAAAATTGTAGGTTTAATTTTAAATATTTATTTTTAAATAATTTCGAAATTAAAATTATATTATTTTATTTTTATTTTCGAAAATAAATAATTATTTTTTTATTTTATTTTACGAAAAATTAAATATTAATTTTATTTATTTATTTAATTATTTTATTTTCGAAATTTATTTATTTAAAATTAAATAAGTCCTACTTCCAACTATCCAACTAACCTTGTTGCAGGAGTATGTGGTTTTAGCTTGTGTGTAAGTTTTCAAAACCTATTATTACTTGATTGCAAATAGCCATGGTTAACTTTTTGCCAGATCTAATGATCTGATGGCTCCCTTAGTCAAGTTAATAATTTGTAACAGGTAAATTTTACAATCTTCTTTCATCTGTGTATGACCTAGCAACATGATAGGACCCATCCAAGTGTGTGCCTGTGTGAGCCTATATATTTATTTTATTGTATAGATGCATATAGGTTGTTGCTAAATAAAATGTCACACCATGATAGATTTTATTTAGGTCCATTTAGTTTTTGGACCTATTCAATTAATAACAGTTATTTATTTTAAGGTTAAATTTCTCTCTTTTGGGCCTTGTGTGAGAGTTGGGAGTCATAGAAGTGGGTACGATATACTGAACCCACCACCCCCTCACATGAACTACCCCAATTGTGAAGGACCATTTGCCTGATTTGAATAACTGTACTATGTTAATTATATTAGTTGGACCTAATAAAATTGAATTAGCAACATAATTAACTTTTTAAATATATGAAAATTTATTTTCATTTTAATATTTTAAAGTTAATTTTAAGAAAAACACTTTTAGTTTTAGATATTTTTTCTAGACAAACTATTTACATTTTTCTTGTATTTAATTAAATAAAGAATTTTAACTAACTAGGTTCTTTCTGGAACTTATTTAATTAAATATTCTAATTTAAGTTATAAATTAGTTGTATCAACTGATTTTTCTTATCTAACTTAAATTTGAATATTTTATTTTAAATCAAGTTGAGGAATCCGAGGCATTAGTTATTAAAGATTGTTAAGATATTTTTTAAGTTAGTTTTAAACTTAAAATGGAATATTTTTCAAATTAAGTGGTTACAACTTAATTTTTGATATTTAATTAAATCTAAATTTGAAATTATTTATGTTTTAGATTTTTTTTTCTAAACAACTTAAATTAGATATTTTTCAAATTTTTGTTGAAAAGATACTTAGTCACATAAGATATTTTCTAGATAGTTATTTCTAGACTACTTATTATTTCTAATATTTAAATAGGAAAATATTATACATTGTGAAATTAATTATTTAAATAATTAATTTTGGTACAATTTTATTTAAGTATATTTTTCATAGTATTAAACTAGAAATTAATAATTAAGCCTTCTCTACACTTAATTATTTATTTCTTGAATTTAATACATTTAATTAAATTGAAAAATATAAATATCTAAGTTGATTCTTATCATGATACTTAAATATTTATTTTTCATGACACTTAATTAAATAGAAAATTATTTTTAGGTTGAAATTTAATTTTTCAACTTAAATTTAAATAATTTTCAAAATACATATATTTTTTCTTTATTTTATTAATCAATTTCGAAAATTGCATTTTAATTATGCAATATTTTTGAATTATCTTGAAAAATAGATTGAGTTGTAAATTAATTATTTATTTTAATTAATTCTTGGACCAACTTAAATCAATGATTTTTTCATATATTGATTAATTTAAAATAAATGAAATTTAAAATATATATTATTAGAAATTGAATTAATTAGTCAAAAGAAAATCTAGATAGGTGATATTTTCGCTTGAAGTATTTTTCTAAGTTTTATTATTTTTCAAAAAATTTGTAAGTTTTTATACTTTATTTTTCGAATACAATAAATATATTCTTAAGGAAATTTTTAAGTTGCTAATTAATTTAAATTAATACAACTTAAATTAATTTCCTTAATATTTATATTTAAAATTACTACCAAGATGGAAATAATTAATTTTATTTCAATCACCATCTAAGTATAATTTTATAAATATTATATTAAATTCTTATTTTGAATTCTAATTCTAAGATTCGAATTTAATGAATATATTTATTAGAATAATAAAGAAAATATATTTTTAAAGAATGAGCTTTATTATTATTAAGATATTCGATCTCCATTGTTGGTTTTACATCGCGTTTGTTTTAGTGAGTAATCCTCCCTAATGGAGGAACGTTCATTAGCAATTTCACACTGTTTAATCTCAAAAGATAAGTAGTTTGTAAGTGTTTTATATGGTATGGATCACCCTAATGGTGGCGACCATATTTGACTTGCAAATTGCGAAACAATGGTAGTAGCTCATAAGATAGAATAGCCTTGACTCTCGCCTAAACGGGACAACGCTGGATTCCAATCTTGATTGAATAAAAGGTTGCTAGAATGTTTAACATTTTAGATGAGATGACAACTCTATTCAATGGATGGTAGCTTTGACTCTCGCCTAAACGGGACACTGATATCAGTTTGTTGAAAAACCTTGGAAATTATTTAGGATTGAATTTTTTTTTTTAAGTATTTTCTCATTTTACTCCTACTTGCTATGTGCTTATAATTTTTGAATTGATTTTGTGTTAAACCATTATTAATTTCTATTTGTTGATTTCTATTATTTTGTAGTATCTTGTATTATCATAATGAATCCCATGTTATCACTGTTGACTGAAAATAAGCTGAATGGATCTAACTTTCAGAAATGGAATGAGAACATTAATATTGCTCTCATAGGAGAAAGTGCCTTGTTTGTTTTAACTGAGTCGTCACCTGAAGTGCCGGGGGATAATGCATCCAAAGCTGTGAAAGAAAAGTATGAGCTTTGGCAGAAAGCAAATGACAAAGCTCTATACTTTATGCTTTCCAGCATGGTTGACACCCTCAAAAATCGGTTTTCTAAAACCGAAAAGGCTGCTGAAGTTATGACGAAGTTAAATGAGCTATTTGGTAAGGCATCACTTCAGTCTCGCTTTGACGCGACTAAGAAGTACATTAATGCACGGATGGAACCTCATCAAAACGTGCGTGATCATGTTCTCCTCATGGCAAGTTATTTCCAAGAAGCCCAGGATCATGGTGCTGAAATGGATAGTGCTACTCAAGTAAGTCTTATCTTGAATAGCCTAACTCCAGCATTTCTACCATACACTTCAAATTATGTCATGAATAAGAAGGAAATAGACTTTCATGAGTTAGTCAATGACCTTCAAACTTATGAAAATTTGATTGGAGGACCCAAGAAGAAAGGGAGTAAACCTCACAATCCTGGGAATGGTAATGGGACAGTAAAACCTGAAGCAAATGTTGCCTCTGCTTCGAAACCCAAATCGAAGAAGAAGTGGAAGAACACCAAGAAGCGTGCAAAAGCCATGAAACACAAAAAGGCTGCTGCTTCTGGTGATGCTACACTTAAAGGAAAGTGTTTCTAGTGCAATGAGAAAAGTCATTGGAAACCCCAATGTCCTAAACTTCTTGCAAAGACACAAGGTACTTCTATTTATAAACTTTAAGAGTTTTAGTGAATTATTATCCAATTGGATTTATGATTCTGGACTAACTTTGTTTATTTGTTTTCTTCTTCTTATAGGCCAAGCTAATTGAACTCAGATGAGTTGGATCGGAAAGCTGGACCAAGGGTGAAATCGTCCAGACGAAGATGAAGCTCTTCAATTTTTTTTTTTGAATTAATTGTTTTAATTTAAAGACAATTTGGATTTCAAATTTTAGTTAGGGATATTTATCCCTGTTTTTCTCATATTGTTGCAATATTTTTTTTTATTATTAATAAAGTTTCTATTATTTTTCGAATTCAACTATTGCAATTTATGAGATTGAGCTTCATTTACTTTATCTTCATCAATTATTACCACATTATATTTATATGTTTGTATGTGTAAGTGTTTTTTTTTATTATTATTGATGCAAATTCTATAATATTTACAACTCTTCATAGAGTTCTATTAAATAAACACTAGAAATTATTTCTATGTTTATTAATAATTGTTAATTCTAAAACAATTATTAAGAATTTGTTTAATAAAATGATCTTTTGATCTGATAGGGGTGGAGAAAAGTTAAGAAAACTATGCAGTTCAACGATCTTTTATATCTAATGAACTTTGGATAGTATTCAACTCCACATAAACTCTATCACACTTAGAGAATCATGATCTTTACAACCTTTAGGGGTGGATCATAATCTCTATATACTTAGGGGTGGAGTCTATTCCACAATTCCAATACCCTATATGTATATACATAGGGGTGGAGTCTATTCCACAATTCCCTATGTAACACATATCTTTTTTTTAAACATGGAAGTAATATAATGACTTAGCTATTATCAATATAAATCCTTTATCTTGATTGTATGTTCCATTTCGTTTTACTATTGTAAGTAAAAGTTTGATACCTTTGAAAGTTCTTTGATAAAGTTTCACACTACCTTAATTGAGTGGGAGAATTTTAAAATTCTATACCCATATTCATTAGGTTGATACTTGTGATAGGTACTTAAGAACACTACTGAAAAGCAAATCTAACCATACACATGGATAGGTATAACTTATCAGAATTATGAGAATAAGATAAAGAACTCTAGTTCAGTCCATTCGAATGACTTGAACCAAGAATTCTTAATCCTCATAAAATTTTATGGTATCTTAATTTTGATTACTTAATCTCTGGCATGTATTTTTCACTTCAAATACTAGTCTGCTATGTTGATGACTTAGTCTTAACTTAAAGTTTCAAACTAATACAAAAGTCACAACTAGATAACTCTCCAAACAATCAGAGGTTAAAAGTATTATTTAACCAGACATCTGCTATTGAGTGGGAGCTATTTGAGATGTAATCAAATAGGGAACATTAGAAGATATTCAAGAAATATTTATGAAAGTGATCTATATGTTAGATATTAAGGAACTGTGTATCAGTTGTCCTTGTATCTCACCAACTCATTTCGAAATTCTATGAGATGGTGCTTACTTTGGGGGTGGAGGAGTTATTCTATAATAATTCAAGCTCTACCAGAGAAGAACTATAACTTTGTAAATTTGAAAATTCCAAGAAAGTTATATTACTGAAGAAAAGTCTACATTGTATTATCTCAAATACATATTTTAAAATATGAGAGATATGTCTTCTGTTTATTCAGATGTACTTTAAAACAGTAAAGATTTCAGTATCCCTTGATGAGTAAAGCATATAGTAAAGGATGTTTCATAAGTGTATTTATGAACTAGTTTCCAGAAGTTTTGGTGGATTCAAATATACTACACTTGATCTGAAGATCAAGACATCAGATTGACCTATTTGCATACTTTGTTTTATATTAGTGCAAGTGGGAGTTTGTTGGGTTTTATGCCCTAAATAAAACTCTTTACAATCTGATTAGTTATCAATATAAGAAATTTTATGTGATTGATGTTTGCATGAATTTTACATGCTAATGGTTTAATATGTTTATTACATTTACACACAAAATCAGTTAAATCCAGATCATATGTTTATTCACAATTACAGTATCGTCAACACAGTGGAATGTGATTGTGATCATATGAATCAAAAGACTAAGTCCCTGTTTCATCAGTGTTTTGGATTTACACTAATGCGATAATCAGCGATGATGTGTACTTACACTTGGAGTAAGTGTTATGTTCTTTCCAGGACATTAGTAAAGTATACTAGTTTCGAATGTATGGAGTATACATTGGACTGGACCGATATTGCAACTAAGTTAAGATATTACAAACTTACCGTTATATATCTTTCAAAGTGAATATCAATAGTTAATCTTAAGATTAAAAGAATCTAAATCCTGATATGCTTAGGATCAACTAGGAGTGCTATTCATGTTCTTTGATTTATTAGTTAAGCCTACTTTTGGGTCAGGGTGATACGTATATTTTGGGAACATGATAGTATGATTGAGTGTGAGTGCTGAACATAAATATGGAATCTATAGCTTCTACTGGTGTATAGAAGTCAAGTGATGATTCCCTTCGAGCTTAGCAAATAGAAGTAAATGGATGAGCTCTTGTTTAACTGACTAATTATTAGATCACTAAACACCATTTACAGGTAGCTAAGTGTTTTAAGGGGCAAAATACATTGAGGGGTGAGAACGGTAAAATTATCCCATCTCGATGTAGATCATCTATATAGAGGATCTTTAAATCACAATAATATTATAACAATGGTTAAATGAGATAGCATATCTATATCGTGGAACATATAATATGCTCTATGTAAGTCTGAGAGTGCAATTCTAAGTTGTAAGAGTGGATTCAACGAAGAATTAATAAGTAGGAATTTACTTGGTAAATTTGGTTCACTTATTGGAAGCTCAGCATATAGATCCATGGTCCCCATTCTAGTTGAGAACATTCTGCTTGTAAGACTCATTAATTGATTCGTGATTAGTCAATTATAATTCTAAAGTTAGACTATGTCTAATTTGTGAATTTTCACTAAGCAGGGGCGAAATTGTAAAGAAAAGAGATTCTAGGTTTATTTATTTATTAATGGACTTTATATGTCTAGTTAATAATTAAATTAAATGACAATATTATTTAATAATCTATTTTAGTTATTAAATAATTAGTTTTGGCATTTAAATGGTTAGAATTGGAAAATTGGCGTTTTTGAGAAAATAGAAATAAAATTTGTTAAAACTGCAAAATCAAGTGGGCTCATTATCTACACCTTGGCCGGCCACTTGTTTGACTTTTTTAAATTGATATTTTCATTATTTTAATGCCAAATAATTCCTTACCTAAACCTAGTAGTTGCCTATAAATAGAAAGTGAAGTCTCAGTCAAAAACACAACTTTGAATAACATCTTCTGACAGAAATTTCTCTCTTCAAAAAAACTGAGCTTTCCTTATTCTCTTCTATTGCCCGAACCCCTCTCTTCTCTTTTCTTCTTCTATATTTCGAACCTAGTGAAAGAGTGAGTGCCCACACACAGCAAGCAGTAACTCAATCATAGATTGGAAGACTGTGAAGGATCAAACTCAAAGAGAAGGACATTCGGGCTCAGATCTTCATAATACTCTGCGACAGAAAGGATACAAGGGTTAGAGATCTGAGTGGAAGGAGACATTAATTCCGCTGCATCAATGTAAGGTTTTCTTAACTTTATATGTGTTTATTTTATCATTTTAGAAAGTTCGTAATTAGGGTGTTAAACAACATACTTGTGAGTAGATCTAAGATCCTGGTAAGATAATTTCCAACATATAATACTCTTGAGATCGAACCTAAACATATCAGGATTAAGATCATTTGATCTAGGATCAACAGGTGATATTGAATTGAATAGATATTATGGTAAATTTTAATATATCTAATCAAAGTTTAATATCGGTCCCTTCCGATGTATACTCCATACATCCGATACTGGTAAACTTTGCCAATGTCCTGGAAAGGCATAACACTTTTCCAAGGTGTAAGAATACCTATCGCTGATTATACCATGTCAGTCTAAATCCAATGTTCTAACAAATCAGGGAATAAACTTTCGAACATATAATTAAGATTATATTCTACTGTTCTGACAACACTATAATCTTTAACAAATTCATATGTTCTAGACTTAAATAGAATTCATACATTATATATATATATAATCATGAAATCAATCATGTGAACCATGCAACACAAAATGTTATTTCTGATCTTTGTTAATAAGTAAATCTGATTACACTGAAATGGGTTTTATTTAGGGCATAAAACCCAACAAGACGCTACTTAGGTCCAGAAGCAGTAAGAGAAGCTTCAGAAGCAGTTGAAAAGATACGCCAAAGGATGCTCACCGCCCAAAGTAGACAAAAAAGTTATGAAGATTTGAAAAGACGGGAGGTTGAGTTTTCTGTAGGGGACTTAGTGTTCTTGAAGGTATCACCTATGAAGGGGATTATGCGTTTCAAAAAACGGGGAAAGTTAAGCCCAAGATTTATAGGTCCTTTTGAGATACTGGATAGAGTTGGTCAAGTAGCTAACTGTTTGGCCCTACCGCCAACATTAGCAGAAACACATAATGCTTTCCACATATCCATGTTACGGAAGTATGTACCTGATTCGACACATGTGCTTAAATACGAGAACTTGAACTTGCAGCAGGACATGAGTTATATGGCACGCCCTGTGCGCGTGATAGAAAAAGGAACAAAAGTCTTACGAAATAAGACTATACCCTTAGTGAAAATCCTGTGGAATGATAGTTCTGATAGAGAAGCGACATGGGAGTTGGAGGAGGACATGCAGAATCAGTACCCCGAGTTATTCTCAAGTAAGTAAATTTCGAGGATGAAATTCCTTTAATGAGGGTAGATTGTAATAACCAAAATATTTAGTTATTATTTTCTATTACGTTAGTCTAGATGACTCGATGTGGAAATAGTGATTGCATAAAATATGTTATTAACTCATTAAAAAAATAGTATTCTTTAAAGTTATAAGAATAATTATGTCATTTTTCTAATTTAGACTTAGCTAATTGATTATGGGCTTAAAGATTTAGTCCATTATGTGTTTAGGACTTATAGAATTAAGAAGTGATTATCATTAGTATTATATGATGATTATTTAGTTAATTGTTAAATAAGTGATATATATACCATTATGAAGTTATGACGTACAGTAAGTAATTTAGGAATAATGTTGTTTCATGTATGAAAATAGTATTAAGGTATAAACTTAGTTAGGGGATTATGGAAGTTGGGGACGTGTGCATGAATTATGTATAGTATGATAGAATTTTATGGTTACATTAATTAGTGGGCTTTAATAAATACAATAGATCAATTATTCCTTTTCAGCTTGGAATTTAAATAACAAATTGTAGTATCTTGTGGAGCACATTTAGCGCATAAGAATGTAGTTCAAGGACCAAGCTAATGAGTAGCACATGCATAGCACCTTTTTATCAACATTTTGAGTTAATCTCTTCTAATTTGACTAAGTCTCAACTGAAATAGCATCAATAACGAGTATCAATGATTACGTGTCACCTTATGATCTATCCATTAAATATTAGTTAACAAATATAATTTAAAATTTGAAATAGTATAGAATATACGGTTATTAAGGAGTATGATGGTGGAGGATAGCTATAGGTGGTTACTTTCTAAGCCTATATATAGAGCTTTAGGTATTCATTCTTCACTCATCACTTAAGCTATCACAAATCAAAGATTACTCTCTCTTTCTCATCTCTTGCTACTACTCCCTATTTTGTCTTTTATGCCATAATATTAATTGCTTATTACCTCACGCCACCATCAATACCATCATCCTTCATCATTTTCTCTATCATCCCTTTTACAATTTCTCAACACTAATCCCAACCAATTATTTTATCTCCATCATTCTTGTCATACTCACATATCACCACCACCAACCTCTTACGTATTTATATACACCACCATTATTTACTTAAATATATCAATATCATCACCACCATTATTTCTCTGCCAGATTTCCTTTTGAATCTAAGATATCATTCTATAATTTTAAGTTTGTAGATTCAAGGTTAAGGTTTCGTATATATATATACCATTGGGATATGTTCTAATATTAATAAATATGAAATTTAGGTTTCATAAGAAAATTATTGTTTCTCAAGGATCACTCTTATTGCAATCAAGGCTAGGACTCCACAATCGAGGTAAGGAAATTAAGTAGAAAAACATAAGTTTTCTGTATGTAATAACATTCATAGGAAGAGCGGGAATAGTAAAAGAGAAGTTAACTAGGGTCTTCTGCCTGACTCTGTATTGTTTGTTATTTAATGTACTGTGTAATATAAATTTAAATAATATGTTTATAAGATTCATGTTATTTATGTATGTTTACAGTATTAGAGCATGACCATTGCTAAAGGTATATATTTAAATAATATGTTTATAAGATTCATGTTATTTAAGTATGTATGTAAATAGTGTGTTTATAAGATTCGGATTATTTAATTATGATTGTTATGTTATTTAAATAATGTATAGTAGTTTGGCATTATTTAAATTAGGTAGATTATAATTTATGTGACATGGTTTGACCGAGAAGATAATGGTTAAATACTTGACTGTTGGGTCAATATGGTAGATAGGGGCCATTTAGTAGTGGGTATGATTTTACTGAACCCAGCCCTCCACCATTTAGTCCAATAGCTCGAGTTTATTTGCCAAAGTCGGACTCGGGCGTAATCATTATTATGTGATTTAGCTTAGAACCTAGTTATTAGTGACTAGTGATATCACTAAGTTTATATTTTGCTATCTGTCTAAATATGTGCATGTGCATTTTAGTTAGGATTTACTTTTATTTATGTGACTACCTGACACACATTTCCTTACTGAGTTTAGTAGCTCACCCTTATCAAATTACCATGTGCAGACCAAGGTAACTGAAAGTCTAGAATTAATGTCGGTGGCCAGTGGAACTTTGGACGCTTGTGTGTGTGAACTCGCCGAGGGCCATATAACTGCGGGCGGTCTAGGGCGCTCTGTTTATTTATTTACGCTATTAAGTTTATGTCACAATTATTTTAGTTATTATTTATTATGTCTTTTGTACGAAAACTGGCAAGTTGTGAATATTTTCAAGTATTAAATAAAAATGCGACATTATGATTTTTTCGCGTTTAACGCTTGTAAACAAAATTAATATTTTTATAAAAGTACAGGCGTTACAATTTGCTACTTTGTTTTCAGACTTAGTTATTCTCTTAGAAAAGTAGTATTTGTAGAAACAAACACTTTTTATCTTAATGACCATGGGATGGTCCACCCCTAATCACTTAGAATAGCTAACAAACATGCAAACCTTGGTTAACAGTTCTAGCTTTTCTTAAGATTACGATTAGGTCATCCATGAATCAAGTAATGGTTTACACTAAGTACACAACCATTCCATCATTCTGAAATTTTCCTATCACTAGGGTATATCCGTAGAAGGATTTAGGCAACGACTAGTATCTAATCATCAATATGCAAATCGAATTTATGGGGAGGTAAGTTTGGATATAATTCAAAAAATCAACTTAATGATCTTAGAACTGCCTATCAACCAAATATTTCTCCACCCCTATCAGTTCGCAAGATCTTTAACCACTTTAATGGTTTTCCCCATTGCTAGAAATTGATGAAATTTTTCAAACATTTCAAATTTCTTTGCATAAGGTAAAATCTAGAGTGATCGTCTTAAGAACATAACGAAAACTCATATCCACCCCTGAATGTACATCCATCTACGAATGAAATGATTATACTTTGAGTGGATATAGGCATATTGACCCTTTGCAGAGAATGATCTTGCCAAAAATACTATGAACAAAATACAAATGCCATAGATACTAAAATGTGGTTGTGTCTTTTGATGACTTAGGTTTAGATACAATAAAGAGTTCTTAAAATAGTCCAAGTGGATCCTGGTCATAGAATACTAAACTCATATTGCATACTTTAACATACAGTTTGAATCCATTAATAGAAAAATAGATATTAAACACTTGTGAAAATGTAACTGTATTGTATTCTGGAAATAGAAATATAAAATTTCTATTTGGAATCTGAAATTTAAAGTCAAAGACTTAAATTTATACCAAATATACATGAGTAATTCTTCTTTCTTGGACCACCACTATTAATCTAACTCTAAGTCTGATTTGCCTAAAAGTAAATATATATAAGTAGGAGATTTAGGATTTATATCATTTTAGGATAGAATGTCGGGAATATAATCAAATGCGCCATTCAATTTCTTAAGAGAAAATAGAATGACATTATAAGCAGATGATTTATAAACCATTCATCCAATGATATACTATGTAAGCAAATTCGAAATGAATAAGCTAAGAGGAATAAGTAAAGGATAATTTCAATTTAAAATAAGAATCCAACGATGTCCTGGTAGGCGAGAGTCAAAGTTATTCTTATTTGTATAATCTTCTTGTTTCATATTGTAAATACTTGTCTAAGGTGTCATCTATTGATGAACAGCTAGATGTTGCATTTACAAATATTTATCTATCGAGATCTAACACTATTATGTTTGTCTAATGGATGAAAATCCATTAGGAATTTGTCTCATTAAAACAACAAGCTTAGTTAGACCAACAATGAATATTTGAAATTAGACTACAACTAATAACAGAAAATAACATGGTTCAATATAAATTAACACACAATTCAAAAATTATCAAGCATTTAGCAAATAATAAAGACATGTGAAAATACGAAACAAACACATCTTAAATAATTTCTAAGGTTTCTAACAAACAGATACAGTTTCCCGGTAGGCGAGAGTCAAAGTATCATTCATTGAATAGAGTTGTCAGCTCATCTAAAATGGATACCATTCTAGCAACCTTTTATTCGATCAAAATAAGAATCCAACGTTGTCCCGGTAGGCGAGAGTCAAAGTTATCTTATTTTATGAGCTTCTACCATTGTTTCATACTTCGTAAATTTATTTCTAAGTAATCACCGTAGGGGAGAGTTTAATAGAGACGAAAACTTACAAAATACTTATCATAAGAGATCTTACGGTGTTAAATGCTTTCAACGAATAACCATCCATAAGGGGGACGAAGTCTAGCGTTTCGAGGTTATATTCAAAATATTTAATTATTGTAAGACCAACAATGGAGATCGAATATCCTTATAACTAAAAGCTCATTATTTTAAAGAGTTGTATTTTCTTTGTTACTTATTTTAATCTATTTATTTTAATATATGATTATTTTATTGAAATTACCAATTTAGAATAAAATCCTAAATATAAATTTTAATTTAATATTTATAAAATTATACTTAGATGGATATGAAAAAATAAAATAAATTATTTTCCATCTTAGTAATAATTTCCAATAAATATTTAGAAAATTATTCAATTTAAGTTGTTTCAAAATTAATGTAAAATAATTTGCAACTAAAATTTAATTTTCTATAAATATATAATGCATTTCGAAAAATTAAAGTATATAAGAATACAATTTTTGAAAATGCTATAAAATAAAATAAAATAAATCTTGAAAAAATTATTCTAATTTATGTTGGTCCAAAATTAATCAATAAATTAATTTTCAACATAAATATAATTTTCTTATTTAATTAAATATTAAGAAAAATTTCAAATATTTAAGTATCATGATGAAAATCAACTTAAATATTAATTTTCTATTTAATTAAATATCACTAGAAAAATACTTCAAGCAAAACAGATAATATCTATCTAGACTTTCATTGACTAATTAATTCATTTTCTAATAATAATATATTTTAAAATATTTATTTCAATTAATCATTTAAATGAAAAATATAATGATTAAAGTTGGTCTAAAATTTAAATAAATAATTTTCAACTTTAATCTATTTTTCAAGAAAAAATTCAAATTTTCTGCATTTAAATAAAAAATGCTATCTCGAAAAATGATTAATAAAATAAAAATAAAATACATTTTGAAAATTATTCAAATTTAAGTTGTTCTGAAATTAAGATTTCCAACTTAAAATAATTTTTTATTTAATTAAATATCATGAAAATAATAATATTTAAGTATCAAGAATGAAATCAACTTAAATATTTAATTTTTAATTTAATTAAATGTATTAAATACAAGAACTAAATAATCAAGTATAAAAGAAACTTAATTATTAATTCTAATTTAATACTAGGAAAAATATTCTTAATTTAAATTGGTCCGAAATTAATTAAAATAAATAATTAATTTTCAACTTAAAATATTTTCCTATTTAAATATTAGAAAAAATAACTAGTACTAGAAATAACTATCTAGAATATATATCATTAACTAAGCGTTTTTCTAAAATTAACTTTAAAATATTAAATGAAAAATAAATTTCATATATTTTAAAAGTTAATTATGTTGCCAATTCAATTTTAATTAGGTTAGACTAATATAATTAACCTAATACAATTATTTAAATAAGGCAAATGGGCCTTCACAATTGGGGTAGTTCATGTGAGGGAGGGCTGGGTTCAGTATGTCGTACCCATTGCTATTGGCCACCTAACTCTCACACAAGGCCCAAAGGAGAGGAATTTAACCTTTAAATAAACAATTGTTATTCATTGAATAAGTCCAATGCTAATTGGGCCTAAATAAAATTACTTATGTCAAATTTTATTTTAGCAACCTAGTCCATTTACTTAGTAAAACTTAAATGGGCTTCCTATATGCATCTAAGCCCAATAGCAAACATATAGGCTCACACAGGTCAAATGATTTGGATGGGCCCTATCATCTTACTAGGTTTACACAGATGAAAGTAGTACAAAATTTACTTGTTACAAATTATTTATGGGATCTATTGACAATTGGACTATGATTAAAATCAGCTCATTGGATCTGTCAACAAGTTAATCATAGCAATATAGATTAAATAAATAATAGTCTGTTAAAATAAAGTTTTGAATAAACAATATAAAATTAAACAAACATTGTCCATGTAACAAATGTGAAATAAGATATTAATATAATTAAATTATTATTTTAAACTAACAAACTAAATTTTCAAAATTTAGGGTTGTTAAAAAAAGCAACTCTTAAAAATCTCATCAAAATTTAAAATTCAAAAATGAAAACTAATTTAAAATATCTAGGTTTATTTTAAATTATTTTTATCAAATTGAATTAAATGTCAAATAAGATAAATGATTTCAAAAAAAATATTTTCAATATCATCTTCTAATCTTATAATTTATAAAATTAAAATAATAAAATAAACTAATTTTAAAATAGATGTGGTTAGATAATTATTATTTTAAGAATAAAATAAGAATTTTCTTAAAATAATAATTATCCTAATTATATGTCAAAATATCTTAAATTAAGCATTATTTAAATTTCTACAAAAATATCTAAGTTATTTAAATATTTAAAATATAATTTATAAATTTCTAATAAGTAAAATGATATAAAATAGTAAATTATCATTTTTAAACTTATAATTTATAAACAATTAAATATTTAACAAAATAATAAATTTTTGAATTTGAAAATATTATGGTTAGCATATCTATAAAAATATGTAGGTTAATTTCAAATTTATTAATTATTTAATTTGTCATATAAGATAATTTTAATATAATATTTCAAATAAAAAGATAAAGTTATCTTTTAATTTAAAATATGTCAAATATCAAAATATCTTATCTTATAATTAAAATATATATAAATTATATATAATACTAGGAACAAGCAGCTTTGTTAAGTCCATTGAATACACTTACTAACGAAAATTTCCTTTCTTGTCCTTGCAATAGAAAACTTTTGGTTGTTCCATATGAATGGTTTTAACCATAGTTCTCTTGGCTTTTCTTCTTAGTTCCTTATTCTGACAATCCATTACCTGTTTAAACTTACAATGGATTTTAATCACCGGTGTCTTCCAAGTCATAACAGGGTGAGTTCCTTGAAACTCTCCCACTAGGACAATGTACCGTAAATTTTGTCTAAGAATACTAAGTGGTATTGTCCTCTACGGTTGTGTCAAAAACAACAGAGGCAGTGGGACCATCTTATAAGAATAAGATGATAGAACACTTTTGGAATCAAGAAAAATATCTCCTTTATTTGCTACTTTGTTTTCAGACTTAGTCATTTTCTTAGAAAAGTAGTATTTGTTAAAACAAACACTTTCTTATCTAATGACTATGGGATGGCCCACCCCTAATCACTTAGAATAGCTAACAAACATGCAAACCTTGGTTAACATTTCTAGCTTTTCTTATGATTACGATTAGGTCATCCATGAATCTAGTAATGGTTTATACGAAGTACATAACAATTCCATCATTGTGAAATTTTCCTATCATTAGGGTATATCCCGAGAAGGATTTACGCAACGATAATTAATCATAGACCTTATACTATCATCAATATGAAAATTGAATTTCTGGGGAGGTAAGTTTGGATATAATTCAAATAATCAACTTAATGATCTTTGAACTGCATATCTAAATATTTCTCCACCCCTATCAGTTCGCAAGATCTTTAACCACTTACCTTAATGGTTTTTCACCATTGCTAGAAATTCATGAAATTTTTCAAACATTTAAAATTTCTTTTGCATAAGGTAAAATCTAGAGTGATCGTCTTAAGAATATAACGAAAACTCATATCCACCCCTCAATGTACATCCATCTTCAAATGAGATGATTATACTTTCAGTGGATATAGGCATATTGACTCTTTGCAGAGAAGGATCTTGTCAAAACCACTATGAATAAGATACAAATGCCATAGATATATAAATAAAATGTGGTTGTGGTATTTTGATGACTTAGGTCTAGTGACATTAAAGAGTTCTTGGAATAGTCCAAGTGCATTTTTATAATACCAGAAATTAAGAAAATGATTAGCAAAACCCTAATTATATAATTATATATAATTGAGGAATTATATTATTATATAGTTCAATATATGTGAATTAATATGAATTTTAATATGTTAAGACCCCATTGGTGAGCAAGGGGCATTTTGGTAATTATGACACGAGAAGGGTAAAACGATGAGATTAATTTAATTACGTGCTTAATAGAACTATATTATTATATAGTATGCATGTGTTGTCTTTTCAGGTGTGTTCTGACAGGTTGGCGCGGTATAGTCACAACCGGGTATTTCGGGCCGAACGGGATTCGGGCCCGAAATGCAAATTGGATTAAATTATTTGGCATTTTAATGTTGGTGAATAATCTGAAATTAATTGGGTTTTAATTGTGCATGAAATGCCATTTTTGCCCTTGTATGTTAAAGTGAATGTTAATTGGCCCTAAGGGCATTTTGGTCATTTGACCTCTTTCTATTACATTTGGAAAAATGAATTTTATTAAGAAAAATCAAAGTAAATTCTGGGTTATTCCTCTTCTTCACCCGACCTCTCTCTCTCTTTCTCTCTAGCTCTTTGAATTTTCAAAATTTCTTTGGTGAATTGCTTGGGTTTAGCTTGAAATTGAAGTGAAAGTGTTGGTGATTCTTGTGCTAGCCCTTAAAGTGATTCTTGAGGTAGCTTTTATAACTCTAATTCCTTTTATGTTGCTGGTATTAATTGTTGAAAAAGCATGTTGGGATTTTGAATTTGCATGTTCTTGATGATGATGATGATAGGTTTCATGATAGAGGTTTCTTTGATTGGTTTGAGCATGTTATGCTTAGATCTTTAAGGTTGTGCTTGGTTGGGCTCAAGATGGAATTTTAGGGAAATTCTCTTGTGTTTAATTCTGGTTATTTCTTGTGATTCATTGCTGGAAATTAATTGAGAAACTTGACTTTGAAGTTCTTGAGTATGAGCTTGATGTTTGCTTAGTTGAAGCATGAGTTATGTGATTATTTACAATCTGAATTTTTGGTTTAGTATGGGATTTTGATGCATGAAATAGGTTATTTTGACCCCTTAATAATTGCTAGCAACCCTATTTGATGATTTGAGAGTTTGGTTATGAATTGGGGTGATTTGGATGAATTTTGGGCATGAAAATCGTTGCTCGTTTTTGAGTTTTCTGGGTTTTGAACCCAGGTGCCGCAGCATGGTATTTAGCATGCCGCGGCGCGCCCATTTCTTTCTGGGCAGACCCTTTTTGTAAACTTCAAATAGCCATAACTTTGTGATCCGGACTCCGATTTGTGAGTTCTATATACCGTTGGAAAGCTCTTTTCGAGATCTATCTGAATATGTGAATTTTAAATGCCATATGAATATTTTATGAAAATGAAATCAGGGGTTAACCCTATTTGTGAAATCCCAGATTGTGTGACTAGGATTACCGGCACCTGATCAGGAGCACCCAGGGATTTGGAATCTCTATCATTGCGGGACATCAGGTAAGACAGTAGTTTGCACGTAGAGTATGCGCAGTGGCGCTTATGTGATTATGATATATGTGCGTTATTGTAACCGGGATTAGGGTTATTACCCTAAGAGGAACGGTTTGTTAGCCTAGGGTTATTACCCTAGTGGAATATGTGTATAAATGCCATGCATGTTAATTGAAATGAAATTTAAGGATTATGCGCTCAAGGCATAATCAGGTTGGACTCGATACACATAACCGAGATGAACCACTTCTAAGGCCTTAATGTAATTAGACGTGTGAGAGCAACACGTGGGTCTACGTCACGTAGATTTAATTAGATGTGTGAGCGCAACACATAGGTCTACGCCACGTAGACATAAATGGGCATGTTGATATAGTGATCAGGTCTGTGCTATACAGACATATATGTGAATAAGCATAATTTATCTGTTATGAATTTTATTGTCTTGTTGGGCTTGGCTCACGGGTGCTCTACTGTGTAGGAAAGGGTAAGGCATTAGCTGATCAGCCATGAGTTTCTGGAGCAGACGAAGAATGTACATGTTCACGCCACTTCAGACCAAGCGGGTTATGGGTCTAACAGGGTTGACTTTTGTATTCTGTTTTGCCGCTTAGGTCGGCTAGTAAGAAAGAACTTGTAATAATTTTGTAAATAATTTTTGGGATCCCAACTATGTTTGAAAAGTTTAAACATATTACAAGTTTATTTTTAATCTGTTTAATATAAAAGTTTAAATTCTGCGCTATTTTAATTAGTAATCCCGGTTAGGGGATTAGGGTTTCATAAGCATTTTTGGGTAGCGTGCCTAATTATTTAGGGCGTTGCAATTTGGTATCAGAGCGCCAAGGTTTTAAACTTCCTGTAGACCGGCCGAACATGTACATTCGTCATCAGAGATAAGCTCGACTCATGGTGCAGTAAGTATTGAGAGTAAATACTTGACTATATGTGTGATCATCTGTTTACCGCTTTCTATTTTAGGCAGTATGCAAGCATCTAGAGTATGTATGTGTTATGTGATGCCATGCTATAAATGTTAATTATTTATGTAAATATGTATGAGGTAAATAGATGAGTTAGGGGTTAAAGGCATTAAATGCGTAAGTGTGGTATCGGTGCTTAACTCGCTGGGGTTGTTGATTTCAGGGGTACTCGTAATGGACCCTCCGCAATCATCCAGACCACAGGGCGAGCAAGTAGAGCCCGGGGCTACCCGAACCGATCCACCAGCACCGCCTCTACCTTCGCAAAATCTGGGGGATAATGCGGAGGCTGTTAATGCTAATCCTCCTGCTGATTGGCAGCAGATGTTTCATGAAATGCGAAGTGTTATACTTCGTCAAGAAGAAGAGTTGCAACGTTTGAGGCAACAAGCTATCCCAATTAATCAAGGGTTACCACCAGCTCCTGTGCCTGTGGTGGGTAACCAAGGGTTTGTTATGCCGCATCGGGACTCTTTGTTCGAGCGGTTTGTGAAGCTGCAACCTCCGGTTTTTCTGGGAGGTATCGACATTATTAAGGCCGATCAGTGGATGAGCACTATTACCCGGATCCTCGATAATATGGGGGTGACGAGAACTGAAAGGGTAAATTGTGCGGCCTTTATGTTTCAAGATCATGCCCGCGTCTGGTGGGACATAGTGAATCAAACTCGGGATGTCAGTGTGATGACATGGGATGAGTTTAAGAAACTTTTTGAGGAAAAATTCTATAATGTGGCTGTACGGACTTCACATCAGGAAGACTTTGTGAAGTTGACTCAAGGGAAGATGTTGTTGGGAATTATTTTACCAGGATCTTAGATCTACTCACAAGTATGTTTATTAACATCCTAAATATGAACTTTCTAAAACGATAAAATAAACACATATAAAGTTAAGAAAACCTTACATTGATGCAGCGGAATAAATGTCTCCTTCCACTCAGATCTCTAACCCTTGATTCCTTTACGTAGCGAGTATAATCAAGATCTGAGCCCGAATCTCCTTCTTCTTCAAGCTTTGATCCTTCACAGTCTTCCAATCTATGATTGAGTTACTGCTTGCTGTGTGTGGGCACTTACTCTTTCACTAGGGTCACGAAAAAGATGAAGGAAAAGAGGGAGAGAGGTTTCGGCCAAGGTAGAGAGTGAGGAAGGCTCAGTTTTCTGAAGAGAGAAATTTCTGTCAGAAAGGCTTATTGAAAACTTATTTTTTTGACTGAGCCATCACTTTCTATTTATAGGCAACTTACTAGGTTTAAGTTTAGAATTATTTGGCATTAAAATAATGAAAATAATAATTTGAAAAAGCCTTATAAGTGGCCGGCCATAGGTTTTGTAATGGGCCCCACTTAATTTTGCAATTTTATCAAATTTTATCTCTATTTTCTCAAAAATGCCAATTTTCCAATTCTAACGTTTTAAATGCCAAAACTAATTATTTAATAATTAAAATACATTATTAAATAATATTGTCATTTAATTTAATTATTAATTAGACATATAAAGTCTATTAATAAATAAATAAACCTAGAAAACTCTTTTCCTTACAATTTCACCCCTGCTTAGTGAAAATTCATAAAATCAGACATAGTCTAACTTTAGAATTATAATTGATCAATCACGAATCAATTAATGAGTCTTACAAGCAGAATGTTCTCAACTAGAATGGGGATCATGGATCTATATGCTGATCTTCCAATAAGTGAACCAAATTTACCAAGTAAATTCCTACTTATTAATTCTTCGTTGAATCCACTCTTAGAACTTAGAATTGCACTCTCAGACTTATATAGAGCATATTGTATGTTTCACGATACCAATATACTATCTCATTTAACCATTGTTATAATCTTATTGTGATTTAAAGATCCTCTATATAGATGATTTACATCGAGATGGGATTTCTTTACCGTTCTCACCCCTCAATGTATTTTGCCCCTTAAAACACTTAGCTACCTATAAATGGTGTTTAGTGATCTAATAATTAGTCAGTTAAACAAGAGCTCATCCATTTACTTCTATTTGCTAAGCTCGAAGGGAATCATCACTTAACTTCTATACACCAGTAGAAGCTATAGATTCCATATTTATGTTCAGCACTCCCACTCAATCATACTATCATGTTCCCAAAATATACGTATCACCCTGACCCAAAAGTAGGCTTAACTAATAAATCAAAGAACATGAATATCACTCCTGAGTTGAGCCTAAGCATATCAGGATTTAGATTCTTTTCAATCTTAAGATCAACTACTGATATTGACTTGGAAAGATATGTATAACGGTAAGTTTGTAATATCTTAACTTAGTTGCAATATCGGTCCAGTCCAATGTATACTCCATACATTCGAAACTAGTATACTTTACTAATGTCCTGGAAAGAACATAACACTTACTCCAAGTGTAAGTACACATGTAACGTCCCCGCTTCAAGCCTCCATTGGGCCCTTACACCCACGGAATAATGGTTCTTATACACGAGTACGTCACTTTGGCTGCTTCCTGGATTGATGACTGACCCTACAGACCAACACGAGTGTTTTCAGCGTGCTTTGTCCTCACTCACACGCATCCTGGGAAAACTTCCCAGGAGGTCACCCATCCTTGAAATTGCTCCAAGCCAAGCACGCTTAACTGTGGAGTTCTTTCGAGATGGGCTACCAAAAAACAAGATGCACCTTGTTGATATAGGTAGTACCAATCAATCCATTTAAGCCCTCTTCAACTGTGTAATCCCATACCTACACAGTCTCAGAATCATCCCACTTGACCTTCCCCAGGCGGTGTGGGATTGCACAGCTTACCCGGTATTTCCCCTTACGGATCACGAGACTACTGACTGTCACAATCACCCCCCCTTACGGGGTCCGACGTCCTCGTCGACCACACTTCCGGCTGGGTCAAGGCTCTGATACCAATTGTAACGTCCCCGCTTCAAGCCTCCATTGGGTCCTTACACCCACGGAATAATGGTTCTTATACACGAGTACGTCATTTTGGCTGCTTCCTGGATTGATGACTGACCCTACAGACCAACACGAGTGTTTTCAGCGTGCTTTGTCCTCACTCACACGCATCCTGGGAAAACTTCCCAGGAGGTCACCCATCCTTGAAATTGCTCCAAGCCAAGCACGCTTAACTGTGGAGTTCTTTCGAGATGGGCTACCGAAAAACACGATGCACCTTGTTGATATAGGTAGTACCAATCAATCCATTTAAGCCCTCTTCAACTGTGTAATCCCATACCTACACAGTCTCAGAATCATCCCACTTGACCTTCCCCAGGCGGTGTGGGATTGCACAGCTTACCCGGTATTTCCCCTTACGGATCACGAGACTACTGACTGTCACAACACATCATCGCTGATTATCACATTAGTGTAAATCCAATAACACTGATGAAACAGGGACCAAAACTTTTGATTCATATGATCACAATCACATTCCACTGTGTTGACGATACTGTAATTGTGAATAAACATATGATCTGGATTTAACTGATTTTGTGTGTATGAATGTAATAAACATATTAAACATATTAAACCATTAGCATGCAAACATAAATCACTTCAAATTTCTTATATTGATAACTAATCAGATTGTAAAGAGTTTTATTTAGGGCATAAAACCTAACAAACTCCCACTTGCACTAATATAAAACAAACTGCGCAAATAGGTCAATCTGATGTCTTGATCTTCAGATCAAGTGTAGTATATTTGAATCCACCCAAACTTCTGGAAACTAGTTCATAAATACTCTTATGAAACATCCTTTACTATATGCTTTACTCATCAAGGGATACTGAAATCTTTACTGTTTTAAAAGTACATCTGAATTAACAGAGGACATATCTCTCATATTTTAAAATATGTAATTGAGATAATACAGTGTAGACTTTTCTTCAGTGATATAACTTTCTGGTATTTTCGAATAGACCAAGTTATAGTTCTTCTCTGGTAGAGCTTGAATTATTATACAATAATTCCTCCACCCCCAAAGTAAGCACCATCTTAAGAATTTCGAAATTAGATGGTGTGATACAAAGACAACTGATACACAGTTCCTTAATATCTGACATATAGATCACTTTCATAAATCCTTCTTGAATATCTTCTAATGTTCCCTATTTGATTACATCTCAGATAGCTCCCACTCAATAGCAGATGTCTGGTTAAATAATACTTTTAACCTCTGATTGTTTAGAGAGTTACCTAGTTGTGACTTTTGTATTAGTCTGAAACTTTAAGTCAAGACTAAGTCATCAACTTAGCAGACTAGTATTTGAAGTGAAAAATACATGCCAGAGATTAAAGTAATCAAAATTAAGATACCATAAAATTTTATGAGGATTAAGAATTCTTGGTTCAAGTCATTCGAATGGACTGAACTAGAGTTCTTTATCTTATTCTCATAATTCTGATAAGCTATATCTATCCATGTGAATGGATAGATTTGCTTTTCAGTAGTGTTCTTAAGTACCTATCACAATTATCAACCTAATGAAGATGGGTATAGAACTTTAAAATTCTCCCACTCAATTAAGGTAGTGTGAAACTTTAACAAAGAACTTTCAAAGGTATCATACTTTTACTTACAACAGTAAAAACGAAATGGAACATGCAATCAAGATCAAGAATTTATATTGACAATAGCTGACTCATTATATTACTTCTATGTTTAAACAAGATATGTGTTTCATAGGGAATTGTGGAATAGACTCCACCCCTAAGAATATACATATAGGGTACTATGGAAAATCTCCACCCCTAAGTATATAGAGATTATGATCCACCCCTAAAGGTTGTAAAGATCATGATTCTCTGTGTGATAGAGTTTATGTGGAGTTGAATACTATCCAGAGTTCATTAGATATAAAAGATCGTTGAACTGCATAGTTTTCTTAACTTTTCTCCACCCCTATCAGATCATAAGATCCTTTTATTAAACAAATTCTTAATAATTGTATGAGGATTAACAATTATTGATAAACATAGAAATAATTTCTAGTGTTTATATAATATAACTCTATGAAGAGTTGTAAATATTATAGAATTTGCATCAATAATAAAATCACTTACACATACAAACATACAAATATAATGTGGTAATAATTGATGAAGATAAAATGAAATGAAGCTCAATCTCATAAATTGCAATAGTGAATTTCGAAAAAAAAAAAAACTTTATTAATAAAAAAATGTATTGCAACAATATGAGAAAACAGGGATAAATATCCCTAACTAAAATTTGAAATCCAAATTGTCTTTAAACTAAAACAATTAATTCAAAAATTGAAGAGCTTCATCTTCATCTGGACGATTTCACCCTTGGTCCAGCTTTCTGATCAACTCAATTGAGTTCAAGTAGCTTGGCCTATCAGAAGAAGAAAACAAATAAACAAAGTTTAGTCCAGAATCATAAATCCAATTGGATAACAATTCACTAAACTCTTAAAGTTTATAAATGGAAATACCTTGTTTCTTTGCAAGAAGTTTAGGACACTGGGGTTTCCAATGACCTTTCTCATTGCAGTAGAAACACTTTCCTTTAAGTGTAGCATCACCAGAAGGAACAGCCTTTTTCATGGCTTTTGTTCGCTTCTTGGTGTTCTTCCACTTCTTCTTCGATTTGGGTTTTGAAGCAGAGGCAACATTTGCTTCAGGTTTTATCGTCCCATTACCATTACCAGGATGAGGTTTACTCCCTTTCTTCTTGGGTCCTCCAATCAAATTTTCATAAGTTTGAAGGTCATTGACTAATTCATGAAAGTCAATTTCCTTCTTATTCATGACATAATTTGATGTATATGGTAGAAATGCTGGAGTCAGGCTATTCAAGATAAGACTAACTTGAGTAGCACTGTCCATTTCAGCACCATGATCCTGGGCTTCTTGGAAATAACTGGACATGAGGAGAACATGATCACGCACGTTTTGATGAGGTTCCATCCGTGCGTTAATGTACTTCTTAGTCGCGTCAAAGCGTGACTGAAGTGATGCCTTACCGAATAGCTCATTTAACTTCGTCATAACTTCAGCAGCCTTCTCAGTTTTAGAAAACCGAGTTTTGAGGGTGTCAACCATGCTAGAAAGCATAAAGTATAGAGCTTTGTCATTTGCCTTCTGCCAACGCTCATACTTTTCTTTCACAGCTTTGGATGCATTATCCCCAGGCACTTCAGGTGACGGCTCAGTTAAAACAAACAAGGCACTTTCTCCTATGAGAGCAATATTAATGTTCTCATTCCATTTATTAAAGTTAGATCCATTCAGCTTATTTTCAGTCAACAGTGATAACATGGGATTCATTTTGACAAACAGGATACTACAAAATAATAGAAATTAATAATGGTTTAACACACAAAATCAATTCAGAAATTATAAGCACATAGCAAGTAGGAATGATATGAGAAAATACTTAAAAAAAAAAAACAATCCTAAATAATTTCCAAGGTTTTCAACAAACTGATATCAGTGTCCCGTTTAGGCGAGAGTCAAAGCTATCATCCATTTAATAGAGTTGTCAGCTCATCTAAAATGTTAAACATTCTAGCAACCTTTTATTCGATCAAGATCAGAATCCAGCGTTGTCCCGTTTAGGCGAGAGTCAAGGCTATTTTATCTTATGAGCTTCTACCATTGTTTCGCAATTTGCAAGTCAAATATGGTCGCCACCATTAGGGTGATCTATACCATATAAAACACTTACAAACCACTTATCATGCGAGATTAAACGGTGCGAAATTGCTAATGAACGTTCCTCCATTAGGGAGGATTACTCACTAAAACAAACGCGGTGTAAAACCCACAATGGAGATCGAATATCTTAATAATAATAAAGCTCATTGTTTAAAATGTATTTTCTTATTATTCTAATAAATAAATCTCATTAAATTCTATTTAAGAATTAAAATTCAAAAATAAGAATTTAATATAATATTTATAAAATTATACTAGATGGTGATTGAAATAAAATTAATTATTTCCATCTTAGTAATAATCTTAAATATAAATATTAAGGAAATTAATTTAAGATGAATTAAATAAATAATTAGCAACTTAAAAATTTCCTTTGAGAATATATTTATTGGGTTCGAAAATTAAGTATAAAAAAAAATATACAATTTTCGAAAAATAATAAAAATAGAAAAGAAATACTTCAAGCAAAAATATCACCTATCTAGATATTCTTTTGACTAGTTAATTCAATTTCTAATAAATATATATATATTTTAAATTAATCTATTAAATGAAAAAATCATTGACTTGAGTTGGTCCAAGAATTAATTAAAATAATTAATTAATTTACAACTCAATCTATTTTTCAAAAAAATTCGAAAATATTGCATAATGCAATTTTTGAAATTGATTAATAAAATAAAGAAAAATATATATTTTGAAAATTATTTAAATTTAAGTTGAAAAATTAAATTTCAACCTAAAAAATAATTTTCTATTTAATTAAGTGTCATGAAAAATCAATAAATATTTAAGTATCATGATGAAAATCAACTTAGATATTTAGATTTTTCAACTTAATTAATTGTATTAAATTCAAGAAATAAATAATTAAGTGTAGAGAAGCCTTAATTATTAATTTCTATTTAATACTAGGAAAAATATACTTAATAAAATTGTACCAAAATTAATTATTTAAATAATTAATTTCACAAAAGTATAATATTTTCCTATATAAGTATTAGAAATAATAAGTAGTCTAGAAATTACTATCTAGAAAATATCTTATTTGACTAAGTATCTTTTCAAAATTTGAAAAATATCTAATTTAAGTTATATAGAAAAAATCTAAAACTTAAATAATTTCAAATCTAGATTTAATTAAATATCACAAATTAAGTTGTAACCACTTAATTTGAAGATATCTTTTAAAGTTAATATTTGAAAAGATATTAACCAAAAAAATATCTTAGATATTCCATTTCAAGTTAATATTTGAAAAGATATTAACTTAAAAAATATCTTAAGAATCTTTAATAACTAATGCCTAAGATTCCTCAACTTGATTTAAAATTTAAATCAAATATTCAAATTTAAGTTAGTTAAGAAAAATCAGTTGATACAACTAATTTATAACTTAAATAGGAATATTAAATAAGCTCCAGAAAGAATCTTAGTTAGTTAAAATTCTATATTTAATTAAATACAAGAAAAATACAAATAGTTTATCTAGAAATAATATCTAAAACTAAAAGTGTTTTTCTTAAAATTAACTTTAAAATATTAAAATGAAAATAAATTTTCATATATTTTAAAAGTTAATTATGTTGCTAATTCAATTTTTTATTAGGTCAAACTAATATAATTAACCTAGTACAGTTATTCAAATCAGGCAAATGGGCCTTCACAATTGGGGTAGTTCATGTGAGGGGGTGCTAGGTTCAGTATGTCGTACCCACTTCTATGGCACCCAACTCTCACACAAGGCCCAAAAGAGAGGAATTTAACCTTAAAATGAATAAATGTTATTAATTGAATAGGTCCAAAAAACTAAATGGACCTAAATAAAATCTATCATGGTGTGACATTTTATTTAGCAACAACCTATATGCATCTATATAATAAAATAAACATATAGGCTCACACAGGCACACTTTGGATGGATCCTATCATGTTGCTAGGTCATACACAGATGAAAGAAGATTGTAAAATTTACCTGTTACAAATTATTAACTTGACCAAGGGAGCCATCAGATCATTAGATCTGGCAAAAAGTAACCATGGCTATTTGCAATCAAGTAATAATAGGTTTTTAAAACTTACACACAAGCTAAAAACACATACTCCTGCAACAAGGTTAGCTGGATAGTTGGAAGTAGGATTTATTTAATTTTAAATAAATAATTTTGAAAAATAAATAATTAAAAAAATTTAAATTAATTTCGAAAAATTAAAAAAAAATTTAATTAATTTCGAAAATAAAATAAAATAAATTTAAATTTAGAAATTATTTTAAAAATAAATATTTAAAATTAAACCTACTATTTGAAAAATTAGGTTTCAACCAACCTAAATATCATTTCAAAATTTGCTAACTACTTTTAAAAATTAAATGTTATTTTAAAAATAAAAATTAAATAAAAATTAGAAAAGATAAATAAAATATCTTTTCAGATTTTAAATTTAATTTAAATAAATAAAATAACAAAATTTAAAAATTAGCAAAATATCTTATATCTATTTAAAATTACATGATTATAAATATCTTATTTTAAATTTGAATATGGTCAAAATATCTAAAAAGATTTAATTAAAAAATCTTAAAAGATAAGATATTTTTAAAATATCTTAAAAGATAGGATATTTTTAAATATCTTAAAAGATATTATAAATATCTTTAAAAGATATTATAAATATCTTAAAAGATAAGATATTTTTAAATATCTTAAAAGATATTTTAAATATCTAAAAAAAAATCTGACCTTAAATTTAAAAAAAAATATAATCAAATTTAAAAATAAGATAGATTTTTAAGCAAAAAGATAAATACTAGTTCTATTCAAATTCAAATTACACTAATATCTTGAATTAAATTAAAAAAAATTAAATTAATTCAAAATGATAATTAGAATTGAATTAGGAATAGTAATAGTATATATATAAAACCATACAAAAAATTGGAAGTTAATTCCATGAAAAAGTATGAAAAATTGAAGAAAATTGAAAAAATTCGAAACTGTACGGACAGTTCTGCGATCGCAGGAAACTATCAAGACAAACGGCCGATTTTGTCAAATCTTCAAAAAATCATAACTAATTCAAATAAAATCCCAATTGAGTTCTGTAAAAGGCTAACTTGCTTAATTTTTTCCATACTATCCAATAAAAATAATTCCAGAACCGAAATAACAATTATTTTTCACGAAAATTTCATAATCATCAATCAATCATCAAATAACACTCAATACAACATGATACTATCCAAAAAACATACAAACAATCGTTTTAAAGTCCAAATTACATGCAAGTAAATCAATTACCATGGCTCTGAGGCCAGTTGTTGGGAATTATTTTACCAGGATCTTAGATCTACTCACAAGTATGTTTATTAACATCCTAAATATGAACTTTCTAAAACGATAAAATAAACACATATAAAGTTAAGAAAACCTTACATTGATGCAGCGGAATAAATGTCTCCTTCCACTCAGATCTCTAACCCTTTATTCCTTTCTGTAGCAGAGTATAATCAAGATCTGAGCCCGAATCTCCTTCTTCTTCAAGCTTTGATCCTTCACAGTCTTCCAATCTATGATTGAGTTACTGCTTGCTGTGTGTGGGCACTTACTCTTTCACTAGGGTCACGAAAAAGATGAAGGAAAAGAGGGAGAGAGGTTTCGGCCAAGGTAGAGAGTGAGGAAGGCTCAGTTTTCTGAAGAGAGAAATTTCTGTCAGAAAGGCTTATTGAAAACTTATTTTTTTGACTGAGCCATCACTTTCTATTTATAGGCAACTTACTAGGTTTAAGTTTAGAATTATTTGGCATTAAAATAATGAGAATAATAATTTTAAAAAGCCTTATAAGTGGCCGGCCATAGGTGTTGTAATGGGCCCCACTTAATTTTGCAATTTTATCAAATTTTATCTCTATTTTCTCAAAAATGCCAATTTTCCAATTCTAACGTTTTAAATGCCAAAACTAATTATTTAATAATTAAAATACATTATTAAATAATATTGTCATTTAATTTTATTATTAATTAGACATATAAAGTCTATTAATAAATAAATAAACCTAGAAAACTCTTTTCCTTACAATTTCACCGCTGCTTAGTGAAAATTCATAAAATCAGACATAGTCTAACTTTAGAATTATAATTGATCAATCACGAATCAATTAATGAGTCTTACAAGCAGAATGTTCTCAACTAGAATGGGGACCATGGATCTATATGCTGAGCTTCCAATAAGTGAACCAAATTTACCAAGTAAATTCCTACTTATTAATTCTTCGTTGAATCCACTCTTAGAACTTAGAATTGCACTCTCAGACTTATATAGAGCATATTGTATGTTTCACGATACCAATATACTATCTCATTTAACCATTGTTATAATCTTATTGTGATTTAAAGATCCTCTATATAGATGATTTACATCGAGATGGGATTTCTTTACCGTTCTCACCCCTCAATGTATTTTGCCCCTTAAAACACTTAGCTACCTGTAAATGGTGTTTAGTGATCTAATAATTAGTCAGTTAAACAAGAGCTCATCCATTTACTTCTATTTGCTAAGCTCGAAGGGAATCATCACTTAACTTCTATACACCAGTAGAAGCTATAGATTCCATATTTATGTTCAGCACTCCCACTCAATCATACTATCATGTTCCCAAAATATACGTATCACCCTGACCCAAAAGTAGGCTTAACTAATAAATCAAAGAACATGAATAGCACTCCTGAGTTGAGCCTAAGCATATCAGGATTTAGATTCTTTTCAATCTTAAGATCAACTACTGATATTGACTTGGAAGGATATGTATAACGGTAAGTTTGTAATATCTTAACTTAGTTGCAATATCGGTCCAGTCCAATGTATACTCCATACATTCGAAACTAGTATACTTTACTAATGTCCTGGAAAGAACATAACACTTACTCCAAGTGTAAGTACACATCATCGCTGATTATCACATTAGTGTAAATCCAATAACACTGATGAAACAGGGACCAAAACTTTTGATTCATATGATCACAATCACATTCCACTGTGTTGATGATACTGTAATTGTGAATAAACATATGATCTGGATTTAACTGATTTTGTGTGTATGAATGTAATAAACATATTAAACATATTAAACCATTAGCATGCAAACATAAATCACTTCAAATTTCTTATATTGATAACTAATCAGATTGTAAAGAGTTTTATTTAGGGCATAAAACCTAACAGATGTCCGTGGCTGAATATACTCTGGAATTTGACTGGTTATCTAAATTTGCTGGTGATTTGGTGCCTACCGATTTTACCAGAAAACAAAAGTATGTTCGAGGACTGAATACTACAATCAGTCGAGACTTGAAAATTACCACATCCCATGACACCCTGTATAAGAGGGTGGTAGACTTGGCCTTAATTGCTGAAGAGGCTGAGCAGCAAGTGATGAAAGAGCAGGCGGTAAAGGATGCCGCCATGGCATCAAACCCTCCTGCTGGTGGTAATTTCAGTAAGGGGATCGACAGTAGCAACCCTGAGCACAAGCAGAAGGCTGAAGCTTTTGGAGCTTCAGGAGGAAATAGAAAGTTTCGGGGAAACAGAGGTGGCCGTCAAGGCCGCGGGTCCTCATTCCGATCATACCCCGAGTGTCCTAAATGTAAGAAGCATCATCCTGGTGAGTGCCGAGCCAAGGCATGTTTCCAGTGTGGCGTTGTGGGCCACTTTATTAGGGACTGTCCCCAAGCTAAGAGAGAAGAGCCTAAGAAGAATGTTGCTCAGAACCCGGGGAGACTTTTCACTATAACTCAGGCAGATGCTGATGCTAGTCCGTCAGTTGTGACAGGTCAGTTATCTATTAATGGTTGTGCTTATACTGTGTTATTTGATTCGGGAGCTACTCATTCGTATGTATCGAGTAGAGTGATAGAAAGTTTACATAAGCCATGTGATATTTATGCTTTGGGGTTTGGAGCCCTGTTACCCTCGGGAGACCTGATAGTATCCACAAGGTGGATTCGGTCCTTGTCTTTTTGGATTGACGGTTGTGAATTGACCGTCAATCTAATTGAACTGCAATTATCTGATTTTGACATAATCCTGGGAATGGATTTTCTGTCTAAGTATGGAGCAATGATTGATTGTGAACGGAAGATGGTGGTGTTTGAGCCCGAGAGTGCTAACCCAGCGGTGTTCGTGGGTAAAGTTCAGGGGGCACGCATACCGAGAATATCGTTGTTGAAAGCTAAAGACCTGATGGGTAGAGGTTGTCTAGGGTTCATAGTCACTGCAGTGGACACTAGCCAACCTGTGACATCAGGGCCTGAGAATACGAAATTGGTATGTGAGTTCCTTGATGTCTTTCCAGAAGATTTGCCGGGATTGCCACCTGTTCGGGAAATTGAATTTGTTATTGAACTGGCTCCGGGAGTAGATCCAGTGTCTAAGGCACCGTACCGTATGGCTCCAGCCAAGTTGAAGGAATTGAAGATACAGTTGCAAGAGTTATTGAATCTGGGATTCATTAGACCGAGCTACTCACTTGGGGTGCTCCGGTTCTATTTGTAAAGAAGAAAGACGGAACCCTGCGAATGTGTATTGACTACCGAGAGTTAAACAAGCTTACCATTAAGAATAAATATCCTTTACCTTGAATTGATGATCTGTTTGATCAACTGAAAGGGAAGACGGTCTTTTCTAAGATCGATCTTCGCTCAGGCTATCATCAGCTGAGAATCCGAGAGGAAGATATCCCGAAAACTGCGTTCCGTACTCGGTATGGACACTATGAATTTCTTGTGATGTCTTTTGGACTCACTAGTGCCCCGGCGACATTCATGGATTTGATGAATCGGGTGTTTAAGGATTATATGGATAGGTTCGTGATTGTGTTTATTGACGACATTTTAGTGTACTCTGAGACGGAAGAAGAGCATGAATTGCATCTCAGAGCGGTTTTACAAAGGTTACGGGATCACAAGCTTTATGCTAAATTTAAAAAGTGTGAGTTCTGGTTATCTCGTGTCTCATTCTTGGGGCACATAGTGGATAAAGATGGGATCATGGTGGATCCGGCCAAGATTGAAGCTGTTCGGGATTGGCCAGCACCGAAATCAGCTATAGAGGTTAGAAGCTTTCTGGGTTTGGCTGGTTATTATCGTCGGTTCGTTGAGGGTTTTTCTAAGATTGCTGTACCCTTAACGGAGCTGACTCGAAAGAATCAGAAATTTGTTTGGACTGATCGGTGTGAAAAAAGTTTCCTGGAGTTAAAGCAACGCTTGATTACCGCTCCTGTACTAACTCTTCCTTCAGATAAGGAAAAGTTTGTGGTATATTGTGATGCCTCGAGACAGGGTCTCGGCTGTGTGCTTATGCAGGCTGGGAGGGTAATAGCTTATGCTTCTCGGCAGTTAAAGGAGTACGAGCAGAGGTACCCTACTCACGATTTAGAACTCGCAGCGGTGGTATTTGCGCTAAAGATTTGGCGGCATTACCTTTATGGCGAGAAATGTGAGATATACACTGATCACAAAAGTCTGAAGTATTTCTTTACCCAGAAAGACTTGAATATGAGACAGAGGCGTTGGCTAGAACTGGTGAAAGATTATGATTGTGAGATTCTTTTTCACCCTAGTAAAGCCAACGTGGTTGCTGATGCCCTGAGTAGAAAAGGTCAGAGTCAGCTGAGTTCTATGAAGCAAATCTCCCAACAACTGGCAAATGAAATGACTCGAGCTCAAATTGAGTTGGTTGTGGGGCAATTGGCTAATATTACCCTGCAATCCACTCTTCTTGAGAGAATTAAAGAAGCGCAAAAACAGGATTCAGAATTGACAAAAACCCGAGCTAGGGTTTCGGCCGGGAAGGCTAGTGATTTTTCAATGGATGAAATGGGAATGTTGAGATTTGGGAATCAAATTTGTGGGCCTATGGATGAGAACATCAAGAAAGAGATCATGGATGAGTCTCACACGACTCCTTATTCAGTTCATCCAGGGTCGACAAAGATGTACCAAGACCTAAAAGCCATGTTTTGGTGGCCAGGCATGAAGAATGACATCGCTGAGTATGTTGCAAAGTGCCTTACGTGTCAGCAAGTAAAAGCTGAACATCAGCGACCTGCAGGGTTGCTGCAACCGCTGAAAATACCAGAATGGAAATGGGAAGATATAGCTATGGATTTCGTGGTAGGTATGCCTAGAACCACAGGACAGTTTGACTCTGTGTGGGTCATAGTGGACAAATTTACAAAGTCTGCTCACTTTTTACCTGTTCAGACGAACTTCTCCATTGATCAGTATGCTGAGTTATATGTTAGAGAAATTGTTCGTCTGCATGGTGTCCCAAAATCCATTGTGTCGGATAGAGATCCGAAGTTTACATCAAGATTCTGGGAAAGTCTGCATCGAGCTATGGGAACTCAGTTAAGGTTCAGCACAGCTTTTCATCCTCAAACGGATGGACAATCCGAGAGGACTATTCAGATTTTAGAAGACATGCTACGGGCATGCGTGCTTGACTTTGAAGGATCATGGGTAAAGTACCTTCCCCTGATCGAGTTTTCTTATAATAACAGCTATCAGGCAACAATCGGGATGGCTCCTTATGAACTTTTGTATGGAAGGAAATGTAGATCGCCCATTCACTGGGATGAAGTGGGTGAAAGAAAGTTCTTGGGTCCCGAAGCTGTTCAGAAAACAAGTGAGGCAGTTGACAAAATTAGAGCGTGAATGCTCGCGGCTCAGAGTAGGCAGATGAGTTATGCCGATCCAAAGCGTCGAGTGTTGTGAAAATTCTATTGCTTTATAATTGCGCAAGTGTACACAATCACAAACAAGTAATACAATGATAAGTAATCAAAGTTCGTCTCCACAGGGACTTTTTACTAAATAATGTTAAATCAACTAAAAGTAATTCCAAGAATTTCAAATAAAAATAAAATAAAGTCACACATTAATTCACGAGAAAAATTTATAATCTTGAATCTAAACTTGAGAACTAATTTTTTAAACTAAATAAACTAAAAATAAGAAACTAAAAGTGATTAAAATGGTGGTAATTTCAGATTTGGAAATTAGACTTGGGTGATTAGTTTCCACTTGTATGTCCCAGTTGATATAGCAATGACCCAGCAATGATTTAGCAATCCTGGCAGAGTTAACAAATTTCAACAAAAACCAGCAAGCTTTTTCCAAAACTTGCAAATAACCATTCATAATCTCACAATGCATTCCTACATCAGTTTAGATCACAAATAGCCCAATAAAGCATCAAATCCTTAGTTATACATGGTAGCAAAATATTCCTATTTCACTACTAATTAATACCTAAAAGAAAAGGTAAAAATCATGCATCAATTAGAGGAGTTCAACTAGGTCTTGCTTTTCCAAGTAAGATCTAGCTTGCTAAATGTTAAAAATGGCCAAAAATTAACATTCATTCAACATTTCATCACATCTAATTGAACAAAGACAAGATTACTTCATCATTGCAAAGCCAAAACACTAGTCCATACAAGGGTTTATAACCACCCAAGTCTCAAAAAGTTTAGTTCATAGCTGAAATTAGAAACTCGAAACCAGAAAATGTATTGTTCATGAAGTTAAAGAAAAACTTAAAGAGAAGAAAATGATACAAAACGAAGTGGAGAGCAAGGGAGATGAGTGTTGAGCTCAAATCCTTCTTTGAATGTTGCCTTCTTCTCCTTCTTCTCAATCTTCTTCTTCTTTGTACTCACTTCTTTCTTTGTACTTAGAAAACCTTTTCTGCTGTATTTTTCGTACTCTCTTCAGGTGCAGCCACCACTCTTAATTCCTCCCCTCTTTTTCTTTTTGCTCCCCAATTAGGGTACCAAAGTTTACCCTAATTGGAAATCCCAATCATCACCCACTTGTCCTTCATTTTCCACATGTTTGTTGAGTCAATAGCCAAATTCCGCCACCTCAGCTCGTTTTTCTTTTCATTAAAGCCAGCTGGACTATCTGCCAAAATAAACTTACTGGGCTGACAAATTGCTACGCGATGATTGCTACAGCAATGCCAGTCAGCAATAATCATTTTCCTGCTCCTTTTTCTCCTTGTCCCAAACATTTTCAAATACCTATTCTTGCATTTTTTTTGCTTAAAACACATAAAAACAATAACATAAGTCTATTTAACACTTACTAACACACACACACTTCCATTTATTACAAAGACACAACAAACTAGACACAATTACACAATATAAACATTAATTGCTCCACAATTCACATTAAATTCAAGCTTAAAGATATGAAAATAACTCTAAATCTTAGAGTTATCAATACCCCAAACTTAGAATCTTGCTCGTCCTCGAGCAATGACAATACAAACTAAACAAAATAAAACATAACAACAAATTTTTACACAAAGACTCAACATACAAGACAAATGAGAGATTTCATAGAAATTCAAGTTGGCCTAGCGAACATTGACGCTCTCAGAAAAAATGGAATTAAATGGAATATGAAATTGCTTGCCGTAACTTTATATGTTGCCCCTTTAACGTTTTTGTCATTGGATAACATTAATATTTCCCAAAAGTCACCTAATCAACAGTTTATACAAGTATATCCCATCTAAACTTCGAACTTCCTGCAATTACCTTAAACTCTTTTTTTTTTTTTTTTCATTCATTTAAGCTCCATAAGTTGGATTAGTGCACTCCTCTCCACTAATGTAGTCTAAACTTATCCCCTTGATCAATAGGACTTTATTAGGCTTGTAATGTTAGGCTTGGGTTAGGGTATGGTCAAGGATGTATTTTAGCTAGCTCAACACCTAACTACTTCACTTGTCACAAACCGAGCCTCTTCCATAAAAATTTTTTTTTCTTTTGACTCACTTCCCTAATTCATATACTCACAAGTACTTGATATTAAAATTAACTTCTCTTGCTATGTTTATTCCCCTTTTTTTTTTTTTTTTTTTTTTCAAATGGGTGGAACACCCCAAACTTAGTTGCAGGAATATATATATGTACTTATTTTATTTTTTTTTCTTTGCTGATTTTTTTTTTTTTTATATATATATATGTTAGAAAGGAATTTAGTACTATATTATACTTCTATATAGCAAGAGAAAGTTATTAAAAATGCATACTAATATATCTTGTGAGCTAATTCCCCCACCCCAAACTTACAACCCAACATTGTCCCTAATGTGGCTAAAAGTATAATCGTGAATTAGCTCGCCACAAATTACACTCACCGCACTCACCCCAAACTTAATGTAAAACTTGGCTCTTGACAAGTGAGCAATTAAGTGAGGACATATGTGGAAATGCAATTTAGGATGGATGTGATATGTGTGATTGGGTTGCACAACAAAATGAGGCTAACGGCTCAAACTTGGGTGACTAGGGAAAAATTGATTGATAGGGAGAGTTAGAAAGGCTCAAACGTCCAAGGAAGGCCTAAATCATGTCTAAGGGACAAGTCGAACTAGGATTTCGCTTCAAGGAGATGCACTAACCAATTCTAGATGCTAAAATTACATGTGAAATAATCGTATGAAAAATGCAAAGCATGGTGGAAAAAAATACAAGTATAAACTAGTGAGGAGAGACTAAAGAGAAACATCCATAATATCCAACAATTCAGCATGACAAGGCAACAAATAAAATTAGGCAGCAACAATAATGGAATGGGCGGAAAGTATCATCATCGAGCAGAACACTAGGCCGCAGAAAAACTCAAAAATCTCTCAACGGCAAACTAACAAACACATAAACAACATAGAATAAAAGTTCCAAGCACAAAAGACAACACACAACGAGCACAATACAATCTAAAAACAAACAACACCAAACAGAAAAATATAAAATAGCTTAGGTATTAGAAAACTCCCTCTCCTCGGAGTCCTCGTGGGGCTCCTCTGTATTCGAAGCTGATGGCCTAGCCCACGGGTCGAGAACTTGCTGAGGGAACGGCGAAAACTTGGGCTCAAATCGTGGCGTGACCTTCTTGACTGTTAGGCATTTTTCTTTCTTTCTTTTTTTTTTAATTTTTTTTTTCAAATGCACCCTACCCCAACACAATAAGTTCCCTCTCTTCTTTGTCTTCTTTACAACTACTGCCCCTCAACACAATAAGAACTCTTACAATGCACTTCACTGTCCCCAACCCACTCTTGTTCAAAAATCACTTCTCTTTGACCACACCACTAAAATTCAAAGCCCTCACACCAAGTTTATTATTATTTGTTTGTTTTTTTTTTTTTTTACTCTCGGCAGCCACAACAAAAGTGCCCTGCTTCTTTTCAATTCGACACTACTCCAGCAACAATACCAAAACTTCTAACAATGATCCGTCTAAAAGCCACCACACTGCCAATACTACACTAAATTTCCAATACAACTCAAATAATGATAACCAGGCAGTTCATTGTTCAAAACCACAGGAGAACTTCAATATCCCACCACAATTGATTACCAATTCAAAGTGAAAATTCTCACACCAACACTCAGCATCTATTCATCATGGCACCCTTTTTAATGCACAAAAAGCACATAAAAAATTGTTTTCAACATTACTCCACTCAGCTGAACCCTCCCAACAACTCCAAAATATCAATATTACCCAAATTGCAACATCCACACCTCAAACTATATACGGCAGCCAATAATTTGTTCAAAAAAAACAAAATTAAAAATCAAAACTCACTCTTGACTGCTTGTTGTTGAACATGGATGGAAATGAGGATGGTGCAGGCTTCTTCGGGACAGAGTGGGTGATTAATTTGAGCTAGATTGAATGAGTGTCGACTGGGGAAGGCTCGGCTGTATGTGAGATGTGATGCGTGTTGTGTGTGCGCGAACAAAAGTGGAATTCAACTGGGTTAGGTTCGAATGGTGAGCTGCTGGTGCGAGGTGATGGTGAGGTCGTGGTGCAGTTCGAAGGTTCGAGCTTGGAGGTGGCTCGGCTGGGTCGAGTGACTGGAGGCTAGGTGCGATTTGGTGGCTACGAGTTCAATGGAGGAAATGGCTAGGAAGTGCGAAAAGTGATGGTTGAACCGTGAAATGATGAAGGAGGTGGAGTCGATGGTTGGGCAGGCTGGGGCGAGTTTGGATGGAGGTGTGACTGTGTATCGTGTTTGCTTGGTGAATGTGGAACGACTGAGACAAAGGGGAGTGAAGATGATGATGGTGGATATGAATGTGGTAGGGCTAGGAACTATTGGGCTGATCATTGAGGAAGTGGGCTTGTCAACAACATTATGGGGCCCAGTTGACCACCAATTAAAGCCCCAAAAACACTAACTAATTTGTGTTTATTTGCTTAGTTCATAACAGGTTGGTATTTTTGGGTAAAAGACGGTCAACCCAAGTACATCAGCCTAAATGATTGGTCTGACATAAATTGTACCCAATGATTGTGTCTTTAGCACATTTTTCACTTGTTCCTCTTGATTCAGACTATGTACTTTTTTCTTCTTTTTTTTATTTTATTTTTTATTTTTTTATTTTTTTTTTCAAAACCCCAATTCTTTGATCAGCCCAAAACCAAAACTCATCTTGCTGCCAACTCATGCTGCTGAGCCAGTGCTATAGCAACTGGATAGCATCCTGCCACCCCAAACTTAATTCTTTGGCCCAATTGAAATTTCATCACTTCCACAGCCTCCTTGACTTGATTTTCTGCACAAAGAAAAGAAATATTTTCTCAATTTCACCACGACAATTATTTACTAATTATATAATATATATATATATTTTTTTTTCTTTTTTTTTAACTTTTCTTCTTGCTTTTTTTTTTCTTTTTTTTTTCAAGGGGTGCCTTCATTGATTTTTTTTCTTTTCATTTTTTTTTTTCAATTCAATCTTTTTTTTTTCTTTTTCTTTTGGCACCCCCAAATTGCAAGTCTCAAACATCCTTCAAAGAGATAGAGGTCTTTTCTCGGTTGACCTCTCCACCCCCAAACTTCACTCCTTGGCCTTTCACTAAGAATTTTCTTCTTGAAAGTGCTTCACGAAGTTCCACCACCCCATCGGGGTATACTCTCACCACCAAGAAAGATCCATCACACCTTGAATCTAGTCGTCCATGAGTAGCCTTCGTTAAAGAGTTGGAAAAAATCACTTGTTGCCCAACTTCAAACATTTGAGACCGAAATTTTCTACTAAGCTTCTTTTTCTTTCTCTTCTTTTTGGGTGGTTTTTTAGAGTCAATTGATGCTTTGTCTTTGCTTTCTTGTGCCTCGTGATCCTTAGCAATTTCTTTAAGGAGAATCTTCTTTCTCACCTTCTTACTAACTTTGAATTTGGACTCCTCAACCATGTTAGGATCCATATCTCCAATTGCTAAGCATTCTCCTATTGCATCCGGGGCACGTATGGGATGGAAAACCTTGAATGTGGCTTGCTCATCTTGAGCTCTCATGGTGAGCTCTCCTTTTTCAACATCTATCAAAGTCCTTCCCGTGGCAAGAAATGGCCTCCCTAAAATGATTGGAACTTCCCTATCTTCCTCATAGTCAAGAATAATGAAGTCCGCCGGAAAGATGAACTTATCTACTTGTACCAAAACATCTTCAATTTTTCCATCCGGATGAGTCATGGAACGATCCGCTAGTTGCAAAGTGACGGTGGTTGGCCTTGCTTCTCCAATTCCCAACTTCTTGAAAATAGACATGGGCATGAGATTAATACTAGCTCCCAAATCACAAAGAGCTCTTCCAACATCCCGTCCCCCAATAGAAATTGGAATTGTGAAGCTGCCCGGATCTTTCAATTTAGGTGGAATTTTGTTCTTCAACATAGCGCTACAGCCCTCGGTCAAAGCGACCGTTTCAAACTCGCCAAACCTCCTTTTCTTTGTCAAAATATCTTTTAAGAACTTGACATAATTTGGCATTTGCTCTAGTGCTTCTACCAAGGGAATATTGATATGGAGCTGTTTCAACACATCCAAAAACTTCCTAAATTGTCCATCTTGCTGCTGTTTCCGAAATCTTTGAGGAAATGGAAGGGGTGGTTTAGGACTAGAACATACTGGTGCGGATTGCTGACTGTCAGGTTGCTGACCCGATGCTGTATCAACTGGTCTGGTATCAGCAATTTCCTGGGCAGTTTTTTTACTCAATTTTTCGTCGTTTTGGATTGAAGTGGGCTCCCCACTACCCTTTATTTCCTCCTCAGAATTTTTCAGATTCTTGCCACTCCTTAGCTGAATGGCGTTGCATTGTTCCTTCCCATCCCTCCTTGGATTTTCCGTGTCGCTAGGCAAAGAACCTTGCGGCCTAGCTTTTAATTCATTGGCCAAATGTCCAAGTTGCAACTCTAAGTTTCGAAGAGAGGCAGCTTGACTTTGTATCACCGCATCATTTTTGGCCATATAATCCCGCATTAGACTCTCCAAAGAGCTTGGTTGGGCATTTTGAGCATGTTGTGAATGTCGGGGTTGTTGTGAAAAACCCGGTGGATATGCTTGTCTTCCTTGGGCTGGTGCGGTACTTGAGCTTGCTCCTTGACCTCCCCAAGACAAATTAGGATGATTCTTCCAAGATTGATTGTAAGAGTTTGAGAATGCCCCATTGTTCCTATTAAAATTCTGATTTCCCATGTAACAAACGGACTCCGAATTAGATGGACACTTCTCAAACACATGCCCTTCTCCACAAAACACACATGAGACATCATCACTTTGAATGGCAGCAGCTGGTTGAATATTTTTAGCGTTCCCAATACTCAAATTCTTCAAAACATTCGTCATGGAAGCCATTTGAGCTGTCAAAGCCGTTATTGCATCTACCTCAAGGACTCCCGCCACTTTTCTACTTGTTGGAGCTCTAGTGTTGGACCATTGGTAGTTGTTACTTGCAATGGTCTCCAAAATCTCAAATGCTTCATTGTAAGACTTCGACAAAATAGCACCATTGGCCGATGCATCTAACACCATTCGAGAAGCTGCATTCAAGCCATTATAAAAAGTCTCCATCTGAATACAATGTGGAATGCCATGATGTGGACACTTTCGCAAAAGTTCCTTAAACCTCTCCCACGCATCACTTGTGGACTCATCTTCAAGTTGCTGAAAAGACATGATCTCACTTCTGAATTTTGCATTTCTAGTAGGAGGAAAGTATTTCCTCAAAAACTTCTCAGCAAGGTCATTCCAATTGGTCACAGAATCCGGAGGCAAAGTGTTGAGCCATGATCTAGCTCGGTCTCGTAGTGAGAATGGGAATAGCTTCAACCTTAACACCTCTTCACTCACTCCTTGGATCTTGAAAGAATCACTCACCTCCAAAAATGAACGGAGATGGAGGTGAGGATCCTCAGTTGGCATCCCGCTGAATTGCCCCACGGTTTGGAGCATTTGAAACATCACTGGCTTGAGCTCAAACTGCGGTGCTTGTATTTCAGGCCTCACAATGCCTGGATTGAGCTCATTAAACATGGGGGCTGCATACTCCCTTATAGCCCTCGCTCGATCATCTGCCAATATGATGGGATTAACAATTTGTGGAGCAACCCCATCATCATCAAAATTCTCAGCCATGATGTCTCGGCCCATAGCCTTTTGAACCCTTCTTCTTCTTCGGAATGTGCGTTCAATCTCGGGGTCAATAGGAGCAAGTTCAAAGTCCTCTTGTTGGTTCATACACTATAGATACCCGAGATGTCAAAGACAAACCAGCAAGATTAAAAGCACAAAAATTCTTAGAATGTCAATTAGTTGATAAAACAAAATTTAGAACTTAAAGTCCCCGGCAACGGCGCCAAAAACTTGTTGTGAAAATTCTATTGCTTTATAATTGCGCAAGTGTACACAATCACAAACAAGTAATACAATGATAAGTAATCAAAGTTCGTCTCCACAGGGACTTTTTACTAAATAATGTTAAATCAACTAAAAGTAATTCCAAGAATTTCAAATAAAAATAAAATAAAGTCACACATTAATTCACGAGAAAAATTTATAGCCTTGAATCTAAACTTGAGAACTAATTTTTTAAACTAAATAAACTAAAAATAAGAAACTAAAAGTGATTAAAATGGTGGTAATTTCAGATTTGGAAATTAGACTTGGGTGATTAGTTTCCACTTGTATGTCCCAGTTGATATAGCAATGACCCAGCAATGATTTAGCAATCCTGGCAGAGTTAACAAATTTCAACAAAAACCAGCAAGCTTTTTCCAAAACTTGCAAATAACCATTCATAATCTCACAATGCATTCCTACATCAGTTTAGATCACAAATAGCCCAATAAAGCATCAAATCCTTAGTTATACATGGTAGCAAAATATTCCTATTTCACTACTAATTAATACCTAAAAGAAAAGGTAAAAATCATGCATCAATTAGAGGAGTTCAACTAGGTCTTGCTTTTCCAAGTAAGATCTAGCTTGCTAAATGTTAAAAATGGCCAAAAATTAACATTCATTCAACATTTCATCACATCTAATTGAACAAAGACAAGATTACTTCATCATTGCAAAGCCAAAACACTAGTCCATACAAGGGTTTATAACCACCCAAGTCTCAAAAAGTTTAGTTCATAGCTGAAATTAGAAACTCAAAACCAGAAAATGTATTGTTCATGAAGTTAAAGAAAAACTTAAAGAGAAGAAAATGATACAAAACGAAGTGGAGAGCAAGGGAGATGAGTGTTGAGCTCAAATCCTTCTTTGAATGTTGCCTTCTTCTCCTTCTTCTCAATCTTCTTCTTCTTTGTACTCACTTCTTTCTTTGTACTTAGAAAACCTTTTCTGCTGTATTTTTCGTACTCTCTTCAGGTGCAGCCACCACTCTTAATTCCTCCCCTCTTTTTCTTTTTGCTCCCCAATTAGGGTACCAAAGTTTACCCTAATTGGAAATCCCAATCATCACCCACTTGTCCTTCATTTTCCACATGTTTGTTGAGTCAATAGCCAAATTCCGCCACCTCAGCTCGTTTTTCTTTTCATTAAAGCCAGCTGGACTATCTGCCAAAATAAACTTACTGGGCTGACAAATTGCTACGCGATGATTGCTACAGCAATGCCAGTCAGCAATAATCATTTTCCTGCTCCTTTTTCTCCTTGTCCCAAACATTTTCAAATACCTATTCTTGTATTTTTTTTGCTTAAAACACATAAAAACAATAACATAAGTCTATTTAACACTTACTAACACACACACTTCCATTTATTACAAAGACACAACAAACTAGACACAATTACACAATATAAACATTAATTGCTCCACAATTCACATTAAATTCAAGCTTAAAGATATGAAAATAACTCTAAATCTTAGAGTTATCATCGAGACATTGATTTTCCGGTCGGAGACATGGTATTTCTCCGAATATCTCCAATGAAAGGAATAAAACGCTTTGGGAAGAAAGGGAAACTTAGCCCAAGGTTCATTGGACCTTTTGAAATCCTTGAGAGGATAGGGCAAGTAGCGTACAGGTTGGCTATGCCCCCAGCGCTGGCAGCTGTACACAATGTGTTTCATGTTTCAATGCTTCGGAAGTATGTCTCAGACTCGTCCCATGTTCTGAGTTATGAAGCGTTGGAACTACAACCGGACTTATCATACGAGGAACAACCAGTGCAGATACTTGATAGAAGAGAGAAAGTCTTGAGAAGCAAGACTGTGGCACTGGTGAAAGTACTGTGGAAGAACAGTAAAGTAGAAGAGGCAACCTGGGAGCTCGAGACGGATATGCAACAGAAATATCCAGAGTTGTTCAGGTAAATTTCGGGACGAAATTTCTATAAGGAGGGGGTAATTGTAATACCCGAAATTAAGAAAAGGATTAGCAAAACCCTAATTATATAATTATGAATAATAGAGGAATTATATTATTATATAGTTCAATATATGTGAATTAATATGAATTTTAATATGTTAAGACCCATTGGTGAGCAAGGGGAATTTTGGTAATTATGACCCGAGAAGGGTAAAACGATGAGATTAATTTAATTACGTGCTTAATAGAACTATATTATTATATAGTATGCCTGTGTTGTCTTTTCAGGTGTGTTCTGACAGGTTGGCGCGGTATAGTCACAACCGGGTATTTTGGGCCGAACGGGATTCGGGCCCGAAATGAAAATCGGATTAAATTATTTGGCATTTTAATGTTGGTGAATAATCTGAAATTAATTGGGTTTTAATTGTGCATGAAATGCCATTTTTGCCCTTGTATGTTAAAGTGAATGTTAATTGGCCCTAAGGGCATTTTGGTCATTTGACCTCTTTCTATTACATTTGGAAAAATGAATTTTATTAAGAAAAATCAAAGTAAATTCTGGGTTATTCCTCTTCTTCACTCGACCTCTCTCTCTCTCTCTAGCTCTTTGAATTTTCAAAATTTCTTTGGTGAATTGCTTGGGTTTAGCTTGAAATTGAAGTGAAAGTGTTGGTGATTCTTGTGCTAGCCCTTAAAGTGATTCTTGAGGTAGCTTTTATAACTCTAATTCCTTTTATGTTGCTGGTATTAATTGTTGAAAAAGCATGTTGGGATTTTGAATTTGCATGTTCTTGATGATGATGATGATAGGTTTCATGATAGAGGTTTCTTTGATTGGTTTGAGCATGTTATTCTTAGATCTTTAAGGTTGTGCTTGGTTGGGCTCTAGATGGAATTTTAGGGCAATTCTCTTGTGTATAATTCTGGTTATTTCTTGTGATTGATTGCTGGAAATTAATTGAGAAACTTGACTTTGAAGTTCTTGAGTATGAGCTTGATGTTTGCTTAGTTGAAGCATGAGTTATGTGATTATTTACAATCTGAATTTTTGGTTTAGTATGGGATTTTGATGCATGAAATAGGTTATTTTGACCCCTTAATAATTGCTAGCAATCCTATTTGATGATTTGAGAGTTTGGTTATGAATTGGGGTGATTTGGATGAATTTTGGGCATGAAAATCGTTGCTGGTTTTTGAGTTTTCTGGGTTTTGAACCCAGGTGTCGCGGCATGGTATTTAGCATGCCGCGGCGCGCCCATTTCTTTCTGGGCAAACCCTTTGTGTAAACTTCAAATAGCCATAACTTTGTGATCCAGACTCCGATTTGGGAGTTCTATATACCGTTGGAAAGCTCTTTTCGAGCTCTATCTGAATATGTGAATTTTAAATGCAATATGAATATTTTACGAAAATGAAATCAGGGGTTAACCCTATTGGTGAAATCCCAGATTGTGTGACTAGGATTACCAGCACCTGATCAGGAGCACCCGGGGATTTGGAATCTCTGTCATTGCGGGACATCAGGTAAGACAGTAGTTTGCACGTAGAGTATGCGCAATGGCGCTTATGTGATTATGATATATGTGCATTATTGTAACCGGGATTAGGGTTATTACCCTAATAGGAACGGTTTATTAGCCTAGGGTTATTACCCTAGTGGAATATGTGTATAAATGCCATGCATGTTAATTGAAATGAAATTTAAGGATTATGCGCTCAAGGCATAATCAGGTTGGACTCGATACACATAACCGAGATGAACCACTTCTAAGGCCTTAATGTAATTAGACGTGTGAGAGCAACACGTGGGTCTACGTCACGTAGATTTAATTAGATGTGTGAGCGCAACACATAGGTCTACGCCACGTAGACATAAATGGGCATGTTGATATAGTGATCAGGTCTGTGCTATACAGACATATATGTAAATAAGCATAATTTATCTGTTATGAATTTTACTGTCTTGGTGGGCTTGGCTCACGGGTGCTCTACTGTGCAGGAAAGGGTAAGGCATTAGCTGATCAGCCATGAGTTTCTGGAGCAGACGAAGAATGTACATGTTCATGCCACTTCAGACCAAGCGGGTTATGGGTCTAACAGGGTTGACTTTTGTATTCTGTTTTGCCGCTTAGGTCGGCTAGTAAGAAAGAACTTGTCATAATTTTGTAAATAATTTTTGGGATCCCAACTATGTTTGAAAAGTTTAAACATATTACAAGTTTATTTTTAATCTGTTTAATATAAAAGTTTAAATTCTGCGCTATTTTAATCCCGGTTAGGGGATTAGGGTTTCATAAGCATTTTTGGGTAGCGTGCCTAATTATTTAGGGCGTTGCAATTTCGGTCACAAAATACTAAACTCATATTCCATACTTTAACATACTGTTTGAATCCATTGATAGAAAATGGATATTAATAACTTGTGAAAGTTGAACTGTATTGTACTTTTGAAATAGAAATAAAAAATTTCTATTTGGAGTCTAAAATTTAACGTCAAAGACTTAAATTTATACCAAATATACATGAGTAATGATTTTTTCTTGGACCACCACTACTAATCTAACTCTTAGTCTAATTTGCCAAAAGTAAGCATATATAAGTAGGAGATTCTAAGATTGAGGATTTATATCATTTCGGGATAGAATGTCAGGAATATAATCATTTGCGCCATTCATTTTTTTTAAGAGAAAATAGAATGACATTATAAGCAGATGATTTATAAACCATTCATCCAATGATATATTATGTAAGCAAATTCAAAATGAATAAGCTAAGAGGAATAATTAAAGGATAATTTCGATTAAAATAAGAATCCAACGATGTCTCGGTAGGCAAGAGTCAAAGTTATTCTTATTTATATAAACTTCTTGTTTCATATTGTAAATACTTGTCTAAGGTGTCATCTATTGATGAACAGCTAGATGCTGCATTTACAAATATTTATCTATCGAGATCTAACACTATTATGTTTGTCTAACGGATGACAATTCATTAAGATTTGTCCCATTAAAAACAACAAGTCAAGTTAGACCAACAATGAAGATTCGAAATTAAACTACAATTATTAACAGAAATCAACATGGTTCAATATAAATTCACACACAATTCAGAAATTATCAAGGATTAAGCAAATAGCAAAGACATGTGAAAATACAAAACATGCACATCTTAAATAATTGCTAAGGCTTCCAACAAATTGATACAGTGTCCCGGTAGGCGAGAGTCAAAGTATTATTCATTGAATAGAGTTGTCAGCTCATCTAAAATAGAAACCATTCTAGCAACCTTTTATTCGATCAAAATAAGAATCCAATGTTGTCCCGGTAGGCGAGATTCAAGGTTATTCTTATTTTATGAGCTTCCACTAATGTTTCATACTTTGTAAATTTATCTCTAAGTAGTCACCGTAGGGGAGAGTCTAATAGAGATGAAAACCTACAAAATACGTATCATAAGAGATCGTTACGGTGTTAAATGCTTCAACGAATAACCATCCATTAGGGGGACGAAGTCTAGTGTCTCGAGATTATATTGAAAACATATTCACCATGCAGGACCAACAATGAAGATTGAATATCCAAATAACTAAAGGTCATTATTTTAAAGAGTTATATTTTTTTATACTTATTTTAATCTATTTATTTTAAATATATATTTATTTAATTAAAATTTTCAATTTAGATAAAATTCTAAATATAAATTTTAATTTAATATTTATAAAATTATACTTAGATGGATATGAAAATAAAATGAATTATTTCCATCTTAGTAATAATTTTGTAATAAATATCTAGAAAATTATTCAATTTAAGTTGTATCAAAATTAATTTAAATTATTTTAAAAATCAAATTTAATTTTCTATAAATATATATTGCATTTCGAAAATTAATGTATTTAAAAATAAATGCTATTTTCAAAAATGCTATAAAATAAAATAAAATAAATCCTGAAAAATTATTTTAATTTATGTTGATCCAAAATTAATTAAAAAATTAATTCTCAACAAAAATGTAATTTTCCTATTTCATTAAATATTAAGAAAATTTTTAGAATATTTAATTATCATGATGAAAATCAACTTAAATATTAATTTTTTATTTAATTAAATATTACTAGAAAAATACTTCAAGCAAAACAGATAATATCTATCTAGACTTTCATTGACTAATTAATTCATTTTCTAATTATAATATATTTTAGTTCATTTATTTTTAATTAATCATTTAAATGAAAAATATAATGATTTAAGTTGGTCTAAAACAAAAATAAATAATTTTCAACTTTAATCTATTTTCAAGTGAAATTCAAAATTTTCTACATTTAAATAAAGAGTGCAATTTCGAATAAAAATAAAATGATTAATAAAATAAAATAAAATTTATTTTGAAAATTATTCAAATTTAAGTTGTTCTGAAATTAAAATTTCAAACTTAAAATAATTTTCTATTTAATTAAATATTCTGAAATTAATAATATTTAAGTATCAAGAATAAAATCAACTTAAATATTTAACTTTCAATTTAATTAAATGTATTAAATACAAGAATTAAATAATCAAGTATAAAATAAACTTAATATTAATTCTAATTTAATACTAGAAATAATATTTTTAATTTAAGTTGGTCAAAAATTAATTAAAATAAATAATTAATTTTTAACTTCAAATATTTTCCTAATTAAATATTAGAAAATATAACTAGTACTAGAAATTACTATCTAGCATATATTTCAATTAACTAAGTGTTTTTCTAAAATTATCTTTAAAATATTAAATAAATTTCACATATTTTAAAAGTAAATTATGTTGCTAATTCAATTTTAATTAGGTTAGACTAATATAATTAACCTAATACAATTATTTAAATAAGGCAAATGCGCCTTCACAATTGGGGTAGTTCATGTGAGGGAGGGCTGGGTTCAGTATGTCGTACCCACTGCTATTGGCCCCTAACTCTCACACAAGGCCCAAAGGAGAGGAATTTAACAATTAAATAAATAATTGTTATTAATTGAATAAGCCCAATTCTAATTGGGCCTAAATAAAATTACCTAAGTGAAATTTTATTTTAGCAACATAGTCCATTAACTTAGTAAAACTTAAATAGGCTTCCTATATGCATCTAAGCCCAATAGCAAACATATAGGCTCACACAGTTCAAATGATTTGGATGGGTCCTTTCATGTTACTAGGTTTACACAGATGAAAGAAGTACAAAATTTACCTGTTACAAATTATTTATAGGATCTTTTGACAATTGGACTATGATTAAAATCAGATCATTGGATCTGTCAATAAGTTAATCATTGCAATTTAGATCAAATAAATAACAGGTTTTTTTAAAAAAATTAGAATAAACAATATAAATTAGCAAACAATCTCCATGTAACAGATTGTGAAATAAAATATTAATATAATTAAATTATTATTTTAAACTAACCAATTAAATTTGAAAATTTAGGGTTGTTTAAAACCAACCTTAAAAATCTCATCAAAATTTAAAATTCAAAAATGAAAAACTAATTTAAAATATATAGGTTTATTTGAATTATTTTATTAAATTAAATTAAATATCAAATAAGATAAATGATTTGAAAAAAAATATCTTCAATATCATTTTCTAATCTTATAATTTAATAAAATTAAAATAATAAAATAAACCAATTTTAAAATAGATGTGGTTAGATATTTATTATTTTAAGAATAAAATAATAAATAAATAATAATTTTCCAAATTATATGTCAAAATATCTTAAATTAAATTAAGCATTATTCAAATTTCTACAAAAATATCTAAGTTATTTAAATATTTAAAATATAATTTATAAATTTCTAATAAGTAAAATGATATAAAAATAGTAAAATATCATTTTTAAACTTATAATTTATAAAAAATTAAATATTTATCAAAAGAACAAATTTTTGAATTTGAAAATATTATGGTTAGAATATCTATAAAAATATCTAGGTTAGTTTCAAATTTATTAATTATTTAATTTATCATATAAGGTAATTTTAATATAATATTTGAAATTAAAAAGATAAAGTTATCTTTTATTTAAAATATATATAATATTAAAATATCTAACCTTAAAAATAAATAATATATAAATATTAAAGAAATTAACAAATTTTTAAATCTGACCGTATTTTAAAAATTAAAATAATCAATTTATTACATAGAAAATATAAATTGACATTTTATTTACAAAAATACTTCCATAAGGTAAAGACAACATTTATACCTTTTATGTGATTTTAATTACTAAAATAACACTTACATTATCATCACTTACACAATCAGACGATGGTTGCAGGGTGGTTGCTGCGTGGTTACACGGTGGTTGCATCAGACGATAGTTGCAGGGTGGTTGCTAGGTGGTTGGCTGAAGGTTGCATCGAACGAAGGTTTCTATCAGACAAAAGTTTCTAGGTGCTTGCTGGGTGGTTGGCTGGAGGTTGCATCAGATGAAGGTTTCAATCAGACGAAATAACTGTTAGAAAAATATTTAGGCAACTGTAATGCAACTATAATGCAACTGTTGTGAAACATTTAAAATCAAAACAGTATTTTCACATACGTAACTCTATCTACATGTCTCTTAATGATTTAATATGAATAAATTCACCATTAGAAATTTGGAAAGCAACAAAAATACACCAGGATAAACATTTTACTATAGTATTGATGTATTTTTTTTTGGATTATACTTGAGTTGGATTGTTTGGGAACTCCAGCTCAACTTTTTTGAAATCTGCCTTTCATGGATCTAAAAATTTAAGTCATGACATTAGTTTTATGCAAATTAAATTGGATTTCCAGTTGATTTTTAGTTTCTTAGTAGTTTTTTTACACCTTTTATATGAATTCGAAGCACCCCTGTTTTGATTGATTCTGATCGTCTTCTCAGGTAAAGTTGCCAGAATTAATGGTGGTTCTCTTTCTCATTGAATTTTCATTTCGGTTGCATTGGGTTGCTGCGTAGTTGCACAATGGTTGCACGATAGTTGCCTAGGAAACATGGATCCTGAGTTGAAGGTGTGTGTAAGTGGTATTTGTGTAATTTTTTTTTTATTTGAGCTGTATATTTGTTTATTTGGCCAGCTAAAAGTATTTTTGTAATATTGTTACTTTTTTTTGGTTAAAATTAAAAAAAGCCCATCTTTAAATTTAAACATCAAAATATCGAAAAATAATAATAATCTATTAAAATAAATATTATTAATTTAAAATATTGACATTTAGGTTTAAATGATAAAAATAATATTTTAATTAGATATTAGGGTTTGAAAATTAAAAAATTCAAAATTTGGAACAAATCCCATGAAAATTAGATTTTTTGAGGTGACTGCCCAGGAGCTGCACATGCAGCCCAGGAGGCTGCAAATGGGCTCGGATGCGCGCACACGAAGGAGTTACAGGGTGGGACGTGCGGGAAACATCGGCAGGTGCAGGGTGACCCTCGGGCGGACAGCAAGTTCTGTGTCTGAATGCACATGGCTTCAGACAGCGTGGGCGTCCCTTGCTCGCACGCACAAGGAGTCTTGTCCGAAGCTCCTTGTGCGTGCGTGCACCAAGCTTCGACCTCATGGACATCTAATTTTCAAACCTTCATAACTTTCTCAATTTTCATCGGAATCGAGTTCCCTAAAAAACAAAATTGCTTAATTTTTCACAAGGAATCAAAATAAAATATTTTTAGAAAGAGAAAAAAAAATTCATGAAAAAAATTCGTAAATCACATACATTCATCACATAAACACATAAACCAACATGAAACCATCCAAATCAACATCGTTTTCATTCATATTTCATGAAAGTAAATCATTACCATGGCTTTGAGGCCAATTGTTGGAACTCATTTTACGAGGATCTAGATTTACTAACAAGTATGTTTCATGAACATCCTAATATGAATTTCTAAAAAAAATTAAATAAAAACATATAAAGTTTAAGAAAACCTTACATTGGGTGCAGCGAAATATAATGACTCCTTCTGTTCAGATCTCTAGCCCTTGATTCCTTTCTGTAGCAGAGCATTATCTGTTGGGTTTTATGCCCTAAATAAAACTCATTTCAATATAATCAGATTTACTTATTAATATAGATCAGAAATAACATTTAATGTTAGATGGTTCACATGATTTATTTCATGATTATATGTACATAATGTATAAATTCATCTGAAACCCTTTTCACATACTTGATCCTGTTTATTGTGCCGTCAACACATTAGAAAGTAAACATGACTATGTGAATAAAGTTTCCTAGATTTATCAGACATAGGGTTTTACTGATATGATAATCTACAACAGAGTTTACTTGCATTTGGAGAAACGCTATGTTCTTTCCAGAGCATTGGTTAAAGTAAAGCTCAGGTTGGATGCATGGAGTATTCATCGGAAGGGACCGATATTGAACTTTGACTTAGATTTATTAAACTTACCGTAATATCTATTCAAGTCAATATCGCCAAGTTGATCCTAGATCAAATGATCTTAATCCTGATATGATTAGGCTCAATCTCGAGAGGCTATTCGTGTTCTTTGATTTGTTAGTTAAGCCTACTTTTAGGTCAGGGTGATACGTACATTTTGGGAACACGGTAGTGCAATTGAGTGGGAGCGCTATCCTAAACATGGAATCTATAGGTTCTATCTGGCGAATAGTAAGCAAAGGATGATCTCCTTCGAGCTTGACCAAACGAGCATAAATGGTGGAGTACTCATTTCACATAAGTTGAAATATCATTTATACGGGGTCAAGTGTTTTAAGGATAAAATACATTGTAGGGTGTAACGGTAATCTAATCCCTTTAAAGTGTAGATCATTCATATAGAAGATCATTGATCAAATTAGGATTATAACAATGGATAACTAATGATGTGTCTATATGGTGGAACATATAGAGCATTCTATATAACTGAGAGTGCAATTTTAAGTTCAATGCGTGGATTCAACGAAGAATTAATAAGTTAGTGAATTTTAGTAATAAATTCTTGATCTACTTATTGGAAGCTCGGTTATATAGACCCATGGTCCCCGCACTAGTTGAGATAATATTGCTTGTAAGACTCATGTAATTGGTTTTGATTAATCAATTATAATTCTCAAATTAGACTATGTCTATTTGTGAATTTTTTCACTAAGTAAGGGCAAAATTGTAAAGAAAGATTTTTAGGGGCATATTTGTTAATTATGATACTTTGTATGGTTCAATTAATAAATATGATAAATGACAATATTATTTAATAATTATTTATAGTTATTAAATAGTTAGAATTGGCATTTAAATGGTTGAATTAGAAAATTGGCATTTTTGAGAAAATCAGATGCGAAAAAGACAAAACTGCAAAATTGCAAAAAGTGAGGCCCAAATCCACTATGTTGGGCCGGCCACTTTTGTAGGGTTTTGTCCTCTAATATTTTCATTATTTTAATGCCAAATAATTCAAACCTAACCCTAGTGGAATGCTATAAATAGATAGTGAAGGCTTCAGGAAAATTACACACTTTTCTTCTGACACTTCTGATTCAGAAAAAAACTGAGCCTCTCTCTCTCCCTATCTTTGGCCGAACCCACTTACTCTTTCTTCTTCCTTCAATTTCAAAAATCCTTAGTGTATGAGTAGTGCCCACACACAACAAGTGATACCTCAATCATAGTGAGGAAGATCGTGAAGAAAGACTTTCAGCAAGAAGGAGTTTCAGCATCAAAGATTCAGAGAAAGGGATCCAGGTTCAGATATTGATAATGCTCTTCTACAGAAAGGAATCAAGGGCTAGATATCTGAACGGAAGGAGTCATTTAATTCCGCTGCACCCAATGTAAGGTTTTCTTAACTTTATATGTGTTTATTTCATCGTTTTAGAAAGTTCATATTTAGGGTGTTAATAAACATACTTGTGAGTAGATCTAAGATCCTGGTAAAATAAATTCCAACATTATCAAGATCTAAACCTAGATCTCTTTCTCTCCTTGAGCCCGATTCTCCTTCTTGTTGATTAGATTCTTCACAGTCTTACACACTATGATTGAGATACCACTTAATTTTTTTGGGCACTCACTCTATCACACAAGGTTTGAAATTATGATGAAGAAAAGAGTGGAAGTGGTTTCGGCCTAATATAAAGAAAGGCTTAGGAAAAAATTTCTGAAAGTGAAATTTCATCTATTTTAAGTGTGAGCCATCACTATCTATTTATAGGTAACCACATAGGTTTAGGTTAGATTTATTTCGCGTTAAAATAATAGAGAAATAAATTGTAAAATCCATGCATAGTGGTCGGCCATGGGTTGGATAATGGGCCCACTTTGCAATTTTGCCATTTTGTCATTTTCCCATCTTATTTTCTCAAAAATGCCAATTTTCTAATTTAACCACTTAAATGCCAATTCCAATTATTTAATAACTAAAAATTAATTATTAAATAATATTCTCATTTAATACATTTATTAATTAGACTAATCAAAGTGTCCTAATTAATAAATAAGACCTAAAATCTCTTTTCTTCACAATTTTGCCCTTGCTTAGTGAAAATTCATAAACTAGACATAGTCTAATTTTAGAATTATAATTGATTAACTAAAATCAATTAACTGAGTGTTACAAGCAGTATGGTTTCAACTAGTATGGGGACCATGGGCCTATATAACCGAGTATCCAATAAGCTGATCTAGAATTTACCAAGTAAATCCACTAACTTATTAATACCTTGTTGCATCCACTCATAGAACTCGGAATTGCACTCTAAGTCATATAGAACGCTCTATATGTTCTACGATATAGATACACTATTAATTATCCATTGTTATAATCCCAATAATCAATGATCCTCTATAGATGATCTACATTGCATAGGGATAAAATTACCGTTACACCCTTTCAATATATTTTATCCTTAAAACACTTGGCCACCTATAAATGATATTATAGTGAACTAATATAGTCACTAAAATGAGCTCTATCATTTATGTCTATTTAGCAAGCTTAAAGAAAATCATTGTTTCACTTCTAAATACCTATAGAAGCTATAGATTCCATATCTATGATTAGCGCTCCCACTCAATTGTACTACCATGTTCCCAAAATGTACGTATCGCCCTGACCAAAAAGTAGGCTTAACTAATAAATCAAAGAACATGAATAACACTCTTGAGATCGAGCCTAACCATGTCAGGATTAAGACCATTTGATCTAGGATCAATTAGGTGATATTGAATTGAATAGATATTACGGTAAATTTATCATATCTAATCAAAGTTCAATATTGGTCCCTTCCAATGTATACTCCGTACATCAGATAATGGTAAACTTTGCCAATGCCATGGAAAGGACATAACACTTATCCAAGGTGTAAGTATACCTATCACTGAATATCATGCCAGCTTAAATCCAGTGAACTGACAAATCAGGAAATTAAACTTTTTAAACATATAATCATGATTATTACAGAAAGGAATCAAGGGCTAGAGATCTGAACGAAAGGAGTCATTATATTCCGCTGCACCCAATGTAAGGTTTCCTAATTTTTATATGTGTTTATTTCATTGTTTTAGAATTCATATTAGGATGTTAATGAAACATACATGGTAGTAAATTTAGATCCTGGTAAAATATTTTCAACAGTTAGGGTCCTGAGGAATCTTTCATTTACATGACTTGGGAGACATTATTTCAAAGTCCAAGTCACCTAGTTCAAAAGCAATTGTGAGTTTGGGTAAAAATAAAGGTTTAGCAAAAGGAATAGAGGAAACACTGGGAGGTTCAGGCCAAGCAGCATCTCACAAGAAACGACGTTTGCCTTCAGTGATTTCTTACAAGAAGCATCTGTGGTGACTAGCATTGTCTTCCTGATGGATTTTCACTAAGTGTTCCTTAATTCTTTCATCGTTTACCTCTAATTTGGATGTGGGTTTTGAAATTTTGGGTTTGTACGGGATGGAAATTTCAGTAGGAAACTCAATTTCTAAATATTCTACACGATAAACTTGTGAACTAGATTGGGACATTGCTGCAAGGAGAAAGCAATCCCAATTCCTGTGAGAAATTTATCAAACCAGAAGGTAGTGAATTGGAGGTTCTGGAAAACCTTAGACTCTCTAAACCCTATATTTACCAAGATATAGTTCAGCCCTACAAATTACTAAAACCAAATTAGATGACAACGATACGTATAAAAAAGGTAGCAATTAAACCCAGAAATACAGATAATAAACATGGGAGATATTAAGGAGAAAAGCCACTTACTGTTTCAAGTCGGGATTTGAGATGATGAGTGGCTCTACAATCTGCGAATCCCTGCATGTTGTGAATATCTCTTCGAGTGCTTGAAGTCAAAAATTAAATCAGATGAAACTCGCAGAAAAAATGTCAGTGACAGAGAGGGCATACAAATTTTCGAACAACTCTGGTGATGCTTTTTTGACGGAGAAGCTCAAATTTTTTTCAGAGTTTCAAAAATGGCAAGGATAGTGCAAATGAGGTTCCTTTTTTCATTATATACCCTCAGGTTAATCTCCGTTAGATCAAAAAGATGATTAATCCTACGGGTAAAATTTGAAAGAGGAGAAGAAAAGATGGTTATTAATTGCTAATGTCCCTCGAAACAACAATATCAAAGGACATGCATTTTTTTAAAAGGGATTATGACAAATATACCCTCTATAATCATTAAAAAGCACTTTTTTATTAAAAAGAACTTTTTAAGGGGCAATTGTTATACCCAAAATTTGGCTAGCACTTCAAAGGATGACCCGTGTCAAACTCAAAAGAATAGGATTCAACAAATGCAATGACAATTATATTTGAAAATGGAATTGTTAACACAGATTTTCGTTAACAAAATTTGAGCCTCACAATGATAATTCAACACAAAAATACTAAAAGCGATAGAAAAATAAAATATGAACTCCGAGTTGTTTACGTTGTTTTGCACTTAAAATTCTGCATATCTTATTCAAATTTTTGAGTATTTTTTTAGGGCCTCTTGCATAAGAAATTTTTCGTCCCTTTTTTGAGATTGTTTGCCACTATTTATAGTTACATAGTGGAAGTTAATTACAAAGCTGACCTAAATATGATTACAGTCATTATCCCTAAAATTGTGGGATCTGATTACATATTACAAAATGTAAATGCGGTGTATGATTTTGAAAGTCATATAGCTGTGATTTTCCCACTTTTATTGGGTCAAAAATATTGTGTATTAAACACGTCTTTAATTGTTAAATCTGGAGATGTCTGGACAGAAACTTGATTGTAGTGATCCCAATGGCGAGCTGGAACCATTCTTCTTTTTGAGGTCAACAAGATATGTCTTACATTGATCGCGGGTATACAGAAATCTTCTGAATTTCCAGGGTTATGAGTCTTGCTTCCGTTAGTTAGATGAAATTATAGGAAGTTTCCTCGTAGCGAGATGGTCATCTCACATTCTTGTTCTTCGAGACGATCTGACTTTTATACTTAGTTTACTTACTATAAGCTAAGGTATGTGTTACTCTACTCTGGTGCCTCGCTATTCTCCTTTAGCAACATATGGTGTCTTGTTAATACACTAAACACCAGTTCGTATATTGATTCCTCGCCTAAGATCTTACAGTCAACGAGTTACAAATATACTCTGATACTCACGCAATTAATGAGTTATTCCATAAATGATATTGCACCGATTCACATTCCCTTTTCCTTGACACTTGTCCTCCAGCCAAATTTCGGGTATAACAATTGCCCCTCAAAATGTTCTTTTTTAGTAAAAAGAGCTTTTTAATAATTATGGAGGGCATTTCCGCCAAAATCCTTTCTTGGAAAGGACGCCTCCTACGACATTCTTCCTCGCTTGAACGACTTTAACAGAATAAAGATACTCTATTTCATAGGGAGTGGTGCACTCCCAATTCAGGATTTTGTACAGAACCCTCAACCTTGCAAGGATTCTGTAGGAGACAGGATTTAGTTGAAATGCGGCAAGCCCGAGGTTGTTTACAAAGTCCTTGAAATAATCACAAAGGGGGATTATTTCCCCTGCCTGATGTGCTCAAGGCTCCAAATGCCTATACCAGCCAAGCAACTTGTACTAGTCTCGCCACTGGCCCCCTCAGAGGTCTCGCCTGTAAGACGCACATGTGGGTAATAACTAAATTCACCGGCTCGTACGGACCTTACCCGACAGTCTCACCCATACTCGATTCCACAGGTCATCAGTGAATCGCCTACGTAGCTTGAGATAGTTCGCACTTTCAACTCTATTAACTCTGCCTCGAAGGTGACGTTAGGGTCCTGAGGAGTCTTTGATTTACGTGACTTGGGAGACATTATTTCAAAGTCCAAGTAACCAAGTTCAAAAGCAATTGTGACTTTGGGTAAAAATAAAGGTTTAGCCAAAGGAATAGAGGAAACACTGGGAGGTTTAGGCCATGCAGCATCTCACAAGAAATGGCGTTTGCCTTCAGTGATTTCTTACAAGAAGCATCTGTGGTGACTAGCATTGTCTTCATGATGGATTTTCACTAAGTGTTCCTTAATTCTTTCATTGTTTACCTCTAATTTGGATGTGGGTTTTGAAATTTTGGGTTTGTAAGGGATGGAAATTTTAGTAGGAAACTCAATTTCTAAATCTTCTGGACGATGAATCTGTGAACTAGATTGGGACATTGCTGCAAGGAGAAAGCAATCCCAATTCCTGTGAGAAATTTATCAAACCAGAAGGTAGTGAATTGGAGGTTCTGGAAAACCTACGTACTGTCTAAACCCTAATATTTACCAAGATATAGTTTAGCCCTACAAATTACTAAAACCAAATGAGATGACAACGATACGTATAAAAAAGGTAGCAACTAAATCCAGAAATACACATAATAAACATGGGAGATATTAAGGAGAAAAGCCACTTACTGTTTGAAGTTGGGGTTTGAGATGATGAGTGGCTCTACAATCTGCGAATCCCTGAATGTCGTGAATATCTCTTCGAGTGCTTGAAGTCGAAAATTAAATCAGATGAAACTCGCAGAAAAAATGTCAGTGACAGAGAGGGCATACAAATTTTCGAACAACTTTGGTGATGGTTTTTCGACGGAGAAGCTCAAATTTTTTTCACAGTTTCAAAAATGGCAAGGATAGTGCAAAGGAGGTTCCTTTTTTCATTATATACCCTCAGGTTAATCTCCGTTAGATTAAAAAGATGATTAATCCTACGGGTAAAATTTGAAAGAGGAGTAGAAAAGATGGTTATTAATTGCTGATGTCCCTCGAAACAACAAAACAACCAATATTAGAGGACATGCATTTTTTTAAAAGGGATTATGACAAATATACCCTTTATAATCATTAAAAAGCACTTTTTATTAAAAAGAACCTTTTAAGAGGCAATTGTTATACCAAAAATTTGGGTAGCACTTCAAAGGATGACACGTGTCAAACTGGGAAAAATACGATTCAACAAATGCAATTACAATTATATTTGAAAATGGAATTGTTAACACAGATTTTTTGTTAACAAAATTTGAGCCTCACAGTTATAATTCAACACACAAATACTAAAAGCTATAGAAAAATAAAATATGAACACCGAGTGTTTTTACGTGGTTTTGCATTTAAAATTCTGCATATCTTATTCAGATTTCTGAGTATTTTTTTAGGGCGTCTTGCATAAGAAATTTTTCGTCCCATTTTTGAGATTGTTTGTCACTATTTACAGTTGCATAGTGGTAGTTAATTACAAAGCTGGCCAAAATATGATTACAGTCATTATCCCTAAAATCGTGGGATCTGATTACATATTACAAAATGTTTATGCGGTGTATGATTTTGAAATTCATATAGCTTTGATTTTCCCACTTTCACTGGGTCAAAAATATCGTGTATTAAACACGTCTTTAATTGTTAAATCTAGAGATGTCTCGACAGAAACTTGATTGTAGTGATCTCAATGGCGAGCTGGAACCATTCTTCGTTCTGAGGTCAACAAGATATGTCTTACATCGATCGTGGGTATACATAAATCTTCTAACTTGCCAAGGTTATGAGTCTCGCTTCCGTTAGTTGGATAAAATTATAGGAAGTTTCCTTGTAGCGAGATGGTTATCTCACATTCTTGTTCTTTGAGCCGATCCGACTTTTATACTTAGTTTACTTACTGTAAGCTAAGGTATGTGTTACTCTTCTCTGGTGCCTCGCTATTCTGGTTTAGCAACATATGGTGTCTTGTTAATACACTAAGTACCAATTCATACATTGATTCCTCGCCTAAGACCTTACGGTCAGCGGGTTACAAATATACTCTGATACTCACGCAATTAATGAGTTATTTCATAAATTATATTGCTTCGATTCACATTCTCTTTTCCTTGACACGTGTCCTCCAGCCGAATTTCGGGTATAACAATTGCCCCTAAAAATGTTCTTTTTAAAGTAAAAAGAGCTTTTTAATAATTATGGAGGGCATTTTTGCCAAAATCCTTTCTTGGAAAGGACGCCTCCTTTGATTCTGGCAGTTGTATGGTTTTGAAGATCATTATCAATTGCCCATGCATATTCTGCACGATTCCCAATCTTTAGATTTCTCAATCTTTGGCTTTCTTGTTACTGAACTTCGTGTATAAATGGGCGGCTCAAGCTTGTCATTTTTCACAATCCTTCTGGCTCTTTAGTGAAATCCATTTTCAGAATGGATTACTTCCTTCCTGCCAAAATGTCTCTTCTGAGTTCAGAAGTTTATCCTTCCAGACTCATAATACCCAGATGCACCAACCATTTTCCCTTTGTTCCTACAGACTTCAAGCCTCAATCAAAGCCAGAAACGATGGATTCTAGGGTTGAGGAGCTTCCGACCAACCCAAACCAGGGGAAATCTGTAGCCTGCCATGGCTGATCCTCACAAGTGATCCCAGAGGGTATAGATCTTGTGAGAAATCTCAAAGATCCTCCTCAGGCTGATGAAGAATTCCAAAGGATGATTGGCATGGTTTCAGGTGGATTTGGAAAGGAAGTTGGTGTGGTTTCTATCACAGAATCCAGCCAACCAAAGATCCCAACTTGTGCTAGGAGATCTTTGCGTCAGACTCTCTTCAGTGTTGAGAAATTTCCTGAGGTTGGGAAATAGATCTCGACTTCAGGAAATGGGATCTTCTGATGATGAGGGGAATGAGGCCTGTGCAGAGATCAAGACTCTCTATGTAATACCCTGTAATTAAGAAATGGATTAGCAAAACCCTAATTAGATGATTATGAGTAATTGAGGAATTATATTAATATATAGTTCAATATATGTGAAATTATATGAATTTTAATATGTAAAGACCCCGTTGGTGAGCCAGGGGCATTTTAGTAATTTTGGCCCGAGAAGGGTAAAATAGTGAAATTAATTTATTTACGTGCTTATAGAACTATATTATTATATAGTATGCCTGTGATGTCTTTTTCAGGTGTATTTTGACAGGTTGGCGCGGTATAGTCACAACTGGGTATTTCGAGCCGAACCGGGTTCGGGCCCGAAATGCAAATTGGGATTGAAATATTTGGCATTTTATTTATTGTTGAGAAATCTAAAAATTTAATTGGATTTAATTATGCATGGAATGTCAATTATGCCCTTGTGAGTGTAAATTCATGTTATATGGCCCTTGGGGCAAAATGGTCTTTTGACCTTTATTTTGTTAATTGATTAAAGATGAAATTTTGAGAAAATGAAATGAAAATTCTGGTTTATTCCTTCCCCTCACCCGACCCCTCTCTCTCTCTCAAACCCTTTTCTTTTTCAATTTGGATTTTGGAAGGAGTTGCTTGAGAAATTGGCTTGAATTGAAGCTTTGAGGTTGTGGGTTTTGAGCTTGTTCTTCGATTGAGTTTGAGGTAACTTTTTATAGTTTTAATCTGAATTTTATTGCTGAAATTAATTGTTGAAGAGCATGAAAATGTGTTGTGGTTGTGGTATTGAATTTGTGATGCATGTTCTTGGTTGTTGGGGTTGTCTTGAGCATGCTTAGAGCTTTTAATTCATAAGTTTGTATGGGTTAAGTTTGGGCAGAAATTAGAGGATTTGATTAGTGTAATTTTCTGTTGTTGAGCTCTGAAATTTATTGTTTGAAATTGGAGTTCAAGCTCTTGTTAATGGAAGTTTGTTTGAGATGTAGCTCAAGTTAAAGCTTTGATTTTCATGGATTTGCAATCTGAAATTATGGGGTTATAATGTTGGATTTTGATGCTTGAGCATGTGTTTTAAACTCCCTATATGATGATTAAAAACCTATTTTATGGTTTGGGAGTTTTAGTTGTGAATTGGGGTGAAAAGATTGGATTTTTCTTGCTGAAATCGTGTTCTTGCTGCTGTTTTTCTGGGTTTTGAACCCAGATGCCGCGGCATGGTATTTAGCATGCCGCGATGCGCTCATTTCTTTCTGGGCAGATCCTTTTTGCAACTTCAAATGGCCATAACTTTGTGATCCGGACTCCGATTTGAGAGTTCTATATACCGTTGGAAAGCTCTTTCCGAGATCTAACTGAATATTTGAATATTAAATGCCATGTGAATATTTTATGAAAATAAAATCAGGGGTTAACCCTATTTGTGAAATCCCAGATTATGTGACTAGGATTACCGGCACCTGATCAGGAGCACCCGGGGATTTGGAATCTCTATCATTGCAGGACATCAGGTAAGACAGTGATTAGCACGTAGAGTATGCGCAGTAGCGCCTTTATTGTGAATGATATGCATGAAAGTTTAGTAATTGGAATTAGGGTTATTACCCTAACATGAGCGATTTAATAGCCTAGGGTTATTACCCTAGTGATATATGTTGTATAAATACTATGCCATGTTGGATAAATGTATATATTGAGATTATGAATTATGCGCTTAAGGCATAACTAAGCTAGACTCGGTAAGCTAGTACCTTGAGTTAATTTTAATGCGGTCTAGGGTTATTACCCCAGAATATTATGAATATAGTGAAAGCATGAGTTAGGGTTAACGCTCTTAGTAAATATTATCTGAGTATATAGAAGTGTATTGTATGAGTGGTTATTTAGTATGTAAGTTAGGGTTATTACCCTAAGATTATATATGTTGTAGTAAATGTTGAATACACGCATGTATGTTAAAAGTTATGTGTATGAGACATAACTGGGTAAGACCTGGTATATATATCACTAGGATAAACCATCGAAAGAACGTAATGTATGGATTACGTATATATAAGAATAGGGTTATGCAAGCAACGCATAATCAGGTTAGGCTCAGTAATCAAAACCGAGGTAAACCCTACTAAGGTCTTATTGTATATAGACGTGTGAGAACTGTTGGAAATTATTTTACCAGGATCTTAGATCTACTCACAAGTATGTTGATTAACACCCTAAATATGAACTTTCTAAAACGATGAAATAAACACATATAAAGTTTAGTAAACCTTACATTGGGTGCAGCGGAATTAAATGTCTCCTTCCGTTCAGATATCTAGCCCTTGATTCCTTTCTGTAGCAGAGCATTATCAATATCTGAACCTGGATCTCTTTCTCTGATTCTTTAGTGCTGAAACTCCTTCTGTTGGGATTTATGCCCTAAATAAAACTCTGTTTCAATGTAATCCAGATTATTCTATATCAATAAAGTAACAGAAGTAATTTTTCATTCACTTGTGTATGTTTTGGTTCACTTAATCAATTACTTGTCTATTTGATTTATAAATTCATCCAAACCCCTTTCACATACTTGAACATGTTTATTGTGTTGTCAACACAGTGGAAAATAAACATGACTATGTGAATAAAGTATTCCTAGATTTATCAGAACACTGGGTTTCACTGATATGACAATCTACAACAGAGTTTACTTACATTTGGAGAAATGTTATGTTCTTTCCAGAACATAGGTTAAAGTAAAGCTCAGGTTGGATGCATGGAGTATGCATTGGAATGGACCGATATTGAACTTTGAATTAGATTTTGAAACTTACCATAAACATCTATTCAATTCAATATCAGAAGTTGATCCTAGATCACATGATCTAAATCTTGATATGGTTAGGCTTAATTTCAAGAGTGTTATTCGTGTTCTTTGATTTGTTAGTTAAGCCTAAAACTGTAGTCTGGGCAATACATACATTTTGGGAACACGGTAGTGCGATTGAGTGGGAGCGCTAACATAAATATGGAATCTATAGCTTCTATCTGGCGAATAATAAGCAAAGGGTGATCTCCTTCGAGCTTAACCAAACGAGATAAATGATTGAGTACTCATTTCACTTAGTTGAAATATCATTTATACAGGGTTAAGTGTTTTAAGGATAAAATACATTGTAGGGTGTTACGGTAATCTAAGTCCCTTTACAGTGTAGATCATCCATATAGAGGATCATTGATCACATTAGGATTATAACAATGGATAACTAATAATGTGTCTATATGGTGGAACATATAGAGCATTCTATATACTGAGAGTGCAATTCTGAGTTCTATGTGTGGATTCAACGAAGAATTAATAAGTCAGTGAATTTAAGTGGTAAATTCTAGATCTGCTTATTGGAAGCTCGGATATATAGACCCATGGTCCCCTCACTAGTTGAGATGATATTACTTGAAAGACTCATTTAATTGAAATTATTTAATCAATTAAAAATTCTCAAGATAAACTTGTCAGTTTGAGAATTTGGCACTCATTAAGGGCAAAACAGTAAATAGAGATTTTGAAGGGCATATTTATTAATTAGGAAACTTTAATTAGTTTCATTATTAATAAAATAAATGATAATATATTATTTGATAATTATTTTTAATTATTAAGTAATTAGATTTATCATAAATATGGTTGAACAGTGGAAATGGCAATTTTTCACAAAAAGGGAAACTATCAAGTGTAGGAAAAGGAAAGTTGGAAAAGAGGCAAGCCTTGTTTCCACATTGCCTAGGCCGGCCCCCTTTGCCTTCCTTTTCCCTTGATTTTCTCAGTTCAAAATGTCAATCATAGCCCTTGGTGGTCTTCTATAAATAGAAGGCAAAGGCTTCAGAATTTATTATCACTGAAAAAGCTTTTCACAGCATTATTCTGAAAGAATTTTCTCTCAGAAAATTCTCTCTGAGCCGCCACCCTCTCTCTCTCTATACCTTCTCTGTTTCGAAATATATGAGTGCTAGAGTAGTGCCCACACACATCAAGTAATACCTCAATCATAGTGAGGAAGGCTGTGTAGAATTCAGAGACAACAAAGAAGGACTTTCGGGCTCAGATCTTGATTATACTCTGCTACAGAAAGGAATCAAGGGTTAGAGATCTGAGTGGGAGGAGACATATATATTCCGCTGCAATCACTGTAAGATTTCTGATACTCTTATGTGTTTAATTTCATATCGTTTTAGAAGTTCATATTTAGGTTGTTAAATCAACATACTTGTGAGTAGATCTAAGATCCTGGTAAAATAACTTCCAACAACTGGTACCAGAGCCATGGTAATTGATTTGCTTGCAAGAAATTTGGACTTAAAACGATTTGCTTGTTTTTTGGATGGTATCATGTTGCTTTGAGTGTCATATTGATGTTTGAATGTTGTTTGTGAATTCTGGGAAAAAATGGTTACTGTTTTTATTCTGTAATTATTTTTCTAAGCAATTTACTTTTTTACAGAACTCGATTTCGATTTAATTTGAATTAGTTATGAATTTTTGAAAATTGGAAAAATCGGGGTGACGAGCAACATGATCACGCGCGCGGAAGGGCTTCTTGCAGCCTCCCTGCGCCGTGATCCCTCGGTCATGCACCCAGATCCGCGCGCGGATGGCCATGCACAGCATGCCATCCGTACAGTTCATCCAATTTTCCAATTTTTTCGATTTTTCATGCTATTTCATGGAATTAAATTCCGATTTTTTGTGTAGTTTTGTATGTTGATTTTTGTTTTTCAAATTTCAAATCTAATTATCAGAAATAAATTAATTTTATTTTTTAAAATTAATTTTAGATATTAGTGTAATTTGATTTTGAAAATAGGAAAAAAATCAAGTTTTTCTTACCTTTTTCTTATTTCCTTTAAAATTTGATTATTTTATTTTTTTTAAGGTCAGATATTAATTTTTTTTTGGTAACTTGACCTTAATTAAAATAAGATCACAATAATCATGATAATTTTAAAAGAGGAAATAACGTATTTTTTTGTTAACTTTTAAATTTTGTTATTTTTTAATTAAATTAAATTGTAAAACAAGAAAAGGGTATGTATTTACCATTTTCTATTTTATTTTTAATTTATTAAATAACATGAAATTTAAAAGGAAAGTTAGCAATTTATTTTGAAATGACATTTAGGTTACCCAAAACCTAATTTTTCAAAATGGTAGGTTTAATTTTATTTTTATTTTTCGAAATAAATGATTAAAATTAAATAAATCCTACATCCAACTATCCAAATCTAACCTTGTTACAGGAGTATGTGTTTTAGATTGTTTGTAAGTTTTCTAAAACCTATTATTGCTTGATCTAAATTGCCTTGGTTAAATTGATGATAGATCAGCTGATCTAATTTTAACCAAAGGTTCAATTGACGATAGATCAAGTAAATAATTTGTAACAGGTAATTTTTACAAACTTCTTTCATCTGTGTATGACTTAGCAACATGATAGGATCCATCCAAATGTGTATGCCTGTGTGAGCCTATATGTTTAATTTCTATTATAGATACATATAGGTGGTTGTTGCTAAATAAAATATCATAACTGATAGATTTTATTTAGGCTCATTTAGTTGTGAGCCTATTCAATTAATAACAGTTATTCATTGTAAGGTTAAATTCCTCTCTTTTGGGCCTTGTGTGAGAGTTGGGAGCCTTAGAAGTGGGTGCGACATACTGGACCCAGCTCCCCCTCACATGAACAACCCCAATTGTGAAGGCCCATTTGCCTGATTTGGATAACTGTGATAGGTTAATTATATTAGTTTGACCTAATAAAAGATTGATTAGCAACATAATTAATTTCATGGTTCCTTGAAATTAATTTAAGAAAAACATAGTTTGAATGGTCATATTCTAGAAAGCTATATGTATTTTTCTTGTTTTAATTAAATATGGAATTATAACCATATAAATTCTTTCTGAATCTTAATTTTATAATTTCATTAAATATTCCTATTTAAGTTGAGATTTAGTTAAATCTATCAAATCAACTTAGATTTGAATATTTTTGAGTTTCTTATTATAAATTAAGTTGAGGAATTTTGGAAATTGGTTATTAAGATTCCTTAGATATTTTTTAAGTTGATATTTTCTAAATATGGGAACTTAAAATGGAATATCTTCTAAATTAAGTGGTTACTACTTAATTGGTAATATTTAATTAAGTCATTGTTTGAGGAATATTTTTAAGTTGGGTATTTAGATTTTTCTAAACAACTTAAATAAGATATTTTTCAAAATTATTCCATTTTTGAAATTTAATTAAAGTTTTTACTTTAATTTGTAATATTTCATTATTGAGATATGGAATATAAATGATTAGACAAAATACATGTTTAAATAATGAGCTTTAATCAAGAGAAATTCGATCTCCATTGTTGGTTTTACATAGCTATTGTTTTAGTGAGTAATCCTCCCTAATGGAGGAACGTTCATTAGCAAGTTAGCGCCGTTTAATCTCGAAAGATAGGTATTCTTATAGGTTTATTTATATGGTTCATGACCACCCTAATGGTGGCGACTATGTAAGACTTATAAGAATACGAAACAATGGTAGAAGCTCATAAGATAGAATTGCCTTGACTCTCGCCTAAACGGGACAACGCTGAATTCCAATCTTGATCGAATAAAAGGTTGCTAGAATATTTTACATTTTAGATGAATTGACAACTCTATTCAATGGATGATGCTTTGATTCTCGCCTAAACGGGACACTGTATCAGTTCGTTGGTAACCTTGGAAAATAAACTATGTTAGATTTAGTATTTTTATAACATAAGTGATTGTTTGTTTTCTGAACCTGTGTATGAATTTATAGAACCGAAACCTTACTTCTGTTTATTGATATGTTGTAGTGCCAATATGAATAACCCTCATCTTGATCCACTCCTAGTTAGTATCTTTGCAAAAGAACTCAATAGTGTGAAAATGCATCCTGGTAGTTGCATTAACTCGCACCTATTGTTGATGAATCTGAAATTCCAAAAGGCAAATCTACTAGGAATTGATTTATCAAAGGAACAATGGGTGAAACTCATACTTTATAGTCTTCCTCAGGAGTATAACAGTTTTGTTCTATATTACTTATTGAACAATCCTAACTCCTCCGACATGGACAAACTCGAGTCTGAGTTGAGGGCCCATGAGCGGGATCTGATTGCAATGAGACCTGCTAACATTGCAAGTTTTAATCAGAGGAAGAAGATTAAGCATGAGGGCTCCAACAAAGCTGTTTCTTTAAGTACAAATGTCAGACATCATGTTCTATGTGCGAATTGTAATGGAAAGGGACATAAAGAAGAACAATGTCCCAGGCTTCTAGACAATTCAAACGAAGGTGATGCTTTTGTATTTGAATCATGTGTTTTAGAGAACGATAAATCCTCGTGGATTGTTGATTCTGGATCTACTAACCATGTATGTTCTTCATTACAGCTGCTTGAAACTTGGGAGAATCTTCACCCAGATGAGTTAAAGCTTAAAGTTGGAAATGGCGAGTTGGTATCAGTTAAAGCAAGAGGAACGACGAATCAAGTTTAATTCTAAGAAGTTTTTACTTTTAGAGAATGTTTTATATATTCCTAATTTTAGTAGAAACTTGATTAGTGTTTCATGTTTACAGACACAATTTTATATATTGAATTTTTCGAGTTCAAATTGTTCAATTTCTCGTAATGGATTTCATATATGTGTTGCAAACATGGAACGAGGGCTTTATGTTTTAAGACCTGATACTCAAATCTCACTAAATACTGAACTTTTCAATGTAGCTAGACCTAGAAGCCTTAAGAGAAAAGAGATTGATAATGATGATCAAACTTATCTATGGCATTTACGTTTAGGTCATATAGGCTTTGATAGACTCAATAGGCTAACCAAAGATGGTCCATTGAAAAATGTCGTCTTAGGAGAGCTGCCAGTCTGCGAGTCTTGCCTAGAAGGTAAAATGACCAAACGTTCTTTCTCTGCAAAGGGAGAACGTGCCAAAGAACCCCTAGGGTTAGTACATCCAGATGTTTGCGGACCACTGAATGTAAAAGCCAGAGGAGGTTATGAGTATTTCGTCACTTTCATTGACGATTTCTCTAGATATAGTTTTCTTTACCTAATGCAAAAGAAATCTGAAACGTTTGAAAAGTTTCAGGAATTTCATGCTTTGGCTCAAAACCAATTAGGTAAAACATTAAAGATCTTGCGAACTGATAGGGGTGGAGAATATATGGATATGCAGTTCAAAGATCATTTAATTGAACTTGGAATTGAATCCCAATATACTGCCCCTAGCACTCCACAGCAGAATGGAGTTGCAGAAAGAAGAAATCGCACTCTCTCAGAAATGGTTAGGTCTATGCTGAGTTACTCAACTCTGTCTACGTCCTTCTGGGGATATGCTATTCAAATGGCAAACGACATTTTAAATGTTGTTCCATCTAAAGCAATACCTAAGACACCCGTCGAACTATGGAATGGTCGCACACCTAGTTTGCGCCATTATAGGATCTGAGGATGCCCTGCTCACGTCTTAAGAAAGAAAGAAAGCAAACTGGAATCGCGAACTGAGGTTTGCATGTTTGTTGGAAATTCTAAAGAGACTAGGGGTGGACCATTCTATAGTCACAAGGATAATAAAGTGTTTGTCTCTACAAATGCTACTTTCCTTGAAGAGAACTATATGAAAGACAACAAACCGAAAAGTGAAATTGTATTAGAGGAAATGCTCACAGATACTGTTCCTTCAAATGTACCATCTTCTTCTACTCAAGAAGAGGAACATCCCACTCCCTCAGTTGTAGCAACTGAGAAAACTACTACTAAAGCTCCTGTTCAGAATGTCACCGCTCCTCGTCGTAGTGGGAGGGTTTCAACGAAACCATCTCGTTACGGCTTGGATGGTGAAATCAATATGGTCGTTGGTGACGGTATTGATGACGACCCATTGACCTATAAACAGGCAATGGCAAGTCCGCAACGGAAGCGATGGTCAGCCGGTATGGATTCAGAAATGGATTCCATGAAGAAGAACAAAGTCTGGGAATATGTAGAACCACCTGAAGATTTTCGTCCAATTGGATTTAAATGGGTCTACAAGAAGAAAAGGGGTGCTGGAGGCGAAGTCGAAACTTTCAAAGCTAGACTGGTCGCCAAGGGTTATACCCAAAGAGAAGGTGTGGACTATGAGGAAACTTTTAGTCCTGTTGCCATGCTCAAATCCATCCGAATTCTTCTCTCCATAGCTGCCGCTTTAGATTATGAAATCTGGCAAATGGATGTCAAGACAGCCTTTCTTAATGGGCTTCTTGAAGAAACCATCTATATGGAGCAACCAGAAGGTTATGTTCTTCCTGGGCAGGAGAATAAAGTTTGCAAGTTAAATAGGTCCATATATGGGCTTAAGCAAGCTTCTCGGTCATGGAATAAAAGGTTTGATGAGATCATCAAGACCTACGGCTTTCATCAGAATGAAGATGAACCTTGTGTTTACCAACTCAAGGAAAACCAAGTAGTAGTATTCCTGGTCCTTTATGTTGATGACATTTTGATCATTGGAAACAATGTCAAGAAAATGACTCACATCAAGGAATGGCTTGACACTCAATTCGACATGAAAGACTTGGGTGAGGCAGCCTATGTTCTTGGTATTCAGATTGTCAGAAACTGGAAGAACAGATCCCTTGCTCTCTCTCAAACAGCTTACATTGACAAAGTTCTTGAGAGATTTTCCATGACCAATACCAAAGGGGCAAACATGCCCTCTAGACATGGTATCCGTCTATCTAAGGAACAGTGTCCTACTGATCCTCAAGAGATAGAAGACATGGCAAAAATTCCTTATGCTTCTGCAGTTGGGAATCTGATGTATGCTATGTTATGCACTAGACCTGACATCTGCTATGCAGTTGGAATCGTGAGCAGGTATCAGTCAAATCCAGGGAGGGTACATTGGAACGCGGTTAAGTATATTTTGAAATACTTAAAGAGTACAAGAGATTATGTATTAGTCTACAAGGGTGGTGCTTTGAATCCCTTAGGCTATACAAACTCAGATTTCCAGGGATGTCTTGAAGGCAAGAAATCAACATCTGGGATGGTGTTTACTCTTGGAGGTGGAGCAGTAGTTTGGAGAAGTGCTAAACAAACTGCGATTTCGGATTCTACCATGGAGGCAGAATACATAGCTGTGGCTGAAGCAGCTAAAGAGGTTGTCTGGCTTAGGAAGTTCTTCACCAGTCTTGGTGTAGTTCCTGGAATGGAAAGGCCTCTAGTCCTGCTTTGTGATAACACTGGAGCTATAGCCAACAGTAAGGAACCTCAGAGCCACAAGAGAAGTAAGCACATAGAAAGAAAATATCATATTATCAGAGAATATGTGGCAAGAGGGGATGTACTGGTGGAGAAAGTGGATACGCAGGATAACTTGGCTGATCCATTCACCAAAGTCTTGGCAGTAACTTCATTCGAAAAGCACCGTCAGAATTTAGGATTAATTGAAATGTACTGATTTGTTTTATATTAGTGCAAGTGGGAGTTTGTTGGGATTTATGACCTAAATAAAACTCTGTTTCAATGTAATCCAGATTATTCTATATCAATAAAGTAACAGAAGTAATTTTTCATTCACTTGTGTATGTTTTGGTTCACTTAATCAATTACTTGTCTATTTGATTTATAAATTCATCCAAACCCCTTTCACATACTTGAACATGTTTATTGTGTTGTCAACACAGTGGAAAATAAACATGACTATGTGAATAAAGTATTCCTAGATTTGTCAGAACACTGGGTTTCACTGATATGACAATCTACAACAGAGTTTACTTACATTTGGAGAAATGTTATGTTCTTTCCAGAACATAGGTTAAAGTAAAGCTCAGGTTGGATGCATGGAGTATGCATTGGAATGGACCGATATTGAACTTTGAATTAGATTTTGAAACTTACCGTAAACATCTATTCAATTCAATATCAGAAGTTGATCCTAGATCACATGATCTAAATCCTGATATGGTTAGGCTTAATTTCAAGAGTGTTATTCGTGTTCTTTGATTTGTTAGTTAAGCCTAAAACTATAGTCTGGGCAATACATACATTTTGGGAACACGGTAGTGCGATTGAGTGGGAGCGCTAACATAAATATGGAATCTATTGCTTCTATCTGGCGAATAGTAAGCAAAGGGTGATCTCCTTCGAGCTTAACCAAACGAGATAAATGATTGAGTACTCATTTCACTTAGTTGAAATATCATTTATACAGGGTTAAGTGTTTTAAGGATAAAATACATTGTAGGGTGTTACGGTAATCTAAGTCCCTTTACAGTGTAGATCATCCATATAGAGGATCATTGATCACATTAGGATTATAACAATGGATAACTAATAATGTGTCTATATGGTGGAACATATAGAGCATTCTATATACTGAGAGTGCAATTCTGAGTTCTATGTGTGGATTCAACGAAGAATTAATAAGTCAGTGAATTTAAGTGGTAAATTCTAGATCTGCTTATTGGAAGCTCGGATATATAGACCCATGGTCCCCTCACTAGTTGAGATGATATTACTTGAAAGACTCATTTAATTGATTTTAATTCATCAATTAAAAATTCTCAAGATAAACTTGTCAGTTTGAGAATTTGGCACTCATTAAGGGCAAAACAGTAAATAGAGATTTTGAAGGGCATATTTATTAATTAGGAAACTTTAATTAGTTTCATTATTAATAAAATAAATGATAATATATTATTTGATAATTATTTTTAATTATTAAGTAATTAGATTTATCATAAATATGGTTGAACAGTGGAAATGGCAATTTTTCACAAAAAGGGAAACTATCAAGTGTAGGAAAAGCAAAGTTGGAAAAGAGGCAAGCCTTGTTTCCACATTGCCTAGGCCGGCCCCCTTTGCCTTCCTTTTCCCTTGATTTTCTCAGTTCAAAAGGTCAATCATAGCCCTTGGTGGTCTTCTATAAATAGAAGGCAAAGGCTTCAGAATTTATTATCACTGAAAAAGCTTTTCACAGCATTATTCTGAAAGAATTTTCTCTCTGAGCCGCCACCCTCTCTCTCTCTATACCTTCTTTGTTTCGAAATATATGAGTGCTAGAGTAGTGCCCACACACATCAAGTAATACCTCAATCATAGTGAGGAAGGCTGTGTAGAATTTAGAGACAACAAAGAAGGACTTTCGGGCTCAGATCTTGATTATACTCTGCTACAGAAAGGAATCAAGGGTTAGAGATCTGAGTGGGAGGAGACATATATATTCCGCTGCAATCACTGTAAGATTTCTGATACTCTTATGTGTTTAATTTCATATCGTTTTAGAAGTTCATATTTAGGTTGTTAAATCAACATACTTGTGAGTAGATCTAAGATCCTGGTAAAATAACTTCCAACACCTTCTTGCTGAAAGTCTTTCTTCACGATCTTCCTCACTATGATTGAGGTATCACTTGCTGTGTGTGGGCACTACTCTCACACTAAGAATTTCGAAATTGAAGAGGGAAGGAAGAGAGCAAGGTGGCGGCTAAAGATAGGGAGAGAGAGAGGCTCAATTTTTCTGAATGAAAAGTCAGAAGAAAAGTGTGAAATTTAAGTGTAAATTTCCTGAAGCCTTCACTATCTATTTATAGCATTGCACTAGGGTTAGGTTTGAATTATTTGGCTTTAAAATAATGAAAATATCAGTTTAAATTCCCTACAAAAATGGCCGGCCATGCCATGTGGATTTGGGCCTCACTTTTTGCAATTTTGCAGTTTTATCTTTTCTGCATCTGATTTTCTCAAAAACGCCAATTTTCAAATTCAACCATTTAAATGCCAATTCTAACTATTTAACAACTATAAATAATTATTAAATAATATTGTCATTTATCATATTTATTAATTGAACCATACAAAGTATCATAATTAACAAATATGCCCCTAAAACTCTTTCTTTACAATTTCGCCCTTAGTGAAAAATTCACAAATAGACATAGTCTAAATTAAGAATTATAATTGATTAATGAAAACCAATTATATGAGTCTTACAAGCAATATTATCTCAACTAGTGCGGGGACCATGGGTCTCTATAACCGAGTTTCCAATAAGCAGATCAAGAATTTATAACCTAAATTCACTGACTTATTAATTCTTCGTTGAATCCACGCATAGAACTTAGAATTGTACTCTCAGTATATAGAATGCTCTATATGTTCCACCATATAGACACATCATTAGTTATCCATTGTTATAATCCTAATTTGATCAATTATCCTCTATATGAATGTTCTACACTGTAAAGGGATTAGATTACCGTTACACCCTATAATGTATTTAATCCTTAAAACACTTAACCCCGTATAAATGATATTTCAGCTTATGTGAAATGAGATCTCCACCATTTATTTTCGTTTGGTCAAGCTCGAAGGAGATCATCCTTTACTTACTATTCGCCAGATAGAAGCTATAGATTCCATGTTTATGTTAGCGCTCCCACTCAATTGCACTGCCGTGTTCCCAAAATGTACGTATCACCCTGACCTAAAAGTAGGCTTAACTAACAAATCAAAGAACACGAATAGCCTCTTGAGATTGAGCCTAATCATAACAGGATTAAGATCATTTGATCTAGGATCAACTAGACGATATTGACTTGAATAGATATTACGGTAAGTTTAATAAATCTAAGTCAAAGTTCAATATCGGTCCCTTCCGATGCATACTCCACGCATCCAACCTGAGCTTTACTTTAATGTAATATCCAGATTAAAATAGTATTTAATATTTTTTTTCTCTCCTTGGGATATTAATTGTGTGAGGATAATTATCTTATATATTTGTGTTGTTAGTGAGTTGAGATTGTTGCTTAGATTATTGTACCAATTTTCTAGAGAGAGTTAAAGTTATATTAACTACGAAAGTAAAATATTGTGGTATTTTTTACAAGGTAGGTAATCATTTAATTAAAGGCCAATATGAAAGTTTATTAGGGTTTTATAAATTATTTAGTGGATTTTAATTAATTGTATAAGTGATATTAAATAATATTATTATAGAATTAATGTTAAAAATTCGTAGGTTTAGATAAATTCGCAGGATTAAAAACTGTTTTACTAAAACGATCATATCTGGAGTTTTAGAGCTCGGATTAAGGTGATTTCAGTGGCGTTGGAAAGATAATTCAAAGATCTATAAATTATGTAGAAATAGATTTATCGTAATTTTAAATTTATTGGGGTCAAAATTAAGGTACAACGACCTGTTAAGTTTAGTATAGAAACCCTAAGTTTTAAAATTCAAATTTAAAACTTATATCTAACAAATAAGATTTTTATTTAATTATTCTATTTAGAGTTAAATTAGTATCAAATTACAGGAGTTATTTTATTATTTTCTTTTATGGGTTTAATTAGATTATAAAACCTAAATCTATCACATTCTTGATACGTAATATGCAGAGCCTCTAACCCTGAGAAAAATAAAACTCAATCTCAATCTCTTTCTTTTAGCCTGAATACAATTCTTAGAGAAGACACTCATAAAATCCTATACCCTACAAGTTATCCATCTCGCTACCTATCAAAGATTTATAATTTTCCTTCTTGTTTCATTCTCTTCGCCAAACAACACTCATGATTTTCATCAACATAACATTGAGATCATCATCACCATTCTAATAATTTGAGATTTCAAGATCTAGCACTGATTAAGAAGAGTCATCAAGAGGTAAGAGAGTTCTTCCACTTATTGTTGTGAACTTTTAGGTTAAACTATGAAATCTCGTTTTTTATTTTTTTCTGAAAATTATTGTCTTAGTAAAATAGTCATATCTCTCTCAATATTGATCCGTTTCCAGCGATTTTTGTATCGTTAGAAATCTTATTCGATGATCTAAAATTTTTATGAAGAAACTATTCACTATTTCGGTGATATTATATGTCGAAAATTATCATCTTTCTGATATTATTGTAAATCGTTTTTTTCATATTCCCAGAAAAAGTACTTCACTTCAAATACCATAACTCTCTCAATTCTTGTCCATTTTTAATGTTCAATATATGGTTTCAAAGCTTATTCAATTTTCCATAAGATTTATGAAGAAACATTTCGTGAATTCGGAGTTATACTATGTCGAAAAGTTAGTTTCCTTCTGTATCATGTAATTCGTTTCTTGAATCTTGTTCTTCCAAAACTGTTTTGGTAAAATTGTAATATATCTTTGAATATAATTCCAATTTCAGAGATTTTGGTATCATTGGAAAGGGAATTTAATTTCCTAAAACTTTCATGAAGATGTTATCTTCTAGTTCTGAACCTTTCAATGCAAAAAGTTTATATTTTCGCTAAGTCGTATAATTCGTTACTCCATATTCCTTCTCAGAAATAGTTTCAGTAAAACAATCATAACTCTCTCAGTTTTAATCCATTTTTAATGATCTTTATATCATTGGAAAGATAATGGAATTTTCTATAATTTTTATGAAGACAACTTTTACTGAATTAGTGTAGTTGTTGGTCAAAAATAGTAATCTTTCTGCTGTACTGTAAGAGTACGAATTTTAATATTAGGGCCTTGACCCATGTCTTATTATAGGTAGTAGTGACGAGATAACAACTCTTAAGCAGCGGGATTTGAGGTAAGGAAATTAGATAGTTTTATATGTGTTTATCTGCATAAATTTAGATTCTTTGTGTACTGAAAAATGAGTTATGATTTGTTATTATAAGTCTGTATATGGTACTGAGAATGTGTGGTATGGATACAATATTCGTAAATTGATATATAAATTATGATTGTTATGACTTGTATATGTTGTATGTTGTATGTTGTGTATTGTATGTTGTATGGTGTATAGTGTATGTTGTATGTTATATATTGTATGCTAACGTCTCAGGTAAAGTGGGGGGGACCATGGTGGGGTATGATACGGGATAAGGTCGTTGAATGTAGAGATACCCTACCCTGCATTTTACTGAGTCGTGTATGAGATTGTTATGGTGGGTATGATACAGTGATGTTACTGTTGAATATAGAGATACCCTATCCTATAACAATGGTAGGGCTGCATAGGCCCATGTTATTATATGGGCAGATTAGGCCCAGGATATTGTAGGGTCAGGCTAGGCTCGGATTATGTAAGTAATGGCTATGATATGCCAATGTTGTGATAATGACATTATTATTTATAGTATTAATATGATTATGTTATGAGTATGATATTGGAGTTATGATCTCTGTATATGTGTACGGTGTGAACAAATAGTATAGACTTGTATGATAAAGGTTTCCATATGTGCAGTTATTTGGTTATAGTTATAAAAGAGCATGTATGATATTGCTAAAACTTAATAAATACATTAATGGTATGTGTGATATTATATGGTATTGTTTGATAAGCATTTCCTTACTGAGCTTTTAGCTCACCCCCTTACTTTCCCCCTACAGGTATTAGACAGGGAAGTATGTATAGAGAGTAGGGTCAGTTCTGGTACGTATACTGTGAGCGGCTACGGGCGGACAAACGATCTAGAACGCCGGTGGTGCCTTAGTTTTATTTTAAGCAGTTGATAAATCTAACACAGTGGAAATGCATTATTTAAAATTATTTACTTACTGTATCTTGTTTTACAAATGAAGGATCCTTCTCTGTTGCATTTTGTTTTTTTTAAAATCCACTGTTGTATTTAAATTTTTTTTTTTTATCTTTTCAAATTATGCATGAAAATAGTATTTTTGTAAAATAAGGCAAAATATCGAGGTGTTACAGTTGGTATCAGAGCCTTGACCCAGCCGGAAGTGTGGTCGATGAGGACGCCGAACCGCGTAAGGGGGGGTGATTGTGACAGTCAGTAGTCCCGTGATCCGTAAGGGGAAACACCGGGTAAGCTGTACAATCCCACACCGCCTGGGGAAGGTCAAGTGGGATGATTCTGAGACTGTGTAGGTATGGGACTACACAGTTGAAGATGGCTTAAATGGATTGATTGGTACTACCTATGTCAACAAGGTGCATCTTGTTTTTCGGTAGCCCATCTCGAAAGAACTCCACAGTTAAGCGTGCTTGGCTTGGGGTAATTTAAGGATGGGTGACTTCCTGGGAAGTTTTCCTAGGAAGCGTGCGAGTGAGGACAAAGCATGCTGGAAACACTCGTGTTGGTCTGTAGGGTCAGTCGTCAGTCCATGAAGCAGCCAGAGTGACGTACTCGTGTATAAGAGCCATTCATTCCGTGGGTGTAAGGACCCAATGGAGGCTTGAAGCGGGGACGTTACAAATGGTATCAGAGCCGATCATCTGTTAGCCCGAAGGATACTCACGGTATACATACAGAAGACTGAAAAAGATCCCTCTCACTATTATGTAAGTGTTAGTTTTAATTTTCTTGGTATTGCCATTAATAGTCTTATATGTGATACATATAATTAGAGCCTCATCTTAGGTGGTGCTTAGAGACATCAATAGTACCCTCTATCTCTTATGATTGATTATACTTTTTAGGAAGAAGATGTATAGGTTTATATTTCTTTATTGTCTTGAATTGAACTAGGAAGGACCGTGTTCCTTTCTTGAAAATTTAGAATAAATTATATTAGGAGTTCATAAGACTATTTGATAAATAGAATATTACTAGTTAAGCTTGACAACATTAAGTTTAGATATGTACATAGAATCTTCTCTTCCAATAATTGAACTCTTTTGTTTCTTTTAAATCAACCTTTCTTGTAAGAGCTCACACATGAAACTAGAAGATCAGTTATAATCAATGTGAAAGGAACGACCAATAGAGGTGGGGGCTAAGGATGTGTGTTCCGCTGACCCACAGATGGTTGATGTTCCAGAGAACCCAATAATAGTTAAGGCTAACGATCTAATAGAGGTATTGGAAGGACTACGAGCATGACTAAGACAATTTGGTGAAGAGTTTTCACAGGCTCAGCAAAATATCACCAACACTAGTAGTGGAACTTGAAGCACATAATGAAATGTACCAATAGCCAACTAAGTACTGACGCATATATTTTCACCTATCTATGAATGGTTGAAGAAGCGGTCTCTACACCTAGCCATGAATGGAAGCCCAACATATAGGAAGTAGGGATGACTTAGAATAGTAGACGTTATACCAGACTGGGACAATATAATTTACGAAACCTACTTATTAAGAAGGATGAAATAATAGATCTTTAAGGAGAAGGTACTATCTTGTTGGATATTCTATAAGTTACACACTCCTAAGTTAGATGGTAAGAAGTATGAGTACTGTATGCAAAGACATTGGAGATAAGTATGTTATAGAAATGAGTCAGGAGAGGACGATGCCATCATATAGAAAGGAGTGTAGTGTGCTGAATAGAATCCAAAATAAGAAGTTAGAAAGAGACGTGATAAAATTACTAGAGGTAATAACTTATGAAGGTATCTTAAACACTAAGAGATAAGCAGAGCATCAACAAATATTAGATTACCGAAGGAAAGTTATAAACTTTAAACTCAAGGTCATCTACTCGGTGGAGGAGATAATAGAGAAAAATGTGTATGGTTTCGACAGAGACATTTTCAAAGGAGAAAGACAAAAAAGGTCCAGGCACGGCTAACAATTTGGGTACAACATGAATGAGAGACAACTAAGAGGGTGACTACTCGGAATTGATCACAACTACACAACTAAGAGATTGTGGATGCAGCTTTGTGGCGGGTGTACAACAAACAACTACAGAGAGTAGATCGCAAATTCAAAACTTGAGAAAGAGGAGGAATTAGCATTCAAGGGTGACATCCCTAGATTCCAAATACTCACTGATACAACAACAATGGTGTGGAGTATAGCTCAATGAGAAAATGTTAGGAAAGCCTCACTTAGAGACAGGAGAAAAGTGAGACACAATTAGGACCAAAGTAACATATATTGAAGAATGTCATGGCATGTCAAGGACTATACAAGTTTTTGATAAGTGTTGGGATTAGAAAATACACTCATGCAACATAAAGGAATTCAAGGCACAACGTAAGCAAAGGATACTACAATCCAATTACGACTTATATTATGGGCAATAGTATAAGTATGTTGGATTGTCATCTAATGAGAAACTAAGAGGAAAACTCACAAAGTCCAGCCCTGCTGAAAAGAGATGGTGTTTTTAGGCCCTATAGTGCCCGAGAAGAAAATGACTATGGATTTGTCAAAAGCTAAAATTGTTAAGAGCAAAAAAAAAAAAAGGAAAAATATTAGATATTTTTCTCAATCTAAAAAGCCAGTAATAGAGATCTTTGGAAGGACTCTCTCAAGCTGACAATAACTAACTTATTGCACACTACTAAGTCTTGTCCAATTGAAAGTGTAAAAGTTAGAAGAAGAAAAAAAAAACAAGATAGGTATTGATCATTTGGTGGCGTTTGGATGTAAAATGAGACGCTTGAACGAATTATTGACTTGTGCTTAAAGGTAGTATGGGAAGTAAGAATAAAAAATCCCTGACTAAGGAATTATAAATAGTGAGTCTCCAGTAATAAATCAAATACAAGTAGGAGTATAGGAGGTATAATAGTGATGCACAGAGTAAGGTCTGTTCGGCATAGTTTGCAAATTATATATATAGTATCCTTACCCTGATAACTTGGATGATCAATACATTATGAGATTGGTATGGTTGAATTATTGTTAATAGTCAACAGATAATAAATAATTAGGCTACGATAAGCCATGGTAGGGTTGAACTTATTTAAAGGGGTTATTAGTGTGCTTTCTATGTTTTAATACATATATGGTATAGTCTTAAGTAAATAATTAGTTTGGAATGTATGTTTAAGAGATTTAAAAGTTTAAGAAGTACAATTAAGAAGTTGAGATATTTTTTTGGTGAATTAAAGACGGCTACAATATTGAGGGCATATATATGGCTGGAATAATCAATGCTATGATAAGTATGAAGTTATGTGATACCTCAGATGGCTAGTATATTAGAAGAAGCAATCATTAAACATAACTATCAGAATCTATCGGCATTACAGATTCAAACTTCACCACTATAGCAAGATAATACCAAAGTAGATAAAAGTTAGTATAGAAAACTAGCTAATCTCATAATCAAGTCAACTTGATTGAAGGGGGTAATGGAGGACCAAGCACCATAAGAAAGATTAGCAAAGAAAATACAATAGAGTGATACAAAAATCAGACAACAAAAGGAACCAAAGACTATTATCTTGGAAAATGGGAAGTCATGACAAGTGCAACGAATGCATAGATAAAGGAAATTAAGAAGTGAACGTTAGACAAAAAGGTAGTCGGATAGATAGTTAAATATTTATACATAGAAGACCTTTTAAAGAGATTCTATGTTTATTTCCAAGTGCCATGGAAAAAGTATCTATCGATGAGTAACAACTATGAAACTGTAAGAATGACACCGTAGCTTTACAGTGGAATAAAAAAGAGAGAGAGAGAGAGAGTAAGATTTTAGTCTGTAATAACATTCAATGAGAGAATGGGAATAATTAAAGAGAAGTTTGCATAAGATCTTTTACCCTACTCTTTGTGTTTGTTATTTTTGTATTATATAATGTGTTCTCAAGTGACATGTAAGGATGTTCATGAGAGAATGAATAGTTTTACTCTTGATGGCATGTAAGGATGTTCATTAGAGAATAAATAGTTTAACTCTTAATGACATGTAAGGATGTTCATAAGAGAAGAAATTTTTATAAAATTACGAGCATGTTATTGCAAAACTTATGTATTTAAAGCATGTATATGTACGTTATTGTAATGGAGTACATTTTGGTATTTAAGTAATGTATAGAGAAATAATAATACTTAATTAAGTTGTGTATATTTTATGTGTTATGGATTGACCGATAAGACATAGGTTAAATGCATGTTTATTGGGTCCATCTATATGGTAGATAATGAGGTAATGCAGTAAGTGGTGAAAGACATGAAGACTCAACACCCCGAGTGTTGGTAAGATAAATTTCGAGGACGAAATTTTTTTAAGGAGGGTAGAATGTAATATCCAGATTAAAATAGTATTTAATATTTTTTTTCTCTCCTTGGGATATTAATTGTATGAGGATAATTATCTTATATATTTGTGTTGTTAGTGAGTTGAGATTGTTGCTTAGATTATTGTACCATTTTTCTAGAGAGAGTTAAAGTTATATTAACTACGAAAGTAAAATATTATGGTATTTTTACAAGGTAGGTAATCATTTAATTAAAGCCCAATATGAAAGTTTATTAGGGTTTTATAAATTATTTAGTGGATTTTAATTAATGGTATAAGTGATATTAAATAACATTATTATAGAATTAATGTTAAAAATTCGTAGGTTTAGATAAATTCGCAGGATTAAAAACTGTTTTACTAAAACGATCATATCTGGAGTTCTAAAGCTCGGATTGAGGTGATTTCAGTGGCGTTGGAAAGATAATTCAAAGATCTATAAATTCCGTAGAAATAGATTTATCGTTATTTTAACTTTATTGGGATCAAAATTAAGGTACAAAGTGACGACCTGTTAAGTTTAGTATAGAAACCCTAAGTTTTAAAATTCAAATTTAAAACTTATATCTAACAAATAAGATTTTTATTTAATTATTCTATTTAGAGTTAAATTAGTATCAGATTATAGGGGTTATTTTATTATTTTCTTTTATGGGTTTAATTAGATTATAAAACCTAAATCTATCACATTCTTGATACGTAATATGCAGAGCCTCTAACCCTGAGAAAAATAAAACTCAATCTCAATCTCTTTCTTTCAGCCTGAATACAATTCTTAGAGAAGACACTCATAAAATCCTATACCCTACAAGTTATCCATCTCGCTACCTATCAAAGATTTATAATTTTCCTTCTTGTTTCATTCTCTTCGCCAAACAAAACTCATGATTTTCATCAATATAACATTGAGATCATCATCACCATTCTAATAATTTGAGATTTCAAGATCTAGCACTGATTAAGAAGAGTCATCAAGAGGTAAGAGAGTTCTTCCACTTATTGTTGTGAACTTTTAGGTTAAACTATGAAATCTCGTTTTATTATTTTTTTCTGAAAATTATTGTCTTAGTAAAATAGTCATATCTCTCTCAATATTGATCCGTTTTCAGCGATTTTTGTATCGTTAGAAATCTTATTCAATGATCTAAAATTTTTATGAAGAAACTATTCACCATTTCGGTGATATTCTATGTCGAAAATTATCATCTTTCTGATATTGTTGTAAATCGTTTTTTTCATATTCCCAGAAAAAGTACTTCACTTCAAATACCATAACTCTCTCAATTCTTGTCCATTTTTAATTTTCAATATATGGTCTCAAAGCTTATTCAATTTTTCATAAGTTTCATGAAGAAACATTTCGTGAATTCGGAGTTAGACTATGTCGAAAAGTTAGTTTCCTTCTGTATCATGTAATTCGTTTCTTGAATCTTGTTCTTCCAAAACTGTTTTGGTAAAATTGTAATATCTCTTTGAATATAATTCCAATTTCAGAGATTTTGGTATCATTGGAAAGGGAATTTAATTTCCTAAAACTTTCATGAAGATGTTATCTTCTAGTTCTGAACCTTTCAATGCAAAAAGTTTATATTTTCGCTAAGTCGTATAATTCGTTACTCCATATTCCTTCTCAGAAATAGTTTCAGTAAAACAATCATAACTCTCTCAGTTTTAATCCATTTTTAATGATCTTTATATCATTGGAAAGATAATGGAATTTTCTATAATTTTTATGAAGACAACTTTTACTGAATTAGTGTAGTTGTTGGTCAAAAATAGTAATCTTTCTGCTGTACTGTAAGAGTACGAATTTTAATATTAGGGCCTTGACCCATGTCTTATTATAGGTAGTAGTGACGAGATAACAACTCTTAAGCAGCGGGATTTGAGGTAAGGAAATTAGATAGTTTTATATGTGTTTATCTGCATAAATTTAGATTCTTTGTGTACTGAAAAATGAGTTATGATTTGTTATTATAAGTCTGTATATGGTACTGAGAATGTGTGGTATGGATACAATATTCGTAAATTGATATATAAATTATGATTGTTATGACTTGTATATGTTGTATGTTGTATGTTGTGTATTGTATGTTGTATGGTGTATAGTGTATGTTGTATGTTATATATTGTATGCTAACGTCTCAGGTAAAGTGGGGGGGACCATGGTGGGGTATGATACGGGATAAGGCCGTTGAATGTAGAGATACCCTACCCTGCATTTTACGGAGTCGTGTATGAGATTGTTATGGTGGGTATGATACAGTGATGTTACTGTTGAATATAGAGATACCCTATCCTATAACAATGGTAGGGCTGCATAGGCCCATGTTATTATATGGGCAGATTAGGCCCAGGATATTGTAGGGTCAGGCTAGGCCCGGATTATGTAAGTAATGGCTATGATATGCCAATGTTGTGATAATGACATTATTATTTATAGTATTGATATGATTATGTTATGAGTATGATATTTGAGTTATGATCTCTGTATATGTGTACGGTGTGAACAAATAGTATAGACTTGTATGATAAAGGTTTCCATATGTGCAGTTATTTGGTTATAGTTATAAAAGAGCATGTATGATATTGCTAAAACTGAATAAATACATTAATGGTATGTGTGATATTATATGGTATTGTTTGATAAGCATTTCCTTACTGAGCTTTTAGCTCACCCCCCTTACTTTCCCCCTACAGGTATTAGACAGGGAAGTATGTATAGAGAGCAGGTCGGTTACGTACGTATGCGTGAGCGGCTACGGGCGGACAAACGATCTAGAACGCCGGTGGTGCCTTAGTTTTATTTTATGCAGTTGATAAATCTAACACAGTGGAAATGCATTATTTAAAATTATTTACTTACTGTATCTTGTTTTACAAATGAAGGATCCTTCTCTGTTGCATTTTGTTTTTTTTTAAAATCCACTGTTGTATTTAAATTATTTTTTTTATCTTTTCAAATTATGCATGAAAATAGTATTTTTGTAAAATAAGGCAAAATATCGGGGCGTTACATTTAACCAATGCTCTGGAAAGAACATAGCATTTCTCCAAATGCAAGTAAACTCTGTTGTAGATTATCATATCAGTAAAACCCTATGTCTGATAAATCTAGGAAACTTTATTCACATAGTCATGTTTACTTTCCAATGTGTTGACAGCTCAATAAACAGGATCAAGTATGTGAAAAGGGTTTCAGATGAATTCATACATTATATTATAATCATGAAATAAATCATGTGAACCATGCAACATTAAATGTTATTTCTGATCTATATTAATAAGTAAATCTGATTATATTGAAATGAGTTTTATTTAGGGCATAAAACCCAACAAACTCCCACTTGCACTAATATAAAACAAAATGTGCATTTCAAATAATCTCAACACCTTGATATACAAATCAAGTGTAGTAGTAGTAAACTCCTCGTAATAGGATCTGAAAGGTTGAATTAAACACAACCTTTTCTCCACCATTACTCTTCCTTAATCACAAAATCATTGATAATGTGAAATTCCTCTCTATAATGTCTACTCTCTTGGGATACTGGATTCTATACCTTTGGCAACTACCTTTGGTTAATCAGGAAATTAACACTAGCAGTTAAGGCAATTTGGAATGGTGCCAAAGTTGTATAGAACTTTCCTTAGACTGAATAAGTACCTTTCCTGCAACTTTATCATTCAGTCCCTTTGTGGTAGACCTAGAGACTTCAGATAGGTTTTTACACTTCTCCAAAATCACTATTCCACCGCTAGAGTAATCACCATCTTATCAGAAAGATTTTCTAGCACAAAGGCAAATTTCGAAATCTGATGTGGTGTAGTCTAAGACTTTTAAACACACCCTTATAGACTAACATATAGTTTCTCTTCTTAATCTTAAGATTTACTTGATTGTCTTCCAATGTTCTTCTCCTGGATTAATCTGATACCTACTCATTACTCTCACTCAACAGCAGGTGTCTGGTCTAAGGCATACAAAAGCATATCTGAGACCTCTCACTGTTGATATAAGAAATTCTTTCATGGCTTTATCTTTTCTGGAATAGTTGAGACTTTTCCTTAGATAAATAAAATCTATGCCTAGAAGTTGTGAGGCTTCTATAGATTGCCATTAGAAAGAAAAATGCTTCAGCATCCTAAAGTAAGTTGCTAGCATTAGAGTAAGTAATTACCAGGTATACCACAAGCCATAGGTTTAGATAAACTCGAACCTATAATACTAGGAACAGGAAGTTTTGTTAAGTCCATTGAATATACTTATTAACTAAAATTTCCTTTTATGTCCTTGTAATAGAAAACTTTAGGTTATTCCATGTGAATGGATTAAACCATAGTTCTATTGGCTTTTCTTCTTAGTTTCTTATCTTGACAATCCATTACTTGTTTAAACTGACAATGGATTTTAATAACTAGTGTCTCCCAAGTCATAAGAAGGTGAGTTCCTAGAAACTCTCCCACTACGACAAGGTACCGTGAATTATGTTTAAGAAAACTAAATGGTATTGATCTCTTCGGTTGTGACAAGACAACAGAGGCAGTGGGATCATCATAAATAAGATGATAGAACACTTTTGGAATCAAGAATTAAATATCTCCTTTATATGATACTTTATTTGTTTGAACAAACACTTTCTTATCTATTGACTATGGGTTGGTCTACCCCTAATCACTTAGAATAGCTAACAAACCATGGTTAACAGTTCTAGCTTTTCTTAAGATTTTGATTAGGTCATCCATGAATCTAGTAATGATTTACATTAAGTGTACAACAATTACATCATTCTGAAATTGTATTACCATAGAAGGATTTAGGCAACGACTAGTAACTAATCATCAACATGCAACTCGAAATTTCTGGAGAGGTAAGTTTGGATATAATTCAAAAATCAATTTAATGATCTTAGAACTGCATATCTACTAACTATTTCTCCACCCCTATAAGTTTGCAAGATCTTTAACCACTTATCTTAATGGTTTTAACCATTGCTAGAAATTAATGAAATTTTTCAAACATTTCAAATTTCTTGCTAAAAGGTATAATCTAGAGTTATCATTTTAAGAATACAACGAAAAACTCATATCCACCCCTGAATGTACATCCATCTCCGAATGAGATGAACTACTTTTAGTGGATATAGGCATATTAACTCTTTGCAGAGATTGATCTTATCAAATCCACTATGAACAAGATACAAATGCCATAGATAAAAAAAATGTGGTAGTGTCTTTTGATGACTTAGGTTTAGTTACATCAAAAAATTCTTAGAATAGTGCAAGTGGATCCTGGTCACAGAATACCTAACTCATATTCCATATAGTTTGAATCCATTAATAGAAGATGGATATTAAACCCTTGTGAAGGTGTAACTGTATTGCATCCTGGAATTAGAAATATAATAAAATTTCTGTTTGGAATCTAAAATTAAAGTCAAAGGCTTAAATTTATACCAAATATAATGAGTAATTCTATCTTGGACCACCACTACTAATATAAACTCTAAGTCAGATTTGCCCATACAAGTAGGAGATTTCTAAGATTGAGGATTTATATCAATTGGGAATAGAATTTCGGGATTATAATCATATGCGTCATTTAATTTCTTAAGAGAAAATATAATGACATTAAATGATATATAGACCATTCATCCAATGATATGTTATTGAGCTAATTCGAAATGAATAAGCTAAGAGGAATTAGGATAATTTCGTTTATAAATAAGAATCCAACAATGCTTCGATTAGCGAGAGTCAAAGTAATCTTATTTATACAATCTCCTTGTTTCATATCGTAAAAATACTAGTCTAAGGTGTCATCAATTGATGAACAGCTAGATGTTGCGTATACAATATTTATCTTTCGAGATCTAACACTATTATGTATGTCTAATGGTGAAAATCCACTAGGGATTTATCTCATTAGATAAACAAACCAAGTTAGACCAACAATGAAGATTCGAAATTAAACTACAACTTAATAACAGAAAATAACATGGTTCAATATAAATTCATACACAATTCAGAAATTATTAAACATATAGCAAGTAGGAATGACAAGTGAAAATACTAAAACATGCAATCCTAAATAATTTCCAAGGTTTTCAACAAACTGATATCAGTGTCCCGTTTAGGCGAGAGTCAAAGCTACCATCCATTGAATAGAGTTGTCAGCTCATCTAAAATGTTAAACATTCTAGCAACCTTTTATTCGATCAAGATTGGAATTCAGCGTTGTCCCGTTTAGGCGAGAGTCAAGGCAATTCTATCTTATGAGCTTCCACCATTGTTTCGCAATTTGCAAGTCAAATATGGTCGCCACCATTAGGGTGAACCATACCATATAAAACACTTACAAACTACTTATCTTTCGAGATTAAACGGTGCGAAATTGCTAATGAACGTTCCTCCATTAGGGAGGATTACTCACTAAAACAAACACGATGTAAAACCAACAATGGAGATCGAATATCTTAATAATAAAGCTCATTATTTAAAGAGAGTTGTATTTTCTTTGATTCTCTTTATTTTATTTATTTATTTTAAATATATATTTATTTAATTAAAATTTCCAATTTAGAATGAAAAATTCTAAATATAAATTTTAATTTAATATTTATAAATTTTACTTAGATGGATATCAAAATAACATCAATTATTTCCATCTTAGTAATAATTTCCAATAAATATTTAAAAAAAAATATTCAATTGAAGTTGTTACAAAATTAATTTAAATTAATTTACAACTCAAATCTAATTTTCTATAAATATATATTGCATTTCGAAAAAATTAAAGTATTTAATGATACAATTTTTCGAAAATGCATGTTAAAATAAAAAATAAATCCTGGAAAAAATTATTCTAATTTAATGTTGGCCCAAAATTAATTAATAAAATTAATTTACAACAAAAAATATAATTTTCCTATTTAATTAAATATATAAGGAAAAATTTCAAATATTTAAGTATGATGATAAAAATCAACTTAAATATTAATTTTCTATTTAATTAAATACACTAAAAAAATACTTCAAGCAAAAACAGATAATATCTATCTAGATTTTCATTTGATTAATTAATTCAATTTCTAATAATGTACTTTAATTCATTTATTTTAAATTAATCAATAAATGAAAAATCATTGATTTAAGTTGGTCCAAAATTAAAATAAATAATTTATAACTTTAATCTATTTTTCAAATAAAATTCGAAATTCCAGCATTTAAAAAAAATGCAATTTCGAAATTTTATTAATAAAATAAAAAAAATATTTTGAAAATTATTTAAATTTAGTTGAAAAAATAAATTTCAACTAAAAATAATTTTCTATTTAATTAAGTGTCATGAAAAATAAATATTTAAGTATCATGATGAAGATCAACTTAGATATTTAATTTTCAAATTAATTAACTATATTAAATTCAAGAAATAAATAATTTAGTGTAGAGAAGGCGTGTAGAGAAGGCTTAATTATTAATCTCTAGTTTAATACTAGGAAAAAATATACTTAAAATAAATTGTACCAAAATTAATTATTTAAATAATTAATTTCACAATGTATAATATTCTCCTATTTAATATTAGAAATAATAAGTAGTCTAGAAATAACTATCTAGAAAATATCTTATTTGACTAAGTATCTTTTCCACAAAATTTGAAAAAATATCTAATTTAAGTTGTATTAGAAAAAATGTAGAACTTAAATATTTTCAAATTTAAATTTAATTAAATATCAAAAATTAAGTTGTAACCACTTAATTTGAAAATATTCCATTTTAAGTTAATATTCGAAAAGATATTAACTTAAAAAATATCTAAAGAATCTTAATAACCAATGCCTAAAATTCCTCAACTTAATTTTGAAATTTTAAATGCAAAAGATATTCAGATTTAAGTTGGTTAGTTGTAGATAACTAAATATCAACTTAAATAGGAATATTTAATGAGAAATTTAAATTAAGCTTCAGAAAGAATCTAGACGGTTATAATTCTATATTTAATTAAATACAAGAAAATACATATAGTTTAGCTTAGAATAAAAATTCTTTAAACTATGGTTTTCTTAAATTAATTTCAAAATTAAAGAAATTAATTGTGTTGCTAATAAATTTTATTAGGTTAAACTAATTTAATTAACCTAGTACAGTTGTTCAAATCAGGCAAATGAGCCTTCACAATTGGGGTAGTTCAGGTGACGGGGTGCTGGGTTCAGTATGTCGTACCCACTACTATGGCTCCCAACTCTCACACAAGGCCCAAAAGAGAGGAATTTAACCTTAAAATGAACAACTGTTATTAATTGAATAGCCCCAAAAACTAAATGGGCCTAAATAAAATCTATCAAGAACTATGATAATTTATTTAGCAACAACAACCTATATGCATCTATAATGAAATTAAACACATAGGCTCACACAGGCACACTTTGGATGGGTCCTACCATGTTGCTAGGTCATACACAGATGAAAGAAGATTGTAAATATACCTGTTACAAATTATTGACTTGACCAAGGGAGCAATCAGATAATTAGATCTGGCAAAAAGTTAACCATGGCTATTTGCAATCAAGCAATAATAGGTTTTGAAAACTTACAAACAAGCTAAAACATATACTCCTGCAACAAGGTTAGCTGGATAGTTGGATGTAGGATTTATTTAATTTTAAATAAATAATTTCGAAAAAATAATTAATTAAATAGAAAAAACTTATTTTTCGAAAATTTTAAAAAAATTTAAAAAAATTTCGAAATTTAAAAAAAAATATTTAAAATTAAACCTACAATTTTGAAAAATTAGGTTTCAACCAACCTAAATATCATTTCAAAATTTGCTAACTAATTTTAAATATTTAATGTTATTTTATAAATAAAAATTAAATATAAAATTAAAAAAGATAAATGAATATCTTTTTGAGATTTTAAATGTAATTTAAATAAATAAAATAACAAAATTTAAAAGTTAGCAAAATATCTTACATCTATTTAAAATTACATGATTATAGTTATCTTATTTTAAATTTAAATAAGGTCAAATTATTTAAATAAAATTTAATTTAAAAATTTAAAATATCACCTTAAATTTAAAAATAAGATAAGATATAATCAAATTTAAAAATAAGATATATAATTAAGCAAAAAAGATAGATATTTACTATTTTCAAATTCAAATTACACTAATATCATGAATTAAATTTAAAAAATATTAAATGAATTAATTATGATAATTAGAATTGAATTAGGAATAGTAAATGTATAAATACAGAACTACACAAAAAATCGGAAGTTAATTCCATGGAAAAGCATGAAAAAACGAAGAAAAACGAAAAAAAATTGAAAGCTGTACGGACGGGATGCTGTGTATACCCGTCTGCGCGCGTGCATGGGTGATTTGGGCCTGCAAACTCGGCGCTTGTGGGATTTCCATGAAATCAGCGCGCGCATGAGGGTGGCTGCTCAACCCCGATTTTTTCGAAACTTCAAAAAATCATAACTAATTCAAATTAAATCGAAATTGATTTCTGTAAAAATGTAACTTGCTTAATTTTTTCCATAATATCCAATAAAAATAATCCCAGAAACAGATATTCAATTATTTTTCACGAAAATTCACGAACATCAATCAATCATCAAATAACACTCAATACAACATGATACCATCAAAAACATCAAACAATCGTTTTAAAGTCCAAATTTCTTGCAAGCAAATCAATTACCATGGCTCTGAAGCCAGTTTTCGGAAATTATTTTACCAAGATCTTAGATCTACTCACAAGTATGTTGATTAACACCCTAAATATGAACTTTCTAAAACGATGAAATAAACACATATAAAGTTTAGTAAACCTTACATTGGGTGCAGCGGAATTAAATGTCTCCTTCCGTTCAGATATCTAGCCCTTGATTCCTTTCCGTAGCAGAGCATTATCAATATCTGAACCTGGATCTCTTTCTCTGATTCTTTAGTGCTGAAACTCTTTCTTGCTGAAAGTCTTTCTTCACGATCTTCCTCACTATGATTGAGGTATCACTTGCTGTGTGTGGGCACTACTCTCACACTAAGAATTTCGAAATTGAAGAGGGAAGGAAGAGAGCAAGGTGGCGGCTAAAGATAGGGAGAGAGAGAGGCTCAATTTTTTTGAATGAAAAGTCAGAAGAAAAGTGTGAAATTTAAGTGTAAATTTCCTGAAGCCTTCACTATCTATTTATAGCATTCCACTAGGGTTAGGTTTGAATTATTTTGCATTAAAATAATGAAAATATCAGTTTAAATTCCCTACAAAAGTGGCCGGCCATGCCATGTGGATTTGGGCCTCACTTTTTGCAATTTTGCAGTTTTATCTTTTCTGCATCTGATTTTCTGAAAAACGCCAATTTTCAAATTCAACCATTTAAATGCCAATTATAACTATTTAATAACTATAAATAATTATTAAATAATATTGTCATTTATTATATTTATTAATTGAACCATACAAAGTATCATAATTAACAAATATGCCCCTAAAACTCTTTCTTTACAATTTCGCCCTTAGTGAAAAATTCACAAATAGACATAGTCTAAATTGAGAATTATAATTGATTAATCAAAACCAATTATATGAGTCTTACAAGCAATACAATCTCAACTAGTGCGGGGACCATGGGTCTATATAATCGAGCTTCCATTAAGCAGATCAAGAATTTATAACCTAAATTCACTGACTTATTAATTCTTTGTTGAATCCACGCATAGAACTTAGAATTGTACTCTCAGTATATAGAATGCTCTATATGTTCCACCATATAGACACATCATTAGTTATCCATTGTTATAATCCTAATTTGATCAATGATCCTCTATATGAATGATCTACACTGTAAAGGGATTAGATTACTGTTACACCCTACAATGTATTTAATCCTTAAAACACTTAACCCCGTATAAATGATATTTTAGCTTATGTGAAATGAGATCTCCACCATTTAGTTTCGTTTGGTCAAGCTCGAAGGAGATCATCCTTTACTTACTATTTGGCAGATAGAAGCTATAGATTCCATGTTTATGTTAGCGCTCCCACTCAATTGCACTACCGTGTTCCCAAATGTACGTATCACCCTGACCTAAAAGTAGGCTTAACTAACAAATCAAAGAATACGAATAGCCTCTTGAGATTGAGCCTAATCATAACAGGATTAAGATCATTTGATCTAGGATCAACTAGACGATATTGACTTGAATAGATATTACGGTAAGTTTAATAAATCTAAATCAAAGTTCAATATCGGTCCCTTCCGATGCATACTCCATGCATCCAACCTGAGCTTTACTTTAACCAATGCTCTGGAAAGAACATAGCACTTCTCCAAATGCAAGTAAACTCTGTTGTAGATTATCATATCAGTAAAACCCTATGTCTGATTAATCTTGGAAACTTTATTCACATAGCCATGTTTACTTTCCAATGTGTTGACAGCACAATAAACAGGATCAAGTATGTGAAAAGGGTTTCAGATGAATTCATACATTATATTATAATCATGAAATAAATCATGTGAACCATGCAACATTAAATGTTATTTCTAATCTATATTAATAAGTAAATCTGATTATATTGAAATGAGTTTTATTTAGGGCATAAAACCCAATAAGAGCAACACGTAGGTCTATGCCACGTAGACATAAATAAGCATGTGAGCGTATCATGCAGGTCTACAGTAGATAAACCAATGGTGCAGTGGCACCATTAATTATGTATACATTTTGAGATTAAAGGTTATGCGTTCAAGGCATAATCAAGTTGGACTCGGGAATCAGAATCGAGATGAACTATTCTAGGGCTTATTGTAATTAGACGTGTGAGAGCAACACATAGGTCTATGCCACGTAGATATCAATAGATGTGTGAGCGCAACACATAGGTCTACGCCACGTAGACATAAATAGGCATGTGAGTGTGACATGCAGGTCTGTGACACACAGACATATATGAATGGCATTATTGTTTAAATAGTATGATGAGCATATTATTATTGTTATGTTATATACTGTCTTGCTGGGCTTGGCTCACGGGTACTCTACTATGCAGGAAAGGGTAAGGCATTAGCTGATCAGCCATGAGTTTCAGGAGCAGGGTGAAGAATGTACATGTTCAAGCCATATCAGACCAAGCGGGTTAAGGGTCTATCAGTGTTGAACTTTTGAATTCTGATTTGCCGCTTAGGTCGGCTAGAAAGAAAAATGACTTGTAATAAAGTTTATAAATATTTTTGGGATCCCAACCGTTTAAAAGTTTAAATATATTACAAGTTTATTTTCATTCTGTTTAATATAAAAGTTTAAATTCTGCGCTATTTTGATTAGTAATCCCGATTAGGGGATTAGGGTTTCATAAGTATTTTGGGTAGCGTGCCTAATTATTTAGGGCGTTACACTCTACGTGTAGCCGGTCTTTCTCAAGCTATGTGTAGTCAGTCTTTCTCCAAGCTACGTGTAGACAGTCTTTCTCGAGTTCATCGGCTTCCCCTCTCATCCTTTGTTTAGGAGAATGACTTAATGGTTTGCCCCTAGCGGCATTTTCGTAAAGACAAGTTTGTAACCAGTCTTAGGTTTTTCTTATCTTAAATGCCTTGTACTGTTTTCATTCAAACTTAATACAATTGTATTTGCTTGCTTTTTTATTCACAATGTAAGCAACTATATTTTGATCGAATATACAGCACTTTTGGGTTTCTCCATTGCTCGTGATCTTCTTGTTTAAGTAGTTAGTAATCTACCGAACTTTATGATTTTTGAGCGGTTGTCAATTCTGCCTCGAAATTGCAGTTATAATCTGCCTTAAGCAAACTTAAAAATACTTTAAGGATTTTATCACTTTGTATATTTTTAATTTTCTCGTATGAATAGTTATATTATCTATCCATTTCCTAGGTTTAAGTACTTTTTATCAAGGCGTCGTGATGCCTTGTTTAGTACTTTCCTAGCTCTCGAGAACCGTTAGTATTCTGTTTTATACACGAGTTATAACTTTTGATCTTCTCCTCTCCCCTCAGATAGGTTATGAATCCAAAATTATAGTTGTTTGATCCCTTCTTCGTCAAAAATGTTTGATCAAGGTGTTATAACGATTCGACTCCACTTTCGTCAAAGAGGTTTAGTCGAGAACCTTTGAATTTCAATTTTTTTTTGAAATGGTGGGTTTGCATTATATAATGTATTTCCAAATAAATTCTGATTAGTCATACATAAATACCCCTTAAGTAATTTAAAGAATGAAACTTTGTAATTACTTAATATAAATGATTCTCTTTATTCATAACTGATGTTTAAAGCTTACATCAGTAATGCGAGTTACATCATTTATTTATTGATAGTAGGGTCACAAATGTTCTACGTTCCAGTACTTCTTTATTAGCGAGCCATCAGATCGAGCCAATTTATAGACTTCGACTCCAACTACTGCTTCGATGACATATGGACCCTCCTAGTTTGGGTCGAACACTCCTGGTGATGCATCTCTCGTATTTGCAAAGACTCGTCTTAACACCTAGTCTCGAACATTGAATAGTCTTTTCTTGACTCTTTTGTTGAAGTATCTTGTGACTCAGTGTTAGTATGCGGCATTGGTAATTTACGACTCAGTTCGTTTCTCTTCAAGTAGATCTAGGGACAATTTTAAAAGTTCCTGGTTTTCTTCTTAATTATAAAACTCTCTTCTGTGAGTCAATATGTTCACTTCAACAGGCAGCATTGCTTCCGAGCAGAATGCTAGCAAGAAAGGAGTGTGTCCCGTGGTTATTTTCTCAGTAGTTCTGTGGGCCCAGAGCACCTGAGGTAGCTCCTCAACCCATCTGCCTTTGGCAGCGTCTAACTACTTCTTGATAGTATCCTTTAGGGTTTTATTAACGAATTCCACTTGTCCATTTAACTGAGGCCTAGACACTGACGAGATGCTTTTGATAATTTTATTCCTCTCACAGAATTTAGTGAACAAGTCGCCATCAAATTGGGTTCCATTATCGGATACTATCTTCATGGGAATTCCAAACCTACAGAAAATGTTCTTGACGATAAAGTCAAGGAATTTCTTTTAGGTTATAGAGACGAGGGGCTCGGCCTCCGTCCATTTAGTGAAGAAGTCGACTGCTACCACCACATACTTAACTCCTCCTCGCCCAGTGGGTAATGCTCAAATTAGGTCAATCCCCCATATAACAAATGGGTAGGGTGAGGTCATCAATCTAAGTTCTGTTGGCGGTATGCGAGGTATATGTGAAAATCTTTGACACTTATCACATTTCTTGACAAACTCATGTGTGTCCTTATTAATCGTTAGCCAGTAATATCCTTGTCTAATGATCTTTTTAGACAGACCCTGCTAACCCGATTAATCCCCATAGAAGCATATATGAATTTCTCTAATGATTTTGTTTGCTTCTGTTGGAGGAACACACCGAAGTAGGTGGCATTGAATACCCTCTTCTATATAGTTTACCTTCGATTATTGTGTAGCGAGGCACTGTATACAATAGTTTTCGTGCCTCGTTTTTGTCATCTAGAAGCCGCTCGTCGAGTAAATAGTTTATAATAGGTGTCATCCATGTTGGAGAGCTATCTATCATCTCGACGTCTTCAGTTTCACATATACTTGGCTCGCTCAGCATGTAACGTCCCCGCTTCAAGCCTCCATTGGGCCCTTACACCCACGGAATGAATGGCTCTTATACACAAGTACGTCTCTTTGGCTGCTTCCTGGATTGATGACTGACCCTACAGACCAACACAAGTGTTTCCAGCGTGCTTTGTCCTCACTCACACGCATCCTGGAAAAACTTCCCAGGAGGTCACCCATCCTTGAAATTGCTCCCAAGTCAAGCACGCTTAACTGTGGAGCTCTTTTGTGATGGGCTACCAAAAAATAAGATGCACCTTGTTGACATAGGTAGTACCAATCAATCCATTTAAGCTCTCTTCAACTATGTAGTCCCATACCTACACAGTCTCAGAATCATCCCACTTGACCTTCCCATGGCGGTGTGGGATTGCACAGCTTACCCGGTGTTTCCCCTTACAGATCACGGGACTACTGACTGTCACAATCACCCCCCCTTACGGGGTCCGACGTCCTCGTCGACAACACTTCCGGCTGGGTCAAGGCTCTGATACCATTTGTAACGTCCCCGCTTCAAGCCTCCATTGGGCCCTTACACCCACGGAATGAATGGCTCTTATACACAAGTACGTCTCTTTGGCTGCTTCCTGGATTGATGACTGACCCTACAGACCAACACAAGTGTTTCCAGCGTGCTTTTTCCTCACTCACACGCATCCTGGAAAAACTTCCCAGGAGGTCACCCATCCTTGAAATTGCTCCCAAGTCAAGCACGCTTAACTGTGGAGTTCTTTTGTGATGGGCTACCGAAAAATAAGATGCACCTTGTTGACATAGGTAGTACCAATCAATCCATTTAAGCTCTCTTCAACTATGTAGTCCCATACCTACACAGTCTCAGAATCATCCCACTTGACCTTCCCCAGGCGGTGTGGGATTGCACAGCTTACCCGGTGTTTCCCCTTACAGATCACGGGACTACTGACTGTCACACAGCATTTCTACCGAAACCAGATTTAGTTCATCCATATCATTCTGCGAGGCCAGCTTTGCTAAGGCATTGGCGTTGGAGTTTTGTTCTATCGGAATTTGTCTGATTTTAAAGTAATCGAATCTTTCTAAGTTCTTTCAAACTTTCTTTAAATACTTCACCATTTTTATGCCTTTTGCCTGATATTCCCCGAGGACTTGGTTCATGATCAGCTACAAATTACTATGAAAAATGCGATTTTTGACTTTCAAGGCCTCTGCTATCTTTATGCCGGCAATCAAGGCTTCATACTCAGCCTCGTTATTTGATGCATCAAATTGGAATCTCAGAGCATAGTGAAACTTAAAGCCTTCCAGCGATATTATTATTACCCTTACACCCAAATCCTATTCGTTGGATGCGCCATCCACATATAACTTCTAGGTTTCCACATCTCGCTGATCAGGTGGGATTTCTTCTACAGTTATACCATCTATCAAGAAATCAGCTAAAGCTTGACCCTTGATGAATGTTCGAGGATGGTATGTTATATAAAACTTGTCTCAAGGGCTGATGGGTTAACACTTTTATAGTGTGAGTTTGGAAGTATGGCCATAGTTTGCAAGACTCATAGACTAGGCATAACGCGAGTTTTTCTAGAGGGGGATACCTGGATTCTGCCCCTAGTAACCTTTTACTTACGTTGTAAATAGGTTGTTGGTGCTTGCCCTCTTCTCGCACTATATCTGCACTAATCACATCTTCCAAGATGGCTAAATAAAGAAATAATGCCTCTCCAGTTATTGGTTTTGCCAAAATTGGAGGCGTTGCGACATGCCTTTTTATGCTCTAAAAATGCCTCTTTGCACTCTTTTGTCCACTTGAACTTGTTGTTGCCTCGCAATATATTGAAGAACAGTACACACTTATCAGTTGACTTCGAAATGAATCTGTTAAGTGCCACCATTCTTCCTGTCAGGGCCTGTACTTCCTTAGGCTTTGTCGGGGATGGCATGTCTATTAATGCCTTGATTTTTCAGGATTTGCCTCAATACCCCTCGCGTTAACTATGAATCCCAAAAACTTTCCCAAGGAAACTCCAAAGGAACATTTTGTTTAGGTTTAGCTTCATGTTATACTTTTTAATATTTTGCGAGGTCTAAGGTATGATCCTTACTCTTAATCAATTTCACCAACATATCATCAACGTGAACCTCAATGTCTCACCCTATTCGATTTGCAAACATTTCATTTACTAGTCACTTATACGTTGCCCCAGCGTTCTTCAGTCCGAACGACATGACTTTATAACAATAGAGTCCCATGTTGGTTACGAAGCTTGTATGTTATTGATTTGGGACGTAAATTTTTATCTGGTTATATCCAGAATAAATGCGTCCATAAACGACATAAGCTCGTGCCCAACAGTTGCATCCACTAACTGGTCGATCCTGGGAAGTGTAAAACAGTCTTTTGGACATGCCTTATTCAGATCGGAGAAATCAATACAAGTTCTCCAACTTCCGTTAGGTTTCGGGATGAGAACAGGATTGGCTATCCACGAAGGATAAAATACCTCGCGTATAAAATCGTTGACTAACAACTTGTTAACATCCTGTTTTAGTGCCCCTTGCCTCTCAGAATCCAAGCGCCTCCTTTTTTGTCTCTTTGCCAGTAGTTTGGATCAACATTTAAGTGATGGCAAATAATCTTAGGGTCGATCCCTATCATATCCCCATGACTCCAGTCGAATTGATCCTAGTTCGCCTTCAAAAAGCTTATTAATTGCTTTTTAAGCTGCTCGTCCAGGTTCTTTCATATTGGTTTTAGCAGGTTTCTTTCATATTGAACTCAAGGATCAAGATCTTCCTCTTTCTTCTCGTTTCGTCCTGCCAAGATCGTCATCAACTGATGACCGACTTTTTTATACTGCAACTCTATGCGATAGAAATCGCGAGCCAGCATCTGGTCACCATGCACCACTCCCACTCCATCTGGCATTTGGAACTTTAAAGATAGGTGCTTGATCAAACTGACTACCCCTTGTCCGATCAGTGCTGGACGACCCAACAATATGTTGTAAGCCGAGGGCAGGTCGGCAACCAAGAAGTCTTGCATAATAGTAGCAGTTAACGGTGCCTCGCCTACAGTTAATGCGAGCTCGATTATGCCAAGGCTAGCAATGCTATCCTCGGTGAATCCGTAAAGATTCACCATACAAGGCCTTAACTTGGCCTTTTTGAGCCCCATTTTCTTTAGAGTTTCTTTATAAATGATATTTACTGAGCTCCCATTGTCTATTAACACTCTCTTGATCCTCTTATTGGCGAGTTGAATGGTTATGACCAGCGGATCGACGTGAGGATATCTGACGTTCTTCTCGTCCTCCGCGGTAAATGTAATGGCAGGTTCCTCAGTTTTCACCTTCTTGGAAGGTTCTGAGGCAAAGACCGACTTCTCGTTATTTATTTCCTTCACATATATCTTTTGAGTGTTATTCCTTTCCCATGCAATATGCGGCCCTCCCAAAATAACCAGGATGTCCTCTCCTTCCACAGGAATAGGTTGTAACTCCTGGTTATTTAGGTTATTAGGCTGACGGGGCTGGTTGTATTCCTGGCCCTGTCTTTTCACATACTGTTTAAAATGGCCTCGAGCGATGAGACTCTCGATCTCATCTTTCAATTGGCGACATTCATCAGTCGTATGCCTAATATCTTTATGAAATTTACCATATTTGTTAAGATATCTTTTGCTCCTTCCTCATAGGCTCGGGTTTGCCAAAGGCTACCTTCTGCTCATGTGCGAGGTAAATATTTTCTCGAGTTTCATTAAGCTCGGTATAAATAGTATACACTGACACATATTTGTCATGCTTCTTTTGTTTCTTTTTATCCTTCGACAGTTCCTTGATTCCGTCCTTTCTTTTCTCGTGGAAGCAGTCCCTATTGAAACATTACTGGGTTTACCTCTCGAGCTTTTTTTCAACAAGTTCATTTCCTTTCGGGCTTCTACCTTCCAGACAAACACCTGAGCTCTCTCGTTGAACTCATTGATGTTTCTTACTGGGTTTCCTTGTAGATCATCCCACAACTCGCCCCCGGCATTTAATGGATCAGTAGAGATCCCCGCCTGAAGGGCTGTAAGCTGCATGCTGTCATCCAAGTTTCTAACCCTAGCGGCAGCTGTGCTAAAATGACTTAAGTATGTCTTAAGTCTTTCGTCAGGCAGCTGCTTTATATAGGTTAGCGAGGCTGCTTTGGGTCGTCTATCCCTAGCAGCCTAAAATTGCTTCTTGAAATCCGTGGAGAGCTAATCCCAGGAAATTATTGAATGACAGTGAACATGTTAAACCAACTACTCACTACTCTAACAAGCGAGGTGGGGAACAAAATACAACATAAATTGTTCGTCACGTTACTCGTTCGCATTATCGTGTTATAATTATTTAAATGCGAGACCAGATCTGTGGTTCTGTCATAGGACGAGACATGCGGGTTTTTGAATCCCAAAGGAAAAGGGGTGTTCATAATATCTGGGTGATACGGCTCAAGCTCCTCATCACAGTCATATCAAGATGATTTCCCTAATTCCCCCACTTGATATCTCCTGAACTTGTCCTCCAGCTCGTTTATCCATAATTGGATTGTTGGGTTTCATGCCCTAAATAAAACTCTTTACAATCTGATTAGTTATCAATATAAGAAATTTGAAGTGATTGATGTTTGCATGAAATTTACATGCTAATGGTTTAAATATGTTTATTACATTTACACACAAAATCAGTTAAATCCAGATCATATGTTTATTCACAATTATAGTATCGTCAACACAGTGGAATGTGATTGTGATCATATGAATCAAAAGACTTGGTCCCTGTTTCATCAGTGTTATTGGATTTACACTAATGTGATAATCAGTGATGATGTGTACTTACACTTGGAGTAAGTGTTATGTTCTTTCCAGGACATTAGTAAAGTATACTAGTTTCGAATGTATGGAGTATACATTGGACTGGACTAATATTGCAACTAAGTTAAGATATTACAGACTTACCGTTATACATATCTTTCCAAGTCAATATCAGTAGTTGATCTTAAGATTAAAAGAATCTAAATCCTGATATGCTTAGGCTCAACTCAGGAGCGTTATTCATGTTCTTTGATTTATTAGTTAAGCCTACTTTTGGGTCAGGGTGATACGTATATTTTGGGAACATGATAGTATGATTGAGTGGGAGTGCTGAACATAAATATGGAATCTATAGCTTCTATTGGTGTATAGAAGTCAAGTGATGATTCCCTTCGAGCTTAGCAAATAGAAGTAAATGGATGAGCTCTTGTTTAACTGACTAATTATTAGATCACTAAACACCATTTACAGGTAGCTAAGTGTTTTAAGGGGAAAAATACATTGAGGGGTGAGAACGGTAAAGAAATCCCATCTCGATGTAGATCATCTATATAGAGGATCTTTAAATCACAATAAGATTATAACAATGGTTAAATGAGATAGCATATTGATATCGTGGACCATACAATATGCTCTATATAAGTCTGAGAGTGCAATTCTATGTTCTAAGAGTGGATTCAACGAAGAATTAATAAGTAGGAATTTACTTGGTAAATTTGGTTCACTTATTGGAAGCTCAGCATATAGATCCATGGTCCCCATTCTAGTTGAGAATATTCTGCTTGTAAGACTCATTAATTGATTCGTGATTGATCAATTATAATTCTAAAGTTAGACTATGTCTAATTTTATGAATTTTCACTAAGCAGGCTTGAAATTGTAAAGAAAAGACATTCTAGGTTTATTTATTTATTAATGGACTTTATATGTCTAATTAATAATTAAATTAAATGATCATATTTGTAAAGCCCGCTTAGTTAATTTGGAAATTAGCAGTTATTTATGTTAATCATGAAATTATTTATAGCTATTTAAATAATTTATTACTGTTATTTATGGAATTCAGATATGCATGATTATGTCATCAGTAGTTTTTATATTTCGCATTTCCGGTGTCCGGTATTTTGGAACTCGGCGTTTGGCTCAGTAGAAATCACAACTTAGTATGTTAGTATTTGGGGACGGGTTTTAGACATTGGGAATGTCGGGAATGGCCGGGAATTTAGAATTTCCCAAAAATACCCCTTTAGTATGATTTATGTGGTTTAGTATGGAGGGGCAAAATGGTCTTTTTGCCCCAATGATATTTTGCCTTTTAGTGATTATTAATTGGAATAAATGTTTATTTTAATTGTTAATTGTTGGCTGAAATGAGTTTAGTTAAATGGCATTATTCTTTAAGTTCTTTCATTTTTCAACACTTAGAGAAAAAAAAAATAGAAATTTTCAAGAAAACTCTCTCTCTTTTTCCTCTCATTTTCGGCTGTGCATGTGTGTGTTTGGAGCTGGGTTTTGCTCAATTTTTCAAGTGGATTCTCATCCAAGGTTAAGCATTTTCCCAAGCTAGGTTAGCTCTCTTGATTTCTCCTTGAAACTATGAAAAAAATGATGATTATTGAGTGAAATGCATGATGATTTTAGTATTTGTTGCTGCTGTGATTTTGTTATGTTTCTAAGGTTCAAAGCATGATTATTTGATGATGATTGAGTTGTTTGAAGCATGAGTAGCTAGGTTGTTCAAGCTTTTAGTTTTTATGTGAAAAAGTTATGAATTTTTGGAAGAAATGGTTCTTTTTGTTCTGTGATGTTGCTGGATGTTTCTGTTAGTTTTCAGAGGTGATATTATGCTTGATTATGTAGAATTAAGTGGGTTTGCATGCTTGTTTAGGTGGTTTGCTCAAGCTTGAGTTTGGAACTCAAAGCTTGAGCTCCAATGGCAAATTTTGTATCTGTGGTTTCTGGGTAGGTTTGATGCCTTGGATTTGTTATTTGGGACATATAGAGCAGGTCTGGAAAGTTTGGGACCAATTGGGGTTAAATTGGTCGAGTTATGAAATTTTATGGTTGCTGCCTGCGAGGAACCGGAATTCCGGTTGTGCATCCGGAATTCCGGATGGGGGTTCAGTAATTCCCAGAACCGGAATTCCGGTTGGGCAACCGGTCTGCCGGTTGGGGAATTTTTCCGAACCCTAGTTTTCCTCGTTTTTAGGTTTTTAGGGGTATTGCCATGCTTTTTATCGATAGGGAAACTTTTAGTTTCAAGTTTTAGTCCCCGGGAAGTGATTTAGCGTGTCACTTATAGCGTTGTGATTTTTATGGTTTAGGAGCCAGTAATCCGCCGCTCAGCTTCAGTTCCAGTCAGGTTGACCGGCACACCTGAAATCGGAATCTAGGTAAGATTAGTATAACAGTATGCATATGTAGATTACATGTTTAGCGTGCATGTAGGAAGCCTGCTAGATTACATTAGTTATGTATTTAGGCTTCGAACCATCCAACCCTGTCACGTCGGTACAGGCTGGAGTATGACCAGCAGCCGGAGTATGACCGGTTCGACCGATCAGGCTGACACTTGGTTGGTGGTTCAGTGCTATTGACCTATCCCGTCGGTACAGGCTGGAGTATGACCAGCAGCCGGAGTATGACCGGTTCGACCGATCAGGAGGATACTTGTCAATAGTACCGTCCCCTGAACGTTCAAAACTCAGTACCATGTTGGACATGGCAGTAGTGCTCAGTACCATGTTGGACATGGCAGTAGCGAGACTCAGTATCGTGTTGGACACGGCAGTCAGTTTAATGTATGATATTATTATGCTTTTCTTACTGAGTCTGTCGACTCACAGTTTATGTTCATGTGTAGGTAAAGGCAAGGCTATAGCTGATGGACCGTGAGCGAGCTTATGAGGTTGTACATGTCGGGGCGGTTAGGCCTGGAGCGTACGATCCTCGGGACAGCAAGGCTGAGATTTTTGTAACTGTCGTTAGACGACTTTTATTTTGATGTAATAGTTAAACAGTAAAAACGTTTGTAAATGATTTTATAAATCGGGATCCCGAGACTTTTGTAAAATGGTTTATAAGTTTAATGAAAAAGCAAAATTTTAATTAATCACGTTTTTTTTCCATAAACCTCGTTGATTAGCAACGAGCTGCACAGTACGTTTAAAAATTCACGTAATACGCCTAAGATAGTTAGGGTGTTACAATTTGGTATCAGAGCCGCCAGGTTGTCTTCCGAAGATCGTCACGACATGTACAATCATCATCAGCAGTTAGCTCGGTTCACGGTTCAGTAAGCCTTTATTGCTTTAGTAGTTTATTTTATTCAGTTATGAAAAAGAAAAGCCTGTTAGGAAGCATGTTAGTAGCCTGATAGTAGAATAGGCGCATGTTTCATTTCTAATTTCCAAATTAAGCGGCATTAGTAAGCTCGCCTTGAATACGACCTGATATGCCAACTCTTGGTTTCGCAGGCGGTTCTAACTAGATGGACGCCAGGCGGACTACCAGGAGTCAGGGCAACTCCGTAGGGTCGAATCAGGGACAGGGAGCTCAGTTTCCCCCACCTGCTAGGGGCCGAGGCAGAGGTCCCCGAGGCAGGGCTCGTGGCCGGGGTGATGAGAACCCGCCACAGGCTGCCCAGGCTCCCCCAGCCGATCAGGGAGCCCCGAATTGGGAGTTGCGGTTTGCAGAGATGCAAGCCCGGATCGAAGAGCAAGACCTCGAGATTCAGAGGTTGAGACAGCAGGGTGCTCCTGCAGTTCCAGTGCCCGTAGTTCCAGTGGCACCTGCCCCTGCTGCCCAGGCCGAGATAGTGGTGGCGGCCCACAGATTGGAACCTTTATATGAGCGGTTCCGGAAGCAAGCACCTCCGGTATTCCTGGGAGGTCCAGATGTATCGAAAGCCGAGCAGTGGCTGAGTGTGATTACCAGAATTCTGAATTTCATGGGTGTCACCGGTAATGACAGAGTGGTGTGCGCCACATTTCAGTTCCAGGAGGACGCCCTGGTATGGTGGGACATGGTGTCACAGATTCACGATGTCACCACCATGACCTGGGAAAGGTTTCAGGAACTCTTCAACGCGAAATACTATAATGAGGCGGTCAGAAGCGCCAAGAGGAAAGAGTTCGTTCACCTGACCCAGCGGGAGAACATGAGCGTCACTGAGTATACTACTCAGTTTGACCGGTTGGCGAGGTTAGCCTCGGGAATTGTGCCGACCGACTTCAGCAGAAAGGAGAAGTATCTGGACGGGTTGAATCCCAAGATCAGGCATGACCTGATGATTACCACCGACGACAGCACCACCTATGCTCAGATGGTGGAGAAGGCACTGCGAGCTGAGGGCGCAGTGGGGTGCATGTCAGATTCAGTCAGTACTCCGGTTGGTGGCGGGGCTCCTACCCCTCCTGCATCAGGCTTTAGCAGGGGGAGTAGTGGTTCGGCCATTGATCAGAGGAAGAGGGCACCCACTGCTTCCGGCGGCTCGAGTCAGAACAAGAGGTTCCGGGGAACCGCAACGAGGGAGTCGTCCTGGTGGTAATGAGACCCGATTCTCCTATCCCGAGTGCCCTAGCTGCAAGAGGCATCATCGGGGTGAGTGCAAGGGGCAGGGATGCTTTCATTGTGGCATGCCTGGACACTTCAAGAGGGAATGTCCCCAGCTCCGGCCAGAGGCACCGAGAGCTCCAGCGATACCCACTCCAGCCAGGGTGTTCGCTATCACGCAGGCTGATGCAGATGCCAGCCCATCAGTTGTTACAGGTCAGATTTTTATTAACAACTCGCTTTATTCAGTGCTGTTTGATTCTGGGGCTACACACTCTTATGTGGCGGTCAGAGTCTTTAGTAAGTTGGGTAGACCCTATGATAAATATGAATCAGGGTTTGGAACCCTGTTACCTGGCGGAGAATTGGTTATCTCCAATAGGTGGATTAGGTCTATGCCGATCAGGATAGATGGTAGAGAGTTAAGCGCTGATCTGATAGAGATGAGCTTAGTCGAATTCGATATTATTTTAGGAATGGATTTCCTATCTAAATATTCGGCGAGCATTGACTGTAAGAGGAAGATGGTGGTCTTCCAACCGGAAAGTGAAGAACCGTTCGTGTTTGTGGGTTCGGTTCAGGGATCTCGGATCCCGGTGATCTCGGCTATGTCAGCGAGAGAATTATTGCACGGTGGGTGCTTAGGGTTTCTGGCCGTGGTGGTGGACACCACTCGGCCAGACACCATTCGGCCAGAGGACATCAGAGTGGTTCGGGAATTTTTGGACGTTTTTCCCGAAGAACTTCCAGGGTTACCACCTCAGCGGGAGATTGACTTCGTGATTGACTTGGCACCAGGGGTGGATCCGGTTTCCAAAGCCCCGTATAGGATGGCCCCAGCTGAACTTAAGGAATTAAAGATTCAGCTCCAAGGGTTGCTTGACATAGGGTTCATTCGGCCCAGTGTGTCACCTTGGGGAGCCCCGGTTTTGTTCGTGAAGAAGAAGGATGGATCTATGAGGATGTGCATCGACTACAGAGAGTTGAACAAGCTGACGGTGAAGAATAAATATCCATTACCTAGGATCGATGACTTGTTCGATCAGCTTCAGGGGAAGACGGTCTTTTCTAAGATTGATCTCCGTTCGGGTTATCATCAGTTGAGAATTCGAGAGGAGGACATTCCAAAGACGGCTTTCCGCACTAGGTATGGACACTACGAGTTTCTGGTTATGTCATTCAGACTAACCAATGCTCCTGCAGCATTCATGGACCTGATGAATAGAGTATTCAAGGATTTCCTCGATATCTGTGTGATTGTGTTTATCGACGACATCCTTGTGTACTCTCAATCAGAAGAGGAGCATGAGTTACATCTTCAGATGGTACTGCAACGACTTCGAGAACATAAGCTCTACGCCAAGTTCAAGAAATGTGAGTTCTGGTTGTCTCAGGTGTCCTTCCTAGGGCACATTGTGAGTAAAGATGGGATCAAGGTGGATCCCGGGAAGATTGAATCCGTCAGGGATTGGCCGAGACCGAAGACAGTGACAGAGATCAGAAGCTTCTTGGGATTAGTTGGGTACTACCGTAGGTTCGTGGAGGGGTTCTCCAAAATTTCAATGCCCCTAACCGAGCTTACAAAGAAGAATCAGCGATTTATCTGGTCAGATAAATGCGAAGCTAGTTTTCAGGAGCTGAAGCAGAGATTGATTACTGCTCCGGTACTAGCTTTGCCTTCGGACAAGGAGAAGTTCGTAGTCTACTGTGACGCATCCAAACAGGGTTTGGGGTGCGTATTGATGCAAGCCGATCGGGTTATCGCTTATGCCTCCCGTCAGTTAAAGGATTATGAACAGCGATACCCGACCCATGATTTAGAATTGGCCGCAGTGGTGTTTGCACTGAAGATTTGGCGGCATTACCTTTATGGGGAGAAGTGCGAGATCTACACCGACCATAAGAGTCTCAAGTATTTCTTTACTCAGAAAGATTTGAACATGAGACAAAGACGTTGGTTGGAATTAGTGAAGGACTACGATTGCGAGATCCTCTATCATCCCGGAAAAGCCAATGTAGTGGCCGATGCCCTGAGCAGAAAGGGTCCCGGGCAAGTAGCTAGCATGGTTCAGATCTCATCTCAGCTAGCTGAGGATATGGTTAGATCCAGCATCGAGTTTGTGGTAGGTCAGCTTCACAACTTGACGCTGCAATCTGATCTATTAGAAAGAATAAAAGTCGCTCAGATGACAGATCCGGAGTTAGTGAAAATCCGAGATGAGGTATTGGCTGGTCAAGCCAAAGACTTTTCAGTGTCAGATAGTGGGATGCTTTTGTATAAAGCCAGGGTTTGTGTTCCAAACAGTGTGGAATTGAGAAACGAGATCTTTGAGGAGGCTCATTCTACTCCATATTCTCTGCATCCCGGCACCACCAAGATGTACCAAGATTTGAAACCGTACTTCTGGTGGAGCGGAATGAAGAAGAATTTGGTAGAATTTGTATCGAGATGCCTCACTTGTCAGCAGATCAAGGCTGAACATCAGAGACCAGCAGGGTTGTTGCAGCCTCTAACCCTACCAGAATGGAAATGGGAGGATATTACGATGGATTTTGTGGTCGGGTTACCTAGGACCACGGGTATGTATGATTCCATCTGGGTAGTGGTGGACCGATTTACGAAATCTGCTCATTTTCTGCCGGTTAGAACGACATTTTCAGTGGATCAGTTGGCAGAGTTATATGTCAGGGAGATAGTGAGACTTCACGGGGTACCGAAGTCTATAGTTTCGGACAGGGATCCGAAATTCACCTCCAAATTTTGGCAAAGTTTGCAACGGGCAATGGGTACGAAGCTAAAATTGAGTACAGCATTTCATCCTCAGACAGATGGTCAGTCCGAAAGGACAATTCAGATATTGGAGGATATGCTGAGAGCCTGTGTTATGGACATTGAGGGTTCATGGAGTAAATATCTACCGTTGATAGAGTTCTCTTACAACAACAGTTATCAGAGTACGATAGGGATGGCTCCCTATGAACTGTTGTACGGTAGGAAATGCAGATCCCCTATCCACTGGGATGAGACAGGGGAGAGGAAGTATTTAGGTCCAGAGTCAGTTCAGCGGACCAATGAGGCAATAGAGAAAATAAAAGCTAGAATGCTTGCCTCACAGAGCAGACAGAAGAGTTACGCAGATCCGAAACGTAGAGATGTTGAGTTCCGAGTAGGGGACCATGTGTTTTTGTGAGTATCTCCGATGAAGGGGATTAAACGTTTCGGGAAAAGAGGCAAGTTATGCCCTAGGTTTACAGGACCTTTCGAGATTCTCGAGAAGATAGGTCAAGTGGCATATCGGTTAGCATTGCCTCCAGCCTTATCAGCAGTGCACAACGTATTCCATGTCTCAATGTTGAGAAAATACGTTTCAGACCCCTCTCATATACTCAGTTATGAGAGTCTTCAGCTTCAGCCAGACATGTCATACGAGGAACAGCCAGTGCAGATCCTGGATAAAAAGGATAAAGTCCTTCGGAATAAGACCATAGCATTGGTCAAGGTTCTCTGGAGAAACAGCAAGGTGGAGGAAGCCACCTGGGAGCTAGAATCAGATATGCGAGCTCAATATCCAGAGTTATTCAGGTTAGATTTCGGGGACGAAATCCTTTTAAGGGGGGAATAGTTGTAAAGCCCGCTTAGTTAATTTGGAAATTAGCAGTTATTTATGTTAATCATGAAATTATTTATAGCTATTTAAATAATTTATTACTGTTATTTATGGAATTCAGATATGCATGATTATGTCATCAGTAGTTTTTATATTTCGCATTTCCGGTGTTTGGTATTTTGGAACTCGGCGTTTGGCTCAGTAGAAATCACAACTTAGTATGTTAGTATTTGGGGACGGGTTTTAGACATTGGGAATGTCGGGAATGGCCGGGAATTTAGAATTTCCCAAAAATACCCCTTTAGTATGATTTATGTGGTTTAGTATGGAGGGGCAAAATGGTCTTTTTGCCCCAATGATATTTTGCCTTTTAGTGATTATTAATTGGAATAAATGTTTATTTTAATTGTTAATTGTTGGCTGAAATGAGTTTAGTTAAATGGCATTATTCTTTAAGTTCTTTCATTTTTCAACACTTAGAGAAAAAAAAAATAGAAATTTTCAAGAAAACTCTCTCTCTTTTTCCTCTCATTTTCGGCTGTGCATGTGTGTGTTTGGAGCTGGGTTTTGCTCAATTTTTCAAGTGGATTCTCATCCAAGGTTAAGCATTTTCCCAAGCTAGGTTAGCTCTCTTGATTTCTCCTTGAAACTATGAAAAAAATGATGATTATTGAGTGAAATGCATGATGATTTTAGTATTTGTTGCTGCTGTGATTTTGTTATGTTTCTAAGGTTCAAAGCATGATTATTTGATGATGATTGAGTTGTTTGAAGCATGAGTAGCTAGGTTGTTCAAGCTTTTAGTTTTTATGTGAAAAAGTTGTGAATTTTTGGAAGAAATGGTTCTTTTTGTTCTGTGATGTTGCTGGATGTTTCTGTTAGTTTTCAGAGGTGATATTATGCTTGATTATGTAGAATTAAGTGGGTTTGCATGCTTGTTTAGGTGGTTTGCTCAAGCTTGAGTTTGGAACTCAAAGCTTGAGCTCCAATGGCAAATTTTGTATCTGTGGTTTCTGGGTACGTTTGATGCCTTGGATTTGTTATTTGGGACATATAGAGCAGGTCTGGAAAGTTTGGGACCAATTAGGGTTAAATTGGTCGAGTTATGAAATTTTATGGTTGCTGCCTGCGAGGAACCGGAATTCCGGTTGTGCATCCGGAATTCCGGATGGGGGTTCAGTAATTCCCAGAACCGGAATTCCGGTTGGGCAACCGGTCTGCCGGTTGGGGAATTTTTCCGAACCCTAGTTTTCCTCGTTTTTAGGTTTTTAGGGGTATTGCCATGCTTTTTATCGATAGGGAAACTTTTAGTTTCAAGTTTTAGTCCCCGGGAAGTGATTTAGCGTGTCACTTATAGCGTTGTGATTTTTATGGTTTAGGAGCCAGTAATCCGCCGCTCAACTTCAGTTCCAGTCAAGTTGACCGGCACACCTGAAATCGGAATCCAGGTAAGATTAGTATAACAGTATGCATATGTAGATTACATGTTTAGCGTGCATGTAGGAAGCCTGCTAGATTACATTAGTTATGTATTTAGGCTTCGAACCATCCAACCCTGTCACGTCGGTGCAGGCTGGAGTATGACCAGCAGCCGGAGTATGACCGGTTCGACCGATCAGGCTGACACTTGGTTGGTGGTTCAGTGCTATTGACCTATCCCGTCGGTACAGGCTGGAGTATGACCAGCAGCCGGAGTATGACCGGTTCGACCGATCAGGAGGATACTTGTCAATAGTACCGTCCCCTGAACGTTCAAAACTCAGTACCATGTTGGACATGGCAGTAGTGCTCAGTACCATGTTGGACATGGCAGTAGCGGGACTCAGTATCGTGTTGGACACGGCAGTCGGTTTCATGTATGATATTATTATGCTTTTCTTACTGAGTCTGTCGACTCACAGTTTATGTTCATGTGTAGGTAAAGGCAAGGCTATAGCTGATGGACCGTGAGCGAGCTTATGAGGTTGTACATGTCGGGCGGTTAGGCCTGGAGCGTACGATCCTCGGGACAGCAAGGCTGAGATTTTTGTCACTGTCGTTAGACGACTTTTATTTTGATGTAATAGTTAAACAGTAAAAACGTTTGTAAATGATTTTATAAATCAGGATCCCGAGACTTTTGTAAAATGGTTTATAAGTTTAATGAAAAAGCAAAATTTTAATTAATCACGTTTTTTTTCCATAAACCTCGTTGATTAGCAACGAGCTGCACAGTACGTTTAAAAATTCACGTAATACGCCTAAGATAGTTAGGGTGTTACAATATTATTTAATAATCTATTTTAGTTATTAAATAATTAGTTTTGGCATTTAAAAGGTTAGAATTGGAAAATTTGCGTTTTTGAGAAAATAGAGATAAAATTTGATAAAACTGTAAAATCAAGTGAGGCCCACTATAACACCATGGCCGGCCACTTATTAAGGGTTTTTCAAATTAATGTTTTCATTATTTTAATGCCAAATAATTCCTAACCTAAACCTAGTAGTTGCCTATAAATAGAAAGTGATGGCTCAGTCACAACACATGCTTTCACAAGTTTTCACAAGCCTTTCTGACAGAAATTTCTCTCTTCAGAAAAACTGAGCCTTCCCCACTTTCTATACCTGGCAGAAATCCCTATTCTCTTTTCTCCTTCATCAATTTCGAACCCTAGTGAAATAGTAAGTGCCCACACACAGCAAGCAGTAACTCAATCATAGATTGGAAGACTGTGAAGGATCAAACTTGAAGAAGAAGGACATTCGGGGTCAGATCTTGATTATACTCTGCTACAGAAAGGATTCGAGGGTTAGAGATCTGTGTGGAAGGAGACATTAATTCCGCTGCATCAATGTAAGGTTTTCTTAACTTTATATGTGTTTAATTTATCGTTTTAGAAAGTTCATATTTAGGGTGTTTAAACAACATACTTGTGAGTAGATCTAAGATCCTGGTAAAATAATTTCCAACAACTGGCCTCAGAGCCATGGTAATTGATTTACTTACAAGAAATTTGGACTTTAAAACGATTGTTTGTTTGTTTTTTGGATGGTATCATGTTGTATTGAGTGTTATTTGATGATTGATTGGTGTTTGTGAATTTTTCGTTAAAAATAATTGAATATCTGTTTCTAGAATTATTTTTATTGGATAGAATGGAAAAAATTAAGCAAGTTACTTTTTTACAGATCTCAATTTCGATTTAATTTCAATTAGTTATGATTTTTTGAAGATTCGAAAAAATCGGAGTTGTGTTGAAATTTTCCTGCGATCGCGAAAACTGTCCGTACAGCTCGCAATTTTTTCGTTTTTCTTCGATTTTTCATGTTTTTTCATGGAATTATCTTCCGATTTTTTGTGTAGTTCTATATTTATACTATTACTATTCCTAATTCAATTCTAATTATCATTATAAATTAATTTAATATTTTTTAAATTTAATTCAAGATATTAGTGTAATTTGAATTTTAAAATAGTTACTATCTATTTTTTTGCTTAATTATCTATCTTATTTTTAAATTTGATTATATCTTATCTTATTTTTAAATTTAAGGTCAGATTTTAACTATTTTAAAATTAATTTTTTTAAAAAAATATTTTGACCTTATTTAAATTTAAAATAAGATAACTATAATCATATAATTTTAAATAGATGTAAGATATTTTGCTAACTTTTAAATTTTGTTATTTTATTTATTCAAGTTAAATTTAAAATCTGGAAAAGATATTTAATTTATCTTTTCTAATTTTTATTTAATTTTCATTTATAAAATAACATTTAATTTTTAAAAGTAGTTAGTAAATTTTGAAATGATATTTAGGTTAGTTGAAACCTAATTTTTCAAAATTGTAGGTTTAATTTTAAATATTTTTTTTAAAAAAATTTCGAAATTTAAATTAATAATATTTTTTTTATTTTCGAAAATAAATAATTATTTTTTAATTTTTTCGAAAATTAATTTTTAATTTTATTTTATTTTTCGAAAAATAAATTAATATTATTATTTATTTTTTAGGTTAATATCTTTTCGAATATTAACTTAAGAAGATATTTTCAAATTAAGTGGTTATAACTTAATTTTGATATTTAATTAAATCTAAATTGAAATTATTTAAGTTTTAGATTTTTTCTATATAACTTAAATTAGATATTTTTCAAATTTTTTTTGAAAAGATACTTAGTCAAATAAGATATTTTCTAGATAGTAATTTCTAGACTACTTATTATTTCTAATATTTAAATAGGAAAATATTATACTTTGTCAAATTAATTATTTAAATAATTAATTTTGGTACAATTTTATTAAGTATATTTTTCCTAGTATTAAACTAGAAATAAATAATTAAGCCTTCTCTACACTTAATTATTATTTCTTGAATTTAATAAATTTAATTAACTTGAAAAATCTAAATATCTAAGTTGATTTTCATCATGATACTTAAATATTTATTGATTTTTCATGACACTTAATTAAATAGAAAATTATTTTTAGGTTGGAATTTTATTTTTCAACTTAAATTTAAATAATTTTCAATACATATTTTTTCTTTATTTTCTTAATCAATTTCGAAAATTGCATTTTATTTATGCAATATTTTTCGAATTTTAAATTTTGAAAAATAGATTGAGTTGTAAATTAATTATTTATTTTAATTAATTCTTGGACCAACTCAAATCAATGATTTTTTCATTTAATTGATTAATTTAAAATAAATAAATTTAAAATATATATATATATTATTAGAAATTGAATTAACTAGTCAAAAGAAAATCTAGATAGGTGATATTTTTGCTTGAAGTATTCCTTTTCTAATTTTTTATTATTATTTTCGAAAATTGTATATTTTTTTTTTATATATATATACTTTAAAGTTTCGAATTCAATAAATATATATTCTCAAAGGAAATTTTTAAGTTGCTAATTAATCTAATTTAATTCAACTTAAATTAATTTCCTTAATATTTATATTTAAGCTTATTACTAAGATGGAAATAATTAATTTTATTTCAATCACCATCTAAGTATAATTTTATAAATATTATATTAAATTCTTATTTTTTTTGAATTTTAATTCTAAATTTCGAATTTAATGAGAATTTATTTATTAGAATAATAAAGAAAATACATTTTAAATAATGAGCTTTATTATTATTAAGATATTCGATCTCCATTGTGGGTTTTACATCGCGTTTGTTTTAGTGAGTAATCCTCCCTAATGGAGGAACGTTCATTAGCAATTTCGCACCGTTTAATCTCGCATGATAAGTGGTTTGTAAGTGTTTTATATGGTATAGATCACCCTAATGGTGGTGACCATATTTGACTTGCAAATTGCGAAACAATGGTAGAAGCTCATGATATAGAATAGCCTTGACTCTCGCCTAAACGGGACAACGCTGGATTCCAATCTTGATCGAATAAAAGGTTGTTAGAATGTTTAACATTTTAGATGAGCTGACAACTCTATTCAATGGATGGTAGCTTTGACTCTCGCCTAAACGGGGCACTGATATCAGTCTGTTGAAAAACCTTGGAAATTATTTAGGATTGAATTTTTTAAGTATTTTCTCATATCATTCCTACTTGCTATGTGCTTATAATTTCTGAATTGATTTTGTGTTAAGCCATTATTAATTTCTATTATTTTGTAGTATCCTGTATTATCAAAATGAATCCCATGTTATCACTATTGACTGAAAACAAGCTGAATGGATCTAACTTTAATAAATGGAATGAGAACATTAATATTGCTCTCATTGGAGAAAGTGACTTGTTTGTTTTAACTGAGCCGTCACCTGACTTGCCTGGGGACAATGCTTCCAAAGCTGTGAAAGAAAAGTATGAGCGTTGGCAAAAAGCAAATGACAAAGCTCTATACTTTATGCTTTCTAGCATGGTTGACACCCTCAAAACTCGGTTTTCTAAAACCGAGAAGGCTGCTGAAGTTATGACGAAGTTAAATGAGCTATTCGGTAAGGCATCACTTCAGTCACGCTTTGACGCGACTAAGAAGTACATTAATACACGGATGCAACCTCATCAAAACGTGCGTGACCATGTTCTCCTAATGTCAAGTTATTTCCAAGAAGCCCAGGATCATGGTGTTGAAATGGATAGTGCTACTCAAGTAAGTCTTATCTTGAATAGCCTGACTCCAGCATTTCTACCATACGCATCAAATTATGTCATGAATAAGAAGGAAATTGACTTTCATGAATTAGTCAATGACCTTCAAACTTATGAAAATTTGATTGGAGGACCCAAGAAGAAAGGGAGTAAACCTCACAATCCTGGGAATGGTAATGGGACGATGAAACCTGAAGCAAATGTTGCCTCTACTTCGAAGCCCAAATCGAAGAAGAAGTGGAACAACACCAAGAAGCGAACAAAAGCCATGAAGAATAAAAAGGGTGCTCCTTCTGGTGATGCTACACTTAAAGGAAAGTGTTTCTACTGCAATGAAAAAGGTCATTGGAAACCCCAATGTCCTAAACTTCTTGCAAAGAAACAAGGTATTTCCATTTATAAACTTTAAGAGTTTTAGTGAATTATTATCCAATTAGATTTATGATTCTGGACTAACTTTGTTTATTTGTTTTCTTCTTCTTATAGGCCAAGCTACTTGAACTCAATTGAGTTGGATCAGAAAGCTGGACCAAAGGGTGAAATCGTCCAGATGAAGATGAAGCTCTTCAATTTATTTTTGAATTAATTGTTTTAGTTTAAAGACAATTTAGATTTCGAATTTTAGTTAGGGATATTTATCCCTGTTTTTCTCATATTGTTGCAATATTTTTTTAATATTAATAAAATTTCTTTATTTTCGAAATCACCATTGCAATTTATGAGATTGAGCTTCATTTATTTTATCTTCATCAACTATTACCACATTATATTTGTATGATCGTATGTGTAAGTGTTTTTATTATTGATGCAAATTCTATAATATTTACAACTCTTCATAGAGTTATATTAAATAAACACTAGAAATTATTTCTATGTTTATTAATAATTGTTCATTCTAATACAATTATTAAGAATTTGTTTAATAAAAGGATCTTTTGATCTGATAGGGGTGGAGAAAAGTTAAGAAAACTATGCAGTTCAACGATCTTTTATATCTAATGAACTCTGGATAATATTCAACTCCACATAAACTCTATCACACTAAGAGAATAATGATCTTTACAACCTTTAGGGGTGGATCATAATCTCTATATACTTAGGGATGGAGGTTATCCATAGTACCCTATATGTATATTCTTAGGGGTGGAGTCTATTCCACAATTCCCTATGTAACACATATCTTATTTAAACATGGAAGTAATATGATGAGTTAGCTGTTGTCAATATAAATTCTTGATCTTGATTGTATGTTCCATTTCGATTTTACTGTTGTAAGTAAAAGTTTGATATCTTTGAAAGTTCTTTGTTAAAGTTTCACACTACCTTAATTGAGTGGGAGAATTTTAAAGTTCTATACCTATCCTCATTAGGTTGATACTTGTGATAGGTACTTAAGAACACTACTGAAAAGCAAATCTAACCATTCACATGGATAGGAATAGCTTATCAGAATTATGAGAATAAGATAAAGAACTCTAGTTTAGTCCATTCGAATGACTTGAACCTAGAATTCTTAATCCTCATAAAATTTTATGGTATCTTAATTTTGATTACTTTATCTCTGGCATGTACTTTTCACTTCAAAATACTAGTCTGCTATGTTGATGACTTAGTCTTAACTTAAAGTTTCAGACTAATACAAAATTCACAACTGGATAACTCTCTAAACAATAAGAGGTTAAAAGTATTATTTAACCAGACATCTGTTATTGAGTGGGAGCTATCTGAGATGTAATCAAATAGGGAACATTAGAAGATATTCAAGAAGGATTTATGAAAGTGATCTATATGTTAGATATTAAGGAACTGTGTATCAGTTGTCTTTGTATCTCACCATCTAATTTCGAAATTCTTGAGATGGTGCTTACCTTGGGGGTGGAGGAATTATTGAATAATAATTCAAGCTCTACCAGAGAAGAATTGTAACTTGGTCTATTCGAAAATACCAGAAAGTTATATCATTGAAAAAAAGTCTACACTGTATTATCTCAATTAAATATTTTAAAATATGAGAGATATGTCTTCTGTTTAGTCAGATGTACTTTTAAAACTGTAAAAGATTTCAGTATCCCTTGATGAGTAAAGCATATAGTAAAGGATGTTTCATAAGAGTATTTATGAACTAGTTCCAGAAGTTTGGGTGGATTCAAATATACTACACTTGATCTGAAGATCAAGATATCAGATTGACCTATTTGCACAGTTTGTTTTATATTAGTGCAAGTGGGAGTTTGTTGGGTTTTATGCCCTAAATAAAACTCTTTACAATCTGATTAGTTATCAATATAAGAAATTTGAAGTGATTGATGTTTGCATGAAATTTACATGCTAATGGTTTAAATATGTTTATTACATTTACACACAAAATTAGTTGAATCCAGATCATATGTTTATTCACAATTATAATATCGTCAACACAGTGGAATGTGATTGTGATCATATGAATCAAAAGACTTGGTCCCTGTTTCATCAGTGTTATTGGATTTACACTAATGTGATAATCAGCGATGATGTGTACTTACACTTGGAGTAAGTGTTATGTTCTTTCCAGGACATTAGTAAAGTATACTAGTTTCGAATGTATGGAGTATACATTGGACTGGACCGATATTGCAACTAAGTTAAGATATTACAAACTTACCATTATACATATCTTTCCAAGTCAATATCAGTAGTTGATCTTAAGATTAAAAGAATCTAAATCCTGATATGCATAGGCTCAACTCAGGAGCGCTATTCATGTTCTTTGATTTATTAGTTAAGCCTACTTTTGGGTCAGGGTGATACGTATATTTTGGGAACATGATAGTATGATTGAGTGGGAGTGCTGAACATAAATATGGAATCTATAGCTTCTACTGGTGTATAGAAGTCAAGTGATGATTCCCTTCGAGCTTAGCAAATAGAAGTAAATGGATGAGCTCTTGTTTAACTGACTAATTATTAGATCACTAAACACCATTTACAGGTAGCTAAGTGTTTTAAGGGGCAAAATACATTGAGGGGTGAGAACGGTAAAGAAATCCCATCTCGATGTAGATCATCTATATAGAGGATCTTTAAATCACAATAAGATTATAACAATGGTTAAATGAGATAGCATATTGATATCGTGGAACATACAATATGCTCTATATAAGTCTGAGAGTGCAATTCTAAGTTCTAAGAGTGGATTCAACGAAGAATTAATAAGTAGGAATTTACTTGGTAAATTTGGTTCACTTATTGGAAGCTCAACATATAGATCCATGGTCCCCATTCTAGTTGAGAATATTCTGCTTGTAAGACTCATTAATTGATTCGTGATTGATCAATTATAATTCTAAAGTTAGACTATGTCTAATTTTATGAATTTTCACTAAGCAGGGTTGAAATTGTAAAGAAAAGAGATTCTAGGTTTATTTATTTATTAATGGACTTTATATGTCTAATTAATAATTAAATTAAATGACCATATTATTTAATAATCTATTTTAGTTATTAAATAATTAGTTTTGGCATTTAAAAGGTTAGAATTGGAAAATTGGCGTTTTTGAGAAAATAGAGATAAAATTTGATAAAACTGCAAAATCAAGTGAGGCCCACTATAACACCATGGCCGGCCACTTATTAAGGGTTTTTCATATTAATTTTTTCATTATTTTAATGCCAAATAATTCCTAACCTAAACCTCGTAGTTGCCTATAAATAGAAAGTGATGGCTCAGTCACAACACATGCTTTCACAAGTTTTCACAAGCCTTTCTGACAGAAATTTCTCTCTTCAGAAAAACTGAGCCTTCCCCACTTTCTATACCTGGCCGAAATCCCTATTCTCTTTTCTCCTTCATCAATTTCGAACCCTAGTGAAAGAGTAAGTGCCCACACACAGCAAGCAGTAACTCAATCATAGATTGGAAGACTGTGAAGGATCAAACTTGAAGAAGAAGGAAATTCGGGCTCAGATCTTGATTATACTCTGCTACAGAAAGGATTCGAGGGTTAGAGATCTGAGTGGAAGGAGACATTAATTCCGCTGCATCAATGTAAGGTTTTCTTAACTTTATATGTGTTTAATTTATCGTTTTAGAAAGTTCATATTTAGGGTGTTTAAACAACATACTTGTGAGTAGATCTAAGATCCTGGTAAAAGAATTTCCAACATTGATTGGATCCTCTTGCTTTGGACCAACTGTTGGCGAAGGGAAGGTTTCTTCTTATTCAAGTGCTCTCGCAGATCTAGTTGGGAGTAATTGCTGGTAGATCTCGTCTTACTCATTGACTGCGTCCTACTTATAGACTTTTTTTTTAAGTTGCACGGAGATTTACTTGTTCCCATACTCTCCGAATCATTAGCTCGTTGAGTACTTTCTCCTTTTTGAGTTGATCGACTGGGTTCTGGATTGCCTCGAAGGCACACTTGCTTATTCACGCTCTGTTCTTTCCTCCCGAGAGTAGTTTTTCGTATTTCCCCCATCAGGGTACGTACGAGTCCTCACTCTATGGGTTTGGGAAGAACCCTGGTGATTCCTAATAGGTGATCTCCGTTCTCCTGGCTAAGTTCCAAGATCCTCCTCATTTTCATGAGGGATTTCTTGTTCATCAGTTTTCGGTTGTCTCCTTTCTGGTCGTTCATCCTGATTCTCAGGGGGTGTCTCATTTTCCCCACGTTGTTCTTCCCAGGCCTTTTCCTATCTCCTAGTTTGTGAGCCACGAGGTCTGCCTCGTGGTCTTCTCACTCAAGGTTCAGGTTGATTTCTACGCCGCCCTAGTCGAGGCTACCTCTCGTTCTAACTCAGCGTTTTGACGTTGTGCCTCTTCTAGACGACGTCTCAAGCGGCAGCTTTCCATTTCATAAGTTCTTTCTCCCACAGATTGGGCACCTCCACGGTTGAGCTCTTCATCCCTCGTCTTGGGATTCTGATCATTCCCACGCTGAGTTCTCCTCGAGTGCATTATCTACGTACTAGGACCAACGTCGGGTTGAGTTCTCCGAGGATGTGTGATCCGAGCACTAGGACCATCCTTAGGTGGGGCCCTCCTGGAACGGGTGGTTCTTCTAGACTGCGGATTAGTAGATCTTCTAGAGCCCATGGGCTCTTCTCCAGAACGATTGTTAGTTTCCTCATGTGGGGTGTTAATATTCTCTGGATTTTCAGCCATAAAGGAGAAGGTTTTTCTTTAAAAGAAGGGAAGGCTTTTTCTGAGCTTTTTCACAGAGGCTCTTAATGAAAGCACCAAATTGTTGACGCAGATTTTCATTAACCAAATTTAAGCCTCACAATGATAACTCAACACAGAAATAATAAAATTTATAACAAAAAAATATGAATACCGGGTTTTTTACGTGGTTTTGTAGTTAAAATTCAACAAAGTCCACGAGTCAATCTTATTCAGATTTCTGAGTATTTTTTTTAGGGCCTCTTGCATAAGAGTTTTTTCGTCCCTTTTTTGAGATTGTTTGCCATTATTTATGGTTGCATAGTGGCAGTTATTAATTACAAAGCTGACCAAAATATGATTACAGTCATTTTCCATAAAATTGCGGGATCTGATTACATAATACAAAATGTAAATGCGGTGTATGATTTTGAAAATTATACAGCTGTGATTTTCACGCTTTACTAGGTCAAGAATATCGTGTATTGACCACGTCTTTAATTATTGAATCTAGAGATGTCTCAACGGAAACTTGATTGTAGTTATCCTAATGGCGAGCTGGAACCATTCTTCTTTCCGACGTCGAGAAGATTTGTCTTACGTCGATCGCGGGTATACAGAAATCTTCTGTCTTGCTAGGGTTATGAGTTTTGCTTCCATTAGTTGGATGAAACTATAGGTAGTTTGTTGGGTTTTGTGCCCTAAATAAAACCCATTTCAATATAATCAGATTTACTAATAAAGATCAGAAATAATATTTTATGTTGCATGGTTCACATGATTTATTTCATGATTATATATATATAATGTATAAATTCTATTTAAGTCCGGAACATATGAATTTGTTAATGATTATAGTGTTGTCAGCACAGTGGAATATAATCTTGATTATATGTTCGAAAGTTTATTCCCTGGTTTGTGAGTTCACTGGATTAAGACTGGCATGATAATCAGCGATAGGTATTCTACCTTGGATAAGTGGTATGTCCTTTCCAGGCCTTGGCAAAGTTTACCAGTATTGTATGTATGGAGTATACATCGAAAGGGACCGATATTGAACTTTGATTAGATATGTTAAAATTTACCGTAATATCTATTCAATTCAATATCACCTGTTGATCCTAGATCAAATGATCTTAATCCTGATATGGTTAGGTTCGATCTCAAGATTATTATACATGTTCTTTGATTTGTTAGTTAAGCCTACTATTGGGTCAAGGTGATACGTATATTTTGGGAACATGATAGTATAATTGAGTGGGAGCGCTAACATAAATATGGAATCTATAACTTCTATAGGAATTTAGAAGTGAAACGATGATATCCTTCTAGCTTGGCTAAACAGAGATAAATGGTTGAGATCTCATTTCACTTCGTTGAAATATCATTTATACAGAGCTAAGTGTTTTAAGTATAAAATACATTGAAGGTGTAACGGTAATTTAGTCCCTATTCAATGTAGATCATCTATTAGAGGGTCCTTGATCAAATTAGGATTATAACACTGGATAATTAAAAGCGTATCTATATCGTGGGACATATAGAGCGTTCTATATGACTGAGAGTGCAATTCCAAGTTCTAAGTGTTGATTCAATAAGGAATTAATAAGTTGGGGAATTTACTTGGTAAATTCAGTTCAGCTTATTGGAAGTTCGGTTATATAGGCCCATGGTGTTGGAAATTATTTTACCAGGATTTTAGATCTACTCACAAGTATGTTTATTAACATCCTAAATAAGAACTTTCTAAAACGATAAATTAAACACATATAAAGTTTAAGAAACCTTACATTGGGTGCAGCGGAATTAAATGACTCCTTCCGTTCAGATCTCTAACCCTTGTATCCTTTCTGTAGCAGAGTATTATCAAGATCTGAACCTGGATCTCTTTCACTGAATCCTTGATGCTGAATCTCCTTTGCTGATGATCTTTCTTCACGATCTTCCTCACTATGATTGAGGTATTGCTTGCTGTGTGTGGGCACTACTCTAATCACTAGGGTAAGTTTGAAAATCAAAGGAAGAAGAGAGAGAGTGAGTGGCGGCTAGGGAAGAGAGATAGGAGGCTCAGGTTTTTATGATTCAGAAAGTGTAAAGTGTGATTTTCCTGAAGCCTTCACTATCTATTTATAGCATTCCACTAGGGTTAGGTTTGAATTATTTGGCATTAAAATAATGAAAATATCAATTTAAAAAGCCTACAAAGGTGGCCGGCCATGGCTTAGTGGATTGGGCCTTGCTTTTTGCAATTTTGCAATTTTAACACCTTTTGTATCTGATTTTCTCAAAAATGCCAATTTCCTAATTCAACCATTTAAAAGCCAATTCTAACTATTTAATAACTATAAATAATTATTAAATAATATTGTCATTTATCATATTTATTAGTTGAACCATACAAAGTATCATAATTAACAAATATGCCCCTATTAACTCTTTCTTTACAATTTCGCCCTTACTTAGTGAAAATTTCACAAATAGACATAGTCTAACTTGTGAATTATAATTGATTAATCAAAACCAATTACATGAGTCTTACAAACAATATTATATCAACTAGTGCGCGGACCATGGGTCTATATAACCGAGCTTCCAATAAGTAGATCAAGAATTTAGCACTAAGATTCACTAACTTATTAATTCTCCGTTGAATCCACGCATAGAATTTAGAATTGCACTCTCAGTATATAGAATGCTCTATATGTTCCACCATATAGACACATCATTAGTTATCCATTGTTATAATCCTAATTTGATCAATGATCCTCTATATGAATGATCTACACTGTAAAGGGATTAGATTACCGTAACACCCTACTATGTATTTTATCCTTAAAACACTTGACCCCGTATAAATGATATTTCAGCTTATGTGAAATGAGATCTCCACCATTTATTTTCGTTTGGTCAAGCTCGAAGGAGATCATCCTTTGCTTACTATTCGCCAGATAGAAGCTATAGATTCCATGTTTATGCTAGCGCTCCCACTCAATTGCACTACCGTGTTCCCAAAATGTAGGTATCACCCTGACCTAAAAGTAGGCTTAACTAACAAATCAAAGAACACGAATAGCCTTTCAAGATTGAGCCTAATCATAACAGGATTAAGATCATTTGATCTAGGATCAACTTGGCGATATTGACTTGAACAGATTTTACGGTAAGTTTAATTAAATCTAAGTCAAAGTTCAATATCGGTCCCTTCCGATGCATACTCCATGCATCCAACCTGAGCTTTACTTTAACCAATGTTCTGGAAAGAACATAGTATTTCTCCAAATACAAGTAAACTCTTGTTGTAGATTATCATATCAGTAAAACCCTGTGTCTGATAAATCTAGGAAACTTTATTCACATAGTCATGTTTACTTTCCAATGTGATGACAGCACAATAAACATGATCAATTATGTGAAAAGGGTTTAAGATGAATTTATAAATCAAATAGACAAGCAATTGATAAAGTGAACCAAAACATACACAAATGAATGAAAAATACTTCTGTTTCTTTATTGATGTTGAATCAAATAGATTACATTGAAATGGAGTTTTATTTAGGGCATAAAACCTAACACATGGTCCCCATACTAGTTGAGACCATACTGCTTGTAAGACTCAGTGAATTGATTTTAATTAATCAATTATAATTCTAAAGTTAGACTATGTCTAGTTTATGAATTTTCACTAAGCATGGGCAAAATTGTGAAGGAAAAGTTTCTAGGGCACATTTGTTAATTAAGAGACTTTGATTAGTCTAATTAATAAATATATTAAATGAAATTATTATCTAATAATTAATTTTTAGTTATTAATAATTGGAATTGGCATTTAAATGGTTAAATTGAAAAATTGGCATTTTTGAGAAAATGAGATACAAAAATGATAAAACAGCAAATTGCAAAAGTGGGGCCCATTATCTACTAATATGGCCGGCCACTCTTATAGGGTTTTATAATTTATTTTTTTGACTATTTTAATGCCAGATAAATAGGTAGTGATGGCTTCAGAAAAATAGACATATTTTCTTCAGAAAAGCTGAGTGCCTTCTCTCCCTAACCTAGCCGCCACTTTAAGTATTCTTCTTCACCATTAAAATTCGAAACCCTTGAGTGATAGAGTAGTGCCCACACACATCAAGTGATATCTCAATCATAGTGTGGAAGATTGTGAAGAATCCAACCAACAAGAAGGAGAATCAGCATCAAGGAAGGAGAGAAAGAGATCCAGGTTCAGATCTTGGTGATGATCTGCTACAGAAAGGAATCAAGGGCTAGAGATCTGAACGGAAGGAGTCATTATATTCCGCTGCATCCAATGTAAGGTTTCCTAAACATTATATGTGTTTATTTCATTGTTTTAGAATTCATATTAGGATGTTAATGAAACATACATGGTAGTAAATCTAGATCCTGGTAAAATATTTCCAACAACTGGCCTCAGAGCCATGGTAATGATTTACTTTCATGAAATATGAATTAAAACGATGATATGTGTTGATTTTCATGTTTTCATGTTGATTAATGTGTTATATGATGATTGATTGATGCTTGTGAAATTTTATGAAAAATAATAGAATTTTTGTTTCTATAATTATTTTTATTGAATAGTCTGGAAAAAATTAAGCAATTCATTTTTTTTACAGAACTTAATTTCGATTTTATTTGAATTAGTTATGAATTTTTGAAAATCGGAAAATATCAGGGGTGCATCACCCCCCACACGCGCGCAGATCACCTCATTATCCTCGGACGCGTGCGCATTCAGACACGCGTTGTCTGAGTTCTCTCGGTCTGGACAGGCAACGCTGTCTGAAGATGGCCCCATGTGTGCGCAATATGGCTGCTTGCAGCCTTTAGCGCTGAGAAAACTCGGCCAGATGCCCCCGAGCGCGCGCGGACAGTATGCATTGCATACTGTCTGTACCACTTGCAAATTTTTTCGTTTTCTTCGATTTTTCATGCTATTTCATGGAGTTAACTTCTGATTTTTTGTGTAGTTTTGTATTTTGATTTTTACTTTTCATATTTCAAATCTAATTACCATGAATAAATTAATTTGATTTTTTAAAATTAATTTAAGATATTAGTGTAATTTGAACTTGAAAATAGGTAAAAATCTATCTTTTTGCTTAATTTTTTACCTTATTTTTAAATTTAAGGTCAGATATTAATTTTTTTTTAAATTATTTGACCTTATTTAAATTTAAAATAAGATTACTATAATCATGATATTTTGAATAGAAATAAGATATTTTGCTAACTTTTAAATTTTGTTATTTTTTTTATTTAAATTAAATTATAAAATCAGAAAAGATATTTATTATCATTATATTTTATTGAATATTTAATTTATAACATGAAAATTTAAAAGATGGTTAGAAATTTTTTTTTTGAGATGATATTTAGGTTAGTTGAAACCTAATTTTTTAAAATTGTAGGTTTTAATTTTAAATTTTTTATTTAAATTTTTTTAAAAAAAACCAAAAAATATTTTTATTTATTTATTTATTTTTTTAAAATTTTATTTAATAAATTAATTAATTTAAAATTAAATAAATCCTACATCCAACTATCCAAAGTCAACTTGTTGCAGGAGTATGTGTTTTAGCTTGTTTGTAAGTTTTCTAAAACCTATTATTGCTTGATCTAAATTGCCATGGTTAACTTGTTGACAAATGCAATGATCTGATTTTAACCCATTGTTCAATTGTCAATAGGTCAAGTAAATAATTTGTAACAGGTAAATTTTACATTCTTCTTTCATTTGTGTATGACCTAGTAACATGATAAGATCCATCCAAATTTGTGTGCCTGTGTGAGCCTATATGTTTACTTTATGTTAAGATTGTTGGGTTTTATGCCCTAAATAAAACTCATTTCAATATAATCAGATTTACTTATTAATATAGATCAGAAATAACATTTAATGTTTTATGGTTCACGTGATTTATTTCATGATTATATGTACATAATGTATAAATTCATCTGAAATCCTTTTCACATACTTGATCCTGTTTATTGTGCTGTCAACACATTGGAAAGTAAACATGACTATGTGAATAAAGTTTCCTAGATTTATCAGACATAGGGTTTTACTGATATGATAATCTACAACAGAGTTTACTTGCACTTGGAGAAGTGCTATGTTCTTTCTAGAGCATTGGTTAAAGTAAAGCTCAGGTTGGATGCATGGAGTATGCATCGGAAGGGACCGATATTGAACTTTGACTTAGATTTATTAAACTTACCGTAATATCTATTCAAGTCAATATCGCCTAGTTGATCCTAGACCAAACGTTCTTAATCCTGTTATGATTAGGCTCAATCTTGAAAGGCTATTCGTGTTCTTTGATTTGTTAGTTAAGCCTACTTTTAGGTCAGGGTGATACGTACATTTTGGGAACACGGTAGTGCAATTGAGTGGGAGCGCTAGCATAAACATGGAATCTATAACTTCTATCTGGCGAATAGTAAGCAAAGGATGATCTCCTTAGAGCTTGACCAAACAAACATAAATGGTGGAGTACTCATTTCACATAAGTTGAAATATCATTTATACGGGGTCAAGTGTTTTAAGGATAAAATACATAGTAGGGTGTTACGGTAATCTAATCCCTTTACAGTGTAGATCATTCATATAGAGGATCATTGATCACATTAGGATTATAACAATGGATAACTAATGATGCGTCTATATGGTGGAACATATAGAGCATTCTATATACTGAGAGTGCAATTCTAAGTTCTATGCGTGGATTCAACGAGGAATTAATAAGTGAGTGAATTTTAGTCCTAAATTCTTGATCTACTTATTGGAAGCTCGGTTATATAGACCCATGGTCCCCCCACTAGTTGAGATAATATTCCTTGTAAGACTCATGTAATTGGTTTTGATTAATCAATTATAATTCTCAAATTAGACTATGTCTTTTTGTGAATTTTTCACTAAGTAAGGGCGAAATTGTAAAGAAAGAGTTTATAGGGGCATATTTGTTAATTATGATACTTTGTATTGTTCAATTAATAAATATGATAAATGACAATATTATTTAATAATTATTTATAGTTATTAAATAGTTAGAATTGGCATTTAAATGGTTGAATTAGAAAATTGGCGTTTTTGAGAAAATCAGATGCAAAAAAGATAAAACTGCAAAATTGCAAAAAGTGAGGTCCAATTCCACCTTGCATGACCGGCCACTTTTGTAGGGTTTTCCCTCTGATATTTTCATTATTTCAATGCCAAATAATTCAAACATAACCCTAGTGGAATGCTATAAATAGATAGTGAAGGCTTTAGGAAAATTACACTTAACTTTCTACTTTTTCCTACAGAGAAAAACCTGAGCCTTCTCTCTCTATACCTAGCCGCCACCTTCTTCTCCTTCTTCTTCCTTGAATTTTAGAAACACTTAGTGATTAGAGTAGTGCCCACACACAGCAAGTGATACCTCAATCATAGTGAGGAAGATCGTGAAGAAAGATTTCAGCGAGAAGGAGTTTCAGCATCAAAGATTCAAAGAAACAGATCCAGGTTCAGATATTGATAATGCTCTGCTACAGAAAGGAATCAAGGGCTAGATATCTGAATGGAAGGAGTCATATTATTCCGCTGCACCCAATGTAAGGTTTCCTAAACTTTATACGTGTTTATTTTATCGTTTTAGAAAGTTCATATTTAGGGTGTTAATAAACATACTTGTGAGTAGATCTAAGATCCTGGTAAAATAATTCCAACAACTGGCCTCAGAGCCATGGTAATTGATTTACTTGCAAGAAATTTGGACTTTAAAACGATTGTTTGTTTGTTTTTGGATGGTATCATGTTGTATTGAGTGTTATTTGATGATTGATTGGTGTTTGTGAATTTTTGTTAGAAATAATTGAATATCTGTTTCTGGAATTATTTTTATTGGATAGCATGGAAAAAATTAAGCAAGTTACTTTTTTACAGAACTCAATTTCGATTTAATTTGAATTAGTTATGATTTTTTGAAGATTCGAAAAAATCGGAGTTGTGATGAAATTTTCCTGCGATCGCGAAAACTGTCCGTACAGCTCACAATTTTTTCGTTTTTCTTCTATTTTTCATGCTTTTTCATGGAATTAACTTCCGATTTTTTGTGTAGTTCTGTATTTATACTATTACTATTCCTAATTCAATTCTAATTATCATATTGAATTAATTTAATATTTTTTTAAATTTAATTCAAGATATTAGTGTAATTTGAATTTAAAATAGTTAGTATCTATCTTATTTGCTTAATAATCTATCTTATTTTTAAATTTGATTATATCTTATCTTATTTTTAAATTTAAGGTCAGATTTTAAATATTTTAAATTTTTTTTTAAATAATTTGACCTTATTTAAATTTAAAATAAGATAACTATAATCATGTAATTTTAAAAAGGTGTAAGATATTTTGCTAACTTTTAAATTTTGTTATTTTATTTACTTAAATTACATTTAAAATCTGAAAAAGATATTTATTTATCTTTTTTTAATTTTTTATTTAATTTTTATTTATAAAATAACATTTAAATTTTAAAAGTAGTTAGCAAATTTTGAAATGATATTTAGGTTGGTTGAAACCTAATTTTTCAAAATTGTAGGTTTAATTTTAAATTTAATTTTTTTTTTAAATTTCGAATTTTTCAAATTTTTTTAAAATTTTCAAAAATTATTTTTTTATTTAATTAATTATTTTCGAAATTAATTATTTAATTTAAAATTAAATAAATCCTACATCCAATTATCCAGCTAACCTTGTTGCACGAGTTTGTGTTTTAGCTTATGTGTAAGTTTTTTAAAGCCTATTATTACTTGATTGCGAATAGCCATGGTTACCTTTTGCCAGATCTATTGATCTGATGGCTCCCTTGGTCAAGTAAATAATTTGTAACAGGTAATTTTCACAATCTTCTTTCATCTGTGTATGACCTAGCAACATGATAGGACCCATCCAAAGTGTGCCTGTGTGAGCCTATGTGTTTAATTTCATTATAGATGCATATAGGTTGATGTTGCTAAATAAATTATCATAGTTCTTGATAGATTTTATTTAGGCCCATTTAGTTTTTGGCGTATTCAATTAATAACAGTTGTTCATTTTAAGGTTAAATTCCTCTCTTTTGGGCCTTGTGTGAGAGTTGGGAGCCATAGAAGTGGGTACGACATACTGAACCCAGCACCCCCTCACATGAACCACCCCAATTGTGAAGGCCCATTTGCTTGATTTGAATAACTGTACTAGGTTAATTAAACTAGTTTAACCTAATAAAATTGATTAGCAACATAATTAATTTCATTTATTTTGAAATTAATTTAAGAAAATTATAGTTTAAAGAATGTTTTTTATTCTAAGCTAAACTATATGTATTTTCTTGTATTTAATTAAATATAGAATTATAACCATCTAGATTCTTTCTGGAGTTTAATTTAAATTTTTCATTAAATATTCCTATTTAAGTTGATATTTAGTTATCTTCAACTAACCAACTTAAATCTGAATATCTTTTGGATTTAAAATTTCAAAATTAAGTTGAGGAATTTTAGGCATTGGTTATTAAGATTCTTTAGATATTTTTTTAGTTAATATCTTTTCGAATATTAACTTAAAATGGAATATTTTAGATATTTTGTAAGTTAATATCTTTTCGAATATTAACTTAAAATGGAATATTTTCAAATTAAGTGGTTACAACTTAATTTTTGATATTTAATTAAATTTAAATTTTAAAAATATTTAGGTTCTAGATTTTTTCTAATACAACCTAAATCAGATATTTTTTCAAATTTTGTGGAAAAGATACTTAGTCAAATAAGATATTTTCTAGATAGTTATTTCTAGACTACTTATTATTTTTTATATTTAAAAGGAAAATATTATACATTGTGAAATTAATTATTTATATAATTAATTTTGGTACAATTTATTTTAAGTATATTTTTCCTAGTATTAAACTAGAGATTAATAATTAAGCCTTCTCTACACTTAATTATTTATTTCTTGAAATTAATTAACATGAAAATTAAATATCTAAGTTGATTCTCATCATCATACTTAAATATTTTTTTTTCATGATACTTAATTAAATAGAAAATTATTTTTAGTTGAAATTTATTTTTTCAACTAAATTTAAATAATTTTCAAAATATATTTTTTTCTTTATTTTATTAATCAAATTTCGAAATTGCATTTCTTAAATGCTGGAATTTCGAATTTTATTTGAAAAATAGATTAAAGTTGTAAATTATTTATTTTAATTTTGGACCAACTTAAATCAATAATTTTTTCATTTAATGATTAATTAAAATAAATTGAATTAAAGTATATTATTAAAAATTGAATTAATTAGTCAAAGGAAAATCTAGATAGATGATATTTTTGCTTGAAGTATTTTTCTAGTGTATTTAATTAAATAGAAAATTAATATTTAAGTTGATTTTCATCATCATACTTAAATATTTGAAATTTTTCTTAAATATTTAATTAAATAGGAAAATTATATTTTTTTGTTGTAAATTAATTTTATTAATTAATTTTGGGCCAACATTAAATTAGAATAATTTTTCCAGTATTAATTTTTTATTTTAACTTGCATTTTCGAAAATTTTGTACTTGAATACTTTAATTTTTCGAAATGCAATATATATTTATAGAAAATTAAATTTGAGTTGTAAATTAATTTAAATTAATTTTGTAACAACTTAAATTGAATATTTTTCTAAATATTTAATGGAAATTATTACTAAGATGGAAATAATTCATGTTATTTTCATATCCATCTAAGTAAAATTTATAAATATTAAATTAAAATTTATATTTAGAATTTTTTCATTCTAAATTGGAAATTTAATAAACATATATTTAAAATAAATAGATTAAATAAAGAGAATCAAAGAAAATACAACTCTCTTTAAATAATGAGCTTTATTATTAAGATATTCGATCTCCATTGTGGGTTTTACACCGCGTTTGTTTTAGTGAGTAATCCTCCCTAATGGAGGAACGTTCATTAGCAATTTCACACCGTTTAACCTCGCATGATAAGTAGTTTGTAAGTGTTTTGTATGGTATGGATCACCCTAATGGTGGCGACCATACTTGACTTGCAAATTATGAAACAATGGTGGAAGCTCATAAGATAGAATTGCCTTGACTCTCGCCTAAACGGAACAACGCTGAATTCCAATCTTGATCGAATAAAAGGTTGCTAGAATGTTTAACATTTTAGACGAGCTGACAACTCTATTCAATGAATGGTAGCTTTGACTCTCGCCTAAACGGGACACTGATATCAGTTTGTTGAAAACCTTGGAAATTATTTAGGATTGTATGTTTTAGTATTTTCACTTGTCATTCCTACTTGCTATATGCTTATAATTTCTGAATTGTGTATGAATTTATATTGAACCATGTTATTTTCTGTTATTAAGTTGTAGTTTAATTTCGAATCTTCATTGTTGGTCTAACTTGGCTTGTTTATCTAATGAGATAAATCCCTAATGGATTTTCACCATTAGACATACATAATAGTGTAAGATCTCGAAAGATAAATATTGTATATGCAACATCTAGCTGTTCATCAATTGATGACACCTTAGACTAGTATTTTTACAATATGAAACAAGAAGATTACATAAAAAAGATTACTTTGTCTTTCGCTAATCGAAGCATCGTTGGATTCTTATTTATAAACGAAATTATCCTAATTCCTCTTAGCTTATTCATTTCGAATTAGCTCAATAATATATCATTGGATGAATGGTCTATAAATCATTTCATGTCATTATATTTTCTCTTAAGAAATTAAATGACGCATATGATTATAATCCCGAAATTCTATTCCCAATTGATATAAATCCAAAATCTTAGAAATCTCCTACTTGTATGGGCAAGTCTGACTTAGAGTTTGTATTAGTAGTGCTAGTCCAAGATGGAATTACTCATTATATTTGGTATAAATTTAAGTCTTTGACTTTAATTTTAGATTCCAAACAGAAATTTTCCTATATTTCTAATTCCAGAATACAATACAGTTACACTTTCTCAAGTGTTTAATATCCATCTTCTATTAATGGATTAAAACTGTATGAAATATCAGTTAGGTATTCTGTGACCAGGATCCACTTGCAGTATTCTAAGAACTCTTTGATGTAACTAAACCTATGTCATCAAAAGACACTACTATTTTTAATCTATGGCATTTGTATCTTGTTCATAGTGGATTTGACAAGATCAATCTCTGCAAAGAGTTAATATGCCTATATCCACTGAAAGTAGTTCATCTCATTCGCAGATGGATGTACATTCAGGGGTGGATATGAGTTTTTCGTTGTATTCTTAAAACGATCACTCTAGCTTATACCTTATGCAAAGAAATTTGAAATGTTTAAAAAATTTCTAAATTTCTAGCAATGGTTAAAACCATTAAGGTAAGTGGTTAAAGATCTTGCGAACTGATAGGGGTGGAGAAAAAGTTAGTAGATATGCAGTTCAAAGATCATTAAATTGTTTTTGAATTATATCCAAACTTACCTCTCCAGAAATTTCGAGTTGCATATTGATGATTAGTTACTAGTCGTTGCCTAAATCCTTCTATGGTAATACAATTTCAGAATGATGTAATGGTTGGCTACTTAATGTAAATCATTACTAGATTCATGGATGAGCTAATCAAAATCTTAAGAAAAGCTAGAACTTTTAACCATGGTTTGTTAGCTATTCTAAGTGATTAGGGGTGGACCATCCCATCGTCAATAGATAAGAAAGTGTTTGTTCAAACAAATACTACTTTTCTAAGAAAATGACTAAGTCTAAAAATCAAGTCGCAAATAAAGGAGATATTTAATTCTTGATTCTAAAAGTGTTCTATCATCTTACATATTATAATCCCACTGCCTCTGTTGTCTTGTCACAACCAAAGAGGTTAATACCATTTAGTTTTCTTAGACATAATTCACGGTACCTTGTCGTAGTGGGAGAGTTTCTAGGAACTCACCTTCTTATGACTTGGGAGACACTAGTGATTAAAATCCATTGTGAGTTTAAACAAGTAATGGATTGTCAAGATAAGAAACTAAGAAGAAAGCCAATAGAACTATGGTTTAATCCATTCACATGGAGTAACCTAAAGTTTTCTATTACAAGGACGTAAAAGGAAATTTTTGTTTATAAGTCTATTCTATGGACTTAACAAAACTTCCTGTTCCTAGTATTATAGGTTTGAGTTTATCTAAACCTATGGCTTGTGGTATACCTGGTAATTACTTACTCTAATGCAAGCAACTTACATTAGTAAGATGCTGAAGCATTTTCTTTCTAATCGAAATCTATAGAAGCTTCACAACTTCTTAAACATAGATTTTATTTATCTAAGGAAAAGTTTCAACTATTCCAGAAAAGATAAAGCCATGAAAGAATTTCTTAAATCAACAGTGAGAGGTCTTAGATATGCTTTTGTATGCCTTAGACCAGACACCTGCTGTTGAGTGGGAGTAATGAGTAGGTATCAGATTAATCCAGGAGAAGAACATTGGAAGACAATCAAGTAAATCTTAAGATTAAGAAGAGGAACTATATGTTAGTATATAAGTGTGTGTTTAAAACTCTTAGACTACACCATATCAGATTTCAAAATTTGCCTTTGTGCTACTAAATCTTTCTGATAAGATGGTGGTTACTCTGGGGGTGGAATAGTGATTTTGGAGAAGTGTAAAAACCTATCTGAAGTCTCTAGGTCTACCAGAGAGTGACTGAATGTCAAAGTTGCAGGAAAGGTACTTATTCAGTCTAAGGAAAGTTCTATACATTTTTGGCATCATTCCAAATTGCCTTAAACTACTAGTGTTAATTTCCTGATTAACCAAAAGTAGTTGCCAAAGATATAGAATCCAGTATCCCAAGAGAGTAGACATATAGAGAGGAATTTCACATTATCAATGATTTTGTGATTAAAGGAAGAGTAATAGTGGAGGAAAAGGTTGTGGTTAATTCAACCTTTCAGATCCAATTACGAGGAGTTTACTACTACTACACTTGATTTGTATATCAAGGTGTTGAGATTATTTGAAACGCACTTTTTGTTTTATATTAGTACAAGTGGGAGTTTGTTGGGTTTTATGCCCTAAATAAAACTCATTTCAATATAATAAGATTTACTTATTAATATAGATCAGAAATAACATTTAATGTTGCATGGTTCACATGATTTTTTTCATGATTATATGTACATAATGTATAAATTCATCTGAAACCCTTTTCACATACTTGATCCTGTTTATTGTGTCGTCAACACATTAGAAAGTAAACATGACTATGTGAATAAAGTTTCCTAGATTTATCAGACATAGGGTTTTACTAATATTATAATCTACAACAGAGTTTACTTGCATTTGGAGAAGTGCTATGTTCTTTCCAGAGCATTGGTTAAAGTAAAGCTCAGGTTGGATGCATGGAGTATGCATCGGAAGGGACCGATATTGAACTTTGACTTAGATTTATTAAACTTACCGTAATATCTATTCAAGTCAATATCGCCTAGTTGATCCTAGATCAAATGTTCTTAATCCTGTTATGATTAAGCTCAATCTTGAAAGACTATTCGTGTTCTTTGATTTGTTAGTTAAGCCTACTTTTAGGTCAGGGTGATACGTACATTTTGGGAACACGGTAGTGCAATTGAGTGGGAGCGCTAGCATAAACATGGAATCTATAGCTTCTATCTGGCGAATAGTAAGCAAAGGATGATCTCCTTCGAGCTTGACCAAACGAACATAAATGATGGAGTACTCATTTCACATAAGCTGAAATATCATTTATACGGGGTCAAGTGTTTTAAGGAATAAATACATTGTAGGGTGTAACGGTAATTTAATCTCTTTACAGTGTAGATCATTCATATAGAGGATCATTGATCAAATTAGGATTATAACAATGGATAACTAATGATGTGTCTATATGGTGGAACATATAGAGCATTCTATATACTGAGAGTGCAATTCTAAGTTCTATGCGTGGATTCAACGAGGAATTAATAAGTCAGTGAATTTTAGTACTAAATTGTTGATCTACTTATTGGAAGCTCGGTTATATAGACCCATGGTCCCCCCACTAGTTGAGATAATATTGCTTGTAAGACTCATGTAATTCGTTTTGATTAATCAATTATAATTCTAAAATTAGACTATGTCTTTTGGTGAATTTTTCACTAAGTAAGGGCGAAATTGTAAAGAAAGAGTTTATAGGGGCATATTTGTTAATTATGATACTTTGTATGGTTCAATTAATAAATATGATAAATGACAATATTATTTAATAATTATTTATAGTTATTAAATAGTTAGAATTGGCATTTAAATGGTTGAATTAGAAAATTGGCGTTTTTGAGAAAATCAGATGCAGAAAAGATAAAACTGCAAAATTGCAAAAAGTGAGGCCCAATTCCACCTTGCATGGCCGGCCACTTTTGTAGGGTTTTCCCTCTGATATTTTCATTATTTTAATGCCAAATAATTCAAACCTAACCCTAGTGGAATGCTATAAATAGATAGTGAAGGCTTCAGGAAAATTACACTTAAATTTTCTATTTTTCCTTCAGAGAAAAACCTGAGTCTTTCTCTCTCCCTATCTTTAGCTGACCACTCCCTCTCTTCTTTTCTTCTTCAATATTTCGAAATCCTTAGTGTATGAGTAGTGCCCACACACAGCAAGTGATACCTCAATCATAATGAGGAAGATTGTGAAGAAAGACTTTCAGCAAGAAGGAGTTTCAGCATCAAAGATTCAGAGAAAGAGATCCAGGTTCAGATATTGATAATGCTCTGCTACAGAAAGGAATCAAGGGCTAGATATATGAACGGAAGGAGTCATATTATTCCGCTGCACCCAATGTAAGGTTTCCTAAACTTTATACGTGTTTATTTCATCGTTTTAGAAAGTTCATATTTAGGATGTTAATAAACATACTTGTGAGTAGATCTAAGATCCTGGTAAAATAATTTCAACAAAGATGCATATAGGTTGTTGCTAAATAAAATGTCACACCATGATAGATTTTATTTAGGCCCCTTCAGTTTATGGGTCTATTCAATTAATAACAGTTGTTCATTTTAAGGTTAAATTCCTCTCTTTTGGGCCTTGTGTAAGAGTTGGGGGCCAATAGAAGTGAGTACGACATACTGAACCCAGCTCTCCCTCACATGAACTACCCCAACTGTGAAGGCCCATTTGCCTGATTTGGATAACTGTCCTAGGTTAATTAAATTAGTTTAACCTAATAAAATTGATTAGCAACATAATTAACTTTTAAAATATATGAAATTTATTTTTCATTTTAATATTTTAAAGTTAATTGTTAGAAAAACACTCTTAGTTTAGTGAAATTATTTCTAGATAAACTATCTGTATTTTACTTGAATTTAATTAAATATAGAATTATAACTAACTAGATTCTTTCTGAAGCTTATTTTAAATATTTCATTAAATATTCCTATTTAAGTTGTAAATTAGTTATTTATAACTAATTTTATTTATAAACTTAAGTTTGAATATCTTTTGAATTTCAAAATTAAGTTGAGGAATTCTAGAAATTGGTTATTGAAGATTCTTAAGATATTTTTTAAGTTGATATTTTTTTTAAAAAAAATATAAATCAACTTAAAATGGAAGATTTTTCAAATTAGGTGGTTACAACTTAATTTTGATATTTAATTAAACTTTATTTAAAAAATATTTAAGTTGGATATTTTTTTCATATAACAACTTAAATTAGATACTTTTTCAAATTTTAGAAAAACACTTAGTTATTTTAAATATATTCTAGATAGTTATTTCTAGTAGTAATTATATTTTCTAATATTAAATTAGGAAAATATCATAGATTGTGAAATTAATTGTTTAACAATTAATTTTGGTACAATCTAATTTAAGTATATTTTTCCTAGTATTAAACTAGAATTAATAGTTAAGTCTCCTCTATACTTAATTATTTATTTCTTGAGTTTAATACATTTAATTAAATTGAAAATTAAATATCTAAGTTGATTTTCATCATGATACTTAAATATTGTTATTTTCATGATATTTAATTAAATAGAAAATTATTTTAAGTTGGAAATTTTCTTTAAAATTTCATAACAACTTAAATTTGAATAATTTTCAAATATATATATTTTTTATTTTATTAATCATTTTTCGAAATTGCAATTAATTATGCAAGATATTTTTGAATTTATCTTGAAAAATAGATTAAAGTTGTAAATTAATTATTTATTTTCATTAATTTTGAACAAACTTAAATCAATGATTTTTTCATTTAATGATTAATTAAAATAAATGAACTAAAATGTATTATAATTAGAAAATGAATTAATTAGTCAATGAAAGTCTAGATAGATATTATCTGTTTTTGCTTGAAGTATTTTTCTAGTGATATTTAATTAAATAGAAAAATAATATTTAAGTTTTCATCGTGATACTTAAATATTTGATATTTTTCTTTAATATTTAATTAAATAGGAAAATTATATTTTTGTTGAAAATTAACTTTTTTTAATTAATTTTGGACCAACATAAAATTAGGATAATTTTTCCAGGATTTATTTTTATTTTATTTTAAAGCATTTTTCGAAAATTGTATTCTTAAATACTTCAATTTTTCGAAATCCAATATATATTTATGGAAAATTGAATTTATGTTGTAAATTAATTTAAATTGATTTTGAAACAACTTAAAATGAATAATTTTCTAAATATTTATTGGAAATTATTACTAAGATGGAAATAATTCATTTTATTTTCATATCCATCTAAGTAGAATTTATAAATATTAAATTAAAATTTATTTAGAAATTTTCATTCAAGATTGGAAATTTTAATTAAATAAATATATATTTAAAATAAATTGATTAAAATAAATATTAGAAGAAAATACACTTTAAATAATGAGCTTTATTATTATTAGGATATTCGATCTCCATTGTTCGTTTTACATGGCTATTTTTTTAATGAGTAATCCTCCCTAATGGAGGAACGTTCATTAGCAAGTCAGCGCCGTAGAATCTCGAAAGATAAGTATTTTTGTAAGTGTTTTATATTAGTATTGATCACCCTAATAGTGGCGATTGTATAAGACTTACAAAAGTATGAAACAATGGTGGAAGCTCATAAGATAGAATAGCCTTGACTCTCGCCTAAACGGGATAACGCTGGATTCTGATCTTGATCGAATAAAAAGTTGCTGGAATGTTTATCATTTTAGATGAGCTGACAACTCTATTCAATGGATGGTATCACTGACTCTCGCCTAAACGGGACACTGATATCAGTTTGGTGAAGACCTTGGAAATTATTTAGGATTGTATGTTTTAGTATTTTTGCTTGTCATTCCTACTTGCTATATGTTTAATAATTTCTGAATTGTGTGTGAATTTATATTGAACCATGTTATAGTCTGTTATTAATTGTAGTTTAATTTCGAATCTTCAGTGTTGGTCTAACTTGGTTTGTTGTTCTAATGGGACAAATCCCTAATGGATTGTCAACCATTAGACAATAATAGTGTTAGATCTCGAAAGATAAATATTGTAAATGCAACATCTAGCTGTTCATCAATTGATGACACCTTAGACTAGTATTTACAATATGAAACAAGAAGATTATATAAATAAGAATAATTTTGACTCTCGCAAATCGGAGCATCGTTGGATTCTTATTTAAATACGAAATTATCCTAATTCCTCTTAGCTTATTCATTTCGAATCTGCTCAATAATATATCACTGGATGAATGATTTATAAATCATATAATGTCATTCTATATTTTCTATTAAGAAATTAAATGACGCATATAATTATATTCCCGAAATTCAACCCCAAAATGTTATAAATCTTCAATCTTACAAATCTCCTACTTGTATATGCTTGCTTTAGGCAAATTAGACTTAAAGTTAGATTAGTAGTGGTGGTCCAAGATAGAAGAATACTCATGTATATTTGGTATAATTTATGTCTTTGACTTTAAATTTTAGATTCCAAATAGAGATTTTATATCTCTATTTCCAGAATACAATACAGTTACACTTTGACAAGTAATTAATATCCATCTTCTATCAATGGATTCAAACTGTATGCTAGTATGAAATATGAGTTTAGTATTCTGTGACCACATTCCACTTGCACTATTCTAAGAATTCTTTCATGTAACTAAACCTAAGACATCAAAAGACACAACCATATTTTATAAATCTATGGCATTTGTATCTTGTTCATAGTAGTTTTGACAAGATCAATCTCTGCAAAGAGTTAATATATCTAAGTCTACTGAAAGTAAGTTCATCTCATTCGCAGATGGATGTACATTCAGGGGTGGATATGAGTTTTTCGTTACATTCTTAATACGATCACTCTAGATTTTACCTTATGCAAAATAAATTTGAAATATTTGAAAAATTTCATGAATTTCTAGCAATGTTGATAAACCATTAAGGTAAGTGGTTAAAGATCTTGCGAAGTGATAGGGGTGGAGAAATAGTTAGTAGATATGCAGTTCAAAGATCATTAAGTTGATTTTTGAATTATATCCAAACTTACCTTCCCAGAAATTCTATTTGCATATTGATGATTAGTTACTAGTCGTTGCCTAAGTCCTTCTAAGGTAATACCCTAGTGAAAGGAAAATTTCAGAATGATGGAATGGTTGTGTACTTAGTGTAAACCATTACTAGATTCATGGATGACCTAATCAAAATCGTAAGAAAAGCTAGAACTGTTAACCATGGTTTGCATGTTTGTTAGCTATTCTAAGTGAGTAGGGGTGGACCATCCCATAGTCATTAGATAAGAAAGTGTTTGTTTAAACAAATACTACTTTTCTAAGAAAATGACTAAGTCTGAAAATAAAGTAGCTAATAAAGGAGATATTTTTTTCTTGATTCCAAAAGTGTTCTATCATCTTATTCTACATATGATGATCCCACTGCCTTTGTTGTCTTAACACAACCGAAGAGGTCAATACCATTTAGTTTTCTTAGACATAATTCACGGTACCTTGTCGTAGTGGGAGGGTTTCTAGGAACTCACCTTATTATGACTTGGAAGACACTAGTAATTAAAATCCATTGTGAGTTTAAACAAGTAATGGATTGTCAAAAATAAGAAACTAAGAAGAAAAGCCAAGAAAACTATGGTTTAATCCATTCACATGGAGTAATCTAAAGTTTTCTATTACAAGGACATGAAAGGAAATTTTCATTAATAAGTCTATTCAATGGACTTAACAAAACTTCCTGTTCCTAGTATTATTGGTTTGAGTTTATCTAAACCTATGGCTTATGGTATATCTGGTTAATTACTTACTCTAGTGCAAGCAGCTTACTTTATTAAGATGCTGAAGCATTTTTCTTAATGGCAATCTATAGAAGCTTCTCGACTTCTAGGCATAGATCTTATTTATCTAAGGAAAAGTTTCAACTATTCCAGAAAAGATAAAGCCATGAAAGAATTCCTTAAATCAACAGTGAGAGGTCTCAAATATGGTTTAGTATGCCTTAGATCAGACACCTGCTGTTGAGTGGGAGTAATGAGTAGGTATCAGAGTAATCCAGGAAAAGAACATTCGAAGACAATCAAGTAAATATTAAGATCAAGAAGAGGAACTATATGTTATTCGATAAGGCTATATTTAATACTCTTAGACTACGCCACATCAGATTTCTAGACTTGCCTTTGTGCTAGAAAGTCTGCTGATAAGTTTGTGATTACTCTGGGGTGGAGTAGTGATTTTGGAGAAGTGTAAAAACCTATCTGAAGTCTCTAAGTCTATGAGAGAGAGACTGAATGTTAAAGTTGCAGAAAAGGTACTTATTCAGTCTAAGGAAAGTTCTATACATTTTTGGCACTATTCCAACATTTCTTAACTACTAGTGTTACTTCCTGATTAACCAAAAAGTAGTTGCCGAAAGTATAGAATCAAGTATCCCAAGAGAGTAGACATATAGAGAGGAATTTCACATTATCAAGGATTTTGTGATTAAGGAAATGTAATGGTGGAGAAAAGGTTTTGTTTAATTCAACATATCAGATCCTATTACGAGGAATATACTACTACAATACTTGATTTGTATATCAAGGTGTTGAGATTATTTGAAATGCACTTTATTGTTTTATATTAGTGCAAGTGGGAGTTTGTTGGGTTTTGTGCCCTAAATAAAACCTATTTCAATATAATCAGATTTACTAATAAAGATCAGAAATATTATTTTATGTTGCATGGTTCACATGATTTATTTAATGATTATATATATAATGTATAAATTCTATTTAAGTCTGGAACATATGAAATTGTTAATGATTATAGTGTTGTCAGCACAGTGGAATATAATCTTGATTATATGTTTGAAAGTTTATTCCCTAATTTGTCAGTTCACTGGATTTAGACTAGCATGATAATCAACGATAGGTATTCTTACACCTTGGATAAGTGGTATGTCCTTTCCAGGGCATTGGCAAAGTTTACCAGTATCGGATGTATGGAGTATACCTCGGAAGGGACCGATATTGAACTTTGATTAGATATGTTAAAATTTACCGTAATATCTATTCAATTCAATATCACCTGTTGATCCTAGATCAAATGATCTTAGTCCTGATATGGTTAGGTTCGATCTCAAGAGTATTATACATGTTCTTTGATTTGTTAGTTAAGCCTACTTTTGGGTCAGGTTCATACCTACATTTTGGGAACATGATAGTATAATTGAGTGGGAGCACTAACATAAATATGGAATCTATAACTTCTATAGGAATTTAGAAGTGAAACGATGATATCCTTCAAGCTTGGCTAAACAGAGATAACGGTAATTTAGTCCTTATTTAATGTAGATCATCTATTAGAGGGTCATTGATCAAATTAGGATTATAAGAATGGATAATTAATAGCGTATCTATATCGTGGAACATATAGAGTGTTCAATATGACTGAGAGTGCAATTCCAAGTTCTAAGTGTGGATTTAATAAGGAATTAATAAGTTGGGGAATTTACTTGGTAAATTCGGTTCAGCTTATTGGAAGCTCGGTTATATAGGCCCATGGTCCCCATACTAGTTGAGACCATACTGCTTGTAAGACTCAGTGAATTGATTTTAATTAATGAATTATAATTCTAAAGTTAGACTATGTCTAGTTTATGAATTTTCACTAAGCAAGGGCAAAATTGTAAAGGAAAAGTTTCTAGGGCACATTTGTTAATTAAGAGACTTTGATTAGTCTAATTAATAAATATTATCTAATAATTAATTTTTAGTTATTAATAATTGGAATTGGCATTTAAATGGTTAAATTGAAAAATTGGCGTTTTTGAGAAAATGAGATGCAAAAATGATAAAACAGAAAATTGTAAAAGTGGGGCCCATTATCCACTAATATGGCCGACCACTCTAATAGGGTTTTATCATTTATTCTTTTACTATTTTAATGCCAAATAATTCTAACCCTACCCTAGTGGTTTGCTATAAATAGGTAGTGATGGCTTCAGAAAAATAAACATCTTTTCTTGAGAAAAATTGAGTGTCTTCTCTCCCTAACCTAGCTGCCACTTTAAGTCTTCTTCTTCACCATTAAAATTCGAAACCCTTGAGTGATAGAGTAGTGCCTACACACATCAAGTGGTATCGCAATCATAGTGTGGAAGATTGTGAAGAATCCAACCAACAAGAAGAAGAATCAGCATCAAGGAAAGAGAGAAAGAGATCCAGGTTCAGATCTTGGTGATGCTCTGCTACAGAAAGGAATCAAGGGCTAGAGATCTGAACAAAAGGAGTCATTATATGTCGCTGCACCCAATGTAAGGTTTCCTAAACTTTATATGTGTTTATTTCATTGTTTTAGAATTCATATTAGGATGTTAATGAATCATACATGGTAGTAAATCTAGATCCTTGTAAAATATTTCCAACAAAGTTTCCTCGTACCGAGATAGTCATCTCGCATTCTTGTCCTTCGAGCCGATCCGACTTTTATACTTAGTTTGCTTACTGTAAGCTAAGGTAAGTGTTACTCTTCTCTGGTGGCTCGCTATTCTCCTTTAGCGACATATGGTGTCTCGGTAATACACTAAGTACTAGTTCGTACATTGATTCCTCACCTAAGGCCTTATAATCAGTAGGTTACAAATATACTCTGATACTCACGCAGTTAATGAGTTATTCCATAAAAGATACAGATTCACATTCCCTTTTCATTGACACTTGTCCTTAAGCCAAATTTTGGGTAGACCAGGAATAACTCATTAAATGCGGAAGTGATAGAGTATATTTACAACATGCTGACTGTAAGGTCTTACGCGAGATAAAGATATACAAACTGTTGCCTCGTGCATTAACGAGAAACCATACGACACCAGATGTGCAAAGTGAGGCATCAACCTCTCTACGCATGAAGAGACACAGACGAGACATGATGAATGTTAAGGCGCTTAGCATATAATACATATTTAAAAAACTAAGTGTGACAGACAATAAATCCAAACAACTAATAGCAAGGCATCGATCTCGCTATAGGAAGGCGCGCTCATGGTACCTTCACTAATCAACTCCAGACATCTTTTAATGAGATTCACAGCTCCGTCAAGTCAGCTCTCTCTGATAGAAGTTGACATTCAAATGATGTTGACTGTTGAAGTTCACCTTTTCACCAAGAACTACGATTGTCAAATGGAGAGTTATGTCTTCAAGCACAGAAACGACGAGGTTTACATTATCAACTGGGAAAAGACATGGGAAAAGTTCCAGCTCCCTAACATGGTTATTGTTGTTATGTTCCCAGCGAGACGTCCCCGAATAATATGTGTTATAACGTATTTAATGTTGGGTTTTGTGCCCTAAATAAAACCCATTTCAATATAATCAGATTTACTAATTAGTAAAGATCAGAAATCATTTTATGTCGCATGGTTCACGTGATTTGTTTCATGATTATCTTTGATTTGTTAGTTAAGCCAACTTTTAGGTCAGGGTGATACGTACATTTTGGGAACACGGTAGTGCAATTGAGTGGGAGCGCTATCATAAACATGGAATCTATAGCTTCTATCTGGCGAATAGTAAGCAAAGGATGATCTCCTTCGAGCATGACCAAACGAACATAAATGGTGGAGTACTCATTTCACATAATCTCAAATATCATTTATACGGGGTCAAGTGTTTTAAGGAATAAATACATTGTAGGGTGTAACGGTAATCTAATCCCTTTACAGTGTAGATCATTCATATAGAGGATCATTGATCACATTAGGATTATAACAATGGATAACTAATGATGCATCTATATGGTGGAACATATAGAGCATTCTATATACTGAGAGTGCAATTCTAAGTTCTATGCGTGGATTCAACGAAGAATTAATAAGTTAGTGAATTTTATTAATCAATTATAATTCTCAAATTAGACTATGTCTATTTGTGAATTTTTCACTAAGTAAGGGCGAAATTGTAAATAAAGAGTTAATAAGGGCATATTTGTTAATTATGATACTTTGTATGGTTCAATTAATAAATATGATAAACGACAATATTATTTAATGATTATTTACAGTTATTAAATAGTTAGAATTGGCATTTAAATGGATGAATTAGAAAATTGGCGTTTTTGAGAAAATCAGATGCAGAAAAGATAAAACTGCAAAATTACAAAAAGTGAGGCCCAAATCCACTAGTATAGGGCCGGCCACTTTTATAAGAATTTACCTCTGATATTTTCATTATTTTAATGCCAAATAATTCAAACCTAACCCTAGTGGAATGCTATAAATAGATAGTGAAGGCTTCAGGAAAATTACACTTTTCTTCTGACACTTCTGATTCAGAAAAACCTGAGCCTTCTCTCTCCCTATCTTTGGCCGAACCCACTCTCTCTTTCTTCTTCCTTAAATTTTGAAATTCATAGTGTATGAGTAGTGCCCACACACAACAAGTGATACCTCAACCATAGTGAGGAAGATTGTGAAGAAAGACTTTCAGCAAGAAGGAGTTTCAGCATCAAAGATTCAGAGAAAGAGATCCAGGTTCAGATATTGATAATCCTCTGCTACAGAAAGGAATCAAGGGCTAGATATCTGAATGGAAGGAGTCATTTAAAATTTTGCTGCACCCAATGTAAGGTTTCTTAAACTTTATACGTGTTTATTTCATCGTTTTAGAAAGTTCATATTTAAGATGTTAATAAACATACTTGTGAGTAGATCTAAGATCCTGGTAAAATAATTCCAACAACTGGCCTCAGAGCCATGGTAATTGATTTACTTGCAAGAAATTTGGACTTTAAAACGATTGTTTGTTTGTTTTTGGATGGTATCATGTCGTATTGAGTGTTATTTGATGATTGATTGGTGTTTGTAAATTTTTCGTTAAAAATTATTGAATATCTGTTTCTGGAATTATTTTTATTGGATAGTATGGAAAAAATTAAGCAAGTTACTTTTTTACAGAACTCAATTTCGATTTAATTTGAATTAGTTATGATTTTTTGAAGATTCGAAAAAATCGGAGTTGTGCTGAAATTTTCTTGCGATCGCGAAAACTGTTCGTACAGCTCGCAATTTTTTGGTTATTCTTCGATTTTTCATGCTTTTTCATGGAATTAACTTCCGATTTTTTGTGTAGTTCTATATTTATACTATTACTATTCCTAATTCAATTCTAATTATCATAATGAATTAATTTAATATTTTTTAAATTTAATTGAAGATATTAGTGTAATTTGAATTTAAAAATAGTTAGTATCTATCTTATTTGCTTAATAATCTATCTTATTTTTAAATTTGATTATATCTTATCTTATTTTTAAATTTAAGGTCAGATTTTAAATATTTTAAATTAATTTTTTTTTTAAATAATTTGACCTTATTTAAATTTAAAATAAGATAACTATAATCATGTAATTTTAAAAGGATGTAAGATATTTTGCTAACTTTTAAATTTTGTTATTTTATTTATTTAAATTACATTTAAAATTTGAAAAAGATATTCATTTATCTTTTCTAATTTTTTATTTAATTTTTATTTATAAAATAACATTTAAATATTAAAAGTAGTTAGCAAATTTTGAAATGATATTTAGGTTGGTTGAAACCTAATTTTTCAAAATTGTAGGTTTAATTTTAAATTTAATTTTTTTTTTTTAATTTTCGAATTTTTCAATTTTTTTTTAAAATTTTCGAAATTTTTTATTTAATTAATTATTTACGAAATTAATTATTTAATTTAAAATTAAATAAATCCTACATCCAACTATCCAGCTTACCTTGTTGCAGGAGTATGTGTTTTAGCTTGTTTGTAAGTTTTTAAAACCTATTATTACTTAATTGCAAATAGCCATGGTTACTTTTTGCCAGATCTAATGATCTGATGGCTCCCTTGGTCAAGTTAATAATTTGTAACAGGTATATTTACAATCTTCTTTCATCTGTGTATGACCTAGCAACATGATAGGACCCATCCAAAGTGTGCCTGTGTGAGCCTATGTGTTTAATTTCATTATAGATGCATATAGATTAATGTTGCTAAATAAATTAGCATAGTTATTGATAGATTTTATTTAGGCCCATTTACTTTTGGGCTTAGTCAATTAATAACAGTTGTTCATTTTAAGGTTAAATTCCTCTATTTTGGGCCTTGTGTAAGAGTTGGGAGCCATAGTAGTGGGTACGACATACTAAACCCAACACCCCTCACATGAACTATCCCAATTGTGAAGACCCATTTGCCTGATTTCAATAACTGTACTAGGTTAATTACACTAGTTTAACCTAATAAAATTGATTAGCAACATAATTAATTTCATTTATTTTGAAATTAATTTAAGAAAATTATAGTTTAAAGAATTTTTTATTCTAAGCTAAACTATGTGTATTTTCTTGTATTTAATTAAATATAGAATTATAACCATCTAGATTCTTTCTGAAGCTTAATTTAAATTTTTCATTAAATATTCCTATTTAAGTTGATATTTAGTTATCTCTATCTAATCAACTTAAATCTGAATATCTTTTGGATTTAAAATTTTAAAATTAAGTTGAGGAATTTTAGGCATTGGTTATTAAGATTCTTTAGATATTTTTTAAGTTAATATCTTCTCAAATATTAACTTAAAATGGAATATTTTCAAATTAAGTGGTTTCAACTTAATTTTTGATATTTAATTAAATTTAAATTTGAAAATGTTAAGTTCTAGATTTTTTCTAATACAACTTAAATTAGATATTTTTTCAAATTTTGTGGAAAAGATACTTAGTCCAATAAAATATTTTCTAGATAGTTATTTATAGACTACTTATTATTTCTAATATTAAATAGGAAAATATTATACATTGAGAAATTAATTATTTATATAATTAATTTTGGTACAATTTATTTTAAGTATATTTTTCCTAGTATTAAACTAGAAATTAATAATTAAGCCTTCTCTACACTTAATTATTTATTTCTTGAATTTAGTACATTTAATTAATTTAAAAAATTAAATATCTAAGTTGATTTTCATCATGATACTTAAATATTTCTTTTTCATGACAATTAATTAAATAGAAAATTATTTTTAGTTGAAATTTATTTTTTCAATTAAATTTAAATAATTTTCAAAATATATATTTTTTTATTTTATTAATCAAATTTCGAAATTGCATTTCTTAAATGCTGGAATTTCGAATTTTATTTGAAAAATAGATTAAAGTTGTAAATTATTTATTTTAATTTTGGAGCAACTTAAATCAATGATTTTTTTTTTCATTTATTGATTAATTTAAAATAAATGAATTAAAGTATATTATTAGAAATTGAATTAATTAGTCAAAGGAAAATCTAGATAGGTGATAGTTTTGCTTGAAGTATTTTTCTAGTGTATTTAATTAAATAGAAAATTAATATTTAAGTTGATTTTCATCATCATACTTAAATATTTGAAATTTTTCTTATACATATTTAATTAAATAGGAAAATTATATTTTTTGTTGTAAATTAATTTTATTAATTAATTTTGGGCCAACATTAAATTAGAATAATTTTTCCAGGATTTATTTTTTATTTTAATATGCAATTTCGAAAATTGTATTCTTAAATACTTTAATTTTTCGAAATGCAATATATATTTATAGAAAATTAAATTTGAGTTGTAAATTAATTTAAATTAATTTTGTAACAACTTAAATTGAATATTTTTCTAAATATTTATTGGAAATTATTACTAAGATGGAAATAATTCATATTATTTTCATATCCATCTAAGTAAAAATTTATAAATATTAAATTAAAATTTACATTTAGAATTTTTTATGCTAAATTGGAAATTTTAATTAAATAAATATATATTTAAAATAAATAGATTAAATAAAGAGAATCAATGAAAATACAACTCACTTTAAATAATGAGCTTTATTATTATTAAGATATTCGATCTCTATTGTTGGTCATACAATAGTTAAATGTTTTCAATATAACCTCGAGACGCTAGACTTCGTCCCCCTATGGATGGTTATTCGTTGAACGCATTTAACAGCGCAAGATCTCCTTTGATAAGTGTTTTGTAAGTTTTCGTCTCTATTAGACTCTCCCCTACGGTGACTACTTAGAGATAAACTTATAAAACATGAAACAATAGTGGAAGCTCATAAAATGAGAATAACCTTGACTCTCGCCTACCGGGACAACGTTGGATTCTTATTTTGATCGAATAAAAGGTTGCTAGAATGGTTTCTATTTTAGATGAGCTGACAACTCTATTCAATAAATGATACTTTGACTCTCGCCTAGGGACCTTTGTATCAGTTTGTTGGAAACCTTGGAAATTATTTAGGATTGTATGTTTTAGTATTTTCACTTGTCATTCCTACATGCTATATGTTTAATAATTTCTGAATTGTGTATGAATTTATATTGAACCATGTTATTTTCTGTTATTAAATTGTAGTTTAATTTCGAATCTTCATTGTTGGTCTAACATGTTTGTTTTTCTAATGAGATAAATCTCTAATGGATTTTCACCATTAGACATACATAATAGTGTAAGATCTCGAAAGATAAATATTGTATATGCAACATCTAGCTGTTCATCAATTGATGACACCTTAGACTAGTATTTTTACAATATGAAACAAGAAGATTACATAGATAAGACTACTTTGTCTTTCGCTAATCGAAGCATCGTTGGATTCTTATTTATAAACGAAATTATCCTAATTCCTCTTAGCTTATTCATTTCGAATTAGCTCAATAACATATCATTGGATGAATGGTCTATAAATCATTTCATGTCATTTTATATTTTCTCTTAAGAAATTAAATGACGCATATGATTATAATCCCGACATTCTATTCCCAATTGATATAAATCCTCAATCTTAGAAATCTCCTACTTGTATGGGCAAATCTGACTTAGAGTTTGTATTAGTAGTGGTGGTCCAAGATAGAATTACTCATTATATTTGGTATAAATTTAAGTCTTTGACTTTAATTTTAGATTCCAAATAGAAATTTTCTTATATTTCTAATTTTAGAATACAATACAGTTACACTTTCTAAAGTGTTTAATATCCATCTTCTATTAATGAATTAAAACTGTATGGAATATGAGTTAGGTATTCTGTGACCAGGATCCACTTGCAGTATTCTAAGAACTCTTTGATGTAACTAAACCTATGTCATCAAAAGACACTACCATTTTTTTAATCTATGGCATTTGTATCTTATTCATAGTGGATTTGACAAGATCAATCTCTACAAAGAGTTAATATGCCTATATCCACTGAAAGTAGTTCATCTCATTCGAAGATGGATGTACATTCAGGGGTGGATATGAGTTTTTCGTTGTATTCTTAAAACGATAACTGTAGATTATACCTTAAGCAAAGAAATTTGAAATGTTTAAAAATTTCATTAATTTCTAGCAATGGTTAAAACCATTAAGGTAAGTGGTTAAAGATCTCGCGAACTGATAGGGGTGGAGAACTAGTTATTAGATATGCAGTTCAAATATCATTAAATTGATTTTTGAATTATATCCAAATTTACCTCCCCAGAAATTTCGAGTTGCATGTTGATGATTAGTTACTAGTCGTTGCCTAAATCCTTCTATGGTAATACAATTTCAGAATGATGTATTGGTTGTATACTTAATGTAAATCATTACTAGATTCATGGATGACCTAATCAAAATCTTAAGAAAAGCTAGAACTGTTAACCATGGTCTGTTAGCTATTCTAAGTGATTAGGGGTGGACCATCCCATAGTCAATAGATAAGAAAGTGTTTGTTCAAACAAATACTACTTTTCTAAGATAATGACTAAGTCTGAAAATAAAGTAGCAAAAAAAGGAGATATTTAATTCTTGATTCCAAAAGTGTTCTATCTTCTTATTTGACATATGATGATCCCACTGCCTCTGTTGTCTTGTCACAACCAAAGAGGTTAATACCATTTAGTCTTCTTAGACATAATTCACGGTACCTTGTCGTAGTGGGAGAGTTTCTTGGAACTCACCTTCTTATGACTTGAGAGACACTAGTGATTAAAATCCATTGTGAGTTTAAACAAGTAATGGATTGTCAAGATAAGAAACTAAGAAGAAAGCCAATAGAACTATGGTTTAATCCATTCACATGGAATAACCTAAAGTTTTCTATTACAAGGACATAAAAGGAAATTTTCGTTTATAAGTCCATTCAATGGACTTAACAAAACTTCCTGATCCTAGTATTATAGGTTTAAGTTTATCCAAACCTATGGCTTGTGGTATACCTGGTAATTACTTACTCTAATGCAAGCAACTTACTTTAGTAGGATGCTGAAGCATTTTTCTTTCTAACGGCAATCTATAGAAGCTTCACAACTTCTTAGGCATAAATTTTATTTATCTAAGGAAAAGTCTCAACTATTCCAGAAAAGATAAAGCCATGAAAGAATTCTTTAACTCAACAATGAGAGGTCTTAGATATGCTTTTGTATGCCTTAGACCAGACACCTGCTGTTGAGTGGGAGTAATGAGTAGGTATCAGATTAATCCAGGAGAAGAACATTAGAAGACAATCAAGTAAATCTTAAGATTAACAAGAGGAACTATATGTTAGTCTATAAGGGTGTGTTTAAAACTCTTAGACTACACCATATAAGATTTCGAAATTTGCCTTTGTGCTAGAAAATTTTTCTGATAAGATGGTGATTACTCTGGGGGTGGAATAGTGATTTTGGAGAAGTGTAAAAACCTATCTGAAGTCTCTAGGTCTACCAGAAAGGGACTGAATGTTAAAGTTACAGGAAAGGTACTTATTCAGTCTAAGGAAAGTTCTATACATTTTTGGCACCATTCCAAATTGCCTAAACTACTAGTGTTAATTTCCTGATTAACCAAAAGTAGTTACCAAAGGTATAAGAATCCAGTATCCCAAGAGAGTAGACATATAGAGAGGAATTTCACATTATCAATGATTTTGTGATTAAGGAAGAGTAATAGTGGAGGAAAGGTTGTGGTTAATTCAACCTTTCAGATCCTATTACAAGGAGTTTACTACTACTACACTTGATTTGTATATCAAGGTGTTGAGATTATTTGAAACGCACTTTTTGTTTTATATTAGTGCAAGTGGGAATTTGTTGGGTTTTATGCCCTAAATAAAACTTATTTGAATATAATCAGATTTACTTATTAATATAGATGAGAAATAACATTTAATGTTGCATGGTTCACATGATTTATTTCTTGATTATATGTACATAATATATAAATTCATCTGAAACCCTTTTCACATACTTGATCCTGTTTATTGTGCCGTCAACACATTGGAAAGTAAACATGACTATGTGAATAAAGTTTCCTAGATTTATCAGACATAGGGTTTTACTGATATGATAATCTACAACAGAGTTTACTTGCATTTGGAGAAATGCTATGTTCTTTCCAGAACATTGGTTAAAGTAAAGCTTAGGTTGGATGCATGGAGTATGCATCGGAAGGGACCGATATTGAACTTTGACTTAGATTTATTAAACTTACCGTAATATCTATTCAAGTCAATATCGCCTAGTTGATCCTAGATCAAATGTTCTTAATCCTGTTATGATTAGGCTCAATCTTGAAAGGCTATTCGTGTTCTTTGATTTGTTAGTTAAGCCTACTTTTAGGTCAGGGTGATACGTACATTTTGGGAACACGGTAGTGCAATTGAGTGGGAGCGCTATCATAAACATTGAATCTATAGCTTCTATCTGGCGAATAGTAAGCAAAGGATGATCTCCTTCGAGCTTGACCAAACGAACATAAATGGTGGAGTACTCATTTCACATAATCTCAAATATCATTTATACGGGGTCAAGTGTTTTAAAGAATAAATACATTGTAGGGTGTAATGGTAATCTAATCCCTTTACAGTGTAGATCATTCATATAGAGGATTATTGATCACATTAGGATTATAACAATGGATAACTAATGATGCATCTATATAGTGGAACGTATAGAGCATTCTATATACAGAGAGTGCAATTCTAAGTTCTATGCATGGATTCAACGAAGAATTAATAAGTTAGTGAATTTTAGTGCTAAATTCTTGATCTACTTATTGGAAGCTCGGTTATATAGACCCATGGTCCCCGCACTAGTTGAGATAATATTGCATGTAAGACTCATATAATTGGTTTTGATTAATCAATTATAATTCTCAAATTAGACTATGTCTATTTGTGAATTTTTCACTAAGTAAGGGCGAAATTGTAAAGCAAGAGTTAATAGGGGCATATTTGTTAATTATGATACTTTGTATGGTTCAATTAATAAATATGATAAATGATAATATTATTTAATAATTATTTACAGTTATTAAATAGTTAGAATTGGCATTTAAATGGATGAATTAGAAAATTGGCGTTTTTGAGAAAATCAGATGTAGAAAAGATAAAACTGCAAAATTACAAAAAGTGAGGCCCAAAACCACTAGTATAGGGCCAGCCACTTTTATAGGAATTTACCTCTAATATTTTCATTATTTTAATGCCAAATAATTCAAACCTAACCCTAGTGGAATGCTATAAATAGATAGTGAAGGCTTCAGGAAAATTACACTTTTCTTCTGACACTTCTGATTCAGAAAAACCTGAGCCTTCTCTCTCCCTATCTTTGGCCGAACCCACTCTCTCTTTCTTCTTCCTTAAATTTCGAAATTCATAGTGTATGAGTAGTGCCCACACACTGTAACACCCCGTATTCCCGAGATGTCACATAGGATATTCCGTATAAAACATTTTAATAAGATAAAGACAATCAAATACTTCTTTATTGAAAAATATCCAAGCATGAGATCTCATTGTTTAAAACAAAATACTTTTAGTACTGTAAACTTAAATAAGAACTAGTTAAGTCAAAATAATAGTTCCAAAATGTTTAGCAGTTAAAAAATATTAAAAGCAAAATACTGTGCCAGCCCCCTAACATGCGGTCCACGCCTCGAGCTCTTCATTCTCACTGCTTAGCCTTACCCTTACCTGCACACAGAGTACCCGTGAGCTAACGCCCAGTAAGAAGAGCTATGTAGGACATAACCCTCCTAACTAGTTACTTGACATAATTTCCTCTTTAATATTAATCAACAGTAATTCACATTCCATAAATATATCCACAACGCATGTTGTTCTCACATGCACACATCAAGTCTCATACCGCACATTATACTCACATACGATAATCAACTATTCTCTCACGTTGATCAGACATGAGGTAACCTACCCTGCCTTGTGTTATTCTCACACTTGGCATTTAACAGGGCAATTAATTACCATAAGTTGTACTCACCCATGATAATATTATAACCTGCAAGTGTTATGCTCACACAAGCAGCAAGACCCTAATATTATTCTCATGTTAACGATGCTCACAAAATATAAGGAAATCACAACACAATCAAATTAAATAACAAACCAACCCAAGTTGTATGCATAACATACACCCTGTGTACAGATGTCCACTCTTCTTACCTCAGTTGCTAAGACCACACTTGCTACCTCGAGCACCTCAACGAATTTCCTTGTTGAGAACAAGATCCTAAACATTCATTAACACAACAATACACTCAAAATACATTCAAGTATGAATCTCTAAACTCATACAGAAACTTACGTAAAAATACGTAACACATAGGTCTATTTCACTTGCATGACACACGATACATAAGCATTTATTATTTTGATTCACACAAACATATTGCATGGACTCAAACAAACATTCTTAACGTAAAACATGAATTCATACAACACATTTTTACGTAAAATTTACTAAAATACTATTTATTCCTATTAAAGTCCAAATAAATAGTTAATTAATCACCAATAATTATAATAAATACCTACAGCAACTAATAAATAATAAAACCTATTCCTTTTGATATCATAGGCAGTAAATGGTATTACAAAAATACATTTTACTATTTTAACAACACTTATCTATTTTTCATAATTAACTTAAGCATTAATTAAGTAAATTCATGAAAAATACCAAAATTGATTAAAAACCGAATCTAACTCTTCTAATACACTTTATAATCTGTAATAAGTCATAAATAATTTTCTTTGAATTTTCTAAGCAACCTAGGTATTTTTCATAATTAAAATAAAAAATAACATCAATAATTCATGAAAAATACATAATCACTTGAAAATTCAATCTACCAATTTTATAACAGTTTATATATCATAGTCCATCATATAAAATAAATCTAGATTTTTCTGAGCAACCTAAGTATTTTTCATAATTAATTTAATAAATAACACAAATAATTCATGAAAAATACAAAATTAACCGAAATTCGAATCTACCAATTTTGCAATAGTTTATATCTCATAACTAATCATATAAAATATATTTAGATTTTTCTGAGTAATCTAAGTATTTTTCTTAATTAATTTAACAAATAAACCAAATAATTCATAATAAATCAAATAATTGCAAGAAAATTATCAAACTTCATAGTAGGCCTAAGAACACCTAGCACAAGTCAAGAACTGAAAGAAAATCGAAAAATAACCTCCAGAAACCCCTGAACGGAGTGTCGCCGGAGTTCTCGTCGGTTTCGTCGCCGGTAAAGTGTAACTTTGTCTCCGATTGCTCTTGAAGCGTCCTTTCGATTGGGGAAGCTCTCCACAATGCTCAGGACCTCAAAACGATCAAGAAAAGTGGTCCGAGAAGGCAGATCGGGGTTGTCTTCTTCGTTGGCGGTGTACCGTCTTTAATGGAGTCAAAATTTTGGATTTTCGTTTTGGACGTTAAAGCTTCGTTTTCTTACGTCAAAAACAATCCTTAGGGTCCCATGCACTCAAATATAACCTCCCTTGACCCAAGAACAAGCTTAAACACGTTCGAATTCGAGTCCGTAACTAAGCCGCACCTTTGAAGCTTCAAAAATGGCGAATCTTAAAACGACGACTTCCGCCCCTTATACCACGTTAAAAAGATTCCTTAGGTCGTATATAAGCGATCCCAAACCCCCACTTTCACCCAGGTTGCGCTCCGCTTGAAGAAACGAAAATTTTCGGTATCGTATACGCCGTATATTTCATTCTCTCTCTCGTTCGTTCTCTGTTTTTGGTGTACGAAAATAGAGCTCAAAACCTAATTTCTATCGTGTTTAAACTCAAGCAAAGAGATCGCATTGAACCGAAGTTGAACGATTCTCATTCCACAAAAAATTCGGTTCGGTTTCGAACGTGCATATATATCGCATAACAGTAACAATAATAATAGTTATAATAATGATAATAAGAATAATAATAATAATAATGATAATAATGATAATACTACGTATAATAATAATAATAATAATAATAATAATAATAATAATAATAATAATAATAATAATAATAATATACCCATATAACAATATCCAGACATATGTATCTATTAGGCATTATGCACATGCCAATAAAATCAAATATTATATCATCATAAAAATAATCCCATACATATTTAAATCCATAAATATGTAAAATAAAAAAAAAATACTCTCAGCTAAATAAAATTACAAAAATACCCTTTCGGAGTTAGCGGATATTACAATTATCCCCCTCTAAAAGAAAATTTCAACCCGAAATTTTACTCAATTAATTCTGGATATTGTTCTCGCATATCAGACTCTAGCTCCCAAGTAGCTTCCTCAACCACGCTGTTTCTCCATAGGACTTTCACCAAGGTGATTGTCTTATTTCTCAAAATCCTATCCTTTTGATCAAGAATCTTTACCGGACGTTCATTGTAGGACAAATCTTCCTGCAAACCCAGTGTTTCATAGCTCAAAACATGCGATGGGTCTGACACATATTTCCGGAGTTGAGATACATGAAATACATTGTGCACCCCAGATAATGATGGCGGTAAAGCTATTCTATAAGCTACACTGCCCACTCTATCCAATATCTGAAATGGACCAACATATCTAGGACTTAGTTTCCCTCTCTTACCAAATCTCTTCACTGAGAGTCCTTTTCGTGGTGTCACTCGAAGAAACACATGATCACCCACTTCGAACTCAATGTCCCTCCGCTTCAGGTCTGCGTAAGATTTACGTACTGCTCCGAGCCGTGATCATTCTAGCCCACGATCTTGAATAGCTTCGTTGGTGTGCTGAACTGCATCTGGCCCTAGGAGTTTGTTCTCTCCCAACTCATCCCAATGCAGTGGAGACCTGCATTTTCTTCCATACAACATCTCATAGGGTGCTACCCCGATAGTAGACTGATAGCTGTTGTTGTAAGAAAATTCAATCAAAGGCAGGTATTTGCTCCATGATCCTTGGAAATCTATCACACATGCCCTCAACATATCTTCCAAGATCTGATTTGTTCTCTCAGTCTGACCATCTGTCTCTGGATGATATGTAGTGCTGAACTTCAATCGAGTTCCCATTGCTCTCTGTAAGCTTTCCCAAAAAGACGAAGTGAACCGAGCATCTCGATCACAAACAATAGAATACGGTGCCCCATGTAATCTCACAATCTCATTCACATAAAGTTCAGCAAAATGGTCCATGGAGTAAGTCATGCGTACTGGTAGAAAATGGGCAGATTTTGTATACCTATCGACGACTACCCAAATGGCGTCATGTTGCTTTGTAGTCTTAGGTAACCCAGTCACAAAATCCATGGAAATCTCTTCCCACTTCCATTCAGGGAGCTTCAGTGGTTGTAATAATCCCGCTGGTCTTTGATGCTCTGCTTTAACTTATTGACATGTTAAGCATTTGGCCACAAATTCAACTACATCCTTTTTCATTCCAGGCCACCAATACAATGCTTTTAGGTCATGGTACATTTTAGTGGTCCCGGGATGAACTGAATAAGGTGTAGTATGAGCTTCTACCAATATCCCCTTCTTGAGCTCATCATTATCGGGAACATAAATTCGTCCCTTGAACCGAATTAATCCCGTGTCTGATATTTCATAATCTTTGGCGTTACTATTCAAAATTTCTTGCTTTAGTTCACTGAGCTTTTGATCTGTCGTCTGCCCCTCCTTAATTCTTTCTAACAAAGTGGATTGAAGTGTGACCTTTGCAAGTTGCCCTGTAATAAACTCTATACCAGCTCGTTCCATGTCTTCCACTAATTCCCTTGATACTCCTTGTAAAGTGGAAACTAGTCCGGGACCTCTACGGCTGAGTGCATCCGCTACCACATTGGCTTTATCGGGATGGTACATTATCTCGCACTCGTAGTCTTTGACCAACTCCAACAATCTTCTCTGCCTCATGTTTAACTCCCTCTGGGTGAAAAAGTACTTTAAACTCTTATGATCGGTGTAGATTTCACATTTCACTCCATAGAGATAATGACGCCAGATTTTTAGTGCAAAAACCACTGCGGCTAACTCTAGGTCATGTGTCGGGTATCTCTGTTCGTATTCTTTTAATTGCCTTGAAGCGTAAGCAATTACCTTCCCTTCTTGCATTAGAACACAACCCAACCCTTGTTTAGATGCGTCACAATATACCGCAAATTGTCCCTCTTCTGTTGGTAAATTGAGGATTGGTGCTGAAATAAGTCTATTCTTCAACTCTTGGAAGCTTTGCTCACACTTGTCTGACCAGGAAAATTTTAGATTCTTCCTAGTTAATTCTGTTAAGGGTGTGGCTATCTTTGAGAACCCCTCAACAAACCTTCTATAATAGCCTGCTAAACCCAAAAAGCTTCGAACCTCTGAGGCGGTCTTTGGTCTAGGCCATTCTTTCACTGCAGTGATACCTCAACAATAGTGAGGAAGATCGTGAAGAAAGACTTTCAGCAAGAAGGAGTTTCAGCGTCAAAGATTCAGAGAAAGAGATCCAGGTTCAGATATTGATAATGCTCTGCTACAGAAAGGAATCAAGGGCTAGATATCTGAACGGAAGGAGTCATTTAATTCCGCTGCACCCAATGTAAGGTTTCTTAAACTTTATACGTGTTTATTTCATCGTTTTAGAAAGTTCATATTTAGGATGTTAATAAACATACTTGTGAGTAGATCTAAGATCCTGGTAAAATAATTCCAACAAAAACTTGTGTTATTACTTTCTTCTTTACTGCTTCTATTTTTTGTGCAGACTCATCATGTTATAAGCTTAGATATAGTTAACGAAAATCTGCGTTAACAACTTTAACTAACAACTCTAAGAACCTAAATAACACTCTTGTGATCGAATCTAACCATATGAGGATTAAGATTTTTTGATCTAAGATCAACCAGTGATATTGACTTAGAAAGATACAATGGTAAGATTATAATATCTTTACCAAGATCAATATCGGTCCCAATCCGATATATACTCTATACATCCATACTAGCATACTTTGACAATATCCTGAAAGAACATAAAACTTATCGAAGGTGTAAGTAAACTTTATCGCTGACTATCAAATCAGTATAAATCCAGTTCACTCATGAATCATGAGACATTATCTTTTGAAGCATGTAATAATAATTACCTTCTACTGTGTGAACATCATTGTTATTGTGAATAACTATAAGTTGTGTATTTAACAAAAATTGTATATATTAAACCATAAACATAAAAACTATATGTAAACATTAATAATTTCTAATCTTCTATTGATAATAAATAAGATTGTATTGGAATGAGTTTTATTTAAGGCATAAAATCCCAATATATAAGTGTAAAGACTAAGAGTATGAATATCAAATATGTAAATTTATTAAGGACCTAAATTTGAAACTTTATTTCTTATATAGCATGACTTATTTTGCGCATGAGAATAAATTTATAGTCTTTTATTTATGTATTTATTGTTTTATTATTATTTTTACCTTATTTAATTTTTCACTATTTTATTTATTTTATTATTTCGATTAAATTACGATTTCAACATCTTAAACTATCTATTTCTTTTCTTTTTGTGTGTAAACTCTAAATATTTAATAATTACATTTTACATTTTTCATGTTAAAAAATTATTGTACAAAAGTTACTAATAGTAAAAATAATGATTAAACCAATTATTATAATGATACTCTTTATTTATTTGATGATGAAGCATACATTTTAAATTTTAATTATTATAACAACAACATTTCAAATCTGGTCCCCCACTAAGGTTGTGTACACATTTTCCTCCATTTTTAAAGGATTTCTCAATACATATCTTATTGCAGGTGGAATCACCATAATGGCAGTCAGCCATGCAGTTTGATGGTAGATTTATTGCAGTTCCAGGCTCTGTTATTCATTTATCTATTATGTTAGTATAAACATAATTAGTAATTCTAGTATATAAATGTGAAATAAATAAACAATATATATGAGAAAAATAATGAAGTAGTATGAGAAAAAAATAAGTGGGTATTACTTTTACTATACCAGTAAATGTGTTTTTGTATTTCTTTGGTACATAAAAAAAATATTATGTATAATTTTTTTTTCATATAAATTTTGAATAATGTTATATTATTTATAATAATATAATATATAGATTAAATATGTGTAATAAACTAATAATATGTAACATATGACTATATTAGTTGTCATCTTTTTGTAACATTTGGGGAGTTGTTACTATGAGTAACCTCCATTATTATCACCAACATTAAGAGTGTAAAAGATGTTACACACCTTTATTTGAAATTCTTAATGCTATAGGAGTTATGGTGTGTGTAAGAGTTACATTTGAGTCCATAACATCTATAGGGGTTATGAGTTTGAATTTCAAATGGTGATATCCTAAACACTATATAAAGAGGTCTAAGGTACTCATTTTGGAGATGAAGTTTTCTATCAAAAAAAGCACATTGCTAGAAAACCCTAAGGCTTGATAATTCCCAAAGCTATTTCCTAGAGAGTTCCCTTAGTGCTTAGAGATAGGGGGAAATAAGCTTTTGGACAAAGGTGTAATACCTTGTTTAAGTCATGGTGATCCCCACTAATCTACACTCAAGGTTGTGAGTGAGTGTTTATATATATTATTCTCTTGTTATATATATATACATATATTATATTACATGTGTTGTAATATTCTCTTCTACCTTTCATATATATATGTAATATATATATAGTGTATATATATATGTATTGTAACATATATTTAATCAATCTCTTATTTTAATCCTTGTATTATTTTACAATAGAGTTGTAATAAATCTTGATTTTCTTCCATTGTTATAAAATCTCTAACAATCAAAAGCTTATCCCTTTTTCAATGGAAGAGGTGATAAATCAAGATTGTGAGAATACAAGGATAAGAGATTTAATTTGTGTGAAAACCATTCATGGATGAACATGGTGGTATATATTATGTGATTTACTATTTTATATGATAGTAATATAAATGATATATATATGAGTTATATATATGTGATATATATGTGATCATGTGTTTATATCATATTATATATATGATATTTGAAATTTATATCATGTTATTTTATGTATATATGTGAGATATATAATATATAACATGTATATATATGAGTAATATATATTATATATATGTAGATCATGTGATATAATATATATTAGTGAGATTAAATATGTAGAAATAATTATTTTTATGTATTTGTATGAGACATGCATGTATAATATATGTTATATATGTGTATATAATATATATCATGTATATTAATGTGTATATATATGTTATACATGTGTGAGGTATGTAACATATATATTGTGAATTTAATATTGATCTCATGTGTATGTTACATATAAGATGTTGATTAGTAACATACATATTATATTAATGTATGAGTTATATAGTATGATAATAATGTTGATAGTAATAATATAATATTGTTTATTGCTATTGATGTGGAAATTATTATCATCTATTTTGTGAATAAAGAATATTTTAAATTCTTTTTCAATTTGGTAGTGAACATCTCACTTTGTGAGATAATAAAAGATGGCTTTTGAGAAGTTACATCTTTTATTAGATTATAAGAGATAATCATCTCATATTTGAGATAAAGAAAAGTGAACTATATGAGAGTTACACTTATGAGAATTGTCTTGTCATAGCAAGAACAAATGGATTAAAAGTGAATCCAAACTTGTGAAATGAGCCATAAATTGGAAGAGCAATTTTGGACTCAAAAGTAAATGAATCAATGTGGATTCAAAAATAGTGAAAAGATAACAAAATTGGAGAAGCAATTTTGAATCTTAAATAATCAAAGTGGTGAACAAAATTGATGAGAATTTTGTTAACCTTGGTATAATTTTGGGCTAATCTCAATGAGGAGATAACCTTAAAATTATGAGTAAAAATAATCACATTATTTTTGGTGATGTGAGTTTGATATTTTAGTTTTGTTGAGAAAACTAAAAATGTCAAATGGTATATCTTTAAAGTGGCCTTAAAGAGTCATTTGAAGAGGAAAATGCACAAAAGTGATATTTTATATACACTTTATGGTAGAAATGTGGGGGTGAGCCACAAATTTAATCAAAATGTGTTGAGACATTATTGATTAATTTATTTGATTTTGAATTCAAATTCTAAATCAAATTTGGCTATGTGTATATGTAAAATTTTGACATATTTTGGTGTCAAAGTTAAGTGAAAATAATTTCAAGAAGGAAATTAATTAAAAGAGTTATAGAGACAAAGTGGTCTTCTATATTTTAAAATCAAGATATTGTCTTGATAATGAAATGTGAAAGTGTGGGGTGTATACTCTAATATGAGAAAGTTTAGACATACTTGGTGTCTAAAAATAAAATATGAGAATTTAGACATGTTTGGTGTCTAAATTGGTGTATTTTTGATATGTTTGGTATCAAAATTATTGAGAATTTGAGTTGTGTGAAAATTAATCTTTTATGAATGAATTTTCAAAGCTTAAGTACTTAAGGAGAAAAGTGGTCACCAAGTGAACACTATATTTTGGCATGCATGATTCACATGGAATCAATAGTGAGAGGTTATAACAAATCGCTTAATCTCCGTACAAGATTAAAGCAAGAATTTTCGAGGGATGGGACCTAAACTTCCTTAGTGTTTTGCTCATTGATGGTAACCTATCTTAACACTAGTAAACATCTAGTCTTAAGTTCAATAGGTAATAACAAGTCAATAGAGTGAATATGGTACTCAATTGTCTCATCTATGAATGAGTACATGTGGTGAAAATTGAGGGTTAAAACCGAAAGGTTTTTTAATGGAGCTTAAGCTTAAGAAAACTCACTTAAGCTTAAGAAGTGTCTAAAGAGTGGTGAGACACTAAAACTCCACCTATATGGGCTAGAGGTGGTGCCGCCTCTTATGAGAATCGGGAGTCTTCTCTAGAGAGTCCATGAATTGGAATTTTGTACATGGCCATTAACGGTGCAAGAGCGAGACATGCGGTCTCAAGTGAGCATTAGCGAGGGTGTGTGTGTTATCACCGGTTTGTATTAAAGGAATAATGGTTCAATGCTACGGCAACCAAAATTTCATCAAACTTTGTGGTAACTACACTAAGGTAAAATTCAAGTCGAAAGACATTTTACCTAATGCACCTAAGCAAGATTTCTTTAGAAGTGTGTATTTAGTCAATCAAAGTGGGGGAATGTTATATTTTGATATAATATTTTTGATTGATTAAATAAATGTTACAAATGTTACAAGTTTGTTACTAAAGAGATAATATTTAATCTAGTGGGGGATTGTTATATTATTTATAATAATATAATATATAGATTAAATATGTGTAATAAACTAATAATATGTAACATATGACTATATTAGTTGTCATCTTTTTGTAACATTTGGGGAGTTGTTACTATGAGTAACCTCCATTATTATCACCAACATTAAGAGTGTAAAAGATGTTACACACCTTTATTTGAAATTCTTAATGCTATAGGAGTTATGGTGTGTGTAAGAGTTACATTTGAGTCCATAACATCTATAGGGGTTATGAGTTTGAATTTCAAATGGTGATATCCTAAACACTATATAAAGAGGTCTAAGGTACTCATTTTGGAGATGAAGTTTTCTATCAAAAAAAGCACATTGCTAGAAAACCCTAAGGCTTGATAATTCCCAAAGCTATTTCCTAGAGAGTTCCCTTAGTGCTTAGAGATAGGGGGAAATAAGCTTTTGGACAAAGGTGTAATACCTTGTTTAAGTCATGGTGATCCCCACTAATCTACACTCAAGGTTGTGAGTGAGTGTTTATATATATTATTCTCTTGTTATATATATATACATATATTATATTACATGTGTTGTAATATTCTCTTCTACCTTTCATATATATATGTAATATATATATAGTGTATATATATATGTATTGTAACATATATTTAATCAATCTCTTATTTTAATCCTTGTATTATTTTACAATAGAGTTGTAATAAATCTTGATTTTCTTCCATTGTTATAAAATCTCTAACAAATAATTTATAGGATTAAATTATTGTTTAATCAAATAGTTGTGCTTGTATATATTTTTATTTTCTCATAAATTCTAAGCAAAGATAAATGTGCAACTAACTATTTAAACTTTAATTTGGCATTGTTCATTATTAATAATTTTTTAAAACCTGATGTGTGTCTACTATAACTACAATATATCATTTTAAAAACTAATAAAGAAAAAAAAAACTTTACAAAAGTTCTCCACCTATTGGAGAAAAAAATAAAGCTCCTACCATTGAAGCTCCCATATTTATTAGATTAAAAAATATTACATATAATATGTTATATATATATTAAATTTAATTAACCAACAAATAAAAAATAATTGAAAGCTTACCCGAAACTAGCAATAATGCAATACACATAAAACTTATGATAGTGATAGTGTTAAAAGAACTCATCTTAATTTACTAGTCAATGATAAATAATTATATTGATATGATATATATGTTTTGTTGTATGTTCTCTTTTATATAAATATATATGACTTTGTGAAAGTGGGAAAAAAAAATCATATATTTATTTAAATTTACTTTCTATATTATTGAGTATGGTTTATGTATTTAGATTTAGTTTCTATTTATAATTATGTATATTTTTTTTAATTATATGCTTTATATATGTATGTAGATTTGATTTTTATTTTTATTTATACTTTTTAAAGTATGATGTAAACATTTATATTTATTTTTGATTTTAAAAAGATATTGTCTATCTGTATTTATATTAATTTTTTATATTTTTTATTACATATTTTCTAAAGAATATGTGTATATACTTGGATTTAGATTTAATTGTTTTAAATTTTTAAGGATATGTTTCTATTTTTTACCTATATATTTATTATTCTTATTAAGTATATATTTATAATTAGATTTGATTTTTATTTTTAATTATATTTTAAAAGAATATTTATATATATGGATTTTTTTTTTAGGAAATGTTTATAATTGGATTTATTTTTTAGTTTTAAAAAATTAATTTTGTATTTAGACTTAGTTTGTAGGAATTACATATATAAATTTATTACAATTTTTCTTTACAATAATAGGATATTTTATTTTCTAATACAAATTTATATAGTTTTAATTTATTTATTTAATTTTATAATTTCTTCATCAATTGTTTACATATATACATATATATATATATATATATCTTTGTTCAAGTGAAAAAAGAAATATTTTAGAGAGATGAGCTTTTTTCAAGTAAAAATTTATATTTGTATTATTTTCTTTTTAAATGGATTTGGAATCTCTTTTTTTATTAAATTTTTTTTATGGATGATAGAGTATGTATATATTTAGAATTGATTTTTTAAAGATTTTTTTAATTATGTATGTTTTTTATTTAATTATTTTTTGAAAGTATGTATATGCATATGAATTTATACTTGGATTTAGTTTCTATGTATGTATGCATGTATGCATGTATGCATGTATGCATTTATGCATATATGCATGTATGCATGTATGTATGAATGTATGTATGTATGTATGTATGTATGGATGTATGTATGTATGTATGTATGTATATACGTACGTACGTATATGTATGTATGTATGTAGGTACGTATGTACGTATGCATATATGTTTGTATGTATGTGTTGATTGAATTTAAGCCAACCGACGCGGAATCATAAAAAATAAGAATTAAACTAAAATTGTTATAATACTAATAAAGAACACTAGAATTTAAAGAGGTTTGGCACCAAGTGTTGGTAATAGTCTACTCTTTCGAACGGATACTTGATTTTTGCTTCCTTTAAATATTTATACCAGATGATGAGATTGAGTGGACTCGAACCTTATGAAATCACATGCATGTACACTCTTAAAGTGACTCTCACAAGGAAGAACTGCTTTCAAGGCTTTTTCTATCAAAGGATATACTCTGGTGATAATAGGGTCAAAGTTGTCATTCCTAACAAGAAAGAGTTTAAGGACCAATTCTTTTAGACACCATGGCTATATCCTTGTACACATACAACTTTTCAAAAGCCTCGTAAGTCTTGTCCATGTACTTGAACTAACTTCATTGCTTCCGTGAACAACAATGGTGCTAAAACCTACTCCAAATGAGGTTCTATCAAAAGACTATCAAATATTGGTCAATTTTCCATTTGGGATGAGGTTATCGAGTTGTAATCTCCACGATCAATCAACCATGGATATTAAAGCACAAAAATATTCCACTTGGTCAACTATAAAAGTCCCTCCCAAGGAGGAAGAACAAGATCATGTTGCTCGAGTTGCGTTTAACAAGGGTACCGTTACTCACAAAGTTGCCCAAAGTACTAAAGGGGCTCCCCGAGGTAGAATAAATCACTTTTATGGGTGGTCCCAAATTTTTCTCATGGCTGAACCAAGGTGCCTTGTCAAATTTTTGGATAGTCAGTAGATTTTGTATATCTAGAATTGCGTTGACCTTTTTGCTCATAGGTTTGATAGTTGGTATCCTGAATTCTATGTCCAAGTTACTAGTAAAAGCTCATATTATGGTATCCCGGACCCATACAACTCAAATAACTATTGGGGAAAAACTTAGGATTTAAGTCCAATTAATACCACAAATATTTGTTAAATTACCAACTCTAGAGAGTATGTTAATACTCAAGCCGATTCATCTTCAACTAACCTTTTAGATTGTAGTCTAGGTGGGATTATTATTTTGCCTTTTATGTACCTCGCAAATTTAGTTTCTGATTTTACTCATTTCTCTTGGTTGGTTTTGCAGAAATAATTAACTTCGCAGAACTTCTCTAGAGCCCGACTAGTCTTCCCGTGAAAAAAGGAAATAAAAGGAGCAAGAAAGATGGAGAAGGATCCTCTAACTCTACAATAGTTCTAAAATATTAAAAATCCAATCCCCCTGTTGAAACTATTTCCAATGACCAAGCAGGCCTCTTATCTTCTAAAAACCTTCTAGTTTCCAACCAAAAGCATGCCTTGGACGTAGAGGCTGATTTGAAAAAACTTGAAAAAGGGAAGGAAACACTTAATTTTGATAAACTAGTTGTTTTTAATGCTAAGAAATTGAAAGTTCAACTCCTCGATTCCACTCTTCCTTTGGATTCTTTAGCTGGCATTACAAGAGCCAAACTTGTTTCTGAGCACCTCACTAGGCAAGCTCGCCTTTTTCATGGTCTAGAGAAAGGTGATTGGAAATTGTTCAATAATGGAAATGTCTCTGAACTCATGGACAGAGCAAGAACCTAATGTACATGGTAAGTTTATTCCTTTGGTGAATGATTATATATATGTGAGAAATACTAACTTCACCAATCTCCTCATAATCCTGATGGAAATTATTTTACCAGGATCTTAGATCTACTCACAAGTATGTTTATTAACACCCTAAATATGAACTTTCTAAAACGATAAATTAAACACATATAAAGTTTAAGAAACCTTACATTGGGTGCAGCGGAATATAATGACTCCTTCCGTTCAGATATCTAGCCCTTGATTCCTTTCTGTAGCAGAGCATTATCAATATCTGAACCTGGATCTCTTTCTCTGAATCTTTGATGCTGAAACTCCTTTGCTGATGATCTTTCTTCACGATCTTCCTCACTATGATTGAGGTATCACTTGATGTGTGTGGGCACTACTCATACACTAAGGTAGTTCGAAATTCAAAGGAAGAGAAAGAAGAAGTGGCAGCTAAAGATAGGGAGAGAGAAGGCTCAGTTTTTTCTGATTCAGAAAGTCTGAAGAAAAGTGTTATTTTCCTGAAGCCTTCACTATCTATTTATAGCATTCCACTAGGGTTAGGTTTGAATTATTTGACATTAAAATAATGAAAATATCAGAGGTAAATTCCTATAAAAGTGGCTGGCCCTATACTAGTGGATTTGGGCTTCACTTTTTGCAATTTTGCAGTTTTATCTTTTCTGCATCTGATTTTCTCAAAAACGCCAATTTTCTAATTCAACCATTTAAATGTCAATTCTAACTATTTAATAACTATAAATAATTATTAAATAATATTGTCATTTATCATATTTATTAATATACAAAGTATCATAATTAACAAATATGCCCCTATAAACTCTTTCTTTACAATTTCGCCCTTACTTAGTGAAAATTTCACAAATAGACATAGTCTAATTTGTGAATTATAATTGATTAACCAAAACCAATTACATGAGTCTTACAAGCAATATTATCTCAACTAGTGGGGGGACCATGGGTCTATATAATCGAGCTTCCAATAAGTAGATCAAGAATTTAGCACTAAAATTCACTAACTTATTAATTCTTCGTTGAATCCACGCATAGAACTTAGAATTGCACTCTCAGTATATAGAATGCTCTATATGTTCCACCATATAGACACATCATTAGTTATCCATTGTTATAATCCTAATTTGATCAATTATCCTCTATATGAATGATCTACACAGTAAAGGGATTAAATTACCGTAACACCCTACTATGTATTTTATCCTTAAAACACTTGACCCCGTATAAATGATATTTCAGCTTATGTGAAATGAGATCTCCACCATTTATTTTCGTTCGGTCAAGCTCGAAGGTGATCATCCTTTGCTTACTATTCGCCAGATAGAAGCTATAGATTCCATGTTTATGCTAGCGCTCCCACTCAATTGCACTACCGTGTTCCCAAAAAGTACGTATCACCCTGACCTAAAAGTAGGCTTAACTAACAATTAAAGGAACACGAATAGCCTTTCAAGATTGAGCCTAATCATAACAGGATTAAGATCATTTGATCTAGGATCAACTAGGCGATATTGACTTGAATAGATTTTACGGTAAGTTTAATTAAATCTAAGTCAAAGTTCAATATCGGTCCCTTCCGATGCATACTCCATGCATCCAACCTGAGCTTTACTTTAACCAATGTTCTGGAAAGAACATAGTATTTCTCCAAATACAAGTAAACTCTTGTTGTAGATTATCATATCAGTAAAACCCTGTGTCTGATAAATCTAGGAAACTTTATTCGCATAGTCATGTTTACTTTCCAATGTGTTGACGGCACAATAAACAGGATCAAGTATGTGAAAAGGGTTTCAGATGAATTCATACATTATATACATATAATCATGAAATAAATCATGTGAACCATGCAACATTAAATGTTATTTCTGATCTATATTAATAAGTAAATCTGATTATATTGAAATGAGTTTTATTTAGGGCATAAAACCCAACAAATCCATGCTTCTTTGATGGTTTGCAAGAGTTTCTCTGTGCACACTCAACACTTGTCTTGCATAAATAAGCCTATGCAAGATCATGAAGAATAGAATAATGTCCTTGCGGTTGGATGAGATTCTACTTTGGAAAATATCTCCCCTTTGCAAAAAGAAAATTTTTAACTTAAAATCCTTCAAAGACTAAAAAATTCTTGATCTTGAAGAAAAAAGAACCAAAATTTTAGAACTAGAGGAAGCTTTAAAAGCAAAGGATGAAGAAAAGAAGAAAGCCCTCGATGATCATGTTAAAGAGGCACACAAAAAGGTAAAAGAGATTGCCTAGTTGTCTCTTTTCCAGAGTTTAGCAAAAGAATAAAACCATGAACACATCATTCTTAGAGCCACATGTCGAGGAGAGCATTAAAATTTTCAACGAGATGGAAGTAGAATAGGAGGTCAAGCAAGCTAAAAAACTTGCCTAAGAGATAGAAGCCAAGGGTGATGGTGAACCAGAAGTCATTATCTCTAAGTCTCCTCAAAAGGAGGGTTAGTTTTTATTTTATTTTGTCATTTTAAGAAATTGGTCTTCGATCGAAGACAGTTTACTTGGTCATTTTCACTATTTTTTTTATTGTGTAATGAATTGCACTTCTTTGGATGACCAACTGGTCTATTTATATATGAATATTTTAACTTATATGCATATGTTTTTCCTTTATATATGCTGGTTAAAATATGATTCTCACTTTACTTGTGAAAAACTTGGGTGAGTTATTCCTATTTTAAAGCAACTTATGATTTAATCACTTTTACAGAGAACTTTGTTTCTTTCAAATGATTTAAATTTTAACATCCTTCATAGAGAATCTCAATTCCTATTACTTGTTATTTCTCAAGTAACAAAATAAACTTGAACATCTTATACAACCATTTCAAGTTGCTTAGATGTCTTTGTTTAAAATATGCGAGCAATTAGTCTTTTTGTTCACATTTTAGCTTTTGTACCATTTTCAAGATTCATTCTTGGCAATCTCGTTGTGATATCCACTACTTACTATTTTTTGTTTAAAGATAAAGTACATACATCAATATATGAACCGTTCCGGACCGATTTTACTAATGCCACTTTATCAATTTTTAAAAAATATTTTATTTCTATTTTAATATTAACATTTTGACCCTTAGCCCAATACATAATGTGATTATACAAAGTTGGTTAATTATTAATAGTATGCCCCTAAGTAATTTTAAAGTAAAAAGTTTATGATCACTTGAGAACTAAAAGATATAAATTCCATTGATATGAAATATGTTACACAATCTTATAGTTTAAAAATTACACAAAAGAAAGTTAATCACTGGTAATAAGGTCGAAAATGCTCGTTTTTTTTTTCAAGTGTTCTTTACTAGCAAGCCATTTGGCCAAGCCAATTTATACACCCCTGGTCCTATCACTGCTACTATTACATAAGGACCTTCCCAATTTGGATTAAACACTCCAACTCCAGGGTCTTGTGTATTGCTTTGTAACACTAAATCCCTGACATTGAAAAGTCTCTCGCAAACTCTTTTATTAAAATGAATCGTGATGTTTTGGTGATATGTCGCATTGCATATTTGAGACTCTAAATGTTTTTCTTCGAGCAGGTCCAAGGATTCCCTTATAATTCTTAGTTTTTATCCTGATCGTAGAATTCATGTCTATGAGTTGTGATGTTCATTTCCACCGGTGGCATTGCCTCTGAGCAAAATGCTAGCATTGTGTTTTTAGTTGTTCGATGGGACCAAAGCATGTATGGTAACTCATCTATCAATTTTCCTTTTCTCGCATTGAGCTTCTTTTAATAGTGTCTTTAAGAGTTTCGTTAACTGCCTCTACCTGCCCATTAGCCTGCGGCCAAGACACATATGAGAAACTTTTTATGATCTTGTTCCTCTCATAAAACTCTGCGAATAGATCACTGTCGAATTAATTTCCATTATCGGACACTATCTTAATGGGTATTTTGAACTGAAAAATGATGTATTTTATCACAAAGTCTAAGACTTTTTTCAAAGTGATAGAGACTAAAGTTATAGATTATGTCCATTTTGTAAAGAAATCGACCTACTGTATATTTTGATCCTCCCCGACCTGTTAGTAATGAACCAATTAAATATATTCCCCAAATGACAAAAGGATAAGGCAAGGTTATCATTCAAAGATCTGTTGGAGGTATTTGAGGAATATGTCAGAATCTCTAGCATTTTCCACACTTCTTCATGAACTCATGAGTTTCTTTATTAATGAATGACAAATAATATCCTTGTCAAATTATTTTATTGGATAAACTTTGCCTTCCAGCATGATCCTCACAGAAATATTCATGTATTTCTTTAATGATGCTTTAGGTTTCTTCTGGTGTTATACCCGAAATTCGGCTGCCATCTCAGGGGAGGAAACGTGTCAAGATAAAGGGAATATGGATTGATGCAATCACTTTTTATGGAAAAACTCATTAATTTCGTAAGTATCGGAGTATATTTGTGACCTGATGACTGTAAGGTCTTAGGCGAGGAATCAATATACAATCTGACGCTTACTATATTAGAGACAAACCATATATCACTGAATGTGAATAGCGAGGCATCAAGGACAGTACACATAGGAAGACGAAAGCGATAAATATCAATTGCAAAAGCCCTTAGTGTATAATGTACAAACTAAGTGTAACAGTCGGATCAGCTCGAGACCAAGTAAGCGAGGTGCCCGTCTCGCTTTGGGAAGACTTTCTATAACTTCATCCAGTCACGTCAGCGAGGCTTACAACCCTCGCGAGCCATAATCTATCATTCAAATGAGCTTCAAAAAACTCTTTGTAAATAGGAACCGCGATCGTCACAAGACATGCATCGTCGACCTCAAAATGAAAAATGGCCCCAGCTCGCTATTGGGACCACTGTAACCAAGATTCTGTCGAGACATCTCCAGATATAATAATTAAAGACGTGTTTAAAACAGGATCATTTTGACCTAGTAAAAGCGAGAAAATCATAGCTATATGATTTTCAAATCATAACCGCATTTACACTACATGATATGTAATCAAACCCCGTGATTTTAGGGGATGATCGTTGTAAACATATTACAGTCAACTTTGTAATTAACTGCTCACTTTGTAATTATAAATATTGGCAAACAAGATTAAAAAAGGAGACAAAAAAATAATACAAAAGGACAATAGGAAAATAATCAGAAATATGAATAAGATTGACTCGTGGACTATGTAGAATTTTAACTGCAAAATCACGTAAAACGCTATGTTCGTACTTCTACTTGTATATCTTTTTTTTTTGTGTGTGAAATCGTTACTGTGAGGCTCAAATTTGGTTAACGAAAATATGCATTAATAGTTTGGTGCTTTCATTGAGCGCCTCTGTGAAAGCGCTCAGAGAAACCCTCCCTTTTTTTGAAGAAGAACAAACTCCTTCATGGCTAAAAATCCAGAAAATGTTAATACCCCACATGAGTAAACTAATCATCGTTCTGAAAAAGAGCCCATGGGCTCTAGAAGGTCTACGAACCCGCGATCTAGATGGACCACCCATTCCAGGAGGACTCAACCTAAGGGTGGCCCCAGCACACGGACCACACGTTGCCAGAGGACCCAACCCGACGTTGGTCCGAGTGCGCGGACAACACGCTCGAGGAGAACTCAGCGTGATAGTGGCCTGAACCCTGGGGTGAGGGATGAAGAACTCAATCATGGAGGTGCCCAGTCAATGGGAAAAGGTGCTTATGACACAGAAAGCTGCTACCTGAGATGCCGTCTAGAAGAGGCGTAGCGTCAGAACGCTGAATTAGAGTGTGATACAGCCTTGATCAGGGTGTCCTAGGGGACGAATGCTCAAAATCAACTTGAACCATGAGTGAGAAGACCAAGAGGCAGGCCTCATGGCTCACGAACCAGGAGACAAGAAAATGCCCAGGAAGAACAGCCCTGGAAAAATGAGATACTCCCTGAAAATCAGAACAAATAGCAAGATGGGAGGCAACCGGAAACTAATGAACGAGAAATTCCTCATGACAATGAGGAGGATCTTAGGACTCAACTGGGTTAACGTAGGTAACCTGCAAGAAATCACCAGCATTCTTCCCAAACCCATAGAATGAGGACTCGTAAGACCCTAATGGGGGAAATGCGACAAACCACACTCAAGGGGAAAGAACAGAGTGTGAAGAAGCAAGTGTGACCTCGAGGCAATCAAGAACCCACAATCTATCAACTCGAAGAGGAGAAAGTACTTAACGAGCTAATGATCAAGAAAGTATGGGAACCAGTAAATCTGTGAGTCACTCAAAGACAAAGTCTATGAGTAGGATCTGATTTGTGAGTAAGACAACGTCTGCCAGCAATTACACCCAACCGGATCTGCGAGGGCACTTGAATTGAAAGAAAACTAACCTTCACCAACAACTTGGTCCAAAGCAAATGATCCCATCCAATTGCGGATAAACGAGCTGGAGGACAAGTTTAGGAGATACCAAGTGGGGGAACTAGGGAGACAATTTGGATACGACTCAAACTAAGAGCTTGAGCTGTATCATCCAGATATAATGAATACCTCTTTTGTTGGAATTATTTTACCAGGATCTAGATTTACTAACAAGTATGTTTCATTAACATCCTAATATGAATTCTAAAACAATGAAATAAACACATAAGGGTTCAAGAAAACCGTACATTGGGTGCAGCAGAATATAATGACTCCTTCGTTCAGATCTCTATTCCTTGATTCCTTTGTGTAGCAGAGCATTATCAAGATCTGAACCTGGATCTCTTTCTCTCCTTCCTTGAGCGTGATTCTCCTTCTTGTTGATTGGATTCTTCACAATCTTCCACACTATGATTGAGATACCACTTGATGTGTGTAGGCACTCACTCTATCACTCAAGGTATGAAAATTTGAAGAAGAAAAGAGAGGGTTGATGGTTTCGGCCTACAAAGAAAGAAGCTTAAAATTTTACTGAAGGAATGTGATGTATCATCAATCTCTTTCTCTTAAGCCATCACTATCTATTTATAGGTAACCACCTAGGTTTAGGTTAGAATTAATTAGCATTAAAATAATAGAAAAAGAAATGGCAAATTCCTTAAGTTGGCCGACCATAGGATGTTATTGGGCCCCACCTTGCAATTTTTCAATTTTGTCATTTTTCCATCCCATTTTCTCAAAAATGCCAGTTTTCCAATTTAACCACTTAAATGCCAATTCCAATTATTTGAAAACAAGAAATTAATTATTAAATAATATTGTCATTTAATATATTTATTAATTAGACATATAAAATCTCTTAATTAATAAATAAATCCTAGAAAATCTTTTCCTCACAATTTTGCCCTTGCTTAGTGAAAATTCATAAACTAGACATAGTCTAATTTTAGAATTATAATTGATTAATTAAAATCAATTAACTGAGTCTTACAAGCAGTATGGTCTCAACTAGTATGGGGACCATGGGCCTATATAACCGAGCTTCCAATAAGCTGATCTAGAATTTACCAAGTAAATCCACTAAATTATTAATTCATCGTTGCATCCACACATAGAACTCAGAATTGCACTCTCAGTCATATAAAACGCTCTATATGTTCCACAATATAGATACGCTATAAATTATTAATTTTTATAATCCCAATAATCAATGATCCTCTATAGATGATCTACATTGCATAGGGATAAAATTACCGTTACACCCTCTCAATGTATTTTATCCTTAAAATACTTGCCACCTATAAATGATATATTAGTGAAATAATATAATCACTAAAATGAGATCTCAATCATTTATCTCTATTTAGCAAGCTCAAAGGAAATCATCGTTTCACTTCTAAATACCTATAGAAGCTATAGATTCCATATCTATGTTTAGCGCTCCCACTCAATTGTACTACCGTGTTCCCAAAATGTACGTATCACCCTGACCAAAAAGTAGGCTTAACTAACACATCAAAGAACACGAATAACACTCTTGAGATTGAACCTAATCATGTCAGGATTAAGATCATTTGATCTACGATCAACTAGGTGATATTGAATTGAATAGATAATACGGTAAATTTATCATATCTAATCAAAGTTCAATATCGGTCCCTTCCAATGTATACTCCATACATCCGATACAAGTAAACTTTGTGAATGCCCTTGAAAGGACATGACACTTATCCAAGGTGTAAGTATACCTATCGCTGATTATCATGCCAGTCTAAATCCAGTGAACTGACAAATGAAGGAATTAAACTTTCGAATATATAATCAAGATTATATTCCACTGTGCTGACAACACTATAATCATTAACAAATACATATGTTGTGGACTTAATGGAATTTATAATCATGAAATAAATCATGTGAACCATGCAACATTAAATGTTATTTTTGATCTTTGGTAATTAGTAAATCTGATTATATTGAAATGGGTTTTATTTAGGGCACAAAATCCTACAAACTCCCACTTGCACTAATATAAAACAAAAGGTGCATTTCAAATAATCTCAACACCTTCATATTCAAATCAAGTGTAGTATGTAGTATACTCTCCGTAATAGGATCTGACATATTGTATTCAATACAACCTTTCCTCCACCATTATATTTCCTTAATCACAAAATACTTGATATTGTGAAAGTCCTCCTCTAGGGACATTGGATTCTTTACTTTTGGCAAATACTTTTGTGCTAGTCAGGAAGTAACACTAGTAGTTTATAAATGTTGGAACAAAGCCAAAAATGTATAGAACTTTCCTTAGAATGAATGAGCATCTTTCCTGCAACTTTAACATTCAGTCTCTCTCTGGTAGACTTAGAGACTTCAGATAGGTTTTTACACTTCTCAAAAATCACCAGTCCACACCCAGAGTAATCACCATCTCATCAGCAGACTTTTTAGCACTAAGGCAAGTCTAGAAATCTGATTTTGTGTAGTCTAAGAGTATTAAATACACCCTTATCGACTAACATATAGTTCCTCTTCTTAAACTTAAGATTCACTTGATTGTCTTCCAATGTTCCTTTATTGGATTAATCTGATACCTACTCATTACTCCCACTCAACAGCAGGTGTCTGGTCAAATGCATTGGAATGCATATATGAGACCTCTCACTGTTGATTCAAGGAATTCTTTCATGGCTTTATCTTTTTTGAAATAGCTGAGACTTTTCCTTAGATAAATAAAATTTATGTCTAGAAATTGAGAAGCTTCTATAGATTTCCATTAGAAAAATGCTCCAGCATCTTACTAAAGTAAGTTGCTTGCACTAGAGTAAGTAATTAACCAGGTATACCATAAGCCATAGGTTTAGATAAACTCAAACCTATAATACTAGGAACATGAAGTTTTGTTAAGTCCATTGAATAGACTTACTAACGAAATTTCCTTTCTTCTCCTTGTAATAGAAAACTTTTGGTTGGTCCACATGATTGGTTTTAACCATAGTTCTCTTGGCTTTTCTTCTTAGTTTCTTATTCTGACAATCCATTTCTTGTTTAAACTAATAATGAATTTTAGTCACCGGTGTCTTCCAAGTCATAACAGGGTGAGTTCCTTGAAACCCTCCCACTACGACAAAGTACCGTGACTATTGTCTAAGACTACTCAATGGTATTAACCTCTTCGGTTGTGTCAAAAACAACAGAGGTAGTGGGATCATCTTATACATAATAAGATGATAGAACACTTTTGGAATCAAGAAAAAAAATTATCTCCTCTATTTGCTACTTTGTTTTCAGACTTAGTTATTTTCTTAGAAAAGTAGTATTTGTAGAAACAAACACTTTCTTATCTTAATGACCATGGGGTGGTCCACCCCTAATCACTTAGAATAGCTAACAAACATGGAAACCTTGGTTAACAGTTCTAGCTTTTCTTAAGATTACGATTAAGTCATCCATTAATCTAGTAATGGTTTACACTAAGTACACAATTATTTGATCATTCTGAAATTTTCCTATCACTAGGGTATATCCCTAGAAGGATTTAGGCAACGACTAGTATCTAATCATCAATATGCTAATTGAAATTTTGGGGAGGTAAGTTTGGATATAATTCAAAAAATCAACTTAATGATCTTTGAACTGTATATCAATCAAATATTTCTCCACCCCTATCAGTTCGCAAGATCTTTAACCACTTACTTTAATGGTTTTCCACCATTGCTAGAAATTCATGAAAGTTTTCAAACATTTCGAATTTCTTTGCATAAGGTAAAATCTACAGTGATCGTCTTAAGAACATAACGAAAACTCATATCCACCCCTGAATGTATATCCATCTACGAATGAGATGATTATACTTTCAGTGTATATAGGCATATTGACTCTTTGAAGAGAATGATCTTGTCAAAAACACTATGAACAAGATACAAATGCGATAGATACTAAAATGCGGTTGTGTCTTTTGATGACTTAGGTTTAGTTACAATAAAGAGTTCTTAGAATAGACCTAGTGGATCCTAGTCACAGGATACTAAACTCATATTCCATACTGTAACATACAGTTTGAATCCATTAATAGAAAAATGGATATTAAACACTTGTGAAAATGTAACTGTAGTGTATTCTGGAAATAGAAATATAAAATTTCTATTTGGAATCTGAAATTTAAAGTCAAAGACTTAAATTTATACCAAATATACATGAGTAATTCTTCTTTCTTGGACAACCACTACTAATCTAACTCTAAGTCTGATTTGCCTAAAGTAAATATATATAAGTAGGAGATTTAGGATTTATATTATTTCGAAATAGAATGTCGAGAATATAATCAAATGCGCCATTCAATTTCTTAAGAGAAAATAGAATGACATTATAAGAAGATGATTTATAAACCATTCATCTAATGATATACCATGTAAACAAATTCGAAATGAATAAGCTAAGAGGAATAAGTAAAGGATACTTTCGATTTAAAATAAGAATCCAACACTGTCCCGGTAGGCAAGAGTCAAAGTTATTCTTATTTGTATAATCTTCTTGTTTCATATTGTAAATACTTGTCTAAGGTGTAATCTATTGATGAACAACTAGATGTTGCATTTACAAATATTTATGTATCGGGATCTAACACTGTTATGTTTGTCTAATGGATGACAATCCATTAGGGATTTGTCCCATTAAAACAACAAGCTTAGTTAGACCAACAATGAAGATTCGAAATTAGACTACAACTAATAACAGAAAACAACATTGTTCAATATAAATTCACACACAATTAAGAAGTTATCAAGCATTTAGCAAATAACAAACACATGTGAAAATACAAAACCGGCTCATCTTAAATAATTTCTAAGGTTTCCAACAGGGATCTCTACTTATCCATTAACCGCAGGGGGCGAGTTGTGGGATGACTTACAATGTCATCCAGTAAGAAGCATCACGGAGTTCAATGAAAGGGCTCAAGTATTCGTTTAGAAGGAAGAAGCCTGAAAGGACACTACTACAAAAACCCCATTTTATGTCCATTAAAGTTGGACTAGATAAGTTTTTTGAGTCTAGTTTATGTTGGACATAATATCAAGGGACATAAAAAGGGTATTTTTCTAGTCCAACAATATTGGACTAGAAAAACATTTCTGGTCCAACTGGAGTGGACGTGAAAGTGGTTGTCGGCCAAGATATATGTATCACGTCCAGCTTTACCAGACATAAATGCTATCATTTTTTTAAAAAAAAAATATTAAATAATTTTTTTTATATTTTTTATATTAAAATTATAATTATAAAATTACTGAAAAATTATATATATATATATATGAATCAATAAATAGAAAAAAAAAATAAATTTAAATAATGCATTTCGATATATAGCTATTACACCATAAATTACATATTACATTATATATATTACAATAAGTACGTATTACTGATATCAAATATACATAGTAGAATATGTAAATTACAATAAGTAAATATCATACATCATAATTAATTTAAAACAAATAAAATAAATAATTTTTTCTCAAAAAAAATTAAACAAAAAATTAAAAAAAAAAAAACTCCTAAAGCCTTCCAGATCTAGAAACAAAATCCAATGAAGTCCATGTTGGGTTTTATGCCCTAAATAAAACTCTATTTCAATGTAATCGAGATTATTCAATATCAATAAAGTAACATAAGTATTTTTCATTCATGTGTGTATGTTTTGGTTCACCTTATCAATTGTTTGTCTATTTGATTTATAAATTCATTCAAACCCTTTTCACATACTTGATAATGTTTATTGTGTTGTCAACACAGTGGAAAATAAACATGACTATGTGAATAAAGATTCCTAGATTTATCAGAACACTGGGTTTTACTGATATGACAATCTACAACAGAGTTTACTTGCATTTGGAGAAATGCTATGTTCTTTCCAGAACATTGGTTAAAGTAAAGCTTGTGTTGGATGCATGGAGTATGCATTGGAATGGACCGATATTGAACTTTAAAATAGATTTATTAAAATTACCGTAATATCTATTCAATTTAATATCACTAAGTTGATCCTAGATCAAATGATCTAAATTCTGATATGGTTAGGTTCAATCTCAAGAGTATTATTCGTGTTCCTTGATTTGTTAGTTAAGCTTACTTTTGGGTCAGGGTGATACGTACATCTTGGGAACACAGTAGTGCAATTGAGGGGGAGCGCTAACATAAATATGGAATCTATAGCTTCTATCTGGAAAATAGAAAGCAAAGAATGATTTCCTTCGAGCTTAACCAAACGAAGATAAATGGTGGAGTACTCATTTCACTTAGCTGAAATATCATTTATACAGGGTTAAGTGTTTTAAGGATAAAATACATTGTAGGGAGTTACGGTAATTAAATCCCTTTACACTGTAAATCATCCATATAGAGGATCATTGATCAAATTAGGATTATAACAATGGATAACCAATCACGTGTCTATATGGTGGAAAATATAGAGCGTTCTATATAACTGAGAGTGCAATTCTAAGTTCTATGCGTGGATTCAACGAAGAATTAATAACTCAGTGAATTTAAGTTGTAAATTCTTGATCTGCTTATTGGAAGCTCGGATATATAGACCAATGGTCCCCTCACTAGTTGAGATAATATTACTTGTAAGACTCATTTAATTGATTTTAATTAATCAATTATAATTCTCAAGTTAGACTATGTCTATTTGAGAATTTATCACTTATTAAGGGCAAAACAGTAAATAGAGAATTTGAAGGGTATATTTATTAATAGGGAAACTTTGATTAGTTTTATTATTAATAAATAAGTGACAATATATTATTTGATAATTAATTATAATATTAAATAATTAGATTTGACATTTATGTGGTTGAATAAGAGAATTGGCAGTTTTTAACAAAATGGGAAACTAGGAATGACGGAAAAGGAAAGTTGGAAAAGTGGAAGGCTTGTTTCCACATTGCCAAGGCCGGCCACTTTGCTTCCCTTTTCCCATTTATTTTTCATTTTTAAATGCCAATAATTCAACCATAACCCTATGTGGTCTTCTATAAATAGAAGGTAAAGGCTTCAGGTTTTACAGACACTTTGACATTATTTTCTTTCACTCAAAATTCATCTTGAAGCCGCCACTCTCTCTCTCTCTACCTTCTCTGTTTTTCGAAATCCTCTAAGTGATAGAGTAGTGCCCACACACATCAAGTAATTCCTCAATCATAGTGAGGAAGGCTGTGTAGAATTCCGAGTCAACAAAGAAGGACATTCGGGCTCAGATCTTGATTATACTATGCGACAGAAAGGAATCAAGGGTTAGAGATCTGAGTGGGAGGAGACATATATTCCGCTGCACCCAATGTAAGATTTATCTTACTTTTATGTGTTTAATTTTCTATCATTTTAGAAGTTCATATTTAGGTTGTTAAATCAACATACTTGTGAGTAGATCTAAGATCCTGGTAAAATAATTCCAACAGTCCAATGTTCTTCAGTGGCGATTTCCAGCTGCAAGAATCGAGCTCCACCACCTCCTACGAAACACTAAAATTTGAGAACCCACGACTCTACGAAACCACAAATCTACTTCTAAGAAGCCCCCAAATCTGTGAACCCCCAACTCTACGAAATCCCAACCTCCTGCCTCTACGAAACCCCCACCTTTGCGAAATCCCAACCTCCTACCTCTAAGAACCCCCAAATTCAAGAGCTACCCACGGGCGAGACAAAGCCTATCTCTGCCTCGTACATCACTGTCTTCCCAAAAAAAAAAATAATGAAAACACCGTTCATGACTATACCATCACGCCGTTCACGAGCCGTCGAAGCCACATGCCGTTCACGAGCCGTCGAAGCCGAGTCACCGTCCACAAGCCATTGAAGCCTAGTCGTCGTCCAAATGAGAAGAGAAGAGAAGGTTTGAAGATGAGGAGGCTAGGGTTTTTTTTGTTTGAAGAGAGAAGAGATATGAACTATAAGAGAGAGAGAGAGAGAGAGAGAGAGAGAGAGAGAGAGAGAGAGAGAGAGAGAGTTGATACTTTATTAGTGGGTACAGTTTTCATACCGTATTGCTGTTTTTTAAAAAATAAAAAAATCAATAGTCAGATATAGGCATTTAATTTCTATATGCCTTTTTTATGCTAAGTCACGTCCAGCATAGTTGGTTGGACGAAAATTATTCAAAATTTAACCCAAAAATTAAAAAAATATAGATTTTATTAAATTTTTAGACATTTAATGTCTTTCTAGTTTTTTTTTTTGTCTAATATTGATGGAAATGGTACAAAAGTTTTTCTAGTCCATTATGGTTGGACTTGAAATTTACTTAAAAAAATTCAATGTCCAAGATTATTTTTGTTGGACTATAAAAAGAGACATAAAAAAGGTTATTTGTGGTAGTGGGAAATGAATTTGTTAAAAACAAGCTCCTAAAGCAAACCCAGCAATGTTTCAACAAGTACTGTTTCCACGAGAATTGATAACTCGGGGGCTTCTAGTTCGAAGAGAAAGGATGGTACAAAGGAACCGTTGAAGGATAAAGAGAAATAGAAGAAGCATGATAAGTACGTGCCAGTGTATACTATTTATGCCGAGGTTAATGAAAATCGGGAGAGTATTTACCTCTCACATGAGCAAAAGGTTACTTTCGGCAAGCCCGAGCCCATGAGAAATGCGAGGAGCAAAAGAGATCCTAATAGGTATTGTAAATTCCATAAGAATATTCGGCATACGACCGATGAATGTTTCCCATTGAAAGATGAGATAGAAGGTCTCATCGCTCGAGGCCATTTTAAACAGTACATGAAAAGACAGGGCCATGGATACAACCAGCCCAGTCTACCCAATAACCCAAACAACCAGGGGTTGCACCCTCTTCCTGTTGAAGGAGAGGACATCCTGGTTATTTTGGGAGGGCCACATATCACAGGGGAAAGCAATAGCACTCAAAAAAGATATATGAAAGAGATAAAGAACGAGCAGTCGCATTTGCCCCAGAACCTTCCAAGAAGGTGAAAATCGAGGAACCTCCCATTATATTCATGGAAGAATACTAGAAAAATGTGAGATATCCTCACATCGATCCATTGGTGATTACCATTCAACTTGCCAATAAAAGGATCAAGAGAGTGTTAATAGACAATGGACGCTCGGTAAATATCCTTTAAAAGGACACTCTACAGAAGATGGGGCTCGAAAAAGCCAAATTAAGGTCTTGTATGGTGAATCTTTGTGGATTCACTATAGACAACATTTCTAGTCTTGGTACAATTGAGCTCGCATTAACCTTAGACCAGGCACCCCTATTTGCCACTGCTATGCAAGACTAATTAGTTGTTGACTTGCCATCGGCTTATAACATATTGTTGGGTCGTCCAGCACTGATCGGGCTAGGGGCAGTGAGTTCGATCAAGCACCTATCCTTGACATTCCAAACACCAAAAGGCATGGGAGTGGTACGTGGCGACCAGATGTTTGCTCGCATTTGCTATCGCATTGAGCTGCAGTATAGGAAAGCCGGTCATTAGTTGATGGTGATCCTGGCAGAAGAAAATGAAAAGAAAGACGAAGATCTTGACCCCCAAGTTCAAGATGAGAAAAAACTATTGAAACCAATTGAGGAATTTGAAGAGGTTATTCTCGACCCAAGAAATCCCAAAAAGTGTGTATACATCGGGAAGAACCTGGACGAGGAGCTCAAATAGAAGCTAATAAGTTTTTTTAAGGCAAACTAGGATCAATTTGCCTAGAGCCATGGAAATATGATAGGTATCGACCCTAATATTATCTCCCATCATTTAAATGTTGATCCAAGCCACCCAGCGAGGAGACTATAAAGGACACCCTTGGATTCTGAGAGGCAAGGGGCACTAAAACAGGAAGTGGACAAGTTGTTAGTCAACGACTTCATACGCGAGGTGTTTTATCCCTCGTGGATAGCTAATCCTGTTCTCATCCCGAAGCCTAACGGAACTTAGAGAACTTGTATTGATTTCTCTGATCTGAATAAGGCGTGCCCAAAAGATTGCTTTCCACTACCCAGGATCGACCAGTTAGTGAATGCAACTACTGGCCACGAGCTTATGTCATTTATGGACACATATTTTGGATATAACAAGATAAAAATGAATGCCCCAGATTAAGAATATACAAGCTTTGTAACCAACGTGGGACTCTATGGTTTTAAAGTCATGCCGATTGGACTGAAGAACGCTGGGGCAACATATCAACAATTGGTAAACGAAATATTCGCAAACCAAATACAACGGAACTGTTGGAAATTATTTTACCAGGATCTTAGATCTACTCACAAGTATGTTAATTAACACCCTAAATATGAACTTTCTAAAACGATGAAATAAACACGTATAAAGTTTAGTAAACCTTACATTGGGTGCAGCGGAATAATATGACTCCTTCCGTTCAGATATCTAGCCCTTGATTCCTTTCTGTAGCAGAGCATTATCAATATCTGAACCTGGATCTCTTTCTCTGAATCTTTGATGCTGAAACTCCTTCTTGCTGAAAGTCTTTCTTCAAGATCTTCCTCACTATGGTTGAGGTATCACTTGCTGTGTGTGGGCACTACTCTTACACTAAGAATTCAAAATTCAAGAGGGAAGAAAGAGAGAGGGAGTGGTCGACCAGATAGGGAGAGAAAAGGCTAAGGTTTTTCTAAATCAGAAGTGTAATTTTCCTGAAGCCTTCACTATCTATTTATAGCATTCCACTAGGGTTAGGTTTGAATTATTTGGCATTAAAATAATGAAAATATCAGTATAAATTGCCTACAAAAGTGGTCGGCCATGCATAGTGGATTTGGGCCTCACTTTTTGCAATTTTGCAGTTTTATCTTTTCTGCATTTGATTTTCTCAAAAACGCCAATTTTCTAATTTAACCATTTAAATGCCAATTATAACTATTTAATAACTATAAATAATTATTAAATAATATTGTCATTTATCATATTTATTAATTGAACCATACAAAGTATCATAATTAACAAATATGCCCCTATAACTCTTTCTTTACAATTTCGCCGTTACTTAGTGAAAATTTCACAAATAGACATAGTCTAATTTGAGAATTATAATTGATTAATCAAAACCAATTGTATGAGTCTTAAAAGCAATATTATCTCAACTAGTGCGGGGACCATGGGTCTATATAACCGAGCTTCCAATAAGTCGATCAAGAATTTATCACTAAAATTCACTAACTTATTAATTCTTCGTTGAATCCATGCATAAAACTTAGAATTGCACTCTCAGTATATAGAATGCTCTATATGTTCCACCATATAAACGCATCATTAGTTATCCATTGTTATAATCCTAATGTGATCAATGATCCTCTATATGAATGATCTACACTGTAAAGGGATTAGATTACCGTAACACCCTACTATGTATTTTATCCTTAAAACACTTGACCCCGTATAAATGATATTTCAACTTATGTGAAATGAGTACTCCACCATTTATGTTTGTTTGGTCAAGCTCTAAGGAGATCATCCTTTGCTTACTATTCGCCAGATAGAAGTTATAGATTCCATGTTTATGCTAGCGCTCCCACTCAATTGCACTACCGTTTTCCCAAAATGTACGTATCACCCTGACCTAAAAGTAGGCTTAACTAACAAATCAAAGAATACGAATAGCCTTTCAAGATTGAGCCTAATCATAACAGGATTAAGAACATTTGATCTAGGATCAACTAGGCGATATTGACTTGAATAGATATTACGGTAAGTTTAATAAATATAAGTCAAAGTTCAATATCGGTCCCTTCCAATGCATACTCCATGCATCCAACCTGAGCTTTACTTTAACCAATGCTCTCGAAATAACATAGAACTTCTCCAAATGCAAGTAAACTCTGTTGTAGATTATCATATCAGTAAAACCTTATGTCTGATAAATCTAGGAAACTTTATTCACGTAGTCATGTTTACTTTCCAATGTGTTGACGGCACAATAAACAGGATCAAGTATGTGAAAAGGGTTTCAGATGAATTTATACATTATGTACATATAATCATGAAATAAATTATGTGAACCATGCAACATTAATTTTTATTTCTGATCTATATTAATAAGTAAATCTGATTATATTGGAATGAGTTTTATTTAGGGCATAAAACCCAACAGGAACATGGAAGTTTACGTCAATGATATGTTGGTAAAATCAATAAAGAGTAGGGATCATACCTCAGACCTCGCGGAATGCTTTAAGATATTAAAGAAGTATAACATGAAGCTAAACCTAAAAAAATGTTCCTTTGGAGTTTCCTCAGGAAAATTTTTAGGATTCAGAGTTAACGCGGGGGGTATTGAAGAAAATCCCAAAAAAATGAAGGCATTAATAGACGTGCCATCACTGACAAAGCCTAAGGAAGTATAAGCCCTGACAGGAAGAATGGCTACACTTAACAGATTCATTTCGAAGTCAACTGATAAGTGTGTGCCGTTCTTCAATATATTGCGAGGCGACAAAAAGTTCGAGTGGACAAAAGAGTGCGAAGAGGCCTATCAGAACATAAAAAGGCATCTAGCGACGCCTCCATTTTTGGCGAAACAAATATCTAGAGAAACACTGTTTCTCTATTTAGCCATCTCAAAAGATGCGATTAGTGCAACTATAGTGCGAGAAGAGGGCAAGCACCAGCAACCTATTTACTATGTAAGTAAAAGGTTACTAGGGGCAGAATCCAGGTATCCCCCTCTAGAAAAACTCGCGTTGTGCCTAGTCCATGCATCCCCTAAACTACGACCATACTTCCAGGCGCACTTCATAAAAGTGTTAACCGATCAGCCCTTGAGATAAGTTTTATCAAAACAAGATGCTTCTAGAAGATTGATAAAATGGTCGATTGAACTGGGGTAGTTCGACATAACATACTATCCTCGAACATCCATCAAGGGTCAAGCTTTGCCTGACTTCTTGATAGAAGGTATAACTCCAGAAGAAATTCCACCTGTTCAGCGAGACGCAGAAACCTTGAAGTTATACGTGGATGGTGCATCCAACGAACAGGGTTCGGGTGTAGGGGTAATATTGATATTGCCAGAGGTTCCAATTTGATGCATCAAATAACGAGGCTGAGTATGAAGCCTTGATCGCCGACTTAAAGATAGTTGAGGCATTGAATGTCAAAAATCTCATCTATCGTAGTGATTCACTACTGATTGTGAACCAGGTCCTCAGGGAATACCAAGCCAAAGGCTTAACAATAGCAAAGTATTTAGAGAAAGTTTGGAAGAACTTGGAAAGATTCGATTACTTTAAAATCGAATAAATTCTGAGAGAACAAAACTCCAACGCTGATGCCTTAGCAAAACTAGCCTTACAGAATGATTTGGGTGAATTGAACTTAATTCCGGTGGAGATGCTGAGCGAGCCAAGTATATGTGAAACGGAAGATGTCGAGATGACAGACGACTCCCCTACATGAATGACTCCTATTATCAATTACTTACTCGACGGACAACTTCCAAATGACAAAAACAAGGCGTGAAAACTATTGTATTCAGTGCCTCGTTACACAATAATTAAAGGCAAACTATATAAAAAATGGGTACTTGATGCCCCTACTTCGGTGTGTTCTCCCTGCAGAAGCGAATGAAATCATCAGAGAGATTCATGAAGGCTTTTGTGGGGATCATGCAGTTGGCAAAGCTTGTTTAAAAAGATCATTAGACAAGATTATTACTTGCCAACGATCAATAAGGACACCCACGAGTTTGTCAAGAAATGTGATAAATGTTAGAGGTTTTCACATATACCTCGCATGCCACCAACGGAAGTAAGAATGATGACCTCACCCTACCCATTTTCTATATGGGGAATTGACTTAATTGTGGCATTACCCACTGGGCGAGGAGGAGCTAAGTATGTGGTAGTAGCAGTCGACTTCTTTACTAAATGGACAGAGGCCCATCCCCTTGTTTCCATAACCTGCAAGAAAGTCCTTGACTTTGTCGTCAAGAACATTATCTGTAGGTTTGGAATTCCCATGAAGATAGTATCCGATAATGGAACACAATTTGATGGCGACTTGTTCACTGAATTCTGCGAGACGAACAAAATTATCAAAAGCTTCTCGTCAGTATCCAGGCCTCAAGAAAATGGACAAGTGGAAGCTGTTAATAAAACCTTAAAGGATACTATCAAGAAGAAGCTAGATGCCACCAAAGGAAGATGGGTTGACGAGCTACCTCAGGTACTCTGGGCCCACAGAACTACCAAAAAGACAGTGATGGGACACACTCATTTCTCGCTAGCATTTGGCTCGGAAGCAATGCTGCCTGTAGAAGTGAACATATCGACTCACAGAAGAGAGTTTTATACTCAAGAAGAAAACCAGGAACTTTTGAAATTGTCCTTGGATAACCTTGAGGAAAAACGAACTGAGTCGTAAATCACCAACGCAGCATACCAACACCGAGTCACAAGAAACTTCAACAAAAAAGTCAAGAAAAGAATATTTAATGTTAGAGACTTGGTGCTAAGACGAGTGTTTGCAAATAAGAGAGATGCATCTGTAGGAGTGTTCAACCCGAATTGGGAGGGTCCATATGTCATCAAAGTAGTAGTTGGAGTTGGAATTTATAAATTAGCTCGACTCAACAACTCGCTAATAAAGAACTACTGGAACATGGAATATTTACGACCCTACTACCAGTAAATAAATGATGTAACTCGCATTACTGATGTAAAATTTAAACTTCTGTTATGAATAAAGAGAATCATTTATATTAAGTAATTACAAAGTTTTATTCTTTAAAAATTACTTAAGGGGCATTTATGTATGATTAACCGAAATTCATCTAGATATACATGGTATAATGCAAACCCACCATTTCAAAATTTGTTTTGAAATTTAAAGGTTCTCGACTAAACCTCTTTGATGAAAGAGGAGTCAAACTGTTATAACTCTCTGACAAAACCTTTCTGACGAGAGAGGGGTTGAATTGTTATAACATCTTGATCAAACCTTTTTGACGAAGAAGGGATCAAACAAATATAATTTTTTATTAAAAACCTATCTGACGGGAAAGGAAAATCAATAGTTGTAACTCGGGTATAAAATTGAGTACTAACGGTTCTCGCGAGCTAGAGAAGTGCTAAACGAGGCATCACGACGCCTTGATAAAAGTACTTTAACCTAGAAAAATTGATAGATAATATAACTATTCATACGAGCAAATTAAAAATATATAAGGTGATAAAATCATTAAAGTATATTTAAGTTTGCTTAAGGCAGATTATAACTGCTATATCGAGGCAAAATTTACAACTGCTTGAAAATAAAAAAAGTTTGGTAGATCACTAACTATTTAAACAAGATGATTACGAGGAATGCAAAAGCCGAGAAGTACTGTACATTTGATCAAAATATAATTGTTTACATTGTGAATAAAAATGCAAGCAAACGCAACTGTATTAAGTTCGAATGAAAATAGTACAATGCATTTAAGATAAGAAAAAAAAACCTAAGATGGGTTACAAACTTGTCTTTACAAAAATGCCACTAGGAGAAAACCATTAAGTCATCTTCCTAAACAAAGGATGAGAGGGGAAGTCCATAAACTCGAGAAATACCGTCTTCATATAGCTTGAGAAAGATCGTCTACACATAGCTTGGAGAAAGACCAGCTACACGTGGCTCGAGAAAGACTGGCTACATGTAGAGAGCCTTGGTCTTTGTAGAGTCGTCATTCTCCTCATCAGAAGATCCCATTTCATGCAGCCGAGACCTTATTCCTAGCCTCAGTAATTCCTCGATAGCAGAAAGAGGTTGGCACAAAGTGTTGGAAATTATTTTACCAGGATCTTAGATCTACTCACAAGTATGTTGATTAACACCCTAAATATGAACTTTCTAAAATGATGAAATAAACACATATAAAGTTTAGTAAACCTTACATTGGGTGCAGCGGAATAATATGACTCCTTCCGTTCAGATATCTAGCCCTTGATTCCTTTCTGTAGCAAAGCATTATCAATATCTGAACCTGGATCTCTTTCTCTAATTCTTTAGTGGTGAAACTCCTTCTTGCTGAAAGTCTTTCTTGACGATCTTCCTCACTATGATTGAGGTATCACTTGCTGTGTGTGGGCACTACTCTAACACTATAGGAAGAAGAGAGAGAGGGAGTGGTCGGCCAAAGATAGGGAGAGAGAGAGGCTCAGTTTTTTCTGAATGAAAAAATAGAAAATTTAAGTGTAATTTTCCTGAAGCCTTCACTATCTATTTATAGCATTCCACTAGGGTTAGGTTTGAATTATTTGGCATTAAAATAACCTACAAAAGTGGCCGGCCATGCAATGTGAATTTGCGCCTCACTTTTTGCAATTTTGTAGTTTTATCTTTTCTACATCTGATTTTCTCAAAAACGCCAATTTTCTAATTCAACCATTTAAATGCAAATTCTAACTATTTAATAACTATAAATAATTATTAAATAATATTGTCATTTATCATATTTATTAATTGAACCATACAAAGTATCATAATTGACAAATATGCCCATAAAACTCTTTCTTTACAATTTCGCCCTTACTTAGTGAAAATTTCACAAATAGACATAGTCTAATTTGAGAATTATAATTGATTAATCAAAACCAATTATATGAGTCTTACAAGCAATCTTATCTCAACTAGTGCGGGGACCATGGGTCTATATATCCGAGCTTCCAATAAGAAAATCAAGAATTTATAACCTAAATTCACTGACTTATTAATTCTTCGTTGAATCCACGCATAGAACTTAGAATTGCACTCTCAGTATATAGAATGCTCTATATGTTCCACCATATAGACACATCATTAGTTATCCATTGTTATAATCCTAATTTGATCAATGATCCTCTATATGAATGCTCTACACTGTAAAGGGATTAGATTACCGTTACACCCTACAATGTATTTAATCCTTAAAACACTTAACCCCGTATAAATGATATTTCAGCTTATGTGAAATGAGATCTCCACCATTTATTTTTGTTTGGTCAAGCTCGAAGGAGATCATCCTTTACTTACTATTCGCCAGATAGAAGCTATAGATTCCATGTTTATGTTAGCGCTCCCACTCAATTACACTACCGTGTTCCTAAAATGTACGTATCACTCTGACCTAAAAGTAGGCTTAACTAACAAATCAAAGAACACGAATAGCCTCTTGAGATTGAGCCTAATCATAATAGGATTAAGATCATTTGATCTAGGATCAACTAGGCGATATTGACTTGAATAGATATTACGGTAAGTTTAATAAATCTAAGTCAAAGTTCAATATCGGTCCCTTCCGATGCATACTCCATGCATCCAACCTGAGCTTTACTCTAACCAATGCTCTCGAAAGAACATAGCATTTCTCCAAATGCAAGTAAACTCTGTTGTAGATTATCATATCAGTAAAACCCTATGTCTGATAAATCTAGGAATCTTTATTCACATAGTCATGTTTACTTTCCAATGTGTTGACAGCACAATAAACAGGATCAAGTATGTGAAAAGGGTTTCAGATGAATTCATACATTATATACATATAATCATGAAATAAATCATGTGAACCATGCAACATTAAATGTTATTTCTTATCTATCTTAATAAGCAAATCTGATTATATTGAAATGAGTTTTATTTAGGGCATAAAACCCAACACAAAGGTCTTCTGGTGCAGGTTTAGGTCTTAGGTTGGCTGGATTCTCTGATAGAAATCACGCCAACTTCCCTCCTGAATTCATCCGAAACCACACCAACTTTCTTCTGGGATTCCTTGTTAGCCTGAGGAAGACCTCTAAGATCGCTCACAAGATCTATGTCTATTCCTGTCGAGACAAAGAAAAAAAAAAGAGGAGGTCAGTGGAGTAAAAAAAAAAGATAAAATATAATAGTCTGACTGAAACCACCATTCATAAGGAATAATACTTACCTTCAAGGATCACTTGTGAGGATCTCCCGTAATGGGCTACGGGGGTTCCCTTGGTTTGGATTGGTCGGAAGCTCCTCAGTCTTGGAATCCATCGTTACTGATTCCAATTGAGGTTTGAAGTTCATGGGAATGAATGGAAAATGGTTGGTGCATCCCAGTATTATGAGTTTGGGAGGGTAAACTTTTGAACTCAGATTGGACATTCTAGCAACAAATAGATGATCCATTCTCAGGATGGATCTCACCAAAAAGCCAGAAGTTTGTGAAAAATGACAAGCTTGAGCCACCCTTTTATACACAAAGTCGAGTGATAAGAAAGCTAAGGATTAAGGAATCTAACGGTTGGGAGTAGGGCAGAATATGAAGAGACGATTCATAATGACCGTCGAAACTGTACAACCGCCAGAATCAAAGGACGCATTTTTTCTAAGGAGGGATTTTAACGAAAATACCCTCTGTAATTATTAAAAAGCACTTTTTACTAAAAAAGAACTTTTTAAGGGGCAATTGTTATACCCAAAATTTGGCTGCCATCTCAGTGGAGGACACGTGTCAAGATAAAGGGAATATGGATCGATGTAATCGCTTTTCATGGAATAACTCATTAATTACGTAAGTATCAGAGTATATGTGTGACCTGCTGATTGTAAAGTCTTAGGCGAGGAATCAATATACAAACTGGCGCTTAGTATATTAGCGAGAAACCATATATCATTGAATGCAAATAGCGAGGCATCAAGGACAGTACACATAGGAAGATGAAAGCGACACATATCAATTGCAAAAGCCCTTAGTGTATAATGTACAAACTAAGTGTAACAGTCAAATCGACTCAAGACCAAGTAAGTAAGGTGTCCGTCTCGCTATGGGAAGACTTCCTATAACTTCATCCAGTCACGTTAGCGAGGCTTACAACCCTGGCCAGCCATAAGCTAACATTAAAATCAGCTTCAAAAAACTCTTTGAAAATAAGAACCGTGATCGTCACAAGGCATGCATCGTCAACCTCGGAAGGAAAAATGGCCCCAGATCGCTATTGAGATCACTGGAACCAAGCTTCTATCGATACATCTCCAGATACAATAATTAAAGAAGTGTTTAAAACACAATAATTTAGACCCAGTAAAAGCGGGAAAATCACAACTATATGATTTTCAAATCATAACCGCATTTACACTACATGATATGTAATCAAACCGCGTGATTTTAGGGGATGATCGCTGTAAACATATTACAGTCAACTTTGTAATTAACTGATCAATATGTAATTATAAATAGTGACAAACAAGATCAAAAAAGGGGACGAAAAACTCATACAAAAGGGCCCTAGGAAAATAATCAGAAATCTAAAAAAGATTGACTCGTGGACTATGCAGAATTTTAAATGCAAAACCACGTAAAAAAACCTTATGTTCATACTTCTACTTTTATATCTTTTATTTTTTCTGTGTGAAATCGTTACTGTGAGGCTCAAATTTGGTTAACAAAAATCTGCATTAACATCTGGTAATATACATTGTAGTAGTTGCATGGAATAGCCTCTTTGATAAAGATTACCATCTATAATTTCGTACCTGAAAACTGCACATGATTTTTTTGGCCTCATTTTTATCAGAAGGGAGTTGTCTAATTAATAGATAGTTGACTATTGTTGTCATCCAAGTTGGATTTGTATCAATCATTTCTATATTCTGGTCATCAATCTCGCAAATACTTGGCTATTCGAGTTTTTCAATGAAAACGAAGTTGAGGTTATCATTCTCAAACAGTGACACTTGCTTTACTAATGCAATGCCATTGGAGTTTTGTTCTCTTGGAACTTGTTCAATTTTGTAATAATCAAAACTTTCCAAGTTGTTTCATAATTGCTCCAAATACTTAGCCATTTTGATCTAGTGTGTTACTTAATATTAGTCGAGAGTTGTTGAAACAATGGATTGCTTTAGGTTTTAAGACTTCAACAATTCTTAGTCCTGCCAGTAACACTTCATTCTCGACCTCGTTGTTAGAAGTTAGAAATTGAAATCTCAATGGATAGTGAAATCTAAGCATTTCGAAAGAAATCAAAATGATTCCTACCCTCAAGCCGCTATCATTTGACGAGTCTTCTATAAAAAGTTTCTAGATTTAAAAGTAAAGTGCATTTCGAAATTAGAGGAAAATGATTAATAAAATAAAATAAATATATTTTGAAAATTATTCAAATTTAAATTGTTCTGAAATCTAAAATTTTTAACTTAAATATAATTTTTTATCTAATTAAATTTTCTAAAAATAATTAATATTTAAGTGTCTAGAATAAAATCAACTTAAATATTTAATTTTCTATTTAATTAAATATATTAAATAAAAGAAATAAAAAAATTAAGTATCTTGAATAAAATCAACTTAATTATTAATTCTAATTTAATATCAAAAAAATATTTTAATTTAAGTTGGTCCAAAATTAAATTAAATTAATTTTCAACTTAATAAATATTTATAATTAATTAAATATTAGAAAATATGATTAGTTACTAGAAATAACTATCTAGAATATATCTCATTAAACTAAGTGTTTTTTTTTAAATTAATTTTAAAATAATCTAATGAAAAATTAATTTTATTTATTTTAAAATTAGTTATGTTGCTAATTCAATTTTAAATAGGCTAAACTAATATAATTACCCTAATATAATTATTTAAATAAGGTAAATGAGCCTTCACAATTGGGGTGGTTCAAGTGAGGGAGGGTTAGGTTCAGTATGTTGTACCCACTACTATGGCCCCCTAACTCTCACAGAAGGCCCAAAGGAGAGAGATTTAACCATTAATTAAATAATTGTTATTCATTAAATAAGCGCAATGCTTATTGGGCCTAAATAAAGCTATCAATGTGATATTTTATTTTAGCAATCTAGTCTATTTAATTAATTAAACTTAAATGGGCTTTCTATATGCATCTAAGTCCAAAAGCAAACTGTAATATCCCGATAAGCCTAATGGTAAATAATTGGAGTTTATATTTATACTATGGGTTAATCAAGTAATTAGTGGGATTATGATCTTACTAATCTATTTCAGTATAAAATTTAAATTTTGCTATAAGTGAGTAAATAATCGTAATTTGTTAATTACAGAGATTTATATAGCATGTGTGAATGTAATATGAGCTATATGTGGAATCAAAATATTTTCAGGTTCGGCGACCCTGGAGACTCAAGAAATGGATATATAAGCGTAATTTGTTAATTACAGGAATTTATTTGAAATACGTGCATATAATATGAGTTATTTGTGAAATAAAAATATTTTCAAGTTTGGCGACCCTGGAGACCCGATTGGAGGCCAAAAATGTCACAACAGTTTTTGTTAGAAATATTGATGAGATTATTGGGATAAGTTGATTTTAAAAATATCAGGGTATTTTAGGGTACTCGAAGTTGGCCAAATACCCTAGAAAAAGAAATTTCTTAGTGGCTAAGAAATAATCAAATAACTATTAATAATAAAGTTTTTATTAATATTATATTATTATTATTATTATTATTATTATTATTATTATTATTATTATTATTATTAATATATTATTATAATATTATTTATATATATAAGTTAACGTAAGTTAACTTTTATATATATATTAACATATCTGTAACAGAACGAACAAACGAATGAAGGAACGAAACTCTCGTTCTCTCCCTTCGACAAAATCTTCTCTTCCTATATCCATTTTTTTTTTATTTTCAATCCAAAACTTAGCAATCTAAGCTCCGGTAGTAGCAGGATAGCAAATCCTTGAAAATGGAAAGCTTAAGGTATGGTTTAATTTCGTTTTAAGTTTAAAAACAATTGGATTCGTATAGGGATTTTGTGAATTAGAATAGTTATGAAGGTTTTGACCTTACAGAATTGTTCTCGGGTAGTCATGGGACTAGTTTCGATATTTTCTTGTTGAATTTGAAGTGATTTTGAGTTAGAAAATGAGTTTGGAACTTTTTAAAGCTTAGTCCAAACGTTAATGGTATTTTTCACTTAAGGGGTTAATTTTTATTTTTGTTACGTAAGGATGGTAATATTTATGATATATATGCACCCTGTGAAGTTTGGAGTGATTTGGATAAGTTTTGGTAGCGTTTCGGTGAGTGCGAAAGTTGGGATTTTCGAGTTTTATAGTTTTTAGAAATTTCTAAGAGATCAAAAATCGTATTTTTGTCATAACTTTTCACTCGGGTATCCGTTTTGGACATTCTATATACCGTTTCGAAGTTTTCAATGAGCTCTACAATATGGTGCATGTTTTAGAGCCAAAATATAAGTTTTATTTTAATGTATTTATACTGCGGGATTTGGTAAAAAACCCTAGATTGTCTTATGTGAATATTAAGTAGTGTTTTGGGATAAACACTTATTGGTTTACCGTTGTTGTGACATAGGGCCGAGATCATCGGGAATAGTTCTCCACTTGAGTTGGCCAAAATGTATGAACCTTGATTAAAGGTAAGAAAAGTATATTGTACTACATAGTACGTTGTATGTAATAGAATTAGTATTGTTATGAATTGATTAATATTGAGATATACTTAATATTGTTATATATTGAAAAGTATATTGTACTGCATAGTACGTTGTATGTAATACAATTAATATTGTTATGAATTGATTAATATTGAGATATAGTTAATATTGTTATATATTGAAAAGATTGATTAGTTGAGTATTGATAATGTGATAATATTATGCATGTGATATATGGGCTCACCTGATTAGGTGATGCAATTTTCAGGGCGACATACCGGGCGTAAGTACGGGCGTGATGCATACTGAGTGTAGGTACGGGCTCACCTGATTAGGTGATGAGATTTTGTTAGCGAAGTACTGGGCGTAAGTACGAGCGTCAGTGATATGATAAGTATCGGGCGTAGGTACGAGCTCGTTTAATTAGAGGATGCGATATATTGGTGCCAGATTGTGGCACGAGCTCACCAGATTAGGTGATGCAATTATATGATATATGTGTGCATGTTTTTGGCATAGGCTCACCTGATTAGGTGATGCAGTTATGCGACATATGGGTGCCAGGCTATGGCACAGGCTTGCCTGATTAGGCGATACAATACAAGATCATCAAATTAAAGCATCGACTTGCCTGATTAGGCAACATGATGTCATGAAGATGGTTGCTTTATGAGGTAACTGTTGGATTTTATGCCCTAAATAAAACTCATTTCAATATAATCAGATTTGCTTATTAATATAGATCAGAAATAACATTTAATGTTGCAGGGTTCACATGATTTATTTCATGATTATATGTACATAATGTATAAATTCATCTGAAACCCTTTTCACATACTTGATCCTGTTTATTGTGTTGTCAACACATTGGAAAGTAAACATGACTATGTGAATAAAGTTTCCTAGATTTATCAGACACAGGGTTTTACTGATATGATAATCTACAACAGAGTTTACTTGCATTTGGAGAAGTGCTATGTTCTTTCCACAGCATTGGTTAAAGTAAAGCTCAAATTGGATGCATGGAGTATGCATCGGAAATGACCGATATTGAACTTTCACTTAGATTTATTAAACTTACTGTAATATCTATTCAAGTCAACATCGCCTAGTTGATCCTAGATCAAATGATCTTAATCCTGTTATGATTAGGCTCAATCTCAAGAGGCTATTTGTGTTCTTTGATTTGTTAGTTAAGCCTACTTTTAGATCAGAGTGATACGTACATTTTTGGAACACGGTAGTGCAATTGAATGGGAGCGATATCATAAACATGGAATCTATAACTTCTATCTGGCGAATAGTAAGTAAAGGATGATCTCCTTCGAGCTTGACTAAACGAAAATAAATGGTGGAGATCTCATTTCACATAAGCTGAAATATCATTTATACGGGGTTAAGTGTTTTAAGGATTAAATACATTGTAGGGTGTAACGGTAATCTAATCCCTATACAGTGTAGATCATTCATATAGAGGATCATTGATCAAATTACGATTATAACAATGGATAACTAATGATGTGTCTATATGGTGGAACATATAGAGCATTCTATATACTGAGAGTGCAATTCTAAGTTCTATGCGTGGATTCAACAAAGAATTAATAAGTTAGTGAATTTTAGTAATAAATTCTTGATCTACTTATTGGAAGCTCGGTTATATAGACCCATGGTCCCCGCACTAGTTGAGATAATATTGCTTGTAAGACTCATATAATTTGTTTTGATTAATCAATTATAATTCTCAAATTAGACTATGTCTGTTTGTGAAATTTTCACTAAGTAAGGGCGAAATTGTAAAGAAAGAGTTACAGGGGCATATTTGTTAATTATGATACTTTGTATGGTTCAATTAATAAATATGATAAATGACAATATTATTTAATAATTATTTATAGTTATTAAATAGTTAGAATTGGCATTTAAATGGTTGAATTTTAAAATTGGCGTTTTTGAGAAAATCAGATGCAGAAAAGATAAAACTGCAAAATTGCAAAAAGTGAGGCCCAAATCCACATGTATAGGGCCGACCACTTTTGTAGGGAATTTAAACTGATATTTTCATTATTTTAATGCCAAATAATTCAAACCTAACCCTAGTGGAATGCTATAAATAGATAGTGAAGGCTTCAGGAAATTTACAGAAAAATTTCACACTTCTGATTCAGAAAACTGAGCCTCTCTCTCTCCCTATCTTTGGCCGACCTCTTCTCCTCTTTCTTCTTCATTGAAATTTTGAAATTCTTAGTGTGAGAGTAGTGCCCACATACAGCAAGAAGGAGTTTCAGCATCAAAGATTCAGAGAAAGAGATCCAGGTTCAGATATTGATAATGCTCTGCTACAGAAAGGAATCAAGGGCTAGATATCTTAACGGAAGGAGTCATATTATTCTGCTGCACCCAATGTAAGGTTTCCTAAACTTTATATGTGTTTATTTCATCGTTTTAGAAAGTTCATATTTAGGGTGTTAATCAACATACTTGTGAGTAGATCTAAGGTCCTGGTAAAATAATTTCCAACAATTGGTCTCAGAGCCATGGTAATTGATTTGCTTGCAAGAAATTTGGACTTTAAAACGATTGTTTGATGTTTTGGATGGTATCATGTTGTATTGAGTGTTATTTGATGATTGTTTGATGTTTGTGAATTTTTGTGAAAAATAATTGAATATCTGTTTCTGGAATTATTTTTATTGGACAGTATGGAAAAAATTAAGCAAGTTACTTTTTTACAGAACTAAATTTCGATTTAATTTGAATTAGTTATGATTTTTTGAAGTTTTGAAAAATCGGGGTTGAGCAGCAGGGCTCCTGCGCGCGCGGAACAGGCTGCATGCAGCCTCCTGCACCAACATTCCTCGCCCATGCAGCCCCTTGCGCGCCCATGGACAGTATGCCAGCATTTTTTTTGTTTTTCTTTGATTTTTCATGCTTTTTCATGGATTTAACTTCCGATTTTTTGTGTAGTTCTGTATTTATACATTTACTATTCCTAATTCAATTATAATTATCATCATTAAATTAATTAATATTTTTTAAATTTAATTCATGATATTAGTGTAATTTGAATTTGAAAAATAGTAAATATCTATCTTTTTGCTTAATTATCTATCTTATTTTAAATTTGATTATATCTTATCTTATTTTTAAATTTAAGGTCAGCTATTAAATTTTTTAATTTTTTTTTAAAATAATTTGACCTTATTTAAATTCAAAATAAGATAACTATAATCATGTAATTTTAAATAGATGTAAGATATTTTGCTAACTTTTAAATTTTGTTATTTTATTTATTTAAATTACATTTAAAATTTGAAAAAGATATTTATTTATCTTTTTTAATTTTTTATTTAATTTTTATTTATAAAATAACATTAAATTTTTAAAAGTAGTTAGCAAATTTTGAAATGATATTTAGGTTGGTTGAAACCTAATTTTTCAAAATTATAGGTTTAATTTTAAATATTTTTTTTTATTAATTTCAAATTTTAATTTTTTTTTTAAATTTTTGAAAATAAATAAATTTTTTATTTATTTAATTAATTATTTTTCGAAATTATTTATTTAAAATTAAATAAATCCTATATCCAACTATCCAGCTAACCTTGTTGTAGGAGTATTTGTTTTAGCTTGTTTGTAAGTTTTCAAAACCTATTATTGCTTGATTGCAAATAGCCATGGTTAACTTTTTGCCAGATCTAATGATCTGATGGCTCCCTTGGTCAAGTAAATAATTTGTAACAGGTATATTTACAATCTTCTTTCATCTGTATATGACCTAGCAACATGATAGGACCCATCCAAAGTGTGTCTGTGTGAGCCTATGTGTTTAATTTCATTATAGATGCATATAGGTTGTTGTTGCTAAATAAAATATCATAGTTCTTGATAGATTTTATTTAGGCCCATTTAGTTTTTGGGCCTATTCAATTAATAATCATGTAATTTTAAATAGATGTAAGATATTTTGCTAACTTTTAAATTTTGTTATTTTATTTATTTAAATTACATTTAAAATTTGAAAAAGATATTTATTTATCTTTTTTAATTTTTTATTTAATTTTTATTTATAAAATAACATTAAATTTTTAAAAGTAGTTAGCAAATTTTGAAATGATATTTAGGTTGGTTGAAACCTAATTTTTCAAAATTATAGGTTTAATTTTAAATATTTTTTTTTATTAATTTCGAATTTTAATTTTTTTTTTTAAATTTTTGAAAATAAATAAATTTTTTATTTATTTAATTAATTATTTTTCGAAATTATTTATTTAAAATTAAATAAATCCTATATCCAACTATCCAGCTAACCTTGTTGTAGGAGTATTTGTTTTAGCTTGTTTGTAAGTTTTCAAAACCTATTATTGCTTGATTGCAAATAGCCATGGTTAACTTTTTGCCAGATCTAATGATCTGATGGCTCCCTTGGTCAAGTAAATAATTTGTAACAGGTATATTTACAATCTTCTTTCATCTGTGTATGACCTAGCAACATGATAGGACCCATCCAAAGTGTGCCTGTGTGAGCCTATGTGTTTAAATTCATTATAGATGCATATAGGTTGTTGTTGCTAAATAAAATATCATAGTTCTTGATAGATTTTATTTAGGCCCATTTAGTTTTTGGGCCTATTCAATTAATAACAGTTATTCATTTTAAGGTTAAATTCCTCTCTTTTGGGCCTTGTGTGAGAGTTGGGAGCCATAGAAGTGGGTACGACATACTGAACCCAGCACCCCCTCACATGAACCACCCCAATTGTGAAGGCCCATTTGCCTGATTTGAATAACTGTACTAGGTTAATTAAACTAGTTTAACCTAATAAAATTGATTAGCAACATAATTAATTTCATTTATTTTTGAAATTAATTTAAGAAAACCATAGTTTAAAGAATTTTATATTCTAAGCTAAACTATATGTATTTTCTTGTATTTAATTAAATATAGAATTATAACCATCTAGATTCTTTCTGAAGCTTAATTTAAATTTTTCATTAAATATTCCTATTTAAGTTGATATTTAGTTATCTACAACTAACCAACTTAAATCTGAATATCTTTTGGATTTAAAATTTCAAAATTAATTTGAGGAATTTTAAGCATTGGTTATTAAGATTCTTTAGATATTTTTTAAGTTAACTAGATGAGAGTTACGTGGCGAGCCACGTAAATATTAGTTTTATATAAGTTTTAGTGGTTTTTGTTTAAGAATCCAGTAACTGAGCAACGGCAACAATAATGGTAGATAGATCTATTTAAGTTTTTCATATTTGTAAAGATTATAAATCTAAACTTTTAATTTTCTTGATTTGAGATTTTGAATTGTTCTGATTTATTTGTTTATGAATTTATTGAAATACTTGAATATTTATTGGTTTTGATTTTGAATTGTTCTGATGTATTCATACTTGAATATTTATATTAATGAAATTAGTCTGTAGCTTTATGGATTTAGAAAAAAAAAAGATATTTTTTAATATAGAGTTTAAATTTTATATTGATGATTGTTAATGAAATTAGTTTGTAACTTTATGTTTCTAGAAAAAAAAAATGTATTATTTTATATGGTTTTTTAGAGAGATATGTGGCTAAGATGATTTTTTTTTTTAATTTAAAAAAAGATTGTTTAATTTTTTGATTTTTTTTTATTTAAAAAAAGATTGTTTAATTTTTTGGGTTTAATTATTGGGTTTATTTGTTAACGGGAGATCAAACCTATTAACATCGTTAAATTTAACAGAATATTCTTTTATTTTTAAGGTTTATTCTGTTAAACCAAGAAATGCCGTTAGATAGGCACTTTTAATATATAAAGATATCTTTTCGAATATTAACTTAAAATGGAATATTTTAGATATTTTTTTAAGTTATTATCTTTTCCAATATTAACTTAAAATGGAATATTTTCAAATTAAGTGGTTACAACTTAATTTTTGATATTTAATTAAATTTAAATTTGAAAAATATTTAGGTTCTAGATTTTTTCTAATACAACCTAAATTAGATATTTTTTCAAATTTTGTGGAAAAGATACTTAGTCAAATAAGATATTTTCTAGATAGTTATTTCTAGACTACTTATTATTTCTAATATTAAATAGGAAAATATTATACATTGTTAAATTAATTATTTAAATAATTAATTTTGGTACAATTTATTTTAAGTATATTTTTCCTAGTATTAAACTAGATATTAATAATTAAGCCTTCTCTACACTTAATTATTTATTTCTTGAATTTAATACATTTAATTAATTTGAAAATTAAATATCTAAGTTGATTTTCATCATGATACTTAAATATTTCTTTTTCATGACACTTAATTAAATAGAAAATTAATTTTAGTTGAAATTTCATTTTTCAACTAAATTTAAATAATTTTCAAAATATATTTTTCTTTATTTTATTAATCAAATTTCGAAATTGCATTTCTTAAATGCTAGAATTTCAAATTTTATTTGAAAAATAGATTTAAGTTGTAAATTATTTATTTTAATTTTGGACCAACTTAAATCAATGATTTTTTCATTTATTGATTAAATTAAAATAAATGAATTAAAGTATATTATTAGAAATTAAATTAATTAGTCAAAGGAAAATCTAGATAGGTGATATTTTTGCTTGAAGTATTTTTCTAGTGTATTTAATTAAATAGAAAATTAATATTTAAGTTGATTTTCATCATCATACTTAAATATTTGAAATTTTTCTTATATATTTAATTAAATAGGAAAATTATATTTTTTGTTGTAAATTAATTTTATTAATTAATTTTGGGCCAACAGTAAATTAGAATAATTTTTCCTGGATTTATTTTTTATTTTAACATGTATTTTCGAAAATTGTATTCTTAAAAACTTTAATTTTTCAAAATGCAATATATATTTATAGAAAATAATATTTGAGTTGTAAATTAATTTAAATAACAACTTAAATTGAATATTTTTCTAAATATTTATTGGAAATTATTACTAAGATGGAAGAAATTCATGTTATTTTCATATCCATCTAAGTAAAATTTATAAATATTAAATTAAAATTTATATTTAGAATTTTCTTTCTAAATTGGAAATTTTAATTAATAAATATATATTTAAAATAAATAGATTGAAGTAAGTATCAAAGAAAATACAATTCTCTTTAAATAATGAGTTTTATTATTATTAAGATATTCGATCTCCATTGTTGGTCTTACAATAGTTAAATATTTTCAATATAACCTCGAGACGCTAGACTTCGTCCCCCTATGGATGGTTATTCGTTGAACGCATTTAACACTGTAAGATCTCATTTGATAAGTGTTTTGTAAGTTTTCGTCTCTATTAGACTCTCCCCTACGGTGACTACTTAGAGATAAACTTATAAAACATGAAACAATGGTGGAAGCTCATAAAATGAGAATAACCTTGACTCTCGCCTACCGGGACAACGTTGGATTCTTAATTTGATCGAATAGAAGGTTGCTAGAATGGTTTCTATTTTAGATGAGCTGACAACTCTATTCAATGAATGATACTTTGACTCACGCCTACCGGGACACTGTATCAGTTTGTTGGAAACCTTGGAAATTATTTAGGATTGTATGTTTTAGTATTTTCACTTGTCATTCCTACTTGCTATATGTTTAATAATTTCTGAATTATGTATGAATTTATATTGAACCAAGTTATTTTCTGTTATTAAATTGTAGTTTAATTTTGAATCTTCATTGTTGGTCGAACATGTTTGTTTTTCTAATGAGATAAATCCCTAATGGATTTTCACCATTAGACATTCATAATAGTGCTAGATCTCGAAAGATAAATATTGTATATGCGACATCTAGTTGTTCATCAATTGATGACGCCTTAGACTAGTATTTTTACGATATGAAACAAGAAGATTATATAAATAAGATTACTTTAACTTTCGCTAATCGAAGCATCGTTGGATTCTTATTTAAACAACGAAATTATCCTAATTCCTCTTAGCTTATTCATTTCGAAAAGCTCAATAACATATCATTGGATGAATGGTCTATAAATCATTTCATGTCATTCTATATTTTCTCTTAAGAAATTAAATGACGCATATGATTATAATCCCGAAATTTTATTCCCAATTGATATAAATCCTCAATCTTAGAAATCTCCTACTTTATGGGCAAATTTGACTTAGAGTTAAATTAGTAGTGGTTGTCCAAGAAAGAATTACTCATTATATTTGTTGAATTTAAGTCTTTGACTTTAATTTTAGAATCCAAACAGAAATTTTCTTATATTTCTATTTCCAGGAAGCAATACAGTTACACTTTCCAAGTGTTTAATAACCATTTTCTATCAATGGATTCAAACTGTATGGAATATGAGTTTGGTATTCTGTGACCAGGATCCACTTGCACTATTCTAAGAACTCTTTGATGTAACTATACCTAAGTCATCAAAAGACTCAACCACATTTTTTATTAATCTATGACATTTGTATCTTGTTCATAGTGGATTTGACAAGATCAATCTCTGTAAAAAGTTAATATGCCTATATCCACTGAAAGTAGTTCATCTCACTCGCAGATGGATGTACATTCAGGGGTGGATATGAGTTTTTCGTTGTATTCTTAAAACATAACTCTAGATTATACCTTATGCAAAGAAATTTGAAATATTTGAAAATTTCATAAATTTTTTAGCAATGGTTAAAAGCATTAAGGTAAGTGGTTAAAGATCTTGCGAACTGATAGGGGTGGAGAAATAGTTAGTAGATATGCAGTTCAAAGATCATTAAATTGATTTTTGAATTATATCCAAACTTACCTCCCCAGAAATTTCGAGTTGCATATTGATGATTAGTTACTAGTCGTTGCCTAATTCCTTCTAAGGTAACACAATTTCAGAATGATGTAATGGTTGGGTACTTAATGTAAATCATTACTAGATTCATGGATGACCTAATCAAAATCTTAAGAAAAGCTAGAACTGTTAACCATGGTTTGTTAGCTATTCTAAGTGATTAGGGGTGGACCATCCCATAGTCAATTGATAAGAAAGTGTTTGTTTAAACAAATACTACTTTTCTAAGAAAATGACTAAGTCTGAAAATAAAGTATCAAATAAAGGAGATATTTTTCTTGATTCCAAAAGTGTTCTATCATCTTATTTGACATATGATGATCCCACTGCCTCTGTTGTCTTGTTACAACCGAAGAGATCAATACCATTTAGTTTTCTTAGACATAATTCACGGTACCTTGTCGTAGTGGGAGAGTTTCTAGGAACTCACCTTCTTATGACTTGCGAGACACTAGTGATTAAAATCCATTGTGAGTTTAAACAAGTAATGGATTGTCAAATTAAGAAACTAAGAAGAAAAGCCAATAGAACTATGGTTTAATCCATTCACATGGAATAACCTAAAGTTTTCTATTACAAGGACATAAAAGGAAATTTTAGTTAATAAGTCTATTCTATGGACTTAACAAAACTTCTTGTTCCTAATATTATAGGTTTGAGTTTATCTAAACCTATGGCTTGTGGTATACCTGGTAATTACTTAATCTAATGCAAGCAACTTACTTTAGTAAGATGCTGAAGCATTTTCTTTCTAATGGCAATCTATAGAAGCTTCACAACTTCTTAGGTATAGATTTTATTTATCTAAGGAAAAGTCTCAACTATTCCAGAAAAGATAAAGACATGAAAGAATTTCTTATATCAACAGTGCGAGGTCTTAGATATGCTTTTGTATGCCTTAGACCAGACACCTGCTGTTGAGTGAGAGTAATTAGTAGGTATCAGATTAATCCAGGAGAAGAACATTGGAAGACAATCAAGTAAATCTTAAGATAAATAATAGGAACTATATGTTAGTCTATAAGGGTGTGTTTAAAACTCTTAGACTACACCACATCAGATTTTGAAATTTGCCTTTGTGCTAGAAAATCTTTCTGATAAGATGGTGATTACTCTGGGGGTGGAATAGTGATTTTGGAGAAGTGTAAAAACCTATCTGAAGTCTCTAGGTCTATAAGGAAGGGACTGAATGTTAAAGTTACAGGAAAGGTACTTATTCAGTCTAAGGAAAGTTCTATACATTTTTGGCACCATTCCGAATTGCCTTAACTACTAGTGTTATTTCCTGATTAACCAAAAAGTAGTTGCCAAAGGTAGAGAATCCAATATCCCAAGAAGAGTAGACATATCGAGAGGAATTTCACATTATTAATGATTTTGTGATTAAGGAAGAGTAATAGTAGAGGAAAGGTTGTGGTTAATTCAACCTTTCAGATCCTATTACGAGGAGTTTACTACTACTACACTTGATTTGTATATCAAGATGTTGAGATTATTTGAAATGCACATTATGTTTTATGTTAGTGCAAGTGGGAGTTTGTTGGGTTTTATGCCTTAAATAAAACTCATTTCAATATAATTAGATTTCCTTATTAATATAGATCAGAAATAACATTTAATGTTGCATGGTTCACATGATTTATTTCATGATTATATGTACATAATGTATAAATTCATCTGAAACCCTTTTCACATACTTGATCCTGTTTATTGTGCTGTCAACACATTGGAAAGTAAACATGACTATGTGAATAAAGTTTCCTAGATTTATCAGACACAGGGTTTTACTGATATGATAATCTACAACAGAGTTTACTTGCATTTTGAGAACTGATATGTTCTTTCCAGAGCCTTGGTTAAAGTATAGCTCAGGTTGGATTCATGGAGTATGCATCGGAAGGGACCGATATTGAACTTTGACTTAGATTTATTAAACTTACCGTAATATCTATTCAAGTCAATATCGCCCAGTTGATCCTAGATCAAATGATCTTAATCCTTTTATGATTAGGCTCAATCTGAAGAGGCTATTCGTGTTGTTTGATTTCTTAGTTAAGCCTACTTTTAGGTCAGGGTAATACATACATTTTGGCAACACGGTAGTGCAATTGAGTGGGAGCGCTATCATAAACATGGAATCTATAGCTTCTATCTGGCGAATAGTAAGTAAAGGATGATCTCCTTCGAGCTTGACTAAACGAAAATAAATGGTGGAGATCTCATTTCACATAAGCTGAAATATCATTTATACGGGGTTAAGTGTTTTAAGGATTAAATACATTGTAGGGTGTAACTGTAATCTAATCCCTTTACAGTGTAGATCATTCATATAAAGGATCATTGATCAAATTAGGATTATAACAATGGATAACTAATGATGTGTCTATATGGTGGAACATATAGAGCATTCTATATACTGAGAGTGCAATTCTAAGTTCTATGCGTGGATTCAACGAAGAATTAATAAGTTAGTGAATTTTAGTAATAAATTCTTGATCTACTTATTGGAAGCTCGGTTATATAGACCCATGGTCCCCGCACTAGTTGAGATAATATTTCTTGTAAGACTCATATAATTGGTTTTGATTAATCAATTATAATTCTCAAATTAGACTATGTCTGTTTGTGAAATTTTCACTAAGTAAGGGCGAAATTGTAAAGAAAGAGTTATAGGGGCATATTTGTTAATTATGATACTTTGTATGGTTCAATTAATAAATATTATAAATGACAATATTATTTAATAATTATTTATAGTTATTAAAGAGTTAGAATTGGCATTTAAATGGTTGAATTTGAAAATTGGCGTTTTGGAGAAAATCAGATGCAGAAAAGATAAAACTGCAAAATTGCAAAAAGTGAGGCCCAAATCCACATGTATAGGGCCGGTCACTTTTTTAGGGAATTTAAACTGATATTTTCATTATTTTAATGCCAAATAATTCAAACCTAACCCCAGTGGAATGCTATAAATAGATAGGGAAGGCTTCAAGAAATTTACACAAAAATTTCACACTTCTGATTCAGAAAAAAACTGAGTGTTTCTCTCTCCCTATCTTTGGCCGACCACTTGTCCTCTTTCTTCTTCATTGAAATTTCAAAATTCTTAGTGTTAGAGTAATACCCACACACAGCAAGTGATACCTCAATCATAGTGAGGAAGATCGTGAAGAAAGACTTTCAGCAAGAAGGAGTTTCAGCATCAAAGATTCAGAGAAAGAGATCCAGGTTCAGATATTGATAATGCTCTGCTACAAAAAGGAATCAAGGGCTAGATATCTGAACGGAAGGAGTCATATTATTCCGCTGCACCCAATGTAAGGTTTCCTAAACTTTATATGTGTTTATTTCATCGTTTTTGAAAGTTCATATTTAGGGTGTTAATCAACATACTTGTGAGTAGATCTAAGGTCGTGGTAAAATAATTTCCAACAGTAACATATATATTATTTATATGATTAAATTAATATGAATTCCATTATTGGTATAATGGTTTCGTATTACCAAATATTTGTATACTAATGTTTATTCGTGATGCCAATAGTGATTTGGATTTCATCTTATGAACAAAGTGTGATGGTTTGATTATTATTGTGTATAAATGACAATATTCGAATAATAAACTATATGATTGTTATTATTACTTTTCTTGCTGAGTTGTGACTCACGGGTGCTAAGTGGTGAAGGTAAAGGCAAAGAAAAGCTAGACCAACCATTAGGTGGTCGTCTTCTCCAACAATGTACATGTTGACCTCACCGGCCTGCGTTCCGAGTTGCCAGGAGTCTTTTTGGACTGGTTGTATTTGCTGTGTATTTTGATTTTAGGTTTAAATGGTTGTCGTATATATTTCTTTATCAAAAATTTTTATAACAGGGATTCCCGGAACACACTTTTTTATGTCATTATAATTTCCGTTTTTAGTGTTTTGTTTTAGTCAAGTTTTTAATATTATCACGGTTTTTAATAATTAATTATTCTATTAGTATTAAACTAGTTTATAAAATCACAAACGTGGCGTCCCTATAGATTAGGGCGTTACAACTTGGTATCAGAGCAACCATGGTTTTAAAGGTCCTGAAGACTGGTTGAATATGTACATTTGCTGCGAGGACAGGTCGACTCATGGTATAGTAAGTGTTTATATTAATTACTATTGGATTACCTGCCTAGGCTATTATAAAGTATGTTGGAAAGTAGCATACTGATAATTTTGATAAGAATATGTGTATGGTATATGCATATTGATATTAATATCCGTCTGAGTTTTAAATAGTCAGAATATGTGGACTTAATATGTGATAAGTTATACAGTAAGGGAAATCAAATAGTCTGATTAGCGAGCTATTTGGGCTCAGGGCAAACAATATTGAAGAGAATTATTTATTGCCATAATGCTGGGAACATGTAAATTCTGTTATACAAAACATGATTAGACGACAAGGAGAAAAAAAATAAATCTAAGATTTGAAAAGATAGCAGGCTCATCTTGTGTCTGTTCTTATACTACCGATACTTCCTGTTGTACCGCTGGATGTGGTGCAATATATGAAGCCAACTTACTAGTAGATCAAGAAGCAAAAACTAAATGAACTACAAATTATGGGATAGAAAAAAAGGTTCTAGGGTGACCATGATAGCGGTCAAAGTGAGTATAAGAAATGGTGAACTTATCCTGAGTGTTCAAGATGCAAAAAGGCGCCATTTGAGCCAATGTAGAGCCATATCTTATTTTTTATGGGGTAGTGGATCATCTGAAAAGAACCTACACGTAGTTAAGAAAGACTTATATTAGAGGAGAAAAGTGTACCAGTCTTGCCCAAGTGCTGGTTATGACTCAAGGGGACAGGGATATTGGTCCTTTCTCCGACTCAAGTTAGAATTTATGGGCAATATTATAATTACTATTGATATTAAACATTGTACATTTAGTTAGAGACATCAAGAAATCTGAATGAACTGTGCATGTATGTTATTTAGTGGTAACCCATTTAACAGGGTAGACAGATTAGAAAGATGACCATATGAGTTAAATTGTTGATATTCCCTAGTGGAATATAGAAAATGAGTAGTTAATGGAGGCATCGATCTAATTGATTCAAATAACAAAATCTTTTGTTTAGAAGTGATCTAGCGTTACCAAAGGTGGGACAATTTATGAGTATTGTCTGGAATCCTAGATAAATTGAAGGTGACGATTGTGTAGTAATTTTGAGATTATGTAGGAGTGGGACTACCTATGTTAGCAAGAAGCATCTTGTTTTGGTAGCTCACCATGACGGAACTCCATGGTTGAGTGTCCTTGACTTGGGGTGGTTTCATTTAAGAAATTTCCCCATGAAGCGTGCGAGTCAGAGCAAAGTACGTTAGAAACACTTGGATTGGTCCGTGAGACCAGTTGTCAGTCCAGGAAACAGCTAGAGTGATGCAGTCATGTATAAGAGCCATCATTCTGTGGGCGTAAGGGCCCAATGGAGGCTTGAAGCGGGGACGTTACCGGGGTAACGTATAAAAGAACGTCAGGAAGAGTAGTGGTATCACTAAAGTAAAGAAGATTACCTAAATTACTTAAGGTGATACAGGAATGATGGAGAGTACTTTATAATTGACTGAATACTCAATATGGTATATAAAGAGACTAATGAAATTCTGGGAAAAGATTACTTTATTATGCAATCATGGAAAGGCATACTCACCCAGAATGGGGAAAAGCTTATGAATGGAGATGCAATATAATAGACAGGTAATTGAGTGATTGGTGGATGTTGGATCACAAAGTAGGTTGTTTATTAAACAACGAGTTATATAATTGAGTGTAGAATAAGTTTTAAAGTGGCTAACCAAGTATGAAGATAGTGATGATTGCAAGGAAGAAATGGTATAATATGAACCAGGGAGTGAAACCTTAGTGGTGATGATGGAAAAAAAAAAAAAGAGAACACGAGAGTCTCAGATGTTGATGAATTAGCATCCTCAATGGGAGACTCACTATAAGTTTGTATGGTAATTTGTACCAAGGGATTATCAATAAAACAAAAAATATACTTGAGGTATGTATTTTTCTGGATGTGCTTGAAAAGATTATCAATATTCTACCAAACACAGAAAAGAAACTTCAAGATCAAGGAATGATCTTTAATTAACTGTTATTAGTTGAGAATTCGAGAAATGGGTATTTTCAGTTTAGTTGTGGGTACCTGGTATGAGCAGTGTTGCCTCTACTGTATAGGTTTAATCAAATTACTTTATAATGGTGGTTAATTGTAAATGATTGGAAAAAAAAATTAATTAAAGTTGTGTCAATTCAAGGGAAATTGATACAAGTTAAATTAAGTGGAGATGAACAAGATTTAAGTTGACAATAAGACGGGAATTCCTCAAGTTTAAGAGAGAAAAAACTGATGAGGAATTGCAAGAGATTTATGAAGGGAGTGATGGCAATTGAATTTTATTAATAAAGAATAAAAGCAAGAAATACAATTAGGAACGACAAAGAAGCATCTATTTTCTGATAACCCACCATGAGCTTACTTTGGAGCTAAGCATACTTAACTTGAGGTAATCTCAAGATGGGAAATCCTTCGGGGAGTGTAATATCCATTTTTTTAAGGAAAACTTAAGAATTTAATTCCATATTTTTTTTACTTCCGTTTATTTTATTTTATTTTAGTATTTTTAATAATCATGATATTGTGAACTAAGAATTTTTAATGGTAAATAAATTTTGTTTTATAGTGACGAATATTTTTTTTATTAATAGAGATGAATTACTTGGCATGTGCATAATGCTTAAAAGTAATTAGTTGTGACAAAAGAACTATTTATTTTCTGAGTGTTGTTCTTATTGTAAGCATAATAATAATAATAATACTTGTAAAATTACTTTATATATAGTATAGTTTGACATATTTTTTTATGGTATGGTTAATATATACCTATTATTTAAAAAGATTATAAATAATAATTTATGATTAATTATGTAATATATAGAAGCATTATTTTAAATTATGATTTAAAGTTTAAATTATGTGATAACTGATAATGCGGATAAATATCTATTTATGGGTTATTAATCATTAACATTTTATTATTTATAAAAAATAGGTGTGTATTTGAGAAACCGATATTTAGGGAGTGATTCGTTCAAGCTAATCGGTTATTGTTATATTATTTCTTTTTGTTTAAACCACCAGTACACGACAATTTAGGGATTCGAAATCGTCCATATCAACCACTAGGGGCGGGTCTCTTATGGTGAGTTTTTTTTTCTTAATTATACAAGAGAGATTTGAGTTTTTGGAGAGCTAGAAAAATTCTGGGGTTTTTGGAGATTTTTATTGGGTTTCCTAGGTTCTAATTAGGGGTTTTAACGCATTGGATCAGTCCTTGAACGCCCAGAACGAAAGTCGCAATTTTCATGCACATTCATCCACGTTCTTGAATGAAATTCCGTATTTTAATATTCTCAGTTTAATTATTTAATTAAGTGATTAATTAAATGCGGAATAATGAAATTGGTACTGATAACAGTTTTTCCGTAGTTACAGAATACAACTCTGTAACTCCAGAGAAACCCAGAAAAACAAACAGTGCATAAAAGTAAAAACACACAAGATTTTTGTACGTGGTTTCAACAATCCTTTCAGATTGTTACTAGTCCACGGGGCCACGCCCAGAGATAAGATTCATTAGATCGGTATCAAAAATACAAAGTAATTGACTTATGCATAAATAGACTCCCTCTTATTGTATGCCCCAAGCTTGATGTATTCCACCTACTAACCGAATCTTGATAAAAATCCAAGAGCTCGAACTCCCTTCGAACACCTTGAAGAGTGCTTGAATCCTCCCGATTCAAGGTTTAAAGGCAATCTCCCGAAAGCCTATACAACCATCTCCCGAAGGTTGTGTGCTTGTATCATCCCGATGCAAGACTTCAAAAGCAATCTCCCGAAAGCTTGTAAAACCCTTCTCCCGAAGGTGCGCTTGTATCCTCCCGATGCAAGACTTCAAAAGCAATCTCCCGAAAGCTTGTAAATACCTTCTCCCGAAGGTGCACTGATGTTCTTCTTCGTTGTAGACTTGAATACAGACTCAAGACAATACAAACAACAAATAAACAGAGTAAGAGTCGAACAGCTCTTCTCTACATAACAAAGACTCTCTTTTCTAAAGATATGAATCAAAATTCAAAGATACAAGAGAGGTACCAAGAGAGGTACTAAACAAAGACACTCTTTCCTTAAGATATGAAAGTGAATGAAAGAGATACAAAACCTAGCTGCTATAAGATGTATTTATAATGAATATACATCTTATTAATAGCTTACATTCGGTCTGAACAAGACCTCAGCCCACTTGAAACTTCCCTAAAATAATTCTTCAATCAGTCCAGGAATTTCCGTTTCTGTACCTACAGAATCGTGGGTAGTAACGACAACTTTCCTTTTATAGAAAAGGAAAGTTTAGCTCCGGTTTTCTCTTCAAGAAATCTGATCTGAGAAAATGGGAAACTCAACATAGGATCAGATTATACAGTTGGTTAGATAAAAACGAAATGGGTAACCAAACTTACCATTTTTACCTTTTTTCCAAAAATAGGAAAGCTAGACAACTTTCCTTCCAAGTTTGAATACACAAAATAGGAAACCATATTAAACACATACCGGCCTAAATTAATAGGAAATAATAAAATATTTTTGTCAATTAAATATGCCAAAAATGGAATTAACAATCTCCCCCTTTGGCACTTTGATTGACAAAATATTTTATTATGAGAAAACCTGCATCAAGTGTTAGAAACCAAAGCAAATAGCTTTTTAAAGATACAAGAGTATAGAAAATACTCCCCCTGCATGAAAGCACTCTAACACATAAAACAAAGAACTTTTTTTGGAGGGAAAAGCTTACAAACCGAAACAAGGACAACTTTTTAAACGGAAAAGTGCAAAACCACAATCAAGACAACTCCCCCTAAAAACAAGGATCCAGAGTTGTAACACATAATCCAAAAAAAATAAGTACTACTCCCCTTTTTTGTCTATCAAGGAGCCAAATAACAAAAACCATGAACAAAGTCATAATAGTTTAAGCATTCACAAATAAAAAGCAAGAGATAGAGAATTGAACCACTTATTCATCATCATTGGATCGGAAGTATTTCATGATGTTGTTCATCTTCCTGAGAAGAAAGGCTTGACTTGTCTCCATTCTTCCCAAACACAAGTTGAATTCAGCCATTTCTGTAGAAGCAGAAGCAGAGCCACGAGAGGGCTTCTTGGATGGTTGAGTATTTTTGGATTTTGCCATTTCTTTTTGAAACCCTAGAAGACAAACACACTCTCACACTTGAAAAAGATTAGACTTTTGAGAAGAAAAAATGAAAAGAGCGGAGAGAGTGGTGATCGTGGGTGAGTGGGTAGTTGAGAATATATAACATTTCAATTTTAATTACCCAATAATCAGAAAAAAAAAATGAAAAAAGCAAAGTAACTTCCTTACCTTAGACAGCACGTGGGGAGAGAAAAAGGGAAACCAAAAAGATTTTTCAAAAATTGGTCAAGGTTTCCTTAAATGGAAAAAGGAAACAACATATCCCCACAAAATCTAAGAATTTAAACACCTTACCAAAACCGAAAATGCCACCAAAAAGGAAACCAAAAAATAATTAAATAATTAAGAACAAGTTTCCTAAAGCACCACAAGAATAAGACCAAGTCTCCAAAAATAAAGGAAACACACTAGATAGAAAGCAATTAACACATGTTTCCATAAATGAAAAAATAAAAGAAAAAATATTAACAAAGAATCGAAAAAATATGGCCCCCTTTTTCTTTAAATTTTTCAAAAACTGCCTCCAAAAAAAATTTGCAAATAATGAACAAGAGAACACAAAGAGACACATAAAGCACTAATCACCACTTAAGAGCAAAAAATAGTGTCTAAGAATATAATGAAACATAACAAGAAAAATAACAAGAATTTTTAAGAAAGCTCAATATAATGAAATATAATGAAACATAACAAGAAAAATAACAAGAATTTTTAAGAATTTTTAAGAATTTTTAAGAAAAATAACAAGAATTTTTAAGAATTTTTAAGAAAAATAGTGTCACAATTTTTTTTATTTATTATTTTTTTATTTTTTATTTAAAAGACAGAAAAAGAAAATAACCTTTATATTTTTGTAACTAAAATTCACAATGTCCGCTTGTCTTTGTCCCTGATGAAAAAATCAAACTCATAAGAATAGTCAGAAATTATTTTATCAAGCTAATAAAGTAGTAAAATGAGGTCATACTGGTTACACAGGAAAAATTGACTCAGTCACCAAGAATATTAAAGCAAATCAAACAGTATGTAACAACTTTATAACACCATTTTCGAGGATAGAAAGTTTTTTACCACAAACTGTGTCAAGCATAAGTGTGTGAGAGTGTAAGCAGGGAACATTGCCCAATTTGTCAAAAAGACTTTTTCTGATAAACTGTAACCATAGGAGACGCTGTCACACTACCTCAATGGTAGCCCTTTTCAATGGTAGCGTATCTTCTACATAACTCCTAATTACATAGTTCCAACTTACTCAGAGATGGCTTTCACACATTTAGATAGCTAGCTCTATTCATTCAATGGAGCTTGAACACACAGTTTTTAAACATCATTATTCGAAAATGGTAGCTTACATAACACTGTTTGATGAACCCGAATAATCCTGTGAGGAGTGAACAATTTTCCTGACAAACCTGTATGACACCATAAAATTACAACATTAGCAATTAAATAATGAATGTAGTTCTTCTAAGGTTGAGATTTTCTTCTAGGATAAGGACAAGACATTATGAACTCTAAGACAACTCAAATATCAAGGATTAAGAAGAACAAAAACATTAAACAGTACAAACTGTTGGGTTTTATGCCCTAAATAAAACTCATTTCAATATAATCAGATTTACATATTAATATAGATCAGAAATAACATTTAATGTTGCATGGTTCACATGATTTATTTCATGATTATATGTACATAATGTATAAATTCATCTAAAACCCTTTTCACATACTTGATCCCGTTTATTGTGCCGTCAACACATTGGAAAGTAAACATGACTATGTGAATAAAGTTTCCTAAATTTATCAGACACAAGGTTTTACTGATATGATAATCTACAACAAGAGTTTACTTGCATTTGGAGAAATGCTATGTTCTTTCCAGAATGTTGGTTAAAGTAAAGCACAGGTTGGATGCATGGAGTATGCATCGGAAGGGACCGATATTGAACTTTAACTTAGATTTAATTAAACTTACCGTAAAATCTATTCAAGTCAATATCGCCTAGTTGATCCTAGATCAAATGTTCTTAATCCTGTTATGATTAGGCTCAATCTTGAAAGGCTATTCGTGTTCTTTGATTTGTTAGTTAAGCCTACTTTTAGGTCAGGGTGATACGTACATTTTGGGAACACGGTAGTGCAATTGAGTGGGAGCGCTATCATAAACATGGAATCTATAGCTTCTATCTGGCGAATAGTAAGCAAAGGATGATCTCCTTCGAGCTTGACCAAACGAACATAAATGGTGGAGTACTCATTTCACATAAGCTGAAATATCATTTATACGGGGTCAAGTGTTTTAAGGATAAAATACATTGTAGGGTGTTACGGTAATCCAATCCCTTTACAGTGTAGATCATTCATATAGAGGATCATTGATCACATTAGGATTATAACAATGGATAACTAATGATGTTTCTATATGGTGGAACATATAGAGCATTCTATATACTGAGAGTGCAATTCTAAGTTCTATGCGTGGATTCAACGAAGAATTAATAAGTTAGTGAATTTTAGTGATAATTTCTTGATCTACTTATTGGAAGCTCGGTTATATAGACCCATGGTCCCCGCACTAGTTGAGATAATATTGCTTGTAAGACTCATATAATTGGTTTTGATTAATCAAATATAATTCTCAAATTAGACTATGTCTATTTGTGAAATTTTCACTAAGTAAGGGCGAAATTGTAAAGAAAGAGTTTTAGGGGCATATTTGTTAATTATGATACTTTGTGTGGTTCAATTAATAAATATGATAAATGACAATATTATTAATTTAATAATTATTTATAGTTATTAAATAGTTAGAATTGGCATTTAAATGGTTAAATTAGAAAATTGGCGTTTTTGAGAAAATCAGATGCAGAAAAGATAAAACTGCAAAATTGCAAAAAGTGAGGCCCAAATCCACTATGCATGGCCGACCACTTTTGTAGGCAATTTAAACTGATATTTTCATTATTTTAATGTCAAATAATTCAAACCTAACCCTAGTGGAATGCTATAAATAGATAGTGAAGGCTTCAGGAAAATTACACTTCTGATTCAGAAAAAGCTGAGCCTTCTCTCTCCCTATCTGGCCGACCACTCCCTCTCTCTTTCTTCCCTCTTGAATTTCGAAATTATTAGTGTAAGAGTAGTGCCCACACACAGCAAGTGATACCTCAACCATAGTGAGGAAGATCGTGAAGAAAGACTTTCAGCAAGGATTTTCAGCATCAAAGATTCAGAGAAAGAGATCCAGGTTCAGATATTGATAATGCTCTGCTACCGAGTCAAGAGCTTTAGTAAAAATATCTGCAATTTGTTTGCTAGTTTCAACATATTCTAAGACAAGAATTTAATTTTCCACAAGCTCTCTAATAAAGTGATGACGAATGTCTATGTGCTTTGTGCGAGTGTGTTGAACAGGATAATAAGAAATGTTTATAGCACTAGTATTATCACAGAAAATAGTTAAAGTTTTCAAATCAAACCCATAATCTGCCATCATACGTTTCATCCATAACAATTGGGTACAACAACTACCCGCAGCAATGTACTCAGCCTCAGCTGTGGACAGAGAGATTGAGTTTTGCTTCATACTGTGCCATGAAACAAGATTGTTTCCAAAATAGAAACATCTGTTGGGTTTTATGCCCTAAATAAAACTCTTTACAATCTGATTAGTTATCAATAGAAGAAATTTGAAGTGATTAATGTTTGTATGAATTTTACATGCTAATGGTTTAATATGTTTATTACTTTTACACTCAAAATCAGTTAAATCCAGATCATATGTTTATTCATAATTACAGTATCGTCAACACAGTGGAATTTGATTGTGATCATATGAATCAAAAGACTAGGTCCCTGTTTCATCAGTGTTTTGGATTTACACTAATGTGATAATCAGCGATGATGTATACTTACACTTGGAGTAAGTGTTATGTTCTTTCCAGGACATTAGTAAAGTATACTAGTTTCGAATGTATGGAGTATACATTGGACTGAACTGATATTGCAACTAAGTTAAGATATTACAAACTTACCGTTATATATCTTTCCAAGTCAACATCAGTAGTTGATCTTAAGATTAAAAGAATCTAAATCCTGATATGCTTAGGCTCAACTCAGGAGTACTATTCATGTTCTTTGATTTATTAGTTAAGCCTACTTTTTGGTCAGGGTGATACGTATATTTTGGGAACATGATAGTATGATTGAGTGGGAGTGCTGAACATAAATATGGAATCTATAGCTTCTACTAGTGTATAGAAGTCAAGTGATGATTCCCTTCGAGCTTAGCAAATAGAAGTAAATGGATGAGCTCTTGTTTAACTGACTAATTATTAGATCACTAAACACCATTTACAAGTAGCTAAGTGTTTTAAGGGAAAAAATACATTGAGGGGTGAGAACGGTAAAATTATCCCATCTCGATGTAAATCACCTATATAGAGGATCTTTAAATCACAATAAGATTATAACAATGGTTAAATGAGATAGCATATCTATATCGTGGAACATATAATATGCTCTATATAAGTCTGAGAGTGCAATTCTAAGTTCTAAGAGTGGATTCAACGAAGAAATAATAAGTAGGAATTTACTTGGTAAATTTGGTTCACTTATTGGAAGCTCAGCATATAGATCCATGGTCCCCATTCTAGTTGAGAACATTCTGCTTGTAAGACTCAATAATTGATTCGTGATTGGTCAATTATAATTCTAAAGTTAGACTATGTCTAATTTATGAATTTTTACTAAGCAGGGGCGAAATTGTAAAGAAAATAGATTCTAGGTTTATTTATTTATTAATGGACTTTATATGTCTAGTTAATAATTAAATTATATGACAATATTATTTAATAATCTATTTTAGTTATTAAATAATTAGTTTTGGCATTTAAATGGTTAGAATTGGAAAATTGGCGTTTTTGAGAAAATAGAAATAAAATTTGTTAAAACTGCAAAACCAAGTGGGGCCCATTATCTACAGCTTGGCCGACCACTTGTTTGACTTTTTCAAATTGATATTTTTATTATTTTAATGTCAAATAATGCCTAACCTAAACCTAGTAGTTGCCTATAAATAGAAAGGGATGGCTCAGTCAAAAAATACAACTTTCATTAGTTATCTGACAAAAAATTTCTCTCTTCAGAAAACTGAGCCTTCCCTATTCTCTTCTATTGGCCGAAATCCCTCTCTTCTCTTTTCTTCTTCTATATTTCGAATCCTAGTGAAAGAGTGAGTGCCCACACACAGCAAGTAGTAACTCAATCATAGATTGGAACACTGTGAAGGAACAAACTCAAAGAGAAGGACATTCGGGCTCAGATCTTGATAATACTCTGCGACAGAAAGGATACAAGGGTTAGAGATGTGAGTGGAAGGAGACATTAATTCCGCTGCATCAATGTAAGGTTTTCTTAACTTTATATGTGTTTATTTTATCGTTTTAGAAAGTTCATATTTAGGGTGTTAAACAACATACTTGTGAGTAGATCTAAGATCATGGTAAAATAAGTTCCAACAACTGGCGTCAGAGCCATGGTAATTGATTTGCTTGCAAGAAATTTTGACTTTAAAACGATTGTTTGTTATTTGGATGGTTTCATGTTGTATTGAGTGTTATATGATGATTGATTGATGTTTGTGAATTTTTCGTTAAAAATAATTGAAATTTTGTTTCTGAAATTATTTTTAATGGATAGTATGGAAAAAAATTAAGCAAGTTACTTTTTTATAGAACTCAATTTCGATTTAATTTGAATTAGTTATAATTTTTTGAAGATTCGAAAAAAGATAAGGATGCTGACACACACACGCGCGCGCGGAACCGAGTGCATCTCGGTCACACGCGTGTTCGGACAACATCCTGTCCGAAGCAACACGCACGGGTGTTTGAAGACACCCTTCCCCGCGCGCGGAAATCCTGCGTCTTCCCTATTCCGCCGAGTTTTCTCGGCATAGCACCCATCATGCGCGCGCGGACGGGTATGCAGTGCATCCCGTCCGTACAGCTCGCAAATTTTTCGTTTTTCTTCGTTTTTTCATGCTTTTTCATGGATTTAACTTCCGATTTTTTGTGTAGTTTTGTATTTATACATTTACTATTCCTAATTCAATTCTAATTATCATAATTAATTTAATTAATGATTTTAGTGTAATTTGAATTTAAAAATAGTAAATATCTATCTTATTTTTAAATTTGATTATATCTTATCTTATTTTTAAATTGAAGGTCAGATATTAAATTTTTTAAATTAAATTTTTTTAAAAAAATAATTTGACCTTATTTAAATTTAAAATAAGATAACTATAATCATGAAATTTTAAATAGATTTAAGATATTTTGCTAACTTTTAAATTTTGTTATTTTATTTATTAAAATTAAATTTAAAATCTGAAAAAAGATATTTAATTTATCTTTTTTTAATTTTTATTTAATTTTCATTTATAAAATAACATTTAATTTTTAAAAGTAGTTACCAAATTTCGAAATGATATTTAGGTTAGTTGAAACCTAATTTTTTCAAAATTGTAGGTTTAATTTGAAATATTTTTTTAAATAATTTCGAAATTAAATATAAATTTTATTTATTTATTTATTATTTTCGAAAAATAAATAAATTTTTTTAATTTTTCGAAAATTAAATATTATTTTTATTTTCATTTATTTATTTAATTATTTTATTTTCAAAATTTATTTATTTAAAATTAAATAAATCCTACTTCCAACTATCCAGCTAACCTTGTTCCAGGAGTATGTGGTTTTAGCTTGTTTGTAAGTTTTCAAAACCTATTATTACTTGATTGCAAATAGTCATGGTTAACTTTTTGCCAGATCTAATGATCTGATGGCTCCCTTGGTCAAGTTAATAATTTGTAACAGGTAAATTTTACAATCTTCTTTTATCTGTGTATGTCCTAACAACATGATAGGACCCATCCAAGTGTGTGCCTGTGTGAGCCTATGTGTTTATTTTACTGTATAGATGCATATAGGTTGTTGCTAAATAAAATGTCACACCATGATAGATTTTATTTAGGTCGATTTAGTTTTTGGACCTATTCTAGATAGTTATTTCTAGACTACTTATTATTTCTAATATTTAAATAGGAAAATATTATACATTGTGAAATTAATTATTTAAATAATTAATTTTGTTACAATTTTATTTAAGTATATTTTTCCTAGTATTAAACTAGAAATTAATAATTAAGCCTTCTCTACACTTAATTATTATTTCTTGAATTTAATACATTTAACTAAATTGAAAAATTTAAATATCTAAGTTGATTCTTATCATGATACTTAAATATTTATTTTTCATGACACTTAATTAAATAGAAAATTATTTTTAGGTTGAAATTTAATTTTTCAACTTAAATTTAAATAATTTTCAAGATATATTTTTTCTTTATTTTATTGATCAATTTCGAAAATTGCATTTTAATTATGCAATATTTTTTTGAATTTATCTTGAAAAATAGATTGAGTTGTAAATTAATTATTTATTTTAATTAATTCTTGGACCAACTTGAATCAATGATTTTTTCATCAATTGATTAATTTAAAATATGTATTATTAGAAATTGAATTAATTAGTCAAAAGAAAATCTAGATAGGTGATATTTTTGCTTGAAGTATTTCTTTTCTTAAGTATTTATTATTTAAATTTTCGAAAATTTGTATGGTTCTGTACTTTATTTTTCGAATACAATAAATATATTCTCAAGGAAATTTTTAAGTTGCTAATTAATTTAAATTAATATAACTTAAATTAATTTCCTTAATATTTATATTTAAAATTACTACTAAGATGGAAATAATTAATTTTATTTCAATCACCATCTAAGTATAATTTTATAAATATTATATTAAATTCTTATTTTTGAATTTTTTTAATTCTAAATTTGATATTTAATGAATATATTTATTAAAATAATAAAGAAAATACATTTTAAAGAATGAGCTTTATTATTATTAAGATATTTGATCTCCATTATTGGTTTTACATCGCGTTTGTTTTAGTGAGTAATCCTCCCCAATGGAGGAGCGTTCATTAGCAATTTCGCACCGTTTAATCTCGAAAGATAAGTAGTTTGTAAGTGTTTTATATGGTATGGATCACCCTACTGGTGGCGACCATATTTGACTTGCAAGTTGCGAAACAATGGTAGTAGCTCATAAGATAGAATAGCATTGACTCTCGCCTAAACGGGACAACGCTGGATTCCAATCTTCATCGAATAAAAGGTTGCTAGAATGTTTAACATTTTAGATGAGCTGACAACTCTATTCAATAGATAGTAGCTTTGACTCTCGCCTAAACGGGACACTTATATCAGTTTGTTGAAAAACCTTAGAAATTATTTAGGATTGAATTTTTTAAGTATTTTCTCATATCATTCCTACTTGCTATGTGCTTATAATTTCTGAATTGATTTTGTGTTAAACAATTATTGATTTCTATTTGTTGATTTCTATTATTTTGTAGTATCCTGTATTATCATAATGAATCCCATGTTGTCACTGTTGACTAAAAATAAGCTGAATGGATCTAACTTTCCTAAATGGAATGAGGACATTAATATTGCTCTCATAGGAGAAAGTGCCTTGTTTGTTTTAACTGAGCCGTCACCTGAAGTGCCCGGGGATAATGCATCCAAAGTTGTGAAAGAAAAGTATGAGCGTTGGCATAAAGCAAATGACAAACCTCTATACTTTATGCTTTCCAGCATGGTTGACACCCTCAAAACTCGGTTTTCTAAAACCGAGAAGGCTGCTGAAGTTATGACGAAGTTAAATGAGCTATTCGGTAAGGCATCACTTCAGTCTCGCTTTGACGCGACTAAGAAGTACATTAATGCACGGATGGAATCCCATCAAAACGTGCGTGACCATGTTCTCCTCATGGCAAGTTATTTCCAAGAAGCCCAGGATCATGGTGCTGAAATGGATAGCGCTACTCAAGTAAGCCTTATCTTGAATAGTCTAACTCCAGCATTTCTACCATACACATCAAATTATGTCATGAATAAGAAGGAAATAGACTTTCATGAGTTAGTCAATGACCTTCAAACTTATGAAAATTTGATTGGAGGACCCCAAGAAGAAAGGGAGTAAACCTCACAATCCTGGGAATGGTAATGGGACGATAAAACCTGAAGCAAATGTTGCCTCTGCTTCGAAACCCAAATCGAAGAAAAAGTGGAAGAACACCACGAAGCGTGCAAAAGCCATGAAACACAAAAAGGCTGCTGCTTCTGGTGATGCTACACTCAAAGGAAAGTGTTTCTACTGCAATGAGAAAGGTCATTGGAAACCCCCGTGTCCTAAACTTCTTGCAAAGAAACAAGGTATTTCTATTTATAAACTTTAAGAGTTTTAGTGAATTATTATCCAATTGGATTTATGATTTTGGACTAACTTTGTTTATTTGTTTTTCTTCTTCTTATAGGCCAAGCTACTTGAACTCAGATGAGTTGGATCGGAAAGCTAGACCAAGGGTGAAATCGTCCAGATGAAGATGAAGCTCTTCTATCTATTTTTGAATTAATTGTATTAGTTTAAAGACAATTTGGATTTCAAATTTTAGTTAGGGATATTTATCCCTGTTTTTCTCATATTGTTGCAATATATTTTTTTATTAATAAAGTTTATTTTTTTGAATTCAACTATTGCAATTTATGAGATTGAGCTTCATTTACTTTATCTTCATCAATTATTACCACATTATATTTATATGTTTGTATGTGTAAGTGTTTTTTATTATTGATGCAAATTCTATAATATTTACAACTCTTCAATGAGTTATATTAAATAAGCACTAGAAATTATTTCTATGTTTATTAATAATTGTTCATTCTAATACAATTATTAAGAATTTGTTTAATAAAAGGATCTTTTGATCTGATTGTTGGGTTTTATGCCCTAAATAAAACTCATTTCAATATAATCAGATTTACTTATTAATATAGATCATAAATAACATTTAATGTTGCATGGTTCACATGATTTATTTCATGATTATATGTGCATAATGTATAAATTCATCTGAAACCCTTTTCACATACTTGATCCTGTTTATTGTGCCGTCAACACATTGGAAAGTAAACATGACTATGTGAATAAAGTTTTCCTAGATTTATCAGACACAGGGTTTTACTGATATGATAATCTACAACAAGAGTTTACTTGTATTTGGAGAAATACTATGTTCTTTCCAGAACATTGGTTAAAGTAAAGCTCAGGTTGGATGCATGGAGTATGCATCGGAAGGGACCGATATTGAACTTTGACTTAGATTTATTAAACTTACCGTAATATCTATTCAAGTCAATATCGCCTAGTTGATCCTAGATCAAATGTTCTTAATCCTGTTATGATTAGGCTCAATCTTGAAAGGCTATTCGTGTTCTTTGATTTGTTAGTTAAGCCTACTTTTAGGTCAGGGTGATACGTACATTTTGGGAACACGGTAGTGCAATTGAGTGGGAGCGCTATCATAAACATGGAATCTATAGCTTCTATCTGGCGAATAGTAAGCAAAGGATGATCTCCTTCGAGCTTGACCGAACGAACATAAATGGTGGAGTACTCATTTCACATAAGCTGAAATATCATTTATACGGGGTCAAGTGTTTTAAGGATAAAATACATTGTAGGGTGTTACGGTAATCCAATCCCTTTACAGTGTAGATCATTCATATAGAGGATCATTGATCACATTAGGATTATAACAATGGATAACTAATGATGTTTCTATATGGTGGAACATATAGAGCATTCTATATACTGAGAGTGCAATTCTAAGTTCTATGCGTGGATTCAACGAAGAATTAATAAGTTAGTGAATTTTAGTGCTAAATTCTTGATCTACTTATTGGAAGCTCGGTTATATAGACCCATGGTCCCCCCACTAGTTGAGATAATATTGCTTGTAAGACTCATGTAATTGGTTTTGATTAATCAATTATAATTCTCAAATTAGACTATGTCTATTTGTGAATTTTCACTAAGTAAGGGCGAAATTGTAAAGAAAGAGTTTATAGGGGCATATTTGTTAATTATGATACTTTGTATGGTTCAATTAATAAATATGATAAATGACAATATTATTTAATAATTATTTATAGTTATTGAAATAGTTAGAATTGGCATTTAAATGGTTGAATTTGAAAATTGGCGTTTTTGAGAAAATCAGGTGCAGAAAAGGTAAAACTGCAAAATTGCAAAAAGTGAGGCCCAAATCCACTAGTATAGGGCCTGCCACTTTTGTAGGAAATTTAAACTAATATTTTCATTATTTTAATGTCAAATAATTCAAACCTAACCCTAGTGGAATTCTATAAATAGATAGTGAAGGCTTCAGGAAAATTACACTAAATTTTCCACACTTCTTCTGATTCAGAAAAACTGAACCTTCTCTCTCCCTATCTTTAGCTGCCACTTCTTCTTTCTTCTTCCTTTGAATTTCGAAATCCTTAGTGATTAGAGTAGTGCCCACACACATCAAGTGATACCTCAATCATAGTGAGGAAGATCGTGAAGAAAGACTTTCAGCAAGAAGGAGTTTCAGCATCAAAGAATCAGAGAAAGAGATCCAGGTTCAGATATTGATAATGCTCTGCTACAGAAAGGAATCAAGGGCTAGATATCTGAACGGAAGGAGTCATTATATTCCGCTGCAACCAATGTAAGGTTCCTTAACTTTATATGTGTTTATTTCATCGTTTTAGAAAGTTCATATTTAGGGTGTTAATCAACATACTTGTGAGTAGATCTAAGATCCTGGTAAAATAATTTCCAATAACTGGCCTTAGAGCCATGGTAATTGATTTACTTGCAAGAAATTTGGACTTTAAAACGATTGTTTGTGTGATTTTTGGATGGTATCATGTTGTATTGAGTGTTATTTGATGATTGATTGATGTTTGTAAATTTTCGTGAAAAATAATTGCGATTTTGTTTCTGGAATTATTTTTATTGGATAGTATGGAAAAAATTAAGGAAGTTAGCCTTTTACAGAACCCAATTTCGATTTTATTTGAATTAGTTATGAATTTTTGAAGATTTGAAAAAATCGGGGCTGTGCTGAAATTTTCCTGCGATCGCAAATCTGCCGTACAGTTCACAATTTTTTTGTTTTTCTTCAATTTTTCATGCTTTTTCATGGAATTAACTTCCGATTTTTGGTATAGTTTTGTATTTATACTATTACTATTCCTAATTCAATTCTAATTATCTTTTTGAATTAATTTAATATTTTTTAAATTTAATTCAAGATATTAGTGTAATTTGAATTTGAATAGAATTAGTATCTATCTTCTTGCTTAAAAATCTATCTTATTTTAAAATTTGATTATATCTTATCTTATTTTAAATTTAAAAATAAGATATTTATAATCATGTAATTTTTAAATGATATAAGATATTTTGCTAATTTTTTAAATTTTGTTATTTTATTTATTTAAATTACATTTAAAATTTGAAAAAGATATTTATTTATCTTTTCTAATTTTTAATTTAATTTTTATTTATAAAATAACATTTAAAATTTAAAAGTAGTTAGCAAATTTTTGAAATGATATTTAGGTTGGTTGAAACCTAATTTTTCAAAATTGTAGGTTTAATTTTAAAATTAATTTTTTTTAATTTTCGAATTTTTTCAAATTTTATTTTTTAAATTTTCGATTTTTTTTTTATTATTTAATTAATTATTTTCGAAATTAAATATTTAATTTAAAATTAAATAAATCCTACATCCAACTATCCAACTAACCTTGTTGCAGGAGTATGTGTTTTAGCTTATGTGTAAGTTTTCCAAACCTATTATTACTTGATTGCAAATAGCCATGGTTACTTTTTGCCAGATCTAATGATCTGATGGCTCCCTTGCTCAAGTTAATAATTTGTAACAGGTATATTTACAATCTTCTTTCATCTGTGTATGACCTAGCAACATGATAGGACCCATCCAAAGTGTGCCTGTGTGAGCGTATGTGTTTAATTTGATTATAGATACATATAGGTTGTTGTTGCTAAAATAAATTATCATAGTTCTTGATAGAATTTATTTAGGCCCATTTAGTTATTGGGCTTATTCAATTAATAACAGTTGTTCTTATTAAGGTTAAATTCCTCTCTTTTGGGCCTTGTGTGAGAGTTGGGAGCCATAGAAGTGGGTACGACATACAGAACCCAGCACCCCCTCACATGAACCACCCCAATTGTGAAGGCCCATTTGCCTGATTTGAACAACTGTACTAGGTTAATTACACTAGTTTAACCTAATAAAATTGATTAGCAACATAATTAATTTCATTTATTTTGAAATTAATTATAGTTTAAAGAATTTTTTATTCTAAGCTAAACTATATGTATTTTCTTGTATTTAATTAAATATAGAATTATAACCATCTAGATTCTTTCTGGAACTTAATTTAAATTTTTCATTAAATATTCTTATTTAAGTTATATTTAGTTATCTACAACTGACCAACTTAAATCTGAATATCTTTTGAATTTCAAATTTCAAAATTAAGTTCAGGAATTTTAGGCATTGGTTATTAAGATTCTTTAGATATTTTTTAAGTTAATATCTTTTCGAATATTAACTTAAAATGGAATATTTTCAAATTAAGTGGTTACAACTTAATTTTTGATATTTAATTAAATTTAAATTTGAAAAATATTTAAGTTCTAGATTTTTTTTTTCTAATACAACTTAAATTAGATATTTTTTCAAATTTTGTGGAAAAGATACTTAGTAAAATAAGATATTTTCTAGATAGTTATTTCTAGACTACTTATTATTTCTAATATTAAATAGGAAAATACTATAAATTGTGAAATTAATTATTTATATAATTAATTTTGGTCCAATTTATTTTAAGTATATTTTTTCCTAGTATTAAACTAGAGATTAATAATTAAGCCTTCTCTATACTTAATTATTTATTTCTTGAATTTAATACATTTAATTAATTTGAAAATTAAATATCTAAGTTGATTTTTATCATCATACTTAAATATTTCTTTTTCATGACATTTAATTAAATAGAAAATTATTTTTAGTTGAAATTTATTTTTTTTCAACTAAATTTAAATAATTTTCAAAATATATTTTTTCTTTATTTTATTAATCAATTTTCGAAATTGCATTTATTAAATGCTAGAATTTCAAATTTTATCTTGAAAAATAGATTAAGTTGTAAATTAATTATTTATTTTAATTAATTCTTGGATCAACTTAAATCAATGATTTTTTCATTTATTGATTAATTTAAAATAAATTGAATTAAAGTATATGATTAGAAATTGAATTAATTAGTCAAAGGAAAATCTAGATAGATGATATTTTTGCTTGAAGTATTTTTCTAGTGTATTTAATTAAATAGAAAATTAATATTTAAGTTGATTTTCATCATCATACTTAAATATTTGAAATTTTTCTTATATATTTAATTAAATAGGAAAATTATATTTTTTGTTGTAAATTAATTTTATTAATTAATTTTGGGCCAACATTAAATTAGAATAATTTTTCCAGGATTAATTTTTTATTTTAACATGCATTTTCGAAAATTGTATTCTTAAATACTTTAATTTTTCGAAATGCAATATATATTTATAGAAAATTAAATTTGAGTTGTAAATTAATTTATATTAAATTTGTAACAACTTAAATTGGATATTTTTCTAAATATTTATTGGAAATTATTATTAAGATGGAAATAATTCATGTTATTTTCATATCCATCTAAGTAAAATTTATAAATATTAAATTAAAATTTATATTTAGACTTTTTCATTCTAAATTGGAAATTTTAAATAAATATATATTTAAAATAAATAAATTAAATAAAGAGAATCAAAGAATATACAACTCACTTTAAATAATGAGCTTGATTATTATTAAGATATTCGATCTCCATTGTTGGTCTTACAAAAGTTAAATGTTTTCAATATAACCTCGAGACGCTAGACTTCGTCCCCCTATGGATGGTTATTCGTTGAACGCATTTAACACCGTAAGATTTCATTTGAAAAGTGTTTTGTAAGTTTTCGTCTCTATTAGACTCTCCCCTACGGTGACTACTTAGAGATAAACTTATGAAACATGAAACAATGGTGGAAGCTCATAAAATGAGAATAACCTTGACTCTCGCCTACCGGGACAACGTTGGATTCTTAATTTGATCGAATAAAAGGTTGCTAGAATGGTTTCTATTTTAGATGAGCTGACAACTCTATTCAATAAATGATGCTTTGACTCTCGCCTACCGGGACACTGTATCAGTTTGTTGAAAACCTTGGAAATTATTTAGGATTGTATGTTTTAGTATTTTCACTAGTCATTCCTACTTGCTATATGTTTATAATTTCTGAATTGTGTATGATTTTATATTGAACCATGTTATTTTCTGTTATTAAGTTGTAGTTTAATTTCGAATCTTCATTGTTGGTCTAACTGTTAGGTTTTATGCCCTAAATAAAACTCTTTACAATCTGATTAGTTATCAATATAAGAAATTTGAAGTGATTTATGTTTGCATGAATTTTACATGCTGATGGTTTAATATGTTTAATATGTTTATTACATTCCTACACACAAAATCAGTTAAATCCAGATCATATGTTTATTCACAATTACAGTATCGTCAACACAGTGGAATGTGATTGTGATCATATGAATCAAAAGTTTTGGTCCCTGTTTCATCAGTGTTATTGGATTTACACTAATGTGATAATCAGCGATGATGTGTACTTACACTTGGAGTAAGTGTTATGTTCTTTCCAGGACATTAGTAAAATATACTAGTTTCGAATGTATGGAGTATACATTGGACTGGACCGATATTGCAACTAAGTTAAGATATTACAAACTTACCGTTATACATATCTTTCCAAGTCAATATCAGTAGTTGATCTTAAGATTGAAAAGAATCTAAATCCTGATATGCTTAGGCTCAACTCAGGAGTGCTATTCATGTTCTTTGATTTATTAGTTAAGCCTAATTTTGGGTCAGGGTGATACGTATATTTTGGGAACATGATAGTATGATTGAGTGGGAGTGCTGAACATAAATATGGAATCTATAGCTTCTACTGGTGTATAGAAGTTAAGTGATGATTCCCTTCGAGCTTAGCAAATAGAAGTAAATGGATGAGCTCTTGTTTAACTGACTAATTATTAGATCACTAAACACCATTTACAGGTAGCTAAGTGTTTTAAGGGGCAAAATACATTGAGGGGTGAGAACGGTAAAGAAATCCCATCTCGATGTAAATCATCTATATAGAGGATCTTTAAATCACAATAAGATTATAACAATGGTTAAATGAGATAGTATATTGGTATCGTGAAACATACAATATGCTCTATATAAGTCTGAGAGTGCAACTCTAAGTTCTAAGAGTGGATTCAACGAAGAATTAATAAGTAGGAATTTACTTGGTAAATTTGGTTCACTTATTGGAAGCTCAGCATATAGATCCATGGTCCCCATTCTAGTTGAGAACATTCTGCTTGTAAGACTCATTAATTGATTCGTGATTGATCAATTATAATTCTAAAGTTAGACTATGTCCGATTTTATGAATTTTCACTAAGCGGTGAAATTGTAAGGAAAAGAGTTTTCTAGGTTTATTTATTTATTAATAGACTTTATATGTCTAATTAATAATTAAATTAAATGACAATATTATTTAATAATGTATTTTAATTATTAAATAATTAGTTTTGGCATTTAAAAGGTTAGAATTGGAAAATTAGCATTTTTGAGAAAATAGAGATAAAATTTGATAAAATTGCAAAATTAAGTGGGGCCCATTACAACACCTATGGCCGGCCACTTATAAGGCTTTTTCAAATTATTATTTTCATTATTTTAATGCCAAATAATTCTAAACTTAAACCTAGTAAGTTGCCTATAAATAGAAAGTGATGGCTCAGTCAAAAAAATAAGTTTTCAATAAGCCTTTCTGACAGAAATTTCTTTCTTCAGAAAACTGAGCCTTCCTCACTCTCTACCTTGGCCGAAACCTCTCTCCCTCTTTTCCTTCATCTTTTTCGTGACCCTAGTGAAAGAGTAAGTGCCCACACACAGCAAGCAGTAACTCAATCATAGATTGGAAGACTGTGAAGGATCAAAGCTTGAAGAAGAAGGAGATTCGGGCTCAGATCTTGATTATACTCTGCTACAGAAAGGAATCAAGGGTTAGAGATCTGAGTGGAAGGAGACATTTATTCCGCTGCATCAATGTAAGGTTTTCTTAACTTTATATGTGTTTATTTTATCGTTTTAGAAAGTTCATATTTAGGATGTTAATAAACATACTTGTGAGTAGATCTAAGATCCTGGTAAAATAATTCCCAACAACTGGCCTCAGAGCCATGGTAATTGATTTACTTGCATGTAATTTGGACTTTAAAACGATTGTTTGTATGTTCTTTGGATGGTATCATGTTGTATTGAGTTATTTGATGATTGATTGATGATTATGAAATTTTCGTGAAAAATAATTGTTATTTCGGTTCTGGAATTATTTTTATTGGATAGTATGGAAAAAATTAAGCAAGTTAGCCTTTTACAGAACTCAATTTGGATTTTATTTGAATTAGTTATGATTTTTTGAAGATTTGACAAAATCGGAAATTTTGTCTTGATAGTTTCACACGATCGCAGAACTGTCCGTACAGTTTCGAATTTTTTCAATTTTCTTCAATTTTTCATACTTTTTCATGGAATTAACTTCCAATTTTTTGTATGGTTTTATATATATACTATTACTATTCCTAATTCAATTCTAATTATCATTTTGAATTAATTTAATTTTTTTTAATTTAATTCAAGATATTAGTGTAATTTGAATTTGAATAGAACTAGTATTTATCTTTTTGCTTAAAAATCTATCTTATTTTTAAATTTGATTATATTTTTTTTAAATTTAAGGTCAGATTTTTTTTAGATATTTAAAATATCTTTTAAGATATTTATAATATCTTTTAAGATATTTAAAAATATCTTATCTTTTAAGATATTTATAATATCTTTTAAAGATATTTATAATATCTTTTAAGATATTTAAAAATATCCTATCTTTTAAGATATTTTAAAAATATCTTATCTATTAAGATTTTTTAAATCTTTTTACATATTTTGACCTTATTTAAATTTAAAATAAGATATTTATAATCATGTAATTTTAAATAGATATAAGATATTTTGCTAATTTTTAAATTTTGTTATTTTATTTATTTAAATTAAATTTAAAATCTGAAAAGATATTTTATTTATCTTTTCTAATTTTTATTTAATTTTTATTTCTAAAATAACATTTAATTTTTAAAAGTAGTTAGCAAATTTTGAAATGATATTTAGGTTGGTTGAAACCTAATTTTTCAAATAGTAGGTTTAATTTTAAATATTTATTTTTAAAATAATTTCTAAATTTAAATTTATTTTATTTTATTTTCGAAATTAATTAAATTTTTTTTATTTTTCGAAATTAATTTAAATTTTTTTAATTATTTATTTTTCGAAATTATTTATTTAAAATTAAATAAATCCTACTTCCAACTATCCAGCTAACCTTGTTGCAGAAGTATGTGTTTTTAGCTTGTGTGTAAGTTTTAAAAACCTATTATTACTTGATTGCAGATAGCCATGGTTACTTTTTGCCAGATCTAATGACCTGATGGCTCCCTTGGTCAAGTTAATAATTTGTAACAGGTAAATTTTACAATCTTCTTTCATCTGTGTATGACCTAGCACCATGATAGGATCCATCCAAAGTGTGCCTGTGTGAGCCTATATGTTTATTTTATTATATAGATGCATATAGGTTGTTGCTAAATAAAATGTCACACCATGATAGATTTTATTTAGGTCCATTTAGTTTTTGGACCTATTCAATTAATAACAGTTATTCATTTTAAGGTTAAATTCCTCTCTTTTGGGCCTTGTGTGAGAGTTGGGTGCCATAGAAGTGGGGACGACATACTGAACCCAGCACCCCCTCACATGAACTACCCCAATTGTGAAGGCCCATTTGCCTGATTTGAATAACTGTACTAGGTTAATTATATTAGTTTGACCTAATAAAAATTGAATTAGCAACATAATTAACTTTTAAAATATATGAAAATTTATTTTCATTTTAATATTTTAAAGTTAATTTTAAGAAAAACACTTTTAGTTTTAGATATTATTTCTAGATAAACTATTTGTATTTTTCTTGTATTTAATTAAATATAGAATTTTAACTAACTAAGATTCTTTCTGGAGCTTATTTAATTAAATATTCCTATTTAAGTTATAAATTAGTTGTATCAACTGATTTTTCTTAACTAACTTAAATTTGAATATTTGATTTAAATTTTAAATCAATTTGAGGAATCTTAGGCATTAGTTATTAAAGATTCTTAAGATATTTTTTAAGTTAATATCTTTTCAAATATTAACTTGAAATGGAACATCTAAGATATTTTTTTGGTTAATATCTTTTCAAATATTAACTTTAAAAGATATCTTCAAATTAAGTGGTTACAACTTAATTTGTGATATTTAATTAAATCTAGATTTGAAATTATTTAAGTTTTAGATTTTTTCTATATAACTTAAATTAGATATTTTTCAAATTTTGAAAAGATACTTAGTCAAATAAGATATTTTCTAGATAGTAATTTCTAGACTACTTATTATTTCTAATACTTATATAGGAAAATATTATACTTTTGTGAAATTAATTATTTAAATAATTAATTTCGGTACAATTTTATTAAGTATATTTTTCCTAGTATTAAATAGAAATTAATAATTAAGGCTTCTCTACACCTAATTATTTATTTCTTGAATTTAATACAATTAATTAAGTTGAAAAATCTAAATATCTAAATTGATTTTCATCATGATACTTAAATATTTATTGATTTTTCATGACACTTAATTAAATAGAAAATTATTTTTTAGGTTGAAATTTAATTTTTCAACTTAAATTTAAATAATTTTCAAAATATATATTTTTCTTTATTTTATTAATCAATTTCGAAAATTGCATTATGCAATATTTTCGAATTTTTTTTTTGAAAAATAAATTGAGTTGTAAATTAATTAATTATTTTAATTAATTCTTGGACCAACTCAAGTCAATGATTTTTTCATTTAATAGATTAATTTAAAATATATATATATATTATTAGAAATTGAATTAACTAGTCAAAAGAATATCTAGATAGGTGATATTTTTGCTTGAAGTATTTCTTTTCTATTTTTATTATTTTTCGAAAAATGTATTTTTTTTTTATACTTAATTTTCGAACCCAATAAATATATTCTCAAAGGAAATTTTTAAGTTGCTAATTATTTATTTAATTCATCTTAAATTAATTTCCTTAATATTTATATTTAAGATTATTACTAAGATGGAAATAATTAATTTTATTTCAATCACCATCTAGTATAATTTTATAAATATTATATTAAATTCTTATTTTTGAATTTTAATTCTTAAATAGAATTTAATGAGATTTATTTATTAGAATAATAAGAAAATACATTTTAAACAATGAGCTTTATTATTATTAAGATATTCGATCTCCATTGTGGGTTTTACACCCCGTTTGTTTTAGTGAGTAATCCTCCCTAATGGAGGAACGTTCATTAGCAATTTCGCACCGTTTAATCTCGCATGATAAGTGGTTTGTAAGTGTTTTATATGGTATAGATCACCCTAATGGTGGCGACCATATTTGACTTGCAAATTGCGAAACAATGGTAGAAGCTCATAAGATAGAATAGCCTTGACTCTCGCCTAAACGGGACAACGCTGGATTCTGATCTTGATCGAATAAAAGGTTGCTAGAATGTTTAACATTTTAGATGAGCTGACAACTCTATTCAATGGATGATAGCTTTGACTCTCGCCTAAACGGGACACTGATATCAGTTTGTTGAAAACCTTGGAAATTATTTAGGATTGATTTTTTTTAAGTATTTTCTCATATCATTCCTACTTGCTATGTGCTTATAATTTCTGAATTGATTTTGTGTGTTAAACCATTATTAATTTCTATTTGTTGATTTCTATTATTTTGTAGTATCCTGTTTGTCAAAATGAATCCCATGTTATCACTGTTGACTGAAAATAAGCTGAATGGATCTAACTTTAATAAATGGAATGAGAACATTAATATTGCTCTCATAGGAGAAAGTGCCTTGTTTGTTTTAACTGAGCCGTCACACGAAGTGCACAGGGATAATGCATCCAAAGCTGTGAAAGAAAAGTATGAGCGTTGGCAGAAGGCAAATGACAAAGCTCTATACTTTATGCTTTCTAGCATGGTTGGCACCCTCAAAACTCGGTTTTCTAAAACTGAGAAGGCTGCTGAAGTTATGACGAAGTTAAATGAGCTATTCGGTAAGACATCACTTCAGTCACGCTTTGACGCGACTAAGAAGTACATTAACGCACGGATGGAACCTCATCAAAACGTGCGTGATCATGTTCTCCTCATGTCCAGTTATTTCCAAGAAGCCTAGGATCATGGTGCTGAAATGGACAGTGCTACTCAAGTAAGTCTTATCTTGAACAGCCTGACTCCAGCATTTCTACCATACACATCAAATTATGTCATGAATAAGAAGGAAATTGACTTTCATGAATTAGTCAATGATCTTCAAACTTATGAAAATTTGATTGGAGGACCCAAGAAGAAAGGGAGTAAACCTCACAATCCTGGTAATGGTAATGGGACGATGAAACCTGAAGCAAATGTTGCATCTGCTTCAAAGCCCAAATCGAAGAAGAAGTGGAAGAACACCAAGAAGCAAACAAAAGTCATGAAAAAGGCTGTTCCTTCTGGTGATGCTACACTTAAAGGAAAGTGTTTCTACTGCAATGAGAAAGGTCATTGGAAACCCCAGTGTCCTAAACTTCTTGCAAAGAAACAAGGTATTTCCATTTATAAACTTTAAGAGTTTAGTGAATTGTTATCCAATTGGATTTATGATTCTGGACTAAATTTTGTTTATTTGTTTTCTTCTTCTGATAGGCCAAGCTACTTGAACTCAATTGAGTTGCATCAGCAAGCTGGACCAAGGGTGAAATCGTCCAGATGAAGATGAAGCTCTTCAATTTTTGAATTAATTGTTTTAGTTTAAAGACAATTTGGATTTCAAATTTTAGTTAGGGATATTTATCCCTGTTTTCTCATATTGTTGCAATACATTTTTTTATTAATAAAGTTTTTTTTTTCGAAATTCACTATTGCAATTTATGAGATTGAGCTTCATTTAATTTTATCTTCATCAATTATTACCACATTATATTTATATGTTTGTATGTGTAAGTGTTTTTATTATTGATGCAAATTCTATAATATTTACAACTCTTCGTAGAGTTATATTATATAAACACTAGAAATTATTTCTATGTTTATCAATAATTGTTAATTCTCATACAATTATTAAGAATTTGTTTAATAAAAGGATCTTATGATCTGATAGGGGTGGAGAAAAGTTAAGAAAACTATGCAGTTCAACGATCTTTTATATCTAATGAACTCTGGATAGTATTCAACTCCACATAAACTCTATCACACAGAGAATCATGATCTTTACAACCTTTAGGGGTGGATCATAATCTCTATATACTTAGGGGTGGAGATTTTCCATAGTACCCTATATGTATATTCTTAGGGGTGGAGTCTATTCCACAATTCCCTATGAAACACATATCTTGTTTAAACATAGAAGTAATATAATGAGTCAGCTATTGTCAATATAAATTCTTGATCTTGATTGTATGTTCCATTTCGTTTTTACTGTTGTAAGTAAAAGTATGATACCTTTGAAAGTTCTTTGTTAAAGTTTCACACTACCTTAATTGAGTGGGAGAATTTTAAAGTTCTATACCCATCTTCATTAGGTTGATAATTGTGATAGGTACTTAAGAACACTACTGAAAAGCAAATCTATCCATTCACATGGATAGATATAGCTTATCGAATTATGAGAATAAGATAAAGAACTCTAGTTCGGTCCATTCGAATGACTTGAACCAAGAATTCTTAATCCTCATAAAATTTTATGGTATCTTAATTTTGATTACTTTAATCTACGGCATGTATTTTTCACTTCAAATACTAGTCTGCTAAGTTGATGACTTAGTCTTGACTTAAAGTTTCAGACTAATACAAAAGTCACAACTAGGTAACTCTCTAAACAATCAGAGGTTAAAAGTATTATTTAACCAGACATCTGCTATTGAGTGGGAGCTATTCGAGATGTAATCAAATAGGGAACATTAGAAGATATTCAAGAAGGATTTATGAAAGTGATCTATATGTCAGATATTAAGGAACTGTGTATCAGTTGTCTTTGTATCACACCATCTAATTTCGAAATTCTTAAGATGGTGCTTACTTTGGGAGTGGAGGAATTATTGTATAATAATTCAAGCTCTACCAGAGAAGAACTATAACTTGGTCTATTCGAAAATACCAGAAAGTTATATCACTGAAGAAAAGTCTACACTGTATTATCTCAATTACATATTTTAAAATATGAGAGATATGTCCTCTGTTAATTCGTATGTACTTTTAAAACGGTAAAGATTTCGGTATCCCTTGATGAGTAAAGCATATAGTAAAGGATGTTTCATAAGAGTATTTATGAACTAGTTTCCGAAGTTTGGGTGGATTCAAATATACTACACTTGATGCTGAAGATCAAGACATCGAATTGACCTATTTGCGCAGTTTGTTTTATATTAGTGCAAGTGGGAGTTTGTTAGGTTTTATGCCCTAAATAAAACTCTTTACAATCTGATTAGTTATCAATATAAGAAATTTGAAGTGATTTATGTTTGCATGAATTTTACATGCTGATGGTTTAATATGTTTAATATGTTTATTACATTCCTACACACAAAATCAGTTAAATCCAGATCATATGTTTATTCACAATTACAGTATCGTCAACACAGTGGAATGTGATTGTGATCATATGAATCAAAAGTTTTGGTCCCCGTTTCATCGTTGTTATTGGATTTACACTAATGTGATAATCAGCGATGATGTGTACTTACACTTGGAGTAAGTGTTATGTTCTTTCCAGGACATTAGTAAAGTATACTAGTTTCGAATGTATGGAGTATACATTGGACTGGACCGATATTGCAACTAAGTTAAGATATTACAAACTTACCGTTATACATATCTTTCCAAGTCAATATCAGTAGTTGATCTTAAGATTGAAAAGAATCTAAATCCTGATATGCTTAGGCTCAACTCAGGAGTGCTATTCATGTTCTTTGATTTATTAGTTAAGCCTACTTTTGGGTCAGGGTGATACGTATATTTTGGGAACATGATAGTATGATTGAGTGGGAGTGCTGAACATAAATATGGAATCTATAGCTATTTGGTGTATAGAAGTTAAGTGATGATTCCCTTCGAGCTTAGCAAATAGAAGTAAATGGATGAGCTCTTGTTTAAGTGACTAATTATTAGATCACTAAACACCATTTACAGGTAGCTAAGTGTTTTAAGGGGCAAAATACATTGAGGGGTGAGAACGGTAAAGAAATCCCATCTCGATGTAAATCATCTATATAGAGGATCTTTAAATCACAATAAGATTATAACAATGGTTAAATGAGATAGTATATTGGTATCGTGAAACATACAATATGCTCTATATAAGTCTGAGAGTGCAATTCGAAGTTCTAAGAGTGGATTCAACGAAGAATTAATAAGTAGGAATTTACTTGGTAAATTTGGTTCACTTATTGGAAGCTCAGCATATAGATCCATGGTCCCCATTCTAGTTGAGAACATTCTGCTTGTAAGACTCATTAATTGATTCGTGATTGATCAATTATAATTCTAAAGTTAGACTATGTCTGATTTTATGAATTTTCACTAAGCAGGGGTGAAATTGTAAGGAAAAGAGTTTTCTAGGTTTATTTATTTATTAATAGACTTTATATGTCTAATTAATAATTAAATTAAATGACAATATTATTTAATAATGTATTTTAATTATTAAATAATTAGTTTTGGCATTTAAAAGGTTTGAATTGGAAAATTGGCATTTTTGAGAAAATAGAGATAAAATTTGATAAAATTGCAAAATTAAGTGGGACCCATTACAACACCTATGGCCGGCCACTTATAAGGCTTTTTCAAATTATTATTTTCATTATTTTAATGCCAAATAATTCTAAACTTAAACCTAGTAAGTTGCCTATAAATAGAAAGTGATGGCTCAGTCAAAAAAATAAGTTTTCAATAAGCCTTTCTGACAGAAATTTCTTTCTTCAGAAAATTGAGCCTTCCTCACTCTCTACCTTGGCCGAAACCTCTCTCCCTCTTTTCCTTCATCTTTTTCGTGACCCTAGTGAAAGAGTAAGTGCCCACACACAGCAAGCAGTAACTCAATCATAGATTGGAAGACTGTGAAGGATCAAAGCTTGAAGAAGAAGGAGATTCGGGCTCAGATCTTGATTATACTCTGCTACAGAAAGGAATCAAGGGTTAGAGATCTGAGTGGAAGGAGACATTTATTCCGCTGCATCAATGTAAGGTTTTCTTAACTTTATATGTGTTTATTTTATCGTTTTAGAAAGTTCATATTTAGGATGTTAATAAACATACTTGTGAGTAGATCTAAGATCCTGGTAAAATAATTCCCAACACTAACTTGGCTTGTTTATCTAATGAGATAAATCCCTAGTTTCACCATTAGACATACATAATAGTGTTAGATCTCGAAAGATAAATATTGTATATGCGACATCTAGCTGTTCATTAATTGATGACACCTTAGACTAGTATTTTTACGATATGAAACAAGAAGATTGTATAAATAAGATTACTTTGACATTCGCTAATCGAAGCATCGTTGGATTCTTATTTATAAACGAAATTATCCTAATTCCTCTTAGCTTATTCATTGCGAATTAGCTCAATAACATATCATTGGATGAATGGTCTATAAATCATTTCATGTCATTTTATATGACGCATATAATTATAATCCCGAAATTCTATTCCCAATTGATATAAATCCTCAATCTTAGAAATCTCCTACTTGTATGGGCAAATCAGACTTAGAATTAAATAGTAGTGGTGGTCCAAGATAGAATTACTCATTATATTTGGTATAAATTTTAAGTCTTTGACTTTAATTTTAGATTCCAAATAGAAATTTTCTTATATTTCTAATTCCAGATACAATACAGTTACACTTTCTCAAGTGTTTAATATCCATCTTTTATTAATGGATTCAAACTGTATGGAATATGAGTTAGGTATTCTGTGACCAGGATCCACGTGGTATTCGAACCTAAGTCATCAAAAGACACTACCATTTTTTTTTTTAATCTATGGCATTTGTATCTTGTTCATAGTGGATTTGACAAGATCAATCTCTGCAAAGAGTTAATATGCCTATATCCACTGAAAGTAGTTCATCTAATTCGCAGATGGATGTACATTCAGGGGTGGATATGAGTTTTTCGTTGTATTCTTAAAACGATCTCTAGATTATACCTTTTAGCAAGAAATTTGAAATGTTTGAAAAATTTCATTAATTTCTAGCAATGGTTAAAACCATTAAGGTAAGTGGTTAAAGATCTTGCGAACTGATAGGGGTGGAGAAATAGTTAGTAGATATGCAGTTCAAAGATCATTAAATTGATTTTTGAATTATATCCAAACTTACCTCCCCAGAAATTTCGAGTTGCATATTGATGATTAGTTACTAGTCGTTGCCTAATTCCTTCTATGGTAATACAATTTCAGAATGATGTAATGGTTGTATACTTAATGTAAATCATTACTAGATTCATGGATGACCTAATCAAAATCTTAAGAAAAGCTAGAACTGTTAACCATGGTTTGTTAGCTATTCTAAGTGATTAGGGGTGGACTATCCCATTGTCAATAGATAAGAAAGTGTTTGATCAAACAAATACTACTTTTCTAAGAAAATGACTAAGTCTGAAAAACAAGTAGCAAATAAAGGAGATATTTAATTCTTGATTCCAAAAGTGTTCTATCATCTTATTTGATATATGATGATCCCACTGCCACTGTTGTCTTGTCACAACCGAAGAGGTCAATACCATTTAGTTTTCTTAGACATAATTCACGGTACCTCGTCGTAGTGGGAGAGTTTCTAGGAACTCACCTTCTTATGACTTGGGAGACACTAGTGATTAAAATCCATTGTGAGTTTAAACAAGTAATGGATTGTCAAGATAAGAAACTAAGAAGAAAGCCAATAGAACTATGGTTTAATCCATTCACATGGAATAACCTAAAGTTTTCTATTACAAGGACATAAAAGGAAATTTTAGTTAATAAGTCTATTCAATGGACTTAACAAACTTCCTGTTCTTAGTATTATAGGTTTGAGTTTATCTAAACCTATGGCTTGTGGTATACCTGGTAATTACTTACTCTAATGCAAGCAACTTACTTTAGTAAGATGCTGAAGCATTTTCTTTCTAATGGCAATCTATAGAAGCTTCACAACTTCTTAGGTATAGATTTTATTTATCTAAGGAAAAGTGTTAACTATTCCAGAAAAGATAAAGACATGAAAGAATTTCTTATATCAACAGTGAGAGGTCTTAGATATGCTTTTGTATGCCTTAGACCAGACACCTGCTGTTGAGTGGGAGTAATGAGTAGGTATCAGATTAAACCAGGAGAAGAACATTGGAAGACAATCAAGTAAATCTTAAGATAAAGAAGAGGAACTATATGTTAGTCTATAAGAGTGTGTTTAAAACTCTTAGACTACACCATATCAGATTTCGAAATTTGCCTTTGTGCTAGTAAATCTTTCTGATAAGATGGTGGTTACTCTGGGGGTGGAATAGTGATTTTGGAGAAGTGTAAAAACCTATCTGAAGTCTCTAGGTCTACCAGGAAGGGACTGAATGTTAAAGTTGCAGGAAAGGTACTTATTCAGTCTAAGGAAAGTTCTATACATTTTTGGCATCATTCCAAATTGCCTTAAACTACTAGTGTTAATTTCCTGATTAACCAAAAGTAGTTGCCAAAGATATAGAATCCAGTATCCCAAGAGAGTAGACATATAGAGAGGAATTTCACATTATCAATGATTTTGTGATTAAGGAAGAGTAATAGTGGAGAAAAGGTTGTGGTTAATTCAACCTTTCAGATCCTATTACGAGGAGTTTGCTACTACTACACTTGATTTGTATATCAAGGTGTTGAGATTATTTGAAACGCACTTTTTGTTTTATATTAGTGCAAGTGGGAGTTTGTTGGGTTTTATGCCCTAAATAAAACTCATTTCAATATAATCAGATTTACTTATTAATATAGATCAGAAATAACATTTAATGTTGCATGGTTCACATGATTTATTTCATGATTATATGTGCATAATGTATAAATTCATCTGAAACCCTTTTCACATACTTGATCCTGTTTATTGTGCCGTCAACACATTGGAAAGTAAACATGACTATTTGAATAAAGTTTTCCTAGATTTATCAGACACAGGGTTTTACTGATATGATAATCTACAACAAGAGTTTACTTGTATTTGGAGAAATACTATGTTCTTTCCAGAACATTGGTTAAAGTAAAGCTCAGATTGGATGCATGGAGTATGCATCGGAAGGAACCGATATTGAACTTTGACTTAGATTTATTAAACTTACCGTAATATCTATTCAAGTCAATATCGCCTAGTTGATCCTAGATCAAATGTTCTTAATCCTGTTATGATTAGGCTCAATCTTGAAAGGCTATTCGTGTTCTTTGATTTGTTAGTTAAGCCTACTTTTAGGTCAGGGTGATACGTACATTTTGGGAACAAGGTAGTGCAATTGAGTGGGAGCGCTATCATAAACATGGAATCTATAGCTTCTATCTGGCGAATAGTAAGCAAAAGATGATCTCCTTCGAGCTTGACCAAGCGAACATAAATGGTGGAGTACTCATTTCACATAAGCTGAAATATCATTTATACGGGGTCAAGTGTTTTAAGGATAAAATACATTGTAGGGTGTTACGGTAATCTAATCCCTTTACAGTGTAGATCATTCATATAGAGGATCATTGATCACATTAGGGTTATAACAATGGATAACTAATGATGTGTCTATATGGTGGAACATATAGAGCATTCTATATACTGACAGTGCAATTCTAAGTTCTATGCGTGGATTCAACGAAGAATTAATAAGTTAGTGAATTTTAGTGCTAAATTCTTGATCTACTTATTGGAAGCTCGGTTATATAGACCCATGGTCCCCCCACTAGTTGAGATAATATTGCTTGTAAGACTCATGTAATTGGTTTTGATTAATCAATTATAATTCTCAAATTAGACTATGCCTATTTGTGAATTTTCACTAAGTAAGGGCGAAATCGTAAAGAAAGAGTTTATAGGGGCATATTTGTTAATTATGATACTTTGTATGGTTCAATTAATAAATATGATAAATGACAATATTATTTAATAATTATTTATAGTTATTAAATAGTTAGAATTGGCATTTAAATGGTTGAATTTGAAAATTGGCGTTTTTGAGAAAATCAGGTGCAGAAAAGGTAAAACTGCAAAATTGCAAAAAGTGAGGCCCAAATCCACTAGTATAGGGCCTGCCACTTTTGTAGGAAATTTAAACTGATATTTTCATTATTTTAATGCCAAATAATTCAAACCTAACCCTAGTGGAATGCTATAAATAGATAGTGAAGGCTTCAGGAAAATTACACTAAATTTTCCACACTTCTTCTGATTCAGAAAAACTGAGCTTTCTCTCTCCCTATCTTTAGCTGCCACTTCTTCTTTCTTCTTCCTTTGAATTTCGAAATCCTTAGTGATTAGAGTAGTGCCCACACACATCAAGTGATACCTCAATCATAGTGAGGAAGATCGTGAAGAAAGACTTTCAGCAAGAAGGAGTTTCAGCATCAAAGAATCAGAGAAAGAGATCCAGGTTCAGATATTGATAATGCTCTGCTACAGAAAGGAATCAAGGGCTAGATATCTGAACGGAAGGAGTCATTATATTCCGCTGCAACCAATGTAAGTTTCCTTAACTTTATATGTGTTTATTTCATCGTTTTAGAAAGTTCATATTTAGGGTGTTAATCAACATACTTGTGAGTAGATCTAAGATCCTGGTAAAATAATTTCCAATACTGATAGGGGTGGAGAAAAGTTAAGAAAACTATGCAGTTCAACGATCTTTTATATCTAATGAACTCTGGATAGTATTCAACTCCACATAAATTCTATCACACTTGGAGAATCATGATCTTTACAACCTTTAGGGGTGGATCATAATCTCTATATACTTAGGGGTGGAGTCTATTCCACAATTCCCTATGTAACACATATTTTCTTTAAACATGGAAGTAATATAATGACTTAGCTATTATCAATATAAATCCTTGATCTTGATTATATGTTCTATTTCGTTTTACTATTGTAGTAAAAGTTTGATACCTATAAAAGTTCTTTGATAAAGTTTCACACTACCTTAATTGAGTGGGAGAATTTTAAAATTCTATACCCATCTTCATAAGGTTGATACTTGTGATAGGTACTTAAGAATACTACTGAAAGGCAAATTTAACCATACACATGGATAGGTATAACTTATTAGAATTATGAGAATAAGATAAAGAACTCTAGTTCAGTCTATTCGAATGACTTGAACCAAGAATTCTTAATCCTCATAAAATTTTATGGTATCTTAATTTTGATTACTTAATCTCTGGCATGTATTTTTCACTTCAAATACTAGTCTGCTATGTTGATGCCTTAGTCTAAACTTAAAGTTTCAGACTAATACAAAAGTCACAACTAGGTAACTCTCCAAACAATCAGAGGTTAAAAGTATTATTTAACCAGACATCTGCTATTGAGTGGGAGCTATCTGAGATGTAATCAAATCGGGAACATTAGAAGATATTCAAGAAAGATTTATGAAAGTGATCTATATGTTAGATATTAAGGAACTGTGTATCAGTTGTCCTTGTATCTCACCAACTCATTTCGAAATTCATGTGATGGTGCTTACTTTGGGGGTGGAGGAGTTATTCTATAATAATTCAAGCTCTACCAGAGAAGAACTATAACTTTGTAAATTTGAAATTACCAGAAAGTTATACTACTGAAGAAATGTCTACACTGTATTATCTCAATCCCATATTTTAAAATATGAGAGATATGTCTTCTGTTAATTCAGATGTACTTTTTAAAACATTAAAGATTTTAGTATCCCTTGATGAGTAAAGCATATAGTAAAGGATGTTTCATAAGTGTATTTATAAACTAGTCTCCAGAAGTTTGGGTGGATTCAAATATACTACACTTGATCTGAAGATCAAGACATCAGATTGACCTATTTGCACAGTTTGTTTTATATTAGTGCAAGTGGGAGTTTGTTGGGTTTTATGCCCTAAATAAAACTCTTTACAATCTGATTAGCTATCAATATAAGAAATTTGAAGTGATTAATGTTTGCATGAATTTTACATGCTAATGGTTTAATATGTTTATTACTTTTACACATAAAATCAGTTAAATCCAGATCATATGTTTATTCACAATTACAGTATCGTCAACACAGTGGAATGTGATTGTGATCATATGAATCAAAAGACTAGGTCCATGTTTCATCAGTGTTTTGGATTTACACTAACGTGATAATCAGCAATGATGTGTACTTACACTTGGAGTAAGTGTTATGTTCTTTCCAGGACATTAGTAAAGTATACTAGTTTCGAATGTATGGAGTATACATTGGACTGGACCGATATTGCAACTAAGTTAAGATATTACAAACTTACCGTTATATATCTTTCCAAGTTAATATCAGTAGTTGATCTTAAGATTAAAAGAATCTAAATCCTGATATGCTTAGGCTCAACTCAGGAGTACTATTCATGTTCTTTGATTTATTAGTTAAGCCTACTTTTGGGTCAGGGTGATACGTATATTTTGGGAACATGATAGTATGATTGAGTGGGAGTGCTGAACATAAATATGGAATCTATTGCTTCTACTGGTGTATAGAAGTCAAGTGATGATTCCCTTCGAGCTTAGCAAATAGAAGTAAATGGATGAGCTCTTGTTTAACTGACTAATTATTAGATCACTAAACACCATTTACAGGTAGCTAAGTGTTTTAAGGGGCAAAATACATTGAGGGGTGAGAACGGTAAAATTATCCCATCTCGATGTAAATCATCTATATAGAGGATCTTTAATCACAATAAGATTATAACAATGGTTAAATGAGATAGCATATGTATATCGTGGAACATATAATATGCTCTATATAAGTCTGAGAGTGCAATTCTAAGTTCTAAGAGTGGATTCAACGAAGAATTAATAAGTAGGAATTTACTTAGTAAATTCGGTTCACTTATTGGAAGCTCAGCATATAGATCCATGGTCCCCATTCTAGTTGAGAATATACTGCTTGTAAGACTCAATAATTGATTTGTGATTAATCAATTATAATTCTAAAGTTAGACTATGTCTAATTTGTGGATTTTCACTAAGCAGGGGCAAAATTGTAAAGAAAAGAGATTCTAGGTTTATTTATTTATTAATGGACTTTATATGTCTAGTTAATAATTAAATTAAATGACAATATTATTTTATAATCTATTTTAGTTATTAAATAATTAGTTTTGACATTTAAATGGTTAGAATTGGAAAATTGGCGTTTTTGAGAAAATAGAAATAAAATTTGTTAAAACTGCAAAATCAAGTGGGGCCCATTATCTACAGCTTGGCCGGCCACTTGTTTGACTTTTTTAAATTGATATTTTCATTATTTTAATGCTAAATAATTCCTAACCTAAACCTAGTAGTTGCCTATAAATAGAAAGTGATGGCTCAGCCAAAAAATACAACTTTCATTAGTTATCTGACAGAAAATTTCTCTCTTCAGAAAACTGAGCCTTCCCTATTCTCTTCTATTGGCCGAAATCCCTCTCTTCTCTTTTCTTCTTCTATATTTCGAACCCTAGTGAAAGAGTGAGTGCCCACACACAGCAAGTAGTAACTCAATCATGGATTGGAAGACTGCGAAGGATCAAACTCAAAGAGAAGGACAATCGGGCTCAGATCTTGATAATACTCTGCGACAAAAAGGATACAAGGGTTAGAGATATGTGTGGAAGGAGACATTAATTTCGCTGCATCAATGTAAGGTTTTCTTAACTTTATATGTGTTTATTTTATCGTTTTAGAAAGTTCATATTTAGGGTGTTAAATAACATACTTGTGAGTAGATCTAAGATCCTGGTAAAATAAGTTCCAACAACATCCACCACTAGTGCTTTTTCTATCATCTGCATTACCTGCCCAATCAGCATCACTATTATTTTTGAAGATCCACATGGTTCCAATGATGTTTACAAATGGTGGTCTTGGAATCATTTTCCAGATTTTGTTTCGAACAAACTGATGTAGCTCATCCTGCATAGTAAGAAACCAATCTTCATCCATTAGTGCTTCTTTTACAAGTTTTGGTTCTAACAAAGAAATAAAACATAAAAATTGAATTGTATTAGCATATTTTCTTCTTGTAACCATGCTCTCATCCAAGTTTCCAAGGATGAGATCTGAAGGATGATTCTTTTTAACCCTGGAGGATGCTTCCCTCTGAATTGGATCAGTGATTGAATTTGAAGAATGCTCGAATTCTTTTGTTGTTGAGGTTTATGTAGCAATAGAGTCCTGCACTGTAGCCTCGACAGCAGCTTCTGTAGCTTCGTCAGGTTCCTTTTCCTCGACAGCAGGCTTTTCCAGCAAGTCTTCAATCTCTTCTTCTGTTGAAAACTTAGACAAATCTTTTAGATCATCAACAACAACATTAGCAGATTCTATAACAGTTTGGGTTCTCATGTTATACACACGATATGCCCTACTATTTGTGGAATATCCTAAGAAAACACCTTTATCACTTTTAGCATCAAACTTACCAATGTAATCACGATCTCTTAAAATATAACAAACACATCCAAACACATGAAAGTGACTTACATTTAGTTTCTTACCTTTCCAGATTTCATATGGTGTTTTGTGAGTACCTGGACGTAAGAATACTCTGTTGATGGTATAGCAAGCAGTGTTAATAGCTTCGGCCCGAAGACGCCTCGTAAGCTTCTTGCTATTCAACATTACTCTAGCCATTTCTATTAGAGTACGATTCTTTCTTTCAACCACTCCATTTTGTTGAGGATTTTTAGGAGCAGAAAATTCATGAGAAATACCGTTAGCTTTACAAAATTCATCATATATGGTATTTTCAAATTCCTTTCCATGATCACTCCTAATCCTAAAATTTTTACCAATGTTACAATCTTTTTCAACTCTTAATTTCAAACACAAAGATTGGAAAGCTTCAAAAGTATCAGATTTTTCTCTCAAAAAATCCACCCATGAAAATCGAGAAAAATCATCAACACATACAAAAATATACCTCTTACCATTCAAGCTTTCTACCTGGATTGGACCCATTAAATCCATATGTAGGAGTTCGAGAACTCTAGAAGTATTCACATCAGAAACACTCTTATGAGAAATTTTCAGTTGCTTACCAAGCTGACATGGTCCACATTTTCCCAAAGACTCCTTACCTAATTTAGGTAATCCTCGAACAATTCGTGCATTAGACAATCTCCTCAGATTTTTAAAATGAATATGACCAAGTTTTTCATGCCATAAATCAGTAATATTATCATTGACAGAATGACAAGTAGCATATGTAGTGAGAGTATAACAATTGTCACTACATCTGAACCCTTGCAAGACAATTTGATCAAGAATATTATACACATAACATTGATTACTATCAAAGCTCACAGTATAACCCTGATCACAAATCTGACTAATGCTAAGTAGATTAGCTTTTAGTCCTTCAACCAACATGACATTCTTTAGTTTAGGAAGCCCTTCGAACTTGAGAGTTCCCATTCATATGATTTTTCCAGTAAGACCGCTACCAAATGTAACTTCTCCACAATGCATTGGTCTTATGTTCACAAGAAATTCTTTTTCACCTGTCATGTGTCTAGAACAACCACTATCAACATACCACATGTTAGATGCAGCAGTTTTAGAACAAGTAGAACCTACCAAGCATTTGTTTTTGACAACCCATTTTTGTTTTTGTAAAACATGTTTATTTCCAAGATAATTAGATTTAAACATGTTTTGCATGGTTATGCACTTAGGTCGAATGTGACCTTTTATTCCAAAAAAATGGCAAATAGGAATGAAACGTCTTCCAATCCCTTTGAAATTGTCAAACTTACCGTTCTGCTTCTTTTCTGTAACAACAGAGTGCTTTGCTGTAGAGACAGAAACCTGCGAGGTAGAAACAGTTCTTCCAGAAACAAAACTATTAGATTTAACAAAAGTGGTATTAGAATCAGGTTGATTTGGAACATAACCCAGCCCCGCGTGATTAGTTTGGCCAGATTTTTGAATTTTTTCAAAGATGGTGGAACCTGGATTTAGCATTTTAACATTCTTTTTAATGTTATCAATTTCCTTGGTTAAAGAAATAATCTTTGACTCTTTTAAAGACAAAATTTCGTATTCACAAAACATTTAAGTTTATCTTCCAACTCATTAATGTTGTTACACAAGACTTTATTATCTTTAACCAGGGAGTGATTTTCAGCACATGTTTCCAACCACTTACCAAAAATTACCTTGTAGGATTCAGCCATAGAATTCTCATCAATTTCTGACTCATCTGATTCGGATTTAGATTCTTCCTTGTTGTCATCGATCAGGATATTATTCAAGCAAATGCTCTTTTCCTTTTCCTGCAAATTTCTTGACAAAACACTTGTTAGGACAACTTTTTCTTTTTCATCCTCACTACTCTCAGAATCATCACTCCAAGTAACATTTAATCCCTTTTTCTTTTTCTTTAAGGTATTAGCACATTCGGATTGAGTGTGACCAAAACCTTCACATTCTCTGCATTTAATACCTTTTTTATTGTTAGACGAAAAAGGTTTAGAGGGAATATTACCAGAAATGTTACCTTTTGGGCTCTTTGAAAAGTTCTTTTTATTTCTAGCAGATTTCATGAATTTTCGGAAATTCTTTACCAACAGAACCATTTCATCATCATTTTCATCATCAGAAATAATATTTTCAGAAGCATTAAAGGCAATACCTTTACTTTTCTCATTCGAGAGACTTTGCTTACCCTTTTTCTTGATCTGTTGATTCAACTCAAAAGTTCTTAAAGACCCCATGAGTTCCTCAACCTTCATTTTGCCAAAGTCTTTTGCCTCTTCCATTGCAAACAATTTTGTGTCAAACCTGTCAGGAAGAACTCGAACAATTTTTCAAACCATGATAGATTCATCTAATTTTTCTCCCAAGGAAAAAAACTCATTAGAAATATCAGATAATCTTTCATAAAAATCATTTAAAGTTTCAGTTTCTGACATTCTCAATTCATCAAATCTAGTTTGCAGCATGGTAAATCGTGATCTCTTTACATCAGCAGTATCTTCAAATTGAATTTGAAGGATTTCCCATGCTTCCTTTGCAGATTCACAAGATGAGATTAATTTAATAAAGCCTTCACCAACACCATTAAAAATAGCATGTAAAGCCATATTATTATAATCAGACAATTTTTCATCTTCAGTGGTCCAACTAAGTTCAGATTTTACCTGAGTATTACCTTTTTCATCATTTTCAATAGGTTGAGACCAGCCTGTAAGAATAGCTCTCCATGCCTTCTCATCTTGCGATTTGATGAATGCTCTCATCTTGACCTTCGAATAAGGATAATTCGACTCATTCAACAGAGGAGGTCGAGAGATAGAGCTTCCTTCTGCAAACAAAGACATCTCACACAAAACAAGTTAAACGGAATAACCTCAAGATCTCACTAAGAATTTAGTGACTTGCTCTGATACCAATTGAAATTCCGTATTTTAATATTCCCAGTTTAATTATTTAATTAAGTGATTAATTAAATGCAGAATAATGAAACTTGTACTGAAAATAGTTTTTCCGTAGTTACAGAATACAACTCTGTAACTCCAGAGAAACCCAGAAAAACAAACAGTGCATAAAAGTAAAAACACACAAGATTTTTGTACGTAGTTTCAACAATCCTCTCAGATTGTTACTAGTCCACGGGGCCATGCCCAGAGATAAGATTCATTAGATCGGTATCAAAAATACAAAGTAATTGACAGATGCATAAATAGACTCCCTCTTATTGTATGCCGCAAGCTTGATCTATTCCACCTACTAACCGAATCTTGATAAAACTCCAAGAGCTCGAACTCCCTTCGAAGACCTTGAAGAGTGCTTGAATCCTCCCAATTCAAGGCTTAAAGGCAATCTCCCGAAAGCCTATACAACCATCTCCCAAAGGATGTGTGCTTTTATCATCCCGATGCAAGACTTCAAAAGTAATCTCCCGAAAGCTTGTAAAACCCTTCTCCCGAAGGTGTGCTTGTATCCTCCTGATGCAAGACTTCAAAAGCAATCTCCCGAAAGCTTGTAAATACCTTCTCCTGAAGGTGCACTGATGTTCTTCTTCGTTGTAGACTTGAATACAGACTCAAGACAATACAAACAACAAATAAACAGAGTAAGAGTCGAACAGCTCTTCTCTACATAACAAAGACTCTCTTTTCTAAAGATATGAATGAAATTCAAAGATACAAGAGAGGTACCAAGAGAGGTACTAAACAAAGACACTCTTTCCTTAAGATATGAAAGTGAATGAAAGAGATACAAAACCTAGCTGCTATAAGATGTCTTTATAATGTATATACACCTTATTGACAGCTTACATTCGGTCTGAACAAGACCTCAGCCCACTAGAAACTTCCCTAAAATAATTCTTCAATCAGTCCAGGAATATTCGTTTCTGTACCTACAGAATCGTGGGCAGTAACTACAACTTTCCTTTTATAGAAAAGGAAGGTTTAGCTCCGGTTTTCTCTTCAAGAAATCTGATCTGAGAAAATGGGAAACTCAACATAGGATCAGATTATACAGCTGGTTAGATAAAAACGAAATGGGTAACCAAACTTACCATTTTTACCTTTTTTCCAAAAATAGGAAAGCTAGAAAACTTTCCTTCCAAGTTTGAATAAACAAAATAGGAAACAATATTAAACACATACCAGTCGAAATTAATAGGAAATAATAAAATATTTTTGTCAATTAAATATGCCAAAAATGGAATTAACATTGAACAATCTTGGATTCAAACGTGTTAGAGTAATTTCTTGGTTGAAATAAGATTGTGTTAAGCTTAAGGGACTCCTAGAAGACGTTTGGACATAAAGAATGAAAGCTTTAAGGCCCTAAACAAAAATCGCCATTGTTGGACTCCATTTTTAACGGTACACCGGCAATGAAGAAGACAACAACTTTTTATCGTATTCTTTGGTGATTTATGGTCGGCTTGAGGTTCTAAGCACTGTAGGAAGCTTCACCAATCAAAATAATGCGTGAAACGCAACTATATAAGGAGTTGGGGCTAGCCGTCGCCAAAGAAGAGGGGTTCGCCGGCGTAACTCTCGCGACCACGATATGGGTAGTTCCGAGGTTTTTTTCCCATCTTTTTTTGTAGATTTTGATTCTACATATTATTTTAGGGTGTTTGGTAAAGTTTCATCATTTTCTTGCAATTATTTAATTAATTGTTAATTATTTTATTTATGTGTTAAATTAATTAGAAAAAATACTTAGATTACTCAGAAAAATCTGGGTGTATTTTATATGATTATTTATGAATTAAAAACTGTTACAAAATTGATAGATTTGAATTTTAGTCAATTTTTTATTTTTCATCAATTATTTGTGTTATTTCTAAACTTAATTATTAAAAAATACCTAGGTTGTTCAGAAAATTGAAAGTTAATTAGTTAGGGCTCAGTACAGACTATAAACTGTGTTAGAATGGTTAGATTTTGTTTTTTTTATCATTTTTGTATTTTTCATGTATTTATTTAGTGAATACTGAAAATAATTATGAAAAATAGTTAAGTGATTCTAAAATAGTAAAATATATTTTTGTAATGCTATTTACTATCTATGGTACGAAACAAAAGAGTTTTATAATTTATTGGTTGATGTAGGTATTTATTATAATTATTTGTGACTAATTCATTATTGAGTTGAGTTTTAAATAGAATAAATAGTAAAAAATTTGTGTTCACAGTTTGGGGAACCTTCAATATAATACTAAAATATAATTACAATGTTTGGAATTAATTTGAGACTATGTTGATATGTCTTGCTATTTTTGGTTAATTATTTAGGGTTTTATTTACTTTTAACAATAAACTTATACATAATCATGGATAGTATTTCATACATATTCCTAAGCAGATTGAATATGTTTTATGATCTGTATAAATGGTTAAGAAATATGCTAGCTTCTGATTTTGATAAATAATTACATAATTGAATATTTTGTTCATAAAAAGTATTTTAGTAAAATTTCACGTAAAAAGTGTTTGTATGAGTTCATGTTTTACGTTAAAATATTCCTATGGGTACATGCAATGTGTTGGTGTGAATTATAGTGATAAATGATTGTGTTTGGGGTGTCATTGAAGTGAAATTGATTTATGTGTTACGTATTTTTACGTAAGTTTCTGTATGAGTACAAAGATTCATACTTGAATGTATTTTGAGTGTATTGGTTTGTTAATGAATGTTTAGGATCTTGTTCTCAACAAGGAAATTCGTTGAGGTGCTTGGAGTACCAAGAAGGTGTTCTTAAGAATTGAGGTAAGAAGAGTGGACATTTGTGCACAGGGTGTATGTTGAAACATACGACTTTATTGTGGGTTTGATGTTCATGTATTTATGAGATTTTGTACTATGTATTGTTGTTTATGTTAGTATTGTTCGCATGTGATAGTGATAAGGCTTTTGACTGTTTGTGTGAGAATAACACTTATAGGATAGGTTTTCTGCTGCTGGTGTGAGCAGAGCACTGCAGGATATATTTTTTGGCTGCTTGTATGGGTTTACTTGCAGGTTATCCTATCATGGGTGAGTACAGATTGTTATAAGGGATTGCCCTATTGGATGCCGAGTGTGAGAACAGCACAAGGCAGGGCAAGTTACACTTCATGTCTGATCAACATGAGTGGGAGTAGATTATCGTATGTGAGGACAATGTGCGATAAGATACTGTGTGTTATGTGTGTGAGTATAGCATGCATTAACATTACACTGTGATATCATATTTTGATATATGTATGCCAGCATGGTATGAATTGATTTGATGTTGTGGTATTATTATGTTTATGATTATGTTATCTAGTTGGGGGGGGGGGGGTTATGTCCTACATAGATCTTCTTACTGTGCGTTAGCTCACGGGTACTCTGTGTGCAGGTGAAGACAAAACTAAACAGTGAGGATGGCGAGCTCGAGGCATGGATTACATGTTAGGGGATTGTCACAATGTTTTGGTTTAAGAATATTTCGTTAAAGATTATGATTCAAATAATTTTGTAAAGCTTTATATTTTAAAGGTTATGAATAAATAAATGTTTTGTTTTAAAAATAATGAGATCTCATGCTTAGTTACTTTTATTAAATAAGTCTTTTATTGTCTTTATCTTAAATAATTTTTAAACGGACTAGTAAATGTGACGTCACTGGAAATCGGGGCGTTACAATATGGTATCAGAGCTATACGGTCCTAAAGAATGTGGTTAGCCCTAACATGTAAAGTTCATTGCCACGAGACGAGCTTGACTCACTGTACTGTAAGTTTTTGTCAATATGTTCATGTTAGTTTTACATATTTTATGTTGCGTTACATCTTGTGTGTACGAATTTAGTGTGACTAGAAATTTTCTTTGTGTTTAGAAGAATATGTCCTAGAATTTTGTGGGTAGGATTCGATCAATGGGATATTCTCTAGAAAATTTAAAGAAATGATTCAAGGTGTAGCTATATTACATAAATTAAGTTTGATTTTGATAGGTTGTACTTATTTTCATAAATCAAGAGTTTAAGAGGAGTGTTCTCAAAAAAGGAATTATGACTGAAATGGAGTATGTTATGGAAAAAAAATAAGTTTAGTCATTATATTAGCATTTCTAACGAGAGTGTATGTTTCAGGTTAAATAAATTAGGCATATAGAGCTATTGGTACGTTCGTAAGTTTGATTTTTTTTTTTTAGTGTTAATGGATAGATAATTTTAAGCTCTACTCTTTTATTAGAAATAATTAAGTTGAATTTTGGTTAAGGGTGAAATCTAATCATTTAGGTTTAATAGAAGAACAGTTTGTGACAGTCAGTAGTCCCGTGATCCGTAAGTGGAAATACCGGGTAAGCTGTGCAATCCCACATCGCTTGGGGAGGTCAAGTGGGATGATTCTGAGACTGTGTAGGTATGGGACTACACAGTTGAAGAGGGCTTAAATGGATTGATTGGTACTACCAGTAGCCAGAGTAGCGTACTCGTGTATAAGAGCCATTCATTTCGTGGGTGTAAGGGCCCAATGGAGGCTTGAAGCGGGGTCGTTACAAATGATATCTGATTAAGCGAGTAAAAGAAAAATGTAAATGAGAATTGGATTAAGTGATTTTTGTTCTCATGTTATTCTTAGAAAGAGTGATTTTGATAATATATTTTATTCCACTTTCATTAGTTGGATGGATTAGTAAATGTTTCTTTTATAGTGATATATGTAGCTCATTCATGAAAGTACGTTCACTTGTGTGCTTCTAAGGCTGTATGTTAGCTAGTTCGCATGTGTAAGGAGACTTTTTACGATCTTTATAGAGCTTTCATTCAGTTCATGTAATTTATAGAAGACATATGGTCTGTATGAATGACATCAGTTTGTTGATATATTAGATCGTGTGTAGGGCTACATTCTTAATTATTAAACTACAAAACTTAGAAATAGGTAGTCTATTGATTGCATTGAATTGGATCATTTCGATGATGGAATTCATATAAGAGGGGAACAATTGTCTGGACTGAAAATGTAAAAGTAAATTTCGAGGACCAAATTTTTTCTAGTGGGGGATAATTGTAATATCCATTTTTTTAAGGAAAACTTAAGAATTTAATTCCATATTTTTTTTTTACTTCGGTTTATTTTATTTTATTTTAGTATTTTGAATAATCATGATATTGTGAACTAAGAATTTTTAATGGCAAATAAATTTTTTTTTATAGTGACGAATATTTTTTTAATTAATAGAGATGAATTACTTGGCATGTGCATATTTCTTAGAAGTAATTAGTTGTGACAAAGGAACTATTTATTTTGTGAGTGTTGTTCTTATTGTAAGCATAATAATAATAATACTTGTAAAATTAATTTATATATAGTATAGTTTGACATATTTTTTTATGGTATGGTTAATATATACCTATTATTTAAAAAGATTATAAATAATAATTTATGATTCATTATGTAATATATAGAAGTATTATTTTAAATTATGATTTAAAGTTTAAATTATGTGATAACTGATAATGAAGATAAATATCTATTTATTCGTTATTATTAACATTATTATTATTTATAAAAAATAGGTGTGTATTTGAGAAACCGATATTTAGGGAGTGATTCGTTCAAGCTAATCAGTTATTGTTATATTATTTCTTTTTGTTTAAACCACCAGTACACGACAATTAATGGATTAGAAATCGTCCATATTGTGACAGTCAGTAGTCCCGTGATCCGTAAGGGGAAATACCAGGTAAGCTGTGCAATCCCACACCGCCTGTGGAAGGTCAAGTGGGATGATTCTGAACTGTGAAGGTATGAGACTGCACAACCGAAGAGAGCTTAAATGCATTGATTGGTACTACCTATATCAACAAGGTGCATCTTATTTTTCGGTAGCCCATCATGAAAGAACTACACGGTTAAGAGTGCTTGGCCTGGGGCAATTTTAGGATGGGTGACCTCTTGGGAAGTTTTTCCAGGAAGCGTGCGAGTGAGGACAAAGCACGCTGGAAACACTCGTATTGGTTTGTAGGGCCAGTCTTCAAACCATGAAGCAGCCTGAGTGGCGTACTCGTGTATAAGAGCCATTCATTCCGTGAGTGTAAGGGCCCAATGGAGGCTTGAAGCGGGGACGTTACACATATCAACGACTAGGGGCGGGTCTCTTATGGTGAGTTTTTTTTTACCTTAACTATACAAGAGAGATTTGAGTTTTTGGAGAGCTAGAAAACTTCTGGGGTATTTGGAGAGTTTTTATTGGGTTTCCTAGGTTCTAATTAGGGGTTTAAATGCATTGAATCAGTCCTTGAACGCCCAGAACGAAAGTCACCATTTTCATGCACATTCATCCACGTTCTTGAACAATCTTGGATTCAAACGTGTTAGAGTCATTTCTGGGTTGAAATAAGATTGTGTTTAAGCTTAAGGGACTCCTAGAAGACGTTTGGACGTAAAGAATGAAAGCTTTAAGGCCCTAAACAAAAATCGCCATTGTTGGACTCTATTTTTAACGGTACACCGGCAATGAAGAAGACAACAACTTTTGATCGTATTTTTTGGTGATTTATGGCCGGCTTGAGGTTCTAAGCATTGTAGGAAGCTTCACCAATCAAAATAATGCGTGAAAAGCAATTGTATAAGGAGTTGGGGCTTACTGTCGCCGGAGAAGAGGGGTTCGCCGGCGTAACTCCGTCGACCACGATTTGGGTAGTTCCGTGGTATTTTTCGCATATTTTTTTTGTAGACTTTGATTCTACATATTATTTTAGGGTGTTTGGTAAAGTTTCATAATTTTCTTGCAATTATTTGATTTATTATTAATTATTTGATTTATGTGTTAAATTAATTAGGAAAAATACTTAGATTACTTAGAAAAATCTAGGTTTATTTTATATGATTATTTATGAGTTATAAACTGTTACAAAATTGATAGATTTGAATTTTAGTCAATTTTGTATTTTTCATTAATTATTTGTGTTATTTCTAAACTTAATTATGAAAAAATACCTAGGTTGTTCAGAAAATTAAAAGTTAATTATTTAGGGCTTAGTATAGATTATAAACTGTGTTAGAATGGTTAGATTTAGATTTTGATCATTTTTTTTTATTTTTCATGAATTTATCTAGTTAATACTTAAAATAATTATGAAAAATAGTTAAGTGATGCTAAAACAGTAGAATATATTTTTGTAATGCTATTTATTATCTATGGTATGAAACAAAAGAGTTTTATAATGTATTGGTTGCTGTAGGTATTTATTATAATTATTTGTGATTAATTAACTATTGGATTGAGTTTTAAATAGAATAAATAGTACAAAAATTGTGTTCACTGTTTGGCGAACCTTCAATATAATATTAAAATATAATTACAATGTTTGGAATTGATTTGAGACTATGTTGATATGTCTTGCTATTTTTGGTTAATTATTTAGGGTTTTATTTGTTTTTAACAATAAATTTATACATAATCATGGATAGTATTTCATACATATTCCTAAGCAGATTGAATATGTTTTATGATCTATATAAATGGTTAAGAAATATGCTAGCTTCTGATTTTGATTAATAAATACATAATTGTATATTTTGTTAATAAATAGCATTTTAGTAAAATTTCACGTAAAAAGTGTTTATATGAGTTCATGTTTTACGTTAAAAATATTCATATGGGTACATGCAATGTGTTGTTGTGAATTATAGTGATAAATGATTGTGTTTGGTGTGTCATGGAAGTGAAATTGATTTATGTATTACGTATTTTTACGTAAGTTTCTGTATGAGTACAAAGATTCATACTTAAATATATTTTGAGTGTATTGTTATGTTAATGAATGTTTAAGATCTTATTCTCAACAAGGAAATTCGTTGAGGTGCTTGGAGTAGCAAGAAGGTGTTCTTAACAATTGAGGTAAGAAGACTGGACATCTGTGCACAGGGTGTATGTTGAAACATATGACTTTATTGTGGGTTTGATGTTCATGTGTTTACGAGATTTTGTACTATGTATTGTAGTTTATGTTAGTATTGTTAGTATGTGATAGTGATAAGACTTTTGACTGTTTGTTTGAGAATAGCACTTACAGGATAGGTTTTCTGCTGCTGGTGTGAGCATAGAACTGCAGAATATATGTTTTGGCTGCTCGTATGGGTTTATTTGCAGGTTATCCTATCATGGGTGAGTGCAACTTGTGATAAGGGATTGCCCTATTGGATGTCGTGTGTGAAAACAGCACAAGGCAAGCCAAGTTACACTTCATGTCTAATCAACATCAGTGGGAGTAGATTATCGTATGCGAGGACAATGTGCGATAAGATACTGTATGTTATGTGTGTGAGTATAGCATGCACTAAGATTACACTGTGATATGATATGTTGATATATGTATGTCAACATGGTATGAATTGATTTGATGTTGTGGTATTATTATGTTTATGATTATGTTATCTAGTTGGGGTGGGGGGGTTATGTCCTACATAGCTCTTCTTACAGGGCATTCGCTCATGGGTACTCTTTGTGCAGGTAAAGACAAAACTAAACAGTGAGGTTGGCGAGCTCGAGGCATGGATTACATGTTAGGGGATTGTCACAATGTTTTGGTTTAAGAATATTTCTTTAAAGATTATGATTCAAATAATTTTGTAAAACTTTATATTTTAAAGGTTATGAATAAATAAATGTTTTTTTTGAAAAATAATGAGATCTCATGCTCAGTTATTTTTATTAAAGAAGTATTTTATTGTCTTTATCTTAAATGATTTTTAAACGGACTAGTAAGTGTGATGTCTCAGGACATCGGAGCGTTACAGGGATTCACCTCGGGAAGTGTGTGAGTGAGGACAAAGTATGCTAGAAAGATTCATATTAGGAAGCAGAATCAGTAGTCGTTCCAGAGATTATTAAGAGGAAGTGATGTGTTAATAAGCAGAAATTTACAAGGTATTGAGATAAGTAAGTGGGCGGAAATAAGAAATGCTTTTATTGAATATCTATCAGAAATGAATACTTAACTTGTTACTAAGTTAAGTTAGTCGATCAGCTTAGGAGATCTCATAGAAGGAGTAGAAAGACATAATTATGAATTATGTACTATGGGATCTTATGATTTTGACCGAGTAGTAACGGTTGGAAATACAGAGTTAATATGTTGTCTACCAGTGTAGACAATTTATACTATAAATGAGAATACAGAATTCATACAAAGAAATAATCTAATCTTGTGAAATTCCAAGGTTGATATCTTTGGCTATGATAATAAGGAAAAAGAAAGGGTTATTGAGAACCATGGAGGTTAAAGCGAAAATAGTATAATGTTTTATTCTTGAAAGGTGGGTAACCTAAGAAGATCAATGGAATATTAGAAACATGCTGTGAGCATATTTGATAAAGGTTAGATTATCTTAGAATAATCTCTTTCTTGACGAGGTGTTTATTTAAAATTGATAATTAAATGTACCACTTGTTAGGTACCTTAATAAGTGTGGTACGAGAGAAATACTAGATACCTGTTCACTGGAGTGAGTAGGCCAGGTAGCCTATTAGTTAGCCTTAACTCTTGCGTTGTCCGATTTCATGTCTCCAAGCTGATAAAATATGTATTAGACTCGACCAGTATTTTGAGTTGTGATGATGTTAAACTTCAGACAAATTTATTATATGGGAAAAACATCTTGTCCAAGTTTTGGGCTAGAAAAAGGAAGTACTATGAAATGAGACAATGCCACTAGTTAGGAAAGTGCTATAGAAAAACAGCAAGATAGAAGCAGCAATTTGAGAATTAGAATCATAAATATGGGGGTAATATCCTGAATTGTTTAAATAAATTTCAAGGACGAAATTTTATAAGGAGGGGATGGTTGTAATATCCCGATAAGCCTAATGGTAAATAATTAGATTTTATATTTATACTATTGCTTAATCAGGTAATTAGTGGGATTATGATCTTACTAATCTACTTCAGTATAAAATTTAAATTTTGCTATAAGTGAGTAAATAATCGTAATTTGTTAATTACGGAGATTTATATAGCATGTGTGAATGTAATATGAGTTATATGTGGAATAAAATATTTTCAGGTTCGGCGACCCTGGAGACTCAATAAGTGGATATATAAGCATAATTTGTTAATTATGGGGATTTATTTGAAATACGTGGATATAATATGAGTTATTTGTGAAATATAAATATTTTCAAGTTTGGCGACCCTGGAGACCCGATAGGAGGCCAAAAATGTCAAAATAGAAATATTGATGAGATTATTGGGATAAGTTGATTTTAGAAATATCGGGGTACTTTAAGATACTCGAAGTTGGCCAAAATACCCTAAAAATAGAAATTTCTTAGTGGCTAAGAAATAATAAGATAACTATTAATAGTTTTTATTAATATTATTATATTATTATTATTAATATATTATTTATATATATAAGTTAACATAAGTTAACTTTTATATATATATATATTAACATATCTGTAACAGAACAAACGAACAAACGAAACCCTTGTTCTCTCCCTTCGATAAAATCTTTTCCTCCTATATCCATTTTTTTTTGGATTTTCAATCAAAAACTTAGCGATCTAAGCTCCGGTAGTAGCAGGATAGCAAATCCTTGAAAATGGAAAGCTTAAGGTATGGTTTAATTTCATTTTAAGTTTAAAAATAATTAGTTTCGTGTAGGGGTTTTGAGAATTAGAATAGTTATGAAGGTTCTGACCTTATAGAATTGTTCTCGGGTAGTCATGGGACGAGTTCCGATATTTTCTTGTTGAATTTGAAGTGATTTTGAGTTAGAAATCGAGTATGGAACTTTTTAAAACTTAGTCCGAACGTTAATAGCATTTTTCATTTAAGGGGTCAATTTTTATTTCTGTTACGTAAGGATGGTAATATTTATGGTATATATGCGCCCTGTGAAGTTTGGAGTGATTTGGATAAGTTTTGGTAATGTTTCGGTGAGTGCGAAAATTGAGATTTTCGAGTTTTATAGTTTTTAGAAATTTCTAAGAGATCAGAAATCGTATTTTTGTCATAACTTTTGACGCAGGTATCCTTTTTGGACATTCTATATACCGTTTCGAAGCTTGCAACGAGCTCTACAATATGGTGTACGTTTTAGAGCCAAAATATAAGTTTTATTTTAATGTATTTATACCGCGGGGTTTGGTAAAAAAACCCTAGATTGTCTTATGTGAATATTAAGCAGTGTTTTGGGATAAACACTTATTGGTTTACAGTTGTTGTGACATAGGGTCGAGATCATCGAGGATAGTTCTCCACTTGGGTTGGCCGAAATGTTTTAACTTGGATTAAAGGTAAGAAAAGTATATTGTACTGCATAGGACATTGTATGTAATACAATTAATATTATTATGAATTGATTAATATTGAGATAAAGTTGATATTGTTATATATTGAAAAGTATATTCTACTGCATAGTACATTGTATGTAATACAATTAATATTATTATGAATTGATTAATATTGAGATATAGTTAATATTGTTATATATTGAAAAGATTGATTGGTTGAGTATTGATAATGTGATAATATTATGCATGTGATATATGGGCTCACTGTTGGAAATTATTTTACCAGGATCTTAGATCTACTCACAAGTATGTTTATTAAATCCTAAATATGAACTTTCTAAAACGATGAAATAAACACATATAAAGTTAAAGAAACCTTACATTTAGTGCAGCGGAATATAATGACTCCTTCCGTTCAGATATCTAGCCCTTGATTCCTTTCTGTAGCAGAGCATTATCAATATCTGAACCTGGATCTCTTTCTCTGAATCTTTGATGCTGAAACCTCCTTCTTGCAGAAAGTCTTTCTTCACGATCTTCCTCACTATGATTGCGGTATCACTTAATATGTGTGGGCACTACTCTAATCACTAAGGATTTCGAAATTCAAAGGAAGAAGAAAGAAGAAGTGGTAGCTAAAGATAGGGAGAGAGAAGGCTTAGTTTTTCTGATTCAGAAAATCTGAAGAAAAGTGTTATTTTCCTGAAGCCTTCACTATCTATTTATAGCATTCCACTAGGGTTAGATTTGAATTATATGGCATTAAAATGATGAAAAAATCAACTTAAAAACCTACAATAGGTGGCCGGCCAAGCATTAGTGGATTGGGCCTTGGGTTTTGCAATTTTGCAATTTTAACACCTTTTGTATCTGATTTTCTCAAAAAAGCCAATTTCCTAATTCAACCATTTAAATGCCAATTCTAACTATTTAATAACTATAAATAATTATTAAATAATATTGTCATTTATCATATTTATTAATTGAACCATACAAAGTATCATAATTAACAAATATGCCCCTATAAACTCTTTCTTTACAATTTCGCCCTTACTTAGTGAAAATTTCACAAATAGACATAGTCTAATTTGTGAATTATAATTGATTAATCAAAACCAATTACATGAGTCTTACAAGCAATATTATCTCAACTAGTGGGGGGACCATGGGTCTATATAACCGAGCTTCCAATAAGTAGATCAAGAATTTAGCACTAAAATTCACTAACTTATTAATTCTTCGTTGAATCAACGTATAGAACTTAGAATTGCACTCTCAGTATATAGAATGCTCTATATGTTCCACCATATAGACACATCATTAGTTATCCATTGTTATAATCCTAATGTGATCAATGATCCTCTATATGAATGATCTACAGTGTAAAGGGATTAAATTAACGTTACACCCTACAATGTATTTATTCCTTAAAACACTTGACCCCGTATAAATGATATTTCAGCTTATGTGAAATGAGTACTCCACCATTTATGTTCGTTTGGTCAAGCTCAAAGGAGATCATCCTTTGCTTACTATTCGCCAGATAGAAGCTATAGATTCCATGTTTATGCTAGCGCTCCCACTCAATTGCACTACCGTGTTCCCAAAATGTACGTATCACCCTGACCTAAAAGTAGGCTTAACTAACAAATCAAAGAACACGAATAGCCTCTCGAGATTGAGCCTAATCATATCAGGATTAAGATCATTTGATCTAGGATCAACTAGGCGATATTGACTTGAATAGATATTACGGTAAGTTTAATAAATGTAAGTCAAAGTTCAATATCGGTCCCTTCCGATGCATACTCCATGCATCCAACCTGAGCTTTACTTTAACCAATGCTCTGGACAGAACATAGTATTTCTCCAAATACAAGTAAACTCTTGTTGTAGATTATCATATCAGTAAAACCCTGTGTCTGATAAATCTAGGAAACTTTATTCACATAGTCATGTTTACTTTCCAATGTGTTGACGACACAATAAAAAGAATCAAGTATGTGAAAAGGGTTTCAGATGAATTTATACATTATGTACATATAATCATGAAATAAATCATGTGAACCATGCAACATTAAATGTTATTTCTGATCTATATTAATAAGTAAATCTGATTATATTGAAATGAGTTTTATTTAGGGCATAAAACCCAACAAACTCTCCTGATTAGGTGATGCAATTTTCCTGGCGATGTACTAGGCGTATGTACGAGCGTCAGTGATATATGATGAGTACCGAGTGTAGGTACGGGCTCACTTGATTAGGTGATATGATTTTCCTAGCGACCAACTGGGCGTAAGTATGTGCGTCAGTGACATGATAAGTACGGGGCGTATGTGCGATATATTGATGCCAGATTGTGGCATGGGCTCACCTGATTAGGTGATGTAATTATATGATATATGGGTGCAGGTTTTTGGCACAAGCTCACCTGATTAGGTGATGCAATTATGCGACATATGGGTACCGGGCTATGGCACGGGCTTGCCTGATTAGGCGATACAATACAAGATCATCAGATTAAAGCATCAACTTTCCTGATTAGGCAACATGATGTCATGAAGATGGTTGCTTTATGAGGTAACATATATATTATTTATATGATTAAATGAATATGAATTCCATTATTGGTATAATGGTTTTGTATTACCAAATATCTGTATACTAATATTTATTCGTTGCAGATGCCAGTAGTGATTTGGATTTCATCTTATGAACAAAGTGTCATTGTTTGATTCTTATTGTGTATAAATGATAATATTCGAATAATAAACTATATGATTGTTATTATTACTTTTCTTGCTAAGTCCTTGTGACTCACGCGGTGCTATGTGGTGCAGGTAAAGGCAAAGAAAAGCTAGATCAACCATGAGGTGGCAGTCTTCTCCAGCAATGTACATATTGACCTCACCGACCTGCGTGTCGAGTTGCCAGGAGTTGTTTTGGACTGGCTGTATCTGCTGTATATTTTGATTTTATGTTTAAATAGTTGTCGTATATATTTCTTTAGCAAAACTTTTTATAACAGGGATTCCCAAAACACACTTTTTTATGTCGTTATAATGTTTGTTTTTAGTGGTTTATTTTAGTAAAGTTTTTAATATTATCACTGTTTTTAATAATTAATTATTCTATTAGTATTAAACTAGTTTATAAAATCACACACGTGGCATCCCTATAGATTAGGGCGTTACACAAACATATAGGCTCACACATGTTAAATGATTTGGATGACCCTATCAAGTTTCTAGGTTTACCTGTTACAAATTATTTACAAGATCTATTCACAATTGAACTATGATTGGAATTCAGATTATTGGATCTGTCAATAATTTAATCATAGAAGTATAGATAAAATAAATAATAGGTTTGTTTATTATTTTTTTTAAATAAACAAACAAACAAACAAAATATATGGAAAATAGGTTAAGATATTTGTATTTTAAAATAAAAATATTAACAAAATATATCTTAACTAGAATTTAAATTTAGGTTGTTAGAAAATATTTAAAGAAAAATTAAAATCTAATAAATCTCCTAAAATCTAAAATTCAAATATCCAACTAATTTTCAAATTTTTAATTTATTAAATAATTTAAATTAATTAAATATTTAATAAGATAATATGATATAATATCTTAATTTGAAAATTGAGATATTTATGATATTATATTTCTAATCTTATTGCAAAGATCGCTTAACTTTAATTAGGAAATTAGCATATAATTAGGGTTTAATTATGAAACATTCTTATTAGTTATGAATCATCAGTTTACGGAGATTTAATTGAATTCAGAATGCATGTTATATGTCATATATGGAATTTCATATTTTTGCATATTTTGTGCTCGTCAATATTAGAACGCAGCGTTTGACTATTAGAATCATCTTTTAGTATTTTTAGTGTAACACCCTAACTAGCATAAGCGTATTACGTGATTTTAAACATACTGTGCAGCTCGTTGCTAATACACGAGGTTTATGGAAAAACGTGATTAATTAAAATTTTTTTGCTTTTTAATTAAACTTGTAAAATATTTATACAAAAGACTCGGGATCCCGATTACAAAACTATTTACAAAAGTTAACTATTTATACAAAATATTTGTCGCCTAGCGACTAATTACAAAAATAGCCTCGCTGTCCCGATGATCGTACGCTCCAGGCCTAACCGCCCCGACATGTACAATCTTCATAGGCTCGTTCACGGTCCATCAGCTCTAGCCTTGCCCTTACCTACACATAAACATAGCACTGTGAGTCGACAGACTCAGTAAGAAAAGCATAATAATACTCATACATAAATCCCGGTCATGATCAGACGCCCATACCCCCGACCATAACCCTAACTGCCGTGTCCAACACGAAACTGAGTCCCCCTAACTGCCGTGTCCAACACGGTACTGAGTTCTGAACATTCATAGGGACGGTGCTAATTGTTGGGTTTTATGCCCTAAATAAAACTCATTTCAATATAATCAGATTTACTTATTAATATAGATCAGAAACAACATTTAATGTTGCATGGTTCACATGATTTATTTCATGATTATATGTACATAATGTATGAATTCATCTGAAACCCTTTTCACATACTTAATCCTTTTTATTGTGCTGTCAACACATTGGAAAGTAAACATGACTATGTGAATAAAGTTTCCTAGATTTATCAGACATAGGGTTTTACTGATATTATAATCTACAACAAGAGTTTATTTGCATTTGGAGAAATGCTATGTTCTTTCCAGAGCATTGGTTAAAGTAAAGCTCAGGTTGGATGCATGGAGTATGCATCGGAAGGGACCGATATTGAACTTTGATTTAGATTTAATTAAACTTACCGTAAAATCTATTCAAGTCAATATCGCCAAGTTGATCCTAGATCAAATGTTCTTAATCCTGTTATGATTAGGCTCAATCTTGAAAGGTTATTCGTGTTCTTTGATTCGTTAGTTAAGCCTACTTTTAGGTCAGGGTGATACGTACATTTTGGGAACACGGTAGTGCACTTGAGTGGGAGCGCTATCATAAACATGGAATCTATAGCTTCTATCTGGCGAATAGTAAGCAAAGGATGATCAACTTCGAGCTTGACCAAACGAATATAAATGGTGGAGTACTCATTTCACATAAGCTGAAATATCATTTATACGCGGTCAAGTGTTTTAAGGATAAAATACATAGTAGGGTGTTACGGTAATCTAATCCCTTTACAGTGTAGATCATTCATATAGAGGATCATTGATCACATTAGGATTATAACAATGGATAACTAATGATGTGTCTATATGGTGAAACATATAGAGCATTCTATATACTGAGAGTGCAATTCTAAGTTCTATGCGTGGATTCAACGAAGAATTAATAAGTTAGTGAATTTTAGTGCTAAATTCTTGATCTAGTAATTGGAAGCTCGGTTATATAGACCCATGGTCCACGCACTAGTTGAGATAATATTGCTTGTAAGACTCATGTAATTGGTTTTGATTAATCAATTATAATTCTCAAATTAGACTATGCCTATTTGTGAATTTTTCACTAAGTAAGGGCGAAATTGTAAAGAAAGAGTTTATAGGGGCATATTTGTTAATTATGATACTTTGTATGGTTCAGTTAATAAATATGATAAATGACAATATCATTTAATAATTATTTATAGTTATTAAATAGTTAGAATTGGCATTTAAATGGTTGAATTAGAAAATTGGCGTTTTTGAGAAAATCAGATGCAGAAAAGATAAAACTGCAAAATTGCAAAAAGTGAGGCCCAAATCCACTATGTAGGGCCGGCCACTTTTATAGGGTTTTTCCCTCTGATATTTTCATTATTTTAATGCCAAATAATTCAAACCTAACCCTAGTGGAATGCTATAAATAGATAGTGAAGGCTTAAGAAAATTTACACAAAATTTCTACACTTTTCTTCTGACACTTCTGATTTAGAAAAAACTGAGCCTTCTCTCTCCCTATCTTTGGCCAAACCCACTCTCTCTTTCTTCTTCCTTAAATTTCAAAATTACCTTAGTGTATGAGTAGTGCCCACACACAGCAAGTGATACCTCAATCATAGTGAGGAAGATCGTGAAGAAAGACTTTCAGCAAGAAGGAGGTTTCAGCATCAAAGATTCAGAGAAAGAGATCCAGGTTCAGATATTGATAATGCTCTGCTACAGAAAGGAATCAAGGGCTAGATATCTGAACGGAAGGAGTCATTATATTCCGCTGCACCCAATGTAAGGTTTCTTTAACTTTATATGTGTTTATTTCATCGTTTTAGAAAGTTCATATTTAGGGTGTTAATAAACATACTTGTGAGTAGATCTAAGATCCTGGTAAAATAAATTCCAACAACTGGCCTCAGAGCCATTGTAATTGATTGACTTGCAAGAAATTTGGACTTTAAAACGATTGTTTGTTTGTTTTTAGATGGTACCATGTTGTATTGAGTGTTATTTGATGATTGATTGGTGTTTGTGAATTTTCGTTAAAAATAATTGAATATCTGTTTCTGGAATTATTTTTATTGGATAGTATCGAAAAAATTAAGCAAGTTACTTTTTTACAGAACTCAATTTCGATTTAATTTGAATTAGTTATGATTTTTTGAAGATTCGGAAAAATCGGAGTTGTGCTGAAATTTTCCTGCGATCTCGAAAACTGTCCGTACAGCTCACAATTTTTTCGTTTTTCTTCGATTTTTCATACTTTTTCATGGAATTAACTTCCGATTTTTTGTGTAGTTCTATATTTATACTATTACTATTCCTAATTCAATTCTAATTATCATTATGAATTAATTTAATATTTTTTAAATTTAATTCAAGATATTAGTGTAATTTGAATTTAAAAATAGTTAGTATATCTTATTTGCTTAATAATCTATCTTATTTTTAAATTTGATTATATCTTATCTTATTTTTAAATTTAAGGTTAGATTTTAAATTTTTAAATTAAATCTTTTTTAAATAATTTGACCTTATTTAAATTTAAAATAAGATAGCTATAATCATGTAATTTTAAAGAGATATAAGATATTTTGCTAACTTTTAAATTTTGTTATTTTATTTATTTAAATTACATTTAAAATCTGAAAAAGATATTCATTTATCTTTTTTAATTTTTTATTTAATTTTTATTTATAAAATAACATTTAAATTTTAAAAGTAGTTAGCAAATTTTGAAATGATATTTAGGTTGGTTGAAACCTAATTTTTCAAAATTGTAGGTTTAATTTTAATTTTAAATTTTAATTTAATTTCGATTTTTTTTTATTTCAATTTTTTTTTTAATTTTCGATTTTTTTTTAAATTAATTATTAATTTCGAAATTAATTATTTAATTTAAAATTAAATAAATCCTACATCCAACTATCCAGCTAACCTTGTTGCAGGAGTATGTGTTTTAGCTTATTTGTAAGTTTTCAAAACCTATTATTACTTGATTGCAAATAGCCATGGTTACTTTTTGCCAGATCTAATGATCTGATGGCTCCCTTGGTCAAGTTAATAATTTGTAACAGGTATATTTACAATCTTCTTTCATCTGTGTATGACCTAGCAACATGATAGGACCCATCCAAAGTGTGCCTGTGTGAGCCTATGTATTTAATTTCATTATAGATGCATATAGGTTAATGTTGCTAAATAAAATGTCATAGTTCTTGATAGATTTTATTTAAGCCCATTTAGTTTTTGGGCTTATTCAATTAATAACAGTTGTTCTTATTAAGGTTAAATTCCTCTCTTTTGGGCCTTGTGTGAGAGTTGGGAGCCATAGTAGTGGGTACGACATACTGAACCCAGCTCCCCCTCACATGAACCACCCCAATTGTGAAGGCCCATTTGCTTGATTTGAATAACTGTACTAGGTTAATTAAACTAGTTTAACCTAATAAAATTGATTAGCAACATAATTAATTTCATTTATTTTGAAATTAATTTAAGAAAATTATAGTTTAAAGAATTTTTGATTCTAGCTAAACTATATGTATTTTCTTCTATTTAATGAAATATAGAATTATAACCATCTAGATTCTTTCTGGAGCTTAATTTAAATTTTTCATTAAATATTCCTATTTAAGTTGATATTTAGTTATCTACAACTAACCAACTTAAATCTGAATATCTTTTGAATTTCAAATTTCAAAATTAAGTTGAGGAATTTGAGGTATTGGTTATTAAGATTCTTTAGATATTTTTTAAGTTAATATCTTTTCGAATATTAACTTAAAATGGAATATTTTAGATATGTTTTAGGTTAATATCTTTTCGAATATTAACTTAAAATGGAATATTTTTTAATTTAAGTGGTTACAACTTAATTTTTGATATTTAATTAAATTTAAATTTGAAAATATTTAAGTTCTAGATTTTTTCTAATACAACTTAAATTAGATATTTTTTCAAATTTTGTGGAAAATATACTTAGTCAAATAAGATATTTTCTAGATAGTTATTTCTAGACTACTTATTATTTCTAATATTAAATAGGAAAATATTATACATTGTGAAATTAATTATTTATATAATTAATTTTGGTACAATTTATTTTAAGTATATTTTTCCTAGTATTAAACTAGAGATTAATAATTAAGCCTTCTCTACACTTAATTATTTATTTCTTGAATTTAATACATTTAATTAATTTGAAAATTAAATATCTAAGTTGATTTTCATCATGATACTTAAATATTTTTTTTTCATGACACTTGATTAAATAGAAAATTATTTTTAGTTGAAATTTATTTTTTCAACTAAATTTAAATAATTTTCAAAATATATTTTTTCTTTATTTTATTAATCAAATTTCGAAAATGCATTTCTTAAATGCTGGAATTTCGAATTTTATTTGAAAAATAGATTAAAGTTGTAAATTATTTATTTTAATTTTGGACCAACTTACATCAATTATTTTTTCATTAATTGATTAATTTAAAATAAATGAATTAAAATATATTATTAGAAATTGAATTAATTAGTCAAAGGAAAATCTAGATAGGTGATATTTTTGCTTGAAGTATTTTTCTAGTGTATTTAATTAAATAGAAAATTAATATTTAAGTTGATTTTCATCATCATACTTAAATATTTGAAATTTTTTCTTATATATTTAATTAAATAGGAAAATTATATTTTTTGTTGTAAATTAATTTTATTAATTAATTTTGGGCCAACATTAAATTAGAATAATTTTTCCAGGATTAATTTTTTTATTTTAACATGCATTTTCGAAAATTGTATCCTTGAATACTTTAATTTTTCGAAATGCAATATATATTTATAGAAAATTAAATTTGAGTTGTAAATTAATTTAAATTAATTTTGTAACAACTTAAATTGAATATTTTTCTAAATATTTATTGGAAATTATTACTAAGATGGAAATAATTCATGTTATTTTCTTATCCATCTAAGTAAAATTTATAAATATTAAATTAAAATTTATATTTAGAGTTTTTCATTCTAAATTGGAAATTTTAATTAAATAAATATATACTTAAAATAAATAGAATAAATAAAGAGAATCAAAGAAAATACAACTCTTTTTAAATAATGAGCTTTATTATTAAGATATTCGATCTCCATTGTGGGTTTTACACCGCGTTTGTTTTAGTGAGTAATCCTCCCTAATGGAGGAACGTTCATTAGCAATTTCGCACCGTTTAACCTCGCATGATAAGTAGTTTGTAAGTGTTTTGTATGGTATGGATCACCCTAATGTTGGCGACCATACTTGACTTGCAAATTATGAAACAATGGTGGAAGCTCATAAGATAGAATTGCCTTGACTCTCGCCTAAACGTGACAACGCTGAATTCCAATCTTGATCGAATAAAAGGTTGCTAGAATGTTTAACATTTTAGACGAGCTAACAACTCTATTCAATGAATGGTAGCTTTGAGTCTCGCCTAAACGGGACACTGATATCAGTTTGTTGAAAACCTTGGAAATTATTTAGGATTGTATGTTTTAGTATTTTCACTTGTCATTCCTACTTGCTATATGCTTATAATTTCTGAATTGTGTATGAATTTATATTGAACCATGTTATCTTCTGTTATTAAGTTGTAGTTTAATTTCGAATCTTCATTGTTGGTCTAACTTGGCTTGTTTATCTAATGAGATAAATTCCTAGTGGATTTTCATCATTAGACATACATAATAGTGTTAGATCTCGAAAGATAAATATTGTATATGCGACATCTAGCTGTTCATCAATTGATGACACCTTAGACTAGTATTTTTACGATATCAAACAAGAAGATTATATAAATAAGATTACTTTGACTTTCGCTAAGCGAAGCATCGTTGGATTCTTATTTATAAACGAAATTATCCTAATTCCTCTTAGCTTATTCATTTCGAATTAGCTCAATAACATATCATTGGATGAATGGTCTATAAATCATTTCATGTCATTCTATATTTTCTCTTAAGAAATTAAATGACGCATATGATTATAATCCCGAAATTCTATTCCCAATTGATATAAATCCTCAATCTTAGAAATCTCCTACTTGTATGGGCAAATCTGACTTAGAGTTTGTATTAGTAGTGCTGGTCCAAGATAGAATTACTCATTATATTTGTTATAAATTTAAGTCTTTGACTTTAATTTTAGATTCCAAATAGAAATTTTCTTATATTTCTAATTTCAGAATACAATACAGTTACACTTTCCCAAGTGTTCAATATCCATCTTCTATTAATGGATTCAAACTGTATGGATTATGAGTTAGGTATTCTGTGAACAGGATCCACTTGCACTATTCTAAGAATTCTTTGATGTAACTAAATCTAAGTCATCAAAAGACACTACCACATGTTTTTTAATCTATGGCATTTGTATCTTGTTCATAGTGGATTTGACAAGATCAATCTCTGCAAAGAGTTAATATGCCTATATCCACTGAAAGTAGTTCATCTCATTCGCAGATGGATGTACATTCAGGGGTGGATATGAGTTTTTGGTTGTATTCTTAAAACGATAACTCTAGATTATACCTTAAGCAAAGAAATTTGAAATGTTTGAAAAATTTCATTAATTTCTAGCAATGGTTAAAACCATTAAGGTAAGTGGTTAAAGATCTTGCGAACTGATAGGGGTGGAGAAATAGTTAGTAGATATGAAGTTCAAAGATCATTAAATTGATTTTTGAATTATATCCAAACTTACCTCCCCAGAAATTTCGAGTTGCATGTTGACGAATAGTTACTAGTCGTTGCCTAATTCCTTCTATGGTAATACGATTTTAGAATGATGTAATGGTTGTATACTTAATGTAAATCATTACTAGATTCATGGATGACCTAATCAAAATCTTAAGAAAAGCTAGAACTGTTAACCATGATTTGTTAGCTATTCTAAGTGATTAGGGGTGGATCATCCCATTGTCAATAGATGAGAAAGTGTTTGTTCAAACAAATACTACTTTTCTAAGAAAATGACTAAGTCTGAAAAACAAGTAGCAAATAAAGGAGATATTTAATTCTTGATTCCAAAAGTGTTCTATCATCTTACATATGATGATCCCACTGCCTCTGTTGTCTTGTCACAACCAAAGAGGTTAATACCATTTAGTTTTCTTCGACATAATTCATAGTACCTTGTCGTAGTGGGAGAGTTTCTAGGAACTCACCTTCTTATGACTTGGGAGACACTAGTGATTAAAATCCATTGTGAGTTTAAACAAATAATGGATTGTCAAGATAAGAAACTAAGAAGAAAGCCAAAAGAACGATGGTTTAATCCATTCACATGGAATAACCTAAAGTTTTCTATTACAAGGACATAAAAGGAAATTTTTGTTTATAAGTCCATTCAATAGACTTAACAAAACTTCCTATTCCTAGTATTATAGGTTTGAGTTTATCTAAACCTATGGCTTATGGTATACCTGGTAATTACTTACTCTAATGCAAGCAACTTACTTTAGTAAGATGCTGAAGCATTTTCTTTCTAATGGCAATCTATAGAAGCTTCACAACTTCTTAGGCATAGATTTTATTTATCTAAGGAAAAGTCTCAACTTTTCCAGAAATGATAAAGCCATGAAAGAATTTCTTATATCAACAGTGAGAGGTCTCAGATATGCTTTTGTATGCCTTAGACCAGACACCTGCTGTTGAGTGGGAGTAATGAGTACGTATCAGATTCATCCACGAGAAGAACATTGGAAGACAATCAAGTAAATCCTAAGATTAAGAAGAGGAACTATATGTTAGTCTATAAGGGTGTGTTTAAAACTCTTAGACTACACCATATCAGATTTTGAAATTTGCCTTTGTGCTAGTAAATCTTTCTGATAAGATGGTGGTTACTCTGGGGGTGGAATAGTGATTTTGGAGAAGTGTAAAAACCTATCTGAAGTCTCTAGGTCTACCAGAGAGGGACTGAATGTTAAAGTTGCAGGAAAGGTACTTATTCAGTCTAAGGAAAGTTCTATACATCTTTGGCACCATTCCAAATTGCCTAAACTACTAGTGTTAATTTCCTGATTAACCAAAAGTAGTTGCCAAAGATATAGAATCCAGTATCCCAAGAGAGTAGACATATAGAGAGGAATTTCACATTATCAATGATTTTGTGATTAAAGGAAGAGTAATGGAGGAGAAAAGGTTGTGGTTAATTCAACCTTTCGGATCCTATTACGAGGAGTTTACTACTACTACACTTGATTTGTATATCAAGGTGTTGAGATTATTTGAAACGCACTTTTTTGTTTTATATTAGTGCAAGTGGGAGTTTGTTGGGTTTTATGCCCTAAATAAAACTCATTTCAATATAATCAGATTTACTTATTAATATAGATCAGAAACAACATTTAATGTTGCATGGTTCACATGATTTATTTCATGATTATATGTACATAATGTATGAATTCATCTGAAACCCTTTTCACATACTTAATCCCCAAGTTGATCCTAGATCAAATGTTCTTAATCCTGTTATGATTAGGCTCAATCTTGAAAGGCTATTCGTGTTCTTTGATTTGTTAGTTAAGCCTACTTTTAGGTCAGGGTGATACGTACATTTTGGGAACACGGTAGTGCAATTGAGTGGGAGCGCTATCATAAACATGGAATCTATAGCTTCTATCTGGCGAATAGTAAGCAAAGGATGATCTCCTTCGAGCTTGACCAAACGAATATAAATGGTGGAGTACTCATTTCACATAAGCTGAAATATCATTTATACGGGGTCAAGTGTTTTAAGGATAAAATACATAGTAGCGTGTTACATTAATCTAATCCCTTTACAGTGTAGATCATTCATATAGAGGATCATTGATCACATTAGGATTATAACAATGGATGACTAATGATGTGTCTATATGGTGGAACATATAGAGCATTCTATATACTGAGAGTGCAATTCTAAGTTCTATGCGTGGATTCAACGAAGAATTAATAAGTTAGTGAATTTTAGTGCTAAATTCTTGATCTACTTATTGGAAGCTCGGTTATATAGACCCATGGTCCCCGCACTAGTTGAGATAATATTGCTTGTAAGACTCATGTAATTGGTTTTGATTAATCAATTATAATTCTGAAATTAGACTATGCCTATTTGTGAATATTTCACTAAGTAAGGGCGAAATCGTAAAGAAAGAGTTGATAGGGGAATATTTGTTAATTATGATACTTTGTATGGTTCAATTAATAAATATGATAAATGACAATATTATTTAATAATTATTTATAGTTATTAAATAGTTAGAATTGGCATTTAAATGGTTGAATTAGAAAATTGGCGTTTTTGAGAAAATCAGATGCAGAAAAGATAAAACTGCAAAATTGCAAAAAGTGAGGCCCAAATCCACTATGTAGGGCCAGCCACTTTTGTAGGGTTTTTCCCTCTGATATTTTCATTATTTTAATGCCAAATAATTCAAACCTAACCCTAGTGGAATGCTATAAATAGATAGTGAAGGCTTCAGAAAAATTACACTTTTCTTCTGACACTTCTGATTCAGAAAAAACTGAGCCTTCTCTCTCCCTATCTTTGGCCGAACCCACTCTCTCTTTCTTCTTCCTTAAATTTTGAAATTACCTTAGTGTATGAGTAGTGCCCACACATAGCAAGTGATACCTCAATCATAGTGAGGAAGATCGTGAAGAAAGACTTTCAGCAAAAAGGAGTTTCAGCATCAAAGATTCAGAGAAAGAGATCCAGGTTCAGATATTGATAATGCTGTGCTACAGAAAGGAATCAAGGGCTAGATATCTGAACGGAAGGAGTCATTATATTCCGCTGCACCCAATGTAAGGTTTCTTTAACTTTATGTGTTTATTTCATCGTTTTAGAAAGTTCATATTTAGGGTGTTAATAAACATACTTGTGAGTAGATCTAAGATCTTGGTAAAATAAATTCCAACACTAATGACAAGTAACACCCTAATCGGTCGAACCGGTCATACTCCGGCTGCTGGTCATACTCCAGCCTGTACCGACGTGTTACAGTATCAGCCTTACCGGTCGAACCGGTCATACTCCGGCTGCTCGTCATACTCCAGCCTGGACGGACGTGATATGTCAAATAGTACGGAACCACTAACCTAAGTATCAGCCTAATCGGTCGAACCGGTCATACTCCGGCTGCTGGTCATACTCCAGCCTGTACCGACGTGATACAGTGTCAGCCTAATCGGTCGAACCGGTCATACTCCGGCTGCTGGTCATACTCCAGCCTGTACCAACGTGACACAGTTGGATGGTTCGAAGCCAACATACATATCTAATGTAATCTAACAGGCTTCCTACATGCACGCTAAACATGTAATCTACATATGCATACTGTTATACTAATCTTACCTGGATTCCGAATTCAGGTGTGCCGGTCAACCTAACTGGAACTATCTGCGCGGCGGATTACAGGCTCCTAAACCATAAAAATCACAACACTATAAGTGATACGCTAAATCACTTCCCGGGGACTCAAACTAGGAACTAAAAGTTACCCTATCGATAAAAAGCGTGGCAATACCCCAAATAACATAAAATCAAGGAATACTAGGGTTTCTGAAATTTCCCCAACCGGTAGACCGGTTGCCCAACCGGAATTCCGGTTCTGGGAATTTTCAAAACCCATCCGGAATTCCGGATGCACAACCGGAATTCCAGTTCCTCGCAGGCAGAAATTCAAAATTTCATAACTCAACCAAATCAACTCCAAACAACCTCAAACCTTCCAGACCTGTTCTATAGGACCCTAATAACATATTTAAAGCAATAACACAACCCAGAATGCACAGAATTGAAAAACACCATGTGAGCTCTAAGCTTTGAGTTCAAACTCAAACTTGGCTAAAGCTCACTAACAAGCCTCAAAACCAGCTTAGAACTTCATAAACAAGCCTAATAACACTGCAGAAAACTAACCCTAATTCATGCAAACACTACAGCCACCAATTTCGAAAATTCTCTTTGAAAACCAAACTTTGAGCTAAAACTTTCAATCTAGAAATCAAAGCAATTAACATGCATTACACTAGCTCTAATCTACTTAAAACAACAAGATTAAACCTATGTAAATCACCACAAACCACAGCAGCAAGAACAACAAAAACAAGCATGCAACAACATTTCATTTTCATCAAAATTTCAAGAAAACTTAAAGGAGAGCTAGAGAGAACATACCAACAACAAGAGATCACAAAATTTGACTAAAGAGAGCTTGAATCACCAAGGGAAAAGGCTGGTTTCTTGCTGCTCAAAGAGGCCGAAAGGGAGAGAGAGACTAGAGAGAAAAATGGTTTTCCTTTGAATTTTTTCTAACTTTCTAATTTTTGGTAAAATGAAATAAAAACCTACTAATCACATAACAACTTCATTTCAGCCAATAATAACATAAATAAACATATAAAACTCATTTACTAAGTCCACTAAAGGACAAAATATCATTGGGGAAAAAAGACTATTTTGCCCCTCCACATTAAAATAACATAAATAACACTAAAGGGGTATTTTTGGGAAATTCTAAATTCCCGGCCAATCCCGACATTCTCAATGTCTAATAACCGTCCCCATCTACTAACATACTAAGTTGTGATTTTACTGAGCCAAACACCGAGTTCCATGTTACCGGCACCGGAAATGCAAGATTATGAAAACTACTAACTGACATAAAATGCATCTCAGAATTCAAAAATAACAGCATAAATAATTATTTAAATAGCTATAAATAATTTCATAATTAAACGTGATTAACTGTTAATTTCCAAATTAAACTAAGCGGTCTTTACAACTATTCCCCCCTTAAAAGGATTTCGTCCCCGAAATCTAACCTGAAAAACTCTGGATATTGAGCTCTCATATCTGACTCCAGTTCTCAGGTGGCTTCCTCCACCTTCTGTTTCTCCAGAGAACTTTGACCAATGCTATGGTCTTATTCCGAAGGACTTTATCCTTTCTATCCGGGATCCGCACCGGCCGTTCTTCATATGACATATCCGTCGTTAGCTCAAGGCTCTCATAACTGAGTATATGAGAGGGATCTAAAACGTATTTCCTCAACATCGAGACATGGAATACGTTGTGAACTTCTGATAAAGCTGGAGGCAATGCTAACCGGTATGCCACTTGACCTATCTTCTCGAGAATCTCGAAAGGTCCTGTAAATCTAGGGCATAACTTGCCTCTTTTCCTGAAACGTTTGATCCCCTTCATCGGAGATACCCGTAAAAACACATGGTCCCCTACTTGGAACTCAACATCTTTGCGTTTCGGATCTGCATAACTTTTCTGTCTACTCTGTGAGGCAAGCATTCTAGCTTTTATCTTCTCTATTGCCTCATTGGTCCGCTGTACTGACTCTGGACCTAAGTATTTTCTCTCCCCTGTCTCATCCCAGTGGATGGCAGATCTACACTTCCTACCGTATAACAGTTCATAGGGAGCTATCCCTATCGTACTCTGATAACTGTTGTTGTAAGAAAATTCTATTAACGGTAGATATTTATTCCAAGAGCCTTCAAAGTCCATAACACAGGCTCGTAACATGTCCTCCAATATCTGAATTGTCCTTTCAGACTGACCATCTGTCTGAGGATGGAATGCTGTACTGAATTTCAGCTTTGTACCCATTGCTCGTTGCAAACTCTACCAAAATTTGGAGGTGAATTTCGGATCCCTATCCGAAACTATAGACTTCGGTACTCCGTGAAGTCTTACAATCTCTCTGACATACAATTCTGCCAACTAATCCACTGTAAATGTTGTTCTAACAGGCAGAAAATGAGCAGATTTCGTGAATCGATCCACCACTACCCAGATGGAATCAAACAAACCCGTGGTTCTAGGTAACCCAACCACAAAATCCATCGTGATATCTTCCCACTTCCATTCAGGTATGGTTAGAGGTTGTAACAACCCTGCTGGTCTCTGATGTTCAGCCTTAATCTGCTGACACGTGAGGCATCTCGATACGAATTCTACTAAATTCTTCTTCATACCGCTCCACCAAAAGTACGGTTTAAGATCTTAGTACATCTTAGTGGTGCCGGGATGTAGAGAATACGGGGTAGAATGAGCCTCCTCAAAGATCTCATTCTTCAGTTCCACACTATTCGGAACACAAACCCTAGCTTTATACAGAAGCATCCCGTTGTCTGACACTGATAAATCCCTGGCTTGACCAGCCAAAACCTCATCTCTGATCTTCATTAACTTTGGATCGGTCATTTGAGCGGCTTTAATTCTTTCCAATAGATCAGATTGCAGCGTTAAGTTATGAAGCTGACCTACCAGAAACTCAATGCTGGATCTAACCATATCCTCTGCTAGCTGAGGTGAGATCTGAACCATGCTAGCTATCTGCCCAGGACCCTTCCTACTCAGGGCATCGGCCACTACATTGGCTTTCCCAGGATGATAGAGAATCTCACAGTCGTAATCTTTGACTAATTCCAACCAACGTCTCTATCTCATGTTCAAATCTTTCTGAGTAAAGAAATACTTGAGACTTTTATGGTCGGTATAGATTTCACACCTTTCTCCGTAAATGTAATGCCGCCAAATCTTCAATGCAAAAACCACCGCGGCCAATTCTAGATCATGAGTCGGGTATCGCTGTTCGTAATCCTTTAACTGACGGGAGGCATAAGCGATGACCCGATCGGCTTGCATCAGCACACACCCCAGACCCTGTCTGGATGCATCGCAATAAACTACGAACTTCTCATTGTCTGAAGGCAAAGCTAGTACTGGAGCAGTAATCAACCTCTGCTTCAGCTCCTGAAAGCTAGCTTCGCACTTGTCTTACCAGACAAACCGCTGATTCTTCTTTGTAAGTTCGGTTAAGGGCATAGAAATTTTTGAAAATCCTTCCACGAATCTATGGTAATACCCAGCTAAACCCAAGAAGCTTCTGATTTCTGTCACTGTCTTCGGTCTCGGCCAATCCCTGACGGATGCTATCTTCCCAGGATCCACCTTGATCCCATCTTTGCTGACGATGTGCCCTAAGAAGGACACCTGAGATAGCCAGAATTCACATTTCTTGAACTTGGCATAAAGTTTGTGTTCCCGAAGCCATTGCAGTACCATCTGAAGATGTAACTCATGCTCCTCTTCTGAGTGATAGTACACAAGGATGTCGTCGATTAACATAATCACACAGATATCGAGGAAATCCTTGAATACTCTATTCATCAAATCCATGAATGCTGCAGGAGCATTGGTTAGTCCAAATGACATAACCAGGAATTCATAATGTCCATACCTAGTGCGGAAAGCCGTCTTCGGAATGTCCTCCTCTCGGATTCTCAACTGATGATAACCCGAACGGAGATCATGTTGGAAATTATTTTACCAGGATCTTAGATCTACTCACAAGTATGTTTATTAACACCCTAAATATGAACTTTCTAAAACGATGAAATAAACACATATAAAGTTTAGGAAACCTTACATTGGGTGCAGCGGAATAATATGACTCCTTCCGTTCAGATATCTAGCCCTTGATTCCTTTCTGTAGCAGAGCATTATCAATATCTGAACCTGGATCTCTTTCTCTGAATCTTTGATGCTGAAACTCCTTTTTGCTGAAAGTCTTTCTTCACGATCTTCCTCACTATGATTGAGGTATCACTTGCTGTGTGTGGGCACTACTCATACACTAAGGTAATTTCGAAATTTAAGGAAGAAGAAAGAGAGAGTGGGTTCGGCCAAAGATAGGGAGAGAGAAGGCTCAGTTTTTTCTGAATCAGAAGTGTCAGAAGAAAAGTGTAATTTTTCTAAAGCCTTCACTATCTATTTATAGCATTCCACTAGGGTTAGGTTTGAATTATTTGGCATTAAAATAGTAAAAATATCAGAGGGAAAAACCCTACAAAAGTGGCTGGCCCTACATAGTGGATTTGGGCCTCACTTTTTGCAATTTTGCAGTTTTACCTATTCTGCATCTGATTTTCTCAAAAATGCCAATTTTCTAATTCAACCATTTAAATGCCAATTCTAACTATTTAATAACTATAAATAATTATTAAATAATATTGTCATTTATCATATTTATTAATTGAACCATACAAAGTATCATAATTAACAAATATGCCCCTATAAACTCTTTGTTTACAATTTCGCCCTTACTTAGTGAAAAAATTCACAAATAGACATAGTCTAATTTGAAAGTCATAATTGATTAATCAAAACCAATTATATGAGTCTTACAAGCAATATTATCTCAACTAGTGCGGGGACCATGGGTCTATATAACCGAGCTTCCAATAAGTGGATCAAGAATTTAGCACTAAAATTCACTAACTTATTAATTCTTCGTTGAATCCACGCATAGAACTTAGAATTGCACTCTCAGTTATATAGAATGCTCTATATGTTCCACCATATAAAAACATCATTAGTTATCCATTATTATAATCCTAATGTGATCAATGATCCTCTATATGAATGATCTACACTGTAAAGGGATTAGATTACCGTAACACCCTACAATGTATTTTATCCTTAAAACACTTGACCCCGTATAAATGATATTTCAGCTTATGTGAAATGAGTACTCCACCATTTATGTTCGTTTGGTCAAGCTCGAAGGAGATCATCCTTTGCTTACTATTCGCTAGATAGAAGCTATAGATTCCATGTTTATGATAGCACTCCCACTCAATTGCACTACCGTGTTCCCAAAATGTACGTATCACCCTGACCTAAAAGTAGGCTTAACTAACAAATCAAAGAACACGAATAGCCTCTCGAGATTGAGCCTAATCATATCAGGATTAAGATCATTTGATCTAAGATCAACTAGGCGATACTGACTTGAATAGATATTACGGTACGTTTAATAAATCTAAGTCAAACTTCAATATCGGTCCCTTCCGATGCATACTCCATGCATCCAACCTGAGCCTTACTTTAACCAATGCTCTGGAAAGAACATAGCATTTCTCCAAATGCAAGTAAACTCTGTTGTAGATTATCATATCAATAAAACCCTATGTCTGATAAATCTAGGAAACTTTATTCACATAGTCATGTTTACTTTCCAATGTGTTGACGGCGCAATAAACAGGATCAAGTATGTGAAAAGGGTTTCAGATGAATTTATACATTATGTACATATAATCATGAAATAAATCATGTGAACCATGCAACATTAAATGTTATTTCTGATCTATATTAATAAGTAAATCTGATTATATTGAAATAAGTTTTATTTAGGGCATAAAACCCAACAGATCAATCTTAGAAAAGGCCGTCTTCCCCTGAAGCTGATCGAACAAATCATCGATCCTAGGTAATGGATATTTATTCTTCACTGTTAGCTTGTTCAATTCTCTGTAATCGATGCACATCCTCATAGTTCCATCTTTCTTCTTGACGAATAAAACCGGGGCTCCCCAGGGTGACACACTAGGCCTAATAAACCCTAAATCAAGCAATTCTTGGAGCTGAATCTTTAATTCCTTAAGTTCAGCTGGAGCCATTCTATATGGAGCCTTGGAAACCGGTTCCACCCCTGGTGCCAAATCTATCACGAAGTCAATCTCCCGCTGAGGTGGTAACCCTGGAAGTTCTTCGGGAAAAACATCTAAAAATTCCCGAACTACCTTGATGTCCTCTGGCCGAATGGTATCTGCCCGAGTGGTGTCCACTACCACTGTAAAGACCGCTTAGTTTAATTTGGAAATTAGCAGTTAATTATGATTAATTATGAAAATTATTTATAGCTATTTAAATAATTTATTATACTGTTATTTATTGAATTCAGAGATGCATTTTTATGTCATGTAGTAGTTTGCATAATTTTGCATTCCGGTGCCCGGTATTTTGGAACTCGGTGTTTGGCTCAGTAGAAATCACAACTTAGTATGTTAGTAGTTTGGGACGGTTTATTAGACATTGGGACTGTCGGGAATGGCCAGGAATTTAGAATTTCCCAAAAATACCCCTTTAGTGTTAATTATGTGGTTTAGGTGTGGAGGGGCAAAATGGTCTTTTTTCCCCAATGATATTTTGTCTTTAGTGATTTTATTAATTGAAAATAAATGTTATTTTATTTGTTTATTTGGCTGAAATGAGTGATATATGCTATGTGGCTTTTATTTCTTTTTTCAAAAATCAACACTTAGAAAAATTAAAGAAAAATTTCAAAACAAAACTCTCTCAAGCTCTCTCTCTCTTTTCCGCCAAGGCTTGGAATTCTAGGGCTGGATTCTTCCTTTGATGTTCAAGATAGCTTCATCCTAAATTGTGATCTCTTGTTGTGGTATGTGATTTCTAGCTTTTTCTCCTTTGTTTCTTGGAAAAAAATGATGAAAATAATATGAGTTATGCATGATGTTGCTGCTGTAATTGTTGTTGTTGTTTCCTTGATTAAAATGTTGAGTTAAGTAGGTTTAATTAGATTGAATTGCATGCTTGAATTCCTTGTTCTAGTTGGATAGATTTTTATGTAAAAAGCTTGGGTTTTCAAAGAAAAATGGAGGTTTTGGTGGCTGTTATGTTTGCATGAGTTAGATTCTAGTTTCTGAAGTTGTTATTAGCTTGATTATGAGTTTGAAGCATAGATTGAATGCATGTTAGGTGATTTTACTCAAGTTTGAGTTTAGAACTCAAAGCTTGAGCTTTAATGGTGATTTTTGCTATTGTGCTTTCTGGGTGGTTTTGAAGCTTTAGAAATGTTCTAGGGGATATTTAGAACTGGTCTGGAAGGTTTCATTTGATTTGGAGTCGATTTGTGCAAGATATGAATTTTTGATGTTGCTGCCTGCGAGGAACCGGAATTCCGGTTGTGCATCCAGAATTCTGGATGGGGTTTTGAATTTTCCCAGAACCGGAATTCCGGTTGGGCAACCGGTCTGCCGGTTGGGGAAAATTCTGAAACCCTATATTTCCTCGATTTTATGTTTTAGGGGGTATTGCCATGCTTTTTATCGATAGGGAAACTTTTAGTTCCTAGTTTAAGTCCCCGGGAAGTGATTTAGCGTGTCACTTATAGTGTTGTGATTTTTATGGTTTAGGAGCACATGTCCGCCGCGACTAAACTTCCGGTCGGGTTGACCGCACACCCGAATTCGGAATCCGGGTAAGATTAGTATAACGGTATGCATATGTAGATTACATGTTTAGCATGCATGTAGGAAGCACAGTTAGATTACATTAGTTATGTATGTTGGCTTCGAACCATCCAACCCCGTCACGTCGGTACGAGCCGGAGTATGACCGAGCCGGAGTATGACCGGCTCGACCGATCAGCCGACACTTGGTTGGTGGTTCCGTACTATTGACGTATCCCGTCGGTACAGGCTGGAGTATGACCAGCAGCCGGAGTATGACCGGTTCGACCGATCAGGTGGATACAGTAACACGTCGGTACAGGCTGGAGTATGACCAGCAACCGGAGTATGACCGGTTCGACCGATCAGGCTGTTACGTGTCAATAGTACCGTCCCTATGAACGTTCAGAACTCAGTACCGTGTTGGACACGGCAGTAGTGACTCAGTACCGTGTTGGACACGGCAGTAGTGGGACTCAGTATCGTGTTGGACACGACAGTTAGGGTTATGATCAGGGGTATGGGCGTCTGATCATGACCGAGTTTTATGTATGAATATTATTATGCTTTTCTTACTGAGTCTGTCGACTCACAGTTCTACGTTTATGTGTAGGTAAAGGCAAGGCTAAAGCTGATGGACCGTGAGCGAGCTTATGAAGGTTGTACATGTTGAGGCGGTTAGGCCTGGAGCGTACGATCCTCGGGACAGCGAGGCTGATTTTGTAACTAGTCGCTAGGCGACATTTATTTTGTATAAACAGTTAACTTTTGTAAATGATTTTGTAATCGGGATCCCGAGTCTTTTTGTAATTATATTTTACAAGTTTAATTAAAAAGCAAAAATTTTAATTAATCACGTTTTCCATAAACCTCGTTGATTAGCAACGAGCTGCATAGCATGTTTAAAAATCACATAATACGCCTATGTTAGTTAGGGTGTTACAACCACGGCCAGAAACCCTAAGCATCCACCATGCAATAATTCCCTGGCTGACATGGCCGAAATCACCGGAATCCGAGATCCCCGAACCGAACCAACAAACACAAAAGGTTCTTTACTTTCCAGTTGGAAGATCACCATCTTCCTTTTGCAATCAATACTCGCCGAATATTTAGATAGGAAATCAATTCCTAAAATAATATCGAACTCTACTAAGCTCATCTCTATCAAGTCAGCACTTAACTCTCTACCATCTATTCTGATCGGCATAGACCTAATCCACCTTTTGGAGATAACTAACTCTCCGCCAGGTAATAGAGTTCCAAACCCTGATTCATATCTATCATACGGTCTATCCAATTTACTAAAGACTCTGGCTGCCACATAAGAATGTGTAGCCCCAGAATCAAACAGTATTGAGTAAAACGAGTTATTAACAGAAAGCTGACCTGTTACAACCGATGGGCTGGCATCTGCATCAGCCTGAGTGATGGCGAACACCCTAGCTGGAGTGGGTATCGCCGGAGCCCTCGGTGCCTCTGATCGAACCTGGGGACAATCCCTCTTGAAGTGTCCGGGCATGCCACAGTGAAAGCATCCCTGACCTTTGCACTCACCCCGATGGTGCCTTTTACAGCTGGGACACTCGGGATAGGAGAACCGGGTCTCTGCACCACTAGATCGACTACCTCTATTCTGGTTCCCCCGGAACCTCTTGTTCTGACTCGAGCCTCCGGATGCAGTGGATGCTCTCCTCTTCTGGTCCATGGTCGAACCACTACTCCCCCTACTAAAGCCTGATGCAGGAGGGGTAGGAGCCCCGCCACTCGCCGGAGTACTAGCCGACTCCGACATACACCCAGCTGCGCCCTCAGCTCGTAGTGCCTTCTCCACCATCTCAGCATAGGTGGTCTTGTCATCGATGGTGATCATCAAATCATGTTTAATCTTCCCATTTAACCCGTCCAGGTATTTCTCTTTCTTGCTGAAGTCGGTTGGCACTATTCCCGAACCTAACCTCGCCAACCGGTTGAACTGAGTAGTATACTCTGTCACGCTCATATTCTCTCGCTGGGTCAGGTGAGCGAACTCTTTCCTCTTGGCGCTTCTGACCGCCTCGTTATAATACTTGGCGTTGAAGAGTTCCTGGAACCTTTCCCAGGTCATGGTGGTGACGTCATGGATCTGAGACACCATGTCCCACCAGACCAGAGCGTCTTCCTGGAACTGGAAAGTGGCACACACCACTCTGTCATTACCGGTGACACCCATAAAGTTCAGAATTTTGGTGATCACCGTTAGCCACTGTTCGGAACCGTTCATACAAAAGTTCCATTCTGTTAGTCGCCACAACTAATTCGGCCTGAGCAGCAAGGGCGGGTGCCGCTGGAACTACTGGCACAGGCGCTGCAGGAGCACCCTGCTGCCTCAATCTCTGAATCTCGAGGTCTTGCTCTTCAATTCTGGCTTGCATTTCCGCAAACCTAACCTCCCAATTCTGGGCTCCCTGATCAGCTTGGGGAGCCTGGGCAGCCTGTGGCGGGTTCTCATCACCCCGACCACGAGCCCTGCCCCTGGGACCTCTACCTCGGCCCCTAGCTGGCGGGGGAAACTGGGCTCCCTGACCTTGATTCGACCCTACCGAATTGCCCTGGCTCCTGGTAGTCCACCTGGCGTCCATCTAGTCGGAACCGCCTGCGAAACCAAGAGTTGGCATATCAGGTCGTATTCAAGGAGAGCTTACTAATGCCGCTTAATTTGGAAATTAAAAACGAAACATGCGCCTATTCTACTATCAGGCTACTAACATGCTTCCTATCAGGCTTTTCTTATTCGTAAATAAATAAATAAACTACTAAAGCAATAAAAGCTTACTGAACCGTAGAACGAGCTAACTGCTGATGATGATTGTACATGTCGTGATGATCTTCGGAAGACAACCTGGCGGCTCTGATACCAAATTGTAACACCCTAACTAGCATAGGCGTATTACGTGATTTTAAACATAATGTGCAGCTCGTTGCTAATCAACGAGGTTTATGGAAAAACGTGATTAATTAAAATTTTTTGCTTTTTAATTAAACTTGTAAAATATTTATACAAAAGACTCGGGATCCTGATTGCAAAACTATTTACAAAAGTTAACTGTTTATACTAAATATTTGTCGCCTAGCGACTAATTACAAAAATAGCCTCGTTGTCCCGATGATCGTACGCTCCAGGCCTAACCGCCCCGACATGTACAATCTTCATAGGCTCGTTCACGGTCCATTAGCTCTAGCCTTGCCCTTACCTACACATAAACATAGCACTGTGAATCGACAAACTCAGTAAGAATACTCATACATAAATCCCGGACATGATCAGACACCCATACCCCTGACCATAACCCTAATTGCCGTGTCCAACACGATACTGAGTCCCCCTAACTGCTGTGTCCAACACGGTACTGAGTTCTGAACGTTCATAGGGACGGTACTAATGACAAGTAACAGCCTAATCGGTCGAACCGGTCATACTCCGGCTGCTGGTCATACTCCAGCCTGTACCGACGTGTTACAGTATCAGCCTAATCGGTCGAACCGATCATACTCCGGCTGCTGGTCATACTCCAGCCTGTACCGACGTGATACGTCAAATAGTACGGAATCACCAACCTAAGTATCAGCCTAATCGGTCGAACCGGTCATACTCCGACTGCTGGTCATACTCCAGCCTGTACCGACGTGATACAGTGTCAGCCTAATCGGTCGAACCGGTCATACTCCGGCTGCTGGTCATACTCCAGCCTGTACCGACGTGACACAGTTGGATGGTTCGAAGCCAACATACATATCTAATGTAATCTAACAGGCTTCCTACATGCACGCTAAACATGTAATCTACATATGCATACTGTTACACTAATCTTACCAGGATTTCGAATTCAGGTGTGCCGGTCCACCTGACTGGAACTATCTGCGCGGCGGATTACAGGCTCCTAAACCATAAAAATCACAACACTATAAGTGATACGCTAAATCACTTCCCGGGGACTTAAACTAGGAACTAAAAGTTTCCCTATCGATAAAAAGCATGGAAATACAACAAATAACATAAAATCAAGGAAAACTAGGGTTTCTGAAATTTCCCCAACCGGTAGACCGGTTGCCCAACCGGAATTCCGGTTCTGGGAATTTTCAAAACCCATCCGGAATTCTGGATGCACAACCGGAATTCCGGTTCCTCGCAGGCAGAAATTCAAAATTTCATAACTCAACCAAATCAACTCCAAACAACCTCAAACCTTCCAGACCTGTTCTATAGGACCCAAATAACATATCTAAAGCAATAAAACAACCCAGAATGCATAGAATTGAAAAACACCATGTGAGCTCCAAGCTTTAAGTTCAAAATCAAACTTGGCTAAAGCTCACTAACAAGCCTCAAAACCAGCTTAGAACTTCGTAAACAAGCCTAATAACACTGCAGAAAACTAACCCTAATTCTTGCAAACACTACAGCCACCAATTTCAAAAATTCTCTTTGAAAACCAAACTTTGAGCTAAAACTTTCAATCTAGAAATCAAAGCAATTAACATGCATTACACTAGCTCTAATCTACTTAAAACAACAAGATTAAACTTCTGTAAATCACCACAAACCACATCAGCAAGAACAACAAAAACAAGCATGCAACAACATTTCATTTTCATCAAAATTTCAAGAAAACTTAAAGGAGAGCTAGAGAGAACATACTAACAACAAGAGATCACAAAATTTGACTAAAGAGAGCTTGAATCACCAAGGGAAAAGGCTGGTTTCTTGTTGCTCAAAGAGGCCGAAAGGGAGAGAGAGACTAGAGAGAAAAATGGTTTTCCTTTGAATTTTTTCTAACTTTCTAATTTTTGGTAAAATGAAATAAAAAGCAACTAATCACATGACAACTTCATTTCAGCCAATAATAACATAAATAAACATATAAAATTCATTTACTAAGTCCACTAAAGGACAAAATATCATTGGTGCAAAAAGACCATTTTGCCCCTCCACATTAAAATAACATAAATAACACTAAAGGGGTATTTTTGGGAAATTCTAAATTCCCGGCCAATCTCGACATTCCCAATGTCTAATAACCGTCCCCATCTACTAACATACTAAGTTGTGATTTTACTGAGCCAAACACCGAGTTCCATGTACCGGGCACCAGAAATGTAAAATTATGAAAACTACTAACTAACATAAAATGCATCTCAGAATTCAATAATAACAGTATAAATAATTATTTAAATAGCTATAAATAATTTTCATAATTAAACGTGATTAACTGCTAATTTCCAAATTAAACTAAGCGGTCTTTACATTTAGTATGGCGGTGCAATATAGTTAGACATTGGAATTATCGGGATTAGTTGAGATTTTAGTGTTGACCAAATTACCCCCAAGTAATTTTATGACTTTTTGGCTAAGTGGAGGGAAAAATGGTCATTTTTTGCCTAAGTGATTTCTTGTCCTGTAGTGGACTTTGATTGGGAGTATTATGCTGATATTAAATTGATTTTAGTTAGATAAAATTAACCTTTATTCCTTCATTTCATTTAAAAATCAAATAAAAGAAAACACACACTCTCTCTCTCCAAGCTCTCTCTCTTCTTCGAACCCAATAGAACCAGCTAGAGTTATGATGTTTCTTCATCAAATCTAGTGATTTCCAGCAAGCTTTAGGTGTATTCAAGCTCAAGGTAAGTTCTTAGCACTCCTCCTTTTGATTTCTTGAGTTTTAAGTAATGGGTTTTTGCATGAATTGTGTGTTAGGGTGCTGTTTTTAGTTCTTGATGCTTGGGTTTGTCTTTTGAAATGAATTTGAGGTTATCTAAGTTAGATTGTAGTGTTTTGATGGTTGTTTATGAGATTTGTTCAAGGTTTGAGCTTAAGAGCTCAAACTTTGCTCTCACATGGTGGATTTTGTTTCTGTCCATGTTGTGGTCATTTATTGCCTTGAATATGTTCTTTAGGGTATAAATAACAGGTTTGGAAGGTTTGCTAGAATTTGGGGTTGAATTGAGTGAGTTATGAAATTTTAAAACTTTCCTGCACTGAACCGGTCGACTGGTTCAGTGGGACTTGTAGGAACTGAAATTTCGGTTGGTCCCCAAGAAACCTCACTGAACCAAAATTTCGGTTAGGGAATCTGTCTACCAGTTAGGGTAGTTTTAGGAACCCTAGTTTTTCCAATTTTTACGATATTTAGAGCATTGCCATGTTTATTATCGATAAGGTAACTTTTAGTTTCAAGTTTAAGTGCCCAGAATGTGATTTAGCGTGTAACTCACCAGTTTTAGGAATAATGTAATTTAGGGGCCTGCAATTCGTCGAGAAATTGTTCCACTTAGGTTGGCCGTGTTGGAATTATTTTACCAGGATCTTAGATCTACTCACAAGTATGTTGATTAACACCCTAAATATGAACTTTCTAAAACGATGAAATAAACACATAAAGTTTAAGAAACCTTACATTGGGTGCAGCGGAATTAAATGACTCCTTCCGTTCAGATCTCTAACCCTTGTATCCTTTCTGTCGTAGAGTATTATCAAGATCTGAACCTGGATCTCATTCTCTGAATCTTTGATGCTGAAACTCCTTTTGCTGAAAATCTATCTTCACGATCTTCCTCACTATGATTGAGGTATTGCTTGCTGTGTGTGGGCACTACTCTAATCACTAAAGGGATTTCGAAATTATCAAGGAAGAAGAGAGAGAGAGAGTGGCGGCCAAGGTAGAGAGAGAGGCTCAAGTTTTTCTGAATGAAAAGTGTAATTTTCCTGAAGCCTTCACTATCTATTTATAGCATTCCACTAGGGTTAGGTTTGAATTATTTGGCATTAAAATAATGAAAATATCAGAGGTAAAATTCCTATAAAAGTGGCCGGCCATGGCTTATTGGGTTTGGACCTCACTTTTTGCAATTTTACAGTTTTATCACTTTTGTATCTGATTTTCTCAAAAACGCCAATTTTCTAATTCAACCATTTAAATGCCAATTCTAACTATTTAATAACTATAAATAATTATTAAATAATATTTTCATTTATCATATTTATTAATTGAACCATACAAAGTATCATAATTAACAAATATGCCCCTAAAACTCTATCTTTACAATTTCGCCCTTACTTAATGAAAATTTCACAAATAGACATAGTCTATTTTGAGAATTATAATTGATTAATCAAAACCAATTACATGAGTCTTACAAACAATATTATCTCAACTAGTGCGGGGACCATGGGTCTATATAACCGAGCTTCCAATAAGTAGATCAAGAATTTATCACTAAAATTCACTAACTTATTAATTCTTCGTTGAATCCACGCATAGAACTTAGAATTGCACTCTCAGTATATAGAATGCTCTATATGTTCCACCATATAGACGCATCATTAGTTATCCATTGTTATAATCCTAATTTGATCAATGATCCTCTATATGAATGATCTACACTGTAAAGGGATTAGATTACCGTAACACCCTACTATGTATTTTATTCTTAAAACACTAGACCCCGTATAAATGATATTTCAGCTTATGTGAAATGAGTACTCCACCATTTATGTTCGTTTGGTCAAGCTCGAAGGAGATCATCATTTGCTTACTATTTGCCAGATAGAAGCTATAGATTCCATGTTTATGCTAGCGCTCCCACTCAATTGCACTACCGTGTTCCCAAAATGTACGTATCACCTGTTGGAATTTATTTTACCCGGATCTTAGATCTACACACAAGTATGTTGTTTAAACACCCTAAATATGAACTTTCTAAAACGATAAATTAAACACATATAAAGTTAAGAAAACCTTACATTGTTACAGCGGAATTAATATCTCCTTCCACTCAGATCTCTAACCCTTGTATCCTTCCTGTAGCAGAGTATAATCAAGATCTGAGCCTGAATGTCCTTCTTCTTCAAGTTTGATCCTTCACAGTCTTCCAATCTATGATTGAGTTACTGCTTGCTGTGTGTGGGCACTTACTCTTTCACTAGGGTTCGAAATTGATGAAGAGAAAAGAAGAGAGAGGGTTTCGGCCAGGTATAGAAAGTGGGAAAGGCTCAGTTTTCTGAAGAGAGAAATTTCTGTCAGAAAGGCTTGTGAAAACTTATGATTTGACTGAGCCATCACTTTCTATTTTTAGCCAACTACTAGGTTTAGGTTAGGAATTATTTGGCATTAAAATAATGAAAAAATCAATTTGAAACTCCACAATAAGTGGCCGGCCAAGGTGTAGTAGTGGGCCCAACTTGATTTTGCAGTTTTATCAAATTTTTATTTCTATTTTCTCAAAAACGCCAATTTTCCAATTCTAACCTTTTAAATGCCAAAACTAATTATTTAATAACTAAAATAGATTATTTAATAATATTATCATTTAATTTAATTATTAATTAGACATATAAAGTCCATTAATAAATAAATAAACCTAGAAACTCTTTTCTTTACAATTTCACCCCTGCTTAGTGAAAATTCATAAAATTAGACATAGTCTAACTTTAGAATTATAATTGATCAATCACGAATCAATTAATGAGTCTTACAAGCAGAATGTTCTCAACTAGAATGGGGACCATGGATCTATATGCTGAGCTTCCAATAAGTGATCAAAATTTACCCAAGTAAATTCCTACTTATTAATTCTTCGTTGAATCCACTCTTAGAACTTAGAATTGCACTCTCAGACTTATATAGAGCATATTGTATGTTCCACGATATCAATATGCTCTCTCATTTAACCATTGTTATAATCTTATTATGATTTAAAGATCCTCTATATAGATGATCTACATCGAGATGGGATTTCTTTACCGTTCTCACCCCTCAATGTATTTTGCCCCTTAAAACACTTAGCTACCTGTAAATGGTGTTTAGTGATCTAATAAATAGTCAGTTAAACAAGAGCTCATCCATTTACTTCTATTTGCTAAGCTCGAAGGGAATCATCACTTGACTTCTATACACCAGTAGAAGCTATAGATTCCATATTTATGTTCAGCACTCCCACTCAATCATATACTATCATGTTCCCAAAATATACGTATCACCCTGACCTAAAAGTAAGCTTAACTAATAAATCAAAGAACATGAATAGCACTCCTGAGTTGAGCCTAAGCATATCATGATTTAGATTCTTTTAATCTTAAGATCAACTACTAATATTGACTTGGAAAGATATGTATAACGGTAAGTTTGTAATATCTTAACTTAGTTGCAATATCGGTCCAGTCCAATGTATACTCCATACATTCGAAACTAGTATACTTTACTAATGTCCTGGAAAGAACATAACACTTACTCCAAGTGTAAGTACACATCATCGCTGATTGTCACATTAGTGTAAATCCAATAACACTGATGAAACAGGGACTTATTCTTTTGATACATATGATCACAATCACATTCCACTGTGTTGACTATACTGTAATTGTGAATAAACATATGATCTGCATTTAACTGATTCTGTGTGTAAATGTAATAAACATATTTAAACCATTAGCATGTAAAATTCATGCAAACATCAATCACTTCAAATTTCTTATATTGATAACTAATCAGATTGTAAAGAGTTTTATTTAGGGCATAAAAGCCAACAAACTCCCACTTGCACTAACATAAAACAAACTGTGCAAATAGGTCAATCTGATGTCTTGATCTTCAGATCAAGTGTAGTATATTTGAATCCACCCAAACTTCTGGAAACTAGTTCATAAATACACATATGAAACATCCTATGCTTTACTCATCAAGGGATACTGAAATCTTTACTGTTTTAAAAGTACATCTGAATTAACAAAAGACATATCTCTCATATTTTAAAATATGTAATTGAGATAATACAGTGTAGACTTTTCTCCAGCAATATAACTTTCTGGTATTTTCGAATAGACAAAGTTATAATTCTTCTCTGGTAGAGCTTGAATTATTATTCAATAATTCCTCCACCCCCAAAGTAAGCACCTTCTCAAAGATCTCGAAATGAGTTGGTGAGATACCAGGACAACTGATACATAGTTCCTTAATATCTATCATATAGATCACTTTCATAAATCTTTCTTGAATATCTTCTAATGTTCCCTATTTGATTACATCTCAGATAGCTCCCACTCAATAGCAGATGTCTGGTTAAATAATACTTTTAACCTTTGATGGTTTGGAGAGTTATCTAGTTGTGACTTTTGTATTAGTCTGAATCATTAAGTTAAGACTAAGTCATCAACATAGCAGACCAGTATTTGAAGTGAAAAATACATGCCAGAGATAAAGTAATCAAAATTAAGATACCATCAAATTTTATGATGATTTAGAATTCTAGGTTCAAGTCATTCGAATGGACTGAACTAGAGTTCTTTATCTTATTCTCATAATTCTGATAAGCTATTCCTATCCATGTGAATGGTTAGATTTGCTTTTCAGTAGTGTTCTTAAGTACCTATCACAAGTATCAACCTTATGAAGATGGGTATAGAATTTTAAAATTCTCCCACTCAATTAAGGTAGTGTGAAACTTTAACAAAGAACTTTTATAGGTATCAAACTTTTACTTACAACAGTAAAATCGAAATGGAACATACAATCAAGATCAAGAATTTATATTGATAATAGCTGACTCATTATATTACTTCCATGTTTAAAGAAGATATGTGTTACATAGGGAATTGTGGAATGGACTCCACCCCTAAGAAAATAGAGATTATGATCCACCCCTAAAGGTTGTAAAGATCATGATTCTCTAAGTGTGATAGAGTTTATGTGGAGTTGAATACTATCCAGAGTTCATTAGATATAAAAGATCGTTGAACTGCATAGTTTTCTTAACTTTTCTCCACCCCTATCAGATCAAAAGATCCTTTTATTAATCAAATTCTAATAATTGTATTAGAATTAACAATTATTAATAAAGATAGAAATAGTTTCTAGTGTTTATTTAATATAACTCTATGAAGAGTTGTAAATATTATTGTAACACCCTAACTAACATAGGCGTATTACGTGATTTTTAAACATGCTGTGCAGCTCGTTGCTAATCAACGAGGTTTATGGAAAAACGTGATTAATTAAAATTTTGCTTTTTAATTAAACTTATAAAACAACATTACAAAAGACTCGGGATCCCGATTATAAAATCATTTACAAAAAGATTTAACTGTTTAACTGATACATAAAATAAATGTCGTCTAACGACCAGTTACAAAATCAGCCTCGCTGTCCCGATGATCGTACGCTCCAAGCCTAACCGCCCCGACATGTACAACCTTCATAAGCTCGCTCACGGTCCATCAGCTCTAGCCTTGCCTTTACCTACACATCAACGTAGAACTGTGAGTCGACAGACTCAGTAAGAAAAGCATAATAATACTCATACATAATTCTAACTGCCGTGTCCAACACGATACTGAGTCCCGCTACTGCCATGTCCAACATGGTACTGAGCCACTACTGCCATGTCCAACATGGTACTGAGTCCTGAACGTTCATAGGGACGGTACTATTGACACGTAACAACCTGATCGGTCGAACTGGTCATACTCCGGCTGCTGGTCATACTCCAGCCTGTACCGACGTGTTACTATATCCTCCTGATCGGTCGAACCGGTCATACTCCGGCTGCTGGTCATACTCCAGCCTGTACCGACGGGATACGTCAATAGTACGGAACCACCGACCAAGTGTCAGCCTGATCGGTCGAACCCTGTCATACTCCGGCTGCTGGTCATACTCCAGCCTGTACCGACGTGACAGGGTTGGATGGTTCGAAGCCAACAAACATAACTAATGTAATCTAATAGGCTTCCTACATGCACGCTAAACATGTAATCTACATATGCATACTGTTATACTAATCTTACCTGGATTCCGAATTCAGGTGTGCCGGTCAACCTGACTGGAACTGAAGCTGAGCGGCGGATTACTGGCTCCTAAACCATAAAAATCACAACGCTATAAGTGACACGCTAAATCACTTCCCGGGGACTTAAACTAGGAACTAAAAGTTTCCCTATCGATAAAAAACATGGCAATACCCCTTAAAACATAAAAACGAGGAAAAACACGGGTTCTGAAAATTCCCCAACCGGTAGACCGGTTGCCCAACCGGAATTCCGGTTCTGGGAAATTCAGGACCCTCATCCAGAATTCCGGATGCACAACCGGAATTCCGGTTCCTCGCAGGCAGCAACATCAAATTTTCATAACTCGACCAATTCAACCCCAAATTGAATCAAACTTTCCAGACCTGTTCTATACCTTCCCTAGAACATATCCAAGGCATCAAAACAACCCAGAATCCTCAAACATGAAAAATGCCATTGGAGCTCAAGCTTTGAGTTCTAAACTCAAACTTGAGCAAAAACACCTAAACATGCATTTCACTAGCTTAATTCTACTTAATCAAGCTTATCTAAGCCTCTGAAAAACAATTAAAAACAACAGCAACATCACAGAACAGATTCACAATATTTTCACCAAAAATCACATTTTTGCATAGAAAACTCAAAGCTTTGAACAACCTAATTAACATGCTTCAAACAGTTCATTTAACTTCAATTAGACATGCTTTAAACCACAGAAATCAACAACAAAACCCAGCAACAACAACAGCCACAAAAAGCATGCATTTACTCAATATTTCACCATTTTTTTCAAGAAAACAAAGGAGAACAATTAGGAAATACATACCACAATCAAGAGTACCCAAAGCTATGAAGAATCTAGCTAGAAATTTGATGAAAAAACTCAGTCTTTGAATCCCATGCACCAGCCGAAATAGAGAGAGAGAATGAGAGAGAGTTCTCTTTTTCAAAGTTTTCTAATTTTATGCTAAGTGTAGAAATGAGAAAAATAAGAGAATAATGCCACTTAAACCATTTCATTTCAGCCACTAAAATAAACAAATAACATTTATTTTTCAAATAAACAAGTCACTAAAAGACAAAAAGTCATTGGGGCAAAAAGACCATTTTGCCCCTCCACACTAAAATCACATAAATCATACTAAAGGGGTATTTTTGGGAAATTCTGAATTCCCGGCCATTCCCGACATTCCCAATGTCTAAAACCCGTCCCCAAACTACTAACATACTAAGTTGTGATTTCTACCGAGCCAAACGCCAAGTTCCAAAATACCGGGCACCGGAATTACAAAATATGCAAGCTACTGAATAACATAAATAACAGTATAATAAATTATTTAAATAGCTATAAATAATTTTCATAAATAATCATGATTAACTGCTAATTTCCAAATTAAACTAAGCGGGCTTTACAACTATCCCCCCCTTAAAAGGATTTCGTCCCCGAAATCTAACCTGAATAATTCTGGATATTGAGCTCTCATATCTGACTCAAGCTCCCAGGTGGCTTTTTCCACCTTACTGTTTCTCCAGAGAACCTTGACCAATGCTATGGTCTTATTCCGGAGAACTTTATCCTTTCTATCAAGGATCTGCACTGGCTGTTCCTCATAAGTCATGACTGGCTGTAGTTCAAGACTCTAATAACTGAGTATATGAGAGGGATCTGAAAAGTATTTTCTCAACATCGAGACATGGAATACGTTGTGAACTGCTGATAAGGCTGGAGGCAATGCTAACCGATATGCCACTTGACCTATCTTCTCGAGAATCTCGAAAGGTCCTGTAAATCTAGGGCATAACTTGCCTCTTTTCCCGAAACGTTTAATCCCCTTCATCGGAGATACCCGTAAAAACACATGTTCCCCTACTTGGAACTCAACATCTCTGCGTTTCGAATCTGCGTAACTCTTCTGTCTGCTCTGTGAGGCAAGCATTCTAGCTTTTATCTTCTCTATTGCCTCATTGGTCCGCTGCACTGACTCTGGACCTAGGTATTTCCTCTCCCCTATCTCATCCAAGTGGATAGGGGATCTACATTTCCTACCGTATAACAGTCCATAGGGAGCCATCCCTATCGTACTCTTATAACTGTTGTTGTACGAAAATTCTATCAACTGTAGATACTTATTTCATGAGCGTTCAAAATCCATAACACAGGCTCTCAGCATATCCTGCAATATCTGAATTGTCCTTTCGGACTGACCATCTGTCTGAGGATGGAATGCTGTACTAAATTCCAGCCTTGTACCCATTGCCCGTTGCAAACTTTGCCAAAATTTGGAGGTGAACTTCGGATCCCTGTCCGAACTATAGACTTCGGTACTCCGTGAAGTCTCACAATCTCTCTAACGTACAATTCTGCCAACTGATCCACTGTGAATGTTGTCCTAACCGGCAGAAAATGAGCAGATTTCGTAAATCGATCCACCACTACCCAGATGGAATCAAATAAACCCGTGGTCCTAGGTAACCCGACCACAAAATCCATCGCAATATCTTCCCATTTCCATTCTGGTAGGGTTAGAGGCTGCAACAACCCTGCTGGTCTCTGATGTTCAACCTTAATCTGCTGACAAGTGAGGCATCTCGATACGAATTCTACCAAATTCTTCTTCATACCGCTCCACCAGAAGTACGGTTTCAAATCTTGGTACATCTTAGTGGTGCCGGGATGCAGAGAATACGGGGTAGAATGAGCCTCCTCAAAGATCTCATTCCTAAGTTCCACACTATTCGGAACACAGACCCTGGCTTTATACAAAAGCATCCCACTGTCTGACACTGAAAAGTCCTTGGCTTGACCAGCCAACACCTTACCTCGGGCCTTTACTAACTCTGGATCCGTCATCTGAGCGACTTTTATTCTTTCTAACAGATCAGATTGCAGCGTTAAGTTGTGAAGCTGACCTACCACAAACTCAATGCTGGATCTAACCATATCCTCTGCTGGCTGAGGTGAGATCTGAACCATACTAGCTACTTGCCCGGGACCCTTTCTGCTCAGGGCATCGGCCACTACATTGGCCTTTCCGGGATGATAAAGAACCTCACAATCGTAATCTTTCACTAATTCCAACCATCGTCTCTGTCTCATATTCAAATCCTTCTGAGTAAAGAAATACTTGAGACTTTTATGGTCGGTATAGATCTCACACTTCTCCCCGTAAAGGTAATGCCGCCAAATCTTCAATGCGAAAACTACCGCGGCCAATTCTAGGTCATGAGTCGGGTATCGCTGTTCATAATCCTTTAACTGACGGGAAGCATAAGCGATGACCCGATCGGCTTGCATCAACACACACCCCAAACCCTATTTGGATGCGTCACAATATACTACGAACTTCTCTTTATCCAAAGGCAAAGCTAGCACTGGAGCGGTGATCAACTTCTGTTTCAGCTCCTAAAAACTAGCTTCGCATTTATCTGACCAGATAAACCGCTGATCCTTCTTTGTAAGCTTGGTTAGGGGCATTAAAATTTTAGAGAACCCTTCGACGAACCTACGGTAGTACCCAGCTAAACCCAAGAAGCTTCTAATCTCTGTCAGTGTCTTCGGTCTCGGCCAATCCCTGACGGATTCAATCTTCCCGCGGGATCTACCTTGATCCCATCTTTGCTCACAATGTGCCCTAGGAAGGACACCTGAGATAGCCAGAACTCACATTTCTTGAACTTGGCATAAAACTTATGTTCTCGAAGCCGTTGCAGTACCATCTGAAGATGTAACTCATGCTCCTCTTCTGATTGAGAGCACACGAGGATGTCGTCGATAAACACAATCCCACAGATATCGAGGAAATCGTTGAATACTCTATTCATCAGGTCCATGAATGCTGCAGGAGCATTGGTTAGTTCGAATGACATAACCAGAAACTCGTAATGTCCATACCTAGTGGGGAAAGCCGTCTTCGGAATGTCCTCCTCTCGGATTCTCCACTGATGATAACCCGAACGGAGATCAATTTTAGAGAAGACCGTCTTCCCCTGAAGCTGATCGAACAAATCATCGATCCCAGGTAATGGATATTTATTCTTCACCGTCAGCTTGTTCAATTCCCTGTAGTCGATGCACATCCTCATAGATCCATCTTTCTTCTTGACTAATAAAACCGGGGCTCCTCAGGGTGACACACTGGGCCGAAAAAACCCTATGTCAAGCAACCCTTGGAGCTGAATCTTTAATTCCTTAAGTTCAGCTGGAGCCATTCTATATGGGGCTTTGGAAACCGGTTCCACCCCTGGTGCCAAGTCTATCACGAAGTCAATCTTCCGCTGAGGTGGTAACCCTGGAAGTTCTTCGGGAAAAACGTCCAAAAATTCCCGAACCGCTTTGACGTCCTCTGGCCAAAAGGTATCTGGCCGAGTGGTGTCCACTACCACGGCCAGAAACCCTAAACAACCGCCATGCAATAAATCTCTAGCTGACATGGCCAAAATCACCGGGATCCGGGATCCCTGAACTGAACCAACAAACATAAATGATTCTTCACTTTCTGGTTGGAAGATCACCATCTTCCTCTTACAATCAAAGCTCGCCGAATATTTAGATAGGAAATCCATTCTTAAAATATTATCGAATTCGACTAAACTCATCTCTATCAGATCAGCACTTAACTCTCCACCATCTATCCTGATCGGCATAGACCTAATTCACCTATTGGAGATAACCAATTCTCCGCCAGGTAATAGGGTTCCAAACCCTGATTCATATCTATCATACGATCTTTCCAATTTTCTAAAAGCTCTGGCTGCCACACCAGACATCCTTGACCTAAACACTCATCCATAGGATGCCTCTTACTAATGAGACACTCCAGTAGGAATAACGGGTCTCAACACTACCCTGACGACCGTCTTGATTCTGGTTCCCTCGGAACCTCTTGTTCTGCCTCGAGCCACCGGATGCATTGGATGATTTCCTCCTCCAGTCCATGGCCGAACCACTACCTCCCCTGCTGAAACCTGACGCAGAAGGGGTAGGAGCCCCGCCACATTCCAGAGTCCTAACTGATTCCACATACATCTAGCTGCGCCCTCAGCTCACCATGCTTTCTTCGCCATCTCAGCTTAGATGGTCTTATCGTCGGTAGTGATCATAAGGTCATACTTGATCTTCACATTAAGTCCATCGAGACATTTTCTTTCTTACTGAAATCGGTTGGCGCAAATCCCGAGGATAACCTCGCCAACCGGTCGAACTGAGTAATATATTCTGTCATGCTCATATTCTCTCGCTGGGTCAGGTGGGCGAACTCTTTCCTCTTGGCGCTTCTGACCGCCTCGTTATAATATTTAGCGCTGAAGAGTTCCTAAAACCTTTCCCAGGTCATAGTGATGACGTCATGGATCTGAGACACCATGTCCCACCAGACCAGAGCGTCTTCTTAAAACTGAAAAGTGGCACTCACCACTCTGACGTTCCCGGTGACACCCATAAAGTTCAAGATCTTGGTGATCACCGTCAGCCACTGCTCGGCTTTCATCACGTCCGGACCTCCCAGGAAAACCGGAGGTGCTTGCTTCCGGAACCGCTCGTACAAAGGTTCCAATCTACTGGCCGCCACCACTATCTCGGCACAGGCGGCGAACGGTGCCACTGGAACTACGGGCACTGGAACTGCGGAAGCACCCTGCTGTCTCAACCTCTGCATCTCGAGGTCTAGTTCCTCTACTCTGGCTTGCATTTCAGCAAACCGAACTTCCTAATTCTGGGCTTCCTGATTGACTTGGGCAGCATGCGGCGAGTTAACATCACCTCAACCGCGAACCCTGCCCCTGGGACCTCTACCTCGGCCCAAAACACTTGAGGGGAACTGAGCTCCTCGACCTTGATCTGACCCGACTGAGATGCCCTGACTCCTAATATTTCGTCTGGCGTCCATCTAGCCTGAACCGCCTCGAAATCCCGAGTTGGCACTTCAGGTCACAATCATCGAGAGCTTACTAATGCCGCTTAATTTGGAAATTAAAAACGAAACATGCGCCTATTTTACTATCAGGCTACTAACATGCTTCCTAACAGGCTTTTCTTTTTCATACTGAATAAAATAAACTACTAAAGCAATAAAGGCTTACTGAACCGTGAAACGAGCTAACTGCTGATGATGATTGTACATGTCGTGACGATCTTCGGAAGACAACCTGGCGGCTCTGATACCAAATTGTAACACCCTAACTAACATAGGCGTATTACGTGATTTTTAAACATGCTGTGCAGCTCGTTGCTAATCAACGAGGTTTATGGAAAAACGTGATTAATTAAAATTTTTCTTTTTACTTAAACTTATAAAACAACATTACAAAAGACTCGGGATCCCGATTATAAAATCATTTACAAAAAGATTTAACTGTTTAACTGATACATAAAATAAATGTCGTCTAACGACCAGTTACAAAATCAGCCTCGATGTCCCGATGATCGTACGCTCCAGGCCTAACCGCCCCGACATGTACAACCTTCATAAGCTCGCTCACGGTCCATCAGCTCTAGCCTTGCCTTTACCTACACATCAACGTAGAACTGTGAGTCGACAGACTCAGTAAGAAAAGCATAATAATACTCATACATAATTCTAACTGCCGTGTCCAACACGATACTGAGTCCCGCTACTGCCATGTCCAACATGGTACTGAGCCACTACTGCCATGTCCAACATGGTACTGAGTTCTGAACGTTCATAGGGACGGTACTATTGACACGTAACAACCTGATCGGTCGGGCGGGTCATACTCATTCTTGGTCATACTCCGGCTGTACCGACGTGTTACTATATCCTCCCGATCGGTCGAACCGGTCATACTCCGTGCTTGGTCATACTCCACTGTACCGACGGGATACGTCAATAGTACGGAACCACCAACCAAGTGTCGGCTGATCGGTCGAACACCGTCATACTCCGCCGTCGGTCATACTCCAGCCTGTACCGACGTGACAGGGTTGGATGGTTCGAAGCCAACATACATAACTAATGTAATCTAATAGGCTTCCTACATGCACGCTAAACATGTAATCTACATATGCATACTGTTATACTAATCTTACCTGGATTCGGAATTCAGGTGTGCCGGTCAACCTGATTGGAAATGAAGCTGAGCGGCGGATTACTGGCTCCTAAACCAAAAAAATCACAACGCTATAAGTGACACGCTAAATCACTTCCCGGGGACTTAAACTAGGAACTAAAAGTTTCCCTATCGATAAAAAACATGGCAATACCCCTTAAAACATAAAAACGAGGAAAAACACGGGTTCTGAAAATTCCCCAACCGGTAGACCGGTTGCCCAACCGGAATTCCGGTTAGGAAGTCGGGACCCTCATCCGACTCGGATGCACAACCGAATTCCGGTTCCTCGCGAGCAAGAACATCAAATTTTCATAACTCGACCAATTCAACCCCAAATTGAATCAAACTTTCCAGACCTGTTCTATACCTTCCCTAGAACATATCCAAGGCATCAAAACAACCCAGAATCCTCAAACATGAAAAATGTCATTGGAGCTCAAGCTTTGAGTTCTAAACTCAAACTTGAGCAAAAACACCTAAACATGCATTTCACTAGCTTAATTCTACTTAATCAAGCTTATCTAAGCCTCTGAAAAACAATTAAAAACAACAGCAACATCACAGAACAGATTCACAATATTTTCACCAAAAATCACATTTTTGCATAGAAAACTCAAAGCTTTGAACAACCTAATTAACATGCTTCAAACAGTTCATTTAACTTCAATTAGACATGCTTTAAACCACAGAAATCAACAACAAAACCCAGCAACAACAACAGCCACAAAAAGCATGCATTTACTCAATATTTCACCATTTTTTTCAAGAAAACAAAGGAGAACAATTAGGAAATACATACCACAATCAAGAGTACCCAAAGCTGTGAAGAATCTAGCTAGAAATTTGATGAAAAAACTCAGTCTTTGAATCCCATGCACCAGCCGAAATAGAGAGAGAGAATGAGAGAGAGTTCTCTTTTTCAAAGTTTTCTAATTTTATGCTAAGTGTAGAAATGAGAAAAATAAGAGAATAATGCCACTTAAACCATTTCATTTCAGCCACTAAAATAAACAAATAACATTTATTTTTCAAATAAACAAGTCACTAAAAGACAAAAAGTCATTGGGGCAAAAAGACCATTTTGCCCCTCCACACTAAAATCACATAAATCATACTAAAGGGGTATTTTTGGGAAATTCTAAATTCCCGGCCATTCCCGACATTCCCAATGTCTAAAACCCGTCCCCAAACTACTAACATACTAAGTTGTGATTTCTACCGAGCCAAACGCCGAGTTCCAAAATACCGGGCACCGGAATTACAAAATATGCAAGCTACTGAATAACATAAATAACAGTATAATAAATTATTTAAATAGCTATAAATAATTTTCATAAATAATCATGATTAACTGCTAATTTCCAAATTAAACTAAGCGGGCTTTACAATTATAGAATTTGCATCAATAATAAAAGCACTTACACATACAAACATATAAATATAATGTGGTAATAATTGATGAAGATAAATTAAATGAAGCTCAATCTCATAAACTGCAATTGTTGAATTTCAAAAATTAAAGTAAACTTTATTAATAATAAAAAAAATGTATTGCAACAATATGAGAAAAACAGGGATAAATATCCCTAACTAAAATTTGAAATCCAAATTGTCTTTAAACTAAAACAATTAATTCAAAAATAAATTGAAGAGCTTCATCTTCATCTGGACGATTTCACCCTTTGTCCAGCTTTCCGATCCAACTCATTTGAGTTCAAGTAGCTTGGCCTATAAGAAGAAGAAAACAAATAAACAAAGTTAGTCCAGAATCATAAATCCAATTGGATAACAATTCACTAAAACTCTTAAAGTTTATAAATAGAAATACCTTGTTTCTTTGCAAGAAGTTCAGGACACTGGGGTTTCCAATGACCTTTTTCATTGCAGTAGAAACACTTTCCTTTAAGTGTAGCATCACCTGAAGGAGCAGCCTTTTTATTCTTCATGGCTTTTGTTCGCTTCTTGGTGTTCTTCCACTTCTTCTTCGATTTGGGCTTCGAAGCAGAGGCAACATTTGCTTCTGGTTTCATCGTCCCATTACCATTCCCAGGATTGTGAGGTTTACTCCCTTTCTTCTTGGGTCCTCCAATCAAATTTTCATAAGTTTGAAGGTCATTGACTAATTCATGAAAGTCAATTTCCTTCTTATTCATGACATAATTTGATGTGTATGGTAGAAATGCTGGAGTCAGGCTATTCAAGATAAGACTTACTTGAGTAGCACTGTCCATTTCAGCACCATGATCCTGGGATTCTTGGAAATAACTTGACATAAGGAGAACATGGTCACGCACGTTTTGATGAGGTTCCATCCGTGCATTAATGTACTTCTTAGTCGCGTCAAAGCGTGACTGAAGTGATGCCTTACCGAATAGCTCATTTAACTTCGTCATAACTTCAGCAGCCTTCTCGGTTTTAGAAAACCAAGTTTTGAGGGTGTCAACCATGCTAGAAAGCATAAAGTATAGAGCTTTGTCATTTGCTTTCTGCCAACGCTCGTACTTTTCTTTCACAGCTTTGGAAGCATTGTCCCCAGGCACTTCAGGTGACGGCTCAGTTAAAACAAACAAGGCACTTTCTCCTATGAGAGCAATGTTAATGTTCTCATTCCACTTATTAAAGTTAGATCCATTCAGCTTGTTTTCAGTCAACAGTGATAACATGGGATTCATTTTTATAATACAGGATACTACAAAATAATAGAAATCAACAAATAGAAATTAATAATGGTTTAACACAAAATCAATTCAGAAATTATAAGCACATAGCAAGTAGGAATGATATTAGAAAATACTTAAAAAATTCAATCCTAAATAATTTCCAAGGTTTTTCAACAAACAAATATCAGTGTCCCGTTTAGGCGAGAGTCAAAGCTACCATCCATTGAATAGAGTTGTCAGCTCATCTAAAATGTTAAACATTCTAGCAACCTTTTATTCGATCAAGATTGGAATCCAGCGTTGTCCCGTTTAGGCGAGAGTCAAGGCTATTCTATCTTATGAGCTACTACCATTGTTTCGCAATTTGTAAGTCAAATATGGTCGCCACCATTAGGGTGATCTATACCATATAAAACACTTACAAACGATTTATCTTTCGAGATTAAACGGTGCGAAATTGCTAATGAACGTTCCTCCATTAGGGAGGATTACTCACTAAAACAAACGCGATGTAAAACCCACAATGGAGATCGAATATCTTAATAATAATAAAGCTCATTCTTTAAAATGTATTTTCTTTATTATTCTAATAAATAAATTCTCATTAAATTCGAAATTTAGAATTAAAATTCAAAAAATAAGAATTTAATATAATATTTATAAAATTATACTTAGATGGTGATTGAAATAAAATTAATTATTTCCATCTTAGTAATAATTTTAATATAAATATTAAGGAAATTAATTTAAGTTGAATTAAATTAGATCAATTAGCAACTTAAAAATTTCCTTGAGAATATATTTATTGAGTTCGAAAATTTAAAGTATAAAAACTATACAATTTTTGAAAAATAATAAAAAAAAAATAGAAAAGAAATACTTCAAGCAAAAATATCACCTATCTAGATTTTCTTTTGACTAATTAATTCAATTTCTAATAATTTATATATATATATTCTACATTTCTTTTATTTTAAATTAATCAATACATGAAAAAATCATTGATTTAAGTTGGCCCAAGAATTAATTAAAATAAATAATTAATTTACAACTCAATCTATTTTTCAAGAATAAAATTCAAAAAAAGAAATTGCATAAATAAAATGTAATTTTCGAAATTGATTAAGAAAATAAAGAAATATATATATTGAAAATTATTTAAATTTAAGTTGAAAAATTAAATTTCAACCAAAAAATAATTTTCTATTTAATTAAGTGTCATGAAAAATAAATAAATATTTAAGTATCATGATGAAAATCAACTTAGATATTTAAATTTTTCAAGTTAATTAAATGTATTAAATTCAAGAAATAAATAATTAAGTGTAGAGAAGGCTTAATTATTTAATTTCTAGTTTAATACTACGAAAAATATACTTAAATAAAATTGTACCAAAATTAATTATTTAAATAATTAATTTCTTAAAGTATAATATTTTTCTATTTAAATATTAGAAATAATAAGTAGTCTAGAAATTACTATCTAGAAAATATCTTATATGACTAAGTATCTTTTCAACAAAAATTTGAAAAATATCTAATTTAAGTTATATATAAAAAATCTAAAACTTAAATAATTTCAAATTTAGATTTAATTAAATATCAAAATTAAGTTATAACCACTTAATTTGAAGATATCTTTTTAAGTTAATATTCGAAAAGATATTAACCTAAAAAATATCGAAAATATTTCATTTTAAGTTAATATTCGAAAAGATATTAACTTAAAAAAATATCTTAAGAATCTTTAATAACGAATGCCTAGGATTCCTCAACTTGATTTAAAATTTAAATCAAATATTCAAATTTAAGTTAGATAAGAAAAATCAGTTGATACAACTAATTTATAACTTAAATAGGAATATTTAATTAAATAAGTTCCAGAAAGAATCTAGTTAGTTAAAATTCTATATTTAATTAAATACAAGAAAAATACAAATAGTTTGTCTAGAAATAATATCTAAAACTAAAAGTGTTTTTCTTAAAATTAACTTTAAAATATTAAAATGAAAATGAATTTTCATATATTTTAAAAGTTAATTATGTTGCTAATTCAATTTTATTAGGTCAAACTAATATAATTAACCTAGTACAGTTATTCAAATCAGACAAATGGGCCTTCACAATTGGGGTAGTGCATGTGAGGGGGTGCTGGGTTCAGTATGTCGTACCCACTTCTATGGCTCCCAACTCTCACACAAGGCCCAAAAGAGAGGAATTTAACCTTAAAACGAATAACTGTTATTAATATAATAGGTCCAATGGACCTAAATAAAATCTATCATGGTGTGACATTTTATTTAGCAACAACTTATATGCATCTATATTAAAACAAAATAAACATATAGGCTCACACAGGCACACTTTGGATGGATCCTATCATGTTGCTAGGTCATACACAGGTGAAAGAAGATTGTAAAATTTACCTGTTACAAATTATTAACTTGACCAAGGGAGCCATCAGATCATTAGATCTGGCAAAAGGTAACCATGGCTATTTGCAATCAAGTAATAATAGGTTTTGAAAACTTACACACAAGCTAAAACCACATACTCCTGCAACAAGGTTAGCTGGATAGTTGGAAGTAGGATTTATTTAATTTTAAATAAATAAATTTCGAAAATTAAAGTAATTAAATAAATAAAATAAATATTTATTTTGAAAAATAAAATAAATAATAATATTAATTTATTTTTCGAAAAATAAAAATAAAATTTAATTTTCGAAAAAAAAAATTAAAAAAATTTATTTATTTTCGAAAATAAAAGGAAATATTTAAAATCAAACCTACAATTTTGAAAAATTAGGTTCAACTAACCTAAATATCATTTCAAAAATTTGCTAACTACTTTTAAAAATTAAATGTTATTTTATAAATAAAAAATTAAATAAAAATTAGAAAAGATAAATTAAATATATTTTTCAGATTTTAAATTTAATTTAAATAAATAAAATAACAAAATTTAAAAGTTAGCAAAATATCTTACATCTATTTAAAATTACATTATTATAGTTATCTTATTTTAAATTTAAATAAGGTCAAAATATTTAAAAAAAAAATTAATTTAAAAAATTAATATCTCATCTTAAATTTAAAAATAAGATAAGATATAATCAAATTTAAAAATAAGATAAACAATTAAGCAAAAAGATATATATTTACTAATTTCAAATTCAAATTACACTAATATCTTCAATTAAATTTAAAAAATATTAAATTAATTCATAATGATAATTAGAATTGAATTAGGAATAGTAATAGTATAAATATAGAACTACACAAAAAATCGAAAGTTAATTCCATGAAAAAGCATGAAAAAACGAAGAAAAACAAAAATTTTGGGAGCTGTACGGACAGTATGCCAAGCATACTGTCCGTGCGCGCGTCCCATGGAGACAGCCGAGAAAACTCGACGGAACAGGGGAACTTGCAGCCTATGCGCGTGCGGAATGAGGTGTCACCAGGTGTCCGCGCGCGTCATCAGACAAAATATTGTCTGAATGCGCGTGATCACCGAGGATCACTCGGATCCGCGCGCGCGTGAAGGTGCACAATCACCTTAACTTTTTTCGAATCTTCAAAAAATCATAACTAATTCAAATTAAATCGAAATTAAGTTCTGTAAAAAAGTAACTTGCTTAATTTTTTCCATACTATCCAATAAAAATAATTCCAGAAACAAAAGTTCAATTATTTTTCACGAAAATTCATAAACATCAATCAATCATCATATAACACTCAATACAACATGAAACCATCCAAATAACAAACAATCGTTTTAAAGTCCAAATTTCATGCAAGTAAATCAATTACCATGGCTCTGAGGCCAGTTGTTGGAATTTATTTTACCAGGATCTTAGATCTACTCACAAGTATGTTGTTTAAACACCCTAAATATGAACTTCTAAAACGATAAATTAAACACATATAAAGTTAAGAAAACCTTACATTGATGCAGCGGAATTAATGTCTCCTTCCACTCAGATCTCTAACCCTTGTATCCTTTCTGTAGCAGAGTATAATCAAGATCTGAGCCCGAATGTCCTTCTTCTTCAAGTTTGATCCTTCACAGTCTTCCAATCTATGATTGAGTTACTGCTTGCTGTGTGTGGGCACTTACTCTTTCACTAGGGTTCGAAATTGATGAAGGGAAAAGAAGAGAGAGGGTTTCAGCCAGGTATAGAAAGTGGGGAAGGCTCAGTTTTCTGAAGAGAGAAATTTCTGTCAGAAAGGCTTGTGAAAACTTATGATTTGACTAAGCCATCACTTTCTATTTATAGGCAACTACTAGGTTTAGGTTAGGATTTATTTGGCATTAAAATAATGAAAAAATCAATTTGAAACTCCACAATAAGTGGCCGGCCAAGGTATAGTAGTGGGCCCCACTTGATTTTGCAGTTTTATCAAATTTTATTTCTATTTTCTCAAAAACGCCAATTTTCCAATTCTAACCTTTTAAATGCCAAAACTAATTATTTAATAACTAAAATAGATTATTAAATAATATTGTCATTTAATTTAATTATTAATTAGACATATAAAGTCCATTAATAAATAAATAAACCTAGAAACTCTTTTCTTTACAATTTCACCCCTGCTTAGTGAAAATTCATAAAATTAGACATAGTCTAACTTTAGAATTATAATTGATCAATCACGAATCAATTAATGAGTCTTACAAGCAGAATGTTCTCAACTAGAATGGGGACCATGGATCTATATGCTGAGCTTCCAATAAGTGAACCAAATTTACCAAGTAAATTCCTACTTATTAATTCTTCGTTGAATCCACTCTTAGAACTTAGAATTGCACTCTCAGACTTATATAGAGCATATTGTATGTTCCACGATATCAATATGCTATCTCATTTAACCATTGTTATAATCTTATTGTGATTTAAAGATCCTCTATATAGATGATCTACATCGAGATGGGATTTCTTTACCGTTCTCACCCTGCAATGTATTTTGCCCCTTAAAACACTTAGCTACCTGTAAATGGTGTTTAGTGATCTAATAAATAGTCAGTTAAACAAGAGCTCATCCATTTACTTCTATTTGCTAAGCTCGAAGGGAATCATCACTTGACTTCTATACACCAGTAGAAGCTATAGATTCCATATTTATGTTCAGCACTCCCACTCAATCATACTATCATGTTCCCAAAATATACGTACCACCCTGACCTAAAAGTAGGCTTAACTAATAAATCAAAGAACATGAATAACACTCCTGAGTTGAGCCTTAGCATATCAGGATTTAGATTCTTTTAATCTTAAGATCAACTACTGATATTGACTTGGAAAGATATGTATAACGGTAAGTTTGTAATATCTTAACTTAGTTGCAATATCGGTCCAGTCCAATGTATACTCCATACATTCGAAACTAGTATACTTTACAAATGTCCTGGAAAGAACATAACACTTACTCCAAGTGTAAGTACACATCATCGCTGATTGTCACATTAGTGTAAATCCAATAACACTGATGAAACAGGGACCTATTCTTTTGATACATATGATCACAATCACATTCCACTGTGTTGACTATACTGTAATTGTGAATAAACATATGATCTGCATTTAACTAATTCTGTGTGTAAATGTAATAAACATATTTAAACCATTAGCATGTAAAATTCATGCAAACATCAATCACTTCGAATTTCTTATATTGATAACTAATCAGATTGTAAAGATTTTTATTTAGGGCATAAAACCCAACAACCTGACCTAAAAGTAGGCTTAACTAACAAATCAAAGAACACGAATAGCCTTTCAAGATTGAGCCTAATCATAACAGGATTAAGAACATTTGATCTAGGATCAACTAGGCGATATTGACTTGAATAGATTTTACGGTAAGTTTAATTAAATCTAAGTCAAAGTTCAATATCGGTCCCTTCCGATGCATACTCCATGCATCCAACCTGAGCTTTACTTTAACCAATGTTCTGGAAAGAACATAGCATTTCTCCAAATGCAAGTAAACTCTTGTTGTAGATTATCATATCAGTAAAACCCTGTGTCTGATAAATCTAAGAAACTTTATTCACATAGTCATGTTTACTTTCCAATGTGATGACAACACAATAAACAGGATCAAGTATGTGAAAAGGGTTTAAGATGAATTTTTGCCATGTCCTATATCTCTTGAGGATCAGTCGGAGACTGTTCCTTAGATAGACGAATACCATATTTAGAAGGCATGTTTGCCCCATTGGCGTTGTTCATGGAGAATCTCTCTAATACTTTGTCTATGTAGGTTGTTTGAGAGAGAGCAAGAGATCTATTCTTCCGGTTTCTGATAATCTGAATACCAAGAACATAGGCTGCTTCACCCAAATCTTTCATATCGAATTGAGTGTTGAGCCATTCCTGGATGTGAGTCATTTTCTTGACATTGTTTCCAATATCAAAATGTCATCAACATAAAGGACCAAGAATACTACTACTTGGTCTTCCTTGAGTTGGTAAACACAAGGTTCATCTTCATTCTGAAGAAAGCTGTAGGTCTTGATGATTTCATCAAACCTTTTGTTCCATGAGTGAGAAGCTTGCTTAAGTCCATAGATAGACCTATTTAATTTGCAAACTTTCTTTTCCTGCCCAGGAAGAACATAACCTTCTGGTTGCTTCATATAGATGGTTTCTTCAAGTACCCCATTAAGGAAGGCAGTCTTGACATCCATTTGCTAGATTTCATAATCGAAAGCAGCAGCTATGGAGAGAAGAATTCGGATGGATTTGAGCATGGCAACAGGACTAAAAGTTTCCTCATAGTCCACGCCTTCTCTTTGGGTATAACCCTTGGCTACAAGTCTAGCTTTAAAAGTTTCGACTTCGCCTCCAGCTCCTCTTTTCTTCTTGTAAACCCACTTGCATCCTATCGGATGATAGTCGTCAGGTGCGTCTACATATTCCCAGACTTTGTTCTTTTTCATGGAATCCATTTCTATCCATGCCGGCCGACCATCATTTCTGTTGCGGACTAGCCATTGCTTGTTTATAGGTTAATGGATCCTCATCAATACCGTCACCTACGACCATATTGATTTCAACATCCAAGCCATAACGAGCTGGTTTTGTTGAAACCTTCCCAGTACGACGAGGTGCGGTGATCTTCTGAACAGAAACTTTAGTAGTAGATTTCTCAGTTGGTTCAACTGAGGGAGTGGGATTGTCCTCTTCACGTGTGGAGGAGGACGGAACATTGGAAGGACTTAAATCTGATAGCAATTCCTCTAGAACAACTTTACTTTTCGGTTTGTAGTCTTTAATATAGTTCTCTTCAAGGAAAGTAGCATTTGTTGAAACAAACACTTTGTTATCCTTGTGACTATAAAATAGTCCACCCCTAGTCTCTTTAGAATTTCTGACAAACATGCATACTTCGGTACCTGATTCAAGTTTGCCTTCTTTCTTTCTTAAGACATGAGCAGGGCACCCCCAAATTCTGTAGTGGCGTAGACTAGGTATACAACCATTCCAAAGTTCGACGGGTGTCTTAGGAACTGCTTTAGATGGAACAACATTTAAAATGTCATTTGCCATCTGAATAGCATATCCCTAGAAGGATGTAGACAGAGTTGAATAACTCAGCATAGTCCTAACCATTTCCAAAAGAGTGCGATTTCTTCTTTCTGCAACTCCATTTTGTTGTGGAGTGCTCGGGGCAGTGTATTGGGATTCAATTCCAAGTTCAATTAAATGATCTTTGAACTGCATATCCATATATTCTCCACCCCTATCAGTTCGCAAGATCTTTAATGATTTACCTAATTGGTTTTGGGCCAAAGCATGAAATTCTTGAAACTTTTCAAACGTTTTAGATTCTTTTGCATTAGGTAAAGAAAACTATATCTAGAGAAATCGTCAATTAAAGTGACAAAATACTCATAACCACCTCGGGCTTTGCATTCAAAGGTCCCCAGACATCGGAATGTACTAACCCTAGGGCAATTTTGGCACGCTCTCCCTTTGCAGAGAAAGAACGTTTAGTCATTTTTCCTTCTAGGCAGGACTCACATACTGGTAGTTCACCTAAGACGACATTATTCAATGGACCGTCTTTGGTGAGCCTATTGAGTCTATCAAAGCCTATATGACCTAAACGTAAATGCCATAGATAAGTTTGATCATCATTATCAATCTCTTTTCTTTTGAGGTTTCTAGGTTTAGCTACATTGAAAAGTTCACTACTTAGTGAGATTTGATGATTCGGTCTTAAAACATAAAGCCCTTGTTCCATTATAGCAACACATATTTGAAATCCATTACGAGAAATTGTACAATTTGTCCTCGAAAAATTCAATATATAAGATTGTGTTTGCAAACATGAGACACTAATCAAGTTTCTACTAAAGTTTGGAATAAATAAAACATTTTCTAAAATTAAAAATCTTTGTTGAAACTTGATGCGGGCTTTTCCTCTAGCTTTGACCGATACTAATTCGCCATTGCCAACTTTAAGCTTTAACTCTCCTGGAAGCAGATTTTTCCAAGTTTCAAGCAACTGCAGTGAAGAACATACATTGTTAGTAGACCCAGAATCAACAATCCAGATGGATTTGTCGTTCTCTAAAACACATGATTCAAAGACAAAAGCATTACCTTCGTTTGAATTGTTTAGAAGCCTGGGACATCGTTCTTCATGATGTCCCTTTCCATTACAATTCGAACATAGAAGATTATGTCTGATAATTGTACTTGAAGAAGCAGCTTTGCTAGATCCTTCATACCTAGTCCTTTTCCTTCGATTATAGATTGCAAACCCAGGGGGACCCATTGCAATCAAGTTCCGTTCATGGGCTCGTAATTCTGCTTCGAGTTAAATGTAATAAACATATTTAAACCATTAGCATGTAAAATTCATGCAAACATCAATCACTTCAAATTTCTTATATTGATAACTAATCAAATTGTAAAGAGTTTTATTTAGGGCATAAAACCCAACAACCTGACCTAAAAGTAGGCTTAACTAACAAATCAAAGAACACGAATAGCCTTTCAAGATTGAGCCTAATCATAACAGGATTAAGAACATTTGATCTAGGATCAACTAGGCGATATTGACTTGAATAGATTTTACGGTAAGTTTAATTAAATCTAAGTCAAAGTTCAATATCGGTCCCTTCCGATGCATACTCCATGCATCCAACCTGAGCTTTACTTTAACCAATGTTCTGGAAAGAACATAGCATTTCTCCAAATGCAAGTAAACTCTTGTTGTAGATTATCATATCAGTAAAACCCTGTGTGTGATAAATCTAGGAAACTTTATTCACATAGTCATGTTTACTTTCCAATGTGATGACAACACAATAAACTGGATCAAGTATGTGAAAAGGGTTTAAGATGAATTTATAAATCAAGTAGACTAGCAATTGATAAAGTTCCGTTCATGGGCTCGTAATTCTGCTTCCAGGAGAGTTAAAGCTTAAAATAATTCCAGAAACAGAGATTCAATTATTTTTAACGAAAATTCACAAACACCAATCAATCATCAAATAACACTCAATACAACATGATACCATCCAAAAACAAACAAACAATCGTTTTAAAGTCCAAATTTCTTGCAAGTAAATCAATTATCATGGCTTTGATACCAGTTGTTGGAAATTATTTTAAATTTATTTTTTTTAAAATTTTCAAATTTTTTTTATTATTTTCTTTAAATTTTCGAAAATAATTTTTTATTTATTTAATTAATTATTTTTTTGAAATTATTTATTTAAAATTAAATAAATCCTACATCCAACTATCCAGCTAACCTTGTTGCAGGAGTATGTGTTTTAGCTTGTTTGTAAGTTTTCAAAACCTATTATTACTTGATTGCAAATAGCCATGGTTACTTTTTGGCAGATCTAATGATCTGATGGCTCCCTTGGTCAAGTAAATAATTTGTAACAGGTATATTTACAATCTTCTTTCATCTGTGTATGACCTAGCAACATGATAGGACCCATCCAAAGTGTGCCTGTGTGAGCCTATGTGTTTAATTTCATTATAGATGCATATAGGTTGTTGTTGCTAAATAAAATGTCATAGTTCTTGATAGTTTTTGGGCCTTATCAATTAATAACAGTTGTTCATTTTAAGGTTAAATTCCTCTCTTTTGGGCCTTGTGTGAGAGTTGGGAGCCATAGAAGTGGGTACGACATACTGAACGCAACACCCCCTCACATGAACCACCCCAATTGTGAAGGCCCATTTGCCTGATTTGAACAACTGTACTAGGTTAATTAAATTAGTTTAACCTAATAAAATTGATTAGCAACATAATTAATTTCATTTATTTTGAGATTAATTTAAGAAATCCATAGTTTAAAGAATTTTATATTCTAAGCTAAACTATATGTATTTTCTTGTATTTAATTAAATATAGAATTATAACCATCTAGATTCTTTCTGAAGCTTAATTTAAATTTATTTAAGTTGATATTTAGTTATCTATCACTAACCAACTTAAATCTGAATATCTTTTGGATTTAAAATTTCAAAATTAAGTTGAAGAATTTTAGGCATTGGTTATTAAGATTCTTTAGATATTTTTTAAGTTAATATCTTTTCGAATATTAACTTAAAATGGAATATTATAGATATTTTTTAGGTTAATATCTTTTCGAATATTAACTTAAAATGGAATATCTTCAAATTAAGTTGTTACAACTTAATTTTAATTTAATTAAATCTGATTTGAAAGATATTTAAGTTGATTTTTTTTAAGATTCTTCTAAAACAACTTAAACAAGATATTTTCAAATTTGTTCCATTTATTATTCGAATTTAAATAATAATTGAAATTTAATTAAAGTTGATTTTTTATTTAAACCAACTTTGATTTGTAATTTTTCATTATTATAATATGGAACTTGTTCGATATTTATTCGAATTTATTTTTCGAATTAAAAAATGGAAATTAATTAAAGTTGATTTTTTATTTAAACCAACTTTAGTTTGTAATTTTTCATTATTATAATATCGAATAAAATGATTATACAAAATACATATATTATTTTTAAATAATGAGCTTTTAATCAAGAGACATTCGATCTCCATTGTTGGTTTTACATCGCGTTTGTTTTAGTGAGTAATCCTCCCTAATGGAGGAACGTTCATTAGCAATTTCGCACCGTTAATCTCGAAAGATAAGTAGTTTGTAAGTGTTTTGTATGGTATAGATCACCCTAATTGTGGCGACCATACTTGACTTGCAAATTATGAAACAATGGTGGAAGCTCATAAGATAGAATTGCCTTGACTCTCGCCTAAACGGGACAACGCTGAATTCCAATCTTGATCGAATAAAAGGTTGCAAGAATGGTTATCATTTTAGATGAGTTGACAACTCTATTCAATGGATGATGCTTTGACTCTCGCCTAAACGGGACACTGTATCAGTTTGTTGAAAGACCATGGAAAATAAACTATGTTAGATTTAGTATTTCTATAACATATGTCATTACTTGTTATTTTCTGAACTGTGTATGAATGTATGAGCTAAAACCTTACTTCTGTTTTATTGATGTGTTGTAGTGTCATTATGAATAACCCTCACCCTGATCCTCTTCTAGTTAATATCTTAGCAAAAGAACTCTATAGTGTGAAAATGCATCTTGGTAGTTGCATAAACTCGCACCTGTTGATGATGAATCTGAAGTTCCAAAAGGCAAATCTACTGGGAATTGATTTATCAAGAGAACAATGGGTCCAACTCATCCTTAATAGTCTTCCTCTAGAGTATAATGAATTTGTTATCTCTTACATGATCAACAATTCCAACTCCTCCGACATGGATAAGCTCGAAGCAGAATTACGAGCCCATGAACGGAATCTGATTGCAATAGGTCCCCCTGGGTTTGCAATTCATAATCAGAGGAAAAGGACTAGGTATGAAGGATCTAGCAAAGCTGCTTCTTCAAGTACAATTATCAGACATAATCTTCTATGTTAGAATTGTAATGAAAAGGGACATCAAGAAGAACGATGTCCCAGGCTTCTAAACAATTCAAACGAAGGTAATGCTTTTGTCTTTGAATCATGTGTTTAGAGAACGACAAATCCATCTAGATTGTTGATTCTGGGTCTACTAACCATGTATGTTCTTCACTGCAGTTGCTTGAAACTTGGGAAAATATGCTTCGAGGAGAGTTAAAGCTTAAAGTTGGCAATGGCGAATTAGTGTCGGTCAAAGCTAGAGGAAAAGCCCGCATCAAGTTTCAACAAAGATTTTTAATTTTAGAAAATGTTTTATTTATTCCAAACTTTAGTAGAAACTTGATTAGTGTCTCATGTTTGCAAACAAAATTTTATATATTGAATTTTTCGAGTACAAATTGTACAATTTCTCGTAATGGATTTCAAATATGTGTTGCTACAATGGAACAAGGGCTTTATGTTTTAAGACCGAATACTCAAATCTCACTAAGTTGTGAACTTTTCAATGTAGCTAAACCTAGAAACCTCAAAAGAAAAGAGATTGATAATGATGATCAAACTTATCTATGGCATTTACGTTTAGGTCATATAGGCTTTGATAGACTCAATAGGCTCACCAAAGACGATCCATTGAAAAATGTCGTCTTAGGTGAACTGCCAGTATGCGAGTCCTGCCTAGAAGCAAAAATGACTAAACGTTCTTTCTCTGCAAAGGGAGAGCGTGCCAAAATGCCCCTAGGGTTAGTACATTCTGATGTCTGCGGAGCTTTGAATGTCAAAGCCCGAGGTGGTTATGAGTATTTTGTCACTTTCATTGACGATTTCTCTAGATATAGTTTTCTTTACCTAATGCAAAAGAATCTAAAACGTTTGAAAAGTTTCAAGAATTTCATGCTTTGGCCCAAAACCAATTAGGTAAATCGTTAAAGATCTTGCGAACTGATAGGGGTGGAGAATATATGGATATGCAGTTCAAAGATCATTTAATTGAACTTGGAATTGAATCCCAATACACTGCCCCGAGCACTCCACAACAAAATGGAGTTGCAGAAAGAAGAAATCGCACTCTTTTGGAAATGGTTAGGACTATGCTGAGTTATTCAACTCTGTCTACGTCCTTCTAGGGATATGCTATTGAGATGGGAAATGACATTTTAAATGTTGTTCCATCTAAAGCAGTCCCTAAGACACCCGTCGAACTTTGGAATGGTCGTATACCTAGTCTACGCCACTACAGAATTTGGGGGTGCGCTGCTCATGTCTTAAGAAAGAAAGAAGGCAAACTTGAATTACGTACCGAAGTATGCATGTTTGTCGGAAATTCTAAAGAGACTAGGGGTGGACTGTTTTATAGTCACAAGGATAACAAAGTATTTGTTTCTACAAATGCTACTTTCCTTGAGGAGAACTATATTAAAGACTACAAACCGAAAAGTAAAGTTGTTCTAGAGGAATTGCTATCAGATTTAAGTCCTTCCAATGTTCCGTCCTCCTCCACACGTGAAGAGGACAATCCCACTCCCTCAGTTGAACCAACTGAGAAATCTACTACTAAAGTTTCTGTTTAGAAGATCACCGCACCTCGTCGTAGTGGGAAGGTTTCTACAAAACCAGCTCGTTATGGATTGGATGGTGAAATCAATATGGTCGTAGGTGACGGTATTGATGACGATCCATTAACCTATGAATAGGCAATGGCTAGTCCGCAACGGAAACGATGGTCGGCCGGCATGGATTCAGAAATCGATTCCATGAAAAAGAACAAAGTCTGGGAATATGTAGACGCACTTGACGACTATCATCCGATAGGATGCAAGTGGGTTTACAAGAAGAAAAGAGGAGCTGGAGGTAAAGTCGAAACTTTTAAAGCTAGACTTGTAGCCAAGGGTTATACCCAAAGAGAAGGCGTGGACTATGAGGAAACTTTTAGTCCTATAGCCATGCTCAAATCCATCTGAATTCTTCTCTCCATAGCTGCTGCTTTCGATTATGAAATCTGGAAAATGGATGTCAAGACTGCCTTCCTTAATGGGGTACTTGAAGAAACCATCTATATGGAGCAACCAGAAGGTTATGTTCTTTCTGGGCAGGAAAAGAAAGTTTGCAAATTAAATAGGTCTATTTATAGACTTAAGCAAGCTTCTCGCTCATGGAACAAAAGGTTTGATGAAATAATCAAGACCTACGGCTTTCTTCAGAATGAAGATGAACCTTGTGTTTACCAACTCAAGGAAGACCAAATAGTAGTATTCCTAGTCCTTTATGTTTATGACATTTTGATTATTGGAAACAATGTCAAGAAAATGACTCACATCAAGGAATGGCTCAACACTCAATTTGATATGAAAGATTTGGGTGAAGCAGCCTATGTTCTTGGTATTCAGATTATCAGAAACCGGAAGAATAGATCTCTTGCTCTCTCTCAAACAACCTACATAGACAAAGTCTTAGAGAGATTCTCCATGAATAACACCAATGGGGCAAACATGCCTTCTAGATATGGTATTCGTCTATCTAAGGAACAAACTCCGACTGATCCTCAAGAGATAGAGGACATGGCGAAAATTCCCTATGCCTCTGCAGTTGGAAGTCTAATGTATGCAATGTTCTGCACTAGACCTGACATATGCTATGCAGTGGGAATCGTGAGCAGGTATCAGTCTAATCCAGGACATGAACATTGGAATGCAGTTAAGTATATTCTGAAATACTTAAAGAGTACAAGGAATCTTGTGTTAGTCTACAAGGGTGGTGCTTTAAATCCCATAGGCTACACTAATTCAGATTTCCAGGCAAGTCTACAAGACAGGAAGTCTACATCTGGGATGGTGTTTACTCTTGGGGGTGGAGTAGTGGTTTGGAGAAGTGCAAAACAAACCGCGATATCAGACTCAACTATGGAAGCTGAATACATAGCTGCAGCCGAAGCTGCTAAAGAACTTGTCTGGCTAAGAAAGTTCTTCACCAGTATAGGTGTCGTTCCTGGAATGGAAAAGCCTCTGGTCTTACTTTGTGATAACAATGAAGCAATAGCAAACAGTAAAGAACCTCGAAGCCACAAGAGAAGCAAACACATTGAAATGAAGTATCACATTATCAGAGAATACGTGGCAAGAGGGGATGTACTAGTTGAGAAAGTTGACACAGAGGACAACCTAGCTGATCCATTTACCAAAGTCTTGGCCGTGACAGCCTTTGAAAAGCACCGTCAAAATTTAGGATTAATTGATATGTACTAATTAGTTTTATATTAGTGCAAGTGGGAGTTTGTTAGGTTTTATGCCCTAAATAAAACTCCATTTCAATGTAATCTATTTTATTCAACATCAATAAAGAAACAGAAGTATTTTTTATTCATTCGTGTATGTTTTGGTTCAATTTATCAATTGCTTGTCTATTTGATTTGTAAATTCATCTTAAACCCTTTTCACATACTTGATCATGTTTATTGTGCTGTCATCACATTGGAAAGTAAACATGACTATGTGAATAAAGTTTCCTAGATTTATTAGACACAGGGTTTTACTAATATGATAATCTACAACAAGAGTTTACTTGTATTTGGAGAAATGCTATGTTCTTTCCAGAACATTGGTTAAAGTAAACCTCAGGTTGGATGCATAGAGTATGCATCGGAAGGGACCGATCTTGAACTTTGACTTAGATTTAATTAAACTTACCGTAAAATCTATTCAAGTCAATATTGCGAAGTTGATCCTAGATCAAATGTTCTTAATCCTGTTATGATTAGGCTCAATGTTGAAAGGCTATTCGTGTTCTTTGATTTGTTAGTTAAGCCTACTTTTAGGTCAGGGTGATACGTACATTTTGGGAACACGGTAGTGCAATTGAGTGGGAGCGCTAGCATAAACATGGAATCTATAACTTCTATCTGGCGAATAGTAAGCAAAGGATGATCTCCTTCGAGCTTGACCAAACGAAAATAAATGGTGGAGATCTCATTTCACATAAGCTAAAATATCATTTATTCGGGGTCAAGTGTTTTAAGGATAAAATACATAGTAGGGTGTTACGGTAATCTAATCTCTTTACAGTGTAGATCATTCATATAGAGGATCATTGATCAAATTAGGATTATAACAATGGATAACTAATGATGTGTCTATATGGTGGAAAATATAGAGCATTCTATATACTGAGAGTGCAATTCTAAGTTCTATGCGTGGATTCAACGAAGAATTAATAAGTTAGTGCTAAATTCTTGATCTACTTATTGGAAGCTCGTTTATATAGACCCATGGTCCCCGCACTAGTTGAGATAATATTGTTTGTAAGACTCATGTAATTGGTTTTGATTAATCAATTATAATTCACAAATTAGACTACGTCTATTTGTGAAATTTTCACTAAGTAAGGGCGAAATTGTAAAGAAAGAGTTAATAGGGGCATATTTGTTAATTATGATACTTTGTATTGTTCAATTAATAAATATGATAAATGACAATATTATTTAATAATTATTTATAGTTATTAAATAGTTAGAATTGGCATTTAAATGGTTGAATTAGGAAATTGGCATTTTTGAGAAAATCAGATACAAAAGGTGTTAAAATTGCAAAATTGCAAAAAGCAAGGCCCAATCCACTAAGCCATGGCCGGCCACCTTTGTAGGCTTTTTAAGCTGATATTTTCATTATTTTAATGCCAAATAATTCAAACCTAACCCTAGTGGAATGTTATAAATAGATAGTGAAGGCTTCAGGAAAATTATACTTTCTGAATGAGAAAAACCTGAGCCTCCTCTCTCTTCCTTAGCCGCCACTCTCTCTCTCTCTTCTTCCTTCATATTTCGAACTTACCCTAGTGATTAGAGTAGTGCCCACACACAGCAAGCAATACCTCAATCATAGTGAGGAAGATCGTGAAGAAAGATCATCAGCAAAGGAGATTTAGCATCAAGGATTCAGAGAAAGAGATCCAGGTTCAGATCTTGATAATACTCTGCTACAGAAAGGATACAAGGGTTAGAGATCTGAATTGAAGGAGTCATTTAATTCCGCTGCACCCAATGTAAGGTTCCTTAACTTTATATGTGTTTAATTTATCATTTTAGAAAGTTCTTATTTAGGATGTTAATAAACATACTTGTGAGTAGATCTAAGATCCTGGTAAAATAATTTCCAACATAGCGTGCATAGGTTGATATTACGGTCGATAGTACCGTACTACTTGAGAGTATCACATCGGTACGGCTAGAGTATGACTAGCGTACCGAGTATAGGCTGATATTATGGTCAATAGTACTGTCGTACGAACATTCTAGACTCAGCACGGTGTTGGACATGGGGATAGGGTTATGGTTAGGGGTATGGGCGTCTGATCAAAATCTAGGTTATTGCTATGTTATTGTTTATGCTTTTCTTACTGAGTCTGTTGACTCATAGTTGCTATTTCTATGTGTAGGTAAGGGCAAGGCTAAGGCTGAGCAGCCATGAGAGCGAGCAGATGGAGATTGTACATGTCAGGGCGGTTAGGCTTGGAGTGTACGATCTTTGGGACATCAGGGCTTATTTTGTATAGTTGCTAGGCGACAGACTTTTGTATTTGTACAATGAAACTTTTGTAAATGCTTTTTATCCTGAAATTTTATATGTATGCTATTTTATGTTTTTAATTAAATGAGCAAAATTTTAATTAATCATGATTTTTGATAACCTCGTTGATTAGCAACGAGTTGCATTGTAAGTTAAAAATAGTTAGGGTGTTACACTTTTAATTTAATAAAATGAATTTAAGAAAAACAAACACAATTAAAAATAAGATATTTTGAAGGTTAAGATATTTTCAATTTTATTTAAAAAATAAATCAAATAAAATATCATAAGTTTAAAAATTTTATAGTTATGAAACGCTAAAATTCCTATTCAAACCAAAATTAAAAACTTTTCAAAATTCCATGTCATTTTGACGAATATATAAAAAATTAAAATAAATATCTAATAAGATAAAATGTCAAAATTAACATTTTTCTAATCTTATAATTTAAATTAATAAAATATATTTTAAAAATAACAAATTTTAAAAATCTGATATGGTTAGCAAATTTAAAGTTCTAACTATATTTTTTGTAAGTTTTATTAGTATATTAATATCAAAATAAGATCATTTCAAATTTTAATAATAAAATAAGTAATATTTGATCTTATAACTAAAATAAATAAAACAAACAAAACTAATCAAAAATTTTAAAATTAACCATAAGGCTAGTTTGTGAAAAAATCAATATTTTAAATTCAAAGGCTACTAATACCAGTTTAATTAATTAAAAAACTAAAAAAAATAATTTTATTCCGATAATTGGATTTTTATTTAGAAATTTGAATTCTACATAAAATTCTACTAAAATTTAAATTTCACTGAAAAATGATTTTGGAATCAAAAAATATCATAAAAAGAAGTTTGGGCACAAGGAGTATGTCGTGCATACTCATGCACGCGCATACGAGGGCATCAGGACGAGACACGAGGCTGCATGTAGCCTCCATTGCCGACGATCCTCGGTAAGGTGGGGCCAAGCTTCGAACACGCCCTTGTCTGAAGGGGTTTTGTTCGAGCGAGCTGCACGAGACACTGGGTTGTCTCCTCCTTGCGCGCGCGTACGTGTGCAACAAACTTGGGATAGTTTCACTCAAATTCAAAAAATCATAACTAATTCATAAAAAATCAAAATTGAGTTCTTTAAAGGCCTAAATTTATTAATATTTAATCTAATTTCCAGAAAAAAAAAATACTTTCAGAACATAACTAAAAATATTTATCATCGTAAAATAGCAATTTCCATACAATCATCAAATATGCTGATAAACTAACATGAACACATCCAATCAACACAATCATTGTTTTAAATCCATTTTTCATGAGAGTAAATCATTACCATAGCTCTGAGGCCAGTTGTTGGGGATTTTCTTACCTGGATCTAGATTTACTACCATGTATGTTGTTTAACATCCTAAATATGAATTTATAAAATAATAGAATTTAAACACATATAAAGTTAATAAAACTTACATTGGTTGCAACAGAATTAAATGACTCCTTCCACTCAGATCTCTAATCCTTGTTCCTTTCTGTCCTAGAGTATTGTCAAGATTTGAGTTCGATTCTCTTTTAGGTGTTGGATTCTTCACTGTCTTACACACTATGATTGAGTACTAGACTTGCTATGTGTGGGCATGTACTCAATCACTAAGATGGGTGAAATTTTATGAAGAACAATGAAAGGAGGTTCGAATATAGAAGAATGAAGAAGAAGAAGTCTGAAGAACTCTTTAGTTGTGTGACAAATTGTAAACTAGGTTATGAGTCATTAGTTACATAATGAGACCATCTTATTTCTTTTATACTAATTCAGCTAAGGTTAAACTTAAATTATATGGCATTAAAAAATGATAAAAATTTGCCAAAAATCACCTTAAGTGGCTGGCCACATAGTGGGTCCCACTAAATTGGAATTTTGCCATTTTATACAAGTATTTATCCTTTTCTTTCACAAATTTCGTATTTTTCAATTTTCATCCTTTAAATATTAGTACTATATATTTAATAATTAAAATTAATTATTAAATAAAATTGCCATTTAATTTATTTATTAATAATGTTAGTATTACTATGTTATTATTGGGCTATAATTGATTAGTTAAATAAAATTGTAATTAAATAAGTATAAGTTTAGCATTAAAAATAATCTTATTCTCTTGAGTTTATTGAAGTCAACGTGCAACACTAGGAAAAAAAAAATAAGACTTAATTAATCTAGATATAGTTAGTGAAGTTAGGAGAATACTTGGTATAATTCTTATATTAATAATATTTTATTAGATTGGAGAGAGAGTAGTTTCATGCGTGCTATTTTATTGGTAATGCATGAACTACATATATATATATATATATGAGACCTATTCCCACTAGCTATGTGTACATGAGATGAGAAGGGAAACAATTCAAATTTTAAGTAGATAGATGATTCCCGTGGCTATTATAGAGATATAAGTTCATATTTTTTTAATTAGTTAAAGACCATTTCCAAACCACAAACGTGTGTGACTTGAAGGGAATTTAAAAAATTTTATTTGTTTTACTCTACACGTGGATACTAGGTGGAGGACATGGTTGGAAAAGTTTAAAGATTTAGCCATAGAATTGTGTGAGGACTTAGGTTCGGCTCAACTAAAACCAATTTTCATGGAATAGTATCAACTCTTTTGATCGAGTAATAAGGTGGGATTGAGGGGTTTAATTATTTATTTAAATACTTGTTATGTGAAGCACGGTTAGTGTTGGAGTTAGTGGGTAAGAGACCTAGGCCTATAAATAGAGAGCTTTTGCTCACTTATTCATTTCACTCAAATAGTCAAATAGCTATCCAGTATATCCTTCTTCCATTTTCCTCTACACTGAAGTGATTTTATTCCATCTTTTATAGTCAAACACTTGTTTCTCCAAGAGCCAAATAGTCCTACACACCATCATTATTACTAGAAGCTTTAAACATCAACAACCTCTCTTAAACATCACCATTATTCTCCCATACATTTATATATTTCCTTCATCATATCGGCATCACCACTACCACTATTTTCACATTCAAATTTTAGTGCTCTGCTAGTTTTCTTTGGAAATTAAGGTATCATCTTATAATTTTACCTTTGTAGATTCAAGGTTTAAAATTTCATATATATATATATATATTGTAAAGCCTGCTTAGTTAATTTGGAAATTAGCAGTTATTTATGTTAATCATGAAATTATTTATAGCTATTTAAATAATTTAGTATTGATATTTATGGAATTCAGATATGCATGAGTATGTTATCAGTAGTTTTTTTTTTATATTTCGCATTTCCGGTGTCCGGCATTTTGGAACGCGGCGTTTGGCTCAGTAGAAATCACAACTTAGTATGTTAGTATTTTGGGGACGGGTTTTAGACATTGGGAATGTCGGGAATGGCCGGGAATTTAGAATGTCCCAAAAATACCCCTTTAGTATGATTTATGTGATTTTATGGTGGAGGGGCAAAATGGTCTTTTTGCCCCATTAGTGTTTTGTCTTATGTGAGTTTATTAAATGAATTAAATGGTTATTTTATGCATGTTATTTGGCTGAATATATTGAATTATTATAGCTTTTATTCTTTTCCCAAACTTAGAAAATAAAATCACTTTTTATTCAAAGAAACTCTCTCAACTCTCTCTCTCTCTTTTCGGCCATTAGAGGCAGCTCCTAGGGTGATTTTCCTCTTCAAATTCTTGTAGATTTCAGCTTGTTGTGTGTCTCTAATCAAGGTAATTCTTGTCTTGCTCTTCTATTTAGTTTTCTTGAGTTTTTTTGTGAAATTGGATGAAATGCATGTTGGATTTTATGTTGTTGTTGCTGCTGTAATCTGATTATTATTTTGAGTTTAAGCATGTTAGTTTAGGGTTGTTTTGATGCTTGATTACTAGGTTGAGCATGCTAGAGGTTTATTATTGCAAAAGTTATGAATTTTGAGAGAAAATGCTATGTTTGGTTTCTGTGAATTGCTGGATGTTTCTGTATGTTTTTAGAGATGATTATATGCTTACTTGAGTAGAATTAAATAGGTTAGGATGCATGTTAGGTGGTTTTGCTCAAGCTTGAGTTTGGAACTCAAAGCTTGAGCTCCAATGGTGATTTTTGTGTATGTGGTTTCTGGGTAGGTTTGATGCCTTGGAATTGTTATTTGGGGCATATAGAACAGGTCTGGAAAGTTTGGGACCAATTGGGTTTGAATTGGTCAAGTTAGGAGATTTTTAGTTGGTCGCTCGCGAGGAACCGGAATTCGGTTGAGCATCCCAATTCGGATGGGGGTTCAGAATTTCCCAGAACCGGAATTCCGGTTGGGCAACCGCTCTGCCGGTTGGGGGATTTTTCAGAACCCTAGTTTTCCTCGTTTTTGGGTTTTTAGGGGTATTGCCATGCTTTTTATCGATAGGGAAACTTTTAGTTTCAAGTTTTAGTCCCCGGGAAGTGATTTAGCGTGTCACTTATAGCGTTGTGATTTTTATGGTTTAGGAGCCGATGTCCGTTCGGCTTCGGTTCGTCGGGTTGACGGCACACACGAAATCGAATCCGGGTAAGATTAGTATAACAACATGCATATGTAGATTACATGTTTAACGTGCATGTAGGAAGCCTTTGCTAGATTACATTAGATATGTATTTAGGCTTCGAACCATCCAACCCTGTCACGTCGGTACGAGCCGGAGTATGACCAAGAATGAGTATGACCGGCTCGACCGATCAGCCGACACTTGGTTGGTGGTTCGGTGCTATTGACCTATCCCGTCGGTACAGCCGGAGTATGACCAAGCGGCGGAGTATGACCGGTTCGACCGATCAGGAGGATACTTGTCAATAGTACCGTCCCCTGAACGTTCAAAACTCAGTACCATGTTGGACATGGCAGTAGTGCTCAGTACCATGTTGGACATGGCAGTAGCGGGACTCAGTATCGTGTTGGACACGGCAGTCAGTTTTATGTATGATATTAGTATGCTTTTCTTACTGAGTCTGTCGACTCACAGTTTACGTTCATGTGTAGGTAAAGGCAAGGCTGTAGCTGATGGACCGTGACCGAGCATATGAGATTGTACATGTCGGGGCAGTTAGGCCTGGAGCGTACGATCCTCGGGACGAGGCCGAGATTTTTGTAACTGTCGTTAGACGACTTTCATTTTGATGTAAAAGTTAAACAGTTAAAACGTTTGTAAATATTTTTATAAATCGGGATCCCGAGACTTTTTGTAAAATGGTTTATAAGTTTAATGAAAAAGCAAAATTTTAATTAATCACGTTTTTCCATAAACCTCGTTGATTAGCAACGAGCTGCACAGTACGTTTAAAAATCACGTAATACGCCTAAGATAGTTAGGGTGTTACATGTATATACCATTATGATAAATCCTAATTAATAAGTATGAAATTTAGGTTTTTCGTAAGACAATTATTTCTCAAGAATCACTCTCTTTGCAATCAAGGCTAGGACTCCACATTCGAGGTAAGGAAATTAAGTAGAAAAAACATAAGTTTTCTGTATGTAATAACATTCATAGGAAGAGTGGGAATAGTAAAAGAGAAGTTAACTAAGGTCTTCTGCCTGACTCTTTATTGTTTGTTATTTAATGTACTGTATAATATATATTTAAATAATATGTTTATAAGATTCATGTTATTTATGTATGTTTACAGTATTAGAGCATGGCCATTGCTAAAGGTATATATTTAAATAATATGTTTATAAAATTCATGTTATTTAAGTATGTATGTAAATAGTGTGTTTATAAGATTCACATTATTTAGTTATGATTATTTTGTTATTTAAATAATGTATAGTAGTTTTCCATTATTTAAATTAGATAGATTATAGTTTATGTGACATGATTTGACCGAGAAGATAATGGTTAAATACTTGATTGTTGGGTCTATATGGTAGATAGGGAGCCATTTAGTAGTGGGTACGATTTTACTGAACCCAGCCCTCCGCCATTTAGCCCAATAGCTCGAGTTTATTTGCCAAAATTGGACTCGAGCGTAATCATTATTATGTGATTTAGCTTAGAACCTAGTTATTAGTGACTAGTGATATGATTAAGTTTATGTTTTGTTATCTGCCTAAATATGTGCATGTGCATTTTAATTAAGTTTTGCTTTTATTTATGTGACTACCTGACACACATTTCCTTACTGAGTTTAGTAGCTCACCCTTATCAAATTACCATGTGCAGACCAAGGTAACTGAAAGTTTAGAAAGCCGGTGGCGAGTGAAACTTTGGACGCTTGTGTGTGTGAACTCGCTGAGGGCCCTATAACTGTGGGCGGTCTAGGGCGCTCTATTTATTTATTTACGTTATTAAATTAATGTCGTAATTGTTTTAGTTATTATTTATTATGTCTTTTGTACGAAAACTGGCCAGTTGTGAATATTTTCAAGTATTAAATAAAAATGTGACATTATGATTTTCCGCGATTAACGCTTGTAAATAAAATTAATATTTTTATAAAAGTACGGGCGTTACAGTTTGGTATCACAGCCACAGTTATATCGGTCCCGAACGTTCTCACGAGTTACACACATCAGCCAAAAAGTTTCTGCTTGCCACCAAGTAAGTCCATTATATATGCTTGCATTTTATGTGTATTTTTTTTTTTGTAGTTTCTAAACTGGCATTTTACTTAAAAAAAAAAAAAAAAAAAAAAAAAACCTTAGTACCAATAGCCAAGTTTAGGTACTACCCATATGAAATAATTTTTTTAACACATATAAATATATTTCAAGTTAGTTTAAAATAAAAAAATTTGGGTGAAATTTTAGAACTTGATGATAGATAGCACCATATGACTCTTGAAAAAAAAAATCATAGAAATTTTTCTTTAAGTAACCATATAAAAAAAAAATGTGTGTCTTATTATTTTATGTGATTATTTATTTTATCTTTGAATAAATAGAAATTATTTGTGAACTAGTTATGCAAGTATGGGCATTTTTTTTTTTGAAAATAGTGATATCTTATTTAAGTTTATCTTCTTTTAGAGATTCTTAGAAACAAACAAGGAACATTAGGAAATAATGTCTCCAAGAAGATCACTTCGAATCAACGGTAATAGAAACATCCACGTGGATGCAACTCCAGCACCCGCAAGGGGCGGAGGCCGAGGTGATGGTCGACGCGGAGGCCGACGTGGAGGCCAAAGCGGTAGGGGAGGTAGACAAGGAGCATCGATAGCACCGGTAGATGAAGTAGCACTCGAACAACAACAAGCACCTCCTAATGCTCAAGCTGAGATACTCCGAGAAAACGCTCGTATACGTGAGGAGCTAACTCAAGAAATTGCAAGGCTATGAGCTCAGAATGAGGAGTTACGCCAAAATCAAAATCCACCCGTTAGAAACCTAGCTCTTCAACCAGCTGCAGTGAATCCAGAACCAATACAACGTTTTGAACCTGTGTACGAGCGTTCAGGAAACAACAACCACCAATATTCAATGGGAGCTCGGACTCACTTGAAGCTGAGGAATGGTTGCGCTCAGTGGAGTCCATATTGGAATATATGGACCTCAATGATAGGGAAAGAGTATCCTGTGCTGCCAGCCTACTTAAAAAGGATGCACAGATCTGGTGGGAAGTAGTAAGACTGAGTCGCAACATAACAACTATGACCTGGTTGGACTTTGTTGATGTGTTCAACATGAAGTACTACAGTGCCGCCATACTGGCTGCAAAAGAAGATGAGTTTATGAATCTAAGGCAGAACAATCTCACTGTCACGGAGTATGCTAGGCAATTTGACCGTCTGGCAAAGTTTGCACAAGAGATCGTACCAACCGAGGCCCTTCGGGTCAAAAGGTTCTTGAAAGGGATGAACCCCATGATTAAAAAAGATGTGAAAATCATGGTGGGGACCAACACAGTTTATGCTGAGGTGTTAGAAAAAGCTCTTGAAGCTGAGTTACTCGAAAATGATATAAAGAAGGAGAATGCTGGTAAGTGGGAAGCCCGAAGTAATAATGGAGGAAATCAAGAGAATAAGAGAAAACACGAGGGAAGTCATGGTAATGATCGTGATAAAAAGGGGAAAGCAGTGGTCCAAAATAACAACAATGGGGTGAAAAGGTCCTATGTAGAATTCCCAATTTGCCCCACATGCAATAGGAAACATCTTGGGGAGTGTAAGATGAAGTCAGGGGTGTGCTACAATTGCGGGCAGCCAGGCCATCTGAAGAAAAATTGCCCGAAGGGACAAAAGAAGGAGAACCAAGCCGCTCCTGCTCGAGTGTTTGCTCTCACCAGAGGAGAAGCGGCCACAAGCAACACTGTTGTCTCAGGTCAGGTTTCTATTTACGGATTGCCTTGTAATGTTCTCTTTGATTATGGAGCTACTCATTCTTATATAGCTACTAGGGTAATTGATAGTATAGATAAGCCATGTGACCTGCTTAGATGTGGTATTGTGACGGAATTACCCTCGGGAGAAACCATGTTATCAACAAGAAGAATGCGAGATGTACCTATCATAATCGAAAGCAAAGAACTCATGGGCGACCTAATAGAGCTGGAAATGAAGGAATATGATGTTATACTTGGGATGAATTGGCTATCTAGTAACGGTGCGACAATCAATTGCGGAAAGAAACTGGTCGTTTTTGAAACAAAGGCTGGGGATCGGTTTATTTTCAAGGGCGACAAGCTAGCCCTTAGGACTCCATTAATCTCTTCCTTGAAAGCTAGTCAGCTAATGAAGGCGGGATGCATGGCATTCTTGGCCAGCGTAGTGGATAGAGTAATAGAGACGCAACTAAATGTGGAGAATGTGCACATAGTCTGTGAATTTCCAGAGGTCTTTCCAGAAGATCTACCGGGACTACCTCCAGACAGAGAGGTGGAGTTCATCATCGAATTAGCCCCAGGGACTAATCCAATTTCAAAGGCTCCCTACAGAATGGCACCTAATGAGTTAAAAGAGCTTAAAATACAACTACAGGAGCTCTTAGACAAAGGGTTCATTAGACCGAGTTACTCACCTTGGGGTGCGCCGGTACTCTTTGTCAAGAAGAAAGATGGAAGTATGAGGATGTGCGTAGACTACCGTGAGCTCAACAAGGTGACCATCAAGAATAAGTATCCTTTGCCAAGGATTGACGATCTCTTTGATCAATTGCAAGGCTCGGCTGTGTTCTCAAAGATAGATCTAAGATCTGGGTATCACCAGCTGAAGGTCCGGAAGGAAGACATACCCAAGACAGCATTCAGAACACGGTATGGACACTATGAGTTCTTAGTAATGTCTTTCGGACTAACTAACGCCCCAGCAGGCTTCATGGATATGATGAATAGGGTGTTCAAGGAGTACCTAGATAAGTTTGTTGTTGTATTCATTGATGACATTCTTATCTACTCCAAAACCATGGAGGAACATGAGGAACACCTGAGGATGACTCTAAGCCGACTTAAGGAGAACCAACTATATGCCAAATTCAAGAAATGTGAATTCTGGTTAGAGAAGGTGGCATTCCTAGGCCATATAGTTTCCAAAGAAGGAGTCGAGGTGGATCCTACAAAGATCGAAGCGGTCAAGAGCTGGCCAACACCTAAGACTGGAAGTGAAGTAAGAAGCTTCTTGGGTCTAGCTGGTTACTATAGACGCCTCGTTGAAGGATTTTCCAAGATCGCAACTCCTCTAACCAACTTGACTCGAAAGACGCAAAAGTTTGTTTGGTCAGAAAACTCTGAGGGTAGCTTCCAAACACTTAAGGACAAACTAATAACAGCCCCTGTATTGTGTGTTCCCAATAACAAGGATAAGTTTGTGGTGTACTGCGATGCATCAAAACAAGGGCTGGGATGCGTGCTGATGCAAAATGACAAAGTAGTAGCGTATGCCTCAAGACAACTTAAGGAGTATGAACAAAGGTACCCAACACACGATCTGGAGTTGGCAGTAGTAGTTTTTGCGCTAAAAATATGGAGGCACTATCTCTACGGGGAGAAATGTGAAATTTATACCGACCACAAGAGCCTGAAGTACTTCTTTACGCAAAAGGAACTCAACATGAGGCAGAGGCGATGGCTAGAGCTTGTTAAGGACTATGATTGTGAAATCCACTACCACCCGGGGAAGGCCAATGTGGTAGCAGACGCGCTAAGTAGACGCAGTTATGCCAGCTTGGCCATACTGGCACAAATAGAAAGGCCACTACAACAAGAACTCCAAAGAAGTGGTATAGAGATCATTACACAAAAACTAGCTAACCTAACCATTGTCTCAACGCTGCTACAAGAACTTAAAGATGCACAGATTGTTGATGAGTTCTTACAGAAGAAAAGAGCAGGCTTGCCAGAGAAGGAGGCAGAGGATTTCTCCGAAGGTACAGACAACATGCTGAGGTATAAGGGAAGAGTATGTGTAGCCAACGACGTAGAGCTTAAAAGAAAGATCATGATGGAAGCACACACTACACCCTACTCAATGCATCCAGGGTCAACCAAAATGTACAATGACTTAAAAACCTTGTATTGGTGGCCAGGGATGAAGAAGGATGTAGCTGAATTTGTAGCTAGATGCCTCACATGTCAACAAGTTAAGGCTGAACATCAGAGACCAGCAGGGATGTTGCAACCCCTAGACATCCCAGAATGGAAGTGGGAGGATATAGCCATGGATTTTGTGATAGGACTACCCCGAACAACCAAGCAACACGACTCAGTTTTGGTAATTATAGACAGACTCACAAAGCCAGCACACTTTGTTCCAGTAAAGTCTACTTACAATGCAGAGCAGTACGCTGACTTGTACGTACAAGAGATATTAAGGTTGCATGGAGTTCCAAAGACGATAGTCTCTGATAGAGGTTCAGTATTCACTTCCAAGTTCTGGGAAAGTTTACATAAGGCAATGGGGACGCGATTGAAATTAAGTACAGCATTTCATCCCCAAACAGATTGACAATCTGAACGCACCATCCAAATACTCGAGGATATGCTTCGAGCGTGTGCACTAGACTTCACTGGCTCGTGGAGCAAGTATTTACCCCTAATGGAGTTCTCCTACAATAATAGTTATCAAGCCACAGTCGGAATGGCACCATATGAGATGTTGTATGGACGAAAATGTAGGTCACCGCTTCACTGGGATGAAGTTGGAGAAAGACGCTATTTAGGTCCAGAAGCAGTAAGAGAAGCTTCAGAAGCAGTTGAAAGGATACAGAAAAGGATGCTCACCGCCTAAAGTAGACAGAAAAGTTATGCAGATCTGAAAAGACGGGAGGTTGAGTTTTCTGTAGGGGACTTAGTGTTCTTGAAGGTATCACCTATGAAGGGGATTATGCGTTTCGGAAAAAGGGAAAAGTTAAGCCCAAGATTTATAGGTCCTTTTGAGATACTGGACAGAGTTGGTCAGGTAGCTTACCGTTTGGCCCTACCGCTAACATTAGCAGAAACGCATAATGTTTTCCACATTTCCATGTTACGTAAGTATGTACCTGATTTAATACACGTGCTTAAGTACAAGAACTTGAACTTGCAGCAGGACATGAGCTTTACGGCACGCCCTGTGCGCGTGATAGAAAAAGGAATAAAGGTCTTACGAAATAAGACTATACCCTTAGTCAAAATCCTGTGGAGTGATAGTTCTGATAGAGAAGCGACATGGGAGTTGGAGAAGGACATTCAGAGTCAGTACCCCGAGTTATTCTCTAGTAAGTAAATTTCGAGGACGAAATTTCTGTAAGGAGGGTAGATTGTAATAACCAAAAATATTCAGGCATTATTTTTTTTTATGATAGTCTAAATATCTCGATGTGGAAGTAATGATTGCATAAACTACATTATTATTGTTTACATATGTCTTTTATTAAAGTGGTAACAATTTTAATTTATTGGGCCTTATATTTTTCTTCTTATAAATCTAATAAATTATGTTAGTATTACTATGTTATTATTGGGCTATAATTGATTAGTTAAATAAAGTTGTAATTAAATAAGTATAAGTTTAGCATTAAAAAGAATCTTATTATCTTGAGTTTATTGAAGTCAACGTGCAACACTAGGAAAAAAAAATAGGACTTAATTAATCTAGATATAGTTAGTGAAGTTAGGAGAATACTTGGTATAATTCTTATATTAATAATATTTTATTAGATTGGAGAGAGAGTAGTTTCATGCGTGCTATTTTATTGGTAATGCATGAACTACATATATATATATATATGAGACCTATTCCCACTAGCTATGTGTACATGAGATGAGAAGGGAAACAATTCAAATTTTAAGTAGATAGATGATTCACGTGGCTATTATAGAGATATAAGCTCATACTTTTTTAATTAGTTAAAGACCATTTCCAAACCACAAACGTGTGTGACTTGAAGGGAATTTATAAAATTTTTATTTGTTTTACTCTACACGTGGATACTAGGTGGAGGACATGGTTGGAAAAGTTTAAAGATTTAGCCATAGAATTGTGTGAGGACTTAGGTTCGGCTCAACTAAAACCCATTTTCATGGAATAGTATCAACTCTTTTGACCGGGTAATAAGGTGGGATTGAGGGGTTTAGTTATTTATTTAAATACTTGTTATGTGAAGCACGGTTAGTGTTGGAGTTAGTGGGTAAGAGACCTAGGCCTATAAATAGAGAGCTTTTGCTCACTTATTCATTTCACTCAAATAGTCAAATAGCTATCCAGTATATCCTTCTTCCATTTTCCTCTACACGTACTGAAGTGATTTTATTCCATCTTTTATAGTCAAACACTTGTTTCTCCAAGAGCCAAATAGTCCTACACACCATCATTATTACTAGAAGCTTTAAACATCAACAACTTCTCTTAAACATCACCATTATTCTCCCATACATTTATATATTTCCTTCATCATATCGGCATCACCACTACCACTATTTTCACATTCAAATTTTAGTGCTCTGCTAGTTTTCTTTGGAAATTAAGGTATCATCTTATAATTTTACATTTGTAGATTCAAGGTTTAAAATTTCATATATATATATATATGTATATACCATTATGATAACTCCTAATTAATAAGTATGAAATTTAGGTTTTTCGTAAGACAATTATTTCTCAAGAATCACTCTCTTTGCAATCAAGGCTAGGACTCCACATTCGAGGTAAGGAAATTAAGTAGAAAAAACATAAGTTTTCTGTATGTAATAACATTCATAGGAAGAGTGGGAATAGTAAAAGAGAAGTTAACTAAGGTCTTCTGCCTGACTCTTTATTGTTTGTTATTTAATGTACTGTATAATATATATTTAAATAATATGTTTATAAGATTCATGTTATTTATGTATGTTTACAGTATTAGAGCATGGCCATTGCTAAAGGTATATATTTAAATAATATGTTTATAAGATTCATGTTATTTAAGTATGTATGTAAATAGTGTGTTTATAAGATTCACATTATTTAGTTATGATTATTTTGTTATTTAAATAATGTATAGTAGTTTTCCATTATTTAAATTAGATAGATTATAGTTTATGTGACATTGTTTGACCTAGAAGATAATGGTTAAATACTTGATTGTTGGGTCTATATGGTAGATAGGGGGCCATTTAGTAGTGGGTACGATTTTACTGAACCCAGCCCTCTGCCATTTAGTCCAATAGCTCGAGTTTATTTGCCAAAATTGGACTCGGGCGTAATCATTATTATATTATTTAGCTTAGAACCTAGTTATTAGTGACTAGTGATATGATTAAGTTTATGTTTTGTTATCTGCCTAAATATGTGCATGTGCATTTTAATTAAGTTTTGTTTTTATTTATGTGACTACCTGACACACATTTCCTTACTGAGTTTAGTAGCTCACCCTTATCAAATTACCATGTGCAGACCAAGGTAACTGAAAGTTTAGAAAGCCGGTGGCGAGTGAAACTTTGGACGCTTGTGTGTGTGAACTCGCTGAGGGCCATATAACTGCGGGCGGTCTAGGGCGCTCTATTTATTTATTTACGTTATTAAATTAATGTCGCAATTATTTTAGTTATTATTTATTATGTCTTTTGTACGAAAACTGGCCAGTTGTGAATATTTTCAAGTATTAAATAAAAATGCGACATTATGATTTTCCGCGATTAACGCTTGTAAATAAAATTAATATTTTTATAAAAGTACGGGCGTTACAATTTGGTATCAGAGCCACAGTTATATCGGTCCCAAACGTTCTCACGAGTTACACACATCAGCCAAAAAGTTTCTGCTTGCCACCAAGTAAGTCCATTATATATGCTTCCATTTCTATGTGTATTTTTTTTTTGTAATTTCTAAACTAGCGTTTTACTTAAAAAAAAAAAAAAAAAAAAAAAAAACCTTAGTACCAATAGCCAAGTTTAGGTACTACCCATATGAAATAAGATATATGGAGTATACATTGGAAGGGATTGATATTGATTTTAGATAAGATATCATAAACTTGTCATTATATCTTTCTAAGTCAATATCAATGGTTGATCTTAGGTCTATGGATCTTAATCCTGATATGGTTAGGTTTAACTTAGTTGTAGTATTTATGTTCTTAGAGCTGTTCGTGAGAGCTAACTTTTGGTTGTGGTGGATACTTACATCTTAGGAACATGGTAGTTCAATTGAGTGGGAACGCTAATCATAGATATGTAATCTATAACTTCTATAGGTATTTAGAAGTGAAACAGTGATTTCCTTTGAGCTTGGCTGAAGAGAAATAAGTGATTGAGATCTCATTTCAGTAATTATATTAGTTTACTGATATATTATTTACAGGTTGCTAAGTGTTATAAGGATAAAATACATTGAAGGGTAGAATGGTAAATTTGTCCCTATTCAATGTAGATCATTTATAGAGGATCATTGAGTGTTAGGATTGTAACAATAGATAATCGTAATGTATCTATATCGTGGTACATATAGAGCGTTCTATATAACTGTGACTGCTATTCAATTCTAAATCTATAGTGGCGCAAAGTGGAATTAATAAGTTGAGAATTTACTTGGTGAATTCTAGATCTACTTATTGAAAGCTCGGTTGTATAGGCTCATGGTCACGTCACTAGTTGAGATAATACAGCTTACAAACTCGGTTAATTGATTTTAATTAATCAATGATAATTCTAAAATTAGACTGTGTCTTATTCATGAATTTTCACTAAGTAAAGGCTTAATTGTGAAGAAAAGAGGTTTTGGGGTCAATTAATTAAGAGACTTTGTATGGTCTAATTAATAAATTACATAAATGATAATTTTATTAAGTAATTAATAATAATTATTAAATAAATAGTTTTGGCATTTAGAGGATTGAATTTGTAAATATTGTATTATTAAAAAGAAGAATAAGTGGTTGAAATTAAGTGGCAAAAATCTAACTAGAAACTGGTCCACTATAGTGTACGACCATGAAGTGTTTTTTGCCCAATATTTTTATTCTTTTTTAATCCATATAATTCAACCCTAAGCCCTAGTTGAAACACTATAAAAGGAACATGATACTCTCACTCATCCAACTAATGTCAAACTTGACTATTCAACCAACCTAGATGACAGAGTTCCTTCCTTAGTGATTTCTCATCTCCTTCATTGTTCTTCCATATTCGAACCTTGGGTGAATGAGTGTCGTGCCCACACATAGCAAGTCAAGTACTCAATCATAGTGTGTAAGACGGTGGTGACCAAATCCGAAGGAGAGAAAGAGATCAAGGTTCAGATCTTGATAATGCTATGCTACAAAAAGGAATCAAGGGCTAGAGATCTTGAACGAAAGGAGTCATTATATTCCGCTGCAATCAATGTAAGTGTCAACGTAGATTTTTGTTAACCAAACTTCAGCCTCTCAGTAATGATTTCATACTGAAAAATAAAAGTTGTAGGAATAAAAATATGAACACAGGGTTTTTTACGTGGTTTTGCAGTTAAAATTTTGCATAGTCCACGAGTCAATCTTATTCATAATTTTGATTGATTTTTAAGGCCTCTCGTGTATGAGTTTTTTTCCCCTTTTTCATCTTGTTTGCCATTATTTAAAATTAAATAGTGGCCAGTAAATTACAAAAGTTGACAATAATTTTTACAGCAATTATTCCCTTAAATCATGGGATTTTATTACAAATTAGGCTAAGTAAATGCAGATTTTATTTATAATCCACACAACTGTGAGTATCCTGCTTTCATTGGGCTGAGATGAATGCATATTTAGGGATATACGGTAAGCATTATCTCATGGGGATGCTTCGCTAGGTATTGAGCCAAGTTAACTTTGATGGCGAGCTGTGGCTCGTCATATGACTTCCCGAAATCAATATTGCTTTAATTCTAATAACTAAATTTTCTAGTGTCGAGATGATCTTTCTCGTATGCATGCCATGTTCAAGCGAGATAGACGCCTCGCTGTCTGTCATCTTGATCCACCAAGCTGTTTATACTTTGTTTGTATACCATATAATCTACGCTAAGTGTTTTTATCGTTATTATTTCTCTTCCACGTGATGAGGTTGAGGCATCGTCATTCACAGTTGCACTCACATGGTTTCTCGTTGATACATAAGTTAGCAGTTTGTACGTTTCTGTCTCGCAGAAGACTATTCAGCCAGCCGAGTTATAAACGTACTCTGCAAATTGTGTTTCGAACGAGTTGTTCCATGCCAAGTGTACTTACGATTGTGTGTTTGAGTTCTTCGTTCTTCCTAGCTCGACACGTTTCTTCCTATGATGTGCTCACCGAATTTTGGGTATAACAATTGCCGCTTAAAAAGTTATTTTTTTAAAAGAGCTTTTTAATGATTATAAAGGGTATTTTCGTCATGTTCCTCTTTTTGAAAAGACGCATGTCCTTTGATTTTGGCGGTTGTGCAGTTTTGAGGTACATCATACTTAAAAGACCATCTTTTCCACTTCTGCTTTAAATAATGTCCGTAGGATCAAATGATTCTCTGATCTAACTAAGCCATTATCATGGGTATAAAGTAAGAGAAAAGGAACAGCCTTTGCATTATTTTCTCCATTTTAAAAAGTCTAAAAAAACTCTTAACCTTCTTTGTCAAGGATCACGAACAAGTTTGTGCAAGGGCTTGCATGCCATCTCTGCCCTTGAACTTTTTCCTGCGAGTTTCCTGCCCTTGAACTTTTTGCTTTGTTCGAAGATTTGCAGACGGAGTAACAAGTCATTGCCCCAAGCCATAACTTTAAACTGTAAGTTGCATTCTTCTTTCTCATGTTTGTTACATTGTGTGGATTTGTTACTTAGTTTGTTTGTATCGTTGTCATCTCATCGGGTTTTGGTAGTTTTTAGGATTTAAACGGTATCTAGGTTCATACTAGGGTTCAGGCAGTATGTAGGTTATTTTAAGATGTCTAACTCATTACCTTCCGGTTTGATAAAATTCTCTCCAGGGATTGGGACTACTTTTTGCTTGCAGCAATGTCCCACTCTGGTTCAGGAATTTATCATCCAGAAGTTTTAGAGTTTGAGTTTCCTAAAGAAATAACCATCCCGTATAAACCCAACCTTTCAAAACCCACCCCCAAGTTAGAGTTGAACGATGCTAGGGTTAGGGAACACGTAGTGAGAACCGAACAGGAAGATATTGCTAGTCGCTACAGGCGTTTCTTGCAAGAAATCTCCGAAGGCAAACGCCGATTCTTGCGAGAAGTAGCTGGCCAGAACCATCGAGCGTGTCCTTTATTACTGTGGCAAAGCCTTTGTTTTTACCCAAGGTCACGATTGTTTTTGAACCAGGTGACTTGGATTTTGCAATTATGCCTCCCAAGCCATTTACATCAAAGACTCCCCAGGACCCCAATGTCACCTTTGAGGCTTAGTTGATAGAATCGAAGGTGCGGTCTATCTTAGGCTACACGAGCGAGATGCTAAAGACCTGTGAGATCGAACCTGGGCAATCATGCCAAGTTAGATCGGTACGGGAGGGTGAGTTCAGCTGTCACCCCCTTACGCATTTTTGAAGTAGTAACCTAGGGACTAGTGGTGGGACTAGCACCAGTTGTTCGACTGGTATGGGTGCTTGGAGCCTTGAACATATCAGTGCAGGGGCCACGCTTCCTCTTCGAGACTACTTCAAGGACTACATAAATCACATTGGCATTGCTCCATTCCCGTTGAATCCCATCTCCTACTGGATTCTCGCTAGTTTGAAAGTCTTATACAAAATTCTAACCTGGGGGTGTGCCACACCACTAGAGATTGAGTATCTTTACTTAGTTAAAGTCGTTCCATCAAGGAAGAACACTGCAGGGGGCTTTTTCTATCTCGGTACTCATCCTATCAAGCCTCATATTATTGTAGACTTGCCAAATAAAGTATCCTTCAAGAACAACTTCTTCTGGACGTCTGATCTTTCCCCCATTGGCACAACCATGTTTTGCAAACTTTGTCAGTGATTCTTCTCTTCTTGATCATTTACATCAATCTTTGTTTTTCAAGTTTATGACCAATGTTTTGTCTGTTTTGACAGCTCTCCTTACAAGGTCTACTCCTATACCTGAGATTGTTAGTAGGCACAGGTCCCTATTAACTCTTCCCTACGATCTTCGGTCATGCAATTTCCTTTTTAATGAGGTTAACCTGCGATCGGTGGGCCTTCTTGCTGATAAAGAATATACTTGTGATTACAAAATGCCCAAGTATTCTTCTTGGCAATAGATTACCGCCCGAGGACCAGGCCTAGGATCGATTGGCTCAAGCACAATACCTTCAAAATACTGACCCTCGGGAGTCCCGTGAAGGAGTATCCCGAGGTAATCAATATAGTTGGTGTCCTACTGTACTTAGGGCTAAACGTAATACATTAGCCACCTTCCAAGACTCCTGCCTTAATTTTTATATCTCGAATTCCCTTCTCATTGACCGTATGGCTCATAAGTTTGACAACTGGTATCCTAGATTCCACGTCCAGATTAACTGTCATGAGTCATATTATGGTATGGCTTAGCAGTACGGTATTATGGAAGATAGGGTAGGTCACATAGATGCGAGCTGGGATTTAGAACCGATCGAGCCTTTTGATATATTCAAAATTACAGGCTGGATGGATTTTAGCGAATATTATGGTCCCTCTACCCCTTCATCTAGTGATAGCTCGCCTTCTAGTGACTTTGGTAAATCCCTTAGGTGGAAAATTATATTCCTCCCTTTTTCATCGGCCTTTTTAATAACTGTAACACCTTGTCTTGTTCTGCAGACATGGGTTATGAAGATATCATGGACAGGAAGGGGAAGAAAAGGACAACCAACCCTAGAATCCCTACTGCTGCCGAAGTGGTTCCTCCTAAGAGGCAAAGGAAAACCACCGCCCATAAGAAGAAATTACTGGCCGAGCCAATCGATCTCGAGGTTTCTGACACTGAGATCCAAGAACAAGTTCCTCCTTCTGTCGTTTCCGACGTCAATGCTCCTCGTCCCGAGGCAACCTCCGCAACTGCTTCTTCGAGCAAGGCCATTGAGACCTTGTCGGCTGCAACAGGGGAGGTCAGGTCTGAATTTTCCAAAGCATATGGAGTCGCCTGTTGGCACAAACTTCAAACTCTTCTTCCCCCTAATTGGGATTTTCTCAATCTTAGGAATCCAAAAGAGATGCTTTCAAGGAGCTTGGACTGTCATTTCATGGTGTTGGGTTTTATGCCCTAAATAAAACTCATTTTAATATAATCATATTTACTTATTAATATAGATCAGAAATAACATTTAATGTTGCATGGTTCACATGATTTATTTCATGATTATATGTACATAATGTATGAATTCATCTGAAACCCTTTTCACATACTTGATACTGTTTATTGTGCTGTCAACACATTGGAAAGTAAACATGACTATGTGAATAAAGTTTCCTAGATTTATCAGACATAGGGTTTTACTGATATGATAATCTACAACAGAGTTTACTTGCATTTGGAGAAGTGCTATGTTCTTTCCAGAGCATTGGTTAAAGTAAACCTCAGGTGGGATGGATGGAGTATGCATCGGAAGGGACCGATATTGAACTTTGACTTAGATTTATTAAACTTACCGTAATATCTATTCAAGTCAATATTGCCTAGTTGATCCTAGATCAAATGATCTTAATCCTGTTATGATTAGGCTCAATCTCGAAAGGCTATTCGTGATGTTTGATTTGTTAGTTAAGCCTACTTTTAGGTCAGGGTGATACGTACATTTTGGGAACACGGTAGTGCAATTGAGTGGGAGCGCTAACATAAACATGGAATCTATAGCTTCTATCTGGCGAATAGTAAGTAAAGGATGATCTCCTTCGAGCTTGACCAAACGAAAATAAATGGTGGAGATCTCATTTCACATAAGCTGAAATATCATTTATACGGGGTTAAGTGTTTTAAGGATTAAAAACATTGTAGGGTGTAATGGTAATCTAATCCCTTTACAGTGTAGATCATTCATATAGAGGATCATTGATCAAATTAGGATTATAACAATGGATAACTAATGATGTGTCTATATGGTGGAACATATACAGCATTCTATATACTGAGAGTGCAATTATAAGTTCTATGCGTGGGTTCAACGAAGAATTAATAAGTCTGTGAATTTAGGTAATAAATTGTTGATCTACTTATTGGAAGCTCAGTTATATAGACCCATGTTCCCCACACTAGTTGAGATAATATTGCTTGTAAGACTCATATAATTGGTTTTGATTAATCAATTATAATTTTCAAATTAGACTATGTCTATTTGTGAATTTTTCACTAAGTAAGGGCGAAATTGTAAAGAAAGAGTTTTAGGGGCATATTTGTTAATTCTGATACTTTATATGGTTCAATTAATAAATATGATAAATGACAATATTATTTAATAATTATTTATAGTTATTAAATAGTTAGAATTGGCATTTAAATGGTTGAATTTGAAAATTAGCGTTTTTGAGAAAATCAGATGCAGAAAAGATAAAACTGCAAAATTGCAAAAAGTGAGGCCCAAATCCACTATGCATGGCCGAACACTTTTGTAGGGAATTTAAACTGATATTTTCATTATTTTAATGCCAAATAATTCAAACCTAACCCTAGTTGAATGCTATAAATAGATAGTGAAGGCTTCAGGAAAATTACACTTAAATTTTCTATTTTTCCTTCAGAGAAAAACCTGAGCCTTTCTCTCTCCCTATCTTTAGCCGCCACTTCTTCTTTCTCTTCCCTCTTGAATTTCGATAGTCTTAGTGTTAGAGTAGTGCCCACACACAGCAAGTGATACCTCAATCATAGTGAGGAAGATCGTGAAGAAAGACTTTCAGCAAGAAGGAGTTTCAGCACCAAAGAATCAGAGAAAGAGATCCAGGTTCAGATATTGATAATGCTCTGCTACAGAAAGGAATCAAGGGCTAGATATCTGAACGGAAGGAGTCATTATATTCCGCTGCACCCAATGTAAGGTTTACTAAACTTTATATGTGTTTATTTCATCGTTTTAGAAAGTTCATATTTACGGTGTTAATCAACATACTTGTGAGTAGATCTAAGATCCTGGTAAAATAATTTCCAACAACTGGCCTCACAGCCATGCTAATTGATTTGCTTGCAAGAAATTTGAACTTTAAAACGATTGTTTGATATTTTGGATGGTATCATGTTGTCTTGAGTGTTATTTAATGATTGATTGATGTTTGTGAATTTTCGTGAAAAATAATTGAATATTTGTTTCTGTAATTATTTTTATTGGATAGTATGGAAAAACTTAAGCAATTTACTTTTTTACAGAACCCAATTTTGATTTAATTTGAATTAGTTATGATTTTTTGAAGTTTTGAAAAAATCAGTGTTGAGCAACAGGGCACGTGCGCGCGCAGAGAGGCTGCTAGAAGCCCCCTGCGCCGAGGTTACACGCCCATGCAGCCCCTTGCGCGCCCATGGACAGTATGCTTGGCATACTGTCCGTACAGCTCGCAATTTTTTCGTTTTTCTTCGACTTTTCATGCTTTTTCATGGAATTAACTTCCGATTTTTTGTGTAGTTCTATATTTATACATTTACTATTCCTAATTCAATTCTAATTATCATAATTAAATTTATTAATATTTTTTAAATTTAATTCATAATATTAGTGTAATTTGAATTTAAAAATAGTAAGTATCTATCTTTTTTGCTTAATTATCTATCTTATTTTTAAATTTGATTATATCTTATCTTATTTTTAAATTTAAGGTCAGATTTTAAATTTTTAAATTATTTTTTTTTTAAATAATTTGACCTTATTTAAATTTAAAGTAAGATAACTATAATCATGTAATTTTAAATATATGTAAGATATTTTGCTAACTTTTAAATTTTGTTATTTTATTTATTTAAATTACATTTAAAATCTGAAAAAGATTTTCATTTATCTTTTTTTAATTTTTATTTATAAAATAACATTAAATTTTTGAAAGTAGTTAGCAAATTTTGAAATGATATTTAGGTTGGTTGAAACTTGATTTTTTAAAATTGTAGGTTTAATTTTAATTTTTTTTTTAATTTAAATTTCGAATTTTTTTTAAATTTTTAAATTTTTGAAAATAAATTTTTTATTTATTTAATTAATTATTTTTCAAAATTATTTATTTAAAATTAAATAAATCCTACATCCAACTATCCAGCTAACCTTGTTGCAGGAGTATGTGTTTTAGCTTGTTTGTAAGTTTTCAAAACATATTATTGCTTGATTGCAAATAACCATGGTTAACTTTTTGCCAGATCTAATGATCTGATTGCTCCCTTGGTCAAGTAAATAATTTGTAACAAGTATATTTACAATCTTCTTTCATCTGTGTATGACCTAGCAACATGATAGGACCCATCCAAAGTGTGCCTGTGTGAGCCTATGTGTTTAATTTCATTATAGATGCATATAGGTTGATGTTGCTAAATAAATTATCATAGTTCTTGATAGATTATATTTAGGCTCATTTAGTTTTTGGGCTTATTCAATTGATAACAGTTGTTCATTTTAAGGTTAAATTCCTCTCTTTTGGGCCTTGTGTGAGAGTTGGGAGCCATAGAAGTGGGTACAACATACTGAACCCAGCACCCCCTAACATGAACCACCCCAATTGTGAAGGCCCATTTGCCTGATTTGAACAACTGTACTAGGTTAATTACACTAGTTTAACCTAATAAAAATTGATTAGCAACATAATTAATTTCAGTTATTTTGAAATTAATTTAAGAAAATTATAGTTTAAAGAATTTTTTATTCTAAGCTAAACTATATGTATTTTCTTGTATTTAATTAAATATAGAATTATAACCATCTAGATTCTTTCTAAAGCTTAATTTAAATTTTTCATTAAATATTCTTATTTAAGTTGATATTTAGTTATCTACAACTAACCAACTTAAATCTGAATATCTGTTGGATTTAAAATTTCAAAATTAAGTTGGGGAATTTTAGGCATTGGTTATTAAGATTCTTTAGATATTTTTTAAGTTAATCTCTTTTCGAATATTAACTTAAAATGGAATATTTAGATATTTTTTAAGTTAATATCTTTTCGAATATTAACTTAAAATGGAATATTTTCAAATTAAGTGGTTACAACTTAATTTTTGATATTTAATTTGAAAATATTTAAGTTCTAGATTTTTCTAATACAACTTAAATTAGATATTTTTTTCAAATTTTGTGGAAAAGATACTTAGTCAAATAAGATATTTTCTAGATAGTTATTTCTAGACTACTTATTATTTCTAATATTAAATAGGAAAATATTATACATTGTGAAATTAATTATTTAAATAATTAATTTTGGTACAATTTATTTTAAGTATATTTTTTCCTAGTATTAAACTAGAGATTAATAATTAAGCCTTCTCTACACTTAATTATTTATTTCTTGAATTTAATACATTTAATTAATTTGAAAATTAAATATCTAAGTTAATTTTCATCATGATACTTAAATATTTCTTTTTCATGACACTTAATTGAATAGAAAATTATTTTTAGTTGAAATTTATTTTTACAACTAAATTTAAAAAATTTTCAAAATATAATTTTTTTATTTTATTAATCAAATTTCGAAATTGCATTTCTTAAATGCTGAAATTTCGAATTTTATTTGAAAAATAGATTAAAGTTGTAAAGTATTTATTTTAATTTTTGACCAACTTAAATCAATGATTTTTTCATTTAATGATTAATTAAAATAAATGAAGTAAAATATATTTTATTAGAAATTTAATTAATTAGTCAAATGAAAATCTAGATAGGTGATATTTTTGCTTGAAGTATTTTTCTAGTGTATTTAATTAAATAGAAAATTAATATTTAAGTTGATTTTCATCATCATACTTAAATATTTGAAATTTTTCTTATATATTTAATTGAATAGGAAAATTATATTTTTTTGTTGTAAATTAATTTTATTAATTAATTTTGGGACAACATTAAATTAGAATAATTTTTCCAGGATTTATTTTAACATGCATTTTCGAAAATTGTATTCTTAAATACTTTAATTTTTCGAAATGCAATATATATTTATAGAAAATTAAATCTGAGTTGTAAATTAATTTTGTAACAACTTAAATTGAATATTTTTCTAAATATTTATTGGAAATTATTACTAAGATGGAAATAATTCATGTTATTTTCATATCCATCTAAGTAAAATTTATAAATATTAAATTAAATTTATATTTAGAATTTTTCATTCTAAATTGGAAATTTTAATTAAATAAATATATATTTAAAATAAATAGATTAAATAAAGAGAATCAAAGAAAATACAACTCTCTTTAAATAATGAGCTTTATTATTAAGATATTCGATCTCCATTGTTAGTTTTACATCGCGTTTGTTTTAGTGAGTAATCCTCCCTAATGGAGGAATGTTCATTAGCAATTTCGCACCGTTTAATCTCGAAAGATAAGTAGTTTGTAAGTGTTTTATATGGTATGGATCACCCTAATGGTGGCCACCATATTTGACTTGCAAATTGCGAAACAATGGTGGAAGTTCATAAGATAGAACTGCCTTGACTCTCGCCTAAACGGGACAACGCTGAATTCAAATCTTGATCGAATAAAAGGTTGCTAGAATGATTAACATTTTAGATGAGCTGACAACTCTATTCAATGGATGGTAGCTTTGACTCTCGCCTAAACGGGACACTGATATCAGTTTGTTGAAACCTTGGAAATTATTTAGGATTGTATGTTTTAGTATTTTCACTTGTCATTCCTACTTGCTATATGTTTAATAATTTCTGAATTGTGTGTGAATTTATATTGAACCTTGTTATTTTTTGTTGTTAAGTTGTAGTTTAATTTTGAATCTTCATTGTTGGTCTAACTTGGTTTGTTTATCTAATGAGATAAATCCCTAGTGGAGTTTCACCATTAGACATACATAATAGGGTTAGATCTCGAAAGATAAATATTGTATATGCGACATCTAGCTGTTCATCAATTGATGACACCTTAGACTAGTATTTTTACGATATGAAATAAGAACATTGTATAAATAAGATTACTTTGACTTTCGCTAATCGAAGCATCGTTGGATTCTTATTTAATAAACGAAATTATCCTAATTCCTCTTAGCTTATTCATTTTGAATTAGCTCAATAACATATCATTGGATGAATGGTCTATAAATCATTTCATGTCATTCTATATTTTCTCTTAAGAAATTAAATGACGCATATGATTATAATCCCGAAATTCTATTCCCAATCGATATAAATCCTCAATCTTAGAAATCTCCTACTTGTATGGGCAAATCAGACTTAGAATTAAATTAGTAGTGGTGGTCCAAGATAAAATTACTCATTATATTTGGTATAAATTTAAGTCTTTGACTTTAATTTTAGATTCCAAACAGAAGTTTTCTTATATTTCTAATTCCAGGATGCAATACGGTTACACCTTCACAAGGGTTTAATATCCATCTTCTATTAATGGATTCAAACTGTATGGAATATGAGTTAGGTATTCTGTGACCAGGATCCACTTTCACTATTCTAAGAATTCTTTGATGTAACTAAACCTAAGTCATCAAAACATTTTTTTTAATCTATGGCATTTGTATCTTGTTCATAGTGGATTTGACAAGATCAATCTCTGCAATGAGTTAATATGCATATATCCACTGAAAGTAGTTCATCTCATTCGCAGATGGATGTACATTCAGGGGTGGATATGAGTTTTTCGTTGTATTCTTAAAACGATAACTCTAGATTATACCTTTTAGCAAGAAAATTTGAAATGTTTGAAAAATTTCATTAATTTCTAGCAATGGTTAAAACCATTAAGGTAAGTGATTAAAGATCTTGCGAACTGATAGGGGTGGAGAAATAGTTAGTAGATATGCCGTTCAAAGATCATTAAATTGATTTTTGAATTATATCCAAACTTACCTCCCCAGAAATTTTGAGTTGCATATTGATGATTAGTTACTAGTCATTGCCTAATTCCTTCTATGGTAATACAATTTCAGAATGATGTAATGGTTGTATACTTAATGTAAATCATTACTAGATTCATGGATATCCTAATCAAAATCTTAAGAAAAGCTAGAACTGTTAATCATGGTTTGTTAGCTATTCTAAGTGATTAGGGGTGGACCATCCCATAGTCAATAGATAAGAAAGTGTTTATTTAAACAAATACTACTTTTCTAAGAAAATGACTAAGTCTGAAAATAAAGTAGCAAATAAAGGAGATATTTATTTCTTGATTCCAAAAGTGTTCTATCATCTTAGTTGACATTTGATGATCCCACTGCCTCTGTTGTCTTGTCACAACCGAAGAGATCAATACCATTTAGTTTTCTTAGACATAATTCACGGTACCTTGTCGTAGTGGGAGAGTTTCTAGGAACTCACCTTCTTATGACTTGGGAGACACTAGTGATTAAAATCCATTGTGAGTTTAAACAAGTAATGGATTGTCAAGATAAGAAACTAAGAAGAAAAGCCAATAGAACTATGGTTTAATCCATTCACATGGAATAACCTAAAGTTTTCTATTACAAGGATATAAAAGGAAATTTTTGTTAATAAGTCTATTCAATGGACTTAACAAACTTCCTGTTCCTATTATTATAGGTTTGAGTTTATCTAAATCTATGGCTTGTGGTATACATGGTAATTACTTACTCTAATGCAAGCAACTTACTTTAGTAAGATGCTGAAGCATTTTCTTTCTAATGGAAATCTATAGAAGCTTCACAACTTCTTAGGCATAGATTTTATTTATCTAAGGAAAAGTCTCAACTATTCCAGAAAAGATAAAGCCATGAAAGAATTTCTTATATCAACAGTGAGAGGTCTTAGATATGCTTTTGTATGCCTTAGACCAGACACCTGCTGTTGAGTGGGAGTAATGAGTAGGTATCAGATTAATCTAGGAGAAGAACATTGGAAGACAATCAAGTAAATCCTAAGATTAAGAAGAGGAACTATATGTTAGTCTATAAGGGTGTGTTTAGAACTCTTAGACTACACCACATCAGATTTCGAAATTTGCCTTTGTGCTAGAAAATCTTTCTGATAAGATGGTGATTACTCTGGGGGTGAAATAGTGATTTTGGAGAAGTGTAAAAACCTATCTGAAGTCTCTAGGTCTACCAGAAAGGGACTGAATGTTAAAGTTGCAGGAAAGGTACTTATTCAGTCTAAGGAAAGTTCTATACATTTTTGGCACCATTCCAAATTGCCTAAACTACTAGTGTTAATTTCCTGATTAACCAAAAGTAGTTGTCAAAGGTATGTATAGAATCCAGTATCCCAAGAGAGTAGACATATAGAGAGGAATTTCACATTATTAATAACTTTGTGATTAAGGAAGAGTAATGGTGGAGAAAAGGTTGTGTTTAATTCAACCTTTCAGATCCTATTACCATGAGTTTACTACTACTACACTTGATTTGTTTATCAAGGTGTTGAGATTATTTGAAACACACTTTTTGTTTTATATTAGTGCAAGTGGGAGTTTGTTGGGTTTTATGACCTAAATAAAACTCATTTCAATATAATCAGATTTACTTATTAATATAGATCAGAAATAACATTTAATGTTGGATGGTTCACATGATTTATTTCATGATTATATGTAATTAATGTATGAATTCATTTGAAACTGTTTTCACATACTTGATCCTGTTTATTGTGCTCTCAACACATTGGAAAGTAAACATGACTATGTGAATAAAGTTTCCTAGATTTATCAGACATAGGGTTTTACTGATATGATAATCTACAACAGATTTTACTTGCATTTGGAGAAGTGCTATGTTCTTTCCAGAGCATTCGTTAAAGTAAAGCTCAGGTTGGATGCCTGGAGTATACATCGGAAGGGACCGATATTGAACTTTGACTTAGATTTATTAAACTTACCGTAATATCTATTCAAGTCAATATCGCCTAGTTGATCCTAGATCAAATGATCTTAATCCTATTATGATTAGGCTCAATCTCGAAACGCTATTCGTGTTCTTTGATTTGTTAGTTAAGCCTACTTTTAGGTCAGGGTGAGACGTACATTTTGGGAACACGGTAGTGCAATTGAGTGGGAGCGCTAACATAAACATGGAATCTATAGCTTCTATCTGGCGAATAGTAAGTAAAGAATGATCTCCTTCTAGCTTGACCAAACGAAAATAAATGGTGGAGATCTCATTTCACATAAGCTGAAATATCTTTTATACGGGGTTAAGTGTTTTAAGGATTAAAAACATTGTAGGGTGTAACGGTAATCTAATCCCTTTATAGTGTAGATCATTCATATAGAGGATCATTGATCAAATTAGGATTATAACAATGGATAACTAATGATGTGTCTATATGGTGGAACATATAGAGCATTCTATATAGTGAGAGTGCAATTCTATGTTCTATGCGTGGGTTCAACGAAGAATTAATAAGTCAGTAAATTTAGGTAATAAATTGTTGATCTACTCATTGGAAGCTCGGTTATATAAACCCATGGTCCCCGCACTAGTTGAGATAATATTGCTTGTAAGACTCATATAATTGGTTTTGATTAATCAATTATAATTCTCAAATTAGACTATGTCTATTTGTGAATTTTTCACTAAGTAAGGGCGAAATTGTAAAGAAACAGTTTTAGGGTGTTAATCAACATAATTGTGAGTAGATCTAAGATCCTGGTAAAATAATTTCCAACACATGGTATGTTGGCTTTGTTATTACAATTATATTATTGTTTTTATACCTCTTTAATATTCATCTGTTTGCAATTCTCTAGGCTTCTTTTGCTTCTTTTTCTTCTAATCGACTCCTCTTCGAGCAGCTTGAATACTTGGAGGGCGAGGTCCACAAGTTACTATCCCAATGCAAGGTTGTAAGTAAGCACCGGGACTGTAACACCCTAACTAGCATAGGCGTATTACGTGATTTTTAAACATACTGTGCAGCTCGTTGCTAATCAACGAGGTTTATGGAAATCGTGATTAATTAAAAATTTTGCTTTTTAATTAAACTCATAAAATATTTATACAAAAATACTTGGGATCCCGATTACAAAATACTTTACAAAAGTTTACTGACTAAACAAAATACTCATTGCCTAGCGACTAATTACAAAAAGCACTGTTGTCCCGAGGATCGTACGCTCCAGGCCTAACCGCCCCGACATGTACAATCTTCACCGGCTCGCTCTCACGGTTCTTCAGCTTTAGCCTTGCCCTTACCTACACATAAACATAACACTGTGAGTCAACAGACTCAGTAAGAAAACATAAATCATAAACGTACATAAATCCCGGATTATTATCAGACGCCCATACCCCTGACCATAACCCTGACTACCGTGTCCCACACGATACTGAGTCCTGAACGTTCATAAGACGATACTATTGACAAGTAACAACCTATACTCATTACACTGGTCATACTCCAGCTGCTAGTCATACTCTAGCCCGTACCGATGTGTTACAGTATCAGCCTATACTCGGTTCACTGGTCATACTCCAGCTGCTAGTCATACTCTAGCCTAACCGATGTGATACGGTCACATAGCACTGTACCACCAACCCTAGTATCAGCCTATACTCAGTATACTGGTCATACTCCAGTTGCTAGTCATACTCTAGCCTAACCGATGTGATATGGTTGGATGGTACGAAGCCAATATACATATCTAATGTAATCTAACAGGCTTCCTAACATGCACGCTAAACATGTAATATATATGCATACTGTTATACTAATCTTACCTCAATTCCGAATTCAGGTGTGCCGGTCAACCTGACTGGAACAAACTGCACGGCGATTTACAGGCTCCTAAACCATAACAATCACAACACTAATAAGTGATACGCTAAATCACTTCCCGGGGACTTAAACTAGAAACTAAAAGTTTCCCTATCGATAAAAAGCATTGAAATACCCCAAATAACATAAAAACGAGAAAATCTAGGGTTCCTGAAAATTTCCCAACCGGCAGACCGGTTGCACAACCGGAATTCCGGTTCTGGAATTTCCTGAACCCCATCCGGAATTCTGGATGCACAACCGGAATTCCGGTTCCTCGCAGGAAACTTTCAAAAATTCATACTTTGCTCAAATCAATTCCAAACCATACCAAAACTTCCAGACCTGTTCTAAATACCCCTTAGAACACAACTAAAGCAACAAAACAGTCCAGAACACACAGTTATCAAAAATGCCATTAAAGCTCCAAGCTTTGAGTTCGAAACTCAAACTTGGTTAAATCTAACTAACATGCATTAAACCTTGAATAAAATTACATAATCAAGCCTATAGAAACTGCAGAAACCAACAGCAAGCATCAACAAAAGCAACAGCAACAGATTCTTCATTTTTTCTTTGAAAACTATATTTTTGAGTAAAAACTTTCAAGCTTGAAACAAAGCTACTATAATGCATCAAACTAGCTCTAATCTACTCAAATAATCATGCTTTAAACTTCAGAAACAACATCAAAACACAGCAGCAACATCAACCTAAACTAAGCATGCAAACCATTAAATTCTTTCAAAATTTCCAAGAAACAAGAAAAGAAGCTAGAGCAAGGTTTACCTCCACTAGAATTACTTTGATCTTGCTGAAAATCACTTGAATCAAGCAAGAAAATCCAGCCCTAGCAGCTCCCAAGCTTGGCCGAAAAGAGAGAGAGAGAGAGAGTTCTTGAAAATTCTAATTTTTCTATGTTTGAAATTTTTTTGAATAAATGAGAGAAATACATGCAATAACCATTTACTTCAGCCAAAAGAAACATAGCATAATATCAATTTTCCAATTTCTAAGTCCACTAAAGGACAAAATATAAATGGGGCAAAATGACCATTTTTTGGAAATTCTAAATTCCCGGCCAATCCCGACATTCCCAATGTCTAATAAACCGTCCCAATAAACTAATATACTAAGTTGTGATTGTACTGAGCCAAACATCGAGTTCCATGTTACCGGCAGTGAAAATGCAAAATTATGAAAATCACTAAATGACATAAAATGTATTTCAGAATTCAACAATAACAGCATAAATAATTATTTAAATATCTATAAATAATTTTCCATAATTAAACATAATTAACTGCTAATTTCCAAATTAAACTAAGCGGTCTTTACAACTATTCCCCCCTTAAAAGGATTTCGTCCCCGAAATCTAACCTGAATAACTCTGGATATTGAGCTCTCATATCTGACTCTAGCTCCTAGGTGGCTTCCTCCACCTTGCTGTTTCTCCAAAGTACTTTGACCAATGCTATGGTCTTATTCCGAAGGACTTTATCCTTTCTATCCAGGATTTGCACTGGTTGTTCTTCGTAAGACATATCTGGCTGCAGTTCAAGGCTCTCATAATTGAGTATATGAGAGGGATCTGAAACGTATTTCCTCAACATAGAGACATGGAATACGTTGTGAACTGCTGATAAAGCTTGAGGCAATGCTAACCGGTATGCCACTTGACCTATCTTCTCGAGAATCTCGAAAGGTCCTGTAAACCTAGGGCATAACTTGCCTCTTTTCCCGAAACGTTTGATCCCCTTCATTGGAGATACCCGTAAAAACACATGGTCCCCTACTCAGAACTCAACATCTCTGCGTTTCGGATCTGCGTAACTTTTCTGTCTACTCTGTGAGGCAAGCATTCTAGCTTTTATCTTTTCAATTGCCTTATTGGTCCGCTGCACTGACTCTGGACCTAAGTATTTCCTCTTCCCTGTCTCATCCCAGTGGATGGGAGATATACACTTCATACCGTATAACAGTTCATAGGGAGCCATCCCTATCGTACTCTGATAACTATTGTTGTAAGAAAATTCTATCAACGGTAGATATTTATTCCAAGAGCCTTCAAAATCCATAACACAGGCTCGTAACATGTCCTCCAATATCTGAATTGTCCTTTCGGACTGCCCATCTGTCTGAGGATGGAATGCTGTACTGAATTTCAATTTTGTACCCATCGCCCGTTGCAAACTCTGCCAAAACTTGGAGGTGAACTTCGGATCTCTATCCGAAACTATAGACTTCGGTACCCCGTGAAGTCTTACAATCTCTCTAATATACAATTCTGCCAACTGATCCACTGTAAAGGTTGTTCTAACAGGCAGAAAATGAGCAGATTTCGTGAATCGATCCACCACAACCCAGATGGAATCGAACAAACCCGTGGTTCTGGGTAACCTGACCACGAAATCCATCGGGATATCTTCCCACTTCCATTCAGGTAGGGTTAAAGGCTGCAACAACCCTGCTGGTCTCTGATGTTCAGCCTTAATCTGCTGACAACTGAGGCATCTCAATACAAATTCTACCAAATTCTTCTTCATACCGCTCCACCAGAAGTACACTTTAAGATCCTGGTACATCTTGGTGGTGCCGGGATGCAGAGAATAAGAGGTAGAATGAGCCTCCTCAAAGATCTTGTTCCTGAGTTCCACACTACTCGGAACACAAACCCTGGCTTTATACAGAAGCATCCCGTTGTCTGACACTGAGAAATCCCTGGCTTGACCAGCCGAAACTTCATCTCTGATTTTCACTAACTCTGGATCAGTCATCTGAGCGGTTTTAATTCTTTCCAACAGATTAGATTGCAGCGTTAAGTTGTGAAGCTGACCTACCACAAACTCAATGCTGGATCTAATCATGTCCTCTGCAAATGGAGGTGAGATCTGAATCATGCTAGCTACCTGCCCGGGACCCTTCCTGCTCAGAGCATCGGCTGCTACATTGGCCTTCCCAGGGTGATAGAGAATCTCACAATCATAATATTTCACTAATTCCAACCAACGCCTTTGTCTCATATTCAAATCTTTCTGAGTAAAGAAATACTTGAGACTTATATGGTCGGTATAGATTTCACACCTTTCTCCGTAAAGGTAATGCCGCCAGATCTTCAATGCAAAAACCACCGCGGCCAACTCTAGATCATGAGTCGGGTATCGCTGTTCATAATCCTTTAACTGACGGGAGGCATAAGCGATAACCCGATAGGCTTGCATCAGTACACACCCTACACCTTGTCTGGATGCATCGCAATAAACTACGAATTTCTCGTTGTCTGAGGGCAAAGCTAGTACTGGAGCTGTAATCAACCTCTGTTTCAGCTCCTGAAAACTAGCTTCAAACTTATCTGACCAGACAAACCGCTGATTCTTCCTTGTAAGTTCGGTTAAGGGTGTTGAAATCTTAGAAAATCCTTCCACGAACCGACGATAATACCCGGCTAAACCCAAGAAGCTTCTAATTTCTGTCACTGTCTTTAGTCTCGGCCAATCCCTGACGGATTCTATCTTCCAGGGATCCACCTTGATCCCATCTTTGCTAACAATGTGCCCTAAGAAGGACACCTGAGATAGCCAGAATTCACATTTCTTGAATTTGGCATAAAGTTTGTGTTCACGAAGCCGTTGCAAAACCATCTGAAGATGTAAGTCATGCTCTTCTTCTGACTGAGAGTATACAAGGATGTCGTCGATAAACACGATAACACAGATATCGAGGAAATCCTTGAATACCCTATTCATCAAATCCATAAATGCTGCAGAAGCATTAATTAGTCCAAACGACATAACCAAGAATTCGTAATGTCCATACCTAGTACGAAAAGCCGTCTTCGGAATGTCCTCCTCTCGAATTTTCAACTGATGATAACCCGATCGGAGAACAATCTTGGAAAAGACCGTCTTCCCCTGAAGCTGATCGAACAGATCATCGATCCTAGGTAATGGATATTTATTCTTCACTGTTAGCTTGTTTAACTCCCGGTAATCGATGCACATCCTCATAGTTCCATCTTTCTTCTTAACGAATAAAACCGGAGCTCCCCAAGGTGAAACACTAGGCCGAATAAACCCTATGTCAAGCAACCCCTGAAGCTGAATCTTTAATTCCTTATGTTCAGCTGGAGCCATTCTATACGGAGCCTTGGAAACCGGTTCCACTCCTGGTGCCAAATCTATAACGAAGTCAATCTCCCGCTGAGGTGGTAACCCTAGAAGTTCTTCGGGAAAAACATCTGGAAATTCCCGAACCACCTTGATGTCCTCTGGCCGAATGGTATCTGGCCGAGTGGTGTCCATCACCACGGCCAGAAACCCTAAACAACCTCCATGCAAAAAATCCTTGGCCGACATGGCCGAAATCACCGGGATCCGAGATCCCCGAACTGAACCAACAAACACAAATGGTTCTTCACTTTTCGGTTGGAAGATCACCATCTTCCTCTTGCAATCAATACTGGCTGAGTATTCAGATAGGAAATCCATTCCTAAAATAATATCGAACACTACTAGGCTCATCTCTATCAAGTCGGCACTTAACTCTCTACCATCTATTCTGATCGGCATAGACCTAATCCACCTTTTGGAGATAACTAACTCTCCGCCAGGTAAAAGGGTTCCAAACCCTGATTCATAACTATCACACGGTCTATCCAAATTACTAAAGATTCTGGCTGCCACATAAGAATGTGTGGCCCCAGAATCAAACAGCACTGAGTAAAACGAATTATTAACCGAGAGCTGACCTGTTACAACAGAGGGGCTGGCATCTGCATCAGCCTGCGTGATGGCGAACACTCGAGCTGGAGTGGGTCTCGCCGGAGCCCTGGGTGCCTCTGATCGTAGCTGGGGACAATCCCTTTTGTAATGTCCGGGCATGCCACACTGAAAGTATCCCTCACCTCTGCACTCACCTTGATGGTGCCTTTTACAACTGGGGCACTCAGGATAAGAAAACCGGGTCTTTGCACCACCCTGACGGCTACCTCGACTCTGGTTCCCCTGGTACCTCTTATTCTGCCCTGAGCCACCGGATGCAGTGGATGTTCTCCTCTTCTGGTCCATGGCCGAACCGCTACCTCCTCTGGTAAAGCTTGATGCAGGATGGGTAGGAGCCCTGCCATTCGCTGGAGTACTAGCCGACTCCGACATACATCCAACTGCGCCCTCAGCTCGCAGCGCCTTCTCCACCATCTCAGCATAGGTGGTCTTGTCGTCAGTGGTGATCATAAGGTCATGTTTGATCTTCACATTTAATCCGTCCATATACTTTTCCTTCTTACTGAAATCGGTTGGCACTATTCCCGAGGCCAACCTCGCCAACCGATCGAACTGGGTGGTATACTCAGTCACTCTCATATTTTCCCGCTGGGTCAGGTGGGTGAACTCTTTCCTCTTGGCACTTCTGACTGCCTCATTATAATACTTCGCGTTGAAGAGTTCCTGGAACCTTTCCCAGGTCATGGTGGTGACATCATGAATCTGAGACAACATGTCCCACCAGACTAGAGCGTCTTCTTGGAACTGGAAGGTGGCACACACTACCCTAGTCTCCCAATTCTGGGCTTCCTGATCGGCTTGGGCAGCCTAGGCAGCCTGTGGCGGGTTATCGTCACCCCGACCACGAGCTCTGCCCCTGGGATCTCTACCACGGCCCCTGGCATGCGGGGGAAACTAAGCTCCCTGACCCTGATTTGACCCTACTGAGTTGCCCTGGCTGCTGGTGTTCCGCCTGGCATCCATCTAGTCTGAACCGCCTGCGAAACCAAGAGTTGGCACATCAGGTCATGATCAAGGAGAGCTTACTAATGCCGCTTTATTTGGAAATTAAAAACAAAACATCCGCCTATTCTACTATCAGGCTACTAACATGCTTCCTATCAGGCTTTTCTTATTTCATAATAAATAATAAGCTACTAAAGTAAAAATAAGCTTCCTGAACCGTAGAACGAGCTAACTGCTGATGATGATTGTACATGTCGTGACGATCTTTGGAAGACAACCTGGCGGCTCTGATACCAAATTGTAACACCCTAACTAGCATAGGCGTATTACGTGATTTTTAAACATACTAGGCAGCTCGTTGCTAATCAACGACGTTTATGGGAATCGTGATTAATTAAAATTTTTGCTTTTTAATTAAACTCATAAAATATTTATACAAAAATACTCGGGATCCCGATTACAAAATACTTTACAAAAGTTTACTGACTAAACAAAATACTCGTCGCCTAGCGACTAATTACAAAAAGCACTGTTGTCTCGAGGATCGTACGCTCCAGGCCTTACTGCCCCAACATGTACAATCTTCACCGGCTCGCTCTCACGGTTCTTCAGCTTTAGCCTTGCCCTTACCTACACATAAACATAACACTGTGAGTCGACAGACTCAGTAAGAAAAGCATAAATCATAAACGCACATAAATCCCGAATTATGATCAGACGCTAATACCCCTGAACATAACCCTAACTGCCATGTCCCAAACGATACTGAGTATCGAACGTTCATAAGACGGTACTATTGATAAGTAACAGCCTATACTCGGTAAACTGGTCATACTCCAGTTGCTAGTCATACTCTAGCCCGTACCGATGTGTTACAGTATCAGCCTATACTCGGTTCACTGGTCATACTCCAGCTGCTAGTCATACTCTAGCCTAACCGATGTGATACGGTCACATAGCACTGTACCACCAACCCTAGTATCAGCCTATACTCGGTATACTGGTCATACTCCAGTTGCTAGTCATACTCTAGCCTAACCGATGTGATATGGTTGGATGGTACGAAGCCAACATACATATCTAATGTAATCTAACAGGCTTGCTAACATGCACGCTAAACATGTAATATATATGCATACTGTTATACTAATCTTACCTCAATTCTGAATTCAGGTGTGCCGGTCAACCTGACTGGAACGAACTGCACGGCGGTTTACAGGCTCCTAAACCATAACAATCACAACACTAATAAGTGATACGCTAAATCACTTCCCGGGTACTTAAACTAGAAAATAAAAGTTTCCCTATCGATAAAAAGCATGGCAAACCCCAAATAACATAAAAACGAGAAAATCTAGGGTTCCTGAAAATTTCCCAACCTAAGAAACCTATTGCACAACTGCACTCGTTCTGGAAATTCCTGAACCCCATCCGGAATTCCGGATGCACAACCGGAATTGCGGTTCCTCGCAGGAAACTTTCAAAAATTCATACTTTGCTCAAATCAATTCCAAACCATACCAAAACTTCCATACCTGTTCTAAATACCCCTTAGAACACAACTAAAGCAACAAAACAGTCTAGAACACACAGATATCAAAAATGCCATTAAAGCTCCAAGCTTTAAGTTCAAAACTCAAACTTGGTTAAATCTAACTATAATGCATTAAACCTTGAATAGAATTATATAATCAAGCCTATAGAAACTGCAGAAACCAACAACAAGCATCAACAAAAGCAACAGCAACAGATTCTTCATTTTTTCTTTGAAAACTATATTTTTGAGTAAAAACTTTCAAGCTTGAAACAAAGCTACTATCATGCATCAAACTAGCTCTAATCTACTCAAATAATCATGCTTTAAACTTCAGAAACAACATCAAAACACAGCAGCAACATCAACCTAAACTAAGCATGCAAACCATTAAATTCTTTCAAAATTTCCAAGAAACAAGAAAAGAAGCTAGAGAAAGGTTTACCTCCACTAGAAATACTTTGATCTTGCTTAAAATCAGTTGAATCAAGCAAGAAAACCCAGCCCTAGCAGCTCCCAAGCTTGGCCGAAAAGAGAGAGAGAGAGTTCTTGAAAATTCTAATTTTTCTATGTTTGAATTTTTTTTGAATAAATGAGAGAAATACATGCAATAACCATTTACTTCAGCCAAAAGAAACATAGCATAATATCAATTTTTTAATTTCTAAGTCCACTAAAGGATAAAACGTAAATGGGGCATGATGACCATTTTGCCCCCTCACACTAAAATAGCATAAAGAGCACTAAAGGGGTATTTATGAGAAATTCTAAATTCCCGGCCAATCCCGACATTCCCAATGTCCAATAAACCGTCCCAATAAACTAATATACTAAGTTGTGATTGTACTGAGCCAAACACCGAGTTTCATATTACCGGGCACCGGAAATGCAAAATTATGAAAATCACTAAATGACATAAAATGCATTTCAGAAATCAACAATAACAGCATAAATAATTATTCAAATATCTATAAATAATTTTCCATAATTAAACATAATTAACTGCTAATTTCCAAATTAAACTAAGCGGTCTTTACAGGTACGACACCCAATAGAAAAATACCTGCCTTAAGCAAGAAGCCAAGAAAGCAAAGGAGGAAGCGAGAAGGCAAAGAAGGAAGCCGACATGCCAAAGGAGGAAGTCGAGGAGGCGAAAGAGGAGGCGGAGAAGACCGTCAAAGCCCAAGCCGATGAGTTTGAGAAGAAGCTTACTGAAAAAGAAGTCGAGACCGTAGAACGGTGCGACAAGGTTGGCTTTCGCACTACATATCGGGCTTGGATGGCCAACTCTACTTTTTTTCTTAATGCCTTTAAATTTAAACTTTAATGTGCAGATGTTTGCTTACGTTTCTTTCACAATTCAAATAATCACATGCATAAAGTTTATTAAGGGTTTCCATTGCTTGTATTTTCCTCTCATGCTACGTAGTTAACTTCCTACTTTACGGGCGAGCAGCTTAACTGCCCAACCCTCAACCTGCGAGCCATCATTGATCCCACCTTGTGATCATCCGAAAGGATCCTGTTTTAAGCAAACTCAAATATATATTTAATGAACTTGTCATCTTGTATATATTTCTATTGCTTACAAGAGTAGTTAGTTCTTCTACCGACATGTTAGGTTTAAGTATGTTTTCAAGATACTTCGACGTCTCGTTTAATACTTTTCCTTAGCGCAAGCCATTAGTATTCAGCTTTATGCGCTAATCGTAACTTTTAATTTTCCTTTCTCGTTAGATAGGTTTTAAACCAAAAATTACAGCTGTTTGATCCCTTTCCTGTCAGACAGGTTTGATCAAGGTATTATAACGATTCGACCCCTCTTTCGTCAAAAAGGTTTCGTCAAGGACCTTTTAAAAAGTTTTCACTTTTCTATTTTTATTTTTTTTGAAATGATGTGTTTGCATTGTGCTAAGTATTTCCAAATTAATTTCGGTTAATCATACATATATGCCCCTCAAGTAATTTTTAAGGGTTTACGCTTTATAATTACTTGTTTGAAAGAAATGATTTTTTTATTCACAACAAAAGTTCAAAATATTTCATCAGCAATGTGATTTACAATCATTAATCTCATAAGAACTTCCCAAGTTCAATTATTTATTTTATCAATCTTCCAGGAGCATCTAGTTTTGATAAAACGAGTTTTGATGTTCAGGGTCAATCCCTCACATACTCCATCAATTGCTTCAATATCCAGGGTCAGTCCCTGACATAATTCGGGGTTCCAGGTGAAGTAATCCTAGTTTTGTTTTTGACTGCTACTGGTTGACGACCAGCTTTCCTCGTGGTAGCTTGATATGGCAACCATAGTGGGTCGATATCCACTCACGACGCAATTTTTTTTTTTTTTACAAAATTTCTTTCCCAGAGTAACTACCCCTTTTATTCTTATCACTCGCTCCCTCTCGAGATAACTGAGGTGTCCCTTCCTCCGACAAGGGAGGGTTATAATCCCTGGTCGCACGAGTTATTGGTCAGATCGAGCTGATCATGGACATCGTTCTGCCCCTTTATATATCATCGAAAGTGTCCCTGCGATATGAGACCTTCTATCTGATCTTATAGCTGGCGACACTCTTCCGTGGTATGACCAATGCCTCCATGATATTCACACCGTTTAGTTGGATCCCTTTTACACCTCGCATGTTTCATAGGTTCTGGCTCGCTGAAAATAACTTCCTGTACATGCGCGAAGTAAATATTCTCCCGAGTTTCATTGAGCTCAGTATATTCAACATAAAGAGGGGTATATTTTTAGTGTTTCTTATCCTTGGGCAGCCTTTTGGAATCATCTTTTCTCTTTGATCCTGAGGCTTCTTAATCAAATTCTCCAACAGTATCATGCCCCGGTTGTCTTCTGGGTTTCGTGACTCAATGCCTTCTGAACTTATTCTCCAACTCTTCAATTCGCATATGGAGTGAATCCTTTCGCTTTGGATTGAGTTGTTGACGAAGATCAGGTTTCTTCAAGTTCAGATGATCTCGTAGATCACTCCTATTGTGACTGCAGTCCGACTTTGCTCTTTCTCTTATGGTTTGATTTACCTTATTCTCCCTATAAGGGTTTGCGCGAGTTTCTTTCTGATGAACCTGAAGAGACGGTTGTGTTCCAAGATTTTCCTCAGTTTCTTTAGGTTAAATCTCCTAAGAGTTCTGAGTATATCTCTGGGTTGTCTCCTGGCCCTTGGTTTGCGAGCCGCGAGCTTTGCCTCGTGGATATCTTCGCCCAAGGTGAGGTTTCTTTTGGGTTTCATTCTTATGCCCAGCCTTTACTACGGCTATTTCACGATCTAACTCGGCATTACGCATGTTTGCTTCCTCCAATCGACGCCAAAGATGGCAATTTTCTAATTCCACGATTGGTATGTACCTGGTTCGCTCGTAGGTGTCATCCTCCTAACCTTGTTAGGAAGTGACCGGTTGTTGTTGTCCCAAGGTCCATCAAGACAGGGACCCCGATACCGGGTTTTCTAGGGGCTTGCAGTCTATTCATGCGATAATTCAATGGATCATTGAGGACTCCATGGTTCTTTCCCAGGGCGATGACTGATTTCTTCTTAAGGATCATTATCTTTGGCATCATCCATTACTTTTATGTCATGAGGCTTTTTCTGAGCTTTTTCACAGAGGCTCTCAATGAGAGCACCAAACTGTTAATGCAGATATTCGTTAACAAAACTTGAGCCTCTCAGTAATGATTTCATATAGTAAAATAAAAGTTGTAGGAATAAAAATATGAACATAGGGTTTTTTACGTGGTTTTGCAATTAAAATTCTGCATAGTCCACGGGTCAATCTTATTCAGATATCTGATTGTTTTTTAGGGCCTCTCTTGTATGAGTTTTTTCGTCCCCTTTTTCATCTTGTCTACCACTATTTATAATTACATAGTGTGCAGTAAATTACAAAAGTTGACATTAATTTTTAAAGCAATTATTCCCTCAAAGCATGGGTTTTGATTACAAATTAGGCTACGTAAATGCGGTTTTTATTTATAATCCACACAGCTGTGAGTATCCCGCTTTTATTGGGCCGAGATGAACGTATATTTAAGGATATACGGTAAGCCTTATCTCATGGGGATGCCTCGCTAGGAATGGAGCCGAGTTAACTTTGATGGCGAGGTGTGGATCCTCATATGACTTCCCGAAATCAATATTTCTTTAATTCTAATAACTACATTTTCTGGTGTCGAGATGTTCTTTCTCGCATGCATGCCATCTTCAAGCGAGATAGACACCTCACTGTCTGTCATCTTGATCCACCAAACTGTTTATACTTAGTTTTTATACCGTGTAATATACGCTAAGTATTTTTATTGTTATCATTTCTCTTCCACGCGACAAGGTTGAGGCCTCGTCATGCACACTTGCACTCACATGATTTGTCGTTGATACATAAGTTAGCAGTTCGTACGTTTCTGTGTTGCAAAATACTGTTCAGCCAGTCGAGTTATAAACATATTCTGCAAATTGTGTTTCTAACGAGTTGTTCCATGCCAAGTGTACTTACGATCGCGTGTTTGAGTTCTTCGTTCTTCTTAGCTCGACACGTGTCTTCCTCTGATGTGCTCACCAAATTTTGGGTATAACAGTAGGTTTTGTTAAACCTTATGTGTTTATTTCATTGTTTTAGAGAATTCATATTTAGGATGTTAATCAACATACTTGTTAGTAAATCTAGATCCTGGTAAAATATTTCGAACACTCTCTCATCTAAGTTTAAGAATAGTGAAGTTGACATTAGTTTGACAAAGTGTCAAGTGGATGAGATGAGAGCATCATGTTCATTTTATATTGTTTCAACTAGGGCTTAGGGTTGAATTATATGGATTAAAAAAGAATAAAATATTAGACAAAAATAACTTCTAGGTCGTACACTTAAAGTGGACCAATTTCTAGTTAGAATTTTTCAACTTTATTTCAACCACTTATTCTTCTTTTCAATAATACCATATTTTCCAATTTAATCCTATAAATGCCAAAACTATTTATTTAATAATTATAACTAATTATCAAATAAAATTATCATTTATGTAATATATTAATTACACCGTACAAAATCTCTTAATTAACAAATTGACCCCAGAACCTCTTTTCTTCACAATTAAGCTCTTGCTTAGTGAAAATTCATAAATAAGATAGGCTAATTTTAGAATTATAATTGATTAATTAAAATCAATTAACTGAGTCTGCAAGCAGTATTATCTCAACTAGTGAGAGGACCATGGGCCTATATAACCGAGCTTTCAATAAGTAGATCTAGAATTCACCAAGTAAATTCTCAACTTATTTATTCCGCTTTGCGCTACTATAAATTTAGAATAAAATACACTCTCAGTTATATAGAATGCTCTATATGTACCACGATATTGATACGTTATGATTATCCATTGTTACAATCCTAGTAGTCAAAGATCCTCTATAGATGATCTACACTGATTATGGACAAATTTACCGTTCTACCCTTCAATGTATTTTATCCTTAAAACACTTATCTACCTATAAAGGATATTTCAGTACACTAATATAATTACTAAAATGAGATCTCAATCATTTATCTCTGTCAAGCCAAGCTCAAAGGAAATCATCGTTTAACTTCTAAATACTTATAGAAGCTATAGATTCCATATCTATGATTAGCGCTCCCACTCAATTGAACTACAATGTTCCCAAGATGTAAGTACCCACCAGAACCAAAAGTTAACTTCCACGAACAACTCTAAGAACATAAATAATACAACTAAGTTGAACCTAACCATATCAGGAGTAACATCGATAGACCTAATATCAACCATTGATATTTACTTAGAAAGATATAACGGTAAGTTTATGATATCTTATCCAAGATCAATATCGGTCCTTCCAATGTATACTCCAAAATCAGATACTGGTAAACTTTTCCAATGCCCTAGAAAGGACATAACACTTATCCAAGGTGAAAATATACCTTATCGCTAATTATCATGCCAGTCTAAATCGAGTGAGCTGAAAAATCATGGGAATTAAACTTTTGAATATATAATCATGATTATATTCCATTGTGCTGATGACACTATAATCATGAACAAATATATATACATATATTTACATATGTTCTCGACTTAATAGAATTTATACATTAAACATAATCATGAAATAAATCATGTGACCCATGCAACATAAAAGCAATTTCTGATCTTCATTAATTAGTAAATCTGATTATATTGAAATAGGTTTTATTTAGGGCACAAAACCCAACAAGTTCAACATGCTTTTCTCCAATATATAAGAAGCTATTGGGGAGCACTATTTGTAACAGGAAGAGGGTGAGCAGAGCTGTAATGGAGACTGGGCCATTACTTATAGAGGAGCACAATCAAATATTGAATTAGCCATTTACTAGCCTTGAGGTGTCAAAGAAACAATTTTTGCTATCCCCAGTATGAAGGCTCCTGGCCCGGACGGATATGGTAGTGCATTCTATCAAGACAACTAGATTTAGTTGGAAAAAAAGTTGAAGATGCAGTCATTAGCTTCCTAAGCACTGGGAAAATGCTCAAAGAAATTAATGCAACAACCATTACATTAGTTCCTAAAGGCAAATGCCCAGACAGTGTGAAGGATTACAGACCAATTTCATGCTGCAACGTGATTTATAAGGCTACTACAAAGATTATTTGCTCGAGATTGAGACAGGTGCTTCCTAAGATAATAGCTAAAAACCAGGGTGGCTTTCTACATGGGAGATACATTTCTCCTAACATACTAATATGTCAAGACATAATAAGGCATTATGGGAGGAAGAACTTTAAACCAAGTTGCATGATCAAAATCGACTTGAGGAAAGCTTATGATATCGAGGATTAGAACTTCCTTGAAGAAATACTTGTTGCCTTTCACTTTCCTCAAAAGATTATTGATCTTATCATGGTATGTGCTAAAACTCCAAAATTATCCTTATTGTTAATGGTGAATTGCATGGATTCTTTGAATCCAAAAGGGGGTTGAGACAGGGAGACCCGATGAATAATGAGAGTTGTGAGCACTCTGCCACGATTTAAGCATCATGACAGATGTACTTCATCAAAGCTAAATCATTTATGCTTTGCAGATGATTTATTACTTTTCTGTCATGGTGATTATATATCCATATTGTTAATGCTACAACGTTTAAAGCCTTTCTCCTCCACATCTGGTTTAGTTCCAAATGAAGAAAAAACAGCTGTGTTTTATAGTGGGATGAAAGAGGATGAGGGAAAGAGGGTGCTACAAATGTCAGGGTACATAAGAGCAAGCCTCCCTTTTAGATACCTTGGCATCCCAATCTGTTCCAAGAAAATATCTTCAGCCGACTGCCAAATTATTCTTGAGAAGATGGTGGCTCGTATTAAAGTGTGGAGTTTGAGGAACTTGTCATATATGTGAAGAATAACACTCATTAACTTGGTATTAATTGCTATTCACTCATATTGGGCTCAAATCACAATCTTGCCAAAGAAATTGTTGAAGGATGTGAAGAGCATTTGTAGAGCATTTCTTTGGAAAGGCATGACAATTACTTCGAGGCCTGGCTTAGTAGCATGGTAGTAGGTATGTTCACCAAAAAAAGCAGGGGACTAGGCTTTCGGAATATACATGATTGGAACACTACAACAATAGGGAAATATGTTTTGGCAATTGCCACCAAAAAATACTATTTATTTATCAAATGGATCAATGAGGTATACTTGATGTAGAAAAACTTGTGGGAGTTCCAGCCACCAATTGATTGCAGCTGGTACTGGAAAAGGATAGTGGCTGTAAAGAACATGCTCACGGCTAAGATTGATCAATAAGCCTTTGCAGCAATGAGGTATGACATCAAAACTAGTATTGATTTATTGTTTACCAAGCATGTGGATGTGAATTGGAGTAAAATAGTTTGGAACAGACCAACTATACAAAAGCAGGAGGTGATTATATGGCTGATATTGCTGCAGAAACTTAAAACAAAAGAGAAAATACAAAAGTTTAATCCAATAGTGGATAAAACTTGTTTATTATTCAGCAATGGATTTGAAACCTTAGAACGTCTCTTTTTTAATTGTCCTTACAGCAGCATGTGTATACAAGGAATTAAAGAATGGCTGGAACGAAAATCAAAGACAAGCAACCTGTTGCAACTTGCTAAATGGACTTATAAATCGAAGATGTCTACAACTCGAACGAGCATACTTCATGCTGCACTTGCAGCCCTGGCATATCACTTTTGGAGGGTTCGAAATGATGCTCTTTGGAATCAAAAGCAGTTGTGTATTCGGCATACTGTACAGAAAATTACGGAAGATTTATAATATAGAATTTACCATGTAATGACTTAAAAGGCTAAAGATATAGATAGCTAATGGTTTATGGAAAGATATACAAAATAGAAGTAGCATGAGGAATATGTAAGAAATCAATTGTATGAGTTGTAATTGGTGTATGTAATTGGTGATTGAGCAATGCAATGATCCTTATTCATAAAAAAAATTGATGTCTTGATTTAAGAAAAGAAGTAACTTAGTATGTCTATTATGATTTATAAAGTAACCTGGTATACAATACAATTCATCATATGGGCTTAGCTACTAAACCCAATTTTTATTACTGAGAGTCATTGAAACAAGAATTAGAAGACACCTATTTATTGAAAAAGATTAGGAAAATTATCAAAGAAAGAGCTTCCCTACAAGGTTGTAATGGACAACATACTACATAAGGTTGTAATGATTTATTATATTCTTTACTTTGGGAAAATATTAGTTCTTTTGCTTAAATGAATATTGATCAAACTTTGAATACTTTTTTTTTGAAAAAAAAAATTATAAAAATTTAAGAAGAAAAAAAGTAACCTGGTGTGTCTGTCATGCTTTACATAATAACCTAACTATATAAGAAAGTAACCTAATGTCTGTATTTTGAAACTAAGTATGAAGTCTCAAAGAGCCTACCTAAGACATAAGGAATCTAACCAAAAGACAATAACATCAGACAATAATGAAATAAAGGACTAAGAAAATTCAGTAGCAGTACAAAGTTAACAGTACATGTTAGCCATTATCAAACATTCACTTTGTATAATCTTCCAGCAGATTTGGTTCCACTGCAGCAGAGTTATGAGTCATTGAGAATAAGAACTGAATTTATGTTCACAAAAAAAATATAAAACTACTACATCTTCTTCTTCTCAGGTTTTTCAGGTGCCTCTTGAATAACCTTTTTTTCTTCTTCTCAAGTTTTCTAGGTGCTTCTTCAACAACCTTCTTTCTCGGGCTTTCAAGTGCCTCTGCATCAGTCTTCTTCTTTTTCTTCTCGCGCTTTTCAAGTTCCTCTACATCAGTCTTCTTCTTCGTTTTCTTAGGTTTTTCAGGTTCCTCTACATCACTCTTGCTTCTTTTTAGCATGATGGTGAAGACAAATAGCAAGGTCATCGCGATAATTGACAATATTGAGTTTAGGAGATGTGCCATTTATGTTGTCATGAATTATATTATCAGCAAAAGCAATCAATAGTGCACCAAAGTCACTACAAATAAGTATGAAAACACTTTAAAAGTATAACATTTCAAATTAATAAAAAACTACCACATAAAAATTTAAATATGTTACTTACCAATCTTCTTGTTGAGGAACACCTTTTGCAAATTTTATAGCCAAAGGATTGGACCTTGCAACTGCATATGGACCTTGATTGAAGTCAATGTCTGCCCTCGTATTATAGAAGCCAATACACTCCATAAACAAAGGAATCAACACAGAGAATGTCGTAACAGTTTTATCAACGGGTTCCTTATTCACTTTCAGAGTTATAGAATTATACAACACCAAGCACCTCTCTCTAATATTGAAATGTGCAAGAATATAATGCACTTCATCTGTAACATGAGCTGGAATCGCAACATGATCAAGGTAATACCGTGGAATACTACATGATAATGATTGTCCAGACATGTATTTTGCAATAATGCTTTCCTGGTTGATCACATTGTTGTCGTTAGCTAAGTAACTCTCATAAGTAGTTCTAACAACTTTATAGAAAATTGAATCAGTAGTCGTAACCAATACGTTGATGGTACCATTGTGCATGATCGTTTTCCTAAGATAATACATAATAATATCAATATGCTGCAATTAAAAAGACAGGATAATCAATTAACCACGTAATTTATAACAAATTGAAAAATAAAAGGCATAAATTAAAGAAATGAAAAACTTTGAATCAAACTATAAAATAAATAATAATGTAACATGGTCTTGAACAAATAAAATAATATACTTACAGAATCAGACAAAAATTGACCACAAGTCTGAAGTTGGTAAAACCAATATTTCTTTTTTATATGCATGATCCCGAAATGAAAATCAACGTCATTAGCGTCAGCCATGAACTTATTTCTATAATCGAAAAACAAAAATGCATTTATTATAGAAATGTGAATAATTCATAAAATTATGTAGTGAAATTTTTTTTAAAAAAAAAACAAATAAAAGAAGAAAGAAAATACTACTTAGTTTTAGGTTTATAACCCTCAAAATACAAGTCGTTGTATGCATGTATTTCTTTAGTAGGAGCATTCTTCTCAATCTCCTCATGAAAGGGAATGATTCCCTTCACAATCGCTAAAGTATTTTTCTTTCTTTTCACTCCTGGTACATGTTTTGATGACCAAAATAATAACAAAAGGGGATTGAAAGATCGCAAAAGGTTTGTGACAGTCAGTAGTCTCGTGATACGTAAAGGGAAAAACCAAGTAAGCTGTTGAATCCCACATCGCCTAGGGAAGGTCATGTGTGATGATTCTGAGACTTTGTAAGTATTGGAATACACAGTTGAAAAGGGCTTAAAAGGATTGATTGGTACTACATATATCAACAATGTGCATCTTGTTTTTCGGTAGCCCATCACGAAAGAACTCCACAGTTAAGCGTGCTTGGCCTGAAGCAATTTCAAGATGGGTGACCTCTTGGGAAGTTTTCCCAGGAAGCGTGCGAGTGAGGACAAAGCACGCTGGAAACACTCGTGTTGGTATGTAGGGTCAGTCATCAATCCAGGAAGCAGCCAGAGTGCCATACTAGTGTATAAGAGTCATTCATTCCGCGGGTGTAAGGACCCAATGGAGGCTTGAAGCGAGGACGTTACAAATGGTATCAGAGCCTTGACCAAACTGGAAGTGTGGTCAATGAGGATGTCGGACCCCGTAAGGGGGTGATTGTGACAGTCAGTAGTCCCGTGATCCGTAAGGGGAAATACCGGGTAAGCTGTGCAATTCCACATCGCTTGGGGAAGGTAATGTGTGATGATTCAGAGACTGTGTAGGTATGGGACTACACAGTTGAAGATGGCTTAAATGGATTGATTGGTACTACCTATATCAATAAGGTGCATCTTGTTTTTCGATAGCCCATCACAAATGAACTCCACAGTTAAGTGTGCTTGGCCTGGAGCAATTTTAGGATGGGTACCTCCTTGGAAGTTTTCCCAAGAAGCGTGCGAGTGAGGACAAAGAACGCTGGAAACACTCGTGTTGGTCTGTAGGGTCTGTCATCAATCCCGGAAGCAGCCAGAGTGGCGTACTCATGTATAAGAGCCATTCATTCTGTGGGTGTAAGTACCCAATGGAGGCTTGAAGCGGGGACAATACAAAATTGTGACAGTCAGTAGTCCTGTGATTTGTAAGGGGAAATACCGGGTAAGTTGTGCAATCCCACACCGCCTGGGGAAGGTCCAGTGGGATGATTCTCAAACTGTGTAGGTATGGGAGTACACAGTTGACCTCCTCGGGGAAGATCAAGTGGGATTATTTGGGGACGTTACAAATGGTATCAGAGCCTTGACCTAGCTGGAAGTGTGGTCGTCGAGGACGTCAGACCCCGTAAGGGGGGTGATTGTGATAGTCAGTAGTCTTGTCATTTGTAAGGGGAAATACCGGGTAAGCTGTGCAATTCCAACCGCCTGGGGAAGGTTAAGTGGGATAATTTTGAGACTATGTAGGTATGGGACTACACAGTTGAAGAGGGCTTAAATGGATTGATTAGTACTACCTATATGAACAAGGTACATCTTGTTTTTCGTGAGCCTATCACGACAGAACCTCACAGTTAAGCGTGCTTGACCTTAAGTGATTTTAGGATGGATTACCTCCTAGGAATTTTTCCCAAGAAGCGTGCGAGTGAGGACAAAGTACACTGGAAACACTCGTGTTGGTTAGTAGGGTCAATCGTCAATCCATGAAGCAGCCAGAGTGATGTACTCGTGTATAAGAGCCATCATGATGTGGGTGTAAGGGCCCAATGGAGGCTTGAAGCGGGGACATTACAAATGGTATGAGAGCCTTGACCTAGCCGGAAGTGTGGTCAACGAGGACGTCGGACCCGGTTAGGGGGGGTGATTGTGACAGTCAATAGTCCTGTGATTTGTAAGGGGAAATACTGGGTAAGTTGTGCAATCCGACACCGCCTGGGGAAGGTCAAATGGGATGATTCTGAGACTGTGTAGGTATGGGACTACATAGTTGAAGAGGGCTTAAATGGATTGATTGGTACTACCTATATCAATAAGGTGCATCTTGTTTTTCGGTAGCCTATCACGAAAGAACCTCACAGTTAAGCGTGCTTGACCTAGAGTAATTTTAGGATGGGTGACCTCCTCGAAAGTTTTCCTAAGAAGCGTGCGAGTGAGGACAAAGAACGCTGGAAACACTCGTGTTGCTTTGTAGGGCCAGTCGTCAATCCATGAAGCAACAAGAGTGACATACTCGTGTATAAGAGCCATCATTCTGTGGGTGTAAGGGCCCAATTGACGCTTGAAGTGGGGACGTTACAAGGTTTGGGCTCCCTTTTCTCTAAATCAGCCATATTCTTAGTAGACATTTTGGCCTTTTCAGTTGTGCTCTTCAAATCATGGGAAACAACAACAAAAGGTGTATGTGGTTCTTCATTTTTAGTAATCTGGAAAATAACATGAAAACATAAGACAACAAAAACTTCAAATAAAAGAGTATGAAAAAATTATAAATTATTAAAACATACTTGAGTTCCTTCTCTTTTGGATTTTTGAATAAATTTCATTGCTGCAATAAAACCAGAATAAGCGGCATCAACAACCTCATCAGTACAATCATGATCGTCTCTAATTAAAGCACCCTTCAATTTTTTACCTTCAAGTTCCTGCCAAGAATAATAAAGAAAATATGATAATAAGTATCTACAAAAAGTAACCTGATACTTCAAAATAAATAGGATAAATATTTATTCTTGTATCTCATTTTGAGGGTAAGCATATCCATCATCCCCATGAACATTACGAGGTACAACTCCATGGCTTGATAAAGAATGTTCAGTTTTGTCCTTTTCAAATTAAAATAAAGAAACAAGTTAGCAATTTAAATTCAATATCCCTATGAGCATTATGGAATGTAGAATTTAAAGAAATAGGTTAACTTAGTAAGAGGAACATCATTTTCAAGAGCAGACATATCAACATAAGATCTTTAGGATGGAGTACTCCTTGTGTATTCACTTAGTATCTAAAAAAAATCTTTAAAATTTTTGTTGAATATCACAAGTTCACCATGAATATTTTTTTGATTTGAAAAGATATATTTCATCTGTTTATCAAGTGTTTTGAACTTTGCATTGTAATTTTTGGTTTCCAAAACCTAAAACAAAGTGAGACATGTTAATAAAACAAAATGAAGTGAAAATAAAACATAAGAAAAAGAAAAAAAAAATAAATACTTACAGGTGATTTTTGTTTTGCTTTAGGTACTGAAGTACTATGCCTTTAAATTGGAATCTCCGTCAATGGTTGAACATCTGTTTGTGGGGCTTCTCTAAACATAAACTTGGGTTGGAATGAAAAATCCTTTAATATTTAACTTTCCTTCTCAGATTTTTTAGGCAGCAATTGAACAACTTCCAGCTACACAAAAAAATAATAACAATATTAGCATGGTCTAAAGTAACTTGGTTACTTAACAAAAATGATAAAGTAAGCTGATTACTTTTGAAAAAAATAATAAGTAATCTGGTTACTTTAAACCAGATATATTCATTAACATGAGTATTATAGATTTATAAAACTAACTATAACAAAAGTTAATCTACATTTCAATAACCACAATTAAATATACAATAAATAAATTAAGAAATTTACCTTTCTTCTGGTAAAAATTTTCTTATTTAATGTGGAATAACTCAGTTTGCATGTACATTTCCAGCATAAAATCCTTTGAGAATTATCACAAACCTTCTCACAAAAAGTTAGAGAAAGAGCAGGAATAGTCTCAAATATCCATATAAAAAATGCATATGGAAAACCAAATAGCTTGTAGGAATATGGTTGAAGTTTTCCTGTTTTCTCATCAAACATCTTCTCAAATGTCTCTTCTTTTTTCATGAGACTTAATCTCATTGAATGACGAGATTTTTCCCATAAATGTTTACCATATGGGAATTGCTTAATATTGGCATCAGCTGAATCAACAATATTCCAAAAGAAATTGCTCACTTTGGTTTCAGGAATAGTACCAAACGCAAAATTAGCAAGAAAATGGACCAAACCAAGTTTGACCATATTCACATCCCCTTTTGCTCTCTTGTGAATGAAAGCATTCTTAACTTCATTTGTTTGTTATCAAACCCTTACTTTCCTTAAAAAGTACTTTCTTCAACTCTCATCCTTCTCAACAAAGATAGATTTATCATCGTTACCATGACATTTCAATTCAGTAATCAAGGAAAATTCCTCTATCGAGAACCGTACCATAGTCCCATTTATCTTAAACCAAAAATCAACATCTTCTGACATCGAATAGACCTCTCTCAACATGATGTGATGTACTAACAGAGCTTGAAGTTTAAGATCCTTTGGAAATTGTAAAAAATATCCAAACGGTGTTGGTTTAAATAACTCATTTCGTTTATTAGTGAAAGTAGTGTTCAAGTCAGAAACTACAGAGAGATTATTGAAAGGTTGTACTTTTGTTCCAAATCACTTTGTTTGGGAAATCATATATTGAGGAACCTTCATAAATTAATAAAAGTAACCTAGTAAATTATTAAAAGTAAGCTACAATAATAGGGAAAAAAGATTAGGTAAATTTAAATCTAAATAAAGAAAGGTTTCAAATTAGTCTAATCGAAGATGAATAACATTAAATTTTCACATAAAAGATCATTGAAAATAAATCATGAATAAATTGATATTAAATAAAAGAGCATGGAAAATAAGTAGCTCGGTACTTCAAGAGAATAATTAGAAAAAACGTTGTTTCATTTAGAAGTTTCTGTTAGAGATTTTATAACAATGGAAGAAAATCAAGATTTATTACAACTCTATTGTAAAATAATACAAGAACTAAAATAAGAGATTGATTAAATATATGTTACAATACATATATATACACTATATATATTACATATATATATATATGAAAGGTAGAAGAGAAGATTACAACACATGTAATATAATATATGTATATATATAACAAGAGAATAATATATATATAAACACTCACTCACAACCTTGAGTGTAGATTAGTGGGGATCACCATGACTTGAACAAGGTATTACACCTTTGTCCAAAAGCTTATTTCCCCCTATCTCTAAGCACTAAGGGAACTCTCTAGGAAATAGCTTTGGGAATTATCAAGCCTTAGGGTTTTCTAGCAATGTGCTTTTTTGATAGAAAATTTCATCTCTTACAAATGAGCACATTAGACTCCTTTATATAGTGTTTAGGTGATCACACTTAGAATTCAAACTCACCATCTCATTTCTCTCATATAATGAGCATTAATATAGTTTGTAACAACTATATTTCAAACCATTTGAATCCTATCATCAAATTGTGTAACATCTCTTTTATTACACAATATTATGATCAACCAAAAGAAGTTACAAAAGCAATTAACTTTGTAACTCTTCTCCATGTTATAAAGTGTAGGTTACAATTTTAGGTTAAATAAATTATATGTTACACAATTTATTTACCAAATACCTAATACATATTATTCACATAATAATATATATTACTACATTTTAATCTACACTTATTATATTATAAAATAATATAACAATCCCCCACTAGATTAAAATGTGTGACACACTTGTAACATTTATTTAATCAATCAAAATATTATATCAAAATATAACATTCCCCCACTTTGATTGAATAAATACACACTTTTAAAGAAGTCTTGCTTAGGTGCATTAGGTAAAATGTCTTTCGACTTGAATTTTACCTTAGTGTAGTTACCACAAAGTTTGATGAAATTTTGGTTGCCGTAGCATTGAACCACTATTTCTTTAGTACAAACCGGTGATAACACACACACCCTCGCTAATGCTCACTTGAGACCGCGTGTCTCGCTCTTGCACCGTTAATGGCCATGTGCAAAATTCCAATTCATAGACTCTCTAGAGAATACTCCCAATTCTCATAAGAGGCGGCACCACCTCTAGTCCATATAGGTGGAGTTTTAGTGTCTCACCACTCGTTAGACACTTCTTAAGCTTAAGTGAGTTTTCTTAAGCTTAAGCTCCATTAAAAAACCTTTTGGTTTTAACCCTCAATTTTACAACATGTACTCATCCATAGATGGGACAATTGAGTACCACATTCACTCTATTGACTTGTTATTACCTATTGAACTTCAGACTAGATTTTTACTAGTGTTAAGATAGGTTACCATCAATGAGCAAAACGCTAAGGGAGTTTAGGTCCCATCCCTCGAAAATTCATGCTTTAATCTTGTACGGAGATTAAGCGATTTGTTATAACCTCTCACTATTGATTCCATGTGAATCATGCATGCCAAAAATATAGTGTTCACTTTGTGACCATTTTTCTCCTTAAGTACTTAAGCTTTGAAAATTCAATCATAAAAGATTAATTTTCACTCAACTCAAATTCTCAATAATTTTGATACCAAGCATATCAAAAATACACTAATTTAGACACCAAATATGTCTAAATTCTCATATTTTAATTTTAGACACCAAGTATGTCTAAACTTTCTCATATTGGAGTATGCACCCCCACATTTTCACATTTCATTATCAAGACAATATCTTGATTTTAAAATATAGAAGACTACTTTGTCTCTATAATTTTTTTTTTTTTTTAAATTTAATTTCCTTCTTGAAATTATTTTTACCAAAACTTTGACACTAAATATGTCAATATTTTTACTTATGCACATAGCCAAACTTGATTTAGAATTTGAATTCAAAATCAAATAAATTAATCAACAATGTCTCAACACATTTTGATTAAATTTGTGGCTCACCCCCACATTTCTAGCATAAAGTGTATATAAAATATTACTTTTGTGTATTTCCTCTTGAAATGACTTTTTAAGGTCACCTTAAAAAATATCATTTGACATTTTTAGTTTTCTCAATAAATCTAAAACGTCAAACTCACATTGCTACTCATAAAATAATGTGATTATTTTTACCATAATTTTAAAACTATCTCCTCATTGAGATTAGCCCAAAATTATACCAAAGTTAACAAAATTCTCATCAATTTTGTTCACAACTTTAATTATTTAAGATTCCAAATTGCTTCACTATTTTTTTTTTTTGAATCCACATTGATTCATTTACTTTTGAGTCCAAAATTGCTCTTCTAATTTATGGCTCATTTCACAAGTTTGGATCCCCTTTTAATCTATTGTTCTTGCTATGACAAGACAATTCTCATAAGTGTAACTCTCATATAGTTCACTTTTCTTATCTCATAATATGAGATGATTATCTCTTATAATCCAATAAAAGATGTAACTTCTCAAAAGTCATCTTTTATTATCTCATAAAGTGAGATGTTCACCACCAAATTGAAAAAGAATTTAAAATATTCTTTATTCACAAAATAGATGATAATAATTCTCACAATAATAATAAACACTATTTTATTACTATCAACATTATTATCATTCTATGTAACTCATATATTAAGATAATATGTATGTTACTAATCAACATCTCATATGTAACATACACATAATATCAATATTAAATTCACAATATATATGTTACACATCTTATATATATATAACATATATACTATAATATACATATCATATACACATAATATATATATATTTATTACACAACTATATATGTTACATACCTCACACATATATAACATATATATACACATTAATATACATGATATATATTATATACACATATATAACATATATTATATATGCATGTCTCACATAAATACATAGAAGTAATTATTTCTACATATTTAATCTCATTAATATATATTATATCACATGCTCTACATATATATAATATATATTACTCATACATACATATTATATATTATATATCTCACATATATACATATAATAACATGATATAAAATTTAAATATCATATTATATACTACTATATATATTAATATGATACAAACACATAATCACATATATTTCACATATATATAACTCATATATATATATATATTATATATTACTATCATATAAAATAGTAAATCACATAATATTCACCATCATGCTCACCCATGAATGGCTTTCACATAAAATCTCTTATCCTTGTATTCTCACAATCTTGATTTATCACCTCTTCCATTGAAAAGGGATAAGCTTTTGATTGTTAGAGATTTTATAACAATGGAAGAAAATCAAGATTTATTACAACTCTATTGTAAAATAATACAAGAACTAAAATAAGAGATTGATTAAATATATGTTACAATACATATATATACACTATATATATTACATATATATATATATATTTGAAAGGTAGAAGAGAAGATTACAACACATGTAATATAATATATGTATATATATAACAAGAGAATAATATATATATAAACACTCACTCACAACCTTGAGTGTAGATTAGTGGCGATCACCATGACTTGAACAAGGTATTACACCTTTGTCCAAAAGCTTATTTCCCCCTATCTCTAAGCACTAAGGGAACTCTCTAGGAAATAGCTTTGGGAATTATCAAGCCTTATGGTTTTCTAGCAATGTGCTTTTTTGATAGAAAACTTCATCTCTTACAAATGAGCACATTAGACTCCTTTATATAGTGTTTAGGTGATCACACTTAGAATTCAAACTCACCATCTCATTTCTCTCATATAATGAGCATTAATATAGTTTGTAACAACTATATTTCAAACCATTTGAATCCTATCATCAAATTGTGTAACATCTCTTTTATTACACAATATTATGATCAACCAAAAGAAGTTACAAAAGCAATTAACTTTGTAACTCTTCTCCATGTTATAAAGTGTAGGTTACAATTTTAGGTTAAATAAATTATATGTTACACAATTTATTTACCAAATACCTAATACATATTATTCACATAATAATATATATTACTACATTTTAATCTACACTTATTATATTATAAAATAATATAACAGTTTCACTAGTGCACTTCCTTTTAGCACCACAAGTAGAAGAAGGGGATTGCATATTTTTAGATGTTTTCTTCATAGGAGATGATTTAAAATTAGATGAAGACATTCTCTAAATATGATTAATGACCTTAAAAAAAATGAAAAGTAGGTGATATTAGAATCTTATTAAACAACTTTTGAATAACATATGATTAGTTCAATGACTTCGATCTCCACTATACTCCATTCAATTATATACCATTTATTTATACCTACACAAAATAAATACTACTTTTAAATTGTAAAAAATATTTGCTACTTTTCATATAATTAAAAAAATTCTTCTTGTTCCAACACAAATCCCACGTCCCAAAAGCTCATTCTTTCTTCTTTTTCATCATCATCATCATTATTCTTGATGATATTCTCAACCCCTATTTAATCATTATTCTCTAAATCAATCCTAATAGAGTCATTAACATTATTTGGAATATATATATAATACAACACACTCAACCATATTCAAATAAAAAGTACCAGATTACTTTGAGAAGCAATACAAAAACTTAACAATGAACTAACAATTGACTTTTTTTTTAAAAAAAAAAAACAGCAGAGAGTAGATAAAAATCATATATCAAAATCGAAAGCCATCTACATAGTCAATTGTTGGAAATTATTTTACCAGGATCTTAGATCTACTCACAAGTATGTTGATTAACATCCTAAATATGAACTTCTAAAACGATTATAAAATAAACACATATAAAGTATGAGAAACCTTACATTGGGTGCAGCGGAATATTATGACTCCTTCAGTTCAGATCTCTAACCCTTGTATCCTTTCTGTCGCAGAGTATTATCAAGATCTGAACCTGGTTCTCTTTCTCTCCTTCCTTTAATGTTGAATCTCCTTCTTGTTGAATGTCTTTCTTCACGATCTTCCTCACTATGATTGAGATATCACTTGCTGTGTGTGGGAACTACTCTAACACTAAGAGGTTCGAAATTATTCAAGGAAGAAGAAGAGTATGAAGTGTTGGGTTTTATGCCCTAAATAAAACTCATTTCAATATAATCAGATTTACTTATTAATATAGATCAGAAATAACATTTAATGTTGCATGGTTCACATGATTATATGTACATAATGTATAAATTCATCTGAAACCCTTTTCACATACTTGATCCTGTTTATTGTGTCGTCAACACATTGGAAAGTAAACATGACTATGTGAATAAAGTTTCCTAGATTTATCAAACACAGGGTTTTACTGATATGATAATCTACAACAAGAGTTTACTTGTATTTGGAGAAATACTATGTTCTTTCCAGAACATTGGTTAAAGTAAAGCTCAGGTTGGATGCATGGAGTATGCATCGGAAGGGACCGATATTGAACTTTGACTTAGATTCAATTAAACTTACCGTAAAATCTATTCAAGTCAATATCGCCTAGTTGATCCTAGATCAAATGATCTTAATATTGTTATGATTAGGCTCAATCTTGAAAGGCTATTCGTGTTACTTGAATTGTTAGTTAAGCCTACTTTTAGGTCAGGGTGATACGTACTTTTTGGGAACACGGTAGTGCAATTGAGTGGGAGCGCTAGCATAAACATGGAATTTATAGCTTCTATCTGGCGAATAGTAAGCAAAGGATGATCACCTTCGAGCTTGACCAAACGAAAATAAATGGTGGAGATCTCATTTCACATAAGCTGAAATATCATTTATACGGGGTCAAGTGTTTTAAGGATAAAATACATTGTAGGGTGTAAAGGTAATCTAATCCCTTTACAGTGTAGATCATTCATATAGAGGATCATTGATCACATTAGGATTATAACAATGGATAACTAATGATGTGTCTATATGGTGGAACATATAGAGCATTCTATATACTGAGAGTGCAATTCTAAGTTCTATGCGTGGATTCAACGAAGAATTAATAAGTTAGTGAATTTTAGTTCTAAATTCTTGATCTACTTATTAGAAGCTCGGTTATATAGACCCATGGTCCCCCCACTAGTTGAGATAATATTTCTTGTAAGACTCATGTAATTGGTTTTGATTAATCAATTATAATTCTCAAATTAGACTATGTCTATTTGTGAAATTTTCACTAAGTAAGGGCGAAATTGTAAAGAAAGAGTTTATAGGGGCATATTTGTTAATTATGATACTTTGTATGGTTCAATTTATAAATATGATAAATGACAATATTATTTAATAATTATTTATAGTTATTAAATAGTTAGAATTGGCATTTAAATGGTTGAATTAGGAAATTGGTATTTTTGAGAAAATCAGATACAAAAGGTGTTAAAATTGCAAAATTGCAAAAAGCAAGGCCCAATCCATTAAAGCTATGGCTGGCCACCTATTGTAGGTTTTTAAGTTGATTTTTTTATTATTTTAATGCCATATAATTCAAATCTAACCCTAGTGGAATGCTATAAATAGATAGTGAAGGCTTCAGGAAAATTACACTTTTCTTCAGACTTCTTCTGATTCAGAAAACCTGAGCCTTCTCTCTTCCTATCTTTGGCTGACCCTTCTCTTTCTACTTCCCTCTTCAATTTCGAAAATCTTAGTGTGAGAGTAGTGCCCACACACATCAAGTGATACCTCAATCATTGTGAGGAAGATCGTGAAGAAAGATCATCAGCAAAGGAGTTTCAGCATCAAAGATTCAGAGAAAGAGATCCAGGTTCAGATATTGATAATGCTCTGCTACAGAAAGGAATCAAGGGCTAGATATCTGAACGGAAGAAGTCATTATATTCCGCTGCACCCAATGTAAGGTTTCCTAAACTTTATTTAGGATGTTAATAAACATACTTGTGAGTAGATCTAAGATACTGGTAAAATAATTTCCAACAACTAGCCTCAGAGCCATGGTAATTGATTTACTTGCAAGAAATTTGGACTTTAAAACGATTGTTTGTATGTTCTTTGGATGGTATCATGTTGTATTGAGTGTTATTTGATGATTGATTAATGTTTGTAAATTTTCGTGAAAAATAATTGCGATTTTGTTTCTGGAATTATTTTTATTGGATAGTATGGAAAAAATTAAGCAAGTTAGCCTTTTACAGAACTCAATTTCGATTTTATTTGAATTAGTTATGAATTTTTGAAGATTTGAAAAAATCGGGGTTGTGCTGAAATTTTCCTGCGATCGCAAATCTGTCCGTACAGTTCACAATTTTTTCGTTTTTCTTCGATTTTTCATGCTTTTTCATGGAATTAACTTCCGATTTTTGGTATAGTTTTGTATTTATACTATTACTATTCCTAATTCAATTCTAATTATCTTTTTGAATTAATTTAATATTTTTTAAATTTAATTCAAGATATTAGTGTAATTTGAATTTGAATAGAATTAGTATCTATCTTCTTGCTTAAAAATCTATCTTATTTTAAAATTTGATTATATCTTATCTTATTTTAAATTTAAAAATAAGATATTTATAATCATGTAATTTTTAAATGATATAAGATATTTTGCTAATTTTTTAAATTTTGTTATTTTATTTATTTAAATTACATTTAAAATTTGAAAAAGATATTTATTTATCTTTTCTAATTTTTTTATTTAATTTTTATTTATAAAATAACATTTAAAATTTAAAAGTAGTTAGCAAATTTTTAAAATGATATTTAGGTTGGTTGAAACCTAATTTTTCAAAAATTGTAGGTTTAATTTTTAAATTTAAATTTTTTAAAAATTTCGAATTTTTCAAATTTTTTTTAAATTTTTCGAAATTTTTTTTTATTATTTAATTAATTATTTTCGAAATTAAATATTTAATTTAAAATTAAATAAATCCTACATCCAACTATCCAGCTAACCTTGTTGCAGGAGTATGTGTTTTAGCTTGTTTGTAAGTTTTCAAAACCTATTATTACTTGATTGCAAATAGCCATGGTTACTTTTTGCCAGATCTAATGATCTGATGGCTCCCTTGGTCAAGTTAATAATTTGTAATAGGTATATTTACTATCTTCTTTCATCTGTGTATGACCTAGCAACATGATAGGACCCATCCAAAGTGTGCCTGTGTGAGCCTATGTGTTTAATTTGATTTTAGATACATATAGGTTGTTGTTGCTAAAATAAATTATCATAGTTCTTGATAGAATTTATTTAGGCCCATTTAGTTATTGGGCTTATTCAATTAATAACAGTTGTTCTTATTAAGGTTAAATTCCTCTCTTTTGGGCCTTGTGTGAGAGTTGGGAGCCATAGAAGTGGGTACGACATACTGAACCCAGCACCCCCTCACATGAACCACCCCAATTGTGAAGGCCCATTTGCCTGATTTGAACAACTGTACTAGGTTAATTACACTAGTTTAACCTAATAAAATTGATTAGCAACATAATTAATTTCATTTATTTTGAAATTAATTTAAGAAAATTATAGTTTAAAGAATTTTTTATTCTAAGCTAAACTATATATATTTTCTTGTATTTAATTAAATATAGAATTATAACCATCTAGATTCTTTCTGGAACTTAATTTGAATTTTTCATTAAATATTCTTATTTAAGTTGATATTTAGTTATCTACAACTAACCAACTTAAATCTGAATATCTTTTGAATTTCAAATTTTAAAATTAAGTTGAAGAATTTTAGGCATTGGTTATTAAGATTCTTTAGATATTTTTTAAGTTAATATCTTTTCGAATATTAACTTAAAATGGAATATTTTCAAATTAAGTGGTTACAACTTAATTTTTGATATTTAATTAAATTTAAATTTGAAAAATATTTAAGTTCTAGATTTTTTCTAATACAACTTAAATTAGATATTTTTTCAAATTTTGTGGAAAAGATACTTAGTCAAATAAGATATTTTCTAGATAGTTACTTCTAGACTACTTATTATTTCTAATATTACAATAGGAAAATATTATAAATTGTGAAATTAATTATTTATATAATTAATTTTGGTACAATTTATTTTAAGTATATTTTTCCTAGTATTAAACTAGAGACTAATAATTAAGCCTTCTTTACACTTAATTATTTATTTCTTGAATTTAATACATTTAATTAATTTGAAAATTGAATATCTAAGTTGATTTTTATCATCATACTTAAATATTTCTTTTTCATGACATTTAATTAAATAGAAAATTATTTTTAGTTGAAATTTATTTTTTCAACTAAATTTAAATAATTTTCAAAATATATTTTTTCTTTAATTTATTAATCAATTTTCGAAATTGCATTTCTTAAATGCTAGAATTTCGAATTTTATCTTGAAAAATAGATTAAGTTGTAAATTAATTATTTATTTTAATTAATTCTTGGATCAACTTAAATCAATGATTTTTTTCATTTATTGATTAATTTAAAATAAATTGAATTAAAGTATATTATTAGAAATTGAATTAATTAGTCAAAGGAAAATCTAGATAGATGATATTTTTGCTTGAAGTATTTTTCTAGTGTATTTAATTAAATAGAAAATTAATATTTAAGTTGATTTTCATCATCATACTTAAATATTTGAAATTTTTCTTATATATTTAATTAAATAGGAAAATTATATTTTCTGTTGTAAATAAATTTTATTAATTAATTTTGGGCCAACATTAAATTAGAATAATTTTTCCATGATTAATTTTTTATTTTAACATGCATTTTCGAAAATTGTATTCTTAAATACTTTAATTTTTCGAAATGCAATATATATTTATAGAAAATTAAATTTGAGTTGTAAATTAATTTATATTAATTTTGTAACAACTTAAATTGAATATTTTTCTAAATATTTATTGGAAATTATTACTAAGATGGAAATAATTCATGTTATTTCATATCCATCTAAGTAAAATTTATAAATATTAAATTAAAATTTATATTTAGAATTTTTCATTCTAAATTGGAAATTTTAATTAAATAAATATATATTTAAAATAAATAGAATAAATAAAGAGAATCAAAGAAAATACAACTCTTATTAAATAATGAGCTTTATTATTAAGACATTCGATCTCCATTGTGGGTTTTACACCGCGTTTGTTTTAGTGAGTAATCCTCCCTAATGGAGGAACGTTCATTAACAATTTCACACCGTTTAACCTCGCATGATAAGTAGTTTGTAAGGGTTTTGTATGGTATAGATCACCCTAATGGTGGCGACCATACTTGACTTACAAATTATGAAACAATGGTGGAAGCTCATAAGATAGAATTGCCTTGACTCTCGCCTAAACGGGACAACGCTGAATTCCAATCTTGATCGAATAAAAGGTTGCTAGAATGGTTATCATTTTAGATGAGCTGACAACTCTATTCAATGGATGATGCTTTGACTCTCGCCTAAACGGGACACTGTATCAGTTTGTTGAAAAACCTTGGAAATTATTTAGGATTGTAAGTTTTAGTATTTTCACTTGTCATTCCTACTTGCTATATGTTTATAATTTCTGAATTGTGTATGAATTTATATTGAACCATGTTATTTTCTGTTATTAAGTTGTAGTTTAATTTCGAATCTTCATTGTTGGTCTAACATGTTTGTTTTTCTAATGAGATAAATCCCTAATGGATTTTCACCATTAGACATACATAATAGTGTTAGATCTCGAAAGATAAATATTGTATATGCAACATCTAGCTGTTCATCAATTGATGACACCTTAGAATAGTATTTTTACGATATGAAACAAGAAGATTACATAAATAAGATTACTTTGTCTTTCGCTAATCGAAGCATCGTTGGATTCTTATTTATAAACGAAATTATCCTAATTCCTCTTAGCTTATTCATTTCGAATTAGCTCCATAATATATCATTGGATGAATGGTCTATAAATCATTTCATGTCATTATATTTTCTCTTAAGAAATTAAATGACGCATATGATTATAATCCCGAAATTCTATTCCCAAATGATATAAATCCTCAATCTTAGAAATCTCCTACTTCTATGGGCAAATCTGACTTAGAGTTTGTATTAGTAATGGTGGTCCAAGATAGAATTACTCATTATATTTGGTTGAATTTAAGTCTTTGACTTTAATTTTAGAATCCAAACAGAAATTTTCTTATATTTCTAATTCCAGATACAATACAGTTACACTTTCTCAAGTGTTTAATATCCATCTTTTATTAATGGATTCAAACTGTATGGAATATGAGTTAGGTACTCTGTGACCAGGATCCACTTGCACTATTCTTTTATAAACCTATGTCATCAATAGACACTACCATTTTTTTTAATCTATGGCATTTGTATCTTGTTCATAGTGGATTTGACAAGATCAATCTCTGCAAAGAGTTAATATGCTTATATCCACTGAAAGTAATTCATCTCATTCGCAGATGGATGTACATTCAGGGGTGGATATGAGTTTTTCGTTGTATTCTTAAAACGATAACTCTAGATTATACCTTTTAGTAAAGAAATTTGAAATGTTTGAAAAATTTCATTAATTTCTAGCAATGGTTAAAACCATTAAGGTAAGTGGTTAAAGATCTTGCGAACTGATAGGGGTGGAGAAATAGTTAGTAGATATGAAGTTCAAAGATCATTAAATTGATTTTTGAATTATATCCAAACTTACCTCCCCAGAAATTTCGAGTTGCATGTTAATGATTAATTAGTAGTCGTTGACTAATTCCTTCTATGGTAATACAATTTCAGAATGATGTAATGGTTGTATACTTAATGTAAATCATTACTAGATTCATGGATGACCTAATCAAAATTTTAAGAAAAGCTAGAACTGTTAACCATGGTTTGTTAGCTATTCTAAGTGATTAGGGGTGGACCATCCCATTGTCAATAGATAAGAAAGTGTTTGTTCAAACAAATACTACTTTTCTAAGATAATGACTAAGTCTGAAAACAAGTAGCGAATAAAGGAGATATTTAATTCTTGATTCCAAAAGTGTTCTATCATCTTATTTGATATATGATGATCCCACTGCCTCTGTTGTCTTGTCACAACCGAAGAGATCAATACCATTTAGTTTTCCTCGACATAATTCATGGTACCTTGTCGTAGTGGGAGAGTTTCTAGGAACTCACCTTCTTATGACTTGGGAGACACTAGTGATTAAAATCCATTGTAAGTTTAAACAAGTAATGGATTGTCAAGATAAGAAACTAAGAAGAAAGCCAATAGAACTATGGTTTAATCCATTCACATGGAATAACCTAAAGTTTTCTATTACAAGGACATAAAAGGAAATTTTCGTTTATAAGGCCATTCAATGAACTTAACAAACTTCCTGTTCCTAGTATTATAGGTTTGAGTTTATCTAAACCTATGGCTTGTGGTATACCTGGTAATTACTTACTCTAATGCAAGCAACTTACTTTAGTAAGATGCTGAAGCATTTTCTTTCTAATGGCAATCTATAGAAGCTTCACAACTTCTTAGACATAGATTTTATTTATCTAAGGAAAAGTCTCAACTATTCCAGAAAAGATAAAGCCATCAACAGTGAGAGGTCTTAGATATGCTTTTGTATGCCTTAGACCAGACACCTGTTGTTGAGTGGGAGTAATGAGTAGGTATCAGATTAATCCAGGAGAAGAACATTGGAAGACAATCAAGTAAATCTTAAGATTAAGAAGAGGAACTATATGTTAGTCTATAAGGGTGTGTTTAAAACTCTTAGACTACACCATATCAGATTTCGAAATTTGCCTTTGTGCTAGTAAATCTTTCTGATAAGATGGTGGTTACTCTGGGGGTGGAAAAGTGATTTTGGAGAAGTGTAAAAACCTATCTGAAGTCTCTAGGTCTACCAGAGAGGGACTGAATGTTAAGGTTGCAGGTTAGGTACTTATTCAGTCTAAGGAAAGTTCTATACATTTTTGGCATCATTCCAAATTGCCTTAAACTACTAGTGTTAATTTCCTGATTAACCAAATGTAGTTGCCAAAGATATAGAATCCAGTATCCCAAGAGAGTAGACATATAGAGAGAAATTTCACATTATCAATGATTTTGTGATTAAAGGAAGAGTAATAGTGGAGAAAAGGTTGTGGTTAATTCAACCTTTCAGATCCTATTACGAGGAGTTTACTACTACTACACTTGATTTGTATATCAAGGTGTTGAGATTATTTGAAACGCACTTTTTGTTTTATATTAGTGCAAGTGGGAGTTTGTTGGGTTTTATGCCCTAAATAAAACTCATTTCAATATAATCAGATTTACTTATTAATATAGATCAGAAATAACATTTAATGTTGCATGGTTCACATGATTTATTTCATGATTATATGTACATAATGTATAAATTCATCTGAAACCCTTTTCACATACTTGATCCTGTTTATTGTGCCGTCAACACATTGGAAAGTAAACATGAATATGTGAAATAAAGTTTCCTAGATTTATCAGACACAGGGTTTTACTGATATGATAATCTACAACAAGAGTTTACTTGTATTTGGAGAAATACTATGTTCTTTCCAGAACATTGGTTAAAGTAAAGCTCAGGTTGGATGCATGGAGTATGCATCGAAAGGGACCGATATTGAACTTTGACTTAGATTCAATTAAACTTACCGTAAAATCTATTCAAGTCAATATCGCCTAGTTGATCCTAGATCAAATGATCTTAATCCTGTTATGATTAGGCTCAATCTTGAAAGGCTATTCGTGTTCCTTGAATTTTTAGTTAAGCCTACTTTTAGGTTAGGGTGATACGTACTTTTTGGGAAAACGGTAGTGCAATTGAGTGGGAGCGCTAGCATAAACATGGAATCTATAGCTTCTATCTGGCGAATAGTAAGCAAAGGATGATCACCTTCGAGCTTGACCAAACGAAAATAAATGGTGGAGATCTCATTTCACATAAGCTGAAATATCATTTATACGGGGTCAAGTGTTTTAAGGATAAAATACATTGTAGGGTGTAACAGTAATCTAATCCCTTTACAGTGTAGATCATTCATATAGAGGATCATTGATCACATTAGGATTATAACAATGGATAACTAATGATGTGTCTATATGGTGGAACATATAGAGCATTCTATATACTGAGAGTGCAATTCTAAGTTCTATGCGTGGATTCAACGAAGAATTAATAAGTTAGTGAATTTTAGTGCTAAATTCTTGATCTACTTATTAGAAGCTCGGTTATATAGACCCATGGTCCCCCCACTAGTTGAGATAATATTGCTTGTAAGACTCATGTAATTGGTTTTGATTAATCAATTATAATTCTCAAATTAGACTATGTCTATTTGTGAAATTTTCACTAAGTAAGGGCGAAATTGTAAAGAAAGAGTTTATAGGGGCATATTTGTTAATTATGATACTTTGTATGGTTCAATTAATAAATATGATAAATGACAATATTATTTAATAATTATTTATAGTTATTAAATAGTTAGAATTGGCATTTAAATGGTTGAATTAGGAAATTGGCATTTTTGAGAAAATCAGATACAAAAGGTGTTAAAATTGCAAAATCGCAAAAAGCAAGGCCCAATCCATTAAAGCTATGGCCGGCCACCTATTGTAGGTTTTTAAGTTGATTTTTTCATTATTTTAATGCCATATAATTCAAATCTAACCCTAGTGGAATGCTATAAATAGATAGTGAAGGCTTCAGGAAAATTACACTTTTCTTCAGACTTCTTCTGATTCAGAAAACCTGAGCCTTCTCTCTCCCTATCTTTGGCTGACCCTTCTCTTTCTACTTCCCTCTTCAATTTCGAAAATCTTAGTGTGAGAGTAGTGCCCACACACATCAAGTGATACCTCAATCATAGTGAGGAAGATCGTGAAGAAAGATCATCAGGAAAGGAGTTTTAGCATCAAAGATTCAGAGAAAGAGATCCAGGTTCAGATATTGATAATTCTCTGCTACAGAAAGGAATCAAGGGCTAGATATCTGAACAGAAGGAGTCATTATATTCCGCTGCACCCAATGTAAGGTTTCCTAAACTTTATATGTGTTTAATTTATCGTTTTAGAAAGTTCTTATTTAGGATGTTAATAAACATACTTGTGAGTAGATCTAAGATCCTGGTAAAATAATTACCTACATGAAGGTGGCGGCTAGGGTTTAGAAAGAGAAGGCTCAGGTTTTTCTCTGAAGGAAACTAGAAGTTGAAGTGTAAATTTCCTTAAGCCTTCACTATCTATTTATAGCATTCCACATAGGGTTAGGTTTGAATTATTTGGCATTAAAATAATGAAAATATCAGATGATAAAGCCTATAAAAGTGGCCGGCCATGGCTATATGGATTTGGGCCTCACTTTTGCAATTTTGCAGTTTTATCATTTCTACATCTCATTTTCTCAAAAACGCCAATTTTTAAATTCAACCATTTAAATGCCAATTCTAACTATTTAATAACTATAAATAATTATTAAATAATATTGTCATTTATCATATTTATTAATTGAACCATACAAAGTATCATAATTAAAAAATATGCCCTAAAAACTCTTTCTTTACAATTTCGCCCTTACTTTGTGAAAAATTCACAAATAGACATAGTCTAATTTGAGAATTATAATTGATTAATCAAAACCAATTAAATGAGTCTTACAAGCAATATTGTCTCAACTAGTGAGGGGACCATGGGTCTATATAACCGAGCTTCCAATAAGCAGATCAAGAATGTATAACCTAAATTCACTAACTTATTAATTCTTCGTTGAATCCACGCATAGAACTTAGAATTGCACTCTCTGTATATAGAACGCTCTATATGTTCCACCATATAGACACGTCATTAGTTATCCATTGTTATAATCCTAATTTGATCAATGATCCTTTATATGAATGATCTACACTGTAAAGGGATTAGATTACCGTAACACCCTACAATGTATTTTATCCTTAAAACACTTAAACCCGTATAAATGATATTTCAGCTATGTGAAATGAGTACTCCACCATTTATTTTCGTTTGCTCAAGCTCGAAGGAGATCATCCTTTACTTTCTATTCGCCAGATAGAAGCTATAGATTCCATGTTTATGTTAGCGGTCCCACTCAATTGCACTACCGTGTTCCCAAAATGTACGTATCACCCTGACCCAAAAGTAGGCTTAACTAACAAATCAAAGAACACGAATAACACTCTTGAGATTGAGCCTAATCATAATAGGATTAAGATCACTTGATCTAGGATCAACTAGGCAATATTGACTTGAATAGATATTACGGTAAGTTTGATAAATCTATGTCAAAGTTCAATATCGGTCCCTTCCGATGCATACTCCATGCACCCAACCTGAGCTCTACTTTAACCAATGCTCTCGAAAGAACATAGCATTTCTCCAAATGCAAGTAAACTCTGTTGTAGATTATCATATCAGTAAAACCCTGTGTCTGATAAATCTAGGAATCTTTATTCACATAGTCATGTTTACTTTCCCAAGTGTTGACAACACAATAAACAGGATCAAGTATGTGAAAAGGGTTCCAGATGAATTTATAAATCAAATAGACAAGCAGTTGATAAGATGAAGCAAAACATACACAAATGAATGAAAAGTACTTCTGTTTCTTTATTGATGTTAAATAAAATAGATTACATTGAAATGGAGTTTTATTTAGGGCATAAAACCCAACATCAATAGACAACAAAATTTTCTCCATTAAATAGAAAAAATACTCTTCATATACCTGAAACCCTTTAAGTGCCTTCTTTTCTATAATCTTTTTGCAAGCAACTTTTTCATCGTAGCTGCTTGTGAGTACATTACCAAAAGAGTTAGAAAGTAATTCTGCCTTAAAAGTACATATTTGACAAAGTGAACCAATAGCCAAGATGTGTTGAGAGGAGCTTAAATCAGTTAATGAATTTAAAGGACCATTTGCGAGTAGGATATCCAACACAGCTGATTCTGATTGCCTCTAGAACACCCTACATTGATATTATACAATGCTATGTGAAAGAATAAAAGGAAAAAAAAGGACTTACAATTTCTTTTGAGTATGACTTTACTTACACCACACCGATTTAGTTCTAAAACTTCCTCCACAAAAATAGTTGCTTGAAAAACTCGATTCACTGGAATCGAACCACTAGCTTCGTCAAAAAAGGGAATAGAAACCTAACTCCGCTTGAGAAGAAAATCATACCTGCCTGAGAAGAAAATGATTGAAGATGGGAGAAGACGAAAATGATAGAAATGAGTTTTAGAAGAAGCATCGCCTGAGAATGAAAGGGGTGAAGAGAGGTGAAGAGGGAAAATGGTGTGAAGATGGAGGAGAAGACAAAGAGGTGAAGTGGGAAAATGGTTTCCTATATCTGGCAAAAAATAAAAGAAAGTTATAAAAATGAAAAAAAAAAACCCACATAACAATTTAAAATAGAAAAATACCATAACTTACCTAAATTAAAATTTATCCATATATATCTAAATATCTAATAAAAATCCATAGTACAAGTAATTTCAACTTTATTTATATATGAATATTTTAACTTATATGCATATCTTTTTCCTTTATATATGCTGGTTAAAATATGTTTTTCACTTTACTTGTGAAAAACTTGGGTGAGTTATTCCTATTTAAAAGTGACTCATGATTTAATTACTTTTACAGAGAATTCTATTTCTTTCCAATGATTAAAATTTTAACATCCTTCATAGAGAATCCCAATTCCTATTACTTGTTATTCCTAAAGTAACAAAATAAACTTGAACATCTTATGCAACCATTTCAAGTTGCTTATATGTCTTTCTTTAAAATATGCGAGAAATTAGTTTTTTTGTTCTTATTTTAGCTTTTGAACCATTTTCAAAGTTGATTCTTGGCAATCTCGTTGTGATATCCTTTACTTACTACTTTTTATTTAAAGATAAAGTATATACATCAATATATGAACTATTTTAGATCGACTTTACTAATGCCACTTTATCAATTTTTTAAAAAATATTTTGTTGTTATTTTAATATTAACATTTTGACCATTAGCCCAATACATAATATGATTATATAAATTTTGGTTAATTATTAATAGTCTGCCCCTAAGTAATTTTAAAGTAAAAAATTTATGATTACTTGAGAACTAAAAGATATAAATTCCATTGATATGAAATATATTACACAATCTTGTAGTTTAAAAATTAAACAAAACAAAGTTAATCACTGGTAATAAGGTCTCAAATGCTCTTTTTTCAAGTGTTCTTCACTATCAAGCGATTTGGCCTAGTCAATTTATACACCGTTGGTCCTATCACAGCTACTATTACATAAGGACCTTCCCAATTAGGATTAAACACTCCAACTTTAGGGTCTTGTGTATTGCTAGATACTCATTGTAACACTAAATCACTGACATTGAAAAGTCTCTCTCGGACTCTTTTATTAAAATGCATCGTAATTTTTTGGTGATATGTCGCATTGCATATTTGAGAGTCTGCACATTTTTTTTTTGTGCAGGTCAAAGGGTTCCATTATAATTCTTGGTTTTTATCTTGATCATAGGATTCACGTCTATGAGTCATGATATTCATTTCCACCGGTAGCATTGCCTCTGAGCTAAATGTTAGCAAAAATGGAGTGTGTCTTATAGTTGTCTTTTTAATTGTTCGATGGGATCAAAGCACTTGTGGTAACTCATCTATCCATTTTCCTTTTATCGCATTGAGCTTCTTTTGATAGTGTCTTTAAGAGTTTTGTTAACTGCCTCTACCTGGCCATTAGCATGCGGCCAAGACACATATGAGAAACTTTTTATGTTCTTGTTTCTCTCGTAAAACTCTATGAATAGATCACTGTCGAATTGAGTTCCATTATCGGATACTATCTTAATGGGTATTTTAAACTGAAAAATAATGTTTTTTTATCACAAAGTCTAAGACTTTTTTTGAAGAGATAGAGACTCAAGTTTTGGATTATGTCTATCAGTTAAAGAAATCGACCTACTATATGTTTTGCTCCTCCTCGACCTGTTGGTAATGAACCAATTAAATATATTCCCTAAATGGTAAATGGATAAGGCGAGGTCATCATTCAAAGCTCTGTTGGAGGTATTTGAGGTATATGCGAGAATCTGTGGCATTTGCCACACTTCTTCATGAACTCATACGTGCATTTATTAATGAATGGCTAATAATATCATTGTCAAAATATTTATTGGATAAACTTTGTCTTCCAGCATGATCCTCATAGAAACCTTCATGTATTTCCTTAATGATGCTTTGGGTTTCTTTTTGTAGTATACATTGTAGTAGTAGCATGGAATAGCCTCTTCGATAGAGATTACCATCTATAATTGTCTACCTGAAGACCGCACATGATATTTCTGGCATCATTTTTATTAGAAGGGAGTTGTCCAATTAATACATAGTTGACTATTATTGTCATCTAAGTTGGATTTATATCAGTCAATTTTATATTCTGGTCATAAATCTTGCAAATACTGGGCTATTCAAGTTTTCAATGGGAACCAAGCTGAGGTTATCATTCTCAAACAGTGACGCTTGCTTTACTAATGCATCGACATTGGAGTTTTGTTCTCTTAAAACTTTTTCAATTTTGTAATAATCAATTTTTTTCTAAGTTCTTTCATAATTGCTCCAAATATTTAGCCATTTTGATCAGTACCTTATTTATTGTTAGTCAAGAGTTGTTTAAGCAATGGATTGCTTTAGCTTTTAAGACTTCAACAATTCTTAGTCCTGCTAGTAACGCTTCATTCTTGACCTTATTGATAGAAGCTAGAAATTGAAATCTCAATGCATAGTGAAATCTAAGCTTCCTTAACATTTTCATCGGTTTTAATTCCTTCTACCAATTAATCTGTTAAAGCTTGCCCTTTTATTGCTACCTATGGATGATATGAGATTTTAAATTATCCTAATTCAATTTACTATTTTATTAGTCTTTCTAAAGCATATGGTTTTGAGAGGACTTGCCTTAGTGGTTGATTAATTAGGACTTGAATCGGGTGTGCCTGAAAATATGGTCGTAATTTTCTTGAGGCATGGAGTAGACTTAGCGCGAGTTTTTCAAGAGGTGGATATCTCATTTCTGCCCCTAGTAATCGTTTACTTATGTAATAAAGTGGTCGCTGAACTTTTTTTCTCTTCTCGCACTAAGGCCTCACTAACAACATTTCTAAAAGTGTTCATTATAGGAAAAGAATTTCTCCTGTCAGTGGTTTTGATAACACCAGTGGGATCAATAAACGTTGTTTGATTTTCTAAAAAGCCTACTCACATTCTTTTATCCATTCAAACCTCTTATTACTTCACAGTAATAGCGAACAACATTTTTCAATAGATTTTGAGATGAATCTACTAAGTGCGGCCAAAATTCTTTTGGCTTTTTAGGTGATGGAATTTCGAGCAAAGCTTTTATCTTCTTGGGATTTTCCTAGATTCCTCTTACATGTATGTAGTGGCCAAAAATTACACTAGGCCCATGTTGGGCTTTGTGACCTAAATAAAACTCTATTTCAATGTAATCTTTTCTATTCAATTATCAATAAAGAAACAAATTTATTTTCATTACTTATTCAGTATGATTTTTGGTTCATGTGATCATTTATATGTTTATTTAATTTATAAATTCATCCAAATCTTTATCACATTGATATTCTTGTTTATTGTGTCATCAGCATAGTGGAAAGTAATCAAGATTATGTGATTAAAAAGTATTCCTATGATTTATCAGTACACAGGGTTTAACTGATATGATAATCTACAATGTAGTTTAATTGCACCATGGATAAGTGCTATGTCCTTTCCAGGGTATTGGTTAAAGTAAGTTTGGGTTGGTTGCATGGAGTATGCATAAGAAGGGACCGATATTGAACTTGGATTAGATATGATAAACTTACCATAATATCTATTCAATTCAATATCACCTAGTTGATCCTAGATCAAATGATCTTAATTGTGAGATGGTTAGGTTCTAGTTCAATTATATAATTTGTGTTCTTTAATCTTTTAGTTAAAGTCGACCAAATGGTTCTTCTTGTGACGTATAGGTTAAGAACATGGTAGTTCAATTGAGTGGGAGCGCTAATCATAGATACGGAGTCTATAGCTTCTATCTGGACATAGAAGTGAAACGATGATTTCCTTCGAGCTTGACTTAACAGAGATAAATGGTTTGGTACTCATTTCAGTGATTATATTAGTTCACTCAAATATCATTTATAGGTAGTTAAGTATTTTAAGGATAAAATATATTGAAGGGTGTAAGGGTAAATTATTCCCTATGCAATGTAAATCATCTATAGAGGATCATTAATTATTGGGATAATAACAATGGATAACTAATATTGTATCTATATCGTGGAACATATAGAGCGTTCTATATAATTGAGAGTGCAATTCAAAGTTCTATAATGGTGCAATGAGGAATTAATAAGTTAGAGAATTTTCTTGGTAAGTTCTAGATCTGCTTATTGGGAGCTCGGTTATATAGGCCTATGGTCCCCATACTAGTTGAAACAAACTGCTTGTAAGACTCAGTTAATTGATTTTAGTTAATCAATTATAATTCTAAAATTAGACTATGTCTAGTTTGTGAATTTTAACTAAGATATGGCTTGATTGTGAAGAAATAGTATTTTAGGGTTTGTTTGTTAATTAAGAGACGTTATGGAGTCTAATTAATAAATATTATAAATGAAAATTTTATTTGATATTTATTTTAATTATTAAATAAATAGTTTTGGCATTTATAGGGTTGAAAGTGCAAAAAGTTGTATTTGTGAAAAATAGATGAATGGATGACAAAAATGTCAAAAATCTAACTAGTGTAGGGCCCACTTCATGGTCGGTCACTAGGTGATATTCTTACTCTATTTTTATCATTTTTTTATTCCAAATAAATCAACCCTAACCCTAGGTAAAATGAGTATAAAAGGAAAGTTATGGTCTCATTATCCAACTAATTCTTCAAAAGCTAAAGACCTAGTTTCTTTCTTTTTGACAACTAGATTTATGAGACTTCATCTTCTTCCTTTCTTCTTCTAATTTTCAATTCCTATAGCCTTCTTCACAAACCAAATTCGAGACTTAGTGATTGAGTGCTTGCCCACACATAGCAAGTGAGTCCTCAATCATAGTGTGTAAGACTGTGAAGAATCCAAACAACAGAAGGAGTTTCAGTCTCAAATCTTGGTGATACTCTGCTACAGAAAGGATACACGGGTTAGAGATCTGAGCGGAAGGAGTCATTTAATTTCGATGCAACCAATATAAGATTTCTCATACCTTTTATGTGTTTATTTTATATCGTTTAGAAGTTCATGTTTAGGATGTTAAAAACATACTTGTTAGTAAATCTAGATCTTGGTAAAACATATTCCAAAAACTAGCCTTAGAGCCATGGTAATTGATTTACTTTCAAGAAATTTGGACTTAAAACGATGTATGTATGATTTGGATGTGATTCACGTTGATCTATGTGTTTATTGATGACTGTTTGATGTTTGCAAATGTTTTTTACGTAACATAATTAGAATTTTACTCTGGAATTATTTTTTTTGGATAGTATGGAAAAAATTAAGCAATTCACTCTTTTACAGAACTTTATTTTGATTTTATTTGAATTAGTTATGAATTTTTTGAAAATTGGAAAAATCGTAGGGGTGGTGACACCCCATGCGCTCACGGACAACACGTGACAAACGGGTGTCACGCACATTCAGACACGGGCATGTCTGAAGGAATGTGCCCAGGCAGTCTGAATTGTCCCATTTCACATGCAGACAAGCTGCACGCAACCTCCTTGGTCGAGGTTTCTCGGCCAGTCTCCTATGTGTGCGCGCACGGATGGTATATAATGCATACTATCCGTACCAAATCTAATTTCCCTTTTTTCATTTTTTCATGGTTCTTCATGGAATGAACTTCAAATTTTTTGTGTAATTTTGTATTTAGATTTTTATTTTTCATGTTTCAAATCTAATTATCAGAATTAAAGTAAATAATTTTTTTAATTAATTTGAGATATCAGTAGTTTTTGAACCTGAAAATAGATAAAATCTATTATTTTTCCTTAGTTGGTTATCTTATTTTAAAATTTAAGGTTATATATTTAATATTTTGTATTATTTAATTATTTATTTAAAATTAAAAATAAGATTATTTGAATCTAGAAATTTAAATTGTAACCAGATATTTTGCTAGCTTTCAAAATTTTATTATTTTATTTATTTGTCATTTTATTTTATTTAATATTTAATTTTATTTTAATAACATAAAATTTGAAAAGTTGTTAGCATTTTTTTGAAATAGATATTTAGGTTCGTTGAAAACCTAATTTTCCAAATTTTTAGATTTAATTTTGAAATTAATTATTTAATTTAAATTTAATATTTTTTGAAAATGATTTTTTTAATTAGAATTTTTGAAAATAATTTAATTATTTAATTAATTAAATTTAAATAAAGGAATTATTACATAGAAAATATAAATTGATATTTTATTTTAAAAAATACCTCCAGAAGGTAAAGACAACATTTATACCTTTTATGTAATTTTAATTACTAAAATACCACTTACACTATCATCACTTACACATTAGACGATGGTTGCAGGGTGGTTGCTGCGTGATTGCACGGTGGTTGCAACAGACGAATCATACGATGGTTGCAGGGTGGTTGTTAGGCGGTTGGCCGAAGGTTGCACCAAACTGTTGGGTTTTGGGCCCTAAATAAAACCCTTTACAATCTGATTAGTTATCAATATTAGAAATTTGAAGTGATTTATGTTTGCATGAATTTTACATGCTAATGGTTTAATATGTTTTTTACATTTACACACAAAATCGGTTAAGTCCAGATCATATGTTTATTCACAATTACAGTATTATCAATACAGTGGAATGTGATTGTGATGATATGAATCAAAAGACTAAGTCCCTGTTTCATCAGTGTTTTGGATTTACACTGATGTGATGTGTACTTACACTTGGAGTAAGTGTTATGTTCTTTCGAGGACATTGGTAAAGTATACTAGTTTCGAATGTATGGAGTATACATTGGATTGGACCGATATTGAACTTAGTTAAGATATTATAAACTTACCGTTGTATCTTTCCAAGTCAATATCAGTAGTTGATCTTAAGATTAAAAGAATCTAAATCCTGATATGCTTAGGCTCAACTCAGGAGTACTATTCATGTTCTTTGATTTATTAGTTAAGCCTACTTTTGGGTCAGGGTGATACGTATATTTTGGGAACATGATAGTATGATTGAGTGGGAGTGTTGAACATAAATATGGAATCTATAGCTTCTACTGGTGTATAGAAGTCAAGTGATGATTCCCTTTGAGCTTGGCTAAATAGAAGTAAATGGATGAGCTCTTGTTTAAGTGACTAATTCTTACATCACTAAACATCATTTACATGTAGCTTAGTGTTTTAAGGGGCAAAATACGTTGAGGGGTGAAAACGGTAAAATTATCCCATCTCGATGTAAATCATCTATATAGAGGATCTTTGATCACAATAAGATTATAACAATGGTTAAATGAGATAGCATATCTATATCGTGGAACATATAATATGCTCTATATAAGTTTGAGAGTGCAATTCTAAGTTCTAAGAGTGGATTCAACGAGGAATTAATAAGTAGGGATTTACTTAGTAAATTCCGTTCACTTATTGGAAGCTCAGTATATAGAGCCATGGTAATTGATTTACTTGCAAGAAATTTGGACTTTAAAACGATTATTTGTGTTTTGGATGGTTTCATGTTGTGTTGTGTGTTATATGATAATTGATTGATGTTTGTGAATTTTCGTACAAATAATTGAAATTCTGTTTCTGGAATTATTTTTGTTGGATAGCATGGAAAAAATTAAGCAATTTACTTTTTTACAGAACTCAATTTCGATTTAATTTGAATTAGTTATGATTTTTTGAAGTTTCGAAAAAATATCGAGATGAAGCACTCACCCACGCGCGCGGAACCGAGTGATCCTCGGTCAGGCGCGTGTTCAGACAAGGTTTTGTCCGAGCAACATGCCCAGGGGTTTCCCCCTGCGCCGAGTTTTCTCTGCAGTGCACCTCCCATACGCGCGCGGGCAGTATGCACAGCATACTGTCCGTACAGCTCACAATTTTTTCGTTTTTCTTCGATTTTTCATGCTATTTCATGGATTTAACTTCCGATTTTTTGTGTAGTTTTGTATTTAGATTTTTATTTTTCAATTTTCAAATCTAATATCAGAAATAAATTAATTTGAATTTTTTAAAATTAATGTTAGATATTAGTGTAATTTGAATTTGAAAACAAGTAAAAATCTATCTTTTTACTTGATTTTTTATCTTATTTTTAAATTTGATTATATCTTATCTTATTTTTAAATTTAAGGTCAGATATTTTTTTTAAATTAAATATTTTTTTTAATTTGAACTTATTTAAATTTAAAATAAGATAACTATAATCACGATATTTTGAATAGAAATAAGATATTTTGCTAACTTTTAAATTTTTTATTTTATTTATTTAAATTAAATCATCAAATCTGAAAAATATATGTATTTATCTTTTTTAATTATTATTGAACATTTAATTTATAAAATAACAATAATTTTTTTTTAAAAGTAGTTAGCAAATTTTTGAAATGATATTTATGTTAGTTGAAACCTAATTTTTCAAAATTGTAGGTTTAATTTTAAATATTATTTTATTTATTATTTTATTAATTTCGAAAATATATATTTTTATCATTTAATTATTTTTTTTCGAAATTTAATTATTTAAAATTAAATAAATCCTACATCCAACTATCCAGTTAACCTTGTTGCAGGAGTATGTATTTTAGCTTATGTGTAAGTTTTATAAAACCTATTATTGCTTGATCTAAATTGTCATGGTTAACTTGTTGACAGATCCAATGATCTGATTTTAACCCATGGTTGAATAGGTCAAGTAAATAATTTGTAGCAGGTAAATTTTACAATCTTCTTTCATCTGTGTATGACCTAGCAACGTGATATGATCCATCCAAATGTGTGCCTGTGTGAGCCTATATGTTTATTTTATTTTATAGATGCATATAGGTTGTTGCTAAATAAAATGTCACACCATGATAGATTTTATTTAGGCCCATTTAGTTTTAGATATTATTTCTAGACAAACTATTTGTATTTTTCTTGTATTTAATTAAATAAAGAATTTTAACTAACTAGATTCTTTCTGAAGCTTATTTGACTAAATATTTCTATTTAAGTTATAAATTAGTTATATTAACTGATTTTTCTTATCTAACTTAAATTTGAATATTTTATTTAAATTTAAAATTATGTTGAGGAATTCTAGGCATTAGTTATTAAAGATTCTTAAGATATTTTTTAAGTTAGTTTTAAACTTAAAATGGAATATTTTTTTTAATTAAGTGGTTACAACTTAATTTTTGATATTTAGTTAAATTTAAATTTAAAAAATATTTAAGTTCTAGATTTTTTCTATAACAACTTAAATTAGATATTTTTTCAAATTTTTGTGGAAAAGATACTTAGTGAAATAAGATATTTTCTAGATAGTTATTTCTAGACTACTTATTATTTCTAATATTAAATAGGAAAATATTATACAATGTTAAATTAATTATTTAAATAATTAATTTTTGTACAATTTAATTTAAGTATATTTTTTCCTAGTATTAAACTAGAGATTAATAATTAAGCCTTCTCTACACTTAATTATTTATTTCTTGAATTTAATACATTTAATTAAATTCAAAATTAAATATCTAAGTTGATTTTCATCATGATACTTAGATATTTATTTTTCATGACACTTAATTAAATAGAAAATTATTTTCAGCTGAAATTTATTTTTTCAACTTAAATTTAAATAATTTTCAATATATTCTTTTATTTTATTAATCAATTTCGAAATTGCATTTAATTATGCAAGATGTTTTTGAATTTATCTTGAAAAAAAGATTAAGTTATAAATTAATTATTTATTTTAATTAATTCTTGGACTAACTTAAATCAATTATTTTTTCATTTATTGATTAATTTAAAATAAATGAATTAAAGTATATTATTAGAAATTGAATTAATTAGTCAATGAAAAATCTAGATAGGTGATATTTTTGCTTGAAGTATTTTTTCTAAGTAATTATTATTTAAGTATTTCGAAAATAGTAAAGTTTTTGATACTTTCTTTTTCAAAATACAATAAATATATTCTCATGAAAATTTAATTTGAGTTGCAAATTAATTTAAATTAATACAACTTATATAATTTTCTTAATATTTATTTATAAAAATTACTACTAAGATGGAAATAATTCAATTTATTTCAATCACCATCTAAGTATAATTTTATAAATATTAAATTAAATTCTAAAATCGATATTTAATGCATATATTTTATTATAAATAATAAAGAAAATACATTTTAAAGAATGAGATTTATTATTATTATTAAGATATTCGATCTCCATTGTTGGTTTTACATAACTTTTGTTTTAATAAGTAATCCTCCCTAATGGAGGAACGTTCTGTTAACTCAAACTTTTCGATCTCCTTGTTTTGATGATTAGCAAATATTTGATTATTATTTGTTACTAATGATTTATTAATTTTGTAGCAAATTTAAAAGAGAAAATAAATATTTTGGTATTTTTACCAAACTTTTAAAAGCAACACTAAATGGACTCAACAAGCATATCAAGAGCAAAAGATTCATCAAGGGATCAACAACTCAAGATCCTATTCAAAAGAGGTCTTCAAAATCCCAAAGTCAAAAAGTCAACCCGAAAGTCAAAGTCAAAGTCAAAGTCAAGGTCAACTCTCGGGAAAAATCAACTTGGATCAAAAAATATGCAAATCAAGCTAGGAGGCTCATCTACATCAATACTACTCAAAATTAAATGGTATAAATCTACTTTAGTCTTGTTAAAGTGATTTGCATAGCACACTAAGTTTTTATAAATTTGAATTTTGGCCCATTCACTAACTTGTGCAACAAGCTTTCTCACACGATAGTTCAAAATTTTTTTTGATTGAATTTCTAAATTACATTTTGTTTAACTAAGAGAACAAAGTTGGAATTTCTGAAATCGGATAATCGAGTAAGAAGTTATGCGCGTTTAAGTCCCGAAAAATGGCATTTTTGCCTCTGGTCAGTCATCCAGAATTCCGGATGGCAACCAGAATTCCGGTTGTAATCAATCCGGAATTCCGGTTCCCATCCGGACTTTCGGTTCATGGCTGACCTCACCTCGGGAAACGTGCTAACGGCTATAAATTGCTAGTTTTTTATCAAACACTATATAAACTCGATTTTTCTTTCAAAAAACAAGTTGGTTGAGCATTTATTACATATATCTAACCTATCAAAGTGAGATTAAGGAGCTTCTAAGTTTGAAATCCAAACCAACACTTTTCACACACTTTGAGCCAAAATTTGATTTTATTCATCTTAAGTGTGCTTGCTTTTCACTCTAGGTTTCCATTGTATCATCATATTTCTAGAGTGATTTTAGCTTGTATATCAAACACATTTCCATATTGTGATTGAGGTGAGGTTGGCACCGGTTTTGTAAACAACCCGGTAATAGTGAGATTGGCACTTTAACAATTCGAGAAAGAGGTTAATAGTCCTCGGGGGTGCGAAACTATTATAAGAAGTTTGGAAATACCTTGGTGAGAATTTCCCGGTTGTAAGGGTTAGTCAAGCCCGTTAACTTGGCTCGATATTGGAACTCAAAGCTAGGTCCATAGCTTTGAAGACCAAGGACGTAGGTGGCATAGCTCTACTGAACCTTGTAAAAAATCGAGAGTTTGCATTTTCTAATCCTTAAACTCTTTACTTTACAAGCTTAATTATTTGTCTTGATATATTGCTTGCCATACTACTTGCGTTTACTTGATTAATTGACTAATTGCATAATTTTGTGTTAAAAGTTTTAATTTTCCGAAATTAGTTTAAATTTCCAAGTCACCCCCCCCCCCTCTTGGAAACATATCTTGGGCTAACAATTGGTATCAGAGCAAGGGCTCAAATTATTTGATTAGATTTCACAATCTAGAGCATGGCGTTTCCAAGTAATTCACAAAATAACATGTTAGAAGGTTTTAGCACAAATAGAGCACCATACTTCAATGGAGTAGATTTTCCTTATTGGAAAATTAGAATGGAAACTTACCTTCAATCTATTGACTATGATTTGTGGCATATTGTGTCTAGTGGTCCTTATGTTGCTAAACATGTCATAAATGGTGTTGAAGTAATTAAGACTTATGAAGCATATGATGAAAATGATAAGAAAAATGCTTTCTAAAATGCTAAAGCTAAATATGCTCTTATATGTGGTTTGGATAGAGATATTTTTAAAAATATTGAACAAGCCTCTACCGCTTATGATATGTGGAAAATGCTTGAAGTTACTCATCAAGGAACTAGTGCTATGAAGGAAACTAAAATTCAAATTTATTCCACTCAATATGAGAACTTTAAGATGAAATCGGATGAAACCATTGCTAATATGTATACTCGCTTCACTACAATTACTAATGGTTTGAACTCTCTTGGCAAGGTGCTTACTCAAAAGGATATGGTGACCAAGATTTTGAGAAGTCTCACCAAGGCTTATCAAGGAAAGGTGGTTGCCATTCAAGAAGCCAAGGATCTCTCAACACTTCCCTTGGAAGAACTAATTGGCTCACTCATGAACCATGAAATTTTCATGAGTGCTCAAGAAGAAGAGGAAGTTGAGAAGAAAAAGAAGACTATTGCATTCAAGTCTTCCTCCTCCCATGCCATTAGTGAAGAAGATGAGGAAAGCTTATGTAGTGACATGGAGGATTTGGCACTCTTCTCTAAGAAATACAAAAAGTTCATGAAATTCAAAAAGAACTTTGGGAAGAAGCCACAAAGAGGGAGTGACTCAAAAGAAAGAAAAAGCAAAGATGATCCACCAATTTGCTTTGAGTGCAAGAAGCCGGACATATGAAGATGGATTGTCCAATGAGAAAGAAGAACAAATACAAAGGAAGGGCAATGTTGGCGGATTGGCTCAATAGTGACGAAGAGGACTCCGAAGAAGAAGGAAAGAATGAAGTGGCAAACATGTGCATGATGGCACTTGATGATGGGGTAAGCATTTCTAACCAAAATGATTGTGATAGCGAAAATGATGATGATAACTTAGATATGTCATATGATGAGTTGTCTAATTCATTTAAGGAACTATTTGATGATTTTGGTAAATTGCTTGTTAAAAACCAAACCCTTAGAGAGAAGACCAACATGCTTTTAAAAGAAATTGAGATTTTGAAAATAAATGAAAAAGAACTTATAGCTAAATCTCAATGTGCTACATGTGCTTCACATAAGAAAGAAATTATTGATTTGAAAGCCCATGTGAGAAGCCTAAAAAATGACATATATACCTTCACTAGAGGTAAGGAAGGCTATGATCTCATGGTGGGAAACCAATCATGTGGTTTTTCAAAAAATGGTATTGGTTATGATCCTAGTAAGAAACAAAAATTTTTGAGAAACTTTTTTGTGAAATCATCTAGTCTACCTCACTTTACATGCACATATTGTAACCGAGATGGTCATACTATTTCCTATTGTCATGTAAAGAAATTTGCATATCTAGGCAAGACTAAATGGGTACCAAAGGGTTCTAGAACTAACATGAATGGACCCAAAGTTATATGGGTACCAAAAGCCAACAAATGAACTTGTTTTTGTAGGAATCAACAAGAAAGAGCCAAAGCTTATGGTTCTTGGATAGTGGATGTTCAAAGCATATGACCGGTGATCCATCAAGATTTTCAAGCTTTAAAAGCAAGGAAAGTGGCTTTGTCACTTTTGGAGACAATTCAAAAGGAAAAATCTTGGGCATTGGTGATATCGGTAACATATACTCTCCATGTATTAAAAATGTGCTTCTTGTTGATAATCTTAAACATAACTTGCTTAGTATTAGTCAATTATGTGATATAGGTTTTCGTGTTGTGTTTGAATCCTCAAAATGCTCCATTGAAAATTTTTCAACCAATGAAATTATTTTCCTTGGAGTAAGGAAGGATAATGTGTATGTTATTGATGTTGATTCTTTTGATAGTAAAAATAAATGTTTAACCGTTATGAATGATAATTCTTGGTTGTGGCATAGAAGATTAGGACATGCTAGTATGGATTCTATTTCAAAATTGGTTAGAAAAGATCTTGTTATTGGTTTGCCATCTATTCCGTTTGTTAAAGATAAACTTTGTGATGCATGCCAATTTGGAAAACAAATTAAAACATCTTTTCATTCCAAGAAAGAAATTTCAACTACTAGACCTTTGCAATTGCTTCATATTGATTTATTTGGTCCTTCTAGAATTGCTAGTCTTGGTGGTAAATACTATGCATTTGTAATTGTTGATGATTTTTCAAGATTTACTTGGGTTATTTTCTTGACTCTTAAAAGTGATGTTTTGGAAAACTTTGTCAAATTTTGTAAAAATGTGCAAAATGAAAAAGGATATTCTATTACCTCCGTTAGGAGTGACCATGGTGGTGAGTTTGACAATGATGCCTTAGAATTGTTTTGTGATGATCATGGTTTTAACCATAACTTTTCGGCACCAAGAACTCCACAACAAAATGGAGTTGTCGAAAGGAAGAATAGAACAATTCAAGAAATGGCTAGGTCAATGCTAAATGAAATTTCATTACCAAAATATTTTTGGGCCGAGGCCGTCAATACCTCTTGCTATATTTTGAATCGTGTTTTCATTAGGCCCAACATGAATAAAACCCCTTATGAGCTTTGGAAAGGAAGAAAACCCAACATTGGCTATTTTAAAGTTTTTGGATGCAAATGTTACATTTTAAACACCAAGGACAACCTTCGAAAATTTGATGCTAAACCCGATGTTGGAATTTTTATAGGGTATTCAACACATAGTAAAGCTTATAGAATTTATAACAAAAGAACTAATGTTGTTGAAGAATCTATTCATGTTGCTTTTGATGAGACTAACCCGCCTACAAGCAAAAGTTTAGATGATGATGTTGTAGGTTTGGGAGATGAGGTTCAAAATCTCGAAATTGGAGAGACTTCCAATGCTCCTTCACAAACTCCCAAAGAGGAACCACCCGTGGAAAAGGTAAATGAAAGCCAAGGTATGAACTCTAACCTTCCACATGAGTGGAAATTCAAAAGTGCTCATCCTATAGACCAAATTCTAGGTGATCCTTCTCAAGGTGTCACTACTAGAAACTCCCTTAGAAACTTGTGTAATTTCATTGCTTTTATTTCTCAAATTGAACCAAAGAATTTTAAAGAGGCCGAAGTTGATGAATTTTGGCTTCTAGCTATGCAAGAAGAAATAAATCAATTTATAAGAAATAATGTTTGGGAGTTAGTTCCAAGATCGTCACATCAATCGGTGATTGGAACAAAATGGGTCTATAGAAATAAGGTAGATGAGCATGGGGTCATTGTGCGTAACAATGCTAGATTAGTGGCCCAAGGTTACAATCAAGAAGAAGGAATTGATTATGAGGAAACCTTTGCCCCGGTAGCAAGACTTGAGTCCATTAGAATGTTGCTAGCTTTTGCATGCCACAAGAATTTTATCTTGTATCAAATGGATGTAAAAAGCGCATTCTTAAATGGGTACATTATGGAAGAGGTTTATGTCTCTCAACCACCCGGTTTTCAAAATCATAAATACCCTAACCATGTTTACAAATTGAAAAAGGCTTTATATGGTTTAAAGCAAGCTCCTAGAGCTTGGTATGAAAGATTAAGCACTTTTCTTATTTCAAATGGTTTTTCAATGGGTAAAGCGGATAATACACTTTTTATAAAAAGAAAATCCAAAGACATTATTATAGTACAAATTTATGTTGATGATATTATTTTTGGTGCTACTAATGATGCTCTTTGTGAAGAATTTTCTAAGTGTATGCATAGTGAGTTTGAGATGAGCATGATGGGAGAACTCAATTTTTTTCTTGGACTTCAAATCAAGCAACAAAAGGATGGCATATTCATAGGTCAAACTAAGTACATTAAGGATCTTCTTCAAAAGTTTGACTTGGCAAATGCAAAGTCCATGAATACACCCATGAGCACATCCATAAAGATGGACAAAGATGAAAGCGGTAAGAATGTAGACATCACCAAGTATCGAGGTATGATTGGCTCTTTATTATATTTAACCGCTAGTAGACCGGATATTTTGTTTAGTGTTGGTCTTTGTGCTAGGTACCAATCTTGTCCTAAAGAATCCCACTTGAGTGCGATTAAGAGAATATTTAGATACTTGATAGGCACAATGAATCTAGGACTTTGGTACCCCAAGAACTCAAACTTTGAAATAGTTAGCTACTCGGATGCCGACTTTGCCGGTTGTAAGACGGATAGAAAAAGTACTAGTGGAACTTGTCACTTTCTAGGAAATTCCTTAGTGTCATGGTTTAGCAAGAAACAAAACTCGGTAGCTCTATCCACAACCGAAGCCGAATATATAGCCGCGGGTAGTTGTTGTGCACAAATACTTTGGATGAAGCAAACTCTTAAGGATTTTGATATTGATTTTGAATGTACACCCATAAAATGTGATAACACTAGTGCCATTAACCTCTCTAAGAATCCAATATTGCATTCTAGAGCCAAGCATATTGACATAAGGCACCACTTCCTTAGAGATCATATCCAAAGAGGTGATATTATGCTAGACTTTGTAAGCACCGAATTCCAATTAGCGGATATATTCACCAAGCCCCTTAGTGATGAGAGATTTAGTTTCATTAGAAGAGAGCTAGGCATGACCAACTTAAATGAAATATAAGGTTTGTTAGCTATAAAAAAATTTCATATCTCTTTACTCGCTTATTTATGCATAATTGTTCCAAATATGATATTAATGAGATTTATATGCATAGATGAGAAAATTTATTGATACTTGACCTATATGAACTATCCTTGTTGAAAAACTTAAAATTATAGGTCAAAATGTGGATTTTTGGCGAACTTTGGACTTGTTTTTAAACAAGTGAACATGTGAATTTTTGCATATTTGATTTTCTTATGTGTCTATATGCTTGAATATGTGAAATAGAGTGTATTTAGTATGCCTATAGGTTTGCCTTGATTGAAATTTGCATGAAACAAATTTTTGGTACCTCACTTGTTGAATTTTTAGATTTTTAGGCCTAAAAGAGTGTTTTTCGCCAAACTCTCTCATTTTTCAACATTTTTCGATTCCGTAAGTTTGTACACCTCACATTTTATTTTATAAAACTGCTGGAAAAAGAATTTTTCAATTTCGTTGCATAAAACTCATTTTTGGTACGGTTCTAGTTTTCTTGGCAATTTTCGAAAAACTTACCGTAAATCGTCATTTTTCATTATTTTTCAGATTTTCTTGTTTGAGCAATTTTGTTTTATCATATTAAAGGTATTAGAATTGGTTTGGGGTCATTTGGGTCAAAATTGGATTTTTTAGCACGTTTTTAGGGATTTTTTTTTTGGTCCTGTACCAACCGGAATTCCGGTTGTACCATCCGGAATTCCGGATGGCACAGGATCAGCAAAAGGGGCGTTTTTGTCTTTTTAATGCAATTTTTTTTCCCTTTTTAAACCCTACCACCGAATTTTTCCTCCCTCATTCAGTTTTTTCAACCCTAATACAGCAGCCATCCTCTCCTTTTCTCTAAAATTCTCTCTTTCAATTCCTCACTTTCATCTTCCAATAATTAAAAGAAAAAGAGAAGTGTGTTCTTCAATGGCTTCCTCATCAAGAGCTCCCAAGAGAATGGCTAGTGCAATTCAACAAAGGGAAATAAGGGCAAAAGCAAGGCAAGAACCCACTCTCTTCTTCAATGATGAAGATCACAACAAGTTTGTCAATGATTTCTCTTCTAGGAGGATTCTCAAAGGTAAAATTTGTGATCTCCCTAGCCTTGATTGTGTTGATTTTAGTCATCATTTTAATACCCTAGGATGGACATCTTTTATTCAAATTAATACTCCATTGTATCCTAGGCTAGTCCAAGGTTTTTATGCTTGCATTAAACCTACCTTAGAACCTTTAGGTGTTAGAGGAACCCTTAGAGGAGTAGCTTTTGAACTCAATGTAGCATCTCTCAATGACATGTTAGGAGCACCAAATAGTGGCATATTACTTGAACCCAAACTTTCTCTAAAAAATGATGCCATTTTTAATTTTGATGAGTGTTCTAGGAATATTTGTGGTGATGGCCCATTTATTATGAGACCAAAAAGACACCAACTCACTTTAGAGGCTAAAATTCTCCACAAATTTATTGTTGCAAATCTTGCTCCTAGAAGTGGCCACCAAGATGAGATCAATTCCATTGATCAATTACTCATGCATCTCATTATAGCCAAAACTACACCCATCAACCTAGGCTATCTTATTTTAAAATTCATAATTGATGTGGACAAGCCTAATATGATTAAGGCACTTCCCTTTGGTTTTCTTCTTAGCTACCTTTTTCCTCTCTTAGGAATTCCTACCCTACAAGAAAAGAAAAATGATCCTACCTCTAGTGACATTATAGGATCCAAAACTTTCAAGGCTATGGGTTACAAATTCCTTAACAATGAGTGGGTGTTCACACCCAAAAGAGGGCAAAGAATGCAAATTGATTTGGAGAGTGATGATGAAGAAATTAATTTGCCCGCAAGTGAAAGTGAAGAAGAAGAAGAAGAAGAGATGCCTCCTCAAGCTCCTCCCATGCCTACTTTTCCCCAATTCAACCTTGAGGAAGCTTTTACTCGTCTTCACACTTCGGTTGACAACCAATTTCAAACCTTGAGGAATGATCTCAACTCACAACTCACCAACCTCAACAATGACATCAACACCATGAGGAGTGACATGGTTCATGGGTTTGCAAATGTGCAAGAGGAGATGGCACAATGGAGGGCATACATGGATCGCTTTGGCCCCCCACCAAACTAGTTCTTGCATTATTTTTTTTTTTGGCTTATTTAGTTTCTTTTTATTTTTTTTTTGGTTGTGTGCAAAGGCTTCATGCCTCTTGACTTTGTGTTAGTTGGTCCTTTTTTCTTTGTTTTATTTTTTTTTGTTGTTTGTTTGTTGTGTTGAATGTTATTTTGGATGTTATGTTTTTTTTATGCATTGGCATGTTTCTTTTCTTTTATATTTTGTGAATTCCTTGCCACCCTTTTTGATGAATCAAAAGGGGGAGAACAACTATTGATTAATTTTTGGCATCACTCCAAATTTTTTTTGGTATCTAATCCTTTTATCATAAGGGGGAGTTTACAAATTCATGCAAGGTAAAATTAAAAGGTAAATTTTTTCTTGCACACATTAAGGGGGAGCTAATCCAACTTACTTTGCTTAAATTTTTTCTTTCCCTTTCAAAATAATCAAATATTTGATATCATCAAAAAGGGGGAGATTGTTAACTCAAACTTTTCGATCTCCTTGTTTTGATGATTAGCAAATATTTGATTATTATTTGTTACTAATGATTTATTGATTTTGTAGCAAATTTAAAAGAGAAAATAAATATTTTGGTATTTTTACCAAACTTTTAAAAGCAACACTAAATGGACTCAACAAGCATATCAAGAGCAAAAGATTCATCAAGGGATCAACAACTCAAGATCCTATTCAAAAGAGGTCTTCAAAATCCCAAAGTCAAAAAGTCAACCCGAAAGTCAAAGTCAAAGTCAAAGTCAAGGTCAACTCTCGGGAAAAATCAACTTGGATCAAAAAACATGCAAATCAAGCTAGGAGGCTCATCTACATCAATACTACTCAAAATTAAATGGTATAAATCTACTTTAGTCTTGTTAAAGTGATTTGCATAGCACACTAAGTTCTTATAAATTTGAATTTTGGCCCATTCACTAACTTGTGCAACAAGCTTTCTCACACCATAGTTCAAAAATTTTTTTGATTGAATTTCTAAATTACATTTTGTTTAACTAAGAGAACAAAGTTGGAATTTCTGAAATCGGATAATCGAGTAAGAAGTTATGCGCGTTTAAGTCCCGAAAAATGGCATTTTGGCCTCTGGTCAGTCATCCGGAATTCCGGATGCAACCGGAATTCCGTTTGTAATCAATCCGGAATTCCGGTTCCCATCCGGACTTCCGGTTCATGGCTGACCTCACCTCGGGAAACGTGCTAACGGCTATAAACGGCTAGTTTTTTATCAAACACTATATAAACTCGATTTTTCTTTCAAAAAACAAGTTGGTTGAGCATTTATTACATATATCAAACCTATCTAAGTGAGATTAAGCAGCTTCTAAGTTTGAAATCCAAACCAACACTTTTCACACACTTTGAGCCAAAATTTGATTTTATTCATCTTAAGTGTGCTTGCTTTTCACTCTAGGTTTCCATTGTATCATCATATTTCTAGAGTGATTTTAGCTTGTATATCAAACACATTTCCATATTGTGATTGAGGTGAGGTTGCCACCGGTTTTGTAAACAACCCGGTAATAGTGAGATTGGCACTTTAACAATCCGAGAAAGAGGTTAATAGTCCTCGGGGGTGCGAAACTATTGTAAGAGGTTTGGAAATACCTTGGTGAAAATTTCCCGGTTGTAAGGGTTAGTCAAGCCCGTTAACTTGGCTCGATATTGGAACTCAAAGCTAGGTCCATAGCTTTGAAGACCAAGGACGTAGGTGGCATAGCTCTACCGAACCTTGTAAAAAATCGAGAGTTTGCATTTTCTAATCCTTAAACTCTTTACTTTACAAGCTTAATTATTTGTCTTGATATATTGCTTGCCATACTACTTGCGTTTACTTGATTAATTGACTAATTGCATAATTTTGTGTTAAAAGTTTTAATTTTCCAAAATTAGTTTAAATTTCCAATTCACCCCCCCCCCCCTCTTGGAAACATATCTTGTGCTAACACGTTCATTAGCAAGTTAGCACCGTTTAATCTCGAAAGATAAGTAGCTTTGTAAGTGTTTTATATGGTATGGATCACCCTAATGGTGGCGACTGTATTTGACTTACAAAATATGAAACAATGGTAGAAGCTTATAAGATAGAATAGCCTTGACTCTCGCCTAAACGGGACAACGCTAGATTCCAATCTTGATCGAATAAAAGGTTGCTAGAATGTTTAACATTTTAGATGAGCTGACAACACTAATCAATGGTGGTAGCTTTGACTCTCGCCTAAACGGGACACTGATATCAGTTTTTTCACTACTACAAATTAGACTTTTAGTGACACTATATAGTGACACGCATAAAAGTGTGGGTCACTAAAAAATTAGGAGTAGGTTTTAGTGACATGCATAATTAGTCTCTAAAATTTAATTGCTAGTGTCTAATAATTTGAGTCACTAAAAATATGAAGTGTCACTATATAGTAATACTTATAATTTTATAATTTTTTTTAATTAAAAATACTCACTTTTATAGTCACGCCATGCAAGACTGAGAATGTGTATCCTAACATGTTTGGCGCGTCACTAAAACCAAATGACTATCAAGTGGCTTTAGTGACACACCAAACATTTCAGGACACATATTCCAAGTCTCCCATGGAATGACTCCATATATCCACTTTATGAATTAAAATAGTATTTAATAATATTGGACTCTTTTTTTTTAAAAAAAAACAAATAATAATAAATAAATAAAATTATCTCTCTTTTTTTTTTAAAGACGTGTCTCCCTATATTTAATATTGTTTCAGCTTTATTAAAAAACAATATATAAATTAAAAAAATAGAAGTTACTGGTACATAGAGAAAACCCTATGCATCTGCAATATCAGCCACACTTAAAATGAAAAAAAAAACCCTAACATATTTTCTTTTCCTCTCTTGTTCGCAGCAGCCAACACGCCCAGGCCAGACGGTGGCGAGCTTCCCGTCTCTCTCCGTCCAGACGCACGGCGACCTCCCCGTCTCTCTCCGTCCAGAAACACGGCGACCTCCCCCTTTCTCTTTCGTCCTCTCTCACGGCAGACCACGAAAACACCTTTGCCAGGTCGTCCGACCCATCTCCGACCTCGAAACCTCAACCTGCGACGGTCTACTCCGCCACCCACACATCCCCTTCTCTGTTCTACCTCTCATCTTATTTTTGATGAATAGTGGCCCTTGAAATCCCAGGTACCCACGCATCCCCTTCTCCATTCTCTCTTTCTCTTTTTTATTTTATATACAGATCTGGTATGATTTTTCCAGTGAGCTTGGAACAATTTCTTCATCGGAGTTGGGTTGGGGCTCGTGCGAGGAAGATCGATGACAACGTGATTGGATTGTACTGATATAGGGATTTGTTGGATCTGAAATTTATTGTTGGATTTTATTTTTTAAATTATTTTTTAGAGTTAGTTTTTTATTTTGTGTTCATATATGTTAATTTCTATGGGATTAGCTTAATTAATTTGTATTGTATTTGTTTAATTTATAGGATTTTTCATTTATGATGAATGAAATTAATGTTATACCCTACAATAATTAATTTAGAATTTTAATTTTTATTTGATTATTCTAGAATTTTGCCCCAATAGAAATAAGCAAAGAAAAAAAAAACAAAATATGTATATCAGTACAATAAAAATAAATAAATAAATAAATATTTTTAAAATAAAAAAAATAAAACTTAATATCAAAAAAATTATTAAAATAAATAAATAAATAAATACAGTGACTCTTTTTGTGTGTCACCATATCTCCAAAAATATAAATAAAAAAAAAGATATAGTGACACTTCATGCGTGTGGCTGTTATATGCCTATAGTGACGCGCAGAAAGTGAATGTAAAAGGGTTTTGTGACACGTGTGAGGTGTCACTAAAAACGGTATTTCCAGTCACCCTCATTAGTGACGCGCGTTGAAGTGTCGCTAAATACTTTTAGAGTTACTCAATGTGTGTCACTAAAACCCATTTTTCTAGTAGTGTTTGAAAACCTTGGAAATCATTTAGGATTGTATTTTTTAGTATTTTCTCTTATCATTCATACATGCTATGTGCTTATAGTTTCCTAATTGGATTTTGTGTTAAACCATTATTGATTTCTATTTATTATTTTGTAGTATCCTGTATAACCATGATGAATCCCATGTTATCACTCTTGACCGAAAATAAGCTAAATGGATCTAACTTTCCAAAATAGAATGAGAACATTAATATTGCTCTCATAGGAGAAAGTGCCTTGTTTGTGTTAACTAAGCCGTCTCCTGAGGTGCCGGGTGACAATGCAACCAAAGCTGTTAAAGAAAAGTACAAGCGTTGGTAGAATGCTAACAATAAAGCTCTATAGTTCATGCTTTCCAGCATGGCTTACACCCTTAAAACTCGGTTTTCAAAAACCGAAAAGCCTACTGAAGTTATGACGAAGTTAACTGAACTATTCGGTAGTGCATCTCTTCAGTCTCGCTTTGACGCGACTAAGAAATACATCAATGCACGGATGGAACCCCATCAAAAAATGTGCGTGATCATGTTCTCCTAATGGCAAGTTATTTCAAAGAAGCCCAGGATCATGGTGCTAAAATGGATCACACTACTCAAGTAAGCCTTATCTTGAATATTCTGACTCCATCATTTCTGCCCTATACATCAAATTATGTCATGAATAAAAAGGACATAGACTTTCATGAGTTAGTCAATGACCTTCAGACATATGAAAATTTGATTGGAGGCCCCAAGAAGAAAGGGGGTAAACCTCAAAATTCTGGCAATGGTAATGGGACGGTCAAACCTGAGGCAAATGTTGCCTCTACTTCAAAACCCAAATCTAAGAAGAAGTGGAGAAACACCAAGAAGCGTGCCAAAGCCATGAAAAACAAAAAGGTTGCTGCTTCTGGTGATGCACTAAAAGGAAAGTGTTTCTACTGCAATGAAAAAGGTCATTGGAAACCCCAATGTCCTAAACTTCTTGCAAAGAAACAAGGTATTTCTTTCTATTAACTTTAAGAGTTTTAGTGAATTATTATCCAATTGGATTATTGATTCTGGACTAACTTTGGTTAGTTGTGTCTTCTTCTTATAGGCCAAGCTACTTGAACTCAGATGCTATCTTAGTGAGTTGGATCGGAAAGCTGGACAAAGGGTGAAGATCGTCCAAGATGAAGATGAAGCTCATTTATCTATTTTTGAATTAATTGTTTTAGTTTAAGACAATTTGGATTTCGAATTTTAGTTTGGGATTTTTATCCCTGTTTTCTCATATTGTTGCAATATTTTTTTTATTAATAATATTTTATTTTCTATTTCAAATAAATTGCAATTTATGAGATTGAGCTTCATTTACTTTATCTTAAACCATAATTACGACATTATATTTATATGTTTGTATGTGTAAGTGTTTTTATTATTGTTACAAATTCTATAATATTTACAACTCTTCATAGAGTTATATTAAATAAACATCAGAAATTATTTCTATGTTTATTAATAATTGTTAATTCTAATACAATTATTGAGAATTTATTTAATAAAGGGATCTTTTGATCTGATAGGGGTGGAGAAAAGTTAAGAAAACTATGCAGTTCAACGATCTTTTATATCTAATGAACTCTGGTTTGTATTCAACTCCACATAATCTCTATAACACTTAGAGAATCATGATCTTTATAACCTTTAGGGGTGGATCATAATCTCTATATACTTAGGGGTGGAATTTATCCACAATACCCTATGTAACACATATTTTCTTTAAACATGGAAGTAATATAATGAGTTAGCTATTATCAGTATAAATCCTTGATCTTGATTGTATGTTCCAATTTAGTTGTACTGTTGTAGTAAATAAAGATACCTATAAAAGTTCTTTGATAATGTATCACACTACCTTAATTGAGTGGGAGAATTTTAAAATTCTTTACCCACCTTAATTAGGTTGACACTTGTGATAGGAGCTTAAGAACACTACTGAAAGCAAATCTAACCATTCATGTGGATAGATATAACTTATCAGAATTATGAGAATAAAATAAAAGAATACTAGTTCAGGTCTATTCGAATGACTTGAGCCAAGATTTCTTAATCCTCATAACTTTTTATGGTATCTTAATTTTAATTACTTAATCTCTAGCAAGTATTTTTCACTTCAAATACTAGTCTGCTATGTTGATGATTTAGTCTTAAAAGAAACATATAGTTTCAGACTAATACAATAAGTCACAACTAAATAACTCTCCAAACAATAAGAGGTTAAAAGTATTATTTAACCAGACATCTGCTATTGAGTGGGAGCTATCTGAGATGTAATCAAATAAGAAATGTTAGAAGATATTAAAGAAAGATTTATGAAAGTGATCTATATGTTAAATATTAAGGAACTGTATATCAGTTATCCTTGTATCTACCCCAACTCATTTAAATTTTGAGGTGGTGGTTACTCTAGGGGTGGAGGAGTTATTCTATAATAATTCAAGCTCTACCAAATAAGATTTATAACTTTGTAAATTCGAAATTACCAGAAAGTTATTTTACTGAAGAAAAATTCTACGCTGTATCATCTCAATTCCATATTTAAAAATATGAGAGATATGTCTTCTGTTTATTCAGATGTACTTTAAACAGTAAGGATTTTAGTATCCCTTGATGAGTAAAGCATATAGTAAAGGATGTTTAATAAATATTTTTATGAACTAGTTTCCAAAAGTTTGGTTGGATTCAAATATACTACACTTGATCTGAAGATCAAGACAACAGATTGATTTATTTGCATAGTTTGTTTTATGTTAGTGCAATCGGGAGTTTGTTGGGTTTTGTGCCCTAAATAAAACCCTTTACAATCTGATTAGTTATCAATATAAGAAATTTGAAGTGATTTATCTTTGCATGAATTTTATATGCTAATGGTTTAATATGCTTATTACATTTACACACAAAATCTGTTCAGTCCAGATCATATGTTTATTCACAATTACAGTACTGTCAACACAGTGGAATGTGATTGTGATTATATGAATCAAAAGACTAAGTCCCTGTTTCATCAGTGTTTTGGATTTACACTGATGTGATTTTTACTTATACTTGGAGTAAGTGTTATGTTCTTTCCAGGACATTGGTAAAGTATACTAGTTTCGAATGTATGGAGTATACATTGGATTGGACCGATATTGAACTTAGTTAAGATATTATAAACTTACCGTTGTATCTTTCCAAGTCAATATCAGTAGTTGATCTTAAGATTAAAAGAATCTAAATCCTGATATGCTTAGGCTCAACTCAGGAATTCTATTCCTGTTCTTTGATTTATTAGTTAAGCCTACTTTTGGGTCAGGGTGATACGTATATTTTGGGAACATGATAGTATGATTGAGTGGGAGTGCTGAACATAAATATGAAATCTATAACTTCTACTGATGTATAGAAGTCAAGTGATGATTCCCTTCGAGCTTTGCTAAATAGAAGTAAATGGATAAGCTCTTGTTTAAGTGACTAATTCTTAGATCACTAAACATCATTTACAGGTAGCTAAGTGTTTTAAGGGGCAAAATAAGTTGAGGGGTGAAAACGGTAAAATTATCCCATCTCGATGTAGATCATCTATATAGAGGATCTTTGATCACAATAAGATTATAACAATGGTTAAATGAGATAGCATATCTATATCGTGAAACATATAATATGCTCTATATAAGTCTGAGAGTGCGATTCTAAGTTCTAAGAGTGGATTCAACGAGGAATTAATAAGTAGGGATTTACTTAGTAAATTCGGTTCACTTATTAGAAGCTCAGCATATAGATCCATGGTCCCCATTCTAGTTGAGACTATACTGCTTGTAAGACTCAATAATTTATTTGTGATTAATCAATTATAATTCTAAAGTTAGACTATGTCTAATTTGTTAATTTTCACTAAGCAGGGGTGAAATTGTAAAGAAAAGAGATTCTAGGTTTATTTATTAATTAAGAGACTCTATATGTCTAATTAATAATTAAATTAAATGAAAATATTATTTAATAATCTATTTTAGTTATTAAATAATTAGTTTTGGCATTTAAAAGGTTAGAATTGGAAAATTGGCGTTTTTGAGAAAATAGAAATAAAAATTGTGAAAACTGCAAAAACCAAGTGAGGCCCATTAAACACCTTGGCCGGCCACTTAAGCAGGTTTTTCAAATTGATATTTTAATTATTTTAATGCCAAATAATTACTAACCGAAACCTAGTAGTTGCCTATAAATAGAAAGTGATGGCTCAGTCAAATAACAAGTTTTCAAGCCTTCTGTCAGAAAATTACTTTTTCAGAAAAACTGAGCCTTCCACTTCTCTCTCTATAGCCGACCCTATACCTCTCTCTTTTCCTCTTCTCAATTTCGAAACCTTAGTGATAGAGTAGTGCCCACACACAGCAAGTGGTACCTCAATCATAGATTGGAAGACTGTGAAGGATCACACACAAAGAGAAGGACATTCGGGCTCAGATCTTGATAATACTCTGCGACAAAAAGGATACAAGGGTTAGAGATCTAAGTGGAAGGAGACATTATTCCGCTGCCATCAACGTAAGGTTTTCTTAACTTTATATGTGTTTATTTATCGTTTTAGAAAGTTCATATTTAGGGTGTTAAACAACATACTTGTGAGTAGATCTAAGATCCTGGTAAAATAAATTCCAACACAAACGAAGGTTTCAATCAGACAAAAGTTTCTAGGTGGATGCTGGGTGGTTAGCTGAAGGTTGCATCAGACAAAGGTTTCAGTAAGACGAAATAACTGTTAGCAAATTTTTAGGCAACAACAAAAATTTGGAAAACAACAAAAATACACCAGGATAAACATTTTACTATAGTATTGACGTAATTTTTTTTGGATTATACTTGAGTTGGATTTTTTGGGAACTCCAACTCAACTTTTTGAGATCTGCCTTTCATGGATCTAAAAATTGAAGTCAGGACATTAGTTTTATGTAAATTAAATTGGATTTCCAGTTGAATTTTAGTTTCTTAGTAGTTTTTCTACACCTTTTTTATGAATTCGAAGCAGCCCCTGTTTTGATTGATTCTGGTTGTCTTCTCACGTGAAGTCGCCGGAATTAATGGTGGTTCTCTTTCTCATTGAATTTTTGTTTCAGTTGCATTGGGTTGCTGCGTAGTTGCATGATGGTTGCACGATAGTTGCCCAGGAAGCATGGATCCTAAGTTGAAGGTGTGTGTAAGTGGTATTTGTGTAATTTTTTTTTTTATTTTGGCTGTATATTTATTTACTTGGCCAGTTGAAAGTATTTTTGTAATATTGTTACTTTTTTTGGTTAAAATTGAAAAAAGCCCTTAAATAAATCCTATATCCATATATCCAACTTGTTACATGTATGTGTGTTTTATATATTGTTTAATTATTAAACTTGTTTTTATAAAACCTATTATTGTTTGATCTAAATTTCCATGGTTAAGTTGTTGACAGATCCAATGATCTGATTTTAATCAATGGTTCAATTGTCAATAGGTCAAATAAATAATTTGTAATAGGTAAATTTTGCAATCTTCTTTCATCTGTGTATAAACCTAGTACCATAATAGGATCCATCCAAATCAGTGTGCCTGTGTGACCTTATATGTTTTCTTTGGGCTTAGATGCATATAGGGAGCCCATTAAATTTTTGTAATTAAAATGGACTAGGTTTCTAAATAAAATGATCACTATTGATAGATTTTATTTAGGGGCCTATTCAATTAAGAACAGTTGTTCATTTAAGGTTAAATTCCTCTCCTTTGGGCCTTGTGTGAGTGTTATGGGGGCATTTGTAGTGGGTACGACATACTGAACCCAGCCCTCCCTCACATGAACAACCCCAATTATGAAGACCCATTTGCATTATTTAAATAACTGTAATAGGTTAATTAAACTAGTTTAACCTAATAAAATTGATAAGCAACATAATTAATTTTGAAATATATAAAATTAATTTTTTATCAGATTATTTTGATATTAATTTAAGAAAAACACACTTAGTTTAATGAAAATTTTCAAGATAAACTATATGTATTTTTCTGTATTTAATTAAATAAAGAAGTGATAACTTATTAGATTCTTCGAGACACTTAATTATTTAATATTTCATAAAAATAAATTTAAGTTGAAAATCAGTTATTATAACTAATTTTGGACCAACTTAAATTTGAATATTTTGAAATTAATAATTAAGTAGAATTTTCTAGAAAATTAGTTATTCAGATATTCTTTAAATATTTTTTTTAAGTTGAAAATTTGTTAATTTTGGATCAACTTAAAATGGAATATTTTTTAAATTAAGGTTATTAGTATAAGATACTTAATTCGTTTTTTAATTATATTTTTGAAAAATAATTTAAGTTGAAAATTTTGTTATTTTAGAACAACTTAAATTAGATATTTTCCATGTACTTATTTTATTATATTATAATAATTTTCAAAATTTTACATATTTTATATAAAAGATTTTCAAAAATTAAATTAAAGTTGAAAATTAATTTTGGATCAACTCAAATTAAGTAATTTTCATTATTAAAATATATAGACTAAAATCAGTGACGAAATAAAAATACATTTTAAATAATGAGCTTTAATCAAGAGACATTCGATCTCCATTATTCACACCTATTAATGATGAATCTGAAGTTCCAGAAAGAAAATTTGTTGGGAATTTATTTATCTAGAGAGAAATGGGTTCAATTCATTCTTAATAGTCTTCCTCCTGAGTATAATGGATTTGTTGTATCTTATATGGTCAACAATTTTACTCACCCGACGTGGATAAGCTAGAAGTAGAATTGCGTGCTTACGAACGGAGTTTGCCTGTAAGGAGGCCACCCTCCAGTTTTGTAGACTTGAGTAAGAGGAAAAGAATTAAGTATGGTGCTTGTAACAATGCTGCTTCTTCAAGTACAAATAATGAAACAATTGATAGTAGTACTCTTCAATGTTCAAATTGTAATGAGAAGGGACATCAGGAGGAACTATATCCTACACTTCTAGACAATTCGAACAAAGGTAATGCTTTTGTTTTTGAATCATGTGTTTTAGAGAATGACAAATCCTTTTCGATTGTTGATTCTATATCTACTAACCATGTTTGTTCTTCATTCCAGCTGCTTGAAACTTGGGATTATTTAAATCAAGGGGAGTTAAAGTTGAAAGTTGGAAATGGCGAATTAGTATCGGTCTAGGCTAAGGGAAAAAGCTCGCCTCAAGTTTCAAAAGAAATTTTTAGTTTCGAAAATGTTTTGTTTATTCCAAATTTTAGTAGAAACTTGATTAGTGTTTCATGTTTACAGACACAGTTTTATCAATTGAATTTTTCGAGTTCTATTTGCACTATTTCTCGTAATGGATTTCAATTATGTGTTGCTTACATGGAACACGGGCTTCATGTTTTGAGACTGCAAATACAAATTACTTTTAACAACGAACTTTTCAATGTTGCTAAACCTAGAAACCATAAAAGAAAAGAGATCGATAATAATGATGAATCATATCTGTGGCATTTACGACTAGGTAATATAGGCTATGACAGACTTCATAGGTTAACCAAAGATGGTCCACTAAAAAATGTCATCATGGGTGAATTACCAATTTGTGAATCTTGCCTAGAAGGAAAAATGACTAAGCGTTCTTTCTCTGCAAAGGGAGAGCGTGCCAAAGAACCTCTAGGGTTAGTGCATTCAGATGTCTGTGGACCTCTAAATGTCAAGGCCAGAGAAGGTTATGAGTACTTTGTCACTTTCATTGACGATTTCTCTAGATATAGTTTTATTTAACTAATGCAAAAGAAATCTGAAAAGTTTGAGAAGTTTCAGGAATTTCATGCTTTGGCTCAAAACTAACTAGGTAAAACATTAAAGATCTTGCAAACTGATAGGGGTGGAGAGTATAGCAGTTCAAAGATCATTTATTTGAACTTGGAATTAAATCACAGTATACTGCCCGCACTCCACAACAAAATGGAGTTGCAGAAAAATGAAATCGCACACTTTTAGAAATAGTTAGGTCTATGCTGAGCTATTCAACTCTGTCTACATCCTTCTGGCGATATGCAATACAGACGGCTAATGAGATTTTAAATGTTGTTCCATCTAAAGCAGACCCTAAGACACCTGTTGAACTATGGAATGGTCGTACACCCAGTTTATGCCATTATAGGATTTGGGGGTGCCCTGCTCATGTCTTAAGAAAGAAAGAAGACAAAATAGAATCGCAAACTAAAGTTTCCTTGTTTACGAAAATTCTAAAGAGACTAAGGGTGGACTATTTTATAGTCACAAGGATAACAAAAAGTTTGTTTCTACAAATGCTACTTTCCTTGAAGATGACTATATTAAAGACTTCAAGCAAAAAGGTAAAGTAGTGTTCGAAGAAATGCTTTCAGATATAACTCCTTCTAATGTTCCATCATCTTCTACTAAAGTAGAAGAAAATCCCACTCCCTCAGTTGAACTGACGTAAGTTGTTACAGTTGAGAAATCTACAACAAATGTTACTGTTCAGAAGTTCACGGCTCCTTGTCGTAGTGGGAGGGTTTCTACAAAACCATCTCGTTATGGCTTGGATGCTGAAATCAATATGGTCATTGGTGACGGTATTGATGACGATCCATTAACCTATAAACAGGCAATGGCTTGTCTCGAACATAAACAATTGTCAGCCGGCATGGATTCAGAAATGGATTCCATGAAAAATAACAAAGTCTGGGAATATGTAGACGCACTTAATGATTATCGTCCAATAGGATGTAAGTGGGTCTGCAAGAAGAAAAGAGGTGCTGGTGGCGAAGTCGAAACTTTTAAAGCTAGACTGGTCGCTAAGGGTTATACCTAAAGAGAATGTGTGGACTATGAGGAAATTTTTAGTCCGGTGGCCATGCTCAAATCCATTTGAATTCTTCTCTCCATAGCAACCGCTTTCGATTATTAAATTTGGCAAATGGATGTCAAGACAGCTTTCCTTAACGAAATTCTTGAAGAAACCATCTATATGGAGCAACCAGAAGGCTATGTTCTTCCAGAGCAGGAAAAAAAATTTGCAAACTCAATAGGTCTATTTATGGACTTAAGCAAGCTTCTCGCTCTTAGAATAAGAGGTTTGATGAAATTATCAAGACCTACGGTTTTAACCGAAACCACCTTCTCTCGCTCTTTCTCTCTTCTAAACCGAGCCTATAGTGAAAGAGTGAGTGCCCACACACAACAAGTGGTATCTGAATCATAATGCGTAAGGTTGTGAAGAATCCAGATTCAAAAGAAGGACATTCGGGCTCAGATCTTGGCGATACTCTACTACAAAAAGGATACAAGGATTATAGATCTAAGCGGAACGAGACATTATATTCCGCTGCAACCACTGTAAGGTTTCTAATACTTTATATGTGTTTATTTCGTATCGTTTTAGAAGTTCATATTTAGGATGTTAAATAACATACTTGTTAGTAAATCTAAGATCATGTTAAAAATATTCCAACAACAGGCCTCACAGTTAGAGTAATTGATTTACTTTCAAGAAATTTGGACTTAAAATGATTTGTGTGTGATTTGGATGGTTTCGTGTTGATCTCTATGTTATTTGATGATTGATTGATGTTTGTGAAATTTTTATGAAAAATAATTAAATTTTTGTTCTAGAATTATTTTTGTTGGATAGTTTGGAAAAAATTAAGCAATTCACTTTTTTACAGAACTTGATTTTGATTTTATTTGGATTAGTTATGATTTTTTAAAGTTTTGAGAAAAGATAGGGGTGGTGACACACCCTCACGCACGCGGACACCGAGTGTCACTCAGTCAGACGCGTGTTCGGACAACCCCTATCCGAAGAAACACGCTCGGGTTGTCCTAATGCCCCTCGTCCACGTGCTGAATGGCAGCTTGCAGCCTCCATCATCGAGAAACCTCGGTCGTGACCTCCCTTCAGCGCCCGCGGATGGTATGCAATGCATACCATCCGTACAACTTGGATTTTTTTTTCGATTTTCTTCATTTTTTCATGCTTTTTCATGGAATTAATTTCAAATTTTTTGTATAGTTCGGTATTTTGATTTTTTACTTTTCAAATTTCAAATCTAATTATCAGAATTAAGTTCTTATTTTTTTTTTAAAATTAATTTAAGATATTAGTGAAATTTGAATTTGAAAATAGGTAAAAGTCTATCTTTTTTTTGCTTAATTTGTTATCTTATTTTCAAAATTTGATTATATTATCTTATTTTTAAATTTAAGGTCAGATATTAAAATTTTTTAAATTATTTTTTTTTTAAAATAAATTGACCTTATTTAAATTTAAAATAAGATTAGTTTAATCATGATATTTTGAATAAAAATAGGATATTATGCTAACTTTTAAATTTTCTTATTTTTTTTATTATAATTCAGTTGTAAAATTAGAAAAAATGATATTAAATTATCATTTTATTTTATTGAATATTTAATTTTTAAAATAACATGAAATTTGGAAAGTAGTTAGCATTTTTTTTTTTTTGAAAAAGATATTTCGGTTAGTTGAAACCTAATTTTTCAAAATTATAGATTTAATTTTAATTTTTTTTATTAATTTATTTAATTATAGATTTAACTTTTAACTTTTGTTATTTTTTTTATTTAAATTAAATATAAAATCAGAAAAAATATTTATTATCATTCTATTTTATTAAATATTCAATTTATAAAATAACATGAAATTTAAAAGATGGTTAGCAAATTTTTGAAATGATATTTAGGTTAGTTGAAACCTAATTTTTCAAAATTGTAGGTTTTAATTTTAATTTTTTTAAAAAAAAAATCCGAAAAAATAATTTTATTTATTTATTTATTTTTCGAAATTTTTTTAAATTAATGAATTTAAAATTAAATAAATCCTACATCCAACTATCCAAATTCAACTTGTTGCAGGAGTATGTGTTTTAGCTTGTGGGTAAGTTTTATAAAACCTATTATTGCTTGATCTAAATTGTCATGGTTAACTTGTTGACAGATCCAATGATCTGATTTTAACCCATGGTTCAATTGTAATTAAGTCAAGATAATAATTTGTAACAGGGAAAATTTTACATTCTTCTTTCATCTGTGTATGACCTAGTAAATCTGTGTGCCTAAGTGAGCCTATATGTTTACTTTGAGTTTAGATGCATATGGGTAGCCCATTTAATTTTTAATTTAAATGGACTAGGTTGCTAAATAAAATGTCACACCATGATAGATTTTATTTAGGCCCATTTAGTTTTTGGGCCTATTCAATTAATAGCAGTTGTTCATTTTAAGGTTAAATTCCTCTCTTTAGGGCCTTGTGTGAGAGTTACGGGGCCAATAGAAGTGGGTACGACATACTGAACCTAGCCCTCCCTTACATGAACAACCCAACTGTGAAGGCCCATTTGCCTGATTTGAATGACTGTACTAGGTTAAATAAATTAGTTTAACCTAATAAAAATTAATTAGCAACATAATTAATTTCAAAATAAATGAATTTTTTTTTCATTCATATATTTTGAAATTAATTTAAGAAAAACACACTTAGTTTAATGAAATTAATTCAAGATAAACTATATGTATTATTCTTGTATTTAATTAAATATAGAATTATAACTAACTAGATTCCTTCAGAAGCATTTTTTTTTAATATTTCATTAAATATTCCTATTTAAGTTGTAAATTAGTTATTTCTAACTAATTTTTTTATCCACTTAAATTTGAATGTCTTTTGAATTTCAAAATTAAGTTGAGGAATTCTAGGAATTAGTTATTGAAGATTCTTAGGATATTTTTTTTAAGTTGAAAATTTGTTAAAATTTTGGATCAACTTAAAATGGAATATTTTTAAAATTAGGTGGTTACAACTTAATTTGTTATTTAATTAAATTTTGTTTGAAAATAATTTAAGTTTGAAATTTAGTTATTCTAAAAAAACTGAAATTAGATATTTTTCAAATTTTATATTATTATATTTTAATTATTTATTTAATTTCGAATTTTATATTTTATATAATTTTCAAAAATTAAATAATTAGAAATTTTAATTAAAGTTGGAAATTTTTTTTAAATTAATTTTTTTTTTGGACCAACATTAATTTATAATTTTCATTATTAAAATATAGAATAAAATAAATTATTAAATAAAAATACATTTTAAATGATGAGCTTTAATCAAGAGACATTCGATCTCCATTGTTGGTTCTTCATAGTTCTTATTTTAGTGAGTAATCCTCCCTAATGGAGGAAAGTTCATTAGCAATTTAACGTCGTAGAATCTCAAAAGATAAGTAATATTTGTAAGTGTTTTATTTTTAGTATATATAGATCACCCTAATGGTGGCGACTATTAGTAAGACTTATAAAAGTATGAAACAATGGTGGAGGCTCATGAAATAGGAATTACCTTGACTCTCGCCTAAACGGAACAACGCCAGATTCTCTTTTCGATCGAATAAAAGGTTGCTAGAATGCCTATCATTTTAGATGAGTTGACCACTCTATTCAATGAATGATGCTTTGACTCTCGCCTAAACGGGACACTGTATCAGTTTGTTGAAAACCTTGAAAAATAAAAATATGCAAATTTTTTGTATTTTTATAAACATATCTGTTTACTTGTTATTTTCTGAATTTGTGTATGAATTTATTGAACCAAGTGATTTACTTATGTTTATTGATATTTGTAGTGCTAAAATGAACAACCCACACCCCGAGCCACTCCTAGTTAATGCATTTGGAAATGAACTCTATAGTGTGAAAATGCACCCTGGTAGTTGCATTAACTCCCACCTATTGATGATGAATCTGAAGTTCCAAAAAGCAAATCTACTTGGTATTGAATTAACAAAGGAACAATGGGTTCAATTCATACTTAATAGTCTTCCTCCAGAGTATAATGGATTTGTTGTATCTTATATGATCAACAATTTTAACTCTTCCAACATGGATAAGCTCGAAGCAGAATTGTGAGCTCATGAACGGAATTTGATTGCAATGCCACCACTCGGTTTTGCAAACTTTAATTAGAGGAAAAGGGTTAAGCATGAAGCTTATAGCAAAGCTGCTTCTTCAAGTACAATTGATAGTCATATTCTTCAATGTTCAAATTGGAATAAGAAAGGACATCAAGAAGAACGATGTCCCAGGCTTCTAAACAATTCGAACGAAGGTAATGCTTTTGTCTTTGAATCATGTGTTTTAGAGAATGAGAAATCCTTATGGATTGTTGATTCTGGATCTACTAACCATGTTTGTTCTTCATTGCAGCTGCTTGAAACTTGGGAAAATCTTCACCCAAAGGACTTAAAGCTTAAAGTTGGAAATAGCGAGTTAGTATCGGTCCAAGCCAAAGGAAAAGCCCGCCTTATGTTTTAAAAGAAATTTTTAGTTTTAGAAAATGTTTTATTTATTCCAAACTTTAGTAGAAACTTGATTAATGTTTCATGTTTACAAAAACAATTCTATAAATTGAATTTTTCGAGTACTTTTTGCACAATTTCTTGTAATGGATTTCAATTATATGTTGCTCACATGGAACAAGGGCATTATGTTTTGAGACCGGATATACAAATCGCAATAAACAATGAACTTTTCAATGTTGCTAGACCTAGAAATCTTAAAAGAAAAGAAATTGATAATGATGATCAAACTTATCTATGGCATTTACGTTTAGGTCACATAGGCTTTGATAGACTCTATAGGTTAACCAAAGACGGTCCATTAAAAAATGTCGTCTAAGGTGAATTACATGTATGCGAGTCTTGCCTAGAAGGAAAGATGACCAAACGTTCTTTCTCTACAAAGGGAGAGCATGCTAAACAACCCCTTGGGTTAGTACATTCAGATGTCTGCGGACCACTGAATGTTAAAGCTCGAGGTGGTTATGAGTATTTTGTCACTTTCATTGACAATTTCTCTAGATATAGTTTCATTTAACTAATGCAAAAGAAATCTGAAACGTTTGAAAAGTTTCAGGAGTTTCATGCTTTGGCTAAAAACCAATTATGTAAAACATTAAAGATCTTGCGAACTGGTAGGGGTGGAGAGTATATGGATATGCAGTTCAAAGATCATTTAATTACACTTGGAATTGAATCCCAATATACCGCTCTTAGCACTCCACACCAAAATAGAGTAGCAGAAAGAAGAAATCGCACTCTTTTAGAAATGGTTAGGTCTATGCTGAGTTATTCAACTCTGTCTACGTCCTTCTCGGGATATGCTATACAAATGGTAAACGACATTCTAAAAAGTAGTTCCTAAGACACCCGTCGAACTATGGAATGGTCGTACACCTAGTTTACGCCATTATCGGATTTGGGGGTGCCCTGCTCATGTCTTAAGAAAGAAAGAAGGCAAACTAGAATCGCAAACTTAAGTTTGCATGTTTATTTGAAATTCTAAAGAGACTAGGGGTGGACTATTTTATAGTCACAAGGTGTTGGGTTTTGTGCCCTAAATAAAACCCATTTCAATATAATTAGATTTACTTATTAATAAAGATCAGAAATCACATTTTATGTTGCACGGTTCACATGATTTATTTCATGATTATATTTAATGTATAAATTCTATTAGGTGTAGAACGTATATATTTGTTCGTGATTATAGTGTTATCAACACAGTGGAATATAATCGTGATTATATGTTCGAAAGTTTAATTCCCTGATTTGTCAGTTCACTAGATTTAGACTGGCATGATAATCAGCGATAGGTATACTTACACCTTGGATAAGGGTTATGTCCTTTCCAGAGCATTGGCAAAGTTTACCAGTATCGGATGTATAGAGTATACATTGGAAGGGACAGATATTGAACTTTGATTAGATATGATAAATTTATCGTAATATCTATTTAATTCAATATCACTTAGTTGATCCTAGATCAAATGATCTTAATCCTGACATGATTAGGTTCGATCTCAAGAGTGTTATTCATGTTCTTTGATTTGTTAGTTAAGCCTTCTTTTTGGTCAGGGTGATACGTACATTTTGGGAACATGGTAGTACAATTGAGTGGGAGTGCTAATCATAGATATGGAATTTATAGCTTCTATCCAGACATAGAACTGAAACGATAATTTCCTTCGAGCTTGCTAAATAGAGATAAATAATAGAGCGCTTATTTTAGTGATCACATTAGTTCACTATAATATCATTTATAGGTGGCCAAGTGTTTTAAGGATAAAATACATTGAAAGGGTGTTATGGTAATTTTATCCCTATGCAATGTAGATCATCTATAGAGGATCATTGATTATTGGGATTATAACAATGGATAATTAATAGCGTATCTATATCGTGGAACATATAGAGCGTTCTATATGAGTGAGAGTGCAATTCCGAGTTCTATGAGTGGATGCAATGAGGAATTAATAAGTTAGTGGATTTACTTGGTAAATTCTATATCAGCTTATTGGAAGCTCGGTAATATAGGCCCATGGTCCCCATACTAGTTGAGACCATACTGCTTGTAAGACTCAGTTAGTTGATTTTAGTTAATCATTTATAATCCTAAAATTAGACTATGTCCAGTTTATGAATTTTCACTAAGCAAGGGCTTAAATGTTAAGAAAAGTGATTCTAGGTCTTATTTATTAATTAAGAACTTTATTAAGTCTAATTAATAAACATATTAAATGAAAATATTATTTAATAATTAATTTTTAGTTATTAAATAATTGGAATTGGCATTTAAGTGGCTAAATTTGAAAATAGGCGTTTTTGAGAAAATAAGATGGGAAAATGATAAAATGGCAAAATTGCAAAGTGGGGCACATTATCAAACCGATGGTCGGCCACTATGCATGGATTTTACCATTTATTTTTCTAATATTTTAATGCTATTAAATCTAACCTAAAACTAGGTGGTTGCCTATAAATAGATAGTGATGGCTCACACTTAAAGTTGATGAAATTTCTTGCCTTCAGGAAAAATTGAGCCATCTTTCCTATAGCATAGCCGAACCACATTCCCTCTCTTTTCTTCTTCAAATTTTCATACCTTGAGTGATAGAGTGAGTGCCCACACATATCAAGTGGTATCTCAATCATAGTGTGTAAGACTGTGAAGAATCCAATCAACAAGAAGGACAATCAGGCTCAAGGAGGAGAGAAAGAGATCCAGGTTCAGATCTTGATAATGCTCTACTACAGAAAGGAACCAAGGGCTAGAGATCTGAACGGAAGGGGTCATTATATTCCGCTGCAATCAATGTAAGATTTCTTAAACTTTATATGTGTTTATTTCATTGTTTTAGAGAATTCATATTAGGTTATTAAATAACATACATGGTAGTAAATCTTGATCCTGGTAAAATAATTCCAACAACTGGCCTCAGAGCCATGGTAATGATTTACTTACATGAAATATGAATTAAAACGATGTTTGTGTTGATTTGGATGGTTTCATGTTGGTCTATGTGTTATTTGATGAATGTATGTGTTTTACAAATTTTTTTCCATGAAAATATTTTTTTTCTTTCTAAAAATATTTAATTTGGATTCCTTGTGAAAAATTAAGCAATTTTGGTTTTTACAGAACTCGATTCCGATAAAAATTGAAAAAGTTATGCATGTTTGAAAATTGGGTGCCCATGGTGCTCATCGCACGCACTAGGCTTCAGACAAGAAACCTACACGCGCTCGTATCTCGGACACAAGATGCTGTCTGAAGGCATGTCACGCTGGAGCCTTCAGACATGATCCGCCCACACACATGCTGCAGGTGCCGAGAATTCTCGGCTGGACACCCTGCAAGCTCCTCCTCCTGCGCGCGGAATGTCCTGCTTGCAGCCTGTTTCGTGGGGCAGCCGAGGTGTGTGGACCACAAAATCCAATTTTGGTGGGAGTTTTTCCCGATTTCTGATGTTCCATACTCTTCTACTCTTGTAGAGGATAATCCCACTCCCACAGTTGAAACAACTGAGAGAACTACCAGTAAAGTTCCTGTTCAGAAGATCACCACTCCTCATCGTAGTGGGAGGGTTTCTACTAAACCATCTCGTTATGGCTTGGATGGTGAAATCAATATGGTCATTGGTGATGATATTTATGATGACCCATTAACCTATAAACAGGCAATGGCAAGTCCAAAACGGAAACAATGGTCAGCCGGCATGGATTTAGAAATGATTCCATGAAAAAGAACAAAGTCTGGGAATATGTAGACACACCCGATGACTATAGTCCAATCAGATCTAAGTGGGTCTACAAGAAGAAAAGAGGCGCTAGAGGCAAAGTCGAAAATTTTAAAGCTAGACTGGTCGCTTAGGGTTACACCTAAAGAGAAGGCGTGGACTATGAGGAAACGTTTAGTCCGGTCGCCATGCTCAAATCCATTCAAATTCTTCTCTCCATCGTAGCCGCTTTCGATTATGAAATCTGGAAAATGGATGTCAAGACAGCCTTCCTTAACAGAATTCTTGAAGAAACCATCTATATGGAGCAACCAGAAGGCTATGCTCTTACAGGGCAGGAAAAGAAAGTTTGCAAACTCAATAGCTCCTTTTATGGACTTAAGCAAGCTTCTCGCTCCTGAAACAAAAGGTTTGATGAAATCATCCAGACCTACGGCTTTCTTCAGAATGAAGATGAACCTTGTGTTTATCAACTCAAGGAAAACCAAGTAGTAGTATTCTTGGTCCTTTATGTCGACGACATTTTGATCATTGGCAACAATGTCAAGAAAATGACTGACATCAAGGAATGGCTAGACACTCGATTCGAAATGAAAGATTTGGGTGAAGCTGTCTATGTTCTCAGTATTCAGATTATCAGACTCCGTAAGAACAGATCCCTTGCTCTCTCTCAAACAACTTATATAGATAAAGTTTTAAAGAGATTCTCAATGACCAACACCAAAGGGGCAACTATGCCTTCTAGATTTGGTATCGATCAATCTAAGGAACAGTGTCCCACTGATCCTCAAGAGATAGAGGACATGAGAAGGGTTCCTTATGCTTCTACAATTGGGAGTCTAATGTAGGCAACGTTATGCACTAGACCTGACATCTGTTATGCAGTAGGAATCGTGAGCATGTATCAGACAAATCCAGGACAGGAACATTGGAATGTTGTTAAGCATATCTTGAAGTACTTGAACAGTACAAGGCAATTCGTGTTTGTCTACAAGGGTGGTGCTTTAGATCCTATAGGCTATACCGATTCAGATTTCCAGGCATATCTTGATGACAGAAAATCTACATCTAGGATGGTGTTTACTCTTGGGGGTGGAGCAGTTGTTTGGAGAAGTGCTAAACAAACCGCAATTTCAGACTCTACCATGGAGGCAGAACACATTGCTGCTGCTGAGGCTGCAAAAAGACTTGTCTGGCTCAGAAAGTTCTTCACAGGACTTGGTGTCATCCCTGGAATGGAAAAACCACTGGTTTTGCTTTGTGATAACACTTGAGCCATAGCCAACAATAAAGAGCCTCGAAGCCATAAGAGAAGCAAGCATATAGAAAGGAAATATCACATCATCAGAGAGTATGTGGCAAGAGGGGATATACTGGTGGAAAAAGTGGACACAGAGGACAACCTAGCTGATCCATTCACGAAAGTCTTGGCAGGAACTGCATTTGAAAAGCATCGTTAGAATTTAAGTTTAATTGAAATGTACTGATTGTTTTACATTAGTGCAAGTGGGAGTTTGTTGGGTTTTATGCCCTCAAAAAAACTCCATTTCAATGTAATCTTTATATTTTAAATATCAATAAAGAAACAAAAGTATTTACATAACTTTTGTGTGTCATTTGGTTCATGTTATCATTTATATGTTTATTTGATTTATAAATTTATCCAAATCCTTATCACATTTATATTCTTGTTTATTGTATCGTTAGCACAGTGGAAAGTAATCAAGATTATGTGATTAAATATATATTCCTAGATTTATCAAAACACATGGTTTAACTGATATGACAATCTACAACATAGTTTACTTGCACCTTGGATAAGTGATATGTCTTTTCCAAGGCATTGTTTAAAGTAAAGCTTAGGTTGGATGCATGGAGTATGCATCGGAATGGACCGATATTGAATTTTGAATCAGATATGATAAACTTACGGTAATATCTATTCAATTCAATATCACCTAGTTGATCCTAGATCAAATGATCTTAATCTTGACATGGTTAGGTTCGATCTCAAGAGTATTATACATGTTCTTTGATTAGTTAGTTAAGCCTACTTTTTGGTCAGGGTGATACGTACATTTTGGGAACATGGTAGTGCAATTGAGTGGGAGCGCTAAACTTAGATATGGAATCTATAGCTTCTTTCTAGACATATAAGTGAAATGATGATTTCCTTCGAGCTTGGCTAAATTGAGATAAATGGTTAAGGATAAAATACATTGATGGGTGTAACGGTAATTTAATCCCTATACAATGTAGATCATCTATAGAGGATCATTGATTATTGGGACTATAACAATGGATAACTAATAGCGTATCTATATCGTGGAACATATAGAGCGTTCTATATAACTGAGAGTGCAATTCCAAGTTTTATGAGTGGATGCAACAAGGAATTAATAAGTCAGTGAATTTACTTAGTAAATTCTGGAGCTGCTTATTGGAAGCTCAGATATATAGGCCCATGGTCCTCATACTAGTTGAGACAATACTACTTCTAAGACTCAGATAATTTATTTTGATTAATCAATTATAATTCTAAAATTAGACTATGTCTAGTTTATGAATTTTCACTAAGCAATGGCATAATTGTGAAGAAAGAGTTTCTAGGGTTTGTTTGTTAATTAAGAGACTTTGATTAGTCTAATGAATAAATATATTAAATGACAATATTATTTAATAATTAGTTTTTAGTTATTAAATAATTAGAATTGTCATTTAAATGGTTAAATTAGAAAATTGGCATTTTCGAGAAAATGAGATGGAAAAATGACAAAATGGCAAAATTGGAAAGTGGGGTCCATTATCCACATCATGATCGGCCACTTAAAGAGCATATTTACCATTTATTTTTTTTTATTATTTTAATGCCAAATAAATCTAACCTAGCCCTAGGTGGTTTCCTATAAATAGGTAGTGATGGCTTTAGGGAAAAGATGATGCATCTCATTCCTTCAGATAAATTTATTCCTCCACTTCCTACACTAGCCAAAACCACCTTCTCTCTCTCTTCCTCTCTTCTAAACCGAGCCTATAGTGAAAGAGTGAGTGCCCACACACAACAAGTGGTATCTCAATCATAGTGTGGAAGGCTGTGAAGAATCCAGATTCAAGAGAAGGACATTCGAGCTCAGATCTTGGTGATACTCTGCTACAGAAAGGATACAAGGGTTAGAGATCTGAGCGGAAGGAGACATTATATTCCGCTGCAACCACTGTAAGGTTTCTAATACTTTATATGTGTTTATTTCATATCGTTTTAGAAGTTCTTATTTAGGATGTTAAATAACATACTTGTTAGTAAATCTAAGATCCTGGTAAAATAATTCCAACAATGGAGTCTAATTAACAAATATTATAAATGACAATTTTATTTGATAATTATTTTAATTATTAAAGAAATAGTTTTGGCATTTATAGGGTTAAAAATACAATAAGTGGTATTTGTGAAAAATAAATGAATGGTTGAGAAAAATGGCAAAAATCTAACTAGTTTAGGGCCCACTTCATGGTCGGCAACTAGGTGCTATTTTTACTCTATTTTTATCATTTTTTATTCCAAATAAATCAACCGTAACCCTTGGTGAAATTAGTATAAAAGGAAAGTTATGGTCTCATTATCCAACTAATGCTTGAAAAGCTTAAAACCTAGTTTCTTTCTTTTTGACAACGAGGTGTATGAGACTTCGTCTTCTTCCTTTCTTCTTATAATTTCAAATACCTATAGCCTTCTTCACAAACCGAATTCGAGCCTTAGTGATTGAGTGCATGCCCACACATAGCAAGTGAGTCCTCAATCATAGTGTGTAAGACTGTGAAGAATCCAAACAACAGATGGAGTTTCGAGCTGAGTTCTTGGTGATACTCTTCTACGGAAAGGATACAAGGATTAGAGATCTGAGCGGAAGGAGTCATTTAATTCTGTTGCAACCAATGTAAGGTTTCTCATACCATTTATGTCTTTATTTTATATCGTTTTAGAAGTTCATGTCTAGGATATTAAAAACATACTTGTTAGTAAATCTAGATCATGGTTAAACATATTCCAACAGCCCAAATGCCTCTTACGGCCCAAATCGGAATTACAATCCTTCAAAACCAAGTCAGTAAATATAACCCACTCATCCAAAACACATTTGGCTTTGGCTAAAATACAAGGCCCAAATAAGGCCAATAGCTATAAGACCAATCAAAGACAAAGGGTAGGAACGAGTCTATAACTGATCTATAAGAATTGATCCTTCCACCTGGAGAAGGGGAAGACCTGTTGGAAATTATTTTACCAGGATCTTAGATCTACTCACAAGTATGTTGATTAACACCCTAAATATGAACTTTCAAAAACGATGAAATAAACACATATAAAGTTTAGGATACCTTACATTGGGTGCAGCGAAATATAATGACTCCTTCCGTTCAGATATCTATCTCTTGATTCCTTTCTGTAGCAGAGCATTATCAATATCTGAACCTGGATCTCTTTCTCTGATTCTTTAGTGCTGAAACTCCTTCTTGCTGAAATTCTTTCTTCACGATCTTCCTCACTATGATTGAGGTATCACTTGCTGTGTGTGGGCACTACTCTAACACTAAGTATTTCGAAATCTCAAGGAGGAAGAGAGAGAGAGTGGGGTCGGCCAAAGATAGGGAGAGAGAGAGGCTCAGTTTTTCTGAATGAAAAGTCAGAAGAAAAGTGTGTTATTTTCCTGAAGCCTTCACTATCTATTTATAGCATTCCACTAGGGTTAGGTTTGAATTATTTGGCATTAAAATAATGAAAATATCAGAGGGAAAACCCTACAAAAGTGGCCGGCCCTATACATGTGGATTTGGGCCTGACTTTTTGCAATTTTGCAGTTTTATCTTTTCTGCATCTCATTTTCTCAAAAACGTCAATTTTCTAATTCAACCATTTAAATGCCAATTCTAACTATTTAATAACTATAAATAATTATTAAATAATATTGTCATTTATCATATTTATAAATTGAACCATACAAAGTATCATAATTAACAAATATGCCCCTAAAACTCTTTCTTTACAATTTCGCCCTTACTTAGTGAAAATTTCACAAATAGACATAGTCTAATTTGAGAATTATAATTGATTAATCAAAACCAATTATATGTCTTACAAGCAATATTGTAACACCCTAACTAGCATAGGCGTATTACGTGATTTTAAACATACCGTGCAGCTCGTTGCTAATCAACGAGGTTTACGGAAAACGTGATTAATTAAAATTTTTGCTTTTTAATTAAACTTGTAAAATATTTATACAAAAGACTCGGGATCCCGATTACAAAATCATTTACAAAAGTTTACTGTTCATACAAAATAATTGTCGCCTAGCGACTAGTTACAAAAATAGCCTCGCTGTCCCGATGATCGTACGCTCCAGGCCTAACCGCCCCGACATGTACAATCTTCATAGGCTCGTTCACGGTCCATCAGCTCTAGCCTTGCCTTTACCTACACATAAACATAGCACTGTGAGTCGACAGACTCAGTAAGAAAATCATAATAATACTCATACGTAAATCCCGGTCATGATCAGACGCCCATACCCCTGACCATAACCCTAACTGCCGTGTCCAACACGATACTGAGTCCCCCTAACTGCCGTGTCCAACACGGTACTGAGTTCTGAACGATCATAGGGACGGTACTATTGACAAGTAACAGCCTGATCGGTCGAACCGGTCATACTCTGGCTACTGGTCATACTCCAGCTTGTACCGGCGTGTTACAGTATCAGCCTGATCGGTTGAACCGGTCATACTCCGGCTGCTGGTCATACTCTAGCCTGTACCGACGTGATACGTCAAATAGTACGGAACCACCAACCTAAGTGTCAGCCTAATCGGTCGAACCGGTCATACTCTGGTTGCTGGTCATACTCCAGCCTGTACCGACGTGATACAGTGTCAGCCTAATCGGTCGAACCGGTCATACTCCGGCTGTTGGTCATACTCCAGCCTGTACCGACGTGACACAGTTGGATGGTTTGAAGCCAACATACATATCTTATGTAATCTAACAGGCTTCCTACATGCACGCTAAACATGTAATCTACATATGCATATTGTTATACTAATCTTACCTGGATTCCGAATTCAGGTGTGCCGGTCAACCTGACTGGAACTATCTGCGCGGCGGATGACAGGCTCCTAAACCATAAAAATCACAACACTATAAGTGATACGCTAAATCACTTCCCGGGGACTTAAACTAGGAACTAAAAGTTACCCTATCGATAAAAAGCATGGCAATACCCCAAATAACATAAAAACGAGGAAAACTAGGGTATCTGAAAATTCCCCAACCTGTAGACCGGTTCTGCAACCGAAATTCCGGTTCTGAGAATTCCTGGACCCTCATCCGGAATTCCGGTTCCTCATAGGAATTTTTCAAAAATTCACCACTCAATCAAATCCAACCCAAATCACCACAAACCTTCCAAACCTGTTCTATATAACCCAAATAACATTTCTAAAGCATTAAAATCACCCAGAATGCACAGAATTGAAAAACACCATGTGAGCTCCTAGCTTTGAGTTCAAACTCAAACTTGGCTAAAGCTCACTAACAGGCCTCAAAACTAGCTTAGAACTTCATAAACAAGCATAATAACACTGCAGAAAACTAACCCTAATTCATGCAACAACTACAGCAACAATTCACACAATTTCTCTTTGAAAACTCAAGATTTTTAACAAGAAATCTATCGAACTAGAGCAAGAATAACTAGCATGCAATTCAACCTAATTAAACATACTTAAATCAACATTTTAAACATGGAAACAACAACAACAATTAACAGCAGCAACATCATCAAAATCATCCATGCATTACTCATCCTTTTCATCAAAATTTCAAGAAAACAAAGGAAGAAAACTAGACAAGAAATACCTCAACTAGAAACACTTTAACTTGCTGAAAATCACTTGAAATTGAAGAGGAAAATCCACTTTTCTTGCTGCCTCAAGTGGCCGAAAAAGAGAGAGGAAAAGAGAGAGAGCTTTTTTGAGAAATTTTGTAATTTTCTAAGTTTTGAAATGAAAATGAATTTTAAGGCACTTAACATATTTTACTTCAGCCAAAAAGAGTAATGAAATAACATATATTTCCAATTTATTAAGTCACAAAAGACAAACTAACAATGGGGCAAAATGACCCTTTTGCCCCTTCACACTAAAATCACATAAATAACACTAAAGGGGTATTTTTGGGAAATTCTAAATTCCCGGCCATTCCTGACATCCCAATGTCTAATAAACCGTCCCAAACTACTAACATACTAAGTTGTGATTTTACTGAGCCAAACACCGAGTTTCATGTTACCGGGCACCGGAAATGCAAAATTATGAAAACTACTGAATGACATAAAATGCATCTCAGAATTCAATAATAACAGTAAAAATAATTATTTAAATAGCTATAAATAATTTTTCATAATTAAACATGATAAACTGCTAATTTCCAAATTAAACTAAGCGGTCTTTACAAATATTATCTCAACTAGTGCGGGGACCATGGGTCTATATAACCGAGCTTCCAATAAGTAGATCAAGAATTTATTACTAAAATTCACTAACTTATTAATTCTTCGTTGAATCCACGCATAGAACTTAGAATTGCACTCTCAGTATATAGAATGCTCTATATGTTCCACCATATAGACACATCATTAGTTATCCATTGTTATAATCCTAATTTGATCAATGATCCTCTATATGAATGATCTACACTGTAAAGGGATTAGATTACCGTTACACCCGACAATGTATTTAATCCTTAAAACACTTAACCCCGTATAAATGATATTTCAGCTTATGTGAAATGAGATCTCCACCATTTATTTTCGTTTGTTCAAGCTCGAAGGAGATCATCCTTTGCTTACTATTCGCCAGATAGAAGCTATAGATTCCATGTTTATGCTAGCTCTCCCACTCAATTGCACTACCATTTTCCCAACAAAGTTGGAAAGTAAACATGTTTATGTGAATAAAGTTTCCTAGATTTATCAGACATAGGGTTTTACTGATATGATAATCTACAATAGAGTTTACTTGCATTTGGAGAAATTCTATGTTCTTTCCAGAGCATTGGTTAAAGTAAAGCTCAGGTTGGATGCATGGAGTATGCATCGGAAGGGACCGATATTGAACTTTAACTTAGATTTATTAAACTTACTGTAATATCTATTCAAGTCAATATCGCCTAGTTGATTAGGCTCAATCTTGAAAGGCTATTCGTGTTCTTTGATTTGTTAGTTAAGCCTACTTTTAGCTCAGGGTGATACGTACATTTTGGGAACACGGTAGTGCAATTGAGTGGGATCGCTAGCATAAACATGGAATCTATAGCTTCTATCTGGAAAATAGTAAGCAAAGGATGATCTCCTTCGAGCTTGACAAAACGAACATAAATGGTGGAGTACTCATTTCACATAAGCTGAAATATCATTTATACGGGGTCAAGTGTTTTAAGGATAAAGTACATTGTAGGGTGTAACGGTAATCTAATCCCTTTACAGTGTAGATCATTCATATAGAGGATCATTCATCACATTAGGATTATAACAATGGATAACTAATGATGCGTCTATATGGTGGAACATATAGAGCATTCTATATACTGAGAGTGCGATTCTATGTTCTATGCGTGGATTCAACGAAGAATTAATAAGTTAGTGAATTTTAGTGATAAATTCTTGATCTACTTATTGGAAGCTCGGTAATATAGGCCCATGGTCCCCGCACTAGTTGAGATAATATTGCTTGTAAGACTCATATAATTGGTTTTGATTAATCAATTATAATTCTCAAATTAGACTATGTCTATTTGTGAAATTTTCACTAAGTGAGGGCGAAATTGGAAAGAAAGAGTTTTAGGGGCATATTTGTTAATTATGATACTTTGTATGGTTAGTTTAATAAATATGATAAATGACAATATTATTTAATAATTATTTATAGTTATTAAATAGTTAGAATTGGCATTTAAATGGTTGAATTAGAAAATTGGCGTTTTTGAGAAAATTAGATGTAGAAAAGATAAAATTGCAAAATTGCAAAAAGTGAGGCCCAAATCCACTAAGCATGGCCGACCACTTTTGTAGGCATTTTAAACTGATATTTTCATTATTTTAATGCCAAATAATTCAAACCTAACCCTAGTGGAATGCTATAAATAGATAGTGAAGGCTTCAGGAAAATTACACTTCTGATTCAGACAAAAACCTGAGCCTTCTCTCTCCCTATCTGGCCGACCACTCCCTCTCTCTTTCTTTACTCTCAAATTTCGAAATTCTTAGTGTAAGAGTAGTGCCCACACACAGCAAGTGATACCTCAACCATAGTGAGGAAGATCGTGAAGAAAGAGTTTCAGCAAGAAGGAGTTTCAGCATCAAAGATTCAGAGAAAGAGATCCAGGTTCAGATATTGATAATGCTCAGCTACAGAAAGGAATCAAGGGCTAGATATCTGAACGGAAGGAGTCATATTATTCCGCTGCACCCAATGTAAGGTTTCCTAAACTTTATATGTGTTTATTTCATCGTTATAGAAAGTTCATATTCAGGGTGTTAATAAACATACTTGTGAGTAGATCTAAGATCCTGGTAAAATAATTTCCAACAACTGGTATCAGAGCCATGGTAATTGATTTTCTTGCAAGAAATTTGGACTTTAAAACGATTATTTGATATTTTTTTTTTGGATGGTATCATGTTGCATTGAGTGTTATTTGATGATTGATTGGTGTTTGTGAATTTTCGTGAAAAATAATTGAATATCTGTTTCTAGAATTATTTTTATTGGATAGTATGGAAAAGATTAAGCAAGTTACTTTTTTACAGAACTCAATTTCGATTTAATTTGAATTAGTTATGATTTTTTGAAGATTAAAAAAAAATCGGGGTTGTGGTGAAACCCACCTGCGCGTGCGGAAATTATGCGCGACACGCATCCGCCGAGCAAACTCGGCCCAACACCCTGCATACGCATGCGGACGAGTATGCACTGCATCCCGTCCGTACAGCTTGCAATTTTTTCGTTTTTCTTCGTTTTTTCATGCTTTTTCATGGAATTAACTTCCGATTTTTTGTGTAGTTGTGTATTTATGCTATTACTATTCCTAATTCAATTCTAATTATCATAATGAATTAATTTAATATTTTTTAAATTTAATTCAAGATATTAGTGTAATTTGAATTTAAAAATAGTTAGTATCTATCTTTTTTTTGCTTAATAATCTATCTTATTTTTAAATTTGATTATATCTTATCTTATTTTTAAATTTAAGGTCAGATTTTAAATTTTTAAATTAATTTTTTTTTTAAAATGATTTGACCTTATTTAAATTTAAAATAACATAACTATAATCATGTAATTTTAAAAAGATGTAAGATATTTTGCTAATTTTTAAATTTTGTTATTTCATTTATTTAAATTACGTTTAAAATCTGAAAAAGATATTCATTTATGTTTTTTAATTTTTTATTTAATTTTTATTTATAAAATAACATTAAATTTTTAAAAGTTGTTATCAAATTTTGAAATGATATTTAGGTTGGTTGAAACCTAATTTTCTTCAAAATTGTAGGTTTAATTTAAAATTTAATTTTTTTAAAAAAAATTTCGATTTTTTTTTTATTTCATTTTAATTTTTTCGAAAATAAATATTTTATTTACTTAATTAATTATTTCGAAATTAATTATTTAATTTAAAATAAAATAAATCCTACATCCAACTATCCAACTAACCTTGTTGCAGGAGTATGTGTTTTAGCTTGTTTGTAAGTTTTCAAAACCTATTATTACTTGATTGCAAATAGCCATGGTTACTTTTTGCCAGATCTAATGATCTGATGGCTCCCTTGGTCAAGTAAATAATTTGTAACAGGTATATTTACAATCTTCTTTCATCTGTGTATGACCTAGCAACATGATAGGACCCATCCAAAGTGTGCCTGTGTGAGCCTATGTGTTTAATTTCATTATAGATGCATATAGGTTGTTGTTGCTAAATAAATTATCATAGTTCTTGATAGATTTTATTTAGGCCCATTTAGTTTTTGGGCCTATTCAATTAATAACAATTGTTCATTTTAAGGTTAAATTCCTCTCTTTTGGGCCTTGTATGAGAGTTGGCCCATTTAGTTTAAGGTTAATTGTGAAGGCCATTTGCCTGATTTGAATAACTGTACTAGGTTAATTAAACTAGTTTAACCTAATAAAATTGATTAGCAACATAATTAATTTCATTTACTTTGAAATTAATTTAAGAAAATTATAGTTTAAAGAATTTTATATTCTAAGCTAAACTATATGTATTTTCTTGTATTTAATTAAATATAGAATTATAACCATCTACATTCTTTCTGAAGCTTAATTTAAATTTTTCATTAAATATTCCTATTTAAGTTGATATTTAGTTATCTCTAACTAATCAACTTAAATCTGAATATCTTTTGGATTTAAAATTTCAAAATTAAGCTGAGAAATTTTAGGCATTGGTTATTAAGATTCTTTAGATATTTTTTAAGTTAATATATTTTTGAATATTAACTTAAAATGGAATATTTTTAAATTAAGTGGTTACAACTTAATTTTTGATATTTAATTAAATTTAAATTTGAAAATATTTAAGTTCTAGATTTTTTCTAATACAACTTAAATTAGATATTTTTTCAAATTTTGTGGAAAAGATACTTAGTCAAATAAGATATTTTCTAGATAGTTATTTCTAGACTAATTATTATTTCTAATATTAAATAGGAAAATATTATACATTGTGAAATTAATTATTTATATAATTAATTTTGGTACAATTTATTTTAAGTATATTTTTCCTAGTATTAAACTAGAGATTAATGATTAAGCCTTCTCTACACTTAATTATTTATTTCTTGAATTTAATACATTTAATTAATTTGAAAAATTAAATATCTAAGTTGATTTTTATCATGACACTTAAATATTTCTTTTTCATGACACTTAATTAAATAGAAAATTATTTTTAGTTGATATTTAATTTTTCAACTAAATTTAAATAATTTATAAAATATATTTTTTTCTTTATTTTATTAATCAAATTTTGAAATTGCATTTCTTAAATGCTGGAATTTCGAATTTTATTTGAAAAATAGATTAAAGTTGTAAATTATTTATTTTAATTTTGGACCAACTTAAATCAATTATTTTTTCATTAATTGATTAATTTAAAATAAATGAATTAAAATATATTATTAGAAATTGAATTAATTAGTCAAAGGAAAATCTAGATAGGTGATATTTTTGCTTGAAGTATTTTTCTAGTGTATTTAATTAAATAGAAAATTAATATTTAAGTTGATTTTCATCATCATACTTAAATATTTAAAATTTTTCTTATATATTTAATTAAATAGGAAAATTATATTTTTTGTTGTAAATTAATTTTATTAATTAATTTTGGGCCAACATTAAATTAGAATAATTTTTCCAGGATTTATTTTTTATTTTAACATGCATTTTCGAAAATTGTATCCTTCAATACTTTAATTTTTCGAAATGAAATATATATCAATAGAAAATTAAATCTGAGTTGTAAATTAATTTAAATTAATTTTGTAACAACTTAAATTGAATATTTTTCTAAATATTTATTGGAAATTATTACTAAGATGAAAATAATTCATGTTATTTTCATATCCATCTAAGTAAAATTTATAAATATTAAATTAAAATTTATATTTAGAATTTTTCATTCTAAATTGGAAATTTTAATTAAATAAATATATATTTAAAATAAATAGATTAAAGTAAGTTTCAAAGAAAATACAACTCTCTTTAAATAATGAGCTTTATTATTAAGATATTCGATCTCCATTGTTGGTTTTACATCGCGTTTGTTTTAGTGAGTAATCCTCCCTAATGGAGGAACGTTCATTAGCAATTTTGCACCGTTTAATCTCGAAAGATAAGTAGTTTGTAAGTGTTTTATATGGTATGGATCACCCTAATGGTGGCGACCATATTTGACTTGCAAATTGCGAAACAATGGTGGAAGCTCATAAGATAGAATTGCCTTGACTCTCGCCTAAACGGGACAACGCTGAATTCCAATCTTGATCGAATAAAAGGTTGCTAGAATGTTTAACATTTTAGATGAGCTGACAACTCTATTCAATGGATGGTAGCTTTGACTCTCACCTAAACGGGACACTGATATCAGTTTGTTGAAAACCTTGGAAATTATTTAGGATTGTAAATTTTAGTATTTTCACTTGTCATTCCTACTTGCTATATGTTTAATAATTTCTGAATTGTGTATGAATTTATATTGAACCATGTTATTTTCTGTTATTAAGTTGTAGTTTAATTTCGAATCTTCATTGTTGGTCTAACTTGGCTTGTTTATCTAATGAGATAAATCCCTAGTGGATTTTCACCATTAGACATACATAATAGTGTTAGATCTCGAAAGATAAATATTGTATATGCGACATCTAGCTGTTCATCAATAGATGACACCTTAGACTAGTATTTTTACGATATGAAACAAGAAGATTATATAAATAAGATTACTTTGACTTTCGCTAATCGAAGCATCGTTGGATTCTTATTTAAACAACGAAATTATCCTAATTCCTCTTAGCCTATTCATTTCGAATTATCTCAATAACATATCATTGGATGAATGGTCTATATATCATTTAATGTCATTATATTTTCTCTTAAGAAATTAAATGACGCATATGATTATAATCCTGAAATTCTATTCCCAATGGATATATATCCTCAATCTTAGAAATCTCCTACTTGTATGGGCAAATCAGACTTAGAGTTAAATTAGTAGTGGTGGTCCAAGATATAATTACTCATTATATTTGGTATAAATTTAAGTCTTTGACTTTAATTTTAGAATCCAAACAGAAATTTTCTTATATTTCTATTTCCAGGAAGCAATACAGTTACACTTTCCAAGTGTTCAATATCCATCTTCTATTAATGGATTCAAACTGTATGGAATATGAGTTAGGTATTTTGTGAGCAGGATCCACTTGCACTATTCTAAGAATTCTTTGATGTAACTAAACCTAAGTCATCAAAAGACACTACCAATTTTTTTTTTAATCTATGGCATTTGTATCTTGTTCATAGTGGATTTGACAAGATCAATCTCTGCAAAGAGTTAATATGCCTATATCCACTGAAAGTAGTTCATCTCATTTGCAGATGGATGTACATTCAGGGGTGGATAAGAGTTTTTCGTTGTATTCTTAAAACGATCACTCTAGATTATACCTTTTAGCAAAGAAATTTGAAATGTTTGAAAAATTTCATTAATTTCTAGCAATGGTTAAAACCATTAAGGTAAGTGGTTAAAGATCTTGCGAACTGATAGGGGTGGAGAAACAGTTAGTAGATATGCAGTTCAAAGATCATTAAATTGATTTTTGAGTTATATCCAAACTTACCTTCCCAGAAATTTTGAGTTGCATGTTGATGATTAGTTACTAGTCGTTGCCTAATTCCTTCTATGGTAATACAATTTCGGAATGATGTAATGGTTGTATACTTAATGTAAATCATTACTAGATTAATGGATGACCTAATCAAAATCTTAAGAAAAGCTAGAACTGTTAACCATGGTTTGTTAGCTATTCTAAGTGATTAGGGGTGGACCATCCCATAGTCAATAGATAAGAAAGTGTTTGTTTAAATGAATACTACTTTTCTAAGATAATGACTAAGTCCGAAAATAAAGTAGCAAATAAAGGAGATATTTATTTCTTGATTCCAAAAGTGTTCTATCATCTTATTTGACATATGATGATCCCACTGCCTCTGTTGTCTTGTCACAACCGAAGAGATCAATACCATTTAGTTTTCTTAGACATAATTCACGGTACCTTGTCGTAGTGGGAGAGTTTCTAGGAACTTCACTTCTTATGACTTGGGACACACTAGTGATTAAAATCTGTTGTAAGTTTAAACAAGTAATGGATTGCCAAGATAAGAAACTAAGAAGAAATCCAATAGAACTATGGTTTAATCCATTCACATGGAATAACCTAAAGTTTTCTAATACAAGGACATAAAAGGAAATTTTCGTTTATAAGTCTATTCAATGGACTTAACAAAACTTCCTGTTCCTAGTATTATATGACTCTTTCCGTTCAGATATCTAGCCCTTGATTCCTTTCTGTAGCAGAGCATTATCAATATCTGAACCTGGATCTCTTTCTCTGAATCTTTGATGCTGAAACTCCTTCTTGCTAAAAGTCTTTCTTCACGATCTTCCTCACTATGGTTAAGGTATCACTTGCTGTGTGTGGGCACTACTCGTACACTAAGAATTTCCAAATTTAAGAGGAAAGAAAGAGAGAGGGAGTGGTCGGCCAGATAGGGAGAGAGAAGGCTCAGGTTTTTCTCTAAATCAGAAGTGTAATTTTCCTGAAGCCTTCACTATCTATTTATAGTATTCCACTAGGGTTAGGTTTGAATTATTTGGCATTAAAATAATGAAAATATCAATTTAAATTGCCTACAAAAGTGGCCGGCCATGCTTAGTGGATTAGGGTCTCACTTTTTGCAATTTTGCAGTTTTATCTTTTCTGCATCTGATTTTCTCAAAAACGCCAATTTTCTAATTCAACCATTTAAATGCCAATTCTAACTATTTAATAAATATAAATAATTATTAAATAATATTGTCATTTATCATATTTATTAATTGAACCATACAAAGTATCATAATTAACAAATATGCCCCTAAAACTCTTTCTTTACAATTTCGCCCTTACTTTGTGAAAATTTCACAAATAGACATAGTCTAATTTGAGAATTATAATTGATTAATCAAAACCAATTATATGAGTCTTACTGTTGGGATTTATGCCCTAAATAAAACTCTGTTTCCATGTAATCCAGATTATTCTATATCAATAAAGTAACAGAAGTAATTTTTCATTCACTTGTGTATGTTTTGGTTCACTTAATCAATTACTTATCTATTTGATTTATAAATTCATCCAAACCCCTTTCACATACTTGAACATGTTTATTGTGTTGTCAACACAGTGGAAAATAAACATGACTATGTGAATAAAGTATTCCTAGATTTATCAGAACACTGGGTTTCACTGATATGACAATCTACAACAGAGTTTACTTACATTTGGAGAAATGTTATGTTCTTTCCAGAACATAGGTTAAAGTAAAGCTCAGGTTGGATGCATGGAGTATGCATTGGAATGGACCGATATTGAACTTTGAATTAGATTTTGAAACTTACCGTAAACATCTATTCAATTCAATATCAGAAGTTGATCCTAGATCACATGATCTAAATCCTGATATGGTTAGGCTTAATTTCAAGAGTGTTATTCGTGTTCTTTGATTTGTTAGTTAAGCCTAAAACTGTAGTCTGGGCAATACATACATTTTGGGAACACGGTAGTGCGATTGAGTGGGAGCGCTAACATAAATATGGAATCTATAGCTTCTATCTGGCGAATAGTAAGCAAAGGGTGATCTCCTTCGAGCTTAACCAAACGAGATAAATGATTGAGTACTCATTTCACTTAGTTGAAATATCATTTATACAGGGTTAAGTGTTTTAAGGATAAAATACATTGTAGGGTGTTACGGTAATCTAAGTCCCTTTACAGTGTAGATCATCCATATAGAGGATCATTGATCACATTAGGATTATAACAATGGATAACTAATAATGTGTCTATATGGTGGAACATATAGAGCATTCTATATACTGAGAGTGCAATTCTGAGTTCTATGTGTGGATTCAACGAAGAATTAATAAGTCAGTGAATTTAAGTGGTAAATTCTAGATCTGCTTATTGGAAGCTCGGATATATAGACCCATTGTCCCCTCACTAGTTGAGATGATATTACTTGAAAGACTCATTTAATTGATTTTAATTAATCAATTAAAAATTCTCAAGATAAACTTGTCAGTTTGAGAATTTGGCACTCATTAAGGGCAAAACAGTAAATAGAGATTTTGAATGGCATATTTATTAATTAGGAAACTTTAATTAGTTTCATTATTAATAAAATAAATGATAATATATTACTTGATAATTATTTTTAATTATTAAGTAATTAGATTTATCATAAATATGGTTGAACAGTGGAAATGGCAATTTTTCACAAAAAGGGAAACTATCAAGTGTAGGAAAAGGAAAGTTGGAAAAGAGGCAAGCCTTGTTTCCACATTGCCTAGGCCGGCCCCCTTTGCCTTCCTTTTCCCTTGATTTTCTCAGTTCAAAATGTCAATCATAGCCCTTGGTGGTCTTCTATAAATAGAAGGCAAAGGCTTCAGAATTTATTATCACTGAAAAAGCTTTTCACAGCATTATTCTGAAAGAATTTTCTCTCAGAAAATTCTCTCTGAGCCGCCACCCTCTCTCTCTCTATACCTTCTCTGTTTCGAAATATAGGAGTGCTAGAGTAGTGCCCACACACATCAAGTAATACCTCAATCATAGTGAGGAAGGCTGTGTAGAATTCAGAGACAACAAAGAAGGACTTTCGGGCTCAGATCTTGATTATACTCTGCTACAGAAAGGAATCAAGGGTTAGAGATCTGAGTGGGAGGAGACATATATATTCCGCTGCAATCACTGTAAGATTTCTGATACTCTTATGTGTTTAATTTCATATCGTTTTAGAAGTTCATATTTAGGTTGTTAAATCAACATACTTGTGAGTAGATCTAAGATCCTGGTAAAATAACTTCCAACAACTGGTACCAGAGCCATGGTAATTGATTTGCTTGCAAGAAATTTGGACTTAAAACGATTTGCTTGTTTTTTGGATGGTATCATGTTGCTTTGAGTGTCATATTGATGTTTGAATGTTGTTTGTGAATTCTGGGAAAAATGGTTACTGTTTTTATTCTGTAATTATTTTTGTTGGATAGTTTGGAAAATTCTAAGCAATTTACTTTTTTACAGAACTCAATTTCGATTTAATTTGAATTAGTTATGAATTTTTGAAAATTGGAAAAATCGGTGTGACGAGCAACATGATCACGCGCGCGGAAGGGCTGCTTGCAGCCTCCCTGCGCCGTGATCCCTCGGTCATGCACCCAGATCCGCGCGCGGATGGCCATGCACAGCATGCCATCCGTACAGTTCATCCAATTTTCCAATTTTTTCGATTTTTCATGCTATTTCATGGAATTAAATTCCGATTTTTTGTGTAGTTTTGTATGTTGATTTTTGTTTTTCAAATTTCAAATCTAATTATCAGAAATAAATTAATTTTATTTTTTAAAATTAATTTTAGATATTAGTGTAATTTGATTTTGAAAATAGGAAAAAATCAAGTTGTGCTTACCTTTTTCTTATTTCCTTTAAAATTTGATTATTTTATTTTTTTTAAGGTCAGATATTAATTTTTTTTTGGTAACTTGACCTTAATTAAAATAAGATCACAATAATCATGATAATTTTAAAAGAGGAAATAACGTATTTTTTTGTTAACTTTTAAATTTTGTTATTTTTTAAGTAAATTAAATTGTAAAACAAGAAAAGGGTATGTATTTACCATTTTCTATTTTATTTTTAATTTATTAAATAACATGAAATTTAAAAGGAAAGTTAGCAATTTATTTTGAAATGACATTTAGATTACCCAAAACCTAATTTTTCAAAATGGTAGGTTTAATTTTATTTTTATTTTTCGAAATAAATGATTAAAATTAAATAAATCCTACATCCAACTATCCAAATCTAACCTTGTTGCAGGAGTATGTGTTTTAGATTGTTTGTAAGTTTTCTAAAACCTATTATTGCTTGATCTAAATTGCCTTGGTTAAATTGATGATAGATCAGCTGATCTAATTTTAACCAAAGGTTCAATTGACGATAGATCAAGTAAATAATTTGTAACAGGTAATTTTTACAAACTTCTTTCATCTGTGTATGACTTAGCAACATGATAGGATCCATCCAAATGTGTATGCCTGTGTGAGCCTATATGTTTAATTTCTATTATAGATACATATAGGTGGTTGTTGCTAAATAAAATATCATAACTGATAGATTTTATTTAGGCTCATTTAGTTGTGAGCCTATTCAATTAGTAACAGTTATTCATTGTAAGGTTAAATTCATCTCTTTTGGGCCTTGTGTGAGAGTTGGGAGCCTTAGAAGTGGGTGCGACATACTGGACCCAGCTCCCCCTCACATGAACAATCCCAATTGTGAAGGCCCATTTGCCTGATTTGGATAACTGTGATAGGTTAATTATATTAGTTTGACCTAATAAAAGATTGATTAGCAACATAATTAATTTCATGGTTCCTTGAAATTAATTTAAGAAAAACATAGTTTGAATGGTCATATTCTAGAAAGCTATATGTATTTTTCTTGTTTTAATTAAATATGGAATTATAACCATATAAATTCTTTTTGAATCTTAATTTTATAATTTCATTAAATATTCCTATTTAAGTTGAGATTTAGTTAAATCTATCAAATCAACTTAGATTTGAATATTTTTGAGTTTCTTATTATAAATTAAGTTGAGGAATTTTGGAAATTGGTTATTAAGATTCCTTAGATATTTTTTAAGTTGATATTTTCTAAATATGGGAACTTAAAATGGAATATCTTCTAAATTAAGTGGTTACTACTTAATTGGTAATATTTAATTAAGTCATTGTTTGAGGAATATTTTTAAGTTGGGTATTTAGATTTTTCTAAACAACTTAAATAAGATATTTTTCAAAATTATTTCATTTTTGAAATTTAATTAAAGTTTTTACTTTAATTTGTAATATTTCATTATTGAGATATGGAATATAAATGATTAGACAAAATACATGTTTAAATAATGAGCTTTAATCAAGAGAAATTCGATCTCCATTGTTGGTTTTACATAGCTATTGTTTTAGTGAGTAATCCTCCCTAATGGAGGAACGTTCATTAGCAAGTTAGCACCGTTTAATCTCGAAAGATAAGTATTCTTATAGGTTTATTTATATGGTTCATGACCACCCTAATGGTGTCGACTATGTAAGACTTATAAGAATACGAAACAATGGTAGAAGCTCATAAGATAGAATTGCCTTGACTCTTGCCTAAACGGGACAACGCTGAATTCCAATCTTGATCGAATAAAAGGTTGCTAGAATGTTTGACATTTCAGATGAATTGACAACTCTATTCAATGGATGATGCTTTGATTCTCGCCTAAACGGGACACTGTATCAGTTCGTTGGAAACCTTGGAAAATAAACTATGTTAGATTTAGTATTTTTATAACATAAGTGATTGTTTGTTTTCTGAACCTGTGTATGAATTTATAGAACCGAAACCTTACTTCTATTTATTGATATGTTGTAGTGCCAATATGAATAACCCTCATCCCGATCCACTCCTAGTTAGTATCTTTGCAAAAGAACTCAATAGTGTGAAAATGCATCCTGGTAGTTGCATTAACTCGCACCTATTGTTGATGAATCTGAAATTCCAAAAGGCAAATTTACTAGGAATTGATTTATCAAAGGAACAATGGGTGAAACTCATACTTTATAGTCTTCCTCAGGAGTATAACAGTTTTGTTCTATATTACTTATTGAATAATCCTAACTCCTCCGACATGGACAAACTCGAGTCTGAGTTGAGGGCCCATGAGCGGGATCTGATTGCAATGAGACCTGCTAACATTGCAAGTTTTAATCAGAGGAAGAAGATTAAGCATGAGGGCTCCAACAAAGCTGTTTCTTCAAGTACAAATGTCAGACAACATGTTCTATGTGCGAATTGTAATGGAAAGGGACATAAAGAAGAACAATGTCCCAGGCTTCTAGACAATTCAAACGAAGGTGATGCTTTTGTATTTGAATCATGTGTTTTAGAGAACGACAAATCCTCATGGATTGTTGATTCTGGATCTACTAACCATGTATGTTCTTCATTACAGCTGCTTGAAACTTGGGAGAATCTTCACCCAGATGAGTTAAAGCTTAAAGTTGGAAATGGCGAGTTGGTATCAGTTAAAGCAAGAGGAACAGCTCGAATCAAGTTTAATTCTAAGAAGTTTTTACTTTTAGAGAATGTTTTATATATTCTTAATTTTAGTAGAAACTTGATTAGTGTTTCATGTTTACAGACACAATTTTATATATTGAATTTTTCGAGTTCAAATTGTTCAATTTCTCGTAATGGATTTCATATATGTGTTGCAAACATGGAACGAGGGCTTTATGTTTTAAGACCTGATACTCAAATCTCACTAAATACTGAACTTTTCAATGTAGCTAGACCTAGAAGCCTTAAGAGAAAAGAGATTGATAATGATGATCAAACTTATCTATGGCATTTACGTTTAGGTCATATAGGCTTTGATAGACTCAATAGGCTAACCAAAGATGGTCCATTGAAAAATGTCGTCTTAGGAGAGCTGCCAGTCTGCGAGTCTTGCCTAGAAGGTAAAATGACCAAACGTTCTTTCTCTGCAAAGGGAGAACGTGCCAAAGAACCCCTAGGGTTAGTACATTCAGATGTTTGCGGACCACTGAATGTAAAAGCGAGAGGAGGTTATGAGTATTTCGTCACTTTCATTGACAATTTCTCTAGATATAGTTTTCTTTACCTAATGCAAAAGAAATCTGAAACGTTTGAAAAGTTTCAGGAATTTCATGCTTTGGCTCAAAACCAATTAGGTAAAACATTAAAGATCTTGCGAAGTGATAGGGGTGGAGAATATATGGATATGCAGTTCAAAGATCATTTAATTGAACTTGGAATTGAATCCCAATATACTGCCCCTAGCACTCCACAGCAGAATGGAGTTGCAGAAAGAAGAAATCGCACTCTCTTAGAAATGGTTAGGTCTATGCTGAGTTACTCAACTCTGTCTACGTCCTTCTGGGGATATGCTATTCAAATGGCAAATGACATTTTAAATGTTGTTCCATCTAAAGCAGTCCCTAAGACACCCGTCAAACTATGGAATAGTCGCACACCTAGTTTGCGCCATTATAGGATCTGGGGATGCCTTGCTCACGTCTTAAGAAAGAAAGAAAGCAAACTGGAATCGCGAACTGAGGTTTGCATGTTTGTTGGAAATTCTAAAGAGACTAGGGGTGGACTATTCTATAGTCACAAGGATAACAAAGTGTTTGTCTCTACAAATGCTACTTTCCTTGAAGAGAACTATATGAAAGACAACAAACCGAAAAGTGAAATTGTATTAGAGGAAATGCTCACAGATACTGTTCCTTCAAATGTACCATCTTCTTCTACTCAAGAAGAGGAACATCCCACTCCCTCAGTTGTAGCAACTGAGAAAACTACTACTAAAGCTCCTGTTCAGAATGTCACCGCTCCTCGTCGTAGTGGGAGGGTTTCAACGAAACCATCTCGTTACGGCTTGGATGGTGAAATCAATATGGTCGTTGGTGACGGTATTGATGAAGACCCATTGACCTATAAACAGGCCATGGCAAGTCCGCAACGGAAGCGATGGTCAGCCGGTATGGATTCAGAAATGGATTCCATGAAGAAGAACAAAGTCTGGGAATATGTAGAACCACCTGAAGATTTTCGTCCAATTGGATGTAAATGGGTCTACAAGAAGAAAAGGGGTGCTGGAGGCGAAGTCGAAACTTTCAAAGCTAGACTGGTCGCCAAGGGTTATACCCAAAGAGAAGGTGTGTACTATGAGGAAACTTTTAGTCCTGTTTCCATGCTCAAATCCATCCGAATTCTTCTCTCCATAGCTGCCGCTTTAGATTATGAAATCTGGCAAATGGATGTCAAGACAGCCTTTCTTAATGGGCTTCTTGAAGAAACCATCTATATGGAGCAACCAGAAGGTTATGTTCTTCCTGGGCAGGAGAATAAAGTTTGCAAGTTAAATAGGTCCATATATGGGCTTAAGCAAGCTTCTCTCTCATGGAACAAAAGGTTTGATGAGATCATCAAGACCTACGGCTTTCATCAGAATGAAGATGAACCTTGTGTTTACCAACTCAAGGAAAACCAAGTAGTAGTATTCCTGGTCCTTTATGTTGATGACATTTTGATCATTGGAAACAATGTCAAGAAAATGACTCACATCAAGGAATGGCTTGACACTCAATTCGACATGAAAGACTTGGGTGAGGCAGCCTATGTTCTTGGTATTCAGATTGTCAGAAACCGAAAGAACAGATCCCTTGCTCTCTCTCAAACAGCTTACATTGACAAAGTTCTTGAGAGATTTTCCATGACCAATACCAAAGGGGCAAACATGCCCTCTAGACATGGTATCCGTCTATCTAAGGAACAGTGTCCTACTGATCCTCAAGAGATAGAAGACATGGCAAAAATTCCTTATGCTTCTGCAGTTGGGAGTCTGATGTATGCTATGTTATGCACTAGACCTGACATCTGCTATGCAGTTGGAATCGTGAGCAGGTATCAGTCAAATCCAGGGAGGGTACATTGGAACGCGGTTAAGTATATTTTGAAATACTTAAAGAGTACAAGAGATTATGTATTAGTCTACAAGGGTGGTGCTTTGAATCCCTTAGGCTATACAGACTCAGATTTCCAGGGATGTCTTGAAGACAGGAAATCTACATCTGGGATGGTGTTTACTCTTGGAGGTGGAGCAGTAGTTTGGAGAAGTGCTAAACAAACTACGATTTCGGATTCTACCATGGAGGCAGAATACATAGCTGCGGCTGAAGCAGCTAAAGAGGTTGTCTGGCTTAGGAAGTTCTTCACCAGTCTTGGTGTAGTTCCTGGAATGGAAAGGCCTCTAGTCCTGCTTTGTGATAACACTGGAGCTATAGCCAACAGTAAGGAACCTCGGAGCCACAAGAGAAGTAAGCACATAGAAAGAAAATATCATATTATCAGAGAATATGTGGCAAGAGGGGATGTACTGGTGGAGAAAGTGGATACGCAGGATAACTTGGCTGATCCATTCACCAAAGTCTTGGCAGTAACTTCATTCGAAAAGCACCCTCAGAATTTAGGATTAATTGAAATGTACTGATTTGTTTTATATTAGTGCAAGTGGGAGTTTGTTGGGATTTATGCCCTAAATAAAACTTTGTTTCAATGTAATCCAGATTATTCTATATCAATAAAGTAACAGAAGTAATTTTTCATTCACTTGTGTATGTTTTGGTTCACTTAATCAATTACTTGTCTATTTGATTTATAAATTCATCCAAACCCCTTTCACATACTTGAACATGTTTATTGTGTTGTCAACACAGTGGAAAATAGACATGACTATGTGAATAAAGTATTCCTAGATTTATCAGAACACTGGGTTTCACTGATATGACAATCTACAACAGAGTTTACTTACATTTGGAGAAATGTTATGTTCTTTCCAGAACATAGGTTAAAGTAAAGCTCAGGTTGGATGCATGGAGTATGCATTGGAATGGACCGATATTGAACTTTGAATTAGATTTTGAAACTTACCGTAAACATCTATTCAATTCAATATCAGAAGTTGATCCTAGATCACATGATCTAAATCCTGATATGGTTAGGCTTAATTTCAAGAGTGTTATTCGTGTTCTTTGATTTGTTAGTTAAGCCTAAAACTGTAGTCTGGGCAATACATACATTTTGGGAACACGGTAGTGCGATTGAGTGGGAGCGCTAACATAAATATGGAATCTATAGCTTCTATCTGGCGAATAGTAAGCAAAGGGTGATCTCCTTCGAGCTTAACCAAACGAGATAAATGATTGAGTACTCATTTCACTTAGTTGAAATATCATTTATACAGGGTTAAGTGTTTTAAGGATAAAATACATTGTAGGGTGTTACGGTAATCTAAGTCCCTTTACAGTGTAGATCATCCATATAGAGGATCATTGATCACATTAGGATTATAACAATGGATAACTAATAATGTGTCTATATGGTGGAACATATAGAGCATTCTATATACTGAGAGTGCAATTCTGAGTTCTATGTGAGGATTCAACGAAGAATTAATAAGTCAGTGAATTTAAGTGGTAAATTCTAGATCTGCTTATTGGAAGCTCGGATATATAGACCCATGGTCCCCTCACTAGTTGAGATGATATTACTTGAAAGACTCATTTAATTGATTTTAATTAATCAATTAAAAATTCTCAAGATAAACTTGTCAGTTTGAGAATTTGGCACTCATTAAGGGCAAAACAGTAAATAGAGATTTTGAAGGGCATATTTATTAATTAGGAAACTTTAATTAGTTTCATTATTAATAAAATAAATGATAATATATTAGTTGATAATTATTTTAATTATTAAGTAATTAGATTTATCATAAATATGGTTGAACAGTGGAAATGGCAATTTTTCACAAAAAGGGAAACTATCAAGTGTAGGAAAAGGAAAGTTGGAAAAGAGACAAGCCTTGTTTCCACATTGCCTAGGCCGGCCCCCTTTGCCTTCCTTTTCCCTTGATTTTCTCAGTTCAAAATGTCAATCATAGCCCTTGGTGGTCTTCTATAAATAGAAGGCAAAGGCTTCAGAATTTATTATCACTGAAAAAGCTTTTCACAGCATTATTCTGAAAGAATTTTCTCCCAGAAAATTCTCTCTGAGCCGCCACCCTCTCTCTCTCTATACCTTCTCTGTTTCGAAATATATGAGTGCTAGAGTAGTGCCCATACACATCAAGTAATACCTCAATCATAGTGAGGAAGGCTGTGTAGAATTCAGAGACAACAAAGAAGGACTTTCGGGCTCAGATCTTGATTATACTCTGCTACAGAAAGGAATCAAGGGTTAGAGATCTGAGTGGGAGGAGACATATATATTCCGCTGCAATCACTGTAAGATTTCTGATACTCTTATGTGTTTAATTTCATATCATTTTAGAAGTTCATATTTAGGTTGTTAAATCAACATACTTGTGAGTAGATCTAAGATCCTGGTAAAATAACTTCCAACACTTACAAGCAATATTATCTCAACTATTGCAGGGACCATGGGTCTATATAACCGAGCTTCCAATAAGTAGATCAAGAATTTATCACTAAAATTCACTAACTTATTAATTCTTCATTGAATCCACGCATAGAACTTAGAATTGCACTCTCAGTATATAGAATACTTTATATGTTCCACCATATACACGCATCATTAGTTATCCATTGTTATAATCCTAATGTGATCAATGATCCTCTATATGAATGATCTACACTGTAAAGGGATTAGATTACCGTTACACCCTACATGTCTTTTATCCTTAAAACACTTGACCCCGTATAAATGATATTTCAGCTTATGTGAACTGAGTACTCCATCATTTATGTTCGTTTGGTCAAGCTCGAAGGAGATACTCCTTTGCTTACTATTCGCCAGATAGAAGCTATAGATTCCATGTTTATGCTAGCGCTCCCACTCAATTGCACTACCGTGTTCCCAAAATGTACGTATCACCCTGACCTAAAAGTAGGCTTAACTAACAAATCAAAGAACACGAATAGCCTTTCAAGATTGAGCCTAATCATAACAGGATTAAGAGCATTTGATCTAGGATCAACTAGGCGATATTGACTTGAATAGATATTACGGTAAGTTTAATAAATCTAAGTCAAAGTTCAATATCGGTCCCTTCCGATGCATACTCCATGCATCCAACCTGAGCTTTACTTTAACCAATGCTCTGGAAAGAACATAGCACTTCTCCTAATGCAAGTAAACTCTATTGTAGATTAACATAATAATAAAACCCTATGTCTAATAAATCTAGGAAACTTTATTCACATAGTCATGTTTACTTTCCAATGTGTTGACAGCACAATAAACAGGATCAAGTATGTGAAAAGGGTTTCATATGAATTTATACATTATGTACATATAATCGTGAATTAAATCATGTGAACCATGCAACATTAAATGTTATTTCTGATCTATATTAATAAGTAAATCTGATTATATTGAAATGAGTTTTATTTAGGGCATAAAACCCAACAAACTCCCACTTGCACTAATATAAAACAAAAAGTGCGTTTCAAATAATCTCAACACCTCGATATACAAATCAAGCGTAGTAGTAGTAAACTCCTCGTAATAGGATCTGAAAGGTTGAATTAACCACAAACTTTTCTCCACCATTACTCTTCCTTAAACACAAAATTATTGATAATGTGAAATTCCTCTCTATATGTCTACTCTCTGGGATACTGGATTCTATACTTTTGGCAACTACTTTTGGTTAATAGGGAAATAACACTAGTAGTTTAGGCAATTTGGAATGGTGCCAAAAATGTATAGAACTTTCCTTAGACTGAATAAGTACCTTTCCTGTAACTTTAACATTCAGTTCCTTTCTGGTAGACCTAGAGACTTCAGATAGGTTTTTACACTTCTCCAAAATCATTATTCCACCCCCAGAGTAACCACCATCTTATCAGAAAGATTTTCTAGCACAAAGGCAAATTTTGAAATCTGATGTGGTGTAGTCTAAGAGTTTTAAACACACCCTTATAGACTAACATATAGTTCCTCTTATTAATCTTAAGATTTACTTGATTGTCTTCCAATGTTTTTCTCCTGGATTATTCTGATACCTACTCATTACTCCCACTCAACAGCAGGTGTCTGGTCTAAGGCATACTAAAGCATATCTGAGACCTCTCACTGTTGATATAAGAAATTCTTTCATGGCTTTATCTTTTCTGGAATAGTTGAGACTTTTCCTTAGATAAATAAAATCTATGCCTAAGAAGTTGTGAAGCTTCTATAGATTGCCATTAGAAAGAAAATGCTTCAGCATCTTACTAAAGTAAGTTGCTTGCATTAGAGTAAGTAATTACCAGGTATACCACAAGCCATAGGTTTAGATAAACTCAAACCTATAATACTAGGAACAGGAAGTTTTGTTAAGTCCATTGAATAGACTTATAAAAGAAAATTTCCTTTTATGTCCTTGTATTAGAAAACTTTAGGTTATTCCATGTGAATGGATTAAACCATAGTTCTATTGGATTTCTTCTTAGTTTCTTATCTTGACAATCCATTACTTGTTTAAACTCACAATGGATTTTAATCACTAGTGTCTCCCAAGTCATAAGAAGTGAAGTTCCTAGAAACTCTCCCACTACGACAAGGTACCGTGAATTATGTCTAAGAAAACTAAATGGTATTAACGTCTTCGGTTGTGACAAGACAACAGAGGTAGTGGGATCATCATATGTCAAATAAGATGATAGAACACTTTTGGAATCAAGAATAAAATATCTCCTTTATTTGCTACTTTATTTTCGGACTTAGTCATTATCTTAGAAAAGTAGTATTAATTTAAACAAACACTTTCTTATCTATTGACTATGGGATGGTCCACCCCTAATCACTTAGAATAGCTAACAAACCATGGTTAACAGTTCTAGCTTTTCTTGAGATTTTGATTAGGTCATCCATTAATCTAGTAATGATTTACATTAAGTATACAACCATTACATCATTCCGAAATTGTATTACCATAGAAGGAATTAGGCAACGACTAGTAACTAATCATCAATATGCAACTCGAAATTTCTGGGGAGGTAAGTTTGGATATAACTCAAAAATCAATTTAATGATCTTTGAACTGCATATCTACTAACTATTTTTCCACCCCTATCAGTTCGCAAGATCTTTAACCACTTACCTTAATGGATTTAACCATTGCAAGAACTTTAAGAAATTTTTCAAACATTTCAAATTTCTTTGCATAAGGTATAGTCTAGAGTGATCGTTTTAAGAATACAACGAAAAACTCATATCCACCCCTGAATGTACATCCATCTGCGAATGAGATGAACTACTTTCAGTGGATATAGGCATATTAACTCTTTGCAGAGATTGATCTTGTCAAATCCACTATGAACAAGATACAAAAGCCATAGATTAAAAAAAAATGTGGCAGTGTCTTTTGATGACTTAGGTTTAGTTACATCAAAGAATTCTTAGAATAGTGCAAGTGGATCCTGGTCACAGAATACCTAACTCATATTCCATACAGTTTGAATCCATTAATAGAAGATGGATATTGAACACTTGGAAAGTGTAACTGTATTGCTTCCTGAAAATAGAAATATAAGAAAATTTCTGTTTGGATTCTAAAATTAAAGTCAAAGACTTAAATTTATACCAAATATAATGAGTAATTCTATCTTGGACCACCACTACTAATTTAACTCTAAGTCTGATTTGCCCATACAAGTAGGAGATTTCTAAGATTGAGGATTTATATCCATTAGGAATAGAATTTCGGAATTATAATCATATGCGTCATTTAATTTCTTAAGAGAAAATATAATGACATTAAATGATATATAGACCATTCATCCAATGTTATGTTATTGAGATAATTCGAAATGAATAGGCTAAGAGGAATTAGGATAATTTCGTTGTTTAAATAAGAATCCAACGATGCTTCGATTAGCGAAAGTCAAAGTAATCTTATTTTTATAATCTTCTTGTTTCATATCGTAAAAATACTAGTCTAAGGTGTCATCTATTGATGAACAACTAGATGTTGCATATACAATATTTATCTTTCGAGATTTAACACTATTATGTATGTCTAATGGTGAAAATCCACTAGGGATTTATCTCATTAGATAAACAAGCCAAGTTAGACCAACAATGAAGATTCAAAATTAAAATACAACTTAATAACAGAAAATAACATGGTTCAATATAAATTCATACACAATTCAGAAATTATTAAACATATAGCAAGTAGGAATGACCAGTGAAAATACTAAAACATACAATCCTAAATAATTTCCAAGGTTTTCAACAAACTGATATCAGTGTCCCGTTTAGGCGAGAGTCAAAGCTACCATCCATTGAATAGAGTTGTCAGTTCATCTGAAATGTTAAACATTCTAGCAACCTTTTATTCGATCAAGATTGGAATTCAGCGTTGTCCCGTTTAGGCGAGAGTCAAGGCAATTCTATCTTATGAGCTTCCACCATTGTTTCGCAATTTGTAAGGGTGATCCATACCATATAAAACACTTACAAACTACTTATCTTTCGAGATTAAACGGTGCGAAATTGCTAATGAACGTTCCTCCATTAGGGAGGATTACTCACTAAAACAAACGCGATGTTAAACCAACAATGGAGATCGAATATCTTAATAATAAAGCTCATTATTTAAAGAGAGTTGTATTTTCTTTGAATCTCATTATTTTATCTATTTATTTTAAATATATATTTATTAATTAAAATTTCCAATTTAGAATGAAAAATTCTAAATATAAATTTTAATTTAATATTTATAAATTTTACTTAGATGGATATGAAAATAACATGAATTTCTTCCATCTTAGTAATAATTTCCAATAAATATTTAGAAAAATATTCAATTTAAGTTGTTACAAAACTAATTTAATTAATTCACAACTCAAATTTAATTTTCTATAAATATATATTGCATTTCGAAAAAATTAAAGTATTTAAGAATACAATTTTCGAAATTGCATGTTAAAATAAAAAATTAATCCTGAAAAAATTATTCTATTTTAATGTTGGCCCAAAATTAATTAATAAAATTAATTTACAACAAAAAAATAAAATTTTCGTATTTAATTAAATATATAAGAAAAAATTCAAATATTTAAGTATGATGATGAAAATCATCTTAAATATTAATTTTCTATTTAATTAAATACACTAGAAAAATACTTCAAGCAAACACAGATAATATCTATCTAGATTTTGCGTTGACTAATTAATTTAATTTCTAATTAATTATATTTTACTTAATTTATTTTAATTAATCATTAAATGAAAAAATCATTGATTTAAGTTGGTCCAAAATTAAAATAAATAATTTACAACTTTAATCTATTTTTCAAATAAAATTCAAAATTCCAGCATTTAAGAAATGCAATTTCGAAATTTGATTAATAAAATAAAGAAAAAATATATTTTGAAAATTATTTAAATTTAGTTGAAAAAATAAATTTCAACTAAAAATAATTTTCTATTTAATTAAGTGTCATGAAAAAGAAATATTTAAGTATCATGATGAAAATCAACTTTGATATTAATTTTCAAATTAGTTAAATGTATTTAATTCAAGAAATAAATAATTAAGTGTAGAGAAGGCTTAATTATTAATCTCTAGTTTAATACTAGGAAAAATATACTTAAAATAAATTGTACCAAAATTAATTATATAAATAATTAATTTCACAATGTATAATATTTTCCTATTTAATATTAGAAATAATAAGTGCTCTAGAAATAACTATCTAGAAAATATCTTATTTGACTAAGTATCTTTTCCACAAAATTTGAAAAAAAAAATATCTAATTTAAGTTGTATTAGAAAAAATCTAAAACTTAAATATTTTCAAATTTAAATTTAATTAAATATCAAAAATTAAGTTGTAACCACTTAATTTGAAAATATTCCATTTTAAGTTAATATTCGAAAAGATATCAACTTAAAAAATATCTAAAGAATCTTAATAACCAATTCCTAAAATTCCTCAACTTAATTTTGAAATTTTAAATCCAAAAGATATTCAGATTTAAGTTGATTAGTTATAGATAACTAAATATCAACTTAAATAGGAATATTTAATGAAAAATTTAAATTAAGCTTCAGAAAGAATCTAGATGGTTATAATTCTATATTTAATTAAATACAAGAAAATACATATAGTTTAGCTTAGAATAAAATTCTTTAAACTATGGTTTTCTTAAATTAATTTCAAAATAAATGAAATGAATTATGTTGCTAATCAATTTTATTAGGTTAAACTAATTTAATTAACCTAGTACAGTTATTCAAATCAGGCAAATGGGCTTTCACAATTGGGGTGGTTCATGTGAGGGGGTGCTGGGTTCAGTATGTCGTACCCACTTCTATGACTCCCAACTCTCACACAAGGCCCAAAAGAGAGGAATTTAACCTTAAAATGAATAACTGTTATTAATTGAATATGCCCAAAAACTAAATGGGCCTAAATAAAATATATCAAGAACTATGACATTTTATTTAGCAACAACAACCTATATGCGTCTATAATAAAATTAAACACATAGGCTCACACAGGCACACTTTGGATGGGTCCTATCATGTTGCTAGGCCATACAAAGATGAAAGAAGATTGTAAATATACCTGTTACAAATTATTTACTTGACCAAGGGAGCCATCAGATCATTTGCAATCAAGTAATAATAGGTTTTAAAAACTTACAAACAAGCTAAAAACACATACTCCTGCAACAAGGTTAGCTGGATAGTTGGATGTAGGATTTATTTAATTTTAAATTAATAATTTCGAAAAATAATTAATTAAATAAAAATTTATTTTCGAAAATTTACAAAATTTTAAAAATTTCGAAAATTTAAAAAAAAAATTAAAATTAAACCTACAATTTTTGAACTATTAGGTTTCAACCATCCTAAAGATCATTTCAAAAATTTGCTAACTACTTTTAAATATTTAATGTTATTTTATAAATAAAAATTAAATAAAAAATTAAAAAAGATAAATAAATATCTTTTTCAGATTTTAAATTTAATTTAAATAAATAAAATAACAAAATTTAAAAGTTAGCAAAATATCTTACATCTATTTAAAATTACATGATTATAGTTATCTTATTTTAAATTTAAATAAGGTCAAATTATTTAAAAAAATTAATTTAAAAAATTTAAAATCTGACCTTAAATTTAAAAATAAGATAAGATATAATCAAATTTAAAAATAAGATAGATAATTAAGCAAAAAAGATAGATATTTACTATTTTCAAATTCAAATTACAATAATATCATTAATTAAATTTAAAAAATATTAATTAATTTAATTATGATAATTAGAATTGAATTAGGAATAGTAAATCTATAAATACAGAACTACAAAAAAAAAGGAAGTTAAATCCATGAAAAAGCATGAAAAATCGAAGAAAAACGAAAAATTTCCGAGCTGTACGGACGGGATGCTGTGCATACCCGTCCACGCGCGCAAGTGGGTGTGCTGGGCATGAAATCTCGGCGCTGGTGGGATTGGGCAGGATATCCGCGCGCGCACGTGGTGCAGTGGCACCACCCCGATATTTTCAAAACTTCAAAAAATCATAACTAATTCAAATTAAATCGAAATTGAGTTCTGTAAAAAAGTAAATTGCTTAATTTTTTCCATATTATCCAATAAAAATAATTCCAGAAACAGATATTCAATTATGTTTTACGAAAATTCACAAACATCAATCAATCATCAAATAACACTCAATACAACATGATACCATCCAAAACATCAAACAATCGTTTTAAAGTCCAAATTTCTTGCAAGCAAATCAATTACTATGGATCTGATACCAGTTGTTGGAAATTATTTTACCAGGATCTTAGATCTACTCACAAGTATGTTGATTAACACCCTAAATATGAACTTTCTAAAACGATGAAATAAACACATATAAAGTTTAGGAACCTTACATTGGGTGCAGCGGAATATAATGACTCCTTCCGTTCAGATATCTAGCCCTTGTTCCTTTCTGTAGTAGAGCATTATCAATATCTGAACCTGGATCTCTTTCTCTGATTCTTTAGTGCTGAAACTCCTTCTTGCTGAAAGTCTTTCTTCACGATCTTCCTCACTATGATTGAGGTATCACTTGCTGTGTGTGAGCACTACTCTAACACTAAGTATTTCGAAATCTCAAGGAGGAAGAGAGAGAGCGAGTGGGGTCGGCCAAAGATAGGGAGAGAGAGAGAGGCTCAGTTTTTCTTAATGAAAAGTCAGAAGAAAAGTGTGTTATTTTCCTGAAGCCTTCACTATCTATTTATAGCATTCCACTAGGGTTAGGTTTGAATTATTTGGCATTAAAATAATGAAAATATCAGAGGGAAAACCATACAAAAGTGGCCGGCCCTAAACATGTGGATTTGGGCCTGACTTTTTGCAATTTTGCAGTTTTATCTTTTCTACATCTGATTTTCTCAAAAACGCCAATTTTCTAATTCAACCATTTAAATGCCAATTCTAACTATTTAAGAACTATAAATAATTATTAAATAATATTGTCATTTATCATATTTATTAATTGAACCATACAAAGTATCATAATTAACAAATATGCCCCTAAAACTCTTTCTTTACAATTTCGCCCTTACTTAGTGAAAATTTCACAAATAGACATAGTCTAATTTGAGAATTCTAATTGATTAATCAAAACCAATTATATGATTCTTACAAGCAATATTATCTCAACTAGTGCGGGGACGATGGGTCTATATAACCGAGCTTCCAATAAGTAGATCAAGAATTTATTACTAAAATTCACTAACTTATTAATTCTTCGTTGAATCCACGCATAGAACTTAGAATTGCACTCTCAGTATATAGAATGCTCTATATGTTCCACCATATAGACACATCATTAGTTATCCATTGTTATAATCCTAATTTGATCAATGATCCTCTATATGAATGATCTACACTGTAGAGGGATTAGATTACCGTTACACCCTACAATGTATTTAATCCTTAAAACACTTAACCCCATATAAATAATATTTCAGCTTATGTGAAATGCGATCTCCACCATTTATTTTCGTTTCGTCAAGCTCGAAGGAGATCATCCTTTGCTTACTATTCGCCAGATAGAAGCTATAGATTCCATGTTTATGTTAGCGCTCCCACTATATTGCACTACCGTGTTCCCAAAATGTACGTATCACCCTGAGCTAAAAGTAGGCTTAACTAACAAATCAAAGAACACGAATAGCCTCTTGAGATTGAACCTAATCATAACAGGATTAAGATCATTTGATCTAGGATCAACTAGGCGATATTGACTTGAATAGATATTACGGTAAGTTTAATAAATCTAAGTCAAAGTTCAATATCGATCCCTTCCAATTCATACTCCATGCATCCAACCTGAGCTTTACTTTAACCAATGCTCTGGAAAGAACATAGCATTTCTCCAAATGCAAGTAAACTCTGTTGTAGATTATCATATCAGTAAAACCCTATGTCTGATAAATCTAGGAATCTTTATTCACATAGTCATGTTTACTTTCCAATGTGTTGACAGCACAATAAACAGGATCAAGTATGTGAAAAGGGTTTCAGATGAATTTATACATTATGTACATATAATCATGAAATAAATCGTGTGAACCATGCAACATTAAATGTTATTTCTGATCTACATTAATAAGTAAATCTTATTATATTGAAATGAGTTTTATTTAAGGCATAAAACCCAACAAGACCACTTTCCACGTTTGTTCTTCAAAATAGATGAATTTGACCGTCAGGGGCTCTATAAAAGGAGAACCCAGGAGTCCTAAAGGATCATCTCATCTGCACTCACTGAATACTCACTTAATAATTCACGAAATACGTTACTATTATTATTATTACCAGTCCTTCTACATCACTCTACGGTGGAAATATTTATTTTCTATTTTCTTTATTTACCTTCAATTATTCTTTATTCGAATTATTTTCTGACTTGATCATCAGAGTCCCTTCAGTCGGTACTATCCCGGTGTCCCAAGGTCTCAACAGTCCTTTTTCCTTTATTCTACAGGTTGTCAGTGCCCGCGATCCTTCCATTCCGATCATTGTAGATTTTTCCCTTTACAATTTAGCACCCACTGTGGGTCCTTGACAAACTGAATCAGGAGCAAGGGACACGTATCCAATACCATGGAAAATTTAGAAGGAGATATCGAAGTTCAATCCTAGATAGCTACTCTTATGTCTCAAATGGGGGAAACCAATGAAAGCCTCAGAATGGTACAAGAGGAGAATAAAGCATTCCAAGAAGAAAATGCTCTGCTGAAATCAAAGGTGGAGATACTAAAGTCTGATCAACGTAACACGACGGAGTCTCAATCAAGGTTTTGTGTTCCAATTCCATCCATTCAATCCCTTGATTCCACTTTGACTACAAACTTAGGCCAACGTCCAGCGGTCACAAGAATGCCAACAAAGAAAAAAATACACCAACGATCAACTACAACGACTACTGGAGTAGATGGATCGATAACAGGGGTATCTACTCAAATACATGGACCCCCTTTGGTAGGTGACGAAACTATGACCGATGCCTAGGTCACATCGGTTCCAGACAGAAGCATTCCCATGCCATGTGCTCAAGAAGGACAACTCAGGACCTCCGGCCCAATCCCTCCAAGTGTTTTGATATCTAATGCTCCTATTGTTCCATCTGCAGGTCAAGCCGTCACAATAACACTTGAGGAGATGATTAAAAAATGGTTCCAAGGAAGCTTGAAGGCATGGAGGCTATGATTCACAGAATCCCAGAAGTCCCCGTACCTATCAAAAGGAGCTTACCAAGTAGCTTCGCCAACTCCCCATTAGTGGATGCTATAGCTCTTGTGGATATGCCAAAAAAGTTCTTCCAATCGATAAAGATGTATGATGGAACAACGAACCCTAACGATCACATAGCGAGTTACAAATAAAGAATGTTCACAATCACCATCCCTCGTGAATTATGAGAGGCTTGTATGTGTAAGGGGTTTGGTTCTAGTCTGGTAGGGCCAGCCTTCCAGTGGTACACAAACCTACCTAACAATTCTATTTCTTCATTTGCTCAATTAACTGACATATTTGTGGAGAAATTTGCTAGTAGCAAGAAATTAGAGAAATTGTCTGACGATATTTACAGGATCGACAAAGGATGGGTGAATCGCTGCGAGATTATGTTGCTAGGTTCAACACAAAGAAAGTATCCATGACCTCATGCAACGTGGACACGATAATCGCAGCCTTCCAAAAAGGCCTAATGGTACATTCTGACCTTTATAAAGAATTAACAAAATATCATTGCAGGACTATGGAAGACATACTAGCCAAAGCTTGGGCCCAAATCACGGTGCTGAAAACCTGCCCAAGACCTCTTCTAATTAAAGCATCTACCACAACATTGGCTTTCCCATGGTCATACAGAATCTCGCAATCGTAATCTTTAACCAATTCCAGCCACTGTCTCTGCCTCATATTTAAATCTTTCTGAGTGAAGAAGTACTTGAGGCTCTTATGATTAGTGTAAATCTCGCATTATAACCATAGAGGTAGTGTCGCCATAATTTTAGAGCAAATACCACCGAAGAAAGCTCTAAATCATGCGTTGGATAGAGCTGCTCATAATCCTTCAGTTGATGGGAGGCATAGGCTATAACTCTGTCAGCTTACATCAGAACACATGCCGGACCCTGTTTGGATGCATCACAATAAACAATGAACTTTTCTTGATATGATGGCAAAGCTAGAACCGGTGCTGTAATCAATCACTATTTCAACTTATGAAAACTTGCCTCACACTTGTTTGACCATATGAATCGTTGGTTCTTCTTAGTTAACTCGGTTAATGGCATAGAAATCTTAGAGAATCCTTCGAAAAAAATGTCGATAATACCCTTTTAACCCGAGAAAACTTTGCAATTCTGTCATAGTTCTTGGCCTCGGCAAATTTTTCACTGACTCAAACTTTCCCAGATCAACCATGATTCTGTCTTTTTTGGGAATGTGCCTTGGAAAGGACACCTCTGATAACTAGAATTCACACTTTTTGAATTTTGCATACAACTTATGATCCTTGAGTTGCTGTAATACCATTTAGAGATGATGCTCATGCTCCTCTTCTATTTGAGAATATACAAGGATATCGTCGATAAACACTATAACACAATTATTGAGGAAATCCTTGAATAATCTGTTCATGAGATCCATAACGGCTGTTGGAGCATTTCTCAATCCAAATGACATTAACAAAAACTCATAGTGCCCACATCTGGTTCAGAATGCAGTCGTTGGTATATCTTCTTCCTGAATTCTGAGCTAATGATAACTAGATCGTAGATCAATCTTTGAAAATACAGTCTTCCCCTGAACCTAATCAAACAAATCATCAATCCCGAGCAACGAATACTTGTTCTTCGTCATCATCTTGTTTAATTCTCGTTAATCAATACACATTCTGAGGGAACCATCCTTCTTTTTTAGAAATAGAACCGGAGCTCCCCTGGGCGATACACAGGGTCAGGTAAATCCTAAATCAAGCATCCCTCTAAGTTGTATTTTTAGCTCCTTGATTTCCGCTGGAGCCATTCTATATGGCCCTTTTAAAATAGGTTCTGCTCCGTGTGCCAAATCAATCACAAAATATATTTCTCGTTGTTGTGGTAATCCTTGCAACTCCTAAGGAAATATGTCGAGAAATTAGTTTACAACCCTAACTACCTCAGGCCCAAATTTTTTAGGTTTCCTGGAGTCAATCACAACTGCTAAAAATCCTACACATCCACTGTGTAGTAAATCTCCGGCCCTTAAAACTGAAATCACTCAGATACGAGACCCCTGAATAGATCCAACATAAATAAATGGATCTTCGCCCTCCGACTGAAAAGTTACCATTTACTGTTTATAATCAATGCTAGCCGAATACTTAGATAGAAAATCCATCCCAAGTTTGATATCAAACTCTGCTAACTCCAGTTCTACTAAGTAAACACTCAACTCCCTATCTTTCATTCTAACTGGCGTAGACTTAATTTTCCTATTGGAGATAACCAATTCCATGCTAGGTAGTAGAGTTCCAAACCCTCTTTCAATAAAGTCATAAAGCCTACCCAATTGATTAATTACCAGTGTTTCCACATATGAGTGTGTAGCTCTAGAGTCAAATAACACAGTAAAATAGTAATTGTTGACAAGAAGCTACCCTGTCACCATGGAAGGACTGGCTGCAGCATCAGCTTGAGTGATTATAAACACCCGAGTAGGTACGGGTTTCGCTTCTTACTTCTGCTCTTCTTTCTTTGCCTGGGGGAAATCTTTCTTGAAGTGTCCAACCATGCCATAGTGAAAGTATGTTTTCTATTTGCACTCTCCCGGATGATGTTTCGTACAACGTGGGCACTCAGGGTAAGAATAACCCTGGCGTCCACCTCTGCCTTGGTTCCCACAAAACTGCTTGTTTTATCCCAAACCACCAGATGCTGAGGTGGTCTTTCGTTTTTGATCAGCAGTGGAATCACAACTATCCCTACCATAGGTAGGAGTAGGAAGAGCAGGGGTTCTGCCAACACCTGGAGTCACTCGGGGCTCCTAAAGAAATTTTACCGCACCTTCGGCTCGCAGAGCCTTATCAACCATTTCTACATATGATGTCGCCTGATTAAGATTAATTACCAGATAATGTCTAATCTTTGCATTTAGACCTGCCAATTACTTTTCTTTCTTGTTGAAGTTTGTGGGCACTATACAAGAAGCCAACTTGGCCAGACGATCAAATTTTGTTATGTACTCCGTTACTGACATGCCCTCACTCTAAACCAGCTAAGTGAATTCTTTTCGCTTAGCACTGCGGACCGCCTCATTATAATACTTGGCGTTGAACAAGTCTAGAAACTCTTCCCTGGTCATAGCAGTGACGTATCGAGTGAGGAAGACTAACTCCTACCACACGAGCGTGTCTTCCTGGAACTGAAATGTAGCACAGGTTACTCGGTCATTCAGAACAACCTCCATGAAATACAAAATCCTTTCTATCACCATGAGCTGTTGCTCAACCTTCTTCCGATCTTGACCCCCAAGAAAACAGGAGGTGCCTGCTTGCAAAATCTCTCATATAGTGGCTCCATACAATTGCCAACAACAAGTTGTTCTACTGGCACCGCAGGAACTAAAGCAGACTAAACTTGTGGTGGAGGCACTGCAGGAGGACCCTGCTGCCTCTGTTGGGAATTATTTTACCAGGATCTTAGATCTACTCACAAGTATGTTTATTAACATCCTAAATATGAACTTTCTAAAACGATAAAATAAACACATATAAAGTTAAGAAAACCTTACATTGATGCAGCGGAATTAATGTCTCCTTCCACTCAGATCTCTAACCCTTGATTCCTTTCTGTAGCAGAGTATAATCAAGATCTGAGCCCGAATCTCCTTCTTCTTCAAGCTTTGATCCTTCACAGTCTTCCAATCTATGATTGAGTTACTGCTTGCTGTGTGTGGGCAGTTACTCTTTCACTAGGGTCACGAAAAAGATGAAGGGAAAAGAGAGAGAGGTATTTCGGCCAAGGTAGAAAGTGAGGGAAGGCTCAGTTTTTCTGAAGAGAGAAATTTCTGTCAGAAAAGCTAATGAAAGCATGTGTTGTGAATGAGCCATCACTTTCTATTTATAGGCAACTACTAGGTCTAGGTTTAGAATTATTTGGCATTAAAATAATGAAAATAATAATTTGAAAAATCATCATTAAGTGGCCGGCCATATGGTGTTATTGGGCCTTACTTAATTTTGCAATTTTATCAAATTTTATCTCTATTTATTCAAAAATGCCAATTTTCCAATTCTAACCTTTTAAATGCCAAAACTAATTATTTAATAACTAAAATAAATTATTAAATAATATTGTCATTTAATTTAATTATTAATTAGACATATAAAGTCCATTAATAAATAAATAAACCTAGAAAACTCTTTTCCTTACAATTTCACCCCTGAATAGTGAAAATTCATAAAATCAGACATAGTCTAACTTTAGAATTATAATTGATCAATCACGAATCAATTAATGAGTCTTAAAAGCAGAATGTTCTCAACTAGAATGGGGACCATGGATCTATATGCTGAGCTTCCAATAAGTGAACCAAATTTACCAAGTAAATTCCTACTTATTAATTCTTCGTTGAATCCACTCTTAGAACTTAGAATTGCACTCTCAGACTTATATAGAGCATATTGTATGTTTCACGATACCAATATACTATCTCATTTAACCATTGTTATAATCTTATTGTGATTTAAAGATCCTCTATATAGATGATTTACATCGAGATGGGATTTCTTTACCGTTCTCACCCCTCAATGTATTTTGCCCCTTAAAACACTTAGCTACCTGTAAATGGTGTTTAATGATCTAATAATTAGTCAGTTAAACAAGAGCTCATCCATTTACTTCTATTTGCTAAGCTCGAAGGGAATCATCACTTGACTTCTATACACCAGTAGAAGCTATAGATTCCATATTTATGTTCAGCACTCCCACTCAATCATACTATCATGTTCCCAAAATATACGTATCACCCTGACCCGAAAGTAGGCTTAACTAATAAATCTAAGAACATGAATAGCACTCCTGAGTTGAGCCCAAGCATATCAGGATTTAGATTCTTTTAATCTTAAGATCAACTACTGATATTGACTTGGAAAGATATGTATAACGGTAAGTTTGTAATATCTTAACTTAGTTGCAATATCGGTCCAGTCCAATGTATACTCCATACATTCGAAACTAGTATACTTTACTAATGTCCTGGAAAGAACATAACACTTACTCCAAGTGTAAGTACACATCATCGCTGATTATCACATTAGTGTAAATCCAATAACACTGATGAAATAGGGACCAAAACTTTTGATTCATATGATCACAATCACATTCCACTGTGTTGACGATACTGTAATTGTGAATAAACATATGATCTGGATTTAACTGATTTTGTGTGTATGAATGTAATAAACATATTAAACATATTAAACCATTAGCATGTAAAATTCATGCAAACATCAATCACTTCAAATTTCTTATATTGATAACTAATCAGATTGTAAAGAGTTTTATTTAGGGCATAAAACCCAACAAACTCCCACTTGCACTAATATAAAACAAAGTGCAAATAGGTCAATTCGATGTCTTGATCTTCAGATCAAGTGTAGTATATTTGAATCCACCCAAACTTCTGGAAACTAGTTCATAAATACACTTATGAAACATCCTTTACTATATGCTTTACTCATCAAGGGATACTGAAATCTTTACTGTTTTAAAAGTACATCTGAATTAACAGAAGACATATCTCTCATATTTTAAAATATGTAATTGAGATAATACAGTGTAGACTTTACTTCAGTGATATAACTTTCTGGTATTTTCGAATAGACCAAGTTATAGTTCTTCTCTGGTAGAGCTTGAATTATTATACAATAATTCCTCCACCCCCAAAGTAAGCACCATCTTATAGAATTTCGAAATTAGATGGTGAGATACAAAGACAACTGATACACAGTTCCTTAATATCTGACATATAGATCACTTTCATAAATCCTTCTTGAATATCTTCTAATGTTCCCTATTTGATTACATCTCAGATAGCTCCCACTCAATAGCAGATGTCTGGTTAAATAATACTTTTGTATTAGTCTGAAACTTTAAGTCAAGACTAAGTCATCAACATAGCAGACTAGTATTTGAAGTGAAAAATACATGCCAGAGATTAAAGTAATCAAAATTAAGATACCATCAAATTTTATGAGGATTAAGAATTCTATGTTCAAGTCATTTGAATGGACTGAACTAGAGTTCTTTATCTTATTCTCATAATTCTGATAAGCTATACCTATCCATGTGAATGGTTAGATTTGCTTTTCAGTAGTGTTCTTAAGTACCTATCACAATTGTCAACCTAATGAAGATGGGTATAGAACTTTAAAATTCTCCCACTCAATTAAGGTAGTGTGAAACTTTAACAAAGAACTTTCAAAGGTATCATACTTTTACTTACAACAGTAAAATCGAAATGGAACATACAATCAAGATCAAGAATTTATATTGACAATAGCTGACTCATTATATTACTTCTATGTTTAAACAAGATATGTGTTTCATAGGGAATTGTGGAATAGACTCCACCCCTCAGAATATACATATAGGGTACTATGGATAACCTCCACCCCTAAGTATATAGAGACTATGATCCACCCCTAAAGGTTGTATAAATCATGATTCTCTTAGTGTGCTAGAGTTTATATGTGGAGTTGAATACTATCCAGAGTTCATTAGATATAAAAGATCGTTGAACTGCATAGTTTTCTTAACTTTTCTCCACCCCTATCAGATCATAAGATCCTTTTATTAAACAAATTCTTAATAATTGTATGAGAATTAACAATTATTGATAAACATAGAAATAATTTCTAGTGTTTATATAATATAACTCTATGAAGAGTTTAAATATTATAGAATTTGCATCAATAATAAAAACACTTACACATACAAACATACAAATATAATGTGGTAATAATTGATGAAGATAAAATAAATGAAGCTCAATCTCATAAGTTGCAATGTTGAATTTCGAAAAAATAAAACTTTATTAATATAAAAAAAATGTATTGCAACAATATGAGAGAATCAGGGATAAATATCCCTGACTAAAATTTGAAATCCAAATTGTCTTTAAACTAAAACAATTAATTCAAAAATTGAAGAGCTTCATCTTCATCTGGACGATTTCACCCTTGGTCAGCTTTCTGATTCAACTCAATTGAGTTCAAGTAGCTGGGCCTATGAGAAGAAGAATTCAAATAAACAAAGTTTAGTCCAGAATCAGAAATCCAATTGGATAATAATTCACTAAACTCTTAAAGTTTATAAATGGAAATACCTTGTTTGTTTGCAAGAAGTTTAGGACACTGGGGTTTCCAATGACCTTTCTCATTGCAGTAGAAACACTTTCCTTTAAGTGTAGCATCACCGGAAGGAGCAGCCTTTTTATTGGCTTTTGTTCGCTTCTTGGTGTTCTTCCACTTCTTCTTCGATTTGGGCTTTGAAGCAGAGGCAACATTTGCTTCAGGTTTTATCGTCCCATTACCATTACCAGGATTATGAGGTTTACTCCCTTTCTTCTTGGGTCCTCCAATCAAATTTTCATAAGTTTGAAGGTCATTGACTAATTCATGAAAGTCAATTTCCTTCTTATTCATGACATAATTTGATGTGTATGGTAGAAATGCTGGAGTCAGGCTATTCAAGATAAGACTAACTTGAGTAGCACTGTCCATTTCAGCACCATGATCCTGGGCTTCTTGGAAATAACTGGACATGAGGAGAACATGGTCACGCACGTTTTGATGAGGTTCCATCCGTGCGTTAATGTACTTCTTAGTCGCGTCAAAGCGTGACTGAAGTGATGCCTTACCGAATAGCTCATTTAACTTCGTCATAACTTCAGCAGCCTTCTTAGTTTTAGAAAACCGAGTTTTGAGGGTGTCAACCATGCTAGAAAGCATAAAGTATAGAGCTTTGTCATTTGCCTTCTGCCAACGCTCATACTTTTCTTTCACAGCTTTGGATGCATTATCCCCAGGCACTTCAGGTGACGGCTCAGTTAAAACAAACAAGGCACTTTCTCCTATGAGAGCAATATTAATGTTCTCATTCCATTTATTAAAGTTAGATCCATTCAGCTTATTTTCAGTCAACAGTGATAACATGGGATTCATTTTGACAAAACAAGATACTACAAAATAATAGAAATCAACAAATAGAAATTAATAATGGTTTAACACACAAAATCAATTTAGAAATTATAAGCACATAGCAAGTAGGAATGATATGAGAAAATACTTAAAAAATTCAATCCTAAATAATTTCCAAGGTTTTCAACAAACTGATATCAGTGTCCCGTTTAGGCGAGAGTCAAAGCTATCATCCATTGAATAGAGTTGTCAGCTCATCTAAAATGTTAAACATTCTAGCAACCTTTTATTCGATCAAGATCAGAATCCAGCGTTGTCCCGTTTAGGCGAGAGTCAAGGCTATTCTATCTCATGAGCTTCTACCATTGTTTCGCAATTTGCAAGTCAAATATGGTCGCCACCATTAGGGTGATCTATACCATATAAAACACTTACAAACCACTTATCATGCGAGATTAAACGGTGCGAAATTGCTAATGAACGTTCCTCCATTAGGGAGGATTACTCACTAAAGCAAACGCGGTGTAAAACCCACAATGGAGATCGAATATCTTAATAATAATAAAGCTCATTATTTAAAATATATTTTCTTTATTATTCTAATAAATAAATCTCATTAAATTCTAAATTAAGAATTAAAATTCAAAAGAATTTAATATAATATTTATAAAATTATACTTAGATGGTGATTGAAATAAAATAAATTATTTCCATCTTAGTAATAATCTTAAATATAAATATTAAGGAAATTAATTTAAGTTGAATTAAATAAATAATTAGCAACTTAAAAATTTCCTTTGAGAATATATTTATTGGGTTCAAAAATTTAAAGTATATAAAAATACAATTTTCGAAAATAATAAAAAATAGAAAAGAAATACTTCAAGCAAAAATATCACCTATCTAGATATTCTTTTGACTAGTTAATTCAATTTCTAATAATATATATATATTTTAAATTCATTTATTTTAAATTAATCAATTAAATGAAAAAAAAAAATCATTGACTTGAGTTGGTCCAAGAATTAATTAAAATAAATAATTAATTTACAACTCAATCTATTTTTCAAAAAAAATTCAAAAATATTTCATAATCAAAATGCAAATTTCGAAATTGATTAATAAAATAAAGAAAAATATATATATTGAAAATTATTTAAATTTAAGTTGAAAAATTAAATTTCAACCTAAAAATAATTTTCTATTTAATTAAGTGTCATGAAAAATCAATAAATATTTAAGTATCATGATGAAAATCAACTTAGATATTTAGATTTTTCAAGTTAATTAAATGTATTAAATTCAAGAAATAAATAATTAAGTGTAGAGAAGGCTTAATTATTAATTTCTATTTAATACTAGGAAAAATATACTTAATAAAATTGTACCAAAATTAATTATTTAAATAATTAATTTCACAAAAGTATAATATTTTCCTATTTAAATATTAGAAATAATAAGTAGTCTAGAAATTACTATCTAGAAAATATCTTATTTGACTAAGTATCTTTTCAAAATTTGAAAAATATCTAATTTAAGTTATATAGAAAAAATCTAAAACTTAAATAATTTCAAATCTAGATTTAATTAAATATCACAAATTAAGTTGTAACCACTTAATTTGAAGATATCTTTTTAAAGTTAATATTTGAAAAGATATTAACCAAAAAAAAAATCTAAGATATTCAATTTCAAGTTAATATTTGAAAAGATATTAACTTAAAAAATATCTTAAGAATCTTTAATAACTAATGCCTAAGATTCCTCAACTTGATTTAAAATTTAAATCAAATATTCAAATTTAAGTTAGATAAGAAAAATCAGTTGATACAACTAATTTATAACTTAAATAGGAATATTTAATTAAATAAGCTCCAGAAAGAATCTTAGTTAGTTAAAATTCTATATTTAATTAAATACAAGAAAAATACAAATAGTTTGTCTAGAAATAATATCTAAAACTAAAAGTGTTTTTCTTAAAATTAACTTTAAAATATTAAAATGAAAATAAATTTTCATATATTTTAAAAGTTAATTATGTTGCTAATTCAATTTTTTATTAGGTCAAACTAGTACAGTTATTCAAATCAGGCAAATAGGCCTTCACAATTGGGGTAGTTCATGTGAGGGGGTGCTGGGTTCAGTATGTCGTACCCACTTCTATGGCACCCAACTCTCACACAAGGCCCAAAAGAGAGGAATTTAATCTTAAAATGAATAACTGTTATTAATTGAATAGGTCCAAAAACTAAATGGACCTAAATAAAATCTATCATGGTGTGACATTTTATTTAGCAACAACCTATATGCATCTATATATAATAAAATAAACATATAGGCTCACACAGGCACACTTTGGATGGATCCTATCATGTTGCTAGGTCATACACAGATGAAAGAAGATTGTAAAATTTACCTGTTACAAATTATTAACTTGACCAAGGGAGCCATCAGATCATTAGATCTGGCAAAAACTAACCATGACTATTTGCAATCAAGTAATAATAGGTTTTTAAAAACTTACACACAAGCTAAAAACACATACTCCTGCAACAAGGTTAGCTGGATAGTTGGAAGTAGGATTTATTTAATTTTAAATAAATAATTTCGAAAAATAAATAATTAAATAAAAAAAATATTTTAATTAATTTCGAACAATAAAATTTAAAAAAAATTAATTAATTTCGAAAATAAATAAAAAAAAATAAATTTAAATTTCGAAATTATTTAAAAAATAAATATTTAAAATTAAACCTACTATTTTGAAAAATTAGGTTTCAACCAACCTAAATATCATTTCAAAAATTTACTAACTACTTTTAAATATTAAATGTTATTTTAAAAATAAAAATTAAATAAAAAATTAGAAAAGATAAATAAAATATCTTATCAGATTTTTAAATTTAATTCAAATAAATAAAATAACAAAATTTAAAAGTTAGCAAAATATCTTATATCTATTTAAAATTACATGATTATAAATATCTTATTTTAAATTTAAATATGGTCAAAATATCAAAAAAGATTTAATTAAAAAATCTTAAAAGATAAGATATTTTTTAAAATATCTTAATAGATAAGATATTTTTAAAATATCTTAAAAGATATTATAAATATCTTATAAAATCTTACCTTAAATTTAAAAAAAATATAATCAAATTTAAAAATAAGATAGATTTTTAAGCAAAAAGATAAATATTAATTCTCTTCAAATTCAAATTACACTAATATCTTGAATTAAATTAAAAAAATATTAAATTAATTCAAAATGATAATTAGAATTGAATTAGGAATAGTAATAGTATATATACAAAACCATACAAAAAATTGGAAGTTAATTCCATGAAAAAGTATGAAAAATTGAAGAAAAAAGAAAAAATTCGAAACTGTACGGACAGTTCTGCGATCGCAGGAAAATATCAACACAGCCCCGATTTTGTCAAATCTTCAGAAAATCATAACTAATTCAAATAAAATCCAAATTGAGTTCTGTAAAAGGCTAACTTGCTTATTTTTTTCCATACTATCCAATAAAAATTATTCCAGAAACGAAATCACAATTATTTTTCACGAAAATTTCACAAACATCAATCAATCATCAAATAACACTCAATACAACATGATACCATCCAAAGAACATACAAACAATCGTTTTAAAGTCCAAATTACATGTAAGTAAATCAATTGCCATGGCTCTGTATGCTGAGCTTCCAATAAGTGAACCAAATTTACCAAGTAAATTCCTACTTATTAATTCTTCGTTGAATCCACTCTTAGAACTTAGAATTGCACTCTCAGACTTATATAGAGCATATTGTATGTTTCACGATACCAATATACTATCTCATTTAACCATTGTTATAATCTTATTGTGATTTAAAGATCCTCTATATAGATGATTTACATCGAGATGGGATTTCTTTACCGTTCTCACCCCTCAATGTATTTTGCCCCTTAAAACACTTAGCTACCTGTAAATGGTGTTTAATGATCTAATAATTAGTCAGTTAAACAAGAGCTCATCCATTTACTTCTATTTGCTAAGCTCGAAGGGAATCATCACTTGACTTCTATACACCAGTAGAAGCTATAGATTCCATATTTATGTTCAGCACTCCCACTCAATCATACTATCATGTTCCCAAAATATACGTATCACCCTGACCCGAAAGTAGGCTTAACTAATAAATCTAAGAACATGAATAGCACTCCTGAGTTGAGCCCAAGCATATCAGGATTTAGATTCTTTTAATCTTAAGATCAACTACTGATATTGACTTGGAAAGATATGTATAACGGTAAGTTTGTAATATCTTAACTTAGTTGCAATATCGGTCCAGTCCAATGTATACTCCATACATTCGAAACTAGTATACTTTACTAATGTCCTGGAAAGAACATAACACTTACTCCAAGTGTAAGTACACATCATCGCTGATTATCACATTAGTGTAAATCCAATAACACTGATGAAATAGGGACCAAAACTTTTGATTCATATGATCACAATCACATTCCACTGTGTTGACGATACTGTAATTGTGAATAAACATATGATCTGGATTTAACTGATTTTGTGTGTATGAATGTAATAAACATATTAAACATATTAAACCATTAGCATGTAAAATTCATGCAAACATCAATCACTTCAAATTTCTTATATTGATAACTAATCAGATTGTAAAGAGTTTTATTTAGGGCATAAAACCCAACAGCCTCCACCTCAGAATTTCTTCATCTTGTTGGCGAATACGATCTTTTATTTTTGCAAATCTTTGCCCCCAATCCAGAGGAACTTGAGGTGGGTTTTCATGTTCACCACCCTGAAACCTTCCACGGCCTCTGCCGCGTTCATGGGGATTCTGGGGAATTTGATTTCCTCGATCGCCTCTGGTCTCGACCCTATTACCCTGACTCCTATTTTATTGGGTGTCCATTTAGTAGGACTTAGCTTGCTAACCCATAAGTCAAGCATGTCAGACCGGAATCACAAAGACTTACTATCGCTCTTATGGACTTTAAGGCAACACATTAAAATAAATAATTATAAACTACTATGCTTCCTAACATGCTTTACTAATAACATACCATACTAAACAAGTAAAGGCTTACTGAACCGTGAGCCGAGCTTTTCTCTGATGATGATTGTACATGTCTTGACGATCTTTGGTAGACAAACCTGGCGGCTCTAATACCAAAATTGTAACGCCTTAAAAGTTAGACGTGTTACAGTGATTTTCTAATTGATGTGCCACCTTTGCTAATCAAAGGGTTTTCCTTGAAAATTGTGCTAAATTAAAAATTTTAATCAAATTACTAAACTTTACAATCTTTTATATGATTATTTACAAAAGTTGGGATCCCGTATTAAAACTTTACAAAAATTCTCAAAATATAATAAAATCTAGTCGCACAGTGACTACAAAATACAACCCCAGATGTCACAAGACCGAATACTCCAATCCGCGTTGCCTCGACATGTACAAACACCATCCTAGCTCGGAGCTCACTCTTGTTCAGCCTTCGCCTTTCCTTTACATTCACATGGAAGTAGCAACTGTGAGTCGACAAACTTAGTAAGAAAATCATATAACAAATAATATAATATCGACTTGTATCTAGGCACCCATACACCTATTTACAAGGCTTAATAAATGAGTAAGAGTGCTCTTTACTAGGGTACAACCACTATACCACATATACTACGTAACACCACTGTACGGGTGTTGGTAGGGTTTGTCTTGTACCCTGAGTACCTCTAGCTGCTGTACCACACACACCTTGTACCTTTCCATACTTATACTGGTAACACCGTAAGGCACTCTTTAAACATTGTACAATATACCCATGCACTCTGTACCGCTACCGTACACGTGTTGGTAGTATACAAATCATAACCAGCATGCATATATATCACACATACATACATTCGCATGTATACAATATGTTCTATGCTATTCTTATATTGTTTCCAAATTCAAGTGAGTTGGCCGACCTGAATGGAAAACCTCATGCTAGATGGATGCCCTAGTCACATTACATAAACAGGTAAACAACACACCAAAACCCTAATCCGGGAAACCCAAACCTCCAACTAAAGGTTTTGTTATGGACAACTAATACCACAATACCCTAAGTATCAAGGAATCAACCAACTAAATCTCTGAAAACAACAAGAATAAACAAAATGGATTGCTCGGGAAACCTGTCCCAGAACCAGTTAACCGGTTTTACAGGACTTGGCAAACTGGCTAACCAATTTGCACCAGATTTCCCCAAGCAATCCAAACCATGTCCAAACCTTACCAAAACTTCCAGAACACCTATAATTACCTCAAACAACATAATCCAAGCAATATAAACTAGAAATTCACACAGAATCAAAATATGCCATGGATGAACCAAGCTTGAGCTTTCAAACTCAAACTTGTGCATCCACCACACCAAACCCCTAAACCAGCAACTAGAACTCAAACCTAACTCAAATTGAACTTAAAAATCGAACTACAATTCATTCAAACCCTAACAACCATTATAACACAAAATTACAAGATAAAATTCCATTAAAAGCTTAAATAATACGAAAGCTAGAGTTCTAGGGTTTACCTTCACTAGAAACTCCTTGAGTCTTAGCTCAATTCATAGAAAACACACAGATTGAAAGTTGCTTCCTTTTGGTTTGGGGTAGCCGAACATTGAGAGAGAGAAGAAGGGTTGAACTTTCTCTTAATTTTTTATTTTCTATATTTTTTCTTTAATTCTCTTAATTGATGGAAAAAAGGATAACCCAATATTAACTAATAATGGCGAACTGTCATTCAATGGACAAGCCACCTAATCCCTTAAAGTTAAATTCCTGAAATACCCTTTTAGCTTATAACTTAAGCAATTTAAAGCCTAAGGGTAAAATGGTCAAAAACCATAACCTCGCTCAAACTTTGTATTCTATTTATCTCAAATATTTATCCCACTAAGATAAAGGTTCTAGACTTACCCATGCGACTCAAATGACCATCCATCGTATTTTCCGTCGTTGCCGAGTAAAAATCATAAAAACTGCATAATTCACATATAACACAAATAATACCACTAGAGTTTAATAAAATCTCTAGAAATTGAGAAATTATAGCTCTAATGCCCATTCCTAAAAATGAGACCCACAACATAATATACTCATACATAATTATAAAAATATCAATAATTAACGCTAATTGCCTTTACTAATCCATATTCTAAAATGCAGTCATTACAATTATACCCCCGTTAAAAGGATTTTGTCCTCATGTCAGACTCTAATTTCCAGATGGCTTCCTCCACCTTGCTCATCCTCCAGAGCACTTTAACCAAGGCCATTGTCTTATTTCGGAGAACTTTTTCCTTCCTATCAAGGATCTAAACTAGCTGTTCCTCATATCATAAGTCTAATTGTAGTTCAAGGGCTTCGTAACTCAAGATATGAGTCAGATATGAAACATATTTCCTCAACATTGAAATATGAAATACATTATGAACAACTGATGACTCTGGTGGTAAGGCTAGCCGATATGCTACTTGCCCAACCTTCTCGAGTATCTGAAACACTCAATGAGCCTAGGGCTTAACTTGCCCTTCTTTGCAAAGCGCCTAATGCCCTTCACTCGAGAAACTCGCAGGAAAACATGCTCCCCTGCATGAAATGTAATGTCTTTGTGCTTTAGATCAGCATAACGTTTTTGCCTACTTTGTGAAGCAAGCATCGAGCCTTGATCTTGTATATAACTTCATTGATCCTTTAAACTAATTTCAAACCCAAGTACTTCCTTTCTCCAGTTTTGTCCCAATGGATTGGAGAACGACACTTCCTAACATACAAAATCTCATAAGCAGCCATTCCTATCGTACTTTGGTAGATGTTGTTGTAGGAGAATTCAATTAAAGACTAGTATTTACTCCACAAATCCTCAAAGTCCCTGACACACGCTCTTAATAAGTCTTTTAATATCTGAATTCTTCTCTCTGATTGCCCATCAGTCTGAGGGTGAAAAATTGTACTGAACTTTAGCTTTGTGCCCATAGCTCTCTAAACACATACCCAAAAAATTGAAGTAAACTTTGGATCTCTGTCTCAAATAATTGATTTAGGAGAACCATGGAGACGAACTATCTCCTTCACATACAGCTCTGCATACTGATCCATTGTATAAGTAATCTTTACCACGTACTCCATTGTAATATCCTCCCACTTCCATTTATGAAGGGCTAATGGTTACAATAACCTTGCCTGCTTCTGGTGTTCAGCTTTGATTTACTGACAGGTTAAACACTTAGATACGTAATCTACCACATCTCTTTTTATCCCATACCACCATTTTAGGGTTTGAGATCCTGATAAATTTTGGTAGTTCTCAGATGCAACGAATAAGGTGTATTGTGTTCTTCATCAAGGATTTCCTTTTTAAGCTCACCATTATCTGGAACACAAACCCAAGCTTTATATAGCAACATTTCATTATTCGAGATCAAAAAATCCTTAGGCCGACCGGCCAACACCTCATCCTGAATTCTAACTAGCTCAAAATCTTCTAACTGTGCCCTTCTAATTCTTTCTAACAAATCTAATTGCATTGTTAGGTTGTGTAACTTTCCAACCACAAATTCAATTTCAGCCTTAACCATTTCTAAAGCTAGTTGAGGAGCTATCATCACGGTGCTAAAAACCTACCCAAAGACCTCTTTTACTTAAAGCATTTTCCACAATATTGACTTTCTCGGGGTAATACAGAATCTCGGAATCGTAATTTTTAACCGATTCTAGCCACTGTCTCTGCCTCATATTTAAATCTTTCTAAGTGAAAAAGTACATGAGGCTCTTATGATATGTGTAAATCTCACATTTTTCACCATAGAGGTAGTGTTGCCATATTTTTAGAGAAAATACCACCGCAGCAAGCTCTAAATCATGCTGTGGATAGTGCTGCTCATAATCCTTTACTTAACGGGAGGCAAAGGCTATAACTCTGTTAGCTTGCACCAGAACACATCCCAGACCCCTGTCTGGATGCATTACAATAAACAACAAACTTTTCTCGATCTGATGGGAAAGTTAGAACCTTTGCTATTATAAATCGTTGTTTCAACTCCTGAAAACTTGCCTCGCACTTGTCTGACCATATGAACTGTTGGTTCTTCTTATTTAACTCAGTTAGTGGCATAGAAATCTTAGAGAATCCTTTGACAAAACGTCAATAATACCCTACTAACCCTAGAAAACTTTGCACTTCTGTCACAGTTCTTGGCCTCGGCCAATTTTTCAGTGCCTCAACCTTTCCCTGAATTAACCATGATTCCATCTTTTCCGATAATGTGCCCTAGAAAGGACACCTCTGACAACCAAAATTCACACTTTTTAAATTTTGCCTACAACTTATGATCCTTGAGTCGATGTAATACCATACAGAGATGTTGCTCATGCTCCTCTTCTATTTGAGAGTACACAAGGATGTCGTAAAAAAACACTATAACACAGTTATTGAGGAAATCCTTGAATACTCTGTTCATGAGATCCATAAAGGCCACCGGAGCATTTGTCAATCTAAATGACAATACCAAAAACTCACAGTGCCCATATCTTGTACGGCATAGAGTCTTTGGTATGTCTTCTTCTTGAATTCTGAGCTGATGATAACCAGATCGTAGATCAATCTTTGCAAATACAGTCTTCTCCTAAAGCTGATCAAACAAATCATCAATCCTGGGCAACATGGGCAACAGATACTTGGTCTTGATCGTCACCTTGTTTAATTCTCGATAATCAATACACATTCTGAGGGAATCATCCTTTTTCTTCACAAATAGAACTGGAGCTCCCAAGGGCTATACACTGGGTCGGGTAAACCATAAATCAATCATCCTCTGAAGTTGTATTTTTAGCTCCTTGAGTTCTGCTAGAGCCATTTGTTTAAATATATTTTAGCAGGACCTAGATTTAGTAACAAATTTTTTTTTAGCATCCTAAATATGAACCTCTAAAATGATGAAAATAAACACATATAAAGTATGAGAAACCTTACATTGGTTGCAGCAGAATTAAATGACTCCTTCCCCCCAGATCTCTAACCCTTATCTGCTTTTTGCCTCAGAGTATAATCAAGATCTGAGCCCGAAACTCCTTCAGTTGTTTGGATTCTTCAGTCTTACACACTATGATTGACGACTAACTTGTTATGGGTGGGCATGCACTCAATCACTAAAGCTTGAATTTTAATGGTGAAGAACACTATAGAATTTGAATTAGAAGAGAGAAAAGAAGAAGAAGAAGAAGAAGTCTCAAACTTTCTAGTTCTTTGAGAAGAAGAAAACTAGGTCAAGAGTCATTAGTTGGATTATGAGACCATTCTTTTCTATTTATACTAATTCACTTAGGGTTAGGATTGAGTTATTTGGAATAAAAAATGATAAAATAATGGCAAAGAATAGACTTAGTGGTCGGGCCCTATGTGGGTCCATCACTAGTTAGATTTTTTCCATTTTTCTCAACAATTTATCTATTTTTCACAAATACTATATTTTGCAATTTCAATCCTATAAATGCCAAAACTATTTATTTACTAATTAAAATTATCACGTAGTTTAAATGCGGTTTAGGATTTGAAAATCGTATAACTGTGATTTTCCCGCTTTTACTAGGTCAAAACTATCTTGTATTAAACATGTCTTTAACTATTGAATCTGGAGATGTCTCGACAAAAACTTGATTATAATGATCCCAAGAGCGAGCTGGGGCCATTCTTCCTTTTGAGGTTGATAATTTATGTCTTGTGTCGATTGTGGTTATTTACAAAGAAGTCTTTTGACTCGCCAAGGTTGTAAGCCTCGCTCCTGTTAGCTGGATGAAGCTATAAGAAGTCTTCCCATAGCGAGATGGTCACCTCGCTTACTTGTTCTTGAGCCGATGCGACTTTTACACTTAGTTTGTTCAGTAGAAGCTAAGGAATTTTATGGTTGATATGTGCCACCTTCTCCGGTGCCTCGCTATTTGCATTTAGCGACATATCCTTTCTCGCTAATATACCAAGTACCAATTTGTACATTGATTCCTCGCCTAAGACCTTACAATCAACGTGTTACAAATATACTCTGACTCTTATGTAATTAATGAGTAATTCCATAAGATCAATGGCATTGGTTCACATTCCCTTCATCCTGACAGGTGTCTTTCAAGGAGGGGGCAACCGAATTTTGGGTATAACAATTGCCCCTTAAAAAATTATTTTTTAGTAAAAAGATCTTTTTAATAATTACAGAGTGCATTTTCGCCAAAATCCTTTCTTGGAAAAAATGCATCCTTTGATTCTGGCATTTTTACGGTTTCGATGATCATTATGAATTGTGTCTTCATATTCTACCCATCTTGCAATCTTTAGCTTTCTTGTCACTGTACTTTGTGTATAAAAAGGCAGCTCAATCTTGTAATTTTTCACAAACCTCTGGATTTTTGGTGAGATCCATTTTCAGAATGGATCATCTCTTTCCTGGTAGAATGTCCCTTCTGAGTTCAGAAGTTCATCTTTCCAAACTCATCTTACCAAGACGCACCAACCAATTTCCATTTGCTCCTAAAGACTTAAAGCCTCAACTGGAGCCGAAAACGACTGATTCCAAGCCTGAGGAGCTTCTGACCAATCCAAACCCGGGGAACAACGTAGCCTGCCATGGTCGATCCTCACAAGTGATCCCTGAGGGTATAGATCTTGTGAGCAATCTTAAAGGTCTTTCTCAGGCTGATGAAGAATTATAGAGGAAGATTGACATGGTTTCAGGTTGATCTGGGAAGGAAGTTGGCATGGTTTCTATCTGAGAATCCAGCCAACCCAAGGCCCAAACCTACCCCAAAAGACTTTTGCGCCAACCTCTTTCTGGTATCGAGGAATATCCAAAGGCTGGGAAAAAGATCTCAGCTTCAGGAAATGGGATCTTCTGATGACTAGGGGAATGAGGTCTGTACAGAGATCAAGGCTCTCTACAAGTAGCTCGTCTTTCTCAAGCTATGTGTAGTTGGTTTTTCTCCGAGCTACGTGTAGACGGTCTTTTTTAAGCTATGTGAAAACGGTCTTTCTTGAGTTCATCGACTTCCCCTCTCATCCTTAGTTTCGGAAGATGACTTAATGGTTTGCCCCTAGTGGCATTTTTTTAAAGGCAAAGGTGTAACTAGTTTTAGGTTTTTCCTTATCTTAAATGCCTTGTACCATTTTCATTTCAACTTAATACAATTGTGTTTGCTTGCATTTTTATTCACAATGTAAACAACTATATTTTGATCAAATGTACAGTACTTTCGGATTTTTCCATTACTCGTAATCTTCTTGTTTAAGTAGTTAGTAATCTACCAAAGTGTAGATTTTCGAGGAGTTGTCAATTGTTCCTTGAGAAAACTTAAATACCCTTTAATGATTCTATCACTTTGTATATTTTTAATTTGCCTGTATGAATAGTTATATACTCTATCTATTTTCTAGGTTCAAGTACTTTTATCAAGGCATCGTGATGCCTCGTTTTGTACTTTCCTAGCTTGCGAGAATCGTTTCTATACAGTTTATATGCGAGCTATAACTTTTAATTTTCCTTTCCTGTCAGATAGGTTATAAACCAAAAATTATAGTTCTTTGATCCCTTCTTTGTCAAAAAGGTTTGATCAAGGTGTTATAACGATTCGACCCCTCTCTCGTAAAAAAGGTTTGGTCAGGGAGTTATAACGATTCGACTCCACTTTCGTCAAAGAGGTTTAGTCGAGAACCTTTAAATTTCAAAAAAAAAATTGAAATGACGGGTTCGCATCATACAATGTACTTCCAGATGAATTTCGGTTAATCATACATAAATGCCCTTTAAGTAATTTTTAAAGAACAAACTTTGTAATTACTTAATATAAATGATTATCTATATTCATAACTGAAGTTTAAAGTTTACATCAGTAATGCGAGTTACATCATTCATTTATTGGTAGTAGGGTCGCAAATGTTCTACGTTCTTGTAATTCTTTATTAGCGAGCCATCAAGTCGAGCCAATTTATAGACTCTGACTCCAACTACTGCTTCGATGACATATGGACCCTCCCATTTTGGGTTAAACACTCCTGCAGATGCATCTCTTGTATTTGCAAAGACTCGTCTTAGCACCAAGTCGCCAACATTGAATAGTCTTTTCTTGACTTTTTTGTTGAAGTATCTTGTAACTCGGTGTTGGTATGCTGCGTTTGTGATTTGTGACTCATTTCATTTTTCCTCAAGTAGATCCAAGGACAATTTTAAAAGTTCATAGTTTTCTTCTTGAATACAAAACTCCCTTCTGTGAGTCGATATGTCCACTTCAATAGGCGGCATTGCTTCTGAGCCAAATGCTATCGAGAAAGGAGTGTGTCCCGTAGCTGTCTTCTCAGTAGTTCTGTGGGCCCAGAGCACCTGAGGTAGCTCATCAATCCATCTGCCTTTGGCACCGTCTAGCTTCTTCTTGATAGTATCCTTTAGGGTTTTATTAACGGCTTCTACTTGTCCATTTGCCTGAGGCCTGGATACTCATCAGAAGTTTTTGATAATTTTATTCCTCTCGCAGAATTCAGTGAACAAGTCACAATCAAATTGGGTATCATTATCGGATACTATCTTCATGGGAATTCCAAACCTACAGATAATGTTCTTAATGACAAAGTCAAGGACTTTCTTGTATGCTATGGAGATGAGGGGCTCAGCCTCCGTCCATTTAGTGAAGAAGTCGACTTCTACTACCGCATACTTAGCTCCTCCTCGCCCAGTGGGTAATGCCCCAATTAGGTCGATCGCCCATATAGCAAATGGGTAAGGCGAGGTCATCATTCTTAGTTTTGTTGGCGGGACGTGAGGTATATGTGAACACCTCTGACACTTATAACATTTCTCGACAAACTCATGTGTGTCCTTATTGATCGTTGGCCAATAGTGTCCTTGTCTAATGATCTTTTTAGACAAACTTTGCCAACCTGCATGATCCCCACAGAAACCTTCATGAATTTCTCTGATGAGTTCATTTGCTTCTGTAGGAAGAACACACCGAAGTAGGGGCATTGAATACCCTCTTCTATATAGTTTGCCTTCGATCATTGCGTAGCGAGGCACTGAATACAATAGTTTTTCGCTCCTCATTTTTGTCATTTGGAAGTTGTTCGTCGAGTAAATAATTAATAATAGGTGTCATCCATGTTGGAGAGCTATCTATCATCTCGACGTTTTCAGTTTCACATATACTCGGATCGCTCAGCATCTCTACCGGAACTAGATTCAATTCATCCAGGTCATTCTGCAAGGCCAGTTTTGCTAAGGCATCAGCATTGGAGTTTTGTTCTCTTGGAATTTGTTCGATTTTAAGCCTTTGGCATGGTATTCCCCGAGGACCTGGTTCACGATCAACTGCGAATCACTATGACAAATGAGATTTTTGACTTTCAATGTCTCTGCTATCTTTAAGTCGGTGATCAAGGCTTCATATTCAGCCTCGTTATTGGATGCGTCAAATTGGAATCTCAAAGCATAGTGAAACTTAAGCCTTTTGGCGATATTAATATTACCCCTACACCCGAACCCTATTCGTTGGATGCGCCATCCACATATAACTTCCAGGTTTCCGCGTCTCGCTGATCAAGTGGAATTTCAATTGCAGTTATACCTTCTATCAAGAAGTCAGCTAAAGCTTGGCCCTTGAGGGATGTTCGGGGATGGTATGTTATGTCAAACTTCCCCAGTTCAATCGACCATTTATCAATCATCGAGAAGCGTCTAGTTTTGATAAAACTTGTCTCAAGGGCTGATCGGTTAAACTTTTATGGGGTGAGCCTAGAAGTATGGTCGTGGCTTACGAGATGCATGGACTAGGCATAACACAAGTTTTTCCAGAGGGGGATATCGAGATTCTGCCCCTAGTAACCTTTTACTTACATAGTATATAGATTGTTGGTGCTTGCCCTCTTCTCGCACTATAGCTGCACTAATCGCATCTTGCGAGATGGCTAAATAGAGAAACAACATCTCTCCATTTATTGGTTTTGCCAAAACTGGAGGCGTTGCTAGATGCCCTTTTTTTCTCTGAAAGGCGTCTTCGCACTCTTTTGTCAACTCGAACTTTTTGTTGCCTTGGAATATGTTGAAGAATGGCACACACTTATCAGTTGACTTTGAAATGAATCTGTTAAGTGCATCCATTCTTCCTGTTAGGGCTTGTACTTCCTTAGGCTTTGTCAGTGATGGCATGCCTATTAATGCCTTGATTTTTTCAGGATTCGCCTCAATACCCCTCGCGTTAACTATGAATCCCAAAAAATTTCCTGAGGAAACTCCAAAGGAACATTTTTCTGGGTTTAGGTTCATGTTATACTTCTTTAATATCTTAAAGCATTTGGCGAGGTCTGAGGTATGATCCTTGCTTTTTATTGATTTTACCAACATATCATTGACGTAAACCTCCATGTTTTGCCCTATTTGGTTTGCGAACATTTTGTTTACCAATCGCTGATACGTTGCCTCAGCGTTCTTCAGTCCAAATGAAAGTACTTTATAAAAATAGTCCCATGTTGGTTACGAAGCTTGTGTGTTCTTAATCTGGAACGTACATTCTTATCTAGTTATATCCAGAATATGCGACCATAAATGACATAAGCTCGTGCCCAGCAATTGCATCCACTAACTGGTCGATCTTGGGAAGTGGGAAACAATCTTTTGGACACTCCTTATTTAGATCAGAGAAGTCGATACGAGTTCTCCAAGTTTTGTTAGGCTTTGGGACGAGAATAGGATTGGCTATCCACGGGGGATAAAATACTTCGCGTATAAAATCGTTGACTAACAACTTGTTAACTTCCTATTTTAGTGCCACTTGCCTCTCGAATCCAGGGGCCTCCTTTTTGGTCTCTTTGCTGGGTAGTTTGGATCAACATTTAAGTGATGGTACATAATATTAGGGTTCATCCCTATCATATCCCCATGACTCTAGGAGAATTGATCCTGGTTCGCCTTCAAAAAGATTATTAGTTGCTATGTGAGCTGCTCGTCCAGGTTCTTCCCAATGTATACACATTTTGCAGGATTTCCTGGGTCGAGAATAACCTCTTAAAATTCCCAAATTGGTTTCAATAGGTTAATCTTGTCTTGAACTTGAGGGTCAAGATCTTCGTCTTTCTTCTCGCTTTCTTTTGCCAAGATCGTCATCAATTGATGACCAAATTTTCTATGCTGCAGCTCTATGCGATAATAATCGCGAGCCAGCATCTGGTCGCCACGCACCACTCCCACGCCATCTGGAGTCTGGAATTTCAAAGATAGGTGCTTGATCAAACTGACTGCCCCTAGTCCGATCAGTGCTGGACGACCCAACAATATGTTGTAATTCGAGGGCAGGTCAACGACTAAGAAATCTTGCATAACAGTAGTAGATAAAAGTGCCTCGTCTAAAGTTATTGCAAGCTCGATTATGCCAAGGCTAGCAATGCTCTCTCCGGTGAATCCGTAAAGGTTCACCATGCAAGGCCTTAATTTGGCCTTTCTGAGCCCCATTTTCTTTAGAGTCTCCTTATAAAGGATATTTACCGAGCTCTCATTGTCAATTAATACTCTCTTCAGCCTTTTATTGGCGAGTTGAATGGTTATCACCAATGGATCGAAGTGAGGATATCTCACGTTTTTCTCATCTTCCTCCGTGAATGTAATGGGAGGTTCCTCAATTTTCACCTTCTTGGAAGGTTCTGGGGCAAAGGTCGACTTCTAGTTCTTTATCTCTTTCACACATCTATTCTGGGCATTATTACTTTCCCCTGTTATATGTGGCCCTCCTGAAATAACTAGGATGTCCTCACCTTCCACAGGAATAGGTTGTAACCCCTGGTTGTTTGGGTTATTGGGCAGATCGGGCTGGTTCTATCCCTGGCCCTGTCTTTTCACGTACTGTTTAAAATGACCTCGAGTGATGAGGATTTCTATTTCATCTTTCAATTGGCATCTTTTGTCGGTTGTATGCCGAATATCCTTATGGAATTTACAATATTTGTTTGGATCTCTTTTGTTCCTCGAATTCCTCATAGGCTCGGGTTTGCCGAAGGCTACCTTCTGCTCATGTGCTAGGTAAATATTCTCCCGAGTTTCATTAAGCTTGGTATAAATAGTATACACTGGCATGTATTTGTCATGCTTCTTTTATTTCTTTCTCTCCTTCAGCGGTTCCTTAATTCCATCCTTTCTCTTCAAACTAGAAGCCCCCGAGTTATCAATTCTCGTGGAAGCCGTACATGTTGAAACATTGTTGGGTTTGTTTCCCAAACTTGTTTTCGACAAGTTCATCTCCTTTTGGGCTTCTTCCTTCTGGACAAACACCTAACCCTTTCGTTGAACTCAGTGACACTTCTCACCGGACGTCCTTGTAAGTCATCCCACAACTCACCCCCTGCAGTTAATGGATCAGTAGAGATCCCCGCCGAAGGGTTGTAAGATGCGTACTGTCATCCAAATTTCAAACCCTAGCGACAGTCGTGCTAAAAAGACTTAAGTACACCTTAAGTGTCTCGTCGGGCTGCTACTTTATATTGGTTAGTTAGGCCGCTTCAGGTCGCCTATCCCTAGTGGCTTGAAATTGCTTCTTGAAATCCCTAGACAGCTGCTCCCAAGAAATTATTGAATGATGAGTAAATTTGTTAAACCAGCTACTTGCTACTCCAACAAGCGAGGTGGGGAACAAAATACAGCGTAAATTGTTCATCACATTACTCGCTCGCATTATTGTGTTAAAGTTATTCAAATGCAAAACCGGATCTATGGTTTCGTCATAAGACAAGACATGCGGGTTTTCGAATCCCAAAGGAAAAGGAGCATTCATAATATCTGGGTGATGCGGCTCAAGTTCCTCGTCAGGGTCGTATCTAGATAGTTTCCCTAATTCCTCCACTTGATATCTCCTGAACTTGTCCTCCAGCTCGTTTATCCGCAATTGGATTGGATCCTCTTGCTTTGGACCAAGCTGTTGGCGAAGATCAGGTTTCTTCCAATTCAAGTTCTCTCGCAGATCCGATAGGGAGTAATTGCTGGCAGATTTTATCTTACTCATAGATCGCGTCTTACTCATTGACTTTGTCTTTGAGTGGCTCGCAGATTTACTGGTTCGCATACTTTCTCGATCATTAGCTCATTGAGTACTTTCTCCTCTTTGAGTTGATCGACTATGTTATCTGGATCGTCTCGAAGTCACACTTGCTTCTTCACGCTCTATTCCTTCCTCCCGAGAGTGCTTTGTCGTATTCCCCCCATCGGGGCATGTACGAGTCCACGCCCTATGGGTTTGGGAAGAACATTGATGATTTCTAGCAGGTGATCTTCGTTCTCGCGGTTGAGTCCCAAGATCCTCCTCATTTTCATGAGGGATTTCTCATTCATCAATTTTTTGTTGTCTCCCATCTAGTTGTTCGTCCAGATTTTTAGGGGGTGTCGCATTTTCCCTTGGTTGTTCTTCCCAGGCCTTTTCGTGTCTCCTGGTTCGTGAGCCAAGAAGTCTACCGCGTGGTCTTCTCACTCCACGTTCAAGTTGATTTTGAGCATTCTTCCCCTGTGCCGCCCTAGCCGAGGCTGCCTCACGTTCCAACTCAGCATTTCGATGTTGCGCTTCTTCCAAACAGCATCTCAAGCGACGACTTTCTATTTCATAAGTTCTTTCTCCCACAGATTGGGCACATCCCGGATTGTGCTCTTCATTCCTCGATCTGGGGTTCTGACCCTTCCCACATTGAGTTCTCCTCGAGCGTGTTGTCCGTGTACTAGAACCAATGTCGGGTCGAGTTCTTTGGGATTGCGTGGTCCGCGCAGTGGGGCCACCCTCAAGTTAAGCCCTCCTAGAATGGGTGGTGCTTCTGGACTGGGGGTTGGTAGATCTTTTTGGAGCCCATGGGCTCTTTCCTAGAACGATGATTGGTTTCCTCATGTGGGGTGTTAACATTTTCTGGATTTTCAGCCATGAAAGAGATGATTTTTCTTCGAAAGAATGGAGGGTTTCTTCTGAGCTATTTCACAGAGGCCCTCAATGAGAGCACGAAACTGCTAATGCAGATTTTCGTTAACTAAATTTGAGCCTAACAGTGATGATTTCACACACAACAAATAAAAGCTATAGAAAAGTAAAGAATATGAACACAGGGTTTTTTACTTGGTTTTGCAATTAAAATTTTGCATAGTCCACGAGTCAATCTTATTCAAATTTCTGAGTATGTTTCAGGGCCTCTTTCATATGAGTTTTTTTGTCTCTTTTTTCATCTTTTTTGTTACTATTTATAATTACATATTGAACATTAAATTACAAAGTTGACCAAAATAATGTGACAGCCATCATCCCAAAAATCATGGGATTTGATTACATATCACGTAGTGTAAATGCGGTTTATGATTTAAAAATTTTATAACTGTTATTTTCTTGCTTTTACTGGGTCAAAACTATGGTGTATTAAACATGTCTTTAAGTGTTGAATCTGGAGATTTCTCAACAAAAACTTGATTATAGTGATTCCAATAGTGAGCTGGGCCATTCTTCCTTCTTAGGTGGACAATGTTTGTCTTGTGTCGATCGCGGTTATTTACAAAGAAGTCTTCTAACTCACCAAGGTTGTAAGCCTCACTCCTGTTAGCTGGATGAAGCTATAGGAAGTCTTCTTATAGCGAGATGGTCACCTCGCTTACTTGTTATTTAAGTTGATCTGACTTTTACACTTAGTTTGTTCAAGGCAAGCTAAGGACTTTTACGGTTGATATGTGTCACCTTCTCCGGTGCCTGTCTATTCGCATTTAGCGACATATTCTTTCTCGCTAATATACCAAGTCCCAGTTTGTACATTGATTCCTCGCCTAAGACCTTACAGTCAGCGGGTTACAAATATACTATGACCCTTATGTAATTAATGAGTTATTCCATAAGAGCAATTGCATTGTAACACATTCCCTTCATCCTGACACGTGTCCTTCATGGAGGAGGCAGCCGATTTTTGGGTATAACATACTACATAACAAAATTTCTAATGAGATTTTGTACGTAAATTTTTTTAAATCCTAAAAAGGGTTTTTACTAGTAAACTTTTTTTCTCTCTATCACACAAGAAATAGTTCTTGCTCATGTATTGAGATTTATACAAGAACAACATATGCACTTTATCCTAGCAGCCCACACTACGCCATGTGTGTGATGGATCGATCTTGAAGACTATGGTGTGAGATTTATTGGATCCAACTTACGAGAAGTTTTGAAGATATCCTGATAATCATCAAAAGGTGTTTATTTCCTTCATGCAATTTATATTTTTGTTTTAATGTATATACATGTGGAGATCCTTTGATACAATGATAATCAGATAATTATTATTTTGATGCGTACCTGATTTAGTACCATAAAAACAAAAGATGACCCAATGGTGAAAATTGACTCTTAATAAAAATTGTCAATTTTTTAGAGTTTGGATTGCATCCGTCAGATCGTTTTTGGGTAATCTACTATAAAATTGCAACTATGTTGACTGCAAATTTAGGACTTGAAATATTCAAAATTGAAATATGGGTGTTACAAATAGATCTTTGAAATAAATTCAAAATACAAGTTTTATCACATCAATCAAATCAATTTTGATGGAGTTATAGTCGCTTTACTAGAAGTTATTTAGCACCCTCTGGCTAGGTTAATTTACAACCCAGCGCCTAGGTTGACATCCTGACGTCAACCTAGACACTGTGGTGAGCACTAAAATGTCCCACACTTGCATTTTTGACGCCTAAGTGATGTGTTGACACCACTTAGTTAGATTCAATGCTTTGGTGAAGTTGTTCACTAGTTCTCAGAGATGTCCTTTTTTGTGTAATCGGGAAGACTCAAAACTTCCTCATTTTGCTGATATTCCACCTTGTTGATTGGGTGAAATATCAAAGTGAGATTTTGACCTTTCAAAAGTTGTAGCTCTCTTTTTTATGAAAAAAATAGTTGAAAGCTCGAAACAGAATTGAATCTAGTCCACTAGGTCATGTACTTGGCTGTTGAATGCTTCCTAAGTTCCCTCCGGGGACTTGTTTGATACTTTTAATTAGAGATTGGGAGAGAGATCTCCTAGCCCATTTTTGACCATTTTAAGAAGAATTTCCAAAGCAAATATATGTGAACCAAGTTGCATGTTAACTTAGGCACTAGGGCCTTGTTCTGACTCCCTTGAAATCTCGTTTGCTCCCAAAATACTTTTTTTTCTTCAGGAAAATGAATGGAAATAACCCTTGTTGATAAAATGTCAACCTAGGTGCTGAGCCCAGTCACAGGTGTCAACCTAGGCGTTGGGTCATATTTTTTTCCACTAGATGACTATATTGCCGTTGATGGAATCAGAGAATATGCCCAAAAGACTTCTAAAAAAAACTTCTTGGAAATGGCCTAGCACATGGTCAACCTGGCTGCGGGTCCTAATTTTTACCCCTAGACGACATTATTTGTTTCCTAAAAGCACTCAAATCTTAATAGTTGATAAAAATAGAGAATACGCTTGGAAGACTTCATCTATAAAGTTGATGGACCTGGGTTATGGGCCTAGCACCTAGGTCAACCTGGGCACTGGGTCCCAGTTTTGGCCTCCAAGTCGATCCGTTTCTTTCCGAAAAGCACTTGTTTCCTTATTGTGGATGAAGACCAAGAAAATTGTTGGAATAATTATTCAGTATTATTTTTGCAAATGCCCCAGGTTGACAATGTGTGAACCTAGGCGCTGGGTGCCTAAGGCACCTGGTGCCTCGGGTGCTCAAAACTGAAAGTCATCGCATTCTAATTACGTTGCCTCAAAGATGCTCATGAGAGGTATAATTCATGTGCCAATACAAATTTTGAGCCATTTGTACTAAGGCGGATTCAGAAACTAAAATCCTAGTTGGAAAGTCACCTTGGGTGTTAGGCACTCGAGTTGACTTATGGGGTGTTGTTTCGTGTATTTTTAGCTTCTAAGCCTTGAATTTGGATTTTTCTGGTCTTCTTGGTACATAATACTGAAAGATCTTAAATTAAAAACAACTTAGCAGTAGCCAAACACCCATTTTGGAGTTCCTAGAGTCAACCTGGGCGTAAGGTTAGGGACCCCTTGGTAGGTTGATTGTTATGACTTGGGACTACTCAACTCTAGGATGTTTTCTTTCTTGCCACATGTCAAACGTTTATGTCCATGTCACCAGGGTCAATTTCAGGGTAAATAAAAAGAAATCATGTTTACTTTTTTTATGTGATTTTTTATATTCAAAAATGTACTAGCTAGTTTTTTTTAAAAAAAAAAAAAAATTAATTAGGTTTTTTAAATAAATAAGAATAATCATGTGTGGCAACAAAAATTTTAAATGCAACATCAACATGACGTGGCATATCTAGATTGGATAAAAAATCCTAATGTTGAGATTTTTAACACAATCATAGAAGACCTTACCTATAAATATTTATATATATACATATTTAGTTATATCAAGCAATAACTACTAGTATATTTACATTGTACACATACTTAGTAATATTTTTTAATTTTTATTTTTGTTATGCGTATTTTTAAAATTTTATAAATTAAAGGAAATTACTTATTAATTTTTTTTTAAAAAAATATAATATTTAAAGTTTTAAAAATTTAAGAAAAATAAATATAAAATTTAAGAATATTAAAATTGAACATACTCCCAATATTAAAAACAACAATAAAAAATAATAATATTACGAATAATATTACGAATAATATATTAATATATCTATTTAAATTAATTTAAATTCAATTAATCTAAAACAAGTAATATTAATATATATATTTAAATTAATATAAAATAAATTTACAAATAATATCATTAAATTTAATTAAATATGTACACATATTTTTTTTTTATAAATCAATGAATTGTATTGCACAAACAAGATTTTTACAACCTATAGACACCCAAAACAAGGGTCAAGAATCTATATACATTCGGCTAAAATCTACACATGACATCTATATTTCCATTACAAAGCAAGAAACCAATCTCTATCGATGCTCTTAACTTTCCTAGGCATGAACATAACAATTCGGGTCTTGAGTGTCCATTTTATTTCTTCAATTATTCTACCAGGATCAACCATTGTTTTTTTCCAAATCAAAGCATTTTTAGCCTTCCACGGGTTGTAAAACAAGGCTAGCTGCAGTTGTAGCAGCCAGCACTTGTTTTTGAAATTTCAAAACTTTAGCTTTCCTGATCCACCTGATCAAATGCTGCAGATCACTGGTTTGGGCACGAACATTGAGCCATTTCTTCACCTCCAACAGCCATAGACTTGCAATTTTAAATGCAAAAAATAGATGCTAGCAGGTTTCAGGATGCAGCTCACACAGGCAGTAAGTTCCATTCACCTGAACACCAAATCTGATCAGCCTATCATGTGTGTTTAGCCTATTTAGCATGGCTAGCCAGGTTATTACACTGTGTTTGGGGGTGTTTATGTTGGAATATATTTTACCAGGATCTGGATTTACTAACAAATATGTTTCATTAACATCCTAACATGAATATTTAAAACAATGAAATTAAACACATATAAAGTTTAGGAAACCTTACATTGGGTACAGCGGAATAATATGTCTCCTTCCACTCAGATCTCTAACCCTTGTATCCTTTCTGTCATAGAGTATTACCAAGATCTGAGCCCGAATGTACTTCTCTTCAATTTGGATTCTTCACAATCTTCCAGACTATGATTGAGATACCACTTGATGTGTGTGGGCACTCACTCTATCACTCAAGGTTTCAAAAATTGAAGAAGAAAAGAGGGAGAGAGAGGTTCGGCTATAGACAATAGGATAGGAGGCTCAATTTTTCAGAAAGCAAAATTTCTGATTTTTTAAATCTCTTTTGTTAAGTGTGAGCCATCACTATCTATTTATAGGTAACCACTAGGTTTAGGTTAGGAATTACTTCGTATTAAAATAATGAAAATAATAATTGGAAAAAGCCTATCAAGTGGTCGGCCATAGTGTTAATGGGCCCCACTTGGTATTTTGCAATTTTGACAATTTTCATTTCTATTTTCTCAAAAACGATAATTTTTCAATTCTAACCATTTAAATGCCAAAACTAATTATTTAATAACTAAAATAAATTATTAAATATTATTGTCATATAATATAATTATTAATTAGACATAATAAAGTATTCCAATTAATAAATAAAACCGAGAATCTCTTTTCTTCACAATTTTGCCCTTTCTTAGTGAAAATTCATAAACTAGACATTGTCTAATTTTAGAATTATAATTGATTAATTAAAATCAATTATCTGAGTCTTACAAGCAGTATGGTCTCAAATAGAATGGGGACCATAGGCCTATATTACTAAGCTTCCAATAAGGTGAACTAGAATGTACCAAGTAAATTCCCTAACTCATTAATTCCTTGCTGCATCCACTCTTAGAACTTTGAATTGCACTCTCAATCATATAGAATGCTCTATATGTTCCACCATATAGATACGCTATCACATTTAACCATCGTTATAATCTCAATAATCAAAGATCCTCTATATAGATGATTTACACCGAGTAGGGATAAATTTACTGTTGGAAATATTTTACCAGGATCTTAGATTTACTAACAAATATGTTGTTTAACATCCTAAGTATGAACTCTAAAACGATATTAAATAAACACATATAAAGTATGAGAAACCTTACAATGGTTGCAGCGGAATATGATGTCTCATTCCACTCAGATCTCTAACCCTTGTGTCGTTTCTGTCGCAAAAGTATCACCAAGATCTAAGCTCGAATGTCCTTCTGTTGAATCTGGATTCTTCACGATCTTCCACTCTATGATTGAGGTACCACTTGATGTGTGTGGGCACTCACTCTATCACTCAAAGGATTCGGTTTCAATTGTCGTTAGTGTTCCTTGTCTGATTACATCCTTATTATCTAACACATAGGTCACATTCATAAATCTCTCTTGACTGTCCCTTAGTGTTCCTTGTTTGATTACATCTTAGATAGCTCCCACTCAGCAGTAGGTGTCTGGTTAAATTATACATAAAAGTATATTTAACCTCTTACTATTGTTTTGAGGGATATCTAGTTGTGACATATTATCTTAGTCTGGAACTGTAAGTTCCTTCTAGACTAAGTCGTCAACATAGCAATCTAGTATTTTAAATGAAGTGTAAAATAATTGCTAGAGATTAAGTAATCAAATTGAGATACCATAAAAATTTATGAAAATTAGGAATTTTTGCCAAGTCATTCGAATAGACTATGCAAAAATTCTACTATCTTATTCTCATAATTCTGATAAGTTATTTTTATCCATATGAATGGTTAGATTTACTTTCTGAGTAGTGTTCTTAAGTTCCAATCACAAGTGTCAACCAAATGAAGATGGGTAAAGAATTTTAAAATTGTCTCACTCAATTAAGGTAGTGTGATACAATGTCAAAGAACTTTATTGGTATCAATTTTTATTACAACAGTAATATATTAAATGGAACATATAATCAAGATCAAGAATTTATTCTAATAATTTTGCTAATTCATTATATTACATCCATGTTTAAAATATCTGTGACAAAGAGTATTGTGGTGTATTGAATATAATCCAGAATTCAAAATGAACTACATATTTCAATAGTATAGTCCACCCCTAAGTGTATAGAGATTATGATCCACCCCTAAAGGATATAGAGAGCACGGTTCTCTAAGTGGTATAGAGATCATGTGGAGTTATGAATATAATCCAGAGTTCAATAGATATAAAAGATCGTTGAACTACATATTATTCTTATCTTTTTCCACCCCTATCAGATCAAAACATCTTTCTATTAAATAAATTCTTAATAATTGTTTTTAGAATTAACAATTATTCATAAACACATAAAGAAATTCTAAGTGTTTATGTAGTATTAACTCTTTGAAGAGTTTAAGATACTATAGAATTTGTGTCAATAATAAAAACACATACACATACAATCATTAAAACATATAAATATAATTGGTACTTGCATACACAAGATAAAGTAAATGAAGCTCAATTCATAAATGCAATTCATTTCCAAAATAGAAAGCTTTATTATAAAATTCTCCAAAATTAAAAGAATTGTCGGCAACAATATGAAAAATAGGGAATAACATCCCAAACTAATAATTGAAATCCAAATTGTTCTGAAACTAAAACAATTAATTCAGAAATTTAAAAAAAAAATCGAGCGTCATCTTCATCTTGGACTAACTCCACCCTTTTTGTCCAACCATTCGATTCAACTCGCTAAGATAGCATCCGAGTTCAAGCAGCTGGAGCTGTAATAAGAAGAAAAGCAAATAAACATGGTTAGTAGTTCCAGAATTAATAATCCAAGTGGATAATAATTCACTAAAACACATCAGTTTATAGGAAAAGAAATACCTTGTTTCTTTGCTAGAAATTTAGGGCATTGAGGTTTCCAATGTCCTTTTTCATTGCAATAGAAGCATTTTCCTCTTGGTGTATCACCAGGAGTAGCAGCCTTTTTCTTTTTAACTGTTTTCACAGCGTGAATAGGCTTCTTGCTATTCTTCCATTTTTTCTTGTTTTTGGGTTTTGAAGTAGAGGCAAAGTTTGCCTCAGCTTTAGTCGCCCCATTACCATTACGAGAATTATGAGCTTTAGGCCGCTTCTTCTTCGGTCCTCCAATCAAATTTTCATAAGTCTGAAGGTCATTGACTAACGTGTGAAAGTCTTGTTCCTTCTTATTCATGACATAATTTGAAGTGTAGGATAGAAAAGCTGGAGTCAGACTATTCAAGATAAGACTCACTTGAGTTGTCTGATCCGTTTCAGCTCCATGATTCTGATCTTCTTGGAAATAACTTGCCATCTGGAGAAGGTGATCACGCACGTTCTAATGAGGTTCCATCCGTGCATTGATAAATTTCTTTGTCGCATCCAAGCGAGACTGAATTGATGCCATTTCGAATAGTTCAGTTAACTGTGTCATGATTTCTGCAGCCGTGACAGTGTTTGCAAACCTTGTTTTCAAGGTGTCAACCATGCTGGAAAGCATGAAGTATCGAGCTTTGTTGTTAGCATTCTGCCAATGCTCGTACTTTTCTTTTACAGCTTTGGTTGCATTGTCACCCGGCTACTCAGGAGAAGATTCAGTTAACACAAACAGGGCACTTTTACCTATGAGAGCAATGTTAATGTTCTCTTTCCATTTAGGGAAGTTAGATCCACATAGCTTATTATCAGTCAACAGTGACAACATGGGATTGGTCATTGTCATATTGGATACTACAAATAACAATAAATAGAAATCAAGTAAGGTTTAACACAAAATCTCATTTAGAAATTATTAGCACATAGCAAGTTGGAATGACAAGCGAAAATACTAAAACATACAATCCTAAATAATTTCCAAGGTTTTCAACAAACTGATATCAGTGTCCCATTCAGGCAAGAGTCAAAGCTACCATCCATTTAATAGAGTCGTTAGCTCATCTAAAATGATAAATATTCTAGCAACCTTTTATTCGATCAAGACAAGAATTCAGCGTTGTCCCGTTTAGGCGAGAGTCAAGGCTATTCTATCTTATGAGCTTCTACCATTGTTTCATACTTTTGTAAGCCATATTAAAGTCATCACCATTAGGGTGATCAATACTAAAATTAACACTTACAGAAGGTACTTATCTTTCGAGATTCTACGGCGTTAAATTGCTAATGAACGTTCCTCCATTAGGGAGGATTACTCACTAAAACAATAATTATGCAAAACAAACAATGGAGATCGAATACCCTAATAATAATAATAAAGCTCATTACTTAAAATGTATTTTCTTCTAATATTTATTTTAATCTATTTATTTTAAATATATATATTTATTTAATTAAAATTTTCAATTTAGAATAAAATTCTAAATTAAATTTTAATTTAATATTTATAAAATTATACTTAAATGGATATGAAAATAAAATGAATTATTTCCATCTTAGTAATAATTTTTTAATAAATATTTAGAAAATTATTTAATTTAAGTTGTATTAATTTAAATTGATTTCCAACTCAAATTTAATTTTCTATAAATATATATTGCATTTCGAAAAACTAAAGTACATAATAATTCAATTTTCGAAATGCTCTAAAATAAAATAAAAATAAATCCTAAAAAATTATTCTAATTTTATATTGGTCCAAAATTAATTAATTAAAATTAATTTTCAACTAAAATATAATTTTCATATTTAATTAAATATAAAGAAAAATTCAAATATTTAAGTATCATGATGAAAATCATCTTAAATATTAATTTTCTATTTAATTAAACATTACTATAAAAATACTTCAAGCAAAAACAGATAATATCTATCTAGACTTTCATTGGCTAATTAATTCATTTTCCAATTATAATATATTTTAGTTCATTTATTTTAAATTAATCATTAAATGAAAAAATCATTGATTTAAGTTGGTCCAAAATTAATTAAAATAAATAATTAATTTACAACTTTAATCTATTTTCCAAAAAAAAAATCAATTTTTTTTGCATAATTAAATGCTATTTCGAAATAATGATTAATAAAATAAAATAAAATATATTATGAAAATTATTCAAATTTAAGTTGTTATGAAATTTAAAATTTCCAACTTAAAATAATTTTCAATTTAATTAAATATCATGAAATTAATAATATTTAAGTATCATAATGAAAATCAACTTAAATATTTAATTTTTAATTTAATTAAATGTATTAAATTTAAGAAATAAATAATTAAGTATAGATGAAACTTAATTATTAATTCTAATTTAAGTATATTTTTCCTAGTATTAAATTAGAATTAATAGTTAAGTGTTCTCTATACTTAATTATATATTTCTTGAATTTAATACATTTAATTAAATTGAAAATTTAAATATTTAAGTATATTTTCATCATGATACTTAAATATTATTATTTTCATGTTATTTAATTAAATTAAAAATTATTTTAAGTTTGAAATCTTATTTCATATAACTTAAATTTGAATAATTTTCAAAATATATTTTATTTTATTTTATTAATCTTTTTCCACAATTTCAAAATTGCATTTTTTAAATGCAAAAATTTCGAATTTTATTTGAAAAATAGATTAAAGTTGTAAATTATTTATTTTAATTTTGGACCAACTTAAATCAATAATTTTTTCATTTAATGATTAATTAAAATAAATAAAGTAAAATATATTTAATTAGAAAATGAATTAATTAGTCCATGAAAATCTAGATAGATATTAGCTGTTTTTGCTTTAAGTATTTTCTAGTGTATTTAATTAAATAGAAAATTAATATTTAAGTTGATTTTCATCATCATACTTAAATATTTGAAAGTTTTCTTATATATTTAATTAAATAGGAAAATTATATTTTTTGTTGTAAATTAATTTTATTAATTAATTTTGGGCCAACATTAAATTAGAATAATTTTTCCAGAATTTATTTTAATTTTATTTTAAAACATTTTTTCGAAAATAGTATTCTTAAATACTTCAATTTTTTGTAACGCAATGTATATTTATAGAAAATTAAATTTGAGTTGTAAATTAATTTAAATTAATTTTGTAACAACTTAAATTGAATATTTTTCTAAATATTTATTGGAAATTATTACTAAGATGGAAATAATTCATGTTATTTTCATATCCATCTAAGTAAAATTTATAAATATTAAATTAAAATTTATATTTAGAATTTTTCATTCTAAATTGGAAATTTTAATTAAATAAATATATATATTTAAAAAAAATTGATTAAAATAAATATTAGAGAAAATGCATTTTTTTTAAAATAATGAGCTTTATTATTATTAGGATATTCGATCTCCATTGTTGGTCTTACAATAATTAAATGTTTTCAATATAACCTCGAGACGCTAGACTTCGTCCCCCTTATGGATGGTTATTCGTTGAACGCATTTAACACCGTAAGATCTCATTTGATAATTGTTTTGTAAGACTCAGTTAATTGATTTTAAGTAATCAATTATAATTCTAAAGTTAGACTATGTCTACTTTGTAAATTTTCACTAAGCAAGGGCGAAATTGTAAAGAAAAGAGATTCTAGGTTTATTTATTAATTAAGAGACTTTATATGTCTAATTAATAAATATATTGAATGACAATATTATTTAATAATTAATTTTAGTTATTAAATAATTAGAATTGGCATTTAAATGGTTGAATTTAAAAATTGGCGTTTTTGAGAAAATCAGATGGAGGAATGATAAAACAGCAAAATTGCATAAGTGAGCCCATTATCCAAGGTCCATGGCCGGCCACACTTATAGGGTTTTATCATTTATTTTTTCATTATTTAATGCCAAATAATTCTAACTTAAACCTAGGTGGTTACCTATAAATAGATAGTGATGGCTCTCGTTCACACTTAACTTTGTGAACTTCTGTCAGATGAAAACTTAGCCTCTATCTTTTCTCTATAGGTCGAACCTCTTCCCTTCTTTTCTTCTCTAAATTTTGAAATCCTTGAGTGAATGAGTGAGTTCCCACACACATCAAGTGGTATCTCAATCATAGTGTGTAAGACTGTGGAAAATCAACCAACAAGAAGGACATTCAGCATCAAAGGAAGGAGAGAAAGAGATCCAGGTTCAGATATTGATAATGCTCTGCTACAGAAAGGAATCAAGGGCTAGATATCTGAACGGAAGGAGTCATTATATTCCGCTGAACCCAATGTAAGGTCTCCTAAACTTTATATGTGTTTATTTCATTGTTTTAGAATTCATATTAGGATGTTATGAAACATACTTGTTAGTAAATCTAGATCCTGGTAAAATATATCCAACACATCTAAGCCCAATAAGCTAACACATAGGCTCACACAGGTCAAATGATTTGGATGGGCCCTATCATGTTACTAGGTTTACACAGATGAAAGAAATTGCAAAATTTACCTATTGGAAGGAGTCATTATATTCCGCTGCACCCAATGTAAGGTCTCCTAAACTTTATATGTGTTTATTTCATTGTTTTAGAATTCATATTAGGATGTTAATGAAACATACTTGTTAGTAAATCTAGATCCTGGTAAAATATATCCAACACATCTAAGCCCAATAAGCTAACACATAGGCTCACACAGGTCAAATGATTTGGATGGCCCCTATCATGTTACTAGGTTTACACAGATGAAAGAAATTGCAAAATTTACCTATTACCAATTATTTATAAGATCTATTGACAATTGGACTATGATTAAAATCAGATCATTGGATCTGTCAACAAGTTAATGATAGCAATTTAGATCAGATAAATAATAAGTTTGTAAAAAAAAAAATTGAATATATACAATATAATAATCAAACAATACAAACAAACAAGTAACTGATCTGGAATATTTGGAAAGTAAGCTAAAATATCTCAATTTTAAAATTTTAAAAAAAAATATTAAATTTTAAAATAAATATCTTAACTAGAATTCAAATTTCGGTTGTTAGAGAATATTTGAAAGAATTCAAAATTCAACAAACTCCTAAATTTTCTAAATTCTAACAAGAAAAAAACAAAAATATCTAACCAATTTTTCAAATATCAAGTTTATTCAAAAATTTAAATTTATTTCAAATTTCTAATAAGATGATATAATAAAATATCTTGAATTTTAAATTTAGATATTTCAATATTATATTCTAAGTCTTATAATTTTATAAATTTAAATATTGCATAAATAAACTAATTCAAAAAAAGATATTTTTATATGGTTAGAATATTTTAATAAAATAATAAAATAAAACAAGTTTGAAAATTTATGGTTTTGAAACCTTAAAATTTCTATTCAAACCTAAACTAACCAACTTTTCAAATTACATGTTATTTTTGCCAAAATATAATTTTAATAAAAAAATATCTAATAAGATAAAATGTTAAACCTAACATATTCATAATCTTATAATTTTAATTAATAAAAAAATATTTTGAAAATAACAAATTTGAAAAAAGAAATGATATGGTTAGCAAATTTTGGAATTAGTACAAGATTATTTTAAAAAGATAATATTTTAATATCAAAGTAAGATCATTTAAAATTTAATAAAAACTAATATCAGATCTTATAATTAAAATAAATAAAATAATCTAAAATTTCAAAATTAACCATAAGGCTATTTTTGTGAGAAATCAAATTTTCAAAATTCAAAGCATACTAATATCTAAAACTAATTTTAATTAATTAAAAAATAATAAAAATTATTTTATTCTGACAATTAGATTTTTAATTGAAAATTCTGATTCTACACAAAATTCTACCAAAAATTGGCTTTTGTTTCAATGAAAAACGATTTTTGAATCAAAAGTTATGAAGAAAATAAAATTGGTTCACAGGGGTATGCATTGCATACCCCTGCACGCGCGGAAGCAAGGGGACGGCCGAGTATTGAGGCTGCATGCAGCCTTCTTGGCCGAGGGAGCTTGGCGGGACGCGTCTTCAAACAGCCCGTGTCCGAGTTTCTTCGGTCAATGTAAAGACCGCTTAGTTTAATTTTGAAATTAGCAGTTGATTATGTTTAATTATGGAAAATTATTTATAGATATTTAAATAATTATTTATACTGTTGTTATTGAATTCTGAAATGCATTTTATGTCATTTAGTGATTTTCATAATTTTGCATTTCCGGTGTCCGGCAACATGGAACTCGGTGTTTGGCTCAGTAAAATCCCAACTTAGTATGTTAGTACTGTGGGACGGTTTATTAGACATTGGGAATGTCGGGAGTGGTCGGGAATTTAGAATTTCCCAAAAATACCCTTTACTGCCTTTATGTTGTTTTAGTATGGAGGGGCAAAATGGTCATTTTCCCCCATGGTTAATTTGTCCTTTAGTGGACTTAGTCATTGGAAAATATGGGATTTATGTGAGTTATGTTGGCTGAAATAAGGTTTATTATTTGCTTGTTTTCTCTCATTTCATTAAAAGTAAAAAATTAGAAATTTAGAAAAAAAAAAAAACTCAAAGCTCTTCTTCTCTCTCTCTCTCTCGGCTGGTGTGGTTTGTTAGGGCTGGGAATTCCTTTTGATTTTTCAAGCCTTTTTCATTTAATCTAAGTGTTGTTCAAAGTGCTTGGTAAGATCCTTAACCTTGTTCTTGGTATTTTTCTTGAAATGATGATGAATTGCATGTTTAATTTGAGGTGTGTTGCTGCTGTGTTTGTGAAATTATTTCAGAGGTTTAATTATGATGTTTTTGTTGATTCAAGGATGAATGTGTTGGTGATTACTTGGTTTTATCAAGATATGAAATTTTGGCTCAAAACTATGGTTTTCAAAGAGAAATTGTTGAAATCTGTTGTTGTTGTTTTGTTGATGCTTGTAGTAGTTTTCAGAGATTATATTATGCATGTTTAAGTAGGTTTGGACTGATTTGAATGCATGATAGTGTTGTTTAATCAAGTTTGAGTTTGGAACTCAAAGCTTGATGCTTTAATGGTGATTTTGGATTGTTTGCATGAAGCTCGGTTTTGATGCTTTAGAAATGTTCCTTAGGGTCTAAATAGCAGGTCTGGAAGGTTTGGGGTGAATTGGATTTAATTTAAGTGAGTTATGAAATTTTTGGTTGAATCCTGCGAGGAACCGGAATTGCGGTTGTGTGTCCGGAATTCCGGATGAGGGTTCAGGATTTCCCAGAACCGGAATTCCGGTTGTGCAACCAATCTGCCGGTTGGGAAATTTTCAGGAACCCTAGATTTTCTCGTTTTTATGTTATTTCGGGTATTGCCATGCTTTTTATCGATAGGGAAACTTTTAGTTTCTAGTTTAAGTCCCCGGGAAGTGATTTAGTGTGTCACTCATTAGTGTTGTGATTGTTATGGTTTAGGAGCCTGTAAACCGCCGTGAAGTTTGTTCCAGTCAGGTTGACCGGCACACCTGAATTCGGAATTGAGGTAAGATTAATATAACAGTATGCATATGTATTACATGTTTAGCGTGCATGTTAGGAAGCCTGTTAGATTACATTAGATATGTATGTTGGCTTCGTACTATGTGGCCGTATCACATCGGTTAAGCTAGAGTATGACTAGCAGCAGGAGTAAGACCAGTGAACCGAGTATAGGCTGATACTGTAACACATCGGTTAGGCTAGAGTATGACTAGCAGCTGGAGTATGACCAGTGAACTGAGTATAGGTTGTTACTTGTCAATAGTACCGTCTTATTAACGTTCGGGACTCAGTATCGTGTGGGATACGGCAGTTAGGGTTATGGTCAGGGGTATGGGCATCTGATCATAACCCGGGATTTATGTATGATTATGATTTATGATTTTTTTACTGAGTCTGTCGACTCACAGTGCTATGTTTATGTGTAGGTAAGGGCAAGGCCAAGGCTGAGGAACTGTGAGAGCGAGCCGGTGAAGATTGTACATGTCGGGGCGGTTAGGCCTGGAGCGTACGATCCTCGGGACAGCAGTGCTTTTTGTAATTAGTCGCTAGGCGACAAGTATTTTGTTTAGTCAGTAAACTTTTGTAAAGTGTTTTGTAATCAGGATCCCGAGTTTTTTTGTATTCATATTTTATAAGTTTAATTAAAAAGCAAAAATTTTAATTAATCACGATTTCCTAAAACCTCGTTGATTAGCAACGAGCTGCACAGTACGTTTAAAAATCACGTAATACGCCTATGCTAGTTAGGGTGTTACAGTCAAGCTGTCTGAAACCGCGTGAAAATGCCGAGAATTCCCTTCGTGCGCCTGCGTGTGTGCAACCTGATTTCAGATATTTTCATTCAACTTCAAAAAATCATATCTAATTCGTAAAAAATCCAAATTAGGCTCTGTAAAAGCCTAAATTTATTAATGTTTCATCTACTTTCCAGTAAAAATAATTCCAGATCGAAATAAAAATTATTTCAGTAACATAGATAGCAATTTCTAAACTATCATCAAATAAGCACATAAACCACATGAAACCATCCAAATCAATGCAAATCATCGTTTTAATTCATATTTCATGAAAGTAAATCATTACCATGGCTCTGAGGCCAGTTGTTGGAATATATTTTACCAAGATCTAGATTGACTAACAAGTATGTTTCATTAACATCCTAACATGAATTTCTAAAACAATGAAATTAAACACATATAAAGTTTAAGAAACCTTACATTGGGTGTTGCGGAATAATATGTCTCCTTCCACTCAGATCTCTAACCCTTGCATCCTTTCTGTCGCTGAGTATCACCCAGATCTGAGCCCGAATATCCTTCTCTTCAATTTGGATTCTTCATAATCTTCCAGACTATGATTGAGATACCACTTGATGTATGTGGGCACTCACTCTATCACTCACGGTTTCGAAAATTGAAGAAGAAAAGAGGGAGAGAGAGGTTCGGTTATAGACAATAGGATAGGAGGCTCAATTTTTCTGAAGGCAAAATTTCTGATTTTTTAAATCTCTCTTGTTAAGTGTGAGCCATCACTATCTATTTATAGGTAACCACTAGGTTTAGGTTAGGAATTACTCGACATTAAAATAATGAAAATAATAATTGGAAAAAGCCTATCAAGTGGCCGACCATAGTGTTAATGGGCCCCACTTGGTATTTTGCAATTTTGACAATTTTCATTTCTATTTTCTCAAAAACGTCAACTTTCCAATTCTAACCATTTAAATGCCAAAACTAATTATTTAATAACCAAAATAAATTATTAAATAATATTGTCATTTTATATACTTATTAATTAGACATAATAAAGTCTTCTAATTAATAAATAAAACCCAGAATCTCTTTTCTTCACAATTTTGCTCTTGCTTAGTGAAAATTAATAAACTAGACATAGTCTAATTTTAGAATTATAATTGATTAATTAAAATCAATTATCTGAGTCTTACAAGAAGCATGGTCTCAACTAGAATGGGGACCATGGGCCTATATTACTGAGCTTCCAATAAGCTGAACTAGAATTTACCAAGTAAATTCCCTAACTCATTAATTCCTTGTTGCATCCACTCTTAGAACTTGGAATTGCACTCTCAGTCATATAGAACGCTCTATATGTTCCACCATATAGATACGCTATCACATTTAACCATCGTTATAATCTCAATAATCAAAGATCCTCTATATAGACGATTTACACCGAGTAAGGATAAATTTACTATTGGAGATATTTTACTAGGATCTAAGATTTACTAACAAGTATGTTGTTTAACATCCTAAATATTAATTTCTAAAACGATATTAAAAAAATAAATATAAAGTATGAGAAACCTTATAGTGGTTGCAGCGGAATATGATGTCTCCTTCCACTCAAATCTCTAACCCTTGTATCCTTTCTGTCGCAGAGTATCACCAAGATCTGAGCCTGAATGTCCTTCTGTTGAATCTGGATTCTTCACGATCTTTCACACTATGTATGAGGTACCACTTGATATGTGTGGCACTCACTCTATCACTCAAGGGGTCAGTTTCAATTGTGAAGAAGAGAGAAGAGCGGTGGCGGCTAGGTTAATGGTAGAAGGCACTCAGGTTTTCTCTGAAAGAATTAAGATGCATCATCTTTTTCCTGAAGCCATCACTACCTATTTATAGTATGCCACCTAGGGTTAGGTTAGAATTATTTGGCATTAATTAAAATAATGAAAAAATAAATGATAAAAGCCTACAATAGTGCCCGGCCATAGCATTGGATATTGGGTCCCACTTTTGTAATTTTGTTGTTTTATCATTTCTACATCTCATTTTCTCAAAAATGCCAATTTTCAAATTCAACCATTTAAATGCCAATTTCAACTATTTAATAACTAGAATTAATTATTAAATAATATTGTTATTTAATATATTTATTAATTAGACTAACCAAAGTCTCTTAATTAACAAATGTACCCTACAAACTCTTTCATTACAATTTTGCCCTTGCTTAGTGAAAATTCACAAAACTAGACATAGTCTAACTTTAGAATTATAATTGATTAATCAAAATTAATTAACTTAGTCTTACAAGTAGTATATTCTCAACTAGTATGGGGACAATGGGCCTATATATCCGAGCTTCCAGTAAGCAGACCAAGAACTTACCAAGTAAATTCACTAACTTATTAATTCTTTGTTGCATCCACGCATAGAACTCAGAATTGCACTCTCAGCTATATAGAACGCTCTATATGTTCCACCATATAAATATGCTATTAATTATCCGTTGTTATAATCCTAATTTGATCAATGATATATCTGTTGGAATTTATTTTACCAGGATCTTAGATCTACTCACAAGTATGTTGATTAACACCCTAAATATGAACTTTCTAAAACATTGGGTGCAGCGGAATTGAATGACTCCTTCCGTTCAGATATCTAGCCCTTGATTCCTTTCTGTAGCAGAGCATTATCAATATATCTGAACCTGGATCTCTTTCTCTGAATCTTTGATGTTGAAACTCCTTTTGCTGAAAGTCTTTCTTCACGATCTTCCTCACTATGGTTGAGGTATCACTTGCTGTGTGTGGGCACTACTCATACACTAAGAATTTCGAAATTTGAGAGGGAAGAAAGAGAGAGTGGATTCGGCCAAAGATAGGGAGAGAGAGAGGCTCAGTTTTTTCTGAATCAGAAGTGTGAAATTTTAGTGTAAATTTCCTGAAGCCTTCACTATCTATTTATAGCATTCCACTAGGGTTAGGTTTGAATTATTTGGCATTAAAATAATGAAAATATCAGTTTAAATTTCCTACAAAAGTGGCTGGCCCTATACTAGTGGATTTGGGCTACACTTTTTGCAATTTTGCATTTTTATCTTTTCTGCATCGGATTTTGTCAAAAACGCCAATTTTCTAATTCAACCATTTAAATGCCAATTTTAACTATTTAATAACTATAAATAATTATTAAATAATATTGTCATTTATCATATTTATTAATTGAACCATACAAAGTATCATAATTAACAAATATGCCCCTATTAACTCTTTCTTTACAATTTCGCCCTTACTTAGTGAAAAATTCACAAATACACATAGTCTAATTTGAGAATTATAATTGATTAATCAAAACCAATTATATGAGTCTTACAAGCAATATTATCTCAACTAGTGCGGGGACCATGGGTCTATATAACCGAGCTTCCAATAAGTAGATCAAGAATTTAGCACTAAAATTCACTAACTTATTAATTCTTCGTTGAATCCATGCATAGAACTTAGAATTTCACTCTCAGTATATAGAATGCTCTATATGTTCCACCATATAGACACATCATTAGTTATCTATTGTTATAATCCTAATTTGATCGATGATCCTCCATATGAATGATCTACACTGTAAAGGGATTAGACTACCGTTACACCCTACAATGTATTTATTCCTTAAAACACTTGACCCCGTATAAATGATATTTTAGCTTATGTGAAATGAGTACTCCACCATTTATGTTCGTTTGGTCAAGCTCGAAGGAGATCATCCTTTGCTTACTATTCGCCAGATAGAAGCTATAGATTCCATGTTTATGCTAGCGCTCCCACTCAATTGCACTACCGTGTTCCCAAAATGTACGTATCACCCTGACCTAAAAGTAGGCTTAACTAACAAATCAAAGAACACGAATAGCCTTTCAAGATTGAGCCTAATCATAACAGGATTAAGAACATTTGATCTAGGATCAACTAGGCGATATTGACTTGAATAGATATTACGGTAACTTTAATAAATCTAAGTCAAAGTTCAATATCGGTCCCTTCCGATGCATACTCCATGCATCCAACCTGAGCTTTACTTTAACCAATGCTCTGGAAAGAACATAGCACTTCTCCAAATGCAAGTAAACTCTGTTGTAGATTATCATATCAGTAAAACCCTATGTCTGATAAATCTAGGAAACTTTATTCACATAGTCATGTTTACTTCCAATGTGTTGACGGCACAATAAACAAGATCAAGTATGTGAAAAGGGTTTCAGATGAATTTATACATTATGTACACATAATCATGAAATAAATCATGTGAACCATGCAACATTAAATGTTATTTCTGATCTATATTAATAAGTAAATCTGATTATATTGAAATGAGTTTTATTTAGGGCATAAAACCCAACAAACTCCCACTTGCACTAATATAAAACAAAAACTCCGTTTCAAATAATCTCAACAGCTCGATATACAAATCAAGTGTAGTAGTAGTAAACTCCTCGTAATAGGATCTGAAAGGTTGAATTAACCACAACCTTTTCTCCACCATTACTCTTCCTTAATCACAAAATTATTGATATTGTGAAATTCCTCTCTATATGTCTACTCTTTTGGGATACTGGATTCTATAGCTTTTGGCAACTACTTTTGGTTAATCAGGAAATTAACACTAGTAGTTTAGGCAATTTGGAATGGTGCCAAAAATGTATAGAACTTTCCTTAGACTGAATAAGTACCTATCCTGTAACTTTAACATTCAGTCCCTATCTGGTAGACCTAGAGACTTCAGATAGGTTTTTACACTTCTCCAAAATCACTATTCTACCCCCAGAGTAATCACCATCTTGTCAAAAAGATTTTCTAGCACAAAGGCAAATTTCGAAATCTGATGTGGTGTAGTCTAAGAGTTTTAAACATACCCTTATTGACTAACATATAGTTCCTCTTCTTAATCTTAAGATTTACTTGATTGTCTTCGAATGTTCTTCTCCTGGATTAATCTGATACCTACTCGTTACTCCCACTCAACAGCAGGTGTCTGGTCTAAGGCATACAAAAGCATATCTAAGACCTCTCACTGTTGATATAAGAAATTCTTTCATGGCTTTATCTTTTCTGGAATAGTTGAGACTTTTCCTTAGATAAATAAAATCTATGTTTAAGAAGTTGTGAAGCTTCTATAGATTGCCATTAGAAAGAAAATGCTTCAGCATCTCACTAAAGTAAGTTGCTTGCATTAGAGTAAGTAATTACCAGGTATACCACAAGCCATAGGTTTAGATAAACTCAAACCTATAATACTAGGAACAGGAAGTTTTGTTAAGTCCATTGAATGGACTTATAAACGAAAATTTCCTTTTATGTCCTTGTAATAGAAAACTTTAGGTTATTCCATGTGAATGGATTAAACCATAGTTCTATTGGCTTTTCTTCTTAGTTTCTTATCTTGACAATCCATTACTTGTTTAAACTCACAATGAATTTTATCACTAGTGTCTCCCAAGTCATAAGAAGTGAAGTTCCTAGAAACTCTTCCACTACGACAAGGTAACGTGAATTATGTCTAAGAAAACTAAATGGTATTAACCTCTTCGGTTGTGACAAGACAACAAAGGTAGTGGGATCATCATATGTCAAATAAGATGATAGAACACTTTTGGAATCAAGAATAAAATATTTCCTTTATTTGCTACTTTATTTTCAGACTTAGTCATTATCTTAGAAAAGTAGTATTTATTTAAACAAACACTTTCCTATCTATTGACTATGGGATGGTCCACCCCTAATCACTTAGAATAGCTAACAAACTATGGTTAACAGTTCTAGCTTTTCTTAAGATTTTGATTAGGTCATCATGAATCTAGTATTGATTTACATTAAGTATACAACCATTACATCATTCTGAAATTATATTACCATAGAAGGAATTAGGCAACGACTGGTAACTAATCATCAACATGCAACTCGAAATTTTTGGGGAGGTAAGTTTAGATATAATTCAAAAATCAATTTAATGATCTTTGAACTGCATATCTACTAACTATTTCTCCACCCCTATCAGTTCGCAAGATCTTTAACCACTTACCTTAATGGTTTTAACCATTGCTAGAAATTAATGAAAATTTTCAAACATTTCAAATTTCCTTCTAGAGTTATCATTTTAAGAATACAACGAAAAACTCATATCCACCCCTGAATGTACATCCATCTGCGAATGAGATGAACTACATTTAGTGGATATAGGCATATTAACTCTTTGTAGAGATTGATCTTGTCAAATCCACTATGAACAAGATACAAATGCCATAGATTAAAAAAAAGTGGTAGTGTCTTTTGATGACTTAGGTTTAGTTACATCAAAGAATTCTTAGAATAGTGCAAGTGGATCCTGGTCACAGAATACCTCTCATATTCCATACAGTTTGAATCCATTAATAGAAGATGGATATTAAACCCTTGTGAAGGTGTAACTGTATTGCATCCTGGAATTAGAAATATAAGAAAATTTCTGTTTGGAATCTAAAATTAAAGTCAAAGACTTAAATTTATACCAAATATAATGAGTAATTCTATCTTGGACCAGCACTACTAATACAAACTCTAAGTCAGATTTGCCCATACAAGTAGGAGATATCTAAGATTGAAGATTTATATCAATTGGGAATAGAATTTCGGGATTATAATCATATGCGTCATTTCATTTCTTAAGAGAAAATATAGAATTACATGAAATGATTTATAGACCATTCATCCAATGATATGTTATTGAGCTAATTCGAAATGAATAAGCTAAGAGGAATTAGGATAATTTCGTTTAAAATAAGAATCCAACGATGCTTCGATTAGCGAAAGTCAAAGTAATCTTATTTATACAATCTTCTTGTTTCATATCGTAAAAATATTAGTCTAAGGTGTCATCAATTGATGAACAGCTAGATTTCGCATATACAATATTTATCTTTCGAGATCTAACACTATTATGTATGTCTAATGGTGAAAATTCACTAGGGATTTATCTCATTAGATAAACAAGCCAAGTTAGACCAACAATGAAGATTCGAAATTAAACTACAACTTAATAACAGAAAATAACATGGTTCAATATAAATTCATACACAATTCAGAAATTATAAACATATAGCAAGTAGGAATGACAAGTGAAAATACTAAAACTTACAATCCTAAATAATTTCCAAGGTTTTTCAACAAACTGATACAGTGTCCCGTTTAGGCGAGAGTCAAAGCATCATCCATTGAATAGAGTTGTCAGCTCATCAAAAATGATAACCATTCTAGCAACCTTTTATTCGATCAAGATTGGAATTCAGCGTTGTCCCGTTTAGGCGAGAGTCAAGGCAATTCTATCTTATGAGCTTCCACCATTGTTTCATAATTTGCAAGTCAAGTATGGTCGCCACCATTAGGGTGATCTATACCATACAAAACACCTACAAACTACTTATCATTCGAGATTAAACGGTGCGAAATTGCTAATGAACGTTCCTCCATTAGGGAGGATTACTCACTAAAACAAACGCGGTGTAAAACCCACAATGGAGATCGAATGTCTTAAGAATAAAGCTCATTATTTAAAGAGAGTTGTATTTTCTTTGATTCTCTTTATTTAATCTATTTATTTTAAATATATATTTATTTAATTAAAATTTCCAATTTAGAATGAAAAATTCTAAATATAAATTTTAATTTAATATTTATAAATTTTACTTAGATGGATATGAAAATAACATGAATTATTTTCATCTTAGTAATAATTTCCAATAAATATTTAGAAAAATATTCAATTTAAGTTGTTACAAAATTAATTTAAATTAATTTACAACTCAAATTTAATTTTCTATAAATATATATTGCATTTTGAAAAATTAAAGTATACAAGGACACAATTTTCGAAAAATGCATGTTAAAATAAAAAATTAATCCTGGAAAAATTATTCTAATTTAATGTTGGCCCAAAATTAATTAATAAAATTAATTTATAACAAAAAATATAATTTTCCTATTTAATTAAATATATAAGAAAAATTTCAAATATTTAAGTATGATGATGAAAATCAACTTAAATATTAATTTTCTATTTAATTAAATACACTAGAAAAATACTTCAAGCAAAAATCTCACCTATCTAGATTTTCCTTTGACTAATTAATTCAATTTCTAATAATATATTTTAATTCATGTATTTTAAATTAATCAATTAATGAAAAAATCATTGATTGAAGTTGGTCCAAAATTAAAATAAATAATTTACAACTTTAATCTCTTTTTCAAATAAAATTTGAAATTCCAGCATTTAAGAAATACAATTTCGAAATTTGATTAATAAAATAAAGAAAAAAATATATTTTGAAAATTATTTAAATTTAGTTGAAAAAAAAATATATAAATTTCAACTAAAAATAATTTTCTATTTAATTAAGTATCATTGAAAAGAAATATTTAAGTATCATGATGAAAATCAACTTAGATATTTAATTTTCAAATTAATTAAATGTATTAAATTCAAGAAATAAATAATTAAGTGTAGAGAAGGCTTAATTATTAATCTCTAGTTTAATACTAGGAAAAAATGAATTGTACCAAAATTAATTATTTAAAATAATTAATTTCACAATGTATAATATTTTCCTTTTTAATATTAGAAATAATAAGTAGTCTAGAAATAACTATCTAGAAAATATCTTATTTAACTAAGTATCTTTTCCACAAAATTTGAAAAAATAATATCTAATTTAAGTTGTATTAGAAAAAATCTAGAACTTAAATATTTTCAAATTTAAATTTAATTAAATATCAAAAATTAAGTTGTAACCACTTAATTTAAAAAATATTCCATTTTAAGTTAATATTCGAAAAGATATTAACTTTAAAAATATTTAAAATATTCCTTTTTAAGTTAATATTCAAAAAGATATTAACTTAAAAAATATCTAAAGAATCTTAATAACCAATGGGCCTTCACAATTGGGGTGGTTTATGTGAGGGGGTGCTTGGTTCAGTATGTCGTACCCACTACTATGGCTCCCAACTCTCACACAAGGCCCAAAAGAGAGGAATTTAACCTTAAAATGAACAACTATTATTAATTGAATAAGCCCAAAACTAAATGGGCCTAAATAAAATCTATCAAGAACTATGATAATTTATTTAGCAACATTAACCTATATGCATCTATAATGAAATTAAACACATAGGCTCACACAGGCACACTTTGGATGGGTCCTATCATGTTGCTAGGTCATACACAGATGAAAGAAGATTGTAAATATACCTGTTACAAATTATCAACTTGACTAAGGGTGCCATCAGATCATTAGATCTGGCAAAAAGTAACCATGGCTATTTGCAATCAAGTAATAATAGGTTTTGAAAACTTACACACAAGCTAAAACACATACTCCTGCAACAAGGTTAGTTGGATAGTTGGATGTAGGATTTATTTAATTTTAAATTAAATAATTAATTTCAAAAATAATTAATTAAATAAAAAAAATAATTTTCGAAAATTTAAAAAAAAATTTAGAATTAAACCTACAATTTTGAAAAATTAGGTTTCAACCAACCTAAATATCATTTCAAAATTTGCTAACTACTTTTAAAAAATTAAATGTTATTTTATAAATAAAAATTAAATAAAAAATTAAAAAAGATAAATGAATATCTTTTTCAGATTTTAAATGTAATTTAAATAAATAAAATAACAAAATTTAAAAGTTAGCAAAATATCTTACACCTTTTTAAAATTATATGATTATAGTTATCTTATTTTAAATTTAAATAAGGTCAAATTATTTTAAAAAAAATTAATTTAAAATATTTTAAATCTGACCTTAAATTTAAAAATAAGATAAGATATAATCAAATTTAAGAAATAAGATAGATTATTAAGCAAAAAAAATAGATACTAACTATTTTCAAATTCAAATTACACTAATATCTTGAATTAAATTTAAAAAATATTAAATTAATTCAAAATGATAATTAGAATTGAATTAGAAATAGTAATAGTATAAATACAGAACTACAAAAAAAAATCGGAAGTTAATTCCATAAAATAGCATGAAAAAACGAAGAAAAACGAAAAAATTGTGAGCTGTACGGACAGTTTTCGCGATCGCAGGAAAATTTCAGCACAACTCCGATTTTTCCGAATCTTCAAAAAATCATAACTAATTCAAATTAAATAGAAATTGAGTTTTGTAAAAAATTAACTTGCTTAATTTTTTCCATATTATCCAATAAAAATAATTCCAGAAACAGATATTCAATTATTTTTAACGATAATTCACAAACACCAATCAATCATCAAATAACACTCAATACAACATGATACCATCCAAAAAAAAATAAACAATCGTTTTAAAGTCCAAATTTCTTGCAAGTAAATCAATTACCATGGCTCTGAGGCCAGTTGTTGGAATTTATTTTACGAGGATCTTAGATCTACTCACAAGTATGTTGATTAACACCCTAAATATGAACTTTCTAAAACAATGAAATAAACACATATAAAGTTTAGGAAACCTTACATTGGGTGCAGCGGAATTGAATGACTCCTTCCGTTCAGATATCTAGCCCTTGATTCCTTTCGGTAGTAAATTTCCTGAAGCCTTCACTATCTATTTATAGCATTCCACTAGGGTTAGGTTTGAATTATTTGGCATTAAAATAATGAAAATATCAGTTTAAATTTCCTTCAAAAGTTGCCGGCCCTATACTAGTGGATTTGGGCCTCACTTTTTGCAATTTTGCAGTTTTATCTTTTCTGCATCTGATTTTCTCAAAAACGCCAATTTTCTAATTCAACCATTTAAATGCCAATTCTAACTATTTAATAATTATAAATAATTGTTAAATAATATTGTCATTTATCATATTTATTAATTGAACCATACAAAGTATCATAATCAACAAATATGCCCCTATTAACTCTTTCTTTACTATTTCGCCCTTACTTAGTGAAAAATTCACAAATACACATAGTCTAATTTGAGAATTATAATTGATTAATCAAAACCAATTATATGAGTCTTACAAGCAATATTATCTCAACTAGTGCGGGGACCATGGGTTTATATAACCGAGCTTCCAATAAGTAGATCAAGAATTTAGCACTAAAATTCAATAACGTATTAATTCTTCGTTGAATCCACGCATAGAACTTAGAATTGCACTCTCAATATATAGAATGCTCTATATGTTCCACCATATAGACACATCATTAGTTATCCATTGTTATCATCCTAATTTGATCAATGATCCTCTAAATGAATGATCTACACTGTAAAGGGATTAGATTACCGTTACACCCTACAATGTATTTATTCCTTAAAACACTTGACCCCGTATAAATGATATTTCAGTTTATGTGAAATGAGTACTCCACCATTTATGTTCGTTTGGTCAAGCTCGAAGGAGATCATCCTTTGCTTACTATTCGCCAGATAGAAGCTATAGATTCCATGTTTATGCTAGCGCTCCCACTCAATTGCACTACCGTGTTCCCAAAATGTACGTATCACCCTGACCTAAAAGTAGGCTTAACTAACAAATCAAAGAACACGAATAGCCTTTCAAGATTGAGCCTAATCATAACAGGATTAAGAACATTTGATCTAGGATCAACTAGGCGATATTGACTTGAATAGATATTATGGTAACTTTAATAGATCTAAGTCAAAGTTCAATATCGGTCCCTTCCGATGCATACTCCATGCATCCAACCTGAGCTTTACTTTAACCAATGCTCTGGAAAGAACATAGCACTTCTCCAAATGCATGTAAACTCTGTTGTAGATTATCATATCAGTAAAACCCTATGTCTGATATATCTAGGAAACTTTATTCACATAGTCATGTTTACTTTCCAATGTGTTGACGGCACAATAAACAGGATCAAGTATGTGAAAAGGGTTTCAGATGAATTTATACATTATGTACATATAATCATGAAATAAATCATGTGAAGCATGCAACATTATATGTTATTTCTGATCTATATTAATAGGTAAATCTAATTATATTGAAATGAGTTTTATTTAGGGCATTAAACCCAACAATATCCTCTATAGATTATCTACATTGTATAGGGATTAAATTACCGTTACACTCTTCAATGTATTTTATCCTTAAAACACTTAGCCCCGTATAAATGATATTTCAGCGAAGTGAAATGAGTACTCAACCATTTATCTCTGTTTAGCCAAGCTCGAAAGAAATCATCATTTCACTTTCTATTTGCTAGATAGAAGCTATAGATTCCATATCTATGTTTAGCGCTCCCACTCAATTGCACTACCATATTCCCAAAATGTACGTATCACCCTGACCCAAAAGTAGGCTTAACTAACAAATCAAATAACATGTGTAATACTCCTGAGATTGAACCTAATCATATCAGGATTAAGATCATTTGATCTAGGATCAACTAGGTGATATTGAATTGAATAGATATTACGGTAATTTTAATATATCTGAATCAAAGTTCAATATCGGTCCCTTCCGATGCATACTCCATGCATCCAACCAAAGATTTACTTTAACTAATGCTCTGGAAAGAACATAGCACTTATCCAAGGTGCAAGTAAACTATGTTGTAGATTGTCATATCAGTTAAACCCTGTGTACTGATAAATCTAGGAATATATCTTTAATCACATAATCTTGAGTACTTTCCACTATGCTGCCGACACAATAAACAAGAATATAAATGAAAAATAAGGGTTTGGATGAATTTATAAATCAAATAGACAAGTAATTGATAACATGAACCAAATAACACACAAATGAGTGAAAAATACTTCTGTTTCGTTATTGATATTTAAAGAATATAGATTACATTAAAATGGAGTTTTATTTAGGGCATAAAACCCAACAAACTCCCACTTGCACTAATATAAAACTAATCAGTACATATCAATTAATCCTAAATTCTGACAGTGCTTTTCGAATGCAGTTCCTGCCAAGACCTTGGTGAATGGATCAGCTAGGTTGTCCTCTGTGTCCACTTTCTCCACCAGTACATCCCCTCTTGCCACATATTCTCTGATGATGTGATATTTCCTTTCTATATGCTTGCTTCTCTTGTGGCTTCGAGGGTCCTTTCTGTTGGCTATGGCTCCAGTGTTATCACAAAGCAAAATCAGTGGTTTTTCCATTCCAGGGACGACACCGAGACCTGTGAAGAACATTCTCAGCCAGACAAGTTCTTTGGCAGCCTCTGCAGTAGCTATGTATTCTGCCTCCATGGTGGAGTCTGAAATTGCAGTTTGTTTAGCACTTCTCCAAACCACTGCTCCACCCCCAAGAGTAAACACCATCCCAAATGTAGATTTCTCGTCATCAAGACATGCCTGTAAATCTGAATCGGTATAGCCTACGGGATTTAAAGCACCACCCTTGTAGACTAACACAAATTGTCTTGTACTCTTCAAGTAAATCAAGATATGCTTAACAGCACTCCAATGTTCCTGTCCTGGATTTGTCTGATACCTGCTCACGATTCCTACTGCATAACAGATTTCAGGTCTAGTGCATAACATTGCATACATTAGACTCCCAACTCCAAAAGCATAAGGAACCCTTCTCATGTCCTCTATCTCTTGAGAATCAGTGGGACACTATTCCTTAGATAGACGGATACCATATCTAAAAGGCATAGTCGCCCCTTTGGTGTTTGTCATTGAGAATCTCTCTAAAACCTTATCAATGTAAGTTGTTTCAGAGAGAGCAAGGGATCTGTTCTTCCAGTTTTTGATAATTTGAATACCGAGAACATAGGCAAACTCACCCAAATCTTTCATTTCGAATTGAGTGTCTAGCCATTCCTTAATGTCAGTCATTTTCTTGACATTATTGCCAATGATCAAAATGTCGTCAACATATATAAAGGACCAGGAATACAACCACTTGGTCTATTTTGAGTTAGTAAACACAAGGTTTACAACATAAAGGACAAGGTTTATTTTCATTCTAAAGAAAACCGTAGGTCTTGATGATTTCATCAAACCTTTTGTTCCATGAGCGAGAAGCTTGCTTAACTCCATAAATGGACCTATTGAGTTTGCAAACTTTCTTTTCCTGCCCTGGAAGAACATAGCCTTCTGGTTGCTGCATATAGATGGTTTCTTCAAGAATTCCATTAAGGAAGGCTGTCTTGACATCCATTTGCCAGAATTCATAATCGAAAGCGACTGCGATGGAGAGAAGAATTCAGATGGATTTGAGCATGGCCACCGAACTAAAAGTTTCCTCATAGTCCACACCTTCTCTTTGGGTATAACCCTTGGCGACCAGTCTAGCTTTAAAAGTTTCGACTTCGCCTCCAGCGCCTCTTTTCTTCTTGAAGACGCACTTACATCCGATTGGACGATAGTCATCGGGTGCGTCTACATATTCCCAGACTTTGTTCTTTTTCATAGAATCCATTTCTGAATCCATGCCGGCTGACCATCGTTTCCGTTCTAGACTTGCCATTGCCTGTTTATAGGTTAATGGATCGTCTTCAATATCGTCACCAATGACCATATTGATTTCACCATCCAAGCCATAGTGAGACAGTTTAGTAGAAACCCTCCCACTACGACGAGGAGCGGTGGTCTTCTGAACAGGAACTTTAGTGGTATTTCTCTCAGTTGTTTCGACTGAGGGAGTGGGATTATCCTCTTCTTGAGAAGAAGAGGACGGAACATTGGAAGGAGTTATATCTGAAAGCATTTTCTCTAACACAACTTTACTTTTCGGTTTGTAGTCTTTAATATAGTTTTCTTCAAGGAAAGTAGCATTTGTAGGAACAAACACTTTGTTATCCTTCTGATTATAAAATAGTCCACCACTAGTCTCTTTAGAATTTCCGACGAACATGCAAACTTCAGTTTCGATTCCAGTTTGCCTTCTTTCTTTCTCAAGACATGAGCAGGGCACCCCCAAATCCTATAATGGCGTAAACTAGGTATACGACCATTCCATAGTTCAAGGGGTGTCTTAGGAACTGCTTTAGATGGAACAACATTTAGAATGTCGTTTGCCATCTGTATAGCATATCCCCAGAAGGACGTAGACAGAGTTGAATAACTCAGCAGAGACCTAACCATTTCCAAAAGAGTGTGATTTCTTCTCTCTGCTACTCCATTTTGATGTGGAGTGCTAGGGGCAGTATATTGGGATTCAATTCCAAGTTCAATTAAATGATCTTAGAACTGCATATCCATATATTCTCCACCCCTATTAGTTCGCAAGATCTTTAATGTTTTACATAATGGGTTTTGAGCCAAAGCATGAAATTCCTGAAACTTTTCAAACGTTTTAAATGTCTTTTGCATTAGGTAAAGAAAACTGTATCTAGAGAAATCATCAATGAAAGTGACGAAATACTAATAACCACCTCGGGCTTTTACATTCAGGGGTCCGCAAACATCTGAATGCACTAACCCTAGGGGTTGTTTGGCACGCTCTCCCTTTGTAGAGAAAGAGCGTTTTTATCTTTCCTTCTAGGCAAGACTCGCATACAGGTAATTCACCTAAGACGACATTTTTCAATGGACCGTCTTTGGTTAGCCTATTGAGTCTATCATAGCCTATGTGACCTAAACGTAAATTCCATAGATAAGTTTGTTCATCATTATAAATCTCTTTTCTTTTAAGGTTTCTAGGTCTAGCAACATTGAAAAGTTCACTATTTAGTGCGATTTGTATATCCGGTCTTAAAACATAAAGGCTTTGTTCCATGTGAGCAACACATAATTGAAATCCATTACAAGAAATTGTACAATTAGTACTCGAAAAATTCAATTTATAAAGATGTGTTTGTAAACATGAAACACTAATCAAGTTTCTACTAAAGTTTGTAATAAATAAAACATTTTCTAAAAGTGAAAATCTCTTTTGAAACTTGAGGCGGGCTTTTCCTTTTGCTTTGACCAATACTAATTCGCCATTTCCAACTTTAAGCTTCAACTCTTCTGGGTGCAGATTCTCCAAAGTTTCAAGCAGCTGCAATGAAGAATATGTTAGGTTTTATGCCCTAAATAAAACTCCTTTTCAATGTAATCTATTTTATTCAACATCAATAAAGAAACAGAAGTATTTTTCATTCATTTGTGTATGTTTTTGTTCACTTTATCAATTGCTTGTCTATTTGATTTATAAATTCATCTTAAACCCTTTTAACATACTTGATCATGTTTATTATGCTGTCATCACATTGGAAAGTAAACGTGACTATGTGAATAAAGTTTCCTAGATTTATCAGACACAGGGTTTTACTGATATGATAATCTGCAACAAGAGTTTACTTGCATTTGGAGAAATGCTATGTTCTTTCCAGAACATTGGTTAAAGTAAAGCTCAGGTTGGATGCATGGAGTATGCATCGGAAGGGACCGATATTGAACTTTGACTTAGATTTAATTAAACTTACCGTAAAATCTATTCAAGTCAATATCGCCAAGTTGATCCTAGATCAAATGTTCTTAATCCTGTTATGATTAGGCTCAATCTTGAAAGGCTATTCGTGTTCTTTGATTTGTTAGTTAAGCCTACTTTTAGGTCAGGGTGATACGTACATTTTGGGAACACGGTAGTGCAATTGAGTGGGAGCACTAGCATAAACATGGAATATATAGCTTCTATCTGGCGAATAGTAAGCAAAGGATGATCTCCTTCGAGCTTGACCAAACGAACATATATAGTGGAGTACTCATTTCACATAAGCTGAAATATCATTTATACGGGGTCAAGTGTTTTAAGGATAAAATACATAGTAGGGTGTTACGGTAATCTAATCCCTTTACAATGTAGATCATTCATATAGAGGATCATTGATCAAATTAGGATTATAACAATGGATAACTAATGATGCATCTATATGGTGGAACATATAGAGCATTCTATATACTGAGAGTGCAATTCTAAGTTCTATGCGTGGATTCAACGAAGAATTAATAAGTTAGTGAATTTTAGTGCTAAATTCTTGATCTACTTATTGGAAGCTTGATTATATAGACCCATGGTCCCCGCACTAGTTGAGATAATATTGTTTGTAAGACTCATGTAATTGGTTTTGATTAATCAATTATAATTCACAAATTAGACTATGTCTATTTGTGAAATTTTCACTAAGTAAGGGCGAAATTGTAAAGAAAGAGTTAATAGGGGCATATTTGTTAATTATGATACTTTGTATGGTTCAATTAATAAATATGATAAATGACAATATTATTTAATAATTATTTATAGTTATTAAATAGTTAGAATTGGCATTTAAATGGTTGAATTAGAAAATTGGCATTTTTTAGAAAATCAGATACAAAAGTGTTACAATTGCAAAATTGCAAAAAGCAAGGCCCAAATCCATCAAGCCATGGCCGGCCACTTTTGTAGGCATTTTAAACTGATATTTTCATTATTTTAATGCCAAATAATTCAAACCTAACCCTCGTAGAATGCTATAAATAGATAGTGAAGGCTTCAGGAAAATTACACTTCTGAATCAGAAAACCTGAGCCTTTCTCTCTCTACCTTGGCCGCCACTCTCTCTCTCTCTTCTTCCTTCATATTTCGAAATTACCTTAGTGATTAGAGTAGTGCCCACACACCGCAAGCAATACCTCAATCATAGTGAGCAAGATCGTGAAGAAAGATAATCAGCAAAGGAGTTTCAGCATCAAGGATTCAGAGAAAGAAATCCAGGTTCAGATCTTGATAATACTCTGCTACAGAAAGGATTCAAGGGTTAGAGATCTAAACGGAAGGAGTCATTTAATTCCGCTGCACCCAATGTAAGGTTTCTTAAACTTTATACGTGTTTATTTCATCGTTTTAGAAAGTTCATATTTAGGGTGTTAATAAACATACTTGTGAGTAGATCTAAGATCCTGGTAAAATAATTCCAACAACTGGCCTCAGAGCCATGGTAATTGATTTACTTGCAAGAAATTTGGACTTTAAAACGATTGTTTGTTTTGTTTTTGGATGGTATCGTGGTGTATTGAGTGTTATTTGATGATTGATTGGTGTTTGTGAATATTCGTGAAAAATAATTGAATATCTGTTTCTGGAATTATTTTTATTAGATAGTATGGAAAAAATTAAGCAAGTTACTTTTTTACAGAACTCAATTTCGATTTAATTTGAATTAGTTATGATTTTTTGAAGTTTCGAAAAATATCGGGGTTGAGCAACCGGGACACGCGCGCGCATGAGGCTTGTGCCTCGGACAACACGCGCGCAGACAGCTTTTTTGTCTGAAAACCTGGGATCCGCGTGCGGAGAGGCTGCTGGCAGCCTCCTGCGCCGAGCTCTCTCGGCCATGCTCCCCATCATGCGCGCGCGGACAGTATGCAATGCATATTGTCCGTACAGCTCGCAAATTTTTCGTTTTTCTTCGTTTTTTCATGCTTTTTCATGGAATTAACTTCCGATTTTTTGTGTAGTTCTGTATTTATACATTTACTATTCCTAATTTAATTCTAATTATCATAATGAATTAATTTAATATTTTTTAAATTTATTTCAAGATATTAGTGTAATTTGAATTTAAAACTAGTTAGTATCTATCTTTTTTGCTTAATAATCTATCTTATTTTTAAAATTTGATTATATCTTATCTTATTTTTAAATTTAAGGTCAGATTTTAAATATTTTAAATTAAATTTTTTTTAAATAATTTGACCTTATTTAAATTTAAAATAAGATAACTATAATCATGTAATTTTTAAATGAAGTAAGATATTTTGCTAACTTTTAAATTTTGTTATTTTATTTATTTAAATTACATTTAAAATCTGAAAAAGATATTCATTTATCTTTTTTTTTAATTTTTTTATTTAATTTTTATTTATAAAATAACATTTAAATTTTTAAAAGTAGTTAGCAAATTTTGAAATGATATTTAGGTTGGTTAAAACCTAATTTTTCAAAATTATAGGTTTAATTTTTAAATTTCAATTTTTTTTAAAATTTCGAATTTTTTCAAATTTTTTTTTAAAAAAAATTGCGAATTTTTTTTTTATTTAATTAATTATTCCGAAATTAATTATTTAATTTAAAATTAAATAAATCCTACATCCAACTATCCAGCTAACCTTGTTGCAGGAGTATGTGTTTTAGCTTGTGTGTAAGTTTTCAAAACCTATTATTACTTGATTGCAAATAGCCATGGTTACTTTTTGCCAGATCTAATGATCTGATGGCTCCCTTGGTCAAGTCAATAATTTGTAACAGGTATATTTACAATCTTCTTTCATCTGTGTATGACCTAGCAACATGATAGGACCCATCCAAAGTGTGCCTGTGTGAGCCTATGTGTTTAATTTCATTATAGATGCATATAGGTTGATGTTGCTAAATAAATTATCATAGTTCTTGATAGATTTTATTTAGGCCCATTTAGTTTTTGGGCCTATTCAATTGATAACAGTTGTTCATTTTAAGGTTAAATTCCTCTCTTTTGGGCCTTGTGTGAGAGTCGGGAGCCATAGAAGTGGGTACAACATACTGAACCCAGCACCCCCTCACATGAACCACCCCAATTGTGAAGGCCCATTTGCCTGATTTGAACAACTGTACTAGGTTAATTACACTAGTTTAACCTAATAAAAATTGATTAGCAACATAATTAATTTCATTTATTTTGAAATTAATTTAAGAAAACCATAGTTTAAGAATTTTATATTCTAAGCTAAACTATATGTATTTTCTTGTATTTAATTAAATATAGAATTATAACCATCTAGATTCTTTCTGAAGCTTAATTTAAATTTTTCATTAAATATTCTTATTTAAGTTGATATTTAGTTATCTACAACTAACCAACTTAAATCAGAATATCTTTTGGATTTAAAATTTCAAAATTAAGTTGAGGAATTTTAGGCATTGGTTATTAAGATTCTTTAGATATTTTTTAAGTTAATATCTTTTCGAATATTAACTTAAAAGGGAATATTTTAGATATTTTTTTTAGGTTAATATCTTTTCGAATATTAACTTAAAATGGAATATCTTCAAATTAAGTGGTTACAACTTAATTTTAAATTTAATTAAATGTGATTTGAAAGATATTTAAGTTGATTTTTTAGATTCTTTTAAAACAAATTAAACAAGATATTTTTAAATTTGTTCCATTTAAATATTCGAATTTATTTTTCGAATTTAATTAATAATTGAAAATTAATTAAAGTTGATTTTTTATTTAAACCAACTTTAATTTGTAATTTTTCATTATTATATTATGGAACTTGTTCAATATTTATTTGAATTTATTTTTCAAATTAAATAATAATTGAAAATTAATTGAAGTTGATTTTTTACTTAAACCAACTTTAGTTTGTAATTTTTCATTATTATAATATCGAATTAAAATGATTATACAAAATACGTATAATATGTTTAAATAATGAGCTTTTAATCAAGAGACATTCGATCTCCATTGTGGGTTTTACACCGCGTTTGTTTTAGTGAGTAATCCTCCCTAATGGAGGAACGTTCATTAGCAATTTCGCACCGTTTAATCTCGAATGATAAGTAGTTTGTAAGTGTTTTGTATGGTATAGATCACCCTAATCGTGGCGACCATACTTGACTTGCAAATTATGAAACAATGGTGGAAGCTCATAAGATAGAATTGCCTTGACTCTCGCCTAAACGGGACAACGCTGAATTCCAATCTTGATCGAATAAAAGGTTGCTAGAATGGTTATCATTTTAGATGAGCTGACAACTCTATTCAATGGATGATGCTTTGACTCTCGCCTAAACGGGACACTGTATCAGTTTGTTGAAATACCTTGGAAAATAAACTATGTTAGATTTAGTATTTCTATAACATATGTCATTACTTGTTATTTTCTGAACTGTGTATGAATTTATGAGCAAAAACCATACTTCTGTTTTATTGATGTGTTGTAGTGTCATTATGAATAACCCTCACCCCAATCCTCTCCTAGTTAATATCTTAGCAAAAGAACTCTATAGTGTGAAAATGCATCCTGGTAGTTGCATCAACTCGCACCTGTTGATGATGAATCTGAAGTTCCAAAAGGCAAATCTACTAGGAATTGATTTATCAAGAGAACAATGGGTCCAACTCATCCTTAATAGTCTTCCTCCAGAGTATAATGAATTTGTTATCTCTTACATGATCAACAATTCTAACTCCTCCGACATGGACAAGCTCGAAGCAGAATTACGAGCCCCTGAACGGAATTTGATTGCAATGGGTCCCCCTGGGTTTGCAATCCTTAATCGAAGGAAAAGGACTAGGTATGAAGGATCTAGCAAAGCTGCTTCTTCAAGTACAATTATCAGACATGATCTTCTATGTTCGAATTGTAATGAAAAGGGACATCATGAAGAACGATGTCCAAGGCTTCTAAACAATTCAAATGAAGGTAAGGCTTTTGTCTTTGAATCATGTGTTTTAGAGAACGACAAATCCGTCTGGATTGTTGATTCTGTTGGAAATTATTTTACCAGGATCTTAGATCTACTCACAAGTATGTTGATTAACACCCTAAATATGAACTTTCTAAAACGATGAAATAAACACATATAAAGTTTAGGAAACCTTACATTGGGTGCAGCGGAATATAATGACTCCTTCCGTTCATATATCTAGCCCTTGATTCATTTCTGTAGCAGAGCATTATCAATATCTGAACCTGGATCTCTTTCTCTGAATCTTTGATGCTGAAACTCCTTTTGCTGAATGTCTTTCTTCACGATCTTCCTCACTATGATTGAGGTATCACTTGTTGTGTGTGGGCACTACTCATACACTAAGAATTTCGAAATTTAAGGAAGAAGAAAGAGAGAGTGGGTTCAGCCAAAGATAGGGAGAGAGAAGGCTCAGTTTTTTCTGAATGAAAAAGTAAAAAATTTAAGTGTGTAATTTAAGTGTAAATTTCCTGAAGCCTTCACTATCTATTTATAGCATTCCACTAGGGTTAGGTTTGAATTATTTGGCATTAAAATAATGAAAAGATCAGAGGGAAAACCCTACAAAAGTGGTCGGCCATGCATAGTGGATTTGGGCCTCACTTTTTGCAATTTTGCAGTTTTATCTTTTCTGCATCTGATTTTCTAAAAAACGCCAATTTTCTAATTCAACCATTTAAATGCCAATTCTAATTATTTAATAACTATAAATAATTATTAAATAATATTGTCATTTATCATATTTATTAATTGAACCATACAATTTCAATCATAATTAACAAATATGCCCCTATAAACTCTATCTTTACAATTTCAACCTTACTTAGTGAAAAATTCACAAATAGACATAGTCTAATTTGAAAATTATAATTGATTAATCAAAACCAATTATATGAGTCTTACAAGCAATATTATCTCAACTAGTGCGGGGACCATGGGTCTATATAACCGAGCTTCCAATAAGTAGATCAAGAATTTAGCACTAAAATTCACTAACTTATTAATTCTTCGTTGAATCCACGCATAGAACTTAGAATTGCACTCTCAGTATATAGAATGCTCTATATGTTCCACCATATAGACACATCATTAGTTATCCATTGTTATAATCCTAATGTGATCAATGATCCTCTATATGAATGATCTACACTGTAAAGGGATTAAATTACCGTTACACCCTATAATGTATTTATTCCTTAAAACACTTGACCCCCTATAAATGATATTTCAACTTATGTGAAATGAGTACTCCACCATTTATGTTCGTTTGGTCAAGCTCGAAGGAGATCATCCTTTACTTACTATTCGCCAGATAGAAGCTATAGATTCCATGTTTATGCTAGCGCTCCCACTCAATTGCACTACCGTGTTCCCAAAATGTACGTATCACCCTGACCTAAAAGTAGGCTTAACTAACAAATCAAAGAACACGAATAGCCTTTCAAGATTGAGCCTAATCATAACAGGGATAAGAACATTTGATCTAGGATCAACTAGGCGATATTGACTTGAATAGATATTACGGTAAGTTTAATAAATCTAAGTCAAAGTTCAATATCGGTCCCTTCCGATGCATACTCCATGCATCCAACCTGAGCTTTACTTTAACCAATGCTCTGGAAAGAACATAGCACTTCTCCAAATGCAAGTAAACTCTGTTGTAGATTATCATATCAGTAAAACCCTATGTTTGATAAATCTAGGAAACTTTATTCACATAGTCATGTTTACTTTCCAATGTGTTTACAGCACAATAAACAGGATCAAGTATGTGAAAAGGGTTTCAGATGAATTTATACATTATGTACATATAATCATGAAATAAATCATGTGAACCATGCAACATTTAATGTTATTTCTGATCTATATTAATAAGTAAATCTGATTATATTGAAATGAGTTTATTTAGGGCATAAAACCCAACAAACTCGCACTTGCACTAATATAAAACAAAAAGTGCGTTTCAAATAATCTCAACACCTTGATATACAAATCAAGTGTAGTAGTAGTAAACTCCTCGTAATAGGATCTGAAAGGTTGAATTAAACACAACCTTTTCTCCACCATTACTCTTCCTTTAATCACAAAATCATTGATAATGTGAAATTCCTCTCTATATGTCTACTCTCTTGGGATACTGGATTCTATACCTTTGGCAACTACTTTTGGTTAATCAGGAAATTAACACTAGTAGTTTAAGGCAATTTGGAATGGTGCCAAAGATGTATAGAACTTTCCTTAGACTGAATAAGTACCTTTCCTGCAGCTTTAACATCCAGTCCCTTTCTGGTAGACCTAGAGACTTCAGATAGGTTTTTACACTTCTCCAAAATCACTATTCCACCCCCAGAGTAACCATCATCTTATCAGAAAGATTTTCTAGCACAAAGGCAAATTTCGAAATCTGATGTGGTGTAGTCTAAGAGTTTTAAACACACTCTTATAAACTAACATATAGTTCCTCTTCTTAATCTTAGGATTTACTTGATTGTCTTCCAATGTTCTTCTCCTGGATTAATTTGATACCTACTCATTACTCCCACTCAACAGCAGGTGTCTGGTCTAAGGCATACAAAAGCATATCTAAGACCTCTCACTGTTGATTTAAGAAATTCTTTCATGGCTTTATCTTTTCTGGAATAGTTGAAACTTTTCCTTAGATAAATAAAATCTATGTTTAAGAAGTTGTGAAGCTTCTATAGATTGCCATTAGAAAGAAAACGCTTCAGCATCTCACTAAAGTAAGTTGCTTGCATTAGAGTAAGTAATTACCAGGTATACCACAAGCCATAGGTTTAGATAAACTCAAACCTATAATACTAGGAACAGGAAGTTTTGTTAAGTCTATTGAATGGACTTATAAACGAAAATTTCCTTTTATGTCCTTGTAATAGAAAACCTTAGGTTATTCCATGTGAATGGATTAAACCATAGTTCTATTGGCTTTCTTCTTAGTTTCTTATCTTGACAATCCATTACTTGTTTAAACTCACAATGGATTTTAATCACTAGTGTCTCCCAAGTCATAAGAAGGTGAGTTCCTAGAAACTCTCCCACTACGACAAGGTACCGTGAATTATGTTGAAGAAAACTAAATGGTATTGATCCCTTCGGTTGTGACAAGACAACAGAGGCAGTGGGATCATCATATGTTAAATAAGATGATAGAACACTTTTGGAATCAAGAAAAAAATATCCCCTTTATTTGCTACTTGTTTTCAGACTTAGTCATTATCTTAGAAAAGTAGTATTTGTTTGAACAAACACTTTCTTATCTATTGACAATGGGATGGTCCACCCCTAATCACTTAGAACAGCTAACAAACCATGGTTAACAGTTCTAGCTTTTCTTAAGATTTTGATTAGGTCATCCATGAATCTAGTAATGATTTAAATTAAGTATACAACCATTACATCATTCTGAAATTGTATTACCATAGAAGGATTTAGGCAACGACTAGTAACTAATCATCAATATGCAACTCGAAATTTCTGGGGAGGTAAGTTTGGATATAATTCAAAAATCAATTTAATGATCTTTGACCTGCATATCTACTAACTATTTCTCCACCCCTATCAGTTCGCAAGATCTTTAACCACTTACCTTGATGGTTTTAACCATTGCTAGAAATTTATGAAATTTTTCAAACATTTCAAATTTCTTTGCATAAGGTATAATCTAGAGTTACCTTTTAAGAATACAACGAAAAACTCATATCCACCCATGAATGTACATCCATCTGCGAATGAGATGAACTTCTTTCAGTGGATATAGGCATATTAACTCTTTGCAGAGATTGATCTTGTCAAATCTAATATGAACAAGATACAAATGCCATAGATTAATAAAAATGTGGTTGTGTCTTTTTGATGACTTAGGTTTAGTTAAATCAAAGAGTTCTTAGAATAGTGCAAGTGGATCCTGGTCACAGAATACCTAACTCATATTCCATACAGTTTGAATCCATTATTAGAAGATGGATATTAAACCCTTGTAAAGGTGTAACTGTATTGCATCCTGGAATTAGAAATATAAGAAAATTTCTGTTTGGATTCTAAAATTAAAGTCAAAGACTTAAATTTATACCAAATATTATGAGTAATTCGTTCTTGGACCACCACTACTAATTTAATTCTAAGTTTGATTTGCCCATACAAGTAGGAGATTTCTAAGATTGAGGATTTATATCAATTGGGAATAGAATTTCGGGATTATAACCATATGCGTCATTTAATTTCTTAAGAGAAAATATATAATGACATGAAATGATTTATAGACCATTCATCCAATGATATGTTATTGAGCTAATTCGAAATGAATAAGCTAAGAGGAATTAGGATAATTTCGTTGTTTAAATAAGAATCCAACGATGCTTCGATTAGCGAAAGTCAAAGTAATCTTATTTATACAATCTTCTTGTTTCATATCGTAAAAATACTAGTCTAAGGTGTCATCAATTGATGAACAGCTAGATGTCGCATATACAATATTTATCTTTCGAGATCTAACACTATTATGTATGTCTAATGGTGAAAATCCACTAGGAATTTATCTCATTAGATAAACAAGCCAAGTTAGACCAACAATGAAGATTCGAAATTAAACTACAACTTAATAACAGAAAATAACATGGTTCAATATAAATTCATACACAATTCAGAAATTATAAGCATATAGCAAGTAGGAATGACAAGTGAAAATACTAAAACATACAATCCTAAATAATTCCCAAGGTTTTCAACAAACAGATATCAGTGTCCCGTTTAGGCGAGAGTCAAAGCTACCATTCATTGAATAGAGTTGTCAGCTCGTCTAAAATGTTAAACATTCTAGCAACCTTTTATTCGATCAAGATTGGAATTCAGCGTTATCCTGTTTAGGCGAGAGTCAAGGCAATTCTATCTTATGAGCTTCCACCATTGTTTCATAATTTGCAAGTCAAGTATGGTCGCCACCATTAGGGTGATCCATACCATACTAAACACTTACAAACTACTTATCATTCGAGATTAAACGGTGCGAAATTACTAATGAACGTTCCTCCATTAGGGAGGATTACTAAATAAAACAAACGCGGTGTAAAACCCACAATGGAGATCGAATGTCTTTTAATTAAAAAGCTCATTATTTAAAAAGAGTTGTATTTTCTTTGATTCTCTTTATTTAATCTATTTATTTTAAATATATATATTTATTTAATTAAAATTTCCAATTTAGAATGAAAAATTCTAAATATAAATTTTAATTTAATATTTATAAATTTTACTTAGATGGATATGAAAATAACATGAATTATTTCCATCTTAGTAATAATTTCCAATAAATATTTAGAAAAATATTCAATTTAAGTTGTTACAAAATTAATTTAAATTAATTTACAACTCAAATTTAATTTTCTATAAATATATATTGCATTTCGAAAAATTAAAGTATTTAAGAATACAATTTTCGAAAATGCATGTTAAAATAAAAAAAATTAATCCTGGAAAAATTATTCTAATTTAATGTTGGCCCAAAATTAATTAATAAAATTAATTTACAACAAAAAATATAATTTTCCTTTTTAATTAAATATATAAGAAAAATTTCAAATATTTAAGTATGCTGATGAAAATCAACTTAAATATTAATTTTCAATTTAATTAAATACACTAGAAAAATACTTTAAGCAAAAATATCATCTATCTAGATTTTCCTTTGACTAATTAATTCAATTTCTAATAATATACTTTAATTCAATTTATTTTAAATTAATCAATAAATGAAAAAATCATTGATTTAAGTTGATCCAAGAATTAATTAAAATAAATAATTAATTTACAAATTAATCTATTTTTCAAGATTAATTAAAAATCATCTTGCATTATGAAATGCAACTTCGAAAATTGATTAATAAAATAAAGAAAAATATATTTTACTTCATGTATTTTAATTAATCATTAAATGAAAAAAATCATTGATTTAAGTTGGTCCAAAATTAAAATAAATAATTTACAACTTTAATCTATTTTTCAAATAAAATTCGAAATTCCAGTATTTAATAAATGCAATTTCGAAATTTGATTAATAAAATAAAGAAAAAATATATTTTGAAAATTATTTAAATTTAGTTGAAAAAATAAATTTCAACTAAAAATAATTTTCTATTTAATTAAGTGTCATGAAAAAGAAATATTTAAGTATCATGATGAAAATCAACTTAGATATTTAATTTTCAAATTAATTAAATGTATTAAATTCAAGAAATAAATAATTAAGTGTAGAGAATGGTTAATTATTAATCTCTAGTTTAATACTAGGAAAAAATAAATTGTACCAAAATTAATTATTTAAAATAATTAATTTCACAATGTATAATATTTTCCTATTTAATATTAGAAATAATAAGTAGTCTAGAAATAACTATCTAGAAAATATCTTATTTAACTAAGTATCTTTTCCACAAAATTTGAAAAAATAATATCTAATTTAAGTTGTATTAGAAAAAATCTAGAACTTAAATATTTTTCAAATTTAAATCTAATTAAATATCAAAAATTAAGTTATAACCACTTAATTTGAAAATATTCTATTTTAAGTTAATATTCGAAAAGATATTAACTCAAAAAAAATATCTAAAATATTCCATCTTAAGTTAATATTCGAAAAGATATTAACTTAAAAAATATCTAAAGAATCTTAATAACCAATGCCTAAAATTCCTCAACTTAATTTTGAAATTTTAAATCCAAAAGATATTCAGATTTAAGTTGGTTAGTTGTAGATAACTAAATATCAACTTAAATAGGAATATTTAATGAAAAATTTAAATTAAACTTCAGAAAGAATCTAGATGGTTATAATTCTATATTTAATTAAATACAAGAAAATACATATAGTTTAGCTTAGAATAAAAAATTCTTTAAACTATCATTTTCTTTAATTAATTTCAAAATAAATGAAATTAATTATGTTGCTAATCAATTTTATTAGGTTAAACTAGTTTAATTAACCTAGTACAGTTATTCAAATCAGGCAAATGGGCCTTCACAATTGGGGTGGTTCATGTGAGGGGGTGCTGGGTTCAGTATGTCGTACCCACTACTATGGCTCCCAACTCTCACACAAGGCCCAAAAGAGAGGAATTTAACCTTAAAATGAACAACAGTTATTAATTGAATAGGCCCAAAAACTAAATGGGCCTAAATAAAATCTATCAAGAACTATGATATTTTATTTAGCAACAACAACCTATATGCATCTATAATGAAATTAAACACATAGGCTCACACAGGCACACTTTGGATGGGTCCTATCATGTTGCTAGGTCATACACAGATGAAAGAAGATTGTGAAAATTACCTGTTACAAATTATTAACTTGACCAAGGGAGCCATCAGATCAATAGATCTGGCAAAAGGTAACCATGGCTATTTGCAATCAAATAATAATAGGTTTTGAAAACTTACACATAAGCTAAAACACAAACTCCTGCAACAAGGTTAGCTGGATAGTTGGATGTAGGATTTATTTAATTTTAAATTAAATAAATAATTTCGAAATAATTAATTAAATAAAGAAAATATTTATTTTTCGAAAATTTAAAAAATAAAAAAAAATCGAAAATTTTAAAAAAAAATTAAATTTAAAATTAAACCTACAATTTTAAAAAAATTAGGTTTCAACCAACCTAAATATCATTTATAAATTTGCTAACTACTTTAAAATTTGAATGTTATTTTATAAATAAAAATTAAATAAAAAATTAAAAAAGATAAATGAATATCTTTTTCAGATTTTAAATGTAATTTAAATAAATAAAATAACAAAATTTAAAAGTTAGCAAAATATCTTACATCTTTTTAAAATTACAAGATTATAGTTATCTTATTTTAAATTTAAATAAGGTCAAATTATTTTAAAAAAAAAAATTAATTTAAAAATTTAAAATCTGACCTTAAGTTTAAAAATAAGATAAGATATAATCAAATTTAAAAATAAGATAGATTATTAAGCAAATAAAATAGATACTAACTATTTTTAAATTCAAATTACACTAATATCTTGAATTAAATTTAAAAAATATTAAATTAATTCATAATGATAATTAGAATTGAATTAGGAATAGTAATAGTATAAATATAGAACTACACAAAAAATCTGAAGTTAATTCCATGAAAAAGCATGAAAAATCGAAGAAAAACGAAAAAATTGCGAGCTGTACGGACAGTTTTCGCGATCGCAGGAAAATTTCAGCACAACGCCGATTTTTTCGAATCTTCAAAAAATCATAACTAATTCAAATTAAATCAAAATTGAGTTCTGTAAAAAAGTAACTTGCGTAAGTTTTTTCCATACTATCCAATAAAAATAATTTCAGAAACAGATATTCAATTATTTTTAACGTAAATTCACAAACACCAATCAATCATCAAATAACACTCAATACAACATGATACCATCCAAAAACAAACAAACAATCGTTTTAAAGTCCAAATTTCTTGCAAGTAAATCAATTACCATGGCTTTGATACCAGTTGTTGGAAACTATTTTACCAAGATCTTAGATCTACTCACAAGTATGTTGATTAACACCCTAAATATGAACTTTCTAAAACGATGAAATAAACACATATAAAGTTTAGGAAACCTTACATTGGGGGCAGCGGAATATAATGACTCCTTCCATTCAGATATCTAGCCCTTGATTCCTTTCTGTAGCAGAGCATTATCAATATCTGAATCTGGATCTCTTTCTCTGAATCTTTGATGCTGAAACTCCTTTTGCTGAATGTCTTTCTTCACGATCTTCCTCACTATGATTGAGGTATCACTTGCTGTGTGTGGGCACTACTCATACACTAAGAATTTCGAAATTTAAGGAAGAAGAAAGAGAGAGTGGGTTCGGCCAAAGATAGGGAGAGAGAAGGCTCAGTTTTTTCTGAATGAAAAAGTAGAAAATTTGAGTGTGTAATTTAAGTGTAAATTTCCTGAAGCCTTCACTATCTATTTATAACATTCCACTAGGGTTAGGTTTGAATTATTTGGAATTAAAATAATGAAAATATCAGATGAAAAACCCTACAAAAGTGGCCGGCCATGCATAGTGGATTTGGGCCTCACTTTTTGCAATTTTGCAGTTTTATCTTTTCTGCATCTGATTTTCTCAAAAATGCCAATTTTCTAATTCAACCATTTAAATGTCAATTCTAATTATTTAATAACTATAAATAATTATTAAATAATATTTTCATTTACCATATTTATTAATTGAACCATACAAAGTATCATAATTAACAAATATGCCCCTATAAACTCTTTCTTTACAATTTCGCCCTTACTTAGTGAAAAATTCACAAATAGACAGAGTCTAATTTGAGAATTATAATTGATTAATCAAAACCAATTATATGAGTTTTACAAGCAATATTATCTCAACTAGTGCGGGGACCATGGGTCTATATAACCGAGCTTCCAATAAGTAGATCAAGAATTTAGCACTAAAATTCACTAACTTATTAATTCTCCGTTGAATCCACGCATAGAACTTAGAATTGCACTCTCAGTATATAGAATGCTCTATATGTTCCACCATATAGACACATAATTAGTTATCTATTGTTATAATCCTAATTTGATCAATGATCCTCCATATGAATGATCTACACTGTAAAGGGATTAGATTACCGTTACACCCTACAATGTATTTATTCCTTAAAACACTTGACCCCGTATAAATGATATTTCAGCTTATGTGAAATGAGTACTCCACCATTTATGTTCGTTTGGTCAAGCTCGAAGGAGATCAACCTTTGCTTACTATTCGCCAGATAGAAGCTATAGATTCCATGTTTATGCTAGCGCTCCCACTCAATTGCACTACCGTGTTCCCAAAATGTACGTATCACCCTAACCTAAAAGTAGGCTTAACTAACAAATCAAAAAACAGGAATAGCCTTTCAAGATTGAGCCTAATCATAACAGGATTAAGAACATTTGATCTAGGATCAACTAGGCGATATTGACTTGAATAGATATTACGGTAAGTTTAATAAATCTAAGTCAAAGTTCAATATCGGTCCCTTCCGATGCATACCCCATGCATCCAACCTGAGCTTTACTTTAACCAATGCTCTGGAAAGAACATAGCACTTCTCCAAATGCAAGTAAACTCTATTGTAGATTATCATATCAGTAAAACCCTATGTCTGATAAATCTAGGAAACTTTATTCACATAGTCATGTTTACTTTCCAATGTGTTGACAGCACAATAAACAGGATCAAGTATGTGAAAAGGGTTTCAGATGAATTTATACATTATGTACATATAATCATGAAATAAATCATGTGAACCATGCAACATTAAATGTTATTTCTGATCTATATTAATAAGTAAATCTTATTATATTGAAATGAGTTTTATTTAGGGCATAAAACCCAACATTAGTGTAATTCGATTTTGAAAATAGGAAAAATCAAGTTTTGCTTACCTCTTTTCTTATTTCCTTTAAAATGTGATTATTTTATTTTTTTTAAGGTTAGATATTAATTTTTTTTTTTTTTTTGGTAACTTGACCTTAATTAGAATAAGATCAAAATAATCATGATATTTTAAAAGAGGAAATAAGGTATTTTTTGTTAATTTTTTAAATTTTGTTATTTTTACTTAAATTAAATTGTAAAATAAAAAAAAAGGTATGTATTTACCATTTTTTATTTTATTATTTAATTTATTAAATAACATGAAATTTAAAAGGATAGTTAGCAATTTATTTTGAAATGACATTTAGGTTACCCAAAACCTAATTTTTCAAAATGGTAGGTTTAATTTTTAAATTTTTTTCGAAATATATGTTTAAAAATTAAATAAATCCTACATCCAACTATCCAAATCTAACCTTGTTGCAGGAGTATGTGTTTTAGATTGTTTGTAAGTTTTCTAAAACCTATTATTGCTTGATCTAAATTGCCTTGGTTAACTTGTTGATAGATCCCATGATCTAATTTTAACCAATGGTTCAATTGATGATAGATCAAGTAAATAATTTGTAACAGGTAATTTTTACAATCTTCTTTCATCTGAGTATGACCTAGTAACATGATAGGATCCATCCAAATGTGTGTGCTTGTGTGAGCCTATATGTTTAATTTCTGTTATAGATACATATAGGTTGTTGTTGCTAAATAAAATATCAAACCTGATAGATTTTATTTAGGCTCATTTAGTAGTGAGCCTATTCAATTAATAACAGTTGTTCATTTTAAGGTTAAATTCCTCTCTTTTGGGCCTTGTGTGAGAGTTGGGAGCCTTAGAAGTGGGTACGACATACTGGACCCAGCTCCCCCTCACATGAACAACCCCAATTGTGAAGGCCCATTTACCTGATTTGGATAACTATGTGTTGGAAATTATTTTAACAGGATCTTAGATCTACTCACAAGTATGTTGATTAACACCCTAAATATGAACTTTCTAAAACGATGAAATAAACAAATATAAAGTTTAGGAAACCTTACATTGGGTGCAGCGGAATACTATGACTCCTTCCGTTCAGATATCTAGCCCTTGATTCCTTACTGTAGCAAAGCATTATCAATATCTGAACCTGGATCTCTTTCTCTGAATCTTTGATGCTGAAACCTCCTTCTTGCTCAAAGTCTTTCTTCACGATCTTCCTCACTATGATTGAAGTATCACTTGCTGTGTGTGGGCACTACTCATACACTAAGTATTTCAAAATCTCAATGAGGAAGAGAGAGAGAGGGGTTCGGCCAAAGATAGGGAGAGAGAAGGCTCAGGTTTTTCTCTGAAGGAAAAATAGAAAATTTTAGTGTAATTTTCCTGAAGCCTTCACTATCTATTAATAGCATTCCACTAGGGTTAGGTTTGAATTATTTGGCATTAAAATAATGAAAATATCAGAGGTAAATTCCTATAAAAGTGGCAGGCCCTATACTAGTGGATTTGGGCCTCACTTTTTGCAATTTTGCAGTTTTATCTTTTCTGCATCTGATTTTCTCAAAAACGCAAATTTTCTAATTCATACATTTAAATGCCAATTCTAACTATTTAATAACTATATATAATTATTAAATAATATTGTCATTTATCATATTTATTAATTGAACCATACAAAGTATCATAATTAACAAATATGTCCCTATAAACTCTTTCTTTACAATTTCGCCCTTACTTAGTGAAAAATTCACAAATAGACATAGTCTAATTTGAGAATTATAATTGATTAAACAAAACCAATTATATGAGTCTTACAAGCAATATTATCTCAACTAGTGCGGGGACCATGGGTCTATATAACCGAGCTTCGAATAAGTAGATCAAGAATTTAGCACTAAAATTCACTAACTTATTAATTCTTCGTTGAATCCACGGATAGAACTTAGAATTGCACTCTCAGTATATAGAATGCTCTATATGTTCCACCATATAGATGCATCATTAGTTATCCATTGTTATAATCCTAATGTGATCAATGATCCTCTATATGAATGATCTACACTGTAAAGGGATTAGATTACCGTTACACCCTACAATGTATTTTATCCTTAAAACACTTGACCCCGTATAAATGATATTTCAGCTTATGTGAAATGAGTACTCCACAATTTATGTTCGTTTGGTCAAGCTCGAAGGAGATCATCCTTTGCTTACTATTCGCCAGATAGAAGCTATAGACTCCATGTTTATGCTAGCGCTCCCACTCAATTGCACTACCGTGTTCCCAAAATGTATGTATCACCCTGACCTAAAAGTAGGCTTAACTAACAAATCAAAGAACACGAATAGCCTTTCAAGATTGAGCCTAATCATAACAGGATTAAGAACATTTGATCTAGGATCAACTAGGCGATATTGACTTGAATAGATATTACGGTAAGTTTAATAAATCTAAATCAAATTTCAATATCGGTCCCTTCCGATGCATACTCCACGCATCCAACCTGAGCTTTACTTTAACCAATGCTCTCGAAAGAACATAGCACTTCTCCAAATGCAAGTAAACTCTGTTGTAGATTATCATATCAGTAAAACCCTATGTCTGATAAATCTAGGAAACTTTATTCACATAGTCATGTTTACTTTACAATGTGTTGACGGCACAATAAACAGGATCAAGTATGTGAAAAGGGTTTCAGATGAATTTATACATTATGTACATATAATCATGAAATAAATCATGTGAACCATGCAACATTAAATGTTATTTCTGATCTATATTAATAAGTAAATCTGATTATATTGAAATGAGTTTTATTTAAATTAATTTACAACTCAAATTTAATTTTCTATAAATATATATTGCATTTCGAAAAATTAAAGTATTTAAGAATACAATTTTCGAAAATGCATGTTAAAATAAAAAATTAATCCTGGAAAAAATTATTCTAATTTAATGTTGGCCCAAAATTAATTAATAAAATTAATTTACAACAAAAAATATAATTTTCTTATTTAATTAAATATATAAGAAAAATTTCAAATACTTAAGTATGATGATGAAAATCAACTTAAATATTAATTTTCTATTTAATTAAATACACTAGAAAAATACTTCAAGCAAAAATATCATCTATCTAGATATTTCCTTTGACTAATTAATTCAATTTCTAATAATATACTTTAATTCAATTTATTTTAAATTAATCGGTAAACGAAAAAATCATTGATTTAAGTTGATCGAAGAATTAATTAAAATAAATAATTAATTTACAACTTAATCTATTTTTCAAGATAAATTCAAAATCATCTTGCATTATGAAATGTAATTTCTAAAATTGATTAATAAAATAAAGAAAAATATATTTTACTTCATCTATTTTAATTAATCATTAAATGAAAAAATCATTGATTTAAGTTGGTCCAAAATTAAAATAAATAATTTACAACTTTAATCTATTTTTCAAATAAAATTCGAAAATTAAACCTACAATTTTGAAAAATTAGGTTTCAACCAACCTAAATATCATTTCAAAATTTGTTAACTACTTTTAAAATTTAAATGTTATTTTATAAATAAAAAATTAAAAAAGATAAATGAATATCTTTTTCAGATTTTAAATGTAATTTAAATAAATAAAATAACAAAATTTAAAAGTTAACAAAATATCTTACATCTTTTTAAAATTACATGATTATAGTTATCTTATTTTAAATTTAAATAAGGTCAAATTATTTTAAAAAAATAAATTTAAAATACTTAAAATCTGACCTTAAATTTAAAAATAAGATAAGATATAATCAAATTTAAGCAAATAAGATAGATTATTAAGCAAATAAGATAGATACTAACTATTTTTAAATTCAAATTACACTAATATCTTGAATTAAATTTAAAAAATATTAAATTAATTCATAATGATAATTAGAATTGAATTAGGAATAGTAATAGTATAAATATAGAACTACAGAAAAAATCGGAAGTTAATTCCATGAAAAAGCATGAAAAAACAAAGAAAAACGAAAAAATTGCGAGCTGTACGGACAGTTTTCGCGTGCGCAGGAAAATTTCAGCACAACTCCGATTTTTTTGAATCTTCAAAAAATCATAACTAATTCAAATTAAATCGAAATTGAGTTCTGTAAAAAAATAACTTGCTTAATTTTTTCCATACTATCCAATAAAAATAATTCCAGAAACAGATATTCAATTATTTTTAACGAAAATTTACAAACACCAATCAATCATCAAATAACACTCAATACAACATGATACCATCCAAAAACAAACAAACAATCGTTTTAAAGTCCAAATTTCTTGCAAGTAAATCAATTACCATGGCTCTGATACCAGTTGTTGGAAATTATTTTACCAGGATCTTAGATCTACTCACAAGTATGTTGATTAACACCCTAAATATGAACTTTCTAAAACGATGAAATAAACACATATAAAGTTGAGGAAACCTTACATTGGGTGCAGCGGAATAATGTGAATCCTTCCGTTCAGATATCTAGCCCTTGATTCCTTTCTGTAGCAGAGCAGTATCAATATCTGAACCTGGATCTCTTTCTCTGAATCTTTGATGTTGAAACCTCCTTCTTGCTGAAAGTCTTTCTTCACGATCTTCCTCACTATGATTGAGGTATCACTTGCTGTGTGTGGGCACTACTCATACACTAAGTATTTCCAAATCTCAATGAGGAAGAGAGAGAGAGTGGGTTCGGCCAAAGATAGGGAGAGAGAAGGCTCAGGTTTTTCTCTGAAGGAAAAATAGAAAATTTTAGTGTAATTTTCCTGAAGCCTTTACTATCTATTTATAGCATTCCACTAGGGTTAGGTTTGAAATATTTGGAATTAAAATAATGAAAATATCAGAGGTAAATTCCTATAAAAGTGGCCGGCCCTATACTAGTGAATTTGGGCCTCACTTTTTGCAATTTTGCAGTTTTATCTTTTCTGCATCTGATTTTCTCAAAAACGCCAATTTTCTAATTCAACCACTTAAATGCCAATTCTAACTATTTAATAACTATAAATAATTATTAAATAATATTATCATTTATCATATTTATTAATTGAACCATAAAAAGTATCATAATTAACACATATGCCCCTATAAACTCTTTCTTTACAATTTCGCCCTTACTTAGTGAAAAATTCACAAATAGACATAGTCTAATTTGAGAATTATAATTGATTAATCAAAACCAATTATATGAGTCTTACAAGCGATATTATCTCAACTAGTGCGGGGACCATGGGTCTATATAACCGAGCTTCCAATAAGTAGATCAAGAATTTAGCACTAAAATTCACTAACTTATTAATTCTTCGTTGAATCCACGCATAGAACTTGGAATTGCACTCTCAGTATATAAAATGCTCTATATGTTCCATCGTATAGATGCATCATTAGTTATCCATTGTTATAATCCTAATGTGATCAATGATCCTCTATATGAATGATCTACACTGTAAAGGGATTAGATTACCGTTACACCCTACAATGTATTTTATCGTTAACCGTATAAATGATATTTCAGCTTATGTGAAATGAGTACTCCACCATTTATGTTCGTTTGGTCAAGCTCGAACGAGATCATCCTTTGCTTACTATTCGCCAGATAGAAGCTATAGATTCCATGTTTATGCTAGCGCTCCCACTCAATTGCACTACCGTGTTCCCAAAATGTACGTATCACCCTGACCTAAAAGTAGGCTTAACTAACAAATCAAAGAACACGAATAGCCTTTCAAGATTGAGCCTAATCATAACAGGATGAAGAACATTTGATCTAGGATCAACTAGGCGATATAGACTTGAATAGATATTACGGTAAGTTTAATAAATCTAAATCAAAGTTCAATATCGGTCCCTTCCGATGCATACTCCATGCATCCAACCTGAGCTTTACTTTAACCAATGCTCTGGAAAGAACATAGCACTTCTCCAAATGCAAGTAAACTCTGTTGTAGATTATCATATCAGTAAAACCCTATGTCTGATTAATCTTGGAAACTTTATTCACATAGTCATGTTTACTTTCCAATGTGTTGACGGCACAATAAACAGGATCAAGTATGTGAACAGGGTTTCAGATGAATTTATACATTATGTACATATAATCATGAAATAAATCATGTGAACCATGCAACATTAAATGTTATTTCTGATCTATATTAATAAGTAAATCTGATTATATTGAAATGAGTTTTATTTAGGGCATAAAACCCAACACTGTGCTAGGTTAATTATATTAGTTTGACCTAATAAAATTGATTAGCAACATAATTAATTTCATTCTTCCTTGAAATTAATTTAAGAAAAACATAGTTTGAATAATTATATTCTAGAAAACTATATGTATTTTTCTTGTGTTTAATTAAATATGGAATTATAACCATGTAAATTCTTTCTGAATCTTAATTTTATAATTTCATTAAATATTCCTATTTGAGTTGAGATTTAGTTATATCTAACAAATCAACTTAGATTTGAATATCTTTTAAATTTCCTATTATAAATTAAGTTGAGGAATTTTAGGAATTGGTTATTAAGATTCTTTAGATATTTTTTAAGTTGATATTTTATAAATATGGGAACTTAAAATTGAATATCTTCTAAATTAAGTGGTTACTACTTAATTGGTAATATTTAATTAAGTCATTGATTGAAGAATATTTAAGTTGGATATTTAGATTTTCTAAACAACTTAAATAAGATATTTTTCAAAATTATTCCATTTTTGAAATTTAATTAAAGTTTTTACTTTAATTTGTAATATTTCATTATTGAGATATGGAATATAAATGATTAAACAAAATACATATTTTTTAAAATAATGAGCTTTAATCAAGAGAAATTTGATCTCCATTGTTGGTTTTACATAGCTATTGTTTTAGTGAGTAATCCTCCCTAATGGAGGAACGTTCATTAGCAAGTTAGCGCCGTTTAATATCGAAAGATAAGTATTCTTATAAGTTTTTTATATGGTTTATGTCCACCCTAATGGTGGCGACTGTATAAGACTTACAAGAGTGCGAAACAATAGTAGAAGCTCATAAGATAGAATTGCCTTGACTCTCGCCTAAACGGGACAACGCTGAATTCCAATCTTGATCGAATAAAAGGTTGCTAGAATGTTTGACATTTTAGATGAATTGACAACTCTATTCAATGGATGATGCACTCTCGCCTAAACGGGAAACTGTATCAGTTCGTTGGAAACCTTGGAAATTAAACTATGTTAGATTTAGTATTTTTATAACATATGTGATTATTTGTTTTCTGAACTTGTGTATGAATTTATAGAACCAAAACCTTACTTCTGTTTATTGATGTGTTGTAGTGCCAATATGAATAACCCTCATCCCGATCCACTCCTAGTTAGTATCTTTGCAAAAGAACTCAATAGTGTGAAAATGCATCCTGGTAGTTGCATTAACTCGCACCTATTGTTGATGAATCTGAAATTCCAAAAGGCAAATCTACTAGGAATTGATTTATCAAAGGAACAATGGGTAAGACTCATACTTAATAGTCTTCCTCAGGAGTATGATAGTTTTGTTCTATATTACTTATTGAACAATCCTCACTCCTCCGACATAGACAAACTCGAGACTGAGTTGAGGGCCCATGAGCGGAATCTGATTGCAATGGGACCTCCTGGTATTGCAAACTTTAATCAGAGGAAGAAGATTAAGCATGAGGGCTCTAACAAAGCTGCTTCTTCAAGTACAATTATCAGACATCATGTTCTATGTGCGAATTGTAATGGAAAGGGACATAAAGAAGAACAATGTCCCAGGCTTCTAGACAATTCAAACGAAGGTGATGCTTTTGTCTTTGAATCATGTGTTTTAGAGAATGACAAATCTACCTGGATTGTTGATTCTGGATCTACTAACCATGTATGTTCTACATTGCAGCTGCTTGAAACTTGGGAGAATCTTCACCCAGATGAGTTAAAGCTTAAAGTTGGAAATGGTGAGTTGGTATCACTTAAAGTAAGAGGAACAGCCCGAATCAAGTTTAATTCAAAGAAATTTTTACTTTTAGAGAATGTTTTATATATTCCCAATTTTAGTAGAAACTTGATTAGTGTTTCATGTTTACAAACACAATTTTATATATTGAATTTTTTGAGTTCAAATTATTCAATTTCTCGTAATGGATTTCATATATGTGTTGCAAACATAGAACAAGGGCTCTATGTTTTAAGACCTGATACTCAAATCTCACTAAATACTGAACTTTTCAATGTAGCTAAACCTAGAAGCCTTAAGAGAAAAGAGATTGATAATGATGATCAAACTTATCTATGGCATTTACGTTTAGGTCATATAGGTTTTGATAGACTCAATAGGCTAACCAAAGACGGTCCATTGAAGAATGTCGTCTTAGGAGAATTGCCAGTATGCGAGTCTTGCCTAGAAGGAAAAATGACCAAACGTTCTTTCTCTGCAAAGGGAGATCGTGCCAAACAACCCCTAGGGTTAGTGCATTCAGATGTTTGCGGACCTCTGAATGTAAAAGCCAGAGGAGGTTATGAGTATTTCGTCACTTTCATTGACGATTTCTCTAGATACAGTTTTCTTTACCTAATGCAAAAGAAATCTGAAACATTTGAAAAGTTTCAGGAATTTCATGCTTTGGCTCAAAACCAATTAGGTAAAACATTAAAGATCTTGCGAACTAATAGGGGTGGAGAATATATGGATATGCAGTTCAAAGATCATTTAACTGAACTTGGAATTGAATCCCAATATACTGCCCCAAGCACTCCACAGCAAAATGGAGTTGCAGAAAGAAGAAATCGCACTCTCTTCGAAATGGTTAGGTCTATGCTGAGTTATTCAACTCTGTCTACGTCCTTCTGGGGATATGCTATTCAAATGGCAAACGAAATTTTAAATGTTGTACCATCTAAAGCAGTCCCTAAGACACCCGTCGAACTATGGAATGGTCGTACACCTAGTTTACGCCATTATAGGATTTGGGGGTGCCCTGCTCACGTCTTGAGAAAGAAAGAAGGCAAACTGGAATCGCGAACTGAAGTTTGCATGTTTGTCGGAAATTCTAAAGAGACTAGGGGTGGACTATTTTATAGTCACAAGGATAACAAAGTGTTTGTTTCTACAAATGCTACTTTCCTTGAAGATAACTATATGAAAGACAACAAACCGAAAAGTGAAATTATATTAGAGGAAATGCTCACAGATACTGTTCCTTCAAATGTACCATCCTCTTCTACTCAAGAAGAGGAACATCCCACTCCCTCAGTTGTAGCAACTGAGAAAATTACTACCAAAGCTCCTCTTCAGAAGGTTACCGCTCCTCGTCGTAGTGGGAGGGTTTCTACAAAACCATCTTGTTATGGCTTGGATGGTGAAATCAATATGGTCGTTGGTGACAGTATTGATGGCGACCCATTAACCTATAAACAGGCAATGGCAAGTCCGCAACGGAAGTGATGGTCAGCCGGCATGGATTCAGAAATGGATTCCATGAAAAAGAACAAAGTCTGGGAATATGTAGAACCACCTGATGATTATCGTCCAATTGGATGTAATTGGGTCTACAAGAAGAAAAGAGGTGCTGGAGGCAAAGTCGAAACTCCAAAGCTAGACTGGTCGCCAAGGGTTATACCCAAAGAGAAGGTGTGGACTATGAGGAAACTTTTAGTCCGGTTGCCATGCTCAAATCCATCCAAATTCTTCTCTCCATTGTTGCCGCTTTAGATTATGAAATTTGGCAAATGGATGTCAAGACAGCCTTTCTTAATGGGCTTCTTGAAGAAACCATCTATATGGAGCAACCAGAAGGTTATGTTCTTCCTGGGCAGGAGAATAAAGTTTGCAAATTAAATAGGTCCATATATGGACTTAAGCAAGCTTCTCGCTTGTGGAATAAAAGGTTTGAGGAGATCATTAAAACCTACGGCTTTCATCAGAATGAAGATGAACCTTGTGTTTACCAACTCAAGGAAGACCAAGTAGTAGTATTCCTCGTCCTTTATGTTGATGACATTTTGATCATTGGCAACAATGTCAAGAAAATGACTCACATCAAGGAATGGCTTGACACTCAATTCGACATGAAAGACTTGGGTGAGGCAGCCTATGTTCTCGAAATTCAGATTATTAGAAACTGGAAGAACAGATCCCTTGCTCTCTCTCAAACAACTTACATTGACAAAGTTCTAGAGAGATTCTCCATGACTAATACCAATGGGGCAAATATGCCTTCTAGACATGGTATCCGTCTATCTAAAGAAAAGTGTCCTACTGATCCACATGAGATAGAAGACATGGCAAAAGTTCCTTATGCTTCTGTAGTTGGAAGTCTAATGTATGCTATGCTATGCACTAGACCTGACATCTGCTATACAGTTGGAATGTTGTTAAATATATTTTGAAATACTTAAAGAGTACAAGAGATTATGTATTAGTCTACAAGGGAGGTGCTTTAAATCCCTTAGGCTATACAGACTCAGATTTCCAGGGATGTCTTGAAGATAGGAAATCTACATCTGGGATGGTGTTTACTCTTGGGGGTGGAGCAGTGGTTTGGAGAAGTACTAAACAAACTGCGATTTCGGATTCTACCATGGAGGCAGAATACATAGCTGCGGCTGAAGCAGCTAAAGAGGTTGTCTGGCTTAGGAAGTTCTTCACCAGTCTTGGTGTAGTTCCTGGAATGGAAAAGCCTCTAGTCCTGCTTTGTGATAACAATGGAGCTATAGCCAACAGTAAGGAACCTCGGAGCCACAAGAGAAGTAAGCATATAGAAAGAAAATATCATATTATCAGAGAATATGTGGCAAGAGGGGATTACTGGTGGAAAAAGTGGACACGCAGGACAACTTAGCTGATCCATTCACCAAAGTCTTGGCAGTAACTGCATTTGAAAAGAACCGTCAGAATTTAGGGTTAATTGAAATGTACTTATTTGTTTTATATTAGTGCAAGTGGGAGTTTGTTGGGTTTTATGCCCTAAATAAAACTCTATTTCAATGTAATCCAGATTATTCAATATCAATAAAGTAACAGAAGTATTTTTTCATTCATTTGTGTATGTTTTGGTTCACTTAATCAATTGTTTGTCTATTTGATTTATAAATTCATCCAAACCCCTTTCACATACTTGATCATGTTTATTGTGTTGTCAACACAGTGGAAAGTAAACATGACTATGTGAAGAAAGTATTCCTAGATTTATCAGAACACTGGGTTTTACTGATATGACAATCTACAACAGAGTTTACTTGCATTTGAAGAAATGCTATGTTCTTTCCAGAACATTGGTTAAAGTAAAGCTCAGGTTGGATGCATGGAGTATGCATTGAAATGGACCGATATTGAACTTTGAAATAGATTTATGAAACTTACCGTAAATATCTATTCAATTCAATATCACTAAGTTGATCCTAGATCACATGATCGAAATCTTGATATGGTTAGGCTCAATCTCAAGAGTTTTATTCGTGTTCTTTGATTTGTTAGTTAAGCCTATTTTTTGGTCAGGGTAATACATACATTTTGGGAACACGGTAGTACGATTGAGTGGGAGCGCTAACATAAATGTGGAATCTATAGCTTCTATCTGGCAAAGCAAAGGGTGATTTCCTTCGAGCTTAACCAAACGAGATAAATGATTGAGTACTCATTTCACTTAGTTGAAATATCATTTATACAGGGTTAAGTGTTTTAAGGATAAAATACATTGTAGGGTGTTACGGTAATTTAGTCCCTTTACAGTGTAAATCATCCATATAGAGGATCATTGATCACATTAGAATTATAACAATGGATAACTAATGATGTGTCTATGTGGTGGAACATATAGAGCATTCTATATACTGAGAGTGCAATTCTGAGTTCTATGCGTGGATTCAACGAAGAATTAATAAGTCAGTGAATTTAAGTAGTAAATTCTAGATCTGCTTATTGGAAGCTCGGATATATAGACCCATGGTCCCCCCACTAGTTGAGATAATATTACTTGTAAGACTCATTTAATTGATTTTAATTAATCAATTATAATTCTCAAGATAGACTGTGTCTATTTGAGAATTTATCACTTATTAAGGGCAAAACAGTAAATAGAGATTTTGAAGGGCATATTTATTGACTAGGAAACTTTAATTAGTTTTATTATTAATAAAATAAATGACAATATATTATTTGATAATTAATTTTAATTATTAAATAACTAGATTTGACATTTATGTGGTTGAACAATGGAATTGGCAGTTTTTGACAAAACAGGAAACTATCAATGTAGGAAAAGGAAAGTTGGAAAAGTGGCAAGCCTTGTTTCCACAATGCCTAGGCTGGCCACTCAAGCTTCCTTTTCTTTTTGATTTTTCCAATTTTAAATGTCAATTAATTCAACCATAGCCCTGGGTGGTCTTCTATAAATAGAAGGCAAAGGCTTCAGTTTTGAACAACACATTATTCTGACATAATTTTCTCACTCAAAACTCTCTCTGAGCCGCAACCCTCTCTCTCTCTATTCCTTCACTGTTTCGAAATCTATAAGTGTTAGAGTAGTCCCCACACACATCAAGTAATACCTCAATCATAGTGAGGAAGGTTGTGTAGAATTCAGAAACAACAAAGAAGGACTATCGGGCTCAGATCTTGATTGTACTCTGCTACAGAAAGGAATCAAGGGTTAGAGATCTGAGTGGGAGGAGACATATATTCCGCTGCACCCAATGTAAGATTTCTGATACTTTTATGTGTTTAATTTTCCATCGTTTTAGAAGTTCATATTTAGGTTGTTAAATCAACATACTTGTGAGTAGATCTAAGTTCTTGGTAAAATAACTTCCAACAGATCGAATATCTCTTGAATAAAGCTCATTATTTGAAATATGTATTTTATTTAATCACTTATTTTATTCTATATTTTAATAATGAAAATTAAAAATTAAAGTTGGTTTTTAAAAAAAAAAATTAAAATTTAAAAAAAAAATTCCAACATCAATTAAAGTATCAATTATTTAATATTCGAAAAGTAAATTTGAAATTAAATAAATAATTAAAATAGAATTTAAAAAAATATCTAATTTAAGTTGTTATAGAAAAAATTTAAAATATCCAACTTAAACATTTTTCAAATAAAATTTAATTAAATATCAAAAATTAAGTTGTAACCACCTAATTTGAAAAAAATTCTATTTTAAGTTGATCTATATTTAAAAAAAAAATATCCTAAGAATCTTCAATAACCAATTCCTAGAATTCCTCAACTTAATTTTTAAATTCAAAAGATATTCAAATTTAAGTTGATAAATAAAATTAGTTAGAAATAACTAATTCACAACTTAAATGGGAATATTTAATGAAATAATTAAAATAAGCTTCAGAAAGAATCTAGTTAGTTATAATTCTATATTTAATTAAATACAAGAAAAATACATGTAGTTTATCTAGAAATAATTTCATTAAACTAAGTGTGTTTTTCTTAAATTAATTTCAAAATATACGAATGAAAAATAATTCTATTTATTTTGAAATTAATTATGTTGCTAATCAATTTTATTAGGTTAAACTAATTTAATTAACGTAGTACAGTTATTCAAATCAGGCAAATGGGCCTTCACAGTTGGGGTTGTTCATGTGAGGGAGAGTTGGGTTCAGTATGTCGTACCCACTTCTATTGGCCCCCTAACTCTCACACAAGGCCCAAAAGAGAGGAATTTAACCTTAAAATGAACAACTGTTATTAATTGAATAGGCCCAAAAACTAAATAGACCTAAATAAAATCTATCATGGTGTGACATTTTATTTAGCAACCTAGTTCATCTTAATTAAAAATTAAATGAACAACCTATATGCATCTAAACATAAAGTAAACATATAGGCTCACACAGGAACACAGATTTGATGGATCCTATCATGTTACTAGGTCATACACAGATGAAAGAAGAATGTGTAAAATTTACCTGTTACAAATTATTTACTTATTGACAATTGAACCATAGGTTAAAATTAGATCATTGCATCTGTCAACAAGTTAACCATGGCAATTTAGATCAAGCAATAATAGGTTTTATAAAACTTACAAACAAGCTAAAACACATACTCATGCAACAAGTTGAGTTGGATAGTTGGATGTACGATTTATTTAATTTTAAATTAATTAATTTATTTAAAAAAATAAAAAATAATAAATATTAAAAAAATATTTTTGGTTTTTAAATAAAATAATTAAATAAATAAATATTTAAAATTAAACCTACAATTTTGAAAAAATTAGGTTTCAACTAACCTAAATATCATTTCAAAAAAATGTTAACTATCCTTTAAATTTCATGTTATTTTATAAATTAAATATTCAATAAAATAAAATGATAATTTAATATTCTTTTCTGATTTTATAATTTAATTTAAATAAAAAAAATAACAAAATTTAAAAGTTAGCATAATATCTTATTTCTATTCAAAATATCATGATTAAAATAATCTTATTTTAAATTTAAATAAGGTCAAATAATTTTTAAAAAATAGAATAATTTATAAAAATATTAATATCTGACCTTAAATTTAAAAATAAGATAAAATAATCAAATTTTAAAATTAAGATAATTAATTAAGCAAAAAAAAATAGATTTTTACCTAATTCAAATTCAAATTAACACTAATATCTTAAATTAATTTTAAAAAACTCAATTAATTTAATTCTGATAATTAGATTTAAAATATGAAAAGTGTAAATCAAAATACAAAACTACACAAAAAATCGAACGTTAATTCCATGAAATAGCATGAAAAATCGAAGAAAATCGAAAAAAAAAATGTGAGTTGTACGGATGGTATGCAGTTGCATACACATCCGCGCGCGCCCACTAGGTGATCAGCCGAGAAAACTCGGCGCAAGGGGTCCCTTGAATGATTTCTGCGAGCACAGTGAGGGATTCAGACATCCCTGGGCGTGTTACTCGGACAACACCTTGTTCGAACACGCACCTAACCGAGGGAATGGGTCATCCGCGCGCGTGGGATGAGGGTGATCACTCTATCCTTTTTCAAAACTTCAAAAAATCATAACTAATTCAAATAAAATCGAAATTAAGTTCTGTAAAAAAAATAAATTGCTTAATTTTTTCCAAACTATCCAACAAAAATAATTCCAGAAATTAAAATTCAATTAATTTTCATAAAATTTCACAAGCATCAATCAATCATGATATAACACACAGATCAACATGAAACCATCCAAATCACACACAAATCGTTTTAAGTCCAAATTTCTTGAAAGTAAATCAATTACCATGGCTCTGAGGCCAGTTGTTAGAAATATTTTACCAGGATCTTAGATTGACTAACAAGTATGTTGTTTAACATAATCTTGATTACTTTCCACTGTGCTGACGACACAATAAACAAGAATATAAATGTGAAAAAGGGTTTGGATGAATTTATAAATCAAATAGACAAGTAATTGATAACATGAACCAAATAACACACAAATGAGTGAAAAATACTTCTGTTTTTTTATTGATATTTAAAGAATAAAGATTACATTGAAATGGAGTTTTATTTAGGGCATAAAACCCAACATTACCGTTTCACCCCTCAATGTATTTTGATCCTTAAAACACTTAGCTACCTGTAAATGATGTTTTATTGAACTAAAATATAATCACTAAAACAAGAGCTCTTCCATTTACATCTATTTAGCCAAGCTCGAAGGAAATCATCATTTAACTTCTAAATACCTATAGAAGCTATAGATTCCATATTTATGTTTAGCGCTCCCACTCAATCATACTATCATGTTTCCAAAATGTACGTATCACCCTGACCAAAAATTAGGCTTAACTAACAAATCAAAGAACATGAATAGCACTCCTGAGATTGAGCCTAAGCATTTCAGGATTAAGATCTTTTGATCTAAGATCAACTAGTGATATTGACTTGGAAAGATACAACGGTAAGTATTATATTATCTTAACCAAGATATATATCGGTCCAGTCCAATGTATACTCCATACATTCGAAGCTAGTATACTTTGTCAATATTCTGGAAAGAACATAACACTCATGCAAAGTGAAAGTACACTTCATCTCTGATTACCACATCAATGTAAATCCAATGCACTGATGAAACAGGGACTTTGTCTTTCGAATCATATAATCACAATCACATTCCACTGTGTTGACATCATTGTAATTGTCAATGACTATATATATGTTCTGGACTTAACAGATTTTGTATATATATTAAACCATAAACATGAAAACAACATGTAAACATAAATGACTTCTAATCTTTTATTGATAACAAAACATATTAGATTGTAATGGGTTTAATTTAGGGCATAAAATCCCAACAGTTTAGTCTAGCCAAAACTTCACTACACCATTTCACCCTGTTTGAAGGAGTCAAAAACAAGTTATACCCTGCAGAAATAGAGTAGTTTTGTCTCTGAAAAGCTTCAGCATCTGTTAAAATTCGAATTTGATCTTTGAGGGCTATCATCTTTTTCCAATACCAACTAGAGTGTACTGAAGCTGAGCAGCTCCACCACTCTTGGTCACTGATATACACAATATGAACCCACCTTAGCCATAGACTCTCTTGTGTATTTGAGATGGCCCATATGTATTTGCACATGGCAGCATTGTTCCACTGCTTCAAGTTCTTGATTCCCAACCCACCGGAGACTTTAGGTTGACAAATATTTCTCCATGCAATCGACCCTGCTCCATGAAATACAGCCTGCCCTTTCTAAAGAAATGCCCTACAAATGGCTTCGATGGATCTCAGAACTTTCTTTGGCAATATCATCATTTGACTCCAATAAGCCTGCATAGCAATTAACACAGAGTTTATTAGCGTGATTCTTCCAGCAAAAGAGAGATTCCTGGAACTCCAGCTTTTAATTCTAGAAGTCATTCTTTCTGCTAGCAATTCACACTCTTTTCCACATATCTTTTTTCCACAAATGGGGATCCCCAAGAAAGTGAAAGGCATATCTTGCTTCTGAAACCAGAGAGTTGTATAATGCGATTCACAACCACTTGATGCAAGTTACTCCAATAAATTGCAGTTTTAGATGCATCCTGTAAAGACCGCTTAGTTTAATTTGGAAATTAGCAGTTAATCATGATTAATTATGAAAATTATTTATAGCTATTTAAATAATTTATTATACTGTTATTATTGAATTCAGAGATGCATTTTTATGTCATGTAGTAGTTTGCATAATTTTGCATTCTGGTGCCCGGTATTTTGGAACTCGGTGTTTGGCTCAGTAAAAATCACAACTTAGTATGTTAGTAGTTTGGGGCGGTTTATTAGACATTGGGAATGTCGAGAATGGCCTGGAATTTAGAATTTCCCAAAAATACCCCTTTAGTGTGATTTATGTTATTTTAGTGTGGAGGGGCAAAATGGTCTTTTTGCCCCAATGATGTTTTGTCTTTTAGTGATTTTATTAATTGAAAAATAAAGGTTTATTTAGTTAATTGTTGGCTGAAGTAAATAGGAATAGGTGTCTTTTAATTCCATTTTCTCATTTCAAAATTACAAAGTTAGGAAAATAGAAAAGTTTCAAAAACCATTCCCTCTTTTCCTCTCTCTTTCGGCTGGGTGTGTGTGTGCAAGAAGCTGGATATTTTCTTTGATTTTCAAGCTGTTTTTGGGTGATTCTAAGCTCTAGGTAAGCCTTGTAACTTGCTCTTTAGTTTTCTTAATTTTCAAGAAAAGATGATGATGCATGCATGAATTTTTGGTTGTTGTTGCTGCTGTGTTTTGTTGATAATTTCTGAGATGTAAGCATGTTAATTTGAAGTTATTTAGGCTGTTAGTAATGCATGTTAATTGCTTTGTTTCAAGTTTGGAATTTTTAGCTCAAAAATATGGTTTTCAAAGAGAAATGTCTTGAATCATTCTTTGTGATGTTGTTGATGTTTGTTACTGTTTTCAGAGGCTATTCTAAGCATGTTTAAGTAAGTTTAGATTGATTTGATTGCATGTTAGCTAGGTTTGCTCAAGTTTGAGTTTAGAACTCAAAGCTTGAGCTTTAATGGTGATTTTCGATTATGTACAATCTGGGTGGTTTTGATGCCTTGGAAATGTTATTTGGGTTATATGGAGTAGGTCTGGAAGGTTTGAATTGATTTGGAGTTGATTTGAGCAAGATATGAATTTTTGAGTTTGCTGCCTGCGAGGAACCGGAATTCCAGTTGTGCATCCGCAATTCCGGATGGGGTTCTGAATTTTCCCAGAACCGGAATTCCGGTTGGGCAACCGGTCTACCGATTGGGGAAAATTCAGGGACCCTAGTTTTCCTCGTTTCTATGTTTTGGCGGTATTGCCATGCTTTTTGTCGATAGGGAAACTTTTAGTTCCTAGTTTAAGTCCCCGGGAAGTGATTTAGCGTGTCACTTATAGTGTTGTGATTTTTATGGTTTAGGAGCCTGTAATCCGTCACAGCTTAAGTTCCAAATCGGGTTGACCGGCACACCTGAATTCGGAATCCAGGTAAGATTAGTATAACAGTATGCATATGTAGATTACATGTTTAGCGTGCATGTAGGAAGCCTGTTAGATTACATTAGTTATGTATGTTGGCTTGGAACCATCCAACCCTGTCACGTCGGTACAGGCTGGAGTATGACCAGCAGCCGGAGTATGACCAGTTCGACCGATCAGGCTGACACTTAGGTTGGTGGTTCCGTACTATTGACGTATCCCGTCGGTACGGTGGAGTATGACCAAGCGGCGGAGTATGACCGGCTCGACCGATCAGGCGGATCGTAACACGTCGGTACAGCCGGAGTATGACCAGCAGCCGGAGTATGACCGGTTCGACCGATCAGGCTGTTACTTGTCAATAGTACCGTCCCTATGAACGTTCAGAACTCAGTACCGTGTTGGACACGGCAGTAGTGGGACTCAGTATCGTGTTGGACACGGCAGTTAGGGTTATGATCAGGGGTATGGGCGTTTGATCATGACCGGGATTTATGTATGAGTATTATTATGCTTTTCTTACTGAGTCTGTTTACTCACAGTTCTACGTTTATGTGTAGGTAAAGGCAAGGCTAAAGCTGATGGACCGTGAACGAGCTCATGAAGATTGTACATGTCGGGGCGGTTAGGCCTGGAGCGTACGATCCTCGGGACAGCAAGGCTGATTTTTGTAACCAGTCGCTAGGCGACATTTATTTTGTATAAACAGTTAACTTTTGTAAATGATTTTGTAATCGGGATCCCGAGTCTTTTGTAATTATATTTTACAAGTTTAATTAAAAAGCAAAAATTTTAATTAATCACGTTTTCCATAAACCTCATTGATTAGCAACGAGCTGCACAGCAAGTTTAAAAATCACGTAATACGCCTATGTTAGTTAGGGTGTTACAATTTGGTATCGTAGAAATTTCTGTGTTGTCTTCCGAAGATCGTCACGACATGTACAATCATCATCAGCAGTTAGCTCGTTTCACGGTTCAGTAAGCCTTTATTGCTTTAGTAGTTTATTTATTTATTTATGAAAAAGAAAAAGCCTGTTAGGAAGCATGTTTGTAGCCTGATAGTAGAATAGGCGCATGTTTCGTTTTTAATTTCCAAATTAAGCGGCATTAGTAAGCTCTCCTTGAATACGACCTGATATGCCAACTCTTGGTTTCGCAGGCGGTTCTAACTAGATGGACGCCAGGCGGACTACCAGGAGTCAGGGTAACTCAGTGGAGTCGAATCAAGGTCAGGGAGCTAAGTTTCCCCCGCCAGTCAGGGGCCGAGGTAGAGGTCCCCAAGGCAGGGCTCGTGGTCGGGGTAATGTGAACCCGCCACAGGCTGCCCAGGCTCCCCCAGCCGATCAGGGAGCCCAGAATTGGGAGGTTCAGTTTGCGGAAATGCAAGCCCGGATTGAAGAGCAAGACCTCGAGATTCAGAGGTTGAGACAGCAGGGTGCTCCTGCAGCTCCGGTGTCAGTAGTTCCAGTGGCACCTGCTCCTGCTGCCCAGGCCGTGATAATGGTGGCAGCCAATAGATTGGAACCTTTGTATGAGCGGTTCCAGAAGCAAGCACCTCCAGTTTTTCTGGGAGGACTAGACGTAATGAAAGCCGAATAGTGGTTGACCGTGATCACCAAGATTCTGAACTTCATGGGTGTCACCGGTAATGATAGAGTGGTGTGTGCCACTTTCCAGTTCCAGGAGGACGCTCTGGTCTGGTGGGACATGGTGTCTCAGATTCACGATGTCACCACCATGACCTGGGAAAGGTTTCAGGAACTCTTCAACGCCAAGTACTATAATGAGGCGGTCAGAAGCACCAAGAGGAAAGAGTTCGCTCACCTGACCCAGCGTGAGAACATGAGCGTGACCGAGTATACTACTCAGTTTGATCGGTTGGCGAGGTTAGCCTCGAGAATTGTGCCGACCGATTTCAGCAAGAAAGAGAAGTACCTAGATGGGTTGAATGCGAAGATCAAACACGATTTGATGATCACCACGGACGACAACACAACCTATGCTCAGATGGTGGAGAAGGCACTGCGAGCTGAGGGCGCAGTTGGGTGTATGTCAGAGTCAGCTAGTACTCCGACGAGTGGCGGGGCTCCTACCCCTCCTGCATCAGGCTTTAGCAGGGGGAGTAGTGGTTCGGCCATTGATCAGAGGAAGAGAGCACCCACAGCATCCGGTGGCTCGAGTCAGAACAAGAGGTTCCGGGGGAACCAGAATAGAGGTAGTCGTTCCGGTGGTACTGAGACCCGATTTTCCTATCCCGAGTGCCCTAGCTGCAAAAGGCACCATCGGGGTGAGTGCAAAGGTCAGGGATGCTTTCACTGTGGCATGCCCGGACACTTCAAGAGGGACTGTCCCCAGCTCCGATCAGAGGCACCGAGAGCTCCAGTGATACCCACTCCAGCCAGGGTGTTCGCCATCACTCAGGCTGATACAGATGCCAGCCCATCAGTTGTGACAGGTCAGCTTTCTGTTAATAACTCGCTTTACTCAGTACTGTTTGATTCTGGGGCTACACATTCTTATGTGGCAGCCAGAATCTTTAGTAAATTGGATAGACTGTACGATAGTTATGAATCAGGGTTTGGAACCCTATTACCTGGCGGAGAATTGGTTATCTCCAACAGGTGGATTAGGTCTATGCCGATCAGGATAGATGGTAGAGAGTTAAGTGCTGATTTGATAGAGATGGGTTTAGTAGAGTTCGATATTATTTTAGGAATGGATTTCCTATCTAAATATTCAGCGAGCATTGATTGTAAAAGGAAGATGGTGATCTTCCAACCGGAAAGTGAAGAACCATTTGTGTTTGTTGGTTCAGTTCAGGGATCTCGGATCCCGGTGATTTCGGCCATGTCAGCTAAAGATTTATTGCATGGCGGTTGTTTAGGGTTTCTGGCCGTGGTGGTGGACACCACTCGGCCAGATACCATTCGGCCAGAGGACATCAAGGTGGTTCGGGAATTTTTGGATGTTTTTCTCGAAGAACTTCCAGGGTTACCACCTCAACGGGAGATTGACTTCGTGATAGATTTGGCACCAGGGGTGGAACCGGTTTCCAAAGCCTCCTATAGAATGGCTCCAGCTGAACTTAAGGAATTAAAGATTCAGCTCCAAGGGTTGCTTGACATAGGGTTTATTCGGCCCAACGTGTCACCCTGGGGAGCTCTGGTTTTATTTGTCAAGAAGAAAGATGGATCTATGAGAATGTGCATCGACTACAGAGAATTGAACAAGCTGACGGTGAAGAATAAATATCCATTACCTAGGGTCAATGATTTGTTCGATCAGCTTCAAGGGAAGACGGTCTTTTCTAAGATTGATCTCCGTTCGGGTTATCATCAGTTGAGAATCCGAGAGGAGGACATTCCGAAGACGGCTTTCCGCACTAGGTATGGACATTACGAATTCCTGGTTATGTCATTCGGACTAACCAATGCTCTTGCAGCATTTATGGACTTGATGAATAGAGTATTCAAGGATTTCCTCGATATCTGTGTGATTGTGTTTATCGACGACATCCTCGTGTACTCTCAATCAGAAGAGGAGCATGAATTACATCTTCAGATGGTACTGCAACGGCTTCGGGAACACAAGCTTTATGCCAAGTTCAAGAAATGTGAATTTTGGTTATCTCAGGTGTCCTTCCTAGGGCACATTGTGAGCAAAGATGGGATCAAGGTAGATCCCGGGAAAATCGAATCCGTCAGGGATTGGCCAAGACCGAAGACAGTGACAGAGATCAGAAGCTTCTTGGGTTTAGCTGGGTACTACCGTAGGTTCGTGGAAGGGTTCTCTAAAATTTCAATGCCCCTAACTGAGCTTACAAAGAAGAATCAGCGACTTATTTGGTCAGACAAGTGCGAAGCTAGTTTTCAGGAGCTGAAGCAGAGGTTGATTACCGCTCCAGTGCTAGCTTTGCCTTCAGACAGCGAGAAGTTTGTAGTTTATTGTGATGCATCCAGACAGGGTCTGGGGTGTGTGTTGATGCAAGCCGATCGGGTCATCGCTTATGCCTCCCGTCAGTTAAAGGATTATGAACAGTGATACCCGACTCATGATCTAGAGTTGGTCGCAGTGGTTTTCGCACTGAAGATTTGGCGGCATTACCTTTACGGAGAAAGGTGTGAAATCTATACCGACCATAAAAGTCTCAAGTATTTCTTTACTCAGAAAGATTTGAAAATGAGACAGAGACGTTGGTTGGAATTAGTGAAAGATTACGACTGTGAGATCCTCTATCACCCTGGGAAGGCCAATGTAGTGGCCGATGCCCTGAGCAGAAAGGGTCCCGGGCAAGTGGCTAGTATGGTTCAGATCTCACCTCCGCTAGCAGAGGATATGGTTAGATGCAGCATTGAGTTTGTGGTAGGTCAGCTTCACAACTTAACGCTACAATCTGATCTGCTGGAAAGAATAAAAGTCGCTCAGATGACAGATCCAGAGTTAGTGAAGATCAGAGATGAGATGTTGGCTGGTCAAGCCAAGGACTTTTCAGTGTCAGACAGCGGGATGCTTTTGTATAAAGCTAGGGTTTGTGTTCCGAATAGTGTGGAACTTAGGAATGAGATCTTTGAGGAGGCTCATTCTACCCCGTATTCTCTGCATCCCGGCACCACTAAGATGTACCAAGATTTGAAACCGTACTTCTGGTGGAGCGGTATGAAGAAGAATTTGGTAGAATTCGTATCGAGATGCCTCACTTGTCAGCAGATTAAGGCTGAACATCAAAGACCAGCAGGGTTGTTGTAGCCTCTAACCCTACCAGAATGGAAGTGGGAAGATATCACGATGGATTTTGTGGTCGGGTTACCTAGGACCACGGGTTTATTTGATTCCATCTGGGTAGTGGTGGATCAATTTACGAAATCTGCTCATTTTCTGCCGGTTAGAACAACATTTACAGTGGATCAGTTGGCAGAGTTGTATGTCAGAGAGATTGTAAGACTTCACGGGGTACCGAAGTCTATAGTTTTGGACAGGGATCCGAAGTTCACCTCCAAATTTTGGTAGAGTTTGCAGCGAGCAATGGGTACAAAGCTGAAATTTAGTACAGCATTCCATCCTCAGACAGATGGTCAGTCCGAAAGGACAATTCAGATATTGGAGGACATGTTGCGAGCCTGTGTTATGGATTTTGAAGGCTCATGGAATAAGTGTCTACCGTTGATAGAATTTTCTTACAACAACAGTTATCAGAGTACGATAGGGATGGCTCCCTACGAACTGTTATACGGTAGGAAATGTAGATCTCCCATCCACTGGGATGAGACAGGGGAGAGGAAATACCTAGGTCCAGAGTCAGTGCAGCGGACCAATGAGGCAATAGAGAAGATAAAAGCTAGAATGCTTGCCTCACAGAGTAGACAGAAGAGTTATGCAGATCCGAAACGCAGAGATGTTGAGTTCCAAGTAGGGGACCATGTGTTTTTACGGGTATCTCCGATGAAGGGGATCAAACATTTCGGGAAAAGAGGCAAGTTATGCCCTAGATTTACAGGACCTTTCGAGATTCTCGAGAAGATAGGTCAAGTGGCATACCGGTTAGCATTGCCTCCGGCTTTATCAGCAGTTCACAACGTATTCCATGTCTCGATGTTGAGAAAATACGTTTCAGATCCCTCTCATATACTCAGTTATGAGAGCCTTGAGCTGCAGCCAGACATGACTTATGAAGAACAGCCAGTGCAGATCCTGGATGGAAAGGATAAAGTCCTTCGGAATAAGACCATAGCATTGGTCAAAGTTCTCTGGAGAAACAGCAAGGTGGAGGAAGCCACCTGGGAACTAGAGTCAGATATGAGAGCTCAATATCCAGAGTTATTCAGGTTAGATTTCGGGGACGAAATCCTTTTAAGGGGGGAATAGTTGTAAAGACCGCTTAGTTTAATTTGGAAATTAGCATTTAATCATGATTAATTATGAAAATTATTTATAGCTATTTAAATAATTTATTATACTGTTATTATTGAATTCAGAGATGCATTTTTATGTCATGTAGTAGTTTGCATAATTTTGCATTCCGGTGCCCGGTATTTTGGAACTCGGTGTTTGGCTCAGTAAAAATCACAACTTAGTATGTTAGTAGTTTGGGGCAGTTTATTAGACATTGGGAATGTCGAGAATGGCCTGGAATTTAGAATTTCCCAAAAATACCCCTTTAGTGTGATTTATGTTATTTTAGTGTGGAGCGGCAAAATGGTCTTTTTGCCCCAATGATGTTTTGTCTTTTAGCGATTTTATTAATTGAAAAATAAAGGTTTATTTAGTTAATTGTTGGCTGAAGTAAATAGGAATAGGTGTCTTTTAATTCCATTTTCTCATTTCAAAATTACAAAGTTAGGAAAATAGAAAAGTTTCAAAAACCGTTCTCTCTTTTCCTCTCTCTTTCGGCTGGGTGTGTGTGTGCAAGAAGCTGGATATTTTCTTTGATTTTCAAGCTGTTTTTGGGTGATTCTAAGCTCTAGGTAAGCCTTGTAACTTGCTCTTTAGTTTTCTTAATTTTCAAGAAAAGATGATGATGCATGCATGAATATTTGGTTGTTGTTGCTGCTGTGTTTTGTTGATAATTTCTGAGATGTAAGCATGTTAATTTGAAGTTATTTAGGCTGTTAGTAATGCATGTTAATTGCTTTGTTTCAAGTTTGGAATTTTTAGCTCAAAAATATGGTTTTCAAAGAGAAATGTCTTGAATCTGTTGCTGTGATGTTGTTGATGTTTGTTACTGTTTTCAGAGGCTATTCTAAGCATGTTTAAGTAAGTTTAGATTGATTTGATTGCATGTTAGCTAGGTTTGCTCAAGTTTGAGTTTAGAACTCAAAGCTTGAGCTTTAATGGTGCTTTTCGATTATGTGCAATCTGGGTGGTTTTGATGCCTTGGAAATGTTATTTGGGTTATATGGAGTAGGTCTGGAAGGTTTGAATTGATTTGGAGTTGATTTGAGCAAGATATGAATTTTTGAGTTTGCTGCCTGCGAGGAACCAGAATTCCGGTTGTGCATCCGGAATTCCGGATGGGGTTCTGAATTTTCCCAGAACCGAAATTTCGGTTGGGCAACCGGTCTACCGGTTGGGGAAAATTCAGGGACCCTAGTTTTCCTCGTTTTTATGTTTTGGGGGTATTGCCATGCTTTTTGTCGATAGGGAAACTTTTAGTTCCTAGTTTAAGTCCCCGGGAAGTGATTTAGCGTGTCACTTATAGTGTTGTGATTTTTATGGTTTAGGAGCCTGTAATCCGCCGCGCAGTTAAGTTCCAGTCAGGTTGACCGGCACACCTGAATTCGGAATCCAGGTAAGATTAGTATAACAGTATGCATATGTAGATTACATGTTTAGCGTGCATGTAGGAAGCCTGTTAGATTACATTAGTTATGTATGTTGGCTTGGAACCATCCAACCCTGTCACGTCGGTACAGGCTGGAGTATGACAAGCAGCCGGAGTATGACCGGTTCTACCGATCAGGCTGACACTTAGGTTGGTGGTTCCGTACTATTGACGTATCTCGTCGGTACAGGCTGGAGTATGACCAACAGCCGGAGTATGACCGGTTCGACCGATCAGGCAGATACTGTAACACGTCGGTACAGGCAGGAGTATGACCAGCAGCCGGAGTATGACCGGTTCGACCGATCAGGCTGTTACTTGTCAATAGTACCGTCCCTATGAATGTTCAGAACTCAGTACCGTGTTGGACACGGCAGTAGTGGGACTCAGTATCGTGTTGGACACGGCAGTTAGGGTTATGATCAGGGGTATGGGCGTCTGATCATGACCGAGATTTATGTATGAGTATTATTATGCTTTTCTTACTGAGTCTGTTGACTCACAGTTCTACGTTTATGTGTAGGTAAAGGCAAGGCTAAAGCTGATGGACCGTGAACGAGCTCATGAAGATTGTACATGTCGGGGCGGTTAGGCCTGGAGCGTACGATCCTCGGGACAGCAAGGCTGATTTTTGTAACCAGTCGCTAGGCGACATTTATTTTGTATAAACAGTTAACTTTTGTAAATGATTTTGTAATCGGGATCCCGAGTCTTTTGTAATTATATTTTACAAGTTTAATTAAAAAGCAAAAATTTAATTAATCACATTTTCCATAAACCTCGTTGATTAGCAACGAGCTGCACAGCAAGTTTAAAAATCACGTAATACGCCTATGTTAGTTAGGGTGTTACACATTCGGACACAAGCCAGATGCAAGAGATAAAGTTTTAAGTGCCTGCAACATGTAGAGAATACTCCTAAAGTCTCCATGGCAAAACCAAAGCACATCATCAGCAAAAGTTAGGTGATTAAGTTTGAGGTCATGGCACCTATCATGAAACTTGAAATCCTCTCTCTCCCCAATCTTTCTCATGAGCCTAGATAGATACTCCATATATGCTCAATACAAACAATAGGGGAGGCATAGGATCTCCTTGCCTAATCCCCCTCTTAGCTTCAAAGAAACCATGTAAGGATCCATTAAACATCAGAGAAAATTTGGGAATAGTAACACAGTTCATTACCAGCTGGATGAACTTCTTAGGAAAGTTTAAACCTATTAGCATCTCTTCTAGGAAACCCCACTCAATTGTGAATTTAATTAAATATTAGTATACTGTTAAAATACTTTATTAAACCAATGAGATAATCACATTTTATCAATGAAAATATTTTGTATATATTTCCAGGGGCGGACGTACACTTTAATATACAGGGACCATGGCCCCCACAATATATTATATACTTATAACTTTATAGGATAATTGAGTTTCTTTTGATAACTTGTATATGGTGACCTTGTTTGACAAAGTCAAACATAAATTATGAATATGATATATGCTATAGGTTTTTACTTTTATTTATTTATTTTTATAAAAATCTATTTGTTTCTTTTATTCTCTTTTAACATAATTAATTTCCTTTTTAGTAATATTAATTTACTTTGCAAGATATGCTTAATTGTTTATAATGTTAGACATTTATTTGTATAGACTAAAACATACATGATTATGAATAAAGTGCGGAATTAATAAATCATATATGCACTATAATTTAAGGATCGAAATACCTCCAGCCATTGAATCTTTGAGCTTTAGTCCCACATAAGCATGATCTGCAAAAGAAACCGATTGATGTGGGTAATCGGGCTTCCTTGCTCTCTCAACTCTCTTTAGATGGAATTTTGTTGTTATGAACAGAATGAGTGAGGAGCTCGGGGACCGAGACCCTATATTTATAGGTAAGATACTCCATCAGTATCTGTGCCACATTAATTGTCAGACTATTTTGACAATTAATTCAGGAAATCAAATCCGGCAATGAATATAGAAATCTGACCATATATAGAATATTACATAATTGATTTTGTCCAGATTCAATGAATATAAAATATTCATTTATCAGAAAATCAATTATTTATTTATTTCCTTAAATAGAAATGTATTTCTTTAAATAGAAATATATTTCCTTTAATAAAAAATATTCTTATATTCTCCCACTTGGTCAGCATTTAGACTAAAACATTCAAACCCAAACGTTCCTCATTATATAATAAACATACGAATCATAGCAACATGTCCTCATTATAAGTCGAGTATTATCTTCCATGTATTACGATATATTTATTATATAACAATGTACTCTATGTGGCAATGTACTTAAGCGAATAAACCCTAACCCTTATGTTTATTCAGGTCCTCTTACGATAATTTTCTCAGATGAAATTAAGGTGCACATAAATATGAGAAAATATCGAAATTAGAGTTTCATTGAATAATTTTTGGTTGTACAAATAAAAACTGCATGTAGGTTAACTGAATCCCATATTTACTTTAAGATCCTTGAATTTGTGTTGCGGCATGCCTTTAGTCAAGGATATATGCGATCACCCAATTCAGTTTGCGTGATTAATGACCACTTATCACGCCTTTTTATGGCTAAATACTTAATGTCGATATGCTAGCTTCGACCAGTACTCTTAGAGTTATTAGCCATAAATATTGTAGCTGAATTTATCGCAAAATTTTCTTAATGGCCTAATGAAACTGTAATTCTGAACTCTAGGCCTACGATGAAACTCTATAATACATCATACGAGATGTATCCTCAAAACAATAAATGAATGTGACTTTTATAGTGGAAATAACAATCAAGATTCTCCACAATATAATCTTACTGGTAATCTTAAGGTTGTAATAAAATATTGATTTACGTGAATCAATACAACCAGTGAAGTACGTTAGAATCTGATTGGTTAACTATATTTCCAGATGGTCAATTCATCTTAACAAAATATGTATGAATATAATTTTTAGTATCTTAAAGACACCTCATCACTTTGTATGAAAAATAAAGTGGTCTTAACTTTAGTTATTCTGATACTACTTAACGATCCTGAAACAAATGTAATGCAATGTCTTATTCAGACTCTTAGGCTTACATTAGACTTCTAAAATAGAAGCAAATGAATGTTTTTAATTTATTCTCACTCCAGATCATTTTTCAGATGCTGGTTCGAGTGGAATTTATCACACTTAAAAATAAAAGTTATATCAGATGAATAATACATAATTTTATTTAATCAGAGATGTTGTGGCTACTTTCTAATTAATTAAAATTATATATATTATTTATATTCCTTATCTCAAAATAATAATTTGAGATATGAATTATTTCAACTTATATAGAAAACTTTTATCATCATTTGCAAGTAACATATTGTCTACGTATAAAACAAATATTACTCCCACTAACCTTCTGGTATATAATTATTTCCATAATTCTCTTTTCAAATCTAAAGGAAAAGATGATATAATACCAATTTGTGAGATGTTTGTTTTAATCTATAGGTAGACACCTTAAGCTTGCATATGTTCACCACTATTAGAGGAAAAATTTATGGTAGTCTATATACCTTCTCCTCTAGTTCACTGTTGGGATTGATTAATGAATTGAAACGAGCAACAAATGTCAAGGTCTATAATAGAATCATTTATATAAACAAGTGAGAATGTAAATCTCCTTTGTTATTGATTCTTATTTCAAAATGAACTTCTTAGCAATGAATACTTTTATATCTTTATGTTTCTCAATGTTGCCTAATCAATATTATTGGTGAAAAAACTTATGCTTAATTAATGTTCTTCACCCCATTAGGCAACTTTACTAAAGATAAAACTTTATTGCTCTTTAAGATATTCATTTCTTCATTCATGGCATATTGTACTACAACTTCAATTCTTTATCATCCTATAATTTAATTTGTGTCTCAAATTAATATTGTAGTTGAACTCTTATTGTACAAAATGTAATCACTAGAAAACATTGATCTTATTGTTCTAATAAGTCATCTTAAGGATGGACCAACAAACTCTTAAAAGAGCAAATGGTTCAATATGCACGTTATTTTGGAAAATATAAGCAATTACTAAATAACATAACTTATTAGAATTTTACCAATGACTTGTAGATTATTATGATTAGTTATGAATTCTCAATAACCATTAACCTTAAGGGTTGTTGTGAATCATAATTAATCTAACACTTGAGGTGGAAGTTTGAGAAAATATGAATGATCTTTCTCAGAAACTAGGTTCCTAGATTGATCACTCCCACTGATCAAGTTAATTCTCAATTCCACAGTTCTAGTGTTGTCAGATGGATAATAAAATATGTAACCCTTAAACCTTATAGCTTTTCAAATGAAATATGCTCATTTATGGTTTTGGGCCCAGATCTTTTCTTTGACAATTGTACTCTAACTATATATGGGTATTTATAAAATGTGTACATGTCATCCAGTCGGTTTTTAACCTTATCACAACTCAAAATATGTTTGAGAAACAACTTTGGTTAGAACACGATTCGATATGTACACCCCATTGAAGAGTATCAATAGACAAATATTTAGGAAAGTTTGGAGTTGGCTATGTAGGCTCCACCCCATGTCCAAAAAATGCTTAGTTTCTTAAATCTGTCACACACTATAATTTGGGTGTACCAAGCATATGTATCGGGCAATGAACCCATGCTTTTAAAGAAACTTTGCAAATGCACTGGGAGTTTATCAATACTCACGAATTTTGATGTAATATTCTCCATTTTATTTTTGATCTCACTATCTTAATATGCAAAATGCACTATTTCTCTACTTAAGATTTAAATGTCTTTAAAACATATAAATCTATACTTTTGTAGAAATATAATTTATGTGAGTAATCATTAAAAAATGAGATGCAAATTTTGAGTCCATGTCTTCAAAATTAATTGACTTGTATGATTTCTAATATGATAGAATTCTAATATGCACCGATTTTGACTTGTTGGAATACAAATTCTTAATGAATTCCACACAAGTTCTAAATAAAGTTAGTAAAATCAAATGTAATGAATATCTCCACCATTTACTAACATTTATTCTATTTATGGAGATATATATGTTCCATAATTTTTGGTGCTATAATGTATAAGAATTCTTATTAATAACACATTTCTTATTGTCAGATTGAACTTGCATATCTTTATGAGTGACATCATTTTGTAGTAAAGACCTCTAAATGTGTCTAAATCAAGTTTCAATAGAATCTTGGAACATAAAGGTCTTTGCTAATTATAAAACAAAGCCACTACTAAATTGCTTGTTCCTTAAACTTCTAAATGTGAGAACTTATCTTGTTTGTGGATAAGATTTGCTCACAATTACTGACTTTCTTAGGTTTATTTGTAAACCTTGCAAGAAATTATGAATGTGGAATAACAATCTAAAATAATCCACTATGTGCTAATAATCACATTAACTATATTAGAATGAATTCATACACAATAAATTAAAAATTTATTGGTTATAATAAAGTGTGATTTATTTTTCTTAATTATATACAGTAAAAACTGTATATGCTAGATGAAGTTATCAGAATAATTTTTGAAAATTTCTACTGGTATGGAAGAAATTTATGAATAGTGATGTAATAAAATTACATATATAGTTTTGAGGTTTAAATGAATCATGTTTCACCAATGAATAAACATGCTTAAATATGAAATCTTATTAAACAAAAATTGCCTGTGGGCTAAAATTTTAATTTAATAAGATTAGTTTTAGATGTAGATTATGATAGATTTACACAATTTATGAAAAAACTTAAAGTTTAATATTTCTATCTCAATGAAAGGTATGAAACACTTATAAATGTTTCAAAATTTTATACTTTATGATAAAATTATTAAATTAAATCTACATAATTTCCTGTGGGATAAATTAAGAGAATTTAATTTAATATATTAATTATGTAAATATAATAAAATCCATGTAGGGTAAGATTATTATGCTCACATAATTCATGTCCATTATGTGATCTTGATCCACTTAATGTATATAATTTTATATAATTAAGGATGCTGTGGCTACTCCCTAATTATTTAAAATTATGTGGTTCACTAGACACTAAAGTATAAACTGAAGATTAAAATTTTACTAAATTTAAAATTGTCTGTGGGTTAAATTTTAAATTTAATAAAATTAGATGAACTTTATGATAGATTTAATTAAATAATTAGTTTAGGAAAATGAAGGTTTATTATCTATCTTTATTAAATTTGTGATAACACTATTAAATTAAATCCCCATAACTCCCTGTGGGATAAATTAAGAGAATTTAATTTAACATATTATCCTAATTAATTATACAAATATAATAAAATCCAAGTGGGGTAAAATTATTATACCTATATAATTAATTACAAGTTATGTCCATTAAGGTGAATTTTAATTAATATATAATTTTATATAATTAAAGATGTTGTGGCTACTCCCTAATTATATAAAATTATATTTTCACTTTGACATTAGGTATTGGGCTCTACCTAAAAGTAATTTCGTTATTAACATAATAGACAATCACTGAGATTAGTGCTCCTAGTGTGGTCGTCCGAAGATCATTAAAAACCGTTCTAGATATGAGCAGTTGTCCCAGGTTCATGCTTTCTTATGTAAAACCACAAAATTACTTACATTTTATTCATATTTTATTCATTTTAAGAAGTTTTATGAATATTTTATGAAACTTAATGTGCTATATAAAATATTCAACCTATCTTAATGTTTGAATATTTCTAAATATATCTAGCACTATAAAAGGAATTTATGTATAACATTTAAATCATACAAATCAAAATTAATTATATTAAAAATAAATTTGTCAAATAAATACAAATTAATATAATTATTGTATGATAATAAAGTAAATGCTTAATTCCATAATATATAATTAATTATGCATTTATGACTATATAATATCTTAAATATTTGCACTAATAATTAATTTGTATAAATAAGGTAAATATACAAATTAGTACAATTAATTATACGAAATGAATTAAATACAAAATCAAAGAATATACTTAATGGTAGATTATCAATTAATTCAATTAGTAAATTACTTAATTGGTAAATAAATATAATAATTGCGCACTTAATTGTAGAATAATCAAATATTCACATTCTTAAAATATCACAATTATTGTAATTACATGTAAAAATAAAGCATGTAATTAATTTACCAAATTAAAAACTTTTCATAATAATTTATTACTAAATAACATATAATATATGAAGATATATGTTAAATAAGAATGGAAAGTTAAACAAATATAATTTAATTGACTAAATCAACAAAAATAAGGAAATAAAATAAAATTCCAAAAATAGATCAAAATAATTAAATTTCGGAATTTTCTTAAATTTTTCTTAATTTTCCTTTTTATTTTTTAAAAAAAAAAAAAAAATCTACCCTGAAAAACGACATCGACGACCAAAATTCATGAAGCCAATTCCAAAATGATCTAAATGAATAAATTAAGAGATCTATATTGATTTCAAGCATCGAAAATACGTAAAATGTAGACTTTAATTTCATAAAAATTCTTTCGGGTCCGATCGTGTTCTTAAGATAATTTTTCAGTTTTCAGATGGTTTTTAAATCCTTTTCGTTCATAAAATCGATCTAAAATATTATATGAATAGAGGATTCAAAATAAATACCGAAAATGAAAACAAAAAAAAATTATAGACCGAAAAATAAAACTTTCATGTATATATATACTCGTATACAATGTGTATATACTGTATAAAATTATCATTCATGTATGGCAGAGAGTATTACATACAATTTTATGCAATAAAAATATGAAAGTATTGAGTATTTTATATAAACATATATATAAAAAATATATATATATATACGTATATATATACAACAATACTTACGTATATATATAATACATAAACAAAATTAAAATATGAATATATATATGTATACGTAGATTGAATTAAAATGTATATATATGATCGGAATTATATGAATATAAATATATATATAAAATATATATAAATTAAGAACCGATCGTATACGTATATATATTATATATATGAATATGAATATGAATATAAATATATATATGTATACATATGAAGATGAATATGAATATGAATGTATATATATATATATAAAAATTGAGTATGAATATATATAAAATCAGGATTATATAATATGAAAGTATATATATATATAAAATATATATTATATTATAAATGAAGAACCCCGTAAATGTATGTATATATATGAAACTCAAAATAAATCAAGGCAGAGATATATAATCCGCTCTGATACCAACTGTTAGACATTTATTTGTATAGACTAAAACATACATGATTATGAATAAAGTGCGGAATTAATAAATCATATATGCACTATAATTTAAGGATCGAAATACCTCCAGCCATTGAATCTTTGAGCTTTAGTCCCACATAAGCATGATCTGCAAAAGAAACCGATTGATGTGGGTAATCGGGCTTCCTTGCTCTCTCAACTCTCTTTAGATGGAATTTTACTGTTATGAACAGAATGAGTGAGGAGCTCGGGGACCGAGACCCTATATTTATATGTGAGATACTCCATCAGTATCTGTGCCACATTAATTGTCAGAATATTTTGACAATTAATTCAGGAAATCAAATCCGGTAATGAATATAGAAATCTGACCATATATAGAATATTACATAATTGATTTTGTCCAGATTTAATGAATATAAAATATTCATTTATCAGAAAAATCAATTATTTATTTATTTCCTTAAATAGAAATTTATTTCTTTAAATAGAAATATATTTCCTTAAATAACAAATATTCTTATATATAAAATATAATGTAAACACCATAAATTATTCAAATTTTATCATGGGGTTAAGACTTAGTAGCTACTAAGTGTAATATAAATACCACAAATTACTCAGCACAAATTATCATTTCTATATAGCTGTCACAAAGTGATCTTTTTTAACTATGAATATAGTGAAGGCTAACTCAACAACAAGATGAAATGGACTTTTAAATGATTATTTGCTAGTATATATTGAAAGAGAAGTCGCCAAAAATTTTAGCATAAATTCACTTATTAATGACTTTTGTAATATGTAAGAAAAACGTTTTGTATTTGCAGTTGTTACGCATATGACCCTAATAAATAAATTAGAGAAAAATGTTAAAGTTTTTTTTTATTTAATAAATTGCCCAATAAAATATTATCAGGTGTTTCTAAGTTGGTACTTAACGGACTTAGTTGTAACTAAAAGGTACGGTTACAATAAAGTCGTAAAATAAAGTACTTTTTCTGTCACTTTTTTTATTAGGGTCATATGTGTAATAAATACAAATATAAAACGAGTTTTGTCAAAAATATCTCATTTAATAAAGTCTTTTCAAAATATTTATTACCTAAATTTATAATATAGTTTGGCCCCTCTAATTGCTCCGCTACTTTACATTTCCCTTGAATCACTTTGAAGAAATAAAGATATATAATTGATAAAATTGATTAATAAGCATGATAATTATTAACCATATATTCACATTTTCTATATAAGCATACTCTCTCTCTCTCTCTCTCTCTCTCTCTCTCTCTCTCTCTCTCTCTCTCTCTCTCTCTCTCTCTCTCTCTCTCTCTCTCTCTCTCTCTCTCTCTCTCTCTCTCTCTCTCTCTCTCTCTCTCTCTCTCTTTCTTGATTTTCTATATATTAGCCTCAACCATAGTACATATATACACGGTATACAGCAATGGACAAAAAAAAGTTAATCGCCATATTCCACTGCTTTTCCTTGTTATTCACTCTACCAATAATATCAATCACCACCGCATCTTCGCCACCATCGCCGTCCATACCGGCAGTTTTCGCATTCGGCGACTCTACCATTGATCCGGGCAACAACAACGGCCTAACCGGCCTCTCGGCGATCTTCACCGCTAACCACCCTCCATATGGGAAGGATTTACCTACGCAGAAGCCCACCGGTAGATTCTCCAATGGAAAATTGGTCACAGACTTCTTAGTCTCCAACTTTGGCATTAAAGAGTTCTTGCCACCCTACTTGGATCCTACTCTCTCCGAAGCCGACTTGGCCAGCGGTGTCAGCTTCGCCTCGGCGGGGGCCGGCATTGAGAACGGCACCAACACTGCCTTCAGAGGCGTGGTGAGCACGGCTAGGCAGTTGGAGTATTTTGATGAGGCCATGCAAAGGATAGAGAGATACGTTGGGAAAGATAGGTGTGAGGAGTTAGTTAGGGACTCGTTGTTTGTGTTCAGTACTGGCTTTAATGACGTGCTCTACAATCAAGCATTGGGCTTATTGTTCAATAATCAAATATTTCACGACAGTTCCTCAAGTTCAAATGATGCTTCTAACTACCAAGGTATTTTGGTACAAACACTTGGCTCATACATTCAGGTACGTAATTCTGTCCTTTTTCATAGTATATATGTGTAGTTTTAACTATTCTATAAATATGTATGTGAATTTATACTAAACCCTTCATTCCATTTAATTATGTAGTAGATTAGTTTACCGATTAATGTTATATAGGTTGTTAATTAATTGTAACGAAAAAAAAAAACAGTAATTTTGATGTGTTTATCTGCATGCAATTAATTATTCCTAAATATTAGCCTAATTATTAGAAGGATATTAAAGATGTTTTAAATTATTTGATTACATGAATTAGTACGTACGTAAAAGAACTCTCCAGTTTATTTTTAGTAAAGAGTTTAATACGAGTGCATTTGCTAGCTATGCATTAATGTATATTAGAAGTATTTAAATATTTTGACAACATTGCCCTATCTTCCTTTTTTTTTTAATTTTCTCTAAATATATATTAATATATGTAACTACATACATGATATAAATAAATATAATGCAGAAATTATACTCAAGAGGGGCTCGTAAGTTTGGTGTGGCTGGTCTGGCACCAGTAGGGTGCTTACCATTGGTGGTGACAGCAGGGAGTATATTAGCGCCAAGCTTAAAGCACATATTGGAGCGAGTGTGCGTAGAGCCACTCAACCTCTATTCCCAAGCCTACAATACCAAGCTTCAAGCCTTTCTCATTGCCCTTCAACACTCCTTGCCTGCCTCTAAAATTGCCTACTTTAATGCTTATGATCCTCTCCTTGACATGGTCAATAACCCATTTAACTATGGTACGTATAAGTAAATATCTAATACTACTACATGTGGATATATATACTAATTTATATATTTGAATAATATTAATATTATATTGAACACTTGAAGGGTTTGAAGAAAGTGTTCGAGGATGTTGTGGAACGGGGTTGTTGGAGGTGGGTCCTTTTTGCGTTTCGGGTATGACAACGTGTGTGGATCCATCCAAATACGTCTTTTGGGATTCCGCTCATCCAACACAAGCAGCATACATGATTCTTGCCAACCAGTTTTCACACGTAGTACTCAATATATAGCTATTTTAACAGTAATTATCTCATTATTATTAGATATTACTTACATATATTTATTCATCATACTCATGCAGTGGTAATTATCTGTATCTCAAAACATTGTACTCCACACATTATAATATTGCTCACATATTTCAACAATGTTATATATATATATATATATATATATATAAAAATAGAAACGAAAAATTATTTATATATATTTATATACGATTGGATGATCAGGAGAAATGGGAGTACATTTTAGTTATAGTGTAGCATAATATATTTACAGGAAGATTTTAATATAAAGCATCCTATTTATTGTTCAAAATTAATATAAAATATGCATAATTATATTTTAGTATAATGTTTATTTGATTGTTAGATAAATGTTACAAATTAATATATTTATTACAAATATTTTGTTATAATACTTTACTCTAATAGAGAAATGTTTTATTATTTTGTGAAATGAGTAGTATAATATTATGTATTAAAATAATGTACTAATATAAAATGTGTCGGCAATTAATTTTTGGTGTACAACTTTAATTTCATCAAAATGTTATATTTTGAGATGAAGAACAAATCTATTTACCAAATTTGTAACAACTTTGTTGATCACCAAATTTATTTGGGTAATAAAACGTGAGTTACATATATAGATTTTGAAATTCAAAGCTATGATATTATAGCTATTATAAAGCATGGATTAATGCTCAATATTATAGAGCATGCATGGATTAATGCTTAATGATATGATTAAGGGTTTGTTTGGTATAATTTTTGGAAAAATTAAGCAATTAAAAAATAGCTTATTTAATAATTTATGAAAAAACTACAGCTAAAAGCTAAAGATGATACAACTAATTTTTAGAAAAAGTTATTTTGATGAAAAGACTATAATAAACTATTTTTTACTAAAAATTTATTTAATTATTTATTATATATTACAAAAAATAAATATGTTTTTTTAAGGAAAAAATATTTAAAATAAATAATATTTAAATTTCTAACTTTTTATTTTGTTTTAAAAAATATTTTATATTTATAATTATATTTTTATTATTAACAAACAATATCAACCTAAATTTCTTATAAACTACAATTTTTTTCTTTTACAAGTGATAAAAATATAATTTAAAAATATTAAAAATTATTTTTATCAAATGCATATAAATTTATATTATGAAAAAAAAAATTAAAAAATATATAGTAATAAAAATTTAATATAATATATTTATATATTTGTGATTATTATGAATTAGATTAAAATAGTATCATTATTATAATAGAATCTTAACAACTCCTAGCACTTTAAAATTTATAATTTACCACACTCAGCTCAGCTTTTTACACAATTCTATTACAGCTATTTTTCCCCACAGCACAGCTACAACTTCTTTTCCCTACAACACAGCTACAACTATTTTTTCACACAGCACAGCTGTAATCCTGGGTAGTGAAAAACAATCTTTAGTGTTGTCCTCAAAAGTGAGTGTTTTAATATTTATACTCGCAAGTGCACGAATCGTTTCGGAATATAGTGTTCATGTAAGTGCAAGGTCGAACCCATGGGAGTTGACTAACATCAAAAGAAACTATTTCAAACAAAATAAGAATATTCTAACCTAGCTCCAAATATTTGATGGAATTTTAGTTTTGCAAAATAAAATAAAAGACAAGCAACTAAAATACTTAAGATTAAAGATGAGTGAGTATGAAAATGATTTTCAAATAAGATGTGTAAAATAAGATTATTAAGATATTAGAATCCACAAAATGCAAGTTCAATAATATTTATAAGTATATTGATTCCCAAGTTTTAGATATAGTTGAAATAAATCTTACCATATTTTCCAAAATATATTTTTCATTTAAGTACAAGTTATTTTCCAAAAGGTAGGATTTTTCTTCACTTATAAAATGTATAATTTCTAAGCATTAAATGTGTTACAATTTAATGAAACTACACAAAATCAAAGAAACTATGTTTAGGCAAAATATAACACTTATATTCTAAGAATTAGATGTAAACAATTTAATGAAAGACATTTAATCAAAGAGTATTATATTTTTGCATAATGAAGAACTAAGTAGAAATATGCTTTAACAATCAAAAATACATGATATTGAAGATAAAAAAGACATATTTTTGATAGAAAAATCAATGAACTTTATAGCACAAATGGGAAATCAACATACAAACATAAACACTATCTAGTTACATTTTGCTTCATAATCATCTTAATAATCTTGAAAAAAGATTAGAAGCTCATAACTAGATAAAAATTACAAAAGATAAACATACTTGACATGCTCTTCAAAGTGTAAAAATGGTAGAAAGAAAATGGTAAAAATGAAGAGTGTGGAATGGAGAAGTGTTTTGGGTTGAAGAGGTGTTTAGGAGGGTGAAGAGATGTCCTTTGAAATGGTCTTCCAACACCATATTTATAGGCAAAATTGGGAGATTAAATTAATCAAAATAAAATAAATAAATTGATTAATTTAATTAGTGTTGGGAAGAGAGGGGATAAATAGAGTATGTGTAAGAGTATTGGAAAAAATAAATGTTTGTTTGGATGGAAAAATAGTGAAAAGATAGGGTAAAAATAAATTAGGAATGTTTATTTAGGTGAAAATAATTGGGAGAATAAAGTTGATATTTAGGTGTAAGTTGTGGGAGAAAATGAGAATTTTGGCTTTTTGTAAAGTAATTTATTTGGCTGAGATGTATCAAATTTAAACAGCCATTTTTTCCTTTTTTTTTCTTCTGCAGGACACTTGGCGTGGCTTGAATGGAGGAGGGGCTGACGGAAAGCTTGCGTGGCGCGAGCTGGTTGGAGGGGAGGCTGACGAGCTGGGCCCGCGTGAAATGCTGGAGCAGCAAGTGTGGCAGGCGCCACTTTCTTCTGGTCGGGAGTGAGGAGCACGCGCGCATGGGAGCCCTTCGATCAGTCAACGAACGGTGTGGATGGGCTGTTGACTTTGACCGAGAGTGGGCTTCATAAAGGCTGATCTGATTTCCTTTTCTAAAATTATGCTTTTAACCCATTTCTTTAAGTTTTTCTTCATTTTAATCCCAATCATTTTCTACCAAATACACCTAAAAATACATAAAATTAATTAGAAAACTAAAATAAAATTAAAAATAAATACTACATAACATATTATAATAAAATAATTATAAAAACACACAAAAACATATAAAATTACAATAAAGCTAATAAATTCAAAAATAATTAAAAACTTACTAAATTAATTAAAAACTTAAGAACTAAACCAATTTTAGTTTAAAAAAATGTGAAGAATAACTCAAATTTCTAGAGTTATCATTTAGGACATTCCTTATTCAAGTCTAAAAAGTCGATACAAGTCCTCCAAGTGTCGTTTGGTGTTGGGACAAGAACTAGATTTGAAATCCACAAGGGATAAAAGGACTCGCGTATAAAGTCATTGGTCAACAATTTGTCAACCTCTTCTTTAAGTGCCCCTTGTCTCTCGGAGTCTAATGGTCGTCGTTTTTGTCTTTTCACTGGGTAGCTAGGGTCAATATTTAAATGATGACAAATTACTTTAGAGTCTATCCATATCATATCTGAGTGGCTCTAGGCAAATTGATCTTGGTTTGCTTCAAAAAATTGATTAATTGCTATTTTAGTTTTTCGTCCAAATTCTTCCCATTGTATCTACATTTTGTGAGATTATTTGGATCTAAAATAACCTCTTCCAGCTCTTCAATAGGTTTGAGCTGATTATTTTCGTCTTGGATTCATGCATCTAGATCTTCATCTTCCTTCTCGCCTTCTTTTGTTATGACTACCATCAATTAATGTTTGGCTCTTCTATTTTAAAGTTCTGTGCAATAACATATTATATATTTTAAATTTGTGGTGTGGATCTAATTAATTAGTTTTAAAAATTATAATTATTTTGTTTTTCTCATAAATGAATACATCATATAAATGAATACATCTAAAAAACCGTATTTTTGCAAATGTCAATTATATATAAGAAAATATGAAACAGTATGCGTACGAAGCGAGAAAGTAATTCTCTACAAAGAAACGAACGGGCAGAATATAAAATATTTGCAGAAAAATAAATAACTTGACACAAGAGATTTATACATGGTATCAGTGCTCTCACGAACACTCCTAGTCCACGGGGCCACGCCCAGAGAATGAAATCAATTAATAAAGTATCAAAATTACAAACACAATTGACTTAAACAAGTTTAGACTCCCTCCAAAGTATTGCCGCAATCCTTTGTAATCCACTTTATGAATCTGACTTCTTGAAACACCTTCAAGCCCGAACTCCCTTCGTCTTTGAAGTGTGAGTGCTTACTTCCTCCCGAAGTAAGGCTTCAACAAGTCTTCTCCCGAAGACCAAGTGCTTACTTCCTCCCGAAGTAAGGCTTTATCAAGTCTTCTCCCGAAGATCAATCTCTTGTTCAGTCAAGTAGTTCTTCACAACCTCTAGGACAGAGTAAGAACAGAAATAAACAACTAGAACCTAGATGAACAACTAGGCTTTCACAAAACAAAGAAAAACTCTCTTCTCTAAAAAAGATAAGTGCAAAAAATGATTAATGGAAGAGCTAATTCGAATGGCTGCTCTCTAGGCTCTATTTATAGAACATAGAAACCTTAGAGACAGTCACAAGATCGAATCTACAGCTGTACAAAAACTTTCCTAAGAAAACACGATCTGCAGCATCAGATACGGATGCTGACGCGCAGATCAGACCAGAAACGAGAAACTTGCTATAATCGGGTCTGATCCTCTATCAAAGCTTGATTCCTGCCAAAAACAAATTAGATATTCTGATTGTATCAAGATACAATCGAAATCAATGAGGAAAAGGCAATAATCAAAGTTTCCCTAAAAAAGACAACTTTCCAAAAGAGAATTGCTTCTCTTTTAAGAAGTTTCCAAACAAAGGAAAGTTCAGCTGAAAAGTGCAACTTTCCTAACAAGGAAAAGAGCAACTACAAACCGAATAAACAAGGTAAGAAATCGGTTATGAATGCAAAAGAATCTTACCATAAAAGAAAAAATATTTTGTCAACTAACTTGCCAAAAAAGGACTTTACAATCTCCCCCTTTGGCACTTCAGATGAACAAAATATTTTTTAACACAAAGTACCTGCAAAATAAAGTTAGCAAGAACAAATAACAACTCCCCTTGAGTAACACACTCGAAATTGTAAAACAACAAAACAACATGCTAACTTTTAATCCAAATAAGTTCACAAGTACCAAACACAACTCTTCCTGGAAAAAGGGTCCAGAGTTGATAAAAACAAATTGAATGCTCAATAAAATGCACATTAATTAAATTATATTTTGACAACTAAATTGCCAAAAAAGGACCTAACAATCTCCCCCTTTGGCACTTTAGATAATCAAAATATTATTAATTAACAAACACCTACAAAACAAAGTTAGCGAAATAAACAAAAAATACTCCCCCTAAGAAGCACAACATTAAACCAAAATAAAAAGCTAACTTTGACCAAAGACGAACACAAACACAAACACAAACCTCAACTCCCCCTAGACAGTTGAGTATACAATTAAAAATCCAATTACTCCCCTTTTTTGTTTATCTATAAGGGCCAAAGACAAAAAGAAATGAAAATATAGAAATATGTCCAACAAAAACAAAAAGAAAGAAAACTTATGCCCCATAAAGCTTGATTAATGAGGACAGCTGCTTGGACATCTTTTGCTGAACCTCCTCCATGGCAGCAAGACGATTGGAGCAACAAGAGGAGCATTTAAGGGGGCTTGATCGGATTCCACCATTTTCCTTGGATGCCCTAGGTTCTTAGTTTTAGCATGAATTTCTGAAAGTAAGAATGAGAAACAAAGAACAAGAACACAAAGAAATAGGAATCGGGTAGCTAGGTTATGAAAATAAAAGACAAAGGAAGTTGGTTTATATAATCATGAGAGAGAGGATCAAAAGAGGAAACCAACTTAAAAAGAGAAACTACTAGCCCAAGAACACAAAAGGAAACCGCCCCACTATCTTGCAAAAAAAAAAAAAAAATTCTCCTTTCCTTTTCTTTAAAAAAAAAAATAAAGGGAAACTAGAATTACCAATAATATTTCCAAAAATAAGTCAATCTTTCAAGATTAAAGACACATTACTATATAAAAGATCAATCTTTAAATGGAAACATATCAAAATAAATCAAAGAAGAATAAATATTGATACTTACCAATTAATCACATAATTTCCTTAGCCCATGAATCAAGTCACCATGCCTTCCCCCCTTTTTTTTTATTTTTTTATTGTAAAGAAACCGAAAATAAAATGTGTACAATAAACATAAGAAATTCTAATCAACCAATTTAATCGAATATCATTAAAAATTGACAAAATAAAATACATGTTACGCTTTCAAAAGAAAATAACTAATTAGTATCTCAGGAACAAATCATACTTAATTGATGTTGAGGAAAAAGACATGCATGTTACTAAAAATTGTGAACTAGGATTTTCAATTTAATTTAGTAGAGAAGACTTACAAATTTGAACACACTTGTCAGACATAAGTGTGTGCAATGAAAATAGGATCATTGTCATTGGCAAGATTATTCATTTTTGCCTTTTTCAATTTGATCCCACAACTGGATGCTATCACACCATACTGAAGGTAGCCCTTTTCTATGGTAGTGCATCCTCATCATAGTTGCTAATTACAATGTTCCAGCTTACTCAAAAGATGGCTTTCACACCTTAGTATGGGTAGCTCTATTCCAGCAAGGGGCCTGACAAGTCTGAAACAAAAATTGCTCAACTCTGTATAAGTACATTTTTTTAATCCTAGACACAAGTAACATGAACCTTTTAACACAACATCACAAAGTATGAAACGAATGAGATCCTAACTAATTATAAACCAAAAGCATAAACATGATTTGTCAAATTAAAATGAAAGAAGATTAAATGCTAGAAAAGAAACACTTAACAATATTGTACAAAAATATGAACAAGAGAGATTTAGACAATGCAAACTCCCAAAGACTTTCTGAGGGAGTCAAAGCGACTTGAATCTAGGGCCTTGGTGAAAATATCAGCTAATTTTTTTCAGTATCAACATATTCTAATTGCAAAGATTTATTTTCAATAAGTTCCCTGATAAAGTGATGCCTTATATCAATGTGCTTTGTTCTAGAATGTTGAACAGGATTTTTAGAAATATTTACGGCACTAGTGTTATCACAAAAGATGGTTAAAACACCCAATTCAAATCCATAATCAATCAACATTTGTTGTAACCATAACAGTTGAGTACAACAACTCCCAGCAGCTATGTACTCAGCTTCGGCAGTGGACAAAGAAATGGAATTTTGTTTCTTGCTATGCCAAGATACTAGATTATTCCCAAGAAGGAAACAACCTCCACTTGTGCTCTTTCGATCATCAGCATTGCCTGCCCAATCTGCATCACTAAAACAAGCAAGATTAGAATTAGTATCTTTAGAGTACCAAATTCCATAATCAAGAGTACTATTAATATATCGAATAATCCTTTTTACAGCAGATACATGAGATTCCATAGGATTACTTTGATATCTAGCACAAACTCCCACATTGTAACAAATATCAGGACGACTAGCAGTTAAATACAAAATACTTCCAATCATGCTACGATAAAGTGTAGTTTCTACCTTTACTCCATTCTCATCTTTTGTCAATTTCAATGTGGTGCTCATTGGAGTACTTACCTGCTTAGCCGATTCAAGACCAAATTTCTTGACAAGGTTCTTAGCATACTTACTTTGAGATACAAATGTACCTCCTTCCATTTGTCTCACTTGAAGACCCAAAAATAAAGTAAGCTCACCAACCATGCTCATTTCAAATTCATTCTTCATTTGATCAACAAAAACCTGCACTTCATGGTTAGATGTAGAACCAAAAACTATATCATCAACATAAATTTGAGCAATGATAAAATCAGATTTTATATGCTTGATGAAAAGAGTTTTATCAACACTACCTCTTTGATAATCATGAGAAAGTAAAAATTGAGTCAACCTTTCATACCAAGCTCGTGGGGCTTGTTTCAGACCATACAAAGCTTTTTCAAGCTTGTACACATGGTCTGGAAATTGAGGATCTTCGAATCCTTTTGGTTGCTCAACATAAACTTCCTCACTTAAAATACCATTGAGAAAGACAGATTTTACATCCATTTGAAACAATTTAATATCCAAAATACAAGCAATACACAAAAGTAAACGAATTGATTCTAATCTAGCAACAGGAGCAAAAGTTTCATCAAAATCAATTCCTTCTACCTGTGTGTATCCTTGTGCCACCAATCTGGCCTTGTTTCTCACAATTGTACCGAACTCATCACTTTTATTTTTAAAAATCCACTTTGTTCCAATTATATTTATACCTTTTGGTCTTCGGACTAAAATCCAAACCTTGTTGCGAACAAATTGATTGAGTTCCTCTTGCATTGCATTGAGCCATTCCTCAAAGGTCATGGCTTCCTTCACATTTTTCGGTTCATATTGAGAAACAAAACAAAGAAAGCTGATCAGATTAACATACCTTCTGCGAGTTACCATGCTTTCTTCAGGATTTCCAAGAATGAGATCTTTTGGATGATTCAATTTGACTCTGGTGCTTGGTTCTTTCTGGATAGAATCAGATGATGTTTGGATGAGTCAAGATAGACGGTTCTAGTTCTCCAGTCTCAGTTGTAGTAGCAGATTCGTCATTTGTAGCATCAGAAATGTGTTCTGCTACATCAGGATCTGCTTTTGCTGCTTCTGGAGGAGCATCCATGAGACTATCTATCTTGGCTTCTGTGGAAAACTCTAAAAAATCTTTAAAATCATCAACAACCACATTAGCTGATTCCAAAACAGTTTGAGTTCTCATGTTATAAACACGATAAGCTCTACTATTTAAGGAATATCCAATAAAAATACCAACATCACTTTTAGCATCAAATTTACCAATATGCTCACGATCTCTATAAACATAACACACACATCCAAAAACATGAAAATGACTTACATTGGGGCGTTTACCTTTCCAGATTTCATAAGATATTTTTGAGGTACCTGGACGAATAAACACTCTGTTTATTATATAGCAAGCTGTGTTAATAGCTTCAGCCCATAAATACTTTGTCAACTTCTTGCTATTTAACATCATCCTTGCCATTTCCTACAATGTTCGATTCTTCCTCTCAACAACTCCATTTTGTTGAGGAGTTTTGGGAGCTGAAAACTCATGAGTTATACTTGTAGACTTACAAAAATCATCATACATAGAATTTTCAAACTCCTTACCATGATCTCCTCGAATTCGAACAATTTTCCCAATATTACAACCTTTCTCAACTCTTATTCTCAAACAAAGAGTTTTAAAGGCATCAAAAGTGTCAGACTTTTCTCTTAAGAAATCTACCCAAGTAAAACGAGAGAAATCATCAACACAAACAAAGATATATCGTTTACCATTCAAAATTTCAACTTGAATTGGACCCATAAGATCCATGTGAAGCAATTCCAATACTTTTGAGGTATTGATATCAGACACAGGTTTGTGAGTGATATTTAATTGCTTTCCAAGTTGACAAGGTTCACACTTACCAACACTTTCTTTACTAAGCTTGGGAAGACCTCGAACAATACCTGCATTTGACAATTTTTTCAGGTTTTTATAATTAATATGCCCAAGCTTGGCATGCCACAAATCTGTGGTGTTGTTGATAGCTGAATGACAAGTAAACACAGGGGTTAGAGTATAACAGTTATCATTGGATCGAAATCCTTGCAGGATACATTCATTATCATCATTAAGTACATAACAGTGATCACTGTCAAAAGAAACAGTATACCCTTGGTCACAAATTTGACTAATGCTAAGTAAATTAGCCCTTAGTCCTTCAACTAACATTACATTTTTCAGTCTAGGTAACCCTTCAAAATTTTGAGTTCCCATACCAACAACTTTTCCAGCTAAGCCATTACCAAAAGTGACTTCACCACATTGCATAGGCCGAATGTTAGTCAAAAAGTCCTTGTCACCTGTCATATGTCTAGAACAACCACTGTCAAAATACCACATTTGAGATGCAGCACTTTTATTAGAAAAACCAGCTAGACAATTTTTCTTCACCTATATTTGTTTCAAACCTTTATGTTTCTTTTGAGATTTTTCCAAATTACCAAAATAATTTGTTTTAAACAAATTTTTCAACGTGAAACATTTAGGTCTGATATGTCCTTTTCTACCACAAAAATGACAGGTGGGAACAAATATTTTTACCTGAGATCTTACTCTTTTCGAAAATCCTGGAGATTTTGCGACATCAGAAACAGCTTCTGCTACAACAGGCTGTGAAACTGTTGCAGCAGACTTCACATTTGTAGCCTCAGGAAGATTCGTTGGAACACTAGATTTTACAAACTTCGTGACTCCAGAACTTTCCATCCCATTTGATCCAATGCCCGCAAAACCTCTTTGACCTGCATTCTGAGCTTTTTCAAAAATAGAAGATCCATGGTTAAGTATTTGAACATTCTTCTTAAAATTTTCAAGTTCCTTCTTTAAGAGAGTAATTTTTTCATCTTTATCACAAAAATCTGTCTCATACTCTTTTATTTTTAGTTCACACATTTCAATTTGATGAGACAATTTTTTATTCAATTTATTCAACTCTCTATTTTCAGAAGCTACCTGAATCCATTTTTCATACATGACTTTGTATGATTCAGCAAGAGACTCTTCACAGATTTCAGACTCATCTGAATCTGATTCCTCTTGTTTGGTGGTATTATTCAAACATACCAATCTAGCTTTCACCTGTGAATCACACAACACATTAGTCATAACAGAAGTTAGGGAAACATTTTCAGAATTATCTTCATCACTTTCGGTTTCATCATCACTTTAAGTGACATTGAAACTTTTCTTATTCTTTTTCAAAATGTTTGCACACTCAGATTGAATATGCCCAAAACCTTCACATTCCCTGCACTGAATTCCCTTTTCGTTAGAGATAGATGGTTTAATAAAAGTATTACCTTTTGAAACTTTCGAAATATTCTTTTTATTTCCCATCTTTTTCATATATTTCTGAAAATTCTTTGTTGATAAAGCAATCTCATCATCACATTCACTATCAGAATTTTCATTATCGGCAACTTTCAAAGCAATACTTTTACCTTTATCAGCAATGGATTTGGGTTTGTCCTTTTGTTTAATCTGTTGATTTAATTCAAAAGTACGTAAGGAAACAATCAATTCTTCCACCTTCATTGTGCTAAAATCTTTAGCTTCCTCCATTGCCAAAAGTTTAGTATCGAACCTCTCTGGAAGAACTCTAACAATTTTTCTCACAAGAACAGAATCATCAAGTTTTTCACCGAGAGCAAAGTATTCATTAGCAATATCAGATAATTTTTCATAGAATTCAGTTAAGGTTTCATTATCCGACATTCTAAGCTCATCAAATTTAGTTTGAAGCATGATAAATCTAGAGCGCTTTACATCAAAAGTTCCCTCAAACTGAGTTTGAAGGATCTCCCAAGCTTCCTTAGTAGAAACACAAGATGATATAAGTTTAATGTAACCTTCACCTACACCGTTAAAACTAGCATGCAAGGCTTTGCTATTGTAGGCAAAAAGTTTATCATCTTCAATAGACCATTCCTGTTCAGATTTTATAGTAGTATTACCTGAAGAATCTGCCTCAACTGGAAGAGACCAGCCTGATAGAACCATTCTCCAAGCTTTCTCATCTTGAGATTTGATGAAAGCCCTCATTCTAACTTTCCAATAAGGATAGTTAGAGTCATTAAGCAACGGTGGTCTAGAAATAGAACTTCCTTCTGCAAAAAATGACATTTTAACACAAAAATGTTATAGGACCACACTAAGAGTTTAGTGTCCCGCTCTGATACCAATTGAAAAACCGTGTTTTTGCAAATGTCAATCATATATAAGAAAATATAAAACAGTATGCGTCTGCAGAAGCAGAAAGTAATTCTGCTACAACAAAACAGAACAGGCAGAATATAAAATATTTGCAGAAAAATAAATAACTTGACACAAGAGATTTATACATGGTATCAGTGCTCTCACGAACACTCCTAGTCCACGGGGCCACGCCCAGAGAATGAAATCAATTAATAAAGTATCAAAATTACAAACACAATTGACTTAAACAAGTTTAGACTCCCTCTAAAGTATTGCCGCAATCCTTTGTAATCCACTTTATGAATCTGACTTCTTGAAACACCTTCAAGCCCGAACTCCCTTCGTCTTTGAAGTGTGAGTGCTTACTTCCTCCCGAAGTAAGGCTTCAACAAGTCTTCTCCCGAAGACCAAGTGCTTACTTCCTCCCGAAGTAAGGCTTTATCAAGTCTTCTCCCGAAGACCAATCTCTTGTTCAGTCAAGTAGTTCTTCACAACCTCTAGGACAGAGTAAGAACAGAAATAAACAACTAGAACCTAGATGAACAACTAGGCTTTCACAAAACAAAGAAAAACTCTCTTCTCTAAAAAAGATAAGTGCAAAAAATGATTAATGGAAGAGCTAATTCGAATGGCTGCTCTCTAGGCTCTATTTATAGAACATAGAAACCTTAGAGACAGTCACAAGATCGAATCTACAGTTGTACAAAAACTTTCCTAAGAAAACACGATCTGCAGCATCAGATACGGATGCTGACGCACAGATCAGACCAGAAACGGGAAACTTGCTATAATCGGGTCTGATCCTCTATCAAAGCTTGATTCCTGCCAAAAACAGATTAGATATTCTTATTATATCAAGATACAATCGAAATCAATGAGGAAAAGGCAATAATCAAAGTTTCCCTGAAAAAGACAACTTTCCAAAAGAGAATTGCTTCTCTTTTAAGAAGTTTCCAAACAAAGGAAAGTTCAGCTGAAAAGTGCAACTTTCCTAACAAGGAAAAGAGCAACTACAAACCGAATAAACAAGGTAAGAAATCGGTTATGAATGCAAAAGAATCTTACCATAAAAGAAAAAATATTTTGTCAACTAACTTGCCAAAAAAGGACTTTACAACATCATATAAAAGGTCCTAGTAATTTGTAAAAATGAATATATTTTAAGATTTTTTTGAAAAAAAACTAAAGATGAAATATATATATATATATATATATGAACATATAAGTATATTAAATTCGTAATATTGGTATATCTATTCTATATAAAATGTGGCTATATAACAGAATTCTTGGTTTATGAGAAATTATTGGGTGACTTTTTTTTAAAATAAAAAAAATTATTAGATATTGCCACGTAAAGGGTCAACGTCATGTAGTTAGTTAAACCTAAATGTAATTAATGCAACTAAAGTGTTGCAATTAATAATAAATTTGTTCATATTATTTATTTTTTTATTAAAAATTATTCTCAAATTTTGATATTTAGAATTAGTTAAATTTTAAATATTATTTTAAATTAAATTTGAATGTTTTGATAGTTTAACCAGATGAGCATTTTCATTAATTGCGAAGATAAATTTAGGACGAATAATAATTTTTTTAATTACTATTACAATGTAATTTTTATTTTTATTTTTATTTAAATCACTATTTTGCTTTCAAATTTCAATGATTATCATGTTGGGTTTTGTGCCCTAAATAAAACCCATTTCAATATAATTAGATTTACTTATTAATAAAGATCAGAAATAACATTTTATGTTGCATGGTTCACATGATTTATTTCATGATTATATATATAATGTATGAATTCTATTTAAGTCTAGAACATTTGAATTTGTTAATGATTATAGTATTGTCAGCACAGTGAAATATAATCTTAATTATATGTTCGAAAGCTTATTCCCTGATTTGTCAGTTCACTGGATTTAGACTGACATGATAATCAGCGATAGGTATTCTTACACCTTAGATAAGTGTTATGTCCTTTCCAGGGCATTGGCAAAGTTTACCAGTATCGGATGTATAGAGTATACATTGGAAGGGACCGATATTGAACTTTGATTAGATATGTTAAAATTTACCGTAATATCTATTCAATTCAATATCACCCGTTGATCCTAGATCAAATGATCTTAATCCTGATATGGTTAGATTCGATCTCAAGAGTATTATACATGTTCTTTGATTTGTTAGTTAAGCCTACTTTTGGGTCAGGGTGATATGTACATTTTGGGAACATGATAGTATAATTGAGTGGGAGCGCTAACATAAATATGGAGTCTATAACTTCTATAGGAATTTAGAAGTGAAACGATGATATCCTTCGAGCTTAGCTAAACAGAGATAAATGGTGGAGATCTCATTTCACTTCGCTGAAATATCATTTATACAGAGCTAAGTGTTTTAAGGATAAAATACATTTAAGGTGTAACGGTAACTTAGTGTCTATTCAATGTAGATCATTTATTAGAGGGTCATTGATCAAATTAGGATGATAACAATGGATAACTAATAGCGTATCTATATCGTGGAACATATAGAGCGTTCTATATGGCTGAGAGTGCAATTCCAAGTTCTAAGTGTGGATTCAATAAGGAATTAATAAGTTAGGGAATTTACTTGGTAAATTCGGTTCGACTTATTGGAAGCTCGGAAATATAGGCCCATGGTCCCCATACTAGTTGAGACCATACTGCTTGTAAGACTCAGTTAATTGATTTTGATTAATCAATTATAATTCTAAAGTTAGGCTATGTCTACTTTATGAATTTTCACTAAGCAAGGGCGAAATTGTAAAGAAAAGAGATTCTAGGTTTATTTATTAATTAAGAGACTTTATATGTCTAAATTAATAAATATATTAAATGACAATATTATTTAATAACTAATTTTTTAGTTATTTAATAATTAGAATTGGCATTTAAATGGTTAAATTGGAAAATCGGCATTTTTGAGAAAATGGGAATGAAAAATAACAAAATGGGAAAGTTGCAAAGTGAGGCCAAATTTCCTTATATGGCCGCCCACTATGCAAAGGGTTTACCATTTATTTTTCCATTATTTTAATGTCATACAATTCTAACCTAAACCTAGATGGCATTCTATAAATAGAAAGTATTGGCTTCAGGAAACTCATGACTTTGCATATTGTTCCTTTCAGAAAAAGCCATGTGCCACCCTCTCTCTCTTTTCCTCTCTTCAATTTCGAATTTCCTTGAGTGATAGAGTAGTGCCCACACACATCAAGTGGTATCTCAATCATAGTGTGTAAGACTGTAGGAGAATCCAAACAACAAGAAGGAGAATCAGCATCAAAGGAAGGAGAGAAAGAGATCCAGATTCAGATCTTGATTATGCTCTGCTACAAAAAGGAATCAAGGGCTAGAGATCTGAATGGAATGAGTCATTATATTCCGCTGCACCCAATGTAAGGTTTCCTAAACTTTATATGTGTTTATTTGATTGTTTTAGAATTCATGTTAGGATGTTAATGAAACATACATGGTAGTAAATCTAGATCCTGGTAAAATATTTTCAACATATCACTACATTGAATATTATTAATTTTAAAATTATGATATTAAAAAAAATTAAAAACTAAAATAAAATTAACATACGTGACTTGGCACGTAACATCAATCTAGTATGTATATAAGTCTGTTTAAAATTAATTAATATCCTTAAAGAAATTTAATAGTGTAAATATAAATAATTATATATACTGATATAACTATAGATAACGATATATTAGGAGAAGTTAATTAATAAAAGACTTTTTGATATTCTTGAAAAGGGAAAAGTTAGCAATTAATGAGGTGGCTGTAATTTATTGGTGGAACAGGGTAGAGACAGCATATTAGGGACAGGTGATTTGTTTCCATCTTATTTAAGGATAGGAAATAAAATTTCCCTTTCTAAATTAGATTTTTAGCCTAGCTAATAAGATCGTTGCAAAATGTGGTATCGTTAATTAGAGACGCAGAGGAACTGGAAACCAATATCAATATTTGAGAAAATCTACAGTCTCCATTACTCTTACTAGCTAGGCTTCTATCTAGGTATAGCTAGAGCTAACATCAATTAATTTGCTTCTCAAGAATTTTTGTCTTAGATATGGAAATATATATAATATAAGGTTTGAAATTATATTATATATATATATGCCCTGGTACAGTTACATATTTAATATATATATATATATATATAATATTTGATCAGGACAAGATTTCACTTTTCAAAAAGTTCTCTCAAAGTTAGTTTTGTCATTGCCTGTGGGTTAAATGAAACTGGAATGTCTATTAGAGCTTCGAGAAGAAACTGTACATCTCGTGTGCTCGAAAATTAGCTAGCTTACTTCGATTCATTTATACACGTACATATATATGTACCCCCCAAAAGAAAAACACTCTATTCATTAAATGAATATATAATATATAGCATCTTTGTCCTTGATTGAGATCATGTAATTCGAGCTCGGGATAAACTTAATTATTAAAACACAAGAAAATAATGGAGAAATTATCTCTAGGGTACTCTCTAGCCACACAGTTATTAATATATATATTTATATACATAGATTAATTTACATAAAACAAAACTTTGCAATCTTTTATTTATTTATTTCATTCTGATGAGAACACTGAATAATCCAAGTATTGACTGGATCGGAATAAATGACCAAAACTGTAATGGAAACTCTTATATATATATATATATATATATGTATATATACTTCCTTTCTTCTCTATATATATGTGTGTGTTTTTGAAAAAAAATAAAAAACAATAATTTTTGGTATATATTATCAGAATAATTTGTAAGAGAAACAACTTTTTTTCTCCTAAAATAATTTTGTACTCTTCGAACATTTTTGTGTGGCAAAAAATACTCCAAATTATTGCAATCATTACAAAAGTGTCCCTTTTGGTACATTTATATTTTTAAGCAAATGACAGTTCATGCAAAAAATACACATATATGCAGATAGTGGTCTGTTGATAAATTTTAAAAATATTTATTTTATATTTATACTATTAACCGATAGATATGCATGTTCCTCGGTTTTCATCATTTGAAAGGCATATATATCATATAATATATATCATCGAGCATACAAAAACAAATATTGAAAACAGTGAAAATAAGGATGACTGTTATACCTTGTAATTTAGCTATATAGAGTAGATGGATGTTACACATTCAAGATGACAAATAATATATATATAATGATGATCAAATAATGATCTATATTAACCCCATATACTGGAAACAAGTACCTCAAGATCTCACTCAGAATTGTCTCATTCATAAAGTCAGATCAAGAGTACTCGTTCCCATTAACCTCCTATTATTCATTATTAATCCACTACCACTACCACTACCATTACCAGTACTACTGCTACTTCTAATAACATGACCACCTCCATTAATATTATTCAACTTGGTAAGCTTTGAGGACGAAGATGGGGACAAAGAAAGGCCCAAACTAGTGCTTGTATCTATTTCTTGATCCATTTCTAACAATCCACCCCCAATTCTCTCTTTATTATTATTAGTACTATTATTTGGTGTCAATTTCAAAGACAAGTCCAAATCCAACTCATCATGACCATATTGATCAGAATCCAATGCCTTTCTTTTCAGAATATTATCACCTTCTTGCTTTGACGACTGATGAGATTTCTTTGGCACGATATTATTATGATTGTGATGATGATCTTCCATTGATGATGTGGTGTGACCGAATCGGGTTGATGATGATGATCTCGGCCATGATGATCTTTGAAGCGATTCGTTTTGATGATGACCTTGCTGCATTGATCTCCAACTAGCACTATTATTCAAAGATGAAAAATTATTACTCGTAATAAGCAGTGTATTATTACTATGATTATTATTTCTGAGTAATAATCTCTCTGCAACGTAATTGAATCCTTGAACTGATCCATGTACTGATGACGATGATGATGATGATCTGTTGTTGGCACTGTCAAGAGCAGCCCTAACTGAGTTATTATTATTATAAATCTGGTGGTCACGGCCTGATGATGATCTCCATGAAGAATCACCATATGAGGATCTACATTTTATTAATTTGAAAGAGAAGGAAAAAAAACACCTAATTAATATATATATATACACATACTATATGGGTGACTATTCAATGGTTACATTTTTATTGTAACTATATGGTTACAATTTTTTTTAACCTGTAATAGCAGGTTACTAATAGGTAGACTTTCCTTTTTTAGATTTAATTAATTATAATTAACTATTTTCTTAAAATAATTAATTAAATAGACATTACTTTTTTAGAATTATTTAATTATAATTAACTATTTTCTTAATTAATTAAATATTTAACAAGACCTCTTTTAGTAATTAATATTTATATTTAAATCCTTACTTGAATTATTTTAATAATTAAGCCATTTAATTATAATATTTACAAAAAAAATTATTTTTTTTACAAAAATTAAACTTCTTTTGACACAAATTAAAATTCTCTTCTTATAATAAATTTTCAAATAATTAACTATTTTTAAATGATATTTAATTATTTTGTTACAATTATATGAACTAAGTATGATCGAGGCCTCAAGCTAATCAATCGATAACAAGTGCAGCCATTTTTTTTAAAAAAAAATCCTTCAACTTATTTCATTTTTTACTTTTTAAATATTTAAATAAAAAAATTAAATAATTATGTGTAATAATTTAAAATTAAGATTACAAGTATAATAAAATTTAAATTATGAAATTATATGTGTATAATTTTAAATTATAAAAAACTTTGCTATAAAATTTTAAATAATTTAAGTATAAAAAAATAAATTGCTAAAAGATCCTTATATAGTAATAAATTGTAAAAAATTAATTAATAATTATAATTAATTTAATTTTAAAATATAATTAATCTTAATTAAAGTTTTATAAGGAAATAAATGATTAGGTTACTTTCAGGTTACAAGTTATTTTTTATTTATTTTTATTTAATTTCCAAATTAATCACAACCATTAAATAGTAATCCAATGGCTTAAAAAAATGTAACCATGATGGTTACAATAAAAATATAACCATTGAAACCTCTTCCCATACTATATATAGAATTAGACTATATTGGAGAGAAAACTGATTATTATGGAGTCAATTATATATATTAATTATATTACCTGATTAAACTTGAATTAGGCCATTGATTGAAACTTTGTAGCATTGGGAGTTGGCTGAGGTTGTAAATGTGGTGATGATGTTCTCTTCCTGCTTCCAAGAAAAATCCTTGTTCTGAAAGAACTGTGTATTAGTCATAACAGAAAAAAGAAAATATATAAGTAAAATCAATGTATTTATATACAAATTAATACATGTATATAGATCGGATAAGCTAGGTATTGTTAGGCTCTAAATTATTTAATGCTATATATATAAACTGTATATATATACCTTGATTTGGGTCTTCTATCTTCTTGCTTCTATACATCTACAAAAATACGAAGCCAAAAAATAAAGAAATAATTAATATATATGAATACGAGCCCTGAATCTTACACACACATATATATATGATCATATAGAGTGAAAAAACTATATGGCCGAAATCTTAAATCAAATAATAATAATAATTACTTGAAGATGACTCTTGACATGAGCTATGCTAAGGCCCTTTATGTTCATCAATTGAAGAACCAGCTTTGGTGTAGCTCCTGCTCCAACAAAACATATTATTAATTCAGCCATTTATGTATAAAAAAGTAGTACTGCTATGTCTAGGGTTAATTAATTGGATCGTTTATATATGTATATATATGTTTACTTACTATCTTGTCCTCCTAATCTTTCAACTGCTCGAACAAAGCAAAGATGCAGATCGGGAGTCCAGCGAAGCCTTGGAGTCTTGGAACGAACATATTGCCTTACAGATCCACCAGAAGTAGCTCCCTGCTGCTTCTTCGATCCATTTTCTTCAACTGTGCTATTGCTCGAGCTCTGCTCATTCTTCCTATCTTCATTATCTTCATCTTCGTCTTCGTCTTCGTCTTCTTCTTCTTCTTCATCAATATGCTCCAGAGTATTGTAGTCCTGATTATTGTTTGTCTTTGAAACCTGAGAAGAACCTGCATCGTGGTCATCACTAGTAGTAGTACTTGATCTCATCATCTCGGCCGCCATGATCGCGTATCTATATATAGATCTCTTTTGTGATCAATCTGTTAGGCCTGACTTAATGTTGATGAGGATGATCATGAGCAAACGATCATGATGAGACTTTAGTGTCATATTTTTGTGTTGAGAGAGAGAGAATGAGTTTTTCTTATGTCTTCGTCTCCTCTTACCTCACCCAGAATAGATGGTGATCATGAAGAACAATTCTCTTTAAAAAATATTATACTAGTCTCTTTCTCTCTCACTCTCTCTCTCAAATTTTTTTACTTGTTATATATATAAATATATATGTATACAATTCTTTATTATTTATACTATGACCCATGTTGGTATATATGTATATTATATAAATGGAGAAAAATAATAAATTAAATTAAAATCTATGTAGTTGAAATTACATGTGTTTTTTTTTTTCATAATAACTGAGACACATACACAATTAACACTTGCTAAAATATCATCCTCTTGTTAATTAAATAAATACTATATTTGTTATTGAAATCTAAAAAAAAATTGCTAAATTAATATATAATCATCATATTAGAGTCATTTTTCTAGTGATAATTAAACTAAAACACATTTCTTTCTTCTGATCATAAATTAAGAGGTAAATGTATAAGCACATTACAGGAAAATTCATGTATTTGACACGTTTTTTAGACACAAATTTATACACTATTTTCAATCCATCAAATCAAATATAATCTAAAAGTCATAATTATAGCAGCTAGCTTGCAGTAACAAAGTAGAATAATATAATTAGTAAAAACATTAATTAAAGTTATATTTAGAAAATTTAAAATCTTCCAAATATAACTGAAGTTGTCATCTTGATCGAGAGTATCAACCTTAAAAACCTGAAACAATTCTCAGAATATTAGCCATATTAGTGGCTCTTTCGATTTCTTATTTTGATGTTATTACATGCTTCAATATTTTCTTCCCTTTTTCTATTAATTAAGGACCAAATTTTTATCTATCTACATTTGAAAGAAATGTCAGCAGAGAAACAGGAGAGAAGCTTATATGAATATTTATTCATTAAAATATCACTATATAAAATAAAAAAAAAATTATATAAAGTTTATGAATTGTTCTATAGGTACGTAGTGTTTGTCTTTTAGTAAGGTGTGGCTTGTAAGAATGTTTGAACATCAAGTCATTATATACAAAATAGAAATTAAGTATTGCAGCAACCCATTTCATTTTCACAAAAATAAAAAAATAAATGAAAAAATGAGAGAGAGAGAGAGAGAGAGAGAGAGAGAGAGAGAGAGAGAAATAAAAAGAGAGAAATCTCTTTTTGACCAATTAGAGAATTAATCTTATGAGTTTTAATGTGGGCAAAATTAATATACACCAAAATACCTCTGATTTTTAGAGAAAAAATTATTATAGAGAAGAAAAAAGATATAAAGGTTTCTGCCAAAGAAAAAAAAAGATAGAAGTTTTATGAATAGTTTTATTTTTTTAGTTGTTTGATTGAATCTTCCCAAATAGGATAAATGATATGATGGTAATAGTAACAATGATCAGATTGGGGGAGATTGGGGGAGGGCATTAAGATTTTTTTTTTTTTTTTTTTTTTTTTGTATGATGCATGGTTGTAAGATTTTTTATAATTATGATTTATTTTTATAGCTGTTTTTATCATCGCCTTCGGATGATCATGTTTGATCCCATAGAATAAACTAGTGTATAAATTTGTGTAAAATTTTGTGTCTAAGGAACATGTCCCTATATATATAAATAATAAAAAATGCTAAGAGATATTTAAATGTCAAGCATCACAAGAAGTGAAATATTATTAGTGCATTTTAATATCTTATATATTTTAATGTAATAAATAATATGAAAAACCGCTAGCCAAATTATAGAGTGTGTCACATTATGTAGTATTAAATTTTTTAAAATACCTAATAACAATGTTGATAAATAATCTTCAACTCATAGAAAAGTACTTATATAAATAATAGTCACCTAGAGGAAATTGGCAGAAAAATAAAATATTATTGTTTAATTTAATTATGAAGAATTAATGACTAAGCAACATTTTATAATTAGTTGCTTAAAAAAAAATTATATTATTTATTAAATTAAAATATGTCGATATTTTAAACATTTCTCATAACAACATTTCTCATAATTTTGATGTGAAACCTAAAAGAATAATAGTTCATTTTTAGAGTAGCTACAAAAAGTTAATATGTTAAAGAATCTTCGTAGTTATAATTAAATAACTGCAGGGACAAAGTAGTCAACTTCGACGAATCAAGAATCTTGTGCCTCTTTAAATAAAAAGGGTTTATTAGTTCGTCTGCTCGTGACTTGTGAATTGGTAAAGACATGTTACATATGAATAAATTACACAGAGCATCACAAAAAGATAAAATATATAAATTATATATATGCATAGTCCCTAATTTAAGTAGGATCAAGATCACCATTTTTTTTTTTTTGTTTGGTATTGCTGGCCCGTCACTCACAACAATATTAAACTTAATTAATTATCATATAATATTTTATCAAAAAAAATAATGCCAATACTGTTCATTTGTCAAGAATCACGGTTGTCCCCATATAGGGACTCTTGTCCTCTCTCTTATTTAAGTCAACTAATTTAGATTACCCAAGGGCTAGCTTGGGTTGGTGTGTGCCTTGTAGTTTCTAACTTTCTATATATAAATAAGTATGTATATTAATATATATATATATGGGTGACTATTCAATGGTTACATTTTTATTGTAACTATATGGTTACAATTTTTTTTAACCTGTAATAGCAGGTTACTAATAGGTAGACTTTCCTTTTTTAGATTTAATTAATTATAATTAACTATTTTCTTAAAATAATTAATTAAATAGACATTACTTTTTTAGAATTATTTAATTATAATTAACTATTTTCTTAATTAATTAAATATTTAACAAGACCTCTTTTAGTAATTAATATTTATATTTAAATCCTTACTTGAATTATTTTAATAATTAAGCCATTTAATTATAATATTTACAAAAAAAATTATTTTTTTTACAAAAATTAAACTTCTTTTGACACAAATTAAAATTCTCTTCTTATAATAAATTTTCAAATAATTAACTATTTTTAAATGATATTTAATTATTTTGTTACAATTATATGAACTAAGTATGATCGAGGCCTCAAGCTAATCAATCGATAACAAGTGCAGCCATTTTTTTTAAAAAAAAATCCTTCAACTTATTTCATTTTTTACTTTTTAAATATTTAAATAAAAAAATTAAATAATTATGTGTAATAATTTAAAATTAAGATTACAAGTATAATAAAATTTAAATTATGAAATTATATGTGTATAATTTTAAATTATAAAAAACTTTGCTATAAAATTTTAAATAATTTAAGTATAAAAAAATAAATTGCTAAAAGATCCTTATATAGTAATAAATTGTAAAAAATTAATTAATAATTATAATTAATTTAATTTTAAAATATAATTAATCTTAATTAAAGTTTTATAAGGAAATAAATGATTAGGTTACTTTCAGGTTACAAGTTATTTTTTATTTATTTTTATTTAATTTCCAAATTAATCACAACCATTAAATAGTAATCCAATGGCTTAAAAAAATGTAACCATGATGGTTACAATAAAAATATAACCATTGAAACCTCTTCCATATATATATATATAATTATTTCATTTAAAATGTATATATTTATTTATTTATATTGAATCTAACACTTTCATATAATTTAAATATATGGTTTGTGTGTTAATTGATCATGACTACTAATGTCATGCCGTTGAAAATATATATATGCGCTCTAACTGCTACCTATATAGAATTTGACCATGAAAAACCCACTCACATAGGAAGAAAGAATGTTAGAGACAAAATTATGGAATATGTTATTACTAGCTATAGAGTATTTGAAAATAAATATATGATTTATTCTCTCTTTTCTTTTTCTTTTTTTTTTTGTGATAAATCACACCAGACATATATATGATTCATTCTTAGTTTATACATTTAGCAGATAAAAAAAACAGTTAATATTAAGTTTGGAAAATAATTAATTAGCTTCTCTATAGCTGATCTCTGCTTAATATATTCTTGTGTGTTTCGGTGGCAGTATAAATACTTCACACATGGTCTACTCAAATATTCCCTTGGTGTTGTTGATATATATTGACGAAAGTATTTTGAAGGACCATTATTTATTTATTATTTTAAAAAAATAATTATAATATATATTATATGCATGCCTTCTAATTGATATCTGACGAAAGAAGTATGTGTGTTAACTTGATTTTTATATATAATGTGTGTTGTGAATGACGAAAACAATGTCACTTCTCTCTAAACTAATTAAACACAAATATATTGTTAATAAAACACTAAATATATTTCGATAGAGAATACCTTTTATTAAAGGCCTGGGAAAATTAAACTGAAAAAGAAGAGGCTATTAAATGGATATCGTTGTACAGGTTGAAAAATTCGATTTAAACCCGAACATTTCATTGAAGTGTAATGACCGTACACGCACATATTTATAAATTATATATATTATGCATGTATAAAACAAATAACATTAATTTATATCCGAAGAATTGAAGTTTTTTTTTCGCTGTGAATTGACTTGCCTTAATTAAAAATGGAAGTGAATATTCTGCGCTCGTGTAATATATTGTTTCTGAAATGAATGGGTGTGAATCAAAAGGTACAAGTTACAAAGATGGTATTAAAAGAGGTTAACATTATTTGGAACCCATCACGAGCTTCCTGAGACATTAATCTGGCCATGGCCGTCCAAGAAATAATATACAACCTTGGAACAGCTCTGCAAACATTATTGTTATACCAACTTATTACCTCTTTCTATCTGCATGCATGCAGCTTCTTATTCTTTTCTTTTTCCTCGAAATCAATGTCTTCCACATATAATATAAATTGAATTTATATGTGGTGCGCACGCTTTCTTTTTTCCTTTTTCTTTCTTTACAACTTATTATATTCCTTTCCAAATGGATCATATAAATTCTAATATATACAATTTGGTTATCATGTGGTTAGTAATTAGCAGTACGCTTATTCTCATAAATGCCTCTAACAATTAGGACGTCCTTGAATTTATGTAATATGCGAATGATGATAAGTTTAGCAATTTTATACTTGTACATGAATGATGAGAAATTTATTATTACAAACCCAACAAAACCATTTAAATAATAAGAGACACAACAATATACATTTACCCTCAACATAATTAAGTTTTAGTGAGATTTCGAAAAGGCAGATGAGATGAGCTATATACCATATATAATTTTTTTAGAAAATAATCGAATTAAATTCGTAGTTTATTAGAAGTCTGTGAAAACTATTAAAATACAGGTTGGTCTGAAAAGATTCGGCATTAGTAGACCCAACTGTAAAGTCAACTCCCTCCCAACAGTACCTCCATTCTCCCATCTATTTTTAACTTTACCTTATAGCTAATGTTATTTTATTTTATAATAAATAATTTTTTTTCATGCATGAGAATACGTGACCCTATTAATACGGATCTCTATCCTTGAGAAAGAGGATGTCTGTCTTTTCCAAAAATATATATTTATATACATACGCACATATATACAAGTGCACAAGTATTTTATTTATTTATGCATCTTGCCCCCACTTGCAAATATTAGAGTATTCTCTCAAGTTAAAATTTTCTAACGCGAGTAAAGTCACCTGATCATTGACCCTTTCAAAGTCCAAGAAGTCACTCACAACTCACAAGAGATCAAACAAGTGCCACACAAGACACAACTACACCAATTATAAAATAACCAAACAATAACACATACCCCTTTGAATACATGTACGTATATTGTAAGTACGTATAATTTTAATTAATATACTATGGTATATTCTACTTAAAAAACAAAATCAGATGCAATAATTGAGTTAGGTCTACAATCACCACGGTCTAGATAGCTGAGTATTTGTTTTAACGACTAATTGGGTATAATATATCAACTACAACATACAACAGTTCTATACATGTTATTATTGATCATGTTGAGCTCGTTTATTATTTTCTAATTAGTGATCATGATGACCAGATCCCAAAAAAAATCGTTAATATAAATTATCGGAATAACATCAACCTTTAAAAAGTAAAATTGGAAAAGAAAAAAAAACAAAGCAGAATTTTAGTAGGGGACAACATCCTGGTTATTCATTATTATTACTACTAAATTGATATTAGAGGTTGTTGATACGTAACAAATCAATTTTATAACCCAAACGTATGATTGAATTTATACGCCACCTAATAGTGGCAACTGAGTTTATCTTGGTTTCATCAGTAAAAACAAATAAAACACAAGCAAGCAAGCAATAAATAAATAAATAAAATAAAATAGAATTAAAGCTGCCAATGCATTTCACTAGTTAAAGTCATACCAACGAACATGTTCCTATACGTAAAACTGTAAGACCACACACCCACACCAAACTGTAAAACCATATTTCATGAAAGGAGTCTAGAAAAGCATAATTTCCCATGCCACACATCTTCAAAGACAGACACATCTTTAAATTAAAATAATAAAAAAAAAAAAAAGCTCATATACGGCTAATCTAACATGAAATATAAATGTACATTAGTTTTACACGTCATCCAAATTCAAGGGCAAACTTTTAAGATATGAACTCAAAGTTTGCACTCTAAAAAGTCTTAACCATTATATACGATCAGCTTGCAGTAGTAACCACAAAAATAAGAAATATCACAACCAAGATTGGTATGCAATGTGATCCACATTAAATAAATAGAAATATTCTTACACGAAAAAGCTACTTCATATGAGTCATATCATAAACAAGAAGAGTAGGGGTAAATATGAAATCATATTCTTCTACGAAAAGCAATAAGATATCAGACCATGCCACAGCTCAATAAACTTCAAGAACAGCCACATATTTCAACATTCCAAAGGGCATTTTATTTTCCTCCATTTTGATGGAGTAAGACTATGCTTTCTCAATTACAGTCAAAGGTTTAAGAGTACAAAAAAATTGTAATTGTCTATGACAAGATGTTTAGCAAAGCAGCATAGCTGTAAACCCATTGTTGAGAGAAAAAAAAATCTTTGTTACCTGAAATTTAAAAAATTTGTTTGCCACCTCATGGTTGCTGAATCAAGTATAAGAGTTCCAGATTCTATGATGGAGCTGACACGCTAAATCGAAAGCCAGACTTCCCACGATCGTCCTCGTATTGCTTTAATATATAGTAGTAGTTGCACTGCCAAGAAAACCAAAGTTGGCAAAATTCAAGACCTTTCTTAATGATTCAATAGGCCATACAGAAAAAAGAAACAACGCAAACAATTGAAAAGTACTTCCATATGTGTTGGTCAAACAGGTTCATGGAGAAAACACATTTTTATATGATTTCCAGAACTCATACTTTAAGATCATAATTATAAATTTCACTAAAATAACAAACACATATACAGATAACCAGTCTTGTATTGTGGAAAATCAGTACAACCAAGACAGTTTTTTTTTAGCTGGAACACAATCAGACAACCAAGACAGTTTGATTTATTCCGAACACACCAGATCAAACTCAAGCAGGCGAAAAAATTTAATAGCCACAAAAAACTACAAATAAAAGCTAACTTAGAAACAGCAATAAGTTGCAGCAAAACCTATCTTATAGGTCAGAAAAAGAAAAGGTATTTAACTCTTACTCTAGACGCAAACAATAACTCAAAGTTTTATGCTCTCCCATATAATCTCTGGCAAGTTCTCCTTGCCCTAACAAGCAAAATAACACAATTGGCTAAACAAGTATGTAGGCAGATCAAGAAACTGTTAAGAAATAGAATTGTGACGATTGTCTCTACAAAAAAAAAAAAATGATTATTTATTAAATTCTACAAGACTACTATTTCTACAAATCAATTTGAAGTTTCAACAGAAATTCTGGGTTGTGAAACGGAATACTCTGTGATCAATCAGCATAACAAATCCTTGCACACTTTCTTTTTGGATGCATTTCATTTATAAGTGGATGAATTTGGAAATTTATAAGTTTTACCTCAACATTGAATAATCTTTCAGATGGAAAGGACACAGTAAACAAAAAAGTACTGTTTAATGGTAAATAAAACCAGATTATATAACTAACCTCTAGGCGGAAGAATTTGGTGGGCACAACAATCCCAGCTCCAACTGAACTTCGAAATGACTGAAAGAACTTCGGAACAGAGAAGTTCCGGAACTCATTCTCTGTCAATTTTGCGAGGTTCCCAGAACCTGCAAAAATGTGTCCATGCACTCCATGTTCTCTTAACCAGCGCAGAGGAAGATCAAAGGAAAGATCTGCAAATGCAGTAAGAGCAAGGTCTCCGCCAACAACATCTCTTCCAGAAGAGTCGGAACTCTCTTCATCAGGTTTATCATTATTTTGCCTTCTTGGCTCTGTAGGACCTATGCCTCTTGTCTTAAATCCCCACACTGTTGTTGGCCCTCCCACAGTGCAAACTGGAGAGAAATCACCACCCAAGAAGAACCTTTCAGGCAGGGATGAGGGCTTGTTCAAGAATCCATTCCCCCATGGGAAAATAACACCACCAGATATTCCGAAATTAAGTGCAACGTTATAAAATCCAAAAGGCAAAGCGTAACGAAGATCAAATTCCTGTTTGAAATTTCCACAGAAAAAGTTACTTAAGCAGTAAAAGGCATAAAGAAAACAAACGAAGGGAAGGGCGTATAACAGTGTAATTGTCATCAAATTAACCTAATGTCCGATGATGCTATGTAAACTCTACGAAATATATATATTTTTCTCTCAAACTAACAAAACAAGTAATCATAATTCCTCCAAATAAGGCGACAGGTAGGGAGAAAAAGGAAAGTAAAAGAAAATTGTCCCAAGAATAACATTTTCTTGCAAATAGTCCAGACCAATTTATTTTTACATATCATAACAGAACCAAATCAATTTGACTCCTACCCAATTCAATGAAAAGGCTAGACCCTTATTCTGTAAATTCTGTTTTAAGAGCTTAGATGTGATACACTAAACATAAGGCAAGTATACCTGGCGTAGAAACCGTAAACACCGAGGATCAGGAGATAACCCACCAACTTGACTGCTCAAAACACAAGCATAACCTCGAGTTGGTCTCACACCTGAATTCCTTCTGTCAATCTTAAACGTATATTTAAGAGATGAAAGTAAGCCATGTCCAAGCTGCCTTCTTATTGTCCTCGAGGCCATCTGTGTTGGATCTGTCAAGGTACGCCATCCAAGATTATATGCCAAGTCGTGGTTCTTGGTCGAAAATAAACCAAGAGATAGACCCAATTGTCGCTCTTTGTATGAAGAGTACTCTTGCCAATCTTGAGAAAGCAAGAATGCCCGTGCTACCACAGGAGTTAAGAAGCATTTGAATCTGGGCAAAAACACTCCAGCACTTATCTCAGAAGTTTGGTTTGGTCCATACGCCAAAGAACCATCCCACAGATCCCCATATCCAAGCCAATTCTTATACTTAACTGAGCCTTCAAGCGTCCAAGATCTAGCCTACAAAAGAATCATGTAATTTCACGAGAGCTATCCACAAGTAAATAAACAACTCACACACAATAATTCACAAAACTTGACATCTTGAGCATCTTAACTTAAAATAACAAAGTCATATAACTTCTAAATTCAATGAATGCTCCTGAGAGACATGACAACAATGAAATTATGAAAGGCATGTGAATAGTCTAAAACTTGTTTTGAACCTTTAGGTCACATAAATCCAAAAATTGAACTGACCTACTTAAAATCTATTAGTAAGCAATACACTACAAACTTAATTACATGACTAGAAGTCTTTCATCTTGTAAAGCAGCACTTGCATTTCAATTAATCCACTTTTACTCAGCAACCAAACATGTGAACAACTAAATTTGTATAATGAAATGAAACAAACATAAGCAGACGCATAATTAAACCTTACCGCAGGTTTAGTGTAGGCGCCGCATTCTCCGGAGAGGGGGTTCTTGGTCTCGACGACCTCAACGACCACATTAGCAGTCCCAGGCAACTCAGGCGGACCAGAATCGAGTGTAATCCTAACCGAATCAAAGATCTCAAGTGCTTGAAGCTTCGCATTGGCCATTCCAGCAGCCTCGAGCAGCTCTTGCATAGTGCCAGCGTTCTTGATACCTTCCACTTCAGCCTCGATCAGATAGTCATTGGTCTTAGAATTACCTTTGATGATAACATCATGAACCCTCAAAGGAACTTGTCCGGTGGACATTCGATGCATTAGGTTTTCAAGCTTGGACTTCTCTGAACGCAACCGGTCTGCCTGGGATTGGGGCTTCTTTGGTGGCTCTTCTTCTTCCTCCTCTTCTTCATCGTTATCATCCTCGTCGTCTTCTTCATCTGCGGCATCGTATTCATCATCTTCGGAATCGTCGCCATTGGAGAATGGGCCATGGTCTTCGTGGTCCTTAGGGTTGAGAGTGTTGAGACCCTGTTTGTCTTCGTTGGGGTTTGCCATAGCCAGGGTTAGAGCGGCGGTGGTTGTGAGTTTTTTTTTTTTTTTTCAGACAATCGGGCAGACGTGAATGCTCAGCAAAAAAAATACCTGTAATTATTTACAAAAGATTAATTCCACAGTTTTATTTATTTATTTTATTTTTTATTATTATTATTATTATTATTATTTTTTGAGAAAGAATTACACAGTTTGTTTGGATAGAAATAATTGCACAGTAAATAAAACAAAACTAAAATATTTAAAATAAAATTGGATTTTTTTTGGTTGTTGTTTATATGCCAAATAAAAATTAAGCATATAGTATTTAATATTTTTCTTTTGAATGAATTTAAAAGTTAATACTGTATGCTAATTACTAAATATATATATAGTATTTTATCATTCAAATGCATTGAACAACAACATGGTAGATTTGTTATACTAATTGTAGTGTTGTTATGTTTCTTTCAGTTAGTCTTTAGTTGAGGCTAGAGTTTGAGATATAGAGGGTTTTTTTTTTTTGTTTGTTTGTAGGAAGCAATGTCTTCGTCAACAGTGAAGAATTATGATATATTAGTGAACATAGATTCAGATTGAATAAAATGTGCCTGCCTTAGCCTTAGCAAGTAGTCCTACCTACCGTCATTACTGGTTACAGTCTATCATTACACCAAATCCCACTTTGGCTTGGACCCCTTGCTCTATATTCTATTATGAAAATGGAATAGCTCTAAACACAAATCATGATGGTGAAAGCACCATCAATAATAAAAGAAACTTATCACTACCGATTCAACTAAAGCAAAAAAAAAAAAAAAGCAAACACTAAATTCAAATGCAAGCTAACAAACAAACCAGCAGGAGAAACTCAAGAAAAAAAAAAAAAAGAACGTTTTCTATTTGAAATGAAACCAGTGCTAACAATCACCGTGTCACTATATAATTAGGCTTGAACAGCATACCCCACCAATCATAACATTGGTATACAAATCAATAAGGAACATTTTTAAGATAAAATATAACATTTGGTATACAGATTTTATTACTTCCATTCAATCCTCTAACATCCTAATCATTTCCCAAAGCAAGAGTTTGTCGAAAGAGGGAAAATTTTGTAAATATAAATTTGACTACAGATATGCCTTGCTAAGACAGCACGTAAGGAAAGTGAGACTACAATGAAACCTTTGACTTCAACTTTTTTGTGGTCTTACTGGTAAGCAAGAACCGAGCTCCCTTTACAAGTTCTTCCTTAACCATGAACAAAACAGCAGCTGCAAGTACACTTTGCACAATTTTTGTGCTCATCCCTTTGTAAAACCCGTAGAAGCCTTCGTACCGGATCATCTTCAAAATAGCATCTAATGTGCCTTTGTAATGATGCCTTTTGTCACCGGTTGCAATCTGTTTAGCTTGAAGCCTAGCCTTGACAACTAAAAGAGGATATGTGACAACAGTAGCTCCTAGTTTTGCCAGAGCACCAAGAAGAAATGTCTCTAAAGCTGTCACTCCTTTGTTACGTTGCTTACTCAAATCACGTCTTTTCCTAAGCTTCTTCAACATGGTTTCATACAACATGAATTGTATGGAAGGATTGCTAACCATAATTAATGTTGGAAATACACCTCTCCAGAATCCCCAAACTCCAGCTTCACCATAAACTTCTTGAATTGCATGGGTAGTCCCAAATGGCGGAGGCTCGGTTGCTGCAGTAAGAACTGCTTCATCTGGAGTAATTGGTCGTGTCTCAGGCAAGGACTTTGAGATTTTTGTATGAGTCTGCATGTCACATATTTTCAACAAGAGGACTAAGATGTAATTTAAAACAGAAAAAGGAAACTAAGATACTGGCACAGCAGGAAAAAAATATACATATAAATATATATATATATATATATATATATATATTTATGCATGTATAAATCATATGCGACAGCATTGTAATAAAGCACACTAATTAATTTTTCAAAGATTCAGACAATATTCCAAGTTCCAGACCAGCAGCCACTGTAATAGCATCCAATCCAAGAATGTGGAATCTTGTAGAATGCAGGTCCGTCAACACTTTTAAAAACTAAACTCGTTTTATACTTTGCTATTTCTTAAGAAAAGGAGGTTTTTGTCTGAGCCACAATTGCAAACTTTACAGTGATACTATATATTCGTCCACCCATCACTTTTCACTAACCTAGTCAGTCATGGTAGGAATCTAACGAACATCAACAGGAATCAATTGCACTAAAATAAAACTTATTTGAGATAACAGAAAACTAAGACCAGTTACCTGCATGCGAGTAACAATTACCCATATAGGATTCGTCAACAGCACATTCACACACCTGAAATAGACTAATGCATGAGATAAATGAATATGTAGTCAACTTTCTACGTATAAATTTCTCTTTTCTTGTTCCCAGCCCACTCAAAAATTACCCAGATAAAGCAGCCACCACAAGTGAAGAAAGCATGCCAACTGATCCATCACCAATTCCTAACTTCATCTGTTCAAGTGCAGCAACTTCAGCCTTGTTCCTGAATATTTGATAGAAATAATAGTAAACACCCTGAGAAGCAGCTGTTCCTGCAAGCGATGGCGTCAAACCTCCGTATAATCGTCCCCATCCTTCTTCTTTTACAACCTGACACATTTGATCAACAGTTCCAAGCTTCCTCTTCTCTTTCTTCAGATCACGCTCTGTTTGTTGTCGAGTATTCACGGTTTGAAGAGGATATGTGATCAGCTGGGCGATGATCCCGCCTCCAGCTCCGGCGAGCCCATTGATCAACGCGTCTGACATTTTTCTGTTGTTTATCGGAGAGGAAAAGGAAACTGAAGCTTATTTTCTCGGGAAAGTGCAGATCAACATTCAGGAAAAAGAGAGAAGAGATCTAAAAAAGTTGGCAAGTTTCAAAAAACAAGACATAATGAGCCTAATCTCAAGCTTTCTCACACAAACAGAAGAAGCTCAAACATAAGCAACGAACAAGTCCCAACTATCACACACTACAAGTGAAACCAAGAAAAGCCACAGAAAACTAATATGAAATGTAATTCTGTTAGCAATTGTTTTATGTTTTCATTTTTCAATATCGTATTTAAAAAATGAATATCGAAAAAGTCTTTTTATTATTATTAATTTTTTTTTTTTGTAGTTTTCAAAATCTACGGCTAATATTTTCTGAAAAAAAAATTCAAAAACTAGAAACATGTTTGGATAATGAAAAACAAATTTTTTTCAACGCATATTATCATGAATTGTTTTAATGAAAAGTTACATCTAAAATGCACACACGTTTTTCTTTTTTTTTTTTTTTTTTTTTGAAGATGATAAGACCTTGCAATACAATACAAACTTTACAGCCAAACCAAAGAGATGAATAGCCCACACATATTAAAAGTTCAAATCAACTAAAACAGATAGAATTATACATGGAAAAAGTCATTAAAACAGAGAAATAGATGTAAAATAATAAAATAAAATTGGGCAGATGTTGGAGTCCAGGGATCAATCACTCTGTTATCACGCGAGATGCCTATCTAGTGATATGTGTTAATTAACTGGACCTGACCAAGTTAATTTCGGTCCAAAGAATATGTATATTTTGGGCAATCATGCTACTCTTTTTGAATTAATCAATCAAGCCTTAGGCTGCAAAAGAAAATCAAAAATATATTTTCACACTAGTGATAAACTAGAACGCAGAGGAGGAGATGGAGGTTGTCCCTACTCCCTAGTCCTTTAACTACACTCACATTGCTGGAAAATGAAAAGGAAAATCTAGACTAATAGCTTTGATGATGGAGAAGGAAATTCTACGAGAAAGAAGCTGGGATTTGTGGGCAGTGCTATAATTTCTTCTATTGGTTTTGGATGGAGGTCATTGTTCATGTCAAGAAGGAGCTAAGGACTAAAATCTTTTTTGTTCTTATGGATCACCTTACCGATACCATGGGAAACGTCTATCTTGAAGCTATGACATATTAACCCCAAACCTGATAATGCCATATTAATCTACTTTCATAATTAAGCCAACGAGACATTTCAAGCTAGTATACCTTTCTAAGCTAGAGTCCAAACTAGCTTCATAATCTTTTTCTTAACCAACTTAAGCACACATACGATATCAATTGTATAGTGTAATTGTATTTGAGTGTTTGATAATTATATTTATTTGATAAATACAAAATTATCAAAATAGACATCACTATAGTATTAATTTCTTATAAATTGCTAGCTTAAATGTAAACATATATATAATTTTAATTTAATTTAAGTCTTAATGCAACCTATTGTTTCTCTTCTAATAATTTTTGTTTTCACTTCAACATAAATGGCATTTTATTTATTTATTTATTTTGGCATTTTGTTTACTTTTAAATAAATTTAATTTAATTAAAAAAATGAATATTTAATATTTATATTTTCACTTTAAATCGATCACACACAACCACCCAAAATGTCTAGTAGTCTACATTAAAATTCAGACTCATGTCCTATCATGAATGAACCACCAAATTAGCTGCCTGAGCATGCCTTACTTCTACAACAAATCTGAAAACTTCCTCCTTGGAGAAGTAAAATAGAATGCACAGACAAACAATTGGCTTACATCTACAAGGCCAGCATATGACTTAGAGCAATTTCATTCTTACATAATTTGAACACAAGCTTTATTTATCTTTTGAGGACAGCATAGCCACCCTAACTAATTTATTCTTCTCTATATGCTCCAACTGGCCTTTGGATTATATGTAATTGGTTATGGGACTAAAAGGATCAATATATAGTATGAAACAATGTATCTTTCATATGTAATAAAGCCCCTAACTACAAATGATCAGTTTATATATGGTTTTTATGCAAGTCATACTGATTTGCTCAATGTCAAAGTACTACACTCGCGCACCAACACACATATCTCTTACCTATATAATAAATGCCTATCTAACAGAATTTCTTGTGGCTTAACAGAATACTGTTAAAACCTCTGTTAGTTCTAAAAGAAATCCGTCAAATACTAACAACAATGCTGAAGAGATGCAAATGAATAAACCATAATTGTTCACAACTTCTTTAAGCGCGTTATTAGTTGGTAGCTATTCAATGAAGTATTGCCCATTTTGGTTCTAGACTTCTCTAAACAGGTCATTACTTAGTAATCAATTCAATGAAGCATTATCTTTTATGCTTCTCCTATTAAAATGCCAAATAAAATTTGAAACAACTACAAATTATTTTTCCAATCAACAACAACACAGCATTGCTCCACATTACACGCAATGGTAACTTATTTGTCACTATGAGAATAATTCCAATTCAAATTGCTTAAAAACACCATGAATTAGATTTTATTTGGAAAGAAGTTTCTCAATGTCACCAAACACTTAGTCAAAACCAATACTGGTATTTCTTAGAACCCCATATATGGAATTATCCTAAACTTAAACATGTTACTAAAAGGAAACAAAAAACAAACCCCACAATAGTATCCATTTACAAACTATAAGCCATGTCATGTCTAGAGTGATTAAGAAAGCAAACAAGGAACAAATGTGATTCGCATGAAAGAAGCAGACATTTCTTTTCTGTAGGTGTAATCCCATTGAAACAAAATCACAAAAATATGAAAGTTTCTTTTGTTTCAAATGAAAAAAGATTGAGAACAAAATCTCGGAACCATCTAGACTAGAACAAAATCTCGTATGATTATTACAACATATTTACACTATTAACGTTTAAAAGAATGCGATAAGGTGTACATATATACACAGTATCAAAATTTTAGAACTAAATCATATCCCTGACACCATTAAAAAGGAAGGAAAAAAGAATTGTATAATAGCTAAATCATATCCCTCTAAAAAGATACCTAGAATGCCAATGTAGAACAGAGAGAATCACTTGAGAAAAATCAAACAACCTGATAAAGTTTCAATCTTTTCTCTACATTTAGGGCTGCATAATAAAACAAATGTTTCAAGTAGAGAACTCAATTTGGATTACAGCATAACAGAATCAAATCAGTGTATTATCATATTTCAAAACCATTAACTTATCTTCTTCTTCTAAACAATTTTTCAGAACAAAACACAGGTTGATTCAATTACTTCAACACTTATCAGAGAATATAAAGACAGAGAGAAATTAACAAAAAAATTATGTAAAGGGGAAAAAATAAAGTCTGTAAAAATAGATGAAATGGCGTACCTGTGAGTGAAGTAATTGTAATTGTTTATCAGAGCAATGAGCGAAGCGTGCGCAGGTGGTAAAGAAGCCGAGTTGGACAACCCAACACAGCCTATGAATTCCTCCTCTCCGATGAAAGAGGTTAGCAAGTGATAGAAGAAAGAGGGAGCGCGATCAAAAAAAGACAGAAGAAAAGAAATAGAGAAATTGATTAACGTAGACAGATGGTGGGTGAAGTTGTGCTGACTTCAACATTGGTTCTTTCAAAAAAAATAAATAAATAAATGAATTGGGCTTGGGCTTATTCCATCGGTTTCAAATCATTGAAATAAGTGGAAATTGGATTGTATATCCATTTACTTTGTTTGTTTTAATTTTTATAGATGATGTTTTCATTATACCTTTTAGATTAATGTAAAGCATGTGCTATATTTTAATAAAGTATAATATGAAAGTATTTTTGATTAATTGATACAAAAAAAGGTATATCTCAACTTATCTCTCGAAACAAAGTTAAGAAATTAGAATTTTTCACACATACTTTTTTTTTTAAGAAATTTACAATAATATACACTCTTTGCATTTAATTTATAATAATAATATTACTACTATTACTGACGTATCACATCAGCCACATCTGACGTTCTCTGATATTTTTTGACATTTTCTTTTTTTTTTAATCGTTTTTCTGTTTTTTAAGCGTAACTTTTTGGTTACTAATAGTGTTGATAAGAAACTAATTAGTTACCTTTATATAAAAATCTTTATTTTTATCATATAATTTAAAATATATTTTAGTTATCTCTATAATTTATTTGTATAGTTAGTTATTTTTAAGTTATATTATGGTAAATTATAATTTAAAATACATTTAAGTAATCTTAAAAATTATTTTCGAAATTAATAAGTTGTCATATAATATAACAACTACCATTTTTATATACTAATTATTTTATATATTTTTTATTTTGAAAGCTAGTTAATTATTGTATAATACAATTAACGAAATTCTAAAATGAATGTCAACTAAGATTTAAAAAAAATTATAAAACAACCTTTCAAAAAAATTATAAAACAGTAACTAATCGATATATTAGTAACTAACTATTTCTTTTCTTAAAATAGCGCTACATTTTGAAATATTCACATTGAAGAGTAGATCACAATGTTATTTTTTTTAGGTTCATCCGAATAACGACGTGATCAGAAATTATTTTTAAAGTTTGAAAGAGAATGGAAAAATAAGAAAGAGAGAAGCATAAGAGAAGAGAAAAAGGAATAAAAAATAGAGAAAAAAATGTATAAATAAGGGTATTAAAACATACTCAAACAAATAAAAATGTTATTGATACTTGATCAAGTCAATTTTAACAATTAAATCAAAAAAATAATGTGTGAAATGTAAAATTTTAAGGGTTACTTTTATATTTTGTGTACCTTTTTTTTTGCGGCAAAATCACTTTAACTTTATGATTTATAACACTTAACTCTATAAACTCATTTTTTGACGGTAAAACTTAATTAATCTCAATTCTATTTTTGTATTTACACTTTTGTCTAAAAATTCCAGTTAAGTGTCACAGTAAATTGTCTACATGTACACACATAGTACATTTTTAGTAGTCCACATAATTTTAATTATTAAAATATTATAAAAAGAGATAATTATAAAATTAAAAATAAAATAATAATAAAAACATATATAGATTCTACTTCTTTTCTTTTTCAACTTAAATACCTTAATTAATAACCTTAATTCCTCCTCACCCCAAAACCACCACCACACCACCTTCATTAACACCACCACCATCACACCACCTCTATTAACACCACCACCATCACACTGCAATCACAACTATAATTCACTTGCACAATAAATTTTAAATGCATGCAAATTCTAAACTCGAAAATATATGTTGAACATGAGCAAAATAGCTCAATTGACAAAATCAAATTAAAATTTATATATGCAGCGCGTTTTATACTCATTATGAGTCTCGAGTTAGCTTTTAAATCTCGAAACAAAGGCCTGGAACACTAATGGCTCCTACTGGCCGAGATGCTCATCGAAGCTCCACCGTAGGTGGTGGCGATTCTCAGTCAAATGAGACGTACGAAAGATCAGTCCACAGATTCTTGAAGCTCTTGATGATGGGAAACCAAAACCAAGTTCCTTTCGCTTGTTGACCACCGGAGATGGCCAGGTCAAAACTAAAAAGTTTTGGATCCAGTGAGAAAGAGAGAGACAAAAATGGAGAAGGAGGAACTCAAGGGATCACGTGAGTGTGGGTTTCAAGGTACTTTGTGTTCATCTGTGATCTCTATTTTTTCCATTAATGGTCGTAGACACCTCGTCGACATGAGGCCGAACGAAACGCTAAGAGAGAGAGAGAGAGAGAGAGAGAGAGAGAGAGAGAGAAGGCAGAAGACACAAATCTGAAAAATATCAATACCAAGAGAGGAAAGAGGGGTTCATCACCCAACGTCTTCAATGATTGACGGTCGAAGATGGGGCAATGTGGCCCTCTACCCTTTTACGTCAAAGAGAGAAATAGACGAGAGAGGAGAGTGAGCATGAGAGAGAGACCAAGAGAGGAGGGGCAAAGTTTGTTTGGGTTGAAGGAGGAAGAAGAAGAAGAAGTTATAGGGTTGGGATGGTTCTAGTCGCTCCAGAAGAAAAAGAAAAAGAAACAAATTATATTTTTTTACTTTCTAAATTGTTTTTTTTAATTTTAAAATAATTTTTTGTTATATTTAAAATTAAAATTATGTGGACTACTAAAAATTTTCCACGTGTACACTTCTATACATGTGGGCAGTCCAATGTGACACTAAACTGAAATTTTTGGACGAAAGTATAAATATCAAAACGGAATGAAAACTTAGTAGATTTTGTCGTCGAAAAATAAATTTATGAAGTTAAGTATTAAAATCCATAAAGTTCGGATAATTTTACAGCTAATATCTCTTTTTTTTATATATTTTTAAAAATTTAAATTTTAAATCAATCAGAAATCAAGTCATCAACTTGTTTTATACTACCAAAGTTTTTGTTTACTAATTTTTGACAATTTTATTCTATTTTTGTACTATTTTTTTTTTCCAGAAAGTTGTTTATTTTAACTTCATACTTCTTAATTCTTTTTTTCTTCTTTCATTTTTTAACAATAAAAGAAATAGTTACATTAAAAATATAAATAATAATCTATAACCTTTATGAAAAAAAGAATGTTTTAGGCTTCCACTAAGTAAATTACTTAATTAACTTTTACTAAATATTAAACTACAAAAAAATAATAACTTGTTCTTTTATAACTCAAAAGAAATTTAAGTCAAACAACTATACATATTGTAATCCTTTTACAAATAAAACAAAAAAACATTTTTAAAATCTTTTTATATCTCACATTTAATTAATGAATAATAATTTATCTTTATACAAAATAACTTAAAAGTATATTATTTTATACAAAAAATTTTAAAAATTATTTCAATTGATGGAAATAATTTACTTATTATTTTATTAAATAAAAATAATAAAAAAAAAACACAATTTTAGTTATATAAGTATATATATATATATGTTATAATTACCTTTCTCTTCCTTTAGATTATTAAAATAATAGATTTATAAATTTTTAAAATTGTTGAATTATATATATTCACTTATATTTTTAACATTAATTTGACACACGTAAGAACAAACTAATTTATTGATGTGTGAGGACCATAGCCTTACTAAAATAATATCACACTTAAAAAATATATGTAATTTTTAATTTCATAATTGTAAAGTAAAATAGTAAAAGAGCTCCACAAAATTAATTTAGTATAAGTGATTATAATTTTTGTTTAATGTGGGCAGTGAGCACAAATATCTTTAGGGGAGTTTTATTTGCACTCTAAAAATTTATAAATGCACCATATTTTAATAATTTTTATTTTAAATAAAATTTATATCTGTAATTATATTAGTTTTTTTATCAAAAGTCATTCAATTCAAATTGTTAAAAAATAAATCCATCGAAAAAATTTAAATATTATAATAAAAATTTAAAATAAAAAATTATATGAAAATCTATTAGAAAAAAAATAAAAAAAAAATTATATAAATTTGAAAAATCATTATGATTTTTTTTAAAAAAAAAAATAAGTACTAAAATTAACACAAAATAATATGAGAAAAATAATTCAAAAAAAATATTAAAAGAGTAATTTTTAAAAATTATTTTAAGTTTATTTTTTATAAAATATTAGGGTGTACTTATTAATTTGTGGGGTGCAAATAAAATTTTTTATATTTTTATAATAAATGAGTTCCCTAAAAAAAAGGGGAATTACCCCATATACTATTTTTTTTAACCTTTTTTTTTTCAAATTTATGGTTTGAGTTTCTAAAGTAGTTGCAGCACTAGTTGCAATAGGGGTTTCTATACAATTTTTTGGTGCAATTTAGTTTGCAGCGCTAATTGCAATATGAGTTTCTATGTAGAATTCCGTAAAAATATATAAAAAAAAAAAAAAAAAGCTGTTTTGAAGTGTAAAAAAAAAAAACTCCAATAAAAAATCACGTTGAATACACATGCGGAGCACGTGTGCCTCCCACTAGTATCTTATAATTTATAAATAGGGTAGTATAATATACAACAAAAAAGTCAATTAGACAACAATCTAATTTTAATATGTCAATATCTACTAGTCCGAATTATGCAAATTAAAAAATTTGAAAAAACTTATCATTGTAATTAAAAAATGTGTCAAAAATAAACTACATATATACATCATCATCCACAAAGCAATACATATATAACAAAAAAAAATGTCAAAAATAAACTAAATATATACATAAAATACTTCTCAATGGATATTACCTATAAATGTTTACTAAACAAATTTATATGGGTAAATACCATTTTGGACCCTCTGTTTTACAAAAGTTATCAATTGGACCCTGTGTTTTGTTAAAGGACAAAATGGACCCTGTATTTTCTAAAATAGTACAAATAGGACCCTGAATTGATTTTTTGTCAAAATAAAGTTTAATTATAATCTGATCTAAAAGTGCTATGACAAAATTGTTTACATTTTTTGTATCTGTTCGTATTAAGCATTGTTTTCAAGTTGTTGTATTAAAAAAAAAAGTTGTCAAAAATTAAGCTTAAGATCCTATTTTTACTATTTTAGAAAATACAGGGTCCATTTTGTCATTTAACAAAACACAGGGTCCAATTTGTAACTTTTGCAAAACACAGGGTCCAAAATGGTATTTACCCAATTTATATATATATATATAAACTTTTAATAACCAGATTATATTTTTTCTTAACTTTTAATATTTTAATTGGTTATAGACAGGGCCGGTCTTGGGTTGAAATGGGCTATAGGAAAAAAAAATTTGGGCCCTTACTATAAAGATAAATAGTATTTTTAAAAATTATTAAAAAAAATATGTATATTTTTTAAAAGGCAATTTTTTTATTTTGGCCCCTAAAATGAGTGGGCCCTAGGCGTGGGCCTACCCCGCCTATGCCCAGGGCCGGCCTGTTGGGTTTTGTGTCCTAAATAAAACCCATTTAAATATAATCAGATTTACTAATTAATAAAGACCAGAAATCATTTTATGTTGCATGGTTCACATGATTTATTTTATGATTATATTTAATGTATAAATTCTATTAAGTCCAGAACATGTGTATTTGTTCATGATTATAGTGTTGTCAACACAGTGGAATATAATCATGATTATATGTTCAAAAGTTTAATTCCTTGATTTGCCAGTTCACTGGATTTAAACTGGCATGATAATCAGTGATAGGTATACTTACACATTGGATAAGTGTTATGTCCTTTCCAGGGCATTGGCAAAGTTTACCAGTATTGAATGTATGGAGTATACATTGGAAGGGACCGATATTGAACTTGGATTAGATATGATAAAGTTACCATAATATCTATTCAATTCAATATCGCCTAGTTGATCCTAGATCAAATGATCTTAATCCCGACATGAATAGGTTCGATCTCAAGAGTGTTATTCGTGTTCTTTGATTTGTTAGTTAAGTCTACTTTTTGGTCGGATGATATGTACATTTTGGGAACATGATAGTACAATTGAGTGGGAGGTCTAAACATAGATATGGAATCTATAGCTTCTATAGGTATTTAGAAGTGAAACAATGATTTCCTTCGAGCTTGGCTGAATAGAGATAAATGATTGAGATCTCATTTTAGTGATTATATTAGTTCACTAAAATATCATTTATAGGTGGCCAAGTGTTTTAAGGATAAAATACATTGAAAGGGTGTAACGGTAATTTTATCCCTATGCAATGTAGATCATCTATAGAGGATCATTGATTATTGGGATTATAACAATGTATAATTAATAGTGTATCTATATCGTGGAACGTATAGAGCGTTCTATGTAACTGAGAGTGAAATTCCAAGTTCTATGGTGGATGCAATGAGGAATTAATAAGTTAGTGAATTTGCTTGGTAAATTCTAGATCTGCTTATTGGAAGCTCGATTATATAGGCCCATGGTCCCCATACTAGTTGAGACAAACTGCTTGTAAGACTCAGTTAATTGATTTTAATTAATCAATTATAATTCTAAAATAAAACTATGTCTAGTTTATGAATTTTTCACTAAGATATGGCTTGATTGTGAAGAAATAGTGTTTTAGGGTTTATTTGTTAACTAAGAGACTTTATGGAGTCTAATTAATAAATATTATAAATGACAATTTTATTTGATAGTTATTTTAATTATTAAATAAATAGTTTTGGCATTTATGAGGTTAAAATTGCAAAAGTGGTATTTATGAAAAATAGGTAAAATAGTTGGAAAAAATGACAAAACCCAAACTTGAGTGGGGCTCATTAAGTGGCCGGCCATCAAGTGGTTTTTCACCCTATTTTTATCATTTTTTTATTCTTAATAATTCAACCCTAACCCTATTGAAGATAGTATAAAAGGAAGGCTATGGTGTCTTCATCCAACTAATGCCTCCAAAGCTAAAAACCTAGTTTTCTGATGAGACAACTTCCTTCTTCTTCTTCCTCTTGAATTTTCGAAACACTAAGCCTTTCTTCACAAATATTATTTAGCCATTAGTGATTGAGTAAGTGTCCACACACATCAAGTTGGTCCTCAATCATAGTGTATAAGACTGTGAAGTATCCAAACACAAGGAAGGAGTTTCGGGCTCAGATCTTGGTGATACTCTGCTACAAAAATGATACAAGAGTTAGAAATCTGAGTGGAATGAGTCATTTAATTTCGCTACACCCACTGTAAGGTTTCTCATAACTTTTATGTGTTTAAATTATATTGTTTTAGAAATTCATATTAAGATGTTAAAAACATACATGGTAGTAAATCTAGATCCTAGTAAAATATTCCGACACGACCCTGGTTATAGACTTATAGTTTATTTTGGTGGTAATGTAATATTTTATTAATGTCTCTTTAATTTTGGTAGTTTCTTTATTAGTTTATTATTGTGGTTTATTATAGGAGTGATTTTGGTAGTTTATTTGTTAGTTTACTTTACTATGGTAGTAATTTTGGTAGTTTTTTCTTAGTTTATTGTGGTAGTAATGTAAAAATTAGTTTATTAGTGTTAATAATTAAATTTAGTTTTATAAAAAATTAGTTCAAAAAATAAAATTTACTGTCTGTTTATTTTTTTTTAAAAAAAAACATTTAGTTTTTTATGTTTATAATTTTATGGTTTATTTTCAGTTTTTTTATATCATGAGTTGTTTACAACAGTAATAAGTTTAAGTTTCCTACGAGTTGTTTTTTGTTTTCAGGATGAAAGTTTTATTTGAAGCCTGATGAAATGATTGAGGGTAAAATCACGGACAGACTCACATATAAGCGAGGTGGGGCAGTAACCCCTTAAAAAAAAACTGGAAAAAAAATACATATGTATCTTAGTTAGTTGCAACAGATATTTTTAAATAAAAGATGATACTTATAAGTATAATATTAATTTTGGTGTAATGATTAAGCTACTTAGCATATAGGTTAGAGGGGTAAAATCATCTTATTTCCTAATCAAGAGAACAATATGATTAAAAATATCAATTCCAATTTCAATGAAGTTCAACTTAAGCTTTATTGTGGTACTTGCTTTGGTAACTTTTTAGATATGCGTTGTAACGCCCTAATGCTAAGGCACGCTATAGTGCTTTTTCAATTACAGTGCTACCCTTGCTAATCAAATATTTTTTCTCGAAAAATATGTCAAATTAAAACTTTTTATAATAAATATTAAACTTTATAATTTATATAATTATTTACAAACACCGGGATCCCGTTTCTGAACTTTTATACAAAATGAACCAAAATACAATTTCCAGGTCGCACAGCGACTACAAAATATACCCCCAGTTGTCCCGAGACCGAAAACTCTAGGTCACACTGCCATGACATGTACAATCTCATCCTAGCCAGGCTCACTCCTGTTCAGCTTTCGCCTTTCCTTTACCCACACATGGAAGTAGAACTGTGAGTCGACAAACTCAGTAAGAAAAGCATATAACATGTCATATAATACCGACTTGTATCTAGGCGCCCATACGCCTATTTACAAGGCTTAGCAGATGAGTAAGAACGTTCTACTAAGATACGACCATGTACCATGTACCTCATGCACTCAGTATACCTTCGTACTAGTGTAGGTAGGGTATGGACCGCACCTTGAGTACTGTTAGGTGTTGTACCATAGACACCTTGTACCTTCCCGTACAAGTGTTGGTAACACCATGATGTACTTTCAGACATCATACACCTTACCAATGCACTCTGTACCGCAACCGTACAAGTGTTGGTAGTGTATGAATCACAACATATAAGCATGCATATGTTGGGTTTTGTGCCCTAAATAAAACCCATTTCAATATAATCAAATTTACTAATTAATAAAGATCATAAATCACATTTTATGTTGCATGGTTCACTTGATTTATTTCATGTTTATTTTTAATGTATAAATTCTATTAAATCCAGAACATATGTATTTGTTCATGATTATAGTGTTGTCAACATAGTGGAATATAATCATGATTATATGTTCAAAAGTTTAATTCCTTGATTTATCAGTTCACTGGATTTAGACTGGCATGATAATCAGCGATAGGTATACTTACACCTTGGATAAGTGTTATATCCTTTCCAGGGCATTGGCAAAGTTTACCAGTATCGGATGTATGGAGTATACATTGGAAGGGACCGATATTTAACTTTGATTAAATATGATAAATTTACCGTAATATCTATTCAATTCAATATCACCTAGTTGATCCTAGATCAAACGATCTTAATCCTGACATGGTTAGGTTCGATCTCAAGAGTGTTATTCATGTTCTTTGATTTGTTAGTTAGGCCTATTTTTTTGGTCAGGGTGATACATACATTTTGGGAACATGATAGTGCAATTGAGTGGGAGCGCTAATCATATATATGGAATCTATAGCTTCTATCCCGACATAAAAGTGAAACGATGATTTCCTTCGAGCTTGCTAAATAGAGATAAATGATAGAGCGCTCATTTTAGTGATTATATTAGTTCACTATAATATCATTTATAGGTGGTCAAGTGTTTTAAGGATAAAATACATTGAAAGGGTGTAACGGTAATTTTATCCCTATGCAATGTAGATTATCTATAGAGGATCATTGATTATTGGGATTATAACAATGGATAATTAATAGCGTATCTATATTGTGGAACATATAGAGCGTTCTATGTAACTGAGAGTGCAATTCCAAGTTCTATGGTGGATGCAATGAGGAATTAATAAGTTAGTGGATTTACTTGGTAAATTCTAGGTTTGCTTATTGGAAGCTCGGTTATATAGGCCCATGGTCCCCATACTAGTTGAGACAAACTGCTTTTAAGACTCGGTTAATTGATTTTAATTAATCAATTATAATTCTAAAATTAGACTATGTCTAGTTTATGAATTTTTCACTAAGCAAGGGCTTAAATGTGAAGAAAAGAGATCGTAGGTCTTATTTATTAATTAAGAGACTTTATTAAGTCTAATTAATAAATATATTAAATGACAATTTTATTTGATAGTTATTTTAATTATTAAATAAATAGTTTTGGCATTTAAGTGGTTAGAATTGGAAAAATAGCATTTTTGAGAAAATAAGGAAAGATTGTGATAAAATGGAAAAATTCTAAGTGGGGCCCAAACATCCTACGGTCGGCCACTAGGGAAAGGAATTTCCATTTAATTTCTTTATTATTTTAATGCCTAAGAAATCCTAACCTAAACCTAGGTGGTTGCCTATAAATAGATAGTGATGGCTCACACCAAAAGATGATGAAAAAATTACCTTCAGTCAAATTCTTTTCAATTAATTTCGAACCACATTCTCTTCTTCTTCTCTTCATATTTTCATACCTTGAGTGATAGAGTAAGTGCCCACACACATCAAGTTGGTCCTCAATCATAGTATGTAAGACTGTGAAGAATCCAATCAACAAGAAGGAGAATTGGGCTCAGACCTTGGTGATACTCTGTTACAGAAAGGATACAAGGGTTAGAGATATGAGCGGAAGGAGTCCTTTAATTCTGCTGCACCCACTATAAGGTTTCTCATACCTTTTATGTGTTTATTTACATTGTTTTAGAAATTCATATTAGGATGTTAAACAACATACATGGTAGTAAATCTAGATCCTGGTAAAATAATTTCAACAGCATATACACTAAACATATACATACATTCAGATATTCATATCACACATTATATACAATTCTTACATTGTTTTCAGATTCAAGTGTGCTGGCCGACCTGAACGGAAAGTCTTGCGCTAGAAGGATGCCCTAATCACATAATGAAACTGGGTAAATCACATGATCAAAAAACCTAATCCGGGAAACCTGAACCCACCACTCTAGGTTCTGTTATACTCTCTAGGGATTACACTAACTCAGGAAATAGGGAAACACCAAACTACGACACAGAATGGACGAGAATTGAGAAAACGAGACACTCGGGGAACCCTGCCAAAATCGGCTAACCGGTTTTACAGGTACGTGTAAAACCGGTTACCCAGTTTACACCAGTTCACCTAAAAATCTCATTTCTTGCTCAAAACTCCACCAAATGTAACCCAACCTTCTAGAGTACCTAATTAAGGTATAAGCAACATATTCCAACCAGTATTTCACTAGAAAAACTCAGCGAATCAAATTATGCCATTAAAGATCAAAGCTTAGGTTTTTAAATTCAAACTTGCATAAATCCAACCCCATACACCAAAACCAGCTACAAGAAGCTATATTCAACTCAAATAAACCCTATAATTCGAACTACACAAAAATTAAACCCTAACAACCCCTAATTTTCAAAATCACCTACTCAAACCAAAGTAAAAGCTTCAAAAAAAACAAGTCTATGGATTTTAGGGTTACCTTAGCTTGAATCCCACTTGAATTCCTTCCTGAAAACACCAAAGATTAGCAGCAACTCCCCTGGTTTTTGGCTGGTTCGAAGAGAGAGAAGGGAGAGAAAGAGGTTGTTCTTGAATTTTGGGTTTTTTTCTTATTTTTCTTCAAATGAGAAGAGATAAACTAATTGATTTCTTGCTGAATTAAAATAACCAGGTGTCCACACCCTAGGCAGCCACCAAATCACCCTCTTGGCAAATTACTAAAATGCCCCTAATCTTACAACTTAGCTATTTTCCAAAACAATGGGTAAAATGGTCAAATTCCATAACCCCGTTTAATCCCAGTTTTTTATTTTCTCCAAAATATTTCTCACTAAGAAATAAGGTTCTAAACTTACCCATGTGATCAAATTAGTCATCTATCGCATTTTCCGTCGTCGCCGAGCAAAAATTACAAAAATAACATAATTCACATATAAGTCAAACAATACCCTAGAGTTTAATAAAATCTCCGGAATTGAGAAATTATAACTCTAATGCTCATTTCTAATAATGGGGTCCAGAAATAATTAAATTCATAAACGATTACAAAAATATCAAAAATTAGTCCTAATTGCCTTTACTAATTCAAATTACTAACGCGGTCATTACATGCGTCCTATTGCTTTACAGTCTCAAATGATTCATAATGGTTTACTTTATACATGGCTTGATTGATAGGATTCTTAAGAAAATGGATATTCCACTTTATTCCAAGAAGTTATTGTTGGAAATTATTTTACCAGGATCTTAGATCTACTCACAAGTATGTTTATTAACACCCTAAATATGAACTTTCTAAAACGATGAAATAAACACATATAAAGTTTAAGAAACCTTACATTGGGTGCAGCGGAATATAATGACTCCTTCCGTTCAGATATCTAGCCCTTGATTCCTTTCTGTAGCAGAGCATTATCAATATCTGAACCTGGATCTCTTTCTCTGAATCTTTGATGCTGAAACCTCCTTCTTACTGAATGTCTTTCTTCACGATCTTCCTCACTATGATTGAGGTATCACTTGCTGTGTGTGGGCACAACTCATACACTAAGGATTTCGAAATTTGAGAGGGAAGAAAGAGAGAGTGGGTTCGGCCAAAGATAGGGAGAGAGAGAGGCTCAGTTTTTTCTGAATCAGAAGTGTCAGAAGAAAAGTGTAATTTTCCTGAAGCCTTCACTATCTATTTATAGCATTCCACTAGGGTTAGGTTTGAATTATTTGGCATTAAAATAATGAAAATATCAGTTTAAATTGCCTATAAAAGTGGCTGGCCATGCTTAGTGGATTTGGGCCTCACTTTTTGCAATTTTGCAGTTTTATCTTTTCTGCATCTGATTTTCTCAAAAACGCCAATTTTCAAATTCAACCATTTAAATGTCAATTCTAACTATTTAATAACTATAAATAATTATTAAATAATATTGTCATTTATCATATTTATTAATTGAACCATACAAAGTATCATATTAACAAATATGCCCCTATAAACTCTTTCTTTACAATTTCGCCCTTACTTAGTAAAAATTTTACAAATAGACATAGTCTAATTTGAGAATTATAATTGATTAATCAAAACCAATTACATGAGTCTTACAAGCAATATTATCTCAACTAGTGCGGGGACCATGGGTCTATATAACCGAGCTTCCAATAAGTAGATCAAGAATTTAGCACTAAAATTCACTAACTTATTAATTCTTCGTTGAATCCACGCATAGAACTTAGAATTGCACTCTCAGTATATAGAATGCTCTATATGTTCCACCATATAGACACATCATTAGTTATCCATTGTTATAATCCTAATGTGATCACTGATCCTCTATATGAATGATCTACACTGTAAAGGGATTAAATTACCGTTACACCCTACAATGTATTTATTCCTTAAAACACTTGACCCCGTATAAATGATATTTCAGCTTATGTGAAATGAGTACTCCACCATTTATGTTCGTTTGGTCAAGCTCGAAGGAGATCATCCTTTGCTTACTATTCGCCAGATAAAAGCTATAGATTCCATGTTTATGCTAGCGCTCCCACTCAATTGCACTACCGTGTTCCCAAAATGTACGTATCACCCTGACCTAAAAGTAGGCTTAACTAACAAATCAAAGAACACGAATAGCCTTTCAAGATTGAGCCTAATCATAACAGGATTAAGAACATTTGATCTAGGATCAACTAGGCGATATTGACTTGAATAGATATTACGGTAAGTTTAATAAATCTAAGTCAAAGTTCAATATCGGTCCCTTCCGATGCATACTCCATGCATCCAACCTGAGCTTTACTTTAACCAATGCTCTGGAAAGAACATAGCACTTCTCCAAATGCAAGTAAACTCTGTTGTAGATTATCATATCAGTAAAACCCTATGTCTGATAAATCTAGGAAACTTTATTCACATAGTCATGTTTACTTTCCAATGTGTTGACGGCACAATAAACAGGATCAAGTATGTGAAAAGGGTTTCAGATGAATTTATACATTATGTACATATAATCATGAAATAAATCATGTGAACCATGCAACATTAAATGTTATTTCTGATCTATATTAATAAGTAAATCTGATTATATTGAAATGAGTTTTATTTAGGGCATAAAACCCAACAAACTCCCACTTGCACTAATATAAAACAAAACGTGCGTTTCAAATAATCTCAACACCTTGATATACAAATCAAGTGTAGTAGTAGTAAACTCCTCGTAATAGGATCTGAAAGGTTGAATTAACCACAACTTTTTCTCCACCATTACTCTTCCTTAATCACAAAATCATTGATAATGTGAAATTCCTCTCTATATGTCTACTCTCTTGGGATACTGGATTCTTATACCTTTGGCAACTACTTTTGGTTAATCAGGAAATTAACACTAGTAGTTTAGGCAATTTGGAATGGTGCCAAAAATGTATAGAACTTTCCTTAGACTGAATAAGTACCTTTCCTACAACCTTAACATTCAGTCCCTCTCTGGTAGACCTAGAGACTTCAGATAGGTTTTTACACTTCTCCAAAATCACTATTCCACCCCCAGAGTAACCACCATCTTATCAGAAAGATTTTCTAGCACAAAGGCAAATTTCGAAATCTGAAATGGTGTAGTCTAAGAGTTTTAAACACACCCTTATAAACTAACATATAGTTCCTCTTCTTAATCTTAAGATTTACTTGATTGTCTTCCAATGTTCTTCTCCTGGATTAATCTGATACCTACTCATTACTCCCACTCAACAGCAGGTGTCTGGTCTAAGGCATACAAAAGTATATCTAAGACCTCTCACTGTTGATTTAAGAAATTCTTTCATGGCTTTATCTTTTCTGGAATAGTTGAGACTTTTCCTTAGATAAATAAAATCTATGCCTAAGAAGTTGTGAAGCTTCTATAGATTGCCATTAGAAAGAAAATGCTTCAGCATCTTACTAAAGTAAGTTGCTTGCATTAGATTAAGTAATTACCAGGTATACCACAAGCCATAGGTTTAGATAAACTCAAACCTATAATACTAGGAACAAGAAGTTTTGTTAAGTCCATAGAATAGACTTGTTAACTAAAATTTCCTTTTATGTCCTTGTAATAGAAAACTTTAGGTTATTCCATGTGAATGGATTAAACCATAGTTCTATTGGCTTTTCTTCTTAGTTTCTTATCTTGACAATCCATTACTTGTTTAAACTCACAATGGATTTTAATCACTAGTGTCTCCCAAGTCATAAGAAGGTGAGTTCCTAGAAACTCTCCCACTACGACAAGGTACCGTGAATTATGTCTAAGAAGACTAAATGGTATTAACCTCTTTGGTTGTGACAAGACAACAGAGGCAGTGGGATCATCATATGTAAGATGATAGAACACTTTTGGAATGAAGAATTGAATATCTCCTTTATTTGCTACTTATTTTTCAGACTTAGTCATTTTCTTAGAAAAGTAGTATTTGTTTGATCAAACACTTTCTTATCTATTGACAATGGGATAGTCCACCCCTAATCACTTAGAATAGCTAACAAACCATGGTTAATAGTTCTAACGTTTCTTAAGATTTTGATTAGGTCATCCATGAATCTAGTAATGATTTACATTAAGTATACAACCATTACATCATTCTAAAATTGTATTACCATAGAAGGAATTAGGCAACGACTAGTAACTAATCATCAATATGCAACTCGAAATTTCTGGGGAGGTAAGTTTGGATATAATTCAAAAATCAATTTAATGATCTTTGAACTGCATATCTACTAACTATTTCTCCACCCCTATCAGTTCGCAAGATCTTTAACCACTTACCTTAATGGTTTTAACCATTGCTAGAAATTAATGAAATTTTTCAAACATTTCAAATTTCTTTGCTAAAAGGTATAATCTAGAGTTATCGTTTTAAGAATACAACGAAAAACTCATATCCACCCCTGAATGTACATCCATCTGCGAATGAGATGAACTACTTTCAGTGGATATAGGCATATTAACTCTTTGCAGAGATTGATCTTGTCAAATCCACTATGAACAAGATACAAATGCCATAGATTAAAAAAAATGTGGTAGTGTCTATTGATGACATAGGTTTAGTTACATCAAAGAGTTCTTAGAATACTGCAAGTGGATCCTGGTCACAGAATACCTAACTCATATTCCATACAGTTTTAATCCATTAATAGAAGATGGATATTAAACACTTGAGAAAGTGTAACTGTATTGTATTCTGGAATTAGAAATATAAGAAAATTTCTATTTGGAATCTAAAATTAAAGTCAAAGACTTAAATTTATACCAAATATAATGAGTAATTCTATCTTGGACCGGCACTACTAATACAAACTCTAAGTCAGATTTGCCCATACAAGTTGGAGATTTCTAAGATTGAGGATTTATATCAATTGGGAATAGAATTTTGGGATTATAATCATATGCGTCATTTAATTTCTTAAGAGAAAATATAATGACATGAAATGATTTATAGACCATTCATCCAATGATATATTATTGAGCTAATTCGAAATGAATAAGCTAAGAGGAATTAGGATAATTTCGTTTATAAATAAGAATCCAACGATGCTTCGATTAGCGAAAGACAAAGTAATCTTATTTATGTAATCTTCTTGTTTCATATTGTAAAAATACTAGTCTAAGGTGTCATCAATTGATGAACAGCTAGATGTGGCATATACAATATTTATCTTTCGAGATCTTACACTATTATGTATGTCTAATGGTAAAAATCCATTAGGGATTTATCTCATTAGAAAAACAAACATGTTAGACCAACAATGAAGATTCGAAATTAAACTACAACTTAATAACAGAAAATAACACAGTTCAATATCAATTCATACACAATTCAGAAATTATAAACATATAGCAAGTAGGAATAACTAGTGAAAATACTAAAACATACAATCCTAAATAATTTCCAAGGTTTTCAACAAACTGATACAGTGTCCCGGTAGGCGAGAGTCAAAGTATCATTTATTGAATAGAGTTGTCAGCTCATCTAAAATTGAAACCATTCTAGCAACCTTTTATTCGATCAAAATAAGAATCCAACGTTGTCCCGGTAGGCGAGAGTCAAGGTTATTCTTATTTTATGAGCTTCCACCATTGTTTCATGTTTTATGAGTTTATCTCTAAGTAGTCACTGTAGGGGAGAGTCTAAATAGAGACGAAAACTCACAAAACACTTATCAAATGAAATCTTACGGTGTTAAATGCGTTCAACGAATAACCATCCATAGGGGGACGAAGTCTACCGTCTCGAGGTTATATTGAAAACATTTAACTTTTGTAAGACCAACAATGGAGATCGAATATCTTAATAATAATCAAGCTCATTATTTAAAGTGAGTTGTATTTTCTTTGATTCTCTTTATTTAATTTATTTATTTTAAATATATATTATTTAAAATTTCTAATTTAGAATGAAAAATTCTAAATATAAATTTTAATTTAATATTTATAAATTTTACTTAGATGGATATGAAAATAACATGAATTATTTCCATCTTAGTAATAATTTCCAATAAATATTTAGAAAAAATATTTAAGTTGTTACAAAATTAATTTAAATTAATTTACAACTCAAATTTAATTTTCTATAAATATATATTGCATTTCGAAAAATTAAAGTATTCAAGGATACAATTTTCGAAAATGCATGTTAAAATAAAAAATAAATCCTGGAAAAATTATTCTAATTTAATGTTGGCCCAAAATTAATTTACAACAAAAAATATAATTTTCCTATTTAATTAAATTTATAAGAAAAATTTCAAATATTTAAGTATGATGATGAAAATCAACTTAAATATTAATTTTCTATTTAATTAAATACACTAGAAAAATACTTCACGCAAAAATATCACCTATCTAGATTTTCCTTTGACTAATTAATTCAATTTCTAATAATATACTTTAATTCAATTTATTTTAAATTAATCAATAAATGAAAAAATTATTGATTTAAGTTGGTCCAAAAATTAATTAAAATAAATAATTAATTTACAACTTAATCTATTTTTCAAGATAAAATTCAAAATTCCAGCATTTAAGAAATGCAATTTCGAAATTTGATTAATAAAATAAAGAAAAAATATATTTTGAAAATTATTTAAATTTAGTTGAGAAATTAAATTTCAACTAAAAATACTTCTCTATTTAATTAAATATCATGAAAAAGAAATATTTAAGTATGATGATAAAAATCAACTTAGATATTTAATTTTCAAATTAATTAAATGTATTAATTTCAAGAAATAAATAATTAAGTGTAGAGAAGGCTTAATTATTAATCTCTAGTTTAATACTAGGAAAAATATACTTAAAATAAATTGTACCAAAATTAATTATATAAATAATTAATTTCACAATGTATAATATTTTCCTATTTAATATTAGAAATAATAAGTAGTCTAGAAATAACTATCTAGAAAATATCTTATTTGACTAAGTATCTTTTCCAAAAAATTTTAAAAAATATCTAATTTAAGTTGTATTAGAAAAAATCTAGAACTTAAATATTTTTCAAATTTAAATTTAATTAAATATCAAAAATTAAGTTGTAACCACTTAATTTGAAAATATTCCATTTTAAGTTAATATTTGAAAAGATATTAACTTAAAAAATATCTAAAATATTCCATTTTAAGTTAATATTCGAAAAGATATTAACTTAAAAAATATCTAAAGAATCTTAATAACCAATGCCTAAAATTCCTCAACTTAATTTTAAAATTTGAAATTCAAAAGATATTCAGATTTAAGTTGATTAGTTGTAGATAACTAAATATCAACTTAAATAGGAATATTTAATGAAAAATTTAAATTAAGCTTCAGAAAGAATCTAGATGGTTATAATTCTATATTTAATTAAATACAAGAAAATACATATAGTTTAGCTTAGAATAAAAATTCTTTAAACTATAATTTTCTTAAATTAATTTCAAAATAAATGAAATTAATTATGTTGCTAATCAATTTTATTAGGTTAAACTAGTTTAATTAACCTACTACAGTTATTCAAATCAGGCAAATGGGCCTTCACAATTGGTGTGGTTCATGTGAGGGGGTGCTGGGTTCAGTATGTCGTACCCACTTCTATGGCTCCCAACTCTCACACGAGGCCCAAAAGAGAGGAATTTAACCTTAATAAGAACAACTGTTATTAATTGAATAGGCCCAAAAACTAAATGGGCCTAAATAAATTCTATCAAGAACTATGATAATTTATTTTAGCAACAGCAACCTATATGCATCTATAATAAAATTAAACACATAGGCTCACACAAGCACACTTTGGATGGGTCCTATCATGTTGCTAGGTCATACACAGATGAAAGAAGATTGTAAATATACATGTTACAAATTATTAACTTGACCAAGGGAGTCATCAGATCATTAGATCTGGCAAAAAGTAACCATGACTATTTGCAATCAAGTAATAATAGGTTTTGAAAACTTACACACAAGCTAAAACACATACTCCTGCAACAAGGTTAGCTGGATAGTTGGATATAGGATTTATTTAATTTCAAATTAAATTATTAATTTCGAAATAATTAATAAAATAAATAAAATTAAATTTAAAATTAAACCTACAATTTTGAAAAATTAGGTTTCAACCAACCTAAATATCATTTCAAAATTTGCTAACTACTTTTAAAAATTAAATGTTATTTTATAAATAAAAATTAAATAAAAAATTAAAAAAGATAAATGAATATCTTTTTCAGATTTTAAATGTAATTTAAATAAATAAAATAACAAAATTTAAAAGTTAGCAAAATATCTTACATCTATTTAAAATTACATGATTATTGTTATCTTATTTTAAATTTAAATAAGGTCAAATTATTTAAAAAAAATTAATTTAAAATATTAAAATCTGACCTTAAATTTAAAAATAAGATAAGATATAATCAAATTTAAAAATAAGATAGATTATTAAGCAAAAAAGATAGATACTAACTATTTTCAAATTCAAATTACACTAATATCTTGAATTAAATTTAAAAAATATTAAATTAATTCAAAATGATAATTAGAATTGAATTAGGAATAGTAATAGTATAATTACAGAACTACACAAAAAATCGGAAGTTAATTCCATGAAAAAGCATGAAAAAACGAAGAAAAACGAAAAAATTGTGAGCTGTACGGACAGTTTTCGCGATCGTAGGAAAATTTCAGCACAGCTCCGTTTTTTTCGAATCTTCAAAAAATCATAACTAATTCAAATTAAATCGAAATTGAGTTCTGTGAAAAAGTAACTTGCTTAATTTTTTCCATACTATCCAATAAAAATAATTCCAGAAACAGAATCGCAATTATTTTTTACAAAAATTTACAAACATCAATCAATCATCAAATAACACTCAATACAACATGATACCATCCAAAAACAAATAAACAATCGTTTTAAAGTCCAAATTTTTTGCAAGTAAATCAATTAACATGGCTCTGAGGCTAGTTGTTAGAAATTATTTTACCAGGATCTTAGATCTACTCACAAGTATGTTTATTAACACCCTAAATATGAACTTTCTAAAACGATGAAATAAACACATATAAAGTTTAAGAAACCTTACATTGGGTGCAGCGGAATAATATGACTCCTTCCGTTCAGATATCTAGCCCTTGATTCCTTTCTGTAGCAGAGCATTATCAATATCTGAACCTGGATCTCTTTCTCTGAATCTTTGATGCTGAAACCTCCTTCTTGCTGAATGTCTTTCTTCACGATCTTCCTCACTATGATTGAGGTATCACTTGCTGTGTGTGGGCACTACTCATACACTAAGGATTTCGAAATTTGAGAGGGAAGAAAGAGAGAGTGGGTTCGGCCAAAGATAGGGAGAGAGAGAGGCTCAGTTTTTTCTGAATCAGAAGTGTCAGAAGAAAAGTGTAATTTTCCTGAAGCCTTCACTATCTATTTATAGCATTCCACTAGGGTTAGGTTTGAATTATTTGGCATTAAAATAATGAAAATATCAGTTTAAATTGCCTATAAAAGTGGCTGGCCATGCTTAGTGGATTTGGGCCTCACTTTTTGCAATTTTGCAGTTTTATCTTTTCTGCATCTGATTTTCTCAAAAACGCCAATTTTCAAATTCAACCATTTAAATATCAATTCTAACTATTTAATAACTATAAATAATTATTAAATAATATTGTCATTTATCATATTTATTAATTGAACCATACAAAGTATCATAATTAATAAATATGCCCCTATAAACTCTTTCTTTACAATTTCGCCCTTACTTAGTGAAAATTTCACAAATAGACATAGTCTAATTTGAGAATTATAATTGATTAATCAAAACCAATTACATGAGTCTTACAAGCAATATTATCTCAACTAGTGCGGGGACCATGGGTCTATATAACCGAGCTTCCAATAAGTAGATCAAGAATTTAGCACTAAAATTCACTAACTTATTAATTCTTCGTTGAATCCACGCATAGAACTTAGAATTGCACTCTCAGTATATAGAATGCTCTATATGTTCCACCATATAGACACATCATTAGTTATCCATTGTTATAATCCTAATGTGATCACTGATCCTCTATATGAATGATCTACACTGTAAAGGGATTAAATTACCGTTACACCCTACAATGTATTTATTCCTTAAAACACTTGACCCCGTATAAATGATATTTCAGCTTATGTGAAATGAGTACTCCACCATTTATGTTCGTTTGGTCAAGCTCGAAGGAGATCATCCTTTGCTTACTATTCGCCAGATAGAAGCTATAGATTCCATGTTTATGCTAGCGCTCCCACTCAATTGCACTACCGTGTTCCCAAAATGTACGTCTCACCCTGGCCTAAAAGTAGGCTTAACTAACAAATCAAAGAACACGAATAGCCTTTCAAGATTGAGCATAATCATAACAGGATTAAGAACATTTGATCTAGGATCAACTAGGCGATATTGACTTGAATAGATATTACGGTAAGTTTAATAAATCTAAGTCAAAGTTCAATATCGGTCCCTTCCGATGCATACTCCATGCATCCAACCTGAGCTTTACTTTAACCAATGCTCTGGAAAGAACATAACACTTCTCCAAATGCAAGTAAACTCTGTTGTAGATTATCATATCAGTAAAACCCTTTGTCTGATAAATCTAGGAAACTTTATTCACATAGTCATGTTTACTTTCCAATGTGTTGACGGCACAATAAACATGATCAAGTATGTGAAAAGGGGTTCAGATGAATTTATACATTATGTACATATAATTATGAAATAAATCATGTGAACCATGCAACATTAAATGTTATTTCTGATCTATATTAATAAGTAAATCTGATTATATTGAAATGAGTTTTATTTAGGGCATAAAACCCAACAGTTATGCGTTGACTTGTTTGTTTATAGAAAAAAAAAAAGAGTTGGATTGTTGCGAGTCTTCTTCAAAGTTCCTTGGAAGGATATTAAAAGCTATTGAGATGATGGTAGGCTATACAAAAAATGTAAACAAAAAATAAAAATTTGTTTCAATATGCAATAATAAACAATATGTCAAAATAAATTAATAAGTTTATTTGGCATATATGAATACAAGCATATCTAATTATGGGATATTTGGTCTGATCATTATTTTTTATTTTAAAATTGATTATTTTATCAAAAGTAATCAATTAGTATCTTATCGAAATTATAATTAATTGGTCTAAAAAAATATGTCTTGTTTGTAATGATTTAAAAGTTATTCGTAACTTGATTTTTTATTTAACCATTCAAAATGTATATATTAATTTACATTTAAAATATATAGGTGGCTTAAACATTCATGATATATATTTTTTTAAAATACAACTTACTAAAATGGCAGTTTACTGGATAATAACTTATTATTTTCAAAAATAAACTTGAAAGTTACTCAAATGTTAACCTAAATAATTAATTAATTATTAAAGTGTATACATGTAAATTTTAGAGGTAACCAGAATGTATCTCACATTACATAATTTAAAAGTAATTTTTTTTATGAAAAAAATTTATTGGTTTCTTATCAACATTATGAGTAACCAAAATGCTACTTTTGAAACGCAAGAAAATGAAAAAAAATAATAATTTTGGGATTAGTTTTTGTAATGACCGCTCTAGTATATGGATTAGTAAAGACAATTAGCACTAATTGTAATTATTTTATTATTATTTGTGAATTAATTTATTTGTGGACCCCAATATTTAGAAATAAATATCAGAGTTATAATTTCTCAATTCCGGAGATTTTATTAAACTCTAGGGGTATTATTTAGCTTATATGTGAAAAATGTTAATTTTGTAATTTTTGCTCGGCGACAACGGAAAATGCGATGGATGGCTAGATTGATCACATGGATAAGTTTAGAACCCTATTTCATAGTGGGAAATAATTTAGAGAAAATAAATTATCGGGATTGAGCGGGGTTATGGAATTTGACCATTTTACCCCTAGTTTCAAAGAAATACCCTATTTTAAGTTTAAGGGCAATTTGGACATTTTATTTAAGTTATGGATAGGTGGCTTTGTGGTTAGTTGACACCTAGCAAACTTTATTCAGCAAGGAAAAATGATTTTCCCAACCTTAATTCATTTTGAGAAAAATAGGAAAACTTAGAAATTCACCTCACCATTTTCTCTCTCCCTCTTGCTTTCGGCTGGGGTTAATCAAAGGCAAAATCAGAGTTTTGCTTTCATTTCTTTGGATTTTCAGCAAGGTTTCAAGGGGGAAACTCAATCTAAGGTAAGCCCTAATTGTTCCTTCTCATTTTTTTTTCAAGTTTTGAAGTAGTTAAAATAGTGAAATGGTGTTATAGGAGCTGTTAGAGTTTGTTGATGGTTTGGTTCGAATTCTAGGGTTAGGTTGAGTAGAATTTAGGCCATAGCAGCTGGTTTTGATTGGTGTTAATGATTTTATGCAATTTTAAGTTTTGAATGCAAAGCTTTGTTCATTAATGGCAAATTAATTTTGGATGGTTTGTTCTGGGAAATACTGGCTGGGTTTTATTGTTTTTGCATTGAATAGGAGCTCTGGAAGGTTTCATGGCAATTGGTGAAGAATTGAGCAACAAATGAAAAGTTTGGGGAATACTGGTGCAAACCGGCTAGCCGGTTTGCAGTGCCTACACAAAACCTAGCCGGTTTTGGCAGGGTTCCCCGGGCCTTTCATTTTCTCAATTTTTGCCATTTCGATGCCTCAGTTGGGTGTTTCCCCATTTCCAGAGTTAGAATAACCCCTTTAGAGTATAGCAGAACCTAGGGTTTTGGTTTTGGTTTCACCGGGATTAGGGTTTTAATCGCGTGACTTACCCGGTTTCAAATGTGATTAGGGCATCCATCTAGCACAGAATTCCGTTCGTGCCTGGCCAAAGACACTTGAATTCGGAAAACAGGTAAGAACTGTGTATAATGTATGATGTGATTATCTGAATGTATGTATGTGTTAATATGTATACATGCTCATTTGTTGTGATTCTTACACTACCAACACTTGTATGGTTGAGGTACAAAGTGCATTGGTAAGGTGTAGGATGTTTGAAAGTACATCACAGTGTTACCAGCACTTGTACAGGAAGGTACAAGGTGTCTGTGGTACAACACTAGATAGTACTCAAGGTGCGGTCATACCTTACCTACACTAATACGAAGGTATACTGAGTGCATGTGGTACATGGTACATGGTCGTATCCTAGTTAGAACGTTCATACTCATCTGATAAGCTCTGTAAATAGGTGTATGAGCGCCTATTTACAGGTCGGAAATTATATGATATGTTATATGCATTTCTTACTGAGTCTGTTGACTCACAGTTTCTGCTTCCATGCGTAGGTAAAGGAAAGGCGAAGGCTGAACAGGAGTGAACCTGAGCTCGGGTGAGATTGTATATGTCAAGCAGCGCGACCTGGAGTGTTCGGTCTCGGGACATCTGGGAGATGTATTTTGAAAGTCGCTGTGCGACCTGTAAATCTGTATATTTTGGAATGTATGCTTGAAAAGTAAAGTTTGTAAAGTTTTAAAAATCGGGATCCCAGCACTTGTAAATATTTTATTAAATTACAAAGTTTAGTATTTAATGCAAAAGTTTTAATTTAACACGTTTTTCGAGAAATTTCTTTGATTAGCAAAGATTGCACAATTATTGAAAAAGCACTGTAGCGTGCCTTAGCATTAGGACGTTACAATTTTGGTATCAGAGCCGCCAGGTTTGTCTACCGAAGCTTGCTATGACATGTACAATCTTCATCAGAGAAAGCTCGGTTCACGGTTCAGTAAGCCTGTACTTGTTTGGTATTTTAAATTAATATGAATGTGAAAGCATGTTAGGAAGCATATTAGATTTAAATTAAATATATTTCTTAAAAAAAAAAGTGTGTTGCCTTTAAGACTTTAAAGAGCGGTGTTAAGTTTTGATCGCTGTCTAACGTGCCTGGCTTATGGATTCGCAGGCTAAGTCCTATTAAATGGACGCCCCGCGAAATACAAGAAGTCATGGTGGCATGGTTGAGACCGGAGGCGGTCAGAGGAATCCCCAAAATCCTCGCGGTCGCGGCCGTGGCCGTGGCAGAGCTCAGGGTGGTCGCCCTGTAAACCCTCCTCAAGCTCCTCCTGATTGGGAGCAAAGATTTGCGGAGATGCAAGATAGAATCCGCCAGCAAGATGAAGAGATTCAAAGACTGAGGCAGCAGGGTCCTCCTGCCGTGCCTCCTCAAGTGGTTCAGGCTGTTGCAGTTCCTGCGGTGCCAGCAGAACAACCTGTTGTTGGCAACCGTATGGAGCCGTTGTATGAAAGATTCCGGAAACAGGCACCTCCAGTGTTTCTGGGAGGCCCTGATGTGGTGAAGGCCGAGCAGTGGCTTTCGGTGATTGAACGCATCCTCAATTTTATGGGAGTGGTTGGCAATGACCGGGTGACCTGCGCCACTTTCCAGTTTCAGGAAGACGCTCTCGTGTGGTGGGAGTTGATAACCCTCACTCGAGACGTCACGCTGATGACCTGGGAAGAATTCAAGGAGTTGTTTAACTCCAAGTATTACAACGAAGCAGTCCGCAGTGCAAAGCGGAAAGAGTTCACCGAGTTGGTTCAAACTGAGGGAATGTCGGTTACTGAATATACGACAAAGTTTGACCGGTTGGCCAAGTTGGCAGCGGGAATTGTGCCAACTGATTTTAGCAAGAAAGAGAAATATTTGGCGGGTTTGAGTGCAAAAATTAGACATGATCTGGTTATTACTACTACTGAGGCAACCACTTATGCAGAGATGGTTGAAAAGGCTTTGAGAGCCGAGGGTGCGGTAAAATTCCTTTAGGAGCCCCGGGTGACTCCGAGTGTTGGTGGAACCCCCACTATTCCTACTCCTGTCTATGGTAGGGATGGTGGTGACTCCACCACTGAGCAGAAAAGAAAAGTTGTTCCAGCTTCTGGTGGCTCGGGGCAAAGCAAGCGGTTCCGTGGGAACCAAGGCAGAGGGGGACGCCAGGGTTACTCTTATCCTGAGTGTCCAAGGTGCAAGAAACATCATCCGGGAGAGTGTAACCGGAAGACATGCTTCCTGTGTGGCATGGTGGGTCATTTCAAGAAAGATTGCCCCCAGGCAAAGAGAGAGGAGCCGAAAGCTGAGGTGAAACCGGTTCCTGCTCGTGTGTTTGCCATTACCCAAGCTGATGCTGCAGCCAGTCCTTCTGTTGTGACAGGTCAGCTTCCCGTCAACAACTTGTTATTTACTGTATTATTTGACTCGGGAGCTACACGTTCATATGTGGCTACAAGAGTGATTGATCTTTTGGGTAGGCCTTGTGATATTTTAGAAAGAGGGTTTGGAACCCTAATGCCTAGCGGGGAATTGGTTATCTCTAATAGGCGCATTAGGTCTATGCCGATTAGGATCGAAGATAGGGAATTGAATACTGATCTCATAGAATTGAAATTAACTGAGTTTGATATTATACTGGGAATGGATTTCTTATCCAAGTATTCGGCCAGTATAGATTGTAGGCGTAAAATGGTGACTTTTCAAATTAAGGTGAAGATCCATTTGTTTATGTTGGATCGGTTCGTGGTCTCGGATCCGGTTATTTCTGTCTTTGAGAGCTAGGGATTTACTATGCAATGGTTGTGTAGGATTTCTAGCGGTAGTATTTGACTCCGAGACACGAAACATTTGGGCCTGAGGTAGTCCGGGTGGTGAAAGATTTTCTTGATGTGTTTCCCGAGGAGTTGCCGGGATTGCCGCCACAGCGAGAGATTGACTTTGTTATTGATTTGGCACCTGGAGTCGAACCTGTTTCTAAAACTCCATATAGGATGGCTCCAGCAGAACTCAAGGAGCTTAAGTTGCAACTTCAGGGGATGCTTGACATTGGGTTTATTCGACCCAGTGTATCGCCCTGGGGAGCTCCGGTTCTCTTTGTGAAAAAGAAAGATGGTTCCCTCAGAATGTGTATTGATTATCGGGAACTAAACAAGCTGACGATTAAGAACAAGTACCCATTGCCTAGAATCGATGATCTGTTCGATCAGCTTCAGGGAAAGACAGTGTTTTCGAAGATTGATTTACGGTCTGGTTATCACCAACTCAGAATTCGGGAGGAGGACATACCAAAGACTACTTTTAGAACCAGATATGGGCACTATGAGTTTCTGGTAATGTCATTCAGATTGACTAATGCTCCTGCGACCTTTATGGATCTTATGAATAGAGTATTCAAGGATTTCCTCGATAACTGCGTTATAGTGTTTATCGATGACATTCTTGTATACTCTCGGTCAGAAGAGGAGCACGAACATCATCTTCGAATGGTGTTACAACGACTTAGGGATCACAAGCTGTATGCCAAGTTCAAAAAGTGTGAATTCTGGTTGTCCGAGGTATCCTTTCTGGGTCATATTGTTGGGAAGAATGGAATTATGGTCGATCCAAACAAGGTGGAATCAGTGAAGAATTGGCCGAGGCCCAAGTCTGTGACGGAAATTCGAAGTTTTCTCGGGTTTGCAGGGTATTATCGACGTTTCGTCGAAGGATTTTCTAAACTTTCTATGCCCCTAACCGAATTGACTAAGAAAAATCAGAGATTTGTGTGGTCAGATAAGTGTGAGTCAAGCTTTCAGGAGTTGAAGCAGCGTTTGATAACAGCTCCGGTGTTAGCTTTGCCATCAGATCAAGAGAAATTTGTTGTGTATTGTGATGCATCCATACAGGGTCTGGGATGTGTTCTGATGCAAGCTGACAGAGTCATAGCCTATGCCTCTCGTCAACTGAAGGATTATGAGCAGCGTTACCCAACTCATGATTTAGAGCTCGCTGCTGTGGTTTTTGCTTTAAAAATATGGCGACATTATCTTTACAGTGAAAAGTGTGAGATTTATACTGATCATAAGAGTCTTAAATACTTTTTCACCCAGAATGATCTGAATATGAGGCAGAGAAGGTGGTTGGAGTTAGTTAAGGACTACGATTGTGAAATACTGTATCACCCCGGGAAAGCCAATGTCGTGGCCGATGCTCTGCGTAAAAGGTCCCGGACAAGTGTGTACTACGGTTATGATAGCCCCTCAACTAGCCTCGGAAATGGTTAGTGCAGGAATTGAGTTCGTAGTCGGGAAGTTACATAATTTAACACTCCAATCTGATCTGTTGGAGAGAATCAGAAAGGCACAACTGGAAGATCCCGAGCTAGTTAAAGTTCGAGATGAAGTAGTGGCTAGTCGACCTAGAGGCTTTTCAGTCTGGAGCAGTGGAATGTTGCTATATAAAGCTCGAGTTTGTGTTCCTAGTGTGGATGAGCTTAAGAAAGAGATACTTGATGAAGCTCACACCACGCCTTATTCGTTGCATCCGGGAACCACCAAGATGTATCAGGATTTGAAACCCTACTTCTGGTGGTATGGGATGAAAAGAGATGTGGTGGACTACGTGTCCAAGTGTTTAACACCTGCCCATTAAGGCTGAACATCAGAGGCCGGCAGGGTTATTACAGCCTTTAGTCCTTCCAGAATGGAAGTGGGAGGACATCGCAATGGACTTTGTAACTGGTTTGCCTAGAACTACGGGAATGTATGATTCTGTTTGGGTTATCGTGGACAGATTCACAAAGTCAGCTCACTTCTTACCAGTGAAAGTTACATATTCAGTGGATCAATATGCTGAATTGTATGTGAAGGAGATAGTTCGTCTCCATGGAGCCCCTAAATCTATTGTATCAGACAGGGATCCAAAGTTCACATCGAAGTTTTGGGTGAGTCTTCAGAAGGCTATGGGTACCAAGTTAAAGTTTAGTACAGCCTTTCACCCTCAAACTGATGGCCAGTCAGAAAGAACTATTCAGATTTTAGAAGACCTACTGCGAGCCTGTGTCATGGACTTTGAGGGTTCATGGAGTAAGTACTTGCCTTTAATTGAATTCTCCTACAACAACAGCTACCAAAGTACAATAGGGATGGCTCCCTATGAGATGTTATATGGTAGAAAATGTCGTTCTCCTATTCATTGGGACGAGACAAGAGAAAGGAAGTACCTGGGTCCAGAGTTAGTGCAGAGGACCAATGAAGCTATTGATAAGATCAAGGCTCGGATGCTTGCTTCTCAAAGCAGGCAGAAAAGTTATGCTGATCCGAAGCGTAGAGATGTTACATTTCAGACAGGAGAACATGTTTTCCTGCGGGTTTCACCAATAAAGGGTATTAGACGCTTCGGGAAGAAGGGTAAGTTAAGCCCTAGGTTCATTGGGCCATTTCAGATACTCGAGAAGGTCGGGCAGGTAGCGTATCGGCTAGCCTTACCACCAGCATTATCAGCTGTTCATGACGTATTTCACATCTCTATGTTAAGGAAATACGTGTCAGACCCGACTCATGTCTTGAGTTATGAAGCCCTTGAATTACAACCAGATTTATCCTATGAAGAGCAACCTGTTCAGATTTTGGATAGAAAAGAAAAAGTTCTTCGGAACAAGACTATTGCGCTGGTTAAGGTGCTCTGGAGGAACAGTAAGGTGGAAGAAGCCACCTGGGAGTTGGAGTCAGATATGAGGACTCAGCATCCAGAGCTATTCAGGTTAGATTTCGTGGACGAAATCCTATTAACGGGGGGATAATTGTAATGACCGCTCTAGTATATGGATTAGTAAAGACAATTAGCACTAATTGTAATTATTTTATTATTATTTGTGAATTAATTTATTTGTGGACCCCAATATTTAGAAATAAATATCAGAGTTATAATTTCTCAATTCCGGAGATTTTATTAAACTCTAGGGGTATTATTTAGCTTATATGTGAAAAATGTTAATTTTGTAATTTTTGCTCGGCGACAACGGAAAATGCGATGGATGGCTAGATTGATCACATGGATAAGTTTAGAACCCTATTTCATAGTGGGAAATAATTTAGAGAAAATAAATTATTGGGATTGAGCGGGGTTATGGAATTTGACCATTTTACCCCTAGTTTCAAAGAAATACCCTAGTTTAAGTTTAAGGGCAATTTGGACATTTTATTTAAGTTATGGATAGGTGGCTTTGTGGTTAGTTGACACCTAGCAAACTTTATTCAGCAAGGAAAAATGATTTTCCCAACCTTAATTCATTTTGAGAAAAATAGGAAAACTTAGAAATTCACCTCACCATTTTCTCTCTCTCTCTCTTGCTTTCGGCTGGGGTTAATCAAAGGAAAAATCAGAGTTTTGCTTTCATTTCTTTGGATTTTCAGCAAGGTTTCAAGGGGGAAACTCAATCTAAGGTAAGCCCTAATTGTTCCTTCTCATTTTTTTTTTCAAGTTTTGAAGTAGTTAAAATAGTGAAATGGTGTTATAGGAGCTGTTAGAGTTTGTTGATGGTTTGGTTCGAATTCTAGGGTTAGGTTGAGTAGAATTTAGGCCATAGCAGCTGGTTTTGATTGGTGTTAATGATTTTATGCAATTTTAAGTTTTGAATGCAAAGCTTTGTTCATTAATGGCAAATTAATTTTGGATGGTTTGTTCTGGGAAATACTGGCTGGGTTTTATTGTTTTTGCATTGAATAGGAGCTCTGGAAGGTTTCATGGCAATTGGTGAAGAATTGAGCAACAAATGAAAAGTTTGGGGAATACTGGTGCAAACCGGCTAGCTGGTTTGCAGTGCCACAAAAACCGGCTAGCCGGTTTCGGCAGGGTTCCCCGGGCCTTTCATTTTCTCAATTTTTGCCATTTCGATGCCTCAGTTGGGTGTTTCCCCATTTCCAGAGTTAGAATAACCCCTTTAGAGTATAGCAGAACCTAGGGTTTCGGTTTTGGTTTCACCGGGATTAGGGTTTTAATCGCGTGACTTACCCGGTTTCAAATGTGATTAGGGCATCCATCTAGCACAGAATTCCGTTCAGGTCGGCCAGCACACTTGAATTCGGAAAACAGGTAAGAACTGTGTATAATGTATGATGTGATTATCTGAATGTATGTATGTGTTAATATGTATACATGCTCATTTGTTGTGATTCTTACACTACCAACACTTGTATGGTTGAGGTACAAAGTGCATTGGTAAGGTGTAGGATGTTTGAAAGTACATCACAGTGTTACCAGCACTTGTACAGGAAGGTACAAGGTGTCTGTGGTACAACACTAGATAGTACTCAAGGTGCGGTCATACCTTACCTACACTAATACGAAGGTATACTGAGTGCATGTGGTACATGGTACATGGTCGTATCCTAGTTAGAACGTTCATACTCATCTGATAAGCTCTGTAAATAGGTGTATGGGCGCCTATTTACAGGTCAGAAATTATATGATATGTTATATGCATTTCTTACTGAGTCTGTTGACTCACAGTTTCTGCTTCCATGCGTAGGTAAAGGAAAGGCGAAGGCTGAACATGAGTGAACCTGAGCTCGGGTGAGATTGTACATGTCAAGCAGCGCGACCTGTAGTGTTCGGTCTCGGGACATCTGGGAGTTGTATTTTGAAAGTCGCTGTGCGACCTATAAATCTGTATATTTTGGAATGTATGCTTGAAAAGTAAAGTTTGTAAAGTTTTAAAAATCGGGATCCCGGCACTTGTAAATATTTTATTAAATTACAAAGTTTAGTATTTAATGCAAAAGTTTTAATTTAACACGTTTTTCGAGAAATTTCTTTGATTAGCAAAGATTGCACAATTATTGAAAAAGCACTGTAGCGTGCCTTAGCATTAGGACGTTACAGTTTTATTTCCTGCATAATATTTTAGAATTAAAGTATTTTTTTAATGATATGACAAGATTTATTGTAATTGATATTTGTTAAGTTATTTTTGTAAGGGATATTGGCGGCTAAACCACTTGAACTTTACGGTTTGTAATAGGGCTGCAGATGGGTCGGATTTTCAGGTGTTCGGGTTCGGGTTTTTGGATTTCGGGTGTTTTAAATTTGCAACCAAACTCAATTTTCGGTTGGCCGGGTCTGGCGGGTTTCGGGTGGAGTACGGCGGGTTTTCTATAATCGGGTTCAGATTTTAATGGGTTAGGTCCGAGTGAAATATTTTTGGGTCCAAATAAAACTTTATTTTTAAAATACCATTTTATTTTCTATTTTTAACATCTTTTTCGGGCTCAATGAACAATCACATTATCCAAAATTCCTTATTTATTAAAATGTGATTAGTTAGGTTAGTTATATGCTTTGTATTAGTCTGACAATTCTGTTAAACAAGTTGGCAATCTATTATCAACTAACTAATTGGTTAGTTAATTTTGATCAACTTGATTCTTGTAAACCAGTGCTATAAAAGCACTTTACTCTGTACTATTTGATTATCAATCTAAGAAATAAAATCAATCTTTTTCTCTTTCTCTCTCGCTTTCTCTCATGGTATCAGAAGACACATCTCAAACTTCATCCATGGCCAGACCATCTACCAGATCTCAAGATGGCATTCTTCCATCAAATTTTGAGCATCACCAGTCAGAGACCTTGCCTGAAGACATTTCCGCTTCGATTCCTCCCCCTTCCGCTGCCCCTCATCGATCAACCAGGCCTCGATCGCAGCTTAGTCCAGATTCCTCTGTTCCTTCCCCTGCTGCACCTGATCCTTTTTCTAGATCCACTCAAGATCGTGGCACTGTCGATGATGTTTCAAGTCCCTACTTCCTCAGCTCCGGCGACCATCCTGGCCTTGTCTTGGTGTCCTCCATCCTCAATGGTACAAATTACCAATCCTGGAAAAGAGGCATAACCATGGCGCTTGCTGCGAAAAATAAGACTGCCTTTATTGATGGATCACGGCCTCGGTCAGCTGCTGGTAATCTCTTTAACTCTTGGACTCATTGCAATAACATGGTTATGTCTTGGCTTGTTAATTCTGTCTCTGCTGAAATCGCTCAAAGCATAATGTACTTTGATCTTGCTACTGATATGTGGCAAGATCTTCCTGAAAGATTCAATGAGGCAAATGGCCCTCGCATCTTTCAATTGCAAACACAATTAACTCGTTTGCATCAAGGTGATCAGTCAGTCACCTCTTATTTCACTAAACTGAAATCCCTATGGGATGAAATGAAGGAGTTTCAACGTATCACAACCTGTACTTGTGGAGCTATGAAGGCATTTCTTGACTACTATAACCAAAACCAGGTTCTTCAATTTCTGACTGGTTTAAACGAGTCATTTGCATCGGTTAGAGCTCAGATTCTCCTTAATGAGCCTATTCCCAATCTTTCAAGGGTTTTCTCCATGATTGTTCAGGAAGAACGTTAAAGAACCTTAGGCAACTCTGATGTACCCTCCTTTGCATCATCAGTTAAGCCATCAAACCCCACAAATCCCCCAAGAACCAAGAAACCAAGACCCTCTTGTTCGAATTGTGGAAAACCAAGTCATTTGGTCGAAAAATGTTATTTTTTGCATGGTTTCCCCATGGTTATGGAGACAAAAAGAAACAAGAAAAAGGGAAGGCAACTGCTAACCAAGCTACTGCTAATTTCCACTCTGAAGATACAACCAACACATCAGTTTCAGTTGATCTATCCACTCAGTGTCAATAACTAATTTCTCTCCTCAGTCAACAACTTCACCAACATGCTCCTCGAACAGACCCTACTGTTCCTACAACAACTTCAAACATGGCTAGTAACCATTCTCTTACCTTGTCTAATTCTTGGATAATAGATAGTGGTGCCACTCACCACATGTGTTTCAACAAAAATCTATTTCACTCTTTTTCCCATCATCAATTTCCTAAATTAGTTACATTGCCTAATAACCATCATACACCAGTTATGGCATTGGAAATATTAAAGTCAATTCTACAATAACTTTGCATAATGTTCTTTATGTCCCACAGTTCCATATTAACCTTTTTTTTGTCATTGCCTACATTGATAACACTACTAATTCAGTTCTTTTTCAACCTGAAATTTGTGTTATTCAGCAGCACTTTCAGAATCGGGTGATTGGGATAGCTAAAAGGTATGGCAAGCTCTTCCTGCTGCCACATGAGGCTACTGTCATGGCCATTACAAGTCAATCTTCTGCTTTTTCTTTACAAAATAATGTAGATCAATGGCATAATCGCCTTGGTCACCCTTCAATGTACATTTCCAATGTTCTTAATAAAAAGATTGACTCATTTTTTTTCTCCAAATTCAAATCAGCATTGCTCCATTTGCCATTTAGCTAAACAAAAATGCCTTCCATTTATATCTAACAATAATTTTTCCACTTATATCTTTGATTTAATCCATACGGATACATGGGGTCCTTTTCACATCATTAGTGTTGAAGGCTATAGGTATTTTCTTACCATTGTAGATGACAAATCACGATTTACATGGACATATATGCTAAAAAGCAAAGCTGATGCCCCTACAGTTCTCATTAACTTTTACAACCTGGTTTGCACTCAGTTTTCCACTACAATCAAAGCAATTCGATCGGACAATGCCAAAGAATTAAACTTGGCTTCCTTTTTTGCTTCTAAAGGCATCATTCACTATCACTCTTGTGTGGAAAGACCACAACAAAACTCAGTGGTAGAAAGGAAACACCAACACATATTAAACATAGCTCAAGCTCTATGTTTTCAATCCAATCTACCCCTAGTTTATTGGTCCTATATCATTCAAACTGCAACCTATTTACTCAATAGGACACCATCAGCTTTGTAAGCCCAAGTTCTTGTCTAACCTATCTTTTTCATATTTAGATTGATTTTATCTTGATTTAAGCTTGAATATAAAAAGAACAAAATCAAAGATTCAACACCAGAATTTTACAAGCTTCATCTGCACTGAGAACACATCTCAGCCGACTAGTGCTTGGGTTCCCCGAACCAGGGTAAATTCATCCACTAATTCTCAAAGGTTCATATTACAATTTCCAATTCTCTCTAAAGGAATCAAATACAACCTTAACAGCAATTAGTAATGATTTACCAACAACAATCAAGAACACTGATTGTTAATGCACAATCCCTTGTGCTGCAACTGAGCTCTTCTTCAACATGTCTTCAACCTGAAATCCCTTCAGATCTGATGATGAAGATGACACTGAACTCCCTTCAGTTTGAACTCAGCAATTCCAGATTCAGATCATTCCGCCATTGATGAACATCCTCAAGCTCCAAGATCTGACCTGCCATGAAACATACAGAAGAAACAAGACGAAAGAAACGTAATCCCAAATCTCCGATCAAAAGTTAGTCAACAAAATACCCAGAAATCGTATTTATACCCAGCTAAACCAAGAAACCTGAAATAGACAGCTGTTACCGTCTGAACAATTAAAACCTAAAATATCTTTGCTGACGTGGACTAACACTAACAGTACGAACCCCAGACAAAACACTACGAGTCCCAGACGCAACTGGAATGCTACTGGACATAATTTGTCACTACAGAAAATAATAGTTCTAACAAGCTTTATTCAAAGGACTTACATCCTATGAAATTCTACACAATAAACCCCCTTAATATGATCATTTGAGGACATTTGGCTGCTTGGCCTATGGATCCGCACTTGTCTCCAAGCGACACAAATTCACCCCTCGCAGCCGTGCCTCTATTTTTATTGGCTATCCATATGGTATGAAAGCCTATACTTTATTAGACATAGAAACTAATATTATTTACCACTCTAGGGATGTTACCTTCCATGAAAATATGTTTCCTTTTTTCTCTCACAAACCCAACACTGATGTTGAACTTTGTATCCCTCATACTGTGATACCCTCCCATCACACCATACAACCTACTGCTCCTACAGAGCAAATACCAAAGACAGTTTCCCCTATCAGTAAACCAACTGCTCTTCCTGAGCAAAATCAACAAATACCTTCCACGGTCACAACAAAACTCAGCAGAGTTGATAAATCAACTGATCCTGCAGCAGAATTCCTACAGAATACAAAGGCACCTATGATCATTTCACCTGCTTCTACTGTGCCTATAAAACAGACCAAACATGGTCGAATAACAAAAAAACCATCTCATCTAGATGCCTATGTTTGTCACACAGCCTCCACTATACATCCCATTGAACATTTTCTTTCCTATATAAAACTTAATCCTGAATTCTGTAATGCTGTATTAGCAGCCTATTCTGAAATTGAACCTCAAAACTATGCCGAGGCATCTCAATTCATTCATTGGCTCAAGGCCATGGACACCAAGACTGAAGCCCTAGAAAGAATAAAACTTGGATAATAACCAAGTTACCACAAAGACAAAAAGCTATCGGATGCAAATGGGTATACAAAGTTAAATATACCAAAGAAGGAGTTGTTGATAGATTCAAAGCAAGGCTAGTAGCAAAAGGCTACAACCAAAGACAAGGAATTGACTATTCCCAAACCTTTGCACCCGTAGCAAAGTTCAATACTTTAAAAATCCTACTAGCTCTTGTTGCCATGAATAATTGGAAAATTCACCAATTAGACATCAACAACGCTTTCCTTCATGGCGATCTTCATGAAGAAGTTTACATGAAACTACCACCGGGGTACAAAGCTCCCACAAACTCTGTTTGCCTCTTAAAAAAGAACATCTATGACTTGAAACAAGCCTCTCGACAATGGTATTCTAAGCTTAGTACCACACTTCTCGAAGATGGATTCCACCAATCCTCATTTGACAACTCTCTTTTCATTAAGAGAACCAACACTATGCTTCTTATTGTCCTCATCTATGTCGATGACATCATTGTGGCTAGTAACAATGACAATGCTGTTGGGTTTTATGAACTAAATAAAACTCATTTCAATATAATCAGATTTACTTATTAATATAGATCAGAAATAACATTTAATGTTGCATGGTTCACATGATTTATTTCATGATTATATGTACATAATGTATAAATTCATCTGAAACCCTTTTCACATACTTGATTCTGTTTATTGTGCCGTCAACACATTGGAAAGTAAACATGACTATGTGAATAAAGTTTCCTAGATTTATCAGACATAGGGTTTTACTGATATGATAATCTACAACAGAGTTTACTTGCATTTGGAGAAGTGCTATGTTCTTTCCAGAGCATTGGTTAAAGTAAAGCTCAGGTTGGATGCATGGAGTATGCATCGGAAGGGACCGATATTGAACTTTGACTTAGATTTATTAAACTTACCGTAATATCTATTCAAGTCAATATCGCCTAGTTGATCCTAGATCAAATGTTCTTAATCCTGTTATGATTAGGCTCAATCTTGAAAGGCTATTCGTGTTCTTTGATTTGTTAGTTAAGCCTACTTTTAGGTCAGGGTGATACGTACATTTTGGGAGCACGGTAGTGCAATTGAGTGGGAGCGCTAGCATAAACTTGGAATCTATAGCTTCTATCTGGCGAATAGTAAGCAAAGGATGATCTCCTTCGAGCTTGACCAAATGAACATAAATGGTGGAGTACTCATTTCACATAAGCTGAAATATCATTTATAAGGGGTCAAGTGTTTTAAGGATAAAATACATAGTAGGGTGTTACGGTAATCTAATCCCTTTACAGTGTAGATCATTCATATAGAGGATCATTGATCACATTAGGATTATAACAATGGATAACTAATGATGCGTCTATATGGTGAAATAAATAGAGCATTCTATATACTGAGTAGTGCAATTCTAAGTTCTATGCATGGATTAAACGAAGAATTAATAGGTTAGTATATTTTAGTGCTAAATTCTTGATCTACTTATTGAAAGCTCGGTTATATAGACCCATGGTCCCCGCACTAGTTGAGATAATATTGCTTGTAAGACTCATTTAATTGGTTTTGATTAATCAATTATAATTCTCAATTTAGACTATGTCTATTTGTGAAACTTTCACTAAGTAAGGGTGAAATTGTAAAGAAAGAGTTTTAGGGGCATATTTGTTAATTATGATACTTTGTATGGTTCAATTAATAAATATGATAAATGAAAATATTATTTAATAATTATTTATAGTTATTAAATAGTTAGAATTGGCATTTAAATGGTTGAATGAGAAAATTGGCATTTTCGAGAAAATCAGATGCAGAAAAGATAAAACTGCAAAATTGCAAAAAGTGAGGCCCAAATCCACTAAGCATGTCCGGCCACTTTTGTAGGCAATTTAAACTGATATTTTGATTATTTTAATGCCAAATAATTCAAACCTAACCCTAGTGGAATGCTATAAATAGATAGTGAAGGCTTCAGGAAAATTACACTTCTGATTCAGAAAAAACTGAGCCTCTCTCTCTCCCTATCTTTGGCCGAACCCACTTTCTCTCTCTTCTTCCTTCAATTTCGAAATCCTTAGTGATATAGTAGTGCCCACACACAACAAGTGATACCTCAACCATAGTGAGGAAGATCGTGAAGAAAGACTTTCAACAAAAAGGAGTTTCAACACTAAAGAATCAGAGAAAGAGATCCAGGTTCAGATATTGATAATGCTCTGCTACAGAAAGGAATCAAGGGCTAGATATCTGAACGGAAGGAGTCATTATATTCCGCTGCACCCAATGTAAGGTTTCCTAAACTTTATATGTGTTTATTTCATCGTTTTAGAAAGTTCATATTTAGGGTGTTAATCAACATATTTGTGAGTAGATCTAAGATCCTGGTAAAATAATTTCTAACAACTGGTATCAGAGCCATGGTAATTGATTTACTTGCAAGAAATTTGGACTTTAAAACGATTGTTTGATGTTTTGGATGGTATCATGTTGTATTGAGTGTTATTTAATGATTGATTGATGTTTGTGAATTTTCGTGAAAAATAATTGAATATCTGTTTCTGGAATTATTTTTATTGGATAGTATGGAAAAAATTAAGCAAGTTACTTTTTTACAGAACTCAATTTCGAATTAGTTTGAATTAGTTATGATTTTTTGAAGTTTCAAAAAAATCGGGGTTGAGCTGAATCCCACCTGCGCGCGCGGAGAGGCTGCTAGCAGCCCCCTGCGCCTAGGTTTCACGCCCAAGCTAATTTTTTGTTTTTCTTCGTTTTTTCATACTTTTTCATGGAATTAACTTCCGATTTTTTGTGTAGTTCTGTATTTATAAATTTACTATTCCTAATTCAATTCTAATTATTATAATTAATTTATTTAATATTTTTTAAATTTAATTCGTGATATTAGTGTAATTTAAATTTGAAAATAGTAAATATCTATCTTTTTTGCTTAATTATCTATCTTATTTTTAAATTTGATTATATCTTATCTTATTTTTAAATTTAAGGTCAGATTTTAAATTTTTAAATTAATTTTTTTTTTTAAATAATTTGACCTTATTTAAATTTAAAATAAGATAACTATAATCATGTAATTTTAAATAGATGTAAGATATTTTGCTAACTTTTAAATTTTGTTATTTTATTTATTTAAATTACATTTAAAATCTGAAAAAGATATTAATTTATCTTTTTTAATTTTTTATTTAATTTTTATTTATAAAATAACATTTAAATTTTAAAAGTAGTTAGCAAATTTATTGAAATGATATTTAGGTTGGTTGAAACCTAATTTTTCAAAATTGTAGGTTTAATTTTAAATTTAATTTTTTTTTTAATTTCGAATTTTTTCAAAATTTTTATTTAAATTTTCGAAAATATTTTTTTTATTTAATTATTTATTACGAAATTAATTATTTAATTTAAAATTAAATAAATCCTACATCCAACTATCCAGCTAACCTTGTTGCAGAAGTATGTGTTTTAGCTTGTGTGTAAGTTTTCAAAACCTATTATTACTTGATTGCAAATAGCCATGATTACTTTTTGCCAGATCTAATGATCTGATGGCTCTCTTGGTCAAGTAAATAATTTGTAACAGGTATATTTACAATCTTCTTTCATCTGTGTATGACCTAGCAACATGATAGGACCCATCCAAAGTGTGCCTGTGTGAGCCTATGTGTTTAATTTCATTATAGATGCATATATGTTTTTGTTGCTAAATAAAATGTCATAGTTCTTGATAGATTTTATTTAGGCCCATTTAGTTTTTGGGCCTATTCAATTAATAACAGTTGTTCATTTTAAGGTTAAATTCCTCTCTTTTGGGCCTTGTGTGAGAGTTGGGAGCCATAGTAGTGGGTACGATATACTGAACCCAGCACCTGCTCACATGAACCACCCCAATTGTGAAGGCCCATTTGCCTGATTTGAATAACTGTACTAGGTTAATTAAACTAGTTTAACCTAATAAAATTGATAAGCAACATAATTAATTTCATTTATTTTGAAATTAATTTAAGAAAATCATAGTTTAAAGAATTTTTTATTCTAAGCTAAACTATATGTGTTTTCTTGTATTTAATTAAATATAGAATTATAACCATCTAGATTCTTTCTGAAGCTTAATTTAAATTTTTCATTAAATATTCCTATTTAAGTTGATATTTAGTTATCTTCAACTAATCTACTTAAATCTGAATATCTTTTGGATTTAAAATTTCAAAATTAAGTTGAGGAATTTTAGGCATTGGTTATTAAGATTCTTTAGATATTTTTTAAGTTAATATCTTTTCGAATATTAACTTAAAATGGAATATTTTAAATATTTTTTAAGTTAATATCTTTTCGAATATTAACTTAAAAATGGAATATTTTCAAATTAAGTGAATACAACTTAATTTTTGATATTTAATTAAATTTAAATTTGAAAATATTTAAGTTCTAGATTTTTTTCTAATACAACTTAAATTAGATATTTTTTCAAATTTTGTGGAAAAGATACTTAGTCAAATAAATATTTTCTAGATAGTTATTTCTAGACTACTTATTATTTCTAATATTAAATAGGAAAATATTATACATTGTGAAATTAATTAAATAATTAATTTTGGTACAATTTATTTTAAGTATATTTTTCCTAGTATTAAACTAGAGATTAATAATTAAGCCTTCTCTACACTTAATTATTTATTTCTTGAATTTAATAGATTTAATTAATTTGAAAATTAAATATCTAAGTTGATTTTCATCATGATACTTAAATATTTCTTTTTCATGACACTTAATTAAATAGAAAATTATTTTTAGTTGAAATTTATTTTTTCAACTAAATTTAAATAATTTTCAAAATATATTTTTTCTTTATTTTATTAATCAAATTTCGAAATTGCATTTCTTAAATGCTGAAATTTCGAATTTTATTTGAAAAATAGATTAAAGTTGTAAATTATTTATTTTAATTTTGGACCAACTTAAATCAATGATTTTTTTCATTAATTGATTAATTTAAAATAAATTAATTAAAGTATATTATTAGAAATTGAATTAATTAGTCAAAGGAAAATCTAGATAGGTGATATTTTTGCTTGAAGTATTTTTCTAGTGTATTTAATTAAATAAAAAATTAATATTTAAGTTTATTTTCATCATCATACTTAAATATTTGAAATTTTTCTTATATATTTGATTAAATAGGAAAATTATATTTTTTGTTGTAAATTAATTTCATTAATTAATTTTGGGCCAACAATAAATTAGAATAATTTTTCCAGGATTTATTTTTTATTTTAACATGCATTTTCGAAAATTGTATCCTTGAATACTTTAATTTTTCGAAATGCAATATATATTTATAGAAAATTAAATTTGAGTTGTAAATTAATTTAAATTAATTTTGTAACAACTTAAATTGAATATTTTTCTAAATATTTATTGGAAATCATTACTAAGATGGAAATAATTCATGTTATTTTCATATTCATCTAAGTAAAATTTATATTTAGAATTTTTCATTCTAAATTGGAAATTTTAATTAAATAAATATATATTTAAAATAAATAGATTAAATAAAGAGAATCAAAGAAAATACAACTCTCTTTAAATAATGGGCTTTATTATTAAGATATTCGATCTCCATTGTTGGTTTTACATCGCGTTTGTTTTAGTGAGTAATTCTCCCTAATGGAGGAACGTTCATTAGCAATTTCGCATCGTTTAATCTCGAAAGATAAGTAGTTTGTAAGTGTTTTATATGGTATAGATCACCCTAATGGTGGCGACCATATTTGACTTGCAAATTGCGAAACAATGGTGGAAGCTCATAAGATAGAATTGCCTTGACTCTCGCCTAAACGGGACAACGCTGAATTCCAATCTTGATCAAATAAAAGGTTGCTAGAATGTTTAACATTTTAGATGAGCTGACAACTCTATTCAATGGATGGTAGCTTTGACTCTCGCCTAAACGGGACACTGATATCAGTTTGTTGAAAACCTTGGAAATTATTTAGGATTGTATGTTTTAGTATTTTCACTTGTCATTCCTACTTGCTATATGTTTAATAATTTCTGAATTGTGTATGAATTTATATTGAACCATGTTATTTTCTGTTATTAAATTGTAGTTTAATTTCGAATCTTCATTGTTGGTCTAACATGTTTGTTTATCTAATGAGATAAATCCCTAGTGGATTTTCACCATTAGACATACATAATAGTGTTAGATCTCGAAAGATAAATATTGTATATGCGACATCTAGCTGTTCATCAATTGATGACACCTTAGACTAGTATTTTTACGATATGAAACAAGAAGATTGTATAAATAAGATTACTTTGACTTTCGCTAATCGAAGCATCGTTGGATTCTTATTTTAAACGAAATTATCCTAATTCCTCTTAGCTTATTCATTTCGAATTAGCTCAATAACATATCATTGGATGAATGGTCTATAAATCATTTCATGTCATTCAATATTTTCTCTTAAGAAATTAAATGACGCATATGATTATAATCCCGAAATTCTATTCCCAATTGATATAAATCCTCAATCTTAGAAATCTCCTACTTGTATGGGCAAATCTGACTTAGAGTTTGTATTAGTAGTGGTGGTCCAAGATAGAATTACTCATTATATTTGGTATAAATTTAAGTCTTTGACTTTAGTTTTAGATTCCAAATAGAAATTTTCTTATATTTCTAATTCCAGAATATAATACAGTTACACTTTCTCAAGTGTTTAATATTCATCTTCTATTAATGGATTAAAACTGTATGGAATATGAGTTAGGTATTCTGTGACCAGGATCCACTTGCAGTATTCTAAGAACTCTTTGATGTAACTAAACCTATGTCATCAAAGACACTACCACATTTTTTTAATCTATGGCATTTGTATCTTGTTCATACTGGATTTGACAAGGTCAATCTCTGCAAAGAGTTAATATGCCTATATCCACTGAAAGTAGTTCATCTCATTCACAGATGGATGTACATTCAGGGGTGGATATGAGTTTTTCGTTGTATTCTTAAAACGATAACTCTAGATTATACCTTTTAGCAAGAAATTTGAAATGTTTAAAAATTTCATTAATTTCTAGCAATGGTTAAAACCATTAAGGTAATGGTTAAAGATCTTGCGAACTGATAGGGGTGGAGAAATAGTTAGTAGATATGCAGTTCAAAGATCATTAAATAGATTTTTGAATTATATCCAAACTTACCTCCCTAGAAATTTCGAGTTGCATATTGATTATTAGTTACTAGTCGTTGCCTAATTCCTTCTATGGTAATACAATTTCAGAATGATGTAATGGTTGTATACTTAATGTAAATCATTACTAGATTCATGGATGACCTAATCAAAATCTTAAGAAAAGCTAGAACTGTTAACCATGGTTTGTCAGCTATTCTAAGTGATTAGGGGTGGACTATCCCATAGTCAATAGATAAGAAAGTGTTTGTTCAAACAAATACTACTTTTCTAAAATAATGACTAAGTCTGAAAATAAAGGAGATATTTATTTCTTGATTCCAAAAGTGTTCTATCATCTTATTTGACATATGATGATCCCACTGCCTCTGTTGTCTTGTCACAACCGAAGAGATCAATACCATTTAGTTTTCTTCGACATAATTCACGGTACCTTGTCGTAGTGGGAGAGTTTCTAGGAACTCACCTTCTTATGACTTGGGAGACACTAGTGATTAAAATCCATTGTGAGTTTAAACAAGTAATGGATTGTCAAGATAAGAAACTAAGAAGAAAAGCCAATAGAACTATGGTTTAATCCATTCACATGGAATAACCTAAAGTTTTCTATTACAAGGACATAAAAGGAAATTTTAGTTAATAAGTCTATTCTATGGACTTAACAAAACTTCTTGTTCCTAGTATTATAGGTTTGAGTTTATCTAAACCTATGGCTTGTGGTATACCTGGTAATTACTTACTCTAATGCAAGCAACTTACTTTAGTGAGATGCTGAAGCATTTTCTTTCTAATGGCAATCTATAGAAGCTTCACAACTTCTTAAACATAGATTTTATTTATCTAAGGAAAAGTTTCAACTATTCCAGAAAAGATAAAGCCATGAAAGAATTTCTTAAATCAACAGTGAGAGGTCTTAGATATGCTTTAGTATGCCTTAGACTAGACACTTGCTGTTGAGTGGGAGTAATGAGTAGGTATCACATTTATCCAGGAGAAGAACATTGGAAGACAATCAAGTAAATCTTAAGATTAAGAAGATGAACTATATGTTAGTCAATAAGGGTGTGTTTAAAACTCTTAGACTACACCACATCAGATTTCGAAATTTGCCTTTGTGCTAGAAAATCTTTCTGATAAGATGGTGGTTACTCTGGGGGTGGAATAGTGATTTTGGAGAAGTGTAAAAACCTATCTGAAGTCTCTAGGTCTACCAGAAAGGGACTGAATGTTAAAGTTGCAGGAAAGGTACTTATTCAGTCTAAGGAAAGTTCTATACATTTTTGGCACCATTCCAAATTGCCTAAATTACTAGTGTTAATTTCCTGATTAACCAAAAGTAGTTGCCAAATGTATGTATAGAATCCAGTATCCCAAGAGAGTAGACATATAGAGATGAATTTCACATTATCAATAATTTTGTGATTAAGGAAGAGTAATGGTGGAGAAAAGGTTGTGGTTAATTCAACCTTTCAGATCCTATTACGAGGAGTTTACTACTACTACACTTGATTTGTATGTCGAGGTGTTGAGATTATTTGAAACGCACTTTTTTGTTTTATATTAGTGCAAGTGGGAGTTTGTTGGGTTTTATGCCCTAAATAAAACTCATTTCAATATAATTAGATTTACTTATTAATATAGATCAGAAATAACATTTAATGTTGCATGGTTCACATGATTTATTTCATTATTATATGTACATAATGTATAAATTCATCTGAAGCCCATTTCACATACTTGATCCTGTTTATTGTGCCGTCAACTAGGGTTGTACATCGGTCGGTTTGGGCAGTTTATCCTATATATTTTTTAACCCAATCTAAAGTTCGGGTTGCTAAAATTTCAGTGCAACTCGCTCAATTTAAAAAAAAAAATCTATAAACCGACCAACGGTTTGGGTAGTTTGGTCGGGTTAACCCGCCCAAACCGGCCAATTTTTTTTTATTTTTTTTAGTTTTAAAGTCAAAATTAACAAAAATTTTAAAAATAAATTAAAAATATCACATTCCACCAAAGTACAATACCATATATATGACTTTAAAACTAATAATTAAGTATATAACTTTATATTATTATATATTTAATCATTTATATTATATATAATAAAAACTAAAAAGTTTAAAAAAAAAATAAAAGTGCAAAATCGGGTTGGTCGGTTTAATTGGGCGGGTTGGACCTATTTTCAACCCGCCCAATTAACTGATTGGGCGGTTTGTAATTTTTTCGGGTTATTTCGATTTGTAATTTTTATCAATTTTTTCGGTTCGATTTGGGCGGGTTATTCAGTTTAGGCGGTTTACAAATTTTTTTGTACAGCCCTACCGTCAACACATTGGAAAGTAAACATGACTATGTGAATAAAGTTTCCTAGATTTATCAGACATAGGGTTTTACTGATATGATAATCTACAACAGAGTTTACTTGCATTTGGAGAAGTGCTATGTTCTTTCCAGAGCATTGGTTAAAGTAAAGCTCAGGTTGGATGCATGGAGTATGCATCGGAAGGGACCGATATTGAACTTTGACTTAGATTTATTAAACTAACCGTAATATCTATTCAAGTCAATATCGCCTAGTTGATCCTAGATCAAATGTTCTTAATCCTGTTATGATTAGGCTCAATCTTGAAAGGTTATTCGTGTTCTTTGATTTGTTAGTTAAGCCTACTTTTAGGTCAGGGTGATACGTACATTTTGGGAACACTGTAGTGCAATTGAGTGGGAGCGCTAGCATAAACTTGGAATCTATAGCTTCTATCTGGCGAATAGTAAGCAAAGGATGATCTCCTTCGAGCTTGACCAAACGAACATAAATGGTGGAGTACTCATTTCACATAAGCTGAAATATCATTTATACGGGGTCAAGTGTTTTAAGGATAAAATACATAGTAGGGTGTTACGGTAATCTAATCCCTTTACAGTGTAGATCATTCATATAAAGGATCATTGATAACATTAGGATTATAACAATGGATAACTAATGATGCGTCTATATGGTGGAACATATAGAGCATTCTATATACTGAGAGTGCAATTCTAAGTTCTATGCGTGGATTCAACGAAGAATTAATAAGTTAGTGAATTTTAGTGCTAAATTCTTGATCTACTTATTGGAAGCTCGATTATATAGACCCATGGTCCCCGCACTAGTTGAGATAATATTGCTTGTAAGACTCATATAATTGGTTTTGATTAATCAATTATAATTCTCAATTTAGACTATGTCTATTTGTGAAATTTTCACTAAGTAAGGGCGAAATTGTAAAGAAAGAGTTTTAGGGGCATATTTGTTAATTATGGTACTTTGTATGGTTCAATTAATAAATATGATAAATGAAAATATTATTTAATAATTATTTATAGTTATTAAATAGTTAGAATTGGCATTTAAATGGTTGAATTAGAAAATTGGCGTTTTTGAGAAAATCAGATGCAGAAAAGATAAAACTGCAAAATTGCAAAAAGTGAGGCCCAAATCCACTAAGCATGGCCGGCCACTTTTGTAGGCAATTTAAACTGATATTTTGATTATTTTAATGCCAAATAATTCAAACCTAACCCTAGTGGAATGCTATAAATCGATAGTGAAGGCTTCAGGAAAATTACACTTCTGATTCAGAAAAAACTGAGCCTCTCTCTCTCCCTATCTTTGGCCGAACCCACTTTCTCTCTGTTCTTCCTTCAATTTCGAAATCCTTAGTGATAGAGTAGTGCCCACACACAGCAAGTGATACCTCAACCATAGTGAGGAAGATCGTGAAGAAAGACTTTCAGCAAAAAGGAGTTTCAGCACTAAAGAATCAGAGAAAGAGATCCAGGTTCAGATATTGATAATACTCTGCTACAGAAAGGAATCAAGGGCTAGATATCTGAATGGAAGGAGTCATTATATTCCGCTGCACCCAATGTAAGGTTTCCTAAACTTTATATGTGTTTATTTCATCGTTTTATAAAGTTCATATTTAGGGTGTTAATCAACATATTTGTGAGTAGATCTAAGATCCTGGTAAAATAATTTCCAACAAATGCCATAGCCCATTTCAAAGTTTTTTTGGACAACAAATTTAAACTTAAAGACATAGGCTCCCTTCGATTTTTCCTTGGACTCGAATTCGCTCGGACAAAACAAGGCATATCAGTTTCTCAACGTCCTTTCACCCTTCAGCTTTTGAAGGATACAGGGTACTTAGGAGCTAAACCAGCTTCCTCTCCAATGGAGTATAATCTCAAACTCAACAAAGATAAATGGGCCCTCTTACCTGACCCCACTACATACCGCAACCTTATTGGTAAATTAATTTACCTTACAATCACTAGGCCGGATATTACATATGCACTAAACCACCTTAGCCAATTTCTTCAACAACCACGAGTTCCCCACCTTCATGCCACTAACAGGATTTTACAATACCTCAAGAGCACTCCTGGACAAGGACTTTTCTTTCCTTCAAACACTTCCCCAACCATCTCAGCATACGCTGAGACAAGTTTATGAGCGTCCAACGTTCAAATTTCATTCTTTGCTGATGCTGATTGGGGCAGCTGCCAAGACACCAGGCGCTCCATTTTCAGGGTATTGTGTATTCCTTGGCCAATCTCTTATCTCGTGAGAATAAAAAAAACAGCAAGTTGTCTCTCGGTCATCTGCTGAAGCCGAGTACCGTGCAATGGCAAATGCCACTTCCGAAGTAACATGGATCCTTGCCCTTCTCAAAGACATTGGCATCTCTCCGAAAATTCCAGCAACATTATACTGTGACAACATTGCTGCAATGCACATCAGTGAGAATCCCGTCTACCATGAACGCACAAAACATGTGGAGATCGACTGCCACTTCATTCGCGAAAAAGTTCAGCAAGGATCCCTCAAGCTTCTTCATGTCTCTTCTCAACAGAACCTCGCAGACATATTCACCAAAGCATTGCTACCTTCCTCCTTCTCCAACATTGTCTCCAAGTTGGGTGTCATCAATATTTACACTCCAACTTGAGGGGGCTATTAAAATGTGATTAGTTAGGTTAGTTATATGCTTTGTATTAGTCTGACAATTATGTTAAACAAGTTGGTCATCTGTTATTAACTAACTAATTGGTTAGTTAATTTTGATCAACTTGATTCTTGTAAACTGGTGCTATAAAAGCACTTTACTCTGTACTATTTCATGATCAATCTGAGAAATAAAATCAATCTTTTTCTCTTTCTCTCTTGGTTTCTCTCATTATTCAATGAATCAAAATTCACAACCTACAAAATTTCCATGCTCACAAGCATGACCTAAATAAAGAAAATTTATTTTCTATATTTTCTCCCAATTATCAAATAATTCAAAAAGTTAAATAAAGAAAGAGTAGAAATTTAATTTCAATAATTTGTAAAAAACTAAAAACATATTATAAAGACAATCCAAGAAAAATAATAGTGAATCGAATTCAAAGCTACCAGACCAATCGAATTACACTATTTAAATCATATATATATATATAATCTATATAATATATAGATCATATATATGATTTAACATTAAACTTAGAGAACTGAAGTGAAGATAAAAGAAGAGAAAAAGATGATACAGGGAGGACTGGATTGGACAGTTTGCTTGGAGCGGTGGATGGGTGGAGGAGTCGATGACGCCTGGGAATTTGGATGTTAGGGAGGAGATAGCAGCGGCAGCGCCTCACCGGACTAAGCCAGCCATAGGGATGAGAACTCGCCAGAGGAGAGATTCGATTCAGGGAAGGGATGAAGGTCGGTCTATCTTCTTCTTCTCTTCCGCTTTTGGTTTGGGGACGAATTACATTTATAGGGGTTATTTATTATTTTATTTTACTACTTAAGAATAAGGAAAAGGAACAAAAAAATAAATGTTATTTTTTTTTTCATAAAAAAAAAACAGATTATTTATTCGGGTTTCGGGTGCCCACCCAACTTACAGAAAATGTTTTTTAAAAATCCAAACCCGATACCCGAATATGCTATTTTCCGGTGAGACCCGACCCGATTATACGGGTTATATTTTTTTTTCAGTTTTTTTTACAGCGGGTCGGAGCGAGTTGGCGAGTTTTTTGGGCTTCCGGGTTGAAATGTTCAGCCCTAGTTTGTAGCACTTAACCACAAAAATCGAATATTTGGTGGCTAAACTACCTAAACCCTGGTTCCGTTTTGCTCTGCACACCTCCGTCCAAAAATCACAGTTAAGTGCCACAATGGATTGTCCACGTGTACACACTTGTACACGTGGCAAGTTTTTAGTGATCCACGTAATATTAGTTTTAAAAAATAATTATAAATATTTAAAAAAAAATTAAAATATCAGATTTTTTTTTTCTTTTTTACTTTTTTTAATTTGAAAAAATTAAAAATTATTGTTATTATTTTTTTTTTCTTTTTCTTCTTTCTTCTTTCTTCTTCTTTTTTCTAGAGAAGAAGTGGCCCATCCAAGTTGTATTTGTAACACTCAAAATACTTATCAAAATATTATGCCAAGTATTCGCTCTAGACCGCTGCCCATCAAGCAACCCCACGTTCAAAGCCTCCAAATTGTCGGTCTTCATCGTCAACACCTCCTCCGGTGCCGCCCCATCGAGAATCGAAACTAAGCAGTAACAGAACCCACTCGTGATCTCTGAATCACTGTCAGCCGCGAATCTCATTCTCCCTTCTTTATCCAAACTCGCCGCCTGCCAAACCTGAGCGGTGCAGCCCATGACTCGGTTCGAGTCAACCCGGGACGAGTCATCAAACTTCGGAAGAAGAGACGCATATTGCAACAACCGCTTGACCCTGTCGATGGGTTTCGGAAATGACTGGAACTCGGCGACTAGCCTATGAAGCTTAGACGTGACGAGATCAGTGGTCTGTAACAGTGAAAAGGTAATGGCGGAGCAGGAGAATTGCGATCCATTTCTCCGGGTAGGTGAGTGTTTTGAAGGAGGTGAGTGGATGCATTTGAGAGTTTTGATGATTCAGGGTTTGTGTGTGTGGAGGTTAAAGAGAGTAGGTTTGGTGGTTGGGTTTAGCTTTGGAGATATGGAGAAAAGGGTGGAAGAGGAAGAGGAGAAGGAAGAAGTAGCGGTTCTGACAGCCATAGTTGCAGAAGAAGAAAGAAGAAGAAGAAGAAAAAAAAAAGTAAAAAAAGATTAATTTTTTTAAATTAAAAAAAGTAAAAAAGAAAAAAAAATTCTGATTTTTAATTTTTTAAATATTTATAATTATTTTTTAAAACTAATATTACGTGGACCACTAAAAACTTATCACGTGTACAAGTGTGTACACGTGGATAGTACACCGTGACACTTAACTGTGATTTTTGGACGGAGGTGTGTACAGCAAAACGGAACTAGGGTTTAAGTAGTTTAGCCGCCAAAAATTCGGTTTTTGTGTTTAAGTGTTACAAATCGTAAAGTTTAGGTGGTTTAGCAGCCAATATCTCCTTTTGTAATTATTTTGTATTTTAAGTATATTTTTGAAAAAATTCCAAAAAATAATAATAAATAAATAAAGAAATTGGAAAGGCAATGGAGCGCAATTCAATTCAAATACCATCTGCTTCAGTGTCGCCACTGTATCGTCGTCACCACCACTGAGCTTGATTGTTGAACATCAATGGCGGACAATAAAGACCTATTCGCTTCCGTTGTCTCAGACATAAAGACCTACACTGGCAAAGACCCTCTTCTTCCTTGGATTCGGTCCTGCTCAAACTTACTCCATTTTCTGCTACTCTATCTCTCTCTTCCTCTCGGTATATATGCTTAATCTTCTTTGCTTTATTCTTGCAGAGGGATCCGAAAGTTGAAGGATTTACTTCCAACTGAACGTCTAAACGAGAAACTTCCTCGTTTTCTTCAGAAATGCACTCAGACCTTCGAGTCCGATCGCCGTTACCGGAACGACATACGTTACCTTCGCGTTTGGTTGCAGTTGGTAACTTAAATATCCCAACCCTCCTTTTATTTTGATGATTTTGATTTCTGTGTCGATCTTATTTCGTTTAATTTCTTAGATGTTATTTGGATGATGAGAAAACAGATGGAATTTTATGGAAATGAAATTTGGGGAAAATAGTTGTATTATGTTTATACTCATGCACGGTATTTCATTTGGGTTAGTTCTGGAGAGCGTTTCTTTAATTTCACACTGCATAGGGGATAATGAAGATTGAATAGTAATTTTTTTTTTTCGTGGCTTTATCTGTAACCCGTCGACCAGATGGATTTTGTGGATGATCCAAGAACGCTTTTGGGGGCCATGGAGTCGAAGCATATTGGGACAAAGCATTCTCTGTTCTACCAAGCATATGCTCTTTACTATGAGAAGAGCAAGAATTTTGAGGAGGCTGAGAAGATGTACCATGTAGGAGTTCAGAAGTAAGTTTTCTACTTCTTAAAGCATTTTGTTGGTTTGTTTATCTCAGGCAGGCACCAAGGGCGTCATTATTTTGTGTTACATTTATGCTTTACTGATTTTTCTGAGTGAGCTATTTAAGTTCCATTGATTCTATGTCCGCTTCTTATATTTGTTCTTTGCTATAACATCAAGCTGGTTTTTCAGTTGTCTCATAACTTTTCTGTTCAAGTATGTTCATGGAGCATTGGTCAACTCTACACATGTTTTACAACTGCTATTAGTTAAGAACTAAATTACGTTAACTTTTAAACCCAAAGAAAGATGTTACATTTATCTAATACTGCTTTTCTTTAATGGAAGTGATTCGAATTTTTTAACTTTCACATTTCCTTCCACGAGATTATGTATCTGAATTGTCTTTGATGAATAGTCTCTTCCCCATTAACAAAAACTAATAGTTAAATGACGGTTAGACTTTGAGCGATATGGACTTCTTTATAAAGCTTACGAAGCTGTGATTTTCATCGAAAGTTAACTCTCAATTGTTGACAGCCTTGCAGAGCCTGTTGATGAGTTACAAAAATCTTATGAGCAATTCCTTTGTCGCCTGAAGAGACACAACAACAAAATAACCAAGGTAGTTCTTTAGTGTTACATGTTGCGAGTTTGGTTTGTGTTCTTTTGTTAGAGAGAGTAACCTGTCATCTTACTACATCTGTAATCTGAATGTCTGGAAATGTCTGGCAGCGCAAGGAAAAATCTACAAAAGAGTACTTGTCTGGGAGGGGTGCCCCTCTCAGTGGCAATGAGACTGAAGTAAAGAATCAAATGCCTCATGAGAATGATGGTAGAACAAAGAAAATAACAGAGGGAAGTTCTCAGCAACTGAAGACATTAACTGATGCTGATAGTAAGGATCTCCATGGACCTAGAAATAAGCAGCAAGCACCTGCTGAAAAAGAGTTGGGTAAATCCAATATGTTTTGTGGTGATGATACAATTGTGGCGAAGTTTGTAGGTACTGCAATTGTTGGAAAATCTGAAGCAGAAGATGTTTGTCATCATGGGTTGGTTGAGCCTACAATAAATATGAAAGAAGCAATGAATGCCATAAACAGTATGTTTAGTGAACCTCTGGAGACTGCTCCAGTTGGTAGATCATGCAAAAGACTACCGAATAATGATGTCAATCGAAACAATGAATTCCCTATATTTATTGATGAAAGCTTGGATAATGGAGTCAAATTAGCAGACCAAAGGGAAGAAAACAGTAGTAGAAATGAAAATTTCAATCTTCATCAGGAACCTTTCAGTATTTTTATTGATGATGATGATGATGAAAATCCCGCGGAAGATAATTTGGATCGGAATAATTTTTGCAATTCTAGAGAAGATAATGGATCTGCTTCATGTGCAAATGTATTTGTGTTTCCAACTCCAAAGGATCACCAATCAGAAGGTTCTGATGATATGGATGTAGAAGACTCACATCGACCAAGGTTTAGAGAGGATACAGTTGTTTGTCGGTTTGTTGGTTCTGCTATTTTGGATGAACCAGAGGTGGAAAATGCCTGTCACCATGGCTTGGTTGACCCCACAATCAACTTGAAGGAGGCCATGGATGATATCAATAACATGTTTGGGAAGCCCATGGATTTTGTGAGGACAAGGAGATCAATAAAACAGGACAAAACTCCTAAATCAATGAATGACTTTGGTGGCTTTTCAATTCTTCCTGATGAAGACTTGAAAAATGAACCCCCAATTAAGCAAATGCCTAAGTTATCGGGAAAGCCAAGAGGTTTTGACTTGTTTGAGCCTACTATGGTTACCAAGGAGGCTCTGGATGATATTAACAAGATGTTTGGAATGCCTTTGGACTAGTAAGGTCTATGAATTATGAAATCTGTTGTTGTAAGAATTTGATAGCGTGTAATGGCGCAGTCTTTAAATGTGAAAACTTGAGTGATTTTTTTGTCTACTCTGTTTTTACATGTAATACAATTATAGGAGTGTAATTTTATTTTCCAATACATGTTTAAAGAGTAAAAAACTTAACCAACATGAACATAAGAAATCAAGGAGCAAGTGAGATATTGTAATGTAAATGTATAGGTATAGCAGCTGCATAGTTTATTTATATATTTCTCAAAAAGTCGTATGGAAACAAAATGTTGATACATGAGTCAACATGAACAAAACAGAAAAGGAAGAAAAGAAAAGAAAAAGAATGTAGATATTAATAGAGAATTCAGTCATGGTTCAATTATCAGTAATGAGTGGTAGGAGGAGGGCAATCATTAGGGCGGAAAGCCAAAGGTCCTGCGGCGTATATCACAGCCTCATAATGTTTGCCGCCTCTCAAAACCTTGTCCTCAAAACGAAGAGGAGCACCGTACATTCCATAGTTGATATTGGAAAGAAGGTTACATTTCTCATCTGGAGACGAAACAAGTTTGACTTTGCACGATTGGAGTGGATGATCAAGCAAATCATGGCTCGTTTGGAATCCAACAAGCTGAGCATAGAAATACCCTTCATTGTCAGCTTCAAAAGACTTGTAGTAGCTCACTTGACCCCTGTAGTTCTTGCAGACAACGCTGACTTTAGCCGATGGAATTGGCTTGGCACCAGTCAAAGACCAGCTTCCGAACTGATCACAGCTCTGGCAGTAGACCACTCCTTCCACTACAACGGAGACTTCCTTCTCCATCGGTTTGGCGGGGACATATTCGCTGGCTGCAATGGAAGGGAAGGCCAAGGGAAGGAGAAGAAGTGTTGAGATGAGGATTATGAATTGGTGGCTTGCCATTTCTTCTGATGGTTGTTGGAACTGACTAAAGCTTGTTAGAGAGAAGGGAAACTCTAGTTTTAATGGTGAGTGATTCTGATTTGATTGGTATTTATAGGAAGCCTAGCTTTGTTTGGATAATGAGAAAATATTGATAGATTTAGAAGGTATTTGATCAACGTGAGAGCAACTAAGCTTGCATTGCATGTTTTGTCAACGGCTTCCATTCCATGTCATGGTTCGTACCACATAATACGTGAAGCCCACCTTTCCTTTTGTTTAATGCAAAAATAATATAATACACATCAGTTAACAATCTAAGGATATATTATAACATTTTATTAACGATAATATGATCTTTCCCGGGTGCTATCTGATTTAAACTTTTTTATTAGTCTTAAAGAAGTGAGCATTCGATCATTTGGAGAGTAATGATATTTCGTTTTAACAAGTTTTAGTTTGCTCTTAAGTATAATATCATTCAGTTGCTATAACAAGCGTTTTTCTCCTTTGGTAACGGAACTACATACAATCTGGAATGGAATAATTTGGTGTCCATTAGAATACTTAATTTGAACAACTTATGTTTTGGTGAGATAGATTTGATTGTCAAAGATGTTTTGTTGGATAATTAAATTCAGGTGGTTTGAGCTTTAATTTAAGTCTCAAGGTTCAAACAAGGTGGCGCATTGTGAAGTGGGAGTTCTCGCTTGTGCATTGTCAGCTTTGTATTCGGTTTTCCCCAGCGATAATATAAGCGGGTCTGACCTCTAATTTACAGTTTGTTTATACCAAATTGCAGGAGAAAATGAATTTTTGTTGCCACCCTTTTCTCATCTGGGCTAATCATTTTCATTCAGATATCTAATCCAAATGAAAAAGAAAAAGATGGTTGAATTGCTTCCCTTCTTTTTCTTGACTGCTGCTGCAAATGTCTTGTGATAGGAACAAACAAGAGGTATCACTAGAGAAAGGAAGAGAAAAGAGAGGTGGCACTAGAGAAATTCTCAAAAATGAAGTAGAAGAACTTTTTGTTGTGTATTTGTCACATTGATTTCGAAACCAAGCGGAGGAAAATTTAAAAGTGGGGAAAAGGGAAGAAGAATTTCCCATGTTTCCCTCCTATTCCATCTATGTACAAGTAAAAGATTCTCTAACTGCTATAAGCACAAGCATTGCCAAAACTAAGACTGAAGAACATTTTTTTAGTACTTACATTTTTCTAAGTTACAATTTTTAGAGTGCATCTGTGGACATAAGCTCAAGCTCTGCCCACCAAAGAGGTGAGAGTCTAGGTGAAGCTCCATCAGGTGTTATTCCAGTTATATCTCTCAGCCTCATAGCAACATCTCTCATTGTAGGTCTTTGATTCGGGTCAGAATCAACACAAGACTTAATGACTTGCCCAATTTGCTCCAATTGTTCTTCTTGGAATGAACTTAAAGTCGGATCGACCATTTCTTTCAAGGGTTGATCTCCTTTAAGATAGTCTGATGCCCAGTCTTCAAGTGAGCCATTGTCCACTGAGTAAGGAAGCCTACCTGTGACCATTTCAAACAGAATAACTCCAAAGTTGTAGACATTACTTTCTGGGCTGACTGACATAGTTGTATTTGGATGCTTCTTCATCTCGGGGGGAAATTCTGTTGGAGCTACAGCAATCTCATTCCAGAAACTGAATTCGGCAATTTTTGCAGCGTAGTCTTCTGTGAGACGAACAGCCGAGGAATTCAAATTGTTATGCGCTGTAGGTGGCTCCAGATGGTGAACATGATCCAGACAGTAAATCATGCCCATTGCAATTCTCAAACGCATTCCCCAGTCAAGGTGCTCAGCTTCTCTTACTGCAAAATTAAATTTCACCAGCATTAGAATTTCATGGAATATCAGTAGAAAGTAGAACACTCAGCATACAAATCTTGAGACCATTACTACGTCAGTCTTACAGATTTGGAATAAAAGTGATCAAAAGTACTTTATATCTAGTACTTAAAACTAATAAGCTAGATAGGCACTCACTGTGTAGGTGCTCAAAGAGTGTTCCATTTGGCGCATACTCAAAAACCATCATTCTAGTGAAAGGTTCCTCTTCCTGACAAAACCCAATAAGGTTGACAAAGTTCATGTGGTTCACCTTTGATAATATATCAATCTGAAAAGATGGTTGTAAAACAATTAGAGGCTGTGATACTGAATAAACCGAAGCTATCCAATAGAGGTTTTTTTTTTCTGGTCCAATACCTTCTTGCAAAACTGGACTTGTAATTTTTCTGACCATTCCTTGGAAGATGTCTCTGTAAGAGAGGCTACAGCTATTTCAACTCCATTGGACAATGTCCCTTTGTATAGTGTACCAACTGGTGAAGAACCTATTACGTTGCTGAAATCTTCACAAGCTACTTCAAGCTCTGATCTCTTAAGCTTTGGAACACCTAAAATCAAAGCACGAATTAATATTTGCTGTGATAAAACTTGCAGCATGGACATGAGGTCAAATTTATAAAATAGACAACTTTTTTTATTATTAGTGAGACAGAATTACCTGTCACAAATGCTTTCTGAAGCTGTCCACTCAATCCTGTTGCCCATGGTTTGACATTAGCTACCTTGGACGATATACACAGATAGGCGAGTATTGCAACTGCAAGGACACCAGCTCCTCCAAGGGATCCAGCCACTATTGCAGTATGATGACTCCTCCAAGAGGGTTTGTTGTTTCTGGCAGGCAAAGCTGATTTAGGAATAGAAACTGGAGGCGGTGCCAAAGAAGGCGATGGTGAAGAGGGAGATGGCGCTGGCGCTGGTGCAGCCTTTGGTATTTTGGGTGGAGTTTTTGATTTTGATGGTGGTGCAGTATCTTCTTGAGCAGATGATGAAGATGGAGATGGTGAAGGGGAAACTTTCTGTCCACCTTGAGATGTTGGATTAACAGGAACTTGATTAGGTGATTCTGCTCTCTTGGCCTGCAGCACTCGTCGGTGAATAAAATCTTCAGCTTGCATCCTGGCAGAGATAAGAGCACTCTATAATGTCACAAAAGCAGAACATGTACCAACTCAATGTCCATATAGAAATTAAACCAAACAAAAACTACGAAAAAGATTACACTGCTAATTTTTCAAAAAAGCATGTCGATACCGATACTTACTAGAAAGTCCTACATTAATAATGTGTAAGAACATATTATCATACAGAAAAAACATGTGGATCTTACTGATTGATAATTGGTTTTGAGATTTCTTAGCAAAAAAAAAAAAAAGACAACTGGTTTTGAGATAGGATTCCATTTTCACATTCTATCTACGTTGATTGTGGTACTAGGGAATTACTTATTTCCCTTCCTACTTTGAAATGAGCACAAACAGAAAAATAAAGCATTTCACATGAGAGTTGAGACTCCCTAAAGATATTTTTTCTTTTTTAACAGTCTAAAAGCTTATGTTAGTATGTAACATACCAAAAACTTGATATTTGGTTGAAAGATGATTCTCTAGCTGCACCAGACATCTGTACTTTATCAACTTGAAACTCAGAATTCATCTTTAGTGCATTCAGTTCAGGGGACAAGCTACCCATAAGACCATTGTTGTCCAAGAGTCTGCAAAACCAGGCAGAAAAGCATGTCAATAAGCAAATAAAGAAAGAATGAGCTGAACACATATGGCTGCCACTATATAATAACTTACAGGGTTGTAAGTGACAAATTTCTGCCAAGATCTTTCGGAAGGGGTCCGCTGAAGTTGTTATATCCTAAATCAAGTATCTCCAATTCTTCTAACTCGCCGATCCCCTCAGGAATCGATCCACTGAAGGAGTTGTTGCGCAAGATGCTGCAGCATACAAAGACAATTGATTTGAGAACATTAGTACTTATGAACAACAAGTATTAATACATGGAAGTATCTGGTTTGACAAGATAAAAGAAGAAATGCTTACATTGATTTCAAGTGGCCAAGGATTGTAAGTTCTGGTGCTAGTGTTCCTTCAAGGAAAAGATCCTTCAAGTTCCTAAACAAAGCATAATTCTAATATTAGAATGGGCAATAAAGTTAATATAAATTTGTGAAGAGGGAAAAAGAATGAAAAGGAGATAAGCTAGACTAGTATTATTTCATCAAATTTACGGTTTAAGTTGAGTGATTGATAAGATTTCATCAAATTTGACTTTAAATATGCAATTTGGTCAATAATGAAAAAACCATCTTGAATCATTTTAAGCTGCGAACTATTAATTGACTATGAAGGAATTTAAAAACAATCTAAGGCACAAATGTTCTGAGTTACCAAAAGAAGAAGAAGAATATATATATATATATATATATATATATATATATATATATAGTTATGAAAAGAAAACAGTTCAGATATTAAAAGTACTCACAAAACGACGACTTTTCCATCTGAAGAACAGTCGACCCCGAACCAGGAGCATGGATCAACCTCTCCAATATCATCTTTCCAATTAGACAAAGCGTTAAAAGGGTCACTTGTAACTCCTTCCTTAAACCTTAAAAGCGCCAAACCTTAACACAAAACCATTAACAAGGTTGTTAAAACATTTTCCCATCAGTTTTCACAACTTTCTAGCTAACCAAACAAGAGAATTAATTAAGAAGAAGAGAATATTTAATCATACAATCTAAAACTAACCTTCATCATTCATAGACGAACAAAAGATCAAATTATGAACCAAGAAGTATGTCATCACCATAGCCAGCACACTCATCCGATTCCTGAATCGATTGAATTTCCATTTTTCGATCATATTTTTTTTTTTTTCCAATAAAATTATAAAAACGTTGTCACGAACCAAACTGGGAGCCAAAAACAAGATTTCTTTTTTGCTTATTTTTTATTAGAACAGAGGGGATAAACAAGGTTGGAACTAATCAGAGACACCAAAATCGAACAATCTGATCAGTTGAATAAGCAAATGGGTAAACTAAAAGATCGAAAACCATGTTCGCGTGCTTGTTGGCTAATTTAGACCCCAACAAAATATTTGAAAACGCGTCTACTGTTAATGTTTCTAAAATTCATATAATATAATATTATGCTTCTCTTCTTTTAATCTTACTTGTTTCATGTTTGACATTGACTCACTCACATTTTTTTTTTTTAATTTCTTTACTTCTTTATTTTTATAAATAAAAGTAATTTCAATTTTGTGATATATTTATATCAATTTTTAATATATATATATATATTTAAAGTAATATCAATTTTTAATATTGTTCCAACACTTAATTGTAAATTTTAATGTTTAATTAATATTTTTATCAAAAATAATTTCTTTAACATAAATTTTATTATGTAATATAATAAAAAAAAAAAATACATAATTCATAATTTTAATATTATATCTAAATATACTAGAAAAATAATAAAAATAACATAAAATAAATAAAAAAAAATAGTACATTTATAGTGATGTGAATTCGCATTAAATATTTTTTTAAATTTAGCTCAACATTTATTATGTGTTAAATTTATAATACTTTTTAATATATTATTAAAAAATATTTTGTATTAGATGAGTTATATTTTATATTTGAATCAATAATAAATAATAATATGTATTCTTTCAAAAATATATAAATATATATATGGCAATTTTTTTAGGACCACTTTAGTGGTTTGAAAAGGTCATAGGAAAGGAAGAGAGATCTTTTCCATACAATAAACCTCATTTTATCGATTATCCGCGAAGATGCTCTATAAAGCTAGATATTAAAATTTTAAAATTTGTAGTTGAAATAATGTTTATAAATTACATGAATAGAAATAAATTAGTAACAAAACTTTATGAAATATATGAAAATTTAGCACTAGAAGAAAACATTCTTATAAAAAGGTAAGTTTTATCTGTGAAGTCTCAACAATTAACAAAATTAAAGACTTTGAACAATTTTTTGGGAATTATTTCATGAATATCTAACAATAATAAAAAAAAATATATTTTTTTATAGATCTACAGTACTTTTTATATTTTATTAATTTTTTTTAAGAAAAATAGGAAGTGTTATTTTTCAAAACTATATTATGTTTATGTTGCTACTACGGGGAAGTAATGCGAAAATAACGTTTTTCCCTAAAAAAAAATAAGTGAAAAACTTGTAGAAAATGAAATCTGTAAAAATGTAATAAAAAAGAAAAGATCTAATTTTAAGTGTATTATGTAAAATTTTTAAAAATATAAGACAAATTTCGTCCACTTGCATCAACAACACCTAACTTAAATAAGTAAGCTTGTACTAATATATAGGAGTGTTCATCTAATCTAATTATCACTTTTTTGCTCATTGTGCAACTGATTTGCACTAAGTGCGAATTTCATATTCTGGATCTAATCTAATATGCACAATAACTCAAATCTAATTCGTAAAAGTGTAGATTGGATCAATTATTTTGAATTAGTTACATTCTGTTATTTGTATTTCCGGATGGAGGACACATGTAATTTCAAGACGGTTTCAGCTCAGTTGCTCTAGGCCCAATCCCAGGCCTAACTAAGATAATGGACTGGATCCATTAGTGAAGTCAAGTCTCTCGGATGTTGGACAGATGACTCGTCTAAATAAGATTCATCTCCGACACAGTGAATCTCTGGATGGCATCAGGCATATCTTTCAGATGAGTGATTAATGGGTGTCTAGATATCCATCTTCGTATCACAATAATTTATGCCGAATCCCACAATATTAGGACTTTATTTCCAGGATCATGTCCAAAATTCATATCTTCCGAATAAGAAAATAAAGCAATTGCCAATCAAGTATTTATGTGTCTTTATTATCTACAAAAGTAGGATACAATTTGATAAATATCAACATAATATGGCATCCACGTCAGCAGAAGCTCAATGCCTCATAAGTCGGGCTTCACCAAATGAGCTTGAAGTCAATGTATTATTTGTATTTACCCCATCAATGGGAAATGTGTACATATTAGAAACCTAAAACTATAAATACAAGAAAATCTCCCCATACAAAGAGTTAGAATCACATTCCTTGATTGCACGGGTAAATCTTAGGGTTCAAACACTTGACAAAACACTTGTGTAAATTCATAAAATTTTTCTAGCTTTATCGTAATAATATTGACTCGTGAATTAAGACTCTGTAACGCCCCAACCACGTAAAGACTCTGGTTATTCTTTGTCTATAATTTATTTGTTTAAGCTTTATTATAGTTTATCGGTTTTTGAAAATCTCGGTAAATACTTTTCAATATTAAGTTATTTAATATTTATCAAAAAAAAAAAAAAATCACATAACTTTAACAACAGAATAAAATAAATTATTATTATTTTATGTCTCTAACAACAAATTAAAATAAATAAAAAAATAAATTCAAAGGAACAAAATAATTGAGTATCAAATAAATGTTTAATTTTGTATGTAAAAATAAATAAATTACATATAATATTGAAATATATATTTAATATCGGTTAAGTTTGAAATATATTTGTATTATATTTGTTAAATTTTTAAATTATTATATATTCTTATATAAAATAGTAGTTATATATATAATTTTTTAAAAATTTATATAAATATGTGTGGATTGGATTTGGTTGATGATTTTTACATGTCAATCAACATCTAACTTGTACAATAGCGAATTTTAGATTTTACAATCCAATTCAATCTGTATAAGTGCATATATCTTTACTTTGCGAATTAGATTAGATTGGATAATACAACATAGATTGGATTCTCTATTTTATGAACACCCCTAATTATATATATTAAGGATATTTGTAGCATAACTACACTTATATTTTCGGTTTCATACACTTATATGCCACATGTTTTTTTTTCCGACCTTAATTAAGTTATATTTCTATTACTCTCGTCACTATGAGTGTGTCAAATCTTATTCACATAGAGCAATATTTACAGCATAAATACATAATATTTTAGATTTCATCCACTAATATATTACATGCTTTTTTTTTTTTTTTTTTTGTCTCTGGTAAATACCGAAAGTTATATTTACGGTACTTTCATCACTACCAGTCCATTAAATAATCTTATTAAAATAGATTAAAAGTTGACATGTGTCAATATATTAGTGGTCTACTCATATTTTCAATTAAAAAACTTATTAAATAATTCTAAATTAAAAAAAAAAACTAAACAATAATAAAATTAAAAAGGACAATTACATTCTTAAGGGAAGAAGAAGAAACAAAGAGAGAGATATACCTCCAAATATTGTTTTTATTTTTTTTTTGTATTATTTTTATTAACTAAATAAATATTATTTAGTTTTTTCAAATTCTAAATTATTTAATAAGATTTTTATTGAAAAATAAATTTTTTATATTTTATTTATAATTTTATAAATTTAAAATTATTTAATAAATTTTTTATTGAAAATATAAGTGGATTACTAATATGTTTACACTGTTTTAATAAAATTTAACAGGTTAGTAGAGACAGAAGTAACTTAACATATTTAATTTATAAAAAAAAAAAATATGATATATATGAAATCGAAAATATAAAATAATTATATCACAAATATTCTTATATATTATATATATTTTTTAGGAAAAAGGTAAATAATGAAAATGGAGCTCTTAAATATGAATGAGTCTACCAAGCTTTCTACAAATGATGATAGGTTTTTGTATTAAATTGATAGTAGTTTAGTGTAATTAAGTCTATAAAAGAAAAAATGAAAATGGGTCCACTCCAATCAAAGGAACTAGTTGCATTTCAAATAATAATAATAATAATAATAAACACAAAGAACTAGCTAGCTGAAAACTAAAGGCAATGCCTTGGAGTAGTAGAGAATGGAGTGAATGTAACGTGTTTCTTTTTCTTTTTCTTCTTTTATGCTTAGGTTAGTAGTAGTAGTAAAAAGAATAATTATTACATATATATAAACAAAAGACACGCACAAATCGAGAAACAAAAGACATAATAATAATAATATCTTTCAAAAAAATAATAATAACAATAATAATAATAATAATAATAATAATAATAATAATAATAATAATAATAATAATAATAATAATAATAATAATAATAATTGTCAGTTGCCGGCAACGACTTTTTGAAAGTGAGAACCAAGTCTCTCAGTTTTTGTCTATTTGACTCAGTAAAACTATAACACCTTCACTTTGCTTCCATCTCTTTCTGTTTTTTTTTTTCGTTTCTTTTTTGGCTTTTTTAATAATTAACTTTATTAACTTGTCTATTTTTCTTTTTTGGATAAGTCTGTATCAGTCTTCCCCCTAAGAAATTTCATGGTCATTATTTTGTATGTTTTCTCTTCGAAAAAAATAAAAAGATAAATAAATATCAAGGCCGCTTTCATGCAAAATTACTTTTATATAAATGTTTGGTTGTTTATTTTTGTTATGCATTATCGTTTTTCATTTAGTGGGCTGTTTTCTGTTTGGATGTTTAGGATGGTATATTTTCCAAGATATTTCCTTTCGAATGTGGAGTTGTACGTCAATTATCAATTAATCGTTAATAAGATAATTATTTAGTTTATTAACTCAATAGTTTTTTTTTTTTAAAAAAAAATAAAAAATCCGCTTTATTAACTAATTACTTCACCTACCAAACAAGGTAGCAAATCAGTTCACTACTATAAAAACCATCTTTAAAGACAGTTTTTAAGACGCGTTGGTTTTGACAAAATTTGTTAGCTACACTGTAAGGTTGAAAACAACCGACGCCATATATACCCCTATGGCGTCAACTATTATCTAGTTACTAACGCCATAAGAGTATATATGACGTCAGTTTCTATCTAATAACCGACACCATATATACCCGTAGGAATCGAAGCCAATTATATATTTAAAAGGTAAATTAAATATTATTTAAATTAATTTTAGGATTGGCCAAAATACCTAATTTCATTTCATAGAAGTAATTAAATATTACACAAATATTGTAAAATTAGTCAAAGTATTAACAAGTTAATAAATCTAACTACAAGCTAACCTAAAAAAATAAGCTAGGGAAGAAAAATTTTTAGGCCTTTCAACATCAATCTTCCAAGTCTTCGTGAATCACCGCCATCAACCGTTTTATCTACTGTCGTTGTACTGGTAATATAATCGGTTTGTGGATTGTATTGCTGCTAGTCTCCAAACTGAAAAAAAAGTAAAAGTTTATATTAGTTTTTATATATATATTATTTGTTATTATGATAAATACTATAATCAATAATTAAAATTTACTGCTTTTTGATCTTGTATATGACTGTTGGGGTTTGCACGTGCGATGATGTCAGCCATGTATTTCGAAACATAAAAACTACATTCTTGATTTTTAGGTTGTCTTGGACAATTTGCTTGTGAAATTTCTGGCCACGACCCAAGATACGCATTTGATGTCCCTATATATTGGTATGCTCTGTTTGAAAAATTATATTAACATTTTAATTCATTAGTTAATTAAATAATTTGTTTCATAAATAGTCATTAAATTATTACCTTTTCAATATTGTAGTAATTTGTTCGGGAACTTGGTGGCCACGTATAGAGTCTAAATGGATAACTTTCCTTGGCGCAACGACCTCTAACATCCAATGCGCAATAGAAAATTATATTGAGTTATAGGTAAGATAGTATAAAAATAATTCCAAGTTATAATATAAATAAGCAATAAGCACTAAAAACTTAAATAGTGTTTACCCGATATTCTATGGAATAAAGAACATTTGGTGGTTGTTATTCATTAATAATAACCAAGCAGCCAATCGTCTTGCCGCATTGTCAAAAGACTGACTCTTCTCTTCATCATTGATACCATTCACTGCGAGAAGCTGTGGGTCGTAAAACTTGAAGATTTTTCTCAAATCATTTATGCGCTCCCAGATGTGCCTGCATAAAATTGTTAAGTATTAGTGTCTTATAATAATTTCACTAGAATTTGATATATAAGGTCAATTAGATTAAAGAAGAGTATACATGATTCCAAACAGCATTCCTTAGTTGCCGATGAAGTCACGCAATGCAACCGACTGCAAATTCTCTCCAGATAACGTGATCTGGGTACACGGTGTTATGAATCCCTTAGGCATAGGAATAGTGATTATATATATCACGTTTATCTTTGAGTTTCAGAAATTCAACAACCATCCATTTTAGCAATTTAGGGATCAACTCCATGACCTTTCGCGAGAATAATTCATCTTCTTCATCATGACCGCCTTGTGGAGAAAGCATGTGAGCTATCCCCTTCGACGCATCACGTCTTGAAGGCAGTTGAGCGAGTGGGCCCTACACAAAACACACCATAATATATCAAATTTAATCTAAATTTTACCAAAATTTTGGCAGCATAACGACTGTAATTGAATGCCCTAAAAAATTTTAAACATACATGTATAATGACAAATAACACAGACATAACAGTAGTTTATTCATCCATCCCACCGCAGTACATATATTCGTAGAACCTACTTCACTATGGTTGAATATTAAAGATATTCAGACTCCACTAATCATTAATAATTAATTTATAAGAAAAGTTACCTCGGGTGTTACAATTAGGTGTTTAGGCCAAGGAAGGAACATGTTTGGTACTTCCCTAACATATCTACACCCTTCAATTGAGATTGGGATTTCAGCTTCCTCTTGCAGCATTTTCAAATCAGAACTTGGGCATGTGAATCATCGTAGTCCGTTCAGTGAATAGTGATTTTATCCTCCTGCTCGTATAGATACGCTCGGGCCACAATGTTGTCAATATTGTCAGAGCAGAGATATACTTGCTGATCAAGGACCCTATGGTCATCGAAATTGTACAGGAGAGGTGGCTCGTTGAGGGAAACAAACTCCTCAGCATAGATTTGTGGTGGACCCTCATCCTCACGAGCGTATTGTTGTAGAACATACGCCTGATCAACCACCTCTCCTTCTTCCTCTTGTTCGGCAGTGTTTTTCTTCTGTTTAAGGGATTTTATTTCGGCTTTTAATTTATCAATCTCCTTCTGTTGCCGAGCCACAACATTAGACACTTTTCTTTTCTTCCTGCCGAACAGTTCAGATGCCCTGGTCAGGAACCTGCAAAACAAAAAATGCAAATTAGCTATGATTTTTTTTGTATAACTAAAGAAACAACATTTCAAGTACTAGCATACCCAGTAGCCCTGACACGTCCAGGATGCTCTGGTGTCCCGAGCGCTTGCGTCAGAATATCATTTTGGCCCTTGACTTGAATTTTTCCTTGAGTAAGCTGCTCCTCTAATTGAGCCTAATGCACACATATATTTAAGAAATTAGTATATGAATTATATATACTAACTCATTAGTAGTACTCAATTAAGGATTAATATATACTTACTATCTTCTCGATAATTTTCTTGTCGTAATCAGTGACAAGTTTTGTTCTCTTGGTCCGAGATTTGATCCAAACACGGTAGCGTGGGGGATCCTAAACGTCGAGGTCCTTTTTCTACATTATTTTATAACAATTAAATGAGTACAAATTATATTTTAAAGCACATTATTAGAATTCATTGATTACCTACCATATCTTCCCGTACGTTCACCATTCCATTCCAACCACTTCGATGTCTGGATTAGATCTTTGTCAAACATTCCCTTTGCACCTTACTCAATTTCTACAATGCCAAAAAAATACATTAGATACATGTACTTGTATTTAAGAGTTTATCTTAGTACAAATATAATTAACGTACCTGAAATTCAAGAGTTAGTCGACTTTCAACAAATTTTAACCAATCAGTAAGGTCAATTTCCGAATGCTTTTCAGGGACTTGTGCTAGGCGCTGCACATCCTTCTCTTCAATTGCGGGCATTATAACGTCTTTCGTCATTTTATTCTTGAAGTCTTTCATTAACTTCCCAGCAAGGATCAGACAATCATGTTTGAAGGAATCTGGCACTATAAAACCCGTCTAGTTTGAAGAAAAACAAACACGATTAAAGTTAACATTTAAATTAATCAAAACAAATCAAAATTCTCACAATTAACTACTTACCTGTATATCCTTCCAAACTTTATATTTTCAGTGTAGGGTTGACTTCTTTCCAATTTTTATAGGACAACCTATCGTCTGACGACATCTAACTCCTAAAGTCGATATTAGCTTGGAGTAGATTTTGCCACAGTACTGTCCTTTGTCATTCACCTCGAGTGCCACTCTTTTTCCTTGGTCCATTAGCTTTGATATTTCATTCATCTGAGTAGGTCCTCGTGTAGGTATCAGCCTATGACACTCTACTTCTGGGTCTGAATCTGATCTTGAACCTGAATTGGCCATATCTACACCATTAACAAATAAAAATTAAAGTTAGCTATATATATAACAAGTAAGCTATACGAAATATTAAATGCATAAACAAACATTATGTGTTCAGCATAAACAAACACAACATAAAGTAAGCTATATATTAAGTTAGCAATTAGACACGTTTTCTTTTCTTTTTTGTTTATGTTTGCCTGAATCACAATTTACCCATATTCCCTCATTAATATCGTTTCTAATGTATTCAGCATCGTCTTCCTCAAGGTTACGATCAATTCCCATAACTTGTTCATGCAATGGTTGCGCAACAATGAAGTCATCATAACATAAGTCAGCATGATGAATGGATCATTTATCATTCTCTAAGAACCTCCTCTCTAGTGTCGATAAAACAACAGACCATTTATCATTAGCCGGACCAGAAATGTAAACTGCTTGGCTAGCCATGATGAATGGATCATTCTTGCTTCATCTCTTACTTAAATCAACCAAAGTAAAACCAAGCTCGTCAATTTTTACTCCAACATTGTTGTCAACCCAAGAACATTTAAAAAGTGGAATTCGGAACACAAAATAATTGAGCATTAATATTTCTTCAATAACCCCATAATACGTCATAGTACCTAAAATATGGTTTCTATCTTTCGCACTTGCAAAATGCATGGTTTCTGCGACGATATGTATGCCACTATTTTGAACCTCTCGAGCATCATCTCTTGACTTTGTATGGAAACGTTTACCCCTTACAATGTACGTTTCATACTTTGCTACTGCAAAACTTGGTCCAAGGGAAATATGACTCAGCACATCAGATACTCCACGATTCAGTTCGTTCAACTTTGCTATAATGGTATTCCTTAACCACCCAATGAAAGTTTGACGATGCTGGTCTGCAAACCATTTTTGTTTATTTTTATGATTTTCTTGGAACCATTGATTGTAACAGCTCCATATGATCACTGTAAAATAAGTAAGGTAAATCAAGTTATTGTTCATCGTGACTTAAGTAATATTAATCAAAGGAAAAGTTACTTACGTTATATATGGCTTAACCTCTGCATTATTGCTCATCACGACTAATTGAGCTTGATCTAGTTCAAGCTTAGACACTGTCACCATTGTCCCTTTCCTCCTTAATCCTCTATCAACTTCATCTGGGTCAGTTCTTGGTTTGCTAATTCCTATTGCCTCAACTTCGACCATGTACTCAGAATAAAATTCCACAACATCTTCAGATATGTAGCACTCAACCATAGATGCTTCTGGCTGATAGTGGTTACGCACATAACTTTTAAGTACCTTCATATTTCATTCAAATGGATACATCCATCTCGCCCATACTGGCCCACACAAATTTGCTTCTCTCACTAGATGAACCATTAAATGTATCATGATGTCGAAAAAAGATGGCAGAAAAAACTTTTCTAGGTTGCACAATGTTTTGACTACATGTTCATGTAATGCATCTAACTAATCCAATTCTAATTCCTTCCCGCACAACTTATTAAAGAAAATGTAAACATGTGTCAAACACTCTCCAACATTTTTTGGCAGGACTAATCTAATGGTAATTGGAAGCATATGTTGCATTAACGCATGTCAATCATGTGATTTCAGACCCATTAGTTTTAGTTCGACCTCATTAACTAAGTTTTTTATGTTAGACGAGTAATGGTACTTTCATATTTGCAAATGATTTGCAAAATATTTGTTTTTCCTTTTTGGACAAAGTGAAGCAAGCAGAAGGCAAATATAATCGTTCACCTTTCTTCTCAGGTACCAGAGATTGTCGTATACGCATTTCAACGAGATCTAAACGACTATTTTGACGTCCTCAGTTTTTTTGGGAATATCAAGTAAGGTACCAATAATACTCTCACACATATTTTTTTCAATATGCATGACATCCAAACAATGTCGAACAAGTAAACTTTTTCAATATGGAAGACGAAAAAAGATTGACTTTCTTTGAAAACAACCATTTGTTTTTTTCTTATTTTTTCACGTCTTTCCATACGTAAAATCTAAAAGTTCTACTTGTTGGAGAATTTGTTCCCCTAACAGTGGCAAAGGAGCCATATCTCCCTCTTCAGTACCATGGAATACTTTCTTTTTCGTCTATCAGGATGATTTGTAGGCAAGTACCGTCTGTGACCCATGTAACACATCTTTTGTTCATTTGCCAAGCGACGAGCTGATGTGTTAGTGCAACAAATCGGACAACCTTCGTAACTTTTTGTGCTTAAGCATAATAAATTACTATAAGCAGGGAAATCACTGACAGTCCACAATAACACAACTTTCAGATTAAAGAATTACTTTTAATACCATCATATGCCTGAACACCATTCTCTTATAATTCTATTAAATCATCAATCAATGGTTCCAAATATACATCAATATTTTTTCGGGGTTGTTGCGAGCCTGATATAATTAAAGAAAACATATTAAATTTCCTCTTCATCACTAACTAGAGAGGAAGATTGTACATAACTAGGAAGACAGGCCATGAACTATGACGACTACTTAGAGATCTATGTGGATTTACTCCATCTGCAGACAGACCGAGACGAATGTGTCTTGGGTCAGATTTGAATTCAGGATTTATGTAGTTTACTTTTTTCCAAGCTTGGGAATCTGCAGGATGTCTGAGTTTTCCATCTTTCACTCTCTTGGTCTCATGCCAAATCAAATTTTCAGAATGTTCTACACTACGATATAATCGTTTCAGTCGTGGAATCAAAGGCATGTACCACATCACTTTTTGGGGATAAATTTCCTATTCTCCTCACTCTTGTTTACTTTATGGCGGGATAAACCACAAGTCGGGCAATAATCCATGTCTGCATATTCCTTACGATGTAAAATGCAATCGTTCAGACATGCATAAATTTTTTCATACTTCAATCCTATGGAATTTAATGTTTTTTTCACTTCATATGTAAATTCTGGGAAGCAGTTGTCAAATGGTAAAATATCTTTAAAAGCAACTAAAAATTGAGTAAAACATTTATTTCTCACTCCATTTTCTGCTTTTATGTTGTAAAAATTTACCATTGTTGGCAATCTTAGTTTTTTTTCAACCATCGAACAGGGGTTTATCAGCATCACTTAGAAAATTACCGATTTTTTCATGATCATTAAGAAATTCCTCCTGTACTTTGATAAGCAAGTCCAATGGATGATCATCGAAATCATTACCCTCGATATCATCTACCCCTCACTTTCCTAATGGATATGGATCATCAGCTAAATGTTTGCCATGCCAATACCAAGTAGTATAACTTCTATTGAAACCTCATAAATACACATGGTCCTTAGTCATCGTAATATTTCCTTTAGATCCATTACAATAATCTACACACGGACAATGAATATGTTCAGGATTTTTAGAATTCTTTAAGGCAAACTCTAAAAACGCATCGAACCCTACTTGAAATCGCAGTGTGTCTCTCTCCTTACGCATCCATGATTTATCCATAACAAATATCCTAAAAAAAAAATTCAGTATTTAGTAACTAATTATAACTAGTTATGAATTACACAATGTAACTAGCTTGGTTTCTCACAATTAATTCATATTAATTTATATATTACTAAATTTTTTGTGTTAGTTTGGTTCATGTTATTAAGTTGTATAAGTTGTAAAAGTTTTAATTAACTAACTAGGAGAGTGTTTAGTTGATTAGAATATTGGTAGAATTAGAATGACTTTTCTTAAAGTGAATCCATTCATTTGTTTAGTTTGTCATTTATAATTGAAAAATTTATATAAATATGTTATGTCACCTAATTTCTTACAACTAACGAGTAATTAACTAGTTATTTATGTTATGTACTTTTCCTTTAACATTTATATTTTTTTAGTAAAATTTATTCTAATTCTACTGAAATTTCGGCAGCATAACGGCTGGAATTGGACGTTCCCAAAAATTTTAAAAGTGCCTAAAGTAACAAACAAAACAAATATAACAATACAGAACAAACAAAATAACATTTACAATACAAAATTTCTCCACCCATCCGATTACAGTACATTTATTCGCAGAACCTACTTCACTACGAATGAATATTTAAGATATTCAAACTCCACTAAGCATGCATTGATAATTAATTATGATAACAAAAAGTTAGTGAATGGATATATCTATTGCACGTTAAAATCCGATCAACACTGAAATATGTCGAACCTCAAATATTAGCTCACAACCTAGAATATAATGCAATATACAACCAAATTAGAATTTTAATTATTAAATTACTTAATAGTTATTAAAAAATGTAACAAGTTACTAGTCACTAAATTCTATAGTTAATTTTTTAAAAACATAACATATACATATACATATATAATCAATTATATATTACACTAACATACTTTTAAAAACTTTAATTCTAAACTAATTAAATCCCTACTACCTCATTCTCATTCACAACAAATATATATACAATACAATTACACAAAATACACAAATATTATATATATACACACAATATATAAATACATATTCAATAATAAAACACAATATATACATATATATTATATATCAAGTTATTAAATATTTACCTTATAAACTCAATCCGACGACAAATTGCAACAAAAATCTGGCCATCTATAGCACACACACAATATAATATTAATAAAATAGAAAAATCCCAAAAAAATTTACAAAAATGAAATAATAACAACGTACATTAATAAAATGAATAGAAATCATATATATACCTGAATGGACGTTGAGATTCAATATTTTTTCCGCTAAAATCGGTGGCCGGAGTTATACCACCACTTTTTTTTTTTTTTTTTTATAATGGGTTCGGGTACAGTGCAAATGAGTGAAAAAACAAAACATTTTTAGTGTATGGGATTAGATATTAAAAATAAAAAATTTTAAAACAAAAATGGGATGAAATAGTGAAGAAATGAGGGAGATAGGGGGTTTTTCATGGTGGTTGGCGAGGGTTTCGGATGATTTTTTTTTGGATTGTTCTTGCTGAAGAAGGAGGCGAAGTGGGGAAGATGAAGCCTTGCTGCTCGTATATATAATACATATGACGTCGGTTATTAGGAAATAATTGACGCCATAGATGCACGGTTTATTGACACGTGCCCCTCCAATAAACCGTGCATCTATGGCATCGGTTATTTCCATAATTACTGATGCCATATGTATTATATATACAGCTGGAGGATTTTCAACCCCCAACTGAGGGCATTGGTTTTATTAATTTCTATACCTACGAGTTTTATCAAAAAACTGCCTCTAAATGTCAATTTCAAATTAAGCGGGTATTTTCACACCCTTTAGCTTCCCTTTTTATAAAATGGGTTGAAAAAAGGGAAGTTAAAGGCCTATATTGTAGTAGTGGTTAGAACATCCTCCAAACTGAAATAACCACCAGGAAATAAAATAGCAATCTTTGTAAAGTCGTGAGCCACTATATTAATAGATCGTTTAACAAAAGAGACAGAAACAATACCAATAGAATCAAGGAAAAATTTACAGTCATGAATAACTAAACCAAATAAAGAAATCATTTTAAAGAACTCCGTAGAGCTTGAATCCTGCATAGACAATTGGATTCTAGACAAACATTCTGCCATTGCCTTTCTTTGATCCAGCTGAGAATCTCTTTGATGCCTATATTTTCAGCAAGAGATGGTTCAACCATACTAAGGGGAAAGGAAGTTCTACCTTCAATAAGCATCCTATTAGAATCTCGGGCCACAAGGCCATGCCAAAACTATGACCGCCCTCGAACAATGTCGCGTCCATGTTAATCTTGATACTATTGACATTTGGTGGTGTCCAATGCTCTCTCCCATTACCTATCTGATATTCAGACCATGATGCATCCATGTTGGATTTTCTAGCATTCTTCCATTGATCAAGATACGACTTAGCAAACACAACAACGTTACCTGGGTTAAATTCTTTATTTTGCCAAACGAGATTATTTCGGGCTCCCCATATAGCCCAACAAACAGCAGCCATAAGACCTTTCTGCTCCGAACTTACTGCTTGAAAGTAGTGATGCACCGGTCGAGAAATGATGCACCAGGTGTTAGAGCTGTGCCAATTCCTACACGGTTCCAACATAATTGAACCGCCTTGCAAGTGACTAAACAATGCAGGGTTGTTTCCTCCTATTCACGGCATAATGGCACAGGGTACAAAAACATGTATCCATATTATGATATGGAAATGAAAATCACTTCCTTTTTGCCACTCACAATATTCTTTTAGTTCTATAATTAATTTTGAGTTAAATTAGCAACATTAATATAAATATATGTATTTATATTTGATAATAATGACAATTATGCAAAGAGTATTACTTTTAGTCTTAGGTAATATCAACCCAATTTAGTTTAGTTTCTATATAAATTGCTTTTTAGTTTCTAAAATTATTTTTTTTCTAAAAGTATTTGGATAAAAAATAAAAAATTATTTTTTAATTTAAAAGTCCTTTTGAAAGAAGTTAAAATTTATAGCTTCTCTCAAAAGAACTTTTAAGAAGCTATTTTTAAACATAATATAATTTATATAATTCATAATTTACTCATAAATTATATCTAAAAGTACTTTAACCCAAAGAAGATTTTTCTTTGTTGAAATAGCCCAAATATACTTCGCAAGAATAGACTGATTCCATTTGACTCCATTTTTAAGGCCAAGGCCACCATAAGCCTTCGAAAAGAAAACTTTCTCCTAAGAAGTAATGTGGATCTTACTCCTATTTCCATTCATGCCCCAAAGAAAACCTCGGCAAAGCTTTTCAACCCCTTTAGTAATACTATGAGGACATACACAGATGCTCATCCAATAATTTCAAAGGCCAAGTAATACAGAGTGTATCAATTGAACCTTACCAGCAAAGGAAAGATGTTTGCTCAACCAAGTATAAAATCTCTGCTTAATCTTTTTGATAATGATCCCACAGTGCTCATCTTTTCACATTGTCAGCCTTAGAGGGTCTCCCAAATATTTGAGAGGAAAAGTACCCTCAGCTAGTTGAAAACCTTTAATAACAACTTAATTCTCCTTGGCTTTCATGCCTCCAAAGTAGATTTGGTATTTTCTAGAGTTAATATGTAAGCCTAAGATAGTGCTAAAATCATCAAGCACCTATTTGAGAGCCATAACATAGAGCCTAGAGTGCTTAATTAATAGGATCAAATCATCTACATAACAAAGATTGATTATCTTTAAGCCCTTGCACATCGGATGATACCTATAGCTAGAATGAGCAGTTTCCATATGGAGGCTTCAAGTAAGGTCCTCCATGATAAGAACAAAGAGGAGAGGGGAGATTGAATCTCTTTGTCTCAAACCTTTTTCCCCTTTAAGCCCACCTTCAACTCTACCATTCATAACTATAGAATAGGATGTTGATCTAAGGCATCCCATAATTCACCAAACAAAGTTCTGTGGTATGTTAAAAGCATCTAGCAAATCCTCCATGAAATCCCAACTTACAATATCATAAGCCTTGCTAATGTCAATTTTGATAATGCATCGTAGGGAGACATTTTCCTCTTGTAATTCTTCAAAAGATCCTGGAGAATCATCACATTGTGAGCTATGAACCTTTCTTGAATAAACACTCCTTGGTTTTGATTAATCAGATTTGGTAGCACCATTGCAAGTCTAGTACATAACAATTTTGAGATACACTTATACACAATGGTACAATAGGCTATTGGTCTGTAATCAACGGAACTAGTTGGATTCTCATGTTTGGGGATAAGAGAAATAAGTGTTGAATGAAGCTCTAAGGGCATGAAACCTATACTATTCATAGCAGAGCAAAATTCAGCTCCCAAGTCAGGCTGGAGTTGATTGAAAAATCTAGATCCGTAACCATCAGCTCCGGGTGATTTTGTGTCTGGTATGCTGAAAAGAACTTGCTTGATTTCCTTGTTAGTGAAGGGCTTCAGAAGAGCGAGTTGTTGATTAAGATTAAGATGAGGGCCTTATTCAAGACAAGCTAAATCAACTTATTTGAAGCCAAGCTTTCACTCCCCATGTAGCCCTGAAAATGAGACACAAAATGATCAACCACTTTAGGGAAATTATCAACAATAATTTCCTGTTCAGTAATGTATGAGGTTATTCTGTTCTCAATTTTTCTTTTCTTCAAACAAGCATGGAAAAAAGAAGTGTTCTCATCACCTTTATGAAGCCAAGTTATCTTGCTATGTTGCCTTAAAAAGCTGTGATACATCTTCTCTTTACACAAGAAATTTTCAGCACCAAGCTTCTCTTTTTCAAGAAAAAGAGGCTCCCTTAGGTGAGATTGAGCAAGTAGTTTGGATTCATGAAATTCATTCTTTGCGGCATGGTTAGTCTTCCCAATATCTCCTATGAAGTCACGGCTAAAATTCTTGAGACAATGCTTTAATCTCATAAGCTTGAGATAAAGAGCAAGGATACCCTTAACAGCTATGGGCTTCTCCCAATTCTTCATGACAGCTGCTTTAAACTCAGAATGTTTGACCCAAAAGTTGTGGTATCTAAAGGGTTTGAACCCTATTTTGTTAGAACTAGCAGTAGCAATAGTACATGAGCAGTGATCTGAGATGGTCTCCCATCTAAATAAGACTTTAGAATTAGGGAACATATCAAACCACTCCTCATTTGCAAAGACGTGATCAATCTTTGAATAAATTCTGCTATCTCCATCTTGGTTATTTGACCAAGTATAGACTGAACCAGAACGTGGAATTGCTTCAACATTACCGAAGTTAACCATTGAGATGGATCATAAGTGTCGCTGAAAGTTCTAGGGTTCCCTCCTTCTCTATCACCCGTATTAAATACAACATTAAAGTCCCCAAGAATTATCCAAGGCTTCACATGAAATCTAAGGTTTGACAAATCCTCCCAATGACATTTTCTTTCATCAACTGTATTGTATCCATATATAAAAGTAGCACAAAAAGTAGCATCAAAACTAGACATTTGAACATAACAATGAGCCAACTGTGGTGATTTAACAATGACTATAGTTCTAACAAAGCTCTTCCTCCAAATAATCAAAAGCCTACCTTCTATTGTAGGACTAGTAAAGTTATCCCGATTGGAAAGTTTATTGTCCATCTTATCTTTGATCTTATTCGCTTTGAGTTTGGTCTCTAAAAAAGATCCTACTCCAACCTTATTTGTCTTACAAAATTCAGCAACAACATCCTATTTATCATTGTTATTGACACTCCTAACATTCCAACAAGAAATCTTACAGTTATCCATGGGAAAATTGAGATATTACCTTGTTTCCATGTTCATCCTGAACCAGCTCCATTTCCTCTCGAATTTCTTGTTCCTACAAAGCACTGAAGGTATTGCCCACTGTATGGTTAAAATCAGAGTTAGAGCTCCTCTGAATTTTACCCTGAACAGTCTTATTAGGAACATGCAGTCCCTGTCCTGTATTGCACTTAGAAACTGGTTTTCTTGGCAAAGAAATTAAATCTCCCTGGTTAGAATCTAAACTGATAGCAACATTTTGTAAAGGATTATCATCATAAGTAGAGTTTTGCTATTTTTTCTCTAGTTTTGGCTTCTCACTAGCTGCTGGTTTTTTCTTCCATTCATCCTTACGACAATTTGCCATAATATGGCCAAATCCTAAGCATTTTTTACACTTAACAAACAGCCATTCGTAATCAATACTCTGCTCTAGCAATTGCCCATGTTCATTAAGGTATTGAAAGGATCTCGAGGTGAATCCGTTATATACATCTCAACCAAAATACGAGCAAATTGAACCCTAGTACGATCTTTAGTATGTTGGTCTACCATAAAAGGTTTTCCAACAGTACTAAGGCACTAAGGCTTTTGTTTGCCCAATATTGGAGACCCAAATCGTGCAACAGAATCCATAAAGGAACAGACCTAACCAGTTTAACAGCATTCAAGTCAGTTGTCCAAGGTCTAACTATGACCGACTTCCTATCAAATTGAATAACTCCTGCTTCCAAAACCTCACCTCTAGTTGCCTCATCATTAAACTTCACCATGATCAGTCCTTTGGACATCTTAGCAATCTGGACTATCACAAGGTGTCCCCATATTTGTTTAATAAAACCTTCAAAAATAGCCATTGGTGGGTTCACACCAAGAATCATACAAATAGCAGCTGAATTCCATGCCTCTGTTTGTTCCCTAACCTCCTCATAATCCAATTAAGCAATTTTCAAGCCATTAATTTCTAATTAGAGGCTTTGTGTAAGGAAGCTTCGAATCACAGCTCAGAACTTTCTCTTTAGCAAAGGTATTCCAGAGACCCTTGGTTGATTCCTGAAATTGCACATGTCTGTTACCCTCTTCCTGTTCTAATTCTGCCTCCTTAGCCCAACTCATACTAATTTGAGGTGTGTGAAACTTCGAGATACTTAGAGATTGTCGAAACAAGTTCTGACTTATTTCGTCACCAAAATCATCATTAGCAACCTTACTCATGTAAAGAGTCATACCTGAAGCATCTTCTTCTTCATCAGCGTGAGTTCCATGGCTTGAAACAGCCTCAGGTAACTTGATAGCAGGCTTTCGAACTATCCTCTTCTTCTTCGCCATGGGAGAGAGAGAGAGAGAGAGAGAGAGAGAGAGAGAGAGAGAGAGAGAGAGAGAGAGAGAGAGAGAGAGAGAGAGAGAGAGAGAGAGAGAGAGAGAGAGAGAGAGAGAGAGAGAGAGAGAGAGAGAGAGAGAAGCTACACACACCCCTTTTCACTTTTTAAATTTTATAAGTATCTATTTTTATTTCAAAGAAATTTAAAATATTATTTATCAATTTTTTTTTTATAAAAATTAAAAAATTATTGTTTAACAAAAGTATAATTTTTGAGAAATCACCCCATATACTTCTTTTTAATTTTTTTTTTCTATTTTTACGATTTGAGTTGCTCCGTGAGTTATGATCTAGGTTGTTACGTGAGTTGCAATATGGATTGTGATTTGAATTAGGTTGCGATGAGTTGCTATTTAGGTTACTATGTGAGTTGTGATATAAATTGTAATTTGAATTGGGTTGCGATTTAAGTTGTTTCATGAATTACGCCGTATATTCTGTATAAATAAAAAAATACTTTGAAATTTCTATAAAAAAACTCGTAATTTTTTTACAATTGTTTCTTTTTGTTACTTCTAGCAAATTTTTAGAATTTTGTTTTTCCTTCTTGCAAAACAACTACACAATTCAATTCTAAGCTAATTGAGTTTGTTTTTATATGACAAGTTGGTTATTAATATATTTCTATTATTATATGTATACATATATTTACTCCCTTACTTTTAAATGGATAAAGCTTGAATAAGTAAATATACTAAAATAATAACAATTAATTATGTAGAATAATTCAGTCATGTAGGTACAAAGAAGAATAATCAACTTTTATATAAAGAAGTGCTTTAGAAATAAAAGTAGCCAACATCTTCTCCAATGTAGCCACATGTTATCACTTATCAGTAATATATAAATATATATATATATTTTTTTTTTATACTCTTCCTTTAAGAGATCAAAATATACAACTATTATTGTATGTCAAAATTTGAACACTTCCTAGACAGTCATATCACTTTTTTTTTTTTTAGGCTTGACAATATAATATTTAATTTGGAATGTACATATCTTACTACCTGCACAGATTGGAATTGTCATTTTATATAGAAATAACCAAATAAAATGAATCAATCAAAGTTCTGTAATTTCGTATTAAACTAAGTAGTAAGTAATCCACCAACATTGGTAGCCTGGTCCTGCATAAATATATTATAAGATCAATAAGTGAGAAAAAAATGAGTTATAATATTTTGGAAGGTTGAATTCTTTGCCACGACTAGATATAGATCACGTTAATAATAGTACTCTTACATTAAAAAATAAATAGTTTTTTTTTTTAAATAAAATATAGTTTCATTAGCATCAATTTATATCATGTACAGGTGGCAATTTCACCAAATAATTTTGACAAGTACTCTCTAATTATATAATTAATGAATAGAGTGAGTTAGGTGATTGTAGTCCCTCACTATTTCACAAACGTTTTACCAAATCAAAACAATAACATTTTTATACAAAATACACATATTTACAACAACACTAGGTCGATCACTTACGAAATAAAAAAATTTTATGGGAAAAAAACACGAAATAAGACTATTTAAAGCCTAAATAATTATAGGAAAAAAAAAAGGAAACTAACGTCACATGAAATTTTAAAAAGTCATTGTCAAAAAGTAAAGAAAAATATTAATACCTTTTTTAAAAAGAAAAATAAAGTAAAAAAACTCAGTATATAGTAATTAATAAACTAGAAAAAAAGAATGCCTACTTTTGCAACCACAATTAATTTTCTTATTAATATATTTTGATTGTGTAGGAAATTATAACATCCGAAACTGCCCCTACACCCAACACCCCAACAGTCATAAACCAAGGGTAAACTCGTCTTTAACCCTTTGAGCGGATCACAAGGGAATATTCCCTTTTCAAAAACCTGCCATCCTTTTCAAAACCATACTGCCATTAATGGCAATATATAAGCCTCTTTTTCTTTTGCTAAAAACCCTAGCAAACACTTTCTCTTCTTCAAAACCTAGCAGCCGAAATGCCCATTCAACCTCTCTTCTTCTTCTTCTCTTTTCTTTGCTTAGAAAACCCTAGCAGCCGCACCCTTCTTCTTCTTCCTTTCTCTTCGAACAGCAACACCACCTTCAAGCCTTGAAACGCAGCATCCCCCTTCTTCCTTATTTATTCTTGCTGCAATATATAGCAGAAAAAACCAACCGAGTCTTTCTCCTTTTAATCTCATTCTTCTTCCTTTCCAAGCTTCGATTTTAGAGCTTCCTAACCAAACTTGCTGCTGCCTTTTCTTTCCTCCAATAGCAGTTTGTTTGAACCTACAACACACACAACATACAACCCGAAAAACCAAAGAAAAGCTAAACGAAAAACAGCAGAAAAATAAAGAAAAAGAACACAACAATTGATTTCGGAGTTCCCCTTAAAATCAAGGGTACATCTCCGTCAAGCTTCCCTCAAAGACGCTTGATTCTTCATTGTCCATGTCAAAACCGATTACAAGGATGGGAGATTCCTAGCCACAAAGCTTAGTAGGTAATCTCAAGTCTTTCTCTCCTTTTTCACTTTATTTTTCTAGTTTGCATTACAATATCTCTCACTAACACTCTCTGTTTTTCTCTCTTGTTTTCTGAGGTGTTTTTACAAAGAAAAGAAGGCTGCTATTGTTTCCTTTGTTGAGCCGAAAGTCACTTTTGAAAGTGGAAGGTTGTACATCTATTTATATTGTTGTTGTTGGCTGTTGTTGTGTTTGTTTCTGAGCTGAGAAATAGTTGTAATCTGTTGTTGATATTTTCCTTGTAAAGCTGAGAGTTTGTTAGAGTCTTGAGATATTTATTTACTTCTTTATATTGTAAAGAAATAAAAGATCTAGGCCTATGAAAACAGAACCGACAACTCTATGAGTTATAATGGTCTGTTGAGGCTTTGTAAAAGGTCTTATTTTTTTTTTCTTTTAACTTATTTTATGTGACAGATAGTATGGGAATTTATCCAACAATTTCCACCTAAATTTCCATACTAGCAGTCCAAAAAAGTATCTGCCTTTGCTTTATTTACTTGTTGCTGTCTTTGAGGGTCATTGCTTGATTACGTGTCCATTTACCATCTTGTGTCAACTCCCAACAGGTTCATACAATGTTTGAACTTTTTGAGAGTCACCACCTTAGTTCCCATATCTGCTGGGTTCTCCTCAGTAGGAACTTTTTCCACTTGTATCTCACCTTGAGTCACCTTGTCCCTTATAAAGTGGTATTTAATCTCTATATGTTTAGTTCGGTCATGGAACACAGGGTTCCTACATAAGTGTACACAACTTTAACTGTCTGAGTACACTCTAGGAACCTCTTTAAGTAACTTGATCTCCGTCAAGAGTCCTTTCATCCATATGGCTTCTTTAATAGCTTCTGTGGTTGATATGTACTCCGATTCTGTTGTTGAAAGTGCAACCACAAGTTGGAGTTGGGCTTTCCAACTCACACAGTTTCCTCCTAGTAGAAACATGTAAGATGAAGTAGACTTTCTGCTGTCTCTATCCCCGGCATAGTCGACATCGCTGTATCCTTCTATGTTGGTGCTGAACTTTTGTTGCTTGTAGATGAGTCCAACCTTAGGTGTCCCTACTAGGTACCTGAAAACCCATTTCATTGCAAGCCAATGAATCTTTCCTGGGTTTGCCATGTATTTTCTCAAGGTACTTATGGCAAAGGCGAGATCTGGCCTTGTACAAACCATCAAGTACATAATAGTCCCAACAACACTTGAGTAATGCACTTTACTCATTGCTTCTTTCTCTGCTTCAGTCTTAGGACATTGTTCCTTTGTTAAAGTGTACTGGCTAGTTATTGGCTGAGAAGTTTTCTTTGAATCTTTCATTAAAAACTTCTCTATAATCTTTTAGATGTAGTCCTCTTGTGTCAAGAATAGTTTGCCCAACTTTCTGTCCCTCTTTATAGTGATACCCAGTATCTTAGATGCTATTGCCAAGTCTTTCATCTCAAACTCAGCCTTGAGTTGCCTCTTCATCTCATCCACTTGAGATCTCTCCTTGCTTATAATAAGCATGTCATCTACATAGAGTAACAAGTAGATGACCGTGTTAATGTCAGTTCCCTTGTGATAGAAACATGCATCATAGTAACTCCTTGAAAAACCTTGTTTCATCATAAAGGTGTCAAACCTTTTATTCCACTGCCTAGGGGATTGCTTGAGTCCATACAAGGACTTAACCAGTTTACAAACATGGTTCGGTTTTCCCTTCTCTACATACCCTTCTGGCTGGGTCATTTATATTTCTTCTTCCAATTCCCCATGGAGAAAGGCAGTGGTAACATCCATCTGATCTATCTCCATGTCAAACTGTGTAGCTAAGCTTAGGACCACTCTAATTGTTTTATACTTCACCACCGGAGAGAAAATCTCATTGAAGTCGATACCTTCTTTTTGTGTGAAGCCTTTAGCGACTAGCCTAGCCTTGTACCTTATAGGCTCATCTTTAGATATTCCTTCCTTGTGAACAACCACTTACAAGACACAATACTTTTACCCTCGGGTCTTGGTACCACAATCCAAGTCTTATTCTTCTTGAGAGATCCCATCTCATCATCCATGGCCTTATTCCACTCCTTAGAATTCTTTCCATTAACTGCCTCATTATAAGTCTTGGGTTCCATATCATCCATTTCCAAATCTATTAGAAGAGCATAAGCCAATTCTTCACTCCAAATGTTGTAGTTGTATTTCTGATTAGGCTTTGGAGTCCTCTTAGATCTATCCCTCGTCAACTGATAGTTTGTAAGGTCCTCTTCGGTGTCTTCATCCCTGATCTCTTGTTGAGCATCAGTTCCTCCCCCTTGACCATTTTTCATGGGCTGCTGGTTTTGGTTAGGTTCTGCCTGAACCATTCCCGGTGTGTCTCCATTTTGTTCCACCTGATTAGAGCCTGTTTTAACTTCTAGGTTTGTACCTGCAGGGTTAGTATCTTCCATTCCTGCACTAGACTTTTTATTAGGTAAACAAGGAAAAATATTTTCTTGGAATATAACATCTCTACTATTCATAGTTTTAAATCCCCCTTTTTCCTTTACCTAAAGTCTATACCCTTTTACCCCTTCGGGGTACCCTAAGAAAACACACTTTAAAGCCCTAGGTTCAAGTTTTCCTATTCTTTGATATGCATAAGCAGCACATCCAAAAACTTTCAAATGAGAAAGGTTTGGAGGTTTACCTGACCATTTCTCCTCGGGAGTTTTACCTTCAGTTGCTCTTGATGGGCTTCTATTGATTAGGTGAACTGCTGTCAAGGCAGCTTCTCCCCAAAATCCTTGAGATAATCCTGACTGAAGTAGCATACATCTTACTTTGTTCAGTATGGTGCGGTTCATTCTTTCAGCCACCCCATTTTGTTGAGGTGTAATCCTTACTGTTCTATGTCGCTGCAAGCCATATTCTTTACAATAGAGGTCAAATTCATTGTTACAAAATTCCAAACCATTATCAGTTCTTAAAGTTTTCAGCTTTTCATTAGTTAAGTTCTCAACCAATAATTTCCAATGTTTGAATTTTGTAAAAGCATCATTTTTATTCTTAAGTAGATATATCCATACTTTCCTAGAATTATCATCTACTATAGATAAAAAATAAGAGCAGCCACCATGAGTACTGATTTTTTCAGGACCCCATAAATCAGAATGTACATACTCAAGTATTCTTTTAGAGTTGTGAGTACCTGTTGTGAACTTTAATCTGTGATGCTTTCCAAGTATGCAATGTTCACAAAAATCTAGTTTACTCACTTTATCCTTACCCAACATCTGTTGCTTACTCATGAGTTGCAAGCCTCGCTCACTTATATGCCCCAATCTTCTGTGCCATAGAGTAGCTATCTCATCTTTATGTCGTTGTGAGTTGTAATGTTACAGCTTGAAATAGGAGAGCCTTGTAGGTAGTAAAGTCCACCATTTTTGATTCCTTTCATGATTGTTAATGCTCCTCTACTAAGCTTCATATGACCTGCCTCTACCTTACCCACAACACCCAAATCATCAAGCACACTAATAGAAATTAGATTTCTAGAGAGATTAGGCACATACCTCACTGCTGTTAGGGTTCTTACTATCCCATCATACATTTTAAATCTGATAGATCCTGACCCTTTAATCTCACATGTCTGATTGTTTCCTAAGATCACTTTTCCTCCTTTAGATTCCCTGTAATCAAACATATAACTCTTGTCATTAGTCATATGAAAAGTACAACCTGAATCTAAAATCCAATCATCTTTAAAAGATGATGCAACAATGTATACTTCACCACTATCAACACTTTAATAACCATCACCATAATTAGCTTGGTTATTTTTAGAAAAATTAGGTCTAGAGTTAGAATTTTCTCCCTGTCCTTTATATTTATTTGGTTTGCCTTTGTTTGGAAAATAGCAATCTCTTTTGAAATGCCCTGGCTTGCCACAGTTGTAGCATCCCGTAGGATCAGGTGGTTCTTTTGAGTTTGATCTTCCCTTGTTGTGACTCTTTCCTTTGTGGTGATCTCTGCTGTGACTTTTACTTTTGTAGTGTCCATGTTTTCTTTGATTTGGTCTTCCTCTACTGAAGTTTACTTCTCCATTAGAACCTCCATGCTTCTCATTCTTGATCTCCAAGTCCTTTGACTTCAAGGCTGAAATCACTTCTTCTAAAGTAATTTCTGTCCTACCATATTTAATGGCATTCCGCACTTCTTTGTAAGATTCGGGTAATGAGTTTAAGATTATGATGGCTTGGTTCTCATCACTTAATGCCTCATTTTTACCAGAATTAGCCAATTCAATATGTAACCTTAGAAATTCATCTAGGTTTTCATCAAGAGTCTTGCTAGTGCTCATCTTAAAACCAAAGATCCTTTCTTTAAGAAATATCTTGTTGATTAAAGATTTCTTTTTAAACCGATCTTCAAGCTTTTTCCATATTTTTGCTGGTGTATCTTCTTTGTCAACTAACCTGATAATAGCATCAGACAAATTAAAAATGATAAACCAGTAGCAGTTTCAAGAAGTTCTTCTTGTGTAGATTTAGAAGTATTTTCTGGCCATTCTATAGGTTCACTAAGAACGCTAAGTAATTTGTTATGAGCAAGAAGAGCTCTAATCTTCTTCCTCCAAATCATATAGTCCCCCGATCCATCAAACTTGTCAACATCCACTCTAAAATTACTCATGTTTAATTTTTATAACAAGATAATAAAAGCAAGAATTTAATAAGACAAAGTTTAGGTTAGAGTTTTCCTCTTTATCAATTTCTTGATAATTTTAGATTTGGCTTCTTCAATGTTTTGATGATCTTTCTAGTTTCTTGACGTTGTTTCCAGGTGTTGTTGAATCTTCTTGCTTCCCCGAGCTCTGATACCACTGTAGGAAATTATAGCATCCGAAACTGCCCCTACACCCAACACCCCAACAGTCATAAACCAAGGGTAAACTCGTCTTTAACCCTTTGAGCGAATCACAAGGGAATATTCTCTTTTCAAAAACCTGCTATCCTTTTCAAAATCCTACTGCCATTAATGGAAATATATAAGCCTCTTTTTCTTTTGCTGAAAACCCTAGCAAACACTTTCTCTTCTTCAAAACCTAGCAGCCGAAATGCCCATTCAACCTCTCTTCTTCTTCTCTTTCCTTTGCTTAGAAAACCCTAGCAGCCGCACCCTTCTTCTTCTTCCTTTCTCTTCGAACAGCAACACCTCCTTCAAGCCTTGAAACAAAGCAGCCCCCCTTCTTCCTTATTTACTCTTGCTGCAATATATAGCAGAAAAAACCAGCCGAGTCTTTCTCCTTTTAATCTCCTTCTTCTTCCTTTCCAAGCTCCGATTTTAGAGCTTCCTAACCAAACTTGCTGCTGCCTTTTCTTTCCTTCTTCAGCAGTTTGTTTGAACCTGCAACACACACAACATACAACCCGAAAAACCAAAGAAAAGCTAAACAAAAAACAGCAGAAAAATAAAGAAAAAGAACACAACAATTGATTTCGGAGCTCCCCTTAAAATTAAGGGTACATCTTCGTCAAGCTTCCCTCAAAGACGCTTGATTCTTCATTGTCCATGTCAAAACCGATTACAAGGATGGGAGATTCCTAGCCACAAAGCTTAGTAGGTAATCTCAAGTCTTTCTCTCCTTTTTCACTTTATTTTTTTGGTTTGCATGACAATATCTCTCACTAACACTCTCTATTTTTCTCTCTTGTTTTGTGAGGTGTTTTTACAAAGAAAAGAAGGTTGCTATTATTTCCTTTGTTGAGCCGAAAGTCACTTTTGAAAGTGGAAGGTTGTACATCTATTTATATTGTTGTTGTTGGCTGTTGTTGTGTTTGTTTCTGAGCTGAGAAATAGTTGTAATCTATTGTTGATATGTTCCTTGTAAAGCTGAGAGTTTGTTAGAGTCTTGAGATATTTATTTACTTCTTTATATTGTAAAGAAATAAAAGATCCAGGCCTATGAAAACAGAACCGACAACTCTATGAGTTATAATGGTCTGTTGAGGCTTTGTAAACGGTCTTATTTATTTTTTTTTGTTTGTAACTTATTTTATGTGACAGATAGTATGGGAATTTATCCAATAGATTGCTGTGTTAAAGAACATTATTTTTATTTTATTTTTGATGTGGTTCATGATAGATGAACAGCTAGCATGCAATTGAAATCATATACAAATTTAATATATTTATAGTAAAAATTTCAAAAGTTTAATGAGTAAATATTATTTTGGACTCTCTGTTGTTAAATGATAAAACAGATCTTATATTTTCTAAAATACTAAAAATAGGACACTGAGCTTAATTTTCAGCAATTTTACTTTTTAATATAACAAATTTTAAGATAATTTCTAACATGAACAAATATTTTTTTGTAACCAGTTTTGTTATAACATCTCTAGATTGGATTATTATTAAGTTTTATTTTAATAAAAAATCAATTTAGAGTCTTATTTTTACAATTTTAGAAAATACAGAGTATATTTTGTCACTAACAAAATAGAAGGTCCAATTAGTAATTTTTGCAGAACTCAGGTTCCAAAATACTATTTATCTCATTTTAATTTATAACTAGTAGCCATTCAATAATTCTGACTGAAGAAACGAGTGTCTAATTATGATTCATTTATCTCACAAATTTTTTTTATTTATATATATGAAAAATTATTCAATAGTGATTTATATCTAATCTCTACTCCAATGTAAAAGTATATTTAAAGAAAAAATAATTGTTTTATTTAAAAAAATAAAAATAAGAATTAAGATGACTTATTATTGTAGGTAATTATTATTTTTTTTTTGAAAAAAATAAAAAACAGGAATCAAAATTAGTTTATTAGAATAATTATTTAATTTTTTCAAAATTTTTATAATGACCCAAATTTTTGAAGTATTACTAATAGACAATACTGTTGGGTTTTATGCCCTAAATAAAACTCATTTCAATATAATCAGATTTACTTATTAATATAGATCAGAAATAACATTTAATGTTGCATGGTTCGCATAATTTATTTCATGATTATATGTACATAATGTATAAATTTATCTGAAAACCCTTTTCACATACTTGATCCTGTTTATTGTGCCGTCAACACATTGGAAAGTAAACATGACTATGTGAATAAAGTTTCCTAGATTTATCAGACATAGGGTTTTACTAATATGATAATCTACAACAGAGTTTACTTGCATTTGGAGAAGTGCTATGTTCTTTCCAGAGCATTGGTTAAAGTAAAGCTCAGGTTGGATGCATGGAGTATGCATCGGAAGGGACCGATATTGAACTTTGACTTAGATTTATTAAACTTACCGTAATATCTATTCAAGTCAATATCGCCTAGTTGATCCTAGATCAAATGATCTTAATCCTGTTATGATTAGGCTCAATCTTGAAAGGCTATTCGTGTTCTTTGATTTGTTAGTTAAGCCTACTTTTAGGTCAGGGTGATACGTACATTTTGGGAACACGGTAGTGCAATTGAGTGGGAGCGCTAGCATAAACATGGAATCTATAGTTTCTATCTGGCGAATAGTAAGCAAAGGATGATCTCCTTCGAGCTTGACCAAACGAACATAAATGGTGGAGTACTCATTTCACATAAGCTGAAATATCATTTATACGAGGTCAAGTGTAACGGTAATCTAATCCATTTACAGTGTACATCATTCATATAGAGGATCATTGATCACATTAGGATTATAACAATGGATAACTAATGATGCGTCTATATGGTGGAACATATAGAGCATTCTATATACTGAGAGTGCAATTCTAAGTTCTATGCGTGGATTCAACGAAGAATTAATAAGTTAGTGAATTTTAGTGCTAAATTCTTGATCTACTTATTGGAAGCTCGGTTATATAGACCCATGGTCCCCGCACTAGTTGAGATAATATTGCCTGTAAGACTCATGTAATTGGTTTTGATTAATCAATTATAATTCTCAAATTAGACTATGTCTATTTGTGAAATTTTCACTAAGTAAGGGCGAAATTGTAAAGAAAGAGTTTTAGGGGCATATTTGTTAATTATGATACATTGTATGGTTCAATTAATAAATATGATAAATGACAATATTATTTAATAATTATTTATAGTTATTAAATAGTTAGAATTGGCATTTAAATGGTTGAATTAGAAAATTGGCGTTTTTGAGAAAATCAGATGCAGAAAAGATAAAACTGCAAAATTACAAAAAGTGAGGCCCAAATCCACTAGTATAGGGCCGGCCACTTTTATAGGAATTAACCTCTGATATTTTCATTATTTTAATGCCAAATAATTCAAACCTAACCCTAGTGGAATGCTATAAATAGATAGTGAAGGCTTCAAGAAAATTACACTTTTCTTCTGACACTTCTGATTCAGAAAAAACTGAGCCTGTCTCTCTCCCTATCTTTGGCCGAACCCACTCTCTCTTTCTTCTTCCTTAAATTTCGAAATTCTTAGTGATTAGAGTAGTGCCCACACACAGCAAACAATACCTCAATCATAGTGAGGAAGATCGTGAAGAAAGACTTTCAGCAAGAAGGAGTTTCAGCATCAAAGATTCAGAGAAAGAGATCCAGGTTCAGATCTTGATAATATTCTGCGACAGAAAGGATATAAGGGTTAGAGATCTGAACGAAAGGAGTCATTATATTCCGCTGCACCCAATGTAAGGTTTCCTAAACTTTATATGTGTTTATTTCATCGTTTTTAGAAAGTTCATATTTAGGGTGTTAATAAACATACTTGTGAGTAGATCTAAGATCCTAGTAAAATAAATTCCAACAAATACAATATATGTCAAATTTTTTTAATCCATATACTCACATAAACTCATCCATAATCTCTCTATTATCCATATTGACTACTAAAAAAAATATATAAATTTCTTATGGCAAACTCCATTAAAATGTTACTATGGTGGACACTTTTAATTTAATTATATAATCTTTGTTTTGTATATATTTTCTTAAAATATGTTAAACCACCATTTGATTTTGATACATCTATTGTTATTAATATAAAAGAGTAACTGAGTATATACAAATCTTTCAAATAATAAGAAATATCTTTGTAATATGTCCACTAAAAATAAAAATAAAAGAGACAATGATAAAACATATGCATAACGAACACAATTTTTATTTATCATTATTTTATGAAAATAGTTTCATCACACTAAAAAGTGAGTACATAATAATTAATTAAGACATGAAATAAAATATGAAATAAAAAAAAGTTCAAAAAAAAAAAACAATTACACAATTAAACGAGTAGCACTACTACAAATATGGGCTTTAGAGGCGGTTTTGAAGGCCTTTCAGTGTCGATTTTGGTAAAAAATTTTAACGACGCTGATTCAGGCGACGCTGTAGGGTTGAAAACAACCGACACTAAAAGTTACCCTATGGCGTCAGTTATTACAATAGAATCGACGCCATATGTACCCTATAGCATCAATTATATAGCAATAATCGATGCCAAATGTCCTTATAACCGACGCTAAATGGCCTTTTAAACGACACTAATCTATTTATTTTTTCAATTAAAAACCAATTATGAATCAAAAAATTTTATTTATTTAAATTATATATTTATTATATTATTCAATTGAAATTTAAATTAAATATTTATTTTTTTAAAAGGTAAATTTAATATTATTTACATTAATTTTATGATTAGCCAATATACTTAATTTCATTTCATAGAAGAAATTAATTAAATTACAATTATATATTACACAAATATTGTAAAATTATTCCAAGTATTAACAAGTTAATAAATCTAATTACAAGTTAACTTAAAAAAATAAGCTAGAGAAGAAAAATTCTTAGGCCTTTCAGCATCATTCGTCCAAGCTTTCGTGAATCACCGCCATCAACTGTTCTATCCACTGTCATTATAATGGTAATAATTCAGTTTTTGAATTATATGTTGGAATTATTTTACTAGGATCTAGACTTACTAACAAGTATGTTTCATGAACATCCTAATATGAATTTCTAAAACAATGAAATAAACACATATAAAGTTTAAGAAACCTTACATTGATTGCAGCGGAATATAATGACTCCTTCCGTTCAGATCTCTAGTCCTTAATTCCTTTCTGTAGCAGAGCATTATGAAGATCTAAACCTGGATCTCTTTCTCTCCTTCTTGTTGATTGGATTCTTCACAGTCTTACATACTATGATTGAGGACCAACTTGATGTGTGTGGGCACTTACTCAATCACTAATGGCTTAATATTATTTGGTAAAGAAAGACTAAGTGTTTCGAATTGAAGAAGAAAAAAAGAAGGAAGAGGTCTCATCAAAAGCTAGGTTATTAGCTTTGGAGGCATTAGTTTGGATGAAGAGACTGTAACACCCTAACTAATTTAGGCGTATTACGTGATTTTTTTAAACGTACTGTGCAGCTCGTTGCTAATCAACGAGGTTTATGGAAAAACGTGATTAATTAAAATTTTGCTTTTTCATTAAACTTATAAACCATTTTACCAAAAAGTCTCGGGATCCCGATTTATAAAAATATTTACAAACGTTTTTACTATTCAACTTTTACATCAAAATAAGGTCATCTAACGACCGTTACAAAAATCTCAGCCCTGCTGTCCCGAGGATCGTACGCTCCAGGCCTAACCGCCCCGACATGTACAATCTCATAAGCTCGCTCGCGGTCCATCAGCAACTGCCTTGCCTTTACCTACACATGAACGTAAACTGTGAGTCGACAGACTCAGTAAGAAAAGCATACTAATATCATACATAAAACTGACTGCCGTGTCCAACACGATACTGAGTCCCGCTACTGCCATGTCCAACATGGTACTGAGCACTACTGCCATGTCCAACATGGTACTGAGTTTTGAACGTTCAGGGGACGGTACTATTGACAAGTATCCTCCTGATCGGTCGAACCGGTCATACTCCGCCGCCGGTCATACTCCAGCTCGTACCGACGGGATAGGTCAATAGCACTGAACCACCAACCAGTGTCAGCCTGATCGGTCGAACCGGTCATACTCCGGCTGCTGGTCATACTCCAGCCTGTACCGACGTGACAGGGTTGGGTGGTTCGAAGCCTAAATACATATCTAATGTAAACAACAGGCTTCCTACATGCACGCTAAACATGTAAACTACATATGCATACTGTTATACTAATCTTACCTGGATTCCGATTTCAGGTGTGCTTGGCCAACCCGACCGGAACCGAAGCCGAACGGCGGACATCGGCTCCTAAACCATAAAAATCACAACGCTATAAGTGACACGCTAAATCACTTCCCGGGGACTAAAACTTGAAACTAAAAGTTTCCCTATCGATAAAAAGCATGGCAATACCCCTAAAAACCCAAAAACGAGGAAAACTAGGGTTCTGAAAAATCCCCAACCGGAAGACCGGTTGCCCAACCGGAATTCCGGTTCTGGGAAAATCTGAACTCCCATCCGGAATTCCGGATGCTCAACCGGAATTCCGGTTCCTCGCAGGCAGCAACCAAAAATTCACATATCTTGACCAATTAGAACCCAATTGATCCCAAACTTTCCAGACCTGCTAATTAGACCCTAATAAACATTTCCAAGGCATCAAACCTACCCAGAAACTACATACACAAATTTTGCCATTGGAGCTCAAGCTTTGAGTTCCAAACTCAAGCTTGAGCAAACCATCCACACAAGCAATCAAACCCATCCAAACCTACTTAGACAAGCTTAATTAAGCCTCTGAAAACAACCCAAAACACCAACAATAACCCAAAGAACATTACACAAATCATCTTCAAAATCACATAATTTGCATAGAAAATTTCCAAGCTTGCACAACCTATCTAGCATGCATTCCAACCTAACTAAACATAATTAATCCAGCATTTGAACATAAAAATAACAACAATCACAAGCAGCAGCAACACATTGAAAATTAACATGCATTTACTCATAATTTCATCAAAACTCAAGAATTTTAAGAAAGGAAGAAGATGAGCTAACCTAGCTTGCAAAGAGTCTCAAGAATGGATGAAAGTTGCTTGAAAAATCAAAGAGAATTCAGTTCATGCACTCCAAAAGCTTCAGCCGAAAGTAGAGAGGAAAAGAGAGCTTGAGTGTGTGATTTTTTTGGAAATTTCTAATTTTTTTCTCTAAGTGTTTAGTTTGAAAAGTCAAATGGTGAATAAAGCCACATAATCCCAATTCATTTCAGCCAACATTTAATAATCAAATAACATTTAATTTCCATTTATTAAATCATATAAGACAAAATACTATTGGGGCAAAAAGACCATTTTGCCCCTCTACCATAAAATTACTAAAATCATACTAAAGGGGTATTTTTGGGACATTCCAAATTCCCGGCCATTCCCGACATTCCCAATGTCTAAATCCCGCCCCCAAAATACTAACATACTAAGTTGTGATTTCTACTGAGCCAAACGCCGCGTTCCAAAATACCGGACACCGGAAATGCGAAACATAAAAGCTACTGATGACATAATTATGCATATCTGAATTCCATAAATAACAATGATAAATTATTTAAATAGCTATAAATAATTTCCTGATTAACATAAATAACTGCTAATTTCCAAATTAACTAAGCGGGCTTTACAACTATTCCCCCCTTAAAAGGATTTCGTCCCCGAAATCTCACCTGAACAACTCTGGAAATTGAGCTCGCATGTCTGATTCTAGCTCCCAGGTGGCTTCTTCCACCTTACTGTTTCTCCAGAGAACCTTGACCAACGCTATGGTCTTATTCCGAAGGACTTTATCCTTTCTATCCAGGATCTGCACTGGCTGTTCCTCATAAGACATATCTGACTGAAGCTGAAGGCTCTCATAACTGAGTATATGAGAGGGGTCTGAAACGTATTTTCTCAACATTGAGACATGAAATACGTTGTGCACTGCTGATAAAGCTGGAGGCAATGCTAACCGATATGCCACTTGACCTATCTTCTCGAGAATCTCGAAAGGTCCTGTAAATCTAGGGCATAACTTGCCTCTTTTCCCGAAACGTTTGATCCCCTTCATCGGAGATACTCGCAAAAACACATGGTCCCCTACTCGGAACTCAACATCTCTACGTTTCGGATCTGCGTAACTCTTCTGTCTGCTCTGGGAGGCAAGCATTCTAGCTTTAATCTTCTCTATTGCCTCATTGGTCCGTTGAACTGATTCTGGACCAAGGTATTTCCTCTCCCCTGTCTCATCCCAGTGGATAGGGGACCTACATTTCCTACCGTACAACAGTTCGTAGGGTGCCATCCCTATCGTACTCTGGTAACTGTTGTTGTACGAGAACTCCACTAACGGTAGGTATTTACTCCATGAACCCTCAAAGTCCATAACACAGGCTCTCAGCATATCGTCCAATATCTGAATTGTCCTTTCGGACTGACCATCTGTCTGAGGATGGAATGCTGTACTGAATTTTAGCTTCGTACCCATTGCCCGTTGCAAACTTTGCCAAAATTTGGAGGTGAATTTCGGATCCCTGTCCGAAACTATAGATTTCGGTACCCCGTGAAGTCTCACTATTTCCCTGACGTATAACTCTGCCAATTGATCCACTGTAAACGTTGTTCTAACCGAAAATGAGCGATTTCGTAAATCGGTCCACCACTACCCGAGATGGAATCATACATACCCGTGGTCCTAGGTAACCCGACCACAAAATCCCTCGTAATATCCTCCCATTTCCACTCGGTAGGGTTAGAGGCCGCAACAACCCTGCTGGTCTCTGATGTTCAGCCTTGATCTGCTGACACGTGAGGCATCTCGAAACGAATTCTACCAAATTCTTCTTCATACCGCTCCACCAGAAGTACGGTTTCAAATCTTGGTACATCTTGGTGGTGCCGGGATGTAGAGAATATGGAGTAGAATGAGCCTCCTCAAAGATCTCGTTCCTCAAGTCCACACTGTTCGGGACACAAACCCTGGCTTTATACAAAAGCATCCCACTGTCTGTCACTGAAAAGTCTTTGGCTTGACCAGCCAATACCTCATCTCGGATCTTCACTAACTCCGGATCTGTCGTCTGAGCAACCTTTATTCTTTCTAACAGATCAGATTGCAGCGTTAAGTTGTGAAGCTGACCTACCACAAACTCAATGCTGGATCTAACCATATCCTCCGCTAGCTGAGGTGAGATCTGAACCATGCTAGCTACTTGCCCGGGACCCTTTCTGCTCAGGGCATCGGCCACTACATTGGCTTTCCCGGGATGGTAGAGGATCTCACAATCATAGTCCTTCACTAATTCCAACCAACGCCTTTGTCTCATGTTCAAATCTTTCTGAGTAAAGAAATACTTGAGACTTTTATGGTCGGTATAGATCTCGCACTTCTCCCCATACAAGTAATGCCGCCAAATCTTCAGTGCAAAAACCACTGCGGCCAATTCTAAATCATGAGTCGGGTATCGCTGTTCATAATCCTTTAACTGACGGGAGGCATAAGCGATAACCCGATCGGCTTGCATCAATACGCACCCCAAACCCTGTTTGGATGCGTCACAATAGACCACGAACTTCTCCTCGTCCGAAGGCAAAGCTAGTACCGGTGCAGTAATCAATCTCTGTTTCAGTTCCTGAAAACTAGCTTCGCATTTATCTGACCAGATAAATCGCTGATTCTTCTTTGTAAGCTCGGTTAGGGGCATTGAAATTTTGGAGAACCCCTCCACGAACCTACGGTAATACCCAGCTAATCCCAAGAAGCTTCTAATCTCAGTCACTGTCTTCGGTCTCGGCCAATCCCTGACGGATTCAATCTTCCCGGGATCCACCTTGATCCCGTCCTTACCCACAATGTGTCCTAGGAAGGACACCTGAGACAACCAGAACTCACATTTCTTGAACTTGGCGTAGAGTCTATGTTCTCGAAGTCGTTGCAGTACCATCTGGAGATGTAACTCATGCTCCTCTTCTGACTGAGAGTACACGAGGATGTCGTCGATAAACACAATCACACAGATATCGAGGAAATCCTTGAATACTCTATTCATCAGGTCCATGAATGCTGCAGGAGCGTTGGTTAGTCCGAATGACATAACCAGAAACTCGTAGTGTCCATACCTAGTGCGGAAAGCCGTCTTTGGAATGTCCTCCTCTCGGATTCTCAACTGATGATAACCCGAACGGAGATCAATCTTAGAAAAGACCGTCTTCCCCTGAAGCTGATCGAACAAGTCATCGATCCTAGGTAATGGATATCTATTCTTCACCGTCAGCTTGTTCAACTCCCTGTAGTCGATGCACATCCTCATAGATCCATCCTTCTTCTTCACGAACAAAACCGGGGCTCCCCAGGGTGACACACTGGGCCGAATGAACCCTATGTCAAGCAACCCTTGGAGCTGAATCTTCAATTCCTTAAGTTCAGCTGGAGCCATCCTATACGGGGCTTTAGAAACCGGATCCACCCCTGGTGCCAAGTCAATCACGAAGTCAATCTCCCGTTGAGGTGGTAACCCTGGAAGTTCTTCGGGAAACACGTCCAAAAATTCCCGAACCACACTGATGTCCTCTGGCCGAATGGTGTCTGGCCGAGTGGTGTCCACCACCACGGCCAGAAACCCTAAGCACCCACCGTGCAATAATTCTCTCGCTGACATAGCCGAGATCACCGGGATCCGAGATCCCTGAACCGAACCCACAAATACGAACGGTTCTTCACTTTCCGGTTGGAAGACCACCATCTTCCTCTTACAGTCAATACTCGCCGAATATTTAGATAGGAAATCCATTCCTAAAATAATATCAAATTCGACTAAGCTCATCTCTATTAGATCAGCGCTCAACTCTCTACCATCTATCCTGATCGGCATAGACCTAATCCACCTATTGGAGATAACCAATTCTCCGCCAGGTAACAGGGTTCCAAACCCTGATTCATATCTATCAAAGGGTCTACCCAACTTACTAAAGACTCTGGCCGCCACATAAGAACGTGTAGCCCCGTAATCAAACAAAGACCGAATAAAGCGAGTCGTTAATAAAAATCCGACCTGTAACAACCGATGGGCCGGCATCCGCATCGGCTGCGTGATAGCGAACACCCCGTCGGAGTGGGTATCGCCGGAGCTCTCGGTGCCTCCGGCCGAGCCGGGGACATTCCCTCTTGAAGTGCCCGGGCATGCCACAATGAAAGCATCCCCGCCCCTTGCACTCTCCCCGATGGTGCCTCTTGCGGTAGGGCACTCGGGATAGGAGAAGCGAGTCTCATTACCACCGGGACGACTCCTCTCGTTCGGTTCCCCGAACCTCTTGTTCGACTCGAGCCGCCGAAGCGATGGGTGCCCTCTTCCTTCGATCAATGGCCGAGCCACTACTCCCCGCTAAATCCGATGCAGAGGGGTAGGAGCTCCGCCACCAACCGAGTACCGGGCCGAATCCGACATACATCCCACCGCGCCCTCGCCGCAAAGTGCCTTCTCCACCATCCGAGCGTAGGTGGTGCCGTCGTCGCTGGTAATCATCGTGTCATGCCCGATCTTGGGATTCAACCCGTCCGGATACTTCTCCTTTCGCCGAAGTCGGTTGGCACAATTCCCGAGGCTAACCTCGCCAACCGGTCAAACCGAGTAGTATACTCGCGGACGCTCATGTTCTCCCGCTGGGTCAGGTGAACGAATTCTTTCCTCTTGGCGCTTCTAACCGCCTCATTGTAGTACTTCGCGTTGAAGAGTTCTTGGAACCTCTCCCAAGTCATGGTGGTGACGTCGTGAATCTGAGACACCATGTCCCACCATACCAGGGCATCCTCCTGGAACTGAAATGTGGCGCACACCACTCTGTCGTTGCCGGTGACACCCATAAAGTTCAAGATTCTGGTGATCATCGTAAGCCACTGCTCGGCTTTCGACACATCTGGACCTCCCGAATACGGAGGTGCTTGCTTCCGAACCGCTCATATAAAGGTTCCAATCCGTGGGCCGCCACTACCATCTCGCCCGGGCACAGGGGCCGGTGCCGCCGGAACTACCGGCACCGGAACCGCAGGAGCACCCCGTCGTCTCAACCTCTCGAATCTCGAGGTCTTGCTCTTCGATCCCGGCTTGCATCTCCGCAAACCGTAACTCCCGGGCCGGGCTCCCCGATCGGCCGGGGAGCTCGGGCAGCCCGTGGCGGGTTCTCATCACCCCGACCACGAGCCCCCGCCTCGGGGACCTCTACCTCGGCCCCTAGCGGTGGGGGAAACCGAGCTCCCTCTCCCCGATTCGACCCCACCGAGTTGCCTCGACTCCCGGTAGTCCGCCCGGCGTCCATCTAGTTAGAACCGCCTGCGAAACCAAGAGTTGGCATATCAGGTCGTATTCAAGGCGAGCTTACTAATGCCGCTTAATTTGGAAATTAGAAATGAAACATGCGCCTATTCTACTATCAGGCTACTAACATGCTTCCTAACAGGCTTTTCTTTTTTCATAACTGAATAAAATAAACTACTAAAGCAATAAAGGCTTACTGAACCGTGAACCGAGCTAACTGCTGATGATGATTGTACATGTCGTGACGATCTTCGGAAGACAACACCGCGCTTCTGATACCAAGTTGTAACACCCTAACTAATTTAGGCGTATTACGTGATTTTTTTAAACGTACTGTGCAGCTCGTTGCTAATCAACGAGGTTTATGGAAAAACGTGATTAATTAAAATTTTGCTTTTTCATTAAACTTATAAACCATTTTACCAAAAAGTCTCGGGATCCCGATTTATAAAAATATTTACAAACGTTTTTACTATTCAACTTTTACATCAAAATAAGGTCATCTAACGACCGTTACAAAAATCTCAGCCCCGTCGTCCCGAGGATCGTACGCTCCGTGCCTAACCGCCCCGACATGTACAATCTCATAAGCTCGCTCACGGTCCATCAAGAATCGCCTTGCCTTTACCTACACATGAACGTAAACCGTGAGTCGACGGACTCGCAAGAAAAGCATACTAATATCATACATAAAACCGACCGCCGTGTCCAACACGATACCGAGTCCCGCTCGCCATGTCCAACATGGTACCGAGCACTACTGCCATGTCCAACATGGGACTGAGTTTTGAACGTTCAGGGGACGGTACTATTGACAAGTATCCTCCCGATCGGTCGAACCGGTCATACTCCGCCGCTGGTCATACTCCACTCGTACCGACGGATAGGTCAATAAGATCGAACCACCAACCGGTGTCACTGATCGGCCGAACCGGCCATACTCCGCCGTCGGTCATACTCCAGCCTGTACCGACGTGACAGGGTTGGGTGGTTCGAAGCCTAAATACATATCTAATGTAAACAACAGGCTTCCTACATGCACGCTAAACATGTAAACTACATATGCATACTGTTATACTAATCTTACCTGGATTCCGATTTCAGGTGTGCCGGTCAACCTGACTGGAACTGAAGCTGAACGGCGGACATCGGCTCCTAAACCATAAAAATCACAACGCTATAAGTGACACGCTAAATCACTTCCCGGACTAAAACTTGAAACTAAAAGTTTCCCTATCGATAAAAAGCATGGCAATACCCCTAAAAACCCAAAAACGAGGAAAACTAGGGTTCTGAAAAATCCCCAACCGGAAGACCGGTTGCCCAACCGGAATTCCGGTTCTGGGAAAATCTGAACTCCCATCCGGAATTCCGGATGCTCAACCGGAATTCCGGTTCCTCGCAGGCAGCAACCAAAAATTCACATATCTTGACCAATTAGAACCCAATTGATCCCAAACTTTCCAGACCTGCTAATTAGACCCTAATAAACATTTCCAAGGCATCAAACCTACCCAGAAACTACATACACAAATTTTGCCATTGGAGCTCAAGCTTTGAGTTCCAAACTCAAGCTTGAGCAAACCATCCACACAAGCAATCAAACCCATCCAAACCTACTTAGACAAGCTTAATTAAGCCTCTGAAAACAACCCAAAACACCAACAATAACCCAGCAACAGATTACACAAATCATCTTCAAAATCACATAATTTGCATAGAAAATTTCCAAGCTTGCACAACCTATCTAGCATGCATTCCAACCTAACTAAACATAATTAATCCAGCATTTGAACATAAAAATAACAACAATCACAAGCAGCAGCAACACATTGAAAATTAACATGCATTTACTCATAATTTCATCAAAACTCAAGAATTTTAAGAAAGGAAGAAGATGAGCTAACCTAGCTTGCAAAGAGTCTCAAGAATGGATGAAAGTTGCTTGAAAAATCAAAGAGAATTCAGTTCATGCACTCCAAAAGCTTCAGCCGAAAGTAGAGAGGAAAAGAGAGCTTGAGTGTGTGATTTTTTTGGAAATTTCTAATTTTTTTCTCTAAGTGTTTAGTTTGAAAAGTCAAATGGTGAATAAAGCCACATAATCCCAATTCATTTCAGCCAACATTTAATAATCAAATAACATTTAATTTCCATTTATTAAATCATATAAGACAAAATACTATTGGGGCGAAAAGACCATTTTGCCCCTCTACCATAAAATTACTAAAATCATACTAAAGGGGTATTTTTGGGACATTCCAAATTCCCGGCCATTCCCGACATTCCCAATGTCTAAATCCCGCCCCCAAAATACTAACATACTAAGTTGTGATTTCTACTGAGCCAAACGCCGCGTTCCAAAATACCGGACACCGGAAATGCGAAACATAAAAGCTACTGATGACATAATTATGCATATCTGAATTCCATAAATAACAATGATAAATTATTTAAATAGCTATAAATAATTTCCTGATTAACATAAATAACTGCTAATTTCCAAATTAACTAAGCGGGCTTTACAGAGACCATAGCCTTCCTTTTATACTATCTTCAATAGGGTTAGGGTTGAATTATTAGGAATAAAAAATTGATAAAAATAGAGTAAAATAAGACCCTATGGCCGGCCACTTAATGGGTCCCATATTGGTTTGGGCTTTGTTATTTTTCTCAACTATTTTACCTATTTTTCATAAATACCACTTTTTACAATTTCAACCCTATAAATGCCAAAACTATTCATTTAATAATTAAAATAACTATCAAATAAAATTGTCATTTATAATATTTATTAACTAGACTCTATAAAGTCTCTTAATTAATAAATAAACCCCAAAATACTATTTCTTCACAATCAAGCCATAACATAGTTAAAAATTCATAAACTAGACATAGTCTAATTTTAGAATTATAATTGATTAATTAAAATCAATGAACTGAGTCTTACAAGCAATTTGTCTCAACTAGTGTGGGGACCATGGGCCTATATAACCGAGCTTCCAATAAACTGATCTAGAATTTACCAAGTAAATCCACTAACTTATTAATTCCTCATTCCATCCACTCATAGAACTCGGAATTGCACTCTCAGTCATATAGAACGCTCTATATGTTCCACGATATAGATACGCTATTAATTATCTATTGTTATAATCCCAATAATCAATGATCCTCTATAGATGATTTACATTGCATAGGGATAAATTACCGTTACACCCTTTCAATGTATTTTATCCTTAAAACACTTGGCCACCTATAAATGATATTACAGTGAACTAATATATTCACTAAAATGAGCGCTCTATCATTTATCTCTATTTAGCAACCTCGAAGGAAATTATCGTTTCACTTCTATGTCGGATAGAAGCTATAGATTCCATATCTATGATTAGCGTTCTCACTTAATTGCACTACCATGTTCCCAATATGTACGTATCACCCTTACCAAAAAGTAGGCTTAACTAACAAATCAAAGAACATGAATAACACTCTTGAGATCGAACCTAATCATGTCAGGATTAAGATCATTTGATCTAGGATCAACTAGGTGATATTGAATTGAATAGATATTACGGTAAATTTATCATATCTAATCAAAGATCAATATCGGTCATTTCCAATGTATACTCCATACATCCGATAATGGTAAACTTTGCCAATGCCCTGGAAAGGACATAACACTTATCCAAGGTGTAAGTATACCTATCGCTGATTATCATGCCAGTCTAAATCCAGTGAACTGACAAATCAGGGAATTAAACTCTTTGAACATATAATCATGAATATATTCCACTGTGTTGACAACACTATAATCATGAGCAAATACATATGTTCTAGACTTAATAGAATTTATACATCAAATATAAACATGAAATAAATCATGTGAACCATGCAACATAAAATAATTTCTGATCTTTATTAATTAGTAAATCTGATTATATTGAAATGGGTTTTATTTAGGGCACAAAACCCAACAAACTCCCACTTGCACTAATATAAAACAAAAAGTGCATTTCAAATAATCTCAACACCTTGATATCCAAATCAAGTGTAGTATGTAGTATACTCTCCATAATAGGATCTGACAGGTTGTGTTGAATACAACCTTTCCTCCACCATTACATTTCCTTAATCACAAAATTCTTGATATTGTGAAATTCCTCTCTATATGTCTACTCCTTTAGGGATACCGGATTCTTTACTGTTTGGCAACTACTTCTGCGTTAGTCAGGAAGTAACACTAGTAGTTAATAAATGTTAGAACAAATGCCAAAAATGTATAGAACTTTCCTAAGACTGAATAAGTATCTTTCCTACAACTTTAATATTCAGTCTCTCTGGTAGACTTAGAGACTTCAGATAGGTTTTTACACTTCTCCAAAATCACTACTCCACCCCCAGAGTAATCACCATCTCATCAGCAAACTTTCTAGCATTAAGGCAAGTCTAGAAATTTGATTTGGTGTAGTCTAAGAGTATTAAATATACCCTTATCGACTAACATATAGTTCCTCTTGTTGATCTTAATATTCACTTGATTGTCTTCCAATGTTCCTTTCCTGAATTAATCTAATACCTACTCATTACTCCCACTCAACAACAGGTGTCTGGTCTAATGCATAGGAAAGCATATTTGAGACCTCTCACTGTTGATCCGAAGGAATTTTTTTCATAGGCCTTTATCTTTTCTGGAATAGTTGAGACTTTTCCTTAGATAAATAAAATCTATGTCTAGAAGTCGAGAAGCTTCTATAGATTCCCATTAGAAAAATGCTTCATTAACTTACTAAAGTAAATTGCTTGCACTAGAGTAAGTAAATTACCAGGCATACCACAAGCCATAGGTTTAGGTAATCTCAAACCTATAATACTAGAAACATGAAGTTTTGTTAAGTCCATTGAATAGACTTACTAACGAAAATTTCCTTTCTTGTCCTTGTAATAGAAAACTTTTGGTTGTTCCATATGAATGGCTTTAACCATTGTTCTCTTGGCTTTTGTTCTTAGTTTCTTATTCTGACAATCCATTACTTGTTTAAACTTACAATGGATTTTCATCACAAGTGTCTTCCAAGTCATAACAGCGTGAGTTCCTTGAAACCCTCCCACTACGACAAGGTACCATGCATTTTGTCTAAGAATACTAAATGGTATTGTCCTCTTTGGTTGTGTCAAAAACAACAGAGGCAGTGGGACCATCTTATAAGAATAAGATGATAGAACACTTTTGGAATCAAGAAAAATATCTCCTTTATTTTGCTACTTGTTTTCAGACTTAGTCATTTTCTTAGAAAAGTAGTATTTGTAAAAACAAACACTTTCTTATCTAATGACTATGGGATGGTCCACCCCTAATCACTTAAAATAGCTAACAAACATGCAAACCTTGGTTAACAGTTCTAGCTTTTCTTAAGATTACAATTAGGTCATCCATGAATCTAGTAATGGTTTATACTAAGTACATAACCATTCCATCGTTCTGTTCTTAGAAGGATTTAGGCAACGATTAGTAATTAATCACAGACCTTATACTATCATCAAAATGCAAATCAAATTTCTGGGGAGGTAAGTTAGGATATAATTCAAAAATTAACTTAATGATCTTTGAACTGCATATCGACTAAATATTTCTCCACCCCTATCAGTTCGCAAGATTGTTAACCACTTACCTTAATGGTTTTTCACCATTGCTAGAAATTCATGAAATTTTTCAAACATTTCAAATTTCTTTGCATACGGTAAAATCTAGAGTGATCGTTTTAAGAATATAACGAAAAACTCATATCCACCCCTGAATGTACCTCCATCTACGAATGAGATGATTATACTGTCAGTGGATATAAGAATATTGACTCTTTGCAGAGAAGGATCTTGTCAAAACCACTATGAACAAGATCAAATGCCATAGATTTATAAAATATGTGGTTGTAATCTTTTGATGACTTAGGTCTAGTTACATCAAAATGTTCTTAGAATAGTCCAAGTAGATTTGGTCACAGAATATTAAACTCATATTCCATACTTTAACATACAGTTTGAATCCATTGACAGAAAATGGATATTGATCACTTGTGAAAGTTTAACTGTATTGTCTTCTGGAAATAGAAATAAAAAATTTCTATTTGGAATCTAAAATTTAAAGTCAAAGACTTAAATTAATATCAAATGTATAATGAGTTTTATTCTAGCTTTGACCACCACTACTAATCTAACTATAAGTATGATTTGCCTAAAGTAAGCATATATATAAGTAGGAGATTCTAAGATCGAGGATTATATCATTTCGGGATAGAATGTCGGAATTATAGTCATGTGCGCCATTCAATTTCCTAAGAGAAAATAGAATGGCATTATAAGCAAATGATTTATAAACCATTCATCTAATGATATACTATGTAAGAAAATTCAAAATGAATAAGCTAAGAGGAATAATAAAGGATAATTTTGATTAAAATTAAGAATCAAACGATGTCCCGATTAGCAAGAGTCAAAGTTATTCTTATTTTTATAAACTTCTTCATTGTTTCATATTGTAAATACTAGTCTAAGGTGTCATCTATTGATGAACAGCTAGATGTTGCATTTACAAATATTTATCTATCGAGATCTAACACTATTATGTTTGTCTAATGGATGACAATCCATTAGGGATTTGTCCCATTAAAAACAACAAGCCAAGTTAGACCAACAATGAAGATTCAAAATTTAAACTACAATTAATAACAGAAAATAACATGGTTCAATATAAATCCACACACAATTCAGAAATTATTAAACATTTAGCAAATAGGAATGATAAGCGAAAATACTAAATCATGCTCCCTGAATATTAATTAGCAATTTTTTCCCCTGAACTTTGACATATACCAAATCATGCCCCCTAAACTTTTTTGGCCATTAAAAATTCCCCCTGAACTATTGAGATTGTTAGATTTAAGGACTTTTGTCTAATTTCATTCAATTTTACTGTTTCAGTGATTGTTTATGTACTAAACCATGCTCCTCAGACTTTGATATCTACAGAATCATCCCCTCAAACTTTGATATGTACTAAATCATGCCCCTGAACTTTCATCCATGTTAGAATTTTTTTAATAAAATTAGACAAAAGTCCTTAAATCTAACAATATTAATAGTTCAGGGAAAATTTTTAACGGTCAAAAATTGTTCAAGAGACATGATTTAGTACATGTCAAAGTTCGGGGGGGGGGGGGAAATTACTAATTAGCCTTTAAACAAACATATGTGAGCGATTGGAATCACTTTTCATCAAAGAATATACATCATCACATATAATATAACCCGTCATACTTAAAAAATAATCAAATTAAATATTGAATAATAATCTTCTCTCCTTGTGTTTTTAATTCCATGTTCACATGTAAAATATGAGACCATTTGCTACATTGATAGAAAATGTATATACAAGAGGCCAATCAACGCTCAATGTACATCTAGAGTTTCTTGACTCCCTGAATTTGAATATTAATGTCACCTTTTTCATCAATCAATTTCACCATTGGAAATATGTATAAGATGCATACCATCTTACAATTTCTATTGTGAAAATGAAAGAAAACCTAATCTTTATAATACTTGGCTTAAAAACGACAAAGAGATATGCATAACAAAAAAAATAAAAACACTTTGAGGCCTTAGTTTTTGTCTCAATTGGTAGTCGCGACTCCGTTGCAACTTTGATGTCATCCTTTGTATAATGAGTTTACTATAATTTACAAAATTTCTTATTTGCATATTCATCAAATTAGTTAATACCAAAGTATATTATCATGCGTTTATGCAAATAATTATCTTGCAGATTTTTATTTTATTTTATGACATGACATGTGTACTTTATTCAATTCCAAATCAATGAATGAAAATCGGTATTTTGCAATAATAATAATAATAATAATAATAATAATAATAATAATAATAATTTATTTCTACAATAATAATTATTAAAATTTACCGTAAAAAATTTACAGTGACAAATTAGTTTTTTTTTTATGAAATATCAACTTCATTGAATAAATTAACATTCTGAATACAAAAGATGAAAGAGTTCACCAGAAATAGAAATATCAGAAATATTACGATCAAATTGATACCGAGAATGACTAGGAACATAATGTGCTACTTGGTTTGCTGATCGTCTAATAAAAAATAAATTAACATTTGGGAGGGTAGATAACAAAAGTTGGCAATCTTTGATTAAAAGGCCGAAAGTGGACTTCATTGCTTGGTTGCTTTGAATTGCTTATACTGAAACAAGACTGTTCGTCTCAATTTGAACATGTTGCAAATTATTGGTCTTTACCCAACTGAGAGCTTCTTTAATCCTCGTGGCTTCAATGACTTCAGCTGCATATCTTCCACCATGGCAACCGGCCCGTGCTGCAACAAGGTGACCAAGATTGTTTTGGGCAACAATTCCGAAACTATACTTATTGTCTCTATCAAAGAGTGGTGCATCTACATTAATCTTGATTGTGTTTTCTGCGGTTTTAGTCTGTTGTCAAGTAAAATTTGACAACACCAAATATATGTAATAATATTAATGACAAGAAGAAAATTGCTTGAAGAACAGATGCGAGTATTCAATCTAGAACGGTGAGTACTCGAGCTGGGGATATGAATGCTTAATAGAAAACTGGAAACAACAAGGAGACAGAGGATTATAGTGGTTCAGTCAGATCACGGACTGCTTAGTCCACTGTAGCAAGAGTTTCGTAGCTCTCATTTCACGGTGGATCACCCCTTTATATACAAAGCAGGTGTCCAATTAGCTATACAAAGATTGCATTCATTGTCAATCTGTTTACACATTGAATTACAATAACTTAACTAAATAACGTAAACATCAATAAATGAATAGAAGTTACTAAATTCAGCAACGTATGCACCCTTTTAACATGCGAGTTGACTGTACATATTCCAATGTTAAGCTCGCGGGCCTAACACTTAATTGCGTTTAGGATGTCTGGGTTCTTATGTAGTCGCCTTTGTGGACATCGTATGACGAGCTGATAGAACCTAGACATGCGAGTCTATATCGGCTTATCAAGGCTGTTGGGTCATCGGGACCAACTCGCATTATAAAGAATCGATCTTTATGCTTACGCAGGAATATAGAGAGGATACTCGCACATATCCTGATATATGCGAGTTAGATCCATTCTCCTATCCCGCATAATACGAGTTATAGTTATGCGATCAGACTTGGGTCATACTCGCAGTATCTCGCTGACTCTATCTTGGGCAAGATTTAAACTTCGAGGAGTCTCTTACAGACGTCTCAGCTTTCATTGGAAAATTTGAGTATACGTGTCCTCTAAATAAGAGTCTGGTCTCGAGTTTCTAGGTGAGAGAAATCTCATTATAACACATGCCCCTAGTTTCGCGACGTGACAGGTGCGGTTACAAGGGAAACTATACGCGAGAGACAGGTGAAAGGTTGTCACGAGGAGGTGACCTTTGGTTGTCCCTTCGAGGGTTTCAAAAAATGACGGCTGTAATTATCACTTTTTATTGCATTTATGATACCACGTCAAAAAACTCCTCAGTTTTCGTGTAGGCGTGGCCATTATTGGCCGTTAGATTGGGTGACCTTAGGCATTCTGGTTGCCACGTGTCGTGATCCCAATTAATGAGGGATATGGGTATTTAAACCCTTTGATTCGAATCGAAATTCCTCATTTTCCCTCATTTTCTTAAATTCCCTCTTCCCTCCTTCTCAGAGACTTCAAAGAGATTTTCACACCTTGCCCAGATTTCTGCCTTTCTCTCTAGAATTTTCTCAACTTCATGAGTTATCGAGAGCAATCGCAGGAACAACTTACCAAAACTAAAGGTTAGTTTCGAGATTTATTGCTTTTTCATTTTCTGTTTTGGAGAAAAAATGCTTTTTTCTGGGTTTTGAGGGTTTTTAGGAATGCATGTTTGTAGGAAATGTATATAGGACCATGTTTTTTGGTGTGGAACTGGGTAATCTTAGAGAAAATGACCTGAAATTCGTATAACCGTGGACTTTAGGAAGAATGTTTGAATAATCGCAACCTTATCTTTTGAATACACGCGGGTATTCAAGTCAACACTTCGAATGGTCGCACGTCCATTCATCCTAGGTTTCACAGAGACTTTATCACTTCTAGTCGTTGCTTAAAGCTTTAGGATTTTGTACTCTGTATATTTTGTTGTGGGAACATTGGTTAAGTCTTTCAAATGATGGGCGTGTCACAATATTCTAATGTTCATATATGCGATTATATGTTCCTTGAAATACTGAGATACGCCCAGCCATTTTGCGGCATGCGCTAATGTTCTGATAAGCGTATTCTTTGGCTGGTAGATATTCTTGAAACGGTGGGAGTATCTCAGCAACTTCAGGGTTATGCTTGAGAATGCATGCCCCTTGAGTCACTGAGATTCTTCTAGCCATTTTTTGAGGTATATATCGCTAGGTGAAGATGCGTGACACACTCGCAGGTTGTGATTAGTTAGAATCCTCGAAATGGTGGGTGTCTCCCAGTTACTTTAGGGCCACGCTAAAAAATGCATGTCGCTTAGGTCACTGGGATACACCCAGCTGTTTTTTGAGATGTCTTTCTACTCGCACACCTATCTTTTTGCGTATTGGTGCGATGGTTAGTTTTCGTGAGAATTCAAATCATCCTCCCAAGAAGATTTTATAGTTTATATGCGGGTGAGATCACTTACTTTGTTTTTCACACATTCACCACGCTGAAAAGATCTTCTATCTTTCAGATGAGCGACCTGTCGGATAGTCAGATGCTTGGCTTAGGAGGCAACGCGTTTGACGGTGATGAGGACCAGTAGGAAGACAGTTTTATCCCGACCTCGATCTCAGAAGAGGAGATCGCAACTGCTGGAGGTATAGAATTAGGCCCGTTGTCTTCTGCAGACATTGAGAGAATGGTGCAGGAGCTCGCTGAACCAGGTACCATCGAAATCCGAGATAGCGAGTTTACGGTGTCGGCGCGTGATTATCTCGTCCATTCTAGGCATGCTCCTGACGTCGAGGTTGAAGAGATGGATGATTATTGGACGGCCCCAGCTCGAGAGTCAAGCGAGGAGGAAGAAGATGCAGAAGGAAGTGGGACTGACTCGATGGACAACACCTAGTTGAACGAGCCATTTTCATGCGAGGACTTGGTCTCGAGGGTCACCAAATCAGATCTTACCACTTTCTTGAGGCTGAACCTTCTGCGACTTGCTTCCTTACGACCTAAACCTACTCAGAGAGCGCACCTTTCCTTTACTAATCATGCGATAATTCCCACAGAGGATGTGGTAGTTTCAATACCCATTCTTCAATGTGGGGTATCGATCCCTTTTCACCCCTTCATTGCGGCCATTCTCAAGCGTTACGACGTATCTCCTTTTCAATTAACCCCTAACAGTTATTGCACAACCCTAGCCTACTATGCGATGTATATGGAGTATGTACATAGGGCACCCACAGTAGAAGAGTTCAGTTACTTCTACGATATAAAGAGCGTAGGCCTCCACAACGGTTTCTATTACTTCAGCAAGTGGGCCACCTCTGAGATTAATTGGGTAGAAGGCATGGTTTCCAATATGGGAGATTGGAAATCGAAGTGGTTTTATATATTCAAAGTCCTTGGATCAGGACTGACTTTAACCGTCGACCTAGTATGTCGCATGTTTCCTGACTTAGTTATTTTTTTTTGAATTATCTTGAGATTTCATGCTAACTCGCTCCTTTTATTTTCGCAGATAGACCTGCTCGACCTGCATTCGACGCGACTCACAGAGAGATAGCTGAAGTTCTCGGGAGCCTTCCTGTACAAGATTGCGACTGGCGATTATTGTGTACGACTGCCCAGCTGCGAGAACATAAGCTGATTCCAGAGAACCAAGTCTTCAGAGAGAGCCGGTGTATAAGGAACCTTCTGAGAAGCAACAAGAGCGAATAGATAAACGCCTCTCTAAACAAACTTCTAGACCATCATCAGGTAACATATCGCGTGTATTAACTAATGCCTTGAAATTTATTTATGCTTATCTTTTATTTGTCCTCGCAGAGATGACTTTCTTGAAGTCTGCGCCAATCCTCAACCACAGCCAAAATCTGGAACAACGACAACTTCCCCTATCGTTCTTCAGAAGAGGAAGAGTGAGGTGGTGGTTACCCCTGTCGCGGATTCTTCCAAGAGGCCAGCTAAGGGCATACTAGAGAAAGGGAAGAAGGTCGTGATTGCCCCAGCTGTCCGAGCCCGCAACATACTGTCTCTCCAAGAGAAGTTCATAAGCGATGAATTTCAATCGAAGATCGACAAGACTCCTGCTGAGGAGCTACTGCCTCGCTCTGCGGAGTTAGCTTCGCAGTTCATTGCCATGTTCTTGAAGGCCTTTGTTACTGGATCCAAGGAGGTCGAACTCGTGAAGAGACAGAACGTTCAGCTTCAGGAGGACATTAAGAAGTTGAAACAAGATGCGACTTCCAAGGATAAGGAGCTCGAGGAGCTTTGCAAGGCCAAGGAGCAAGTTGAGCTCGTGGCTAAGAGTGCTCAGACGAAAATTGAGGAGATGTCTCGCGACTTGTATGTCAAGAAGGAGAATGGGAAGAAGCAGTATGACCAGGCGGTCTCGGACTACATATACACCACTGTCTCCAAAATTCCAGACTTCGACTTTTCAATTCTCGGAGCAGAAGCAGCTGAAATGGCTGAGGCCTTTCGCGCCATGTCGCCCACACAAACTCAAGGCGGTGGAGGAAATCTTCCTGAGGAGGCTGAGGTTGCGGATGCTGAAGAAGTCGAGAATGAAGCCGTCAGCAAAGTCGCGGATGGATCTGCTCCTACTGCTCCAAATGCTTGACTTTCCCCTTAGTATTTTCTTGTGTTAAATTATATCCTTTATTATTTTTTTTGTTTATGCGGTACAAGGGTACTCACACCTTGTACTTAGACGAATTTACACTTCTGTTTATTTTGAATGACTTTATATCCTCGCGGGGATATCTATTTACAGTATTTTCGCAGTACACGGGTACTCGCGATTGTTATCTATAATATTTTGATTGCGACTTTAATTACAACTTGGTGTAATAAGTAGAAAATTGCAGAAACTTGAAAATTTTCAAACTTGAAAAAATTTCCTTTATAAAATCAATAGTACATCATGGTATATACCCCCTATACTTAGGATTTTTTTTATGAAAAATGACTAAGTATAAATACAAGGCGAGTACAAACTAGAAAATGCGAGTACTACTGATAATAGAATTTTAGGCTTTTGCCATTCCAAGCCCGTGGAATCGCAGTACCATCGAGTTCTGCGAGTCGGTATGGAGCGTCACCAATCTTTTCTGCGATGAGATATGGTCCCTCCCAATTATCCCCGAAGACCCCATGTGCTGGGTTCTTGGTATTTGGCATTACTCTTCGAAGGACCAAGTCTCCTACTCGCAGTACTCTTGCCTTGACTTTGGAATTTAAATATCTTGCGGTTCGTCACTGGTAAGTCGCGTTTTTCAGGTGAGCCTGATCGCGCTTTTCTTCGTTTTGTAAAATGTTGAAAACGTCTCGGCGTAAGGAACCTGCCCCAATCTCGATTGGTACCATGGCCTCGCATCCATAGGAGGGCGAGAAAGGAGTCTCGCCAGTCGTGGATCGAGGAGTTGTGTTGTATGACCATAGAACTTGCAGAAGCTCGTCTGGCCGTACCCCCTTACGCTCTTCGAGTTTTCCTTTGATGGTGTGCTTTATTATTTTATTGACTGCTTCAGTTTGTCCATTGCTTTGCGGGTAAGCAATTGCAGAAAATGCTTTTTTAATTCCCAAGTCGTCGCATCTCCTTACAATCGAACTGCTTTCCGTTATCTGAGATGAGCTTGTAAGGGATGCCAAATCGACAAATTATGGAGTTGTAGGAAAACTCGCGTAACTTAGTCGCTGTAATGGTTGCGAGTGCCTTGGCTTCAGCCAATTTTGTAGAATAGTCTACTGCGACTACAGCATACTTAACTCCGCCTTTTCCCTTAGGTAGTTCGCCGATTAAGTCAATCCCCCACACTGCGAAAGGCCAAGGACTTGTGATGGAATGCAAGTTTCTTGGAGGTTGATGGACATATGTGGCTATTCACTGACATTTGTCGCATTTCTTTGCAAAAGCGAAAGCATCTTGTTGCAAGGTGGGCCAGTACTACCCTTGTCGCATGATTTTTAGAGCGAGGGAATTACCACCTGTATGATTGCCACAAAAACTCCCATGTACCTCACGTAATATATAGTCGCAGTCTTCTCCGTCGATACACTTGAGTAACGGCTAACTATAACTTCTGCGATATAACCTTCCATCATAGATGACATATCGGGCAGCTCGCTGTCGTAGCTTCCTTGCTTCCATCTTGTCATCAGGTAAGATACCCTTTTCTAGATATGCAATTATTGGAGTCATCCAGGTGACTTCTTGGATGGTATCTATTTCCATGATCACTTATTGATTTATTGTTGGGTGAGCCAATACATCCACCAGAATTACAACGAGCAATTTGGCTTCTCTAGTCGAGGACAAGCGGGCCAATGCGTCTGCGTGTGAATTATGAGCACGCGGTACTCGAGACACGACTACTTTCTTGAATTTTAGCATCAGTTCGCACACTATGGCTAAATACTTAACCAATCTCCCGCCTCTGGCTAGGTATTCTCCATTCACCTGGCATACTACGATTTGGGAATCGCTGAAAGCCTGTAGATACTCGATTCTCATTTTGAGAGCAAGCTTTAATCCTGCGATTAAAGCCTCATATTCGGCTTTATTGTTTGATGCAGAAAATTCAAAACGTAAAGCAGCGTGTACCTTAAAATTGCTGGGACTGATTAGTAGGATTCCGCCACCAGAACCTTCGCTATTTGAAGCCCCATCGACGTACAACGTCCATACTTCTCCATTGGGCATAGCAGTGTCAACCTTGTCATCTATGAGTGCCACTTCGGTGCTTGGGAACTCGAGGATAAAATCTGCCAAGGCTTGCCCCTTGATCGCAGTCCCGGTTTATACCTGATGTCGAACTGGCTTAACTCCACTGCCCATTTCAACAACCTCCCTGACGTCTCTGGTTTTGCTAAGACTTGCCTCAAAGGGTAGTTTGTTAAAACTTCAATACTGTGAGCCTGAAAATAAGGTCGCAACTTTCTCGACGATAATACTAGGGCGAATGCCAATTTTTCCATTTGAGGATAGCGGGTCTCAGCATCCAGTAAGCGTTTACTGACATAGTACACCGGGTATTGTCGTCCTTGATCTTCGCGTATTAGTACCGAACTAATCGCATACTCAGACACTACTAGGTAAATGGATAGGACCTCACCGGTCATGGACTTTGATAAGATAGGGGTTGCCCCAAATGTGTTTTTAAGGCTTGAAAAGCCTCCTCGCATTTTTTGGTCCATTGGAACTTCTTATTGCCTTTTAAAATCTGAAAAAACTCTTTGCATTTATCAGAAGATCGCGATATAAAGCGATTTAAAGCGACGACTTTACCTGTGAGGTTTTGGACTTCTTTTGGCTTAGTTGATGATGGCGTCTCCACCAACCCCCTGATCTTCACGGGGTTTGCCTCTATTCCTCGTTGATTAACCATGAATCCGAGGAATTTCCCGGAGCCAACTCCAAAGATCCACTTTAAAGGGTTTAGTCGCATTTTATATTGTCGCAGTTTATCAAACATTGCCTGTAAATGGGTGACATGGTCTTTTGCATGCTGAGATTTTACTAGCATATCGTCAACATATACTTCCATGGTGTTCCCAATAAGATCTGCGAACATCATATTTACAAGTCTTTGATATGTCGCACCTGCGTTTATCAAACCAAAAGGCATTATTTTATAACAATATAGGCCTCGATCAGTAATGAACGAGGTATGCTCCTTGTCTGGTTCATACATCGGGATTTGATTATATCCCGAGTATGCGTCCATAAAGCTAAGAAGTTCGTGACCTGCAGTGGCATCAACAAGTTGGTCAATGCTAGGAAGTGTGAAGGTGTCCTTGGGACAGGCTTTATTTAAATCTATAAAGTCAACGCATGTGCACCATGAGTCGTTAGGCTTGAGCACAAGTACGGGATTCGCTAACCAATTGGGGTAGAACGACTCCCGTATAAATGTTAAGTTTTATGCCCTAAATAAAACTCCATTTCAATGTAATCTATTTTATTCAACATCAATAAAGAAACAGAAGTATTTTACATTCATTTGTGTATGTTTTGGTTCACTTTATCAATTGCTTGTCTATTTGATTTATAAATTCATCTTAAACCCTTTTCACATACTTGATCCTGTTTATTGTGCTGTCTTCACATTGGAAAGTAAACATGACTATGTGAATAAAGTTTCCTAGATTTATCAGACACAAGGTTTTACTGATATGATAATCTACAACAAGAGTTTACTTGCATTTGGAGAAATTCTATGTTCTTTCCAGAACATTGGTTAAAGTAAAGCTCAGGTTGGATGCATGGAGTATGCATCGGAAGGGACCGATATTCAACTTTGACTTAAATTGAATTAAACTTACCGTAAAATCTATTCAAGGCAATATCGCCAAGTTGATCCTAGATCAAATGTTCTTAATCGTGTTATGATTAGGCTCAATCTTGAAAGGGTATTCGTGTTCTTTGATTTGTTAGTTAAGCCTACTTTTAGGTTAGGGTGATACGTACATTTTGGGAACACGGTAGTGAAAATGAGTGGGAGCGCTAGCATAAACATGGAATCTATAACTTCTATCTGGCAAATAGTAAGAAAAGGATGATCTCCTTCGAGCTTGACCAAACGAACATAAATGGTGGAGTACTCATTTCACATAAGATGAAATATCATTTATACGGGGTCAAGTGTTTTAAGGATAAAATACATAGTAGGGTGTTACGGTAATCTAATCCCTTTAAAGTGTAGATCATTCATATAGAGGATCATTGATCACATTAGGATTATAACAATGGATAACTAATGATGCGTCTATATGGTGGAACATATAGAGCATTCTATATACTGAGAGTGCAATTCTAAGTTCTATATAGTGAATTTTAGTGCTAAATTCTTGATCTACTTATTGGAAGCTTGGTTATATAGACCCATGGTCACCGCACTAGTTGAGATAATATTGTTTGTAAGACTCATGTAATTGGTTTTGATTAATCAATTATAATTCTCAAATTAGACTATGTCTATTTGTGAAATTTTCACTAAGTAAGGGCGAAATTGTAAAGAAAGAGTTAATAGGGGCATATTTGTTAATTATGATACTTTGTATGGTTCAATTAATAGATATGATAAATGAAAATATTATTTAATAATTATTTATACTTATTAAATAGTTAGAATTGGCATTTAAATGGTTGAATTAGAAAATTGGCATTTTTGAGAAAATCAGATACAAAAGTGTTAAAATTGCAAAATTGCAAAAAGCAAGGCCCAAATCCATCAAGCCATGGCCGGCCACTTTTGTAGGCATTTTAAACTGATATTTTCATTATTTTAATGCCAAATAATTCAAACCTAACCCTAGTGGAATGCTATAAATAGATAGTGGAGGCTTCAGGAAAATTACACTTATGAATCAAAAAACCTGAGCCTTTTTCTCTCTACCTTGGCCGCCACCCTCTCTCTCTCTTCTTCCTTCATATTTCAAAATTACCTTAGTGATTAGAGTAGTGCCCATACACAGCAAGCAATACCTTAATCATAGTGAGGAAGATCGTGAGGAAAGATCATCAGCAAAGGAGTTTCAGCATCAAGGATTCAGAGAAAGAAATCCAGGTTCAGATCTTGATAATACTCTGCTATAGAGAAAGGATACAAGGGTTAGAGATCTGAGCGGAAGGAGTCATTTAATTCCGCTGCACCCAATGTAAGGTTTCTTAAACTTTATACATGTTTATTTCATCGTTTTAGAAAGTTCACATTTAGGGTGTTAATAAACATACTTGTGAGTAGATCTAAGATCCTAGTAAAATAATTCCAACAACTGGCCTCAGAGCCATGGTAATTGATTTACTTGCAAGAAATTTGGACTTTAAAACGTTTGTTTGATGTTTTTTGGATGGTATCATGTTGTATTGAGTGTTATTTGATGATTGATTGATGTTTGTGAATTTTTGTGAAAATAATTGAATATCTGTTTCTAGAATTATTTTTATTTGATAGTATGGAAAAAATTAAGCAAGTCACTTTTTTACAGAACTCAATTTCGATTTAATTTGAATTAGTTATGATTTTTTGAAGTTTTGAAAAATATCGGGGTTGAGCAACAGGGACACGCGCGCGCATGAGGATTGTGCCTCAGACAGCACGCGCGCAGACAGGATTGTGCCGAGCTATCTCGCCCATGTCACCCTCCTGCGCGCGCGGACGGGTATGCACAGCATCCCGTCCGTACAGCTCGCAATTTTTTCGTTTTTCTTCGTTTTTTCATGCTTTTTCATGGAATTAACTTCCGATTTTTTGTGTAGTTCTGTCTTTATACTATTACTATTCCTAATTCAATTCTAATTATCATTATGAATTAATTTAATATTTTTTCAATTTAATTCATGATATTAGTGTAATTTGAATTTAAAAATAGTTAGTATCTCTCTTTTTTGCTTAATAATCTATCTTATTTTTAAATTTGATTATCTCTTATCTTATTTTTAAATTTGATTATATCTTATCTTATTTTTAAATTTAAGGTCAGATTTGAAATATTTTAAATTAAATCTTTTTTAAATATTTTGACCTTATTTAAATTTAAAATAAGATAACTATAATCATGTAATTTTTAAATGAAGTAAGATATTTTGCTAACTTTTAAATTTTGTTATTTTATTTATTTAAATTACATTTAAAATCTGAAAAAAAAAATATTCATTTACCTTTTTTAATTTTTTATTTAATTTTTATTTATAAAATAACATTTAAATTTTAAAAGTAGTTAGCAAATTTTGAAATGATATTTAGGTTGGTTGAAACCTAATTTTTCAAAATTGTAGGTTTAATTTTAAATTTAATTTTTTTTAAATTTCGAATTTTTCCAAATTTTTTATTTAAATTTTCGAAAATTTTTTAATTTAATTAATTATTTCGAAATTAATTATTAAATTTAAAATTAAATAAATCCTACATCCAACTATCCAGCTAACCTTGTTGCAGGAGTATGTGTTTTAGCTTATGTGTAAGTTTTCAAAACCTATTATTACTTGATTGCAAATAGCCATGGTTACCTTTTGCCAAATCTAATGATCTGATGGCTCCCTTGGTCAAGTAAATAATTTGTAACAGGTATATTTACAATCTTCTTTCATCTGTGTATGACCTAGCAACATGATAGGACCCATCCAAAGTGTGCCTGTGTGAGCCTATGTGTTTAATTTTTATTATAGATGCATATAGGTTGTTGTTGCTAAATAAATTATCATAGTTCTTGATAGATTTTATTTAGGCCCATTTATTTTTTGGGCCTCTTCAATTAATAACAAATGTTCATTTTAAGGTTAAATTCCTCTCTTTTGGGCCTTGTGTGAGAGTTGGGAGGCATAGAAGTGGGTACGACATACTGAACCCAGCACCCCCTCACAAGAACCACCCCAATTGTGAAGGCCCATTTGTCTGATTTGAATAACTGTACTAGGTTAATTACACTAGTTTAACCTAATAAAATTGATTAGCAACATAATTAATTTTATTTATTTTGAAATTAATTTAAGAAAACCATAGTTTAAAGAATTTTATATTCTAAGCTAAACTATATGTATTTTCTTGTATTTAATTAAATATAGAATTATAACCATCTAGATTCTTTTTGAAGCTTAATTTAAAATTTTCATTAAATATTCCTATTTAAGTTGATATTTAGTTATCTACAACTAACCAACTTAAATCTGAATATCTTTTGGATTTAAAATTTAAAAATTAAGTTGAGGAATTTTAGGCATTGGTTATTAAGATTCTTAAGATATTTTTTTTAAGTTAATATCTTTTCGAATATTAACTTAAAATGGAATATTTTAGATATTTTTTAGGTAAATATCTTTTCGAATATTAACTTAAAATGGAATATCTTTAAATTAAGTGGTTACAACTTAATTTTAATTTAATTAAATCTGATTTGAAAGATATTTAAGTTGATTTTTTTTTTAGATTCTTCTAAAACAACTTAAACAAGATTTTTTCAAATTTGTTCCATTTATTATTCGAATTTAATTAATAATTGAAAATTAATTAAAGTTGATTTTTTATTTAAACCAACTTTGATTTGTAATTTTTCATTATTATATTATGGAACTTTTCGATATTTATTTGAATTTATTTTTCAAATTAAATAATAATTGAAAATTAATTAAAGTTGATTTTTTATTTAAATCAACTTTAGTTTGTAATTTTTCATTATTATAATATCGAATTAAAATGATTATACAAAATACATATAATATTTTTTAAATAATGAGCTTTTAATCAAGAGACATTCGATCTCCATTGTGGGTTTTACACCGCGTTTGTTTTAGTGAGTAATCCTCCCTAATGGAGGAACGTTCATTAGCAATTTCGTACCGTTTAATCTCGAATGATAAGTAGTTTGTAAGTGTTTTGTATGGTATGGATCACCCTAATGGTGGCGACCATACTTGACTTGCAAATTATGAAACAATGGTGGAAGCTCATAAGATAGAATTGCCTTGACTCTCGCCTAAACGGGACAACGCTGAATTCCAATCTTGATCGAATAAAAGGTTGCTAGAATGGTTATCATTTTAGATGAGCTGACAACTCTATTCAATGGATGATGCTTTGACTCTCGCCTAAACGGGACACTGTATCAGTTTGTTGAAATACCTTGGAAAATAAACTATGTTAGATTTAGTATTTCTATAACATATGTCATTACTTGTTATTTTCTGAACTGTGTATGAATTTATGAACCAAAAACCATACTTCTGTTTTATTGATGTGTTGTAGTGTCATTATGAATAACCCTCACCCCGATCCTCTCCTAGTTACTATCTTAACAAAAGAACTCTATAATGTGAAAATGCATCCTGGTAGTTGCATAAACTCGCACCTGTTGATGATGAATCTGAAGTTCGGCAAATCTACTGGGAATTGATTTATCAAGAGAACAATGGGTCCAACTCATCCTTAATAGTCTTCCTCCGGAGTATAATGAATTTGTTATCTCTTACATGATCAACAATTCTAACTCCTCCGACATGGACAAGCTCGAAGCAGAATTACGAGCCCATGAACGGAATTTGATTGCAATGGGTCCCCCTGGGTTTGCAATCCATAATCGAAGGAAAAGGACTAGGTATGAAGGATCTAGAAAAGCTGCTTCTTCAAGTACAATTATCAGACATAATCTTCTATGTTCGAATTGTAATGAAAAGGGACATCATGAAGAACGATGTCCCAGGCTTCTAAACAATTGAAACGAAGGTAATGCTTTTGTCTTTGAATCATGTGTTTTAGAGAACGACAAATCCATCTGGATTGTTGATTCTGGGTCTACTAACCATGTATGTTCTTCACTGCAGTTGCTTGAAACTTCGGAAAATCTGCTTCCAGGAGAGTTAAAGCTTAAAGTTGGCAATGGCGAATTAGTGTCGGTCAAAGCTAGAGGAAATGCCCGCATCAAGTTTCAACAAAGATTTTTAATTTTAGAAAATGTTTTATTTATTCCAAACTTTAGTAGAAACTTGATTAGTGTCTCATGTTTGCAAACACAATCTTATATATTGAATTTTTCGAGTACAAATTGTACAATTTCTCGTAATGGATTTCAAATATGTGTTGCTATAATGGAACAAGGGCTTTATGTTTTAAGACCGAATACTCAAATCTCACTAAATAGTGAACTTTTCAGTGTAGCTAGACCTAGAAACCTCAAAAGAAAAGAGATTGATAATGATGATCAAACATATCTATGGCATTTACGTTTAGGTCTTATAAGCTTTGATAGACTCAATAGGCTAACCAAAGACGGTCCATTGAAAAATGTCGTCTTAGGTGAACTGCCAGTATGCGAGTCTTGCCTAGAAGGAAAAATGACTAAACGTTCTTTCTCTGCAAAGGGAGAGCGTGCCAAGATCCCTCTAGGGTTAGTGCATTCCGATGTCTGCGGACCTTTGAATGTCAAAACCCGAGGTGGTTATGAGTATTTTGTCACTTTCATTGACGATTTCTCTAGATATAGTTTTCTTTACCTAATGTAAAAGAAATCTGAAACGTTTGAAAGGTTTCAGGAGTTTCATGCTTTGGCCCAAAACCAATTAGGTAAATCATTAAAGATCTTGCGAACTGATAGGGGTGGAGAATATATGGATATGCAGTTCAAAGATCATTTAATTGAACTTGGAATTGAATCCCAATACACTGCCCCAAGCACTCCACAACAAAATGGAGTTGCAGAAAGAAGAAATCACACTCTTTTGGAAATGGTTAGGTCTATGCTGAGTTATTAAACTCTGTCTACGTCCTTCTGGGGATATGCTATGCAGATGGCAAATGACATTTTAAATGTTGTTCCATCTAAAGCAGTCCCTAAGACACCCGTCGAACTTTGGAATGGTCGTACACCTAGTTTACGCCATTACATTATTTGGGGGTGCCCTGCTCATGTCTTAAGAAAGAAAGAAGGCAAACTTGAATCACGTACCGAAGTATGCATGTTTGTCGGAAATTCTAAAGAGACTAGGGGTGGACTATTTTATAGTCACAAGGATAACAAAGTGTTTGTTTCTAAAAATGCTACTTTCCTTGAAGAGAACTATATTAAAGACTACAAACCGAAAAGTAAAGTTGTTCTAGAGGAATTGCTATCAGATATAAGTCCTTCCAATGTTCTGTCCTCTTCCACTCGTGAAGAAGACAATCTGTTGGGTTATATGCCCTAAATAAAACTCATTTCAATATAATCAGATTTACTTATTAATATAGATCAGAAATAACATTTAATGTTGCATGGTTCACATGATTTATTTCATGATTATATGTACATAATGTATAAATTCATCTGAAACCCTTTTCACATACTTGATCCTGTTTATTGTGCCGTCAACACATTGGAAAGTAAACATGACTATGTGAATAAAGTTTCCTAGATTTATCAGACACAGGGTTTTACTGATATGATAATCTACAACAAGAGTTTACTTGCATTTGGAGAAGTGCTATGTTCTTTCCAGAGCATTGGTTAAAGTAAAGCTCAGGTTGGATGCATGGAGTATGCATCGGAAAGGACCGATATTGAACTTTGACTTAGATTTATTAAACTTACCGTAATATCTATTCAAGTCAATATCGCCTAGTTGATCCTAGATCAAATGATCTTAATACTGTTATGATTAGGCTCAATCTTGAAAGGCTATTCGTGTTCTTTGATTTGTTAGTTAAGCCTACTTTTAGGTCAGGGTGATACGTACATTTTGGGAACACGGTAGTGCAATTGAGTGGGAGCGCTAGCATAAACATGGAATCTATAGCTTCTATCTGGCGAATAGTAAGCAAAGGATGATCTCCTTCGAGCTTGACCAAATGAACATAAATGGTGGAGTACTCATTTCACATAAGCTGAAATATCATTTATACGGGGTCAAGTGTTTTAAGGAATAAATACATTGTAGGGTGTAACGGTAATTTAATCCCTTTACAGTGTAGATCATTCATATAGAGGATCATTGATCACATTAGGATTATAACAATGGATAACTAATGATGTGTCTATATGGTGGAACATATAGAGCATTCTATATACTGAGAGTGCAACTGTAGGTTCTATGCGTGGATTCAACGAAGAATTAATAAGTTAGTGAATTTTAGTGCTAAATTCTTGATCTACTTATTGGAAGCTCGGTTATATAGAACCATGGTCCCCCCACTAGTTGAGATAATATTGCTTGTAAGACTTATGTAATTGGTTTTGATTAATCAATTATAATTCACAAATTAGACTATGTCTATTTGTGAAATTTTCACTAAGTAAGGGCGAAATTGTAAAGAAAGAGTTTATAGGGGCATATTTGTTAATTATGATACTTTGTATGGTTCAATTAATAAATATGATAAATGACAATATTATTTAATAATTATTTATAGTTATCAAATAGTTAGAATTGGCATTTAAATGGTTGAATTAGGAAATTGGCATTTTTGAGAAAATCAGATACAAAAGGTGTTAAAATTGCAAAATTGCAAAGCCCAAGGCCCAATCCATTAAAGGCATGGCCGGCCACCTATTGTAGCATTTTAAGTTGATTTTTTCATTATTTTAATGCCATATAATTTAAATCTAACCCTAGTGGAATGCTATAAATAGATAGTGAAGGCTTCAGAAAAATAAGACTTTTCTTCTGACACTTTCTGAATCAGAAAAACTGAACCTTCTCTCTCCCTATCTTTAGCTACCTCTTCTTCTTTCTTCTTCCTTTGAATTTCGAAATCCTTAGTGTATGAGTAGTCCCCACACACAGCAAGTGATACCTCAATCTAGTGAGGAAGATCATGAAGAAAGACTTTCAACAAAAGGAGTTTCAGCATCAAAGATTCAGAGAAAGAGATCCAGGTTCAGATATTGATAATGCTCTGCTACAGAAAGGAATCAAGGGCTAGATATCTGAACGGAAGGAGTCATATTATTCCGCTGCACCCAATGTAAGGTTTCTTAAACTTTATATGTGTTTAATTTATCGTTTTAGAAAGTTCTTATTTAGGATGTTAATAAACATACTTGTGAGTAGATCTAAGATCCTGGTAAAATAATTTCCAACAACTGGTATCAGAGCCATGGTAATTGATTTACTTGCAAGAAATTTGGACTTTAAAACGATTGTTTGTATGTTCTTTGGATGGTATCATGTTGTATTGAGTGTTATTTGATGATTGATTGATGTTTGTAAATTTCCGTGAAAAATAATTGCGATTTTATCTCTGTAATTATTTTTATTGGATAGTATGGAAAAAAAATTAAGCAAGTTAGCCTTTTACAGAACTTAATTTGGATTTTATTTGAATTAGTTATGATTTTTTGAAGATTTGAAAAAATCGGGGCTGTGCTGATATTTTCCTGCGATCGCAAATCTGTCCGTACAGTTTCGAATTTTTTTTGTTTTTCTTCAATTTTTCATGCTTTTTCATGGAATTAACTTCCAATTTTTTGTATAGTTTTGTATTTATACTATTACTATTCCTAATTCAATTCTAATTATCATTTTGAATTAATTTAATATTTTTTAAATTTAATTCAAGATATTAGTGTAATTTGAATTTGAATAGAATTAGTATCTATCTTCTTGCTTAAAAATCTATCTTATTTTTAAATTTGATTATATCTTATTTTTTTTTTTTAAATTTAAGGTCAGATTTTATAAGATATTTATAAAATCTTTTAAGATATTTTTAAGATATCTTATCTTTTAAGATATTTTTAATTATATCTTATCTTTTAAGATATTTTTTAAAAAAATTAAATCTTTTTAGATATTTTGACCTTATTTAAATTTAAAATAAGATATTTATAATTTAAATAGATGTAAGATATTTTTCTAACTTTTAAATTTTGTTATTTTATTTATTTAAATTAAATTTAAAATCTGAAAAGATATTTCATTTATCTTTTCTAATTTTATTTAATTTTTATTTTTAAAATAACATTTAATTTTTAAAAGTAGTTAGCAAATTTTGAAATGATATTTAGGTTGGTTGAAACCTAATTTTTCAAAAAGTAGGTTTAATTTTAAATATTTTTTTTAAATTTTATTTCCGAAATTAAATTTTTTTTAAAAATTTTATTTTATTTTTCGAATATTAAAATATTTTTTTAATTATTTATTTTTCGAAATTATTTATTTAAAATTAAATAAATCCTACTTCCAACTATCCAGCTAACCTTGTTGCAGGAGTATGTGGTTTTAGCTTGTATGTAAGTTTTTAAAACCTATTATTACTTGATTGCAAATAGCCATGGTTACCTTTTGCTAGATCTAATGATCTGATGGCTCCCTTGGTCAAGATAATAATTTGTAACAGGTATATTTACAATCTTCTTTCATCTGTGTATGACCTAGCAACATGATAGGACTCATCCAAAGTGTGCCTGTGTGAGCCTATTTGTTTAATTTGATTATAGATACATATAGGTTGTTGTTGCTAAAATAAATTATCATAGTTCTTGATAGAATTTATTTAGGCCCATTTAGTTATTGGGCTTATTCAATTAATAACAGTTGTTCTTATTAAGGTTAAATTCCTCTCTTTTGGGCCTTGTGTGAGAGTTGGGAGCCATAGAAGTGGGTACGACATACTGAACCTAGCACCCCCTCACATGAACCACCCCAATTGTGAAGGCCCATTTGCCTGATTTGAACAACTGTACTGGGTTAATTACACTAGTTTAACCTAATAAAAATTGATTAGCAACATAATTAATTTCATTTATTTTGAAATTAATTTAAGAAAATTATAGTTTAAAGAATTTTTTTTATTCTAAGCTAAACTATATGTATTTTCTTGTATTTAATTAAATATAGAATTATAACCATCTAGATTCTTTCTGGAACTTAATTTAAATTTTTCATTAAATATTCTTATTTAAGTTGATATTTAGTTATCTACAACTAACCAACTTAAATCTGAATATCTTTTGAATTTGAAATTTCAAAATTAAGTTGAGGAATTTTAGGCATTGGTTATTAAGATTCTTTAGATATTTTTTAGGTTAATATCTTTTCGAATATTAACTTAAAATGGAATATTTTCAAATTAAGTGGTTACAACTTAATTTTTGATATTTAATTAAATTTAAATTTGAAAAATATTTAAGTTCTAGATTTTTTCTAATACAACTTAAATTAGATATTTTTTTCAAATTTTGTGGAAAAGATACTTAGTCAAATAAGATATTTTCTAGATAGTTATTTCTAGACTACTTATTATTTCTAATATTAAATATGAAAATATTATAAATTGTGAAATTAATTATTTAATTAATTTTGGTACAATTTATTTTAAGTATATTTTTTCCTAGTATTAAACTAGAGATTAATAATTAAGCCTTCTCTACACTTAATTATTTATTTCTTGAATTTAATACATTTAATTAATTTGAAAATTAAATATCTAAGTTGATTTTTATCATCATACTTAAATATTTCTTTTTCATGACATTTAATTAAATATAAAATTATTTTTAGTTGAAATTTATTTTTTCAAATAAATTTAAATAATTTTCAAAATATATTTTTTCTTTATTTTATTAATCAATTTTCGAAATTTCATTTCTTAAATGCTAGAATTTCGAATTTTATCTTGAAAAATAGATTAAGTTGTAAATTAATTATTTATTTTGATTAATTCTTGGATCAACTTAAATCAATGATTTTTTCATTTATTGATTAATTTAAAATAAATTGAATTAAAGTATATTATTAGAAATTGAATTAATTAGTCAAAAGAAAATCTAGATGATATTTTTGCTTGAAGTATTTTTCTAGTGTATTTAATTAAATAGAAAATTAATATTTAAGTTGATTTTCATCATCATACTTAAATATTTGAAATTTTTCTTATATATTTAATTAAATAGGAAAATTATATTTTTTGTTGTAAATTAATTTTATTAATTAATTTTGGGCCAACATTAAATTAGAATAATTTTTCCAGGATTTATTTTTTATTTTAATATGCATTTTTTGAAAATTGTATTCTTATATACTTTAATTTTTCGAAATGCAATATATATTTATAGAAAATTAAATTTGAGTTGTAAATTAATTTAAATTAATTTTGTAACGACTTAAATTGAATATTTTTCTAAATATTTATTGGAAATTATTACTAAGATGGAAATAATTCATGTTATTTTCATATCCATCTAAGTAAAATTTATAAATATTAAATTAAAATTTATATTTAGAATTTTTCATTCTAAATTTGAAATTTTAATTAAATAAATATATATTTAAAATAAATAAATTAAATAAAGAGAATCAAAGAAAATACAGCTCACTTTAAATAATGAGCTTGATTATTATTAAGATATTCGATCTCCATTGTTGGTCTTACAAAAGTTAAATGTTTTCAATCTAACCTCGAGACGCTAGACTTCGTCCCCCTATGGATGGTTATTCGTTGAACGCATTTAACACCGTAAGATTTCATTTGATAAGTGTTTTGTAAGTTTTCCTCTCTATTAGACTCTCCCCTACGGTGACTACTTAGAGATAAACTTATGAAACATGAAACAATGGTGGAAGCTCATAAAATGAGAATAACCTTGACTCTCGCCTACCGGGACAACGTTGGATTCTTATTTTGATCGAATAAAAGGTTGCTAGAATGGTTTCTATTTTAGATGAGCTGACAACTCTATTCAATAAATGATGCTTTGACTCTCGCCTAGGGACAACTTTGTATCGCTTGTTGAAAACCTTGGAAATTATTTAGGATTGTATGTTTTAGTATTTTCACTAGTCATTCCTACTTGCTATATGTTTATAATTTCTGAATTGTGTATGAATTTATATTGAACCATGTTATTTTCTGTTATTAAGTTGTAGTTTAATTTCGAATCTTCATTGTTGGTCTAACATGTTTGTTTTTCTAATGAGATAAATCCCTAATGGATTTTCACCATTAGACATACATAATAGTGTAAGATCTCGAAAGATAAATATTGTATATGCAACATCTAGCTGTTCATCAATTGATGACACCTTAGACTAGTATTTTTACAATATGAAACAAGAAGATTACATAAATAAGATTACTTTGTCTTTCGCTAATCGAAGCATCGTTGGATTCTTTTTTTAAACGAAATTATCCTAATTCCTCTTAGCTTATTCATTTCGAATTAGCTTCAAAACATATCATTGGATGAATGGTCTATAAATCATTTCATGTCATTCTATATTTTCTCTTAAGAAATTAAATGACGCATATGATTATAATCCCGAAATTCTATTCCCAATTGATATAAATCCTCAATCTTAGAAATCTCCTACTTGTATGGGCAAATCTGACTTAGAGTTTGTATTAGTAGTGCTGGTCCAAGATAGAATTACTCATTATATTTGGTATAAATTTAAGTCTTTGACTTTAATTTTAGATTCCAAATAGAAATTTTCTTAAATTTCTAATTCCAGAATACAATACAGTTACACTTTCTCAAGTGTTTAATATCCATCTTTTATTAATGGATTAAAACTGTATGGAATATGAGTTAGGTATTCTGTGACCAGGATCCACTTGAAGTATTCTAGAACTCTTTGATGTAACTAAACCTATGTCATCAATAGACACTACCACATTTTTTTTAATCTATGGCATTTGTATCTTGTTCATAGTGGATTTGACAAGATCAATCTCTGCAAAGAGTTAATATGCCTATATCCACTGAAAGTAGTTCATCTCATTCGCAGATGGATGTACATTCAGGGGTGGATATGAGTTTTTCGTTGTATTCTTAAAACGATAACTCTAGATTATACCTTTTAGCAAAGAAATTTGAAATGTTTGAAAATTTCATTAATTTCTAGCAATGGTTAAAACCATTAAGGTAAGTGGTTAAAGATCTTGCGAACTGATAGGGGTGGAGAAATAGTTAGTAGATATGCAGTTCAAAGATCATTAAATTGATTTTTTTGAATTATATCCAAACTTACCTCCCCAGAAATTTCGAGTTGCATGTTGATGATTAGTTACTAGTCGTTGCCTAATTCCTTCTATGGTAATACAATTTCAGAATGATGTAATGGTTGTATACTTAATGTAAATCATTACTAGATTCATGGATGACCTAATCAAAATCTTAAGAAAAGCTAGAACTGTTAACCATGGTTTCTTAGCTATTCTAAGTGATTAGGGGTGGACCATCCCATTGTCAATAGATAAAAAAGTGTCTGTTCAAACAAATACTACTTTTCTAAGATAATGACTAAGTTTGAAAACAAGTAGCAAATAAAGGAGATATTTAATTCTTGATTCCAAAAGTGTTCTATCATCTTATATAACATATGATGATCCCACTGCCTCTGTTGTCTTGTCACAACCGAAGAGATCAATACCATTTAGTTTTCTTAGACATAATTCACGGTGCCTTGTCATAGTGGGAGAGTTTCTAGGAACTCACCTTCTTATGACTTGAGAGACACTAGTGATTTAAATCCATTGTGAGTTTAAACAAGTAATGGATTGTCAAGATAAGAAACTAAGAAGAAAGCCAATAGAACTATGGTTTAATCCATTCACATGGAATAACCTAAAGTTTTCTATTACAAGGACATAAAAGGAAATTTTAGTTAATAAGTCTATTCTATAGACTTAACAAAACTTCCTGTTCCTAGTATTATAGGTTTGAGTTTATCTAAACCTATGGCTTGTGGTATACCTGGTAATTACTTACTCTAATGCAAGCAACTTACTTTAGTAAGATGCTGAAGCATTTTCTTTCTAATGGCAATCTATAGAAGCTTCACAACTTCTTAGGTATAGATTTTATTTATCTAAGGAAAAGTCTTAACTATTCCAGAAAAGATAAAGCCATGAAAGAATTTCTTATATCAACAGTGAGAGGTCTTAGATATGCTTTTGTATGCCTTAGACCAGACACCTGCTGTTGAGTGGGAGTAATGAGTAGGTATCAGATTAATCCAGGAGAAGAACATTGGAAGACAATCAAGTAAATCTTAAGATAAAGAAGAGGAACTATATGTTAGTCTATAAGGGTGTGTTTAAAACTCTTAGACTACACCATATCAGATTTCGAAATTTGCCTTTGTGCTAGTAAATCTTTCTGATAAGATGGTGATTACTCTGGGGGTGGAATAGTGATTTTGGAGAAGTGTAAAAACCTATCTGAAGTCTTTAGGTCTACCAGAGAGAGACTGAATGTTAAAGCTGCAGGAAAGGTACTTATTCAGTCTAAGAAAAGTTCTATACACTTTTGGCACCATTCCAAATTGCCTTAAACTACTAGTGTTAATTTCCTGATTAACCAAAAGTAGTTGCCAAAGGTATAGAATCCAGTATCCCAAGAGAGTAGACATATAGAGAGGAATTTCACATTGTCAATGATTTTGTGATAAAGGAAGAGTAATAATGGAGAAAAGGTTGTGTTTAATTCAACCTTTCAGAACCTATTACGAGGAGTTTACTACTACTACACTTGATTTGTATATCAAGGTGTTGAGATTATTTGAAACACACTTTTTGTTTTATATTAGTGCAAGTGGGAGTTTGTTGGGTTATATGCCCTAAATAAAACTCATTTCAATATAATCAGATTTACTTATTAATATAGATCAGAAATAACATTTAATGTTGTATGGTTCACATGATTTATTTCATGATTATATGTACATAATGTATAAATTCATCTGAAACCCTTTTCACATACTCGATCCTGTTTATTGTGCCGTCAACACATTGGAAAGTAAACATGACTATGTGAATAAAGTTTCCTAGATTTATCAGACACAGGGTTTTACTGATATGATAATCTACAACAAGAGTTTACTTGCATTTGGAGAAGTGCTATGTTCTTTCCAGAGCATTGGTTAAAGTAAAGCTCAGGTTGGATGCATGGAGTATGCATCGGAAGGGACCGATATTGAACTTTGACTTAGATTTATTAAACTTACCGTAATATCTATTCAAGTCAATATCGCCTAGTTGATCCTAGATCAAATGATCTTAATCCTGTTATGATTAGGCTCAATCTTGAAAGGCTATTCGTGTTCTTTGATTTGTTAGTTAAGCCTTCTTTTAGGTCAGGGTGATACGTACATTTTGGGAACACGGTAGTGCAATTGAGTGGGAGCGCTAGCATAAACATGGAATCTATAGCTTCTATCTGGCGAATAGTAAGCAAAGGATGATCTCCTTCGAGCTTGACCAAACGAACATAAATGGTGGAGTACTCATTTCACATAAGCTGAAATATCATTTATACGGGGTCAAGTGTTTTAAGGAATAAATACATTGTAGGGTGTAACGGTAATTTAATTCCTTTACAGTGTAGATCATTCATATAGAGGATCATTGATCACATTAGGATTATAACAATGGATAACTAATGATGTGTCTATATGGTGGAACATATAGAGCATTCTATATACTGAGAGTGCAATTCTAAGTTCTATGCATGGATTCAACGAAGAATTAATAAGTTAGTGAATTTTAGTGCTAAATTCTTGATCTACTTATTGGAAGCTCGGTTATATAGAACCATGGTCCCCCCACTAGTTGAGATTATATTGCTTGTAAGACTTATGTAATTGGTTTTGATTAATCAATTATAATTCACAAATTAGACTATGTCTATTTGTGAAATTTTCACTAAGTAAGGGCGAAATTGTAAAGAAAGAGTTTATAGGGGCATATTTGTTAATTATGATACTTTGTATGGTTCAATTAATAAATATGATAAATGACAATATTATTTAATAATTATTTATAGTTATTAAATAGTTAGAATTGGCATTTAAATGGTTGAATTAGGAAATTGGCATTTTTGAGAAAATCAGATACAAAAGGTGTTAAAATTGCAAAATTGCAAAGCCCAAGGCCCAATCCATTAAAGGCATGGCCGGCCACCTATTGTAGCATTTTAAGTTGATTTTTTCATTATTTTAATGCCATATAATTCAAATCTTACCCTAGTGGAATGCTATAAATAGATAGTGAAGGCTTCAGAAAAATAAGACTTTTCTTCTGACACTTTCTGAATTAGAAAAACTGAACCTTCTCTCTCCCTATCTTTAGCTACCACTTCTTCTTTCTTCTTCCTTTGAATTTCGAAATCCTTAGTGTATGAGTAGTGCCCACACACAGCAAGTAATACCTCAATCATAGTGAGAAGATCATGAAGAAAGACTTTCAACAAAAGGAGTTTCAGCATCAAAGATTCAGAGAAAGAGATCCATGTTCAGATATTGATAATGCTCTGCTACAGAAAGGAATCAAGGGCTAGATATCTGAACGGAAGGAGTCATATTATTCCGCTGCACCCAATGTAAGGTTTCTTAAACTTTATATGTGTTTAATTTATCGTTTTAGAAAGTTCTTATTTAGGATGTTAATAAACATACTTGTGAGTAGATCTAAGATCGTGGTAAAATAATTTCCAACACAATCCCACTCCCTTAGTTGAACAAACTGAGAAATCTACTACTAAAGTTTCTGTTCAGAAGATCACCGCACCTCGTCGTAGTGGGAGGGTTTCAACAAAACCTGCTCGTTATGGCTTGGACGGTGAAATCAATATGGTCGTAGGTGACGGTATTGAAGACGATCCATTAACCTATAAACAGGCAATGGCTAGTCCGCAACGGAAACGAAGGTCAGCCAGCATGGATTCAGAATTGGATTCCATGAAAAAGAACAAAGTCTGGGAATATGTAGACGCACCTGACGACTATCATCCGATAGGATGCAAGTGGGTTTACAAGAAGAAAAGAGGAGCTGGAGGCGAAGTCGAAACTTTTAAAGCTAAACTTGCAGCCAAGGGTTATACCCAAAGAGAAGGCGTGGACTATGAGGAAACTTTTAGTCCTGTTGCCATGCTCAAATCCATCCAAATTCTTCTCTCCATAGCTGCTGCTTTCGATTATAAAATCTGGCAAATGGATGTCAAGACAGCCTTCCTTAATGGGGTACTTGAAGAAACCATCTATATGGAGCAACCAGAAGGTTATGTTCTTCCTGGGCAGGAAAAGGAAGTTTGCAAATTAAACAGGTTTATCTATGGACTTAAGCAAGCTTCTCGCTCATGGAACAAAAGGTTTGATGAAATCATCAAGACCTACGGCTTTCTTCAGAATGAAGATGAACCTTGTGTTTACCAACTCAAGGAAGACCAAATAGTAGTATTCCTGGTCCTTTATGTTGATGACATTTTGATTATTGGAAACAATGTCAAGAAAATGACTCACATCAAGGAATGGCTCAATACTCAATTCGATATGAAAGATTTGGGTGAAGCAGCCTATGTTCTTGGTATTCTGATTATCAGAAACCGGAAGAACAGATCTCTTGCTCTCTCTCAAACAACCTACATAGACAAAGTCTTAGAGAGATTCTCCATGAACAACACCAATGGGGCAAACATGCCTTCTAGATATGGTATTCGTCTATCTAAAGAACAGTCTCCGACTGATCCTCAAGAGATAGAAGACATGGCCAAAATTCCCTATGCTTCTGCAGTTGGAAGTCTAATGTATGCAATGTTATGCACTAGACCTGACATCTGTTATGCAGTTGGGATTGTGAGCAGGTATCAGTCTAATCCAGGACATGAACATTGGAATGCAGTTAAGTATATTCTGAAATACTTGAAGAGTACAAGGAATCTTGTATTAGTTTACAAGGGTGGTGCTTTAAATCCCATAGGCTACACTGATTCAGATTTCCAGGCAAGTCTTGAAGACAGGAAATCAACATCTGGGATGGTGTTTACTCTTGGGGGTGGAGCAGTGGTTTGGAGAAGTGCTAAACAAACCGCGATATCAGACTCAACTATGGAAGCTGAATACATAGCTGCAGCCGAAGCTGCTAAAGAACTTGTCTGGCTAAGAAAGTTCTTCACCAGTATAGGTGTCGTTCCTAGAAAGGAAAAGCCTCTAGTCTTACTTTGTGACAACAATGGAGCAATAGCAAATAGTAAAGAACCTCGAAGCCACAAGAGAAGCAAACACATTGAAAGGAAGTATCACATTATTAGAGAATACGTGGCAAGAGGGGATGTACTAGTTGAGAAAGTTGACACAGAGGACAACCTAGCTGATCCATTTACCAAAGTCCTAGCCATGACAGCCTTTGAAAAGCACCGTCAGAATTTAGGATTAATTGATATGTACTAATTAGTTTTATAGTAGTGCAAGTGGGAGTTTGTTAGGTTTTATGCCCTAAATAAAACTCCATTTCAATGTAATCTACTTTATTCAACATCAATAAAGAAACAGAAGTATTTTTCATTCATTTGTGTATGTTTTGGTTCACTTTATCAATTGCTTGTCTATTTGATTTATAAATTCATCTCAAACCCTTTTCACATACTTGATCCTATTTATTGTGCTGTCATCACATTGGAAAGTAAGCATGACTATGTGAATAAAGTTTCCTAGATTTATCAGACATAGGGTTTTACTGATATGATAATCTACAACAAGAGTTTACTTGCATTTGGAGAAATGCTATGTTCTTTCCAGAACATTGGTTAAAGTAAAGCTCAGGTTGGATGCATGGAGTATGCATCGGAAGGGAAAGATATTGAACTTTGACTTAGATTTAATTAAACTTACCGTAAAATCTATTCAAGTCAATATCGCCAAGTTGATCCTAGATCAAATGTTCTTAATCCTGTTATGATTAGGCTCAATCTTGAAAGGCTATTCGTGTTCTTTGATTTGTTAGTTAAGCCTACTCTTAGGTCAGGGTGATATGTACATTTTGGGAACACGGTAGTGCAAATGAGTGGGAGCGCTAGCATAAACATGGAATCTATAGCTTCTATCTGGCAAATAGTAAGCAAAGGATGATCTCCTTCGAGCTTGACCAAACGAACATAAATGGTGGAGTACTCATTTCACATAAGCTGAAATATCATTTATACGGGGTCAAGTGTTTTAAGGATAAAATACATAGTAGGGTGTTACGGTAATCTAATCCCTTTAAAGTGTAGATCATTCATATAGAGGATCATTGATCACATTAGGATTATAATAATGGATAACTAATGATGCGTCTATATGGTGGAACATATAGAGCATTCTATATACTGAGAGTGCAATTCTAAGTTCTATGCGTGGATTCAACGAAGAATTAATAAGTTAGTGAATTTTAGTGCTAAATTCTTGATCTACTTATTGGAAGTTCGGTTATATAGACCCATGGTCCCCGCACTAGTTGAGATAATATTGTTTGTAAGACTCATGTAATTGGTTTTGATTAATCAATTATAATTCTCAAATTAGGCTATGTCTATTTGTGAAATTTTCACTAAGTAAGGGCGAAATTGTAAAGAAAGAGTTAATAGGGGCATATTTGTTAAATAGGATACTTTGTATGGTTCAATTAATAAATATGATAAATGACAATATTATCTAATAATTATTTATAGTTATTAAATAGTTAGAATTGGCATTTAAATGGTTGAATTAGAAAATTGGCATTTTTGAGAAAATCAGATACAAAAGTGTTAAAATTGCAAAATTGCAAAAAGCAAGGCCCAAATCCATCAAGCCATGGCCGACCACTTTTGTAGGCATTTTAAACTGATATTTTCATTATTTTAATGCCAAATAATTCAAACCTAACCCTAGTGGAATGTTATAAATAGATAGTGAAGGCTTCAGGAAAATTACACTTATGAATCAGAAAACCTGAGCCTTTCTCTCTCTACCTTGGCCGCCACCCTCTCTCTCTCTTCTTCCTTCATATTTCGAAATTACCTTAGTGATTAGAGTAGTGCCCACACACAGCAAGCAATACCTCAATTATAGTGAGGAAGATCGTGAAGAAAGATCATCAGCAAAGGAGTTTCAACATCAAGGATTCAGAGAAAGAAATCCAGGATCAGATCTTGATAATACTCTGCTACAGAAAGGATACAAGGGTTAGAGATCTGAACGGAAGGAGTCATTTAATTCCCCTGCGCCCAATGTAAGGTTTCTTAAACTTTATACATGTTTATTTCATCGTTTTAGAAAGTTCATATTTAGGGTGTTAATAAACATACTTGTGAGTAGATCTAAGATCCTGGTAAAATAATTCCAACAATAAAGCCGCAGGCTAGGAGGTGGTTGACTTCTTCTTTTAGCGCTTGGTACCTCGCGGGGTCCATTTTGCGGCGCTTCTGTCGGACACCTCGCACTTCGGGGTCAATGTTCAAGCGATGACACATGACCTGCGGAGATATTCCGACCATATCTGAATGTTTCCAAGCAAAAACATCAAGATTTTATTTGAGAAAAGTCGTTAGTTGTTCTCGTTGCTGAAAAGTAAATTTAGAACCAATTTTTAAAGTTTTACTATTATCTATGGGTTCTATAGGTACCTCAATAGTGTCTTCCGTGGCTTGGGCCGCTGTGGCATGATCAAGGATCCTTGGATGCAGATCTGGTCCTTCCGCATGCGGCACCTCTTTGATCCTAAGAACCTCCTGGCGAGGAGGTGGTGCCTCCAATAAATAGATGACATTTATTGACTTTTTTTCCGCGAGCTTGACTGCTGCATTGTAGCATTCTCGCGAGTCTGACTGGATTCCTCGCACAGAGCCTATTCCAGCGGGAGTAGGGAACTTCATCGTGAGATGATAGATTGATGTTACGATCTTCATCTCCTTCAAGATTGGTCGACCAATCACGGCATTATATGCCGAATACTGGTCAATTACTACGAAGTCAGCCCTTGACTTGGCTGTTACAGGGGCGGTTCCCAAGGTAATCGGGAGTTTAATCATCCCTTTTAGTGCGATGACGTCACCGGTGAAACCGTATATACTCGACGTTACAGGTCGCAGATCCTTCTCATGCAACCCCATTTGTTTAAAGGCTTGGAAGTTCAAGAGATTCACTGAACTTCCGTTGTCCACGAGTATACGATGGACATTGTCTCCGCAATATTGGCGACAATGACTAGTGCGTTGGAATGCAGGTGATGGACCCATCTCACGTCACTCTCCATAAACGTGATGTCGTCGCATTCTCTTTTAAATAATTGCTCTGGCCGCTCGCTGAGATTGTTTAAATTGGTGAGCGGCTTCTCTTTAGCTTCCTTGGCATATCGCTCTTGAGATTTCCAGGAGTCTCCTGCGATATGGGGTCCTCCAATAATTGTTAATATATTGCGAGGCATTCTCGAACCACTCGCATGCTGGTTTTCTTCTTTGTCATCCGCTCGGGGATGACCTTCCTCGTTCTTTTTATATTTGTTGAACTTTCCCTTCCGAATCAGCTCTTCGATTTCATCCTGCAAGACCCAACATTCCAGAGTAGTGTGACCAATATCTTTATGGTAGATACAGTATTTCTTGGGGTCTCTTTTCTCACGGTTCCCCCTGATCGGGGGCGGCTTCTTAAAGACTCTGATCCTTTCTTCAATTGCATAAATGTGGTCTCGTGGCACCACGAGTTCGGTATAGTTCACGAAGCGCAGTCCACCTTTCCTTTTTTGGCGAAGACTCCTTCTTTGGAGGTGATTTGGCCAACTTTGGGCTTCACTGTCTCCGTGGGCTGCGTCTTCTTGGGCTTCGACCTCTCGAATTTTTCCCTCTGGGACTGCGGGATCGCGATCGCGGCACTGGTGACTTACGCTTGTCCTTGCCCTTTTCCAACTCTGCTAGAGAATTCTCAATTCTCTTATAAGGTTTGGCCATAGCGAAGAACTCGACTAGTGATTCTGGTCTTCGAGCTTGTAATTCCTTCCAAAAATCGGTTCTCGGTAGGACACCTGTTATTAACATACAAACAAGCGAAGACTCGGGAGCCTTCTCGACTTTTATTACTTTCGCATTAAATCGTTTAAAATAGTCTTGTAAAGACTCACCGGGTTCTTGTTTGATGTTGGCCAGAGTAGTATATGGAGGCTTATAAGTCATCGTGGCCTGAAAATGCGTGAGGAATAAATCGACAAAGGTTTCCCATGTCAATATTGAGGCCTCAGGCAATTGGGTGAACCAATCGTGGGCGTTTTCCTTTAGCGTTGCCGCAAGAATGCGACATTTCGCGAGCTGAGGTACTTCATCCACTTCCATTATAGTGTTAAACTTTTCTAAATAATCTATGGGATGAGAGGTACCTTTATACTTTAGGGATTCGGACAGTCGAAATCCCTTGGGAAGCTGAGCCTGTCGCACTTCCGCAGTAAAAGGAGAAGTCCCGTCCAGCTTGTATATGGGCTTTCTCTGCTGCTCGAGCATTTTCAAAGCTTGCAAAAGCATGTTTTGGTCAATTCCTCCAGCTACAGGAGTCGAGACTACTGCGACTGCAAGAGTCGTGACTACTGCGGCGAGGTTTGCTGGGACATTAACTCCAGTAGTCGCTGCCGGTGCGTTAGGCGGGTTAGTGCGAGTGTTTACACCTTGACCGCCCACGAGGGGATCACGGGGTGTTTCCTCGTCGCGAGGGGCACGGGAGCGCGCTCTGAAAACCGCATTGAGGTGATCACGCAGATCGCCCCTATGGGCTTGATATCGTCTTCCTTGTTGCGTCTCCACAGAACCAGACCTTGTGTATCTGTACGACCATGCGAGGATGAAGAGGCGGATTCTGCGTCATTGTCTCTTGAAGGCCGGCTGCGAGGATTACGTCGCTCAAGGTCTTCATCAACATGTGTTTCCTGATTAGGATACCTCGCAGATTGGTCTCTCGAGGTTGGCTGGTTTAGGTCCAGACCTTCAGGATTGGTTCTTCGTTCCCTGCGAACACGATTATTACGACATCTAGAGTTCGTTACCTGAGGGTTATCTGTGCGAGTAGTAGGGGCTCGAGGGGGGCGTCGGGCCCTGTTCTGTCCATCCACCTCGGCCTGCAGGCGCGTAGTTGATCCTGAATCGCAGTATATTGGTCGGTGGTGAGTTGGACGATTCCCTCAGATACCACCGCCGGAGTGACAGGCGGAAAGTGCATTGTTGCTGTTGGCGTGGACATTTCCCCGACTTGAGGGCCAGCTGTTTCAGGGAATAGAATGAGAGGTCTAATATTACCTCTCCCTACTCCGCCATTAACGACATCCACAGGTGGCGTCCTAGCTCCAGATAATGGCACGTTCATCATTCCGATGTTGATGGACTTGTTGTTAGCACCTCCATTTGTTTGGTTTCCAGCCATGATGATTTTCTTACTTGAACTGAATGAAACTTTAATTCTCGTTTCCCAAAGACGGCGCCAAATGTTGTCGAGTAAAATTTGACAACACCAAATATATGTAATAATATTAATGACAAGAAGAAAATTACTTGAAGAACAGATGCGAGTATTCAACCTAGAACGGCGAGTACTCGAGCTGGGGATATGAATGCTTAATAGAAAACTTGAAACAACAAGGAGACAGAGGATTATAGTGGTTCAGTCAGATCACGGTCTGCTTAGTCCACTATAGCAAGAGTTTCGTAGCTCTCATTTCACGGTGGATCACCCCTTTATATACAAAGCAGGTGTCCAATTAGCTATACAAAGATTGCATTCATTGTCAATCTGTTTACACATTGAATTACAATAACTTAACTAAATAACGTAAACATATCCTGATATATATATGCGCGTGAGATCCATTCTCCTCTCCCGCATAATACGAGTTATAGTTATGCGATCAGACTTGGGTCATACTCGCAGTATCTCGCTGACTCTATCTTGGGCGAGGTTTAAACTTCGAGGAGTCTCTTACAGACGTCTCAGCTTTCATTAAAAAATTTGAGTATACGTGTCCTCTAAATAAGAGTCTGGTCTCGAGTTTCTAGGTGAGAGAAATCTCACTATAACATAGTCCATGACTCAGCGCCATTACCAATGCTTTCCAGACATATTGATGACAATGTAATTTTATCTGAGCTTTAGTCCAGTGATCAAGAGCTACTTGTGCAGAAGTAAGCACGTTATTAACAGAGGAGTCTTTCTTTTTCCAAACAACCTTGTTCCTAGCCTTCTAGATTGCCCAGCTATACATGGCAATAAGACAAATCATATCAGCTTTAGCTTGCTCAAAGATGGTCTCCAACCAATTGCCGAAAGAACCGTCAGGATCAAAAACTATTGGAGTTGCACATTGGCTCCAACAATCAAATGCAAATGGGCAAGACATGAGGACATGGCTGATGGTTTCAGGTTGTAGATTACAAACAGGGCAAGTGACTAAAATATCGACATGCTTGATCACTAGTTGGACACAAGTTGGTAATGTACCTGTAACATCTCTCCACAAGAAGTTTTTGACTTTTGGGGGAACCTTCAATTGCCATAGTTGCCGCCAGAAGTCTGAGTTTGAAACCATCTCTTCGGTACGCTTTTGTTATTGGAGCATGTTATAAGTACTTTTGATCGAGAACTCGCCCGTTCTTTCCCCCTCCCAAGACCATGTATCAATTGAGATATTTGAGCTTAGTGGGATGCCCAAAATAATATTAAAATTTCGATTATTGAACATATCTCGTACAAGGTCATAGTCCCAAGAGCGGCAATGCACATGAAAAAGGGAGCTAACATGTTGGTTCATTAAACCAGGGTGTATTGTTGAAACATATGGGTTATCCTGTACAGGTAGCCACGGGTTGTTTAGTAAGCTTACTGTGTCCCCTGATCCGATTATTCTTCTGACACCCGAATGGAGTAGAGATTGGGTAGTCCAAATACCTCTCTAGACAGGTTGGGTTACTTCCTAGCTCTGCTAACAAGAAATCAGAGTGGGGAAAGTATCTAGCTTTATAGACTTTTGCATCAAGAGTATCTGAATTGCAAAGTAGACGCCAACCTTGTTTAGCGAGCATGGCAATGTTGAAATCATGCAAGTGTCGAAAACCCATGCCACCATCATATTTATGAGCAGCCATACGATCCCAAGACCTCCAAATAATACCTTTGCCTTTACTAGAAGATGTCTTCCACCAAAATCGGGCCATAAGTTTTTCAATTTCATTACATGTACCAAGTGGAAGGAGAGAAACACTCATAGCATATGCGGGGAGCGATTACATCCCAACTATTAATTCTTGCAATTACCGCGGTCTTCAAAAATCCTAGTATAGCATTTTTGTTTCTCCCAATAATGTTTGGAAGTCCCAGATAGAGGCTTCCTTCTACGCTATTAATTTTAGGTATTAATGGCTAAAAAGAGTAGATCTAATGTAAAAAACAATTCAAAAATTAAAGATCAAAAAAAAAAAAAACTTGATTACGATACAAATCTCGATCAAATCACAAAATAAAGCGTTCAAGAACATTGATAAATAATTGATAATAATCAATTTTAGATCAAAAATAATAAAATCAAAAAATACAAAAAGAATTTTATAATATAATTATACAAATCCTAAAACTTAATACTTAAAATTCAAATAATTTACTCAATGATTTCATACATATAACATATCAACAGAAAGAGAATTTAACGGGGAATAAAACCCCTAAAGTTTTAAGATTCAATAAGGAAATTTTATCATATTTTTATTACGAAATTAATATGTAACTATTAAAATTTAACGTATACATATACAAATTAATTATACAAATTAGAGGTCCTAAATCATATACAAAAGGCAATTTGATACTACATGTTAAAAAAATTAATAATAAATCTAAGATCAATTTGTATATAATATAGAACAAAATAACAATATGTAATAATTAGGTATATGCGTACCTCATTGATCTGTAGTAATTGCTGCAATTTGATAGTGTAATACTATCCACTAAGTCTTCATTCCTAGATCTCTGAAGCATAAGCAATTTTATTTATTTGATTATCAAAAAGTATACAATTGTGATGAGATAATATGTATTTATGGAGTTAGGGAGGGGACTTAGCTACAAAACCCTAGTTTGTTGGAATTTGTTTTACCAGGATCTTAGATCTACTCACAAGTATGTTGTTTAAACACCCTAAATATGAACTTTCTAAAACGATAAATTAAACATATATAAAGTTAAGAAAACCTTACATTGATGTAGCAGAATTAATGTCTCCTTCCACTCAGATCTCGAACCCTTGTATCCTTTGTGTAGCAGAGTATAATCAAGATCTGAGCCCGAATGTCCTTCTTCTTCAAGTTTGATCCTTCACAGTCTTCCAATCTATGATTGAGTTACTGCTTGCTGTGTGTGGGCACTTACTCTTTCACTAGGGTTCGAAATTTATGAAGAAGAAAAGAGAGGGATGGTTTCGGCCAGGTATAGAAAGTGGGGAAGGCTCAGTTTTTCTGAAGAGAGAAATTTCTGTCAGAAAAGGTTATTGGAAACTTATGAAAACTTATGTTTTGACTAAGCCATCACTTTCTATTTATAGGCAACTACTAGGTTTATGTTAGGAATTATTTGGCATTAAAATAATGAAAAAATCAATTTGAAACTCCACAAAAGTGGCCGGCCAAGGTGTAGTAGTGAGCCCCACTTGATTTTGCAGTTTTATCAAATTTTATTTCTATTTTCTCAAAAACGCCAATTTTCCAATTCTAACCTTTTAAATGCCAAAACTAATTATTTAATAACTAAAATAGATTATTAAATAATATTTTCATTTAATTTAATTATTAATTAGACATATAAAGTCCATTAATAAATAAATAAACCTAGAAACTCTTTTCTTTACAATTTCACCCCTGCTTAGAGAAAATTCATAAAATTAGACATAGTCTAACTTTAAAATTATAATTGATCAATCACGAATCAATTAATGAGTCTTACAAGCAGAATGTTCTCAACTAGAATGGGGACCATGGATCTATATGCTGAGCTTCCAATAAGTGAACCAAATTTACCAAGTAAATTCCTACTTATTAATTCTTCGTTGAATCCACTCTTAGAACTTAGAATTGCACTCTCAGACTTATATAGAGCATATTATATGTTTCACGATATCAATATGCTATCTCATTTAACCATTGTTATAATCTTATTGTGATTTAAAGATCCTCTATATAGATGATCTATATCGAGATGGGATTTCTTTACCGTTCTCACCCCTCAATGTATTTTGCCCCTTAAAACACTTAGCTACCTGTAAATGGTGTTTAGTGATCTAATAATTAGTCAGTTAAACAAGAGCTCATCCATTTACTTCTATTTTCTAAGCTCAAAGGGAATCATCACTTGACTTCTATACACCAGTAGAAGCTATAGATTCCATATTTATGTTCAGCACTCCCACTCAATCATACTATCATGTTCCCAAAATATACGTATCACCCTGACCTAAAAGTAGGCTTAACTAATAAATCAAAGAACATGAATAGTACTCCTGAGTTGAGCCCAAGCATATTAGGATTTAGATTCTTTTAATCTTAAGATCAACTACTGATATTGACTTGGAAAGATATATATAACGGTAAGTTTGTAATATCTTAACTTAGTTGCAATATCGGTCCAGTCCAATGTATACTCCATATATTCGAAACTAGTATACTTTACTAATGTCCTGAAAAGAACATAACACTTACTCCAAGTGTAAGTACACATCATCGTTGATTATCACATTAGTGTAAATCCAAAACAGTGATGAAACAGGGACTTATTATTTTGATACATATGATCACAATCACATTCCACTGTGTTGACTATACTGTAATTGTGAATAAACATATGATCTGGATTTAACTGATTCTGTGTGTGTGAATGTAATAAACATATTAAACCATTAGCATGTAATATTCATGCAAACATCAATCACTTCTAATTTCTTATATTGATAACTAATCAGATTGTAAAGAGTTTTATTTAGGGCATAAAACCCAACAAACTCCCACTTGCACGAACATAAAACAAACTGTGCAAATGGGTTAATCTGATGTCTTGATCTTCAGATCAAGTGTAGTATATTTGAATCCACCCAAGCTTCTGGAAACTAGTTCATAAATTCACTTATGAACCAGCCTTTACTATATGCTTTACTCATCAAGGGATACTGAAATCTTTACTGTTTTAAAAGTACATCTGAATAAACAGAACACATATCTCTCATATTTTAAAATATGTAATTGAGATAATACAGTGTAGACTTTTCTTCAGTGATATAACTTTCTTGGATTTTCGAATTCACAAAGTTACAGTTCTTCTCTGGTAGAGCTTGAATTATTATACAATAATTCCTCCACCCCCAGCGTAAGCACCATCTCAAGGATCTCGAAATAAGATGATGAGATACAAGGACAACTGATACACAGTTCCTTAATATCTAATATATAGATCACTTTCATAAATCTTTCTTGAATATCTTCTAATGTTCCCTAATTGATTACATCTCAGATAGCTCCCACTCAATAGCAGATCCCTTGTTAAATAATACTTTTAACCTCTGATTGTTTGGAGAGTTACCTAGTTGTGACTTTTGTATTAGTCTGAATTATTAAGTTAAGACTAAGTCATCAACATAGCAGACTAGTATTTGAAGTGAAAAATACATGCCAGAGATAAAGTAATCAAAATGAAGATACCATGAAATTTTATGAGGATTAAGAATTCTAGATTCAAGTCATTCGAATGGACTGAACTAGAGTTCTCTATCTTATTCTCATAATTCTGATAAGCTATTCCTATCCATGTGAATGGTTAGATTTGCTTTTCAGTAGTGTTCTTAAGTACCTATCACAAGTATCAACCTAATCAAGATGGGTATAGAATTTTAAAATTCTCCCACTCAATTAAGGTAGTGTGAAACTTTATCAAAAAACTTTCAAAGGTATCAAAACTTTTACTTACAACAGTAAAATCGAAAAGGAACATACAATCAAGATCAAGAATTTATATTGATAATAGCTGACTCATTATATACTTCCATGTTTAATGAAGATATTGTTACATAGGGAATTGTGGAATAGACTCCACCCCTAAGAATATACATATCGGGTACTATGGATAACCTCCACCACTAAGTATATAGAGATTATGATCCACCCTAAAAGTTGTAAAGATCATGATTCTCTAAGTGTGATAGAGTTTATGTGGAGTTGAATACTATCCAGAGTTCATTAGATATAAAAGATCGTTGAACTGCATAGTTTTCTTAACTTTTCTCCACCCCTATCAGATCAAAAGATCCTTTTATTAAACAAATTCTTAATAATTGTATTAGAATTAACAATTATTAATAAACATAGAAATAGTTTCTAGTGTTTATTTAATATAACTCTATGAAGAGTTGTAAATATAATAGAATTTGCATCAATAATAAAAACACTCACACGTACAAACATATACATATAATGTGGTAATAATTGATGAAGATAAATTAAATGAAGCTCATTCTCATAAATTGCAATGGTGGAATTCGAAAATAAACTTTATTAATAATAATAAAAAAAAAAGTATTGCAACAATATGAGAAAAACAGGAATAAATATCCCTAACTAAAATTTAAAATCCAAATTGTCTTTAAACTAAAACAATTAATTCAAAAAATAAATTGAAGAGCTTCATCTTCATCTGGACGATTTCTTCCTTGGTCCAACTTTCCGATCTAACTCAATTGAGTTTAAGTAGCTTGGCCTATAAGAAGAAGAAAACAAATAAACAAAGTTAGTCCAGAATCATAAATCCAATTGGATAATAATTCACTAAAACTCTTAAAGTTTATAAATAGAAATACCTTGTTTCTTTGCAAGAAGTTTAGGACACTGGGGTTTCCAATGACCTTTTTCATTGCAGTAGAAACACTTTCCCTTAAGTGTAGCATCACCAGAAGGAACAACCTTTTTATTCTTCATGGCTTTTGTTCGCTTCTTGGTGTTCTTCCACTTCTTCTTCGATTTGGGTTTCGAAGCAGAGGCAACATTTGCTTCAGGTTTCATCGTTCCATTACCATTCCCAGGATTGTGAGGTTTACTCCCTTTCTTTTTGGGTCCTCCAATCAAATTTTCATAAGTTTGAAAGTCATTGACTAATTCATGAAAGTCAATTTCCTTCTTATTCATGACATAATTTGATGTGTATGGTAGAAATGCTGGAGTTAGGCTATTCAAGATAATGTTGGGTTTTATGCCCTAAATAAAACTCATTTCAATATAATCAGATTTACTTATTAATATAGATCAGAAATAACATTTAATGTTGCATGGTTCACATGATTTATTTCATGATTATATGTACATAATGTATAAATTCATCTGAAACCCTTTTCACATACTTGATCTTGTTTATTGTGCGTCGACACATTGGAAAGTAAACATGACTATGTGAATAAAGTTTCCTAGATTTATCGGACACGGGGTTTTTACTGATATGATAATCTACAACAAGAGTTTACTTGTATTTGGAGAAATACTATGTTCTTTCCAGAACATTGGTTAAAGTAAAGCTCAGGTTGGATGCATGGAGTATGCATCGGAAGGGACCGATATTGAACTTTGACTTAGATTTAATTAAACTTACCGTAAAATCTATTCAAGTCAATATCGCCTAGTTGATCCTAGATCAAATGATCTTAATCCAGATATGATTAGGCTCAATCTTGAAAGGCTATTCGTGTTCTTTGATTTGTTAGTTAAGCCTACTTTTAGGTCAGGGTGATACGTACATTTTGGGAACACGGTAGTGCAATTGAGTGGGAGCGCTATCATAAAAATGGAATCTATAGCTTCTATCTGGCGAATAGTAAGCAAAGGATGATCTCCTTCGAGCTTGACCAAACGAACATAAATGGTGGAGTACTCATTTCACATAAGCTGAAATATCATTTATACGGGGTCAAGTGTTTTAAGGAATAAATACATTGTAGGGTGTAACGGTAATTTAATCCCTTTACAGTGTAGATCATTCATATAGAGGATCATTGATCAAATTAGGATTATAACAATGGATAACTAATGATGTGTCTATATGGTGGAACATATAGAGCATTCTATATACTGAGAGTGCAATTCTAAGTTCTATGCGTGGATTCAACGAAGAATTAATAAGTTAGTGAATTTTAGTGTTAAATTCTTGATCTACTTATTGGAAGCTCGGTTATATAGACCCATGGTCCCCCCACTAGTTGAGATAATATTGCTTGTAAGACTCATGTAATTGGTTTTGATTAATCAATTATAATTCTCAAATTAGACTATGTCTATTTGTGAATTTTTCACTAAGTAAGGGCGAAATTGTAAAGAAAGAGTTTATAGGGGCATATTTGTTAATTATGATACTTTGTATGGTTCAATTAATAAATATGATAAATGACAATATTATTTAATAATTATTTATAGTTATTAAATAGTTAGAATTGGCATTTAAATGATTGAATTAGGAAATTGGTATTTTTGAGAAAATCAGATACAAAAGGTGTTAAAATTGCAAAATTGCAAAAAGCAAGGCCCAATCCACTAAGTGTAGGGCCAGCCACTTTTGTAGGAAATTTAAACTGTTTTTTTTCATTATTTTAATGCCATATAATTCAAATCTAACCCTAGTAGGAATGCTATAAATAGATAGTGAAGGCTTCAGGAAAATTACACTTTTCTTCTGACTTTTTCTATTCAGAAAAACTGAGCCTTCTCTCTCCCTATCTTTAGCTGACCACTCTCTCTCTTCTTCCTTAGAATTTCGAAATCCTTAGTGATTTGAGTAGTGCCCACACACATCAAGTGATACCTCAATCATAGTGAGGAAGATCGTGAAGAAAGATCATCAGCAAAGGAGTTTCAGCATCAAAGATTCAGAGAAGAGATCCGAGGTTCGATATTGATAATGCTCTGCTACGAGAAAGGAATCAAAGGGCTAGATATCTGAACGGAAGGAGTCATTATATTCCATTTGCACCCAATGTAAGGTTTCTTAAACTTTATATGTGTTTAATTTATCGTTTTAGAAAGTTCATATTTAGGATGTTAATAAACATACTTGTGAGTAGATCTAAGATCCTGGTAAAATAAATTCCAACAACTGGCCTCAGAGCCATGGTAATTGATTTACTTACATGTAATTTGGACTTTAAAACGATTGTTTGTATGTTCTTTGGATGGTATCATGTTGTATTGAGTGTTATTTGATGATTGATTGATGTTTGTGAAATTTTCGTGAAAAATTATTGTGATTTCGATTCTGGAATTATTTTTATTGGATAGTATGGAAAAAATTAAGCAAGTTAGCCTTTTACAGAACTCAATTTGGATTTTATTTGAATTAGTTATGATTTTTTGAAGATTTGACAAAATCGGGGGCATATTGATAGTTTCGCACGATCATGACGAACTGTCTGTACAGTTTCGGATTTTCCTTTTTCTTCAATTTTTCATACTTTTTAAATGGAATTAACTTCCAATTTTACGTATGGTTTTGTATATATCTTGTGCTTATTCCTAATTCAATTCTAATTATCATTTTGAATTAATTTAATTTTTTTTTTAAAATTAATTCAAGATATTAGTGTAATTTGAATTCGAATAGAATTAGTATTTATCTTTTTGCTTAAAAATCTATCTTATTTTTAAATTTGATTATATTTTTTTTAAATTTAAGGTCAGATTTTTTAGATATTTATAATATCTTTTAAGATATTTAAGATATTTTAAAAAATATCTTTTAAGATATTTATAAAATCTTTTAAGATATTTTAAAATATCTTATCTTTTAAGATATTTAAAAATATCTTATCTTTTAAGATTTTTTTTAAATCTTTTTAAGATATTTTGACCTTATTTAAATTTAAAATAGATATTTATAATCATGTAATTTTAAATAGATATAAGATAAAAAGTAGGTTTAATTTTAATTTTTTTTTATTTTCGAAATTTAATTTTAAATTCCGAAATTAATTTTTTTTTTAAATTATTTTTCGAATATTTTTTTTTAATTTAATTATTTATTTATTCGAAATTATTTATTTAAAATTAAATAAATCCTACATCCAACTATCCAGCTAACCTTGTTGCAGGAGTATGTGTTTTAGCTTATGTGTAAGTTTTTTAAAACCTATTATTACTTGATTGCAAATAGCCATGGTTACTTTTTGCCAGATCTAATGATCTGATGGCTCCACTAGTCGAATAATAATTTGTAACAGGTATATTTACAATCTTCTTTCATCTGTGTATGACCTAGCAACATGATAGGACCCATCCAAAGTGTGCCTGTGTGAGCCTATGTGTTTAATTTCATTATAGATGCATATAGGTTGTTGTTGCTAAAATAAATTATCATAGTTCTTGATAGAATTTATTTAGGCCCATTTAGTTATTGGGCTTATTCAATTAATAACAGTTGTTCTTATTAAGGTTAAATTCCTCTCTTTTGGGCCTTGTGTGAGAGTTGGGAGCCATAGAAGTGGGTACGACATGCGAACCCGGCACCCCCCTCACACAAACCACCCCGGTGTGAAGGCCCATTTGCCTGATTTGAATGACTGTACTAGGTTAATTAAACTAGTTTAACCTAATAAAATTGATTAGCAACATAATTAATTTCATTTGTTTTGAAATTAATTTAAGAAAAATATAGTTTAAGGAATTTTATATTCTAAGCTAAACTATATGTATTTTCTTGTATTTAATTAAATATAGAATTATAACCATCTAGATTCTTTCTGGAACTTAATTTAAATTTTTCATTAAATATTCCTATTTAAGTTGATATTTAGTTATCTTCAACTAACCAACTTAAATCTGAATATCTTTTGAATTTCAAATTTCAAAATTAAGTTGAGGAATTTTAGGCATTGGTTATTAAGATTCTTTAGATATTTTTTAAGTTAATATCTTTTCGAATATTAACTTAAAATGGAATATTTTCAAATTAAGTGGTTACAACTTAATTTTTGATATTTAATTAAATTTAAATTTGAAAAATATTTAGGTTAGATTTTTTTCTAATACAACTTAAATTAGATATTTTTTCAAATTTTGTGGAAAAGATACTTAGTCAAATAAGATATTTTCTAGATAGTTATTTCTAGACTACTTATTATTTCTAATATTAAATAGGAAAATATTATAAATTGTGAAATTAATTATTTATATAATTAATTTTGGTACAATTTATTTTAAGTATATTTTTCCTAGTATTAAACTAGAGATTAATAATTAAGCCTTCTCTACACTTAATTATTTATTTCTTGAATTTAATACATTTAATTAATTTGAAAATAAAATATCTAAGTTGATTTAATCATCATACTTAAATATTTATTTTTTTCATGACATTTAATTAAATAGAAAATTATTTTTAGTTGAAATTTATTTTTTCAACTAAATTTAAATAATTTTCAAAATATATTTTTTTTTATTTTATTAATCAATTTTCGAAATTGCATTTCTTAAATGCTAGAATTTCGAATTTTATCTTGAAAAATAGATTAAGTTGTCAATTAATTATTTATTTTAATTAATTCTTGGATCAACTTAAATCAATGATTTTTTTCATTTATTGATTAATTTAAAATAAATTAAATTAAAGTATATTATTAGAAATTGAATTAATTAGTCAAAGAAAAATCTAGATAGATGATATTTTTGCTTGAAGTATTTTTCTAGTGTATTTAATTAAATAGAAAATTAATATTTAAGTTGATTTTCATCATTATACTTAAATATTTGAAATTTTTCTTATAGATTTAATTAAATAGGAAAATTATATTTTTTGTTGTAAATTAATTTTATTAATTAATTTTGGGCCAACATTAAATTAGAATAATTTTTCCAGGATTTATTTTTTATTTTAATATGCATTTTTCGAAAATTGTATTCTTAAATACTTTAATTTTTCGAAATGCAATATATATTTATAGAAAATTAAATTTGAGTTGTAAATTAATTTAAATTAATTTTGTAACAACTTAAATTGAATATTTTTCTAAATATTTATTGGAAATTATTACTAAGATGGAAATAATTCTTATTATTTTCATATCCATCTAAGTAAAATTTATAAATATTAAATTAAAATTTATATTTAGAATTTTTCATTCTAAATTGGAAATTTTAAATAAATATATATTTAAAATAAATAGATTAAATAAAGAGAATCAAAGAAAATACAACTCACTTTAAATAATGAGCTTGATTATTATTAAGATATTCGATCTCCATTGTTGGTCTTACAAAAGTTAAATGTTTTCAATATAACCTCGAGACGCTAGACTTCGTCCCCCTATGGATGGTTATTCGTTGAACGCATTTAACAGTAAGATTTCATTTGATAAGTGTTTTGTAAGTTTTCGTCTCTATTAGACTCTCCCCTACGGTGACTACTTAGAGATAAACTTATGAAACATGAAACAATGGTGGAAGCTCATAAAATGAGAATAACCTTGACTCTCGCCTACCGGGACAACGTTGGATTCTTATTTTGATCGAATAAAAGGTTGCTAGAATGGTTTCTATTTTTAGATGAGCTGACAACTCTATTCAATAAATGATGCTTTGACTCGCCTACCGTAGGGACCTTTGTCAGTTTATTGAAAACCTTGGAAATTATTTAGGATTGTATGTTTTAGTATTTTCACTAGTCATTCCTACTTGCTATATGTTTATAATTTCTGAATTGTGTATGAATTTATATTGAACCATGTTATTTTCTGTTATTAAGTTGTAGTTTAATTTCGAATCTTCATTGTTGGTCCAACATGTTTGTTTATCTAATGAGATAAATCCCTAGTGGATTTTCACCATTAGACATACATAATAGTGTAAGATCTCAAAAGATAAATATTGTATATGCGACATCTAGCTGTTCATCAATTGATGACACCTTAGACTAGTATTTTTACGATATGAAACAAGAAGATTGTATAAATAAGATTACTTTGACTTTCGCTAATCGAAGCATCGTTGGATTCTTATTTATAAACGAAATTATCCTAATTCCTCTTAGCTTATTCATTTTGAATTAGCTTCAAAACATATCATTGGATGAATGGTCTATAAATCATTTCATGTCATTCTATATTTTCTCTTAAGAAATTAAATGACGCTTATGATTATAATCCCGAAATTCTATTCCCAATTGATATAAATCCTCAATCTTAGAAATCTCCTACTTGTATGGGCAAATCAGACTTAGAGTTATATTAGTAGTGCTGGTCCAAGATAGAATTACTCATTATATTTGGTATAAATTTAAGTCTTTGACTTTAATTTTAGATTCCAAATAGAAATTTTCTTATATTTCTAATTCCAGAATACAATACAGTTACACTTTCTCAAGTGTTTAATATCCATCTTTTATTAATGGATTAAAACTGTATGGAATGTGAGTTAGGTATTCTGTGACCAGGATCCACTTGAAGTATTCTAAGAACTCTTTGATGTAACTAAACCTATATCATCCAAAGACACTACCATTTTTTTTAATCTATGGCATTTGTTTCTTGTTCATAGTGGTTTTGACAAGATCAATCTCTGCAAAGAGTTAATATGCCTATATCCACTGAAAGTAGTTCATCTCATTCGCAGATGGATGTACATTCAGGGGTGGATATGAGTTTTTCGTTGTATTCTTAAAACGATAACTCTAGATTATACCTTATGCAAAGAAATTTGAAATGTTTGAAAAATTTCATAAATTTCTAGCAATGGTTAAACACCATTAAGGTATGTGGTTAAAGATCTTGCGAACTGATAGGGGTGGAGAAATAGTTAGTAGATATGCAGTTCAAAGATCATTACATTGATTTTTGAATTATATCCAAACTTACCTCCCCAGAAATTTCGATTTGCATATTGATGATTAGTTACTAGTCGTTGCCTAAGTCCTTCTATGGTAATACAATTTCAGAATGATGTAATGGTTGTATACTTAATGTAAATCATTACTAGATTCATGAATGACCTAATCAAAATCTTAAGAAAGGCTAGAACTATTAACCATGGTTTGTTAGCTTTTCTAAGTGATTAGGGGTGGACCATCCCATTGTCAATAGATAAGAAAGTGTTTGTTCAAACAAATACTACTTTTCTAAGAAAATGACTAAGTCTGAAAAACAAGTAGCAAATAAAGGAGATATTTATTCTTGATTCCAAAAGTGTTCTATCATCTTATATAACATATGATGATCCCACTACTGTTGTCTTGTCACAACCGAAGAGATCAATACCATTTAGTTTTCTTCGACATAATTCACGGTACCTTGTCGTAGTGGGAGAGTTTCTAGGAACTCACCTTCTTATGACTTGGGAGACACAAGTGATTAAAATCCATTGTGAGTTTAAACAAGTAATGGATTGTCAAGATAAGAAACTAAGAAGAAAGCCAATAGAACTATGGTTTAATCCATTCACATGGAATGACCTAAAGTTTTCTATTACAAGGACATAAAAGGAAATTTTCGTTAATAAGTCTATTCTATGGACTTAACAAAACTTCCTGTTCCTAGTATTATAGGTTTGAGATTATCTAAACCTATGGCTTGTGGTATACCTGGTAATTACTTACTCTAATGCAAGCAACTTACTTTAGTAAGATGCTGAAGCATTTTCTTTCTAATGGCAATCTATAGAAGCTTCACAACTTCTTAGGTATAGATTTTATTTATCTAAGGAAAAGTCTTAACTATTCCAGAAAAGATAAAGCCTTGAAAGAATTTCTTACATCAACAGTGAGAGGTCTTAGATATGCTTTTGTATGCCTTAGACCAGACACCTGCTGTTGAGTGGGAGTAATGAGTAGGTATCAGATTAATCCAGGAGAAGAACATTGGAAGACAATCAAGTAAATTTTAAGATTAAGAAGAGGAACTATATGTTAGTCTATAAGGGTGTGTTTAAAACTCTTAGACTACACCATATCAGATTTCGAAATTTGCCTATGTGCTAGTAAATATTTCTGATAAGATGGTGGTTACTCTGGGGGTGGAATAGTGATTTTGGAGAAGTGTAAAAACCTATACGAAGTCTCTAGGTCTACTGCAGACCGAATGTTAAAGCTGCGGGAAAGGTACTTATTCAGTCTAAGGAAAGTTCTATACATCTTTGGCACCATTCCAAATTGCCTTAAACTACTAGTGTTAATTTCCTGATTAACCAAAAGTAGTTGCCAAAGGTATAGAATCCAGTATCCCAAGAGAGTAGACATATAGAGAGGAATTTCACATTATCAATGATTTTGTGATTAAAGGAAGAGTAATGGTTGAGAAAAGGTTGTGGTTAATTCAATCTTTCAGATCCTATTACGAGGAGTTTACTACTACTACACTTGATTTGTATATCAAGGTGTTGAGATTATTTGAAACGCACTTTTTGTTTTATATTAGTGCAAGTGGGAGTTTGTTGGGTTTTATGCCCTAAATAAAACTCATTTCAATATAATCAGATTTACTTATTAATATAGATCAGAAATAACATTTAATGTTGCATGGTTCACATGATTTATTTCATGATTATATGTACATAATGTATAAATTCATGTGAAACCCTTTTCACATACTTGATCCTGTTTATTGTGCGTGTTCAACACATTGGAAAGTAAACATGACTATGTGAATAAAGTTTCCTAGATTTATCAGACACAGGGTTTTATTGATATGATAATCTACAACAAGAGTTTACTTGTATTTGGAGAAATACTATGTTCTTTCCAGAACATTGGTTAAAGTAAAGCTCAGGTTGGATGCATGGAGTATGCATTGGAAGGAATAGATATTGAACTTTGACTTAGATTTAATTAAACTTACCGTAAAATCTATTCAAGTCAATATCGCCTAGTTGATCCTAGATCAAATGATATTAATCCTGATATGATTAGGCTCAATCTTGAAAGGCTATTCGTGTTCTTTGATTTGTTAGTTAAGCCTACTTTTAGGTCAGGGTGATACGTACATTTTGGGAACACGGTAGTGCAATTGAGTGGGAGCGCTATCATAAAAATGGAATCTATAGCTTCTATCTGGCGAATAGTAAGCAAAGGATGATCTCCTTCGAGCTTGACCAAACGAACATAAATGGTGGAGTACTCATTTCACATAAGTGAAATATCATTTATACGGGGTCAAGTGTTTTAAGGAATAAATACATTGTAGGGTGTAACGGTAATTTAATCCCTTTACAAAGGTGTAGATCATTCATATAGAGGATCATTGATCAAATTAGGATTATAACAATGGATAACTAATGATGTGTCTATATGGTGGAACATATAGAGCATTCTATATGCGAGAGTGCAATTCTGAGTTCTATGCGTGGATTCAACGAAGAATTAATAAGTTAGTGAATTTTAGTGTTAAATTCTTGATCTACTTATTGGAAGCTCGGTTATATAGACCCATGGTCCCCCCACTAGTTGAGATAATATTGCTTGTAAGACTCATGTAATTGGTTTTGATTAATCAATTATAATTCTCAAATTAGACTATGTCTATTTGTGAATTTTTCACTAAGTAAGGGCGAAATTGTAAAGAAAGAGTTTATAGGGGCATATTTGTTAATTATGATACTTTGTATGGTTCAATTAATAAATATGATAAATGACAATATTATTTAATAATTATTTATAGTTATTAAATAGTTAGAATTGGCATTTAAATGGTTGAATTAGGAAATTGGTATTTTTGAGAAAATCAGATACAAAAGGTGTTAAAATTGCAAAATTGCAAAAAGCAAGGCCCAATCCACTAAGTGTAGGGCCAGCCACTTTTGTAGGAAATTTAAACTGTTTTTTTTCATTATTTTAATGCCATATAATTCAAATCTAACCCTAGTAGGAATGCTATAAATAGATAGTGAAGGCTTCAGGAAAATTACACTTTTATTCTGACTTTTTCTATTCAGAAAAGGCGGGCCTTCTCTCTCCCTATCTTTAGCTGACCACTCTCTCTCTTCTTCCTTAGAATTTCGAAATCCTTAGTGATTTGAGTAGTGCCCACACACATCAAGTGATACCTCAATCATAGTGAGGAAGATCGTGAAGAAAGATCATCAGCAAAGGAGTTTCAGCATCAAAGATTCAGAGAAAGAGATCCAGGTTCAGATATTGATAATGCTCGCTACGTAAAGGAATCAAGGGCTAGATATCTGAACGGAAGGAGTCATTATATTCCGCTGCACCCAATGTAAGGTTTCTTAAACTTTATATGTGTTTAATTTATCGTTTTAGAAAGTTCATATTTAGGATGTTAATAAACATACTTGTGAGTAGATCTAAGATCCTGGTAAAATAAATTCCAACAGATAAGACTTACTTGAGTAGCACTATCCATTTCAGCACCATGATCCTGGGCTTCTTGGAAATAACTTGACATTAGGAGAACATGGTCACGCACGTTTTGATGAGGTTCCATCCGTGCATTAATGTACTTCTTAGTCGCGTCGAAGCGTGACTGAGGTGATGCCTTACCGAATAGCTCATTTAACTTCGTCATAACTTCAGCAGCCTTCTCGATTTTAGAAAACTGAGTTTTGAGGGTGTCAACCATGCTAGAAAGCATAAAGTATAGAGCTTTGTCATTTGCTTTTTTCCAACACTCATACTTTTCTTTCACAGCTTTGGAAGCATTGTCCCCAGGCACTTCAGGTGACGGCTCAGTTAAAACAAACAAGGCACTTTCTCCTATGAGAGCAATATTAATGTTCTCATTCCACTTATTAAAGTTAGATCCATTCAGCTTATTTTCAGTCAACAGTGATAACATGGGATTCATTTTGATAATACAGGATACTACAAAATAATAGAAATCAATAAACAGAAATTAATAATGGTTTAACACAAAATCAATTCAGAAATTATAAGCACATAGCAAGTAGGAATGATATGAGAAAATACTTAAAAAAAATCAATCCTAAATAATTTCCAAGGTTTTTCAACAAACTGATATCAGTGTCCCATTTAGGCGAGAGTCAAAGCTATCATCCATTGAATAGAGTTGTCAGCTCATCTAAAATGTTAAACATTCTAGCAACCTTTTATTCGATCAAGATTGGAATCCAGCGTTGTCCCGTTTAGGCGAGAGTCAAGGCTATTCTATCTTATGAGCTACTACAATTGTTTCGCAATTTGCAAGTCAAATATGGTCGCAACTATTAGGGTGATCTATACCATATAAAACACTTACAAACTACTTATCTTTCGAGATTAAACGGTGCGAAATTGCTAATGAACGTTCCTCCATTAGGGAGGATTACTCACTAAAACAAACGCGATGTAAAACCAACAATGGAGATCGAATATCTTAATAATAATAAAGCTCATTCTTTAAAATGTATTTTCTTTATTATTCTAATAAATAAATTCTCATTAAATTCGAAATTTAGAATTAAAATTCAAAAAATAAGAATTTATTATAATATTTATAAAATTATACTTAGATGGTGATTGAAATAAAATTAATTATTTTCATCTTAGTAATAATCTTAAATATAAATATTAAGGAAATTAATTTAAGTTGAATTAAATTAAATAATTAGCAACTTAAAAATTTCCTTGAGAATATATTTATTGTATTCGAAAAATAAAGTATAATTATTATACAATTTTCGAAAAAATAATAAAAAATAGAAAAGAAATACTTCAAGCAAAAATATCACCTATCTAGATTTTCTTTTGACTAGTTAATTCAATTTCTAATAATATATATATTTTAAATTAATCAATACATGAAAAAAACTCATTGATTTAAGTTGGCCCAACAATTAACTAAAATAAATAATTAATTTACAACTCAAACTATTTTTCAAGATAAATTCGAAAAATATTGCATAAATAAAATGCAATTTTCGAAACTGATTAAGAAAATAAAGAAAAAATATATATTGAAAATTATTTAAATTTAAGTTGAAAAATTAAATTTTAACCTAAAAATAATTTTCTATTTAAATAAGTGTCATGAAAAATAAATAAATGTTTAAGTATCATGATGAAAATCAACTTAGATATTTAAATTTTTAAAGTTAATTAAATGTATTAAATTCAAGAAATAAATAATTAAGTGTAGAGAAGGCTTAATTATTAATTTCTAGTTTAATATTAGGAAAAAAAATATACTTAAAACAAAATTGTACCAAAATTAATTATTTAAATAATTAATCTCACAATTTATTATATTTTCCTATTTAAATATTAGAAATAATAAGTAGTCTAGAAATTACTATCTAGAAAATATCTTATTTGACTAAGTATCTTTTCAAAAATTTGAAAAATATCTAATTTAAGTTATAAGGAAAAAATCTAAAACTTAAATAATTTCAAATTTAGATTTAATTAAATATAAAAAATTAAGTTGTAACCACTTAATTTGAAGATATCTTTTTAAGTTCATATTCGAAGAGATATTAACCAAAAAAAAATATCTAAAATATTCCATTTTAAGTTAATATTCGAAAAGATATTAACTTAAAAAATATCTTAAGAATCTTTAATAACTAATGCCTAGGATTCCTCAACTTAATTTAAAATTTAAATAAAATATTCGAATTTAAGTTAGATAAGAAAAATCAGTTGATACAACTAATTTATAACTTAAATAGGAATATTTAATTAAATAAGTTCCAGAAAGAATCTAGTTAGTTAAAATTCTATATTTAATTAAATACAAGAAAAATACAAATAGTTTGTCTAGAGATAATATCTAAAACTAAAAGTGTTTTTCTTAAAATTAACTTTAAAATATTAAAATGAAAATAAATTTTCATATATTTTAAAAGTTAATTATGTTGTTAATTCAATTTTATTAGGTCAAACTAATATAATTAACCTAGTACAGTTGTTCAAATCAGGCAAATGGGCCTTTACAATTGGGGTAGTTCATGTGAGGGGGTGCTGGGTTCAGTATGTCGTACCCACTTCTATGGCTCCCAACTCTCACACAAGGCCCAAAAGAGAGGAATTTAACCTTGAAATAAATAACTGTTATTAATTGAATAGGTCCAATAACTAAATGGACCTAAATAAAATCTATCATGGTGTGACATTTTATTTAGCAACAACCTATATGCATCTATATAATAAAATAAACACATAGGCTCATACAGGCACACATTTGGATGGATCCTATCATGTTGCTAGGTCATACACAGATGAAAGAAGATTGTAAAATTTACCTGTTACAAATTATTAACTTGAATAAGGGAGCCATCAGATCATTAGATTTGGCAAAAAAACCATGGCTATTTGCAATCAAGTAATAATAGGTTTTGAAAAATTACAAACCAGCTAAAACCATATACTCCTGCAACAAGGTTAGCTGGATAGTTAGAAGTAGGATTTATTTAATTTTAAATAAATAAATTTTGAAATAAAAAAAATAAAATTTAATTTATTTCGAAAATAAAATAAAAAAATTTAAATTTCGAAATTATTTTAAAAATAAATATTTAAAATTAAACCTACAATTTTGAAAAATTAGGTTTCAACTAACCTAAATATCATTTCAAAATTTGCTAACTACTTTTAAAAATTAAATGTTATTTTATAAATAAAAATTAAATAAAAATTAGAAAAGATAAATTAAATATCTTTTTCAGATTTTAAATTTAATTTAAATAAATAAAATAACAAAATTTAAAAGTTAGCAAAATATCTTACATCTATTTAAAATTACATGATTATAGTTATCTTATTTTAAATTTAAATAAGGTCAAAATATTTTTTTAAAAAAAAAAATTAATTTAAAAAATTTAATATCTGACCTTAAATTTAAAAATAAGATAAGATATAATCAAATTTAAAAATAAGATAAATAATTAAGCAAAAAGATAGATATTTACTAATTTCAAATTCAAATTACACTAATATCATGAATTAAATTTAAAAAATATTAAATTATTTCATTATGATAATTAGAGTTGAATTAGAAATAGTAAATCTATAAATACAAAACTACACAAAAAATCGGAAGTTAATTCCATGAAAAAGCATGAGAAAACGAAGAAAAACGAAAATTTTGGGAGCTGTACGGACAGTATGTCCGCGCGCGCGTCCCAGGGTGACAGCCGAGAAACCTCGGCGGAACAGGGGAGCTGGCAGGATTTGCGCGCGCGTAGGGGGGGATCAGACGAGGTCCGCGTGCATTTTTAGACAAAATCTTGTCTGAATGCGCGTGTGACCGAGCATGACTCGGATCCACGCGCGCGTGAAGGTGCACAGTCACCTTATCTTTTTTCGAATCTTCAAAAAATCATAACTAATTCAAATTAAATCGAAATTGAGTTCTGTAAAAAAGTAACTTGGTTAATTTTTTCCATACTATCCAATAAAAATAATTCCAGAAACAAAATTTCAATTATTTTTCACGAAAATTCACAAACATCAATCAATCATCATATAACACTCAATACAACATGAAACAATCCAAATAAAAAACAATCGTTTTAAAGTCCAAATTTCATGCAAGTAAATCAATTACCATGGCTCTGAGGCCAGTTGTTGGAATTTATTTTACCAGAATCTTAGATCTACTCACAAGTATGTTGTTTAAACACCCTAAATATGAACTTTCTAAAACGATAAATTACACACATATAAAGTTAAGAAAACCTTACATTGATGCAGCGGAATTAATGTCTCCTTCCACTCAGATCTCTAACCCTTGTATCCTTTCTGTAGCAGAGTATAATCAAGATCTGAGCCCGAATGTCCTTCTTCTTCAAGTTTGATCCTTCACAGTCTTCCAATCTATGATTGATTTACTGCTTGCTGTGTGTGGGCACTTACTCTTTCACTAGGGTTCGAAATTTATGAAGAAGAAAAGAGAGGGATGGTTTCGGCCAGGTATAGAAAGTGGAGAAGGCTCAGTTTTTCTGAAGAGAGAAATTTCTGTCAGAAAAGGTTATTGGAAACTTATGAAAACTTGTGTTTTGACTGAGCCATCACTTTCTATTTATAGGCAACTACTAGGTTTAGGATAGGAATTATTTGACAATAAAATAATGAAAAAATCAATTTGAAACTCCACAATAAGTGGTCGGCCAAGGTGTAGTAGTGAGCCCCACTTGATTTTGCAGTTTTATCAAATTTTATTTCTATATTCTCAAAAACGCCAATTTTCTAATTCTAACCTTTTAAATGCCAAAACTAATTATTTAATAACTAAAATAGATTATTAAATAATATTGTCATTTAATTTAATTATTAATTAGACATATAAAGTCCATTAATAAATAAATAAACCTAGAAACTCTTTTCTTTACAATTTCACCCCCTGCTTAGTGAAAATTCATAAAATTAGACATAGTCTAACTTTAGAATTATAATTGATCAATCACGAATCAATTAATGAGTCTTACAAGCAAAATGTTCTCAACTAGAATGGGGACCATGGATCTATATGCTGAGCTTCCAATAAGTGAACCAAATTTACCAAGTAAATTCCTACTTATTAATTCTTCGTTGAATTCACTCTCAGAACTTAGAATTGCACTCTCAGACTTATATAGAGCATATTATATGTTTCACGATATCAATATGCTATCTCATTTAACCATTGTTATAATCTTATTGTGATTTAAAGATCCTCTATATAGATGATCTACATCGAGATGGGATTTCTTTACCATTCTCACCCCTTAATGTATTTTGCCCCTTAAAACACTTAGCTACCTATAAATGGTGTTTAGTGATCTAATAATTAGTCAGTTAAACAAGAGCTCATCCATTTACTTCTATTTGCTAAGCTCGAAGGGAATCATCACTTGACTTCTATACACCAGTAGAAGCTATAGATTCCATATTTATGTTCAGCACTCCCACTCAATCATACTATCATGTTCCCAAAATATACGTATCACCCTGACCTAAAAGTAGGCTTAACTAATAAATCAAAGAACATGAATAGTACTCCTGAGTTGAGCCCAAGCATATCAGGATTTAGATTCTTTTATAACTACTGATATTTTCTTGGAAAGATATATATAACGGTAAGTTTGTAATATCTTAACTTAGTTGCAATATCGGTCCAGTCCAATGTATACTCCATACATTCGAAACTAGTATACTTTACTAATGTCCTGGAAAGAACATAACACTTACTCCAAGTATAAGTACACATCATCGCTGATTATCACATTAGTGTAAATCCAAAACACTGAAGAAACAGGGACTTATTCTTTTGATACATATGATCACAATCACATTCCACTGTGTTGACTATACTGTAATTGTGAATAAACATATGATCTGGATTTAACTGATTCTGTGTGTGTGAATGTAATAAACATATTAAACATAATAAACCATTAGCATGTAATATTCATGCAAACATCAATCACTTCTAATTTCTTATATTGATAACTAATCAGATTGTAAAGAGTTTTATTTAGGACATAAAACCCAACAGTTGGACTGGACTTGCTCATCAAAGGATCCAATTAACTAAAAAGAACCACACTTCTACTTCACCTAGACTTTACACACAGATGCTAAGCCCATTAACTATTGATCACCAAAAAAATGGGCTAACAAAAAAAAAGAACTATCCAATCAATTCATGTTTTAAAAAAACCAATAAAATTTAATGTAAGCCCAAATAAAAAGTCTAACAGTGAAAATATCGATGTTAGGGTCGTTTAGGCTAGGAGATCACAGACAAGATAGCGACTACACAAGGAGTATTGGTAAAGGAGACAAAGTTAAGTTCATTTGAGGTACAAAAAGAAGAGGAAGTTTTGGTGCAATTGAGGATGTCTGAGACAACACGCTACGTGAATTACTAGGTTATCTAGTGTGAAAGTGACTTGACATCCTCAGTCTTAGGGATCTGATGTAATTCTAAATTGTAGAGAACTCACTATTAAAAGGACCTTTGAGATCATTATAAAGGGAGTTCTTTGAATAAAAGATTAATGAAACAATAGTTTTTCTGAGGAAAAGTAAAGAGTCTAAAATTTACTTTCAATGCTCTTCTATTAAGAACTTTGAATACTATTTTGAGTTCTTAACATATCGTTGATGAGTTCTTACCGTCAACAATTTGGCGACGTCTGTGGTAATTGACATGCAAAAGCAACGTCATTTCTTTACCTAGAATTGTAGAAAAGATGTCGAGATGCTCTCATTGTTGCCAAGAAGTGGAGGTTCGACTTGATGGCCTTCAACAGTCGCCTCAAGGCCTGACCCGCCACCACCTATCGCTAGAAGAGGAGGTAAAAATAACCAGGTGCCTCAGGATGGAGAAGGCATGAATGGTTATGAACCCCCAGTGGGAGAAGAGAATAATCGGCCCGAAGATAACTCAGCAAATAACTAGCAAGATGGAGTGATTGCCTCTATTATGCTAAAGGAAGGAAGCAGAATGCAAAGGTCCGAAGCCCTAGCCCCAATAAGGCCACTGCAGCTGCCAAGACTGAGAAACCTCGAAACCTCACACCACTGAATGAGAAAGGTAAAGCGAGTATACTTAGTGAGTTCTAGCTCTTAGACTCAGCTACACAATGAGGAGATGAATGAGCTAAGGGTAAGCAACTTGTGACTAGAAGAAGTTATTGCAAATACGCAAAGAGCGCTAGAGGAGCTCCTGAGAGGCCATTTTGAGGCACCTTTAATCGAGGGAAGGGAACCAGAAGCAAGAAAACGAGGAGTAAGTGAGCTAGAGGACAGGGTAGCATCAATGTACTGGAACCCAAAAACAACACCCCCGAATCCAGCCCACGAAGAAATTCAACCCAAAAGGATCTGGAACCCTAATCGCGACCGAAGAATATTGTGTCCAAAGGAGTCCAGGGCAACTTGAGAGAAAAGCTTTGCCAGAGGACCACGACCAAGAAGTGGGTACTCACAGTAGATTAATTTTAAAACAAAAAGAGAATGAAGCCAACCACAACTGACCTTCAGGAGAAGCTAACTAAGATGAGGAAATAGTTAGATAAGGAGATGGAGGATCTTTGAGGAAGGATAGCATTAGTTGCATCTGAAGATTGTAACTGGTACGAGGATAACTTCAATGAAGAATTCCCATTCTCAAGGGAGATGCAAGCTAAGCCTTTACCCACAAACTTTAAAGAACCTAAGATGTTGCCTTACGAAGGCATAACAGACCTAAAGTACCACCTAGACGCCTTTAATGAAATAATGAAGATGAAACGGGTCACAAGCAAAGTGAGGTGCTAGTGCTTTGTGGTGATGCTCAGGGGAGAAGTGTATAAGTGGTTCAAACGGTAAGCACCTAGGTCTATCACATCTTCGAAACATTTTGTTGATGAATTCTTAACCCAACACCATGCTTCATGGAAATACACCATACCTAGAATTAGCTTTGCAAACATTAAACAAGGAGAACTTGAAAGCCTTAAGAGCTACATCCAGCACTTCAATGCTGAAGCAACCAATGTGGGGAGACTGACTAAGGATGATTACAAGATGGCCATCGCTGTGGGAGTCCATCCAAAAAGCAATTTGTGGAACAACATGCTTAAGAGAGAGCTAGAAGACTTGGAAGACTTCTATGAGAGAGCCAAAAAATACATTCGAGTCAAGGACAGACACGAGAATCTCACAATAGGGAAGAGTGGCCCTAGTGGATTGGCAAACTCATGCACGCATGAAGAACCACAAAAGAAAATGGAACTCAATAGAGGTAGGAGTGACCAAAATAAGAAGATTGTGAGGGAGGAGGAGCCTCGATGCATGGATTTCACCTATTAATACCAAGCTCACATGCTCAAGGGAGCACATCTTCTTAATGAATGAACAGCGTTTTCCATTCAAAAAGTAGCCCCCAATGAGAAAAGACAAGCCAAAGAGAGATCCTAATAAGTTCTACAAATTCCATAGAGATATCGGGCACACTACAGAAGAATGCTCTCATCTTAAAATGGAAATTGAGGACTTAATACAAAGGGGATACCTGGGAGGATATCATAGGGTAGATAGGCAGCCCGAGGAGTTTGTCAAGAAGATCGAAGGCAGAGAACCCCAAACGAGGCCCTAGAGGTATTAAGGGACATTAGAACAATCTTTGGAGGACCAAGAGTAGGAGGAGACACCCGTAAGGGAACGAACAGATACACAAGGGAGGCGAGACAACCCCTAATGATCATGAGCATAGAACAAAGGCCCCTGAAGAACTCTAAAGAGGAGATTTACTCTGTGACATTCATTGAGAAAAATGTGTGAGGGACCGCTTTCCTCACAATGATCCACTTGTATTGGAAATACAGTCGGCAACGCAAGAGTCCGCTGGGTGTTTGTAGACAATGGAAGTTTAGTCAATATCCTCTGCCAAAGTGCACTAGAACAAATGGGGTTAAGTTTGAAGGATTTGAAGCAATGCACGACACCCATATACGGGTTCACCAGGGATTCGATCCATCCCTTAGGGATGATTACACTCTTGCTCACTATGGGAGAACAACCACTGTAGGTAATGGTAATGGCCACGTTCATCTTGGTGGAATGCCTAATAGCCTTCAATGTGGTACTTGGAAGGCCATCGCTCTACCGCTTGAAGGTCTTCATGTCAACTTATCACCTAGACATCAAGTTCCCAACTCTTGGTGGAGTCGCGACAGTAAAAAGAGAGCAGAAAGAGGCAAGGGAGTGTTACAACACGCCCCTTAAGATTGCCACAAAGCCCCGCGCATCCATAGTAATGGCCGTGCGTAGCAAGAATACTCCCTACAAAGGGTAGACGCAGACTTGGACCCTAGGGTGGAGGAGGAAGTCCATGGAGAACTCGATTAAAAAATTGAAGAATTAATGATATCGAAACACTCGCTGAAGGTGTTCAAGATTGGAAGAGGACTCTACGAAGCCCTCAAACATGAGTTAAGACAATACCTCAAAGAGATGGTTGATGTCTTTAACTTGGGGCATAAAGATATAGTGGGACTAAGTCCCATATTTATGTCTTACCATTTGAGCGTAGACCCTTAGGAAAAACCTGTAAGGAAATAATGGTGGGCCCTCTACTCTGTAAGGTACATAGCTCTAAAAGAAGAAGTGGACAAGCTTGACCTATTCCAATTCATCCAACAAGCCTTTTACCTAATCTAGGTATCGAACCCCATCATAGTCTCAAAGCCAAATAGAAAATGGAGAGTTTGTGTAGACTTCACTAACTTGAATAAAGCATGCCTGAAAGACAGCTTCCCGCTCCCTCGAAAAGATCAGGTGGTGGATGCCACAGTGAGGCATGAGTTGCTATTTCATGGATGCTTACTCGGTATACAACCAGATCCCCATGAGCGCAGTCAACAAGGAACACACATCCTTCATCATAGATAGAGGGCTTTACTGCTATCAATTCATGTCGTTTGGACTCAAAACTGATGGGGCCACATATTAGAAATTCGTCAACAAGATGTTTGCCGACTAGATCGGGCATAATATGGAGGTACATGTTGATGATATGCTAGTGAAGACTAAGAAAGTAGGAGATTTGATCAAAGATTTAGATGAAACTTCACCACCCTGAGGAAGTATAGGATGAAGCTCAAACCCACAAAATGCATCTTTGGGGTGTCGTCAGGTAAATTTTTGGGCTTTATGGTCCATGAAAGGGGGATAAAGGTGAACCTAGACAAAATACAAGCCTGGATAGATATGGACTCACCAAAGAATTGGAAGGAAGTGTAGTGTCTCATGGGGAGGGTGGTAGCCTTAATATGTTTATCTCGCGATTGATAGAGAAATGTCTACCAATTTTTAACGTGTTAAGAGGAAACAAACAATTTTTCTAGAGTGAGGATTGAGAAGAGGCCTTCAAGAAACTCAAGGAAAATTTAGGGAAGCCGCCGCTGTTGGAAAACCTAGAAAAAGGAGAAAAGTTGTTTCTCTATTAGAGTGTGTCAAGGCACGCACTCACTATAGCCTTAGTAAAAGGGGGAAGGAAGGCATCAATAACTAGTTTATTATGTAAGTAAAAGATTGGTAGACATCGAGACTCAGTACCCTAAAATGAAGAAGTTGGTTTATGCACTCGTGATGGCCTCCAAGAAACTAAATCCATACTTTCATGCCCACCCCATAGTTGTGTTGACCAACAACCCCTATGCCAAGTCTTACACAAGCCCACACTTTGGGATGCCTTTTGAAGTGGACAATCAAACTCAACAAATTTGACATTTCTTATGTACCGTAGACAGTGATCAATGGATAAATACTTGTCGACTTTATGGCTGAATTCACTTATCGACCTGACGAAGAAGGATGTCAAGGAGTATTGGACGAAAGCGCTCAAGACAGGGAGGAAAGGTGGAAGTTACATGTAGATGGGGCATCGAATGACGGAGGAGCCAAAGCATGAGTGGTGATAACCACACCTAGGGGCAGAAGAAGTACTGTGCGGTACGATTCAGGTTCGAAGATTCCATTAATGAAGCCAAATACAAAGCTTTGTTAGCTGGCTTGTGTTTGGCAAATGAGTTGAAAATTGCCAAGCTTGATATCTTTAGTGATTCCCAACTGGTGGTATTCCACGTCATGGGAGAACACTAGGCCAAGGGGAATAAGATGATGGCACATTTGGCTAAAGTGAAAAGTTACTTGGAGTGGCTGCAGCATTACATTGTGGAGAAGATACCAAAAGATAACAATACCAACGCCAATGCATTGCCAAAGTTGGCATCCATAAAGGAAATCGACACCTTAAAATCTATACCCGTGGAGTACCTCGAAAAACTAACCAATTAGGAGGAGCAGTGTGTGAGCTGACTGGCGAGGACTCTCGGAAGGCTCAATACCTCAAATACATCCATGAAGATAAGTTACCAGGAGACAAAAGAGAATCTAGGAGGATAGTGTATAAGGAAACCCATTACGTAATGGTCAATGGATTGTTATACAAGAGGGGATTCTCAACCCCCTCCTGTGATGCATTGACTAGGGAGAAATACGACAAGTCCTGTCTGCCATACATGAGGAAGAATGTGGAAATCACGCAAGGGGGCAATCTATGTCTCGCAAAATTCTAAAGTAAGGATATTATTGGCCATCCCTAGAGAAAGATGCCATGGAGTTCTCCAAACAGTGCGATAAGTGCCACAAACATGCCAATTCGGCATCCGCCAGCCTGACAAGTCTCTGGCCCTTTGCAATGTGAGGGATAGATCTAGTAGGAGCACTGCCAGCGAGTAGAGCAGGGGCGAGGTATGAAATTGTGGCAGTTGACTACTACACCAAGTGAGAGGCAGAACCACTAGTTCACATAACTGCCAAGCTAGTAGTCACCTTCGTCAACAAGTTTATTATTTACCGGTTTGGAGTTCCTTATAAAATCATCATTGATAATGGTACTCCGTTCAGAGACTTACTAGGAGCATATTGCGAAGAGAGGGGAATACAAAGAGAAACTGTGGTGCACCCCCAGACCAATGGCCAGGTGGAAGGCACCAATGAAGTGATTAAGAAGAACCTCAAGACCAAGCTGGAAAAACTCAAAAGGGCATGGGTCGAGGAGCTCCTAAATATGTTGTGGGCTTATAGAACCACCCCCGCACTACGATCGACAAAACCCCATTCTCTTTGGCTTTTGGGTGCGAGGCTGTACTCCCCGTCGAGATGCAGATAAACTATCCCAAGGTCTAGAAGTTAGAGAAAGTAAGGAATGAGGAGGCATTAGCAGAGAGCTTGGACTTGGTGGAGGAAAATAGGGAGGAGTCTCAAATGAAGGTAGCCGTGTACCAGCAGAGAGTGGCCAGATACTACAACTCACCTTAACAATTTTGAACAACAATAAGGTCCTAAAAAATCTCATATATGAAGCATATAAAAGCTTTATTCTTTCTTTACAATTATATTAGTCAGAATCATGTCTTCTTTCCTTTTCCTTTATGTGCTTCCTCTATGGTCCGAGGAATGACGCTGTTCATACTTATCATATTTTTCATATTTTCTGTGCTTTTCTCTCTTCCCATCAATAAGGGCACACAAAAAATGCGCTCATCAAAGTACTACAACCCAAAAAATGTGTGTAGGGAAATAAACAATAAACACATGCAAAAGGTCGATTCAGTTCACAGAATCATCATAATAACAAGAGGTGGAAAACAAAAAGCACATTACAGGGTGCTTGAATGCTCCCTTATCAAAAATGAAACATCAAATGAAGCACAACTAATAGAGTTCAACAATAAACAAGCAAAGGATATGGTAGGAGCAGCCAACGAAAAGGTAGAATGAGTCCAGGGGACTAACACTCTCTTAAAAGTCCTAGGTCGCTAAAACCCCATAAAGTCTAAAAAAAAAAAGAAAGAGGGGGGAGAAGGAGAAATCATAGTAAATAGGCCTGATACAGTTATTCAATATCGTAAAATAAAGGAACCCGCCCTAACATGCCTAAGGGGTTTTGAACGAATAAAACTAATTAAGAAGATAAAGAGAAACCTTCGCCAGATTGATCAAAATAAGCCTTCCATTCAGTCGCCTATTAAACGGTTTCAGGACCAAAAAAGCTAAAGTCTGTATTGGGGTTTACACGCCACACATTGTAAAGGGCTTGATCCACGATCTCGTTGTCATGAGTAGCAGACCCCTGGCGGGTCTCCCTTATCTCCCCCCAACTCCCGAATGCGAGATTGGAGCCTAGCTACCTGGCTCTAAAGCTTCTTCTTACATTTGCAAGCATTCCCGAGCTGGCGTAAAACCTCCTTCTTTTCTTCAGTAGTTGTGCAAGCGCATCATCTCTCTCTCCTATGACCCCGATCAGCTCCAACGAGAAATCTACGTTGAGGTTTCTGTTGGTGGCGAGATCCTTTGCCACATTCCTTTGATCATCCTTGGCCACATTGAGCTCACCTTCTAATGACTGAATATGGGCCGTCTGGGAGTCCACTAGAGTAGAAAAAATGGTCTCTATTTATCTTGACAGGTTCCAAGTCGCCCAAAAGCGTCTTGTAGTTGGAGGAAGAACTGAAGGCTCCGCCCTGTGCAAGCACATCTTGAGATGCAACAACCATCAAGAAGAAGATAGGAAAACAAAGGGAGGGGTTAAGAACATAAAAATAATAATAACATAACAATATAAATATATTGATAAGCAGGGAGAAAGAAAAGGAGACACACTCAGATAGAGGAGCGAAATAACTGCCCGCACAAGTCAATTGGAGGGACACCTCAGATGCTTCCCCACTCTTCCCTAGAGTATTGAGACATGGTCTTATGGATTGCACCGACATAATGGGATATGCAAGATTGCTCCCAGGATAAGTTCTCCAGTGCGTCTTTTTTTTTCACAACTACAAAATAATGAATCCGCGACGGTCCCAAAAATGATATTTTTCGGGGATTCTCGTTAAAAAAATTAAGCAACTATTTAAAACCGTTAGGAAAAATTAATATTCTCGATGGTTTATAACTATGCCTAAAAAATTAGGCGACATTTTTTAGGAAGAATGAAAATATATATATATATACGGGATTATACCTGATAGTTTTAAATCGTCGGGTAAAGGCCCATATTACACACATATAGCAGCTGCGCTTAATCCCACAACCAGAAAATTCATCTTTGACGGCTGGCTTAACCCCACTCAAACCCACAACCACCGGCCAGCCTATCCCCACTCGAACCCACAAAAAAGTCAACCGGTCCTCACGCAACCACAACCGAACTCAACCTGCGACCGCACATTTGAACCCAACACACTTCAACCCAACCCACACATCTCCGCTTCTCTCACCGTCGGAGACGCACGCAACCACAACTACAAAGGTCAGTCGGGCCTCCAACTCCATCTCAAATCACGCACACGTACGATTGGTATATATATTTATTTTTTACATATAATTATTTATTTATTTATCTATATATATTTTTATTTATTATTATTTATTATAAAATTGAATATATATATATAGTTAAATATATATTTAGATACATATATTTTTTTTGTTAGAAATATAAAAAAAAAAAAGTTAGTTGAATATATATATTTAATGTGTTAAATTTAAAATTAGTTGTTAATGTACTATAAAAATTTGATGTGGTTCAAATAAAATTTATGAGTTTTCATGCTAGTTTTTATTGTAAAAAATTTAAAATGTAAAAAAAAATTAGAAACAAATTTTAAAATAAAAAAAAATTTAGTTTAGGTAAAAGATTTATTTATAGCTTTTGCTATTGTAAAAATAAATTAATTTTTTTAATTTAGTTTAGATAAAATTATTTATTGTTATTAGTAAAAATATATAATTGTAGAAATCTACATATAAGTATTAAGGTTATGTTATAAGTTTAGTATAGTTAGGGAAAAAATGTTTATTATAAGTTTAATTTTAATTAGCTTGATTTAATAACATTTTACATTGTGCATAGTTAATTTTGTGTAGGTGTTTATTTGTGGTGATACCGTTTAAAAAAACTTGAGACGCTATACTAGACTTGGTAATCTATTCAAACTTTTTTATTCAATATTTAAAAATATTAGAAAAATTAAAGTATTTTCGATTGTTTATTTCAATTATGTTTAGGTATTAGTGTGATGTTGTTTGAGTAAGCTTTTAATTTAATATTTTAAATATTTTATAGGTTTCAAGTTCTTTGTGTTGATTAAAGATTGCGCAATTGTAGCTATCTTTATTGGAGAAATGTATAATCTGTAAAACTTTATAATTCTTTGTTTAGTGGAGTTTGAATATGTTAGATATTCATGCGTAGTGAAGTAGGTTCTGTGATTAATTGTACTACGGTTGGATGGGTGGAATATGCATGTTAGTAGAGTTTGAATATCTTAAATATTCATCCATAGTGATGTAGGTTCTACGAATTCATGTACTGCGGTCGGATGGGTGGATAATTTTGTATTGTTAATATTATTTTGTTATTATTATATTGTTTTATGTGTTTATTAGTTTTTTTTCATGTTTTTAATTTTCGGGAATGTCCAATTACATCCGTTATGCTGTCGAAATTTTGCTAGATCGAATTATGATAAATTTCACTAAAATACATAAAATTCAATAAAATATATATATGTGTAGTAATTAATTTAATTAATTTAATTAATTTAACTAATTATTTACTACACATATAAATTTATCAAGCGGAGTATAGTGAAGGTGTTGACCATTTTTTGGACTTTTGTCAGAAGTATGCCAAAAATCCTAAATTGGTTCTTTGTCCTTGTCTTAAATATCGTAACATGGAGCATATGGACATTATTATGATAAAGGAGCATTTACCAAGGAATAGAATAGACAAGAGTTATAAGGTTTGGGTTTACTAAGTCTAACAAGGTTGAGGGTGTTAATTTAGACTATGAGGATGATCACATTCCAGAAATGATTGGAGATGCACAATTTAAATTAAATGTCAATCCTTTGAAATTTCAAAGTTTTGTAGGGGATGCCGAGAAGCCTATTTACCCTAACTGTAATAGGTTTACTAAGTTGTCGACACTTATTAGATTATACAATATAAAAGCCAAATATAGGTGGAGTGATAAGAGTTTTACGGATTTACTAGCTTTCTTAGTAGAGTTATTACCGGAAGGTAATGTGGTGCCTTCATCTTTCTATGAGGCGAAGAAGACACTTTCTTCCTTAGGCATGCAATATGAAAAAATACATGCATGTCCTAACGATTGCATCCTATACCATAAGATGTATGTGGATGCAATATCGTGTCCCACTTGTGGTGAGTCTAGGTGGCAAAAGAAAAAGAATTCCGACGAGGTAAAGGTTGGTGTCCCTGCAAAGGTATTATGGTACTTACCCCCAACACCTCGTTTGGTTGGGGTCTTTCAAAATGTCAATCATGCAAAAAATTTGATCTGGCATGCCAGGGATAGAAAGTTAGATGGTAAGATGAGACATCCAACTGACTCACCCGCTTGGAAATCAATTGATGCTAGGTGGCCTGGATTTGGCAATGAACCTAGGAACATTCGTCTTAGTCTTTCTGCAAATAGAATTAATCCACATACCACCCTTAGCAATAAGTATAGTTGCTGGCCAGTTTTGCTTGTGATGTATAACTTTCTGCGTTGGTTGGTAATGAAGAGGAAGTTCACTATGCTTACACTGTTGATATCAGGCCCTTCACAGCCTGGTAATGATATTGATGTGTACTTAGCCCCTCTAGTTGATAATTTGAGTCAATTGTGGTATGAGGGTGTTCCTGCACATGATGCCTTTAGGAAATAAGAATTCAATCTTAAAGCGATATTACTGTGGACCATTAATGATTTTCCAGCTTTCGGAAATCTTTCTAGATACAGTGTGAAAGGGTACAAAGCATGTCCTATTTGTGAGGAGAAAACACGTTCTATGTATTTAAAACACTCGTAGAAAATGTGTCATATGGGACACCGAAGGTTTTTCCCAAAAGAACATGTGTTTTGGACTTGGAAAAAAGCATTTGACGTTAAGCAAGAATTTGAATTGCCATCGCCACCTTTGCAAGGGGAACAAGTGTTAGAAAAGTTGAATAAAGTTCAATTCCACATTAGAAAGCAAAAAGCGAATCCAAAGAAAAGAAAAGGTCACCGTGAGAAAAGTGACATTATTGCAAATGAACCTCAAGGGCCATGGAAGAAGAAGTCAATATTTTTTGAGCTCGAGTATTGGAAGCATTTGTTGTTACGTCATAATCTGGATGTGATGCACAATGTGTTAGAAAACTTGCTTAATACCTTGCTCAATATTCCTAGGCGTAGCAAAGATGGAATCATATTCCGCCTAAATTTGAAAGGGTTCGGGATTCGGGCCAATTTACACCCACAAGTTGTTGGTTGACGAACGTTCTTACCACCAGCTTCTCATGCTCTAACTAAAGCACAAAAACAATCATTATGTGGTTCTATCTCCGAGGTGAAAGTACCTGAAGGGTACTCCTCAAATGTCTCTGATTGGGTAGATATGAACAAATTAAATTTGAGTGGTCTGAAATCTCATGATTATCACCTTGATTCAACATATTCTACCAGTGAGTATTCGTTCTGTGTTGCCAAAGAAAGTTAGATATGTAACTACGAGATTGTGTTTGTTCTTCAAATCTCTTTGCTGTAAAGTGGTTGATGTGACTAAGTTATAGAATCTCAAGTTAGAAATTATAGAAGTTTTGTGTTATTTGAAACAATTTTTCCCACTTTCCTTTTTTGACATAATGGTTCGCCTAACAGTGTATTTGGTGAGAGAGGTGAAGTTATGTGGACCTGTGTACTTGAGATGCATGTACCCATTCGAACAATACGTGAAAATCTTGAAGGGTTATGTCAGTAATAGAAGTAGGCCTGAGGGTTATATTGTTGAATCGTACATCGTTGAAGAAACGATTGAATTCTGCTCAAACTACTTATCAGAGGTTACCACTGTTGGCTCTCACTCTACTCGGGTCGATAGGGAAATAAGCAGGGGGTAGGGGTTTTTCTGTTTGTGGTGTAAGTCGAGCTAATTGTGAAGAAGAGCACCGACTTGTGTTGCAAAATACTGACGTGGTCCAACCGTACATTGAGTACATTTAAGTTAATTTTTCATTGTTAAAACATATTAATAATATTCAATTGAACCAAAATTAATCAATTGAATACTTGAAGGAAAATTTTAATTGGATCAAGACTACCAATCCGACTAAGGCACGGAATCAAAAATGGGTACAAGATGAACATTATCAAAATTTCAGTACATAGTTAAAAAATACGGTACTATTAATATTACTGTTTTGTTATGCATCATATGTTGATTTACCTTGACTCACTAATCAACTTGTATGTTCATAGGTATATGCAGAAATGTGTGAATCTTCGGGTAATGTATCCAACACACTACTTTGTATATCACGAGGTCATTCGTGTGATGTACTCAAGTACCCATAGTACTATATAAATAGTACTCAATTTTGCACCCAAGCCCTAATAAATCTAGAAAAAATGCAAAATAGCGGTGTTATGATTGTTGCTAAGACTTTCCAAATATCTAGTTAAAAAGATAAAAATCCTATTGAATGTGACATGTCTTTTTACGGTGTAATTCAAGAAATTTAGGAATTAGATTACAGTAGATTTGGAATCCATGTTTTTCTTTGTGACTGGGTTAGGAGTGATAATGAGGTTAAAGACGATGAATTTGGATTCAAGCTGGTGGACTTGAATCGAATCAGACACGAGTCTGATAGGTTTATAATGGCGTCCCAAGCTAATCAAGTGTTTTACCTGAGCGACCCATTAGATAACGACGCAACCAAAAGATTATGATAATAAAGAGTCTAATGGCGATGATCTCATGCTTAGTGACCAAATTCATTAAATCACCTAACCACCTATTGATGTCACTGTTGGGGACGATATCATATCATCTCATGATGATGGTGGAAGATTATTGTTGACCAAATATATCAATACATGAGTCATATATCAAACATGTATTGGTATTTAGTCTTTTCTACATTTAGCTATTAATTTACATATTTTTATATATTCTATTGTATGATTTTAAATTTGTGTAGGATTTTATATCATGGAACCAGGTGGGGACGATGAGTGGAGTGTGTGGTTAGATTATGATGGTGATGGTCCATCTGTGCCAGAATGATCTAGTGTTGATCCTGAACAACCATCCATGGAAGAAGGTAATGGTGATCTTGAACAACCAACACAGAAAAATACTCGCAGGAGAAGCAAACGAAATGATATAACAAAAGTGATTAGCGAGGGAAAAAAGTTAGAGGTTGAGTACAACAACTACGGACAAAATTGGGGAAAGGGAGCGACGGCAAAAGTTACCCGACTTGGAGCATGGGTGCGAACTAATATTCTACTTCTAGACATTTGGTGGCCTAGAGTGAGTTAGGACCTTATAAACCAATTATGGAATCACATAAAGGTAAAATCAATTTTATTATTCTAGTTTTTTACTATTGATTATAATTTGTACTTATAATTACGATTGTCAATGTGATAGACCGTGTTCGATGTACCAGATACAAATAAGAAATTAAGAATTTCTAAAGGTGGAGATAGGTGGAAATATTGGAAAAATACCATAACATAAGGTATTTTTACATTCAAAGATGTGGCTCCCCATCTTCTCGAGAAGCCACCAAAACTTTATGAAAAAATAATTGATTTGCAACAATAGAGAGAGTTTGTGGCCTCGAGATTAAGTCCAAAATTTGAGGTGAAGAGGAAGAAGGCCCAAAAGAGTAGGGCTTGTAATATTTACAACAATCGCACCGGATGAGGTGGTTTAAGGATGCTTCAAGAACAAATGGAGAAAGAGACCGGCCACAAAATTACTGAATTCGATAGATCTGAAATCTGGAAAAGACTTCACGTAAACACGAAAAGCGAGGTGGAGGGCCCAGCTCCAAAAATCGTTAAACGGATTGTAAGTTTAAAGTTTAATTTCATTTGTATTAATTGTTATGCTTCATAATTTATTTCTAACTCTACTTGTTTTGTTTATAGGACGAATTATGCAAGCAAGTGGAAGAGGGTGTTGTACAAGTGGAAGGTAAAAGGGACGTGATGACCATGGCTCTCGGGACAGATGAGCATGGTGGCCGGGTTCGAGCTATGGTTTCAGCATCACCCAAACCAAATATTTCAACACACCACACCCTAAAAGGAAAAATGTCGATGGGTCGAACCAGGCATCATCTGATTTGGAGAGACGCGTGCGTGAGACAGAGGAAAGCAACCGAAAACTGCAGGATAAAGTGGATGAGCTCATTTGTCTTATTAGTTCCCAACATAGAAGTGTTGCGTCTGGTTATGGTGTTGGAGGATCATCAAATGAACAACTCCATGCTGACCTTGCCTCCAATCGAGTAGCACAACCACTAGGTCCTACCAATGTCTACTCTACACCAGATCCCATAACACAACCGTCGGGTGCTGCCAATGTCTACTCTCCACCAGATCCCATAGCACAACCATCGAGTGTTGCCAATGTCTCTACGCCATCACCACTGCATTTAAGAGAGGAAAATACTCCAGCAACAGCACTACCACCTATTGGTGGTAATTCAGAAGAGGTAATCTCAATGTTATTTTACGAATGAATCTAATGCAAAATTATAAATATGGTCAACTTACAAATTGAATTGTTGCTTGTTTGTTTTAGATTTACAGACCTTACCGTGTTAGATGCACTTTCTGTTGGAGCTTAGTGGGATGGTACTGAAGGTTGCTTCGGGCCACATTATCATGGAGAAATATTTAAAAGATGGAAAGTTTTCCATTAATATGGATGAATACCTACACAAAGATTATCGTCGGGTATTTATCGAAGAAGCCAACGTAGATAATGCACTGCTCCTGCGTCCCATAGCCGACGATTCATTGACAACAGTAGCTCAAGTTATAAAATGTTATGTAGCATGGTGGAAAGACTATCTTACACCTGTTGGAAAATATTTGGTATGTTTCAATTTATTTACTTAACTTATTATGTTTATTCATTAATGACATTGCTAACTTTACTGTTTTTTTTTTTCATATATATAGATACAACCACCAACCAAGAAACTTTAGAAGAAACTCGTGAAGAGAAGCAAAAAAGCCTCTGAAGATGTACTCGGTCATCCAACACAGCCTCCAAAATTCCCTGAGAGGCCAAGTAACACAAAAGGTCATGGTCGTTATGTCCAACCACACTAAGCTTCCTCAATCATTACCTTTTGGAACTTCATCAAAAGGTGTCTCAAGTCATCCATAATCCAATTCCAAGTGTATAATGAGCTATTTGGGGTCGAAGATGACTCTATTTTGCTTGTTAAAAGTGATATTCATGAATTGTGCACCATGCAATACTTGGGAGCCCAACCAATAGGAGTTTTGTGCAAGTATAATTTCTAACTCTTAGTAATAAACTTGATAATATTCTTTTGACAACGACGGTTATTAATTATTAATTTTTATCACGTACATGAAAGAAACATTGTTGGACATTGGTGGGCTGAATCGAGTATATAAATTTCTGAATCTAAGTGCGATTCCCACCGATGCAGGGGCTGATAGTAATTGTTGTCAAGCACTAGTGACTTAAATGATTATGATAACTAATTCAAACAAATGGCTTATTGCCTCATATAATAATCTATATATGTAGATTTAAAATAAATAATTTCAGTGTTTATAACTCTTCATAGAATTTATTATTATGTATATATTAACAGTTTTACACATATTTGTTCGTGCAGGAAGATGTTTCACTGGATGCTTGTACTCATCCAGCCAAGTACGCAGACGACGGTGCACTTGGATTCAGGCAACGGTGACATACCAAATGATCTGAATTCCATCATATCACATAGTTTCTATATCAAACATCCCAATATGTAAGCGTGTTTTTTATTTATAAATTTATATATGCTAATTAACTTTACTTTTTGTGTAGATTGTTCACCATATATAACCAAATGATAGGATGACCTGATCGACCTATCCAGTGGATGACTCCTATCTGTCCTGAACAACCCGACGACCAACAGTGTGGATACTACGTCATGAAATTCATTGAAAGTTTCATGACCGTAGAAGATCCAATACAACTGTTGACCCGAAAAGATAGGTTCTCTACTCCGTACACTAATGATGAGATAAATATTATGCGTGATTGGTGGATTCATTACGTGAAAGCGGAAGCGGAGCAACAATAGTTGTCGTGTTAATCAGTGTGTATATATCTCGATTTATCGTTACTATATAGATTTGTAAATATATTTAAATTATTATAATTAGCGTTAACTTAATTATAGATTTTTAAATATATTTAAATGATATTAGCGTTAGTTTAATTATTGTGACTATACATAATTTTAAATATATTTAGACGATAATAGCGTTGGTTTAATTATTGTGACTATACAGATTTGTAAAAAAAATTAAAATTAATGTAGGAAAAAAATTACAAAAAATCTATTTTTTTCCTATTTTTCTAATGTAACGACTGAAAAAATTCGTCACTAAAAAAATTAAAAAACGTAACCAGCCTATAAGGCACGGTGTAAAACCGTTGGGAAGTCCACATTAGCGACGATTTTGAACCGTCACCTACTCTGCCCGTTTTGCGATGGTCATATAGGCGACAGTTATAGAAACCAACAGGAATACTTTAAACGACTAATTAAAAATGTCAGAAAAAACTATTTTTGTAGTAGTGTTTTCTCATATTTTATGGGTGATTAACTAATGTCTTACCCAATAAGTATTTTATTAATAATTATTTTTATAATAAATTTTTATAAATGTTTATGAAAATAATTTTATTTTAAGAATTATATCTATACTATTCAATATTCTTATATTTCTATTTGTTTAAGTTAAAATTAATTTGTTACAACTAAATTAATTTTTCTTAATTGTTATTTGTTCGAAAGTTAAAATTTTATTTTTTATTTTATTTGTGAAAAGTAATTGTCAATGTCATATATGATTATTTGAACACTTCTATACACATTTTTTGTTTTGTTTTTTATTGATTCAATTTTAGAATATAGAACATAGCAAAAACAATTTTTTTTTATTTATCATTTTTGTTATTGTTTTTTTTTTAAGTTTAGTTTAAATTGTTTAAATGGTCAAATAAATATGTATGGATTATTTTTTAATGGGTATTACTCATGAATGGTTACTAAACAAATTTAACTATAAATATTAATTTTAAAAATATTAAATCATTAAATTTTGATCTAATAACGAATAATAAAAGAGAAATTTGAATTTATATGCTTAGTTTAACTACTTAATTAAAATAAATATGAAAAAATATCTCTTTTTATACTATATTAAAAATATGTTCATATAAAGATATTTAAGTGAAACTCAACTTTTTCTTATCTTTTTTTTTTTTTTTTGCTAATTTTTTTTTTAATTTTTTTTTTTAACCGATGGAACAATCTCATTCCATATGATGTAAAAGTGAGAGATTTTTCTAATTAGATAAAAAAATTAAGCATAAAAACTCAATTTTTTCTAATTTTACCTATTTATGGGTAATACTCATTAAGAGTGCACCTAAATATAGATATATACATTAAAGGAATTTTTTATAAAAATACTGAATTTTAGGCTAAAGTTTACAATTTTACTGCTACACGGAATTTTTTACAAAAGTACTATCTTTTTATAAAACAGCCTAAAGTAACCGTAAAATAATAAAATAGAACAATTAAAATAATAGTAGAACAACTAAAAATAACCGTTAAACTACAGTGAAAACTTAATAAAGTACACAATATAAAACTTATATAATATTTTTTTAAAAAAATCCGTCCCACGGTAAAAAAAAATTAAATATTTTAATATGTAGTATAAAAACCCTTATATTTAAAAAATATTGGACAGGAACCTACTTTCCTATTTTAATATAATAGAGATATTTCTAGAAACTATATCAGTATAGACAAAAGTAAAATTGAGTATTAATATATGATCTAAACTTTGTCCGTCAAAGGAAAGAAAAAGGCAAAGGGCATTAATAGTCATCAACTAGAAGAAAGCTATCAATTCTCAATTTATCATCATGCCTAGCTAGAGTACTATATAATGGTGTTCTTATCACAAGCTAAGGAGGAGAGGTCTTATCCTTTAATATTATTCAAAATTACTATTCATAGAGTTTTATTTGAATTCTTATCCTTTAATATTATCCAAAACTACTATTCATAGTTTTATTTGAGATTAAACATTATATTGTACTAATAATAATATAATACATAAATTGGATATTAATAGGACCCAATACCCATTAACAGCTGTTATATACATCTTCATAAAGATTATGGACATCCACTTTTACACATTTTTTTATTTATTTATATATATAACACCCTCGCTTCTAATCATTTATTTATTCATGCAAATATCATAGTTTTGTGATTGTATTCTAAATCACTCACACAGTTATCAAACATTTAAGTCAAAAATTGATAATTAAAATATATATTTTTTTTAAGAGTACTAATTACAACTTCCTATTATAATTTTTTAGTCAATTTCTACATCTGAAATCACATGCTAAAATAATTCTTTTTTTTAATTTTTTTTCATAGTAGTATTCGTTATAGTTACAATATCATTCTTGTAAATTTTTGAAAAATTCTGAATAATTTACAGTACCAAAAACAGAATTCCTGGTATTCCAGTTTATCGTGCCCGTTCAAAAAACTTCAAACGTATTTTTGACTATAAATATTTGAAAATTTTTAAAAATTTACAGGAATGATGTTGCAAGTATAACGAACACCCCCGTGAAAAAAAAATTGAAAAAAAATATTCCGACATATATTTTCGGGCGTAAAAATTAACTAAGAGGTTGTAAAAAAAAAATTAATAGTAACACTCCTTTATATTTTTTCCTACGTAAATCTGATGATTCTGGTATCGACCTGCAGAAGTGGACAATGTTATTTATTATTATTAGTCTAAATATATTCTCTTGTATTATTAATAGAAATAATTAATGTGTGGACAATACTATTCGCAGATCGCAAAATAGTATTATAAGTAACACCGCCAATCCAATCGTAAACATTAACATCCAAAATAATAAAATTAATTCAACACGGTCATTATTTTCACTCAAAGCCCTCTAAAACCCTATGTGTGTGTGTGTTTTTAAAATAAAAAGAGAACACTCAAACTCTACTTTAGTGATCCGCTCCGCTCCGCATGATATGATGATGTGTAGCATTAGTTTTAACGGTCAATTTCATCATTCAAAATTTTCCGAGATTTTTCAATGTAGTCAAAAGAAATATTGCATTTCAAACTAAAATAGCTGCACTAGAAATTTCTGTGATTAGGAGAAATTAATAAATCCCCAGTGTTATAAAAATACGATTCGTATTCATTGGATATGTAAGTGACATAACTGAGATAATCACAAATTAAATATGAAAATCCAAATGAGGAGTAATGTAAAACTTATAAATTGGAAACCGCCAAGTAAAACTTAGCCCTGCACAATTGAAGGCACAGTATTAATTGTCCAATTCCAACGATATACCAAACCAAACCGCTTGACTTTCGATTCAAAAGGGCTACTACTAGCCACTGTAGGAGGCATAGAAATTAACTCTATTATGTTTTTCTCTCATTTCCAGTTGCTATCTTCCTACTCCACTTTCACAGGAAGCATTAAATGTCTAGTAAAAAATCCAGTAGTCTAGGAAATCCATACAACTAGTAATAGATTAAATGTCTGACCTCATAGCTAACATGCTAATGCTACCACTCCATACACACCACGCAACAAGGGTTACTTTTAAAACAACTTTCAATTTATCACCCGATCTTCTTGGCCACCTTTTACATAAATACTTTGAGATGCAATGCCAGTGGGTTCAGGCGTTTGAAAGCCTTCTTCCAAGTGATCCAAGTTCCCCCTAATTTGGTCATGATGAGGCTTGAGCATCTATCAAAGCTTGGCTGTTTGCCAAGAAGAGTCTCCCAAGGATAATGGGAATATTTCTATCCTCTTCCATGTCAAGAACTATAAAAATCAGCTAAAAAAATAAACTTATCTACTTGACAAGGACATCTTCAATTACTCCCCCTTAGATAAGCCAATGAACAATTAGCTAGCTACAAAGTCACGATTGTCGATTTCGCTTCCCCAAGTTGCAACCTATTGAACACAGACATTATTTCATAGTATGGTTTTGAAAGTGTCAAAGAGATATGTGCCAGAAAGAAAAATCTTCCTTCACTAATCTGGCAGGATGTTAGAGTGAAGAGGAGAATTATTTCTGTAAAGTCTTTTTTTGGCAAGTTAGTTGACAAAATAATTTTTCCATTTATGGTAAGATTGGTGTGCATTCATATTCGATTTTGTACAGCTGCTAATTCGAACTTGTGGTTGCCTCTTTGGTTTCTATGATCTATAAATAGAGCCTAGAGAGCAACCATTCGGATTACCTCTTCCATTATTCATTTTCTACATTTATCTTTTGAGAGAAGAGAGTCTTTCTTTGTTTTGTGAGAGCCTAGTTGTTCATCTAGGTTCTAGTTGTTCTATTTCTGTTCTTACTCTATCCTAAAGGTTGTGAAGAACTACTTGACTGAACAAGAGATTGGTCTTCGGGAGAAGACTTGATAAAGCCTTACTTCGGGAGGAAGTAAGCACTTGGTCTTCGGGAGAAGACTTGTTGAAGCCTTACTTCGGGAGGAAGTAAGCACTTGGTCTTCGGGAGAAGACTTGTTGAAGCCTTACTTCGGGAGGAAGTAAGCACTCACACTTCAAAGACGAAGGGAGTTCGGGCTTGAAGGTGTTTCAAGAAGTCAGATTCATAAAGTGGATTACAAAGGATTGCGGCAATACTTTAGAGGGAGTCTAAACTTGTTTAAGTCAATTGTCTTTGTAATTTTGATACTTTATTAATTGATTTCATTCTCTGGGCGTGGCCCCGTGGACTAGGAGTGTTCGTGAGAACACTGATACCACGTATAAATCTCTTGTGTCAAGTTATTTATTTTTCTACAAATATTTTATATTCTGCCTGTTCAGTTTTCTTTGTAGCGTAATTACTTTCTCTTTGCAAACACTTACGGCTTTTATATTTTCTTATATACAACCGACATTTGCAAAAACACGGTTTTTCAATTGGTATCGAGCAGACACTAAACTCTTAGTGTGGTCCTATAACGTTTTTGTTAGAATGTCATTTTTTGCAGAAGGAAGTTCTATTTCTAGACCACCGTTGCTTAATGACTCTAACTATCCTTATTGGAAAGTTAGAATGAGGGCCTTCATCAAATCTCAAGATGAGAAGGCGTGGAGAATGGTTCTATCAGGTTGGTCTCCTCCAGTTGAGTCAGATTCTTCAGGTAATACTATTATAAAATCTGAACTGGAATGGTCTATTGAAGATGATAAATTATCTGCCTACAATAGCAAAGCCTTGCATGCTATCTTTAATGGTGTAGGTGAGGGTTACATTAAACTTATATCATCTTGTGTTTCTGCTAAGGAAGCTTGGGAGATTCTTCAAACTCAGTTTGAAGGAACTTCTGATGTGAAAAGATCTAGATTTATCATGCTTCAAACTAAATTTGATGAGCTTAGAATGTCTGATAATGAAACTTTAACTGAATTCTATGAAAAATTATCTGACATTGCTAATGAATATTTTGCTCTTGGAGAAAAGCTTGATGATTCGGTTCTTGTGAGAAAAATTGTTAGAGTTCTTCCAGAAAGGTTTGATACTAAACTTTTGGCAATGGAGGAAGCTAAAGATTTTAGCACTATGAAAGTGGAAGAATTGATGGGTTCCTTACGTACTTTTGAATTAAATCAACAGATTAAACAAAAGGACAAACCCAAATCCATTGCTGATAAAGGTAAAAGTATTGCTTTGAAAGTTGCTGATAATGAAAATTCTGATAGTGAATGTGATGATGAGATTGCTTTATTAACTAAGAATTTTCAGAAATATATGAAAAAGATGGGAAATAAAAAAGAACATATCAAAAGGTTCAATAGGTAATACTTTCATTAAACCTTCTGTCTCTAACAAAAAGGGAATTCAGTGCAGGGAATGTGAAGGTTTTGGGCATATTCAAGCTGAGTGTGCAAACACTTTGAAAAAGAATAAGAAAAGTTTCAATGTCACTTGGAGTGATGATGAAACCGAAAGTGATGAAGATATTACTAAAAATGTTGCCCTAACCTCTGTTATGACTAATGTGTTGTGTGATTCACAGGTGAAAGCTAGATTGGTATGTCTGAATAATACCACCAAACAAGAGGAATCAGATTCAGATGAGTCTGAAATCTGTGAAGAATCTCTTGCTGAATCATACAAAGTCATGTATGAAAAATGGATTCAGGTTGCTTCTGAAAATAGAGAGTTGAATAAATTGAATAAAAAATTGTCTCATCAGATTGAAATGTGTGATTTGAAAATAAAAGAATATGAGACAAGTTTTTGTGATAAAGATGAAAAAATCTCTCTATTAAAGAAGGAACTTGAAAATTTTAAGAAAAATGTTCAAATGCTTAACCCTGGATCTTCTATTTTTGAAAAAGCTCAGAATGCAGGTCAGAGAGGTTTCGCAGGCCTTGGTTCTAATGGAATGGAAAGTTCTGGAGTCACGAAGTTTGTAAAATCTAGTGTTCCAACGAATCACCGTGAGGCTACAAACTCTGCTGTAACAGTTTCACAGCCTGTGGCAGCAAGAACAGCTTCTGATGCTGTAAAATCTCCAGGATTTTCGAAAAAGGTAAAATCTCAGGTAAAAAGATTTGTTCCCATTTGTCATTTTTGTGGTAGAAAAGGACATATCAGACCTAAATGTTTCACATTAAACAACCTGTTTAAAACAAATTATTTTGATAATTTGAAAAAATCTCAAAAGAAACATAAAGGTTTGAAACAAATATGGGTGAAAAAGAAGTGTCTAGCTGGTTTTTCCGATAAACCGCTCGCATCTCAAATGTGGTATTTTGACAGTGGTTGCTCTAGACATATGACAGGTGACAAGGATTTTTTGACTAACATTCGGCCTATGCAATGTGGAGAAGTCACTTTTGGTAATGGCTTATCTGGAAAAGTTGTTGGTATGGGAACTCTAAATTTTGAAGGGTTACCTAGACTGAAAAATGTGATGTTAGTTGAAGGACTGAGGGCTAATTTACTTAGCATCAGTCAAATCTGTGATCAAGGGTTTATCGTTTCTTTTGATAGTGATCATTGTTATGTTCCGAATGATGACAATGAATGTATCTTGCAAGGATTTCGATCCAATGATAACTGTTACACTCTAACCCCTGTGTTTACTTGTCACTCAGCTATAAACAACACCACGTATACGTGGCATGCCAAGCTTGGGCATATTAATTTTAAAAACCTAAAAAAACTGTCAAATGCAGGTATTGTTCGAGGTCTTCCCAAGCTTGGTAAGGAAAGTGAAGGTAAGTGTGAACCGTGTCAACTTGGAAAGCAATTAAAAATTACTCACAAGCCTGTGTCTGATATCAATACCTCAAAGGTATTGGAATTGCTTCACATGGATCTTATGGGTCCAATCCAAGTTGAAAGTTTGAATGGTAAACGATATATCTTTGTGTGTGTTGATGATTTCTCTCGTTTTACTTGGGTAGATTTCTTAAGAGAAAAATCTGACACTTTTGATGCCTTTAAAACTCTTTGTACGAGATTAAGAGTTGAGAAAGGTTGTAATATTGGGAAAATTGTTCGAATTCGAAGTGATCATGGTAAGGAGTTTGAAAATTCTGTGTATGATGATTTTTGCAAGTCTACAGGTATAACTCATGAATTTTCAGCTCCCAAAACTCCTCAACAAAATGGAGTTGTTGAGAGGAAGAATCGAACTTTGCAGGAAATGGCAAGAGTGATGTTAAATAGCAAGAAATTGACAAAGCGCTTATGGGCTGAAGCTATTAACACTGCTTGCTACATAATAAACAGAGTGTTTATTCGTCCAGGTACCTCAAAAACATCTTATGAAATCTGGAAAGGTAAGCTCCCCAATGTAAGTCATTTTCATGTTTTTGGATGTGTGTGTTATGTCTATAGAGATCGTGAGCATATTGGTAAATTTGATGCTAAAAGTGATGTTGGTGTGTTTATTGGATATTCCTTAAACAGTAGAGCTTATCGTGTTTATAACATAAGATCTCAAACTGTTTTGGAATCAGCTAATGTGGTTGTTGATGATTTTAGAGATTTTTCAGAGTTTTCCACAGAAGCCAAGATAGATAGTCTCATGAATACTCCTCCAGAAGTTGTAACAGCAGATCCTGATGCAGCAGAACCCATTGCTGATGCTGCAAAGGACGAATCTGCTGCTGCAAGCCGAAACCGGAGAACCGTAGCCGTCTATCTTGACTCATCCAAACATCATCACCGACTCTATTCGAAAGAACCAAGCACCAGAGTCAAACTGAATCATCCAAAAGATCTCATCCTTGGAAATCCTGAAGAAAGCATGGTAACTCGCAGAAGGTATATTAATTTAATCAGCTTTCTTTGCTTTGTTTCTCAATATGAACCGAAAAATGTGAAGGAAGCCATGACCTTTGAGGAATGGCTCAATGCAATGCAAGAGGAACTCAACCAATTTGTTCGCAACAAGGTATGGATTTTGGTCCGAAGACCAAAAGGTATAAATGTTATTGGAACAAAGTGGTTGTTTAAAAATAAAAGTGATGAGTTCGGTACAATTGTGAGAAACAAGGCTCGTTTGGTGGCTCAAGGGTACACACAGGTAGAAGGTATTGATTTTGATGAAACTTTTGCTCCTGTTGCAAGATTAGAATCAATTCGTTTACTTTTGTGTATTGCTTGTATTCTGAATATTAAATTGTTTCAAATGGATGTGAAATCTGCCTTCCTAAATGGTATTTTGAATGAGGAAGTTTATGTTGAGCAACCAAAAGGATTTGAAGATCCTCAATTTCCAGACCATGTATACAAACTTGAAAAAGCTTTGTATGGTCTGAAACAAGCTCCTCGAGCTTGGTATGAAAGGTTGACTCAATTTTTACTTTCTCATGGCTATCACAGAGGAAGTGTGAATAAAACTCTTTTCATCAAACATATAAAATCTGATTTTATCATTGCTCAAATTTATGTTGATGATATAGTTTTTGGTTCTACATCTAACCATGAAGTGCAGGTATTTGTTGATCAAATGAAAAGTGAATTTGAAATGAGCATGGTTGGTGAGCTTAATTTCTTTCTGGGTCTTCAAGTGAGACAAATGGAAGGAGATACATTTGTATCTCAAAGCAAGTATGCTAAGAACCTTGTCAAGAAATTTGGCCTTGAATCGGCTAAGGTGTAAGTACTCCTATGAGCACCACACTGAAATTAACAAAAGATGAGAATGGAGTAAAGGTAGACACTACACTCTATCGTAGCATGATTGGAAGTCTTTTGTATTTAACTGCTAGTCGTCCTGATATATGTTACAGTGTGGGAGTGTGTGCTAGATATCAAAGTAATCCTATGGAATCTCATGTATCAGCTGTGAAAAGGATTTTTAGATATGTTAATAGCACTCCTGATTATGGAATTTGGTACTCAAAAGATACCAATTCAAATCTTGCTTGTTTTAGTGTTGCAGATTGGGCAGGAAATGCTGATGATCGAAAGAGCACAAGTGGAGGGTGTTTCTTTCTTGGGAATAATCTAGTATCTTGGCATAGCAAGAAACAGAATTCCATCTCCTTATCCACTGCCGAAGCTGAGTACATCGATGCTGGCAGTTGTTGTACTCAACTATTGTGGTTGAAACAAATGTTGATTGATTATGGGTTTGAATTGGGTGTTTTGACTATTTTTTGTGACAATACTAGTGCCATAAATATTTCCAAAAATCCTGTTCAACATTCTAGAACAAAGCACATTGACATAAGACACCACTTTATCAGGGAACTTGTTGAAAATAAATCATTGCAATTAGAATATGTTGATACTGAAAAACAATTAGCTGATATTTTCACAAAGGCCCTAGATGCAAGTCGCTTTGACTCCCTCAGAAAGTCTTTGGGAGTTTGCATTGTTTAATTTTATTTGTTCATAATTCTTGTACAATAGTGTTATGTGATTCATCTCTAGCTCTTAATCTTCTATCATTGTATTTTGACAAATCATGTTTATGCTTTTGGAATATAATTAGTTAGGATCTCTGTCTGATCATACTTTGTGATGTTGTGTTAAAAGGTTCATGTTACTCTTTATTTGTGTCTAGGATTAAATAATGTTCTTATACAGAGTTGAGCAATTTTTGTTTCAGACTTGTCAGGCCCCTTGCTGGAATAGAGCTACCCATACTGAGGTGTGAAAGCCATCTGATGAGTAAGCTGGAACATTGTAATTAGCAACTATGATGAGGATGCACTACCATAGAAAAGGGCTACCTTCAGTATGGTGTGAAAGCATCCAGTTGCGGGATCAATTTGAAAAAGGCGAAAATGAAAAATCATGCCAAGGACAATGATCCTATTTTCACTGCACACACTTATGTCTCACAAGTGTGTTCAACTCTGTAAGTCTCCTCTATTAAAATTAAAGTAATAATCCTGGTTCACAATTCTCAGTAACATGCATATCTTTTTCCTCAACATCAATTAAGTATGATCATCTCATGAGATTCTAATTAGTTATTTTCCTTGAAAGCATAACATGTAATCTACTTTGTCAATTGTCAATGATATTTGATTTCTCTGCTTGATTCGAATCACATATACTCACTGTACACATTATTTTTTTTAGTTTCGGTTTTATTTTAAAATAAATAAAAAAAAAAAAAAGAGGGAGGCGTGTGACTTGCTTCATGGGTCAAGAAAATCTTGTGCATAAATGGTAAGTATCAACATTCATTCTTCTTTGATTTATTTTTGATATGTTTCCATTTAAAGATTGATCTTTTATATGTAATGTGTCTTTAATCTTGAAAGATTGACTTATTTTTGGAAATATTGTTGGTAATTCTAGTTTCCTTTTTTTTAAAAAAAAAAAGGGAAAGAAGTTGCAAGGAGTGGACAGTTTCCTTTTGTAATCGTGGGCTGGTGGTTTCTCAAATATGTTGAAATTGGTTTCCTTTTTGCTAAACTCTCCCATGTTTATTTCAACCAATTTATGTGATTCACTCTCACCACCTACCCGATTCTATTTCGTTGTCTCTCTTGCTTGTTTGCTGTTCATTGTCTCTTTCAGATCAAAATAGTGAGAACAAAGAACCTAGGGCATCCCAAAAAGGAAAATGGTGGAATCTAAACAAGCCCCCTCAAATGCTCTTCTTGCTGCTCCAATCGTCTTGCTGCCATGGAGGAGGTTCAGCAAGAGATGTCCAAGCAGTTGTCCTCATTGATCAAGTTTTATGGGGCATAAGTTTTCTTTCTTTTTGTTTTTGTTGGACATATTTCTATCTTTTCATTTCTTTTTGTCTTTGGCCCTTATAGATAAACAAAAAGGGGGAGTAATTGTATACTCAACTGTCTAGGGGGAGTTGAGGTTTGTGTTTGTGTTCATCTTTGGTCAAAGTTAGCTGTTTATTTTGGTTTAATGTTGTGCTTCTCAGGGGGAGTTTTTATGTTTATTTTGCTAACTTTGTTTTGTAGGTGTTTGTTAATTAATAATATTTTGATTATCTAAAGTGCCAAAGGGGGAGATTGTTAGGTCCTTTTTTGGCAATTTAGTTGTCAAAATATTTCTTAATTAATGTGCATTTTATTGGGCATTCAATTTGTTTTTATCTACTCTAGACCCTTTTTCCAGGGGGAGTTGTGTTTGGTACTTGTGAACTTATTTGGTTTAAAAGTTAGCATGTTTCTTTAGGAATTGTTGGTTTTCGATTGTGTTACTCAGGGGGAGTAGTTATTTGTTATGGCTAACTTTAACTTGCAGGTACTTTGTCTTAAAAATTATTTTGTTCATCTAAAGTGCCAAAGGGGGAGATTGTAAAGTCTTTTTTTGGCAAGTTAGTTGACAAAATAATTTTTCCATTTATGGTAAGATTGGTGTGCATTCATATTCGATTTCTTACCTTATAAATTCGGATTGTAGTTGCCCTTTTCCTTGTTTGGAAAGTTGCACTTTCAGCTGAACTTTCCTTTGTTGAAAACTTCTCAAAAGAGAAGGAATTCTCTTTTGGAAAGTTGTCTTTTTTAGGGAAACTTTGTTTATTGCCTTTTCCTTATTGATTTCGATTGTATCTTGATACAATCGAATATCTAACTGCTTTTTGGCAGGAATCAAACATTAAAAGAAGATCGGACCCGATTTTAGTAAGTTTCCCGTTTCTGGGCAGATCCGCTGCGTCAGCATCCGAATCTGATGTAGCAGATCGTGTTTCTTTTGGAAAGTTTTTGTACAGCTGCTAATTCGAACTTGTGGTTGCCTCTTTGGTTTCTATGATCTATAAATAGAGCCTAGAGAGCAACCATTCGGATTACCTCTTCCATTATTCATTTTCTACATTTATCTTTTGAGAGAAGAGAGTCTTTCTTTGTTTTGTGAGAGCCTAGTTGTTCATCTAGGTTCTAGTTGTTCTATTTCTGTTCTTACTCTATCCTAAAGGTTGTGAAGAACTACTTGACTGAACAAGAGATTGGTCTTCGGGAGAAGACTTGATAAGCCTTACTTCGGGAGGAAGTAAGCACTTGGTCTTCGGGAGAAGACTTGTTGAAGCCTTACTTCGGGAGGAAGTAAGCACTTGGTCTTCGGGAGAAGACTTGTTGAAGCCTTACTTCGGGAGGAAGTAAGCACTCACACTTCAAAGACGAAGGGAGTTCGGGCTTGAAGGTGTTTCAAGAAGTCAGATTCATAAAGTGGATTACAAAGGATTGCGGCAATACTTTAGAGGGAGTCTAAACTTGTTTAAGTCAATTGTCTTTGTAATTTTGATACTTTATTAATTGATTTCATTCTCTGGGCGTGGCCCCGTGGACTAGGAGTGTTCGTGAGAACACTGATACCACGTATAAATCTCTTGTGTCAAGTTATTTATTTTTCTACAAATATTTTATATTCTGCCTGTTCAGTTTTGCTGTAGCAGAATTACTTTCTGCTGCTGCAAACACTTACAGTTTTTATATTTTCTTATATACAACTGACATTTGCAAAAACACGGTTTTTCAATTTCTGATACCAAACCTCATAGAATTGTAATTATTTACACAACTAGTTTTAGTTTTCAACCTAGGACTGTAATGATGGTGTCTTTTTGTCATCATACATACATACCAATGATCTTTATAGTTATAGCAATATCGTAATGTCTTTTCATTGTCATGTCCCATCTGGTTCATTTATCTTGTATGGGATTAGCCAACATAATACCCTTAAAATTTTTGATGTTCGAGCTGGAGATACTTGTGTTCTTTGAGATATTAATAATTCATTACTAAAGTTGGATAATTCTTTCTCACTTGGTTGGATAGAAGGTGGAAGAATAGCTATCTTGACTACCTTTGAGCTTGGACAGTGAGACTTTAATGGTAACTAACTCGTTAAAATCAACAAATGGCAGACAATGTAAAAAAAATTGCAAGCAATGAGTACTCTAAATGGAAAGAACGACACTTACACGCCAAATATTATAAGGTTTGACTTTTTTATCATATGTTTAATTTTTTTTAACTATTAATAGAGTGATTTAAGAATTATATAACTTTAATCAGGTCAATATTGTTTTTGATGAATCAAAAATTTGTATTGCTCAAAACAAATGTATACATCCTATTAGCACCCATTTAAGGGCCTAAAATAATCAACTATACAATCTATACAATTATTCTCGTTAACTTCTATTCCTCTTTTTCCTTCTTTTTAATTTTCCTTGACCTGCTACAGAGTATAAAACCATACTTTATCCTCTCCAACATTCTTAGGCCAACATAGATCAACTCTTTGAATTACACCATTCTTTGACTCCTTTAGCATCATGTCTGGTTCCTGGAGAATGCCTTCCCATATCCTGATGTTTCTATATCACCATAAGTTATAGACAAGACTAGCTAATGCAGTAGCTAAGACCTGCTTCCTGAATTTTCTCACCTTTGATCTTCCTATTCAATGAATTATTTTAGGCAGAGATATGGTTGCTGCTTTCCACTATAGACAGTGCACAGCAACAGGGCACTCCAAGAACAGATGAGAAGATGTTTCATTCTGCTGGTTGCACAACAGAAATTGCTCTTCAACTGCAATCCCCATCCTTTTAAGCCTATCCTTAGTTTTCAGCTTCTATTGTATAGCCAGCCATATCACAAAGCTATGCTTTGGTGTGTTGAGTCTCCTCACACTTGTTTGTTAGCCCAAGATATGTTTCCAAGATATGTTTCCATTGTATCACTCTAGAAATATGATGATACAATGGAAACCTAGAGTGAAAAGCAAGCACACTTAAGATGAATAAAATCAAATTTTGGCTCAAAGTGTGTGAAATGTGTTGGTTTGGATTTCAAACTTAGAAGCTCCTTAATCTCACTTAGATAGGTTAGATATATGTAATAAATGCTCAACCAACTTGTTTTTTGAAAGAAAAATCGAGTTTATATAGTGTTTGATAAAAAACTAGCCGTTTATAGCCGTTAGCACGTTTCCCGAGGTGAGGTCAGCCATGAACCGGAAGTCCGGATGGGAACCGGAATTCCGGATTGATTACAACCGGAATTCCGGTTGCCATCCGAATTCGATGACCGACCAAAGGGCAAAAGTGCCATTTTTCGGGACTTAAACGCGCATAACTTCTTACTCGATTATCCGATTTCAGAAATTCCAACTTTGTTCTCTTAGTTAAACAAAATGTAATTTAGAAATTCAATCAAAAAATTTTTTGAACTATCGTGTGAGAAAACTTGTTGCACAAGTTAGTGAATGGGCCAAAATTCAAATTTATAAAAACTTAGTGTGCTATGCAAATCACTTTAACAAGACTAAAGTAGATTTATACCATTTAATTTTTAGTAGTCTTGATGTAGAAGAGCCTCCTAGCTTGATTTGCATGTTTTTGATCCCAAGTTGATTTTTCCCGAGAGTTGACCTTGACTTTGACTTTGACTTTGACTTTCGGGTTGACTTTTTGACTTTGGGATTTTGAAGACCTCTTTTGAATAGGGTCTTGAGTTGTTGATCCCTTGATGAATCTTTTGCTCTTGACATGCTTGTTGAGTCCATTTAGTGTTGCTTTTAAAAGTTTGGTAAAAATACCAAAATATTTATCTTCTCTTTTAAATTTGCTACAAAATCAATAAATCATTAGTAACAAATAATAATCAAATATTTGCTAATCATCAAAACAAGGAGATCGAAAAGTTTGAGTTAACAATCTCCCCCTTTTTGATGATATCAAATATTTGATTATTTTGAAAGGGAAAGAAAAAATTTAAGCAAAGTAAGTTGGATTAGCTCCCCCTTAATGTGTGCAAGAAAAAAAAAATTTACCTTTTAATTTTACCTTGCATGAATTTGTAAACTCCCCCTCAATTTTTACTTATGATAAAAGGATTAGATACCAAAAAAAATTTGAGGTGATGCCAAAAATTAATCAATAGTTGTTCTCCCCCTTTTGATTCATCAAAAAGGGTGGCAAGGAATTCACAAAAAAATAAAAGAAAAGAGAAAAAAAAATAAATAATAAAAAATAAAAACAAAGCAACAAGCCAATGCATTAAAAAAATATAACATCCAAAATAACATTCAACACAACAAACAAACAACAAATAAAAAAAAATACCAACTAACACAAAGTCAAAAGGCATGAAGCCTTTGCACACAACCAAAAAAAATAAAAGGAAACTAAATAAGCCAAAAAATAATGCAAGAACTAGTTTGGTGGGGGGCCAAAGCGATCCATGTATGCCCTCCATTGTGCCATCTCCTCTTGCACATTAGCAAACCCATGAACCATGTCACTCCTCATGGTGTTAATGTCATTGTTGAGGTTGGTGAGTTGTGAGTTGAGATCATTTCGCAAGGTTTGAAATTGGTTGTCAACCGAGGTGTGAAGACGAGTAAACGCTTCCTCAAGGTTGAATTGGGGAAAAGTAGGCATGGGAGGAGCTTGAGGAGGCATCTCTTCTTCTTCTTCTTCACTTTCACTTGCGGGCAAATTAATTTCTTCATCATCACTCTCCAAATCAATTTGCATTCTTTGCCCTCTTTTGGGTGTGAACACCCATTCATTGTTAAGGAATTTGTAACCCATAGCCTTGAAAGTTTTGGACCCTAGAATGTCACTAGAGGTAGGATCATTTTTCTTTTCATGTAGGGTAGGAATTCCTAAGAGAGGAAAAAGGTAGCTAAGAAGAAAACCAAAGGGAAGTGCCTTAATCATATTAGGCTTGTCCACATCAAGTATGAATTTTAAAATAAGATAGCCTAGGTTGATGGGTGTGGTTTTGGCTATAATGAGATGCATGAGTAATTGATCAATGGAATTGATCTCATCTTGGTGGCCACTTCTAGGAGCAAGATTTGCAACAATAAATTTGTGGAGGATTTTAGCCTCTAAAGTGAGTTGGTGTCTTTTTGGTCTCATAATAAAAGGGCCATCACCACAAATATTCCTAGAACACTCATCAAAGTTAAAAATGGCATCATTTTTGAGAGAAAGTTTGGGTTCAAGTAATATGCCACCATTTGGTGCTCCTAACATGTCATTAAGAGATGCTACATTGAGTTCAAAAGCTACTCCTCTAAGGGTTCCTCTAACACCTAAAGGTTCTAATGTAGGTTTAATACAAGCATAAAAACCTTGAACTAGCCTAGGATACAATGGAGTATTAATTTGAATAAAAGATGTCCATCCTAGGGTATCAAAATGATGACTAAAATCAACACAATCAAGGCTAGGGAGATCACAAATTTTACCTTTGAGAATTTTCCTAGAGGAGAAATCATTGACAAACTTGTTGTGATCTTCATCATTGAAGAAGAGAGTGGGCTCTTGCCTTGCTTTTGCCCTTATTTCCCTTTGTTGAAGTGCACTAGCCATTCTCTTGGGAGCTCTTGATGAGGAAGCCATTGAAGAACACACTTCTCTCTTTTTTTTTAATTATTGGAAGATGAGAGTGAGGCTTTGAAAGAGAGAATGTTAGAGAGAAGGAGATGGTAGCTGCTGTTTTAGGGTTGAAAAAACTGAATGGGGGAGAAAAAATTCGGTGGTAGGGTTTAAAAAGGGAAAAAATCGCAATAAAATGACAAAAACACCCCTGTTGCTGATCCTGTGCCATCCGGAATTCCGGATGGTACAACCGGAATTTCGGTTGGTACAGGACCAGCAAAAAAAAATCCTAAAAACGTGCTAAAAAATTCAATTTTGACCCAAATGACCCCAAACCAATTCTAATACCTTTAATATGATAAAACAAAATTGCTCAAACAAGAAAATCTGAAAAATAATGAAAAATGACGATTTACGGTAAGTTTTTCGAAAATTGCCAAGAAAACTAGAACCGTACCAAAAATGAGTTTTATGCAACGAAATTGAAAAATTATTTTTCCAGCAGTTTTATAAAATAAAATGTGAGGTGTACAAACTTACGGAATCGAAAAATGTGGAAAAATGAGAGAGTTTGGCGAAAAACACTCTTTTAGGCCTAAAAATCTAAAAATTCAACAAGTGAGGTACCAAAAATTTGTTTCATGCAAATTTCAATCAAGGCAAACCTATAGGCATACTAAATACATTCAATTTCACATATTCAAGCATATAGACACACAAGAAAATCAAATATGCAAAAATTCACATGTTCACTTGTTTAAAAACAAGTCCAAAGTTCACCAAAAATCCACATTTTGACCTATAATTTTAAGTTTTTCAACAAGGATAGTTCATATAGGTCAAGTATCAATAAATTTTCTCATCTATGCATATAAATCTCATTAATATCATATTTGGAACAATTATGCATAAATAAGTAAGTAAAGAGATATGAAATTTTTCATAGCTAGCAAACCTTATATTTCATTTAAGTTGGTCATGCCTAGCTCTCTTCTAATGAAACTAAATCTCTCATCACTAAGAGGCTTGGTGAATATATCCGCTAATTGGAATTCGGTGCTTACAAAGTCTAGCATAATATCACCTCTTTGGATATGATCTCTAAGGAAGTGGTGCCTTATGTCAATATGCTTGGCTCTAGAATGCAATATTGTATTCTTAGAGAGGTTAATGGCACTAGTGTTATCACACTTTATGGGTGTACATTCAAAATCAATATCAAAATCCTTAAGAGTTTGTTTCATCCAAAGTATTTGTGCACAACAACTACCCGCGGCTATATATTCGGCTTCGGTTGTGGATAGAGCTACCGAGTTTTGTTTCTTGCTAAACCATGACACTAAGGAATTTCCTAAAAAGTGACAAGTTCCACTAGTACTTTTTCTATCCGTCTTACAACCGGCAAAGTCGGCATCCGAGTAGCTAACTATTTCAAAGTTTGAGTTCTTGGGGTACCAAAGTCCTAGATTCATTGTGCCTATCAAGTATCTAAATATTCTTTTAACGGCAGTTAAGTGGGATTCTTTAGGACAAGATTGGTACCTAGCACAAAGACCAACACTAAACAAGATATCCGGTCTACTAGCGGTTAAATATAATAAAGAGCCAATCATACCTCGATACTTGGTGATGTCCACATTCTTACCGCTTTCATCTTTGTCCATCTTTATGGATGTGCTCATGGGTGTATTCATGGACTTTGCATTTGCCAAGTCAAACTTTTGAAGGAGAACCTTGATGTACTTAGTTTGACCTATGAATATGCCATCCTTTTGTTGCTTGATTTGAAGTCCAAGAAAAAAGTTGAGTTCTCCCATCATGCTCATCTCAAACTCACTATGCATACACTTAGAAAATTCTTCACAAAGAGCATCATTAGTAGCACCAAAGATAATATCATCAACATAAATTTGTACTATAATAATGTCTTTGGATTTTCTTTTTATAAAAAGTGTATTATCCGCTTTTCCCATTGAAAAACCATTTGAAATAAGAAAAGTGCTTAATCTTTCATACCAAGCTCTAGGAGCTTGCTTTAAACCATATAAAGCCTTTTTCAATTTGTAAACATGGTTAGGGTATTTATGATTTTGAAAACCGGGTGGTTGAGAGACATAAACCTCTTCCATAATGTACCCATTTAAGAATGCGCTTTTTACATCCATTTGATACAAGATAAAATTCTTGTGGCATGCAAAAGCTAACAACATTCTAATGGACTCAAGTCTTGCTACCGGGGCAAAGGTTTCCTCATAATCAATTCCTTCTTCTTGATTGTAACCTTGGGCCACTAATCTAGCCTTGTTACGCACAATGACCCCATGCTCATCTACCTTATTTCTATAGACCCATTTTGTTCCAATCACCGATTGATGTGACGGTCTTGGAACTAACTCCCAAACATTATTTCTTATAAATTGATTTATTTCTTCTTGCATAGCTAGAAGCCAAAATTCATCAACTTCGGCCTCTTTAAAATTCTTTGGTTCAATTTGAGAAATAAAAGCAATGAAATTACACAAGTTTCTAAGGGAGTTTCTAGTAGTGACACCTTGAGAAGGATCACCTAGAATTTGGTCTATAGGATGAGCACTTTTGAATTTCCACTCATGTGGAAGGTTAGAGTTCATACCTTGGCTTTCATTTATCTTTTCCACGGGTGGTTCCTCTTTGGGAGTTTGTGAAGGAGCATTAGAAGTCTCTCCAATTTCGAGATTTTGAACCTCATCTCCCAAACCTACAACATCATCATCTAAACTTTTGCTTGTAGGCGGGTTAGTCTCATCAAAAGCAACATGAATAGATTCTTCAACAACATTAGTTCTTTTGTTATAAATTCTATAAGCTTTACTATGTGTTGAATACCCTATAAAAATTCCAACATCGGATTTAGCATCAAATTTTCCAAGGTTGTCCTTGGTGTTTAAAATGTAACATTTGCATCCAAAAACTTTAAAATAACCAATGTTGGGTTTTCTTCCTTTCCAAAGCTCATAAGGGGTTTTATTCATGTTGGGCCTAATGAAAACACGATTCAAAATATAACAAGAAGTATTGACGGCCTCGGCCCAAAAATATTTTGGTAATGAAATTTCATTTAGCATTGACCTAGCCATTTCTTGAATTGTTCTATTCTTCCTTTCGACAACTCCATTTTGTTGTGGAGTTCTTGGTGCCGAAAAGTTATGGTTAAAACCATGATCTTCACAAAACAATTCTAAGGCATCATTGTCAAACTCACCACCATGGTCACTCCTAACGGAGGTAATAGAATATCCTTTTTCATTTTGCACATTTTTACAAAATTTGACAAAGTTTTCCAAAACATCACTTTTAAGAGTCAAGAAAATAACCCAAGTAAATCTTGAAAAATCATCAACAATTACAAATGCATAGTATTTACCACCAAGACTAGCAATTCTAGAAGGACCAAATAAATCAATATGAAGCAATTGCAAAGGTCTAGTAGTTGAAATTTCTTTCTTGGAATGAAAAGATGTTTTAATTTGTTTTCCAAATTGGCATGCATCACAAAGTTTATCTTTAACAAACGGAATAGATGGCAAACCAATAACAAGATCTTTTCTAACCAATTTTGAAATAGAATCCACACTAGCATGTCCTAATCTTCTATGCCACAACCAAGAATTATCATTCATAACGGTTAAACATTTATTTTTACTATCAAAAGAATCAACATCAATAACATACACATTATCCTTCCTTACTCCAAGGAAAATAACTTCATTGGTTGAAACATTTTCAATGGAGCATTTTGAGGATTCAAACACAACACGAAAACCTATATCACATAATTGACTAATACTAAGCAAGTTATGTTTAAGATTATCAACAAGAAGCACATTTTTAATACATGGAGAGTATATGTTACCGATATCACCAATGCCCAAGATTTTTCCTTTTGAATTGTCTCCAAAAGTGACAAAGCCACTTTCCTTGCTTTTAAAGCTTGAAAATCTTGATGGATCACCGGTCATATGCTTTGAACATCCACTATCCAAGAACCATAAGCTTTGGCTCTTTCTTGTTGATTCCTACAAAAACAAATTCATTTGTTGGCTTTTGGTACCCATATAACTTTGGGTCCATGCATGTTAGTTCTAGAACCCTTTGGTACCCATTTAGTCTTGCCTAGATATGCAAATTTCTTTACATGACAATAGGAAATAGTATGACCATCTCGGTTACAATATGTGCATGTAAAGTGAGGTAGACTAGATGATTTCACAAAAAGTTTCTCAAAAATTTTTGTTTCTTACTAGGATCATAGCCAATACCATTTTTTGAAAAACCACATGATTGGTTTCCCACCATGAGATCATAGCCTTCCTTACCTCTAGTGAAGGTATATATGTCATTTTTTAGGCTTCTCACATGGGCTTTCAAATCAATAATTTCTTTCTTATGTGAAGCACATGTAGCACATTGAGATTTAGCTATAAGTTCTTTTTCATTTATTTTCAAAATCTCAATTTCTTTTAAAAGCATGTTGGTCTTCTCTCTAAGGGTTTGGTTTTTAACAAGCAATTTACCAAAATCATCAAATAGTTCCTTAAATGAATTAGACAACTCATCATATGACATATCTAAGTTATCATCATCATTTTCACTATCACAATCATTTTGGTTAGAAATGCTTACCCCATCATCAAGTGCCATCATGCACATGTTTGCCACTTCATTCTTTCCTTCTTCTTCGGAGTCCTCTTCGTCACTATTGAGCCAATCCGCCAACATTGCCCTTCCTTTGTATTTGTTCTTCTTTCTCATTGGACAATCCATCTTCATATGTCCGGGCTTCTTGCACTCAAAGCAAATCGGTGGATCATCTTTGCTTTTTCTTTCTTTTGAGTCACTCCCTCTTTGTGGCCTCTTCCCAAAGTTCTTTTTGAATTTCATGAACTTTTTGTATTTCTTAGAGAAGAGTGCCAAGTCCTCCATGTCACTACATAAGCTTTCCTCATCTTCTTCACTAATGGCATGGGAGGAGGAAGACTTGAATGCAATAGTCTTCTTTTTCTTTTCAACTTCCTCTTCTTCTTGAGCACTCATGAAAATTTCATGGTTCATGAGTGAGCCAATTAGTTCTTCCAAGGGAAGTGTTGAGAGATCCTTGGCTTCTTGAATGGCAACCACCTTTCCTTGATAAGCCTTGGTGAGACTTCTCAAAATCTTGGTCACCATATCCTTTTGAGTAAGTACCTTGCCAAGAGAGTTCAAACCATTAGTAATTGTAGTGAAGCGAGTATACATATTAGCAATGGTTTCATCCGATTTCATCTTAAAGTTCTCATATTGAGTGGAATAAATTTGAATTTTAGTTTCCTTCATAGCACTAGTTCCTTGATGAGTAACTTCAAGCATTTTCCACATATCATAAGCGGTAGAGGCTTGTTCAATATTTTTAAAAATATCTCTATCCAAACCACATATAAGAGCATATTTAGCTTTAGCATTTTTAGAAAGCATTTTCTTATCATTTTCATCATATGCTTCATAAGTCTTAATTACTTCAACACCATTTATGACATGTTTAGCAACATAAGGACCACTAGACACAATATGCCACAAATCATAGTCAATAGATTGAAGGTAAGTTTCCATTCTAATTTTCCAATAAGGAAAATCTACTCCATTGAAGTATGGTGCTCTATTTGTGCTAAAACCTTCTAACATGTTATTTTGTGAATTACTTGGAAACGCCATGCTCTAGATTGTGAAATCTAATCAAATAATTTGAGCCCTTGCTCGATACCAATTGTTAGCCCAAGATATGTTTCCAAGAGGGGGGTGAATTGGAAATTTAAACTAATTTCGGAAAATTAAAACTTTTAACACAAAATTATGCAATTAGTCAATTAATCAAGTAAAAGCAAGTAGTATGGCAAGCAATATATTAAGACAAATAATTAAACTTGTAAAGTAAAGAGTTTAAGGATTAGAAAATGCAAACTCTCGATTTTTACAAGGTTCGGTAGAACTATGCCACCTACGTCCTTGGTCTTCAAAGCTATGGACCTAGCTTTGAGTTCCAATATCGAGCCAAGTTAACGGGCTTGACTAACCCTTACAACCGGGAAATTTTCACCAAGGTATTTCCAAACCTCTTACAATAGTTTCGCACCCCCGAGGACTATTAACCTCTTTCTCGGATTGTTAAAGTGCCAATCTCACTATTTACGGGTTGTTTACAAAACCGGTGCCAACCTCACCTCAATCACAATATGGAAATGTGTTTGATATACAAGCTAAAATCACTCTAGAAATATGATGATACAATGGAAACCTAGAGTGAAAAGCAAGCACACTTAAGATGAATAAAATCAAATTTTGGCTCAAAGTGTGTGAAATGTGTTGGTTTGGATTTCAAACTTAGAAGCTCCTTAATCTCACTTAGATAGGTTAGATATATGTAATAAATGCTCAACCAACTTGTTTTTTGAAAGAAAAATCGAGTTTATATAGTGTTTGATAAAAAACTAGCCGTTTATAGCCGTTAGCACGTTTCCCGAGGTGAGGTCAGCCATGAACCGGAAGTCCGGATGGGAACCGGAATTCCGGATTGATTACAACCGGAATTCCGGTTGCCATCCGAATTCCGGATGACCGACCAAAGGGCAAAAGTGCCATTTTTCGGGACTTAAACGCGCATAACTATTTACTCGATTATCCGATTTCAGAAATTCCAACTTTGTTCTCTTAGTTAAACAAAATGTAATTTAGAAATTCAATCAAAAAATTTTTTGAACTATCGTGTGAGAAAACTTGTTGCACAAGTTAGTGAATGGGCCAAAATTCAAATTTATAAAAACTTAGTGTGCTATGCAAATCACTTTAACAAGACTAAAGTAGATTTATACCATTTAATTTTTAGTAGTCTTGATGTAGAAGAGCCTCCTAGCTTGATTTGCATGTTTTTGATCCCAAGTTGATTTTTCCCGAGAGTTGACCTTGACTTTGACTTTGACTTTGACTTTCGGCTTGACTTTTTGACTTTGGGATTTTGAAGACCTCTTTTGAATAGGGTCTTGAGTTGTTGATCCCTTGATGAATCTTTTGCTCTTGACATGCTTGTTGAGTCCATTTAGTGTTGCTTTTAAAAGTTTGGTAAAAATACCAAAATATTTATCTTCTCTTTTAAATTTGCTACAAAATCAATAAATCATTAGTAACAAATAATAATCAAATATTTGCTAATCATCAAAACAAGGAGATCGAAAAGTTTGAGTTAACATTGTTGACTCCAATGAACTTTATTAAGGCTTGGACAAAGCATTTTATATCCATTAGACACACTATACTTTTACTGCAGTACATGTTGTCCATCTAGCAAATTTTTGAAATGATCCTTTAGAGTTATAAGACATCCCCAATACCAGCTCCCCTGGAGTGGAGCTTTGTAACTCCACCAGTCTTCCTCTATGACAAACACACTGTGTATCCACCTTAGCCACAAATTGTCTTTCTCTTATGTTATTGCCCATATGTAATTCCCCATTCCAGCCTTGTTCCATTCCAAAACTTTTTTAAAACCTATACCACGAGTAGCTTTTGCTTGACATATAGAATCCCAAGCAATAGAACCTAGCCCATTAAATAATGCTTGTCCCTTCTATAAGAATGCTCTGCAAATAGACTCAATATTCCTAATCACTTTCTTGGGTAAAATCATCACCTGGCACTTGTAAGCATGTATGGTCATCAACACTGAATTGTTTAACACTACTCTAGCTGTAAAAGATAGATTCCTGGAGCTCCAGGTTCTGATTCTTGCTATCATTTTCTTAGCAATTATAGCACATTCTTTCCCAGATATTTTCTTTGCAAAGATGGGGACCCCCAAATAAGTGAATGGCATTTCTTGCTAGGTAAAACCAGAGGCCTCTAGGTTTCAATTTACATCTTCCTTTGGCATGTTACTGCAATAAATTTCATCTTTGTGTGGGTTAAGTTGCAGGCCTGAAATCATTGAGACCAATTTGAGACCCTGTAACAAGTAATACACACTTCTGAAGTCACCCCTGCAAAACAATAAAACACCATTTGCAAAAGCAAGATGGTTAAGCTTGAGCTCAGTACACCTATCATGAAAGTGAAAATCCTCCTTAGCTCCAATTTTTCCCAAAATCCTATATAAGTATTCCATGTGTAAGATAAATAGCAAAGGGCACATTGAATCCCCTTGTCTTAGGCCCTTCTTAGCTTCAAAGAATCCATGAAGGGATCCATTAAACATAAGAGAATTTAGGGGTTCTCACACAATTCATCACTAGTTTAATGAATGCAATGGGAAAATATAGACCATAAAGCATCTCCTCCAAAAAATCCCACTCTGTGGTATCATAAGCTTTTTGCAAATCAAGCTTGATCATGCAACTAGCTTTGTTTGATTTCCTCCCATAATTCCTAACAAGGTCTTGGCATATCATAATGTTGTGTCCTATGAACCTCCCTTGGGTAAAATCTCCTTGATTCTTGGAAACCAAATCAAGAAGGATAATTTTGATTCTAGAACACAATAACTTAGTTGCAATCTTATAAATGACATTGCAACAAGCAATTGGCCTAAAATCTTTAACTATATTGGGGCAATTGACCTTAGGCACAAGTGCAAGAATTGTGGAATTAATCTCTCTCTTATGATTTTCCCTATTCCTAAGAAAAAAGTGACTGCTCTATTTAAATACTCCCCCATCAGCTCCCAATTGTCTTGGAAGAAGTAACTCAAAATCCATCAGGCCCTAGGGCTTTGTTCCCAGGTATCCCAGAGAGCTTGTTTCACTTCCTCTTTAGTAAATTCCTTAGTCAGCATTTCAGCTTGTGTTGGTGTCAACATTGGCCCTCTATCAATCACCTTGGGAAAAATCCTTCTCCTATCTTCCATAGAGAACCCAATAAGAACTTATAATAAGAAATGAAGGCTTCAGTTACCTGAGATGGTTCATTCACCCTACTCTCATCCTACTTCTCAATTGAGAACATTTTGTTTTGCCTAATCCTTTGCTTGATACTTGCATGGAATAATGACGTGTTGTTGTCACCATTCTAAATCCATGCTGCCTTCGCTTTTTGTTGCAAAAAGGACTGGTAAATTCTTTGAGCCTCTAAAAGGTTATTCCTAGCTACTAACTCTGCATCATGATAATCAGGATTTAAGTGATCTTGCTGGATCTTCACTTGTACCTCTTCTAGCTCAACTTGGCCTGAATAGTGGTTGTTTGTAGATAAGAGAAACCCTTCCTATTTATCTCCTTGAAGACTAACTTGAGAGCTTTCAGTTTGCTAATAAACTGAAACATTCTGGAACCCTTTACCTCTTGTGTCCAGAATTTAGATAGTTTTGTATCATACTTAGGATGAGTTTTCCACATCCTGAAGTATTTGAAAGGCTTCTTTCCACTTGACCTACCAGGATATAGAGTTAGCATCCCAGGGGAGTGGTCAAAGAGCCCCTCATTCAAGAATATTACTTTAGCATTAGGAAATTGATCAATCCAAGACTGGTTAGCCATGATCCTATCAATTTTTGAGAATATTCTGTCATTCCCTTGTTGTTTATTGGTCCAGGTATAGAAATTCCCACTTGCTTTAACATCTTCAACTTGATAGCGGGTAACATAGTCAATAAAATCTGCATCAACATGATATTTCACCTTATGACCAATTCTCTCTTCTTTAGCTAATATGGCATTGAAATCCCCCATTAATAGCCATTTTCTCATAGGATGCCAATCCACATAAATCCTTCCGTAATTCTTTCCTTCCAATTCTATCATTAAAAGCATATACTATAGTAAGGAAGCTACTGTAGTGACCATCCATTGCTGAAACTTTCAAATGCACAAGTTGACCCGTACATTTGATAATATCAACAATGTATCTTAAAGGGCTCCAAGCTATTGCTATTCTTCCTCTATGGTGCCATGCTATATTAGTTGAAAAACACCAACCATGAAATACATTTAGGTACAAGGTCCCTAGTTTCTAGACCTTGACCCTAATCTCGAGGAAGCCAATCAAACCAACATCTTGGGATCGAATGAATTAGTTAATTAGGCTCTGTTTTTGCTGATTATTAGCTCCTCAGACATTCCAACATAGAAATTTATCCATAACCAAGAGAGGGCCCCTCCCCCCTCTCTTGTGTTATTCAATGCACTTTGAACCAGATCCTGCTCCTCATTTTCTTCATTCTCATCAGAAACCTTGATTAAAACTTGAAAAGCATTGTCAATCTTTGTTTCAGTAACTTATTCTTGTTCTTTAACCTTCCTGCCTTTAGTTACTACCTAAAATCCATCAGGATTTGTTTTTCTTGGCTCCAATGCTGCTCTGGTATGGGGCACTGGACAAAAATGATCGTGTATTTAAACACGTCTTAAATCATAGCGTTCTGGGATGTCTCGGCAGGAACTCAGTATCAATGACCTTGATCGCGAGCTGGAGTTTTTTCCCCTATCTTTTCGAGATTGATGATGTACGCCTCGTTGTTTCTTCGTTTGAAGGCATAACACTTCACTTTGACAATCACAATTCTTAATGATGAAAAGAATACTTCAATAGTCATCATTCGAATGTCAGCTTCTAACTCGTCAAGACTGTAAGTCTCACTGAAAGACGTCTGAAGTTGATAGGTGAAAGAAACAGGAGCATGCCTTCCTATAACGAGATTGGCGCCTCGCTATTAGTTGTTCAGGTTCGCCCGACTGTTATACTTAGTTTGCATATTATACGCTAAGTGTCTTCACAGTCAGTATATCTCATCAACCAAATCGAGGTTAGTGCCTTGTCTTATACACCTTAAGTTACATGGTTTCTCGTTGATGTGCAAGGCAACAATTTGTATATATTTATCTCGCATAAGACTATTCAGTCAGTTGAGTTGTAAATATACTATGTTAATTATGCTTTTAATGAGTTATTCCACCTCAAATGTAATTATAATTACGTGCCTTGGTTTGTATTTTTCCTAGCTTGACACGTGTTTTCCTCTGATGTGTTAATCGAATTTTGGATATAACAGAAAGGGGAAGGAGTTGGTTGATGGGGATGTAGAGAGAGAGAGAGAGAGAGAGAGAGAGAGAGAGAGAGAGAGAGAGAGAGAGAGAGAGATTTGATATTTTTTTTAGGTTTTGAAAAAAAAAGTAAGGGTATTTTGGGTAAAGTGTTATTTGGATGATATTGTATAAAATAATTAAGAGGTTATTTTTTAAAATAGGTTTTTTTTTTAAGTATATTAAATGAAATTTTCCTTTAGAAATATAGACAATGAAAATAGTTATTTTTGGTATATATGTTTAGTTGTAACAACATTTTAATTCATCTATATGTAAGTTAATTTTGACAAAAATAAAATTCAAAGACTTAGTGATCGTTAAAAAGTTAGTTAGCTTGTTAGTTTTATTAAGGATGTTAAAGTTACTAAGTAAATTTTATGAATTGTAAGAAATTAGTTAATATTATAATTTTAATTATGAACGTTAAAATCGTATCTTGCAATAATTTAGAAATATATATTGACGATCAAAATAAGTTCTTTTTGGTATATAAGTTAAATTGCAACAAAATTTATATATAAACTAATTTTGACTAAAATTGAATTAGTAGATTAAGTGATCGTTAAAAAATTAGTTAAGTTGTTGGTACAATTAAGGAAGTCAAAGTTACTTGGTAGATTTTATAAGCTGTAAGAAATTAGTTAACATTATAATTTTAATTATCGATGTTAGAATTGTATGTTGTAATGATTTAGAAATATAGACAGTGAACGCAGTTGCTTTTGGCATATAAGTTAAGTTGCAACAACATTAATACAATTGTATATAAGTTAATTTCAATTAAAATTAAATTAATAGATTCAGTGATCGTTAAAAAGTTGGTTAAGTTGTTGGTTTCATTATGAATGTCAAGGTTACTTAGTATATTGTATGAGTTGTGAAAAATTAGTTAACATTATAATTTTAATTATGGACGTTAGAATCATATCGTGTCTTGCAATAATTTAAAAATATAGATGATCAAATTGTTATTTTTGTTATATAAGTTAATTTGCAACAAAATTTAATACTATAAGCTGATTTCAACTAAAATTAAATTAGTAGATTTAGTGATCCTTAAAAAGTTAGTTAAGTTGTTAGTTTTATTAAGGATGTCAAACTTAGCAGATTTTATGAGTTGTAGATATTAGTTAACATTATAACTTTAATTACAGACGTTAGAATTGTATGTTATAATAATTTAGAAGTATAAACGATAAAAATAGTTGCTTTGGTATAAGTTAAGTTGCAGCAAAATTTAATACTACCCAATAAAAGCTAATTTGAACTAATATTAAATTAATAGATTTATGATCGTTAAAAAAATTAGTTAAGTTGGTAGTTTTATTATGGATGTCAAAGTTACTTAATAAATTTATGAGCTGTAAGAAATTAGTTAACACTATAATTATAATTATGTACGTTAGAATCGGATCTTGTATAATTTAAAAATACAGATGATGATAATAATTGCTTCTGGTTATAAGTTAAGTTGTAACAAAATTTAATACTATTGTAAATAAGTTACTTTATTTGGATAAATGCATATAACTTAATTTTGATCAAAGTTAAATTAATTAGTAGATTCACAGACCGTTAAAAGTTAGTTAAGTCGTTAATTTCGTTAAGAAATTCATAATCATATTTTGTATAAAAAAAAATAATCAAACGTAAAATTTCAATTATAACAAAAAATTTAAATTTATTATTAATACATTAAAAAAAATAAAATTATTATATGAAATTTGATGAATAAAAAACACTTGGGCCAATGTTAAAGAATATATATAATAGTTATTTCATATATATTTCTGTGATATATTTTATAACCTATTTTATATTATTTTATTTTTTATATTTTATATGTGAGAACATATATGATAGTTATTTTATATATTATATTTTTCAAAATATAAAGCTATTTTATTCCAAATTTTAGAAGGTAAAAAAACAGTTTGTTTATATTTATAGAAGTCTCTCCTTTTTAAAAAAAAGATTTTGAAAGTGCAGATTGTCATGTATTACACAAAAAAAAAAAAAAAATAATGCCAAAACACCTCTTCCAGCGGCATATAGTTGTGTTCCAGGATTGGTTATGCCTATGAAATAAACGAGTTTGCGTCAACTAAATCCATAAATAAGCATGTTAAAAAACATAAAATAATGAAAATGATTCAAGAATATTATTCTATTATCCATTTTGTCAACCAGGAAACATCATATCAAATGTGTCTCAAGCTGTCAAAATAAATTCTCCCCTCCCTCCCTCCCTCCACTTTCTCAATTTGAATAATTTACCCAAGTAAAAGATTCAGCTGTATAAGTCAAATTTCTAAAATGCTAAATTCATATCTAGGTACAATTAAACCCTTAACATTTTATAAGTTTATGAACTAAAATAAATAAATAAAATAATCCAAAGAGAAGGGAGGAAAGTTTCTGAATCTAAATCTCTCTTCTTTCTAAAGGCTTTTTTTTTAAGTCTGTTTGCGTCTAATTCTAACAGCAGAGCAGGAAGGGCATTTGACGAGACCGTTTTCATTGCAAGCCAAACAAGTCCTAAAACCACATTCCCCAGCGTAACTGTAAACCTTATGGCTTCCATCACATTCATCGCACACAACAAATCTCAGCCCTCCACAAGAATCACAACCATTCGAATCGACCACTGGCAGCCCTTGGATCAGCATCTTCAACTCACCACACTCGTTGAGTTTCCGGATCTCGTCGCAGCCACCTACGAATCTCCCACCTATGAAAACCATCGGCAGATTCAGTCTCTTCGTTCCCACAATCCCCTGTAGCTCGTCCAGAGACTCAGCATCCATTGACACATCTCGTTCGTCGATTGGGACACGTAGCCCTCGAAGTATGGATCGGACGGTTCTGCAGTCCTCGAAGGTCTTGCGGACCACGCGTAAGCTGGTGTAGAAGATCACCACCCGCTGGTCACTGTCTGGTAAGGACAGAGTTGGGTGGGAGGGGTTACGGTGGTGGGCCCAGAAGCGGAGGACTGAGCTGGCGATCCGGACCCGGTGAAAAATGGAGGCCCGTCTTGGGCTGAGTAACCCGACCTCGGTCTCAGGTTCGGGTTTTTCTTCTTGAAGTAGGGTTTGTATGTCCTTAAAGGATGAGCAAGAGAATGTTTGTGGCCGTGATTTTGGTCTCTGAACTCTGCTGGGTGATCTTAGCCATGGCGGTGACCACATGACCGAGAGAGAGAAGAAAACTAAGAAGACTAGGTGAGAGAGAGAAAGAGAGAGTAGAGGTGGTGTTAATGGGGAACTAGGTAGCGTAGGCTAAGTTAATTTAAGGGGTCATTAAATAATAGAGCATATAACGGGAGAGTGACCTAATAAAGGAATAAGTTTGAGGCATTAATACAAAGATAAGAATAAAAATATTCATGTACGTTAGGGAAAGTCCAGAATTATTATATTTCTGTCTTAAAATGATTTTAAGGAAAGTGTTTAATTTTCTATTTGTAAAAAGAAAAATAAAGTTCTTTTTGCGGAATGCATTTTGTACGTTAAAGGGGTGAAATAATTTTTAACATACTATTCTAATTGCTATATAATATTAGTATATATGGTCAAACAGAATCAAAAGTACTGATTTTTTGGTTTCTCTAGTTCGACGAACAATGATTTTACAACAGTAAATACAATTGTGGAGTAGAATTTTTTATTTCCATTGTATTTTAATTTCTTTTACCAAAATAAAATACCCAAACAGGAAGGATTTGAATTTTAAATGAATATCGCATGAATGGATATTATAAATTTAATGATTTTATCTTGAATGATAATTTGTTTTTTTTTTTTAATTATTAACAGTTGTCACGTTTGTGGTGTACTGAGAGATGTTCTGTATATGCGTTTAGTTTTGCTTCGAAACGTAAGAAGGAACTATATCTTACCAAATAAGTGCATTGACCAGAGAACCTTCGTATGAAATTATTTATCAAAAAAGAGTACGAAGCATATACAGAGAGATATAGTGACAGTTATAAAGAATTTAAATATAAAATGGCTAGTTTATAACCGTGAAAGCATGTGCAACAATATATTGAATTATTAATATTATTATTATCCCTTATTATAATAATGTTATCCTTGTGGAAATTATATATGAGTTGTTCATAAGTGCACAATGTGTAACCACTATATCTTCAACTAATCCCCGGTGGCCTCTATCTGTCGTCTCCAGTTTTGGTCCTTTAAGATTCTATAAGCACTGAATTTCTTTCATGTGGGCGCTCTATTTCATAATATCCACACTATGTTTTCCCATTTATTTATGTTGTCCAATATCAAAGGAAAAAAAAAGCATTTGTCAAAAAAAGAAAAAAACAACATAAGACTAAAGGAAAAGAAATTGATAATCACATACAGTCAGGTAAGCAATTGATAAAACTTTCTACGATGGTATTATATAGCCAGTTTGTTACATGATGCTACGTAGATAATATGAAGAGTAGTAGAATTCATACGTCATAATGGAAAATATTATATGTAATTGACAACAACAATAGCAAGCACCCTATAAACAAATTAGGCTAATAAGAAACTTGCTCTGTGATTCTAATTAAGAACAATTTATAAACAGAGAATATTAAGCAAGACGGACACTTTTTACTTTCTCCTGTTCTGATAATGAGTAGGAGAATTACGTGAAATCTATGACCCTTAGTAGATTAAAAGGACAAAATATATCTAACATATAAACTAGTTACTCCCAATAGTATTAGCTGTGACATAGGTAATATGTTGTAAAACCTTCCGTGTGCTAAATTCACTGCACCTCAGTTCACATTTTTCTTCCTTTGGAAATGAAAATATCTCCGTACGGAACCTTTTGTTCGACTCTTAGAACATCCTTACTGGCTAGAACTGCAGATATAGTTGCTAATTCTTAGATTTTAGTATGTCCAAAGTTCTAAAAGCTCAAAAGTGATTATGTGCGCATAAAAGTAGTATGCATAGTAAGAATATAGCATATAGATCTTGAAGCGAAGTTTGTACCACAAGTTTGATAGAAGAGCAAAGCCGCTTCTTTGGGGTTCATTCCAGTAGCTAGATTGTTCAAGGATTCTACTTGAGGTGCGCCTGGTGTATCAAAATGTGCCTTCATTTGCCTGTGAAGTGAAATTACCATGATGAAAAGTTTAATGAATCTATGGATAAATAGATATAAAAAAAAAAAAAATAAAAAAAAGCATACATGCTTATACAGTCAGTTATTCTGTCAATCCGTTGATTGTTTACTGGTAGCTGGGTCTGTGTAGGTCCAGTTTCCACCAGTAATTCTGTCAACAAAGCAAAAATGTTGACGATGAAATCTAATCTCTACTGCATCTTTCGCAACAATATGATGTTATATACCATAATCTGGAGTGGGGCCATTATTCTCAGACAGTCTTTGTAATTTGAAATTGGGATCTGGGTTATCCCATGCATTCTCTTCCGCTACAGGTTCAAGTCCATTGTTGCTGTTTCTGGATGAAGAATAAGTCCTTTTCTTGTTGGACCTGTAACTTTTGATAGTCAAAATACTTTACACCGTATTTAGACATAGCATAAAATTCGAATTGAGCTTCATATGTAAAAAGTTTTCTCTTACATTAGAATATATATTATACTAGCACTACTCACCGTCCCGAATTGACTTCTACATTATTCAAAATAATTGTATGTCCAGAAACTGAGCTTGGAATGGATCTCACGTCATCGCCTGTAAGCACATGAATGTAAACATAACAAAAACATTATTGTATTTTTGTTGGGTTTCTGAAACATTATTGATATAAAAGATCATTATACCTAAAAACTAACGTGTATATGACAATCATTAACGGAGGCTTATACTACCTGAATATACAGGAGTGCGCATGAAATTTGCTTCAGTATTCCCAGATCCATTCTTCATAAGATTAGCTCGTAGTTCGTCCATAAGAATTACAGTATCCGCTCGTTGTCTTTCGAAAGAATTTAGTGACTGGCGAGAGCCAACTCCACTTTGAAAATCTTGAAACTCCTATATCATTTTAACTCTTATTCTCATTACCAGGTATAAGCTTAAGTTTTTGATAAACAATTTCTCTTGTTGAGTGGCTTACAAATCCTGTTGGATCTTGAAAATTTATTCCTTCAGGTGGTAGAGATACTCTTGCTTCAGGAGACAGAGCTGGCGAGGTCCTCACTGACGAAACTACAAGAGTTAGTTAAATTACAAAATATCTTACGAAAAATAATTTCCCAACAAATAACACAGACCAGATGGTGATTTTTGAGGAATTTGGACACTTTTTATCCACATCTCCATCAGAGGTCGCGGATAATAGACCTCTCTGATTCCGGTCCTAAATAAATCATCCATAAGTACCGTAGGAGGAAGCTCCATGAGATGAGCTATCTTCATATTGGACACTAAACCGGTGCGCTGCATAACAGAACGGACAATAAACTATCTGCCATTCTATTGTTTGTATTGAGCTAGAGCCACTTTCAAACTTACATCGTCAAAAGTTACACTGCTATAGATAATGTATAATTTCATAAATTGAATTCAATAAAAGGCAAGGAGGTGTTATTCTTTATATTTTCAAGGATAATAACGCTTAAGAGCAGGGACAATACGAACCAAACACTGTTAATTTCTCTATTTATTAAATTAAGCTGGGTAGAATTTTCAGCTAACCTTCGAAGTCAGTTCACCAATTGAGCTTTGATCTGCTCTAATTATGAACTGATAAATGGAGTTAAGGGGGTATACCTTTCTATTTCTTCCTCTTCCTCTTTTTAAAGTGATATCCGAAGGATTTTGAAGCCAGGATTGGTATACATGACCTGGAACAATAGTTTGTTCATTATCCATGATAACGGCGCCTAATTTTCTTCTTCTCTTGTTTCTGGGCCCCTGATTCTGTTGAACCTGCTTTATTCAAACTACTACATTGGTCAAGTATATATGTGAAGTTTTAAATCTTCTTACTCCTACGAAATGCACGGCTGATAGCGTATATCATCTAACCATCATGCTACTTTGCTACCTGGTTAATTTCCTTGGATTCATCGTTCTGATAAAGCTCGGGCTCTGGATTAATTTCATAAGCTGCAAGGAGATCAGATAACCATCATTAAGAGGAGGAAGTGCAATCCTCTCTCATTACGAATTTTTATCTCAATAAAAGGAACTAAGTGGGGATAAAAAAAAAAAGCAATTTAGTTAAAATGCACTTGGTTTCAAACTAAATTCAAGTGACTTGAAGGAATTTCAAGATTGCTGACCTCTTTCAGGCTCGTCTGGAAGGGGTGGAGAGGGAATAGGAGTAGTGTGAATTTGGGTTCCCGAAGTGAGGTTGACCTGTGGCTCATCATCACCTTCAACATCAAATCTGGACACATGCATGACATATTAGAATTTTACAGTTCATAAGACATGCATGTTTAACACAGGTACAAAGCCTACAGGACCGAAGTATATATGCTTATACGTACATACATAATATATTATATATGCAAGCTTGTAAACTAAGGAGGACACCTTTCGTAAAGATTGTAGGTAGTTGCATCAGCCTGAAGTGGATCAAATTTCTCAAATATTGTGATATTTTCTGGGTCAGCTGAATGCAATAGTTACAAGTTAGTAGTAACTAAATGTGATATGTACATATGTACAGGCATTCCTGATACTTACTTTCACATATCTAACATTTAATAATACGAAGTAATGGAAAGATAAGAGTCCACATTATAACCTTGATGGAAGTGTTCAGATTGATCTCCATCTCCGGCATTGCCATTAATAAATGTCGGATCCACACTGTCAAGTCGCTGCAAAGTTCAAGCAAAGATAGGTTTAGAGCCAAAATGTATTATTATCATACTTACAGTTACAGTGACTTACGGAAGACATACATATGGTCCAATTTTTCTTTTTGAAAGAATAAACCATACGAAACTTGGCAATAGGTAAATGAAATTAAGAAATCATACTATGATTTAATGTTTCAGTAAAACATATTTTATCACTCATCAAATCATGATTACAATGACTCTTTGAGCCACCTTTTTAGCTTCTAACTATTACAAAGCATATAAAATTATGATACCTTATATATGATTATGAAGAACTGAAGAAATTTAACAATTTGATGAGTTCGGACAGGAATTTCCTCACCATAGGAAAATAGGTTGTTTGATGGAACTCCATGTCGACTGTGGTGCTGAAAGAATTATGCATCTGCTGCTCCATATCCCCAACATCTGTATCTTTGTTCTCAGGCAGGGTCACAGTTTCTTTCCTAAAACACAAAGATATACACATGAACAAAATTCTTACTAAGTAGTATTAGAGTTGAGTTTAGATTTCTACTTCTCCTCTCTTTATCTGTTCTCTACCAGCCTTTTCATTTATTCAATGAAAACTCATTTTCGTTCCTCTCCCTCCAACCCCACAAATATTAAAACAAAAAAAAAATAAATTAAATAATAACTTAATAAATAGACCTGCCTATTTTCTAATTTTAGAGAAAGACTATAAGAAGAAAATAATGACTGACTTGGCTTGAGATTTTCCTTTGGGGAGCAGAGTACGGTCTGGTACAGCTTTCACTTTCCATGCTTGGTTGATTTCAACCTGCATTACGACAATCAAAAGATTAAAAAAAACATTAAATAAAGAAAATCAGCATCCACCCTTAAAAAATAGAGCGATGAAAACAGAGTACTTGGTAATGAAGAGAGAAATGAAAATTATAAAAAAAATGAAGTATAATTAGTTACCAGAAGACGAGTCACATCATCTGAACAAAAAAACAGAGTACAATAATACGAAAACAAAAGTATCGTTAGAGATTTGTTTCAGAAATTAAAAAACTAACACTGAAATTCAACAAAATTGCAAAATAAAAGACTGGAAGATACCATATAGCAGTTTTACTTTCCGTTCGTACACAATCACTACACCACCTGAGTAAAACAAATTGAAGAACCACTTTCTGTAATTTCGTTATAATAAAATTAATGAAGAAAACGTGAGAGATTGTAATTTGATTACCCATAAGAATTCCAGAGAGCCTAAGGGCCATGGGAACCGACGGATTCAATATCTCATCACTGAAAAAGAAAAATCCAACCGATTAGTTTGATCATAGAGCTTTGTAACTACGTTAGCCAAGTGAAGAAAGGCGAAACAATTGGAACCAGATCTTGATGATGTCGATCTTGTGTAGCTTCCTTCTATTAATCTTCCCATGCATCGTTGCAGCCATCCTAGCATTATCAAAACAAACAGACCAAAATTCAACAAATGAATGTCAAATTCAAAACGCTAGACTAAAAAGAAAAAATCCATCACAGAAACGGAGGAAAATTCCCGGAAACAAACACTCTTAAAACTACAGATTCTACTTCACGATTTTACTCAGAAAACTCATTGGAAGCTATGTAGTGAGTTCATATTTAAAACTTTTGAAAAACTATCTTCAAAGAACTCCCATAAGAAAGAGAAATTCTCAGGAAACAAACAGTCTGCTATCAAACAACTCGAACAACAGATTAGTCTTCATCAGAACTTCCAATGGAGAAAGAAACACTACGATAAATTCAATTCAATGAGAATTGAAAAATAAAAAGAAAATAGCATAGAAAGAATAAAATCTAAGAAAATTAAAAAATGCATTGGCAGAAAGAAAAGAGTTCAGGAGTCACCAGATTTGGCCTAGAGCAGCTTTACGAGCAAGGAGCTGGTGCGAGTAGAACATTTTTCCACTGAAAGTTCGAAGTGAGAGAAAATGAAGTTGAAGAAGGGTGAATGTGATTGGTGAAGGAATATCGTAGCTTAAGGAGGTCAATGAGCTCTGTAAGTGTAGTGAAGGACGTTGTTGTGAGGCTCTGGGTTTTAACTTGTGCGCGCCATGTATTGTAGCTGAGTAGGGGAGCAAGGAGAGGGTAAGACTCGCAACGACTGTAAATATGATAAAGTTACCAACATGTATAGGTTTTGTCTGTCAAGGAGCTACTAATAGTATGCCATGTGTATGATTAGAAGGAAAGTAAAATAGGAGCGTTGATGAATGGTGAAGGAGTTTAGTGATTACCCTTCTTACAACAGCTTCTATTGCTATAGGTGGGACCCACAGAATCACCCGTTCTTAGCTCTCAACTTTTTTATGCTTTTCAATAACAAAATCATAGTTACGATTGCTTAAAAAAAAAAAAAATTATATTTTATATAAGAAACAGGGAGAAGCTAGTTTTTTTATTTATCATTATTTTTTTAATCAAGAGTTTTAATAAAGAACTAGGAAACAAACCGCGCTTCGCAAGCGGTTATTTAAATTTTTTACTCACAATATTAATAAAAATTAAATAAAAGATAATAAGTAAAAAACATTTCCAATATATCAATAATCTATTAATTTATATTATGTTATTATTAATAGGGGTATTCATCCGATTTAATCCGCACTTTTTTGGTCAAACAACATCCAATCTGCAATAGTACGGATTGGATCGGTTATTTTAGATCGGTTACTTTTTTAATAATAAATTATTTAATATTTCATAGAAAAAAATTAAAAAAAAAAAACTATTGTTTCTTAATCTCCAATAATAATCTATTTCCATCTTTATTTATATACAAATCAAACTAATATACATATATATGTACTTATCTTTAGATTTACACTAAAATATATATATATATTATTAAAATAAATAAGCTAGTATATATATATTTAGATTTATGTGTATGTGTCTATTTACAGAATTATTTTTCTTGTGTTTTTTTATTATAAAATAAATAAAATGCACCAACTCAATATATTACTAAAAAAAATTAAGAAATTGGAAGTTTGTGTCTTTTTTTAATTAATATATATTATATATTATAATTTTTTAAAAATATTTAGAATTAAGTGCGGATTGGATTGGATCGGTTACTTTTTGAAGTCAAACAACATCCAATCCTCACAAGTGCGGATTTTAGATTTCTCAATCCAATCCAATCCGCACAAGTGCGGATATCCGCATTTTACGGATTGGATTGGATTGGATCGTGCGGATTGGATTTGATCGAATACTTTGTGAACACCCCTAATTATTAATGTATAAGTCTTATTTAACTTATATAAGGCTTAGGGTTTAATATTATGTTATTATTAATGTAGAAGCATTATTTAACTTATATACTTATTTTTGAATCTCTATAAAAAAAATGCACTGTACGTATATTATTTATTTATTTATTTATTTGAATCAACAAAAACTGTACGTATATTATTTTATTTCCAATAATATATATATTTAGAAGTTATAAGAAATAAAATATTAAACAATTGATAAATCTATAGAGGACACTAAAGAAATCTAAAAAAAAAAAAAATCAAACATGAATAATTGATAAGCACTCGCTTATAAAATTAAATTATTGTTATCACCATATCTCACTTATAGTCGTCACTATATTTAAAATTTATGTCATTACCGTATCTCATTCGTAGTTTTTTTTTAAAAAAAAAAATATATATATTATTATATGTGTAGTAATTTTTTTAACAATAATTTTGTTATAGTATAAATATATATGTTTATGCTTTTAATTTTTGTAGTCACTAATTAATAAATTATAATTTAAATGGTGTTAGATATTAATTAACAAATTATAAATTTAAATGTATGGTATGGTATCATCAACTAACATTTTTTAGTTGATGATATTATTAATATTTTCTTATTTGCTACAAAGTAATATAATAACATACTTATTTTTGTTTCTCTTTTTACTCTTATTCATCAATTTTTTTTAAAAAAAAAAAATAAATAACTAAATTAATAATACTTTAAAATCAACCATAAATTTAATTAATAACAATAAATTAGAAAGGTTAAATAAAAAATGAGAAAATATCTAATCTAATGGGAATTCAAATTTAACATTAATTAAAATTTTAGAAGAAATGTTAAATTTAATTAATGATAATAAATGAGAAAAAAATAAAATAATAATAAGAAAATATAAATTGAAATTCATATTTGAAACTAAAAAATCATAGTAAATTTTTTAAATATAATTAACTAATGATTATAAAATATTAATAATAAATCTAAATCTATTATTTATCACCTATCACGTTTTTAAAAAAAAAAAAAAATTAACAAAGCACTAATATAAGAAATACCTCTAAAGAAACCTAATAGAAGTCTAAAATATTAAAATTTTTATTTTTTTTTAAATAATTAATCCAAATCTATCACATATCACCTAGCTATCACGTTTTGTTTTTTGTTTAAAAAAAAAAATTAACAAAACACTAATATAATATAAGAAAGATCTCTAAATAAACTTAATAGAAGTCTAAAAAGATTAATAAAAACCTAAGAATAACTTAATAGCTTCTTAAACTTAGAAACTAAATTTTTTCTTATTGTTGCATTCATTAGATTTTCTTATACGATAAGTGGTAAACACATTCAGTATTTAATAATTGATAAATGATAAAAAAAAAACCAATAGAGGGAAAATATGAATAAATAATAATCACCTTAGTATTAAGAGACTCCAACATTCTACAAACTTATAAAAAAAAAAAAACAATAGAGGAAAAATATGAATAAATAATAATCACCTTAGTATTAAGAGACTCCCACATTCTACAAATTCTAATCTTTATACTCCATCATGAGAGAAGAAGAAAGAAAGTAAGGTGGCGTTTGGTTGGAGGTAATGAAATGGAATAGAATAGAAAGGAAACAATTTTCATTCCATTTCTTTGTTTGGTTGCATTTTAAAGTATTGGAATGACATTCCAATGGAATGCTCTTTCCACCGTTTTGGTGGAATGGCTATTCCATTTTAAAACGGAAGGAATGACCATTCCAATGTAACAAGAAAAAAAAAATTAATTATTTTTTTATCAATTTTTTTTATGCATTTTAAATTTTATTCCATTCAATTCCTATTCCTATTCTCATTCCCATTTCTATTCCTATATTTTCATTCCTCCCAACCAAACGTCTCCTAAGTGGTAAACTAAATTATGAATTTAAGAGATATAGTTTAGGATATATATAAAATCTAGTAAGTGATAAAAAAAAATAGAAAAAAAAAAGCCATAGAATATATCATTTTAAATTTTTTTAGCAAAACATGAGATTTTTTAAGAAAATATCAAAAAAAAAAAAAAAAAAAGGTAAAAGAAAAAACCAAAAAAAAAAAAAAGATAAAAAACCGTGGAATGGTGATGTTTTTTTAATTAGTTTTTTTTTTTTGAATTTTTTTTATTAATTATTGAATTAATTGATATTTAGTGTGATTAAAAAATATGAAAAAAGGAGAAAAATTTTAGAGTAGAATAAAACTATTTTAGAGTGCCACATCACCGCCTCATACGTCTCCTTTATATATATATATATATTTATATATATATAGATAGATAGATTATTATATAGAAAATATAAATTAACATTTTATTTACAAAAATACATCTATAAGGTAATGACAATATTTATACCTTTAATGTGATTTTAATTACTAAAATATTACTTACACAATCAGACGATGGTTGCAGGGTAGTTGTTGCGTGGTTGCGCAGTGGTTGCATCAGACAAAGATTTCAACCAGACGATGGTTGCAGAGTGGTTGCTAGGTGGTTGGCCGAAGGTTGCATCAGACGAAGGTTTCAATCAGACGAAAGTTTCTGGGAAATTGTTGGGTGGTTGGCCAAAGGTTGCATCAGACGAAGGTTTCAATCAAACGAAATAACTGTTAGCAAAATGTTTATGCAACTATAATGCAACTGTTGTAAAGCATTAAAAATCAGAACAATGTTTTCACATGCGTAACTCTTATCTACATGTCTCTTTATGATTTAATATGAACAAATACACCATTAGAAATTTGGAAAACAACAAAAATACACCAGGATAAATATTTTACTATAGTATTGATGTAAATTTTTTTTGGATTATACTTTGGATTGTTTGGGAACTCTAGTTTAACTTTTTGAGATCTGCCTTTCATGGGTCTAAAAATTAAAATCATGACATTAGTTTTATGCAAATTCAATTGGATTTCCGGTTGAATTTTAGTTTCGTAGTAGTTTTCTACACTTTTTTTTTATGAATTCGAAACAGCCCCTGTTTGATTGATTTTGGTCGCCTTCTCAGGTGAAATCATCGGAATTAATGGTAGTTCTCTTTCTGGTTGAATTTTCGTTTCGCTTGCGTTGGGTTGCTGCGTAGTTGCGCGATGGTTGCGCGATAGCTGTCCAGGAAACATGGATCCTGGGTTGAAGATGTGTGTAAGTGGTATTTGTGTAATTTTTTTTATTTGGACTGTATATTTGTTTATTTGGCCACCTGGAAGTATTTTTACAATATTGTTACTTTTTTTTAGTTAAAACTGAAAAAAAAAAAAAAAAAAAAAAAAAAAAAGCCCCTTTTAATAATTGTCCACTCTTAAACAAACATTAGCATTACATATATTTGAACTTAAACAAACGATATTCGTAAATCCAAAACGAATCAAATATTAATCTTCAACCACATACCCAAAATGGAGTTGTGAACTAATTTAAAAACTAGGTTGTCTTTTTTCTTGAGTTAGGTCTGCTAGTCATCTTTAGGTATAGGTGTGGCTTGGTCGGGGTTGTGTTTTGCCATTGTGATGCAATTTTTGCTACTGCAGTTAGTCTTGTCTCTGTGATATGATTTTGAGTGTTTTAGTCTTATCTATGTAACATAATTTTATATGTTTTAGTCTTGCTTGTGTGACATAGTTTTATTTTGATTTGTTTCGTTGTTGGTTCTTATTTGTTCTTCGATGGTTTGCCATCAAATCGTTGTTGATGTTTGGGAATTTTGTTCTTGCGACTGAAGGGGTTGTTATTAGTGTAGTTAGGCACTTTGCACAATAGTTGAGTGTTCAAATTACGAGATTAAATGAACCTGTTGCAACAATTTTTACAATTGTGTCTTCCAAACGGTAAATGAAACTGAATATTGATATTTTAAGGTTAACGGTGATGCTGCAATCTTTTTAATCTGATCTTACTTTTATTTTTTTTGTCAAACGCTCTAGAAATTAGGTGGTTGATTATTTGACTCGTTTTTCTAATTCAAATCTTAATCGTGTTTCCAACAAAGTAGATGTCTCGATTAGAATGCAACGTATTATTTTAATAACTTATTGTTATTAAAAGATTTGCATAATTTATTAAAAAAGCAACTTGAACAAACATTAAATTAAAATTAAAAGATTTTAAAACTAAATTTATTATCACAAATTTTAGAGAAAACATTGTCTTAAACCTATGACTTGTCTCTATATTTGTCTTTATTTAAAAATCAACAATCAAGAATTTGTTGGAAAATAACTGCTTGAATAATTTTTGCCGAAATGGATAATAGATCAAATACACTAAAGCCTCTATTTAAAAATGCATTTAGGACCCAGCAAATTTTATTCTAATAAAAAGGTTATAATTAAATAAATGTATACTGAAAAAAATTCAAAAACACCAAAAAAATATAAAAACAATAATAAACTATCCTTAATACAATGTCATAATAAAATTATTTTTGAGTAAATATAATATGTGTACATGTGTTATAATTTAGATGAAAATTATTAATTCTACATAAATAAATTTATAAATTATATCTTTTTTATTTAGATATAATTATTCTTATATAGAGATATACTTTCTTAATTTGGGACTTGAAAAATGTATAATTAATTACAATTTAAAGATTATTCTTATTAATAATTAGGTAATGTGATCGCACTTTGCGCGGTCGTTATATTATTGATTTAAAAATAAAATAATTTAAGTAATTGAATTAGTAATTTTTAATGTGACCTAATGTACTCGACATAAAAATTAACAATAATGTATTAAAAAGAAAACAAATAAACTATGACATCAACTTTTTTTAAAATAAAAAAGAAAGAAAAATAAGATATCTACGTGCTAATTTGTTAGAACTTTGTTTTGTTAAACGAACTTCAACAATCTCAAAATCACCCACATCGCATAAACATCCAATAACATCTAAATAAGATATAAAAATAATATGACAATGTTAGAAAATAAAGATTAATTAAAATAAAAACTTAAATATGAATAAAACTTAATAATTGAATAAATATCTCAAAATATTGTGCTATCATTAATATGTAAATTAATTAAATTTGGAGTTATGAATTAAAAGTCATTGAATAGAATATTAACTATTTCTTCTTCTATTCTCTTAACTGAAGTTGTAGGCAAAATAACATTTTATATTCATTAAAAGTGGTCTATATTCACATGTGGTTGCAATAATTTTTAAATTGTGTATCTGCAAAGAATCGCTACTCAATTAGTTCTTAAACTTATATAATAAAATTTTCTTTATTGTGCATTAAATTTCATGTAAAATAAATTACATGTCACATTCAGTATAATATGATTGACAAATTAAAAATTAAGGAAATAATAATATAAAAAAAAATTATTATATGACTCATTAAGTGTGAAATAACTGACAAAGAATTAAAAGGACCAACAATTTTCATACAACCTTCTTATCAATAAAAAATCTTAGTGTTGAGAGACTCTCACATTTTATAAACCTCTAATAATTATCTTTCAATTATCTATATGGATTATTATTTAAGCCATAAAAAAATACTCTATCATAGAAAAATTTGAAGTAATAAAGAAACTATGAAATTAATAAGTAAAGAAAATTATTAAAAAAAATTAATAGGAATAGTTTAAAATATTAAATTAAATAATATTATAGTAGTTTAAAAATAATTTAAAATATTAAATTTTTAAATAACCACAACAGCATATGTGTAAAGACCGCTTATGATTAGCACTTTCGGTTAATTAATAACTAAGGTTTATTCATGAGATTAAATATTATTTATAATATGCATATTGTGGAAATTTTTGAAGTTAATATATGTTTATTATGCTATTTATGTAAATTTCTCGTTTATCTGTGATTGTGCTCGGAAGCGGTGAAAAGCGACGTTGGGCCATTAGAGAGTCACGCTTTCATATGATTTAGAATGTTTTAGATAGCAGGGTATCATTGTTAGACATTAGAGGTGTCGGGAGTTTAGCGGGGGTAGATAGTGACCAAATTACCCTTGATAATCTTAAACTTTTAATCTTTATGTTGAGGGTAAAATAGTCTTTATGTTATATTTATTCTTTTTTGTCGTTGTGGAAAGTATGGGCTGATTAGAAATTAATCTAATTAAAAAACAAACAAAAGGTTTTAGTTATTTAAGTTGGAAGAAAGATTAGGGAAAGTCTAGAAATTACCTCTCTCTCTCTATAACTATCTTTCTCTCTCGATTTTTTCTGGGCAGTAGCTAGGAATGGAGTTATTTGATCTAGTTCAAGGATTTCTAGTTGTAATTGAGTACTTTGATTCAAGGAATTACTTTCTAAGCCTTCTTTCTTTGTGTTTCTTGATGTTGAGCTAGGTTTTGATGTTGAAGTTTGGTTTTTAGTTGTTGTTTCTATTGGCATTGTTCAAATTGATATTCTGGGGTTAGGTTGTGATTTTTTAGGTAGGTTAGAGCTGATTTGGTTGCAAAGTGAGGTGTTTATGTGAGGTTAGGGTTTGGAAGCTCAAGCTTTGAGCTTTAATGGTGAAATGAAATTCTGTGTGAGTTGTTGAGTTCTATTGCTTGATTTGGGTTTATTGGAGTGTATACAGGTATACTGGAGAATATTAGAAAGTTTGGGGTCGAATTGAAGTGTAGGGTTCGATTTTCGGGTTCCCAGCACAATCAGAAGTCTGGTTCTGGGGGACCTGTAGGAACCGGTCGACCGGTTGGTACCTAGGAACCGAACTTCCGGTTGGGAACCGGTCTGTCGGTTGGGCCATTTTCTAGAACCCTATATTCCCCGTTTTTGTGTTGTTTAGGGTATTAGCATCCTATCTATTGATAGGGTTATCTTTAGTTTCAATTTTAAATTCCTGATAAGTGTTTTAGCGTGTCTCTCATCGAGTTTTGAACATTATGGTTTAGGGCCCTGTAAAGCGTCAAGCTGTGTTTTCACTCAGGCTGACCACCACACTTGAGCGCGGAACGAGGTAAGATAGCATAAATAATATGTATTTGAATATATGCTTAAGATTAATTATTTACACTACTAACACTAAATGAGATGTGAATTTTAAGGATGTTAGTATAGTGTAGGAGTCTAGGATAGTTATAGTGTTACCAACACGAGTACCAGGGGGTATGTCGTGCATGTGGTACAACACTTAGTAACTTCCGGGAGTACAATAATGGCTCTACCAACACGAGTACAAAGTTGGTACTTTAGTGCATTTGGTACAGTAGTCGTACTTCCCTTAAGAACGTTCTTAACCATTTGGTGGGCTCAGTTGTTGAGCTCAGGGTCAGGGCAGCTATAACATAAAGTCGGTATAGCATTGCTTATATATATGTTATGCATATCTTACTGAGTCTGTTGACTCATCAGTTTGCTACCTTGTGTAGGTAAAGGAAAAGCTAAGCTGGAAGAACAGTGAGATGGAGCTCAGCAGTGATTGTACATATCGCGGCAGTGCAATCTGGAGGGTTTCGGTCTTTCAACATTTTGAGTTGCTTTTGTTAATGCCTGTCTTTTGTTAAAAAATAATAATATTAAGAGGTTTTATAATAACAAATGTAGTTTCAACTGTATTTTATATCTCGGGATCCCGACCTATATGATTAATTAATTATAATATAATAAAATTAGCTTTCGAGTTTAGAAGTTTTAAATACGGGCATTACAATATGATTTGAAAAGGGTCTATTTGCAAAAATCTATATACATATCCTACTAATATTTAATATTTAATTCAGTATTATAGCTTTATTTTCTTAAAAAAATTAAAATCAAAACTTATGGATTCTTTTTTAAAAAAAATATTAGTATGTACAGTTTGTTTAAAAAAATTAGGATTCTGTATAGTTAGTGTTTTAATTTTTTTTTTTTTGTTTGTTTTAAAAATATTGCTAAAAATTAGATATAGTTTTTTGTTTTAGAAATATTATAATAAATGAGAATATATAAATGCTATTAGAAAAATATTTTTTAAGTTATTTTTTATTCAATAAGGATAGACATAGTATACATATTTTTTTCAAAATTATTTTTTTGATAATTTCATGTTAATGTTATAAACATATATAGATTTTTTTAATTAAAATCAGCCACCTTTTTTTTTTAAAAAAAAAAAAAAACTTTAAAAAAGTATGAATTAATATAATTAATATTGCTAAAATAATAAAAAAAAAATTAAAAAATATGAGAAAAAAATATAAATATTTATAAACTTAATAAAAAATTAAGAAAAGAGAGAGAATTAAGGAGAGAACTAATAATGCTATTTAGAGTGATTTTAGATTGTCACGTCACCGTCTCATTTCTCTCCTTTATATATATGCTAGTTAACAATTTACACTTCACTGCGGATGTTTTAAGAAAATTAACATTACTGATTTTCATATAATTTTTTTTGTATAATATGAGAAGTTAGGTGTACAAACAGGTCAACTTGACATGTATTACAAAATCTCTTTCTTATAATGGAAGCCTGATATGGTTTATATAACACTCTTCCGTATATCTCGATCATTCAAAATTGTTCTCATCATTGTATATCACCTGTTGTCATCACTGTATCTCACTAACTCGCTATCATTTTGGCTTACCAAAAAAAAGTTAAAAAAGTGGTAATAGATTTGGACTTATTATTTTTTAAAACAATAAAATTAAAAAATGAAAAATTAAGGAAAAAATAAATAGAGGTATATATTTTAGGAAAGTTATCCCATATACCATTTTTTTTTTTTTTTTCAAATTTATGATTTTGGTTGCTTCGATAGTTTTTCCAGTGGGTTGCTATGTGTATTTTGGTTGCGATTTAAGTTATTCCGTTAGTTGCTATGAGAGTTTCTATATGGAATTATGTAGTGTAAAAAATAAAAAATAAAAAGTTCCTAGATTTTATATGAATTAATATTTATAAAGCGAATAAAAAATTAAAAAAATAAGAGAATTAAGGAGAGAACAAATAATACTAATTAAAAAGATTTTAGAGTGTCATGTCAACGTCTTATATTTTTCCTTTATATATATAGATAGACTAGTAAAAAGCTACGTGCGAGGCACGTATACTAAATTTTATGTTAGGTATTTTCTATTTTATTTAAAAGTGATATACCTAAAAATTAAAGAAAAAAATATTATTAGTTATTAGGTGAGATTATTATTATCGTTAAACCAAAAATTGTCGTTTGAGTAGGGAACTCTGATAGTAAAAGCAATCATAATTGTAAAATCTTAGTAACAATCCATTGTCATCATCAATGCACGCAATTTGTTTTCAAAATTTATTATCCTTTCTCTAAGAGCTTGAAGGAACAATAATATTTTAGAGACACTAAAATAACATCCTTAAAAGAAATGTAAGCTTATCAATTGAATTGTTGAAATATAATAAACATAATAGTTATTAAATTTGCATGGAATTGCTTTCATGTGTTCACTGTAATATCACAATAGTTTTTCCTTCTGAAAGTGAGATGACATCCACTCCTTTGTTCATGTTACCAATAAAAGTATATGAATCGTCCCAGCCCCATATAGCCCTATTCAACAATAAACATAGCAGAGTGAGCAATTATAGCTTCCAAAGATTCTAGGCCGAGAGAGTATGTTACTGATAACTTAGACAAGAAAAGAACATGAATTCAAGATTTCTAGTAAAATTTAAACCACACCAATAGCCTATTATGGTGGTTTAATGAAGGAATTGATAATTTAATGATACTAAATGGGACATGCAAAAATAAAGATGAAGAAAAAAGTTGGTGCCAGAATTGAGGAATCCATGTTCCCGACTCATTACTATGTGAGATCCGCGAAGATTCCTCAAAGTTAGCTCCGCTAAGTATAATATACAGTACAAAATATATCAAACCCATAGTGAAAGAAGTGAGGGACCTTGGGGCGTTCAAGGGTGATAGGTCTGAAAGTGGTAGCAAAACTATTAGCGAGAAGAATGGCCTGCAAGGGGACACGTGTCAATTTGACAATGAACCAAAAAAAGGACAACAACAAAATTCTTAAAACAACAATCTCGCATAAACAGAGTGATAAAAATATATTAAGGTTTCCCAAACGACAAAAAAGGATAACGAAAGCAGATAAACTTAGATCTCCACAAGAAATATCTTCTTTCTCTCCTTGAGACTTTGAAATGGTTGGCAACACCTTTGGTTCTGAAGTAACAGCAGAAGCAGATAAACTTAGATCTTGCAAAGGCTTTGAAGTATGCAATTCTGATCTTTCTTCAGATATGCCATGATAAGAAGTTGGAACATCTGTAGTCAATGCTTGGTCTTCACTACTTGTTAGCTTCATCTATTGATCATTTATGGAACAAAAGACATGAAATTTTAGTTTAGTAAAGAGAAAGAGAAAGAAAAGAAAATGTCACATTGTATTTTATATTAAATAGAAAATTTAAGGTACCTTCAGTTTTACCCATTCATAATAGTAATCATGTGCTAAAATATCTGGTGTGAGGCAATACTCCTTGACAATTTCATTCACCAATTTTTGCTTCATGTCCTAAGAAATTGACAGCATGGAAAGTTTTTCCTTCACCTGTGATTTCAACAACTATGCCAATTAACATTGCATTTTTCTTAACTAATACCTTTATGTTATGTGAAATAAGACAAATGAGAACCTAAAGGTTAACATGATTCCCAGGAGACAATTCACGCACAAATAGAGTGATAAAAATATATTAAGGTTTCCCAAACGACAATCAGTTTCTACAAGTACAACCTACACGATTCCTCAAAACAAAAAAAAAAGAACAAAAAAGAATGAATTTTGACGATTACACATCAACCATTACACGCTATTGAACCTCTGAAATAATAACAATGGAGAAATCAAATTTAATTGAATCGAATTCTCAAAAGGGTCATAACAAAATAACATCTGAACCTCTTATATAACGCAATTCAAAGGACTTGAGAGTGGTTGAAGGGTAACTGAAGCTGGAAAGTGGAAACAGTAAATGTGTTGAACGAAACCTGTTCACCAGAAGAAAAACACTGGCCAAAGAGACCAAAATATAGCAGTAGTACACTGAAAATCAGAGAGTTAGAGCGATAACAAACTGAATTGAAAGACATTTATCGGACTTCTTCTTCTTCTATCTTTATTGTTATATTTTTTTTTTCCTTGGTCCAGTTAAAGAGAAGATGAAAATAAAACCAGAACCCACATATGTTTAGGCATATTATACACTTGTCTCAGTAATATTTCTTTAAAATTTACTATTACCTTATCTCAATTTTTCCATTGGTGAAAAGGGTTATAAGGCCAACATCAGTGGAACTATAGAATGTTGAGGCCCAACAACAAGAAGATTGAAACTTTTTCTTGCATATGACTTTCTTAACTCCCTAAAGACCAAAAAAACAAGGACAACACATCATGAAATCTAAGTTTTACTTTAGAAACTGAATTAGAAGACTAATAATAACCTGTATGATGTGAGTGAAGGAATATAAATACAAAGCATTCTCAGAACATAACAACAGTAAGTCAGTAATGGTTGCTTTGGCACTGCATCCTCAGCAGCATTCCCATCTGGTTTAACATATTCAATGGTTATTTCTCTATAAACCAGTTCAATGATTATATATATTAGAATGCTTTCAAATACATTTACCGAAAATATGCATGAGTAGAGCTTTGTAAGGCTTCTTTGGACGAACAGTGGTAGCGCTTCATAATATGAGAAGTCGGATCAGAAATCGAATACCGCATGCTTAAATCAAATAGCTTCTTTCAGTGGATTTGAATTTTGAACAGCTGAGAAGTCGGATCAGAAATCGAAGGGGTCGTAGGCTATGGAGGTGCACCCAGAAATATCTCAATTCCTCAAATAGAGGACACAGAAGCTTCACAATCGGTTGTTTTCTTTTTAACTTTATTTTTGCCCGAGTGTTTTATAAAAAAAAAAAAACCAGTTCAATGATTATATATATTAGAATGCTTTCAAATACATTTACCGAAAATATGCATGAGTAGAGCTTTGTAAGGCTTCTTTGGACGAACAGTGGTAGCGCTTCATAATATGAGAAGTCGGATCAGAAATCGAATACCGCATGCTTAAATCAAATAGCTTCTTTCAGTGGATTTGGATTTTGAACAGCTGAGAAGTCGGATCAGAAATCGAAGGGGTCGTAGGCTATGGAGGTGCACCCAGAAATATCTCAATTCCTCAAATAGAGGACACAGAAGCTTCACAATCGGTTGTTTTCTTTTTAACTTTATTTTTGCCCGAGTGTTTTATAAAAAAAAAAGTATCAATTTAAATATTAATGGAATTTGTTTTATTATTATTTTATTATATATAAATAATATTTTATTATTTTATTAAATAAAAATAAAAAGTCGCGTGAATTCATGGCAAAATTGATTATATAAACGCCTTTATATAGAATAGATAAGTGTATTGGTTTAAATATTTATAAATATAATTAAAAATTAAAAAAATTGAGAGAATAAAGGAGAGAAGAGAGAAATAATTTTGCTACGATTTTAGAGCGTTATGTCACCGCCTCATATAGATATATAGATATATTGATGATTGATAATAATAATGATAATAATAATAATGTACAATTTTAGAGCGTCATGTCAAATAATAATAATAAAAAAACCTGTGGCATAATATTATATATATAGTTTTTTTTTAAAAAAAAAATAATTAGTTTATGGTAGATATTTTTGTAGAAAATTTATTAAGATAATAGTAAAATATCAATTTGTAGATTTATATTTTAATAAAATATTAAAAATGAGAGAATTAAGGGGAAAAAAATAGCTTTGGAGAGAATGGAAGAGAAAGAAAGAGAGAGAATGTGAGTTAGAAGGAGGGACTTTTCAAATGGGAGGGGTAATTTTGAGTTTAGGAAAATTGTTAGAATTTTGGATAAGGTGAATGGGGTTCCATCTCAAAACCAATTGGCTATGGGAGGAGTAGTCCATTTCTCTTATATATTCTATTATCATTCCACACATTAGCAATGTGGGACTCTCTAACATCCTCCCTCAAGATGGTAGCTATTTTATTTGCTCACCATCTTGGACAACTCGATCATAAGCGGCTCTTTTTTGGCTCACTATCCTTGATCACAAGTGGCTCTTTTGCTCTACTTTTTGGATCGGTATTTCTAGATTTTTGGTGGCTCTTTTTATTTTTGGCTCACTATCCCTGAATCACAAGTGACTTTCGCTCTTGGATCATTTTTTTTGGGTTTTTGGTGGGTCTTTTTTTTCGGCTCTACTTCGATTGGTTTTTTTTTTTTTTTTTTTTTGGGGGGGGGGGGGTGAATAGTCATTAGATGGTTTTTTTTCCTCTGATACCATGTTAGGATTTGGGATAAGGTGAATGAGGTTCCATCGCAAAACCAATTAGCTATGGGATGAGTAGTCTATTTCTCTTATATATTCTATTATCTTTCTACATATTACAATGTGGGACTCTCTAACAAAAATAGGTGCACATTTTTGACATTGTGCAAAAAGGTTTGTCTATTTTTTTTTTTTAATTTTGGTGTAAAATTATATATTAAAAGTGAAATTTTCTAATATACCATGACAACAAAATTATATACAAACATTGTATATAATAAAAGAGAAACTAAACATTATCCAAAATAAATGATATACCATATAATTAAAATATATAAAAACAACAATTAAATATATGTAGCATACCAATAAAATTATATACCTACATTGAAATATATATTATGCTAACAAAATATATACCACCATTATATACATAACAAAATAAAAAATAAATATTATCTAAGAATAATAATATATGATGCAACAAAAAATAAATATACTATACAACAAACTATATATACTATTTTTTTTTTATAGGAACAAACTATTTATACTAACAACCCACAATAATTCATAAAAAAATTGACATAAGTTTAAAGCAAAAATAATTTTAACAAGATTAATATGAATATATCATGATATTTAAATAATGTGCTTCTAAATCTTAAAAAAAATGAGAATATATATATAAATTGAACATTAAAAATATAAGAACTATGAAAATTTTATGTAACAAAATATAATTTAAGTAATAAATAGCATAAAAGGCTCATTTTTCTACAAATTTTAAAATAAAGATATTTATCAACGTAGTACTATATAAGTTTATTCGCAACCCAAAAATTTATAAATGCACCCTATTTTAGTGATTTTTATTTTATATAAAAATATATATCTTTAATTATATATCTTAAAAAATATATCGTTCAAACAAAAACAAATTGTATTTATAAGTATGATAATAAAAAAAAAATTAAAATAACAAATCATATGAAATTTTATTAGAAAAAAAGATATTATCCATGGTTTAAAAAAAATATGAAAATTAAAATAAATATTGAAATTAACACAAAATAATGTGAAATTACTTTTTTGAAAAAAATATTAAGTGCATGTAATTTTTAAAAATTATTTTAAATTTCATTTTTTTAAATATTGGAGTATATTTATAGTTTTGTGGGGGGTGCTAATAGAAATCTCTATTTTTGAATTATTTACTATAATTTCACTCTTTTTTTTTAAGGACATTGAATCTACTACATTCATACACCTTTTTACCTTCTCAATATTTATCAAGTACAAAGATGTCCATTGTTTAAACTTTAAAATAAATAAACTTATAAAACTTGAAGAATCTAATGTACATTAATTTGAACAAAAATTACTCCCTCAAACCTGGACGCCAGAAACCCTTCTTGGCCAAAAGAAAATGATTTTGATGGAAGATTACAGACCAATGAAGTGATTGCAAAATTGGCTTAACAGTTTCAATCACCTCCATTGTGTCGTTAACTATTAAATAACCGTTTGGTCTTAATATTCTATCAATCTCCGCCACCATTTCTACCATCTCACATCTGCAAATACATAAAAATTCATTATCACTTATATCGTAATTATGAAGTTAAAGTTGAAATCAATATTATTGACTAAAATATTTTAGATGTTGGGGTATGAAATGAGAATGGAATCAATACCTTTGAGAAAGAGTTTGGAATAGATAGTTGGAATGTAGTAGATCATATGTTCTAGGATAGGTATTAAAAGACTCACACCAGTCATGGTAGACTCCAATTAACCCTCTCTCATATATGATAGACAAAGTGTCTGCCATATCAATAGGGACAACATTCATTACCCATACTGGTTGATCAATAAGAGCTGCACCGAAACTGAGAAAGAAGAGAAAAATCTAATCAGTTTTCTTAACACCCTTTACTTGTTTGTCTATTCAACACTTAAAATACATGATAAGGAATTTTTGAGTAGGAATTGGTTTCACAATACCAGTTGTGACAACCCCAGTTTAGGATATTAAGATAATTTATAATTTTAATTTGTTTATAAAAAACTGTCATATTGTAGTTAGAACGAACTTTCAACACAATTTTAAAAAATTCTAAATAATTTAGTGTGTTTTAAAATTAGAGCTCAAACAATAAGTTGCACCGCTTGAAAACAAATTGTTTAAATGCTGAAATAATTCAACACAGTAAATTATTCATAATTTCTTAAAAAGTTAAATAACAATTCCCTATAACTATAACTTACACGTATATAGAAATAAAATTAAGATTATAGTTTATCCAAATGTATACCCTAAATAGGAACAAAAAAGAAAATACATTACCACAGCAGCTCCGCATATATTCTCCATTATTATTTGCACAAAGAAGTTTAAATCAATGGGTAATAAACTGTAAGGAATAATTTAGTTGGTTAACTTTACCTTCCATAACCAGCATTCATGTCCATTACATTTCTCACACTTGACCAACTTATAGGAAGGTCAACCAAATAAACCTCTGTTACAAGTGCAGACCAAACCATAGTATCCTCCTCAAACTTTTGGGCAGTATCTTGCTCACTTGATAAGCTTACAGGTCTACTAGTAAGCCTATTGGGCCAAGGCAAAGGCCCACTAAGCAATTTACCCTTGTTGTCAACTGGTATTGGGGAAAGACAACTACTAAGGGGAACGTACCTGTCAAACAAATCCAAAATGATATAATTAATTATTCATGTATAATGTGCAAAGACTAATAAACCCAATTCCTTGATTCATTAAGGCCATGATCATTCTTATTTATTACCATGAATTGTTTTTCCTATATGTATCATCACATATTGGTGGATTATTCTCTTTCCGGTTCTCATAGCAAGAATTTGTGACAGGCTTTTGGTATATTACAAACCCAACTCCAGATGAGTCAACACTCTTAGCAACAGTCTTCCAGCATATAGAGTTAGTTAGATTCACCATAGCTGTCCATCCCCACCACCACCACCACAAGAGAATATATCAGTAAATTGTACAGGACTACTAATCAAATATAATAAATAGATAAATAATATTACTAATAGATATGGCTTAGATGACAAACCCTCCCATTGATTGTGATGTGTTTCATCATTGAGATACACTGGTGTAGCTGACCAAACAAAGAACCCACCAGGCCTAAGAATCCTATTGAGCTCCAACAGTGGTTTTCCACCTTGTAATTTTCAACCAAAAACATCAAACTAATTAGACATAAAAAGATAAAAGAGTTAAATGAATAGAATGGGCTTATAGTAATTAACAAACACAGTACCATCCATATCCCAATGAACCCTGCATCGTGCACAATGGATCAAATCATAAGCATTGTCTGGAAAAGTCAGTTTTTGAGTTCCAATGACTGAAATAATAGCAGGAATGCCACGTTCTAGAGCAAATTGTATCTGAGCTTCATGTTCATCCTTGGGAGCAAATGACATGGTGAGGACATTTTTTTCAAGCAAGTATCCCCCAAAGCTGGCAACACCACACCCAACATCTAAAATAACCCTTATGTTCTTTCCCCATTTAATAAGTGGCGAAGTCTGAAGTCAAATCAGTACAATCACAAAATGGATTTATATATAATATATTATAATTTTTGTCTATTGTAAATACATGATGTTACTTACCTCTTCTATGAACTTAACATAGTTATCTACTCCATCCTTGAATTGGGTACCACCACCAGGGAAAACAAAATAATCTCCTGATTTACGAACCCAATTTTGCTCCTTCTTGTACTCAACAAGCTTTGCATGTGGAACATTATCATACCATATCTAAAAGTAAAACACATAATAATGTGACCAAAACCAATTCCATATTCATATGTATGTACCCTTTTGTTTTAAATATCCAATAAACAAACAAAGTCTTATTAACAAAATACTAATCTCACCATGTCGATGCTCTTAGGCCAGCGAACCGAAATCCGGTAATGTCTAGGAAGAGGCACCAAACACCGGGGACTGAATTTGGGACAATGGCGCTCGCGGCGCTCCATGTGCCTCCGGTTCTTCAAGGCCTTTATAGCCACGAAATTGTCCAAACATGGTATGTAATCAACGGCAACTGGACCATCACAGAGCTTCCATTGGAGATTGGACTGTACGGACAAAGAAGAAGAAGAAGAAGAAGAGGTCGAGACTGAAGGGATTATAATTGGAGTAGTATTATTATCAGAGTAAAGGAAGAAAGGGTTGTCTGTGGTGCTGGTGTAGAGTAGGACTAGAATAATGGTGCTGAAGAGAATAAAAATGGATGAGAATTTTCTGTCTTTCAATACTTTTTGGACTTGGCTTCCCATTTTTTCTTTTTTTTGTTAACTTGAATCAGAAATTGGTATAGGTGAGAATGAAATGGAGAGTTGAATGAAGATTATTTGTTTACCATGTTTTGTGAAGAAAAATATATTTAATTTTTTTCTATAATTAGGCTCATTTTTATTTCGACGTGTAAGCTCTCTAAATTCCAAACGAAAATGAGTCTTGAGGATAGATGAGGATAATAGTTATCCTAAGGATTCGCGTTCGAAATGCCGTTATCTGTGCAAAAGTAATTAATAAACAAGTACAACGTTATTTTCTGCTTAAGTAAATCTAATGAAACGCAACGTTGTTTGTTGTGTACTAAATTTTGTGTTTTGTTTATGATTATTTTTTACAACTTTTATTTGAATAAAAATAATAATAATAATTTAGTACTATGGCATTTTTCGAAAAAAAATTTGTGGTAGTGAATGAGGTTTAAGTAAAATGGACGTTTGTATCCCAATCCCAAAGGCGAAGCTTTCATCAATAAATTTAAAATTTTCTGATCTTTCTTCTAATAATTATATAAGGTGTCGTAGCAAGTGACCATTAATAGTGGTATGAATGAACTATATATATACCCTGACTCTTGTTGAAATAAATAGATAATAATTATTGATTAGTTGTTGTAGCCTTGTAGTTGTAGGTACTTTTTTTCAATCCAAACTATGCTGTAATATTTGTGTTGTGCTCTGGGAAAGATACAAAGACTTCTTTCTAAAAATAAAAGAATTTGTTACCAAAAATTGAAAAATAGAACACCCACTAAATTTAAATCAGACTCATTTTAATTGAATGAATTAAAATGATATCTATTTACAATAAATGATAAAATATCGATTTATACTTTTTGTGTGAATAATATGCTCACTTTTTAACTAAAAAACAACATTTAAATTTATTTTTTAGTTTTCTTTCATTATTTTTTAGTTCCTGAGTTAAAGTGAGTAATTTGTGCATTATTATTTGTAATGTCAGCTCTATCTGGAATTAAGAAAAGGGTGTGAAATTTATAATAAACTTTTCTCGAAAAATTAGTCAGAAGATTGAAGTTTAACAAACTTTCTTTCATTCAAGAAACACAGATAATGAGATAAAACTAGTTTTATTAAGTTTAAAGCCAAATATACTCAGCAAAAAAAAAAGTTTAAAGCCAAATATTTGTGTTTTGGGAAAATACAAATGGGACCACCATTACAACTTAAACTCACGTGAAGTATATTTCTCTTCATCTCTTCATCTTCTCCACATTCACTCTCCAGTTACAGGACTTCCATTAATGGAGAGAAAGCTAGTACAGGTCTCCGACCAAGAGGTCCGCATAGACTTCGCACTTAACTGCAAATGCCGCGCTAACGTCCGCCTTACCTCCCTATGCGCCACCTCTCCAGTTGCATTCAAAATCCAGACCTCTTCCCCACAAAAATTCATGGTTAATCCCCCAACAGGACTCATCCCTCCCTTATCCTACGCCACTTTCCAAGTCATTCTCAAGCCTCAAACCCAACTCCCTCACTCTTATCCTCGCTCTCCTTCCGACCGCTTCCTCATCAAGACCGCTCTCTTCCCCGCCTCTGCATCTCCGTCACCGCCGCCAAATCCCGACTCCGTCAACTCCTGGTTCTCTTCCAGGCCAAATTTATCCACTCAAGACCATAAGCTTAAGGTCGCGTTTGTTGGCCCCGTTCTCCTCCGCCGCGCCGTCTCCCTCGGTGACTGCGACGCCGCCAGGAACTTGATCAAGCGGCAGAAATCTGTGTTGGCCGGATTCTCGGCCAAGGAGTCTGAGTCGATCCTACGAGTCGCGACCGAGTTGGCTGATCCGGAAGGAATGGTGAACTTGCTTCTCGATTCCGGGTTGAAGATTGGAGCGACGGAGGTTTTGGAAGAAGAGGAGGCGAACTCTCGTGGAGTGGATTCCAAGTGGGCGAGTAAAGGCTGGGATGAGTTACACGTGGCGGCGTCGTTTGATCGTGCGGAGGAGGTTTTGGACTTGGTGAGAGGGAGGGGATCTGGTTCGTTGAATTGCGTAGATAAGGAGGGAAGGACTCCTCTGCATGTGGCTGTAGCTAAGGGACATATCAAGTGTACGCGGGTGTTGGTGGAATCCGGTGCGGATAAGGACGCTAGGAGCCGTGATGGCCGCACGGCTTTATATAGAGCAGCGGCTAATGGTGACCGTTCGATGGTAGGCATGCTGATCCAAATGGGTGCGGACCCCACTATTCGAAATGATCGTGGACGTTCGGCCCTTGATGTTGCTCGAGATAAGAGACACGTAAGTAGATACTACCGACAAAGACAGTTATAGTTAGTTATTCGAGAACTGTTGAAAAAGATGAAACTTGAAAGCCACTACCTTCTCCTCTTTTTAACACTTTCTAAGTTTATAACTTAAGAAAGAGTAATGATATCCACCTAAAATATAACATTACAAAAAGTTGTGTTAATCAATCAGTTTTTTTTGAAAAAAACTAATAATAATCAATCAATTTTATATCAAAAATAAGGTTCTGTTTTAAAAATCACCATCACTTTAGTTGACTTATAAAGGCTTCTCACTTGAAAAACAATGCAGAGTGAAGTGGTGGAAGTTTTGGAGAGGGGAGAGGAAGTGTTAATGGCTGCAAGGCGGGGCGACACAGAGTGCCTTGAATTGCTATTGAAAACCAGCGCAATCATAAACTATCGTGATTTGTATGGTCTGACAGCTCTTCACGTTGCTGCCATGAAAGGCCATGAGGATGTGCTTGCAATGCTTGTTGAATTTGGTGGGGACTTGGATTCCCGGGATGATGAAGGGCATTCTCCGCTGCATTCGGCAGTTGTAGGCGGAAGTTTAGAGGCAGTTGTTATGTTGGTACGTAAAGGAGCTCATGTGGATGTTGAGAACAATAGCAAGGTCACGCCTCTGTATATGGCAACAACTATGGGGCAACGGGAAATTGCAGAGTTTCTCATTAGCAAAGGAGCTTCCTCCGAGCTTTCTCTTACCACTTTAAATCTATGGTATGGAAAATTTAATGGCCTTCTTCCCTCGTAATTTCCACTAGTAAAATAATGATCTTTAAAATATATAGGAATTTGGTAGTTGTTGCTGAATTATTACAGAAAGAACTATGACAAATTGAAAGATATTACCAAAAATAAGAAAGAGGAAAATAAAGAAATTATGAAGATATATTAATTATAGTAATTTGAAGTAAAATTATTTCAACTATAGGATATCAATTATAAGCGGTAAACAAAAATAGGTGCTAGGGGTTCTATCGTCCTTGTATAAATTACACTTGCACTGGACCCATATAAACCTGGGAGTGGGACAAAGATTTTTCAGTGAAAATGATCAGTCATACCCCTTTAACTACTTGGACGCCAGAAACCCTTCTTACAAACAAGAAACTGATTTTGATGAAGGGTTAAGGACCAGTGAAGTGATTCCAAAATCGGCTTAAGCTTTTTGATCGTGTCTGTTGTGTCTTGAACCAGTAGATATCCACCTGGTCTCAATATGCGATCAATCTCCGCAACAATTTCTACCATGTCACATCTGGGAAGAAACAAAGGAAAACAAAAGCAGACTTTAAAACCAACCCAACTAAAGAAACGTAATAATTTGCATTTAATTTTTATATCAGAGTGGCAAGAAAAAGGTATCCAAATACCTTTGTGTAAGGTTTCCCAAGAGATAGCTGGAATGTAGTAGATCGTATGTTCGAGGATAGGTATTGAAAGACTCACACCAGTCATGATATACTCCAACTAACCCTCTGTCATAAATTATAGACAATGTATCTGGCATATCAATAGGGACAACATTCATTACCCATACTGGTTGATCAATAAGAGCTGCACCAAAACTGAGAAAAAACAAAACTTAAAATTAGTTTATAGCTTTAGTTTTTATTATTTGCAGATTCAAGATTGAAAGAAAAAGAGGATGGAGGGGAAACGGGGTAATGATGGAAAATAATAGATTTAAGCTAAATGATTGAATAGATTACCCCCCATAACCAGCATTCATGTCCATAACATTCCGCACACTTGACCATTGAATAGAAAGACCTTTTAAATAAAAATCTGAAACTAGTCCAGACCAATGCTTGGTGTCCTTGTAGAACTCTTGCACCGCATCTTGTTCAGTTGATAAGCTTATAGGTTCACTCTTGAGCCTCTTGGGCCAAGGCTCAGGCCAGCTGAATATGTTACCCATGCTATCGACTGGAAGTGGAGACAGACAACTGCTTAGGGGCACGTACCTGTCACACAGTGTAATCTAATAAAAAGTGTGTAGAAAAATGAATTCTTTAAGGCCATAATCACACACCATCTAATCTACAATAAGAAGACAATCAGTGAAAAGTAGCAGCAGCACATTTTATATGATTGTTAGATATTTTATGGAAGCATACCATGAATTGTTTTTCCTATTTTCATTGTCACAGATAGGTGGATTCTTTTCTTTGCGTTTCTCATAGCAAGTATTGGAGACAGGCTTTTGGAATATGACAATCCCAATTCTTGACGTATCAGAAAGGGTCTTAGCAACAACCTTCCAACACAGAGAGCTCGTCAGATTCACCATAGCTGCAAGAAAAACAAGTACATATATCTTTATCAGCTTTAGTCTATTTTTTTGTAACTTTCCAGGTATTAAATTAATACTGATATGTAAGTATCTCACTGATCAGATCACGCATTAAGATAGGTTTCAGCTAACAAACCTTTCCATTTATTCTGATGGGTTTCGTCTTTACGATACACTGGTGTCGCTGACCACACAAAGAACCCGCCAGGCCTAAGAATCCTATTGAGTTCCATCAATGGTTTTCCACCTAATCATACCCAACCACACTAGTCAAAACTAAAACATGAAAAAGGTTGAATGAATTGAAAAGAACTTGGGAGTCAAAACAAAGTACCATCAGCATCCCAGTGAACTCTGCATCGTGCACAATGAAGTAAATCAAAAGCATTGTCTGGGAAAGTCAGTTTTTGAGTTCCAATGACTGAAAGAATAGCAGGTATTCCCCGTTCAAGAGCAAACTGTATCTGAGCTTCGTGTTCATCCTTTGGGGCAAATGACATGGTAAGAACATTTTTATCCAGCAAAGCTCCGCCGAAGCTAGCAACACCACACCCAACATCTAAAATAACCCTCACGTGCTTTCCCCATTTAATTAGGGGCAAAGTCTAAAGCACAACAAACACAATTACAATCATTATACGTAAAATATATTTTATAACAAATAAGGTAATATAAGCCTGCTTAAGTTTCTCAAGAAATGAATCCACTGATTGGGAATTAGGAACCATAAAAGCATTCAAATAATAGTTTATTTGTTCGTTTCTGTCACCTTCTCTATGAACTGAATGTAGTTATCAACTCCTTGCTTGAACTGGGTACCACCACCAGGGAAAACAAAGTAATCTCCTGATTTGCGAACCCAGTTTTGATCCTTCTTGTACTCAACAAGCTTTGAATGTGGAACATTATCATACCAAATCTGAAATTAAAAAATATATACATCAAAATTAGTAACAAACGATTCAAAACCATGAATTATGAGTCGAGTTTTTCTATACATATAGACATATGTAAAAGCTTACCGAAGTATCAATCTCACCATGTCCCTGCTCTTAGGCCATGAAACTGGCATCTTATACCCTTTGGGAAGAGGCGACAAACACCTTGGACTAGGATTTGGACAATGCCGCTCCCTATGCTCCATGTGCCTCCTGGACTTCAAGGCCTTGATCACCTTGTAATTGTCCAAACAAGGTATGTAATCGACGGCCTCGGGATCTCGACAGAGCTTCCATTCGAAACCCCCATCGTCAGAAGAAGTAGTGGTAGCGTTATCCCGGAGAAATCCGACATCTTCGTTGTTCGGCGGAGGCGGGACAAAAGGTGTTACTGAATCGGGAAGCTTGAAGGATTGTTGTACGGACGGAGGAGGAGGGTGAGAAGATGAGCCGGAGACGGGGAGTGAAACAAGGGGTCGGGATTGAGTATCGGGATAGAGGAAGAGAGGGTATTGGATTGTGTTGGTGAAGAGTAGGAAGATGACGCAGAAGAGGAGAACAGAGAGTGCGAAAATGAATGGGTATTTTCTCTCTTGGAAGAGATTGTGGACTGAGATTGCCATTTCTTTTTCTTTATTTTCCTGAAATGAGTGGTGTCGTCAATTATACGGAAAACGACATTTATTAAATAAATCAGCTGACCAAATATTGGAAGAAACTAGATCTGTATTCTGTACTGAATTCCTCTGTAATTATAAATAGAGAGAGAGAGAGAGAGAGAGAGAGAGAGAGAGAGAGAGAGAGAGAGAGACTAAAATTATGGTATGGGTAAATAAGCAGGTAAAGTAACGGTCGGAGACGGAGAGAGAGAGAGAGAGAGAGAGAGAGAGAGAGAGAGAAAAGGACGAATACGCGGTACTTTTAACGAATGCTTTCGAAATATAGTTATCTGAGCTTAATTAACATGTATTATAACAAATATATCTTTTTAACGACAGGCTCGGCTTTTAATTATTATATGACTATGCCAAATATTCAACTCATGCCTCATCACTGTGGTCTCTCTCTTTTTCTTTTAATTAATTTGGCTTACAGTTTAGATTAGTAAACAAACAAAAATTATGCATCCTATGGGAGTGCCCCTAGTTTCCTTGGCTATAGATAAATTAAATAAATAAGTCTCGCAAATTCACAGAAAAATAAAGGCACCCAAAACAAAAAAAAAAAACTCAATAATCACAGTCAATTATTGAGTAACAAAAGAGTGACTGTAGCAATAAATGGAGGAACGAGACTTTTTCGACCAAAAAAATAACTCAATCTTGAATGAAAATGTCGTCAACCGACATTCAAGAACTAGGGGGATGTAATTTCTCATCACAGGTTTTTATACATCGATCAAGAAAAAGACTAAAAGAAATTAAATGCAAAATAAAACAACTAAAAATTGATCAAAAAATAAGTGTCAATATCTCTTTCAAAGCTAAACTTTTCTTCTTTTCTTCACTCAGTAATGCCAGGAGTCTCGATATCAACCTCCCCCATTCCTGTGTCTTCTTCTTCTTCGCTTTCATCATCACCACCAACTTCCTCATTATCTTGACGCAACTTAGCCATATGCTCAGCCAGTAATTTGTCATCACGTTCACTCACCTGCATCGATGATACATCACACAAGATTAACCACTTAAATTTTTGAGCATTCAACAGGTTATCCAGTTTTTGCATCAGAAGACTCGATGATAAATTCATACTCAACCGAGACATGAATGCCGACAAACATAACATAGCTAAAAGAAAAAAGAAGATTGACACTCACTGCTCTGGGTGCCTCCTTGACAACGAGTTTCCCCTTCTGTTTCTCTATTGCTTCTGAGCAAGCTGTGATAGCATTGGTTAGAACCAATATCCCTTGTTCCTGCCCACATTAGAAAATGACATTCTTAGAAAAAATAAAAACTAAAATGAAACTCTATTATGGAAAAAGATAACTTCCTCTAGTGTTCTGAAATGTGAGCCAGAAAAAGAACAGCATAGAATATTATTACAGAAATTAAGACTAAAATGGGAGCTGGGATTCTTTTCAAGGAAGGCTAAAATGGGAGCTGGGATTCTTTTGAAGGTTATTGTCACTTTCCAAATGGAGGAATATAGCTGGACTGAAATCTGAATAGTACGCAATCACTTGCTATCACAAATTCATAACTGAGTTCCAGCTACTTGAATTATTACATAATACTTGCACAAACATTAAATGTCAAATAGAATTCATTCCCCTAATTCCCTATTTTAATAAGGTAATGTAATTTTGTGATACGAGGTAGAGTCTAAAGGCACAAATTTACAGCTACAGACTCTCCATAGGAGTCATTACTCCAGGGGTAAAAGAAAAGAAAGGGTGTAAAAGGGCTAACTTCACCTAAGACTAAGAGTTTTACTTGCAGCTGGTCTATACAGACAGTTTCATATTTCGCAAATATGCATAAAATGATTTGGATAATCACAGTCATTAATCTAAATGAAACTTTGCACTACCTTGTCAAGAGTCTGAGTAGTCAAAACATAAAGTGGAGGAGCAACAAGCTTAATTTTGACAGGACAATCATCGTTGCCTGCAGCTTCAGCTTTCCGCATAGCATCCTACAAAATGTCGAAAAGGATAAATAAATGAATAAATAACAAAAAGACTACTTAGAAATGAAAGCCATAAATGTATATAGGCAAAAACAAAACAGACCTTGATGTGAAGAACACCATCAAACTGGAAACATTTCATCTCAATATCAGCACGGATCTTCAAAGGTTGTGGAGTCATTCTTCTCCTAATGTTCTTCACAAGAGCATCTTTAACTTCCTCAGACAATGCAGCAACCACCTTAGTCACCTAAAAAAAAAAAAGAAGAAAGCAGCTATAAACATGAACTTGAGAATTTCGGCCTAAGGTTACAGAAAAAGGTTACCTCCTGTCCATCAGGGCCAAGTTCTTTGACTTCACGAGTGAGTGTATTTAGAACTGTATCGGGATCTGTCACAACTATTTTGAAAGCCTGCAAATTCAATCAATTAGGCTGTGTGCTGCAATGTAAAAGCCAAAAGCACCTTAAAATTAGTCAAAAACTCACCTCAAAAGCATGACCATATTTTCGGTATAAAGGCCAGCCAACATGAATGTACAAATCCTGCAACAAGTGATTGAGTTCAGAAAACCAAATGAAACAAAAATAATGTATAAACAAATATGCATGTGCATATATACATATATCTGTATCTATATATTAACCCCTATATCTATATCTATAATAATACCGGTAAAAAAATTCGTATGGCATGAAAGAATCAAATATTGGTTAAAAGGAAAAAAATTAGAATCATACATAGAATGGTACCTCTAATAACTAAGCTGCTAAACAAGCTAAAAATAACGTTGATCAAAGAGTCAAGAATAAAAACAATTGTATCTTTAATCAAATCAATCACTTGAAGGCAGGCATACAAAACTGGGCTCAACCATAAAATCAATATGCATAAATGCACTACTATTATGCTCTTATCAAATAAATACTTCTACAAACGTAATTAGGTGTTAAGAATTAACCCCCACCTATGAAAGACATAACCATTTGGCTTCTTTGAAATAATTCATTGTTCATATTATGGTCAGTATAAAATCATTCTTTTCTCCCAGCAACTAAACCAAACTATTAACCCATCATTCTCCTATAGACATAATTACATCAGGAATACCAAAAATAAATTAAGAGTCTTGTTCTTGAATTATAAAATCATTGAATTATCAAAAATGAAAATACCTCCAAATCGATTCCCATCGTCTCAGCAACGTGGCGCATAATGGAGTGAACTAGCTTGCTCTTGTTGTACCTTTCCTCACAGGCCTGAATATCCTCCTCAGAAACTCTCCTCTTACTCAAATCGATGTAACCCTTTTCCTTATCCACCCTAAGAACCATGACGGGCTCGATGCGGCCAACCTTGATCAAGCTGCTGACACTACGAATACGACGGCGGGAGAGTTCGGAGAAGAGTATCATACCCTCGATGTTGTTGTACTCGAGGAGCGAAACGTAAGCTCCCATGTCGGCGATGTTTTTGACCTGGATCATGACGGCCATGTCGACCTCTGGATATCTAGCCTCGTACATGCGGCACTCTAGGTTCGGATGGGAAGCCATTGTTAGGGTTGAGTGAAGGCTATTACCCTGGATTTTTTTCCTTCCTTTTTTTTTTTTTTTTTGGAATGAAGGAGGGTTCGTCTTGAGTAGGGAATCCGGGTACTGTTTGGTGCGCTGGAAAATTCGGAGTTAGGGTTTTATGTTACGAAGACACTGTGCGATTGCAAAGGCTGACTATTATTTGGGAAGCTAGCAAACAAACCGGAACATGCGGTTTTATTTTGTTTAGTGATATTTAAGTTAGAAAATAATATCAAATTTTAAAGTTTGATATTAAATTTTAAAATTTGCTATTTTCTTTCCTAACTTTTTTTAAAAAAAATTAAAAAATATATGATTACTAATTTTCACATAAAATAGAAATTAAAAAAAAAGTAATTGATAAATATATAAAAAATACATCATATCATTTCAAATATAATGTCATTACCGTATCTCATTTGTGATTAATATTATATTCAAAGTTGTCATCGTCATCTTATCTCACTTATAGTCAAATTATTAATTGTTAGTTTTTATGTATTAGGAGTTTTTAGAATTACATCCACGTATATATATACTAGATAGATGTTACATATCAAGTCACGTATGTTAATTTTATTTTAGTTTTTAATTTTTTTAATATCATAATTTTAAAATTAATAATATTCAATGTAGTGATAATCATTGAAATTTGAAAGCATAGTGATTTAAATTAATAAAAACAAAAATTACTACTTTGTAATAATTAAAAAAAATATTATTCGTCCTAAATTTATCTTCGAAATTAATGAAAATGTTCGTTAAACTATCAAAACATTTAAATTTAATTTAAAATAATATTTAAAATTTAACTAATTCTAAATATCAAGATTTGAAAATAATTTTTAATAAAAAAATAAACAATATGAACAAATTTATTATTAATTAATTATATTTAGGTTTAAATAACTACTGACCACGTGGCAACATCTAATAATTTCTTATTTTTTTATTTAAAAAAAAAGTCACCCACTAATTTCTCATAAACCAAGAATTCTGTTATATAGCCACATTTTATATAGAATAGATAATATAATATTTGTATAATAAATTAATTGGACATAACAATTAATAAAAACAACAATAATTAATTATATGCATTGTATATATGGTAGCCATTATCTTTTAAAGTCATAATAATAGTGATGACAACTTTGTAAAAGAACTTTGGTAAAAAAAAATTAAGAAAGATAAAAAATGTGATGCTTTCATTTTTATACCAAAGTGTACCGTTTTGGGTACCGTTTTCAATTTAATTCATTTTTTTAAAAAAAAATAAATTGAAAAAGCTGACTGACGTGTGTGATGTGTGCTGACGCCATAATATCACGTCCTTCACGTCTTCTGTTGCTGCAGGCTTCAACTGTTCAGGCGCCCAATTTTTTGCAGTTGTAATTCAAATTGCAGTCAGTTTTTAAAGGTTTATAATCATTATTTTCTCTTATTTTTTATATTTTATTTTACGATTTTTATGGTTTTTTAGGTGTTTGTATAAATAGGTAAAGTTTGTTTATAAATATACATTTTCAGTTTTATTTGCTCTGTTTTCCTTTTATGCAGAGTATACGGGTTAGGGTTTCATCTTCTTGGGGTGGTTTATTTTCGTGTTAGTAAGAGTGTTTGAGTGCATCATTTTCGTTTATTGTCTTGGTGTTCTTATCATCTGTAAACTTAAAAAATGGTTAAAACTCGTTCTTCAATTTCTCCTTCTCATTCTATAAAGATAGCTCCTGATAAGAAAAAAATGGATAATGTTTCTGATGATGGAGATCGTGATGATTCTGATCATTCTGGTGGATCATTTGATGGTAGCCGTAGCTCTGCATTGCAAACCAAGAGGAAAAGAGTTGTTGAGAAAGTGAAGAAGGAAGATGTTCGAAATATGAAAAAGATGAAGCAAGTTGCTGAAGATTTGCCTGAGGATTATGATAGTGAAGACTTGGAGGTTGAAGTTCGTAATGATTTGAAGGTATGTTATGATTTTTATTTTTTTATTTGTTTCTATTTGCTTTACAATTTTTAGGTATCTAATTTATTTTTAGATTTATAGTTTATTGTTATATGTTTTGAAATGTTTTTGATGTTTGATTGTAATTTTTTTTAGTTTATATGGTAATCGGTTTTTATTGTGTCTTTTTGGATGTTATTTATGTTTTGTTATTTTCATGATATTGTCATCTCTTTTGTTTATTATAGGTTTGTTTATTTGTTTTTAGGGTACTGTTTATGTGTTATTTTTAGTTTATTTGTTAATGTTTTTCGATTTTGTTTATTTAGGTTATGTTTTAGTTTATTGTGTTTATTTTTGTATGTTTATGGTTTATTATAGTGTTTTAAGTATTTGATGTGTATTTTTCTTGTTTACAATGGAAAATTTGGTTTACAAATTTTAATGATTATTGCATACTGTGCAGTTGTTTCTTGACGTTTATTTTTTAGTTTAATGTGTGAATTTCTTTGTAATTCATTTTGTTTTTACAGGAATGGGATTTATATTTCAAGCCTGGTGAAAAGATTCAGGGAAAAGTGATGTTATTCCCTAATCAAGATAACATTGTTGTCAAAAATATCAATTCCAAGTTGACTAAAGATCAACGTAAGCTTTTTCATGATACTTGTTTTGGTTATTTTTTAGATAGTCATCCTGTTGGTTTTCAGTCTCAACTAGTTCATAATGCCTTACATAGGGAGGTATATCAGAAAAATGAAAAAGAAATGCGGTTTAAGTTTGGTGATGAGAATTTCAGATTCAGTTTAGCTGAGTTTGCTGTTGTGTCTAGTTTACTGTGTGTTGGTGATTCTGATTTGAGTAACTATACACACAGAGAAAATGCTTTTGTTGATCGATATTTTTGTGATCAGTCAGTGACGGTTAGTGCTATTGAGCATAGGTTATGTATAGTGATTTTAAGTCAGATGAGTATGTTGTGAAGATGGTTGTTTTGTACCTTGTTACTAATTGTTTGATTAGTAGCGTTTACTCAAAAAAAGTTCCTGTTAAGATCCTAAACATAATTGGGGTTGATGAGTATGGTAGTTTCCCATGGGGTATACCAGTGTTTGAATTAACTTTGAACAATTTAAAAATTGGGCTAAGGGGTGTTAAGAAGGCAAAAGGTGTTTCTAAGCCTCTTGCTAAGGTTAAAGGGAAATATTTGGAAAAGGTTCATCGCTCTTATAAACTTCCTGGTTTACCTTTTGCATTCTTGGTTTGGTTGTATGAAACCATTCCTTTGTGCTTGAAGGCTCGGTTTTGTTCCTATGATTCTGGTAAACCATATAGGTTTTGTAGATGGAAGAGTATTGTAAATCCAAATTCAAGTGAAGTTGAGAGGAAAGTTCTATCTTCAAATAAGGTATTTTATATATTTTGTAAATTGTTTATTTTGTTGTTTTAATTATATCTTGTAAACTAATTATTTTTTTTTGTTTTGCTAGCTGAAAGGAAAACATATTGTGCCTACTGATATTAAAAGGAATGGTTTATTGGTCCTTACTGGAATGGAGTTTATTGGCCGAGAACAGTCAGAAGATGACTTTGATGATGTTCCATTGTTAAAGTTTAATGTTGATAGAGGTGGATCTTCAGGTGTACAGAAGGAGTTTACTGGTAGTTTTGATGTCGATGGTGTGATGCGTAAGATGAAAGATTTTGTTTCTAGGCAAAAGAAGACTGATGAGTCTATTCAAGTATTGGATAAGGTGTTGGAGTGTAGATTCAAGGAGTTGCAGTTAAATCTTCAGTCGTATATTGACTCAAAGATCAGTGAAGGCTTGATTTTTTTTTTTATTATTATGGAATTGAAGTTTAATAAATTGATGGAAGCTATTGAAAATGCAAAAATTTCTAAAGATGGAAATGATAGTCCTAATGAGAGTGATGACAAGGTTGGTTTTTTTATTATGTTTATTTATTTTTAGTTTATTTCATGTTTCTTTGTTTTCATATGTTGTTTTGATTTTGTTTTCTTTTTCTGCAAGAATGATGATTTAAATGATGTTGAAGTTATTGGTGTGAAAAATCAAGATGCAATGGAAACTATTGGACTTGATGAGAATATTCAATATACCCAGGTTATTTTTGTTTTGTAAACTAGTATATTGTTTATTATTTATTGTTTTTGTTTGAATATTTTATGTTTGTTTTATTAATGTTTCTATTGTTTAATGGGTTTATTTATTTTTTTTTTGTAGGTTTTTAATGATGATGCTCATTCATTTGATATTATGAGTTTTATTTCTAGTAACCCTGAATGGTTTACTGAAGAAAAAAAGAATACTGATAAAGTGAATGATGAAGAACAGGTTGTTGATGATCATGACCTTTTTAAGGATGTTGTTAAAAAATCTAAGGAGGATGAAGATGATGGTGGAGATGACCAGGCAAGTTTATTTATTATTAGGTTTTTCTTTATTTAGATGATTGGTTACTTTGTTCTTTTTGGTCTATGTCAAATGTTCTTTATTTTGTTTTGTATATTTACAGGGTTTGGGGGGGTGGTGATGCTGTTAAAACTATTGGTTCAGATGGGACAAATAAAGACAATGTTGAGGGAAAGAATATTGAAGAAGCAAAAGATGTTGCAGATGGGAGTAATAAAGATAATGTTGAAGGGAAAGCAGTTGATGTAGATGCAAGTGTAAATGATGTCGAGGGTGTTGCTAGTAAAGGAAAGTTGTTTGATAGTCAAGGAACTGATCATAGTATTACTGTGTCTGCTTTGGAGATTATAAATGAAAAGATTGATGCTTATGAGGGAAGCATTAAAAAGGTTTGTCCTTTTTTTTTGTTTATTGTATACTTTTTTTATTTAGTTTATTTTATATTTTGATTCATTTTGTCATGTTTAATTTTTTTTTTTTGTTTCTAGGATAAGTCTTTAAATAAATTAGAGGCAACAAATGCTGATGTTTTATCTACCTATGGTTTGGACAATGTTTGTTTACTTTTTGTTATTCTTGTTTATGTTCTAAGTGTTGATTTTGGTTTAGTAGTTTTAAATATATTTGTATTTTTTTTTTGCATGATATTATGATTGATGTTGGTGGTGAGAAGAAATATGGTTCTCAAGAAAGTTTTTCTGTATCTACCATGGAGGTTGTTAATGATCATTTGGTTTCCTATGAAGACAGTTTGAAAAAGGTTTTTTTTTTTAATTTTTTTATTTTATTTGTTAGTTTGATTTTTTTTTTCTTTTCACATTATTTTATTTGTTTGCAATTGTTTTGAATGCTAGGGAAAATCTATAAAATTAGAGGAAACAACTCCTACAGTTGGAAATAGAGAGAGGAAACCTAGTTCTGTATACAACAGTCCGTATACCACAGAATTTGGTTGAGGTAGTATTGGTAAACCAAAAGGTGGACGTCCTGGATCATGTGCTTTTGGCTTTGGTTTTTTCAATGTGATCGATGATGTGCAAGCTAAATCTTTTGATCAGTGGTTTAAGGTTGGGTTTAATGATAAAAACAAAGTGAAGAAGTTTAAAGAATGTCATAGGAAGCTTAAGGTTCCATTGGATTTTGTGGTTTGTCAAATCGACGATAAGATGTGTATCTATGATTTGCTTACTGTTGGGAAGAACTTGTCATGCTCGGTTAGTGTGTTATTATATTTTTTTTTGTTTATTGTTTACTTTTTCTGTGTATTTGTTTATAAGTTTGGATTGTTCTATGTTTATTGCAGCATATTGATGTTTGTTTCTACTATTTGAGAAAGAAGTTAAAGTATGATCAGTCTGTGAAAATTTCTGGTAACACTACTGATTTGCTTCTCTAATTTTTGATTTATATAATGAGTTTGTTGCAAATGGTGAAAATATTGAATCGGTTAAGAAGGATTCTAAGGCAGCTGCATACATAGCCGGGTTTTATATGTTATGCAGTAAACTTTGGGCTGAGCTTGATTTCGTTCTAATGCCCGTTAACATGATTGTTCTTGCTCATTGGATATTGTGTATTCTTGACATTAAGATGAGATGCTTAAAAGTGTTGAATTCTATGAGGTTTGGGAGGTACAAGAACAACTCAGAGAGTTTTGTTCGTGCATTTGCTGTAATAATTCCTATCTTGCTGTCACATGTTAATTTCTATGAGGGGAGAAAAGATATTGACAGGAGTAGTAGGCACTGGCAATGTAAAAAAGATACTGATGCATTTGATATTGTCGTGGTTGATAATTTACCACAACAAGAGGATAGGTAACTATCTTTGTTTATTTTATAATTATGATTCTATGTTATTGTTTATTTTTTGTTATCTGACAATTGTTATGGGTTTATTCTGTGATGTAGTGATTGTGGTGTTTTTGTCATAAAGTATGCTCATTTCTTTATGCATGGATTGATTGATAAGATTCCTAAGAAGTTGGACATTGCATTCACTCGTTAGAAGTTTGTGTTGATCTGTTTGTTCATGCAAAGAAGAAGGAGTTGGGTGGGTACGAGTCTACTTCGTAGAAGCCAGGAAGGATGCCATAGAATTCTGTAATAGAACAACATGTTGGATTCTTAGTTTACATTTTTTTGAACTTTATGTGTATTTTTATGTCATGTTGTTTTGATTTTAGGTTTGTGTTTATTTAAGTAACTTTTTTGGAACAGTAATATTTTTAGGAGACTCTTGCCTATTTTACTTTTGAAGTAACCTTTTGGTTTATTGGCACATTATGTTTGCAGTTTTTTAAGTTTTTGTACTTCTGTGAGACAATATGTTAATCTTTTGGAATTAGAAGTTAGTTTTAGTGTTCTAGCTTTTTTTATGTGATATTTGTTTAATTTGTTTGATCTTATAAACCAAATGACATTTATGTATACATATATTTGGTAACTTGTTATTTTTAACATATTATTTCATATAGAGGAGGCAAAAAAAAAACTTACTTGAATTTAAGCGAATGGTAATCATTTTATTAAAAGTTGGTATTAATACATTGAAAAGCTTTATCAACTAACAATTATCATTGTAAACTGTTTTTGTATACTGTCTATTTAGTAACCATGTTTGATGTTTACATCAACATTTATTTATTTTACTTCAAAGTTTAAAGGCAAAGCTTTATGCTGTAATCAAGATCTTATGATCTTTTTCTTTTTCTTGGTGGTTTTAGTACTGGGTCATTTTTACATGATCTTTTGTTGTGTCCTTTTTGGCGACATTGACCGCATACTACTTGTGCTTTTGCTTCAAGTCCATTTTTGTATCGTTGTTTCTTTGGTCTTCCAACAGCTCTCTTATGTTTAGGTGGGAGGACTACAATATTTTTTTATTAAATCTGGTATACTCTATGATGTTGCCTCACCTAATGGGAGTATACTGTCTTCATATGTTGCCATAAAAGCTTCTTTTGTGTAGTAGTATGAGCAATATTTGTAGCAAGACAGGTTCCTTTTGCTTAGTACAACCATTGCATGAGAGCAAGGCATTTCATCATATTCAAATCGTTGGCAGCTGCATGTTTTGTTCTCCAAGTTTACTATGTGAGATCTAGTGTTGTCGTGTACTTGGTATACCAGAAGATTTGCTTTTTCAACCTGTATTAATCAAATAAACCATTATTAAGTTTACAGCAGAGTAAATATGTTTGTAAGCAATTTTTATTTTTCTGTATATATAATTACCTTGTACTTTAAACTCATATCTTTTTGTTTCTTTAATATTTTTTCAGGTATTTTTGCCAGTGTTGTTGTAGTTTTTTGGGCTCTATTCTTGTTTTCCCAATACCATCTTTGCACCAATGAATGTAGGCATTCTAGTAGAGCTGCGATGGGTAGGTCTCTTACTGCTTTCAAGGCTGGATTGTGTTAGGCTATTTTTAGCCTAAGTTTCGGGTCACATTTTATAGTTGTTTTTCTTTTTTATTATAATTTTTGGAATATAATTACGCTTGTTTTCTTTGATTTCAGGTTTCTACACTTGGGATGTATAAATTGGACAAATTTCGGAAAACAGTCATCTATAAAATAGAGAAAATTTTGAAAGAGAATAAAGCTGAAACTTTAAGCTTGAATTCGAATATGTTCTGATCAGATTTTGGACAAAGTCAAAACATAAGAGTTTTAGATCTCTTTTTTATCTTTCCAACGCATCTCGAATTAGCTAATTTGGAGTTCATATGAGAAAGTTATGCCCATTTTACTAAAAGAGATCGAAGTAGAAAATTCCATCTCGCCGTGGCGAGATTTCCATGGCCGCGGCCATAAAGTCTGGGCAGAAACTGTTGGAATTTATTTTACCAGGATCTTAGATCTACTCACAAGTATGTTTATTAACACCCTAAATATGAACTTTCTAAAACGATGAAATAAACACATATAAAGTTTAGGAAACCTTACATTGGGTGCAGCGGAACATAATGACTCCTTCCGTTCAGATATCTAGCCCTTGATTCCTTTCTGTAGCAGAGCATTATCAATATCTGAACCTGAATCTCTTTCTCTGAATCTTTGATGCTGAAACCTCCTTCTTGCTAAAAGTCTTTCTTCACGATCTTCCTCACTATGGTTGAGGTATCACTTGATGTGTGTGGGCACTACTCATACACTAAGTATTTCGAAATCTCAATGAGGAAGAGAGAGAGAGTGGGTTCGGCCAAAGATAGGGAGAGAGAAGGCTCAGTTTTTTCTGAATGAAAAAGTAGAAAATTTAAGTGTAATTTTTCTGAAGCCTTCACTATCTATTTATAGCATTCCACTAGGCTTAGGTTTGAATTATTTGGCATTAAAATAATGAAAATATCAGTTTAAAAATTTAAACCAAGTGGCCGACCATGTACAGTAATGGGCCTTACTTGGATTTTGCAGTTTTCTCAATTCTGCATCTCATTTTCTCAAAAACGCCAATTTTCAAATTCAACCATTTAAATGCCAATTCTAACTATTTAATAACTATAAATAATTATTAAATAATATTGTCATTTATCATATTTATTAATTAAACCATACAAAGTATCATAATTAACAAATATGCCCCTATAAACTCTTTCTTTACAATTTCGCCCTTACTTAGTGAAAATTCATAAATAGACATAGTCTAATTTGAGAATTATAATTGATTAATCAAAACCAATTATATGAGTCTTACAAGCAATATTATCTCAACTAGTGCGGGGACCATGGGTCTATATAACCGAGCTTCCAATAAGTAGATCAAGAATTTATTACTAAAATTCACTAACTTATTAATTCTTCGTTGAATCCATGCATAGAACTTAGAATTGCACTCTCAGTTATATAGAATGCTCTATATGTTCCACCATATAGACACATCATTAGTTATCCATTGTTATAATCCTAATTTGATCAATGATCCTCTATATGAATGATCTACACTGTAAAGGGATTAGATTACCGTAACACCCTACTATGTATTTTATCCTTAAAACACTTGACCCCGTATAAATGATATTTCAGCTTATGTGAAATGAGTACTCCACCATTTATGTTCGTTTGGTCAAGCTCGAAGGAGATCATCCTTTGCTTACTATTCGCCAGATAGAAGCTATAGATTCCATGTTTATGCTAGCGCTCCCACTCAATTGCACTACCGTGTTCCCAAAATGTACGTATCACCCTGACCTAAAAGTAGGCTTAACTAACAAATCAAAGAACACGAATAGCCTTTCAAGATTGAGCCTAATCATAACAGGATTAAGAACATTTGATCTAGGATCAACTTGGCGATATTGACTTGAATAGATATTATGGTAAGTTTAATAAATCTAAGTCAAAGTTCAATATCGGTCCCTTCCGATGCATACTCCATGCATCCAACCTGAGCTTTACTTTAACAATGCTCTGGAAAGAACATAGCACTTCTCCAAATGCAAGTAAACTCTGTTGTAGATTATTATCATATCAGTAAAACCCTATGTCTGATAAATCTAGGAATCTTTATTCACATAGTCATGTTTACTTTCCAATGTGTTGACGGCACAACAAACAGAATCAAGTATGTGAAAAGGGTTTCAGATGAATTTATACATTATGTACATATAATCATGAAATAAATCATGTGAACCATGCAACATTAAATGTTATTTCTGATCTATATTAATAAGTAAATCTGATTATATTGAAATGAGTTTTATTTAGGGCATAAAACCCAACAAACTCCCACTTGCACTAATATAAAACAAAAAGTGCGTTTCAAATAATCTCAACACCTTGATATACAAATCAAGTGTAGTAGTAGTAAACTCCTCGTAATAGGATCTGAAAGGTTGAATTAAACACAACCTTTCCTCCATTATTACTCTTCCTTAATCACAAAATCATTGATAATGTGAAATTCCTCTCTATATGTCTACTCTTTTGGGATACTGGATTCTATACCTTTGGCAACTACTTTTTGTCAATCAGGAAATTAACACTAGTAGTTAAGGCAATTTGAAATGATGCCAAAAATGTATAGAACTTTCCTTAGACTGAATAAGTACCTTTCCTGCAACTTTAACATTCAGTCCCTTCCTGGTAGACCTAAAGACTTCAGATATGTTTTTACACTTCTCCAAAATCACTATTCCACCCCCAGAGTAACCACCATCTTATCAGAAAGATTTTCTAGCACAAAGGCAAATTTCGAAATCTGATATGGTGTAGTCTAAGAGTTTTAAACACACCCTTATAGACTAACATATAGTTCCTCTTCTTAATCTTAAGATTTACTTGATTGTCTTCCAATGTTCTTCTCCTGGATTAATCTGATACCTACTCATTACTCCCACTCAACAGCATGTGTCTGGTCTAAGGCATACAAAAGCATATCTAAGACCTCTCACTGTTGATTTAAGAAATTCTTTCATGGCTTTATCTTTTCTGGAATAGTTAAGACTTTTCCTTAGATAAATAAAATCTATACCTAAGAAGTTGTGAAGCTTCTATAGATTGCCATTAGAAAGAAAATGCTTCAGCATCTTACTAAAGTAAGTTGCTTGCATTAGAGTAAGTAATTACCAGGTATACCACAAGCCATAGGTTTAGATAAACTCAAACCTATAATACTAGGAACATGAAGTTTGTTAAGTCCATAGAATAGACTTATTAACTAAAACTTCCTTTTATGTCCTTGTAATAGAAACTTTAGGTTACTCCATGTGAATGGATTACACCATAGTTCTTTTGGCTTTCTTCTTAGTTTCTTATCTTGACAATCCATTACTTGTTTAAACTCACAATGAATTTTAATCACTAGTGTCTCCCAAGTCATGAGAAGGTGAGTTCCTAGAAACTCTCCCACTACGACAAGGTACCGTGAATTATGTCTAAGAAAACTTAATGGTATTGATCTCTTCAGTTGTGACAAGACAACAGAGGCAGTGGGATCATCATATGTCATATAAGATGATATAACACTTTTGGAATCAAGAAATAAATATCTCCTTTATTTGCTACTTGTTTTCAGACTTAGTCATTATCTTAGAAAAGTAGTATTTGTTTGAACAAACACTTTCTTATCTATTGACTATGGGATAGTCCACCCCTAATCACTTAGAATAGCTAACAAACCATGGTTAATAGTTCTAGCTTTTCTTAAGATTTTGATTAGGTCATCCATGAATCTAGTAATGATTTACATTAAGTATACAACCAGTACATCATTCTGAAATTGTATTACCATAGAAGGATTTAGGCAATGACTAGTAACTAATCATCAATATGCAACTCGAAATTTCTGGGGAGGTAAGTTTGGATATAATTCAAAAATCAATTTAATGATCTTTGAACTGCATATCAACTAACTATTTCTCCACCCCTATCAGTTCGCAAGATCTTTAACCACTTACCTTAATGGTTTTATCCATTGCTAGAAATTAATGAAATTTTTAATCATTTCAAATTTCTTGCTAAAAGGTATAATCTAGAGTTATTGTTTTAAGAATACAACGAAAAATTCATATCCACCCCTGAATGTACATCCATCTGCGAATGAGATGAACTACTTTCAGTGGATATAGGCATATTAACTCTTTGCAGAGATTGATCTTGTCAAATCCACTATGAACAAGATACAAATGCCATAGATTAATAGAAAAAATGTGGTTGAGTCTTTTGATGTCTTAGGTATAGTTACATCAAAGAGTTCTTAGAATACTGCAAGTGGATCCTGGTCACAGAATACCTAACTCATATTCCATACAGTTTGAATCCATTAATAGAAGATGGATATTAAACACTTGAGAAAGTGTAACTGTATTGTATTCTGGAATTAGAAATATAAGAAAATTTCTGTTTGGAATCTAAAATTAAAGTCAAAGACTTAAATTTATACCAAATATAATGAGTAATTCTATCTTGGACCAGCACTACTAATACAAACTCTAAGTCAGATTTGCCCATACAAGTAGGAGATTTATAAGATTGATGATTTATATCAATTGGGAATAGAATTTCGGGATTATAATCATATGCGTCATTTAATTTCTTAAGAGAAAATATAATGACATGAAATGATTTATAGACCATTCATCCATTGATATATTATTGAGCTAATTCAAAATGAATAAGCTAAGAGGAATTAGGATAATTTCGTTTATAAATAAGAATCCAACGATGCTTCGATTAGCGAAAGACAAAGTAATTTTATTTATGTAATCTTCTTGTTTCATATTGTAAAAATACTAGTCTAAGGTGTCATCAATTGATGAACAGCTAGATGTTACATATACAATATTTATCTTTCGAGATCTTACACTATTATGTATGCCTAATGGTGAAAATCCATTAGGGATTTATCTCATTAGAAAAACAAACATGTTAGACCACCAATGAAGATTCGAAATTAAACTACAATTTAATAACAGAAAATAACATGGTTCAATATAAATTCATACACAATTCAGAAATTATTAAACATATAGCAAGTAGGAATGACCAGTGAAAATACTAAAACATACAATCCTAAATAATTTCCAAGGTTTCCAACAAACTGATACAGTGTCCCGGTAGGCGAGAGTCAAAGTATCATTTATTGAATAGAGTTGTCAGCTCAGCTAAAATAGAAACCATTCTAGCAACTTTTTATTCGATCAAAATAAGAATCCAACGTTGTCCCGGTAGGCGAGAGTCAAGGTTATTCTCATTTTATGAGCTTCCACCATTGTTTCATGTTTTATGAGTTTATCTCTAAGTAGTCACCGTAGGGGAGAGTCTAAATAGAGACGAAAACTCACAAAACACTTATCAAATGAAATCTTACGGTGTTAAAAGTGTTCAACGAATAACCATCCATAGGGGGACGAAGTCTAGCATCTCGAGGTTATATTGAAAAAATTTAACTATTGTAAGACCAACAATGGAGATCGAATATCTTAATAATAATAACGCTCATTATTTGAAGTGAGTTGTATTTTCTTTGATTTGCTTTATTTAATCTATTTATTTTAAATATATATTTATTTAATTAAAATTTCCAATTTAGAATAAAAAAAAATTCTAAATGTAAATTTTAATTTAATATTTATAAATTTTACTTAGATGGATATGAAAATAATATGAATTATTTCTATCTTAGTAATAATTTCCAATAAATATTTAGAAAAATATTTAATTTAAGTTGTTACAAAATTAATTTAAATTAATTTACAACTCAAATTTAATTTTCTATAAATATATATTGCATTTCGAAAAATTAAAGTATTTAAGAATACAATTTTCGAAATTGCATATTAAAATAAATTCTGGAAAAATTATTCTAATTTAATGTTGGCCCAAAATTAATTAATAAAATTAATTTACAACAAAAAATATAATTTTCCTATTTAATTAAATATATAAGAAAAATTTCAAACATTTAAGTATGATGATGAAAATCAACTTAAATATTAATTTTCTATTTAATTAAATACACTAGAAAAATACTTCAAGCAAAAATATCACCTATCTAGATTTTCCTTTGACTAATTAATTCAATTTCTAATAATATATTTAAATTTATTTATTTTAAATTAATCAATTAATGAAAAAATCATTGATTTAAGTTGGTCCAAAATTAAAATAAATAATTTACAACTTTAATCTATTTTTCAAATAAAATTCGAAATTCTAGCATTTAAGAAATGCAGTTTCGAAATTTGATTAATAAAATAAAGAAAAAAATATATTTTGAAAATTATTTAAATTTAGTTGAAAAAAAATAATAAATTTCAACTAAAAATAATTTTCCATTTAATTAAGTGTCATGAAAAAGAAATATTTAAGTATGATGATGAAAATCAACTTAGATATTTAATTTTCAAATTAATTAAATGTATTAAATTCAAGAAATAAATAATTAAGTGTAGAGAAGGCTTAATTATTAATCTCTAGTTTAATATTAGGAAAAATATACTTAAAATAAATTGTACCAAAATTAATTATATAAATAATTAATTTCATAATGTATAATATTTTCCTATTTAATATTAGAAATAATAAGTAGTCTAGAAATAACTATCTAGAAAATATCTTATTTGACTAAGTATCTTTTCCACAAAATTTAAAAAAATATCTAATTTAAGTTGTATTAGAAAAAATCTAGAACTTAAATATTTTCAAATTTAAATTTAATTAAATATCAAAAATTAAGTTGTAACCACTTAATTCAAAAATATTAAATTTTAAGTTAATATTCGAAAAGATATTAACATAAAAAATATCTAAAATATTCCATTTTAATTTAATATTCGAAAAGATATTAACTTAAAAAATATCTAAAGAATCTTAATAACCAATGCCTAAAATTCCTCAACTTAATTTTGAAATTTTAAATCCAAAAGATATTCAGATTTAAGTTGATTAGTTAGAGATAACTAAATATCAATTTAAATAGGAATATTTAATGAAAAATTTAAATTAAGCTTCAGAAAGAATCTAGACGGTTATAATTCTATATTTAATTAAATACAAGAAAATACATATAGTTTAGCTTAGAATAAAAAATTCTTGAAACTATAATTTTCTTAAATTAATTTCAAAATAAATGAAATTAATTATGTTGCTAATCAATTTTATTAGGTTAAACTGGTTTAATTAACCTAGTACAGTTATTCAAATCAGACAAATGGGCCTTCACAATTGGGGTGGTTCATGTGAGGGGGTGCTGGGTTCAGTATGTCGTACCCACTACTATGGCTCCCAACTCTCACACAAGGCCCAAAAGAGAAGAATTTAACCTTAATAAGAACAACTGTTATTAATTGAATAGGCCCAAAAACTAAATGGGCCTAAATAAATTCTATCAAGAACTATGATAATTTATTTTAGCAACAACAACCTATATGCATCTATAATGAAATTAAACACATAGGCTCACACAGGCACACTTTGGATGGGTCCTATCATGTTGCTAGGTCATACACAGATGAAAGAAGATTATAAATATACCTGTTACAAATTATTTACTTGACCAAGGGAGCCATCAGATCATTAGATCTGGCAAAAAGTAACCATGGCTATTTGCAATCAAGTAATAATAGGTTTTGAAAACTTACAAATAAGCTAAAACACATACTCCTGCAACAAGGTTAGCTGGATAGTTGGATGTAGGATTTATTTAATTTTAAATAAATAAATAATTTCGAAATAATTAATTAAATAAATAAAATATTTATTTTCGAAAATTTAAAATAAAATTTGAATAATTCGAAATTTTTTTTAAAAAATTTAAATTTAAAATTAAACCTACAATTTTGAAAAAATTAGGTTTCAACCAACTTAAATATCATTTCAAAATTTGCTAACTACTTTTAAAATTTAAATGTTATTTTATAAATAAAAATTAAATAAAAAATTAAAAAAGATAAATGAATAGCTTTTTAAGATTTTAAATGTAATTTAAATAAATAAAATAACAAAATTTAAAAGTTAGCAAAATATCTTACATCTTTTTAAAATTACATGATTATAGTTATCTTATTTTAAATTTAAATAAGGTCAAATTATTTAAAAAAAAGTAAATATAAAATACTTAAAATCTGACCTTAAATTTAAAAATAAGATAAGATATAATCAAATTTAAAAAAATAAGATAGATTATTAAGCAAATAAAATAGATACTAACTATTTTCAAATTCAAATTACACTAATATCTTGAATTAAATTTAAAAAATATTAAATTAATTCAAAATGATAATTAGAATTGAATTAGGAATAGTAATAGTATAAATACAGAACTACACAAAAAATCAGAAGTTAATTCCATGAAAAAGCATGAAAAAACAAAGAAAAACGAAAAAATTGTGAGCTGTACGGACAGTTTTCGCGATCGCAGGAAAATTTCAGCACAACTCCGATTTTTTCGAATCTTCAAAAAATCATAACTAATTCAAATTAAATCGAATTGAGTTCTGTAAAAAAGTAACTTGCTTAATTTTTTCTATACTATCCAATAAAAATAATTCTAGAAACAGATATTCAATTATTTTTCACGAAAATTCACAAACATCAATCAATCATCAAATAACACTCAATACAACATGATACGATCCAAAACATCAAACAATCGTTTTAAAGTCCAAATTTCTTGCAAGTAAATCAATTACCATGGCTCTGAGGCCAGTTGTTGGAATTTATTTTACCAGGATCTTAGATCTACTCACAAGTATATTTATTAACACCCTAAATATGAACTTTCTAAAACGATGAAATAAACACATATAAAGTTTAGGAAACCTTAAGATTTTCTCTCTCTTCGGGCGCTCTGCAACTCGACTTGAGTTGGTGCCATGGCGAAATTGAGGGCACGGAATGTGGGGAAATCGAAAGGTTCAGGGAAGAAGGTTAAGAAGAAAGGGGCGACGTCGACGGCGGATGTCAAGAAGACGAAATCCATGGAAGCGATCCTTGGTGTTGAACCCTTGGAACTCACGGAGGAAGAAGGAGATGACGAACCAGATGTGTTTCAGCCTCTATCTCCGAAGTCATCTTGGAAAGAGGTTCTTCAACAAGAGATTGCTGAGGATTTTGGTCATTTTCTATCTGCGAATCGAGCGTGCCAGGACTCGTTAGCTTCTGGCAAAAGGGCTGCTCCACCAATTCTCAGATCTGGAGGGGTCATCAGAAACCTGGAAGGAGCATTTTCAGGGCATAAAACAGAGCAGAAGGTGCGAATCTCAGATGAGGACATTGCAGAAGAAATTTCATACTGGCAGTCTGCTATTGTTTGCTATGTGCTTGGTGCAAATCCCCCTCTCTCGGTTCTGGATGGCTTTGCTAGAAGGATTTGGAAAGGAAAGGTGGATAAAATAGGTATGATCTCTTATGGTATCTTCATTATCAGATTTGATAGTTGTGAATTTAGAGATGAAGTTTTATCAGGGGGATATATTTTCTTTAATAAGAGGCCAGTTATAATGAAAGCTTGGGATCCTGATGTTAATCTTAAGAAAGAGGATGTTCGATCTGTTCCTGTATGGGTTCAACTTGAGGATTTGGAACTTAAGTATTGGGGAGAGAGGTCTCTTTTTAAGATCATAGGGCAGGTAGGAAAGCCTATTATGGTGGATAATGTTACCAAGGATAGAGATAAGCTTGCATATCCGAGAGTTTTAATTGAAGTGACTATGGATCAAGAATTTCCCGAGAGGATTTACTTTGAGAATGAAATGGGCTATGAGGTTTCGGTGAAGATTATTTTTGAGTGGAAGCCAATTATTTGTAAAAATTGCAATGGTATGGGGCATAACACAGATGTGTGTAGGAGGAAAGGAGGTAAAAAACAAGAGTGGGTAGTAAAAGAGAAAAAGATGGAGAAAGTTGTAGAAGATAAAGGAAAAATGGTGGATAATGATGGTTTTAGGCAGGTTGCTAATGGATGGAGGAAAATTGGGCAGAATACAGTAGATGATCCTCAAACATCTAATGCTTTCAATGTGTTAGATGAAATAGAGGGGCACTTACAAGATGAAGGGATTTTGAATGATGAGAAATGGCCGAAAGTAGGTGATACAAGAGGAGGGGGAGAACCTCCTCTTACTCATGGATAGAATCCTAAGTTGGAACGTCCGGGGAATCAACAGTCTGCAGAAACAACAAGAAGTGAAGAACATTATTGAGAAACATAGAATAGGGCTGGTTGGTCTCCTCGAGACGAGAGTGAAGGCTCCAAAGCTTGGAGCCTTGTACATAAGAATGTTTAGGAATTGGTGTTTTACCTCGAACATTGCTTGGGCTAAAGGGGGAAGGATGATTGTAGCGTGGAATCCTGGGAGTTACCATGTAGACATTATTTTTTGCTCTAGCCAGCTGGTTCATCTTCGGGTTACTACAATAGACAAGAGAAATTGCTTCTATGTTTCCTTTGTCTATGGTTTTAACCATGAGGAGGGGAGAAATGTTTTATGGAAAGACTTAATAGAGTTAAAAAGGCAAGAGCCATGGATTGTGTTAGGGGACTTTAATGACATCCTAGAAAAAGGAGAGAGGATTGGGAAGAGAGAGCATTATAGTCATTCCAAGTTTAAAGATTGTGTTGGGGAATGTCAATTGGAGGATGTTAAGCAAAGTGGTAGTTTCTTTACTTGGAATAATAAACAACAAGGAGAAGAGCGGGTTTATTCCAAGATAGACCGAATAATGGCTAATCAGAGGTGGTTGGATACATACGAGAATGCTGAAGCTTTGTTCCTCAATGAAGGGTTATTTGATCATACTCCGACGATATTAACTATATTTCCTACTATTCTAAATGGTAGGAAACCTTTCAAATATTTTCGGATGTGGTCAAGTCATCCTTCTTTTCAACAAAGGATGGAGGATACATGGAAGATTGATGTTCAGGGGTCAAGCATGTTCAAGGTGGTGTCCAAAATGAAGGATTTGAAAGGTATGTTGAAACAGTTAAACCACCAAGGCTTCTCGGATATACATAATCAAGAATTGCAGGCCAAGGCCTGATTGGAAGAGTGTCAAGTAGAGATTCAGAGGAATCCTAGGGATCGGGGTGCTCAACAAAAGGAATTGGAAGCTCGAGAAGAGTACCAGGAAGTCCATAAGGCATTTATTTCCTTCCTTCAACAAAAATCCAAAGTGAATTGGATTAAGGAAGGGGATGAGAATACAAAATTTTATCACTCTAGCCTAAGAGAAAGGAGAATTCAAAATAGGATCACATCTATTGTGAATGCAAGTGGGATTAGAGTGGATAATGTGGAGGATGTCACTGAGGCATTTCTGCAATACTATAAATAGCTTCTCGGAACCAAAATGCAAAACAGGAGGAAAGTGAAATTGTCTGTCATAGCTGAGGGGCCTACTGTTTCGGCTGTCCAAGCTGAAGCCTTATTAGCTGAGTATTCAAATGAAGACATAAAGCAAGTAGTTTTTAGCATTCCTGGGAACAAGAGTCCGGGACCGGATGGGTTTGGGAGTTTCTTCTTCCAGGATAATTGGGAAATGATTGGGATGGAGGTGTGTGAAGCCATTAGATCGTTTCTGCATTCAGGGAAGCTTCTGAAGGAGATAAATTCTACAGTGATCACGCTCATCCCAAAGATCAAGAGCCCTAATTTGGTGAGTGACTTTAGACCTATCTCATGTTGTAATGTGCTGTATAAAATTGCTACCAAACTAATATGTTCTAGGCTTAAGAACATCCTTCCGGATTTAGTCTCTCTGAATCAAGGAGGGTTTATTAAGGGTAGATATATAGCTCATAACATCATGATTTGTCAAGACCTAATTAGGAATTATGGAAGAAAAGGAGCTAAGCCTAATTGTTTGATTAAACTTGACTTGCAAAAGGCTTATGACACTTTGGATTGGGATTTTCTAGAGGAAATGTTGGATGCCTTAAAGTTTCCTAAAAAGTTTACTGATTTAGTAATGAGTTGTGTTCGAACTCCTATGTTCTCTCTTATGTTCAATGGATCCATGCATGGTTTCTTTGCAGCTAAGAGAGGGCTTAGGCAGGGTGATCCTATGTCTCCTTTGTTGTTTGTAGTGGGTATGGAGTATTTCAGTAGATTGATGAGGAAAGTTGGGAAGAAAGATGGATTCGGATTCCATGAAAGATGTGCTGGTATGGAGTTGAATCATTTAAGCTTTGCAGATGATGTTCTAATGTTTTGCAGAGGGGATTTCAAAAGTGTCTATTTAATGATGCAAGCTCTCAAGCTCTTCTCGATCACTTCGGGTTTGGTTGCTAATAATTCTAAATCTGCAGTGTATTGTAGTGGTATGGATGAAAATAAAATTAGAAGGGTGCTTGAAATGTCAGGTTTTACAAAGCAAAATGAGCCTTTCAAGTATCTTGGTGTTCCAATCTGTGCTAGGAAGATTTCGGCTTCTAATAGTAGTAGCCTGGTTCAGAAAATGGTAGCAAGAATTAGGATTTGGAGCTCGAGACATTTGTCCTTTGCAGGGAGATTGGTACTTATTAAATCGGTTTTGCTTTCCATTCACATATATTGGTGTCAAATTATGTTCCTCCCTAAGCAAATCATTAAGGAGCTGGAAGCAATTTGTAGGAGCTTCTTATGGTCAGGGAAAAGCGTGATGAGCGGAGCTGGGGCTGTAGCTTGGGAAAAGGTGTGCTGTCCAAAGAAAACAGGGGGTTTGGGGCTGATGTACATTCCTCACTGGAATGCAGCACCTATGGTGAAGCATGTGTGGGCAATAGAGAAAAAGAAGGATAACTTGTGGGTGAAATGGATTCATTGTGTGTATATCAAACAAGATTCGTGGTGGGATTACAAAGCTCCTTTGAATGCAAGTTGGTATTGGAGGAAAATGGTTGAGCTTAAAGACAAAATCAGATATTATGTGCAACAGAGTGATTTTTCAGCACATGAATATCAAATTGGGAAGGGTCAAACATGGTTTGCTCAAGAGTTCGAAAAGGTATCTTGGTGTAATGAAGTGTGGTCTAGATTAAATACACCGAAGCATAGCTTTGTACTTTGGTTAGCTATGATGAATAGACTCAAAACCAAAGACAGGTTATACAAGCATGGAGTGATTGAATCTGATAATTGCATATTATGCAATGCAGCCGTAGAAACAATAGAACATCTTTTCTTTGGCTGTGTGTTTGCTACTGCTTCTCTGTCACAGGTGTTGCGTTGGCTCAGCTGGAATACAAAGGAAACATCCCTCCAAAGTCTCATGAAGAGGATGAGGAAGGCAAAGTGTAGCAGGTTCAAGAAGAAAGTGAAGGCTGCTGGTTTAGCAGCTCTGGTTTACTTACTCTGGCAGACCCGAAATGAGCATCAATGGCGGGAAAAAAACTGGTGTGGAAGAGGTTTACAAGCAAGTTAAGTGGTTTGTTAAAAGCAGAATTTTGTCTATATGGCCGAAAAAAATTACACAACAAGATAGAGAATGGTTTGAGAGGTTATAAAGTTTGTATAGTTGTTTTTTAAAGTTTTGTACAGCAGCTGGAATAGAAAAAAATTTCAAGGCCTTTTATTTTAAGGCACTTTTAGGTTGTAAAAAATTGTGTTGTGGTGCAATGAATTTCTGAATTATCAAAAAAAAGTTTAGGAAACCTTACATTGGGTGCAGCGGAACATAATGACTCCTTCCGTTCAGATATCTAGCCCTTGATTCCTTTTTGTAGTAGAGCATTATCAATATCTGAACCTGAATCTCTTTCTCTGAATCTTTGATGCTGAAACCTCCTTCTTGCTGAAAGTCTTTCTTCACGATCTTCCTCACTATGGTTGAGGTATCACTTGATGTGTGTGGGCACTAATCATACACTAAGTATTTCGAAATCTCAATGAGGAAGAGTGAGAGAGTGGGTTCGGCCAAAGATAGGGAGAGAGAAGGCTCAGTTTTTTCTGAATGAAAAAGTAGAAAATTTAAGTGTAATTTTTCTGAAGCCTTCACTATCTATTTATAGCATTCCACTAGGGTTAGGTTTGAATTATTTGGCATTAAAATAATGAAAGTATCAATTTAAAAATTTAAACCAAGTGGCCGGCCATGTACAGTAATGGGCCTTACTTGGATTTTGCTGTTTTCTCAATTCTGCATCTGATTTTCTCAAAAACGCCAATTTTCAAAGGGAAATTTCATTTTTAATGCTTAAAAAAACACCCTCTAACAAAATTTAGACTCCTAATTAATTTATACAATCAAATGCTATTATTTTCAATTTTTACCCAAACTACCCTCCCTTTCATTTTCCTTCTCTCTCTCTGTCTCTTTCTCTTCCTCACTCTCTCTTCTTCTTCCTCACACCACCGAGACCAACCAGACCCAGGCACCAAGACCACCCAACCACCACTACCGAACTTCCTTTCATCCACCACCGAACCTTTTCATCTATCCAAAAACCCAGACGAAACCCAGAGGCCCAAGACCGGTCGGACCTCCATAGCACTCAAGCATCGAAAAACCCAGAGGCCCCGAACCTCTGTCTCCGTCTTCATCTTCGTGTTTATTTTTTTTATTGGATTTTTTTATTACATTTATCGATAGGTTATCGATAGTTTATCGATGACATTTATCGATAGGTTATCGATAGTATATCGATGACATTTATCGATAAGTTGTCGATAGGTTATCGATAAGTTATCGATGATTTCTGTTTGCACACAAAAAAAGCAGTGCGTAGACAAAACCATCGATAAACTATCGACAAAGTATCGATAACCTATCGATAATTCCATTTTGGCCAGAAAATCATACCCTCCACCACCATCTAATGTCTCAAACAAATACGAATTCAATGAGCTTTTGATTAGGGGAGGGTTAAGTGCGCGGTGGCGAATGGCGATGGTGGTTGAGAGAAGTCGAGGAGGAGGAAGAGAAAAATATTTGGGTAGGTGAGATTTGGGGGTTGTTGGATTAAGTTTTGGGTAGATGAGGAGGTTCGGTGGTGGAGGAGAAGAGGTTCAGTGGTGGTGGTTGGTGGTCTGCCTGAGTTTGAGGGAAAGAGAGTGAGGAAGAGAAAGAGACAAAGAGAGAAGGAAAATGAAAGGGGGGCATTTTAGGTAGAAATTGAAAACAATAGCATTAAATTGTATAAATTAATTATGAGTCTAAATTTTGTTAAAAGGTATTTTTTTAAGCATTAAAAATGAAATTTCCCTTTTCAAATTCAACCATTTAAATGCCAATTCTAACTATTTAATAACTATAAATAATTATTAAATAATATTGTCATTTATCATATTTATTAATTAAACCATACAAAGTATCATAATTAACAAATATGCCCCTATAAACTCTTTCTTTACAATTTCGCCATTACTTAGTGAAAATTCACAAATAGACATAGTCTAATTTGAGAATTATAATTGATTAATCAAAACCAATTATATGAGTCTTACAAGCAATATTATCTCAACTAGTGCGGGGACCATGGGTCTATATAACCGAGCTTCCAATAAGTAGATCAAGAATTTATTACTAAAATTCACTAACTTATTAATTCTTCGTTGAATCCACGCATAGAACTTAGAATTGCACTCTCAGTTATATAGAATGCTCTATATGTTCCACCATATAGACACATCATTAGTTATCCATTGTTATAATCCTAATTTGATCAATGATCCTCTATATGAATGATCTACACTGTAAAGGGATTAGATTACCGTAACACCCTACTATGTATTTTATCCTTAAAACACTTGACCCCGTATAAATGATATTTTAGCTTATGTGAAATGAGTACTCCACCATTTATGTTCGTTTGGTCAAGCTCGAAGGAGATCATCCTTTGCTTACTATTCGCCAGATAGAAGCTATAGATTCCATGTTTATGCTAGCGCTCCCACTCAATTGCACTACCGCGTTCCCAAAATGTACGTATCACCCTGACCTAAAAGTAGGCTTAACTAACAAATCAAAGAACAGGAATAGCCTTTCAAGATTAAGCCTAATCATAACAGGATTAAGAACATTTGATCTAGGATCAACTTGGCGATATTGACTTGAATAGATATTACGGTAAGTTTAATAAATCTAAGTCAAAGTTCAATATCGGTCCCTTCCGATGCATACTCCATGCATCCAACCTGAGCTTTACTTTAACAATGCTCTGGAAAGAACATAGCACTTCTCCAAATGCAAGTAAACTCTGTTGTAGATTATCATATCAGTAAAACCCTATGTCTGATAAATATAGGAATCTTTATTCACATAGTCATGTTTACTTTCCAATGTGTTGACGGCACAATAAACAGGATCAAGTATGTGAAAAGGGTTTCAGATGAATTTATACATTATGTACATATAATCATGAAATAAATCATGTGAACCATGCAACATTAAATGTTATTTCTGATCTATATTAATAAGTAAATCTGAATATATTGAAATGAGTTTTATTTAGGGCATAAAACCTAACAGAAACGTGATTTTTTGATGCACTTCTGGCCGCGGCGAGACCACTTTTGGTCGCGGCGAGTGTCCGTACGGTCAGGGGTATTTTTGTCCGACAAACCCTAAAAATTAGTTATAAATAGAAAACTACGATTAGAAGTCAAAGGAAGCGATTTGGAACCTTAAAACACAGTAGAGAGCGGCAGGAAGAGTAGAGTGATTCACGTGAAGATCCAGAATTCATCCACCAATAGTTTCTTTCTTTATTCCTCTTTAATTTCTTTATGTTGAATATTGTTATAGGAATGGTTATGGATTTATTTTTGAACTAAATTTCCCATTTAGGGAGGATGATGATTGTTGTTTAATGTTTTGCCTAGTTAATGTTTAATTGCCATTCCTTCATTCTTGTTTGTGAAATTATCTTAATTTGTGTTTAATTTCATGTTTAAGATTGATCACCTTGTGCATGCTTTATGATCTCAATTCGAAATCTAAAAAGTGAGAATTGAGAATGCTAAAATTTGGATAATCGATGTTCTATGTGAAACGAGAGTATTTACATGACTTATGTGACGAGTAGATTATTACCTAATGCTGATTTCATGTTAGTTTAATTAAGGAATTAATTAGATAACATGTGATTTAGAACCTAGAAGATCTGAAAAGAGCTAGGTTACTTTATAATCTGTCATTCATTTCAAGAATAGGATAGGAATTAGGCATTAACGATTTGGGTAAACAACAACAGGATTCTCCTCCCTATTATCTCATCTTGCTTAAACTCTATTGTGTTATAAGTTTTCTGAATTTCTTTAATTCTTTTAAATCTTAATTATTTTCGATTTGCCAAATAGAATTATAGGTATAGTTTAGTAGTAGTTAGTCCAATTCCCTGTGGTTCGACCTCACCTGTGTGAGTTTACTACTTGATTGCGTATACTTGCATAGTGTTTATAATTTTCGTAACACATTGACTGATTCGGCAATATTTGATGTCATTATTTTGTATCTCCTGTTCATGCCATATAGTCTTGTCCACTTTTCGACACCAATTTCATTCACCTAGTAATCTCTTATTCTTACATCTATATTATCCAAGTCTTGCATGCTCTTTTCAAAATCTTCTATGTTGTAAGCTTTAGATGCACTATTAAATGCAATCTTGAGCTCATCACATCCTTTTTTGAATTTCATTTTTATATTCTTCATCAAATGGTAACAACATACCCCATGCATTATATCTGGAAAGGTCTCTTTTGCTGCTTTTAGTATACTCTCATGTCTATCTGATACGTTGCATTGACCTTCTTTTTCGCCATAAGTTTTCTTTATTTTGTGAAAAAACCATTCCCAAGAGCTGTCATTTTCGGAATCTACTACTGCAAATGCAAGTGGGAATATATGTCTATTTACATTTTGTGCACTTGCTATCAACAAAGTGCCTCCATGTTGGTTTGTTAAAAAAGTTCCATCTGTGACTATTATTGGAGTATAGTGTTGCCAACCTTTTATTGAAGCACCTACTACAAAGTATAGATATTTGAATTTGTTATCTTCATCTGTCACTAGGTCTGTAATTGTTCCTGTTTCAAAAGTAACCAATTAGTTTATTATATAAATACCTATGTAGCATATTATTATGTTTATTCATATCAATTATTTATTACTTTATGTAGACGAAGTATTTTATTACCTGGGTTTGATATTTGCATCATGTATAAAATTGATAGTATCTCACTGTATGATTCTTGTGGGCAGCGACGAGCATCCACAATTGCCTTTTCTCTAGCTCTCCATGCTTTTTGGTAAGGTATAGGGACATTGTAATCATCTGCCATGTCATCCACAATTTCTGTTGGAGTGTAATCTCTTTTTGGGTTTACAAACTTGTTTTTTATAACCTTTCCAACCAAGTTGCTTGTAGCTTGAGGATGGTCTCCAGAAGTAATGTCCAATGAACATGTATGAGTATGCTCTATTTTTCTTATGATAAACATGTCAGTCTTTCCATGTTTTGATGCTAAGAATGTCCAGTTGCAATTATCATCAATACAAACTAGTTTATAGTCTAGTTTTGATGATCTTTTTACCTTGAAAGGTTGATTGTATCTTATTGAGTGAAAGCTTACTGCTTGTTGAAGGGTTTCCTTGTTTGCGAAAACTTGGCCAATGTGTATTTCAGCAACTTGAGGATTTGAAATTATTTGATTTGGTTTGGAGCTTTCTTCCATTGATTTTTGAGTTTGTTCAATCACATACTATATCATCTTTGTTGCATATTCTGTTCTTGGTGGTAGCAGTTGCCTTGTTTGTAAACTAGTTTCCCCAATGTAGGTATAGTTTATTCTATTATTGTGTTCATTGTCGGTTGTGGATGTTGAGATGTTAACGAAGATAGGATATTTAGTCTCATCATTATTTTTCCTTCGTATTTGTTCATAAAACTTGCATCCACTATCATCTTTGATTCTTATTGGTGGTATGCCTTCCGTTACTTGAAATTGAAGATCAATCGTATATTTATTTCTGTCCAAATTCAAAGCTTCATATACTATGTGAGAAAGCTCATAATGTGAACAATCTGTTGGAATTAGTATGCATTCGAATTCATAATCAACGTAAGTTGTTCTGTCAACCCAAGTTCCATTGTAAAAAAGAATCATTGTTCTAACATCCATATTCCTGCATGATTTTTTTAGTTTAATCATGTTAAGTATTGTATACAGTAAAATTTTGTTCATAGTTAGAATATGTATATACAAAAATAGTAAACATGTGATATGAATAGGTGTTCTGTCAATAAACTAAATTTTATATTTATTATAAGGTCTATATGCAGTTTTACGAATTAGATTCCTACATTTTGAACTATAATATTTGAGCGATTACAATTACAAAGGTTTATAGTGTATTGTCATTTTTAAAGTATTTAGTATTGATTAGTTATCTATCAGTTCTTATTACAATTGGTAAACTATCTGATTAGTACTGATTAATTGTTAAGTAATCATGTTTAACAGAATTAACAAACATGATGCATTTTTAGGTGTTTTGAGATTCAGAAGGTGTAATGTGTTATAAGGAGTAGTATGTATCGTATTGTATAATATGTACCTTATTCAGATATAGTTTTTGATGTTGTAGTTGACGTACTTCTTCTTCCTCAAAGCAACGATCTCTGGTTTTCATTTTTTTTTTGTTGTGATCAACTGATAGGTTTATTGATCGTTTGATTTGTAGATCGAATTAGAGAGATGATGATTTGCTTGTTGTAAACATCAACGTTTTTGAGAGATATGATGATCGATTCTCCAATTTTCAAATCTGTCGAGGTCTGCGTCAATGGTATTTTTTCGTTCAAGTTTGGTTTGGTTTCTGTTTTTTGATTTCGTGTATTATTCCTATGGTATTTATAGCTTTCTGTTTTAATCAAGTTAACCACGCGCAGAGATGGTCGAGAGAAGTGGAGTTGTGGGCGCGTCTCCTTCATCGCCGGTGGTTCCAAAATAATCCCAGCTAATAACGGTATGGTTGATGACGTGTCACGGCATACGGATGGATTGTTTTTATATAACGTTTTTTTTGTAATATTAATGTATATAATGTATATATATATAAAAATCTCCCTTAATTATAAGTACACAAAAAAACTCAAATATATATTCCGTGTATATTAAATAAACAATATATATAATTATAAAAGAAAATATAATTAACATAGTTAAATAAATTTATTAATAACTTAAATACGTTATAATTATTTATATATTTTTTTAAAGATTAGTAGCCAAAATATTATATACAAAGAAACCACTTCTAAAAAAAATGTTAGTATGTAATTTATATTTTAAATTAGATTATATCATATTAATATTTTTAGTTAAGATATTTTGATTGTTTTGAAATATCGTCAAAACAAACTCATCAAAACTTTGATAATTATAACAATATATTTATATATTTTTTTAAAATATATATTTATATATAGTTCATTAATTGTGATTATAATTTTATTTTTATCAAAATTTTGTTATTAATAAAAATCTACATATTTACAATTATTATAAAATTAGTTATAATTATGATTATAAAAAAAAAAAAATTAGTTAGTTTAAATTAAGATATTTGGTATTGGATTTAAAATTTCAAAAAATCTTGAAAATAAATACCAATTTTATTAATTTTTATTTAACAAATTCTTATTTAAATTTTATATCAACTAATAATTAAGAAAAAAAAAAGATAAATAGTTTATTCTAATTATAGTTAATAAAATAAATAAATTATAATATATAGTGAATCATAAGAGACTCCACCATAATCTTTGCAAATCCATACAAAAAAAATTAAAAATGTTGGTTTTAATTTTTTTTAATGATACAATTTTTTTTGAAAAAAAGAAAAAAAAAACTACTTGTGTTGAAGTTCAAAGAAGCGGTAATTTGTTGAGTAGATAAAAAATTAAAACTCTACTTATTCCATTTACTTGAATAAATAAAATAATACAAAGTTTCCATTTATTTAACTAAAACAACAAAATAATTTATGAGAGATTAATATTTAAAGAGGAACGATATAACCGAATGAAAATTTTTTGGGTTGAGTCACGGATTAAGTCGCTCTCTTTAAGACGTTCGCGGAACTGCCCAGGAGTGTGCAAGCAGTCAGAATTTGCCGGTCGTCCCCAGGATAAAACAGCCTAGTCGTCGCACTGTATCGGAACCCCACTGCACTGTAGAGCATCGTCGAATACACCCAACTAATTTTGATACCGCAGATGGAATTTTTAGTATTTATGAAAACTGTTTTTTTTTATAAGAAAAGATGTTTTCTTCCCATCAGTTCAATCGCATTATATAGGCGAATGGATTGAATAATCGTAACGGGAAGAATAACGTTTTCTGAATCGTGGGGTGAGTTGGTTTGAACGTGTCTCGTTAACTGATACGACTAAGTAATCAATTTATCAGTTTAATTAAACATGTTTCTTAATTAAATTAATAAATAAAAACTAATTATTTTATTAAATAATTTTTCTGTAAAAAATAATATAGTGTCACACCACACCACCCAACTCGGCCCGGCTCGGACAGCGCGCGCGCGAGTGTGTGGTGGGTCAAGTGTGTGTGTCCTCACCCATTCGCACAAAACTGGGTACCCCTTGGGGCCCAAACCCAAATGCCAAAGTTACACTCTTTATACCCTTGTAAATGAGGGTTCATATCCCATGTGGGACTCTTTCCAACTCACACACACTAAGACACTTATATATTTTGTTAAAAGATTCACAACATTTCCAACAATCCCCCACTTAAATTTTTTTAAAAAAATATTTCCATCTACTAGTATCATTCAACAATAAGATTGAGCATAAACAAAGGTATCTTTCGATTTGAACCTCTACGTAGTGAATACGATTTAGATTTTACTTGTAAAGACCGCTTAGTTTAATTTGGAAATTAGCAGTTAATCATGTTTAATTATGAAAATTATTTATAGCTATTTAAATAATTATTATACTGTTATTATTCAATTCAGAGATGCATTTTTATGTCATTTAGTAGTTTTCATAATTTTACATTTCCGGTGCCCGTTATTTTGGAACTCGGTGTTTGGCTCAGTAAAATAACAACTTAGTATGTTAGTAGTTTGGGACGGTTTATTAGACATTGAGAATGTCGGGAATGGCCGGGAATTTAGAATTTCCCAAAAATACCCCTTTAGTGTTATTTATGTGATTTTAGTGTGAAGGGGCAAAATGGTCATTTTTGCCCCATTATTATTTTGTCTTCTAGTGATTTTAATAGTTGAATTGTATGTTTATTTTATTAATTTTTGGCTGAAGTATATGGGGGCAAATTGCTTTTGTTTCTCATTTATTAAAAAAATTCTAAGTTAGAAAAATTGGAAAACTTTTTCTCTCTCAAAGCTCTCTCTCTTTCGGCCACCCTTAGAGCAGCTAGGGCTCTTGATTTTGCTCTCTCAACCCTTTGATTTCAACAACTCTTTGTGTAATCCAAGTCAAGGTTTGATCTCTAGTAACTTTTCTTGTATGTTTTCTTGAATTTTTGATGAAAAAGAAGTGTTGTTGCATGCTTGTTTTAGTGGTTCTTGTTGCTGTGAATTATTGTGATGTTTCTGAGGTTTAATCTTGCTGTTTTAAGTAGGTTAGAGCTAGTGTAAATGCATGTTAATTGCTTTGATTTCAAGATTGAAAGTTTTAGCTCAAAGTTTGGTTTTCAAAGAGAATTTTCAAAAGTTGTGGCTGTAGTGTTTGCATGATTTAGAGTTAGTTTTCTGCAGTGTTATTATGCTTAGTTATGAAGTTCTAAGCTAGTTTTGAGGCTTGTTAGTGAGCTTTAGCCAAGTTTGAGTTTGAACTCAAAGCTTGGAGCTCACATGGTGTTTTTCAATTCTGTGCATTCTGGGTTGTGTTATTGCTTTAGATATGTTATTTGGGTCCTATAGAACAGGTCTGGAAGGTTTGAGGTGATTTGGGTTAGTTTGATTGAGTGGTGAATTTTTGAAAAATTCCTGCGAGGAACCGGAATTCCGGTTGTGCAACCGGAATTTCGGATGAGGGTCCAGGAATTCTCAGAACCGGAATTCCGGTTGCAGAACCGGTCTACCGGTTGGGGAATTTTCAGGAACCCTAGTTTTCCTCGATTTTATGTTATTTGGGGTATTGCCATGCTTTTTATCGATAGGGAAACTTTTAGTTCCTAGTTTAAGTCCCCGTGAAGTGATTTAGCGTATCACTTATAGTGTTGTGATTTTTATGGTTTAGGAGCCTGTAATTCGCCATGCAGATAGTTCCAGTCAGGTTGACCGGCACACCTGAATTCGGTATCCAGGTAAGATTAGTATAACAGTATGCATATGTAGATTACATGTTTAGCGTGCATGTAGGAAGCCTGTTAGATTACATTAGATATGTATGTTGGCTTCGAACCATCCAACTGTGTCACGTCGGTACAGGCTGGAGTATGACCCAGCGGAGTATGACCGGTTCGACCGATTAGGCCGACACCGTATCACGTCGGTACGAGTGAGTATGACCAACAGCCGGAGTATGACCGGTTCGACCGATTAGGCTGATACTTAGGTTGGTGTTCTGTACTATTTGACGTATCACGTCGGTACAGGCTGGAGTATGACCAGCAGCTGGAGTATGACCGGTTCGACCGATTAGGCTGATACTGTAACACGTCGGTACAGGCTGGAGTATGACCAGCAGCCGGAGTATGACCGGTTCGACCGATTAGGCTGTTACTTGTCAATAGTACCGTCCCTATGAACGTTCAGAACTCAGTACCGTATTGGACACGGCAGTTAGGGGGACTCAGTATCGTGTTGGACACGACAGTTAGGGTTATGGTTAGGGGTATGGGCGTCTGATCATGACCAGGATTTATGTATGAATATTATTATGCTTTTCTTACTGAGTTTGTTGACTCACAATGCTATGTTTATGTGTAGGTAAGGGCAAGGCTAGAGCTGATGGACCGTGAACGAGCCTATGAAGATTGTACATGTCGGGGCGGTTAGGCCTGGAGCGTACGATCATCGGGACAACGAGGCTATTTTGTAATTAGTCGCTAGGCGACAAGTATTTTGTTTAGACAGTAAAATTTTGTAAATGGTTTTGTAATCGGGATCCCGAGTCTTTTGTATAAATATTTTACAAGTTTAATTAAAAAGTAAAAATTTTAATTAATCACGTTTTCCATAAACCTCGTTGATTAGCAACGAGCTGCACAACATGTTTAAAAATCACGTAATACGCCTATGCTAGTTAGGGTGTTACAATTTGGTATCAGAGCTGCCAGGTTGTCTTCCGAAGATCGTCACGACATGTACAATCATCATCAGCAGTTAGCTCGTTCTACGGTTCAGTAAGCTTTTATTGCTTTAGTAGCTTATTATTTATTTTAAAATAAGAAAAGCCTGATAGGAAGCATGTTAGTAGCCTGATAATAGAATAGGCGCATGTTTCATTTTTAATTTCCAAATTAAGCGGCATTAGTAAGCTCTTCTTGAATACGACCTGATATGCTAACTCTTGGTTTCGCAGGCGGTTCCGACTAGATGGACGCCAGGCGGACTACCAGGAGCCAGGGAAATTTGGTAGGGTCGAATCAAGGTCAGGGAGCTTAGTTTCCCCCGCCAGCTAGGGGCCGAGGTAGAGGTCCTAAAGGCAGGGCTCCTGGGCAGGGTGATGAGAACCCGCCACAGGCTGCCCAGGCCGATTAGGGAGCCCAGAATTGGGAGGTTAGGTTTGCTGAAATGCAAGCCAGAATAGAAGAGCAAGACCTCGAGATACAGAGATTGAGGCAGCAAGGGGCTCCTGTAGTGCCTGTGCCAGTAGTTCCAGTGGCACCTGCCCCTGCTGCTCAGGCTGAAATAGTGGTGGCGGCCAACAGATTGGAACCTTTGTATGAACAGTTCCAGAAGCAAGCACCTCCGGTCTTTCTGGGAGGTCCAGATTTGATGAAGCCCGAACAGTGGCTAACGATGATCACCAAAATCCTAAACTTTATGGGTGTCACCGGGAACGACAGAGTGGTGTGTGCCACTTTCCAGTTCCAGGAAGACGCTCTGGTCTGGTGGGACATGGTGTCTCAGATCCATGACGTCACTACTATGACCTGGGAAAGGTTCCAGGAACTCTTTAATGCCAAGTATTATAACGAGGCGGTCAGAAGCGCCAAGAGGAAAGAGTTCGCCCACCTGACCCAGCGAGAGAATATGAGCGTGACCGAGTATACTACTCAGTTCGACCGGTTGGCGAGGTTAGCCTGGGTATAGTGCCAATCGACTTCAGCAAGAAAGAGAAGTACCTGGACGGGTTAAATGCGAAGATTAAACATGACTTGATGATCACCACTGATGACAAGACACCTATGTTGAGATGGTGGAGAAGGCACTGCGAGCTGAGGGCGCAGTTGGATGTATGTCGGAGTCAGCTAGTACTCCAGCGAGTGGCGGGGCTCCTACCCCTCCTGCATCAGGCTTTAGCAGGGGGAGTAGTGGTTCGGCCATGGACCAGAAGAGGAGAGCATCCACTGCATCCGGAGGCTCGAGTCAGAACAAGAGGTTCCGGGGGAACCAGAATAGAGGTAGTCGTCCTGGTGGTGCAGAGACCCGGTTCTCCTATCCCGAGTGCCCCAGCTGCAAAAGGCACCATCGGGGTAAATGCAAAGGTCAGGGGTGCTTTCACTGTGGCATGCCCGGACACTTCAAGAGGGATTGTCCCCAGCTCCGCTCAGAGGCACCGAGAGCTCCGGCGATACCCACTCCAATTAGGGTGTTCGCCATCACTCAGGCTGATGCAGATGCCAGCCCATCAGTTGTAACAGGTCAGCTTTCTGTTAATAACTCGCTTTACTCAGTACTGTTTGATTCTGGGGCTACACATTCGTATGTGGCAGCCAGAGTCTTTAGTAAATTGGATAGACCGTATGATAGATATGAATCAGGGTTTGGAACCCTATTACCTGGCGGAGAGTTAGTTATCTCCAAAAGGTGGATTAGGTCTATGCCGATCAGAATAGATGGTAGAGAGTTAAGTGCTGACTTGATAGAGATGAGCCTAGTAGAGTTCGATATTATTTTAGGAATGGATTTCCTATCTAAATATTCGGCGAGTATTGATTGCAAAAGGAAGATGGTGATCTTCCAACCGGAAAGTGAGGAACCTTTTGTGTTTGTTGGCTCAGTTCGGGGATTTCGGATCCCGGTGATTTCGGCCATGTCAGCTAGAGAATTATTGCATGGTGGATGCTTAGGGTTCCTGGCCGTGGTGGTGGACACCACTCAGCCAGATACCATTCGGCCGGAGGACATCAAGGTGGTTCGGGAATTTTTAGATGTTTTTCTCGAAGAACTTCCAGGGTTACCACCTCAGCGGGAGATTGACTTCGTGATAGATTTGGCACCAGGGGTGGAACCGGTTTCCAAAGCTCCATATAGAATGGCTTCAGCTGAACTTAAGGAATTAAAGATTCAGCTTCAAGGGTTGCTTGACATAGGGTTTATCCGGCCTAGTGTGTCACCCTGGGGAGCCCCGGTTTTATTCGTCAAGAAGAAAGATGGAACTATGAGGATGTGCATCGATTACAGAGAATTGAACAAGCTAACAGTGAAGAATAAATATCCATTACCTAGGATCGATGATTTGTTCGATAAGCTTCAGGGGAAGACGGTCTTTTCTAAGATTGATCTTCGTTCGGGTTATCATCAGTTGAGAATCCGAGAGGAGGACATTTCGAAGATGGCTTTCCGCACTAGGTATGGACATTATGAATTCCTGGTTATGTCGTTCGGACTAACCAATGCTCCTGCAACATTCATGGACTTGATGAATAGAGTATTCAAGGATTTCCTCGATATCTGTGTGATTGTGTTTATCGACGACATCCTCGTGTACTCTCAATCAGAAGAGGAGCATGAATTACATCTTCAGATGGTACTGCAACGGCTTCGTGAACACAAGCTTTATGCCAAGTTCAAGAAATGCGAATTTTGGCTATCTTAGGTGTCCTTCTTAGGGCACATTGTGAGCAAAGATGGGATCAAGGTGGATCCCGGGAAGATCGAATCCGTCAGGGATTGGCCGAGACCGAAGACTGTGACAGAGATCAGAAGCTTCTTGGGTTTAGCTGGGTACTACCGTAGGTTCGTGGAAGGGTTTTCAAAAATTTCAATGCCCCTAACCGAACTTACAAAGAAGAATCAGCGGTTTGTCTGGTCAGACAAGTGCGAAGCTAGTTTTCAGGAGCTGAAGCAAAGGTTGATTACCACTCCAGTGCTAGCTTTGCCTTCAGACAACGAGAAATTTGTTGTTTATTGCGATGCATCCAGACAGGGTCTGGGGTGTGTGTTGATGCAAGCTGATCGGGTCATCGCTTATGCCTCCCGTCAGTTAAAGGATTACGAACAGTGATACCCGACTCATGACATAGAGTTGGCCGCAGTGGTTTTTGCATTGAAGATTTGGCGGCATTACCTTTACGGAGAAAGGTGTGAAATCTATACCGACCATAAAAGTCTCAAGTATTTCTTTACTCAGAAAGATTTGAACATGAGACAGAGACGTCGGTTGGAATTAGTGAAAGATTACGACTGTGAGATTCTCTATCACCTTGGGAAGGCCAATGTAGTGGCTGATGCCCTGAGCAGAAAGGGTCCCGGGCAGGTAGCTAGCATGGTTCAGATTTCAACTCAACTAGCAGAGGATATGGTTAGATCCAGCATTGAGTTTGTGGTAGGTCAGCTTCACAACTTAACGCTGCAATCTGATTTGTTGGAAAGAATTAAGGTCGCTCAGATGACGGATCCAGAGTTAGTGAAGATCAGAGATGAGGTTTTGGCTGGTCAAGCTAGGGACTTTTCAGTGTCAGACAACGGGATGCTTCTGTATAAAGCTAGGGTTTGTGTTCCGAATAGTGTGGAACTCAAGAATGAGATCTTTGAGGAGGCTCATTCTACCCCGTATTCTCTGCATCCCGGCACCACTAAGATGTACCAAGATCTTAAACCATACTTCTGGTGGAGCGGTACGAAGAAGAATTTGGTAGAATTCGTATCGAGATGCCTCACTTGTCAGCAGATTAAGGCTGAACATCAGAGACCAGCAGGGTTGTTGCAGCCTCTAACCCTACCAGAATGGAAGTGGGAAGATATCACGATGGATTTTATGGTCGGGTTACCTAGGACCACGGGTTTGTTTGATTCCATCTGGGTAGTGGTGGATCGATTCACGAAATCTGCTCATTTTCTGCCGGTTAGAACAACATTTACAGTGGATCAGTTGGCAGAATTGTATGTCAGAGAGATTGTAAGACTTCACGAGGTACCGAAGTCTATAGTTTCGGATAGGGATCCGAAGTTCACCTCCAAATTTTGGCAGAGTTTACAACGAGCAATGGGTACAAAGCTGAAATTCAGTACAGCATTCCATCCTCAGACAGATGGTCAGTCCGAAAGGACAATTCAGATATTGGAGGACATGTTGCGAGCCTGTGTTATGGATTTTGAAGGCTCATGGAATAAATATCTACCGTTAATAGAATTTTCTTAGAACAACAGTTATCAGAGTACGATAGGGATGGCTCCCTATGAACTGTTATACGGTAGGAAGTGTAGATCTCCCATTCACTGGGATGAGACAGGGGAGAGAAAGTACTTAGGTCCAGAGTCAGTGCAACGGACCAATGAGGCAATAGAGAAGATAAAAGCTAGAATGCTTGCCTCACAGAGTAGACAGAAAAGTTATGCAGATCCGAAACGCAGAGATGTTGAGTTCCAAGTAGGGGACCATGTGTTTTTACGGGTATCTCCAATGAAGGGGATCAAACGTTTCGGGAAAAGAGGCAAGTTATGCCCTAGATTTACAGGACCTTTCGAGATTCTCGAGAAGATAGGTCAAGTGGCATACTGGTTAACGTTGCCTCCAGCGTTATCAGCAGTTCACAACGTATTCCATGTCTCGATGTTGAGAAAAAACGTTTCAGATCCCTCTCATATACTTAGTTATGAGAGCCTAGAACTGCAGCCAGATATGACTTACGAAGAGCAGCCAGTGCAGATCCTGGATAGAAAGGATAAAGTCCTTCGGAATAAGACCATAGCTTTGGTCAAAGTCCTCTAGAGAAACAACAAGGTGGAGGAAGCCACCTGGGAGCTAGAGTCAGATATGAGAGCTCAATATCCAGAGTTATTCAGGTTAGATTTCGGGGACGAAATCCTTTTAAGGGGGGAATAGTTGTAAAGACCGCTTAGTTTAATTTGGAAATTAGCAGTTAATCATGTTTAATTATGAAAATTATTTATAGCTATTTAAATAATTATTATACTGTTATTATTGAATTCAGAGATGCATTTTTATGTCATTTAGTAGTTTTCATAATTTTGCATTTCCGGTGCCCGTTATTTTGGAACTCGGTGTTTGGCTCAGTAAAATCACAACTTAGTATGTTAGTAGTTTGGGACGGTTTATTAGACATTGGGAATGTCGGGAATGGCCAGGAATTTAGAATTTCCCAAAAATACCCCTTTAGTGTTATTTATGTGATTTTAGTGTGAAGGGGAAAAATGGTCATTTTTGCCCCATTATTATTTTGTCTTTTAGTGATTTTAATAGTTGAATTATATGTTTATTTTATTAATTTTTGGCTGAAGTATATGGGGGTCAATTGCTTTTGTTTCTCATTTATTCAAAAATTTCTAAGTTAGAAAAATTGGAAAACTTTTTCTCTCTCAAAGCTCTCTCTCTTTCGGCCACCCTTAGAGCAGCTAGGGCTCTTGATTTTGCTCTCTCAACCCTTTGATTTCAGCAGCTCTTTGTGTAATCCAAGTCAAGGTTTGATCTCTAGTAACTTTTCTTGTATGTTTTCTTGAATTTTTGATGAAAAAGAAGTGTTGTTGCATGCTTGTTTTAGTGGTTCTTGTTGCTGTGAACTATTGTGATGTTTCTGAGGTTTAATCTTGCTGTTTTAAGTAGGTTAGAGCTAGTGTAAATGTATGTTAGTTGCTTTGATTTCAAGATTGAAAGTTTTAGCTCAAAGTTTGGTTTTCAAAGAGAATTTTCGAAATTTGTGGCTGTAGTGTTTGCATGATTTAGGGTTAGTTTTCTACAGTGTTATTATGCTTAGTTATGAAGTTTTAAGCTAGTTTTGAGGCTTGTTAGTGAGCTTTAGCCAAGTTTGAGTTTGAACTCAAAGCTTGGAGCTCACATGGTCAATTCTGTGCATTCTGGGTTGTGTTATTGCTTTAGATATGTTATTTGGGTCCTATAGAACAGGTCTAGAAGGTTTGAGGTGATTTGGGTTAGATTTGATTGAGTGGTGAATTTTTGAAAAATTCCTACGAGGAACCGGAATTCCAGTTGTGCAACCGGAATTCCGGATGAGGGTCCAGGAATTCTCAGAACCGGAATTCCGGTTGCAGAACCGGTCTACAGGTTGGGGAATTTTCAGGAACCCTAGTTTTCCTCAATTTTATGTTATTTGGGGTATTGCCATGCTTTTTATCGATAGGGAAACTTTTAGTTGCTAGTTTAAGTTCCCGGGAAGTGATTTAGCATATCAATTATAGTGTTGTGATTTTTTTCGTTTAGGAGCACATGTCTAGCGCGAATAGTTCCGATCGAGTTCACCGGCACACCTGAATTCGGTATCAAGGTAAGATTAGTATAACAGTATGCATATGTAGATTACATGTTTAGCGTGCATGTAGGAAGCCTATTAGATTACATTAGATATGTATGTTGGCTTCGAACCATCCAATTGTGTCACGTCGGTACAGGCTGGAGTATGACCAGCAGCCGGAGTATGACCGGTTCGACCGATTAGGCTGACACTGTATCACGTCAATACAGGCTGGAGTATGACCAGCAGCCAGAGTATGACCGGTTCGACCGATTAGGCTGATACTTAGATTGGTGGTTCCGTACTATTTGACGTATCACGTCGGTACAGGCTGGAGTATGACCAGCAGTCGGAGTATGACCGGTTTGACCGATTAGGCTGATACTGTAACACGTCGGTACAGGCTGGAGTATGACCAGCAGCCGGAGTATGTCCGGTTCGACCGATTAGGCTGTTACTTGTCAGTAGTACCGTCCCTGTGAACGTTCAGAACTCAGTACCGTGTTGGACACGGTGGTTAGGGGGACTCAGTATCGTGTTGGACACGACACTTAGGGTTATGGTCAGGGGTATGGGCGTCTGATCATGACCGGGATTTATGTATGAATATTATTATGCTTTTCTTACTGAGTCTGTCGAATCACAGTGCTATGTTTATGTGTAGGTAAGGGCAAGGCTAGAGCTGATGGACCGTGAACGTGCCTATGAAGATTGTACATGTTGGGGCGGTTAGGCCTGGAGCGTACGATCATCGGGACAGCGAGGCTATTTTGTAATTAGTCGCTAGGCGACAAGTATTTTGTTTAGACAGTAAACTTTTGTAAATGGTTTTGTAATCGGGATCCCGAGTCTTTTGTATAAATATTTTACAAGTTTAATTAAAAAGTAAAAATTTTAATTAATCACGTTTTCCATAAACCTCGTTGATTAGCAACGAGCTGCACAGCATGTTTAAAAATTACGTAATACGCCTATGCTAGTTAGGGTGTTACATTACTAGAGTGACCCATAGTCTTGAACTCTATCTCTAACATTATACCACGCAACAACCTTTTCAAGGGTGTAGTCAAAAGCCCGTGCGTTAATGGCCATGCACGTCTATCCCAGTATAGTGAACACTCTAGAAATTTTGCCCAAAATTTCATAAAAAGCGGCCCTACTCCCACATTCACATAGGTGAGTCTATCAAGAGTACTCCCGTAGCTCTGTACTCCAGTCCACTTGGAGTATAGATCTCATTAAGAGTTTCTATTAACTCAGCCTTAAATCGCTTCAGGAATTCATGCTTCTCTTTTCGTATCATTATAGCATGAACTTACTTTTATCACTTCATAACTTGTTATTACCCATTGAACCTATTTCTTGGGATCTCCAGTCTATAGGTCGGGTTGCCATTATGAGTGATTCATCAATCTAAGGGCAACAGTCCCATTCCTTTCGATGTTTTAAGGACTTTCTCTCTAGCTAAACCTTTCTTCAAAGGATTAGCTAAGTTATCATCAGTGCGTACATGATCCACTCTAACAGCTCCTGTTGAGAGAAACTCTCTAACAGTGCTGTGCTTACGACATATTTGTTGTCTCTTACCGTTGTAATAACGGTTCTGTACTTTTGCAATAGCCGCGGTACTATCGCAATGGATCAACACAGCTGGAATAGGTTTTTCCCATAAAGGAATCTCAGCTAGCAGGCTTCTCAGCCAACCTGCTTCTTCACTAGCAGTAGCTAGTGCTATCATTTCAGACTCCATAGTAGATTGTGTTGGAAATATTTTACCAGGATCTAGATTTACTACCAAGTATGTTTAATTAACATCCTAATATGAATTCTAAAACAATGAAATAAACACATAAGAGTTTAAGAAAACCTTACATTGGGTGCAGCGGAATATAATGACTCCTTCCATTCAGATCTCTAGCCCTTGATTCCTTTCTGTAGCAAAGCATTATCAAGATCTGAATCTGGATCTCTTTCTCTCCTTCTTTGATGCTGATTTTCTACAGTCTTACATACTATGATTGAGGTACCACTTGATGTGTGTGGGCACTACTCTATCACTCAAGGATTTCGAAATTGTAGAGAGGAAAAGAGAGAGAAAGTGGCGTGTAGGTTTTTTCTGAAAGAAACAAATGTGCAAAGTCATTGAGTTTCCTGAAGTCAACACTTTCCATTTATAGAATGCCTTTTAGGTTTAGGTTAGAATTGCATGACATTAAAATAATGAAAAAATAAATGGTAAAAACCTATGCATAGTGGGTGGCCAGAATAGGAAATTGGGCCTCACTTTGCAACTTTCCCATTTTGTTATTTTTCATTCCCATTTTCTCAAAAATGCCAATTTTCCAATTTAACCATGTAAATGCCAATTCTAATTATTTAATAACTTAAAAATAATTATTAAATAATATTGTCATTTAATATATTTATTAATTTAGAAATATAAAGTATCTTAATTAATAAATAAACCTAGAATCTCTTTTCTTTACAATTTCGCCCTTGCTTAGTGAAAATTCATAAAGTAGACATAGTCTGACTTTTAGAATTATAATTGATTAATTAAAATCAATTAACTGAGTCTTACAAGCAGTATTGTCTCAACTAGTATGGGGACCATGGGTCTATATAACCAAGCTTCCAATAAGTCGAACCGAATTTACCAAGTAAATTCCCTAACTTATTAATTCCTTATTGAATCCACTCTTAGAACTTGGAATTGCACTCTCAGTCATATAGATCGCTCTATATGCTCCACGATATCGATACGTCATTAGTTATCCATTGTTATTATCCTAATTTGATCAATGATCCTCTATATAGATGATTTACACTCTAAAGGGATTAAATTACCGTAACACCCTACAATGTATTTTATCCTTAAAACACTTAACCCTGTATAAATGATATTTCAGCTAAGTGAAATGAGTACTCCCCCATTTATTTTCGTTTGGTTAAGCTCGAAGGAAATCATCCTTTACTTTCTATTCGCCAGATAGAAGCTATAGATTCCATATTTATATTAGCGCTCCCACTTAATTGCACTACCGTGTTCCCAAAATGTACGTATCACCCTGACCCAAAAGTAGGCTTGACTAACAAATCAAAGAACACGAATAACACTCTTGAGATTGAACCTAATCATATCAGGATTAAGATCATTTGATCTAGGATCAACAAGTGATATTAAATTGAATAGATATTACGATAAATTCTAATATATCTAATCAAAGTTCAATATCGGCCCCTTCCGATGTATACTCCATACATCCGATACTGGTAAACTTTTCCAATGTCCTGGAAAGGATATAACACTTTTCCAAGGTGTAAGAATACCTATCACTGATTATACCATGTCATTCTAAATCCAGTGTTCTTACAAATCAGGGAATAAACTTTCGAACATATAATTAAGATTATATTCCACTGTGCTGACAACACTATAATCATTAACAAATTCATATGTTCTGGACTTAAATGGAATTCATTCATTATATATATAATCATGAAATAAATCATGTGAACCATGCAACATAAAATGTTATTTCTGATCTTTATTAATAAGTAATTCTGATTATATTGAAATGTGTTTTATTTAGGGCACAAAACCCAACAGATTGAGCCAGAATAGTCTGTTTCTTAGACTTCCATGAAACAGCTCCACCAGTTATGCTAAAAATATAGCCACTGGTTACCTTGGAGTCATCTGATAAAGTGTTCCAATTAGCATCACTGTACCCCTCAAGTACAGCTGGAAACTTTTGATGATGTAATCCAAGAGTCAATGTTCTTTTGAGGTATCTCATGACCCTCTCTATAGCATTCCAATGCTCTGCACTAGGTCTACTAGTAAACCTGCATAATAACCCACGCCATAGGCAATGTGGGTTCTAGTACAATCAGTGGCATACCGAAGACTGCCAATGATGCTCGCATATTCAGATTGTCTTACACCATCACCAGTGTTCTTAAATAATTTTACACTGGGATCATATGGTATACAAGCAGGTTTACAGTTAAAGTAATTATATTTCTTTAAGATCTTCTCAATGTAGTGAGATTGATCCAAAGAAATTCCCTTTTCAGACCTAGTGATATGTATACCAAGGATTACATTTGCTTCACCTAGATCTTTCATGTCAAAATTTTCACATAACAGAGATTTCACATTGTTCACGACATGAATATTTGATCCAAAAATTAGCAAGTCATTCACATATAAACAAATAATAGTACACACATTATTTTCAAATTTATAGTAAATGCATTTGTCACTTTCATTTACTTTAAAGCCATGTGACATGACAAGGTTATAAAATTTCTCATGCCATGCTTAGGTGCCTGTTTCAAACCATACAAAGATTTATCTAATTTACACATTTTATGTTCTTGACCAGGAACAACAAAACCTTCAGGTTGGTCCATGTAAATCTCTTCTTCTAATTCACCATTCAAGAAAGCAGTTTTAACATCCATTTGGTGCACAACAAGATTATAAATAGGAGCAAGAGCAAAAAGCACACGAATAGATATAATTCTAGTAACAGGTGAAAATGTATCAAAGAAATCTACATTTTCTCTTTTCTAAACCCTTTGGCAACAAGACGTGCCTTGTACTTTTCAATAGTACCATCTCTTTTTAAGAATCTACTTACAACGTATTGTCTTACAACCTGGTGGTAACACAACTAAATGCCAAGTTCCATTTGACTTAAGAGAGTCCATTTCATCATTAATAACTTCATTCCATAAATCAGCATCTAGTGAAGTCAAGGCTTCTTGGAGGTTAGAAGGATCCTCCTCTAGAGTATATGCACAAAAATCAAAACCAAAATCTTTGGTAATTCTAGGTCTTTTACTTCTTCTAGGTTCAGTTTCTATACCCTTTTCATGCTCATTATCCCTAATAGCAGTCATGTTACTAGATGATGCACCCCCACTATTTCTCAATTTAAATGGAAATCTATGTTCGAAAAAATCAGCATCATTAGATTCCAAAATAGTATGCGCATTTAAATCATAAAATCTATATGCTTTACTATTAACAGCATATCCAATAAAAACACATTCATATGCTCTACTAGCCAATTTAATTCTCTTAGGATCAGGAATTCTAACATATGCCAAACAACCCCAAGTTTTAAAATATGAGATATTGGGTTGTTTATTTTTCAAACTTTCATATGGAGAAATTTTCCTTTTAGATTTAGGAACTCTATTAAGCACATAACACACAGTTAATAAAATTTCTACCCACCAATGAGAAGCAGCACCCGAATTCAATAAAATAGCAACAACAAATTCAGTAAGAGTTCTATTTTTTCTTTCAGCTTTGCCATTCATTTCAGGTGAATAAGGTGCTGTCTTATCATGTATGATTCCATGTGAGTTATAAAATTCAACAAAAGCACTAGAATCATATTCAGTGCCTCTTTCGCTACAAAACTTCTTGATCTTTCTACTAAGTTGATTTTCAATTTCAGCCATAAATATCTTAAACATATCAAGAGCTTCATTTTTATTTTTCATTAAATATTTATAGGTAAAGTCAGAATAATCATCAATAAAAGTGATAAAGTAGCGTTTACCATTTCTAGTCTAAGTTCCATCAAGTTCACAAATATCAGAATGGATTAAATCTAGAGGCTCGGTTTCCTTTTCTATCACAGATTTATGTGGTGTTTTAGTAATCTTAGCTTGGCTACAAAATTCGTATTTTTCAAAGTCATTTAAAGATAATTTAGGAATTAGGCCTAAACTACTCATGTTCTTGATTATGCGTTTATTTACGTGACAAAGTCTAGCATGCCAAGTATTAAAAGAACACAACATATAAGCAGAAGCATTAACTTTATTGACTTGAACATTCCATTTAAAAATTCCCTCAGTTTCATATCTCTTCCCTACAAATATCCCATTGTTAGTTAAAGTAAACAAATCAGCTCCTATAGTCTGTGTGAACCCCGCCTTGTTGAGAAGGTAGCCCGAGACCAAATTCTTCCTCATCTCTGGAGTGTGCATCACATCTTTTAGAATTACAGTTCTTCCAGAGGTGAAGTTCAATTCCACATTTCCAGTACCAGCAACTATAGTGGTGTGAGAGTCACCCAACAACACATTATGATCCTCAGTAGCAGCAACATATGTTTTAAACATATTTCTATCATGGCAGACATAGCGAGAAGCGCCAGTATCTACCCACCACCCTTCAGATCCACCGATGAGGTTGATCTCTGAAATCATAGCTGTAAATGAAAACTCTTCTGTCAGGTTAGCCTGCGGAGCAGAACTAGGCCTGTTCTTACACTTTCGTGCCATATGACCTGGCTTGTTACAGTTGTAACACATGAAAAAACCAGAGTCATTTCTATTAGGGGGTACTTGCTGCCTGTTATTATGGTTCCTTTGATGGTTCCTTTGATGGTTCCATTTCTGATTGTTGTTATTGGTCCGAGGTTGATTGTTGCGGTTTGGATTCGCTTTGCAATTCTGATTCTTAAAGTTTTTCCCATTGGGTTTCAGAACAACAGTGGATCTTTTATTAGTGTTGTTGTTGTTTCCAACAACAAGCACCTCTTCCTTTTAGTTTTGTTTTCGAGCTTCCTCCTCAATTCGAAGACGAGTGATCAGACTTTCCAACGAAAACTCTTTGTTTTGTGCCTGAGAGTATTTTTAAAATCTTTCCATGAAGGGGGTAATTTATCAATCATAACAGCAACTTGAAATTGTTCATCAATAGTCATACCTTCAGACAGAATTTCGTGAGCTATTTTCTGAAGCTCGTGAGACTGGGCTTTGACTGATTTATCATCGGTCATTTGAAACTTCAGGTAGCGGCTCACAGCGTATTTCTTTGTTCCCGCCTCCTCGGTATCATATTTCTTTCTGTAATGCTTCCCATATCTCCTTGGCAGATTTGTCAGAATTATATTAATCATACAAATCATCAGACAAACTATTCAAAATAAAATTCTTACACAGAAAATCATTCTCTACCCAGGAGTCCCTTTCTTTAACCTGTGATTCGTACTTCTCGACTTCATCCTTCTTCTCGGTAGGAGGTGGAGTCTCAGACACAACTGGTTTCAAAACAGTAAGCACAAACGCAACTTTTTTCATGGTCAGAAAAAATAACATCTTCTGTCTCCAACATTTAAAGTGCAAACCCTCAAAATGAAAAGGCTTGTTCATGTCAGCGGTAGAACCAGAACATTCATCGGTAGTAGCCATAGCAGAAAGAATGTCTTAAAATTGTTGAAGTAACTGCTAGCAAAATAAAAGAGGAACGATGTTACCGAATGAAAAAATTATGGGTTGAGTCGCGGACTAAGTCCCTCTCTTTAAGACGTTCGCGGCACTGCCCAGGAGTGTGCAAGCAGTCAGAATTTTCCGGTCGTCCCCAGGATAAAATAGCCTAGTCTTCGCACTGTATCAGAACCCCACTCCACTGCAGAGCACCGTCGAATACACCCAAATAATTTTGATACCGTAGATGGAATTTTTAGTATTTATGAAAACTGTTTTTTTTTTATAAGAAAAGATGTTTTCTTCCCATCAGTTCAATTGCATTATATAGGCGAATGGATTGAATAATCGTAACGGGAAGAATAAAGTTTTCTGAATCGTGGGGTGAGTTGGTTTGAACGTGTCACACCACACCACACCACACCACCTAACCCGACCTGGCCCAGCCCGACTCGGATGGCGCGAGCGCGCGTGTGTGGTGGGTCAAGTGTGTGTGTTCTCACCCATTCGCACAAAACTGGGTACCCCTTAGGGCCCAAACCCAAATGCCAAAGTTGCACTATTTGTACCCTTGTAAATGAGGGTTCATATCCCATGTGGGACTCTTTCCAACTCACACACACTAAGACACTTATATATTTTGTTAAAAGATTCTTAATATTTCCAACAAATATCAATTTCATTAATGATGATTGATAATGTCTTGATTATCCACATATAATGATACAATTTATGTAGATGTAACACCATGTTTTAATTTATTTGAAAGTAAAATGGTAATAATGCATATATAATAATAGTAAGTTTTCAATATTTGTTTTAGCAATTTTTTTAGTGATTTTTTTTTTAAAAGTATAACATTTACTGTTACGTATAAAATTAATCTTTTATTTAAAAATTGAGAAAAAAAATAAAAAAAAGATTAATTTCTTATTAAAAAAGTGAAAAAAAAGAGAATAATGTAGTATATTATGGGTGTGCATAAATCAATCCAATCTAATGAGAACCGACTGATCCAATTACAACCGACAGCCAAACATTGGATATCCAATTGTGATCGGATCAGATTGAATATTATTTTTAAATATCCAATTGAATCGGATTGGATGGTGGATGGGGTGTGTAAAAATCCAATACATGCAATATCCAATCGAACAAATTTGTATTTTCATTTAGTTTGGATGAGTAATTAGATTTTATATTGTTATATGTCGAATCTATATGTATATCTGAAAATAAACATTAAAATTTTACTCTTTTTTTCTTGGATTGGATGGATACATGTCCACTCCAATATATACTGGACCTAAAATATTGGATGGATCCGATCCAAAAAATACTAGGTTTAAAATATTCGATAAACCCAAATTAAACCAATAAATATATATGAAATACATTCCATGGATAGAACCGATCCAATCCAACACCCAATGAATTTTGGATGGATTGGATGACTAAAATTGATTGGATTGGATCGGATAGTAAAATCTAACATCCAATATATGATTGGATCGGATCTAGATAGGCCTAAATGTTGGGTTTTGTACCCTAAATAAAATCCATTTCAATATAATCACATTTATTTATTAATAAAGATCAGAAATAACATTTTATGTTTCATGGTTCACATGATTTATTTCATGATTATATATAATGTATAAATTCTATTAAGTCCAGAACATATGTATTTGTTAATGATTATAGTGTTGTCAGCACAGTGGAATATAATCATGATTCTATGTTTGAAAGTTTCATTCCCTGATTTGTCAGTTCACTGGATTTAGACTGGCATGATAATCAACGATAGGTATTCTTACACCTTGGATAAGTGTTATGTCCTTTCCAGGGTATTGGCGAAGTTTACCAGTATCGGATGTATGGAGTATACATTGGAAGGGACCGATATTGAGCTTTGATTAGATATGTTAAAATTTACCGTATTATCTCTAATTCAATATCACCTAGTTGATCCTAGATCAAATGATCTTAATCCTGATATGATTAGGTTCGATCTCAAGGGTATTATACATGTTCTTTGATTTGTTAGTTAAGCCTACTTTTGGGTCAGGGTGATACGTACATTTTGGGAACAAGATTGTATAATTGAGTGGGAGCGCTAAACATAGATATGGAATCTATAACTTCTATAGGTATTTAGAAGAGAAACGATGATTTCCTTCGAGCTTGGTTAAACAGAGATAAATGGTTGAGTACTCATTTCACTTCCCTGAAATATCATTCATGCGGAGCTAAGTGTTTTAAGGATAAAATACATTGAAGGGTGTAACGGTAATTTAGTCCCTATACAATGTAGATCATCTATTAGAGGATCATTGATCAAATTAGGATTATAACAAAGGATAATTAATAGCGTATCTATATCGTGGAATATATAGATCGTTCTATATGACTGAGAGTGTAATTCTAAGTTCTATGCGCGGATTCAACAAGAAATTAATAAGTTAGTGGATTAACTTGGTAAATTCTTAATCTGCTTATTGGAAGCTTGGTTATATAGGCCCATGGTTCCCATACTAGTTGAGACCATACTGCTTATAAGACTCAGTTAATTGATTTTAATTAATCAATTATAATTCTGAAATTAGACTATGTCTAGTTTATTAATTTTCAATAAGCAAGGGCGAAATTGTGAAGAAAAGAGATTCTAGGTCTTACTTGTTAATTAAGAGACTTTATATGTCTAATTAATAAATATATTAAATGACTATATTATATAATAATTAATTTTTAGTTATTAAATAATTGAAATTGGCATTTAAGTTGTTAAATTGGAAAATTGCCATTTTTTAGAAAATAGGATGGAAAAATGACAAAATGGCAAAATTACAAAGTGAGGCCCATTATCCATATCATGGCCGGCCACACTAAGTAATTACCATTTATTTTTTCATTATTTTAATGCCAAATAATTCTAACCTAAACCTAGGTGGTTACCTATAAATAGATAGTGATGGCTTCGCGAAAAAGATGATGCATCTCATTCCTCTTGATAAAATTCTAAGCTGCCAGTTCCTTTCTCTTTTCTTCTTCAATTTTCGAACCTTGAGTGATAGAGTGAGTGCCCACACACATCAAGTGCTATCTCAATCATAGTGTGGAAGATTGTGAAGAATTCAATCAACAAGAAGGAGAATCAGGCTCAAGAAAGAGAGAAAGAGATCCAGGTTCAGATCTTGGTGATTACTACAGAAAGGAATCAAGGGCTAGAGATCTGAACGGACGGAGTCATTATATTCCGCTGCACCCAATGTAAGGTTTCCTAAACTTTATATGTGTTTATTTCATTGTTTTAGAATTCATATTAGGATGTTAATGAAACATACTTGTTAGTAAATCTAGATCCTAGTAAAATATTTCCAACAACTGGCCTCAGAGCCATGGTAATGATTTACTTGTTGGGTTTTATGCCCTAAATAAAACTCATTTCAATATAATCAGTTTTACTTATTAATATAGATCAGAAATAACATTTAATGTTGCATGGTTCACATGATTTATTTCATGATTATATGTACATAATGTATAAATTCATCTGAAACCCTTTTCACATACTTGATCCTGTTTATTGTGCTGTCAACACATTGGAAAGTAAACATGACTATGTGAATAAAGTTTCCTAGATTTATCAGACATAGGGTTTTACTGATATGATAATCTACAACAGAGTTTACTTGCATTTGGAGAAGTGCTATGTTCTTTCCAGAGCATTGGTTAAAGTAAAGCTCAGGTTGGATGCATGGAGTATGCATCGGAAGGGACCGATATTGAACTTTGACTTAGATTTATTAAACTTACCGTAATATCTATTCAAGTCAATATCGCCTAGTTGATCCTAGATCAAATGTTCTTAATCCTGTTATGATTAGGCTCAATCTTGAAAGGCTATTCGTGTTCTTTGATTTGTTAGTTAAGCCTACTTTTAGGTTAGGGTGATACGTACATTTTGGGAACACGGTAGTGCAATTGAGTGGGAGCGCTAACATAAACATGGAATCTATAGCTTCTATCTGGCGAATAGTAAGCAAAGGATGATCTCCTTCGAGCTTGACCAAACGAACATAAATGGTGGAGTACTCATTTCACATAAGCTGAAATATCATTTATACGGGGTCAAGTGTTTTAAGGATAAAATACATAGTAGGGTGTTTCGGTAATCTAATCCCTTTACAGTGTAGATCATTCATATAGAGGATCATTGATCACATTAAGATTATAACAATGGATAACTAATGATGCGTCTATATGGTGGAACATATAGAGCATTTTATATACTGAGAGTGCAATTCTAAGTTCTATGCGTGGATTCAACAAAGAACTAATAAGTTAGTGAATTTTAGTGCTAAATTCTTGATCTACTTATTGGAAGCTCGGTTATATAGACCCATGGTCCCCCCACTAGTTGAGATAATATTGCTTGTAAGACTCATGTAATTGGTTTTGATTAATCAATTATAACTCTCAAATTAGACTATGTCTATTTGTGAATTTTTCACTAAGTAAGGGTGAAATTGTAAAGAAAGAGTTTTAGGGGCATATTTGTTAATTATGATACTTTGTATGGTTCAATTAATAAATATGATAAATGACAATATTATTTAATAATTATTTATAGTTATTAAATAGTTAGAATTGGCATTTAAATGGTTGAATTAGAAAATTGACGTTTTTGAGAAAATCAGATGCAGAAAAGATAAAATTGCAAAATTGAAAAAAGTGAGGCCCAAATCCACTTTGTATGGCCGGCCACTTTTGTAGGGAATTTAAACTGATATTTTCATTATTTTAATGCCAAATAATTCAAACCTAACCCTAGTGGAATGCTATAAATAGATAGTGAAGGCTTCAGGAAAATTACACTTCTGATTCAGAAAAACCCGAGCCTTCTCTCTCCCTATCCGGCCGACCACTCCCTCTCTCTTTCTTCCCTCTTGAATTTCGAAATTCTTATTGTAAGAGAAGTGCCCACAGACAGCAAGTGATACCTCAACCATAGTGAGGAAGATCGTGAAGAAAGACTTTCAGCAAGAAGGAGTTTCAGCATCAAAGATTCAGAGAAAGAGATCCAAGTTCAGATATTGATAATGCTCTGCTACAGAAAGGAATCAAGGGCTAGATATCTGAACGGAAGGAGTCATTATATTTCGCTGCACCCAATGTAAGGTTTCCTAAACTTTATATGTGTTTATTTCATCGTTTTAGAAAGTTCATATTTAGGGTGTTAATCAACATACTTGTGAGTAGATCTAAGATCCTGGTAAAATAATTTCCTACATTACTTTCATGAAATATGAATTAAAACGATGATATGTGTTGATTTGGATGGTTTCATGTTGGTTTATGTGCTTATGTGATGAATGTATGTGTTGTACGAATTTTTTCCATGAAAATATTTTATTTAGATTCCTTGTGAAAAATTAAGCAATTTTGATTTTTACGGAACTCGATTCCGATAAAAATTGTAAAAGTTATGAATTTTGGAAGATTGGGTGTCATGGCTGTCAAGAGGGGTGCATCAATCGCACCAGGAACTCGGACAAGCCGAGGTGATGCCCGCGGATGCTGTCTGAAGACACGTGCGTTCGGACAACTGCACCTGCCCAGACACTGAAATCCGCCCACGAAAATGCTACAGGTGCCGAGATGAGCCGCACATCCGACCCTGCAAACCCTCTTGTCCGCGCGCGTAAGGCCTCTCGTGCAGCCTCCTGGGGCTGCACGTACAGCCTAATGGGCTGCCAACCCAAATTTTCGATTTTCATGGGATTTTTTCCAAAAATATGATTTTTCCAATTTTCAAACCCTAAATTTAAAATAAAATATTATTTTTAAATATATTTGAACTTAAATATCATATTCTAAAATTAATAATATTTATTTTTCAATAGATTATTATTAATTTTAATATTTTGAGGTTTAAATTTAAAAATTGATTATTTTATTTTTTAAATTATGGTCAGATTTAAAAATTTGTTAGTTTCTTTAATATTTATATATTATTTAATTATAAGATTAGATATTTTGATATTTAACATATTTTAAATTAAAAGATAACTTTATCTTTTTTATTTGAAATATTATATTAAAATTATCTTATATGACAAATTAAATAATTAATAAATTTGAAATTAACCTAGATATTTTTATAGATATTTTAACCATAATATTTTCAAATTCAAAAGTTTGTTATTTTGTAAAATATTTAATTATTTATAAATTATAAGTTTAAAAATGATATTTTACTATTTTATATCATTTTACTTATTAGATATTTATAAATTATATTTTAAATATTTAAATAACTTAGATATTTTTGTAGAAATTTGAATATTGCTTAATTTGAGATATTTTGACATATAATTAGGATAATTATTATTTATTTATTATTTTATTCTTAAAATAATAATTATCTAACCATATCTATTTTAAAATTGGTTTATTTTATTATTTTGATTTTATTAAATTATAAGATTTGAAAATGATATCGAACATTTTTATTTTCAAATCATTGATCTTATTTGATATTTAATTTAATTTAATAAAAATAATTCAAATACACCTAGATATTTTAAATTAGTTTTTCATTTTTGAATTTTAAATTTTGAGATTTTTAAGGTTGTTTTTAACAACCCTAAATTTTTAAAATTTAGTTGGTTAGTTTAAAATAATAATTTAATTATATTAATATCTTATTTCACATTTGTTACATGGACAATGTTTGTTTAATTTTATATTGGTTATTCAATTTTTTTTTAACAAACCTATTATTTATTTGATCTAAATTGCTATGATTAACTTGTTGACAGATCGAATGATCTGATTTTAATCATAGTCCGATTGTCAATAGATCTTATAAATAATTTGTAACAGGTAAATTTTGTACTTCTTTCATCTGTATAAACCTAGTAACATGATAGGGCCCATCCAAATCATTTGACCTGTGTGAGCCTATATGTTTGCTATTGGGCTTAGATGCGTATAGGAAACCCATTTAAGTTTTACTAAGTAAATGGACTAGGTTGCTAAAATAATTTTTGACATAAGTAAATTTATTTAGGCCCAATTAGAATTGGGCTTATTCAATGAATAACAATTATTTATTTAAAGGTTAAATTCCTCTCTTTTGGGCCTTGTGTGAGAGTTAGGGGGCCAATAGCAGTGGGTACAACATACTGAACCCAACTCTCCCTCACATGAACTACCCGAATTGTGAAGGCCCATTTGCCTTATTTTAAATAATTGTATTAGGTTAATTATATTAGTCTAACCTAATTTAAATTGAATTAGCAACATAATTAACTTTTAAAATATATGAAATTTATTTTTCATTTTAATATTTTAAAGTTATATTTTAGAAAAACACTTAGTTAATTGAAATATATTCTAGATAGTTATTTCTTGTACTAGTTATTTTTTCTAATGTTCAAATAGGAAAATATTTTAAGTTGTAAATTAATTATTTATTTTAATTAATTTTGGACCAACTTAATTATAGAATATTTTTCATAGTATTAAATTAGAATTAATAATTAAGTTTCTTTTATACTTAATTATTTAATTCATCCATTTAATACATTTAATTAAATTGAAAATTAAATATTTAAGTTGATTTCATTCTTGATACTTAAATATTATTATTTTCATGAAATTTAATTAAATAGAAAATTATTTTAAGTTTGAAATCTTATTTCAGAATAACTTAAATTTGAATAATTTTCAAAATATATTTTATTTTATTTTATTAGTCATTCGAAATTGCATTATTTAAATGCAGAAATTTTGAATTTTATTTGAAAAATAGATTAAAGTTGAAAATTATTTATTTTAATTTTGGACCAACTTAAATCAATGATTTTTTTATTTAATGATTAATTAAAATAAATGAATTAAAATATATTATTATTAGAAAATGAATTAATTAGTCAATGAAAGTCTAGATAGATATTACCTGTTTTGCTTGAAGTATTTTTCTAGTGTATTTAATTAAATAGAAAATTAATATTTAAGTTGATTTTCATCATGATACTTAAATATTTGAATTTTTTCTTAATATTTAATTAAATAGGAAAAATTATATTTTTGTCGAAAATTAATTTTTATTAATTAATTTTGAGCCACATAAAATTGAATAATTTTTTCAGGATTTATTTTATTTTATTTTAGAACAATTTCGAAAATTATATTCTTATATACTTCAGTTTTTCGAAATGCCATATATATTTATAGAAAATTAAATTTGAGATGTAAATTAATTTAAATTAATTTTGAAACAACTTAAATTGAATAATTTTTTAAATATTTATTGAAAATTATTACTAAGATGAAAATAATTCATTTTATTTTCATATCCATCTAAGTATATTTTATAAATATTAAATTAAAATTTATATTTAGAATTTTTCATTCTAAATTGGAAATTTTAATTAAATAAATATATATTTAAAATAAATTGATTAAAATAAATATTAGAAGAAAATACATTTTCAATAATGAGCTTTATTATTATTAGAATATTCGATCTCCATTGTTAGTTTTACATAGCTATTGTTTTAGTGAGTAATCCTCCCTAATAGAGGAACGTTCATTAGCAAGTTAGCGCCGTAGAATCTCGAAAGATAAGTACTCTTTGTAAGCGTTTTATTTTAGTATGGATCACCCTAATGGTGCCGACTTTAATAAGGCTTACAAAAGTATGAAACAATGGTGGAAGCTCATACGATAGAATGGCCTTAACTCTCGCCTAAACGGGACAACGCTGGATTATGATCTTGATCGAATAAAAGGTTGCTAGAATGTTTATCATTTTAGATGAGCTGACAACTCTATTTAATGGATGGTATTTTTGACTCTCGCCTAATTGGGACACTGATATCAGTTTTTTGAAGAGCTTGGAAATTATTTAGGTTTGTATGTTTTAGTATTTTCGCTTGTCATTCCTACTTGCTATATGTTTAATAATTTCTGAATTGTGTGTGAATTTATATTGAACCATGTTATTTTCTGTTATTAATTTTCGTTTAATTTCGAATCTTCATTGTTGGTCTAACTTGGCTTGTTGTTCTAATGGGACAAATCCCTAATGGATTGTCATCCATTAGACAAACATAATAGTGTTAGATCTCGATAGATAAATATTGTAAATGCAACATCTAGCTGTTCATCAATTGATGACACCTTAGACTAGTATTTACAATATGAAACAAGAAGATTAAATAAATAAGAATAACTTTGACTCTCGCTAATCGGAGCATAGTTAGATTCTTATTTAAATTCGAAATTATCCTTATTCCTCTTAGCTTATTCATTTTGAATTAGCTTAAATCCTCAATCTTAGAAAACTCCTACTTGTATTTGCTTGCTTTAGGCAAACTTAGAGTGAAATTAGTAGTGGTGGTCCAAGAAAGAAGAATTACTCATTATATTTGGTATAAATTTAAGTCTTTGACTTTAAATTTTAGATTCCAAATAGAGATTTTATATTTCTATTTCCAGAATATAATACAGTTACACTTTTCACAAGTGTTTAATAACCATTTTTCTATCAATGGATTCAAACTGTATGTTAAAGTATGGAATATGAGTTTAGTATTCTGTGACCAGGATCCACTTACACTATTCTAAGAACTCTTTAATGTAACTAAACCTAATTCATCAAAAGACCACAACCACATATTTTATAAATCTATGGCATTTGTATCTTGTTCATAGTGTTTTTGACAAGATCATTCTCTGCAAAGAGTCAATATGCCTATATCCACTAAAAGTATAATCATCTCATCCGCAGATGGATGTACATTTAGGGGTGGATATGAGTTTTCGTTGTATTCTTAAGACAATCACTCTAGATTTTACCTTATGCAAAAGAAATTTGAAATGTTTAAAAACTTTCATGAATTTCTAGCAATGGTGAAAACCATTAAGGTAAGTGGTTAAAGATCTTGCAAACTGATAGGGGTGGAGAAATAGTTAATAGATATGCAATTCAAAGATCATTAAGTTGATTTTTGAATTATATCTAAACTTACCTCCCCAGAAATTCTATTTGCATATTGATGATTAGTTACTAGTAGTTGCCTAATTTCTTCTAGGGATATACCCTAGTGATAGGAAAATTTTTAGAATGATGAAATGGTTGGGTACTTAGTGTAAACCATTACTAGATTCATGGATGACCTAATCATAATCTTAAGAAAGGCTAGAACTGTTAACCAAGGTTTTCATGTTTGTTAGCTATTCTAAGTGATTAGGGGTGGACCATCCCATCGTCATTAGATAAGAAAGTGTTTGTTTAAACAAATACTACTTTTCTAAGAAAATGGCTAAGTCTGAAAACAAAGTAGCAAAGTAAAGGAGATAATTTTCTTAATTCCATAAGTGTTCTATCATCTTATTCTTATAAGATGGTTCCACTGCTTCTGTTGTCTTGACACAACCGAAGAGGTCAATACCATTTAGTTTTCTTAGACATAATTCACGGTACCTTGTCGTAGTGGGAGAGTTTCTAGGAACTCACCCTATTATGACTTGGAAGACACTAGTGATTAAAATCCATTGTGAGTTTAAACAAGTAATGGATTATCGAAATAAGAAACTAAGAAGTAAAGCCAAGAGAGCTATGGTTAAAACCATTCATGTGGAATAACCAAAAGTTTTCTATTACAAGGACAAGAAAGGAAATTTTTCGTTTGTAGGTCTATTCAATGGACGTAAAAAACTTCATGTTCCTAGTATTATAGGTTTGAATTTATCTAAACCTATGACTTGTGGTATACCTGGTAATTTACTTACTTTAGTACAAGAACTTACTTTAGTAAGATGCTGAAGCATTTTCTTTTTAATGACAATCTATAGAAGCTTCTTGACTTCTAGACATAGATTTTATTTATCTAAGGAAAAGTCTCAACTATTCCAGAAAAGATAAAGCCATGAAAGAATTCCTTGAATCAACAGTGAGAGGTCTCAGATATGCTTTAGTATGCCTTAGACCAAACACCTGCTGTTGAGTGGGAGTAATGAGTAGGTGTCAGATTAATCTAGGAAAGGAACATTGGAAGACAATCAAGTAAATCTTAAGATCAAGAAGATGAACTATATGTAAGTCAATAAAGGGTGTATTTAATACTATTAGACTACACCAAATCAGATTTCTAGATTTGCCTTAGTGCTAGAAGGTTTGCTGATGAGATGGTGATTACTCTGGGGGTGGAGTAGTGATTTTGGAGAAGTATAAAAACCTATCTGAAGTCTCTAAGTCTACCAGAGAGAGATTGACTGTTAAAGTTGCAAGAAAGGTACTTATTCAGTCTAAGGAAAGTTCTATATATTTTTGGCACTGTTCCAACATGTCTTAAGTACTAGTGTTACTTCTTGACTAACACAAAAGTAGTTGCCAATAGTAAAGAATCCAGTATCCCAAGAGAGTAGACATATAGAGAGGAATTTCACATTATCAAAGATTTTGTGATTAAGGAAATGTAATGGTGGAGGAAAAGTTGTGTTGAATACAACCTGTCAGATCCTATTACGGAGAGTATACTACATACTACACTTGATTTGTATATCAAGGTGTTGAGATTATTTGAAATGCACTTTTTGTTTTATATTAGTGCAAGTGGGAGTTTGTTGAGTTTTGTGCCCTAAAAGTACAATATTTAGCAGGGTAGCAAGGTAACAGTTAAAAGTACAATATTTATGACTATTGCGAAACTGAAAGAATAAAAAACTTCAAAATATCAATCAAATTTATAGAAGAAAAATGACACTTAGCAAGGTAGCAGGGTAGCCGTATATATTTAGGATTATATATATGTTTTTAAAATTGGAGAAAATATAAGGTTACATATTTAAGTTTTTTTTAATATATATATAAAATAGAATATTTATTATTTATATCTATAAACTTAATTAAAAAATTAAAAAAAATGAGAGAATTAAGGAGATAATAGATAGAGGTATTTAGAGTGATTTTAGAGTGCCACATCACTGCCTCATATTTCTCCTTTATATATATAGATAGATTTTAGGCAGCCGCGTCACCGCCTCATACTTCTCCTTTATATATATAGATATATAGATATATAGATTAGCCATATACCATTTTTTTTATTTTATTTACTGTTTCGATTGTTTCAATAGTTTTTATCAAAACTGCTGTATAAATTTTTGCTCTATTAGTTATTATATGAGTTTTTATGTGAATTTTCATAAATATATATATATTTAAAAAAAAAAGAAAGAGAATTACCCTATATGCTATTTTTTTAACTTTTTTTTTTTTTTCAAATTTACAGTTTGGGTTTCTAAAGTGGTTAGAGTGCTAGTTGCAATAGGGGTTTCAATGTAGAATTCCGTAAAAATGCAAAAAGAATTAGTTTGAAGTGTAAAAATGAAAAAGCCCAAAAAAAAAAAAATTTGTTTAGAAATATAAAAATAAAAAATCCATTATTATTATTATTTATAGAATTTTTAAATTATATATATTATTATAAAATTAGTAAATATCCCGCGCTTTGCGGCGGATGTATAAATATTTTAAATTATATAAAAAAATAAATTGTGTATTTTAATTAATAATAATTACTTAGTAAAATTATATTAAAATTTTAACTTTACGATAAAAAAATTTGTGACATAAATACTTAAAATATTAAATTTGTTGTTGATAAATACCAGAATTTGAAAAATAGTAGCATAAATCTTGATTTATGGTTTAATTTTTATTCTTATGTGTGTGTTAATTCTAGATTCGAATTTTATTGTGTGTGTTTTTAATATTTGAGTTTTAGTGTTTTAGTGGAGTTCTAATGTTTGAGTTTGTGTTTATGAGATCTGTTTGTTTTTTCTATAGATCTTGAGAACTTGAAATTTGATGTTGTTTCTATTGATTATTGGGATTGAGAGTTTGATTTTTCATACGGGAATTAAAGTTTACCTTTTCGTTTCATTAATTGAAAAATATTAGTAAAAAGCTTATGGAATGAGAAGTTTTTTTTTTTTTTATTATTTTTTTTTATTTAAGCGTTTATATATTACATCAGCATAACTTGGGACTCGAACCCAAGACCTCCAATACACACGCAATCCCTATGGCCACTTGAGCTAGCCTCAAGTGGTTTTATGGAATGAGAAGTTTGAATATATGAAAATAGAATTGAAAAATAGCACTTGAATGGAGAATCAAAGTTTATTGTTAATCTCCTTACAAAAAAAAAAGTTTATTGTTAATCTCCTTACAAAAAAAAAAGTTTATTGTTAATCTGTAAAGATAATATGGCTGGAAAAAAATGGGAAAATTCATTTTTATTTCATTTAATATGTATAGAATATTTTTTTTCTTTTTTGAATACTATGAATTTATTCTAATTAATTTTTGTTTTTTAAAATTATTTTTGTAAGAGAATTATTAGTTTGGTCAATACTATATTTACATGTGTCACTTTATTGATCAACTTATTACATAACGATAAATTGAGTGTTAAGTTTAGAAATTTAAAGATATCAATAGGAACTATAATGATGACATCAATTTTATATGACTGGAATATAAAAATAATGCAATATGAAAAAATTTGATTCATAATCTCAAACCTGTCTCTTCTTTTACGTAATCTCACACTTGTTTTTTTTTTTTGTTCAATTCATAATATTTTATTCATAATAATTTTTTTTTTATTATAAAAAACATATTTTTCCTATATTCTTGTTAGGTTTTATGCCCTAAATAAAACTCCATTTCAATGTAATCTATTTTATTCAACATCAATAAAGAAACAGAAGTATTTTTCATTCATTTCTGTATGTTTTGGTTCACCTTATCAATTGCTTGTCTAATTGATTTATAAATTCATCTTAAACCCTTTTCACATACTTGATCATGTTTATTGTGCTGTCATCACATTGGAAAGTAAACATGACTATGTGAATAAAGTTTCCTAGATTTATCAGACACAGGGTTTTACTGATATGATAATCTACAACAAGAGTTTACTTGTATTTGGAGAAATACTATGTTCTTTCCAGAACATTGGTTAAAGTAAAGCTCAGGTTGGATGCATGGAGTATGCATCGGAAGGGACCGATATTGAACTTTGATTTAGATTTAATTAAACTTACCGTAAAATCTATTCAAGTCAACATCGCCAAGTTGATCCTAGATCAAATGATCTTAATCCTGTTATGTTTAGGCTCAATCTTGAAAGGCTATTCGTGTTCTTTGATTTGTTAGTTAAGCCTACTTTTAGGTCAGGGTGATACGTACATTTTGGGAACACGGTAGTGCAATTGAGTGGGAGCGCTAGCATAAACATGGAATCTATAGCTTCTATCTGCCGAATAGTAAGCAAGGGATGATCTCCTTCGAGCTTGACCAAACGAAAATAAATGGTGGAGATCTCATTTCACATAAGCTGAAATATCATTTATACGGGGTCAAGTGTTTTAAGGATAAAATACATAGTAGGGTGTTACGGTAATTTAATCCCTTTACTGTGTCGATCATTCATATAGAGGATCATTGATCACATTAGGATTATAACAATGGATAACTAAATGATGTGTCTATATGGTGGAACATATAGAGCATTCTATATACTGAGAGTGCAATTCTAAGTTCTATGCGTGGATTCAACGAAGAATTAATAAGTTAGTGAATTTTAGTGCTAAATTCTTGATCTACTTATTGGAAGCTCGGTTATATAGACCCATGGTCCCCCCACTAGTTGAGATAATATTGTTTGTAAGACTCATGTAATTGGTTTTGATTAATCAATTATAATTCACAAGTTAGACTATGTCTATTTGTGAAATTTTCACTAAGTAAGGGCGAAATTGTAAAGAAAGAGTTAATAGGGGCATATTTGTTAATTATGATACTTTGTATGGTTCAATTAATTAATATGATAAATGACAATATTATTTAATAATTATTTATAGTTATTAAATAGTTAGAATTGGCATTTAAATGATTGAATTAGGAAATTGGCATTTTTGAGAAAATCAGATACAAAAGGTGTTAAAATTGCAAAATTGTAAAAAGCAAGGCCTAGTCCACTAAAGCCATGGCCGGCCACCTTTATAGGTATTTTAAGTTGATTTTTTCATTATTTTAATGCCATATAATTCAAATCTAACCCTAGTGGAATGCTATAAATAGATAGTGAAGGCTTCAAGAAAATTACACTTTCTGAATCAGAAAAACCTAAGCCTCCACTCTCTCTTCTCTAGCCGCCACTCTCTCTCTTGCTTCTTCCTTTGAATTTCGAAATTACCTTAGTGATTAGAGTAGTGCCCACACACATCAAGCAATACCTCAATCATAGTGAGGAAGATCGTGAAGAAAGATCATCAGCAAAGGAGATTCGGCATCAAGGATTCGAGAGAAAGAGATCCGTGTTCGCATCTTGATAATACTCGCTACGTAAAGGATTCAAGGGTTAGAGATCTGAACGGAAGGAGTCATTTAATTCCGCTGCACCCAATGTAAGGTTTCTTAAACTTTATATGTGTTTAATTTATCGTTTTAGAAAGTTCTTATTTAGGATGTTAATAAACATACTTGTGAGTAGATCTAAGATCCTGGTAAAATAATTTCCAACAGCTGGCCTCAGAGCCATGGTAATTGATTTACTTGCAAGAAATTTGGACTTTAAAACGATTGTTTGTATGTTCTTTGGATGGTATCATGTTGTATTGAGTGTTATTTGATGATTGATTGATGTTTGTAAAATTTTCGTGAAAAATAATTGCGATTTTATCTCTGGAAATATTTTTATTGGATAGTATGGAAAAAATTAAGCAAGTTAGCCTTTTACAGAACTTAGTTTGGATTTTATTTGAATTAGTTATGATTTTTTGAAGATTTGAAAAAATCGAGTACATTGATATTTTCCTGCGATCGCAAATCTGTCCGTACAGTTCACAATTTTTTTGTTTTTCTTCGATTTTTCATGCTTTTTCATGGAATTAACTTCCGATTTTTGGTATAGTTTTGTATTTATACTATTACTATTCCTAATTCAATTCTAATTATCATTTTGAATTAATTTAATATTTTTTTTTAAATTTAATTCAAGATATTAGTGTAATTTGAATTTGAATAGAATTAGTATCTATCTTCTTCCTTAAAAATCTATCTTATTTTAAAATTTGATTATATTTTATCTTATTTTAAATTTAAAAATAAGATATTTATAATCATGTAATTTTTAAATGATATAAGATATTTTGCTAATTTTTTAAATTTTGTTATTTTATTTATTTAAATTACATTTAAAATTTGAAAAAGATATTCATTTATCTTTTCTAATTTTTAATTTAATTTTTATTTATAAAATAACATTTAAAATTTAAAAGAAGTTAGCAAATTTTTGAAATGATATTTAGGTTGGTTGAAACCTAATTTTTCAAAATTGTAGGTTTAATTTTAAATTTAATTTTTTTTTTAAATTTCGAATTTTTCAAATTTTTTTTAAATTTTCGAATTTTTTTTTATTATTTAATTAATAATTTTCGAAAATAAATATTTAATTTAAAATTAAATAAATCCTACATCCAACTATCCAACTAACCTTGTTGCAGGAGTATGTGTTTTAACTTGTTTGTAAGTTTTCAAAACCTATTATTACTTGATTGCAAATAGCCATGGTTACTTTTTGCCAGATCTAATGATCTGATGGCTCCCTTGGTCAAGATAATAATTTGTAACAGGTATATTTACAATCTTCTTTCATCTGTGTATGACCTAGCAACATGATAGGACCCATCCAAAGTGTGCTTGTGTGAGCCTATGTGTTTAATTTTATTATAGATGCATATAGGTTAATGTTGCTAAAATAAATTATCATAGTTCTTGATAGAATTTATTTAGACCCATTTAGTTTTTGGGCCTATTCAATTAATAACAGTTGTTCTTATTAAGGTTAAATTCCTCTCTTTTGGGCCTTGTGTGAGAGTTGGGAGCCATAGAATTGGGTACGACATACTGAACCCAGCACCCCCTCACATGAACCACCCCAATTGTGAAGGCCCATTTGCCTGATTTGAATGACTGTACTAGGTTAATTACACTAGTTTAACCTAATTAAAATTGATTAGCAACATAATTAATTTCATTTATTTTGAAATTAATTTAGAAAATCATAGTTTAAAGAATTTTATATTCTAAGCTAAACTATATGTATTTTCTTGTATTTAATTAAATATAGAATTATAACCATCTAGATTCTTTCTGAAGCTTAATTTAAATTTTTCATTAAATATTCCCATTTAAGTTGATATTTAGTTATCTATAACTAACCAACTTAAATCTGAATATCTTTTGAATTCAAAATTTCAAAATTAAGTTGAGGAATTTTAGGCATTGGTTATTAAGATTCTTTAAGATATTTTTTAAGTTAATATCTTTTCAAATATTAACTTAAAATGGAATATCTTCAAATTAAGTGGTTACAACTTAATTTTAAATTTAATTAAATCTGATTTGAAAGATATTTAAGTTGATTTTTTAGATTCTTCTAAAACAACTTAAGTGAGATATTTTCAAATATGTTCCATTTAAATATTCGAATTTATTTTTCGAATTTAAGTAATAATTGAAAATTAATTAAAGTTGATTTTTTATTTAAACCAACTTTGATTTGTAATTTTTCATTATTATTTTATGGAACTTGTTCCATTTATTATTCAAATTTATTTTTTGAATTTAATTAATAATTGAAAATTAATTAAAGTTGATTTTTTATTTAAACCAACTTTGATTTGTAATTTTTCATTATTATATTATGGAACTTGTTCGATATTTATTTGAATTTATTTTTCAAATTAAATAATAATTGAAAATTAATTAAAGTTGATTTTTTAATTAAACCAACTTTAATTTGTAATTTTTCATTATTATAATATCGAATATTATGATTATACAAAATACATATATATATTTTTAAATAATGAGCTTTTAATCAAAAGATATTCGATCTCCATTGTTGGTCTTACAATAGTTAAACTTATTCAATATAACCTCGAGACGCTAGACTTCGTCCCCCTATGGATGGTTATTCGTTGAACACTTTTAACACCGTAAGATTTCATTTGATAAGTGTTTTGTGAGTTTTCGTCTCTATTTAGACTCTCCCCTACGTTACTACTTAGAGATAAACTCATAGAACATGAAACAATGGTGGAAGCTCATAAAATGAGAATAACCTTGACTCTCGCCTACCGGGACAACGTTGGATTCTCATTTTGATCGAATAAAAGGTTGCTAAAATGTTTAGTTTTAGATGAGCTGACAACTCTATTCAACTAATGTTATCTTTGACTCTCGCCTACCGGACCTTTGTATTTCATTATGTTGGAAACCTTGGAAAATAAACTATGTTAGATTTAGTATTTCTATAACATATGTCATTACTTGTTATTTTCTGAACTTGTGTATGAATTTTGAACCAAAATCTTACTTCTGTTTTATTGATGTGTTGTAGTGTCTATAATCCCCTTCTCATTCCACTCCTAGTTAATATCTTAGCAATTGAACTTGAAGTTATAAACTCCTTGTCAGAGTAATACTTCACATATGCTCATGATGGACTTTAAATTCCGAAGCGAGTAAAGTACGGGAATTGTTCACTCTGAAGAGCAAATAGTTCATAACTCCATAAATCCTACTACTTCAAGCTTAGTTGAGAAGATAAGAGAAAGTGATTCCACTTCCTCAAGTTATACTTCACAACAAAATGAACTAGCAAGAACAACAATTAACAAACGAATAAGCAGTAATGCTTTAGTCTTCAAATCATGTGTGTTAGAGAATGATAAATCCATTTGGATTCTTGATTCTGGGTCTACAAACCATGTAAGTTGTTCATTGCAATTGCTTGAGAATTGGAATTATTTGAAATCCGGAGAGTTGAAACTTAAAGTTGGTAATGGCGAAATGGTTTTCGGTTAGAGCTGGGAAAAGCCAAACTCAAGTTTCAAAACAGAATTTTGGAGTTAGACAATGTCTTATACATTCCAAATTTCAGTAGAAACTTGGTTTCTGTTTCATGCTTACAAATGCAACAATACAAATTAGATTTTTCGGATTCTGGTTCTACCATTTCTCGAAATGACATTCAGATTTGTGTTGCATCCATGGAACAAGGGCTTTATGTTCTTAGACCAGAAACACCATTTGCCTTACATAACGAACTTTTTAAAGTAGCTAAACCTAGAAACCACAAAAAGCAAAAGATCGATGATGATAATGAAACATATCTCTGGCATTTACGTTTAGGTCATATAGGCTTTGATAGACTCAATAGGCTAACCAAAGACGGTCCATTGAAAAATGTCGTCTTAGGTGAACCGCCGCATGCGGAGTCCCGCTGGAAGGAAAAATGACTAAACGTTCTTTCTCCGCAAAGGGAGAGCGTGCCAAAATCCTCTAGGGTTAGTGCATTCGATGTCTCGCGGGACCTTTGAATGTCAAAGCCCGAGGTGGTTATGAGTACTTTGTCACTTTCATTGACGATTACTCTAGATATGGACATATTTACCTTATGCATAAGAAATCAGAAACATTTGCAAAGTTTCAAGAATTTCATGCTTTGGCCCAAAACCAATTAGGTAAATCATTAAAGATCTTGCAAACTGATAGGGGTGGAGAATATATGGATATGCAGTTCAAAGATCATTTAATTGAACTTGGAATTGAATCCCAATTAACCGCCCCTAGCACTCCATAGCAAAATGGAGTTGCAGAAAGACGGAATCGCACGCTTTTGGAAATGGTTAGGTCTATGCTTAGTTTTTCAACTCTACCTACGTCCTTCTGGGTATATGCAATTCAGATGGCAACCGACATTTTAAATGTTGTTCCATCTAAATCAATCCCTAAGACACCTTTAGAACTTTGGAATGGTCGTACACCTAGTTTACGCCATTACAGAATCTGGGGGTGCCCTACTCATGTCTTAAGAAAGAAAGATGGCAAACTTGAGTCACGTACTGAAGTTTGCATGTTTGTCGGTAATTCTAAAGAGACAAGGGGTGGACTATTTTATAGTCGCAAGGATGATAAAGTGTTTGTTTCTACAAATGCCACTTTCCTTGAAGATGACTATATTAAGAATTTCAAATCACAAAGTAAAGTAGTGTTGGAGGAAATGCTTTCAGATATATGTCCTTCCAATGTTCCATTCCCTTCCACACGTGAAGAGGACAATCCCACTCCCTCAGTTGAACAAACTGAAAAATCTACTACTAAAGTTTCTGTTCAGAAGACAACCGTACCTCGTCGTAGTGGGAGGGTTTCAACAAAACCTGCTCGTTATGGCTTGGATGGTGAAATCAATATGGTCGTAGGTGACGGTATTGATGACGATCCATTAACCTATAAACAGGCAATGGCTAGTCCGCAACGGAAACGATGGTCACCGCATGGATTCGAAATGGATTCCATGAAAAAGAACAAAGTCTGGGAATATGTAGACGCACCTGACGACTATCATCCGATAGGATGCAAGTGGGTTTACAAGAAGAAAAGAGGAGCTGGAGGCGAAGTCGAAACTTTTAAAGCTAGACTTGTAGCCAAGGGTTATACCCAAAGAGAAGGCGTGGACTATGAGGAAACTTTTAGTCCTGTTGCCATGCTCAAATCCATCCGAATTCTTCTCTCCATAGCTGCTGCTTTCGATTATGAAATCTGGCAAATGGATGTCAAGACTGCCTTCCTTAATGGGGTACTTGAAGAAACCATCTATATGGAGCAACCATAAGGTTATGTTCTTCCTGGGCAGGAAAATAAAGTTTGCAAGTTAAACAGGTCTATCTATGGACTTAAGCAAGCTTCTCGCTCATGGAACAAGAGGTTTGATGAAATCATCAAGACCTACGGCTTTCTTCAGAATGAAGATGAACCTTGTGGTTACCAACTCAAGGAAGACCAAATAGTAGTATTCCTTGTCCTTTATGTTGATGACATTTTGATCATTGGAAACAATGTCAAGAAAATGACTCACATTAAGGAATGGCTCAACACTCAATTCGATATGAAAGATTTGGGTGAAGCCTATGTTCTTGGTATTCAGATTATAAGAAACCGGAAGAACAGATCTCTTGCTCTCTCTCAAACAACCTACATAGACAAAGTCTTAGAGAGATTCTCCATGAACAACACCAATGGGGCAAACATGCCTTCTAGATATGGTGTTCGTCTATCTAAGGAACAGTCACCGACTGATCCTCAAGAGATAGAGGACATGGCGAGAATTCCCTATGCCTCTGCAGTTGGAAGTCTAATGTATGCAATGTTATGCACTAAACCTGACATCTGTTATGATGTTGGAATCGTGAGCGGTATCACTAATCCGGGGACAAGAACATTGGAATGCAGTTAAGTAAATTCTGAAATACTTAAAGAGTACAAGGAATCTTGTGTTAGTCTACAAGGGTGGTGCTTTAAATCCCATAGGCTACACTGATTCAGATTTCTAGGCAAGTCTTGAAGACAGGAAATCTACATCTGGGATGGTGTTTACTCTTGGGGGTGGAGCAATGGTTTGGAGAAGTGCTAAACAAAACGCGATATCGGACTCAACTATGGAAGCTGAATACATAGCAGCGGCAAGAAGGCTATTAAAGAACTTGTACGGCTAAGAAAGTTCTTCACCAAAGCATAGAGTTGTTCCCGGAATGGAAAAGCCTCCGGTACTACTCGTGATAACAATGGAGCAATAGCAAACAGTAAAGAACCTCGAAGCCACAAGAGAAGCAAACACATTGAAAGGAAGTATCACATTATCAGAGAATACGTGGCAAGAGGGGATGTACTAGTTGAGAAAGTTGACACAGAGGACAACCTAGCTGATCCATTTACCAAAGTCTTGGCCGTGACAGCCTTTGAAAAGCACCGTCAGAATTTAGGATTAATTGATATGTACTAATTAGTTTTATATTAGTGTAAGTGGGAGTTTGTTAGGTTTTATGCCCTAAATAAAACTCCATTTCAATGTAATCTATTTTATTCAATATCAATAAAGAAACATAAGTATTTTTCATTCATTTGTGTATGTTTTGGTTCACCTTATCAATTGCTTGTCTTATTGATTTATAAATTCATCTTAAACCCTTTTCACATACTTGATCATGTTTATTGTGCTGTCATCACATTGGAAAGTAAACATGACTATGTGAATAAAGTTTCCTAGATTTATCAGACACAGGGTTTTACTGATATGATAATCTACAACAAGAGTTTACTTGTATTTGGAGAAATACTATGTTCTTTCCAGAACATTGCTTAAAGTAAAGCTCAGGTTGGATGCATGGAGTATGCATCGGAAGGGACCGATATTGAACTTTGATTTAGATTTAATTAAACTTACCGTAAAATCTATTCAAGTCAATATCGTCAAGTTGATCCTAGATCAAATGATCTTAATCCTGTTATGTTTAGGCTCAATCTTGAAAGGCTATTCGTGTTCTTTGATTTGTTAGTTAAGCCTACTTTTAGGTCAGGGTGATACGTACATTTTGGGAACACGGTAGTGCAATTGAGTGGGAGCGCTAGCATAAACATGGAATCTATAGCTTCTATCTGCCGAATAGTAAGCAAAGGATGATCTCCTTCGAGCTTGACCAAACGAAAATAAATGGTGGAGATCTCATTTCACATAAGCTGAAATATCATTTATACGGGGTCAAGTGTTTTAAGGATAAAATACATAGTAGGGTGTTACGGTAATTTAATCCCTTTACTGTGTAGATCATTCATATAGAGGATCATTGATCACATTAGGATTATAACAATGGATAACTAATGATGTGTCTATATGGTGGAACATATAGAGCATTCTATATACTGAGAGTGCAATTCTAAGTTCTATGCGTGGATTCAACGAAGAATTAATAAGTTAGTGAATTTTGGTGCTAAATTCTTGATCTACTTATTGGAAGCTCGGTTATATAGACCCATGGTCCCCCCACTAGTTGAGATAATATTGTTTGTAAGACTCATGTAATTGGTTTTGATTAATCAATTATAATTCACAAGTTAGACTATGTCTATTTGTGAAATTTTCACTAAGTAAGGGCGAAATTGTAAAGAAAGAGTTAATAGGGGCATATTTGTTAATTATGATACTTTGTATGGTTCAATTAATAAATATGATAAATGACAATATTATTTAATAATTATTTATAGTTATTAAATAGTTAGAATTGACATTTAAATGATTGAATTAGGAAATTGGCATTTTTGAGAAAATCAGATACAAAAGGTGTTAAAATTGCAAAATTGCAAAAAGCAAGGCCCAGTCCACTAAAGCCATGGCCGGCCACCTTTATAGGTATTTTAAGTTGATTTTTTCATTATTTTAATGCCATATAATTCAAATCTAACCCTAGTGGAATGCTATAAATAGATAGTGAACGCTTCAGGAAAATTACACGTTCTGAATCAGAAAAACCTAAGCCTCCACTCTCTCTTCTCTAGCCGCCACTCTCTCTCTTGCTTCTTCCTTTGAATTTCGAAATTACCTTAGTGATTAGAGTAGTGCCCACACACATCAAGCAATACCTCAATCATAGTGAGGAAGATCGTGAAGAAAGATCATCAGCAAAGGAGATTCAGCATCAAGGATTCAGAGAAAGAGATCCAAGTTCAGATCTTGATAATACTCTGCTACAGAAAGGATTCAAGGGTTAGAGATCTGAACGGAAGGAGTCATTTAATTCCGCTGCACCCAATGTAAGGTTTCTTAAACTTTATATGTGTTTAATTTATCGTTTTAGAAAGTTCTTATTTAGGATGTTAATAAACATACTTGTGAGTAGATCTAAGATCCTGGTAAAATAATTTCTAACAATTCTACAAAGTAAAGAAAAAAAAAATCACACATATATAGTTATGAATACATATATAAAAATAATTGAATAATTATTTAATTTAATATTATTAATTTAATTTTTTAAAAAATAATTAATTTGAGATAGATATTTTTATAGAAAATATATTAAAATAATAGTAAAATATTAATTTGTAAATTTATGCTCTAATAAAATATTAAAAAATTGAGAGAATTAAGGAGAAAAAAGAAAAATAGCTTTAGAGAGATTTTAGACCGCCACGCCACCACCTCATACTTCTCCTGTATAGATATATATATATAGATTATTATGAATAATATAAAACAAATAAGAATAAAAAAAGAAGAAGATGAAGAGGGAAAGAGAAACGCAATAAGAATTTCTCAATGCTTTGGACATTCATATAAATAATATTTTATAATATTCTTTTGGGTGTCCATAATAACTGGCTCATTAAAAATTTTGCTAAAAAATCTAGTAGGACAAAAACTCAATTAGGGGAAAAAGGGTGCTGTGTGAAATAACTCCTCTCATTTAAGTATTCGTAGAAATTTCATAATCGACGAATTTCAATCACATATGTAGTCTTTTCAAATATTGATGTTGGTGCTGATTTTATGAATAAGTCTTGATTAAACATATTGGATACCAATATAGTCATTCTTCTTAAGATCGTGAGTTTAGAAGAATTTGGTGAAAATGTCTTTGGTTCTATCTTCTGTTGGAATATGTTTTACCAGGATCTAGATTTACTAACAAGTATATTTCATTAACATCCTAATGTGAATTTCTAAAACAATGAAATTAAACACATATCAAGTTTAGGAAACCTTACATTGGGTGCAGTGGAATAATATGTCTCCTTCCACTCAGATCTCTAACCCTTGTATCCTGTCTGTCGCAGAGTATCACTAAGATCTGAGCCCGAATGTCCTTCTCTTCAATCTGGATTCTTCAAAATCTTCCACACTATAATTGAGATACCACTTGATGTGTGTGGGCACTCACTCTATCACTCAAGGATATGAAAATTTTAAGAAGAAAAGAGAGAGGTATAGGTTCGGCTATAGGTATAGAATAGGAGGCTCAATTTTTCTGAAGACAAGAAATTTTTCATCCAGTTTAAGTTTGAGCCATCACTATCTATTTATAGGTAACACTAGGTTTAGGTTAGGAATTATTAGGCATTAAAATAATGAAAATATTAAGTGGAAAATACCAACATAGTGGCCGACCCCACTTTGGAATTTTTCCACTTTTGACAAAATTTCTTTTATTTTCTCAAAAATGCCACTTTTTCAATTCTAACCATTTAAATGCCAAAACTAATTATTTAATAATTAAAATTAATTATCAAATAAAATTTCCATTTAATATATTTATTAATTAGACTTAATAAAGTCTTTCAATTAATAAATAAAACCTAGAATCTCTTTTCTTCACAATTTAGCCCTTGCTTAGTGAAAATTCATAAACTAGACATAGTCTAATTTTAGAATTATAATGGATTAATTAAAATCAACTATTTGAGTGTTACAAGTGGTATGGTCTCAACTAGTATGGGGACCATGGGCCTATACAACTGAGCTTCCAATAAGCTGAACTAGAATTTACCGAGTAAATTCCCTAGCTTATTAATTCATTGTTGCATCCACTCATAGAACTTGGAATTGCAGTCTCAGTCATATAGAACGCTCTATAGATGATTTACACCGAGTAGGAATAAATTTACCGTTTCACTCCTTAATGTATTTTATCCTTAAAACACTTAACTTCCTGTAAATGATATTTCAGTGAACTAAAATATAATCACCGAAACAAGAGCTCTTCCATTTACATCTATTAAGCCAAGCTCGAAGGAAATCATCGTTTAACTTCTAAATTCCTATAGAGGCTATAGGTTCCATATCTATGTTCAATGCTCCCACTCAATCATACTACCATGTTCCCAAAATGTACGTATCAACCTGATCAAAAAGTAGGCTTAACTAACAAATCAAAGAACTGTTGGGTTTTATGCCCTAAATAAAACTCATTTCAATATAATCAAATTTACTTATTAATATAGATCAGAAATAACATTTCATGCTGCATGGTTCACATGATTTATTTCATGATTATATGTACATAATGTATAAATTCATCTGAAACCCTTTTCACATACTTGATCCTGTCTATTGTGCCGTCAACACATTGGAAAGTAAACATGACTATGTGAATAAAGTTTCCTAGATTTATCAGACATAGGGTTTTACTGATATGATAATCTAAAACAAGAGTTTACTTGCATTTGGAGAAATGCTATGTTCTTTCCAGAGCATTGGTTAAAGTAAAGCTCAGGTTGGATGCATGGAGTATGCATCGGAAGGGACCGATATTGAACTTTGACTTAGATTTATTAAAACTTACCGTAATATATATTCAAGTCAATATCGCCTAGTTGATCCTAGATCAAATGATCTTAATCCTGATATGATTAGGCTCAATCTTGAGAGGCTATTCGTGTTCTTTGATTTGTTAGTTAAGCCTACTTTTAGGTCAGGGTGATACGTACAGTTTGGGAACACGGTAGTGCAACTGAGTGGGAGCGCTATCATAAACATCGAATCTATAGCTTCTATCTGGCGAATAGTAAGCAAAGGATGATCTCCTTCGAGCTTGACCAAACGAACATAAATGGTGGAGTACTCATTTCACATAAGCTGAAATATCATTTATACGGGGTCAAGTGTTTTAAGGATAAAAGACATTGTAGGGTGTTACGGTAATCTAATCCCTTTACAGTGTAGATCATTCATATAGAGGATCAGTGATCAAATTAGGATTATAACAATGGATAACTAATGATGTGTCTATATGGTGGAACATATAGAGCATTCTATATACTGAGAGTGCAATTCTAAGTTCTATGCGTGGATTCAACGAAGAATTAATAAGTTAGTAAATTTTAGTGCTAAATTCTTGATCTACTTATTGGAAGCTCGGTTATATAGACCCATGGTCCCCCCACTAGTTGAGATAATATTGCTTGTAAGACTCATGTAATTGGTTTTGATTAATCAATTATAACTCTCAAATTAGACTATGTCTATTTGTGAATTTTTCACTAAGTAAGGGCGAAATTGTAAAGAAAGAGTTTTAGGGGCATATTTGTTAATTATGATACTTTGTATGGTTCAATTAATAAATATGATAAATGACAATATTATTTAATAATTATTTATAGTTATTAAATAGTTAGAATTGGCATTTAAATGGTTAAATTAGAAAATTGGCGTTTTTGAGAAAATCAGATGCAGAAAAGATAAAACTGTGCAAAAAGTGAGGCCCAAATCCACTAAGCATGGCCAGCCACTTTTGTAGGCAATTTAAACTGATATTTTTATTATTTTAATGCCAAATAATTCAAACCTAACCCTAGTGGAATGCTATAAATAGATAGTGAAGGCTTCAGGAAAATTACACTTAAATTTTCTATTTTTCCTTCAGAGAAAAACCTGAGCCTTTCTCTCTCCCTATCTTTAGCTGCCACTTCTTCTTTCTCTTCCCTCTTGAATTTCGAAATTCTTAGTGTATGAGTAGTGCCCACACACAGCAAGCAATACCTCAATCATAGTGAGGAAGATCGTGAAGAAAGACTTTCAGCAAGAAGGAGTTTCAGCATCAAAGATTCAGAGAAAGAGATCCAGGTTCAGATATTGATAATGCTCTGCTACAGAAAGGAATCAAGGGCTAGATATCTGAACGGAAGGAGTCATTATATTCCGCTGCACCCAATGTAAGGTTTTCTAAACTTTATATGTGTTTAATTTATCGTTTTAGAAAGTTCATATTTAGGGTGTTAATAAACATACTTGTGAGTAGATCTAAGATCCTGGTAAAATAATTTCCAACAACTGGCCTCAGAGCCATGGTAATTGATTTACTTGCAAGAAATTTGGACTTTAAAACGATTGTTTGTTTATTTTTGGATGGTATCATGTTGTATTGAGTGTTATTTGATGATTGATTGATGTTTGTTAATTGTCGTTAAAAATAATTGCGATTCTGTTTCTGGAATTATTTTTATTGGATAGTATGAAAAAATTAAGCAAGTTACCTTTTTACAGAACTCAATTTCGATTTAATTTGAATTAGTTATGATTTTTTGAAGATTCGAAAAAATCGGAGTTGTGCTGAAATTTTCCTGCGATCGCGAAAACTGTCCGTACAACTCACAATTTTTTCGTTTTTCTTTGATTTTTCATGCTTTTTCATGGAATTAACTTCCAATTTTTTGTGTAGTTTTGTATTTATAGATTTACTATTCCTAATTCAATTCTAATTATCATTATGAATTAATTTAATATTTTTTAAATTTAATTTAAGATATAAGTGTAATTTGAATTTTAAAATAGTAAATATCTATCTTATTGCTTAATTATCTATCTTATTTTTAAATTTAATTATATCTTATCTTATTTTTAAATTTAAGGTCAGATTTTAAATTTTTAAATTAAATCTTTTTTTTAAGTAATTTGACCTTATTTAAATTTAAAATAAGATAACTATAATCATGTAATTTTAAATAGATATAAGATATTTTGCTAACTTTTAAATTTTGTTATTTTATTTATTTAAATTACATTTAAAATTTGAAAAAGATATTCATTTATCTTTTTTAATTTTTTATTTAATTTTTATTTATAAAATAACATTTAAATTTTAAAATTAGTTAGCCAATTTTGAAATGATATTTAGGTTGGTTGAAACCTAATTTTTCAAAATTGTAGGTTTAATTTTTAAATTTAAATTATTTTTAAATTTTCGAATTTTTCAAAATTTTTTTAAATTTTTGAAAATTATTTTTTTATTTAATTAATTATTTTCGAAATTAATTATTTAATTTAAATTTAAATAAATCCTACATCCAACTATCCAACTAACCTTGTTGCAGGAGTATGTGTTTTAGCTTGTGTGTAAGTTTTCAAAACCTATTATTACTTGATTCCAAATAGACATGGTTACCTTTTGCCAGATCTAATGATCTGATGGCTCCCTTGGTCAAGTTAATAATTTGTAACAGGTATATTTACAATCTTCTTTCATCTGTGTATGACCTAGCAACATGATAGGACCCATCCAAAGTGTGCCTGTGTGAGCCTATGTGTTTAATTTCAATATAGATGCATATAGGTTGCTGTTGCTAAATAAAATATCATAGTTCTTGATAGATTTTATTTAGGCCCATTTAGTTTTAGGCCTATTCAATTAATAACAGTGGTTCATTTTAAGGTTAAATTCCTCTCTTATGGGCCTTGTGTGAGAGTTGGGAGCCATAGTAGTGGGTACGACATACTGAACCCAGCACCCCCTCACATGAACCACCCCAATTGTGAAGGCCCATTTGCCTGATTTGAATAACTGTACTAGTTTAATTAAACTAGTTTAACCTAATAAAATTGATTAGCAACATAATTAATTTCATTTATTTTGAAATTAATTTAAGAAAAATATAGTTTAAAGAATTTTTTATTCTAAGCTAAACTATATGTATTTTTTTATATTTAATTAAATATAGAATTATAACCATCTAGATTCTTTCTGGAGCTTAATTTAAATTTTTCATTAAATATTCCTATTTAAGTTGATATTTAGTTATCTCTAACTAATCAACTTAAATCTGAATATCTTTTGAATTTCAAATTTCAAAATTAAGTTGAGGAATTTTAGGCATTGGTTATTAAGATTCTTTAGATATTTTTTAAGTTAATATCTTTTCAAATATTAACTTAAAATGGAATATTTTCAAATTAAGTGGTTACAACTTAATTTTTGATATTTAATTAAATTTAAATTTGAAAAATATTTAAGTTCTAGATTTTTTCTAATACAACTTAAATTAGATATTTTTTCAAATTTTGTGGAAAAGATACTTAGTCAAATAAGATATTTTCTAGATATTTATTTCTAGACTACTTATTATTTCTAATATTAAATAGGAAAATATTATACATTGTGAAATTAATTATTTATATAATTAATTTTGGTACAATTAATTTTAAGTATATTTTTCCTAGTATTAAACTAGAGATTAATAAATAAGCCTTCTCTACACTTAATTATTTATTTCTTGAATTTAATACATTTAATTAATTTGAAAATTAAATATCTAAGTTGATTTTCATCATGATACTTAAATATTTCTTTTTCATGACACTTAATTAAATAGAAAATTATTTTTAGTTGAAATTTATTTTTTCAACTAAATTTAAATAATTTTCAAAATATATTTTTTCTTTATTTTATTAATCAAATTTCGAAATTGCATTTCTTAAATGCTGGAATTTCGAATTTTATTTGAAAAATAGATTAACTTGTAAATTAATTATTTATTTTAATTAATTCTTGGATCAACTTAAATCAATGATTTTTTCATTTATTGATTAATTTAAAATAAATTGAATTAAAGTATATTATTAGAAATTGAATTAATTAGTCAAAGGAAAATCTAGATAGATGATATATTTGCTTGAAGTATTTTTTTAGTGTATTTAATTAAATAGAAAATTAATATTTAAGTTGATTTTCATCATCATACTTAAATATTTGAAATTTTTCTTATATATTTAATTAAATAGGAAAATTATATTTTTTGTTGTAAATTAATTTTATTAATTAATTTTGGGCCAACATTAAATTAGAATAATTTTTCAAGGATTTATTTTTTTATTTTAACATGCATTTTTCGAAAAATTGTATTCTTAAATACTTTAATTTTTCGAAATGCAATATATATTTATAGAAAATAAAATTTGAGTTGTAAATTAATTTAAATTAATTTTGTAACAACTTAAATTGAATATTTTCTAAATATTTATTGGAAATTATTACTAAGATGGAAATAATTCATGTTATTTTCTTATCCATCTAAGTAAAATTTATAAATATTAAATTAAAATTTATATTTAGAATTTTTTATTCTAAATTGGAAATTTTAATTAAATAAATATATATTTAAAATAAATAGATTAAATAAAGAGAATCAAAGAAAATACAACTCTCTTTAAATAATGAGCTTTATTATTAAGATATTCGATCTCCATTGTGGGTTTTACACCGCGTTTGTTTTAGTGAGTAATCCTCCCTAATGGAGGAACGTTCATTAGCAATTTCGCACCGTTTAACCTCGCATGATAAGTAGTTTGTAAGTGTTTTGTATGGTATGGATCACCCTAATGGTGGCGACCATACTTGACTTGCAAATTGCGAAACAATGGTGGAAGCTCATAAGATAGAATTGCCTTGACTCTCGCCTAAACGGGACAACACTGAATTCCAATCTTGATCGAATAAAAGATTGCTAGAATGTTTAACATTTTAGACAAGCTGACAACTCTATTCAATGAACGGTAGCTTTGACTCTCGCCTAAACGGGACACTGATATCAGTTTGTTGAAAACCTTGGAAATTATTTAGGATTGTAAGTTTTAGTATTTTTACTTGTCATTCCTACTTGCTATATGTTTATAATTTCTGAATTGTGTATGAATTTATATTGAACCATGTTATTTTCTGTTATTAAGTTGTAGTTTAATTTCGAATCTTCATTGTTGGTCTAACTTGGCTTGTTTATCTAATGAGATAAATCCCTAGTAGATTTTCACCATTAGACATTCATAATAGTGTTAGATCTCGAAAGATAAATATTGTATATGCGACATCTAGCTATTCATCAATTGATGACACCTTAGACTAGTATTTTTACGATATGAAACAAGAAGAATGTATAAATAAGATTACTTTTACATTCGCTAGTCGAAGCATCGTTGGATTCTTATTTATAAAAGAAATTATCCTAATTCCTCTTAGCTTATTCATTTTGAATTAGCTTCAAAACATATCATTGGATGAATGGTCTATAAATCATTTCATGTCATTCTATATTTTCTCTTAAGAAATTAAATGACGCTTATGATTATAATCCCGAAATTCTATTCCCAATTGATATAAATCCTCAATCTTAGAAATCTCCTACTTGTATGGGCAAATCAGACTTAGAATTAAATAGTAGTGGTGGTCCAAGATAGAATTACTCATTATATTTGGTATAAATTTTAAGTCTTTGACTTTAATTTTAGATTCCAAATAGAAATTTTCTTATATTTCTAATTCCAGATACAATACAGTTACACTTTCTCAAGTGTTTAATATCCATCTTTTATTAATGGATTCAAACTGTATGGAATATGAGTTAGGTATTCTGTGACCAGGATCCACTTGCACTATTCTAAGAATTCTTTTATAAACCTAAGTCATCAAAAGACACTACCACATTTTTTTTAATCTATGGCATTTGTATCTTGTTCATAGTGATTTGACAAGATCAATCTCTGCAAAGAGTTAATATGGATATATCCACTGAAAGTAGTTCATCTCATTCGCATATGGATGTACATTCAGGGATGGATATGAGTTTTTCGTTGTATTCTTAAAACGATAACTCTAGATTATACCTTATGCAAAGAAATTTGAAATGTTTAAAAATTTCATTAATTTCTAGCAATGGTTAATACCATTAAGGTAAGTGGTTAAAGATCTTGCGAACTGATAGGGGTGGAGAAATAGTTAGTAGATATGCAGTTCAAAGATCATTAATTTGAATTTTGAATTATATCCAAACTTACCTCCCCAGAAATTTCGATTTGCATATTGATGATTAGTTACTAGTCGTTGCCTAAATCCTTCTATGGTAATACAATTTCAGAATGATGTAATGGTTGTATACTTAATGTAAATCACTACTAGATTCATGGATGACCTAATCAAAATCTTAAGAAAGGCTAGATATGTTAACCATGGTTTGTTAGCTATTCTAAGTGATTAGGGGTGGACCATCCCATAGTCAATAGATAAGAAAGTGTTTGTTCAAACAAATACTACTTTTCTAAGATAATGACTACGTCTGAAAACAAGTAGCAAATAAAGGAGATATTTTTTCTTGATTCCAAAAGTGTTCTATCATCTTATATAACATATGATGATCTCACTGCCTCTGTTGTCTTGTCACAACCGAAGAGATCAATACCATTTAGTTTTCTTAGACATAATTCACGGTACCTTGTCGTAGTGGGAGAGTTTCTAGGAAGTCACTTTCTAATGACTTGGGAGACACTAGTGATTAAAATCCATTGTGAGTTTAAACAAGTAATGGATTGTCAAGATAAGAAACTAAGAAGAAAGCCAATAGAACTATGGTTTAATCCATTCACATGGAGTAACCTAAAATTTTCTATTACAAGGACATATAAGGAAATTTTCGTTTATAAGTCCATTCAATGGACTTAACAAAACTTCCTGTTCCTAGTATTATGGGTTTGAGTTTATCTAAACCTATGGCTTGTGGTACACCTGGTAATTACTTACTCCAATGCAAGCAACTTACTTTAGTAAGATGCTGAAGCATTTTCTTTCTAATGGCAATCTGTAGAAGCTTCACAACTTCTTAGGCATAGATTTTATTTATCTAAGGAAAAGTCTCAACTATTCCAGAAAAGATAAAGCCATGAAAGAATTTCTTATATCAACAGTGAGAGGTCTCAGATATGCTTTTGTATGTCTTAGACCAGACACCTGCTGTTGAGTGGGAGTAATGAGTAGGTATCAGATTAATCTAGGAGAAGAACATTGGAAGACAATCAAGTAAATCCTAAGATTAAGAAGAGGAACTATATGTTAGTCTATAAGGGTGTGTTTAAAACTCTTAGACTACACCATATCAGATTTCGAAATTTGCCTTTGTGCTAGTAAATCTTTCTGATAAGATGGTGGTTACTCTGGGGGTGGAATAGTGATTTTGGAGAAGTGTAAAAACCTATCTGAAGTCTCTAGGTCTACCAGAGAGAGACTGAATGTTAAAGTTGCAGAAAAGGTACTTATTCAGTCTAAGGAAAGTTCTATACATCTTTGGCACCATTCCAAATTGCCTTAAACTACTAGTGTTAATTTCCTGATTAACCAAAAGTAGTTGCCAAAGGTATAGGATCCAGTATCCCAAGAGAGTAGACATATAGAGAGGAATCTCACATTATCAATGATTTTGTGATTAAAGGAAGAGTAATGGTGGAGAAAAGGTTGTGTTTAATTCAACCTTTCAGATCCTATTACGAGGAGTTTACTACTACTACACTTGATTTGTATATCGAGGTGTTGAGATTATTTGAAACGCACTTTTTGTTTTATATTAGTGCAAGTGGGAGTTTGTTGGGTTTTATGCCCTAAATAAAACTCATTTCAATATAATCAAATTTACTTATTAATATAGATCAGAAATAACATTTCATGTTGCATGGTTCACATGATTTATTTCATGATTATATGTACATAATGTATAAATTCATCTGAAACCATTTTCACATACTTGATCCTGTTTATTGTGCCGTCAACACATTGGAAAGTAAACATGACTATGTGAATAAAGTTTCCTAGATTTATCAGACATAGGGTTTTACTGATATGATAATCTACAACAAGAGTTTACTTGCATTTGGAGAAATGCTATGTTCTTTCCAGAGCATTGGTTAAAGTAAAGCTCAGGTTGGATGCATGGAGTATGCATCGGAAGGGACCGATATTGAACTTTGACTTAGATTTATTAAAACTTACCGTAATATCTATTCAAGTCAATATCGCCTAGTTGATCCTAGATCAAATGATCTTAATCCTGATATGATTAGGCTCAATCTTGAGAGGCTATTCGTGTTCTTTGATTTGTTAGTTAAGCCTACTTTTAGGTCAGGGTGATAAGTACAGTTTGGGAACAAGGTAGTGCAACTGAGTGGGAGCGCTATCATAAACATCGAATCTATAGCTTTTATCTGGCGAATAGTAAGCAAAGGATGATCTCCTTCGAGCTTGACCAAACGAACATAACTGGTGGAGTACTCATTTCACATAAGCTGAAATATCATTTATACGGGGTCAAGTGTTTTAAGGATAAAATACATTGTAGGGTGTTACGGTAATCTAATCCCTTTACAGTGTAGATCATTCATATAGAGGATCAGTGATCAAATTAGGATTATAACAATGGATAACTAATGATGTGTCTATATGGTGGAACATATAGAGCATTCTATATACTGAGAGTGCAATTCTAAGTTCTATGCGTGGATTCAACGAAGAATTAATAAGTTAGTGAATTTTAGTGCTAAATTCTTGATCCACTTATTGGAAGCTCGGTTATATAGACCCATAAACCCCCACTAGTTGAGATAATATTGCTTGTGAGACTCATGTAATTGGTTTTGATTAATCAATTATAACTCTCAAATTAGACTATGTATATTTGTGAATTTTTCACTAAGTAAGGGCGAAATTGTAAAGAAAGAGATTTAGGGGCATATTTGTTAATTATGATACTTTGTATGGTTCAATTAATAAATATGATAAATGACAATATTATTTAATAATTATTTATAGTTATTAAATAGTTAGAATTGGCATTTAAATGGTTGAATTAGAAAATTGGCGTTTTTGAGAAAATCAGATGCAGAAAAGATAAAACTGCAAAATTGCAAAAAGTGAGGCCCAAATCCACTAAGCATGGCCAGCCACTTTTGTAGGCAATTTAAACTGATATTTTCATTATTTTAATGCCAAATAATTCAAACGTAACCCTAGTGGAATGCTATAAATAGATAGTGAAGGCTTCAGGAAAATTACACTTAAATTTTCTATTTTTCCTTCAGAGAAAAACCTGAGCCTTTCTCTCTCCCTATCTTTAGCTGCCACTTCTTCTTTCTCTTCCCTCTTGAATTTCGAAATTCTTAGTGTATGAGTAGTGCCCACACACAGCAAGCAATACCTCAATCATAGTGAGGAAGATCGTGAAGAAAGACTTTTAGCAAGAAGGAGTTTCAGCATCAAAGATTCAGAGAAAGAGATCCAGGTTCAGATATTGATAATGCTCTGCTACAGAAAGGAATCAAGGGCTAGATATCTGAACGGAAGGAGTCATTATATTCCGCTGCACCCAATGTAAGGTTTTCTAAACTTTATATGTGTTTAATTTATCGTTTTAGAAAGTTCATATTTAGGGTGTTAATAAACATACTTGTGAGTGGATCTAAGATCCTGGTAAAATAATTTCCAACAAGAACATGAATAATACTCTTGAGATTGAACCTAAGCATATCAGGATTAAGATCTTTTGATCAAAGATCAACTAGTGATATTGACTTAGAAAGATACAATGGTAAGATTACAATATCTTAACCAAGATCAATATCGGTCCAGTCCAATGTGTACTCCATACATTCGAAACTAGTATACTTTGCCAATGTTCTGGAAAGAACATAAGACTTGTACAAAGTGTAAGTACACTTCATCGCTGATTATCAGATCAGTGTAAATCCAATGCACTGATGAAACAAGGACTATGTCTTTGGAAGCATATAATTACAATCACATTCCACTGTGTTGACATCACTGTAATTGTAAATGACTATATGTTCTGGACTTAACAGATTTTGTATATATTAAACCATAATTATGAAAACAACATGTAAACATGAATGACTTCTAATCTTTTATTGATAACAAATCAGATTAGATTGAAATGGGTTTTATTTAGGGCATAAAATCCAAACATCTTCTTCATTATAGTTTCAGTTGAGCAATGCATCTCGCATTATCATCATAGAGAATTGTTGATATTGATACTACTTTATTGAGTAATTCATATGATTTCCGAATGTAATATGTCAATGATCTCAGTCTCACACATTTTCTACTTACTTCATAAAGTGCAAGTATGTTAGCATGATTTAAACTTACATCTTTAAAAACTTTATCAGGAAAACCATGCAGTAAACTTGAGCCAAGAAGAAAATAATGCAATTTGTGTTGGAAATTATTTTACGAGGATCTTAGATCTACTCACAAGTATGTTGATTAACACCCTAAATATGAACTTTCTAAAACGATGAAATAAACACATATAAAGTTTAAGAAACCTTACATTGGGTGCAGCGGAATAACATGACTCCTTCCATTCAGATATCTAGCCCTTGATTCCTTTCTGTAGCAAAGCATTATTAATATCTGAACCTGGATCTCTTTCTCTGATTCTTTAGTGCTGAAACTCCTTCTTGTTGAAAGTCTTTCTTCACGATCTTCCTCACTATGATTGAGGTATCACTTGTTGTGTGTGGGCACTATTCTCACACTAAGAATTTCGAAATTGAAGAGGGAATAGAGAGAAGAAGTGGCGGCTAAAGATAGGTAGAGAGAAAGGCTCAGGTTTTTCTCTGAAGGAAAAAGTAGAAAATTTAAGTGTAAATTTCCTGAAGCCTTCACTATCTATTTATAGCATTCCACTAGGGTTAGGTTTGAATTATTTGGCATTAAAATAATGAAAATATCAGTTTAAATTCTCTACAAAAGTGGCCGGCCATGTCAAGTGGATTTGGGCCTCACTTTTTTGCAATTTTGCAGTTTTATCTTTTCTGCATCTGATTTTCTCAAAAACACCAATTTTCAAATTCAACCATTTAAATGCCAATTCTAACTATTTAATAACTATAAATAATTATTAAATAATATTTTCATTTATCATATTTATTAATTGAACCATACAAAGTATCATAATTAACAAATATGCCCCTAAAACTCTTTCTTTACAATTTCGCCCTTACTTAGTGAAAAATTCACAAATAGACATAGTCTAACTTGAGAATTATAATTGACTAATCAAAACAAATTATATGAGTCTTACAAGCAATATTATCTCAACTAGTGCGGGGACCATGGGTCTATATAACCGAGCTTCCAATAAGTAGATCAAGAATTTATTACTAAAATTCACTAACTTATTAATTCTTCGTTGAATCCACGCATAGAACTTAGAATTTCACTCTCAGTATATAGAATGCTCTATATGTTCCACTATATAGACGCATCATTAGTTATCCATTATTATAATCCTAATTTGATCAATGATCCTCTATATGAATGATCTACATTGTAAAGGGATTAGATTACCGTTACACCCTACAATGTATTTAATCCTTAAAACACTTAACCCTGTATAAATGATATTTCAGCTTATGTGAAATGAGATCTCCACCATTTATTTTCGTTTGGTCAAGCTCGAAGGAGATCATCCTTTACTTACAATTCGCCAGATAGAAGCTATAGATTCCATGTTTATGTTAGCCCTCCCACTCAATTGCACTACCGTGTTCCCAAAATCTACGTATCACCCTGACCTAAAAGTAGGCTTAACTAACAAATCAAAGAACACGAATAGCCTCTTGAGATTGAACCTAATCATAACAGGATTAAGATCATTTGATCTAGGATCAACTAGGCGATATTGACTTGAATAGATATTACGGTAAGTTTAATAAATCTAAGTCAAAGTTCAATATCGGTCCCTTCCGATGCATACTCCATGCATCCAACCTGAGCTTTACTTTAACCAATGCTCTGGAAAGAACATAGCATTTCTCCAAATGCAAGTAAACTCTGTTGTAGATTATCATATCAGTAAAAACCCTATGTCTGATAAATCTAGGAAACTTTATTCACATAGTCATGTTTACTTTCCAATGTGTTGACAGCACAATAAACAGGATCAAGTATGTGAAAAGGGTTTCAGATGAATTTATATATTATGTACATATAATCATGAAATGAATCATGTGAACCATGCAACATTAAATGTTATTTCTGATCTATATTAATAAGTAAATCTGATTATATTGAAATAAATTTTATTTAGCGCATAAAACCCAACAAACTCCCACTTGCACTAATATAAAACAAAATGTGCATTTCAAATAATCTCAACACCTTGATATACAAATCAAGTGTAGTAGTAGTAAACTCCTCGTAATAGGATCTGAAAGGTTGAATTAACCACAACCTTTTCTCCACCATTACTCTTCCTTAATCACAAAATCATTGATAATGTGAAATTCCTCTCTATATGTCTACTCTCTTGGGATACTGAATTCTATATCTTTGGCAACTACTTTTGGTTAATAAGGAAATAACACTAGTAGTTTAGGCAATTTGGAATGGTGCCAAAATGTATAGAACTTTCCTTAGACTAAATAAGTACCTTTCCTGCAACTTTAACATTCAGTCTCTCTCTGGTAGACCTAGAGACTTCAGATAGGTTTTTACACTTCTCCAAAATCACTATTCCACCCCCAGAGTAATCACCATCTTATCCGAAAGATTTTCTAGCACAAAGGCAAATTTTGAAATCTGATGTGGTGTAGTCTAAGAGTTTTAAACACATTCTTATAGACTAACATATAGTTCCTCTTCTTAATCTTAGGATTTACTTGATTGTCTTCCAATGTTCTTCTCCTGGATTAATCTGATACCTACTCATTACTCCCACTCAACAGCAGGTGTCTGGCCTAAGACATACTAAAGCATATCTGAGACCTCTCACTGTTGATATAAGATATTCTTTCATGGCTTTATCTTTTCTGGAATAGTTGAGACTTTTCCTTAGATAAATAAAATCTATGCCTAAGAAGTTGTGAAGCTTCTATACATTAGAAAGAAAATGCTTCAGCATCTTACTAAAGTAAGTTGCTTGCATTAGAGTAAGTAATTACCAGGTATACCACAAGCCATAGGTTTAGATAAACTCAAACCTGTAATACTAGGAACAGGAAGTTTGTTAAGTCCATAGAATAGACTTATTAACTAAAATTTCCTTTTATGTCCTTGTAATAGAAAACTTTAGGTTATTCCATGTGAATGGATTAAACCATAGTTCTATTGGCTTTTCTTCTTAGTTTCTTATCTTGACAATCCATTACTTGTTTAAACTCACAATGGATTTTAATCACTAGTGTCTCCCAAGTCATAAGAAGTGAAGTTCCTAGAAACTCTCCCACTACGACAAGGTACCGTGAATTATGTCTAAGAAAACTAAATGGTATTGACCTCTTCGGTTGTGACAAGACAACAGAGGCAGTGGGATCATCATATATTAAATAAGATGATAGAACACTTTTAGAATCAAGAAATAAATATCTCCTTTATTTGCTACTTTATTTTCAGACTTAGTCATTTTCTTAGAAAAGTAGTACTTGTTTGAACAAACACTTTCTTATCTATTGACTATAGGATGGTCCACCCCTAATCACTTAGAATAGCTAACAAACCATGGTTAACAGTTCTAGGTTTTCTTAAGAATTCGATTAGGTCATCCATGAATCTAGTAATGATTTACATTAAGTATACAACCATTACATCATTCTGAAATTGTATTACCATAGAAGGATTTAGGCAACGACTTGTAACTAATCATCAATATGCAAATCGAAATTTCTGGGGAGGTAAGTTTGGATATAATTCAAAAATCAATTTAATGATCTTTGAACTGCATATCTACTAACTATTTCTCCACCCCTATCAGTTCGCAAGATCGTTAACCACTTACCTTAATGGTTTTAACCATTGCTAGAAATTTAAGAAACATTTCAAATTTCTTTGCATAAGGTATAATCTAGAGTGATCGTTTTAAGAATACAACGAAAAACTCATATCCACCCCTGAATGTACATCCATCTGCGAATGAGATGAACTACTTTCAGTGGATATAGGCATATTAATTCTTTGCAGAGATTGATCTTGTCAAATCCACTATGAACAAGATACAAATGCCATAAATTAATGAAAAATGTGGTTAAGTCTTTTGATAACTTAGGTATAGTTACATCAAAGAGTTCTTAGAATAGTGCAAGTGGATCCTGGTCACAGAATACTAAACTCATATTCCATACAGTTTGAATCCATTAATAGAAGATGGATATTAAACACTTGGAAAGTGTAACTGTATTGCTTCCTGGAAATAGAAATATAAGAAAATTTCTATTTGGATTCTAAAATTAAAGTTAAAGACTTAAATTCAACCAAATATAATGAGTAATTCTTTCTTGGACCACCACTACTAATGTAACTCTAAGTCTGATTTGCCCATACAAGTAGGAGATTTCTAAGATTGAGGTTTTATATCAATTGGGAATAGAATTTCGGGATTATAATCATATGCGTCATTTAATTTCTTAAGAGAAAATAAAGAATGACATGAAAGGATTTATAGACCATTCATCCAATGATATGTTATTCAGTTGGACAAAACCTAAACTAAGGTCAACTCCAATGCACGTGGCCCATCAGAGGTTGTTAAACGGTATGCTACGGGTGGAGTGTTGTTATGCATTGGAGAACTTTAAATGAACAACTACAGATGTTTGGCAGTAGCAATTGTGGTATCTGTCCTTTTTTATTTTTTATTTTTTTTAGAAAAATAATAAAAGTTAAATACTTACAAAAATATTATATTTTAGAGTATTTTTAGGGTTGTTTGCATTGGAGTATATTTTAGTAAAAAGTAGTCAAAAATTATGTGGATGATAAAAAAAAAATAAAATATTATATTTTATGGTGATATAAAATTTTATAACAACTTTGAGCATTGCTTGCATTAGAGATGCTCTAAGGGAACAAGAGTGTAATATATATGTAACATCTTGAGATTAGTAAATAGATTAGCAACCTTATTTAAAAGGACTATATTATTGTATAGTATGTTCATATTGTCTTATTGCAAGTGATTTTTGATAAGTTGACACGTTATAGTTACAATCGGATATTTTAGCTCGAGCTAAGTTCGAGGTCCAAAAATTATAAGTTATGTGCTTAAGGAAATAACATGAAATACGTACATGATTATTTGGGATATATATGTGGATGTGAATTGACTGCATTTCCCTTAATTGCTATTTACATTGATTTTTGGCCTTAGGGGCAAAATGGTCATTTGACCAATTTGACTAAATATTGAATTAAGTAATTTGTTGGCTGAGTTAGAAAATAGAAAACCATTTTCTAGTCTTAAGCCTCACCACCGACCCCTCTCTTTCTCTTTTACCCTTTCTATGCAACTTTTGATCTTTGAGTAATTTAAGCTTTTTAGTTGGATTTTTAGAGTTGAACTTTGAGGAATAAGCTCGTTAGGTAGTAAGATAGATACCTTTTACTACATTTGATTTATGAATTTTAAGCTCTGAAAATTGATATTATATTTGGTTGCATGTATCTTTGATTAACTATTATAGAGTGAGTTATTTGTGTGTTGAGGTTGTCTTGATTTTTACTTTTTAGAACTTTAACTTGTTGTTTGTTTCGAGTAAATTTGAATATTAGGTCAATTTTTCTTATTCTAAGTTTACTGCTAATATTTTGAGTTTTAGTAAAAAGGAGTTTTACTTTGTTCTCTTTGGAAGTTACGGCATAAGTTGTGTGATTTTGAACTCCATTAGGGTATGTATGTTGGCTTGTATATGTTATTTGATGCTATGAATTAATCTATATGAGCTATATGAAGTTTGAGTGATTTGGTAATGTTCTTAGGTATGTAAAATTGACATTTTTGAATTTTGCAAGCCCATTCGCTGCGACCAAAAGTATGGTCGTCGTGGCGAAGCTTGAACCAAAAACACAAGAATGCCCCTGGCCAATCTCGAAGCGGCAACCATTGATCTTGTCGCGACGACCCCACATCGATAGTGTAATTTTTCTTGTTTTGTTTCAGACATGACTTTTGGCTCTGAATCCTGATTTAAACGTTATTTAAATCATTGAAAATCTCATTTTAAGCCCTATTACATGGTCCAGTGTTGGAGCCCTAATTGTGAATTATTCATAAATGTTATTTTGAGATTAATGCTATTGTGTGAAACCCAAGAATTGTGACTAGAAACAGCAGCACTTGGTAAAGATCACCTTTCAATTGAGATTTCTCCACATGCACTAAAAATTAGGTAAGATAGCAAAACTAAGCACATAGAGTATAGCACAGTGTCGCAGTTATATATTATTTGATTACTATTGTGAAATCATGAATTAGGATTGTTGTTTTAAGTATGTGCTATGATAAATACCGAATAATATGTTAGTGAATAAGTGATCAGAGTTATGCGAGTAAGGCATAAGTAGGTTGGACTCGATAACCAAAAATGAGATAAACTCCAATAAGGTCTTAAATGTAAAAGAGACGTGTGAGCGTAACACGTAGATTTGTTTTATATAAATATTAGATGAAGTTGCATCATATATATGAAGTAATGTGATATCTAGTGCGGTGGCACAGTTGTATACACAGAGGCATAATGTATGAAATGTAATTTTTATAATTGTTCTTACTGTATTATTATTCTGTATTGATGGGCATTGGCTCACGAGTGTTCTATTGTGTAGGCAAGGGTGAGTATCGGGTCAGCCATGAACTCGAGAGTTTTGAAGATGACATGTACATGTTCTGACCAAGCTAGACTATGAGGGTTGGGTCCAATAGGAAATTGCATAGAAATTCTATTTTGCCACTTAGGTCGACCTGTATGAATTAACTTGTAATATTTTGAAAATAATTTTACGGGATCCCGGATATGTAACTTTAAATATTTTTAGTTTAAAATAAAGTATGTTTATTGTAAGTTATTTATTTAATTAAGTTTAATATTTATTTCAAATCGATTGGCTTATGGACCTCAACTAACGGAATTAGTATATTGTAATCACGACACATGGCGTTTTTCAAAGTAGGACTTTACAATTTGGTATCACAGCGCTAATGTTTTTAAACTTTCTGAAGACGAGTTGAACATGTGCAATCATTGTCAAAGATAAGCTCGACTCATGGTGCGATAAGTGTTGAGAGTAAATACTTATTTGCTTATGTGATTAAATATTTTTTGCTTTGGTAATAGGCAACATATGAGCATCTAAAAAAATTTGCTATATAATGAAAATCATGATCATTAATTGTGAGTGTAAATAAGTTATATTTGAGAAAGAAATTATATGTATTGGTAAGGGTTTTGGCATGAAGTGTGTAAATGTGGAATTGGTGTATGACTTTTTGGGATTGTTGATTTCAGGGTTGTTTGAAAGAATGGACCATATTAAATCAACTATATCACAGAGAGAGTCTGTAGAGCAGGATGATAATCCAACCAATTCATCGACACCACCAGCACCTCCGTAAAATTCTAGGATTACTCTGGATATGAATAATGCTAATCCTCTTGCCGATTGACAGTAAATGTTTACCGAAATGCGATCATACTTCGTCAAGAAGAAGAGTTTCACCCGATTAGGCAACTGGTTCATGCAACTCTTGTAGAACAAGTGAATTCTCCAGTTTTGGCCCCAGTGATAGCTAATCCTAAATCAGCTCTTCAACCACATAGAGATTCAGTTTTTAAACGGTTTGTCAAACTGCAACCTCCAACATTCTTGGGTGGTATTGATAATATAAAGGCATAACAATCAATGAGTATTGTTACTCGTATTTTGGATAATATGGGAGTAGTTGGAACTGAGCGGGTTAATTATGCTGCTTTCATTTTTTAAGAGCATGCCCACACCTGGTGGGATTTGGTAGGTCAGTCTCAAGACCTTAATACTGTGACTTGGGAAGAGTTTAAGAACTTTTTTGAAGAAAAGTTTTACAATATTGCCATCCGTACAACTCATATGGAGGATTTTGTGAAACTGATTCAAGGCGATAAGACATTGGGTAAGTATACGCTAGAATTTAATAAGTCTTGATTAAATATATTTGATACCAATATAGTCATTCTTCTTAAGATCATGAGTTTAGAAGAATTTGGTGAAAATGTCTTTGGTTCTATCTTCTGTTGGAATATGTTTTACCAGGATCTAGATTTACTAACAAGTATGTTTCATTAACATCCTAATATGAATTTCTAAAACAATGAAATTAAACACATATAAAGTTTAGGAAACCTTACATTGGGTGCAGCGGAATAATATGTCTCCTTCCACTCAGATCTCTAACCCTTGTATCCTGTCTGTCGCAGAGTATCACCAAGATCTGAGCCCGAATGTCCTTCTCTTCAATTTGGATTCTTCACAATCTTTCACACTATGATTGAGATACCACTTGATGTGTGTGGGCACTCACTCTATCACTCAAGGATATGAAAATTTTAAGAAGAAAAGAGATGTATAGGTTCGACTATAGGTATAGAATAGGAGGCTCAATTTTTCTAAAGACAAGAAATTTTTCATCCAATTTAAGTGTGAGCCATCACTATCTATTTATAGGTAACCACTAGGTTTAGGTTAGGAATTATTAGGCATTAAAATAATGTAAATATTAAGTGCAAAATACCAATCAAGTGGCCGGCAACACTAATGGGCCCCACTTTGGAATTTTTCCAGTTTTGACAAAATTTTCTTTATTTTATCAAAAATGCCACTTTTTCAATTCTAACCATTTAAATGCCAAAACTAATTATTTAATAATTAAAATTAATTATCAAATAAAATTGTCATTTAATATATTTATTAATTAGACTTAATGAAGTATTTCAATTAATAAATAAAAACTAGAATTTCTTTTCTTCACAATTTAGCCATTGCTTAGTGAAAATTCCTAAACTAGACATAGTCTAATTTTAGAATTATAATTTATTAATTAAAATAAATTATTTGAGTCTTACAAGTAGTATGGTCTCAACTAGTATGGGGACCATGAGCCTATACAACTGAGCTTCCAATAACCTGAACTAGAATTTAACGAGAAAAGTTCCTAGCTTTTTAATTCATTGTTGCATCCACTCATAGAACTTGGAATTACACTCCCAGTCATATAGAACGCTCTATATGTTCCACGATATAGATACGCTATCAACATTTAACCATCGTTATAATCTCAATAATCAAAGATCCTCTATAGATGATTTACACAAAGTAGGAATAAATTTACCATTTCACTCCTTAATGTATTTTATCCTTAAAAACACTTAACTTCATGTAAATGATATTTCAGTGAACTAAAATATAATCACCGAAACAGGAGCTCTTCCATTTACATCTATTAAGCCAAGCTCGAAGGAAATCATCGTTTCACTTCTAAATACCTATAGAAGGTATAGATTCCATATCTATGTTTAGCGCTCCCACTCAATCATACTACCATGTTCCCAAAATGTACGTATCACTCTGACCAAAAAGTAGGCTTAACTAACAAATCAAAGACACATGAATAACACTCCTGAGATTGAACTAAGCATATCAGGATTAAGATCTTTTGATCTAAGATCAACTAGTGATATTGACTTAGAAAGATACAATGGTAAGATTATAATATCTTAACCAAGATCAATATCGGTCAGGTCCAATGTATACGCCATACATTCGAAACTAGTATACTTTGCCAATATTTTGGAAAGAACATAACACTTGTACAAAGTGTAAGTACACTTCATCGTTGATTATCACATCAGTGTAAATCCAATGCAATGATGAAACAGGGACTATGTCTTTTGAAGCATATAATCACAATCACATTCCACTGTGTTGACATCACTGTAATTGTAAATGACTATATGTTCTAGACTTAACAGATTTTGTATATATTAAACCATAATCATGAAAACAACATGTAAACATGAATGACTTCTAATCTTTTATTGATAACAAATCAGATTAGATTGAAATGGGATTTATTTAGGGCATAAAATTCCAACATCTTCTTCATTATAGTTTTAGTTGAGCAATGCATCTCGCGTTATCACAATAGAGAATTGTTGATATTGATACTGCTTTATTGAGTGTAATTCATATGCTTTCCAAATATAATATGTCAATGATCTCAGTCTCACACATTCTCTACTTACTTCATAAAGTGCAAGTATGTTAGCATGATTTAAACTTACATCTTTAAAAACTTTATTAGGAAAACCATGCAGTGGGACAAAATTTGAGCTAAGAAGAAAATAATGCAATTTGTACATTCATTCTCTTCATACAAATATTTATAACTATTTTGTAATTTGCCTCATTAAAAATTTTGCCAGAGAAATTCAGTGGGACAAAACCTAAACTAAGGTCAACTCCAATGCATGTGGCCCATCAGATGTTGTCAGACGGTAAACTACGGGTGGAGTGTTGTTATGCATTGGAGAACTTTAAATGGAAAACTACAGATGTTTGGCAAGAGCAATTGTGGTATCTGTCCTTTTTTATTTTTTATTTTTTTTAGAAAAATAATAAAAGTTAAATACTTACAAAAATATTATATTTTAGAGTATTTTTAGAGTTGTTTCCATTAGAGTATATTTTAGTAAAAAGTAGTCAAAAATGATGTGGATGATAAACAAAAAATAAAATATTATATGTTAGGGTGGTATAAAGTTTTATAACAACTTTGAGCATTGCTTGCATTGGAGATGCTCTAAGGGAACAAGAGTGTAATATATATGTAACATCTTGAGATTAGTAAATAGATTAGAAACCTTATTTAAATGGACTATATTATTATATAGTATGTTCATATTGTCTTATTGCAGGTAATTTTTAATAAGTTGACACGTTATAGTTACAATCGGATATTTTAGCTCGAGCTAAGTTCGAGGTCCAAAAATTATAAGTTATGTGCTTAAGGCAATAACATGAAATACGAACATGATTATTTGGGATATATATGTGGATTTGAATTGACTGCATTTCCCTTAATTGCTATTTACATTGATTTTTGGCCTTAAGGGAAAAATGGTCATTTAACCAATTTGACTAAATATTGAATTAAGTCATTTGTTGGCTGAGTTAGAAAATAGAAAACCATTTTCTAGTCTTAAGCCTCACCACCGACCCCTCTCTTTCTCTTTTACCCTTTCTATGCAACTTTTGATCTTTGAGTAATTTAAGCTTTTTAGTTGGATTTTTAGAGTTGAACTTTGAGGAATAAGCTAGTGAGGTAGTAAGATACCTTTTATTACATTTAATTTTTGAATTTTAAGCTCTGAAAATTGATATTATATTTGGTTGCATGTATCTTTGATTAACTATTTTAGAGTGAGTTATTTGTGTGTTGAGGTTGTCTTGATTTTTACTTTTTAGAACTTTAACTTGTTGTTTGTTTCGAGTAAATTTGAATATTAGGTCAATTTTTCTTATGCTAACTTTGTTCTCTTTGGAAGATATGGCATAAGTTGTGTGATTTTGAACTCCATTAGGGTATGTATGTTAGCTTGTATATGTTGTGGTGAATTTTACTTAGAATGCCCTATTTTGATGCTATGAATTAATCTATATGAGTTATATGAAGTTTGAGTGATTTGGTAATGTTCGTAGGTGTGTAAAATTGACATTTTTGAATTTTTCAAGCCCATTTGCTGTGACCAAAAGTATGGTCGTCGTGGTGAGGCTTGAACCCGAAACACAGGAATGCCCCTGGCCAATCTCGAAGCGACGATCATTGATCTAGTCGTGGCGAACCCACATCGATAATGTAATTTTACTTGTTTTGTTTCAGATAGGACTTTTAACTATGAATCCTGATTTAAACGTTATTTATATCATTGAAAAGCTCATTTTAAGCCCTATTACATGGTCCAGTGTTGGAGCCCTAATTATGAATTATTCATAAATGTTATTTTGAGATTAATCCTATTGTGTGAAACCCAAGAATTGTGACTAGAAATACCAGCACTTGGTAAAGATCATATTTGGATTAAGATTTCTCCGCATGCACTAAAAATTAGGTAAGATGGAAAACCTAAGCACATAGAGTATAGCACAGTGTCGCAATTATATATATTATTTGATTACTATTGTGAAATCATGAATTAGGATTATTATTCTAAGTATGTGCTATGATAAATATGGAATAATATGTTAGTGAATAAGTGATCAGAGTTATGCGAGAAAGGCATAAGTAGGTTAGACTCGATAACCAAAACTGAGATAAACCCCAATAAGGTCTTAAATGTAAAAGAGACGTGTGAGCATAACACGTAGATTTATGTTATATAAAAATTAGATGCAGTTGCATCATATATATGAAATAATGTGATATCTAGTGCGGTGGCACAGTTGTATACACAGAGGCATAATGTATGAAATGTAATTACAGTAGAACCTCTATCTAAGAATATACTTGGGACCAAAAAAATAATACTCTAATTAAGAGGTTATAACTAAATAGAGTTACACTTGAAAAAAAAAAGCAAAATATCAAAAAATATCAATGTTACAAAAATACCAATAAACAATTCTTAATACTATATTATATTAGAATTATTTTCAAGTACATATAATATTTATACATGTAATATAATTTGAAATAAAGTTATTAATTCTACATAAATAAATTTATAAAATATATGTATATATTTTTTTAAGATGTAATTATTCTTATATAGAGGTATATTTTATTAATACGGGACTTAAAAAATGTATAACTAATTACAATATAGAGGTTATTCTTATTTATAATTGGCCCAAATTGGGACTTCATTTTTTTTTTATAACAAATTAGAGGTTATTCGTGAATAGAGTATTCTTAAATAGAGGTTCTATTGTATTATAATTGTTCTTACTGTATTATTATTCTGTATTGATGGGCATTGGCTCACGAGTGTTCTATTATGTAGGCAAGGGTGAGTGTCGGGTCAGCCATGAACTCGAGAGTTTTGAAGATGACATGTACATGTTCTGACCAAGCTAGACTATGAGGGTTGGGTCTAATAGGAAATTGCATAGAAATTCTATTTTGCCACTTAGGTCGACCTGTATGAATTAACTTGTAATATTTTGAAAATAATTTTACGGGATCCCGGATATGTAACTTTAAATATTTTTAGTTTAAAATAAAGTATGTTTATTGTAAGTTATTTATTTAATTAGGTTTAATATTTATTTCAAATCGATTGGCTTATGGACCTCAACTAACGGGATTAGTATATTGTAATCACGACACGTGGCGTTTTTCAAAGTAGGACTTTACAATTTGGTATCATAGCGCTAATGTTTTTAAACTTTCTGAAGACGAGTTGAACATGTACAATCATTGTCAAAGACAAGCTCGACTCATGGTGCGGTAAGTGTTGAGAGTAAATACTTATTTGCTTATGTGATTAAATATTTTTTGCTTTTGTAATAGGCAACATATGAGCATCTAAAAACATTTGCTATTTAATGAAAAGCATGATCAGGTGTAAATAAGTTATATTTGAGAAAGAAATTATATGTGTTAGTAAGGGTTTTGGCATGGAGTGTGTAAATGTGGAATTGGTGTATGACTTGTTGGGATTATTGATTTCAGGGTTGTTTGAAAGAATGGACCATATTAAATCAACTAGATCACAGAGAGAGTCTGTTGAGCAGGATGATAATCCAACCAATTCATCGAAACCACTAGCACCTTCGTAAAATTCTAGGATTACTGTGGAGATGAATAATGCTAATCCTCTTGCCGATTGACAGCAAATGTTTACCGAAATGCGATCATACTTCGTCAAGAAGATGAGTTTCACCTGATTAGGCAACTGGTTCATGAAATTTTGGTAGAACAAGTGAATTCTCCAGTTTTGGCCCCAGTGATAGCTAATCCTAAATCAGCTCTTCAACCACATAGAGATTCAGTTTTTAAATGGTTTGTCAAGCTGCAACCTCCAACATTCTTGGGTGGTATTGATATTATAAAGACATAATAATCAATGAGTATTGTTACTCGTATTTTGGATAATATGGGAGTAGTTAGAACTGAGCGGGTTAATTGTGCTGCTTTCATTTCTTAAGAGCATGCCCACACCTAGTGGGATTTGGTAGGTCAGTCTCAAGACCTTAATACTGTGACTTGGGAAGAGTTTAAGAACTTCTTTGAAGAAAAGTTTTACAATATTGCCATTCGTACAACTCATATGGAGGATTTTGTGAAAATAATTCAAGGCTATAAGACGTTGGGTAAGTTTACGCTAGAGTTTGTAGAAAGATCTAAATCTGACTTATATAAAATCAAAAAATAAAAATAAAAATGCACGTTATAGAACACACTTTTATTTTTTATTTTTAGAATTGAAAAATAAAAGTGGTTATAGAACACATTTTTGTTTTTTAAAAATAAAATTTTTGCTTTTATTTTTGTGATTAAAAAATTTTAAAAACAAAAGTGTTACCAAATGTCACCTTAACAAATTAGTAGTAACAGAAATAGATAGAAACTTAACATGTGGTATTTAATTCGTAAAAAAATATGTGACATATAAGTTTATGAAATCGAAAATTAATTCTACAATGCACCTCACTAAAATAATGCATTAGTGTACCCTTTATTTAATTTTTTTCATAATTGTATATGTTATAGTTATTTAAGATATCATCTAAAATTTTTAGAAATTCGAACTAATTTACAATATAGAAAGCAAAATTCAAACAATCTATTTCACACGCGTATAATATAAGGGAGTCATGTGTGCAACATATTTTCTGAATTCTATTTTCAACATTGTAAACTATTCTAAATTTCTCAAAATTTTGTAGGATGTCTTAAATAACTTAAACATACACAACCATATAAATATACATATAAATATTAAAGGGGCATTTGGTAACACTTTTGTTTTATATTATTTTAATTACAAAAATAAAAGTTAAATTTGTATTTTTAAAAAATGAAAATGTGTTCTATAACTATTTTTTGTTTTTTAATTTTAAAAACAAAAAATAAAAGCGTGTTTAATAACTTTTATTTTCATTTTTTTTTATTTTATTAAGTCAGGTTTAGATTCAGGTCTAGGACTGGGGCCGGGGCCGTGGTCGAGTCTGGGAATGAGGTCGGGGCTGAAGTCCTGGTCCCAAAGTTCAGGTTGGGGTCGAAGTATAAAATATTAATTAAGAAAAAAAATTGTTTAAAAAAATTTTGAAAGTAATTTTTTTTATTTTCAAAATTTTTAAAATTTTGATTCTTATTTAAAAAAATTGATAAGTGAAAATAGTTTTATCGAACATAATTCTGAAAAATATTTTCACTATTCTAATTAAAAAAAACAAAAAACTGATTGAAAAATTATTACTTAAGACACTCTAAATTTAAATTTATTTTACATTATTAACTAAAAATATATGAACTTTGCTATGAGGTATCGATTATTTATTAAAATAGAATAAATGGGACTCATATTTCTCAAATAAAAATAGTCAACAGTACCGTCGACAGCAGGATTCGAACCTGCGCAGGCAAAGCCCAACAGATTTCGAGTCTGTCTCCTTAACCACTCGGACATATCGACGCCTTTAGTGTGAGAATATAAATTGAGCTTTTATTAAAATTCAATTTGATATAAAATTAAATAACAATTAAATGGAAAAAGCGCCCACCGTGGGGCTCGAACCCACGACCACAAGGTTAAGAGCCTTGCGCTCTACCAACTGAGCTAGACGGGCTGTTTAAATCATACCTCAATTTTATTTAATAACGTAATAAATATTAGTAGATTTCAATTACCTTAAGGCTGGAAGCAAGTTTATGTGATACTTCCATACTATCAAACATTAACTATCTTTACTCGCTACCATAAAGTTTGACCTTTTAAAAAAAAGTCATACTAAATTAGGCTTGGTAATGGTGAATTGGTGATTGTAGATTTTTTATTTGTATTTTTGGCAATGGTGAAGGTAGATTTTGAATGATAAGGTAGCTTTATTTTTTCTTATAAACTAGTTTATTAAAATCGTTTATTATCTTTTTTATTATTTTTATTATTATATTGGGTATAACTATACATCATAAATTTACTTTTCTATCTCTTTTTCTTTATTTGTTATTTTTTAAAAAAACAAAAAAGTTCATTCAATAGTTAAAAAAAATACTACAGCCTATTTAGGCAACACTCAAAAAGTCTTATAAATCTCACAAAATAAATAACTTCAATTATGGCAAATTATGCCAAAAATACTGGTAATACAAATCAACTCAGAATACGAGAACCCCCACATAAGAATAACTAAACGGATATAATAATCAAACTTCACATAGAAATAAATTCATTAATTGAGCTCGAGAGTTATAAGACAAAAGATAATTAAGTAAACAAGTAATTAAAATCACCATAATGGAAGGTGGGCTCGGGTGAGAAGATTAATGTGCTAAAGGATCATGGTCGCTTTAGACTTTAGAGTCCCTTGGTTTACAAGAGAGGCTTATGTTGTCAATCTTATAAAACCAAGTGAATTACCTTGGAACATAGAATTAATAAATGACATGTTTAATGGGTGTGCTAGCCGACTCATTTTTAGTCTTTCCCTCAATATGTCATCTCCCATGGACAAGTTATTTTGGACTAAAGAAGTGTCTAGTGTGTATTTGGTAAAATTGGACTACAATCTCATTCAAGAATTGAATGGTAATTGGAGTGTAGAAAGTTCATCTTATTTCTGGAAGAAGTTCAGGCAGCTAAAAGTCCCTCCAAAAATAAAATATTTGGTTTGGCGGGCTTATTCAGGCACTCTTCCCCCACGATGGTGCAGCTGTGAACTAAGCATGTGGATGTTAATCTTGTTTGTCCTACATGCCAAATTGAGGCTGAATCAATTCACCATTGTCTTGTTTTTGAACAGCTGCTCAAGTGGTTAGGAATCGTGTAGGAATAGGTATGGGGAGATGGAAAATACTGAGTTTTTCTGTTGGTTTGAAGCTTGCTTCATGCGTCTGGCAGCAGGAGAAAAAATGTTTGTTGGCTGCTACCTGTTGGGTGATTTGGCGTGCTCAAAATGAAAAAGTTTGGAACCAAAAGTGTGTAAGTCCTTTGAAAATAGCTTCCTCTGCTATTAGCTATCTTGAATAATGGAATCAAGCTCAAATATTTAGTTTGGAAATGTCATTTTCTAGTTTGACTGAGTTTGATGGCGCAGAGCTTTGGACCGTTCCACCACCGAATAATATCAATATTAATGTAGATGGTGCTATTTTTGAGGAGGTTAATGGATTTGGTTTTGGCCTTGTTGCTCGAGGCGAGAACGGTTTGTTCATTGAAGGACGGGCTGGTTTTTTTGGGGGGACAGTCGCGGTTGAAGTTGTAGAAGATGTGAGCATTCGGGAAGCTCTCAGCTGGATTAAACAAAGTTCATGGCAGCAAGTTTACCTTATGTCTGACTGTCTTGTAGCGGTGCAAGCTTTGAGGAGTTCATTTTCTATGATTTCATTAATTGGTGATATCATTAAAGATTATAAACCTTTTCTAATAGATTTACCTTTTGTGAAAGTTTATTTTGTAAAATGATCTGCGAATGTAGTTGTTAATAGTTTCACTAGGGCTTCTCATTCTTATCCTGATCGTAGTTTTGGTATGAGGAATGTCCAAACTAACTTTTATCAGTTTTGGTAACAAAATTTGATGGTTAATAAAGCTTTAATTTTCCATTCAAAAAAATTACCATAATGGATCTAACAACATGGAAGAATCTTTGAAAATATGAGCATATAAAACGATCATGATAAAAGATAAAGCCTAAAATATTTAAAAGGCAGTGTGATAATCACCATTATTCAATACACCATCACAAAGGCAAAAACATATAGGTAAAAACACTAAACAAAGAGAGCCATAGACAAAAGTATACAATACCCGCAAATGTGAAGATGAACTTGCATTGCAATTGTCGGGCTTGAGCTCTAACCTTACACCAAGTCCCAACCCATCCTCGTTAGCCCAATCATGAGACAAATCTTAAACCTGTCACACAACCACAATATTGTTGGGTTTTGTGCCCTAAATAAAACCCATTTCAAACCAGATTTACTAATTAATATAAGATCAGAAATCACTTTTATGTTGCATGGTTCACATGATTTATTTCATGATTATGTTCAATGTATAAATTCTATTAAGTCTAGAACATATATATGAATATGCATATATTTGTTCATGATTATAGTGTCGTCAGCACAGTGAAATATAATCATGATTATATGTTCAAAAGTTTAATTCCCATGATTTGTCAGTTCACTAGATTTAGACTGGCATCATAATCAGCGATAAGGTATACTTACACCTTGGATAAGTGTTATGTCCTTTCCAAGGCATTGGCAAAGTTTACTAGTATCATATGTATGGAGTATACATTGGAAGGGACCGATACTGATCTTGGATAAGATATCATAAACTTACCGTTATATCTTTCTAAGTCAATATCAATGGTTGATCTTAGGTCTACGGATCTTAATCCTGATATGGTTAGGTTCAACTTAGTTGTATTATTTATGATCTTCAAGTTGTTCGTGGAACCTAACTTATGGTTCTGGCAGATATTTACATCTTGGGAACATGGTAGTTCAATTGAGTGGGAGCGTTGATCATGGATATAGAATCTATAGCTTCTATAAGTATTTAGAAGTGAAACGATGATTTTCTTTGAGCTTGGTCTGATAGATATAAATGATTGAGATCTCATTTTAGTAATTATAGGTAGCTAAGTGTTTTAAGGATAAAATACATTGAAGGGTAGAACAGTAAATTTGTCCATATTCAGTGTAGATCATCTATAGATGATCTTTGACTATTAGGATTGTAATAATAGATAATCATAACGTTTCTATATCGTGGTACATATAGAGCGTTTTATATAATTGAGAGTGTATTTAATTCCAAATGTATAGTGGCCCAATGCGAAATTAATAAGTTAGAGAATTTACTTGATTAATTCTAGATCTACTTATTGAAAGCTCGGTAATATAGGCCTATGGTCCCCTCACTAGTTGAGATAATACTGCTTGCAGACTCAATTAATTAGTTTTAATTAATCAATTATAATTCTAAAATTAGACTATGTCTTATTAATTTTCACTAAGCAAGAGCTTAATTGTGAAGAAAAGAGGTTTTGGGATTAATTTATTAATTAAGAGACTTTGTATGGTCTAATTAATAAATTACATAAATGAAAATTTTATTTGATAATTAATTATAATTATTAAATGAATAGTTTTGGCATTTATATGATTGAATTGGAAAATATGGTATTATTGAAAGAAGAATAAGTGTACGTCCATGAAGTGTATTTTTCCCAATATTTTTTTATAAATCCATATAATTCCGTCGTAAGCCCTAGTTAAAACACTATAAAAGAAACATGATGCTTTCATTTCATCCTCTTGTCAACTTGACTATTCAACCAACCTAGATGAGAGAGTTCCTTCCTTAGTGATTTCAAAGCTCCTTCATTGTTCTTCCATATTCGAACCCATAGTGAAAGAGTGCCATGCCCACACATAGCAAGTCAAGTACTCAATCATATAAGATGGTGGTAACCAAACCCAAAGGAGAGAAAGAGATCTAGGGCTAGAGATCTTGAGCGAAAGGAGACATTATATTCTGCTGCAATCAATGTAAGGTTTTCTTAACCCTTATGTGTTTATTTCATTGTTTTAGAGAATTCATATTTAGGATGTTAATCAATATATTTGTTAGTAAATATATATCTTGGTAAAATATTCTTAACAACTGGCCTTAGAGCCATGGTAATGATTTACTTTCATGAAATATGGATTTAAAACGATGATATTGTTTATTGTGTCTATTTGGATGTGTTCATGTTGGTTTATGTGCATATTTGATGATTGTGTGGAAATTACGATTTTACGATTTCAAGAGAGCCTTGACCTAGTTGGAAGTGTGGTCGACGAGGATGTCGGACCTCGTAAGGGGGGTGATTGGACAGTCAGTAGTCCCGTGATCTGTAAGGGGAAATATCAGGTAAGTTGTGCAATCCCACACCGCTTGGGGAAGGTCAAGTGAGATGATTCTGAGACTGTGTAGGTATCGGATTACACAGTTGAAGAGGGCTTAAATGGATTGATTGGTACGACCTATATCAACAAGGTGCATCTTCTTTTTTGGTAGCCCATCATGAAAAAACTCCACGGTTAAGCGTGCTTAGCCAGGGGCAATTTTAGGATGGGTGACCTCTTGGAAAGTTCTCCTAGGAAGCGTGCGAGTGAGGACAAATCATGCTGGAAACACTCGTGTTGGTATGTAGGGTCAGTCGTCAGTCCATGAAGTAGCCAGAGTGACATACTCGTGTATAAGAGCCATTATTCCGTGGGTGCAAGGGCCCAATAGAGGCTTGAAGTGGGGACGTTACACAAACCCTCCTTCATTATTCTTCCTATTTTGGACTATAGCGAAAGAGTGTCATGCCAACCCATAGCAAGTCAAGTACTCAATCATAGTGAGTAAGACGGTGGTAATCAAACCCGAAGGAGAAAAGAGATCCATGCTCAGATCTTGATAATACTCTGCGACAGAAAGGAACAAGGGTTAGAGATCTGAGCAGAAGGAGTCATTATATTCCGCTGCAACCAATGTAAGGTTTTCTAAACCCTTATGTGTTTAATTTATTAAAGATATTCATATTTAAGATGTTAATTCAACATACCTGTTAGTAAATCTAGATATTGGTAAAATATTCCCAACAACTGGCCTCAGAGCCATGGTAATGATTTACTTTCATGTAATATGGATTTAAAACGATGAATATGTTATTTGTGTTGATTTGGATGTGTTCATGTTGGTTTATGTGTTATTTGATGAATGTATGTGAATTACATAATTTTTAAATGAAAATAATTTATTTGGTTCCTTGTGAAAAATTAAGCAATTTTAGTTTTTACGAAACTCATTGCTGATAAAAAACGAGAAAGTTACGGTTGTTTAAAAATCAGATGCCATGGGTGTCGAAGCTTGGTGCTCGCACGCTCCAGAGCTTCGGATAAGACCTTCTGATGTGCGCGGAGAGGGGACAAATCTTGTGTCTAAAGACACGGGCAAGGCTGCACTCGGACACGATCCCGCCTAGGCGCCTCGCCCAGACCTTGCACATGGCCAAGAAAACTTTATCAAGGAGACTGCTGTTGGAATGTGTTTTACCAGGATCTAGATTTACTACCATGTATGTTATTTAACATCCTAAATATGAATTTCTAAAACAATGTAAATAAATACATATTATAAAGTTTAGGAAAACTTACAGTGGGTGCAGCAGAATATTAATGACTCATTCCACTCAGATCTCTAACCCTTGTATCCTGTCTGTAGCAGAGTATCACCAAGATCTGAGCCCGAATGTCCTTCTCTTGATTCTGGATTCTTCACAGCCTTACACACTATGATTGAAATACCACTTGATGTGTGTGGGCACTCACTCTATCACTCAAGGTATGAAAATATGAAGAGAGAAAGAGAGGGGCTGGTTCGAAATCAATAGAAAAAGAAGGCTCAGGAAAATTTTACTGAAGTTCAATTTTCATCATCTTTAAGTGTGAGCCATCACTATCTATTTATAGGCAACCACCTAAGTTTAGGTTAGGATTTATTAGGCATTAAAATAATAGAAAAATTAAATGGAAAATACCATATAAGTGGCCGGCCATGGATATGGGCCCCACATTGGAATTTTTGCCATTTTACAACATTCTTTCATTATTTTCTCAAAAATACCATTTTTTTCTAATTCTAACCACTTAAATGCCACAACTATTTATTTAATAATTAAAATTAATTATCAAATAAAATTTCCATTTAATATATTTATTAATTAGACTTAATAAAGTCTCTTAATTAATAAATAAACCCTAGAATCTCTTTTCTTCACAATTAAGCCCTTGCTTAGTGAAAATTCATAAACTAGACACAGTCTAATTTTAGAATTATAATTGATTAATTAAAATCAATCATCTGAGTCTTATAAGCAGTATGGTCTCAACTAATATGGGGACCATGGGCCTATACAACCGAGCTTCCAATAAGCAAAACTAGAATTTACCAAGTAAATTCCCTAACTTATTAATTCCTTATTGCATCCACCATAGAACTTGGAATTACACTCTCAGTCATATAGAATGCTCTATATGTTCCACGATATAGATACGCTATAAACATTTAACCATCTTTCTAATCTCAATAATCAAAGATCCTTTATAGATGATTTACACCGAGTAGGGATAAATTTACCGTTTCACCCCTCAATGTATTTTATCCTTAAAACACTTAGCTTCCTATAAATGATGTTTTCGTGAGCTAATATAATCACTGAAACAAGAGCTCTTCCATTTATCTCTATTAAGCCAAGCTCGAAGAAAATCATCGTTTCACTTCTATGTCCTGATAGAAGCTATACATTCTATATCTATGTTTAGCGCTCCCACTCAATTATACTATCATGTTCCCAAAAATATACGTATCACCCTGACAAAAAAGTAGGCTTAACTAACAAATCAAAGAACATGTCAGGATAGCACTCCTGAGATTGAACATAAGCATGTCAGGATTAAGTTCTTTTGATCTAAGATCAACCAGTGATATTGACTTAGAAAGATACAATGGTAAGATTATAATATCTTTACCAAGATCAATATCGGTCCCAGTCCAATGTATACTCCATACATCCGAAACTAGCATACTTTGCCAATGTTGGAAAGAACATAACACTTATCCAAGGTGTAAGTACACATCATCGCTGATTATCATATCAGTGTAAATCCAGTGCACTGATGAATCAAGGACATTGTCTTTTGAAGCATATAATCACAACCACATTCCACTGTGTTGACATCACTGTAATTGTGAATGACTATATGTTCTGGACAACAGATTTTGTATATATTGAACCATAAACATGAAAACTACATGCAAACATAAATGACTTCTAATCTTATATTGATAACAAATCAGATTAGATTGAAATGGGTTTTCTTTAGGGCATAAAATTCCAATAAACTCCCACTTGCACTAACATAAAACAAGTAGTGCATTTCAATCAATCTATTGTCTTGATCTTCAGATCAAGTGTAGTATATTTGACTCAACCTAAATTTCTGTAACTGAAAGTCTGTGGTAAGCTACTGCTTTCTCCACTATTACTTCCTTTGTGTTCATAAAACATTATGTAACATTTTTTACTACATGCATTACTCATTTAGGGATACTGAATTCTTTACTGCTTATTTAGTGCACTTAATAAACAAAAGACATATCTTTAATTCTATCAAAATGGAATAGAGATAACACATTGTAGAATTTTCTTCAGTCGAATAACTTTCCAGTATTTTTCAAATTACAAAGTTATGTATCTTCACTGATGGAGCTTAAATTATTATAGATAGGTTTTTACTGTTGGAAATATTTTACCAGGATCTAGATTTACTACCATGTATGTTTCATTAACATCCTAATATGAATTCTAAAACAATGAAATAAACACATATAAAGTTTAGGAAACCTTACATTGGGTGCAGCGTGTAACATCCCCGCTTCAAGCCTCCATTGGGTCAGTGGGATGATTCTGAGACTGTGTAGGTATGGGACTGCACAGTTTAAGAGAGCTTAAATGGATTGATTGGTACTACCTATGTCAACAAGGTGCATCTTGTTTTTCGGTAGCCCATCTCGAAAGAACTCCACAGTTAAGCGTGCTTGGCCTGGAGCAATTTCAAGGATGGGTGACCTCCTGGGAAGCTTTCCCAGGATGCGTGTGAGTGAGGACAAAGCACGCTGAAAACACTCGTGTTGGTCTGTAGGGTCAGTCATCAATCCGGGAAGCAGCCAGAGTGGCGTACTCGTGTATAAGAGCCATCACTCCGTGGGTGTAAGGGCCCAATGGAGGCTTGAAGCGGGGACGTTACAAAATGGTATCAGAGCCTTGACCCAGCCGGAAGTGTGGTCGACGAGGACGTCGGACCCCGTAAAGGGGGGTGATTGTGACAGTCAGTAGTCCCGTGATCCGTAAGGGGAAACACCGAGTAAGCTGTGCAATCCCACACCGCCTGGGGAAGGTCAAGTAGGATGATTCTGAGACTGTGTAGGTATGGGACTACACAGTTAAAGAGAGCTTAAATGAATTGATTGGTACTACCTATATCAACAAGGTGCATCTTGTTTTTCGGTAGCCCATCACGAAAGAACTCCACAGTTAAGCGTGCTTGGCCTGGAGCAATTTCAAGGATGGGTGACCTCCTGGGAAGTTTTCCCAGGATGCGTGTGAGTGAGGACAAAGCACGTTGGAAACACTCGTGTTGGTCTGTAGGGTCAGTCATCAATCCATGAAGCAGCCAGAGTGACGTACTCGTGTATAAGAGCCATTCAGTCTGTGGGTGTAAGGACCCAATGGAGGCTTGAAGCGGGGATGTTACACAGCGGAATATAATGACTCCTTTCGTTCAGATCTCTAGCCCTTGATTCCTTTCTGTTGTAGAGCATCACCAAGATCTGAACCTGGATCTCTTTCTCTCATTCCTTTGATGCTGATTCTCCTTCTTGTTGATTGGATTCTACACAATCTTCCACACTATGATTGAGATACCACTTGATGTGTGTGGGCACTCACTCATTCACTCAAGGTTGGAAAATTTAGAAGAAGAAAAGAGAAGAAGAGGGTGGCGGCTATAGTATAGAATAGGAGGCTCAACTTTCATCTGACAGAGTTAAGTGTGAATGTGAGCCATCACTATCTATTTATAGGTAACCACTTAGGTTTAGGTTAGAATTATTTGGCATTAAAATAATGAAAAAATAAATGATAAAAGCCATTAAGTGTGGCCGGCCATGTGCTTAGGATATTGGGCCTCACTTATGCAATTTTGCTGTTTTATCATTTCTGCATCTCATTTTCTCAAAAAACGCCAATTTTCCAATTCAACCATTTCAGTGCCAATTCTAATTATTTAATAACTAAAAATTAATTATTAAATAATATTGTCATTTAATATATTTATTAATTAGACATATAAAGTCTCTTAATTAACAAATAAAACCTAGAATCTCTTTTCTTCACAATTTTGCTCTTCCTTAGTGAAAATTCATAAACTAGACATAGTCCAACTTTATATTTATAATTGATTAATCAAAATCAATTAACTGAGTCTTACAAGCAGTATGGTGTCAACTAGTATGGGGACCATGGGCCTATATAACCGAGCTTCCAATCAACCGAACTGAATTTACCAAGTAAATTCCCTAACTTATTAATTCCTTATTGAATCCACACTTAGAACTTGGAATTGCACTCTCAGTCATATAGATTGCTCTATATGTTCCACGATATAGATACGCTATTAATTATCCATTGTTATAATCCTAATTTGATCAATGACCCTCTAATAGATGATCTACATTGAGTAGGAACTAAATTAGCGTTACACCTTCAATGTATTTTATCCTTAAAATATTTAACTCCGTATAAATGATATTTCAACGAAGTGAAATGAGATCTCAACCATTTATCTCTATTTAGCCAAGCTCGAAGGATATCATCGTTTCACTTCTAAATTCCTATAGAAGTTATAGACTCCATATTTATGTTAGCGCTCCCATTCAATTATACTATCATGTTCCCAAAATGTACGTATCACCCTGACCAGAAAGTAGGCTTTACTAACAAATCAAAGAACATGTATAATACTCTTGAGATCGAACCTAACCATATCAGGATTAAGATCATTTGATCTAGGATCAACGGGCGATATTGAATTGAATAGATATTACGGTAAATTTTAATATATCTAATCAAAGTTCAATATCGGTCCCTTCCGATATATACTCCATACATCCAATACTAGTAAACTTTGCCAATGCCCTGGAAAGGACATCACACTTATCCAAGGGGTAAGAATACCTATCGCTGATTATCATGCCAGTCTAAATCCAGTGAACTGACAAATCAGGGAATAAACTTTCGAACATATAATCAAGATTATATTCCACTGTGATGACAACACTATAATCATTAACAAATTCATATGTTCTGGACTTAAATAGAATTTATACATTATATATATAATCATAAAAAAATCATGTGAACCACGCAACATAAAATGTTATTTCTGATCTTTATTATATTGAAATGGGTTTTATTTAGGGCACTAAACCCAACATTTACATACTTCTAGAATAATTCCTCCACCCCCAAAGTAACCACCATCTCGTATTGGTTTATGAGTTGGTGTAGATATAAGGACTTCTAATATACATCCCTATCATCTAACATATAGGTCACTTTCAGAAATCTTTCTTGACTCTTTCCTTATTTTCCTTGTTTGATTACATCTCAGATGGTTCCCACTCAATAGTAGGAGCCTGGTTAAATTCATTCAAAGAAGTACATTTAACCTCTTACTATTGTTTTTCAGGGATATATTGTTGTGACATATTATTTGTTGGATATATTTTACTGGGATCTAGATTTACTAACAAGTATGTTTCATTAACATCCTAATATGAATTCTAAAACAATGAAATAAACACATATAAAGTTTAGGAAACCTTACATTGGGTGCAGCAGAATATAATGACTCCTTCCGTTCAGATATCTAGCCCTTGATTCCTTTCTGTAGCAGAGAATTATTAATATCTGAACCTGGATCTCTTTCTCTCCTTCCTTTGACGCTGAATCTCCTTCTTGTTGGTTTACTTTCCACAGTCTTACACACTATGATTGAGATACCACTTGATGTGTGTGGACACTCACTCATTCACTCAAGGAATTCGAAATTTAGAGAAGAAAAGAAGAGAGAAGTGGTTCGGCCTATAGAGAAAAGAATAGGAGGCTCAGTTTTCATCTGACAGAATTAAGTGTGAATGAGAGCCATCACTATCTATTTATAGGTAACCACCTAGGTTTAAGTTAGAATTATTTGGCATTAAAATAATGAAAAAATAAATGATAAAACCCTATAAGTGTGGTCGGCCATGGGCCTTGGATAATGGGCCTCACTTATGTAATTTTGCTGTTTTATCATTTCTGCATCTCATTTTCTCAAAAACGCCAATTTTCAAATTCAACCATTTAAATGCCAATTCTAATTATTTAATAACTAAAATTAATTATTAAATAATATTGTCATTTAATATATTTATTAATTAGACATATAAAGTCTCTTAATTAATAAATAAACCTAGAATCTCTTTTCTTTACAATTTCGCCCTTGCTTAGTGAAAATTCACAAAGTAGACATAGTCTAACTTTAGAATTATAATTAATTAATCAAAATCAATTAACTGAGTCTTACAAGCAGTATGGTCTCAACTAGTATGGGAACCATGGGTCTATATATCCGAGCTTCCAATAAGCAGATCAAGAATTTATATCTTAAATTCACTGACTTATTAATTCTTCGTTGAATCCACGCATAGAACTTAGAATTGCACTCTCAGTATATAGAACGCTCTATATGTTCCACGATATAGATACGTCATTAGTTATCCATTGTTATAATCCTAATGTGATCAATGACCTTCTAATAGATGATCTACATTGAAAAGGCACTAAATTACCATTACACCTTCAATATTTTTTATCCTTAAAACACTTAGCTCCATATAAATGATATTTCAGCGAAGTGAAATGAGATCTCCACCATTTATCTCTGTTTAGCCAAGCTCGAAGGATATCATCGTTTCACTTCTAAATCCCTATAGAAGTTATAGATTCCATATTTATGTTAGCGCTCCCACTCAATTATACTATCATGCTCCCAAAATGTACGTATCACCCTGACCTAAAAGTAGGCTTAACTAACAAATCAAAGAACATGTATAATACTCTTGAGATCGAACCTAAACATATCAGGATTAAGATCATTTGATCTAGGATCAACAAGTAATATTGAATTGAATAGATATTAGGGTAAATTTTAATATATCTAATCAAAGTTCAATATCGGTCCCTTCCTATATATACTCCATACATCTGATGCTGGTAAACTTTGCCAATGCCCTGGAAAGGACATAACACTTATCCAAGGTGTAAGAATACCTATCGCTGATTATCATGTCAGTCTAAATCCAGTGAACTGACAAATCAGGGAATAAACTTTCGAACATATAATTAAGATTACATTCCACTGTGTTGACAACACTATAATCATTAACAAATTCATATGTTCTGGACTTAAATAGAATTCATACATTATGTACATAATCATGAAATAAATCATGTGAGCCATGCAACATTAAATGTTATTTCTGATCTTTATTAATAAGTAAATCTGATTATATTGAAATGAGTTTTATTTAGGGCATAAAACCCAACATTATCTTAGTCTGAAACTAGAATTTTCTTCTAGACTAAGTCATCAACACATCAATCTAGTATTAACATTAATGTAAAATACTTGCTTAAGATTAAGTAATCATTAGAGATACCATTAAACATTTCATGAGGACTAGGAATTTTGCCTAAGTCATTCGAATAGACTTGCAAATTCTCCTATGTTTTCCTCAAAATTGTGATAAGTTATTGCTATCCATATGAATGGTTAGATTTACTTTCTCAGTTGTATTTTAAAGTTCCTATCACAAGTGTCATCTAAATGAAGATGGGCTTAGAATTTTAAAATTCTCCCACTCAAATAAGGTATTGTGATTATTTGTCCAAAAACTTTTATTGGTATCAATTTCTATTACAAGAGTAATATATTAATTGGAACATAAATTAAGATCAAGAATAAGTTCTAAATAATTTGCTAATTTTGTTCATTATATTACATCCATGTTCAATTGAAATATGTGTGCCATAGAGATACTGTGGTGTATTGAGTATAGTCTAGAGTTCAAAATGAACTACATATGTCAATTGCTTAATCCACCCCTAAGTGATATAGAGATCATGTGGAGTTATGAATATAATCCAGAGTTCAATAGATATAAAAGATCGTTGAACTGCATATTATTCTTAACTTCTTCCACCCCTATCAAATCAAAAGATCTTTTTATTAAACAAATTCTTAATAATTGTTTTAGAATTAACAATTATCCATAAACATAGAATTGAAAATTCAAGTGTTTATGTATCATTCTTTCTTTGCAGAGTTTAATATACCATAGAATGTGTATCAATAATAAAACACAAATACATACAAACATTATAAACAAATAAATATAATTGGTACTGGCATATACAAGATAAAGTAAATGAAGCTCAATGCATAAATGTAATCCATTTCTAAAAGAGAAAACTTTATTATAATATTCTCCATAATAAAACGAATTGTCTGCAATAATATGAAAAATATGGAATAAAAATCCCAAACCAATAATTGAAATCCAAATTATTCTTAAATTAAAACAATTAATTCAAAAAATATAATAAAATAAAAGATTCTGAGCTTCATCTTCAATCTTCGACTATCTCCACCTATTTGTCCAACCATTCGACTCAACTCGCTAGGATAGCAATCCAAGTTCAAGCACCTGGAGCTGAAATAAGAAGAAAAACAAACATGGTTAGTAGGTCCAGAATTAATAACCCAAGGGGATAATAATTCTCTAAAACACATGAATTTATAGCATAGAAAGAAATACTTTGTTTCTTTGCTAGAAACTTAAGGCATTGGGGTTTCCAGTGGCCCTTTTCATTGCAATAGAAGCATTTTCCTTTTGGCTTATCTCCGGGAGTAGCAGCCTTTTTCTTTTTAACTATTTTCACAGCTTGAACAGGCTTCTTGCTATTCTTCCACTTCTTCTTGTTGTTGGGTTTGGAAGTAGAGGCAATGTTTGCCTCAGCCTTAGCCGCCCCATTAGCATTGCAAGAACTAGGAGCTTTAGATCCTCATTTCCGCGGTCCTCCAATCAAATTTTCAAACGTCTGAAGGTTTTTGGTTAACTCGTGAAAGTCAAGCTCCAACTTGTTTATAACATAGTTTGAAGTGAAGGGCAGAAAGTGTAATACCCGGTAAAAATATACATATATTTTAAATTTTATTTGTTATACAATTTGTGCGAGAATAAGTATTTATTTATTTATACTAATAGTGAATAGAGACTATTGCTTAAAATAGTATTGATAGATTTCTAAACATAGTTGAAATTATAGTAAGTGTCAAGGTAAAATTATGGTGTTTTTACGAATTAGGATAATTACTCAATTGAAGCCCAATATGAAAGTCTATTAGAGTTTTATAGATTATTTAGTGGGTTCAATTTATTGTATGAGTGCATTAAATAACATTATAATGGAATTAATGTCACAAAAATTCGTAGGTTTTGATTAATTTGAGGATTAAAAACTGTTTTACTAAAATGATTATACCTAGAGTTTTAGAGCTCCGATTGAGGTGATTCCAGTGGCGTTGGAAAGATAATTCAAAGATCTATAAATTTTGTAGAAATAGTTACATCATAATTCGGAATTTTTCTAGGTGAAAACTGAGCCTAAAGTTATGAGATAAAGGGCTTATTTTTAAAATTTAAAAATTAGATATTTATTGATTTAATAATATTTTAGCATTTTATTATATATTATTATTTTTAGTTAACCTAAACCTATCAGAATACGATATCTCATAATCTTTTTTATCAAACCCTAAACGTTTTATTTTTCCTCTCCAAACCAATTAGTCAAAGCTTCATTCTTCTTCATGGTTGCTCCTCTCAAACCTTCCACACTTCTTCTTATTTTCTATCTTCATTCTTAAAGTTTTGGATTTATAATCAAGGCTTGTGGGCTTGAGACATCAAATAGAAAATTGTGAAGAGGTATGAAATATTTTCTTGCTCAATAATTCTTAATGTTATCTAGGGTTCGGACCTATTATATTTTTCATTTTCAGAAAAAACAAGTTTCAGTATAGTGATGATATCTCTCTTGTTATTGATCCGTTTTTAGAGATTTTTGTATCGTTGGAAAGATTATTCGATGATCTAAAATTTTTATCAAGAAACAAATAACCAATCCGGTGTTCTTCTAAGTCGAAAACTATCATCTTTCTGCTATGGTTGTAATTCGTTTTCTTTTATATTTCCAGAAAAAATATTTTCACTTAAATTCTCATCTATTTTTAATGATCTATATGTGGTTTTAAAGCTTATTTGATTTCCCATAAGTTTTATGAAGAAACGTTTTGTTAATTCGAAGTCATACTATGTCAAAAAAATTAGTTTTTTTTCAATATCATGTGATTCGTTTCTAGAATCTTGTTCTTGCAAAACTGTTTTAGTAAAATTGTAATATCTCTTTGAATATAATTCCAATTTCAAAGATTTTGGTATCATTGGAAAGGGAATTTAATTTCCTAAAACTTTGATGAAGATATTATCTTCTAGTTCTGAACCATTCAATGCCAAAAGTTTGTATTTTTGCTAAGTCGTGTAATTCGTTACTCCATATTCTTTCTCAGAAATAGTTTCAGTAAAACAATCATAACTCCCTCAGTTTTAATTCATTTTTAATGATCTTTATATCATTGGAAAGATAATAAAATTTCCTATAATTTTTATGAAGACAACTTTTACCGAATTAGTATAGTTGTTGGTCAAAAATAGTGATCTTTCTGCTATACTGTAAGAGTACGAATTTTAATTTTAGGGCCTTGAACCATGTGTTGTTATAGGTAGTAATGACGAGATAAAAAGTCTTAAGCAGCGGGATTTGAGGATCTTGTCCTCAACAAGAAAATTCATTGAGGTGCTTGGAGTAACAAGAAGGTGTTCTTAATAACTGAGGTAAGAAGAGTGGACATCTGTGCACAGGGTGTATGTTAAAACATACAACTGTATTATGGGATTGTATTTACATGTTTTATTCTATGGTGGATTGTGTTATGTTTATGTTATTAGTGTGTGATAGTGATAAGGTTTTTGACTGTTTGTGTGAGAATAGCACTTATAGGATAGGTTTTCTGCTGCTGGTGTGAGCATAGCACTGCAGGATATATTTTTGGCTGCTTGTATGGGTTTACTTGTAGGTTATCCTTTCATGGGTGAGTACAACTTGTGATAAGGGATTGCCCTATTGGATGCTGAGTGTGAGAACAGCACAAGGCAGGGCAAGTTACACTTCATGTCTGATCAACATGAGTGGGAGTAGATTATCGTATGTGAGGACAATGTGCGATAAGATACTATGTGTTATGTGTGTGAGTATAGCATGCATTAAGATTACACTGTGATATGATGTTGTATTGTATGTGAGAATAATGTGTGATATGACATGTTATTATATGTATGCAAGTATGGTATGAATTGATTTGATGTTGTGATATTGTTATACTTATGACTATGTTATCTGGTTGGGGGGTTATGTCCTACATAGCTCTTCTTACTGGGCGTTAGCTCACGGGTACTCTGTGTGCAGGTAAAGGCAAAACTATACAGTGAGGGTGGCGAGCTCGAGGCATGGATTACATGTTAGGGGATTGTCACGATGTTTTGGTTTAAAAATATTTCATTAAAGATTATGATTCAAATAGTTTTTGTAAAGCTTTATATTTTAAGGTTATGAATAAATTAATGTTTTGTTTTAAAAATAATGAGATCTCATGCTTAGTTATTTTTCATTAAAGAAGTCTTTTATTGTCTTTATCTTAAGTGGTTTTAAACGGACTAGCTAGTGTGACGTCTCGGGAAATCGAGGCGTTACAGAAAGGCTGGAGTCAAACTGTTTAAGATCAAACTCACTTGAGTTGTCTGATCTATAACAGCTCCATGATTCTTAGCTTCCTCGAAGTAACTAGTTATCTTGAGAAGGTGATCACGCACGCTCTAATGAGGTCTCATCCGTGCGTTGATGAAATTCTTAGTCGCCTCAAAGCGAGCTTGAATTGATGCCATCCCAAATAGCTCAGTTAACTGGTTCATGATTTTTACAGCCGTGAGAGTGTTAGCAAACCTTGTCTTCAAGGTGTCAACCATGCTAGACAGCATGATGTATCGAGCTTTGTTGTTTGCATTCTGCCAACGCTAGAACTTCTCCTTTACTGCTTTGGTTGCATTCTCACCAGGCTGCTCAGGAGCCACTTTAGTTAACACAAACAAGGCATTTTCACCAATGAGAGCAATGTGAATGTTCTTTCTCCATTTGATAAAGTTAGATCCATTCAGTTTATTATCAGTCAACAGTGACATCATGAGGTTGGTGATTGTCATGTTGGATACTACAAATAACAATAAATAGAAATCAAGTAAGGTTCAACACAAAATCTCATTCAGAAATTATTAGCACTTAGCAAGTAGGAATGACAAGCGAAAATACTAAAACATACAATCCTAAATAATTTCCAAGGTCTTGAACAAACTGATATCAGTGTCCCGTTTAGGCGAGAGTCAAAGATACCATCCATTGAATAGAGTTGTCAGGTCATCTAAAATGATAAACATTCTAGCAACCTTTTATTCGATCAAGATGAGAATCCAGCGTTGTCCCATTTAAGCGAGAGTCAAGGCCATTCTTTCTTATGAGCTTCTACCATTGTTTCATACTTTTGTAAGTCTTACTAATAGTCGCCACGATTAGGGTGATCCATACTAAAAATAAAACACTTACAAATAATACTTATCTTTCGAGATTCTACAACGTTAAATTGCTGATGAACGTTCCTCCATTAGGGAGGATTACTCACTAAAACAAGAACTATGTAAAACCAACAATGGAGATCGAATATCCTAAAATAAAGCTCATTATTTAATGTATTTTCTTCTAATATTTATTTTAAACATATATTTATTTAATTAAAATTTCTAATTTAGAATACAAGTCTAAATATAAATTTAATTTAATATTTATAAAATTATATTTAGATGGATTTGAAAAAATAAATTAAATTATTTTCCAACTTAGTAATAATTTTCAATAAATATTTCAAAAATTATTCAATTTAAGTTGTATCAAAATTAATTAATAATTAATTTACAACTCAAATTTAATTTTCTATAAATATATATTGCATTTTGAAAATTAATGTATTTAAAATAAATACAATTCTCGAAAATGCTATAAAATAAAATAAAAAAAATCGTGAAAAATTATTCTAATTTTATGTTGGTCGAAAATTAATTTTAAAAAAAATAATTTTCAACATAAATATAATTTTCCTATTTAATTAAATATTAAGAAAATTTTCAAATATCTAAGTATCATGATTAAAATCAACTTAAATATTAATTTTCTATTAAATTAAATATCACTAGAAAAATACTTCAAGCAAACAGACAATAACTATCTAGACTTTCATTGACTAATTAATTTATTTCTAATTATAATATATTTTAGTTCATTTATTTTTATTAATCATTAAAATGAAAAATTTATCGATTTAAGTTGGTCTAAAATTAATTAAAAATAATTAATTTTCAACTTTAATCTATTTTTCAAAAAAAATCAAAATTTTCTGCATTTAAATAAAAATGCAATTTCGAATTCTATAAAAAAAATGATTAATAAAATAAAAATAAAATATGTTTTGAAAATTATTCAAATTTAAGTTGTTCTGAAATTAAAATTTATAACTTAAAATAATTTTCTATTTTATTAAATATTCTGAAAATAATAATATTTAAGTATCAAGAATGAAAATAACTTAAATATTTAATTTTCAATTTAATTAAATGTATTAAATATAAGAATTAAATAATCAAGTATAAAATAAACTTAACTATTAATTCTAATTTAATACTAGGAAAAATATTCTTAATTAAGTTGATCCAAAATTAATTAATAAATAATTAATTTTCAACTTAAAATATTTTCCTAATTAAGTATTAGAAAATATAATTAGTCACTTGAAATTACTATCTAGAATATATCTCAATTAACTAAGTGTTTTTCTAAAATTAACTTTAAAATATTCAATGAAAAATAAATTTCGTATATTTTTAAAGTTAATTATGTTGCTAATTCAATTTTAATTAGGTTAGACTAATATAATTAACCTAATACAATTATTTAAATAAGGTAAATGGGCATCCACAATTGTGGCGGTTCATGTGAGGGAGGGCTGTGTTCAGTTTGTCGTACCCACTACAAAGGCCCCCTAACTCTCACACAAGTCCCAAAGGAGAGGAATTTAACCATTAAATAAATAATTGTTATTAATTGAATAAGCCCAATTCTAATTGGGCCTGAATAAAATTACTTAAGTGAAAATTTTATTTTAGCAACCTAGTCCATTTAATTAATAAAACTTAAATGGGCTTCCTATATATTCATCTAAGCCCCACTACAAAAAAATTTACTTTTAGTCACAACAAAACTTGTGACTAAAAGTAAAAAATTTGTGACTAAAAAGTCCGTGGTTAAAAGTATTAGTCACAAAAATTACAATTTGTTATGAATAAATGTGGTTTTAGTCATGTTGTGACTAAAAGTAAATTAGTGACAATTTGTGTCTAAATACTATATTATAGTCACAAGTAGTTTTCGTTGTGACCAAAAATCACATTTAGTCACAAAAAATTTATGTTGTGACTAAAAAGTTGTCACTAAAAGTAGCAGTTTTTGGGCCCAAAAGCAAACATATAGGCTCACACAGGTCAAATGATTTGGATGGGCCCTATCATGTTACTAGGTTTACACAGATGAAAGAAATTGCAAAATTTACCTGTTACAAATTATTTATAAGATCTATTGACAATTGAACTATGATTAAAATCAGATCATTGGATCTGTCAACAAGTTAATCATAGCAATTTAGATCAAATAATAATAAGTTTGTAAAAAAAAATTGAATAAATAATTAAATAATACAAACCAAAAACAAGTAACAGATAATTTAGAAAGTAGGTTAAGATTTCTCTATTTTTAAAATTTAAAATTTAAAAATTAAAAAAAAAATTAACTAGAATTTAAATTTATGTTGTTAGAGAATATTTGAAAAAATTAAAAAAGAAAAAAAAACTAAAAAACTCATAAATTTCCTAAATTCTAACTTAAATTCAAAAATATCTAACCAATTTTTCAAAATTCAAGTTAATTCAAGATTTAAATTATTTAAATATCTAATAAGATAATATAATATAATATAATATCTTGAATTTTAAAAAAATTTAGATATTCCTAATATTATATTCTTAGTCTTATAATTTAATAAATTAAATATTACAAAATAAACTATTTGAAAAATAAGATATTTTATGGATAGAATATTTCTAATTTTATTAAAAAAATAAAATAAGTTTGAAAAATTTTATGGTTAGAAACTCTAAAATTTCTATTCAAACCTAAACTAACCAATTTTTCAAATTTCCTGTTATTTTTGCCAAAAATAATTTTAATAAAAAAAATCTAATAAGATAAAATGTTAAAACTAACATATTCCTAATCTTATAATTTAATCAGTAAATTAAATTTCAAAAATAACAAATTTGAAAAAAAAAATGATATGGTTAGCAAATTTTGAAATTTAAACAAGATTATTTTAAAAAATAATATTTTAATACCAAAATAAGATCATTCAAATTTGATAAAAAAATGTAATATTCGATCTTATAATTAAAATAAATAAAATAATCTAAAATTTCAAAATTAACCATAAGGCTATTTTTGTGAGAAATCAAATTTTCAAAATTTAAAGCCTACCAATATCTAAAATTAATTAAAAATTAATAAAAATTAATTTTATTCTGACAATTAGATTTTTAATTGAAAATTTAGATTCTACACAAAGTTCTACCAAAATTTGAATTTTGTTTCAATGAAAAACAATTTTTGAATCAAAAAATATGTAGAAAACAAATTTGGTGCCCAGGGGTATGCAATGCATACCCCTGCGCGCGCGGATGGGTGGGACTTGTCAGAGAATACTCGGCGTGTGCACCCCTTCAGACATGGCTGTGTCCGAGAATTCTCAGTCAGCTCCTTGTCTGAACGAGGGTGCTGTCCGAGCGTAGCCTAGCCCACACGCGCACACGTGTGCAACCAAAATTAGATATTTTCATCCAAATTCAAAAAATCATAACTAATTCATAAAAAATCCAAATTAGGTTCTGTAAAAGCCTAAATTCATTAATTTTTTGTCTACTTTCCAGTAAAACTATCTCCAGAACGAAATAAAAAATAGTTTTACAACACATACTGCGATTTCCAAACAATCATCATATAAGCACATAAACCATCATGAAACCATCCAAATCAACACAAAACATCGTTTTAATTCATATTTCATGAGAGTAAATCATTACCATGGCTTTGAGGCCAGTTGTTGGAATATGTTTTATCATGATCTAGATTTACTACCATGTATGTTATTTAACATCCTAAATATGAATTTCTAAAACAATGTAAATAAACACATATAAAGTTTAAGAAACCTTACAGTGGGTGCAGCGGAATATTAATGGCTCCTTCCACTTATCTCTAATCCTTATATCCTGTCTATAGCAGAGTATCACCAAGATCTGAGCCCGAATGTCCTTCTCTTGATTCTGGATTCTTCACAGCCTTACACACTATGATTGAGATACCACTTGATGTGTGTGGGCACTCACTCTATCACTCAAGGTATGAAAATATGAAGAGAGAAAGAGAGGGGCTGGTTCGAAATCAATAGAAGAAGAAGGCTCAGGAAAATTTTACTGAAGGTGAATTTTCATCATCTTTAAGTGTGAGCCATCACTATCTATTTATAGGCAACCACCTAGGTTTAGGTTAGGATTTATTAGGCATTAAAATAATAGAAAAATTAAATGAAAAATACCATATAAGTGGCCGGCCATGGATATGGCCCCACTTTGGAATTTTTGCCATTTTACAACAATCTTTCATTATTTTCTCAAAAATACCATTTTTTTTTCCAATTCTAACCACTTAAATACCAAAACTATTTATTTAATATTTAAAATTAATTATCAAATAAAATTTCCATTTAATATATTTATTAATTAGACTTAATAAAGTCTCTTAATTAATAAATAAACTCTAGAATCTCTTTTCTTCACAATTAAGCCCTTGCTTAGTGAAAATTCATAAACTAGACATAGTCTAATTTTAGAATTATAATTGATTAATTAAAATCAATCATCTGAGTCTTACAAGCAGTATGGTCTCAACTAGTATGGGGACCATGGGCCTATACAACGGAGCTTCCAATAAGCTGAACTAGAATTTACCAATTAAATTCCCTAACTTATTAATTCTTTATTGCATCCACCATAGAACTTGGGATTGCACTCTCAGTCATATAGAACGCTCTATATGTTCCACGATATAGATACGCTATAAACATTTAACCATCGTTCTAATCTCAATAATCAAAGATCCTCTATAGATGATTTACACCGAGTAGGGATAAATTTACCGTTTCACCCCTCAATGTATTTTATCTTTAAAACACTTAGCTTCCTATAAATGATGTTTCAGTGAGCTAATATAATCACTAATAAAAGAGCTCTTCCATTTATCTCTATTAAGCCAAGCTCGAAGGAAATCATTGTTTCACTTTTATGTCATGATAGAAGCTATAGATTCCATATCTATGTTTAGCGCTCCCACTCAATTATACTATCATGTTCCCAAAATGTACGTATCACCCTGACCAAAAAGTAGGCTTAACTAACAAATCAAAGAACATGAATAGCACTCCTGAGATTGAACCTAAGCATGTCAGGATTAAGATCTTTTTATCTAAGATCAACCAGTGATATAGACTTAGAAAGATACAACGGTAAGATTATAATATCTTTACCAAGATCAATATCGGTCCCAGTCCAATGTATACTCCATACATCTAAAACTAGCATACTTTGCCAATGTTCTAGAAAGAACATAACACTTATCCAAGGTGTAAGTACACTTCATCGCTGATTATCACATTAGTGTAAATCCAGTGCACTGATGAATCAGGGACATTGTCTTTTGAAGCATATAATCACAATCACATTCCACTGTGTTGACATCACTGTAATTGTGAATGACTATATGTTCTGGGCTTAACAGATTTTGTATATATTAAACCATAAACATGAAAACTACATGTAAACATAAATGACTTCTAATCTTATATTGATAACAAATCAGATTAGATTGAAATGAATTTTATTTAGGGCATAAAATCCCAACAGCTGCATCCCTCCTTGTGCGCATGCGTGAGGTTGCCAGCAGCAGGTGCATCTTGCACCAAAAATCTAATTTTTGTGGATTTTTTCAACAAGTTTTGATATTTCCGATTTTCAAACACCTAATATCTAAATAAAATATTATTTTAATATTTAAACTTAAATATGAATTTTACAAATTAATAATATTTAATCTTTTAATAGATTATTATTAATGTATGATATTTTGAGGTTTAAATTTAAAAATTGATTATTTTATTCTGTGGTAGATTTCAAAATTTAGTTAATTTCTTTAATATTTATATATTATTTAATTATAAGGTTAGATATTTTAATATTAGGTATATTTTAAATTAAAAGAGAGCACGATCTTTTTAATTTGAAATATTATATTAAAATTATCTTATATGATGAATTAAATAATTAATAAATTTAAAATTCACCTAGATATTTTTTTTTATCGATATTCTAACCATAATATTTTCAAATTTAAAAATAGGTTATTTTGTTAAATATTTAATTGTTTATAAATTATGAGTTAGAAAAATGATATTTTATATCATTTTACTTATCAAAAATTTATAAATGGTATTTTAAATATTTAAATAACCTAGATATTTTTGTAGAAATTTGAAAAAGGCTTAATTTGAGATATCTTAACATATAATTTGGATAATTATTATTTGTTTATTATTTTATTTTTAAAATAATGATTGCCTAACCATACCTATTTTAAAATTGGTTTATTTTGTTATTTTAATTTTATTAAATTATAAGATTTGATTATATCTATTTAGTGATTTTTAAATCATTTGTCTTAAAAATATTTAATTTAATTTGATAAAATAATTTAAATAAACCTAGATATTTTAAATTTAGTTGGAATTTTAACTTTTAAATTTTGAAAAGATATTTAAGGTTGTTTCAACACCTAAATTTTCAAAAATTTAGTTGGTAAGTTAAATAATAATTTAATTATATATGTATAAATATCTTATTTCACATTTGTTACATGGACATTGTTTGTTTTATTTAAATTATTTATTCAAATTTTTTTTAACAAACCTATTATTTATTTGATCTAAATTGCTATGATTAACTTGTTGATAGATCCAATGATCTGATTTTAATCATAGTCCATTTATCAATAGATCTTAATAATAATTTATAACAGATAAATTTTGTATTTTTTTTTATGTGTGTAAACCTAGAAACATGATAGTGCCCATCCAAATCAATTTGATATGTGTGAGCCTATATGTTTGCTTTTGGGGTTAGATGCATATAGGAAGCCCATTTATTTCTAGATAGATAAATGGGCTAGGTTGCTAAAATAAAATATTACTATAGGATAGTTTTTTTAGGCCCAATTAGTATTGGACTTATTCAATGAGTAACAATTATTTAATTTAAGGTTAAATTTCTCTCCTTTGGGCTTTGTGTGAGAGTTAGGGGCCATTAGTAGTGGGTAGACATACTGAACCCAGCCCTCCCTTACATTGACAACCCCAACTGTGAAAGCTCATTTGGCTTATTTAAATAATTGTATTAGGCTAATTATACTAGTTTAATCTAATTAAAATTGAATTAGCAACATAATTAATTTTGAAATAAATGAAGTTAATTTTTTATTGGATTATTGTAAAATTAATTTAGAAAAACACACTTAGTTTAATGAAATATTCTAGATAGTGATTTCTAGTAACTAATTTATGTTTTCTAATATTTTTTTTTTTGATAAATCAAGAATTTGTATTGCACAAAACAAACTTTTTACAACCTATACGCACCCAAGCAAAGGGCCGAAAATCTATGTATACATTTGTATCAAGATGGGAATCAAAATATCAAGATTAGAGACAAAATATGTGTGATGAATTACAAAAGGAGAAACCACTCTCTATCATTAGGCTTGACTTTTTTAGGCATCACTCTATCAATCCGAGCCTTAATGTTCCACTTTGTTTCTTCAACAATTCTAGTCGGGTTAACTCGACCATTTTGCCAAATGATTTCATTCCGAGACTTCCAAATATTATACACCAGCCCTACAATAGCAGCCGTGTATACTCCCTTTTTAAATTTGGAAAGTTTTGACTTCCCAATCCACTTGAGAAGTTGTTGGAGGCTGCTGGTTTGGGCATACCAGCTCAGCCAAATCTTCAAATCCTGCAAACAATTCTCAGCAACAGAACACTCAAAAAATAAATGTTTACAGGTCTCGGGCTTCATCTCGCATAAGCAGCAGGTCCCCTGAACTTGCATGCCAAATTTCAGCAATCTATCTTGTGTCTTTAACCTGTTGAGCATTGCTAACCTAGCTATAACACTATGCTTTGGGATGTTAAGTCTAGACCAAGCCTCTTTACTCCAATGCAGCCTAGTTACAGGAGGAGAGAACATTTTGTAACCTGCTGCAACATGATATTTTTGCTTATGGAAAGTATCAAAATCTACCATGTCTCGGATGTGATCTTTCAAAGCCACCATTCTCTTCCAATACCAGCTGGAATGTATGGAAGGAGAGTAGGTCTCCCATGATTGACTCTTTATATAGACACTGTGTACCCATTTAAGCAATAAACTCTCTTGTTTATTTGAGATTGCCCAAATATACTTACTTATTGCAGCCTTATTCCAAGTTTCCAAGTCCTTGATCCCTAAACCTCCACCAGCCTTCGGTTGACAAATGGAATGCCAAGCAACAGAACCAGCACCTTGAAACATAGAATTCCCTTTCCAAAGGAAAGCCCTACAAATGGCTTCAATAGATCTCAAAACTTTCTTTGGAAGGATCATGATTTGACTCCAGTATGCTTGTATAGCAATGAGAACAGAGTTTATTAATGTGATCCTCCCAGCAAAGGAAAGATTCCTAGAACTCCAAGTTCTGATTCTAGCAGTCATTCTCTCAGCTAGGATATCACAATCCTTCCCTGAAATCTTTTTCCCACAGATTGGTATCCCTAAGTAAGTGAAAGGCATTTCCCAAGCGAAACCGTCTATCCGTATAATGCGATTGAGTTCAGCAGGCTTCATGTTACTACAATACAGGGCAGTTTTGCTAGCATTAGGATATAAACCAGATGTGAGCGAGAAGGTTTTGAGTGCCTGCAACATGTATAAGATACTCATAAACTCCCCATGACAGAATAATAACACATCATCAGCAAATGCAAGGTGATTCAGTTTCAGACTAGCACATCTGTCATGAAAATGAAATCCCTCTTTTTCCCCCACTTTCTTCATCAGTCTCGATAAGTATTCCATTCCAAGAACAAAAAGCAGAGGAGAAATTGGATCACCTTGCCTAATCCCCCTTTGAGATTCAAAAAAACCATGAAGACTTCCATTAAACATCAAAGAGAATCTAGGAGTTGTGATACAGTTCATGATTAGATGGATGAATTTTGGAGGAAAATTCAAGTCAACTAACATTTCTTCAATGAAACTCCACTCAATTGTGTCATACGCCTTTTGCAAATCTAGCTTTATCAAGCAACTCGGTTTGTTTGCCTTTCTACCATAGTGCCTAACCAAATCTTGACAAATCAAGATATTATGCCCAATAAACCTCCCTTTAACAAAACCACCTTGAGATTGTGAAATTATTGAAGGAAGGATGTTATTGATTCTAGAACTCCAAAGCTTGGTAGCAATCTTGTAAATCACATCGCAACAAGCTATGGGTCTAAAATCTTTAACAGAACTAGGACATTTCACCTTAGGCACCAAAGTAATTATAGTAGAATTGATTTCTTTTAAGATGTTACCTGAACTCAGAAAAGATTCCACTGCATCACATATGTCCTCACCAATGATCTCCCAGTTGTCTTGATAGAATCCACTAGAAAATCCATCTGGCCCCGGAGATTTGTTTGCAGGAATGCTGAAAACTGCCTTTTTTATCTCATCCTTAGTGAAAACCTGTATTAGAGAATCAGTCTGACTTGGAGAGAGAATCGGGCCATTTCTGAGAACATTGCTATCTACTACCTTCCTCTGCTCTCTTTTAGTTCCAAGTAAGCTTTTATAAAACTCTAGGAATGCTGATGTAATAAGTTCAGGATCTATAACTCTGCTGCCCTCTTGATTTTCTATGGAAAGGATTCGGTTTTGCCTTATTCTATGCTTAATGCAAGCATGAAATAAGGCAGAATTTGAGTCTCCATCTTGAATCCACTCCAATTTAGCTTTCTGTTTTAGAAACATAGAATAATCCTGCTGCTTTTGGATCAAATGCTCACGGGCTAACCTTTCCATCTGGTGTAAACTTTCCTCAAGCGGCTGATTCTGTAGTTGGCTTTGTATATTATCAAGAGAAGACTTGGCCTCAATCACCTGCTGATGTAAATCACTAAATGCTTCCTTGTTTAAGTTCCTCAATCTCTCTTTAAAGGATTTCAGCTTGCAAACAACTTGATACATCTTACTACCTGAAGTTCCCAAGCACCAAGCATCCTTTAATAAAAAGTCATACTTAGGGTGAGATTTCCACATCCGAAAATACTTGAACGGCTTTTTCCCCCCAAATATTTGAGGATGCAAAGTCAGAATAGCTGGAGAATGGTCAAAAAGTCCCTCATTAAGAAATACAGCTTCAGCAAATTCATACTTCCCAATCCAAGCTTGATTGGCCATAATTCTGTCTATCTTAGAATAAATTCTATCATTCCCTGGTTGCTTATTGTTCCAAGTGAAAAAATTTCCACTAGCTTTAACATCCTCAAGCTTGCAAGAATTCACACAAGTAAGGAAATCAGAATCAGGATGAGTCCTTACCCTATGCCCCACTCTCTCTTCCTTGTCAAGAATATCATTGAAATCGCCCATTATACACCAATTCTCACTAGTAGACAGATCACATAAATCCTTCCAAAGACCTTTCCTCTCTTCCCTACTATTTGAAGCGTAAACAACCGTGAGTAGGCTATTGAATCCTTCAATAGTTGAAATCCTCAAATGCATTAGTTGACTAGTACATTTGATAATATCAACAGTAAATCTGCAAGGATTCCACGCAATCACAATTTTCCCTCCCGAGTGCCAAGCAATATTTGAAGAAAAGCACCAACCATTAAAAACATTAGAGTACAAGGCTCCAAGTTTTGAAGCCTTTACCCTTGTCTCGAGGAGACCTACAAAATCAATATTTTGAGCCAAAATAAAATGCTTGATTAACAGTTGTTTAGATTGATGATTGGCCCCTCAGACATTCCAACATAACAATCTATCCATTGGAAAGAGAGGGTCCTCCCCCCCCTCTTGTATCATCAAAATTCTGTTCACCATTGCTAAACATGTCAACACCATATTCACCATGTCTTCCCTCAATGTTCCCATCTTGTTCTTCAAAACTAAGTGCCTGAAAAGTGTTCCCCATCCTTACTGTATTAGGCAAAATCTGGTCTTTATTTTTGTCTACTCTCGGGCCTGAAGCAATTTTGGTAAAGCCATCAGAATCAACCTCAGGATGTTTCTGTTTTCGGTTATCATTCTTGACCACCCATTGTTGCTTAAGAGAGGTAGCAGATTTTTTAAATTCCCCAGCAGAATGACCAATCCCAGTACAATGAGAACATGTGATCGGCCTCCACTCATACTTGACACTCACTGAAGTAGTACAACCATGTTCATTTTCGAATTCAATCATGGTTGGGAGGTGCTGATCCATCTGCACTTCAATTAGAACTCGAGCATAGCTCAGTCTTTCCCGATCTTTAGTAATAGAGTCCTCCATGAGAGGCTTACCAATCTGCCCAACAATTTTAAAGAGAGACCTTTAGCCCCAATATTTCAGTTCAAGATCTTCAAGTTGTATCCATATTGGTACACACTTGACATCCTCTTTCTTGAAATTAATATTGGGGTTCCAAGGTTTCAAGATTACAGGTCTTCTATTAAAGAATACATAACCCCCATTCATAACCTGATCTCTAAATTCAAGAGATGTAAATCGGATGAGAAAAATTCCATGAGACAAAGCTTTAACCCTGTCAACCTGATCAGACCATATCCTTTTGGCAAAACCTTCAAGAATGTGCAATGGAGGATTAACTCCAAGGACATAGCACACAATTGAAGGTTTCCAAAACAAAATCTCCTCTTCAATGTCATCAAAAGTGATTTTTACTTTCCCATTCACCTGCTCTGTATCTTTAAATGAAGTTTCTAGGTTTCTCATCACAGATTTTGAACGCAAAATAGGGGGAATGGAATCCTTACCTTGTCGAAGGTCACTGTTACATTGGTTGTTTGCCATGAGAAAATGTAGAAAATCATTCCGAGCATCTTCCCTAACCTCATCTTGCTTCTGAATCATCCTCAGAGAAGTATCAGGGGACAAAGGTCGAAACTCATGTTGATCCTCTCCCTCAAAAAGTCGATCCTCCCCTGGCAATTCCTCTTCATCTGTGACTTCCAGCGGTTCAATTTCATCAATTCGCTCCATCGCCTCAGCAAGATCAGTATCAGAGTTTCCATTACCAGCTTTCTTTCGTGAGATTTTAGTAGCAGATTTCGATTTTCCACGATTCTTGGACCTTGTTTTAGCCATAGCACCAGCCTCCCAGCTGCAAGGGCAAAAACTAGAGAAAATCAGGAGTTTTTAAGGGAAAAAATAATATTTATGTTTTCTAATATTTAATTAAGTAGAAAAATATATTAAGTTGAAAATTGATTTTTTAATTAATTTTTGGACCAACTTAAATTAAGATATTTTTCTTGGAACTTAAAATAGAATTAATAATTAAGTTGATTTTATTCAAGATACTTAATTATTTATTTTGTAATTTAAATTAGAAAAATAATTTAAGTTAAAATTTAATTAATTTTGACCAACTTAAATTAGAATATTTTCTTAGATATTAAATTAGAATTAATAATTACGTTGATTTTATTCTAGATACTTTATTATTTCTGTTTTAGTAAATTTAATTAAATAGAAAATTATATTTAAGCTAATTTTTTTTTTCAATTTCAGACCAACTTAAATTAGAATAATTTTCAGAATATACTTTATTTTATTTTATAATCATTTCTCACTTAAATTTCAAATTGCATTATTTTTAATGTAGATATTTCGAAAATTTTTAATTTTGAAAATTAGATTAAAGTTAAAAATTAATTTATTAATTAGTTTTAGATCAACTTAAATTAAGTAATTTTCATTAATGATTTATTTAAAATAAATAGACTAAAATATATTGTATTTTAATTGGAAAATAAGTAATTAGTTTATGAATTATCTTGATAGTTATTTTCTAGGTAGACTTTCTTGTATTTTTTTAGATATTTGTTGCCTTGGATTTTCCCCAAAATACGTGGCAGCGGCTGCGTGTGGCACGTGAATTTCAAGGACACCTCACCCACGAAATTAGCTAAGTCATATATAGACAAGCAAGTGCACTTTAGGGAGTGAGCCCCCGGAGAGGAGCATAAAGCATGCCTCTACTCTCTGGGAGCTAGAAATACAACAAAGCATCTCCGGGAGAAGGAGAACCTATTCGAACAGTCATTTTACATTTAATGCGGAATGGGGGAAACGTATTAGAACACCCATAAAAGGACATGACACATAGCGTAAGACTTGTTTACGATGATTACACGATAATCAAAGAGTCTAGTGACGACTCCGTTATGAAGAATCACATCAATCAAGGAAGGATAAAGATTACTCTCACCGAATTCCTACGATACCTACGACATAGGTCATGTATGTCTTATTTTATATCTCTTAGGAACTTGAGCACCTAGAGGGCTGGCACTCAAAGACAAGTGATCCCTTTTTAGTGATCCTTACAAAACTCTATAAATACCTCTGAACAAAATGGGAAAGGGGATCGATCGAAAAGAGTAGAGAAGAGAGAGAGAGAGAATTCATCAAGAACATTCTCTGCATAAGAACCCTCATTAATAACAAAGACTCGTGGACTACGGCTCATTAATGCCCGAACCACATTAAAACCACCTGCATTAATTATTCCAAAGCTCTCCTCAATATATCATTTAATTGGTTACCGAAAACCTTGGTCAACAATATCATTAACTGAATAGGAAAATTAATATTTAAGTTAATTTTGCTCTAGACACTTAAATATTTGATATTTTTCTTAAGAAATTTAATTAAATAGGGAAATTGTATTTATGTTGAAAATTAATTTATTTAGTTTTAGACCAACATAAATTAAAATAATTTTTCTAGTTTTATTTTATTTTATTTTAGAGTGATTTTCGAAAATGTATTACTTCTAAATACATTGATTTTGAATTTTGTCAGATATATTTATAGAAAATTAAATTTGAGTTAAAAATTAATTATTTGATTAATTTTGGACCAACTTAAATTAAGTAATTTTCATAATATTTATTGGAAAATTAATACTAAGGATGGAAAATAAATTTTATTTTTAAGATCTTCCTCGGGTATAATTTTATAAATATTAAATTAAAATATATATTTAGAGTTATCTAAATTAGTAATTTTAATTAAATAAATATATATTAAAATAAATAGATTAAAATAAGTATCAAATGAAAATACGACCTTTAAAATAATAAACTTTAGTTATAAGGATATTCGATCTCCATTGTTGGTTCTACACAGTTCTTATTTTAGTGAGATTTATCCCCAATAGATAGACGTTCATTAGTAATTTAACACCGTAGAATCTCGAAAGATAAGTATCATTATAAGTGTTTTATTCTTAGTAATGTCCATCCGAATAGTGGCTGCTAAGAGTAAGACTTACAAGGTATGAAGCAATGGTGGAAGCTCATGAAATATGAATGACCTTGACTCTTGACTAAAATGCAGCAAAGTCGGATTCTCTTTTTGATCGAATAAAAGGTTGCTAGAATGGTTTTCATTTTAGATGAGTTGACTAGTCTATTCAATGAATGATGTCTTTGACTCTCGCTCAATACGAATCACTATATCAGTTTGTTGGAAATCTTAAAAATTATTTAAAATGTGTTTATTTTGTATTTTTACATGTCTTTATTACGTGTTAAATGTTTGATTATTTCTGAATGTGTAAGAATTTATATTGAAAAATGTTCTATTTTGTTATTAATGTTGTAGTATAATTTCGAATCTTCATTTTTTGTCTAACTTAGCTTGTTGTTTTAATGGGACAAATTCCAAAGGATTGTCGTCCATTAAACAAACATAATAATGTTAGATCTCGACAAATAAGTATTTGTAAATGAAACATCTAGTTGTACATCCAAAGACGACAACTTAGACTAGTGTTTGCAATATGAAACAATGAAGAGTTTCATAAAATAAGAATGACTTTGACTCTTGCCTAAACGGGACATTGTTGGAATCTTATTTTAATCGAAATTGTCCTTTAATTATTCCTCTTAACTTTTCCATTTATAATTTGCTTAAATAGTATATCATTGTGTTATACCCAAAATTTGGCTGGCACTTCGGAGGAGGACACGTGTCAACTTTGGAGAATACAAATCAACGAATATAATAGAAATTATATTAAAGGATATTAAAATAGAATAACTCATTAAATGCGGAGCTGATAGAGTATATTTATAACTCGCTGACTGTAAAGTCTTAAGCGAGATAAAGATGTACAAACTATTGACTCATGAATTGGCAAGAAATCATTCCGCGTCAGAAGACACAATCATAAGGATGGCATCAGTAACACAAAGCGAGGCACCAACCTCGCTATGTATAAAAAGGTGGTGACGAGACATGTTGACTGTTAGAACACTTAGCATATAATATACATTATACAAACTAAGCATAACAGTTGAACGAATCTGAACTATGAATATCGTGGCATCCATCTCTCTATAGAAAGGCATACTCATGGTACCTTCACTAATCAGCTCCAGACATCTTTCAATGAGATCCACTGCTCTGTTGAGTAAGCTCTCTTAGGTAGAAGCTGACATTCAAATGATGGTGATTGCTGAAGTTCACCTTGTCACCAAGAACTGCGATTGTCAGATGGAGCATTATGTCTTCAATAGCAAAAACGACGGGATTGAAATTATCAACCTCGAAAAGACATGGGAAAAGCTTCAGCTCGCTGTCAGGGTTATTGTTGCTATCCCAGCGAGATGACCCAGCAAGATACACTTTGCAGCGTATCTAAATCCACATCAACATTGACCTAGTAAAAGCGGATAAATCACGACTGTGTGATTTTCAAATAATAACCGTATTTATTTTACATGGGACGTAATCAAATCCCATAATTTCAGGGAAATATTGTTGTGGGATATGAATCTGATTGTAATTAACTACCTCCCTATGTAACTATAAATAAGGACAAAATGTACAGAAAAGGGACAAAAAATCCTTAAGAGAAAGAACCCTAGTTTGTATCAAAGAAATCTAATAAGATAGACTCGTGGACTATGCAGAATTTTAACTGCAAAACCACGTAAAAAACTTGGTGTGATCTTTGCATTACTCTTCTTATTTTTATTTTATATTATTTTTGTGCTAATCCTATCACGAAAATAGGCTCATATCGCTAACAAAAATCTGCATTAACAGTTTGGTGCTTTCATTGAGAGCCTACGTGTAAAAAAAGCTCAGAAAAAACCCACCTAACAAAAAGAAAATTTTTCTCAATGGCTGATAACAGAGAAAATGTTGATACTCATCCTAAAGAGACTACTCACCGTCCTGGAAAAGAGCCGATGGGCTCACGGAGGCCTCCCAACTTAGAGACATCACAGTCCACATGCTCAAGAAGGACCCAACATGAAGGTGGCCGAAACCCAGAAAATACACGGTCCACGCGTTCAAGAAGGACCCATCATGAAGGCGGCAAAAACCCAGAAACAGGGAATGAAGAACCCAATATAAATGTTGGTGGTGATCAACCCATGGAATATGATGATGATGGTGCATATGATCCCATGAGATACATGCAGTTGTCGAGTTGGAAAATCGCCATCTCAGGCGTCGCTTGCAGGAGGCAAACTGACAAAATGCTGAGTTGGAACAGGAGGTAGCCGCGGCCAGGGTGGCATAGGAAAACAATGCACAAAATCAACCTAATCCTGGAATGAGGAGACCACGAGGTAGACCTCACGGTTCACGAACCAGGAGGCAGGAGATGGCTCAGGAGAATCCTTAGAACGCTTTAGAAGAACAACCTGGGAAAATTGAGGGTCCCCCTGAGAATGAATAACCGGAGCCTTCTCATGGAAATGAGAACAGAAGGCGACCCGAGACCAGGGAACAAGAAATGCCCCGTGAGAATGAGGGAAATCCTGGGACTCAACCTGGGACAAGTGGGTTGCCACCGAGGCATCGCCAACATCCTTCTCGAACTAATACGGAAGGAGCACGTATAAACCCCAACAGGGGCCATGCAACGACCCATACCTAAGGGAGAACGCCGGAACGTGACGAGGCGAGTACCAACTCAAGATGCACGACAACCCATAGTCAATCAATGCAAGGCGGGGAAAGAACTCATCGTAATACTGATAGAGAGAGTATAGGCACAAGTAGAACTGAAAGTTACTCAAGGACGAGATCCATGAGTAGGACGAGGTCCATGAGTAGGAAGACGTCTGTTAGTAACTAAAACCAGCAGCAACTGGATCTTCGTAATCACTTGAACCAAAAAAAAAAACTTGACCTTTGCCAACATCTCAGTTAAAAGCAAGAGGATCCTATCCAATTGCAAATTGATGAATTGGAGGACAAATTCAGGAGGTATCAAGTCAGGGAATATGGAAAGCAGTCTGGATACGAGTCGGACGAGGACCTCGAGCCTTTCCATGAAGACATTATGAATACTGAATTCCCCTAGGGATTCAAAAACCCTCACGTCTCGTCATATGATAGGACCACAGATCCGATTTGGCATTTAAATAATTTTAATACCATCATGCGAGCCAGTAATGTTACGAATAATCTAGGCTATATTGTAATCCCCACTTCACTAGTTGGAGCAGTGAGCAAATGGTTCAACAAATTTACCCATCATTCAATCACCTCTTGGGAGCAGTTGTCTAAGGACTTCAAAAAACAGTTCCAGGTGGCAAGGGATTGGAAACCCGAGGCGTCCTCACTCACTAACATAAAGCCACAGCCGAGCGAGACGCTTAAGACCTACTTAAGTCGGTTTAGCTAAGCTGCTGCGAGGGTGAGAAATTTCGAAGATAGCACCCAACTGTTGGGCTTTATGCCCTAAATAAAACTCTATTTCAATGTAATCTCTATCATTTAAATATCAATAAAGAAACAAAAGTATTTTCATCACTTATTTAATGTGTCTTTTGGTTCATGTTATCATTTATATGTTTATTTGATTTATAAATTCATCCTAAACCCTTATCACATTAATATTCTTGTTTATTGTGTCGTCACCACAATGGAAAGTAATCAAGATTGTGTGATTCAATTTATATTCCTAGATTTATCAGTACACAGGGTTTAACTAATATGATAATCTATACCATAGTTTACTTGCACCTTGGATAAGTGATATGTCCTTTCCAGGGCATTGATTAAAGTAAAGCTTGGGTTGGATGCAAGGAGTATGCATTGGAAGGGACCAATATTGAACTTGGATCAGATATGATAAATTTACCGTTATATCTATTCAATTCAATATCACCAAGTTGATCCTAGATCAAATGATCTTAATCCTGACATGGTTAGGTTCGATCTCAAGAGTATTATTCATGTTCTTCAATTTTTTAGTTAAGCCTACTTTTTGTTCAGGGTGATACGTACATTTTGGGAACATGGTAGTGCAATTGAGTGGGAGCGCTAGTCATAGATATGGAATCTATAGCTTCTATGAGGACATAGAAGTGAAATGATGATTTCCTTTGAGCTTGGCTAAACAGAGATAAAATGGTTGAGTACTCATTTCAGTGATTATGTTAGTTCACTGAAATATCATTTATAGGTGGGTAAGTGTTTTAAGGATAAAATACATTGAAGGGTGTAACGGTAAATTAATCCCTATACAATGTAAATCATCTATAGAGGATCATTGATTATTGGGATTATAACAATGGATAACTAATAGCGTATCTATATCATGGAACATATAGAGCGTTCTATATAACTGAGAGTGCAATTCCAAGTTCTATGGTGGATGCAACGAGGAATTAATAACTTAGTGAATTTACTTGGTAAATTCTAGATCTGCTTATTGGAAGCTCAGATATATAGGCCCATGGTCCCCATACTAGTTGAGACAATACTACTTGTAAGACTCAGTTAATTGATTTTGATTAATCAATTATAATTCTAAAATTAGACTATGTCTAGTTTATGAATTTTCATTAAGCAAGGGCTTAATTGTGAAGAAAAGAGATTCTAGGGTTTATTTGTTAATTAAGAGACTTTATTGAGTCTAATTAATAAATATATTAAATGGCAATATTATTTAATAAGTAATTTTAGTTATTAAATAATTAGAATTGGCATTTAAGTGGTTAAATTTGAAAAATGGCATTTTTGAAAAAATAAGATGAAAAATGAGAAAAATAGCAAAATTGCAAAGTGGGAGCCCACTATCCATGGCCGGCCACTAGGGAAGCAATTTGCCACTTTATTTTTTCATTATTTTAATGCTAATTAAATCTAACCTCACCCTAAGTGGTTTCCTATGAATAGGGAGTGATGGCTAAAGGGAAAAGATGATGCATCTCATTCTTTTTGTAAAAATTTTGAGCCTCCTCTCCTATACAAAACCGAAACCCTATCTCTCTCTTCGTCTCTTCAAAACAGAAGCCTCATAGTGAAAAGAGTGAGTGCCGACACACATCAAGTGGTACTCAATCATAGTGTGTAAGGCTGTGAAGAATCCAGTTTCAAGAGAAGAAGATTCGGACTCAGGTCTTGGTGATACCCTGCTACAGAAAGGACACAAGGGTTAGAGATATGAGTGTAAGGAGACATTATACTCCGCTGCAACCACTGTAAGGTTCCTAATACTTTTTATGTGTTTATTTCATATCGTTTTAAAAGTTCATATTTAGGATGTTAATAACATACGTGTTAGTAAATCTAGATCCTGGTAAAATAATTCGAACAACTGGCCTCAAAGCCATTGTAATTGATTTACTTTCAAGAAATTTGGACTTTAAACGATATATGTTTGATTTGGATGGTTTCATGTTGATCTATGTGTTATTTGATGATTGTTTAATGTTTGCAAATTTTTTACGAAAAATAACTTGAATTTTTTTTCTGGAATTATTTTTGTTGGATAGTTTGGGAAAAATTAAACATTTCACTTTTTCATAGAACTTGATTTCTATTTAATTTGAATTAGTTATGATTTTTTGAAGTTTTGAGAAAAGATAGGGGTGGTGTCACCCCATACTCCCGCGGATCCGAGCGATCACTCGGTCACGCGCGCATCAGACACGAGGTTGTCCGAGTTTTCTCGGTCTAAAGCCTCAGTTTTGTCTAAAACCTGGGCTCCACGCGCCTACCAAATACATTTTTTTTTTCAATTTTCTTCAATTTTTCATGATTTTTCATGGAAGTAATTTCGAACTTTTTGTATAATTTTGAATTTAGATTTTTATTTTTCATATTTCAAATCTAATTATCAGAATTAAATTAATTAGTATTTTTTAAATTAATTTAAGATATGAGTGAAATTTGAACTTGAAAATAGGTAAAAGTCTATTTTTTTTGCTTAATTAATTATCTTTTTTTTTTTTTTAGAAATTTGATTATTTTATCTTATTTTTTAAATTTAAGATCAGATATTTATATATATATATTTTTTAATAAAATGAACTTATTTGAAATTTAAAATAAGACTATTTTAATCATGAAATTTTAAATAGAAATAAGATATTTTGCTGACTTTTAAATTTTGTTATTTTTTTATTTAAATCAAATTGTAAAATCAGAAAAATGTTATTAAATTATCATTTTATGTTATTGAAAATTTAATTTAATTTTAAATAACATGAAATTTGAAAAGATGTTAGCATTTTTTTTTGAAAAGGATATTTAGGTTAGTTGAAACCTAATTTTTCAAATTTATAGGTTTAATTTTATTTATTTATTTATATTCCGAAAAAAAATATTTTTTTTATTATTCATTTGTTTAATTTTTTTTTGAAATTATTAAATTATTTAATTAATTTGAAATTAAATAAACCCTATATCCAACTATCCAACTTGTTGCATGTTTGTGTGTTTTATATTGTTTGATTATTAAAACAAGTTTTATAAAACCTATTATTGTTTGATCTAAATTGCCATGGTTAACTTGTTGACAGATCCAATGATCTGATTTTAACCCATGGTTCAATTGTCAATAGGTCAAAAAAATAATTTGTAACAGGTAAATTTTGCATTCTTCTTTCACCTGTGTATAAACTTAGTAACATGATAGGATCCATCCAAATCTGTGTGCATGTCTGAGCCTATATGTTTGCTTTGGGCTTAGATGCATATAGGTAGCCCATTTAATTTTGTAATTAAAACGGACTAGGTTGCCAAATAAAATGTCCCACCATGATAGATTTTATTTAGGCCCAATTAGTGTTTGTGCCTATTCAATTAATAACATTTGTTCATTTTAAGGTTAAATTTATCTCTTTTGGGCCTTGTGTGAGAGTTAGGGGGCCTTAGAAGTGGGTACGACATACTGAATCCAGCCCTCCCTCACATGAACAACCCCACTATGAAGGCCAATTAAATTAGTTTAACCTAATAAAATTTATTAGCAACATAATTAATTTCGAAATATATGAAATTGATTTTTCATTTGATTCATTTGAATATTTTGAAATTAATTTAAGAAAAACACACTTAGTTTAATGAAACTTATTCAAGATAAACTATATGTATTTTTCTTGTATTTAATTAAATATAGAATTATAACTAATTAGATTCTTCTGAAGCTTAATTATTTAATTTTCATTAAATATTCATATTTAGGTTGTAAATTGGTTATTTATAATTAATTTTTTTTTATCAACTTGAATTTGAATATTTTTGAAATTCAAAATTAAGTTGAGGAATTCTAGGAATTAGTTATCAAGAGATTCTTGGAATATTATTTTAAGTTTGAAAATTTAGTTATTTTAGAACAACTTAAATTAGATAATTTTTAAATTTATTTTATTATATTTTTATTTATTTATTTATTTTTGAATTTTATATATATTTTTTGAGAAAATTAGCTCCTTTGTATTTCAATTCCAAACTGTTTTACAACCTGTCATCATTTGTATGACAATCTATATATATACATCTTTGTGTAGTTACAATAATACAACCCAATCTCCATCTTTTTTCCCCAATTTCTTAGGCAAAATTATATCAATCCTTAATTTTACCTCTTGTTTAATTCGATGCACTACTGCTGCTGGAGGAGTGAGGTTTTTGCACCATAGAACCTCATTTCGACACTTCCAAATATTACATATTGCGGTTGCCAGCACAGTAGCAAATATCTGCTGTTTGAACTTCGACACTTTCGTTCTTTTTACTGATTTCAGCAGCTGGGGTAGAGAGTTAGTTGTTGAATTCCATCCTATCCATCCTTCAATGTTCTCTAAACATTCCTTGCTAAATTCAAAATCAAAAAATAAATGTGATATACTTTCATCTGCTCGATTACATAGAAGACATTTACTTTCCAAGGTGATGTTAAATCGCATCAATCGATCCTTAGTTTGCAATCGGTTTAGAACAGCCAACCACAAGAAAAACCGATGCTTGGGGATAAGAAATCTCCCCCATACCTCTCCATACCAGCTCTTGCAACATAAGATGGAGTAAGGAGTTGATAACCCTGTCGGATAGAGTAATTGAAGCCCGTAAATTGCTACAATGAAACTTTCTTCTTAATTTCTTCCTTCACTCGAACTATTTGACGCCAATACCAACTATTTTGGTTGGAACTTGCATAGTCCCACAAGTTGTGTTTTTTGAGATAGACGCAATGGATCCATTTGACCCATAAGTTGTCTTGTTTCGTTGCAATCGCCCACACATATTTGAATTTTATATATTTATATATAATTTTCGAAAATTAAATATTGAAAATTTATTTAAAGTTGGAAATAAATTTTCAATTATTTTCGGAACAACTTTAATTTATAATTTTCATTATTAAAATATAAATAAAATAAATGATTAAATAAATATATATATTTTTTTTAAATAATGAGCTTTAATCAAGGCATATTCGATCTCCATTGTTGGTTCTACATAGTTCTTGTTTTAGTGAGTAATCCTCCCTAACGGAGGAACGTTCATTAGCAATTTAACGCCGTAGAATCTCGAAAGATAAGTATTATTTGTAAGTGTTTTATTTTTAGTATATGGATCACCCAAATGGTGGCGACTATTAGTAAGACTTACAAAAGTATGAAACAATGGTGGAGGCTCATGAAATAGGAATGACCTTGACTCTTGCCTAAACGGGACAACGTCGAATTCTCTTTTCTATCGAATAAAAGGTTGCTAGAATGTTTATCATTTTAGATGAGTTGACTACTCTATTCAATGGATGATGCTTTGACTCTTGCCTAAACGAGACACTGTATCAGTTTGTTGAAAACCTTGGAAAATAAAAATATGTTTCAATTTTTGGTATTTTTACAAACATATTTGTTATACTTGTTATTTTCTGAATTTGTGTATGAATTTATTTGAACTAAATGATTTACTTCTGTTTATTGATATTTGTAGTGTCAAAATGAATAACCCACACCCCGACCCACTCCTAGTCAATGCCTTTGCAAATGAACTTTATAGTGTAAAAATGCACCCTGGGAGTTGCATTAACTCACACCTGTTGACGATGAATCTGAAATTCCAAAAGGCAAACTTGCTTGGAATTGAATTATCAAGAGAACAGTGGTTTCAGTTCATACTTAATAGTCTTCCTCCAGAGTATAATGGATTTGTTGTATCTTATATGATCAACAATTTTAACTCTTCCGACATGGATAAGCTAGGAGCAGAATTGCGAGCTCATGAACGGAATTTGATGGCAATCCCACCCCCCAGATTTGCAAACTTTTGTCAGAGGAAAAGAATTAAGAATGAAGCTTCTAACAATGCTGTTTCTTCAACTATAATTGATGGTAGTACTCTTCAATGTTCAAATTGTAATGAGAAGGGACATCAGGAAGAACGATGTCCCAGACTTCTAAATAATTCGAATGAAGGTAATGCTTTTGTTTTTGAATCATGTGTTTTAGAGAATGACAAATCCTTCTGGATTGTTGATTCTAGATCTACTAACCATGTTTGTTATTCATTGTAGCTGCTTGAAACTTGGGGTCATCTTAACCCAAAGGAGTTGAAGCTCAAAGTTGTAAATGGCGAGTTAGTATTAGTCCAAGCTAAAGGAAGAGCCCGCCTCAAGTTTCAAAAGAAATTTTTAGTATTAGACAATGTTTTGTTTATTCCTAACTTGAGTAGAAACTTGATTAGTGTTTCATGTTTGCAGACACAATTTTATAAATTGAATTTTTTGAGTTATGTTTGCACAATTTCTCATAATGGATTTCAATTATGTGTTGCTCACATGGAAAATGGCTTTATGTTTTAAGACCGGATATACAAATCGCACTTAATAGTGAACTTTTTCAATATGGCTAAACCTAAAAACCTTAAAAGAAAAGATATTGATAATGATGATCAAACTTATCTATGGCATTTACGATTAGGTCACATAGGCTATGACAGATTCCATAGGTTAACCAAAGACGGTCCATTGAAAAATGTCATCTTGGGTGAATAGCCAGTATGTGAATCTTGCCTAAAAGGAAAGATGACCAAACATTCTTTCTCTGCAAAGGGAGAGCGTGCCAAACAACCACTTGGGTTAGTACATTCAGATGTCTGTGGACCCCTGAATGTCAAAGCCCGAGGAGGTTATGAGTATTTCGTCACTTTCATTGACATTTCTCTAGATACAGTTTCATTTACCTAATGCAAAAGAAATCTGAAACGTTTGAAAAGTTTCAGGAATTTCATGCTTTGGCTCAAAACCAATTAGGTAAAACATTAAAGATCTTGCGAACTGATAGGGGTGGAGAGTATATGGATATGCAGTTCAAAGATCATTTAATTGAACTTGGAATTGAATCTCAATATACTGTCCCTAGCACTCCACAACAAAATGGAGTAGCAGAGAGAAGAAATTGCACTCTTTTAGAAATGGTTAGGTCTATGCTAAGTTATTCAACTCTGTCTACGTCCTTCTAGGGATATGCTATACAGATGGCAAACGACATTCTAGATGTTGTTCCATCTAAAGCAGTTCCTAAGACACCCGTTGAACTATGGAATGGTCGTACACCTAGTTTACGCCATTATAGGATTTGGGGGTGCCCTGCTCAAGTCTTGAGAAAGAAAGAAGGCAAACTGGAATCGCGAACTGAAGTTTACATGTTTGTCGGAAATTCTAAAGGGACTAGGGGTGGACTATTTTACAGTCACAAGGATAACAAAGTGTTTGTCTTTACAAATGCTACTTTCCTTGAAGATGACTGTATTAAAGACTTCAAGTCGAAAACTAAAGTTGTGTTAAAAGAAATGATTCCAGGTATAACACCTTCTAATGTTCCATCCTCTTCTACTCAAGTAAAGGATAATCCCACTCCCTCAGTTGAAACAACACTAGATGTTACAACTGAGAAAACTACCACTAAAGTTCCTGTTCAAAAGGTCACCGCTCCTCGTCGTAGTGGGAGGGTTTCTACTAAACCATCTCGTTATGGCTTGGATGGTGAAATTAATATGGTCTTTGGTAACAGTATTGATGATGACCCATTAACCTAAAAAATGGCAATGGCAAGTCCCGAATAGAAACAATGGTCAGCCGACATGGATTCAGAAATGGATTCTATGAGAAAGAACAAAGTTTGGGAATATGTAGACGCACCCGATAACTATCGTCCAATTGGATGTAAGTGGGTCTACAAGAAGAAAAGAGGCACTGGAGGCAAAGTCAAAACTTTTAAAGCTAGACTGGTCACCAAGGGTTATACCCAAAGGGAAGGTGTGGACTATGAGGAAACTTTTAGTCCGGTTGCCATGCTCAAATCCATCCGAATTCTTCTCTCCATAGCAGCCGCTTTCGATTATGAAATCTCACAAATGGATGTCAAGACAACCTTCCTTAACGGAATTCTTGAAGAGACCATCTATATGGAGCAACCAGAAGGCTATGTTCTTCCAGGGCAGGAAAAGAAAGTTTGCAAACTCAATAGGTCCATTTATGGACTTAAGCAAGCTTCTCGCTCCTGGAACAAAAGGTTTGATGAAATCATCAAGACCTACGACTTTCTTTATAATGAAGATGAACCTTGGTTTTACCAACTCAAGGAAAATCAAGTGGTAGTCTTCCTGGTCCTTTATGTTGATGACATTTTAATTATTGGGAACAATATCAAGAAAATGACTGACATCAAGGAATGGCTTGACACTCAGTTCGAAATGAAGGATTTGGGTGAAGCTGCATATGTTCTTGGTATTCAGATTATCAGAAACCGAAAGAACAGATCCCTTGCTCTCTCTCAAACAACTTACATAGATAAGGTTTTAGAGAGATTCTCAATGACAAACACCAAAGGGGCACTAATGCCTTCTAAATTTGGTGTCTGTCTATCTAAGGAATAGTGTCCCACTGATCCTCAAGAGATAGAGGACATGAGAAGAGTTCCTTATGCATCAACAGTTGGAAGTCTAATGTATGGAATGTTATACACTAGACCTGACATCTGTTATGCAGTAGGAATTGTGAGCATGTATCAGGCGAATCTAGGATAGGAACATTGGAATGTTGTTAAGCATATCTTGAAGTACTTGAAAAGTACAAGGCAATTCGTGTTAGCCTACAAGGGTGGTGCTTTGAATCCCATAGGCTATACCTATTCAGATTTCCAAGCATGTCTTGATGACAGGAAATCTACATCTGGGATGGTTTTTACTCTTGGGGGTGGAGCAGTGGTTTGGAGAAGTGCTAAGCAAACTGCAATTTCGGACTCTACCATGGAGGCAGAATACTGTTGGAATTATTTTACCAGGATCTAGATTTAATACCAAGTATGTTTTATTAACAACCTAATATGAATTCTAAAACAATGAAAATAAACACATAAGAGTTTAAGAAAAACTTACATTGGGTGCAGCGGAATATTATGACTCCTTCCATTCAGATCTCTAGCCCTTGATTCCTTTCTGTAGCAGAGCATTATCAAGATCTGAATCTGGATCTCTTTCTCTCCTTCTTGTTGGTGATTTTCCATAGTCTTACATACTATGATTGAGGTACCACTTGATGTGTGTGGGCACTACTCTATCACTCAAGGGAATTTCGAAAACAGAGAAGAAAGAGAGAGAGAGAGAGGGAGTGGCGCCTTTAGAGTGTTTGAGTGAAAGAAAATAATGCAGTAATGTGTGTATGAAACCTGAAGCCTTTACCTTCTATTTATAGAATACCACATAGGGTTAAGGTTGAATTACTTGGCATTTAAAAATAAAAAATAAAATGAAAAAAAGGAAACAAAGTGGCTGGCCATGGAGACAAGCCTCTCACTTTTGCAACTTTCCTATTTTATCATTCCTAGTTTCCCATTCTCCAAAATTGCCAATTTTCTCATTCAACCACATAAATGTCAAATCTAATTATTTAATAACTATAATTAATTATTAAATAATATATTGTCATTTATTTTATTTATTAATAAAAACTAATCAAAGTTTCCCAATTAATAAATATACCCTTTAAACTCTCTATTTACTGTTTTACCCTTAATAAGTGATAAATTCACAAATAGACATAGTCTAATCTTGAGAATTATAATTGACTAATTAAAATCAATTAAATGAGTCTTACAAGCAGTATGGTCTCAACTAGTATGGGGACCATGGGTCTATATAACCGAGCTTCCAATAAGTCGAACTGAATTTACCAAGTAAATTCCCTAACTTATTAATTCCTTGTTGAATCACACTTAGAACTTGGAATTGCACTCTCAGTCATATAGAACGCTCTATATGTTCCACGATAAAGATACGTCATTAGTTTTCCATTGTTATAATCCTAATGTGATCAATGATCCTCTGTATAGATGATTTACACTGTAAAGGGATTAAATTACCGTAACACCCTACAATGTATTTCATCCTTAAAACACTTAACCCTGTATAAATGATATTTCAGCTAAGTGAAATGAGTACTCCGCCATTTATTTTCGTTTGGTTAAGCTCGAAGGAAATCATCCTTTACTTTCTATTCGCCAGATAGAAGCTATAGATTCCATATTTATGTTAGCGCTCCCACTCAATTGCACTACCGTGTTCCCAAAATGTACGTATCACCCTGACCCAAAAGTAGGCTTAACTAACAAATCAAAGAACACGAATAACACTCTTGAGATTGAACTTAATCATATCAGGATTAAGATCATTTCATCTAGGATCAACAGGTGATATTGAATTGAATAGATGTCGGTAAATTCTAATATATCTAATCAAAGTTCAATATCGGTCCCTTCCGATGTATACTCCATACATCCGATACTGGTAAACTTTGCCAATGTCCTGGAAAGGACATAACACTTTTCCAAGGTGTAAGAATACCTATTGCTGATTATACCGTATCAGTCTAAATCCAGTGTTCTGACAAATCAGGGAATAAACTTTCGAACATATAATTAAGATTATATTCCACTGTGCTGACAACACTAAAATCATTAACAAATTCATATGTTCTGGACATAAATGGAATTCATACATTATATATATAATCATGAAATAAATCATGTGAACCATGCAACATAAAATGTTATTTCTGATCTTTATTAATAAGTAAATCTGATTATATGTAAATGGGTTTTATTTAGGGCACAAAACCCAACAAACTCCCACTTGCACTAATATAAAACAAAATGTGCATTTCAAATAATCTCAACACCTTGATATACAAATCAAGGGTAATAGTAGTAAACTCCTCGTAATAGGATCTGACAGGTTGAATTAAACACAACCTCTTCTCCACCATTACTCTTCCTTAATCTCAAAATCCTTGATAATGTGAAATTCCTCTCTATATGTCTACTCTCTTGGGATACTGGATTCTATACTTTTGGCAACTACTTCTTGGTTATTCAGGAAGTAACACTAGTAGTTAAGGCAAGTTGGAACGGTGCCACAAATGTATAGAACTTTCCTTAGACTGAATAAGTACCTTTCCTGCAACTTTAACATTCAGTCTCTCTCTGGTAGACTAAGAGATTTCAGATAGGTTTTTACACTTCTCCAAAATCACTACTCCACCCCTAGAGTAATCACCATTTTATCAGCAGACTTTCTAGCACAAAGGCAAGTCTCGAAATCTGATGTGGTGTAGTCTAAGAGTTTTAAACACACCCTTATTGACTAACATATAGTTCCTCTTCTTAATCTTAAGAATTACTTGATTGTCTTCCAATGTTCTTCTCCTGGATTAATCTGATACCTACTCATTACTCTCACTCAACAGCAAGTGTCTGGTCTAAGGCATGCTAAAGCATATCTGAGACCTCTCACTGTTGATTTAAGAAATTCTTTCATGGTTTATCTTTTCTGGAATAGTTGAGACTTTTCCTTAGATAAATAAAATCTATGCTTAGAAGGTTTGAAGCTTCTATAGATTGCCATTGGAAAGAAAATGCTTCAGCATCTTAGTAATGTAAGTTGCTTGCATTAGAGTAAGTAATTACCAGGTATACCACAAGCCATAGGTTTAGATAAACTCAAACCTATAATACTAGGAACATGATGTTTTGTTAAGTCCATTGAATAGACTTATTAATGAAAATTTCCTTTTATATCATTGTAATAGAAAACTTTAGGTTACTCCATATGAATGGATTAAACCATAGTTCTCTTGGCTTTCTTCTTAGTTTCTTATCTTGACAATCCATTACTTGTTTAAACTCACAATGGATTTTAGTCACTAGTGGCTTCCAAGTCATAAGAAGGTGAGTTTCTAGAAACTCTCCCACTACGACAAGGTACCGTGAATTATGTCTAAGAAAACTAAATAGTATTGACATCTTCGGTTGTGTCAAGACAACAGAGGCAGTGGGATCATCATTTGTCAAAAAAGATGATAGAACACTTTTGCAATCAAGAAAAAAAAAATTATCTCCTTTATTTGCTACTTTATTTTCAGACATAGTCATTTTCTTAGAAAAGTAGTATTTGTTTAAACAAACACTTTCTTATCTAATGACTATGGGATGGTCCACCCCTAATCACTGAGAATAGCTAACAAACATGCAAACCACGGTTAGCAGTTATAGCTTTTCTTAAGATTTCGATTAGGTCATCCACGAATCTAGTAATGATTTACATTAAGTATACAACCATTGCATCATTTTGAAATTATATTACCATAGAAGGATTTAGGCAACGACCAGTAACTAACTATCAATATGCAAATTGAATTTCTGGGGAGGTAAGTTTGGATATAATTCAAAAATCAAATTAATGATCTTTGAACTACATATCAACTAACTATTTCTCCACCCCTATCAGTTCGCAAGATCTTTAACCACTTACCTTTATGGTTTTCCACCATTGTTAGAAATTCATGAAATTTTCAAACATTTCAAATTTCTTTTGCATAAGGTAAAATCTAGAGTGATCGTTTTAAGAATACAACAAAAACTCATATTACATCCATTTGCGAATGAAATGAACTTACTTTCAGTGGATATAAGCATATTAACTCTTTGCAGAGAATGATCTTGTCAAAACCACTATGAACAAGATACAAATGCCATAGATTAAAAAAAATGGTTGTAGTCTTTTGATGACTTAGGTTTAGTTACATCAAAGAGTTCTTAGAATAGTGCAAGTGGATTCTGGTCACAGAATACTCAACTCATACAGTTTGAATCCATTGATAGAAAATATTTATTAAACACTTGTGAAAGTGTAACTGTATGATGAGTAATTCTTTCTTGGACCACCACTTCTAATTTAACTCTAAGTTGATTTTCCCATAAAAGTAGGAGATTTCTAAGATTGAGGATTTATATCATTTCGGGATTGAATTTTGGGAATATAATCATATTCGTCATTTAATTTCTTAAGAGAAAATATAGAATGACTTAATATGATTTATAGACCATTCATCCAATAATATGTCATTGAGCTAATTCGAAATGAATAAGCTAAGAGGAATTAGGATAATTTCGTTTTAAATAAGAATCCAACGATGCTCCGATTAGCTAGAGTCAAAGTAATCTTATTTATACAATCTTCTTGTTTCATATTGTAAGTTACTAGTCTAAGGTGTCATCAATTGATGAACAGCTAGATGTTGCATATACAATATTTATCTTTCGAGATCTAACACTATTATGTTTGTCTAATGGTGAAAATCCATTAGGAATTTATCTCATTAGAAAAACAAACCAAGTTAGACCAACAATGAAGATTCGAAATTAAACTACAATTTAATAACTAAAAATAACATGGTTCAATATAAATTCATACACAATTCAGAAATTATTAAACATATAGCAAGTAGGAATGACAAGTGAAAATACTAAAACATACAATCCTAAATAATTTCCAAGGTCTTCAACAAACTGATATCAGTGTCCCGTTTAGGCGAGAGTCAGTGATACCATCCATTGAATAGAGTTGTCAGCTCATCTAAATTGATAAACATTCTAGCAACCTTTTATTCGATCAAGATTGGAATCCAGCGTTGTCCCATTTAGGCGAGAGTCAAGGCTATTCTATCTTATGAGCTTCCACCATTGTTTCATACCTTTATAAGTCAAATACAGTCGCCACCATTAGGGTGATCAATACTATATAAAACACTTACAAATAATATATCTTTCGAGATTCTACGACGTTAAATTGCTAATGAACGTTCCTCCATTAGGGAGGATTACTCACTAAAACAAGAACTATGTAACACAAACAATGGAGATCGAATATCCTAATAATAAAGCTCATTATTTAAAGAATGTTGTATTTTCTTCTAATATTTATTTTAACTAATTTATTTTAAATATATATTTATTTAATTAAAATTTCCAATTTAGAATAAAAAATTCTAAATGTAAATTTTAATGTAATATTTATAAATTATACTTAGATGGATATGAAAATAACGTGAATTATTTCCATCTTAGTGATAATTTCCAATAAATATTTAGAAAATTATTCAATTTAATTTGTTTCAAAATTAATTTAAATTAATTTACAACTCAAATTTAATTTTCTATAAATATATATTGCATTTTGAAAAAATGAAGTATATAAGAATACTACTTTCGAAAAATAAAATAAAAATAAATCCTGGAAAAATTATCTTAATTTTGTGCTGGCCCAAAATTAATAAAAATTAATTTACAAAAAAAATATAATTTTCCTATTTAATTAAATATTTAAGAAAAATTTCAAATATTTAAGTATCATGATTAAGAATCAACTTAAATATTAATTTTCTATTTAATTAAATATCACTAGAAAAATACTTCAAGCAAAACAGATAATATATATCTAGACTTTCATTGACTAATTAATTCAATTTCTAATTATAATATATTTCAGTTCATTTATTTTAATTAATCATTAAATGAAAAAATCATTGATTTAAGTTGGTCCCAAATTAGAATAAATAATTTTCAACTTTGATCTATTTTCAAATAAAATTTGAAATTTCTGCATCAAAGAAATGCAATTTCAAAATTTAGGAAAAAAGATTAATAAAATAAAATAAAAAATATATTTTTAAAATTATTCAAATTTAAGTTATTCTGAAATAAGATTCCAAACTTAAGATAATTTTCAACTTTAATTAAATGACATGAAAATAACAATATTTAAGTATCATGATGAATATCAACTTGGATATTGAAATTTTCAATTTAATTAAATGTATTAAATTCAAGAAATAAATAATTAAGTATAGAGGAAACTTAATTATTAATTCTAGTTTAATACTAGGAAAATATACTAAACTTAGATTGTACAAAAATTAATTATGAAACAATTAATTTCACAATCAATGATATTTTCCTATTTAATATTAGAAATAATAACTAGTACTAGAAATAACTATCTAGAATATATATCATTAACTAAGTGTTTTTCTAAAATTAACTTTAAAATATTAAAATGAAAAATAAATTTCATATATTTTAAAAGTTAATTATGTTGCTAATTCAATTTTAATTAGGTTAGACTAATATAATTAACCTAATACAATTATTTAAATAAGACAAATGGGCATTCACAATTGGGGTAGTTCATGTGATGGAGAGCTGGGTTCAGTATGTCGTACCCACTTCTATTGGCCCCCAACTCCCACATAAGGCCCAAAAGAAAGGAATTTAACCTTTAAATAAACAATTGTTATTCATTGAATAACCCAAATCTAATTGGGCCTAAATAAAATTACTTATGTCAAATTTTATTTTAGCAACCTAGTCCATTTACTTAGAAAAACTTAAATGGGCTTCCTATATGCATATAAGCCCAATAGCAAACATATAGGCTCACATAGGTCAAATGATTTGGATGGGCCCTATCATGTTACTAGGTTTACACAGATGAAAGAAGTACAAAATTTACCTATTACAAATTATTTATAAGATCTATTGACAATTGGACTATGATTAAAATCAGATCATTGGATCTGTCAACAAGTTAATCATAGCAATTTAGATCAAATAAATAATAGGTTTGTTAAAAAGAATTTTGAACAAAAAATATAAATAAACAAACATTGTCAATGTAACAGATGTGAAATAAGATATTAATATAATTAAATTGTTATTCTTAAACTAACCAAATAAATTTTGAAAATTTAGGGTTGTTAAAACAAACCTTAAAATCTCAAAAATAATGGAAACTAATTTTAAAATATCTAGGTTTATTTGAATCAAATTAAATTAAATATCAAATAAGATCAATGATTTGAAAGGAAAGAATCTTCAAAATCACTTTCAAATCTTATAATTTAATAAAATTAAAATAAACCAATTTTAAATAAATTTGGTTAGATAATTATTATTTTAGGAATAAAATAATAAATAAATAATGATTTCCATAATTATATGTCAAAATATCTTAAATTAAGCAATATTCAAATTTCTACAAAAATATCTAAGTTATTTAAATATTTAAGATATGATTTATAAATTTCCAATAAGGAAGAAAATGATATATATATATATATAGAAAAATATCATTTTTAAACTTATAATTTATAAATAATTAAATATTTAACAAAATAACAAACTTTTGAATTTAAAAATATTATGATGAGTGTATCTATAAAAATATCTATGTTAATTTAAAATTTATTAATTATTTAATTTGTCATCTAAGATAATTTTAATATAATATTTTAAATAAAAAAACAAAGTTATCTTTTAATTTAAAATATGTTAAGTATCAAAATATCTAATCTTATAATTAAATAATGTATAAATATTAAAGAAGTTAACAAATTTTTTAAATCTGACCATAATAGGAAATATTTAAAATTAGAAATATTCCAAATAGGAAATATTTAAAGTTGGAAAAATTCTAAATTGAAAATATTTTAAAATTGGAAATATCTCAAATTGGAAATATTTAAAATTAGAAAAATAAATTTTGGGAAACAATCCCATAAAAAAATGGATTTTTGGAGAAAAAACCCCAAAAATCGCAATTTTTGGGTTGGTTGCCAGGAGAGGCTGCATGCAGCAGCCCAGGAGGCTGCAAGCAGCCCCATACGCGCGCGGAGGAGGAGACAGCAGGCTGGGATGTGCGGGTGAGCTCGGCGCTGGCAGGGTCGTCTGGGCGGAGTGTGCAGGATGCACACGGGCGTGTCACGCGTGCGTCTCGAAGCACCTGGTGCATGCGTGCACCTAGCTTCGACAGAAAAGAATCCTGATTTTCCAAAATTCATAACTTTTTCAATTTTTATCGGAATCGAGTTCCGTAAAAACGAAAATTGCTTAATTTTTCACAAGGAATCCAAATAAAATATTTTCAAAAATAGAAAAATTATTTTTCATGGAAAAAAATTCGTACAACACAAACATTCATCACATAAGCACATAAATCAACATGAAACCATCCAAATCAGCACAAAACATATAAAACATCGTTTTAATTCATATTACATGAAAGTAAATCATTACCATGGCTGTGGTGCCAGTTGTTGGAATTATTTTACCAGGATCTAGATTTACTACCAAGTATGTTTTATTAACATCCTAATATGAATTCTAAAACAATGAAAATAAACACATAAGAGTTTAAGAAAACCTTACATTGGGTGCAGCGAAATATTATGACTCCTTCCATTCAGATCTCTAGCCCTTGATTCCTTTCTGTAGCAGAGCATTATCAAGATCTGAATCTGGATCTCTTTCTCTCCTTCTTGTTGGTGATTTTCTACAGTCTTACATACTATGATTGAGGTACAACTTGATGTGTGTGGGCACTACTCTATCACTCAAGGGAATTTCAAAAACAGAGAAGAAAGAGAGAGAGGGAGTGGAGCCTTCAGAGTGTTTGAGTGAAAGAAAATAATGCAATAATGTGTGTGTGAAACCTGAAGCCTTTACCTTCTATTTATAGAATACCACATAGGGTTAAGGATGAATTACTTGGCATTTAAAAATGAAAACTAAAATGAGAAAAAGGAAACAAAGTGGCCGGCCATGGAGACAAGCCTCTCACTTTTGCAACTTTCCTATTTTATCATTCCTAGTTTCCCATTCTCTAAAATTGCCAATTTTCTCATTCAACCACATAAATGTCAAATCTAATTATTTAATAACTATAATTAATTATTAAATAATATATTGTCATTTATTTTATTTATTAATAAAAACCAATCAAAGTTTCCCAATTAATAAATATACCCTTTAAACTCTCTATTTACTGTTTTACCCTTAATAAGTGATAAATTCACAAATAGACATAGTCTAATCTTGAGAATTATAATTGACTAATTAAAATTAATTAAATGAGTCTTACAAGCAGTATGGTCTCAACTAGTATTGGGACCATGGGTCTATATAACCGAGCTTCCAATAAGTCGAACTGAATTTACCAAGTAAATTCCCTAACATATTAATTCCTTGTTGAATCACACTTAGAACTTGGAATGGCACTCTCAGTCATATAGAACGCTCTATATGTTCCACGATAAAGATACGTCATTAGTTTTCCATTGTTATAATCCTAATGTGATCAATGATCCTCTGTATAGATGATTTACACTGTAAAGGGATTAAATTACCGTAACACCCTACAATTTATTTCATCCTTAAAACACTTAACCCTGTATAAATGATATTTCAGCTAAGTGAAATGAGTACTCCGCCATTTATTTTCGTTTGGTTAAGCTCGAAGGAAATCATCCTTTACTTTCTATTCGCCAGATAGAAGCCATAGATTCCATATTTATGTTAGCGCTCCCACTCAATTGCACTACCGTGTTCCCAAAATGTACGTATCACCCTGACCCAAAAGTAGGCTTAACTAACAAATCAAAGAACACGAATAACACTCTTGAGATTGAACCTAATCATATCAGGATTAAGATCATTTGATTTAGGATCAACATGTGATATTGAATTGAATAGATATTACGGTAAATTCTAATATATCTAATCAAAGTTCAATATCGGCCCCTTTCGATGTATACTCCATACATCCGATACTGGTAAACTTTGCCAATGTCCTGGAAAGGACATAACACTTTTCCAAGGTGTAAGAATACCTATCGCTGATTATACCATGTTAGTCTAAATCCAGTGTTCTGACAAATCAGGGAATAAACTTTCGAACATATAATTATATTCCACTATGCTGACAACACTATAATCATTAACAAATTCACATGTTCTGGACTTAAATGGAATTCATACATTATATATATAATCATGAAATATATCATGTGAACCATGCAACATAAAATGTTATTTTTGATCTTTATTAATAAGTAAATCTAATTATATTTAAATGGGTTTTATTTAGGGCACAAAACCCAACAAATACATAGCTGCTGCCGAGGCTGTTAAAGAACTTTTCTGGCTTAGAAAGTTCTTCACAGGACTCGGTGTTGTTCCTGGAATGAAAAAAACAACTGGTTTTGCTTTGTGATAACACTGGAGCCATAGCCAACAGTAAAGAGCCTCGAAGCCACAAGAGAAGCAAACATATAGAAAGGAAATACCATATCATCAGAGAGTATGTGGCAAGAGGGGATGTACTGGTGGAGAAAGTGGACACAGAGGACAACCTAGCTGATCCATTCACCAAAATTTGGCAGGAACTCCATTTGAAAAGCACCGACAGAATTTAGGATTAATTAAAATGTACTGATTGTTTTATATTAGTGCCAGTGGGAGTTTGTTAGGCTTTATGCCCTAAATAAAACTCTATTTCAATGTAATCTCTATCATTTAAATATCAATAAAAAATAGAAGTATTTTCATCACTTATTTAATGTGTCTTTTGGTTCATGTTATCATTTATATGTTTATTTTATTTATAAATTCATCCTAAACCCTTATCACATTAATATTCTTGTTTATTGTGTCGTCATCACAGTGGAAAGTAATCAAGATTGTGTGATTAAATTTATATTCCTAGATTTATCAGTACACAGGGTTTAACTGATATGATAATCTACAACATAGTTTACTTGCACCTTGGATAAGTGCTATGTCCTTTCCAGGGCATTGGTTAAGTAAAGCTTGGGTTGGATGCATGGAATATGCATTGGAAGGGACCGATATTGAACTTGGATCAGATATGATAAATTTACCGTAATATCTATTCAATTCAATATCACCTAGTTGATCCTAGATCAAATGATCTTAATCCTGACATGGTTAGGTTCGATCTCAAGAGTATTATTCATGTTCTTTGATTTGTTAGTTAAGCCTACTTTTTGGTCTGGGTGATACATACATTTTGGGAATATGATAGTGTAATTGAGTGGGAGCGCTAGTCATAGATATGGAATCTATAGCTTTTATCAGGACATAGAAGTGAAATGATGATTTCATTCGAGCTTGGCTAAATAGAGATAAATGGTTGAGTACTCATTTCAGTGATTATGTTAGTTCACTGAAATATCATTTATAGGTGGCTAAGTTTTTTAAGGATAAAATACATGGAAGGGTGTAACGGTAAATTAATCCTTATACAATGTAAATCATCTATAGAGGATCATTGATTATTGCAATTATAACAATGGATAATTAATAACGTATCTATATCATGGAACATATAGAGCGTTCTATATAACTGAGAGTGCAATTCCAAGTTCTGTGGTGGATGCAACGAGGAATTAGTAAGTCAGTGAATTTACTTGGTAAATTCTAGATCTGCTTATTGGAAGCTCAGATATATAGGCCCATGGTCCCCATACTAGTTGAGACAATACTACTTGTAAGACTCAGTTAATTGATTTTGATTAATCAATTATAATTCTAAAATTAGGCTATGTCTAGTTCATGAATTTTCACTAAGCGAGGGCTTAATTTTGAAGAAAAGAGATTCTAGGATTTTTTTGTTAATTAAGAGACTTTGTTTAGTCTAATTAATAAATATATTAAATGGAAATATTATTTAATAATTAATTTTAGTTATTAAATAATTAGAATTGGCATTTCAGTGGTTAAATTTGAAAAATGGCATTTTTGAGAAAATAAGTTGAAAAATGAGAAAAATGGAAAAATTGCAAAGTGGGGGCCCAGTATCCATGGCCGGCCACTAGGGAAGCAATTTGCCACTTTATTTTTTCATTATTTTAATGCTAATTAAATCTAACCTAACCCTAAGTGAAAAACATAAGTGAGTTCAATGAAAGAGCTCTAGTGTTTGTTCGAAAAGAGGAAGCGAGAAAAGAGATGAAGTTGTTAAAGACTGGCTCAGGAGGTAAATCCAGCATTGCCTTAACAAGCACCGTCTCAACCAAGGCTGACAATCTGGACCCTCTAGTTCAAAGAGGAAAGCTAACTCTAAGGAGTCAGCCAAGGACAAGAAAAAGCAAAAGAAGCACGATAAGTACGTGCCAATTTACACCGTTTATACCGAGCTTAATGAAACTCGGGAAAACATTTATCTCGCTCATGAGCACAGGGTTGCATTTTGTAAACCTGAGCCCATGAGGCATGCGAGAGGATATTCTAGTTATCTTGGGAGGGCCACATATTGCAGGGGAAAGTAACAATGCTCAAAAGAGATATGTAATGGAAGTAAAGAATGAGCAGTCTGCTTTTGCTCTAGAACCTTCTAAGAAAACTAAGACCAAAGAACCTCTGATTGTATTCTCGGAGGAAGATGAAAAACACGTGAGATATCCTCATGACGACCCACTGGTAATTACCATATAGCTTGCCAATAAAAGGACAAAAAGGGTGCTGGTGGACATCGGAAGTTCAGTGAACATCCTTTATAAGGATACACTGAGGAAAACGGGACTTGAAAAAGCCAAATTAAAACCTTCCATGGTAAATTTGTGTGGATTTACAGGCGACAGTGTCACCAGTCAAGGAATAATCGAGCTCCTATTAACATTGGGCAAAGCACCTTTATCCACCACTATAATGCAAGACTTTTTAGTTGTCGACCTGCCATCAAACTACAACATACTGTTGGGTCGACTAACATTAATTGGACTAGGGGCAGTTACTTCAATTAAGCACTTATCCCTGAAGTTTCAGACACTAGTAGGTGTGGGATTAGTGCGAGGTGACCAAATGCTGGCTCGCGAATGCTATCGCATAGAGCTGTAAAATAGAAAGGTCGGTCACTAGCTAATGGCAGTCTTGACTGAGGAAGGCAAGAAGAAGGATGAGGATCTTAATCCTCAGATTCGAGATGAAAGAAATTTATTGAAAGCGATTGAGGAATTAGAAGAGGTTGCTCTAGATCCAAGAAATCCCACAAAGTGTGTATTCATTGGGAAGAAATTGGATGAATAATTAAAATAGCAACTAATAAGTTTTTTGAAGGCAATCAAGGATCAGTTTGCCTGGAGCCACGCAGATATGATAGGGATTGACCCTAAGATTATCTGCCATCACCTGAACATCGATCCATTACTCGACCAAGAGACAGAAGAGGCGACCCCTGAATTCCGAGAGACAAGGGGCACTCAAGCAGGAAGTAGATAAGTTGTTGGTTAACGACTTCATACGCAAGGCATTAATCCCTCGTGGATGTCTAATCTTGTTCTCGTCCCAAAAGCAAATGGAACTTGGAGAACTTGTATTGAATTTTCAGATTTGAATTAGGCGTGTCCAAAGGATTGCTTTCCACTGCCAAGGATTGACAAGTTAGTGGATGCAACTGCTGGACATGAGCTTATGTCGTTCATGGATGCATACTCTAGATATAACCAGATAAAATGCATATCCATGATCACAAACATACAAGCTTCGTAACCAACATGGGACTTTATTGCTATAAAGTCATGCCGTTTGGTTTGGAAAACACTGGGACAACATATCAATGACTTATGAATGAAATGTTTGCGAGAAAAATTAGAAGAAACATGGAAATCTACATTAATAATATGTTGGTGATGTCGATAAAGAGTGGAGATCATACTACAGACCACGCGGAGTGCTTTGAGATATTAAAAAAGTACAATATGAAGCTTAACCCGAAAAAGTGTTCCTTTGGAGTTTCCTCAAGAAAATTTTTGGGATTCATAGTCAACGCAAGGGGCGTTGAAGACACCCTGAGAAGATTAAGGCTTTGACAGATATGCCATCACCAACCACACTGAAGGAAGTTCAGGCCTTAACAGCAAGAATGGCAACACTTAACAGATTCATTTCAAAGTCAATTGATAAGTGCCTACCATTTTTCAATGTATTGCGAGGCAACAAAAAATTTGAGTGGACAAAAGAGTGCAAGGAGGCCTTTAAGAACATAAAACGGCATTTGTCGACACCTCAAGTTTTGGCGAAAGCAGTAACTGGAGAGACATTACTCCTCTACTTGGTTGTCTTGGAAAATTCGATTAGTGCTACAATAGTGCAAGAAGAGGGAAAGCACTAGCAACTTGCTTACTATGCTAGTAAGAGGTTACTATGGGCAGAATCGAGGTATCCCCCTCTTAAAAAACTTACCTTATGCCTAATCCACGCATCTCACAAGCTACGACCTTACTTCCAAGCACATCCGATTAAGGTGTTAACTGATCAACCCCTGAGACAAGTTTTATAAAAACCAAATGCTTCTGGAAGAGTGATAGAATGGTCAATTGAACTGGGGTAGTTTGACATAACTTATCACCCACAAACATCCATCAAGGGCCAAGCCTTGGCAGATTTCTTGATAGAATGAATAACTCTAAAGGAAAATCTGCTTGTTTAGTGAGATGCAGATACTTGGAAATTATACGTGGATGGTGCATCCAATGAGCATGGCTCAGGTGCACGGGTGATATTAATTTCTCCAGAAGGTTTATTTTTCACTATGCCTTGAGATTTCAATTCGACACGTCAAACAACGAGGCTGAGTATGAAGCCTTGATCGCTGGTTTGAGGATAGCTAAAGTGTTGAAAGTTAAAAATCTCATGTGTCACAGTGATTCATAGCTGATTCTAAATCAAGTTCTCGGGAAATACTAGGCTAAGGGCTTAAAAATGGCAAAGTACCTAGAGAAAGTTAGGAAGAACTTGGAAGAGTTTGATTATTTCAAAATCGAGCAAATACCAAGAGAACAAAACTCTAATGCTAATGCCTTAGCAAAACTGGCCTCACAGAATGAATTAGATGAACTGAACTTGGTTCTGGTGGAGATGTTAAACGAACCAAGTATATGTGAAAAGGAAGATGTCGAGATGATAGATAGCTCGCCCACATGGATGACGCCCATAGTCAACTATCTCCTCAATGGACAACTTCCAAGTGACTAAAACGAGGCACGAAAACTCTTGTATTCAGTGCCTCGCTACACGATAGTAGAAGGCAAATTGTATAGAAAGGGCTATTCAATGCCTCTTCTACAGTGTGTTCTTCCCGCAGAAGCAAACGAGATCATCAAAGAAATCTATGGAGACTTTTGTGGGGACCATGAAGGTTGGCAAAGCTTGTAAAAAAAGATTATTAGACAGGGATATTACTGGCCAACCATAAACAAGGACACACACGAATTTGTCAAGAAGTGTGATAAATGTCAGAGATTCTTGCATATACCTCGCGTACCACTAACAAAACTGAGAATGATGACCTCGCTTTACCCATTTGCAATATGGGGGATTGATTTGATTGGTGCATTACCCACAAGGCGAGGAGGAGCAAAGTACACAGTGGTGGTTGTCGACTTCTTTGCAAAATGGATGGAGGTTGAACCTCTGGTGTCCATAACATGGAAAAACGTTTTTGACTTTGTAGTCAAAAATATAATTTGTAGTTTTGGAATACCCATTAAGATAGTATCAGATAACAGGACTCAGTTTGATGGTGAATTATTCACTGAGTTCTGCGAAAGGAACAAGATTATCAAAAGCTTCTCGTCAGTATTCAGGCCTCAAGCAAATGGGTGAGTAGAAGCTATTAATAAGACCTTGAAGGATACTATCAAAAAAAAGCTAGACGCTGCCAAAGGTAGATGGGTTGATGAACTACCTCAAGTACTTTGGGCTCATAGGACAACTAAGAAGACAGCAATGAGACATACTCCATTATCGCTAGCATTTGGCTCGGAGGCAATGTTGCCAGTAGAAGTAAATATCGCGACACACTGATGAGAGTTTTATAATCAAGAAGAAAACCAAGAACTTTTAAAATTTTCCTTGGATCTACTTGATGAAAAACGTACTGAGTCGCAAATTACTAATGCAGCATACCAACACCGAGTGACAAGATACTTCAACAAGAATGTGAAAAAGAGGCTCTTCAACATTGGAGACTTGGTGCTAAGGTGAGTATTTGCAAATACAAGAGACGCATCTGCAGGAGTATTCAACCCAAACTAGGAGGATCCTTATGTGATCGAAGCGATAGTAGGAACCTGGGTTTACAAATTGGCTCGACTGAATGGCTTGCTGATAAAGAACTACTGGAACGTGGAACATTTGCGACCCTACTACCAGTAAACTGATGTTGTAACTCATATTTTTGATGTAATATTTTGGACTTCAGTTATTAATAAAGTTGAATCATTTTTCAAGTAATTACAAAGTATCATCCTTTAAAATTACTTGAGGGGCTTATGTGTATGATTAACCGGAGTCTATCTGGAAATACATGATATATTGCAAACCCATTACTTTAGAATTTTAAAATTTTTAAAGTTTTTTATTAAAGAACCTTTCCCACGAGAAAGGAAAATCAAAAATTGTAAATGAGATATAACTCATAAGCTACATGCGAAGCTGAATACTAACAACTCGTATTTTTTGGGAAAGTATTAAACGAGACACCAAAATCCCTTGAAAAATACTTAAACGTAATATATGAATAGAAGGCCTAATATTTATATAAACAATTAAAAATATACAAAGTGATGAATCATTAAAAGTATATTCAAGTTTGCTTAAAACAAATAATAATTGTTTATGCAAAGCGGAATTTATAACTGCTCGCAAATCAAAAACATAGCAGATAATAATTAATCGCACACATAGTAGATTACTAACTGCTTAAATAATATCAAAGGAAACCACGAGCAATGAAAATGCCTAAAGTATTTTAAATTTGATCAAAATATAATAATTTAAGTTGTGAATGAAAACGCAAGTAAACAGATATGTCAAGTTCAAATATAAAAGTATGAAGCATTCAATAAAGATAAAACAAAAGCAAAGTTGGTCATCCAACTTTGCAAATTTGTCTTTACAAAAGTGCCACAGCGGCAAACCATTGTCTCGGCCTTAAGGCCATTTTCCTAAATAAAACAAAAATAAATAAAAACCAAGCCTACATAGTAAGTGACTTGGACAATTCTTCTTCTTCTTCTTCTGCTGCTGCCTCGGCTTCCTCATCTTCCTTCTTAGCCTTCTCGTAGTAGGCCAAGACTTCCCCCTTGGACTATCCCAAGAAACTCGTATCCATCCCTGGATTTTCCATCCAGGCTTGGTAGATGGAATGTAGTCCAACATCATTACATTTCTCAATGGTTTCAGCATCTTTCCCATCGAGCGTCACCTTGGCTGCATTAAGTTCCCCTTGGAGTTTCTGGTATTCCTCCTTGAGTTTTTGGTATGCCTCGGCCTTATCTTTTGCCTACTTTTTAGTAACTTCAAGCTCGGCCTTGTGAGTCCTCTTCACCTCCTCAACTTCTTTGATTAGGTGAGTGTTCTCTGACTTGGCATCATTCCATTCCTTGGTCATAGCCTCGCGCTGACCTATCAGGTTTTGGATCTCGCTCTCCATGTATTTCCTTTTTTCCATGCCCTGCCGTTGGGCGACGAAGGAAATGAAAATTTGCTAAAAACCAACAAACAAAAATGAATGAGTATTTTGAAGGATGTTAAAAAAGGAAGTATGCGGATAAGGGTAGAGGAATTTACCGAGAGGCCATGAGCTACAATCTTTTCAAGCATCTCCTCCAAGTCCCCATTATTGATTAAGTCACATTCATGGGGGAGGAGGGCATTAAAATGACGCCAACAAGCTGCACCAAATTCTGCAGTGTACTTCGGGCGAATATTCCCAGCCTCGACAGGTAGAGTTGTAAGGGCTTGGCTTGAAGAGGCGAAAGCTTGAGTCGTTTTGTGAATTAGCTCGTAAGTATGTGCGGGGGTCGGAGGGTGGGTTGGAGCTTGAGTCTCAATTTTAGGGATCTCGAGATTAGCAGTCTGGGAGGCTCACTTTTTATTGGCAGTTGTTGTTGGGTTTTATGCCCTATATAAAACTCCATTTCAATGTAATCCATTTGATTCAATATCAATAAAGAAACAGAAGTATTTTTCATTCATTTGTATGTTTTGGTTCATCTTATCAATTGTTTGTCTATTTGATTTATAAATTCATCCAAACACTTTTCACATACTTGATCCTGTTTATTGTGTTGTCAGCACATTGGAAAGTAAACATGACTATGTGATGAAAGATTCCTAGATTTATCAGAACACTAGGGTTTTACTGATATGACAATCTAAAATAGAGTTTACTTGTATTTGGAGAAATGCTATGTTCTTTCCAGAGCATTGGTTAAAGTAAAGCTTGGGTTGGATGCATGGAGTATGCATCGGAAGGGACCGATATTGAACTTTGACATAGATTTATTAAACTTACCCGTAATATCTATTCAAGTCAATATCACCTAGTTGATCCGAGATCAAATGATCTTAATCCTGATATGATTAGGTTCAATCTCAAGAGTGTTATTCGTGTTCTTTGATTTCTTAGTTAAGCCTACTTTTGGGTCAGGGTGATACCTACATTTTGGGAACACGGTAGTGCAATTGAGTGGGAGCGCTAACATAAATATGGAATCTATAGCTTCTATCTGGAAAATAGAAAGTAAAGGATGATTTCCTTCGAGCTTGACCAAACGAAAATAAATGGTGGAGTACTCATTTCACTTAGCTGAAATATCATTTATACGGGGTTAAGTGTTTTAAGGATAAAATACATTGTAGGGTGTTACGGTAATCTAATCCATTTACAATGTAGATCATCTATATAGAGGATCATTGATCAAATTAGGATTATAACAATGGATAACTAATGACGTGTCTATATGGTGGAACATATAGAGCGTTCTATATACTGAGAGTGCAATTCTAAGTTCTATGCGTGGATTCAACGAAGAATTAATAAGTTAGTGAATTTAGGATGTAAATTCTTGATCTTCTTATTGGAAGCTCGGATATATAGACCCATGGTCCCCACACTAGTTGAGACAATACTACTTGTAAGACTCATTTAATTGGTTTTGATTAATCAATTATAATTATCAAATTAGACTATGTCTATTTGTGAATTTTTCACTAAGCAAGGGCGAAACTGTAAAGAAAGTTTTTAGGGTATATTTGTTAATTAAGATACTTTGTTTGGTCTAATTAATAAATATAATAAATGAAAATAATATTTAATAATTATTTATCATTATTAAATAGTTGAAATTGACATTTAAATGGTTGAATTTGAAAATTGGCGTTATTTGAGAAAATGAGATGCAGAAATGATAAAACATCAAAATTGCAAAAGTGAGGCCCAAATCCACTAAGCCATGGCCGGCCACTTATGTAGGCTTTATCATTTAATATTTTCATTATTTTAATGCCAAATAATTCAAACCTAACCCTATGTGGCATGCTATAAATAGATAGTGATGACTTCAGGAAAAGTAACTTTTGCATCTTATTTCTTTCAGAGAAAAACCTGAGCCATCACACTAAACCTAGCCGCCACTCTCCTTTCTTCTTCTTCATTGAATGTTTCGAACCCTCGTAGTGATAATACTCTGCGACAGAAATACAAGGGTTAGAGATCTGAGTGGAAGGAGACATATTATTCCGCTGCACCCAATGTAAGGTTTCTCATACTTTATATGTGTTTATTTATAATCGTTTTAGAAGTTCATATTTAGGGTGTTAATCAATATACTTGTGAGTAGATCTAAGATCCTGGTAAAATAATTTCCAACAGTTGTCTTCCTCGGCCTTTTTAGGGGCTCCATGTCGACATATAATGGAACCTCTGAGATGGTCAACCTCTTATTTCCCTTTTTGCCTGATGAAAGAAAGAGATGTCAAGATTCATTTCTGGGAGATTCATTATGTTAGCATTCATTTGAAAAACGAGTATAAGGAGAAATTAGGGCATAATCTCCTGTCTAAGGGATTTATCATAATCATAAGAAGACAAAGAGGAAGGACTATAATATCCACTAAAATCCCTACACCCCGTGATCCTGAATATGTCATAGGAGTTAAATAGTTCTAAATCCCAGGTCGCATCTAAATGACTTGCCCTATCCAGCATGGTTTCGTACTACTCAGCTATCCCATAGAACGAGTCAGTACAGCTAATTAGGACGTGGAACCTTGGGTACTAACTATCAAACCTATGTGCAATGCACTCTATGAGGAGGGGATTCCAAGTGTAAAAATTGTAACGACTATCTCGAAATGACACTAAAGTGTTATGCTCAGCCCTAAGTGTCACGGGCCGCCTATTTGGGCACCCCAAGTAGGTGGAACGTGCGGCACTTGCTGGCATACCGAGCTAGCAAGTCAGCCTAAACGCGCCTGCAGGCAAACAAGTTCAAAGGTTAGGCACGATACATGTCTCGCACATGTTGAGTGCAAACAAGAAGCATGAGCAAACAAACACAACGCGTCCCCCAAGGACCAATCTCACACAACCCACAAGCAAACATATAGACAAATGGCACGCAATGGCCCAACAAAGGCAACAAACAGGCATCACAAAGACCATATAGAAGCATACACAAGAAGCATGGATAAACATCGTTTTATTAATATATGGCCTTGATAGGGCAAGGTGGACACACAAATTGGCCCCTATCATGCTGGTGACAAGGTGCTTCATAAGTCACCTGGTCACCCCCCCTAAAGAGCTTAATGGGGTTTTAAGGGATTTCCAGGAACATAGATGATTTTAGCTCTGTAGACATATGTGAAGGAAATACAAATAAAGAAAGCTAAACAACAAAAGGTTCCCAACCCCCATGAGGTGCTTGGTGCAAGACTTGACTAATGATCAAGCACCAAGGCATGCTCATGTTACAAAATACCCCAATGAGGTGCTTGGTGCGAGACTTGACTAATGATCAAGCACCAAGGCATGCTCATGTTACAAAATGGCCCTAGTGTGGGTGTGCCATGGGGCAAACGTCACATTCTCCCCCACTTAATTGTCTTCGGCGTCCTCGACGAACTCCGCTCGCATGATCTTCAATCTTCTCGTATAAACCGCCGCAAGTCCTCCTCTTTTTCCTGAAACTCGATCTCGTCATCGCTAGGCCTTTCCATTTGACCCTGTACTCTTTCTCTTCTTTTTCTTCACACGAACGCTCTTTCGCAAGGATTTCTTCCGGTTCTCCGCTGCGCGTCGTTGAATGCTGATGTCGTCCCTGGTAGACTGGTTGCGCGCTGGATCTTCCGGATCTTCATGATACGGCTTGAGGTTGGCCGACGTGCGGTGACCGGGTGTATCTTCATCCATGAAGGTAGTTCGACTTTGTAGGATGCTAGGCCAATTTTGGAGATGATCGGAACAGTGGCCCTCGTATTTGCGTACGAGTCCGATGTCCTTGTCCCCTGGAATCTCAATTGCTCGCCGGCAAGCTTGATCAACACTAAGTCACCTCGTCTTGAACTCCGCCCGTCGGCGTTTCCGATCCGCCCACTTCTTCATTCTTCGTGAAGCTTTCTCTAAATATGCTTGGGCAATCTCTCGTGTTCTTCTTCCGCCTTTTGTAAAATTAAAGGCCCGCGGATTCCGTCCGTGGTATTCATCCACTGTGTGGGGTAACAAAGGGTTGCCGTCCGTTCACAACTTCAAAAGGGCTCTCGTTTGATGAAGAACTCTTCGAGAGTTGAAACAAAATTGAGCTACGTCTAGTAGGCCGCGCCAATTCTTCCGTTGGCATTGACAAAGTGCCGCAAATACTCCTCCAACATCCCATTGAATCTTTCTGTCTGCCCATCTGTCTGTGGATGGTAGCTCGAGGAGATGTTCATCTGTGACCCAAGAAGCTTGAATAGTTCGGACTCGAAGGTCCCCGTGAATCTTCGATCTCGTCACTTACTATATTCCGGGGTACTCCCGCATTTTACAATATGCTTGAAGAAAAGTTGAGCCGTCTCTTCCGCCGATTAATCGCTTCGACACCGGGATGAAGGTTGCATACTTTGAAAATCTATCCACAATCACCAAGATTGCATTCAAGTCCCCGGGCCTCTAAGCAAACTCCGAGATGAAATCAAGCAAGACACTCTCCCATGGTCTGTTTGGGACCGATAGAGGTTCTAACAACCCTGGCGTCTTGTTCCTCTCCACTTTGTCTTGTTGGCAGACGAGACAGGTCCTTGTGTAGTCCACCACATCTTCCCGCATCTGCGGCCAATAGTACCCATGCTTCAAAAGGGCATGTGTCCTATGCCACCCTTGATGACCCGCCCACAACGTGTCATGACACTCACTCGCCAGCCGTCCTCCTTAGATCGCCCGCCTTTGGAACGAACAACCGCCCACCTTTGGCCCACAAGAGGTCATCCTCTATCCAAAACTGAGTTGTCTTTCCCTTTCTTGCGAGAGTCATGATGTTCTTTGCAACTGGGTCCTTCTCCAAGTTCTCCTTGATGCGCTCTTTGATTGGTGTACCCACTTGGCTAGCTGACATGCCCGCTAACACCTTTAGTGCCGCCAACTCTGCTTTACGACTAAGGGCATCAGCTGCCTGATTAAGACGTCCAGCCTTGTGCTCGAAGTAGAAGTCGACCCCGCCAAGAATTCTCGCCATCCGGGCCTCGCTTGGGAGCCGCCTTGGCCGTGTGAGGAAATGACTAACGCAAGATTGTCCGTCTTCACCACAAACTTTGACCCCAAAGCAAATAATGCCTCCACGTCCGTAAACAATGAATAACCTGCCAAGAGCTCTTTCTCTTGCGCAGTTGTACCGCCTCTCTCGCTTCGAAAGTTTGCGGCTCTCAAATGCCACGGGTGGCCCTCCGCACGAGTACCCCTCCTAAAGCATAATCCGACGCATCACCGTACTTCAAAAGGCTTGCATACATCGGGGCAGGGGCTAATACAGATCTTCGACCATGGCTTCTTTCGCACTTCGAAAAGCTTCTTCGCACTTCTCCGACCACGTCCATGTAACACCCTTCTTCAATAACTCGTTAAGGGTGTCGCTCTTCTCGAATAGCCCTCCACAAATCTTCTATAGTAATTGGCTAGACCGAGAAACGAGCGAAGTTTTTTCACGTTGGTTGGGGTCGTCCACTCTTGGATCGCCCGCACCTTTTCCATGTCCATACGGATTTTCCCGTGTTCCACAATATGACCAAGGAACTTGATACTTTTCTGAGCAAAAGAACACTTCTCGCGCTTTACATATAACTGTTCCTTCCTCAACTTCCGAAACACCGTTGTCAAGTGTTCCTGATGCTCTTCTAAAGTGGCGCTGTAGACCACGATATCATCCAAGTACACCACCACGAACTTGTCTAAGACGTCATGGAAGACTTCATTCATCGGTACGTAATGTGGCCTGGCGCATTTGTCAACCCAAACGCATGACGCGAAACTCAAACGCCCCATACCGAGTAACACAAGTCGTCTTAGGTTCATCCCCTTCTGCGATACGAACTTGATAGTATCCCGATCTCAAGTCCAACTTCGTGAAGCATTTTGCCCCACTCACCGGTCAAATGTATCCGCGATCAAGGGAATGGGGTATCGGCTGCGCATGCGATCACCTTGTTGAGGGCGCGGTAGTCTATGCACGACGCCTCAAGGTCCCGTCCTTCTTCTTTTGGAACAACACTGGGCACCAAAAGGTGCCTTTGAGGGTTTGATGAATTCTCGCTCCAAAGCATCTCCGTTAGCCGACTCTTCAACTCTTTAAGTTCCGAGGAGACATTCGATATGTCGCTTTAGCCGGGGCCTTTGCACCCGGCACCAGCTCAATTTGGTGATCAACTCCCCTCCCGGGAGTGCGCCTCTTTGGAAGCTCGTCCGGCATCACATCCTTGAATTCATCTAACACCTTCTTGATTGGCTGTGTGGAGTGGACTCTTCCACTTTTTCGTCGTACACGGTGGGAGCGATGACAAATGTTGGCCTCTTCTTCTTCGGTGCCCCTTTTGCCAGGGGCCGATAGTAGCTTGACTTCGGGGCCGTCTCACTTTGGCGGGTACCATTGAAGGATTCTCACCCATAATCGTGAGATTCCCCGTTCGCCGGAATTGGAATGGCCCCCTTCTCTCGCTAGAAACTCCATTCCCAACACCACATCGAAGTCATCCATGCGAACCGCTACGAGGTCAAGTTGTCCCTCCCATCCGTCAATCTTAACATTCACCTTCGGCCACTCCCTGGCTTGTGGCCATGGCCTTGGAATTGATTGCCTTCATGCGACCCGCATCTTTCTCCGCCTTTTAGGCCCACTCTCTTAGCTTCAATTTCGAGATGAAGTTGTGTGTTGCGCCGTGTCACACCGCACACTCTTGGCCTCGCTTACCGTTTAAAGTGGCCTCCACAAACATCAACCCCTTCCCAAGGGCTTTCTTCCCTCCGACGCCATGTTTCTTAAGAGCAACCATTAATCGAACAATATGTGCGCGCAGTCTTCATCCTCATCCTCTTCCCCGCATCCTTGCTCCTCTTGAGCAATGGATGCCTTTATGGCACTCAACTTGGACTGGTGGGGGCAAGCAGCCGCCCTATGTGGGCCTTGGCAAAGCCAACACTTAAGGGGCTTCTTCCCCGTTGCAGCATCACTTTTGGAGGAGGAACTAGATTCAGGAGTCCTCTTGTCTCCTCCCCTACTTTTACTCGGCCACTGCTTTCCTGACTTCTTGCTTGCGGCAGTGTTGGCGCTGGTCTGAGGATTCGTCTTCTTGGCCGCGACCCCGCAGGTGTAGTCCGCCGCCGTTCGTCGCAGCTTGAGCAAAGGGCGAGATTCGCCACACGCCGCCTTTGCAGCTCTTGTTTAGCCCATGGCTTGAGTCCTTCAAGGAAGTAGAAAAGTCTGTCGACTTCATTCATATCTTTGATGTCGAGCATCAATCCAGAGAACTTCTTCACATAGTCTCGGACTGTCCCGACTTGCTTTAGCTCTCTAAGCTGACGTCGAGCAAGGTAGGCAACATTCTCTGGCAGAAATTGGGCGTTCAATTCCTTCTTGAGATCTTCCCAAGTGTCGATGGTGCATTTACCATTCTGAATATCTTCATATTTCGTCCTCCACCACAACTTGGCGTCCCCGGACAAATACATGGTAGCTGTTGCTACCTTGGCTTCTTCGTAGCTCTGGCCCGCACGACCCTAAAGTACCGCTCCATGTCAAAACGTAAAGTTTTGGAGCTCGGCATCCTCGCCCCTCCATAGCATTTGGGCTCCTGGGTGCCTTGGCCGGCCATACTCCATACCTCCGTGCCCCCCGTATTTGCACGCTCTCGTCGCTATCATGGTAAGATTTAGCTTGGTTGACATCCCCGCCAATTCTTCCTCGGGATGGCCGTGATGCACACATTACAATCCTCGATCGTATCATTGAGGGAGTCTTGTAATGCCGCCTGTCCATTTTGTAGTACAGTGATAGCAGCCTGCATGCCTGCTGTTGCTTGTTCTAATGCCTTGATGCGATCCTCCATCTGAGGTGCACCTGATGTTCCGGTAGCAGCATCTCTTCTCTCGATCGCAGCTACCCTGGCCAACAAGTTAGCATAGTCTTGAGCCAACGAGGCAACTTGTTGTTGTGTCACTGTTGGCCCTGAGTTCTGATTGCTGGGGGCTAGATCCCCGACCCTCTCGGTCCGTGCCATCTAATTCCCCTATGCGCCTCTCAAGCTCTTGAATCCTTTGGGTGTTGCTCACCATTATGTCGTGTTACCAAGCTTCCCTTTTCACTTGGCTCTGATACCAACTGTCACGGGCCGCCTATTTGGGCACCCCAAGTAGGTGGAACGTGCGGCACTTGCTGGCACACCGAGCTAGCAAGTCAGCCTTAACGCGCCTGCAGGCAAACAAGTTCAAAGGTTAGGCACGATACATGTCTCGCACATGTTGAGTGCAAACAAGAAGCATGAGCAAACAAACACAACGCGTCCCCCAAGGACCAATCTCACACAACCCACAAGCAAACATATAGACAAATGGCACGCAATGGCCCAACAAAGGCAACAAACAGGCATCACAAAGACCATATAGAAGCATACACAAGAAGCATGGATAAACATCGTTTTATTAATATATGGCCTTGATAGGGCAAGGGAGTACACAGCTGGGCCCCTATCATGCTGGTGACAAGGTGCTTCATAAGTCACCTGGTCACCCCCCCCCCTAAAGAGCTTAATGGGGTTTTAAGGGATTTCCAGGAACATAGATGATTTTAGCTCTGTAGACATATGTGAAGGAAATACAAATAAAGAAAGCTAAACAACAAAAGGTTCCCAACCCCCATGAGGTGCTTGGTGCAAGACTTGACTAATGATCAAGCACCAAGGCATGCTCATGTTACAAAATACCCCAATGAGGTGCTTGGTGCGAGACTTGACTAATGATCAAGCACCAAGGCATGCTCATGTTACAAAATGGCCCTAGTGTGGGTGTGCCATGGGGCAGCACGCCACACTAAGCACTGTGGGTGACCAACCACATTGATTACCTCAGGATGCTCCTTCTTCGGCTTCTCGAAGGACGACATTCTAGAGGTAATGTGCTCGAGCCACATAATCCTGACCTTCCGCATCGGCTGGGACGAAAAACCTGCTACCAAGAAGAATATTTAAGATATTTATAATCACAAGTAAACTCCTTGTCAGTAAGGAGACCCACAGACCTCAGGTTGGCCTCGTTCAAAAGAAACTTAGATGACCGAAGAACAAAGGGAAGACCCAGCAGCAGCCTGCGTTGCTCGGCCATCTCGGGAGTCAAAACTAGTCTTTTCGAGAAAGCTATCGAAAACAAAGGCAAAAAGATCAGAAAAACTAGAGTAAAAATACATGGAATAATTTAACCAAGTCTTAAGCAAAAATTACTTATGTATTATGCGAAAGGTGGTTGTGCTGATTGGGGAAAGACCAGTCGTCCAGAAGAATTCTTCTTTAAAAGGAGTTTTATTTGGCAAACCTACAATGATTACAATCGCCTGTGTGAGTCCCACGATAGTGAAAAACCCCTACTGCATTCTTCCTTGTAGGAACAGCCTTGACAGAGTAAAGATACTCTATTTTTTGGGGAGTGGGGCACTCCCAATTCAAAATTTTGTACGGAACCTTCAAACTTGCAAGGATTCTGTATGAAATAGGATTCAATTGGAATAGGGCAAGCCCAAGATAGTTTAGGAAGTCCTTAAAGTAGTCTCGCAGGGCGATGACGGCTTGAGCCCTGATGTGTTCGAGGATCCAAGCGCCTATCCCGGTCGAGCCACCTGTACTGGCCTCGCCACTGGTCCACTCAGATGCTTCAGGAGAAAGTCGTACTAGTTGGTAACAACTGAACTTGCCAACAGCCACTGATCTAACTTGGCATTCCCGCTTATATTCAATATTGCAAGTCCTCGGGGTATTACCTACGTAATCTTTGATGGCTCGCACCTTCAACTCTATTAGTTTAGCCTCAAATGTGACGTTAGGATCCTGGAGAGTCTTTGATTTTCAAGGCTTGGAGGTCATGATTTCAAAGTCTAGGTCACCTGGTTCAAAAGTAATTGTGACTCTCGGTAAAAATAAAGGCCTAGCCAGAGGAATTGACGATAAATTGGAGGGTTTAGGCCAAGCAGCATCTCGTAAGAAATGACGTTTTCCTTTTGTAATTTCTTGCAAGAAGCGTCTGTGGCGACTAACAATGTTATCTTGGTAGGTTTTTACTGAGTGTTCCCTAATTTATACATCATTTATCTCTAATTTGGATTTGGGTTCTCAAATTTTGGGTTTATATGGGATGGCAAGTTTAGTGGGACACTCTATTTCTAAATATTCTGGACGATAAACTTCTGAATTAGATTGGGACATTGCTGCAAAGAGAAAGCAATCCCAATTACTGGATGAAATTTATCAAACCAGAAGTTGGTAAATTTGAGAGACACAAAAATCTACGTTCTGCCTAAACCCTAAAATTTACCCAGATACAATTCAACCCTAAAACAGCTAAAACCAGATAAGGAGATAAAGGTACTAACTAAGAAACTAGTGATCAAACCCAGAAATGCAAAATTAAAAGCATGTAAGAAAATAAAGAGAGAAATCTTTTACTGTTTGAAGCTGGGTTTTGGGTGGTTCTGCAATCGACAAAACAACAAACAGCGTGATGATCCCTCTGAATGCTTGAGCTCAAAAATCAAGTCGGACGAAACTCGCAAGAAAAATATCATTGACAAAGATGGCATGCAAGGTTTCGAAATAATATGGGTATGAACTTTGCATAAAAGCTTGAAAAATTTCCAGAATTTTGAAATGTCAAAGGTAATGAAAAGGTGGTTCTTCTTTTTTCGTTTTATACTTTTGGGCTTGTAACATCCCGATTTCCCGAGATGCCACATAGGATAGTCCGTGTAAAACAATTTAATAAGATAAAGAAAATAAAACACTTCTTTATTGAAAAATATCTAAGCATGAGATCTCACTGTTTAAAACAAAATACTTTTAGTACCGTAAACTTAAATAAGAACTAGTTAAATCAAAATTACGGTTCCACAATGTTTAGCATTTAAAAACATTAAAAGCAAAATACTGGGCCAGCCCCCTAACATGCGGTCCACACCTCGAGCTCTTCAATCTCACTGCCTAGCCTTACCCTTACCTGCACACAGAGTACCCGTGAGCTAACGCACAGTAAGAAGAGCTATGTAGGACATAACCCTCCTAACTAGTTACTTGACATAAGGTACTCTTTAATATTAATCAACAATAATTCACATTCCATAAATATATCCACAACGCATGTTGTTCTCACATGCACAAATCAAGTCTCATATCGCACATTATACTCACATACGATAATCAACTATACACTCATGTTGATCAGACATGACGTAACCTGCCCTGCCTTGTGTTATTCTCACACTTGGCATCCAACAGGGCAATTAATTACCATAAGTTGTACTCACCCATGAGAAAGTTATAACCTGCAAGTGTTATGCTCACACAAGCAGCAAGACCCTAATATTATTCTCGTGCTAACGATGCTCACAAAATATAAGGAAATCACAACACAATCAAATTAAATAGCAAACCAATCAAAGTTCTATGCATAACATACACCCTGTGCACAGATGTCCACTCTTCTTACCTCAGTTCCTAAGACCACACTTGCTACCTCGAGCACCTCAACGAATTTTCTTGTTGAGAACAAGATCCTAAACATTCATTAACACAACAATACACTCAAAATACATTCAAGTATGAATCTCTAAACCCATACAGAAAGTTACGTAAAAATACGTAACACATAGGTCCATTTCACTTGCATGACACACCATACATAAGCATTTATTATTTTGATTCACATAAACATATTGCATGCACTCAAACAAATATTCTTAACGTAAAACATGAATTCATAAAATACCTTTTTACGTAAAATTTACTAAAATACTATTTATTCTCATTAAAACCCAAATAAATGGTTAATTAATCACCAATAATTATAATAAATACCTACAACAACCAATAAATGATAAAACCTATTCTATTTGATATCATAGACAGTAAATGGTATTGGAAAAATACATTTTACTATTTTAACAGCACTTATCCATTTTTCATAATTAACTTAAGCATTAATTAAGTAAATTCATGAAAAATACCAATATTGATTAAAAACCGAATCTAACTCTTCTAACACAGTTTATATTCTGTACTAGGTCACAAATAATTTTCTTTGAATTTTCTAAGCAACCTAGGTATTTTTCATAATTAAAAAAAGAAATAACATCAATAATTCATGAAAAATACATAATCGCCTGAAAATTCAATCTACCAATTTTATAACAGTTTATATATCATAGCCCATCATATAAAATAAATCTAGATTTTTCTAAGCAACCTAAGTATTTTTCATAATTAATTTATGAAATAAACTAATTAATTCACAATAATTCCAAATAAATTCAGAAAATTTTGAAACTTCACCAAGCACCTAAAAAGAAAATAAGGAATCAAAATATACAAAAATATCTAAGAAAAACACCTCAGAAATGGTCAGAACATGGTCGTCGGCGTTCTCGTCCGTTTCGTCGCCGGTAAAGTGTAACTTTGTCTCCGATTCCTCTTGAAGCGTCCTTTCGATTGGGGAAGCTCTCCACAGTGCTCAGGACCTCGAAACGATCACAAAAAGTGGTCCGAAAAGGCAGATTGGGGTCGTCTCCTTCGTTGGCGGTGTACCGTCTTTAATGGAGTCAAAATATTGGCTTTTCGTTTTGGACGTTAAAGCTTTACGTCAAAAACAATCCTTAGGGTCCCATGCACTCATATATAACCTCCCTTGACCCAAGAACAAGCTTAAATACATTCGAATTCGAGTCTGTTTCTAAGTCGCTCCTTCGAAGCTTCAAAAATGGCGAATCTCGAAACGAGGACCTCCGCCCCTTATACCACGTTAAAAAGCTTCCTTAAGTCGTATATGAATGATTGCAAACCCCCACTTTCACCCAGGTTGCGGTCCGCTTGAAGAACGAAAATTTTTATTATCGTATACGCCGTATACGTTCACTTTCTCTCTCGTTCGTTCTCTGTTTCTGGTGCACGAAAAATAGAACTCAAACCTTATTTCTATCGTGTTTAAACCCAAGTAAAAGATCGCTTTGAATCGAAGTGGAATGATTCTCATTCCACAAAAATCGGTCCTCTTCGAACCATATATACTCGTACATACATATACCGTTTAAAAATAATATTATTAACAATAATAATAATAATAATAATAATAATAATAATAATAATAATAATAATAATAATAATAATAATAATAACGTTAATAATAATAATATTAATATTTATAATAATATAATAATATACCCATATAATCATATCCAGATATATATATTTATTTATTAGGCATTATGCACATGCCAATAATATCAAATATTATATCATCATAAAAATCTCATACATATTTAAACCCATAAATATGTAAAATAATAAAAATACTCTCAGCTAAATAAAATTACAAAAATACCCTTTCAGAGTTAGCGGATATTACAATTATCCCGCTCTAAAAGAAAATTTCGTCCCAAAATTTTACTCAAATAATTCTAGATATTGTTCTCGAATATTAGACTCTAGCTCCCAAGTAGCTTCCTTAACCACACTGTTTCTCCATAGGACTTTCTTATCTATTGACAATGGGATGGTCCACCCCTAATCACTTAGAATAGCTAACAAACCATGGTTAATAGTTCTAGCTTTTCTTAAGATTTTGATTAGGTCATCCATGAATCTAGTAATGATTTACATTAAGTATACAACCATTACATCATTCTGAAATTGTATTACCATAGAAGGATTTAGGCAACGACTAGTAACTAATCATCAACATGCAACTCGAAATTTCTGGGGAGGTAAGTTTGGATATAATTCAAAAATCAATTTAATGATCTTTGAACTGCATATCTACTAACTATTTCTCCACCCCTATCAGTTCGCAAGATCTTTAACCACTTACCTTAATGGTTTTAACCATTGCTAGAAATTAATGAAATTTTTAAACATTTCAAATTTCTTGCTAAAAGGTATAATCTAGAGTTATCGTTTTAAGAATACAACGAAAAACTCATATCCACCCCTGAATGTACATCCATCTGCGAATGAGATGAACTACTTTCAGTGGATATAGGCATATTAACTCTTTGCAGAGATTGATGTACATCCATGGGTCTATATAACCGAGCTTCCAATAAGTAGATCAAGAATTTAGCACTAAAATTCACTAACTTATTAATTCTTCGTTGAATCCACGCATAGAACTTAGAATTGCACTCTCAGTATATAGAATGCTCTATATGTTCCACCATATAGACACATCATTAGTTATCCATTGTTATAATCCTAATGTGATCAATGATCCTCTATATGAATGATCTACACTGTAAAGGGATTAAATTACCGTTACACCCTACAATGTATTTATTCCTTAAAACACTTGACCCCGTATAAATGATATTTCAGCTTATGTGAAATGAGTACTCCATCATTTATGTTCGTTTGGTCAAGCTCGAAGGAGATCATCCTTTGCTTACTATTCGCCAGATAGAAGCTATAGATTCCATGTTTATGATAGCGCTCCCACTCAATTGCACTACCGTGTTCCCAAAATGTACGTAGCACCCTGACCTAAAAGTAGGCTTAACTAACAAATCAAAGAACACGAATAGCCTTTCAAGATTGAGCCTAATCATAACAGGATTAAGAACATTTGATCTAGGATCAACTTGGCGAGATTGACTTTAATAGATCAATATCGGTCCCTTCCGATGCATACTCCATGCATCCAACCTGAGCTTTACTTTAACCAATGCTCTGGAAAGAACATAGCATTTCTCCAAATGCAAGTAAACTCTGTTGTAGATTATCATATCAGTAAAACCCTATGTCTGATAAATCTAGGAAACTTTATTCACATAGTCATGTTTACTTTCCAATGTGTTGACGACACAATAAACAGGATCAAGTATGTGAAAAGGGTTTCAGATGAATTCATACATTATGTACATATAATCATGAAATAAATCATGTGAACCATGCAACATTAAATGTTATTTCTGATCTATATTAATAAGTAAATCTGATTATATTGAAATGAGTTTTTTTTAGGGCATAAAACCCAACAGTTTGTTCTCTCCCAACTCATCCCAATGCAGTATAGACCTGCATTTTCTTCCATACAACATCTCATAAGGTGCTACCCCGATAGTAGACTGATAACTGTTGTTGTAAGAAAATTCAATCAAAGCCAGGTATTTGCTCCATGATCCTTGGAAATCTATCACACATGCCCTCAACATATCTTCCAAGATCTGATTTGTTCTCTCAGTCTGACCATCTGTCTCTGGATGATATGCAGTACTGAACTTCAATCGTGTTCCCATTGCTCTCTGTAAGCTTTCCCAAAAAGATGAAGCAAACTGAGCATCTCGATCACAAACAATAGAATACGGTGCCCCATGTAATCTCACAATCTCATTCACATAAAGTTCAGCAAATTGGTCCATGGAGTAAGTCATGCGTACTGGTAGAAAATGAGCAGACTTTGTATACCTATCCACAACTACCCAAATCGCGTCATGCTGCTTTGTAGTCTTAGGTAACCAGTCACAAAATCCATGGAAATATCTTCCCATTTCCATTCAGGGAGTTTCAGTGGCTGTAATAATCCTGCTGGTCTTTGATACTCTGCTTTAACTTGTTGACATGTTAAGCATTTGGCCACAAATTCAACTACATCCTTTTTCATACCAGGCCACCAATACAATGCTTTCAGATCATGGTACATTTTAGTGGTCCCGGGGTGAACTGAATAAGGTTTAGTATGAGCTTCTACCAATATCCCTTTCTTGAGCTCATCATTATCAGGCACATAAATCCGTCCCTTGAACCGAATTAATCGTGTGTCTGATATTTCATAATCTTTGGTGTTACTATTCAAAATTTCTTGCTTTAGTTCACTGAGGTTTTGATCTGTCGTCTGCCCCTCCTTAATTCTTTCTAACAAGGTTGATTGAAGTGTGATCTTTGCAAGCTGCCCCGTGATGAACTCTATACCAGCTCATTCCATGTCTTCTAATAATTTCCTTGACACTCCTTGTAAAGTGGAAACTAGTCCTAGACCTCTACGGCTGAGTGCATCCGCTACCACATTGGCTTTACCAGGATTGTATATTATCTCGCAGTCGTAGTCTTTGACCAACTCCAACCATCTCCTCTGCCTCATGCTTAACTCCCTCTTGGTGAAAAAGTAATTTAAACTCTTATGATCGGTGTAGATTTCACATTTCACTCCATAGAGATAATGATGCCAAATTTTTAGTGCAAAAACCTCTGCGGCTAACTCTAGGTCATGTGTCGGGTATCTTTGTTCGTATTATTTTAATTGCCTTGAAGCGTAAGAAATTACCTTCCCTTCTTGCATTAGAACACAACCCAACCCTTGTTTAGATGCATCACAATATACCGCAAATTGTCCCTCTTCTGCTGGTAAAATGAGGATTGGTGCCGAAATAAGTCTATTCTTCAACTCTTGGAAGCTTTGCTCACACTTGTCTGACCAGGAAAATTTTAGATTCTTCCTAGTTAATTATGTTAAGCGTGTGGCTATCTTTGAGAACCCCTCAACAAACCTTCTATAATAGCCTGCTAAACCCAAAAAGCTTCGAACCTCTGAGGCGGTCTTTGGTGTAGGCCATTCTTTCACTGCAGCAACCTTGGCAGGATCTACTTTTATTCCCCCGTTAGTGACAATGTGGCCCAAAAATGCAACCTCGGACAACCAGAACTCACATATTTTGTACTTGGCATACAATTGATGTTCTCTCAGTCGCTGCAAGGTCAAGCGTAAGTGCTCCTCATGTTCCTCCTCTTTGTTAGAATAAATCAATATATCATCTATGAATTCAATGACAAACTGATCCAGATATTCTTTGAAGACTTGGTTCATGAGGTCCATAAAAGTTGTCGGGGCATTTGTAAGTCCAAATGACATCACCATGAACTCATAATGCTCGTATCTCGTTCTAAAGGCTGTCTTCGGTATGTCTTCATTTTTGATTCTTAGCTGATGGTATCCTGAACGAAGATCAATCTTAGAAAACACATTTTTCCCTTGAAGCTGGTCAAACAAGTCGTCAATCCTCGGTAATGGGTACCAATTCTTTATAGTCACCTTGTTCAGTTCTCAGTAATCTATGCACATTCTCATAGTACCATCTTTCTTTTTAACAAATAGAACTGGTGCGCCCCACGGAGAGTAGCTAGGTCTGATAAACCCTAACTTAAGCAATTCTTCCAACTGTATTTTGAGTTCTTTCAATTCAGATGGTGCCATTCTATATGGTGCACGGGAAACTGGTGCCGTCCCGGGCACTAATTCTATCACAAATTCGATTTCTCTATGTGGTGGTAACTCGGGTAACTCCTCTGGAAATACATCAAGAAACTCAGCGACTACCCGTGTTTCCTCCGGCTTTCTTTCAATTTTCTTAGTGTCATCAACCACATTAACTAGATACCCTAAGCACCCACGCTGCAATAGTTCCCAGCCTTCATTGCCAAAATAATAGGGGTGCGGAGTTTCTTTCCTACCCCCTGAACTCGAATGTCTCTCCATCTTCTGGTGTGAAATCAACTTTCTTTTGCTTGCAGTCAATTGATGCTCCATATTTGGTAAGGAAATCCATGCCCAAGATTACATCAAAATCAAATAAATCTAATACAATCAGGTCTACAAATAATTCTCTACCATCTATCCTGATAGGTATACCCCTAAGCCAATTTCTAGAGATTACAACCTCCCCAGATGGTAACATGGTCCCAAACCCCACAGTAAATAATTCACTCAGTGCATTTATATGATTAACAATTGTGCTGGAAATAAAGGAATGAGTTGCACCAGAATCAAACAAAACTTTACAAGTGGTGTTGGCCATAGGAATCTAACCTAATACAACCAAAGGACTGGCCTCAACTTCTGATTGAGTGATGGCAAAAACTCTGGCTGGAACATACTTGTCATCTTTCTTGGGGTCTGCTCTGTTCCCAGTCTGTCCCCACAGTGGGCAATTGCGTTTGATGTGTCCTTCTTTTCCACATTTGTAGCATGCTTTTGCGCGACGCTCGCCGAGATGACGTTTGGTACATTTAGGGCATTTTTGAATGTTTCGCCCACTGCTGCCATTAAATCGTTGGTCGTTATCAGTTTTGTACCTCTTGTCTTGACTTGGCTGCCCGGACTGGTCCTGTCCCCATTTCTTGTGGTCATTAGAATTGGCTCCACCTTTCTTAGATTCTCTCCTGGCAGCATTTTCCTTCCAAATTTTGTTTTCACTCCGCTCAGCCGTAAGAGCCATTTTGACAACTTGAGCATAACTGAATTGACCCCTTGACACAATTTCCACATCTCGACCAACCATTGGTTTCAGGCCTTCCACAAATCGATGCCCTCGCACTCTATCAATAGGTACCAGATCTGGAGCGAATTTCGCCAATCTGTCAAATTTTTGTGCATACTCAGTCACATTAAGACTCCTTTGGACTAATCCAGTAAATTCATCAACCTTTGCTACTAGAACTGCTGAGTAATAATACTTCTCATTAAAGACCCTTTTGAAATCATCCCAGTTCATGGTATCTACATCCTATGTTTGTTCCACCACCTCCCACCAGATACGAGCATCTTTCCTCAGCATGTAAGATGCACACTTCACTTCGTCATTCCCATCGACCCTTAGCTTCTTCAAAATGCTTTCTATGCGACTTATCCACTCCTCAGCCACTATCGGGTCTATGCCTCCCTCAAACTCAGGTGGGTGTTGTTTTCGAAATCTCTCTGGTAACAACTCATGTCTAGCCTCTCTAGCAGGATATACCACTGCAGCTGGTGGGTCTCTATTTTCTGCATCCTGTCTTATTTGGACTGGCGGCTCCGGTTGACGTCTCAGCTGACGAAGTTCTTCATCCTGCCTATGAATGATTCCTTCCAATGCGACAAGGCGCTCTTCTCATCCCTGTGGTGCTTGAGGTGGTTCATTGATCCCTCCATCATCTCAGCCTCTATCTCGACCTTGGCCTTGGCCTCGACCTCGACCTCGACCCACTCTAACTGAACTTCTAGGAGGCATTTCTAAACTCTTGAACCACACAAACCAAAACACATCAAGATCATTTTGATCATCAATTTTACATGAAAAGAATATTACACTCCCGCGTGCAGAAATTAAAGGCACCTTAATTATAAGTAATAACCACTTACAGTACAGTGAGTCGAGCTCGTCTCATGGCGGTGAACTTTACATGTTAGGGATAACCACATTCTTTAGGACCGTATTGCACTGATACCATATTGTAACACCCCGATTTCCCGAGAGGTCACATAGGATAGTCCGTATAAAATAATTTAATAAGATAAAGACAATAAAACACTTCTTTATTGAAAAATATCTAAGCATGAGATCTCATTGTTTAAAACAAAATACTATTAGTACCGTAAACTTAAATAAGAACTAGTTAAATTAAAATAACGGTTCCACAATGTTGAGCATTTAAAAACATTAAAAGCAAAATACTGCGCCAGCCCTCTAACATGCTGTCCACGCCTCGAGCTCTTCAATCTCACTGCCTAGCCTTACCCTTACCTGCACACAGAGTACCCGTGAGCTAACGCCCAGTAAGAAGAGCTATGTAGGACATAACCCTCCTAACTAGTTACTTGACATAAGTTAATCTTTAATATTAATCAACAGTAATTCACATTCCATAAATATATCCACAACGCATGTTGTTCTCACATGCACAAATCAAGTCTCATGTCGCTCATTATACTCACATACAATAATCAACTATACAATCACGTTGATTAGACATGAGGTAACCTGCCCTGCCTTGTGTTATTCTCACACTTGGCATCCAACAGGGCAATTAATTACCATAAGTTGTACTCACCCATGATAAAGTTATAACCTGCAAGTGTTATGCTCACACAAGCAGCAAGACCCTAATATTATTCTCATGCTAACGGTGCTCACGAAATATAAGGAAATCACAACACAATCAAATTAAATATCAAATCAACCCAAGTTGTATGCATAACATACACCCTGTGCACAGATGTCCACTCTTCTTACCTCAGTTGCTAAGACCACACTTGCTACCTCGAGCACCTCAACGAATTTCCTTGTTGAGAACAAGATCCTAAACATTCATTAACACAACAATATACTCAAAATACATTAAAGTATGAATCTCTAAGCCCATACAGAAACTTACGTAAAAATACGTAACACATAGGTCCATTTCACTTGCATGACACACCATACATAAGCATTTATTATTTTGATTCACACAAACATATTGCATGCACTCAAAAAAACATTCTTAACGTAAAACATGAATTCATACAACAAGTTTTTACGTAAAATTTACTAAAATGCTATTTATTCTCATTAAAACCCAAATAAATGGTTAATTAATCACCAATAATTATAATAAATACCTTCAGCAACCAATAAATAATAAAACCAATTCCATTTGATATCATAGACAGTAAATAGTATTACAAAAATATATTTTACTATTTTAACAACACTTATCCATTTTTCATAATTAACTTAAGCATTAATTAAGTAAATTCATGAAATATACCAAAATTGATTAAAAACCGAATCTAACTCTTCTAACACAGTTTATATTCTATACTAAGTCACAAATAATTTTCTTTGAATTTTCTAAGCAACCTAGGTATTTTTTCATAATTAAAATAAGAAATAACATCAATAATTCATGAAAAATACATAATCGCCTGAAAATTCAATCTACAAATTTTATAACAGTTTATATATCATAGCCCATCATATAAAATAAATCTAAATTTTTCTCAGCAACCTAAGTATTTTTCATAATTAATTTATGAAATAAACTAATTAATTCAAAATCATTCCAAATAAATTCAGAAAATTATCAAAAATTAACCAAGCACCTTAGAATAAAATAAGGAATCAAAATATACAAAAATATCTAAGAAAAACACCTCAGAAATGGTCAGAACATGGTCGCCGGCGTTCTCGTCAGTTTCGTCGCCGGTAAAGTGTAACTTTGTCTCCGATTGCTCTTGAAGCGTCCTTTCGATTGGGGAAGCTCTCCACAGTGCTCAGGACCTCAAAACGATCACGAAAAGTGGTCCGAGAAGGCAGATCGGGGTCGTCTCCTTCGTTGGCGTTGTACCGTCTTTAATGGAGTCAAAATATTGATTTTTCATTTGGACGTTAAAGCTTCGTTTTCTTACGTCAAAAACAATCCTTAGGGTCCCATGCACTCATATATAACCTCCCTTGACCCAAGAACAAGCTTAAACACGTTCGAATTCGAGTGCATTTCTTAGCCGCACCTTCGAAGCTTCAAAAATGGTGAATCTCGAAACGAGGACCTCCGCCCCTTATACCAAGTTAAAAAGCTTCCATAGGTCGTATATGAGTGATCCCAAACCCCCACTTTCACCCAGGTTGCGGTCCGCTTGAAGAACGAAAATTTTCGTTATCGTATACGTTCACTCTCTCTCTCTCTCTCTCTCTCTCTCGTTCGTTCTCTATTTCTGGTGCACAAAAAATAGAAATCAAACCTAATTTCTATCGTGTTTAAACCCAAGTAAAAGATCGCTTTAAATCGAAGTGGAACAATTCTCATTCCACAAAAATCGGTGCTCTCCGAACCGTATATACTAGTACATACATATACCGTTTAAAAATAATATTAATAATAATAATAATAATAACATTAATAATAATAATAATAATAATAACGTTAATAATATTAATATTTATAATAATATAATAATATATCCATACAATAATATCCAGATATATATATTTATTAGGCATTATGCACATGCCAATAATATCAAATATTATATCATCATAAAAATCTCATACATATTTAAACCCATAAATATGTAAAATAACAAAAATACTCTCAGCTAAATAAAATTACAAAAATACCCTTTCGGAGTTAGCTGATATTACAGGGCTGATCTCCGTCAAATTAAGGAGACAATTGATCCGATGGGTAAAATTTTTTTTAAAAAAAAGGAAGTGGAAAAGTTTGTTATTAAATGTTGATGTGTCTCGAAGCCACAAACTGCCAAAATCAGAGGACATGCGTTTTTTTAAATCGGATTATGACAAATATACCCTCTATAATCATTTAAAAAGCACTTTTCACTGAAAAAAACTTTTTAAGGGGCAATTGCTATACCTAAAATTCAGCTGGCACTTTGGAAGAGGACACGTGTCAACTTTAGAGAATATGAATCAACGAATATAATAGCATTTATATTAAAGGATATTAAAATGGAATAACTCATTAAATGCAGAATGGATAGAGTATATTTATAACTTGCTGACTGTAAAATCTTAAGCAAGATAAGGATGTACAAACTATTGACTCATGCATTGGCGAGAAACCATTCCACGTTAGAAGACACAATCATAAGGATGGCATCAGTAATACAAAGGGAGGCACCAACCTCGCTACGTATAAAAAGGTGGTGGCGAGACATGTTGACTGTTAGAACACTTAGCATATAATATACATTATATAAACTAATCATAACAATTGAACCAATCTGAACAACGAATAGCGTGGTATCCATCTCGCTATAGAAAGGCAAACTCATGGTACCTTCACTAATCAGCACCAGACATCTTTCAATGACATCCACTGCTCCGTCAAGTCAGCTCTCCCGAGTCAGCTCTCTCAGATAGAAGCTGACAGTCAAATGATGGTGACTGCAAAAGTTCACCTTGTCACCAAGAACTGCGATTCTCAGATGGAGCGTTATGTCTTCAAAAGCAAAAACAACGAGATTCAAATTATCAACCTCAAAAAGACATGGGAAAAGCTCCAGCTCGCCGTCAGGGTGATTGTTGTTATCCCAGCGAGATACTCTTTGCAGCGTATCTAAATCCAAGTCAACATTGACCCATTAAAAGTAGATAAATAACACCTGTGTGATTTAAAATAATAACCACATTTATTTTACGTGGGACGTAATCAAATAATTTTAGGGAAATATTGTTGTGGGATATGAATCTGATTGTAATTAACCGCCTCCCTATGTAACTATAAATAGGGACAAAATGTACTGAAAAAGGGACGAAAAGTCCTGAAGAGAAAGAACCCTAGTTTGTATCAGAGAAATCTAATAAGATAGACTCGTGCACTATGCAGAATTTTAACTACAAAACCACGTAAATGTTGGGTTTTATGCCCTAAATAAAACTCATTTCAATATAATCAGATTTACTTATTAATATAGATCAAAAATAACATTTAATGTTGCATGGCTCACATGATTTATTTCATGATTACTTACATAATGTATGAATTCTATTTAAGTCCAGAACATATCAATTTGTTAATGATTATAGTGTTGTCAACACAGTGGAATATAATTTTAATTATATGTTCGAAACTTTATTCCCTAATTTGTCAGTTCACTGGATTTAGACTGACATGATAATCAGCGATAGGTACTCTTACACCTTGGATAAGTGCTATGTCTTTTCCAGGACATTGGCAAAGTTTACCAGCATCGGATGTATGGAGTATACATCGGAAGGGATCGATATTGAACTTTGATTAGATATATTAAAATTTACTGTAATATCTATTCAATTCAATATCACATGTTGATCCTAGATCACATGATCTTAATCTTGATATGTTTAGGTTTGATCTCAAGAGTATTATACATGTTCTTTGATTTGTTAGTTAAGCCTACTTTTGGGTCAGGGTGACACGTACATTTTGGGAACATGATAGTATAATTGAGTGGGAGCGCTAACATAAATATGGAATCTATAACTTCTATAGGAATTTAGAAGTGAAATGATGATATCTTTCGAGCTTGACTAAACAGATATAAATGGTGGAGATCTCATTTCACTTTGCTGAAATATCATTTATACGGAGCTAAGTGTTTTAAGGATAAAATACATTGAAGGTGTAACGGTAACTTAGTGCCTTTTCAATGTAGATCATCTATTAGAGGGTCATTGATCACATTAGGATTATAACAATGGATAACTAATGACGTATCTATATCGTGGAACATATAGAGCGTTCTATATACTGAGAGTGCAATTCTAAGTTCTATGCGTGGATTCAACGAAGAATTAATAAGTCAGTGAATTTAAGATATAAATTCTTGATCTACTTATTGGAAGCTCGGATATATAGACCCATGGTTCCCATACTAGTTGAGACCATACTGCTTGTAAGACTCAGTTAATTGATTTTGATTAATCAATTATAATTCTAAAGTTAGACTATGTCTAGTTTATGAATTTTCACTAAGCAAGGGTGAAATTGTAAAGAAAAGAGAATTCTAGGTTTATTTATTAATTAAGAGACTTTATATGTCTAATTAATAAATATATTAAATGACAATATTATTTAATAATTAATTTTTAGTTATTAAATAATTAGAATTGGCATTTAAATGGTTGAATTGGAAAATTGGCGTTTTTGAGAAAATTAGATACAAGAATGATAAAACAGCAAAATTGCATAAGTGAGGCCCATTATCCAAAGCCCATGGTCGGCCAGACTTATAGGCTTTTATCATTTATTTTTTCATTATTTAAATGCCAAATAATTCTAACTTAAACCTAGGTGGTTACCTATAAATAGATAGTGATGGCTCTCATTCACACTTAACTTTTGTGAATTCTATCAGATAAAATTTGAGCCTCTTATTCTTTTCTCTATAGGAAGAACCACTTCTTCTTCTCTTTTCTTCTCTAAATTTCAAAATCCTTGAGTGAATGAGTGAGTGCCCACACACATCAAGAGATATCTCAATCATAGTGTGTAAGACTGTGGAAAATCAACCAACAAGAAGGAGAATCAACATCAAAGGAAGGAGAGAAAGAGATCCAGGTTCAGATATTGATAATGCTCTGCTACAGAAAGAAATCAAGAGCTAGATATCTGAACGGAAGGAGTCATTATATTCCGTTGCACCCAATGTAAGGTTTCTTAAACTCTTATGTGTTTATTTCATTGTTTTAGAATTCATATTAGGATGTTAATGAAACATACTTGTTAGTAAATCTAGATCCTGGTAAAATATTTCCAACAACTGGCATCAGAGCCACGGTAATGATTTACTTTCATGAAATATGAATTAAAACGATATTTTTCATTGATTTGGATGGTCTCATGTGGTTTATGTGTTTATTTGATGATAGTTTAGATATCGCAATATATGTTACTAAAATATTTTTTATTTCGACCTAGAATTATTTTTTTCTGGAAAGTAGACGAAAAATTAATAAATTTAGGCTTTTACAGAACCTAATTTAGATTTTTTATGAATTAGTTATGATTTTTTGAATTTGAACGAAAATATCGGGATTTGAATGTCACACACGCACGCACGAGCCTCGGATTCCCTCGGACACGCTACTGTTTGAAGGGCAGCTCGTGCCCAAGATCCACGGTCAAATGGGGCTAATTGCAGCCTCTATCCTCGGCCACGCCCTTGCTTCCCCGCGCGCAGGGGTATGCAATGCATACCCCTGTGCCTCAAACTTGTTTTCGTCATAACTTGTGATTCAAAAATCATTTTTCATTGAAACAAAAGCCAAATTTTGGTAGAATTTTGTGTAGAATCTAAATTTTCAATTAAAAATCTAATTGTCAGAATAAAATTAATTTCTGATATTAGTCGGCTTTGAATTTTGAAAATTTGATTTCTCACAAAGGAGCCTTATGGTTATTTTTGAAATTTTAGATTATTTTATTTATTTTAATTATAAGATCAGATATTTTTTTTTAAAATTATCTTACTTTGATATTAAAATATTATCTTTTAAAAATAATCTTGTACTAATTTCAAAATTTGCTAACCATATCATATCTTTTTCAAATTTGTTATTTTTAAAATATATTTTATTAATTAAAATTATAAGATTAGGAATATGTTAGGTTTAAAATTTTATCTTATTAGACATTTTCTTTAATAAAATTATATTTTGGCAAAAATAACATGAAGATTTAAAAAAATTGGTTAGTTTAGTTTGACTAGATATTTTAGGGTTTCAAACCATAAATTTTTCAAACTTATTATTATTATTATTATTATTTAAATATTCTAACTATATAAAATATCTTATTTTTCAATTAGTTTATTTATGTAATATTTAAATTTATTAAATTATAAGACTCAGAATATAATAAAATATCTAAATTTAAAATTCAAGATATTATATTATATTATCTTATCAGAAATTTTAAATAAATTTAAATTTTGAATAAACTTGATATTTGAAAAATTGGTTAGATATTTTTGATTTTTTGTTAGAATTTAAAAAATTTAGGAGTTTGTTGAATTTTGAATTTTTTCGAATATTCTCTAACAACCTAAATTTGAATTCTAGTTAAGATATTTATTTTAAAATTTAATTTTATTTTAAATTTTAAAATTGAGATATTTTAGCTTACTTTCCAGATATTCTAGATTAGTTATTTGTTTGTATTGTTTGATTATATTATTATGTATTCAAATTTTTTTTTACAAACATATTACTTATTTGATCTAAATTACTATGATAAACTTGTTGACAGATCCAATGATCTGATTTTAATCATAGTCCAATTGTCAATAAATCTTATAAATAATTTGTAACAGGTAAATTTTGCAATTTCTTTCATGTGTGTAAACCTAGTAACAGGATAGGGCCCATCCAAATCTTTTGACCTGTGTGAGTCTATATGTTAGCTATTGGGCTTAGATGCATATAGGAAGCCCATTTAAGTTTTACTAAGTAAATGGACTAGGTTGCTAAAATAAATTTTGACATAAGTAAATTTATTTAGGCCCAATTATATTTGGGCTTATTCAATGAATAACAATTGTTTATTTAAAGGTTAAATTCCTCTCTTTTGGGCCTTGTGTGAGAGTTGGGGGCCAATAGAAGTGGGTACGACATACTGAACCCAGCTCCCCCTCACATGAACTACCCCAATTGTGAAGGCCCATTTGCCTTATTTAAATAATTGTATTAGGATAATTATATTAGTCTAACCTAATTAAAATTGAATTAGCAACATAATTAACTTTTAAAATATATGAAATTTAATTTTTCATTTAATATTTTAAAGTTAATTTTAGAAAAACACTTAGTAAATGAAATTATTCTAGATAGTTATTTCTAGAACTAGTTATTTTTTCTAATATTTAATTAAGAAAATATCATAGATTATGAAATTACTTGTTTAATAATTAATTTTGGTACAATCTAAGTTAAGTATATTTTTCCTAGTATTAAATTAGAATTAATAATTAAGTCTTCTCTATACTTAATTATTTATTTCTTGAATTTAATACATTTAACTAAATTGAAAATTTAAATATTTAAGTTGATTTTCATCATGATACTTAAATATTATTATTTTCATGTTATTTAATTAAAATTGAAAATTATTTTAAGTTTGAAATCTTATTTCTTATAACTTAAATTTGAATAATTTTCAAAATATATTTTATTTTATTTATTCATCTTTTTTCCACAATTTCGAAATTGCATTTCTTAAATGCAGAAATTTCGAATTTTATTTGAACATAGATTAAAGTTGTAAATTAATTATTTTAATTTTGGACCAACTTAAATCAATTATTTTTTCATTGAATGATTAATTAAAATAAATAAAGTAAAATATATTTAATTAGAAAATGAATTAATTAGTCCATGAAAATCTAGATAGATATTATCTATTTTTTGCTTGAAGTATTTTTCTAGTGTATTTAATTAAATAGAAAATTAATATTTAAGTTGATTTTCATCATGATACTCAAATATTTTAAATTTTTCTTATATATTTAATTAAATAGGAAAATTATATTTTTTGTTGTAAATTAATTTTATTAATTAATTTTGGGCCAACATTGAATTAGAATAATTTTTCGAGAATTTATTTTTATTTTATTTTAAAGTATTTTATCGAAAATAGTATTCTTAAATACTTCAATTTTTCGAAATGCAATGTATATTTATAGAAAATTAAATTTGAGTTGTAAATTAATATAAATTAATTTTGTAACAACTTAAATTGAATATTTTTCTAAATATTTATTGGAAATTATTACTAAGATGGAAATAATTCATGTTATTTTCATATCCATCTAAGTATAATTTATAAATATTAAATTAAAATTTCTATTTAGAATTTTTCATTCTAAATTGGAAATTTTAATTAAATAAATATATATTTAAAATAAATTGATTGAAATAAATATTAGAAGAAAATACATTTTTTTTAAAATAATGAGCTTTATTATTAATAGGACATTCGATCTCCATTGTTGGTTTTACATAGCTTTTGTTTTAGTGAGTAATCCTCCCTAATGGAGGAACGTTCATTAGCAAGTTAGCACCGTTTAATCTCGAAAGATAAGTAGATTTGTAAGTGTTTTATATGGTATGGATCACCCTAATGGTGGCGACTGTATTTGACTTACAAAATATGAAACAATGGTGGAAGCTCATAAGATAGAATAGCCTTGACTCTCACGTAAACGGGACAACGCTGGATTCCAATCTTGATCGAATAAAAGGTTGCTAGAATGTTTATCATTTTAGATGAGCTGACAACTCTATTCAATGGATGGTAGCTTTGACTCTCGCCTAAACGGGACACTGATGTCAGTTTGTTGAAAACCTTGGAAATTATTTAGGATTGTATGTTTTAGTATTTTCACTTGTCATTCCTACTTGCTATGTGTTTAATAATTTCTGAATTGTGTATGAATTTATATTGAACCATGTTATTTTCTGTTATTAAATTGTAGTTTAATTTTGAATCTTCATTGTTGGTCTAACTTGGTTTGTTTTTCTAATGAGATAAATCCCTAATGGATTTTCACCATTAGACATACATAATAGTGTTAGATCTCGAAAGATAGATATTGTATATGCAACATCTAGATGTTCATCAATTGATGACACCTTAGACTAGTATTTTTACAGTATGAAACAAGAAGATTGTATAAATAAGATTACTTTGACTCTCGCTAATCGGAGCATTGTTGGATTCTTATTTAAACAACGAAATTATCCTAATTCCTCTTAGCTTATTCATTTCGAATTATTTCAATAACATATCATTGGATGAATGGTCTATAAATCATTTCATGTCATTATATTTTCTCTTAAGAAATTACATGACGCATATGATTATATTCCCGAAATTCTATCCCAAAATGATATAAATCCTCAAATCTTAGAAATCTCCTACTTGTATGGGCAAATCTAACTTAGAGTTAAAATTAGTAGTGGTGGTCCAAGAAAGAATTACTCATTATATTTGGTATAAATTTAAGTCTTTGACTTTAAATTTTAGATTCCAAATAATTTTTTACAATACAATTACACTTTCACAAGTGTTTAATAACCATTTTCTATCAATGGACTAAAACTGTATGGAATATGAGTTTAGTATTCTGTGACCAGGATCCACTTGCACTATGCTAAGAACTCTTTAATGTAACTAAACCTAAGTCATCAAAAAGACACAACCACACATTTTTAATCTATGGCATTTGTATCTTGATCATAGTGGTATTGACAAGATCAATCTCTGCAAAGAGTTAATATGCCTATATCCACTGAAAGTAAGTTCATCTCATTCACAGATGGATGTACATTCAGGGGTGGATATGAGTTTTTCGTTGTATTCTCAAAACGATCACTCTAGATTTTACCTTATGCAAAAGAAATTTGAAATGTTTGAAATTTCATAAATTTCTAGCAATGGTGATAAACCATTAAGGTAAGTGGTTAAAGATCTTGCGAACTGATAGGGGTAGAGAGATAGTTAGTAGATATGCAGTTCAAAGATCATTAAATTGATTTTTGAATTACATCCAAACTTACCTCCCGAGAAATTTCGATTTTCATATTGATGATTAGTTACTAGTCGTTGCCTAAATCCTTCTATGGTAATACAATTTCAGAATGATGCAATGGTTGTATACTTAATGTAAATCATTACTAGATTCATGGATGACCTAATCGAAATCTTAAAAAAAGCTAGAACTGTTAACCATGGTTTATTAGCTATTCTAAGTGATTAGGGGTGGACCATCCCATAGTCAATAGATAAGAAAGTGTTTGTTTAAACAAATACTACTTTTCTAAGAAAATGACTAAGTCTGAAAATAAAGTAGCAAATAAAGGAGATATTTTTCTTGATTCCAAAAATGTTCTATCATCTTATTCCATATGAAGATCCCACTGTCTCTGTTGTTTTGACACAACCGAACAGGTTAATACCATTTAGTTTTCTTAGACATAATTCACGGTTGCTTGTCGTAGTGGGAGAGTTTCTAGGAACTCACCTTCTTATGACTTGAAGACACTAGTGATTAAAATCCATTGTGAGTTTAAACAAGTAATGGATTGTCAAGATAAGAAACTAAGAAGAAAAGCCAATAGAACTATGGTTTAATCCATTCACATGGAGTAACCTAAACTTTCTATTACAAGGATATAAAAGGAAATTTCGTGTATAAGTCTATTCAATGGACTTAACAAAACTTCCTGTTCCTAGTATTATAGGTTTGAGTTTATCTAAACCTATGGCTTATGGTGTACCTGGTAATTACTTACTCTAATGCAAGGAACTTACTTTAGTAAGATGCTGAAGCTTTTTCTTTCTAATGGCAATCTATAGAAGCTTCTCGACTTCTAGGCATAGATTTTATTTATCTAAGGAAAAGTCTCAACTATTCCAGAAAAGATAAAGCCATGAAAGAATTCCTTAAATCAACAGTGAGAGGTCTCAGATATGCTTTAGTATGCCTTTGACCAGACACCTACTGTTGAGTGGGAGTAATGAGTAGGTATCAGATTAATCCAGGAGAGGAACATTGGAAGACAATCAAGTAAATCTTAAGATTAAGAAGAGGAACTATATGTTAGTCAATAAGGGTGTGTTTAAAACTCTTAGACTACACCACATCAGATTTCAAGAATTCCCTTTGTGCTAGAAAGTCTGCTGATAAGATGGTGATTACTCTGGGGGTGGAGTAGTGATTTTGGAGAAGTGTAAAAACCTATCTGAAATCTCTAGGTCTACCAAAGAGGGCCTGAATGTTAAAGTTGCAAGAAAGGTACTTATTCAGTCTAAGGAAAGTTCTATACAATTGTGGCACCGTTCCAACTTGTCTTAACTACTAGTTTTATTTCCTGAATAACCAAAAGTAGTTGCCAAAGGTATAGAATCCAGTATCCCAAGAGAGTAGACATATAGAGAGGAATTTCACATTATCAAAGATTTTGTGATTAAGGAAGAGTAATGGTGGAGGAAAGGTTGTGGTTAATTCAACCTGTCAGATCCTATTACGAGGAGTTTACTACTACTACACTTGATTTATATATCAAGGTGTTAATGATTATTTGAAATGCACATTTTGTTTTATATTAGTGCAAGTGGGAGTGGCATTATAATCAGCGATAGGTATTCTTACACCTTGGATAAGTGTTATGTCCTTTCCAAGAAATTGGCAAAGTTTACCAGCATCGGATGTATGGAGTATACATCGGAAGGGACCGATATTGAACTTTGATTAGATATATTAAAATTTACCGTAATATCTATTCAATTCAGTATCACCTGTTGATCCTAGATCAAATGATCCTAATCCTAATATGTTTAGGTTCGATCTCAAGAGTATTATACATGTTCTTTGATTTGTTAGTTAAGCCTACTTTTGGGTCAGGGTGATACGTACATTTTCGGAACATGATAGTATAATTGAGTGGGAGCGCTAACATAAATATGGAATCTATAACTTCTATAGGAATTTAGAAGTGAAACGATGATATCTTTCGAGCTTGGCTAAACAGAGATAAATGGTGGAGATCTCATTTCACTTTGCTGAAATATCATTTATATGGAGCTAAGTGTTTTAAGGATAAAATACATTGAAGGTGTAACGGTAACTTAGTGCCTTTTCAATGTTGATCATCTATTAGAGGGTCATTGATCACATTAGGATTATAACAATGGATAACTAATGACGTATCTATATCGTGGAACATATAGAGCGTTCTATATACTGAGAGTGCAATTCTAAATTCTATGCGTGGATTCAACAAAGAATTAATAAGTCAGTGAATTTAAGATATAAATTCTTGATCTACTTATTGGAAGCTCGGATATATAGACCCATGGTCCCCATACTAGTTGAGACCATACTGCTTTTAAGACTCAGTCAATTGATTCTGATTAATCAATTATAATTCTAAAGTTAGACTATGTCTAGTTTATGAATTCTCACTAAGGAAGGGCGAAATTGTAAAGAAAAGAGAATTCTAGGTTTATTTATTAGTTAAGAGACTTTATATGTCTAATTAATGAATATACTAAATGACAATATTATTTAATAATTAATTTTTAGTTATTAAATAATTAGAATTGGCATTTAAATGGTTGAATTGGAAAATTGGCGTTTTTGAGAAAATTAGATACAAGAATGATAAAACAGCAAAATTGCATAAGTGAGGCCCATTATCCAAAGCCCATGGCCGGCCAGACTTATAGGCTTTTATCATTTATTTTTTCATTATTTAAATGCCAAATAATTCTAACTTAAACCTAGGTGGTTACCTATAAATAGATAGTGATGGCTCTCATTCACACTTAACTTTTGTGAATTCTGTCAGATGAAATTTGAACATCCTATTCTTTTCTCTATAGGCCGAACCACTTCTTCTTCTCTTTTCTTCTCTAAATTTCAAAATCCTTGAGTGAATGAGTGAGTGCCCACACACATCAAGTGGTATCTCAATCATAGTGTGTAAGACTGTGGAAAATCAACCAACAAGAAGGAGAATCAGCATCAAAGGAAGGAGAGAAAGAGATCCAGGTTCAGATATTGATAATGCTCTGCTACAGAAAGAAATCAAGGGCTAGATATCTGAACGGAAGGAGTCATTATATTCCGCTGCACCCAATGTAAGGTTTCTTAAACTCTTATGTGTTTATTTCATTGTTTTAGAATTTATATTAGGATGTTAATGAAACATACTTGTTAGTAAATCTAGATCCTTGTAAAATATTTCCAACAGTAAAAAACTTGGTGTGATCTTTGCATTACTCTTGTTATTTTTATTTTATATTATTTCTGTGCTAATCCTATCACGAAAATAGGCTTATATCGTTAACAAAAATATGCGTTCACATTGGATGAATGGTTTATAAATCATCTGCTAATGATGTCATTCTATTTTCTTCCATGAAATTGAATGGCACAGATGACTATATTCCCGACATTCTATCCTGAAATGATATAAATCCTTGATCTTATTGAAATCTCTTACTTCTATGTGCTTACTTAAGGAAATTCAAACTTAGAGTTAGATTAGTAGTGGTGGTCCAAGCTAGAATCATTACTCATTTTATATTTGGTATAAATTTCAATCTTTGACTTTAGATTTTATATTGCAAATAGAAATTTTAAATTTCAGTTTTCAGAATACATTGGACAATACAGTATAACTTTCACAAGTTGTTAATATCTATTTTCTGTCAATGGATCCAAACTGTATGTTAATGTATGGAATATGAGTTTTGTATTCTGTGACCAAGATCCAATCTAAAAACACTTTATAGTAACTAGACCTAAGTCATCAAAAGACCATAACAACAACTATAATATATCTATGACATTTGCATCTTGCTTATAGTGGTTTTGACAAGATCATTCTCTACAAAGAGAAAATATGCCTATATCAACTTGAAAGTAGGATCATCTGTATTTGCACATATGGATGTACATTCAGGGGTGGATATGAGTTATCGTTAAATTCTTAGACGATCAGTCTAGATTTTACCTTATGCAAAGAAGTATGAAATGTTTGAGAAATTTCATGAATTTCTAAAAATTTTAAAAAACATTAAGGTAAGTGGTTAAACATCTTATGAATTGATAGGGTGGAGAAATTTTTGGTGGATATGCAGTTCAAAGATCATTGAGTTGAATTTTGAATTGTATCCAAACATACCTCCCTAGAAATTTGAATTGCATATTGATGAAGATGTAAGGTCTATGATTAGTTACTAACAGCTACCTAAGTCCTTCTAGGGAATACCCTAGTGATTAAGGAAAATTTCAGAATGATGGAATGGCTATGTACTTAGTGTAGACCATTACTAGAATCATAGATGTCCTGATCGTGACCTTAAGGAAAGCTAGAACTGTTAACTAAGGTTTTCATGTGTGATACCTATTCTAAGTGATTAGGGGTGGACCATCCTATTGTCATTAAGATAAGAAAGTGTTTGTTTTCAACAAATACTACTTTTCTAAGAATATGACTAAATCTGAAAATAAATTAGCAAAGTAGAGGAGCTAATGTTTTTCCTGATTCCAAATTGTTCTATCATCTTATTCGATATAAGATGGTCCCACTACCTTTGTTGAATTAACACAACTGAAGAGGATAATACCATTTATGTTCTTAGATAGAAATTCACAGTACTTTGTCATAGTGGAAGGGCTTCTAGGAACTCATCCTGTTATGACTTGGAAGACACTTGTGATTGAAAATCTATTATTTGTTTAAATAAGTAATGGATTGTAAAAATAAGGAACTAAAAAGTAAAACCAAGAGAACTATGGTCAAAACCATTAATATGGAGTAGCTAAAAGTTTTGTATTACAAGGACAAGAAAGGAAATTTTGAAAATAAGTCTATTCAATGGACTTAGCATACTTCCTGTTCCTAGTGTTAAAGGTTTGATACTATCTAAACATGTGGCTTGTGGTATGCCTGATAATTTACTTACTCTAGTGCACGCAACTTACTTTAGTAAGATGCTGAAGCATTTTTATGGCTATATCTATAGGAAGCTTTCCGACTTTTAGACATAGATTTTATTTATCTAAGGAAAAGTTTTAACTATTCCGAAAAAGATAAAGGCCAACGAAAGAATTTCTTAGGATCAACAGTGAGAGGTCTCAGATATGCTTTGCTATGCATTAGACCAGACACCTGCTGTTGAGTGGGAGTAACAAGTAGGTATTAGATTAATCTAGGAAAGGAACATTGGAAGACAATCAAGTAAATATTAACATCAAGAAGATGAACTACATGTTAGTCAATAAGGGTTGTATTTTAATACTCTTAGACTACACCAAATCAAATTTCTAGACTTGCTTGATTCTAGAAAGTCTATTGATGAGATGGTGATTACTCTGAGGATGGAGCAGTAATTTTGGAGAAGTGTAAAAAACTGATCAAAAGTCTCTAACTCTACCAGTGAGACTGAATGTTAAAGTTGCATGAAAGATACTTATTCAGCCTATGGAAAGCTCTATATAGTTTTTGGCATTGTACCAACAATTTATTAACTTCTAGTGTTACTTCTTGACTAACACAGAAGTAGTTGCCAGAAAGTAAGGAATCTTGTATCCCTAGAGGAGTAGACATATAGAGAGGAATTTAACAATATCAAAGATTTTGTGATTAAGGCTGTGTAATGGTGGAGAAAGTTTGTATTCAATACAACCTGTAAGATCCTATACAAAGATAATACTAGATAATACACTTGATCTGGATATTATTGGAATTATTTTACCAGGATCTAGATTTACTAACAAGTATGTTTTTAACATCCTAAACATGAACTTCTAAAACGATATGAAATAAACACATATAAAGTTTCAAGAACCTTACAGTGGTTGCAGCGGAATATAATGTCTCCTTCCACTCAGATCTCTAACCCTTGTATCCTCTCTGTAGCAAAGTATCACCAAATCTGAGTCCGAATCTCCTTCTCATGAAACTAGATTCTTCACAGCCTTACACACTATGATTGAGTACCACTTGATATGTGTGGGCACTCACTCTTTTCACCATAGGGCTTCGATTTTGAAGAGAGGAAGAGAGAGAGAAGGTTTCGAATATGAGAGTGAAGGTGGCTCAAAATTTTACTGAAGGAATGAGTTGCATCATCTTTTTCTTTGAAGCCATCACTACCTATTTATAGGAAACCACTTACGGTTAGGTTAGATTTATTTGGCATTAAAATAATGAAAAAATAAAGTGGCAAATTGCTTCCCAAGTGGCCGGCCATGGATAGTGGGCCCCACTTGCAATTTAGCCATTTTTCTAATTTTTCATCTTATTTTCTCAAAAATACCATTCTTCCAATTTAACCACTTAAATGCCAAATCTAATTATTTAATAATTAAAATTAATTATTAAATAATATTGCCATTAAATATATTTATTAATTAGACTTAATAAAGTCTCTTAATTAACAAATAAACCCTGGAATCTCTTTTCTTCACAATAATGCCCTAGCTTAGTGAAAATTCATAAACTAGACATAGTCTAATTTTAGAATTATAATTGATTAATTAAAATCAATTAATTAAGTCTTACAAGTAGTATTTATTGTCTCAACTAGTATGGGGACCATGGGCCTATATATCTGAGCTTCTAATAAGCAGATCAAGAATTTACCATGTAAATTCACTAACTTATTAATTCCTCATTGCATCCACCATAGAACTTGGAATTGCACTCTCAGTTATATAGAACGCTCTATATGTTCCACGATATAGATACGCTATTAGTTATCCACTGTTATAATCTCAATAATCAATGATCATCTATAGATGATTTACACTGTATAGGGATTAATTTACCGTTACACCCTTCAATGTATTTTATCCTTAAAACACTTAGCCACCTATAAATGATATTTCAGTGGAACTAACATAATCACTGTAATGAGTACTCAATAATTTATCTATGTTTAGCCAAGCTCGAAGGAAATCATCATTTCACTTATATGTCCAGATAGAAGCTATAGATCCCATATCTATGATTAGCGGTCCCACTCAATTGCACTACCGTGTTCCCAAAATGTGCGTATTACCCTCACCAAAAAGTAGGCTTAACTAACAAATCAAAGAACATGAATAATACTCTTGAGATCGAACTTAATCATGTCAGGATTAAGATCATTTGATCTAGGATCAACTAGGTGATATTGAATTGAATAGATATTACGGTAAATTTATCATATCTAATCCAAGTTCAATATCGGTCCCTTCCAATGCATACTCCATGCATCCAACCTAAGCTTTTCTTTAACCAATGCCCTGGAAAGGACATAGCACTTATCCAAGGTGCAAGTAAATTATGTTGTAGATTATCATATCAGTTAAACCATGTATACTGATAAATCTAGGAATATATATTTAATCACATAATCTTGATTACTTTCCACTGTGTTGACGACACAATAAACAAGAATATCAATGTGATAAGGGTTTGGATGAATTTATAAATAAAATAAACATATAAATGATAACATGAACCAAATGACACACTAAATAAGTGATGAAAATATTTTTGTGTCTTTATTGATAATTAAATGATAAAGATTACATTGAAATAGAATTTTATTTAGGGCACAAAGCCCAATAAAATCCCACTTGCACTAATATAAAACAATCTATACATTTCAATTAATCCTAAATTCAGTCAGTGCTTTTCAAATGCAGTTCCTGCCAAAACTTTGGTGAATGGATCAGCTAGGTTATCCTCAGTGTCCACTTTCTCACTTAGTACATCCCCTCTTGCCACATACTCTCTGATGATGTGATATTTCCTTTATATGTGTTTGCATCTCTTGTAGCTACGAGGCTCTTTACTATTTGCTATGTCTCCATTGTTATCACAAAGCAAAACCAGTAGTTTTTCCTTTCTAAGAACAACACCGAGTCCTGTGAAGAACTTTCTAAGCCAGACAAGTTCTTTAGCAGCCTCTGCGGTAGCTATGTATTCTGCCTCCATGGTAGAGTCTGAAATTGTGGTTTGTTTAGCATTTCTCCAAACCACTGCTCCACCCCCAAGAGTAAACACCATCCCAGATGTAGATTTCCTGTCATCAAGACATGCCTGAAAATCTAAATCGGTATAGCCTACGGGATTCAAAGCACCACCCTTGTAGACTAACACGAATTGCCTTGTACTTTTCAAGTACTTCAGGATATGCTTAACAACATTCCAATGTTCCTGTCCTGGATTTGTCTGATACCTGCTCACAATTCCTACTTCATAACAGATGTCAGGTTTAGTGCATAACATTGCATGCATTAGACTTCCAACAGCTGAAACATAAGGAATCCTTCTCATGTCCTCTATCTCGTGAGGATCAGTGGGACACTATTCCTTAGATATATGGACACCAAATCTAGAAGGTATTATTGCCCCTTTGGTGTTTGTCATTGAGAATCCCTCTAAAACCTTATCCTTATCTATGTAAGTTGTTTGAGAGAGAGAAAGGGATCTGTTCTTTCGGTTTCTGATAATCTGAATACCGAGAACATATGCAGCTTCACCCAAATCCTTCATTTCAAATTGAGTGTCATGCCATTCCTTGATGTCAGTAATTTTCTTGATATTGTTACCAATAATCAAAATGTCATCAACATAAAGGACCAAGAAGACTACCGCTTGGTTTTCCTTGAGTTGGTAAACACAAGGTTCATCTTCATTATGAAGAAAGTCATAGGTTTTGATGATTTCATCAAACCTTTTGTTCTAGGAGCGAGAAGCTTGCTTAAGTCCATAAATGGACCTATTGACTTTGCAAACTTTCTTTTCCTGCCCTGGAAGAATATAGCCTTCTGGTTGCTCCATATGGATGGTTTCTTCAATAATTCCGTTAAGGAAGGCTGTCTTGACATCTATTTTCCAGATTTCATAATCGGAAGCGGCTGCTATAGAGAGAAGAATTTGGATGGATTTGTGCATGGCGACCGGACTAAAAGTTTCCTCATAGTCCACGCCTTCTCTTTGGGTGTAACCCTTGGCGACCAGTCTAGCTTTAAAAGTTTTGACTTTGCCTCCAATGCCTCTTTTCCTCTTATAGACCCACTTACATCCAATTGGACGATAGTCATCAAGTGCGACTACATATTCCCAGACTTTGTTCTTTTTCATAGAATCCATTTTTGAATCCAGTTTTTTCTGTTTGGGACTTGCCATTGCCTGTTTGTAGGTTAATGGGTTGTCATCAATACCGTCTCCAACGACCATATTGATTTCACCATCCAAGCCATAACGAGATGGTTTAGTAGAAACCCTCCCACTACGATGAGGAGCGGTGACCATCTTGATTTCAACATCTTGTGTTGTTTCAACTGAGGGAGTGGGATTATCCTCTACTTGAGTAGAAGAGGATGGAACATCAGAAGGTGTTATACCTGAAAGCATTTCTTCTTTACTTTTCGGCTTGAAGTCTTTAATATAGTAATCTTCAAGGAAGGTAGCATTTGTAGAGACAAACACTTTGTTATCCTTGTGACTATAAAATAGTCCACCCCTAGTCTCTTTAGAATTTCCGACAAACAAGCAAACTTTAGTTCGCGATTCTAGTTTGCCTTCTTTCTTTCTCAAGACATGAGCAGGGCACCCCCAAATCCTATAATGGCGTAAACAAGGTGTACGACCATTCCATAGTTCGACGGGTGTCTTAGGAACTTCTTTAGATGGAACAACATTTAGAATGTCGTTTCCCATCTGTATAGCATATCCCTAGAAGGACGTAGACAGAGTGGAATAACTCAGCATAGACCTAACCATTTCTAAAAGTGTGTGATTTCTCCTTTCTGCTACTCCATTTTGCTGTGGAGTGCTAGTGGCAGTATATTGAGATTCAATTCCAATTTCAATTAAATGATCTTTGAACTGCATATCCATATACTCTCCACCCCTATCAGTTCGCAAGATCTTTAATGTCTTACCTAATTTGTTTTGAGCCAAAGCATGAAATTCTTGAAACTTTTCAAACGTTTCAGATTTCTTTTGCATTAGGTAAATGAAACTATATCTAGAGAAATCATCAATGAAAGTGACAAAATACTCATAACCACCTCGGGCTTTGACATTTAGAGGTCCACAAACATCTGAATGTACTAACCCAAGGGGTTTTTTGGAAAGCTCTCCCTTTGCAGAGAAATAACGTTTGGTCATTTTTCCTTCTAGGCAAGACTCACATACTGGTAATTCACCTAAGACAACATTTTTCAATGGACCATATTTGGTTAACCTATGAAGTCTATCATAGCCTATATGACCTAAACGTAAATGCCATAGATAAGTTTCATTATCATTATCAATCTCCTTTCTTTTATGGTTTCTAGGTTTAGTAATATTGAAAAGTTCATTGTTAAGTGTGATTTGTATTTTCGGTCTCAAAACATAAAGCCATTGTTCCATGTGAGCAACACATAATTGAAATCGATTACGAGAAATTGTACAAACAGAACTCAAAAAATTCAATTTGTAAAATTGTGTCTGTAAACATTAAACACTAATCAACTTTCTACTAAAATTAGGAATAAACAAAACATTGTCTAAAACTAAAAATTTCTTCTGAAACTTGAGGCGGGCTCTTCCTTTAGCTTGGACCGATACTAACTCCCCATTTCAACCTTTGAGCTTAAACTCCTCTGGATTCAGATAATCCCAAGTTTCAAGCAGCTGCAATGAAGAACAAACACGATTAGTAGATCCAGAATCAACAATCCAGAAGGATTTGTCATTCTCTAAAACACATGATTCAAAAACAAAAGCATTACCTTCATTCGAATTGTTTAGAAGTCTGGGACATCGTTCTTCCTGATGTCCCTTCTCATTACAATTTCAACATTGAAGAGTACTACTTGTTGGAAATATTTTACCAGGATCTTAGATTTACTAACAAGTATGTTATTTAACATCCTAAATATGAACTTCTAAAACGATATGAAATAAACACATATAAAGTATAAGAAACCTTTCAGTGGTTGTAGCGGAATATAATGTCTCCTTCCACATCTCTAACACTTGTATCCTTTCTGTCGCAGAGTATCACCAAGATCTGAGCCCGATTGTCCTTCTCTTGAATCAGGATTCTTCACAATCTTCCACACTATGATTGAGGTACCAGTAGATGTGTGTGGGTACTCACTCACTCACTATAGGGTTCGGTTTTCAGAAGAGAGAAAGAGAGAGAGAAGGTGGCGGCTAGGTTTAGGAAGAAGGCTTTTAGTTTTCTCTGAAGGAATGAGATGCATCATCTTTTTCCTGAAGCCATCACTACCTATTTATAATCAACCACCTAGGGTTAGGTTAGATTTATTTGGCATTAAAATAATGGAAAAATAAATGATAAATAAGCTACATAAGTGGCCGGCCATGTAAAGGATAATGGGCCCCACTTTTGCAAATTTGCCATTTTATCATTTCTACATCTCATTTTCTCCAAAACGCCAATTTTCTAATTTAACCACTTAAATGCCAATTCCAATTATTTAATAAATAAAAATTAATTGTTAAATAATATTTTCATTTAATATATTTATTAATTAGACTAACCAAAGTCTCTTAATTAACAAATAGAAACTCTTTCTTCACAATTTAGCCCTTGCTTAGTGAAAATTCATAAACTAAACATAGTCTAATTTTAGAATTACAATTGATTAATCAAAATCAATTAACTGAGTCTTACAAGTAGTATTGTCTCAACTAGTATGGGGACCATGGGCCTAGATATCCGAGCTTCGAATAAGCACACTAAGAACTTACCAGGTAAATTCACTGACTTATTAATTCCTTTTTGCATCCACGCATAGAACTTGTAATTGCACTCTCAGTTATATAGAACGCTCTATATGCTCCATGATATAGATACGATATCAATTATCCATTGTTATAATCCCAATAATCAATGATCCTCTATAGATGATTTACGTTGTATAGGGATTAAATTACTGTTATACCCTTCAATGTATTTTATCCTTAAAATACTTAGCCACCTATAAATGATATTTCAGCGAACTGAAATGAGTACTCAACCATTTATCTTTGTTTAGCCAAGCTCGAAGGAAATCATCATTTCACTTCTATTTGCTAGATAGAAGTTATAGATTCCATATCTATGTTTAGCGCTCCCACTCAATTGCACTACCATGTTCCCAAAATGTACGTATCACCCTAACCAAAAAGTAGGCTTAACTAACAAATAAAGAACATGTATAATACTCCTGAGATCGAACCTAACCACATCAGGATTAAGATCATTTGATCTAGGATCAACTAGGTAATATTGAATTGAATAGATATTACGGTAAGTTTAATATATCTAAATCAAAGTTCAATATTGGTCCCTTCCGATGCATACTCCATGCATCCAACCCAAGCTTTACTTTAACCAATACCCTGGAAAGAACATAGCACTTAGCCAAGGTGCAAGTAAACTATGTTGTAGATTGTCATATCCGTTAAACCTTGTGTTCTGATAAATCTAGGAATATATATTTAATCACATAATCCTGATGACTTTCCACTGTGCTAACGACACAATAAACAAGAATATAAATGTGATATGGGTTTGGATGAATTCATAAATCAAATAAACAAGTAAATGATAACATGAACCAAATGACACACAAAAAGTGATGAAAATACTTCTGTTTCTTTATTGATATTTAAAAGATAAAGATTACATTGAAATGGAGTTTTATTTAGGGTATAAAACCCAACACTACCATAAATTGTAGTTGAAGAAGCAGCATTGTTGAAAGCTTCATCCTTAATTCTTTTCCTCGTACACAAGTTTTCAAATACGGGGGGCGGCATTGCAATCAAGTTCCGTTCATAAGCTCGCAATTCTGCTTTTAGCTTATCCATGTCGGAAGAGTTAAAATTGTTGATCATATACGATACAAAAAATCTATTATACTCAGGAGGAAGACTATTAAGTATGAACTGAACCCACTGTTCTCTTGATAATTCAATTCCAAGCAAGTTTGCTTTTTGGAATTTCAGATTCATCATTAACAAGTGTGAGTTAATGCTCTTTCCAGGGTGCATTTTCACACTATAGAGTTCATTTGCAAAAGCATTTACTAGGAGTGGGTCGGGGTGTGGGTTCTTCATTTTTGACACTACAAATATCAATAAACAGAAGTAAATCATTTGGTTCAAATAAATTCATACACAAATTCAGAAAATAACAAGTATAACAAATATGTTTATAAAAATACCAAAAAATGAAACATATTTTTATTTTCCATGGTTTTCAATAAACTGATACAGTGTCCCGTTTAGGCGAGAGTCAAAGCATCATCCATTCAATAGAGTAGTCAACTCATCTAAAATGACAAACATTCTAGTAACCTTTTATTCGATCGAAAAGAGAATCTGACGTTGTCCCGTTTAGGCGAGAGTCAAGGTAATTCCTATTTCATGAGCCTCCACCATTGTTTCATACTTTTGTAAGTCTTACTAATAGTCGCCACCATTAGGGTGATCCATACTAAAAATAAAACACTTACAAATAATACTTATCTTTTGAGATTCTACGGCGTTAAATTGCTAATGAACATTCCTCCATTAGAGAGGATTACTAACTAAAACAAGAACTATGTAGAACCAACAATGGAGATCGAAAATGATTTAATTTAATTTTCCAACCTTAATTTAATTTTCGATATTTAATTTTCGAAAAATATATATAAATATATCAAATTCGAAAAAATAAATAAATTAATTAAAATATAATAAAATAAAATTTAAAAAATTATCTAATTCAAGTTGTTCTAAAATAACTAAATTTTCAACTTAAATTATTTTCAAACAAAATTTAATTAAATAACAAATTAAGTTACTAACCACCTAATTTGAAAAATATTCCATTTTAAGTTGATCCAAAATTAACAAACTTTCAACTTAAAACAATATCCAAGAATCTTTCAATAACTAATTCCTAGAATCCCTCAACTTAATTATGAATTTCAAAAATATTCAAATTCAAGTTGATTCAAAAAATTAGTTATAAATAACTAATTTACAACTTAAATAAAATATTTAATGAAATATTAAATAATTAAGCATCAGAAGAATCTAATTAGTTATAATTCTATATTTAATTAAATACAAGAAAAATACATATAGTTTATCTTGAATAAGTTTAATTAAACTAAGTGTGTTTTACTTAAATTAATTTCAAAATATTCAAATGAAAAATTAATTTCATATATTTCGAAATTAATTATGTTGTTAATCAATTTTATCAGGTTAAACTAATTTAATTAATCTAGTACAGTTATTCAAATCAGGCAAATGGGCCTTCATTGTTGGGGATGTTTATGTGAGGGAGGGTTGGGTTCAGTATGTCGTACCCACTTCTATGGCCCCCTAACTGTCACAATAGGCCCAAAAAAGAGAAATTTAATCTTAAAAAGAACAACTGTTATTAATTGAATAGACCCAAACACTAATTGGGCCTAAATAAAATCTATTATGATGTGACATTTTATTTAGCAACCTAGTCCATTTTAATTACAAAATTAAATGGGCTACCTATATGCATCTAAACCCAAAGCAAACATATAGGCTCACACAGGCACACTAATTTGGATGGATCCTATCATGTTACTAGGTTTATACACAGATGAAAGAAGAATGCAAAATTTACCTGTTACAAATTATTTGTTTGACCTATTGACAATTGAACCATGGGTTAAAATCAAATCATTGAATTTGTCAACAAGTTAACCATGGCAATTTAGATCAACAATAACAGGTTTTACATTGTTTTAATAATCAAACAATATAAAACACACAAATATGTAACAAGTTGGATAGTTGGATACAGGATTTATTTAAATTTAAATTAATTAATTAATTTATTAATTTCGAAAAAAATAAATAAAATATTTTTTTCGGAAATAAGATTAAAATAAATTAATTAAAAAAATTAATTTAAAATTTAAACCTATAAATTTAAAAAAAAAAAATAAGTTTCAACTAACCTAAATATCCATTTCAAAAAAAATGCTAACAACTTTTCAAATTTCAAGTGATTAAATTAAAATTAAATATTCAATAAAATAAAATGATAAATAAATATCATTTTTCTGATTTTATAATTTATTTTTTAAATAAAACAACAAAATTTAAAAGTTGCCAAAATATCTTATTTCAATTTAAAAAATTTGTGATTAAAATAATCTTATTTTAAATTTCAAATAAGGTCATTTTATTAAAAAAAAATTAAATAATTTAAAAATATTAAATATTTGACCTTAAATTTAAAAATAAGATAAAATAATCAAATTTTAAAAATAAGATAATTAATTAAGCAAAAAAGATAGATTTTTACCTATTTTTAAGCTTCAAATTTCTCTAATATCTTAAATTAATTTAAAAAATACTAATTGATTTAATTCTGATAATTAGATTTGAAATATGAAAAATAAAAATCTAAATACAAAATTACCCAAAAAATTCGAAATTAATTCCATGAAAAATGAAAAAAAAAATGGACAAATTTGTATTTGGGGCGGATGGTATGCATTGCATACCATCCACGCACGCACGATGGTGTACATGGCCGAGGAAACACAGCACAAGAGGCTGCATGGCCGAGGAAACACAGCCTCTGCGCTCGCACAGGGAAAAGATTCAGACATCTCAGCTCGTCCTGACTGAGAAAACTCGGACAAGGCTTGTCTGAATGCGCGTGAACCCCTGAAATCAAGGGGATCCGCGCGCGTACGTGGGGTGATACCACCCCTGATTTTTCTAAATTTCAAAAATTCATAACTAATTCAAATTAAATCAAAATTGAGATCTGTAAAAAAAAAGTGAATTGCTTAATTTTTTCCAAACTATCAAACAAAAATAATTCGAGAAACAAATTCAAATTTATTTTTCGTAAAAAAATTTGCAAACATCAAACAATCATCAAAAATACATATATCAACATGAATCACATCCAAATCACACATATATCATTTTAAGTCCAAATTTCTTGAAAGTAAATCAATTACCATGGCTCTAAGGCCAGTTGTTAGAATTATTTTACCAGGATCTAGATTTACTAACAAGTATGTTTTTAACATCCTAAACATGAACTTCTAAAACGATATGAAATAAACACATATAGACTTTCAAAAAACTTACAATGGTTGCAGCGGAATATAATGTCTCCTTCCACTCAGATCTCTAACCCTTGTATCTTTTCTGTAGCAGAGTATCACTAAGATCTAAGTCTGAATCTCCTTCTCTTGAAACGGGATTCTTCACAGCCTTACACACTATGATTGAGTACCACTGTATGTGTGTGGGAACTCACTCTTTTCACTATAGGGCTTCGATTTTGAAGAGAGGAAGAGAGAGAGAAGGTTTCGAATAGGAGAGTGAAGGTGGCTCAAAATTTTACTGAAGGAATGAGTTGCATCATCTTTTTCTTTGAAGCCATCACTACCTATTTATAGGAAACCACTTACGGTTAGGTTAGATTTATTTGGCAGTAAAATAATGAAAAAAATAAAGTGGCAAATTGCTTCCCAAGTGGCCGGCCATGGATAGTGGGCCCCACTTTGCAATTTTGCCATTTTTCTAATTTTTCATCTTATTTTCTCAAAAATGCTATTTTTCAAATTTAACCACTTAAATGCCAAATCTAATTATTTAATAATTAAAATTAATTATTAAATAATATTTCCATTTAATATATTTATTCATTAGACTTAATAAAGTCTCTTAATTAACAAATAAACCTTGTAATATTTTTTCTTCACAATTATGCCCTAGCTTAGTGAAAATTCATAAACTAGACATAGTCTAATTTTAGAATTATAATTGATTAATTGAAATCAATTAAATGAGACTTACAAGTAGAATTGTCTCAACTAGTATGGGGACCATGGGCCTATATATCCAAGCTTCAAATAAGAAGATCCAGAATTTACCAAGTAAATTCACTAACTTATTAATTCCTCATTGCATCCACCATAGAACTTCAAATCGCACTCTCAGTTATATAGAACGCTCTATATGTTCCACGATATAGATATGCTATTAGTTATCCATTGTTATAATCTCAATAATCAATGATCCTTTATATATGATTTACACTGTATAGGGATTAATTTACCGTTACACCCTTCAATGTATTTTATCCTTAAAACACTTAGCCACATATAAATGATATTTCAGTGAACTAACATAATCACTGAAATGAGTACTCAACCATTTATCTCTGTTTAGCCAAGCTCGAAGGAAATCATCATTTCACTTTTATGTCCAGATAGAAGCTATAGATTCCATATCTATGATTAGCGCTCCCTCTCAATCGCACTACCATGTTCCCAAAATGTACGTATCACCCTGACCCAAAAGTTGACTTAACTAACAAATCAAAGAACATGAATAATACTCTTGAGATCGAACCTAATCATGTCAGGATTAAGATCATTTGATATAGGATCAACTAGGTGATATTGAATTGAATAGATATTACGGTAAATTTATCATATCTAATCCAAGTTCAATATCGGTCCCTTCCAATGCATATTCCATGCATCCAACCTAAGCTTTACTTTAACCAATGCCCTGGAAAGGACATAGCACTTATCCAAGGAGCAAGTAAATTATGTTGTAGATTATCATATCAGTTAAACCCTGTGTACTGATATATCTAGGAATATATATTTAATCACACAATCTTGATTACTTTCCACTTTGTTGACAACACAATAAACAAGAATATCAATGTGATAAGGGTTTGGATGAATTTATAAATAAAATAAACATATAAATGATAACATGAACCAATCGACACACTAAATAAGTGATAAGAATACTTCTGTCTCTTTATTGATAATTAAATGATAAAGATTACATTGTAATAGAGTTTTCTTTGGGGCACAAAGCCCAGCTGATATCAAGGTGTTGAGATTATTTGAAATGCACTTTTTGTTTTATATTAGTGCAAGTGGGAGTTTTTTTTTTGGGGGGGTTTTGTGCCCTAAATAAAACACATTTTAATATAATCAAATTTACTAATTAATATAAGATCAGAAATCGTTTTTATGTTGTATGGTTCACATAATTTATTTTATGATTATGTTTAATTAAGTCCTATTCATATATAAATATATATATATATTTGTTCATGATTATAGTGTTGTCAGCATAATAGAATATAATCATATGATTATATGTTCAAAAGTTTAATTCTTATGATTTGTCAGTTCAGTGAATTTAGACTGACATCATAATTGGTGATAAGGTATGCTTACACCTTGGATAAGTGTCATATCATTTCCAAGGTATTGGGAAAGTTTACCAGTATCGGATGTATAGAGTATACATTGGAAGGGACCGATATTGATCTTGGTTAAGATATCATAAACTTACCGATATATTTTTCTAAGTCAATATCAATGGTTTATCTTAAGTCTATGGATCTTAATCCTGATATGGTTAGTTTCAACTTAGTTGTATTATTTATGTTCTTTGAGGTGTTCGTGGAAGCTAACAAATGGTTCTAGCGGATATTTACATCTTGGAAACATGGTAGTTCAATTGACTGGGAGCGCTGATCATAGATATGGAATCTATAGCTTCTATAAGTATTTAAAAGTGAAACGATGATTTTCTTCGAGCTTGGCTGAATAGGATAAATGATTGAGGCCTCATTTCAGTAATTATATTAGTTTACTAAAGTATCATTTATAGGTAGCTAAGTGTTTTAAGGATAAAATATAATGAAGGGTAGAACGGTAAATTTGTCCCTATTCAGTGTAGATCATCTATAGATGATCTTTGACTATTAGGATTGTAACAATGGATAATCATAACGTATCAACATCGTGGTACATATAGAGCGTTCTATATAATTGAAAGTGTTATTCAATTCCAAATCTATAATGGCGCAAGGCAGAATAAATAAGTTAGGGAATTCACTTGGTAAATTTTAGATCTACTTATTGAAAGCTCGGTTATATAGGCCCTTGGTCCCCTCACTAGTTGAGAAAATACTGCTTGCAGACTCAGTTAATTGATTTTAATTAATCAATTACAATTCTAAACTTAGACTATGTCTTATTTATGAATTTTCACTAAGCAAGAGCTTAATTGTAAAGAAAAAAAGTTTTGGGGTTAATTTATTAATTAAGAGACTTTGCATGGTCTAATTAATAAATATTATAAATGGCAATATTACTTGATAATAAATTATAATTAATAAATAAATAATTTTGACATTTATAGGATTGAATTGGAAAATATGTATTATTGAAAGAAGAATAAGTGGTTGAAATAAAGTGGTAAAATTATAATTAGAGAATTGTCCTAATATTTGTGGTCGACCTTAGAGTTATTTTTGCCTAATATTTTATTCCTTTTTAATCCATATAATTCATGTTAGGTTTTATGCCCTAAATAAAACTCATTTCAATATAATCAGATTTACTTATTAATATAGATCAGAAATAACATTTAATGTTGCATGGTTCACATGATTTATTTCATGATTATATGTACATAATGTATAAATTCATCTGAAACCCTTTTCACATACTTGATCCCGTTTATTGTGCCATCAACACATTGGAAAGTAAACATGACTATGTGAATAAAGTTTCCTAGATTTATCAGACATAGGGTTTTACCGATATGATAATCTACAACAGAGTTTACTTGCATTTGGATAAATGTTATGTTCTTTCCAGAGCATTGGTTAAAGTAAAGCTCAGGTTGAATGCATGGAGTATGCATCGGAAGGGACCGATATTGAACTTTGACTTAGATTTATTAAACTTACCGTAATATCTATTCAAGTCAATATCGCCTAGTTGATCCTAGATCAAATGTTCTTAATCCTGTTATGATTAGGCTCAATCTTGAAAGGCTATTCCTGTTCTTTGATTTGTTAGTTAAGCCTACTTTTAGGTCAGGGTGATACGTACATTTTGGGAACACGGTAGTGCAATTGAGTGGGAGCGCTAGCATAAACATGGAATCTATAGCTTCTATCTGGCGAATAGTAAGCAAAGGATGATCTCCTTCGAGCTTGACCAAACGAACATAAATGGTGGAGTACTCATTTCACATAAGCTGAAATATCATTTATACGGGGTCAAGTGTTTTAAGGAATAAATACATTGTAGGGTGTAACGGTAATTTAATCCCTTTATCTTGTAGATCATTCATATAGAGGATCATTGATCACATTAGGATTATAACAATGGATAACTAATGATGTGTCTATATGGTGGAACATATAGAGCACTCTATATACTGAGAGTGCAATTCTAAGTTCTATGCGTGGATTCAACGAAGAATTAATAAGTTAGTAAATTTTAGTAATAAATTCTTGATCTACTTATTGGAAGCTCAGTTATATAGACCCATGGTCCCCCCACTAGTTGAGATAATATTGCTTGTAAGACTCATGTAATTGGTTTTGATTAATCAATTATAATTCTCAATTTAGACTATGACTATTTGTGAATTTTTCACTAAGGGCGAAATTGTAAAGAAAGAGTTTATAGGGGCATATTTGTTAATTATGATACTTTGTATGGTTCAATTAATAAATATGATAAATGACAATATTATTTAATAATTATTTATAGTTATTAAATAGTTAGAATTGGCATTTAAATGGGTGAATTAGAAAATTGGCGTTTTTGAGAAAATCAGATGCAGAAAAGATAAAACTGCAAAAATTGCAAAAAGTGAGGCCCAAATCCACTAAGCATGGCCCAGCCACTTTTGTAGGCAATTTAAACTGATATTTTCATTATTTTAATGCCAAATAATTCAAACCTAACCCTAGTGGAATGCTATAAATAGATAGTGAAGGCTTCAGGAAAATTACACTTAAATTTTCTATTTTTCCTTCAGAGAAAAACCTGAGCCTTTCTCTCTCCCTATCTTTAGCTGCCACTTCTTCTTTCTCTTCCCTCTTGAATTTTGAAATCCTTAGTGTATGACTAGTGCCCACACACAGCAAGTGATACCTCAATCATAGTGAGGAAGATCGTGAAGAAAGACTTTCAGCAAGAAGGAGTTTCAGCATCAAAGATTCAGAGAAAGAGATCCAGGTTCAGATATTGATAATGCTCTGCTACAGGAAGGAATCAAGGGCTAGATATCTGAACGGAATGAGTCATTATATTCCGCTGCACCCAATGTAAGGTTTACTAAAATTTATATGTGTTTATTTCATCGTTTTAGAATGTTCATATTTAGGGTGTTAATCAACATACTTGTGAGTAGATCTAAGATCCTGATAAAATAAATTCCAACAATTCAGCCCTAAGCCCTAGCTGAAACACTATAAAAGAAATATGATGATCCCACTAATCCACTTAATTTTCAACCTGCTAAAAATTTAGTTTTCTCTATCAGACAACTAGTAGATGAGAGACAACTTCTATAGTGATTCAAAACCTCCTTCATTGTTCAACTTCTTCCTATTTCGGCCTATAGTGAAAGAGTGTCATGCCCACACATAGCAAGTCAAGTACTCAATCATAGTGAGTAAGACGGTGGTAACCAAACCCGAAGGAGAGAAAGAAATTCAGGCTCAAATCTTGATAATACTCTGCGACAGAATGGAACAAAGATTAGAGATCTGAGCAGAAGGAGTCATTATATTTCGCTGCAACTAATGTAAGGTTTTCTAAACCATTATATGTTTAACTTCATTATTTTAGAGATATTCATATTTATGATGTTAATTCAACATACTTGTTAGTAAATCTAGATCCTGGTAAAATATTCCCAACATATATAGGCATAGATGGTTCAATTCTGTTGTGCTAGTTAGGAGTCGGGTTTGTTATTTTCTTCCCAATTTGTTGTAACTGTAATTCTTTTGTTTGTTGTAATAAGTACTGGTAATTGATTGGGTCAAAGTCGTTTTCTTCTTGTAATCGTTCTACGCCTAAATTAATAATTTAAGTGAGAATTTATCCAACAAATAAAAATAAATGATAAGAGGTATTATAAGTAAGTGAATAGTAACAAATAAATATAGAAAAATTAAAATAATATGTTGTGTAAAATATGTATTTTAGAGTAGCCCCAATACTTGTTATTAATTTCTCTATTGTTCATGTTTTTCTTTTAAATTATTATTAATTTCTCTACTTTCTCCTTAAAGCTTTTTTCTATTTTTTTTTATTATTATTATTTTTTTGAACCTTCTTCAATTATTTCATAATGACCACTTGTAAACTATTGAAAAATTATGAATATTTTATAAAATCAAATATAAAATTCAAATATATTTTTCACATATTAGCATTTTTTTCTTAAAAGTATATTAGACAACTACTTAAATTTTATTTTTTGGTACCATAAATTATTTAATATATTTTAAAAATTTATCCAAAATGCTAAAATAAATAAAAAGTATAAATCATAAAAATATTTTAGAGTGTAAGACTTTCAATAAAAGCTAAAAGAGACCAGTAATTCTAAAATATTAAATCACTATTAATATAATTAATTATTGAATTTCATATAATTTAATATAATTTTTTATAAAATATTACTAACTAATTTTAATATCCCATCTAATAATGGTAATAGCTAATAACAATGTTCAAACTTTACATTAATTTTAAGCTATTTTAGAGATATATTTAGGGCACTTAAAGTGAATGAAGCACGTATATACATACTACTGTTGATACAATTTAATATAGGACACTACATATTTTTTTAACGTAATGATTAGAATCACTAATGAATTTACAACACAGACATCTGCAAACAGCACAGAAATCTCCTTGAACCTGGATAGCTCATTCTCTAACCAAAGACATGCTTTATCAAATCATGAACTACTAAAGACAGTGAGCAACATGGGACAAAACTACTAACAGAAATTTAGACAATAAAATTATAACATTCTCAAGAAGCACACTCAAAAAGTTAGAGCTTTAGCATGTATCACCTCATACTACACGCCAATTCATTAATATATTAAGAATGATCCCCAAAGCATCTACAAAATAAAATAAGATAAAAAATAAATTAATTTCTTAGTGATGATATTAAAAACTAATAGAATAAATTCTTAATAGTTAGAGGATAACAACTGTCAAAAAAATTATATTTAAAATAAAATTATCGGCAAAATCTATGTATTAGTTGGCCCTCTTTAAAATTGACCTACAGATTAACAAAAAAATAAAAATTTGTTATTTTTATAAAATAATATAGAATAATATAAAGTAAATAAGAAGAAAAGAAGAAGATGATGAAGAGAGAAAGAGAAACTGAATGAGAATTTCTCAATTATTTATTTCAATGGGGTAAACCTCTATTTATACAAAAATATGACTAAAAGAATAGAAAACTAAATTCATGTAATAAAATAAAATACAACCAAGCATTAATGGTGATAATTAATTTGGTGATTTGGACATCCATAAATAATATTTTATAACACTCCCCCTTGGATGTCCATGAAAACTATCTCATTAAACCTTGCTGAAAAAACTTGGTCAAAAGAAAAAAAGACTTCAGTATGAATTAACTCTCCCTCATTTAGGCATTCGTGGAGATCTTCTAATCAACGAATTCCAATCTTGTATATCGTCTTCTCAAATATTGATGCTGGTAATAGCTTTGTGAATAAGTCTGGAAGATTGACACTTGATTGAATTTATTGAACACCAATGTGTATTTTCTTGAAATGTATAAAGAAGAATTTAGTGAAATGTGTTTTAATTCTATCTCCTTCAATGTACCCTCCTTTTAATTGAGCGATGCAAGTAGTATTATCTTCATAGAGTACTGGTTGTGTTGATACTTCTTTATTGAGTGTAATCTATATGTTTCCCAAATATGTTAAGTCAATAATCTCACTCCCACACATTCTCTACTTGCTTTATAAAATGCAAGTATGTTAACATGATTTAAATTTGCCTCGTTAAAAACCTTGTCAGGAACACTCAGTGGGACAAAACCTGAGCTAAGAAAAAAAAATGCAATATATATTTCATATTCATAAACTATTTGTAAGTTGCCTCGTTAAAAACCTTGCCAAAAACACCCAGTGGGACAAAACCTGAGCTAAGGGGAAAAGAGTGCAACATGAATATGTCTCCCCCTCATGCACATATGATTCATAATTATTTTAGTAATAATATAATAAGATTATTGTTATCACTTTTAAAATATCACCGTATATTATCTATGATATTTTCTATAACTCTTCCAGAGTATGTGTTGTAACACCCCGATTTCTCAAGATGTCACATAGGATAGTCCCTATAAAACAATTTAATAAGATAAAGACAATCAAATACTTCTTTATTGAAAAATATCCAAGCATGAGATCTCATTGTTTAAAACAAAATACTTTTAGTACTGTAAACTTAAATAAGAACTAGTTAAGTCAAAATAATAGTTCCAAAATATTTAGCAGTTAAAAACAATATAAGTAAAATACTGTGCCAGCCCCCTAACATGCGGTCCACGCCTCGAGCTCTTCATTCTCACTGCTTAGCCTTACCCTTACCTGCACACAGAGTACCCGTGAGGTAACGCCCAGTAAGAAGAGCTATGTAGGACATAACCGTCCTACTAGTTACTTGACATAATTTACTCTTTAATATTAATCAACAGTAATTTACATTCCATAAATATATCCACAACGCATGTTGTTCTCACATGCACACATCAAGTCTCATACCGCACATTATACTCACATACGATAATCAACTATTCTATCATGTTGATCAGACATGAGGTAACCTACCCTGCCTTGTGTTATTCTCACACTTGGCATCCAACTGCGCAATTAATTACCATAAGTTGTACTCACCCATGATAATGTTATAACCTGCAAGTGTTATGCTCACACAAGCAGCAAGACCCTAATATTATTCTCATGCTTACGATGCTCACAAAATATAAGGAAATCACAACACAATCAAATTAAATAACAAACCAACCCAAGTTGTATGCATAACATACACCCTGTGTACAGATGTCCACTCTTCTTACCTCAGTTGCTAAGACCACACTTGCCACCTCGAGCACCTCAACGAATTTTCTTGTTGAGAACAAGATCCTAAACATTCATTAACACAATAATACACTCAAAATACATTCAAGTATGAATCTCTAAACTCATACAGAAACTTACGTAAAAATACGTACACATAGGTCCATTTCACTTACATGACACACCATACATAAGCATTTATTATTTTGATTCACGCAAACATAATGCATGGACTCAAACAAACATTCTTAACGTAAAACATGAATTCATACAACACATTTTTACGTAAAATTTACTAAAATACTATTTATTCTTATTAAAGTCTAAATTATTAGTTAATTAATCACCAATAATTATAATAAATACCTACAGCAACTAATAAATAACAAAACCTATTCCTTTCGATATCATAGGCAGTAAATGGTATTACAAAAATTCATTTTACTATTTTAACAACACTTATCCATTTTTCATAATTAACTTAAGCATTAATTAAGTAAATTCATGAAAAATACCAAAATTGATTAAAAACCGAATTTAACTCTTCTAACACAGTTTATAATCTGTACTAAGTCATAAATAATTTTCTTTGAATTTTCTAAGCAACCTAGGTATTTTTCATAATTACAATAAGAAATAACATCAATAATTCATGAAAAATACATAATCACCTGAAAATTCATTCTACCAATTTTATAACATTTTACATATCATAGCCCATCACATAAAATAAAACTAGATTTTTCTGAGCACCCTAAGTATTTTTCATAATTAATCTATGAATTATACTAAATAATTCACAATAATTCCAAATAAATTCAGAAAATTATGAAACTTCACCAAGAACCTTAGAATAAAATAAGGAATCAAAATATACAAAAATATCTAAGAAAAACACCTCAGAAACGGTCAGAATGTGGTCGCCGACCATCTCGTCGGTTTCGTCGCCAGTAAAGTGTAACTTTGTCTCTGATTGCTCTTGAAGCGTCCTTTCGATTGGGGAAGCTCTCCACAGTGCTCAGGACCTCAAAACGATCAAGAGAAGTGGTCCAAGAAGGCAGATCGGGGTCGTCTTCTTCGTTGGCGGTGTACCGTCTTTAATGGAGTCAAAATGTTGGATTTTCGTTTTGGACGTTAAAACTTCGTTTTCTTACGTCAAAAACAATCCTTAGGGTCCCATGCACTCAAATATAACCTCCCTTGACCCAAGAACAAGCTTAAACACGTTCGAATTCGAGTCCGTATCCAAGCCGCACCTTTGAAGCTTCAAAAATGGCGAATCTCAAAACGACGACTTCCGCCCCTTATACCACGTTAAAAAGCTTCCTTAGGTCGTATATAAGCGATCACAAACCCCCACTTTCACCCAGGTTGCGCTCCGCTTAAAGAAACGAAAATTTTCGGTATTGTATACGCCGTATATTTCACTCTCTCTCTCGTTCGTTCTCTGTTTTTGGTGTACGAAAATAGAGCTCAAAACCTAATTTCTATCGTGTTTAAACTCAAGCAGAGAGATCGATTTGAACCGAAGTGGAACGATTCTCATTCAACCAAAATCTCGTTTCGATTTCGAACGTGCGCATATATATCGCATATACAATAACAGTAACAATAATAATAGCAATAATATTGATAATAATAATAATAATAATAATAATAATAATAATAATAATAATAATAATAATAATAATAATAATAATAATAATAATAATACGTTAATGTTAATAATAATAATAATAATAATAATAATATACCCATATAACTGTTGGGTTTTATGCCCTAAATAAAACTAATTTCAATATAATCAGATTCACTTATTAATATAGATCAGAAATAACATTTAATGTTGCATGGTTCACATGATTATATGTACATAATGTATGAATTCATCTGAAACCCTTTTCACATACTTGATCCTGTTTATTGTGCCGTCAACACATTGGAAAGTAAACATGACTATGTGAATAAAGTTTCCTAGATTTATCAGACACAGGGTTTTACTGATATGATAATCTACAACAGAGTTTACTTGCATTTGGAGAAGTGCTATGTTCTTTCCAGAGCATTGGTTAAAGTAAAGCTCAGGTTGGATGCATGGAGTATGCATCGGAAGGGACCGATATTGAACTTTGACTTAGATTTATTAAACTTACCGTAATATCTATTTAAGTCAATATCGCCTAGTTGATCCTAGATCAAATGTTCTTAATCCTGTTATGATTAGGCTCAATCTTGAAAGGCTATTCGTGTTCTTTGATTTGTTAGTTAAGCCTACTTTTAGGTCAGGGTGATACGTACATTTCGGGAACACGGTAGTGCAATTGAGTGGGAGCGCTAGCATAAACATGGACTATAGCTTCTATCTGGCGAATAGTAAGCAAAGGATGATCTCCTTCGAGCTTGACCAAACGAACATAAATGGTGGAGTACTCATTTCACATAAGCTGAAATATTATTTATACGGGGTCAAGTGTTTTAAGGATAAAATACATTGTAGGGTGTAACGGTAATCTAATCTCTTTACAGTGTAGATCATTCATATAGAGGATCATTGATCACATTAGGATTATAACAATGGATAACTAATGATGTGTCTATATGGTGGAACATATAGAGCATTCTATATACTGAGAGTGCAATTCTAAGTTCTATGCGTGGATTCAACGAAGAATTAATAAGTTAGTGAATTTTAGTGCTAAATTCTTGATCTACTTATTCGAAGCTCGGTTATATAGACCCATGGTCCCCCCACTAGTTGAGATAATATTGCTTGTAAGACTCATGTAATTGGTTTTGATTAATCAATTATAATTCTCAATTTAGACTATGTCTATTTGTGAATTTTTCACTAAGGGCGAAATTGTAAAGAAAGAGTTTATAGGGGCATATTTGTTAATTATGATACTTTGTATGGTTCAATTAATAAATATGATAAATGACAATATTATTTAATAATTATTTATAGTTATTAAATAGTTAGGATTGGCATTTAAATGGTTGAATTAGAAAATTGGCGTTTTTGAGAAAATCAGATGGAGAAAAGGTAAAACTGCAAAATTGCAAAAAGTGAGGCCCAAATCCACTAGTATAGGGCCCGCCACTTTTGCAGGAAATTTAAACTGATATTTTCATTATTTTAATGCCAAATAATTCAAACCTAACCCTAGTGGAATGCTATAAATAGATAGTGAAGGCTTCAGGAAATTTACACTAAATTTCTACACTTTTTTTCTGACACTTTTGATTCAGAAAAAACCTGAGCCTTCTCTCTCCCTATCTTTGGCCGAACCCACTCCCTCTCTCTTCCTCTTGAATTTCGAAATCCTTAGTGTATGAGTAGTGCCCACACACAGCAAGTGATACCTCAATCATAGTGAGGAAGATCGTGAAGAAAGACTTTCAGCAAGAAGGAGTTTCAGCATCAAAGATTCAGAGAAAGAGATCCAGGTTCAGATATTGATAATGCTCTGCTACAGAAAGGAATCAAGGGCTAGATATCTGAACGGAAGGAGTTATTATATTCCGCTGCAACCAATGTAAGGTTTCCTAAACTTTATATGTGTTTATTTCATCGTTTTAGAAAGTTCGTATTTAGGGTGTTAATGAACATACTTGTGAGTAGATCTAAGATCCTGGTAATATAAATTCCAACAACTGGGCTCAGAGCCATGGTAATTGATTTACTTGCAAGAAATTTGGACTTTAAAACGATTGTTTGTTTGTTTTTGGATGGTATCATGTTTTATTGAGTGTTATTTGATGATTGATTGATGTTTGTAAATTTTCGTGAAAAATAATTGCGATTCTGTTTCTGGCATTATTTTTATTGGATAGGATGGAAAAAATTAAGCAAGTTAGCCTTTTACAGAACTCAATTTCGATTTTATTTGAATTAGTTATGAATTTTTGAAGATTTGAAAAAATCAGAGCTGTGTTGAAATTTTCCTGCGATCGCGAAAACTGTCCGTACAGCTCACAATTTTTTCGTTTTTCTTCGATTTTTCATGCTTTTTCATGGAATTAACTTCCGATTTTTTGTGTAGTTCTATATATATACTATTACTATTCCTAATTCAATTCTAATTATCACTTTGAATTAATTTAATATTTTTTAAATTTAATTCAAGATATTAGTGTAATTTGAATTTGAATAGAATTAGTATCTATCTTATTTTAAAATTTGATTATATCTTATCTTATTTTAAATTTAAAATAAGATAATTATAATCATGTAATTTTTAAATGATATAAGATATTTTGCTAATTTTTTAAATTTTGTTATTTTATTTATTTAAATTACATTTAAAATTTGAAAAAGATATTCATTTATCTTTTCTAATTTTTTATTTAATTTTTATTTATAAAATAACATTTAAAATTTAAAAGTTGTTAGCAAATTTTTTTTGAAATGATATTTAGGTTGGTTGAAACCTAATTTTTCAAAATTGTAGGTTTAATTTTAAATTTAAATATTTAATTAAATTTCGAAATTTTTTTTAATTTTTCAATTTTTTTTTTTAAAAAAAAAAAATCGAAATTTTTTTTTAATTAATTATTTTCGAAATTAATTATTTAAATTAAAATTAAATAAATCCTACATCCAACTATCCAACTAACCTTGTTGCAGGAGTATGTGTTTAGCTTGTGTGTAAGTTTTCAAAACCTATTATTACTTGATTGCAAATAGCCATGGTTACTTTTTGCCAGATCTAATGATCTGATGGCTCCCTTGGTCAAGTAAATAATTTGTAACAGGTATATTTACAATCTTCTTTCATCTGTGTATGACCTAGCAACATGATAGGACCCATCCAAAGTGTGCCTGTGTGAGCCTATGTGTTTAATTTTATTATAGATGCATATAGGTTGCTGTTGCTAAAATAAATTATCATAGTTTTTGATAGAATTTATTTAGGCCCATTTTGTTTTTGGGCCTATTCAATTAATAACAGTTGTTCTTATTAAGGTTAAATTCCTCTCTTTTGGGCCTTGTGTGAGAGTTGGGAGCCATAGTAGTGGGTACGACATACTGAACCCAGCACCCCCTCACATGAACCACCCCAATTGTGAAGGCCCATTTGCCTGATTTGAATTACTGTACTAGGTTAATTAAACTAGTTTAACCTAATAAAATTGATTAGCAACATAATTAATTTCATTTAATTTGAAATTAATTTAAGAAAATTATAGTTTAAAGAATTTTTTATTCTAAGCTAAACTATATGTATTTTCTTGTATTTAATTAAATATAGAATTATAACCATCTAGATTCTTTCTGAAGCTTAATTTAAATTTTTCATTAAATATTCCTATTTAAGTTGACATTTAGTTATCTATAACTAACCAAATTTAAATCAATATCTTTTGGATTTAAAATTTCAAAATTAAGTTGAGGAATTTTAGGCATTGGTTATTAAGATTCTTTAGATATTTTTTAAGTTAATATCTTTTCGAATATTAACTTAAAATGAAATATTTTAGATATTTTTTAGGTTAATATCTTTTCGAATATTAACTTAAAATGGAATATTTTTGAATTAAGTGGTTACAACTTAATTTTTGATATTTAATTAAATTTAAATTTGAAAATATTTAAGTTCTAGATTTTTTCTAATACAACTTAAATTAGATATTTTTTCAAATTTCGTGGAAAAGATACTTAGTCAAATAAGATATTTTCTAGATAGTTATTTCTAGACTACTTATTATTTCTAATATTAAATAGGAAAATATTATACATTGTGAAATTAATTATTTATATAATTAATTTTGGTACAATTTATTTTAAGTATATTTTTCCTAGTATTAAACTAGAGACTAATAATTAAGCCTTCTTTACACTTAATTATTTATTTCTTGAATTTAATACATTTAATTAATTTGAAAATTAAATATTTAAGTTGATTTTCATCATCATACTTAAATATTTCTTTTTCATGACACTTAATTAAATAGAAAATTATTTTTAGTTGAAATTTATTTTTTCAACTAAATTTAAATAATTTTCAAAATGTATTTTTTCTTTATTTTATTAATCAATTTTCTAAATTGCATTTCTTAAATGCTAGAATTTTGAATTTTATCTTGAAAAATAGATTAAGTTGTAAATTAATTATTTATTTTAATTAATTCTTGGATCAACTTAAATCAATGATTTTTTCATTTATTGATTAATTTAAAATAAATTGAATTAAAGTATATTATTAGAAATTGAATTAATTAGTCAAAGGAAAATCTAGATAGATGATATATTTGCTTGAAGTATTTTTCTAGTGTATTTAATTAAATAGAAAATTAATATTTAAGTTGATTTTCATCATCATACTTAAATATTTGAAATTTTTCTTATATATTTAATTAAATAAGAAAATTACATTTTTTGTTGTAAATTAATTTTATTAATTAATTTTGGGCCAACATTAAATTAGAATAATTTTTCCAGGATTTATTTTTTATTTTAACATGCATTTTTCGAAAAATTGTATTCTTAAATACTTTAATTTTTCGAAATGCAATATATATTTATAGAAAATAAAATTTGAGTTGTAAATTAATTTAAATTAATTTTGTAACAACTTAAATTGAATATTTTTCTAAATATTTATTGGAAATTATTACTAAGATGGAAATAATTCATGTTATTTTCTTATCCATCTAAGTAAAATTTATAAATATTAAATTAAAATTTATATTTAGAATTTTTTATTCTAAATTGGAAATTTTAATTAAATAAATATATATTTAAAATAAATAGACTAAATAAAGAGAATCAAAGAAAATACAACTCTCTTTAAATAATGAGCTTTATTATTAAGATATTCGATCTCCATTGTGGGTTTTACACCGCGTTTGTTTTAGTGAGTAATCCTCCCTAATGGAGGAACGTCCATTAGCAATTTCGCACTGTTTAACCTCGCATGATAAGTAGTTTGTAAGTGTTTTGTATGGTATGGATCACCCTAATGGTGGCGACCATACTTGACTTGCAAATTGCGAAACAATGGTGGAAGCTCATAAGATAGAATTGCCTTGACTCTCGCCTAAACGGGAAAACGCTGAATTCCAATCTTGATCGAAGAAAAGGTTGCTAGAATGTTTAACATTTTAGACGAGCTGACAACTCTATTCAATGAATGGTAGCTTTGACTCTCGCCTAAACGGGACACTGATATCAGTTTGTTGAAAAGGTTGCTAGAATGTTTAACATTTTAGACGAGCTGACAACTCTATTCAATGAATGGTAGCTTTGACTCTCGCCTAAACGGGACACTGATATCAGTTTGTTGAAAACCTTGGAAATTATTTAGGATTATAAGTTTTAGTATTTTCACTTGTCATTCCTACTTGCTATATGCTTATAATGTCTGAATTGTGTATGAATTTATATTGAACCATGTTATTTTCTGTTATTAAGTTGTAGTTTAATTTTGAATCTTCATTGTTGGTCTAACTTGGCTTGTTTATCTAATGAGATAAATCCCTAGTGGATTTTCACCATTTGACATACATAATAGTGTTAGATTTCGAAAGATAAATATTGTATATGCGACATCTAGCTGTTCATCAATTGATGACACCTTAGACTAGTATTTTTACGATATGAAACAAGAAAATTGTATAAATAAGATTACTTTGACATTCGCTAATCGAAGCATCGTTGGATTCTTATTTATAAACGAAATTATCCTAATTCCTCTTAGCTTATTCATTTCGAATTAGCTTCAAAACATATCATTGGATGAATGGTCTATAAATCATTTCATTTCATTATATTTTCTCTTAAGAAATTAAATGACCCATATGATTATAATCCCGAAATTCTATTCCCAATTGATATAAATCCTCAATCTTAGAAATCTCCTACTTGTATGGGCAAATCTGACTTAGAGTTTGTATTAGTAGTGCTGGTCCAAGATAGAATTACTCATTCCAGGAAGCAATACAGTTACACTTTCCAAGTGTTCAATATCCATCTTCTATTAATGGATTCAAACTGTATGGAATATGAGTTAGGTATTCTGTGACCAGGATCCACTTGCACTATTCTAAGAATTCTTTGATGTAACTAAATCTAAGTCATCAAAAGACACTACCACATGTTTTTTAATCTATGGCATTTGTATCTTGTTCATAGTGGATTTGACAAGATCAATCTCTACAAAGAGTTAATATGCCTATATCCAGTGAAAGTAAGTTCATCTCATTCGCAGATGGATGCACATTCAGGGGTGGATATGAGTTTTTCGTTGTATTCTTGAAACGATAACTCTAGATTATACCTTTTAGCAAGAAATTTGAAATGTTTGAAAAATTTCATTAATTTCTAGCAATGGTTAAAACCATTAAGGTAAGTGGTTAAAGATCTTGCGAACTGATAGGGGTGGAGAAATAGTTAGTAGATATGCAGCTCAAAGATCATTAAATTGATTTTTGAATTATATCCAAACTTACCTCCCCAGAAATTTCGAGTTGCATATTGATGATTAGTTACTAGTCGTTGCATAATTCCTTCTATGGTAATACAATTTCAGAATGATGTAATGGTTGTATACTTAATGTAAATCATTACTAGATTCATGGATGACCTAATCAAAATCTTAAGAAAAGCTAGAACTGTTAACCATGGTTTGTTAGCTATTCTAAGTGATTAGGGGTGGACCATCCCATAGTCAATAGATAAGAAAGTGTTTGATCAAACAAATACTACTTTTCTAAGAAAATGACTAAGTCTGAAAAACAAGTAGCAAATAAAGGAGATATTTAATTCATGTTCTATCATCTTACATATGATGATCCCACTGCCTCTGTTGTCTTGTCACAACCGAAGAGGTTAATACCATTTAGTTTTCTTCGACATAATTCACGGTACCTCGTCGTAGTGGGAGAGTTTCTAGGAACTCACCTTCTTATGACTTGGGAGACACTAGTGATTAAAATCCATTGTGAGTTTAAACAAGTAATGGATTGTCAAGATAAGAAACTAAGAAGAAAAGCCAATAGAACTATGGTTTAATCCATTCACATGGAATAACCTAAAGTTTTCTATTACAAGGACATAAAAGGAAATTTTAGTTAATAAGTCTATTCTATGGACTTAACAAACTTCTTGTTCCTAATATTATAGGTTTGAGTTTATATAAACCTATGGCTTGTGGTATACCTGGTAATTACTTACTCTAATGCAAGCAACTTACTTTAGTAAGATGCTGAAGCATTTTCTTTCTAATGGCAATCTATAGAAGCTTCACAACTTCTTAGGTATAGATTTTATTTATCTAAGGAAAAGTCTCAAAGATTCCAGAAAAGATAAAGCCATGAAAGAATTTCTTATATCAACAGTGAGAGGTCTTAGATATGCTTTTGTATGCCTTAGACCAGACACCTGCTGTTGAGTGGGAGTAATGAGTAGGTATCAGATTAATCCAAAAGAAGAACATTGGAAGACAATCAAGTAAATCCTAAGATTAAGAAGAGGAACTATGTGTTAGTCTATAAGGGTGTGTTTAAAACTCTTAGACTACACCACATCAGATTTCGAAATTTGCCTTTGTGCTAGAAAATCTTTCTGATAAGATGGTGGTTACTCTGGGGGTGGAATAGTGATTTTGGAGAAGTGTAAAAACCTATCTGAAGTCTCTAGGTCTACCAGAGAGAGACTGAATGTTAAGGTTGCAGGAAAGGTACTTATTCAGTCTAAGGAAAGTTCTATACATTTTTGGCATCATTCCAAATTGCCTTAAACTACTAGTGTTAATTTCCTGATTAACCAAAAGTAGTTGTCAAAGATATAGAATCCAGTATCCCAAGAGAGTAGACATATAGAGAGGAATTTCACATTATCAATGATTTTGTGATTAAGGAAGAGTAATGGTGGAGAAAAGGTTGTGTTTAATTCAACCTTTCAGATCCTATTACGAGGAGTTTACTACTACTACACTTGATTTGTATATCAAGGTGTTGAGATTATTTGAAATGCACTTTTTTGTTTTATATTAGTGCAAGTGGGAGTTTGTTGGGTTTTATGCCCTAAATAAAACTCATTTCAATATAATCAGATTCACTTATTAATATAGATCAGAAATAACATTTAATGTTGCATGGTTCACATGATTTATTTCATGATTATATGTACATAATGTATGAATTCATCTGAAACCCTTTTCACATACTTGATCCTGTTTATTGTGCCGTCAACACATTGGAAAGTAAACATGACTATGTGAATAAAGTTTCCTAGATTTATCAGACACAGGGTTTTACTGATATGATAATCTACAACAGAGTTTACTTGCATTTGGAGAAGTGCTATGTTCTTTCCAGAGCATTGGTTAAAGTAAAGCTCAGGTTGGATGCATGGAGTATGCATCGGAAGGGACCGATATTGAACTTTGACTTAGATTTATTAAACTTACCGTAATATCTATTCAAGTCAATATCGCCTAGTTGATCCTAGATCAAATGTTCTTAATCCTGTTATGATTAGGCTCAATCTTGAAAGGCTATTCGTGTTCTTTGATTTGTTAGTTAAGCCTACTTTTAGGTCAGGGTGATACGTACATTTTGGGAACACGGTAGTGCAATTGAGTGGGAGCGCTAGCATAAACATGGACTATAGCTTCTATCTGGCGAATAGTAAGCAAAGGATGATCTCCTTCGAGCTTGACCAAACGAACATAAATGGTGGAGTACTCATTTCACATAAGCTGAAATATTATTTATACGGGGTCAAGTGTTTTAAGGATAAAATACATTGTAGGGTGTAACGGTAATCTAATCTCTTTACAGTGTAGATCATTCATATAGAGGATCATTGATCACATTAGGATTATAACAATGGATAACTAATGATGTGTCTATATGGTGGAACATATAGAGCATTCTATATACTGAGAGTGCAATTCTAAGTTCTATGCGTGGATTCAACGAAGAATTAATAAGTTAGTGAATTTTAGTGCTAAATTCTTGATCTACTTATTCGAAGCTCGGTTATATAGACCCATGGTCCCCCCACTAGTTGAGATAATATTGCTTGTAAGACTCATGTAATTGGTTTTGATTAATCAATTATAATTCTCAATTTAGACTATGTCTATTTGTGAATTTTTCACTAAGGGCGAAATTGTAAAGAAAGAGTTTATAGGGGCATATTTGTTAATTATGATACTTTGTATGGTTCAATTAATAAATATGATAAATGACAATATTATTTAATAATTATTTATAGTTATTAAATAGTTAGGATTGGCATTTAAATGGTTGAATTAGAAAATTGGCGTTTTTGAGAAAATCAGATGGAGAAAAGGTAAAACTGCAAAATTGCAAAAAGTGAGGCCCAAATCCACTAGTATAGGGCCCGCCACTTTTGCAGGAAATTTAAACTGATATTTTCATTATTTTAATGCCAAATAATTCAAACCTAACCCTAGTGGAATGCTATAAATAGATAGTGAAGGCTTCAAGAAATTTACACTAAATTTCTACACTTTTTTTCTGACACTTTTGATTCAGAAAAAACCTGAGCCTTCTCTCTCCCTATCTTTGGCCGAACCCACTCCCTCTCTCTTCCTCTTGAATTTCGAAATCCTTAGTGTATGAGTAGTGCCCACACACAGCAAGTGATACCTCAATCATAGTGAGGAAGATCGTGAAGAAAGACTTTCAGCAAGAAGGAGTTTCAGCATCAAAGATTCAGAGAAAGAGATCCGTGTTCGTATATTGATAATGCTCTGCTACAGAAAGGAATCAAGGGCTAGATATCTGAACGGAAGGAGTTATTATATTCCGCTGCAACCAATGTAAGGTTTCCTAAACTTTATATGTGTTTATTTCATCGTTTTAGAAAGTTCGTATTTAGGGTGTTAATGAACAGACTTGTGAGTAGATCTAAGATCCTGGTAATATAAATTCCAACAACTGGCCTCAGAGCCATGGTAATTGATTTACTTGCAAGAAATTTGGACTTTAAAACGATTGTTTGTTTGTTTTTGGATGGTATCATGTTTTATTGAGTGTTATTTGATGATTGATTGATGTTTGTAAATTTTCGTGAAAAATAATTGCGATTCTGTTTCTGGCATTATTTTTATTGGATAGGATGGAAAAAATTAAGCAAGTTAGCCTTTTACAGAACTCAATTTCGATTTTATTTGAATTAGTTATGAATTTTTGAAGATTTGAAAAAATCAGAGCTGTGTTGAAATTTTCCTGCGATCGCGAAAACTGTCCGTACAGCTCACAATTTTTTCGTTTTTCTTCGATTTTTCATGCTTTTTCATGGAATTAACTTCCGATTTTTTGTGTAGTTCTATATATATACTATTACTATTCCTAATTCAATTCTAATTATCACTTTGAATTAATTTAATATTTTTTAAATTTAATTCAAGATATTAGTGTAATTTGAATTTGAATAGAATTAGTATCTATCTTATTTTAAAATTTGATTATATCTTATCTTATTTTAAATTTAAAATAAGACAATTATAATCATGTAATTTTTAAATGATATAAGATATTTTGCTAATTTTTTAAATTTTGTTATTTTATTTATTTAAATTACATTTAAAATTTGAAAAAGATATTCATTTATCTTTTCTAATTTTTTATTTAATTTTTATTTATAAAATAACATTTAAAATTTAAAAGTTGTTAGCAAATTTTTTTTGAAATGATATTTAGGTTGGTTGAAACTTAATTTTTCAAAATTGTAGGTTTAATTTTAAATTTAAATATTTAATTAAATTTCGAAATTTTTTTTAATTTTTTAAAAAAAAAAATCGAAATTTTTTTTTAATTAATTATTTTCGAAATTAATTATTTAAATTAAAATTAAATAAATCCTACATCCAACTATCCAACTAACCTTGTTGCAGGAGTATGTGTTTAGCTTGTGTGTAAGTTTTCAAAACCTATTATTACTTGATTGCAAATAGCCATGGTTACTTTTTGCCAGATCTAATGATCTGATGGCTCCCTTGGTCAAGTAAATAATTTGTAACAGGTATATTTACAATCTTCTTTCATCTGTGTATGACCTAGCAACATGATAGGACCCATCCAAAGTGTGCCTGTGTGAGCCTATGTGTTTAATTTTATTATAGATGCATATAGGTTGCTGTTGCTAAAATAAATTATCATAGTTTTTGATAGAATTTATTTAGGCCCATTTTGTTTTTGGGCCTATTCAATTAATAACAGTTGTTCTTATTAAGGTTAAATTCCTCTCTTTTGGGCCTTGTGTGAGAGTTGGGAGCCATAGTAGTGGGTACGACATACTGAACCCAGCACCCCCTCACATGAACCACCCCAATTGTGAAGGCCCATTTGCCTGATTTGAATTACTGTACTAGGTTAATTAAACTAGTTTAACCTAATAAAATTGATTAGCAACATAATTAATTTCATTTAATTTGAAATTAATTTAAGAAAATTATAGTTTAAAGAATTTTTTATTCTAAGCTAAACTATATGTATTTTCTTGTATTTAATTAAATATAGAATTATAACCATCTAGATTCTTTCTGAAGCTTAATTTAAATTTTTCATTAAATATTCCTATTTAAGTTGACATTTAGTTATCTATAACTAACCAGCTTAAATCTGAATATCTTTTGGATTTAAAATTTCAAAATTAAGTTGAGGAATTTTAGGCATTGGTTATTAAGATTCTTTAGATATTTTTTAAGTTAATATCTTTTCGAATATTAACTTAAAATGAAATATTTTAGATATTTTTTAGGTTAATATCTTTTCGAATATTAACTTAAAATGGAATATTTTTGAATTAAGTGGTTACAACTTAATTTTTGATATTTAATTAAATTTAAATTTGAAAATATTTAAGTTCTAGATTTTTTCTAATACAACTTAAATTAGATATTTTTTCAAATTTTGTGGAAAAGATACTTAGTCAAATAAGATATTTTCTAGATAGTTATTTCTAGACTACTTATTATTTCTAATATTAAATAGGAAAATATTATACATTGTGAAATTAATTATTTATATAATTAATTTTGGTACAATTTATTTTAAGTATATTTTTCCTAGTATTAAACTAGAGACTAATAATTAAGCCTTCTTTACACTTAATTATTTATTTCTTGAATTTAATACATTTAATTAATTTGAAAATTAAATATTTAAGTTGATTTTCATCATCATACTTAAATATTTCTTTTTCATGACACTTAATTAAATAGAAAATTATTTTTAGTTGAAATTTATTTTTTCAACTAAATTTAAATAATTTTCAAAATGTATTTTTTCTTTATTTTATTAATCAATTTTCTAAATTGCATTTCTTAAATGCTAGAATTTCGAATTTTATCTTGAAAAATAGATTAAGTTGTAAATTAATTATTTATTTTAATTAATTCTTGGATCAACTTAAATCAATGATTTTTTCATTTATTGATTAATTTAAAATAAATTGAATTAAAGTATATTATTAGAAATTGAATTAATTAGTCAAAGGAAAATCTAGATAGATGATATATTTGCTTGAAGTCTTTTTCTAGTGTATTTAATTAAATAGAAAATTAATATTTAAGTTGATTTTCATCATCATACTTAAATATTTGAAATTTTTCTTATATATTTAATTAAATAAGAAAATTACATTTTTTGTTGTAAATTAATTTTATTAATTAATTTTGGGCCAACATTAAATTAGAATAATTTTTCCAGGATTTATTTTTTATTTTAACATGCATTTTTCGAAAAATTGTATTCTTAAATACTTTAATTTTTCGAAATGCAATATATATTTATTAAAAAAAAATTTGAGTTGTAAATTAATTTTGTAACAACTTAAATTGAATATTTTTCTAAATATTTATTGGAAATTATTACTAAGATGGAAATAATTCATGTTATTTTCTTATCCATCTAAGTAAAATTTATAAATATTAAATTAAAATTTATATTTAGAATTTTTTATTCTAAATTGGAAATTTTAATTAAATAAATATATATTTAAAATAAATAGATTAAATAAAGAGAATCAAAGAAAATACAACTCTCTTTAAATAATGAGCTTTATTATTAAGATATTCGATCTCCATTGTGGGTTTTACACCGCGTTTGTTTTAGTGAGTAATCCTCCCTAATGGAGGAACGTCCATTAGCAATTTCGCACTGTTTAACCTCGCATGATAAGTAGTTTGTAAGTGTTTTGTATGGTATGGATCACCCTAATGGTGGCGACCATACTTGACTTGCAAATTGCGAAACAATGGTGGAAGCTCATAAGATAGAATTGCCTTGACTCTCGCCTAAACGGGAAAACGCTGAATTCCAATCTTGATCGAAGAAAAGGTTGCTAGAATGTTTAACATTTTAGACGAGCTGACAACTCTATTCAATGAATGGTAGCTTTGACTCTCGCCTAAACGGGACACTGATATCAGTTTGTTGAAAACCTTGGAAATTATTTAGGATTATAAGTTTTAGTATTTTCACTTGTCATTCCTACTTGCTATATGCTTATAATTTCTGAATTGTGTATGAATTTATATTGAACCATGTTATTTTCTGTTATTAAGTTGTAGTTTAATTTCGAATCTTCATTGTTGGTCTAACTTGGCTTGTTTATCTAATGAGATAAATCCCTAGTGGATTTTCACCATTTGACATACATAATAGTGTTAGATTTCGAAAGATAAATATTTTATATGCGACATCTAGCTGTTCATCAATTGATGACACCTTAGACTAGTATTTTTACGATATGAAACAAGAAAATTGTATAAATAAGATTACTTTGACATTCGCTAATCGAAGCATCGTTGGATTCTTATTTATAAACGAAATTATCCTAATTCCTCTTAGCTTATTCATTTCGAATTAGCTTCAAAACATATCATTGGATGAATGGTCTATAAATCATTTCATTTCATTATATTTTCTCTTAAGAAATTAAATGACCCATATGATTATAATCCCGAAATTCTATTCCCAATTGATATAAATCCTCAATCTTAGAAATCTCCTACTTGTATGGGCAAATCTGACTTAGAGTTTGTATTAGTAGTGTCATGTCCAAGATAGAATTACTCATTCCAGGAAGCAATACAGTTACACTTTCCAAGTGTTCAATATCCATCTTCTATTAATGGATTCAAACTGTATGGAATATGAGTTAGGTATTCTGTGACCAGGATCCACTTGCACTATTCTAAGAATTCTTTGATGTAACTAAATCTAAGTCATCAAAAGACACTACCACATGTTTTTTAATCTATGGCATTTGTATCTTGTTCATAGTGGATTTGACAAGATCAATCTCTGCAAAGAGTTAATATGCCTATATCCAGTGAAAGTAAGTTCATCTCATTCGCAGATGGATGCACATTCAGGGGTGGATATGAGTTTTTCGTTATATTCTTGAAACGATAACTCTAGATTATACCTTTTAGCAAGAAATTTGAAATGTTTGAAAAATTTTATTAATTTCTAGCAATGGTTAAAACCATTAAGGTAAGTGGTTAAAGATCTTGCGAACTGATAGGGGTGGAGAAATAGTTAGTAGATATGCAGCTCAAAGATCATTAAATTGATTTTTGAATTATATCCAAACTTACCTCCCCAGAAATTTCGAGTTGCATATTGATGATTAGTTACTAGTCGTTGCATAATTCCTTCTATGGTAATACAATTTCAGAATGATGTAATGGTTGTATACTTAATGTAAATCATTACTAGATTCATGGATGACCTAATCAAAATCTTAAGAAAAGCTAGAACTGTTAACCATGGTTTGTTAGCTATTCTAAGTGATTAGGGGTGGACCATCCCATAGTCAATAGATAAGAAAGTGTTTGATCAAACAAATACTACTTTTCTAAGAAAATGACTAAGTCTGAAAAACAAGTAGCAAATAAAGGAGATATTTAATTCATGTTCTATCATCTTACATATGATGATCCCACTGCCTCTGTTGTCTTGTCACAACCGAAGAGGTTAATACCATTTAGTTTTCTTCGACATAATTCACGGTACCTCGTCGTAGTGGGAGAGTTTCTAGGAACTCACCTTCTTATGACTTGGGAGACACTAGTGATTAAAATCCATTGTGAGTTTAAACAAGTAATGGATTGTCAAGATAAGAAACTAAGAAGAAATGCCAATAGAACTATGGTTTAATCCATTCACATGGAATAACCTAAAGTTTTCTATTACAAGGACATAAAAGGAAATTTTAGTTAATAAGTCTATTCTATGGACTTAACAAACTTCCTGTTCCTAATATTATAGGTTTGAGTTTATATAAACCTATGGCTTGTGGTATACCTGGTAATTACTTACTCTAATGCAAGCAACTTACTTTAGTAAGATGCTGAAGCATTTTCTTTCTAATGGCAATCTATAGAAGCTTCACAACTTCTTAGGTATAGATTTTATTTATCTAAGGAAAAGTCTCAAAGATTCCAGAAAAGATAAAGCCATGAAAGAATTTCTTATATCAACAGTGAGAGGTCTTAGATATGCTTTTGTATGCCTTAGACCAGACACCTGCTGTTGAGTGGGAGTAATGAGTAGGTATCAGATTAATCCAAAAGAAGAACATTGGAAGACAATCAAGTAAATCCTAAGATTAAGAAGAGGAACTATATGTTAGTCTATAAGGGTGTGTTTAAAACTCTTAGACTACACCACATCAGATTTCGAAATTTGCCTTTGTGCTAGAAAATCTTTCTGATAAGATGGTGGTTACTCTGGGGGTGGAATAGTGATTTTGGAGAAGTGTAAAAACCTATCAGAAGTCTCTAGGTCTACCAGAGAGAGACTGAATGTTAAGGTTGCGGGAAAGGTACTTATTCAGTCTAAGGAAAGTTCTATACATTTTTGGCATCATTCCAAATTGCCTTAAACTACTAGTGTTAATTTCCTGATTAACCAAAAGTAGTTGTCAAAGATATAGAATCCAGTATCCCAAGAGAGTAGACATATAGAGAGGAATTTCACATTATCAATGATTTTGTGATTAAGGAAGAGTAATGGTGGAGAAAAGGTTGTGTTTAATTCAACCTTTCAGATCCTATTACGAGGAGTTTACTACTACTACACTTGATTTGTATATCAAGGTGTTGAGATTATTTGAAATGCACTTTTTTGTTTTATATTAGTGCAAGTGGGAGTTTGTTGGGTTTTATGCCCTTAATAAAACTCATTTCAATATAATCAGATTCACTTATTAATATAGATCAGAAATAACATTTAATGTTGCATGGTTCACATGATTATATGTACATAATGTATGAATTCATCTGAAACCCTTTTCACATACTTGATCCTGTTTATTGTGCCGTCAACACATTGGAAAGTAAACATGACTATGTGAATAAAGTTTCCTAGATTTATCGTACATGTGGTTTTACTGATATGATAATCTACAACAGAGTTTACTTGCATTTGGAGAAGTGCTATGTTCTTTCCAGAGCATTGGTTAAAGTAAAGCTCAGGTTGGATGCATGGAGTATGCATCGGAAGGGACCGATATTGAACTTTGACTTATATTTATTAAACTTACCGTAATATCTATTCAAGTCAACATCGCCTAGTTGATCCTAGATCAAATGTTCTTAATCCTGTTATGATTAGGCTCAATCTTGAAAGGCTATTCGTGTTCTTTGATTTGTTAGTTAAGCCTACTTTTAGGTCAGGGTGATACGTACATTTTGAGAACACGGTAGTGCAATTGAGTGGGAGCGCTAGCATAAACATGGAATCTATAGCTTCTATCTGGCGAATAGTAAGCAAAGGATGATCTCCTTCGAGCTTGACCAAACGAACATAAATGGTGGAGTACTCATTTCACATAAGCTGAAATATCATTTATACGGGGTCAAGTGTTTTAAGGATAAAATACATTGTAGGGTGTAACGGTAATCTAATCCCTTTACAGTGTAGATCGTTCATATAGAGGATCATTGATCACATTAGGATTATAACAATAGATAACTAATGATGTGTCTATATGGTGGAACATATAGAGCATTCTATATACTGAGAGTGCAATTCTAAGTTCTATGCGTGGATTCAACGAAGAATTAATAAGTTAGTGAATTTTAGTGCTAAATTCTTGATCTACTTATTGGAAGCTCGGTTATATAGACCCATGGTCCCCCCACTAGTTGAGATAATATTGCTTGTAAGACTCATGTAATTGGTTTTGATTAATCAATTATAATTCTCAATTTAGACTATGTCTATTTGTGAATTTTTCACTAAGTAAGGGCGAAATGGTAAAGAAAGAGTTTATAGGGGCATATTTGTTAATTATGATACTTTGTATGGTTCAATTAATAAATATGATAAATGACAATATTATTTAATAATTATTTATAGTTATTAAATAGTTAGGATTGGCATTTAAATGGTTGAATTAGAAAATTGGCGTTTTTGAGAAAATCAGATGCAGAAAAGGTAAAACTGCAAAATTTCAAAAAGTAAGGCCCAAATCCACTAGTATAGGGCCTGCCACTTTTGAAGGAAATTTAAACTGATATTTTCATTATTTTAATGCCAAATAATTCAAACCTAACCCTAGTGGAATGCTATAAATAGATAGTGAAGGCTTCAGGAAATTTACACTAAATTTCTACACTTTTTTTCTGACACTTTTGATTCAGAAAAAACCTGAGCCTTCTCTCTCCCTATCTTTGGCCGAACCCACTCCCTCTCTCTTCCTCTTGAATTTCGAAATCCTTAGTGTATGAGTAGTGCCCACACACAGCAAGTGATACCTCAATCATAGTGAGGAAGATCGTGAAGAAAGACTTTCAGCAAGAAGGAGTTTCAGCATCAAAGATTCAGAGAAAGAGATCCGTGTTCGTATATTGATAATGCTCTGCTACAGAAAGGAATCAAGGGCTAGATATCTGAACGGAAGGAGTCATTATATTCCGCTGCAACCAATGTAAGGTTTCCTAAACTTTATATGTGTTTATTTCATCGTTTTAGAAAGTTCATATTTAGGGTGTTAATGAGCATACTTGTGAGTAGATCTAAGATCCTGGTAAAATAAATTCCAACAATAACAATATCCAGACATATATATCTATTAGGCATTATGTACATGCCAATAAAATTAAATATTATATCATCATAAAAATAATCCCATACATATTTAAATCCATAAATATGTAACATAATAAAAATACTCTCAGCTAAATAAAATTACAAAAATACCCTTTCGGAGTTAGCGGATATTACAATTATCCCCCTCTAAAAGAAAATTTCGTCCCGAAATTTTACTGAAATAATTCTAGATGTTGTTCTCGCATATCAGACTCTAGCTCCCAAGTAGCTTCCTCAACCACGCTGTTTGTCCATAGGACTTTCACCAGGGTAATTGTCTTATTTCTCAAAATCCTATCCTTTTGATCAAGAATCTTTACGGGACGTTCATTGTAGGACAAATCTTCCTGCAAACCCAGTGTTTCATAGCTCAAAACATGTGATGGGTCTGACACATATTTCCAGAGATGAGATACATGAAATACATTGTGCACCCCATATAATGATGGCAGTAAAGCTATTCTATAAGCTACACTGCCCACTCTATCCAATATCTGAAATGGACCAACATATCTGGGACTTAGTTTCCCTCTCTTACCAAATCTCTTCACCGAGAGTCCTTTTCGTGGTGTCACTCGAAGAAACACATGATCACCCACTTCGAACTCAATGTCCCTCCGCTTTAGGTCTGCATAAGATTTCTGTCTGCTCTGAGCGGTGATCATTCTAGTCCTGATCTTCTGAATAGCTTCGTTGGTGTGCTGAACTGCATCTGGCCCTAGGAGTTTGTTCTCTCCCAACTCATCCCAATGCAGTGGAGACCTGCATTTTCTTCCATACAACATCTCATAGGGTGCTACCCCGATAGTAGACTGATAGTTGTTGCTGTAAGAAAATTCAATTAAAGGTAGGTATTTGCTCCATGATCCTTGGAAATCTATCACACATGCCCCCAACATATCTTCCAAGATCTGATTTGTTCTCTCAGTCTGACCATCTGTCTTTTGATGATATGCAGTACTGAACTTCAATCGAGTTCCCATTGCTCTCTGTAAGCTTTCCCAAAAAGATGAAGTGAACCGAGCATCTCGATCACAAAAAATAGAATACGGTGCCCCATGTAATCTCACAATCTCATTCACATAAAGTTCAACAAAATGGTCCATGGAGTAAGTCATGCGTACTGGTAGAAAATGGGCAGATTTTGTATACCTATCGACGACTACCCAAATGGCGTCATGTTGCTTTGTAGTCTTAGGTAACCCAGTCACAAAATCCATGGAAATCTCTTCCCACTTCCATTCAGGGAGCTTCAGTGGTTGTAATAATCCCGCTGGTCTTTGATGCTCTGCTTTAACTTGTTGACATGTTAAGCATTTGGCCACAAATTCAACTACATCCTTTTTCATACCAGGCCACCAATACAATGCTTTTAGGTCATGGTACATTTTAGTGGTCCCGGGATGAACTGAATAAGGTGTAGTATGAGCTTCTACCAATATCCCCTTCTTGAGCTCATCATTATCGGGCACATAAATTCGTCCCTTGAACCGAATTAATCCCGTGTCTGATATTTCATAATCTTTGGCGTTACTATTCAAAATTTCTTGCTTTAGTTCACTGAGCTTTTGATCTGTCGTCTGCCCCTCCTTAATTCTTTCTAACAAAGTGGATTGAAGTGTGACCTTTGCAAGTTGCCTTGTAATAAACTCTATACCAGCTCGTTCCATGTCTTCCACTAATTCCCTTGATAGTCCTTGCAAAGTGGAAACTAGTCCGGGACCTCTACGGCTGAGTGCATCCGCTACCACATTGGCTTTACCGGGATGGTACATTATCTCGCAGTCGTAGTCTTTGACTAGCTCAAACCATCTCCTCTGCCTCATGTTTAACTCCCTCTGGGTGAAAAAGTACTTTAAACTCTTATGATCGGTGTAGATTTCACATTTCACTCCATAGAGATAATGACGCCAAATTTTTAGTGCAAAAACCACTGCGGCTAACTCTAGGTCATGTGTCGGGTATCTCTGTTCGTATTCTTTTAATTGCCTTGAAGCGTAAGCAATTACCTTCCCTTCTTGCATTAGAACACAACCCAACCCTTGTTTAGATGCATCACAATATACCGCAAATTGTCCCTCTTCTGTTGGTAAACTGAGGATTGGTGCTGAGATAAGTCTATTCTTCAACTCTTGGAAGCTTTGCTCATACTTGTCTGACCAGGAAAATTTTAGATTCTTCCTAGTTAATTCTGTTAAGGGTGTGGCTATCTTTGAGAACCCCTCAACAAACCTTCTATAATAGCCTGCTAAACCCAAAAAGCTTCGAACCTCTGAGGCAGTCTTTGGTCTAGGCCATTCTTTCACTGCAGCAACCTTGGCAGGATCTACTTTTATTCCCCCGTTAGTGACAATGTGACCCAAAAATGCAACCTCGGACAACCAGAACTCACATTTTTTGTACTTGGCATACAATTGATGTTCTCTCAGTCGCTGCAAGGTCAAGCGTAAGTGCTCCTCATGTTCCTCCTCTGTCTTAGAATAAATCAGTAAATCATCTATGAATACAATGACAAACTGATCCAGATATTCCTTGAAGACTCGGTTCATGAGGTCCATAAAAGTTGCTGGGGCATTTGTAAGTCCAAATGACATCACCATGAACTCATAATGCCCGTATCTCGTTCTGAAGGTTGTCTTCGGTATGTCTTCATTTTTGATTCTTAGCTGATGATATCATGAATGAAGATCAATCTTAGAAAACACCTTTTTTCCTTGAAGCTGGTCAAACAGATCGTCAATCCTTGGTAGTGGGTACCGATTCTTTATAGTCACCTTGTTCAATTCTCGGTAATCTATGCACATTCTCATAGTACCGTCTTTCTTTTTAACAAATAGAACTGGTGCGCCCCACGGAGAGTAGCTAGGTCTGATAAACCCTAACTTAAGCAATTCTTCCAACTGTATTTTGAGTTCTTTCAATTCAGATGGTGCCATTCTATATGGTGCGCGGGAAACTGGTGCTGTCCCGGGCACTAATTCTATCACAAATTCGATTTCTCTATGTGGTGGTAACCCGGGTAACTCCTCTAGAAATACATCAAGAAACTCAGCAACTACCCGTGTTTCCTCCGGCTTTCTTTCAATTTTCTTGGTGTCATCAACCACATTAACTAGATACCCTAAGCACCCACGCTGCAATAGTTGCCCAGCCTTCATTGCCGAAATAATAGGGGTGCGGGGTTTCTTTCCTACCCCCCTGAACTCGAAAGTCTCTCCATCTTCTGGTGTGAAAACAACTTTCTTTTGCTTGCAGTCAATTGATGCTCCATATTTGGTAAGAAAATCCATGCCCAAGATTACATAAAAATCAAATAAATCTAATACAATCAAATACACCAAATAATTCTCTACCATCTATCCTGACAGGTATACCCCTAAGCCAACTTCTAGAGATTACAACCTCCCCAGATGGTAACATGGTCCCAAACCCCACAGTAAATAATTCACTCGGTGGATTTATATGATTTACAATTGTGCTAGCAATAAAGGAATGAGTTGCACCAGAATCAAACAAAACTTTACAAGTGGTGTTGGCCATAGGAATCTGACCTGATACAACCGAAGGACTGGCCTCAGCTTCTGCTTGAGTGATGGCAAAAACTCTGGCTGGAACATACTTGTCATCTTTCTTGGGTTTTGCTCTATTCCCAGTCTGTCCCCACAGTGGGCAATTGCGTTTGATGTGTCCTTCTTTTCCACATTTGTAGCATGCTTTTGCGCGACACTCGCCGAGATGACGTTTGGTACATTTAGGGCATTCTGGAATGTTTCGCCCACTGCTGCCATTAAATCGTTGGTCGTTATCACTTTTGTACCTCTTGTCTTGACTTGGCCGTCTGGACCGGTCCCTGTCCCCGTTTCTTGTGGTCATTAGAATTGGCTCCACCTTTCTTAGATTCTCTCCTGGCAGCATTTTCCTTCTAAATTTTGTTTTCATTCAGCTCCGCCGTAAGAGCCATTTCGACAACTTGAGCATAACTGAATTGACCCCTTGACACAATTTCCACATCTCGAGCAACCATTGGTTTCAGGCCTTCCACAAATCTATGCGCTCGCACTCTATCAGTAGGTACCAGATCTGGAGCGAATTTCGCCAATCTATCAAATTTTTGTGCATACTCAGTCACAGTAAGACTCCCTTGGACTAACCCAATAAATTCATCGACCTTTGCTGCTAGAACTGCTGAGTTATAATACTTCTCATTAAAGACCCATTTGAAATCGTCCCAGTTCATGGTATCTACATCCTTTGTTTGTTCCACCACCTCCCACCAGATACGAGCATCTTTCCTCAGCATGTAAGATGCACACTTCACTCGGTCATTCCCATCCACCCTTAGCATCTGCAAAATGCTTTCTATGCGACTTATCCACTCCTCAGCCACTACCGGGTCTATGCCTCCCTCAAACTCAGGTGGGTGTTGTTTCCGAAATCTCTCTGCTAACAACTCATGTCTAGCCTCTGTAGCAGGATATACCACTGCAGCTGGTGGGTCTCTATTTTCTGCATCCTGCCTTATTTGGACTGGCGGCTTCGGTTGACGTCTCAGCTGACGAAGTTCTTCATCCTGCCTATGAATGATTCCTTCCAGTGTGGCAATGCGCTCTTCCCATCCCTGTGGTGCTGGAGGTGGTTCATTGATCCCTCCGTCATCTCGGCCTCTATCTCGGCCTTGGCCTCGACCTCGACCTCGACCCACTCTAACTGACCTTCTAGGAGGCATTTCTAAACTCCTGAACCACACAAACCAAAACACATCAAGATCATTTTGATCATCAATTTTACATGAAAATAATGTTACCCTCTCGCATGCAGAAATTTAAGGCAACTTAATTATAAGTAATAACCACTTACAGTACAGTGAGTCGAGCTCGTCTCATGGCGGTGAACTTTACATGTTAGGGATAACCACATTCTTTAGGACCGTATTGCTCTGATACCATAATGTAACACCCCGATTTCCCGAGATGTCACATAGGATAGTCCGTATAAAACAATTTAATAAGATAAAGACAATCAAATACTTCTTTATTGAAAAATATCCAAGCATGAGATCTCATTGTTTAAAACAAAATACTTTTAGTACTGTAAACTTAAATAAGAACTAGTTAAGTCAAAATAATAGTTCCAAAATGTTTAGCAGTTAAAAACATTAAAAGCAAAATACTGTGCCAGCCCCCTAACATGCGGTCCACGCCTCGAGCTCTTCATTCTCACTGCTTAGCCTTACCCTTACCTGCACACAGAGTACCCGTGAGCTAACGCCCAGTAAGAAGAGCTATGTAGGACATAACCCTCCTAACTAGTTACTTGACATAATTTACTCTTTAATATTAATCAACAGTAATTCACATTCCATAAATATATCCACAACGCATGTTGTTCTCACATGCACACATCAAGTCTCATACCGCACATTATACTCACATACGATAATCAACTATTCTCTCATGTTGATCAGACATGAGGTAACCTACCCTGCCTTGTGTTATTCTCACACTTGGCATCCAACAGGGCAATTAATTACCATAAGTTGTACTCACCCATGATAATGTTATAACCTGCAAGTGTTATGCTCACACAAGCAGCAAGACCCTAATATTATTCTCATGCTAACGATGCTCACAAAATATAAGGAAATCACAACACAATCAAATTAAATAACAAACCAACCCAAGTTGTATGCATAACATACACCCTGTGTACAGATGTCCACTCTTCTTACCTCAGTTGCTAAGACCACACTTGCTACCTCGAGCACCTCAACGAATTTTCTTGTTGAGAACAAGATCCTAAACATTCATTAACACAACAATACACTCAAAATACATTCAAGTATGAATCTCTAAACTCATACAGAAACTTACGTAAAAATACGTAACACATAGGTCCATTTCACTTGCATGACACACCATACATAAGCATTTATTATTTTGATTCACACAAACATATTGCATGGACTCAAACAAACATTCTTAACGTAAAACATGAATTCATACAACACATTTTTACGTAAAATTTACTAAAATACTATTTATTCTTATTAAAGTCCAAATAATTAGTTAATTAATCACCAATAATTATAATAAATACCTACAGCAACTAATAAATAACAAAACCTATTCCTTTTGATATCATAGGCAGTAAATGGTATTACAAAAATACATTTTACTATTTTAACAACACTTATCCATTTTTCATAATTAACTTAAGCATTAATTAAGTAAATTCATGAAAAATACCAAAATTGATTAAAAACCGAATCTAACTCTTCTAACACAGTTTATAATCTGTACTAAGTCATAAATAATTTTCTTTGAATTTTCTAACCAACCTAGGTATTTTTCATAATTAAAATAAGAAATAACATCAATAATTCATGACAAATACATAATCGCCTGAAAATTCAATCTACCAATTTTATAACAGTTTATATATCATAGCCTATCACATAAAATAAATTTAGATTTTTCTGAGCAACCTAAGTATTTTTCATAATTAATCTATGAATTATACTAAATAATTCACAATAATTCTAAATAAATTCAGAAAATTATGAAACTTCACCAAGCACCTTAGAATAAAATAAGGAATCAAAATATACAAAAATATGTAAGAAAAACACCTCAGAAACGGTCAGAACGCGGTCGTCGGTCTTCTCGTCAGTTTCGTCGCCGGTAAAGTGTAACTTTGTCTCCGATTGCTCTTGAAGCGTCCTTTCGATTGGGGAAGCTCTCCACAGTGCTCAGGACCTCAAAACGATCAAGAAAAGTGATCCGAGAAGGCAGATCGGGGTCGTCTTCTTCGTTGGCGGTGTACCGTCTTTAATGGAGTCAAAATATTGGATTTTCGTTTTGGACGTTAAAGCTTCGTTTTCTTACGTCAAAAACAATCCTTAGGGTCCCATGCACTCAAATATAACCTCCCTTGACCCAAGAACAAGCTTAAACACGTTCGAATTCGAGTCCGTATCCAAGTCGCACCTTTGAAGCTTCAAAAATGGCGAATCTCAAAACGACGACTTCCGCCCCTTATACCACGTTAAAAAGCTTCCTTAGGTCGTATATAAGCGATCACAAACCCCCACTTTCACCCAGGTTGCGCTCCGCTTGAAGAAACGAAAATTTTCGATATCGTATACGCCGTATATTTCACTCTCTCTCTCTCGTTCGTTCTCTGTTTTTGGTGTACGAAAATAGAGCTCAAAACCTAATTTCTATCGTGTTTAAACTGAAGCAGAGAGATCGCTTTGAACCGAAGTCGAACGATTCTCATTCCACCAAAATCTCGATTCAGTTTCGAACGTACGCATATATATCGCATCTACAACAACAGTAACAATAATAATAATAATAATAATAATAATAATAATAATAATGTTATTAATAATAATAATAATAATAATAATATACCCATATAACAATATCCAGACATATATATCTATTAGGCATTATGCACATGCCCATAAAATTAAATATTATATCATCATAAAAATAATCCCATACATATTTAAATCCATAAATATGTAACATAATAAAAATACTCTCAGCTAAATAAAATTACAAAAATACATTTTCAGAGTTAGCGGATATTACATGTGTTGACTTCTAAATTATAAATGAGGGGTTCGTGGAACATTAAAATTTATCCAACTGATTTAATCATTAATGTGTGTGTATACAACTTAATTCATACCAAAGTTTAAAATTTCAAGTAGATATGAACATAACACATTAATGATAACATAAATTTTCATTTGTGACAATGATGGTACTCTAAGACCATATATTTGTTCCATTCTTGTTGTATGATCTTAATTTCCATATCAAATGATCATATATCTATAATTTTTTATGAATATGAACTACTTTAGGACTTCTCTACTAATGAACAAAAAACATACATTTAATATTTCTTAATATATAGAAAGAAATATATTAAAGTTTGTTCTTCAATCATTTATAATATAATTAAAAATTCTTCAAGAGTTTATCACAACGTATAATTTAAGAATTAATATTGCATAGACAACCATACGTGTTTTTTAAATAATAATTTACTTACATGTTTTTATTTCATATAAAGATCTTTGTCATATAGTTCGTGCGACTTTGTATTTATATCACTTAAGACATGTATTAAATTCTTCTAGAATTTTTAGATAAGGCATATTTCAAATTCTAACTATATCAGGAGCTCCAAATAAATAACATTTGTTGCAGCATTTATGTGACGCTTATAAATTCTCATAAAATATATTCCAGGCTATAAACAAATCATGATTATATTTTCTCAATATTTAAGCCTTATTTCAATCAATCTCATGTCTGTGCAAACTCTATACAAATATTCATTATGTACAAATACATATACGCAAATTTCTTATTAGAAATATTTATTTGCACACCCTACAGGTCTTACTTCACTTTATACGAGTAAACTTGCCTGGACTGCGTCATAATATTTTGGCCAAAAATCAAATGTATGTCGATAATTCTCAACAAATCTAATACCATGATCCTTACTATCTCATGTTAGTTTATTGCATATGTAAATATTTAACATCTATTGTCGACAAAAATTCTATTATATGATAATTTCCTCCCATATTGACATAGCTTATAGAGATCTCTTTAAATTACATATTTTTCAAATATATTTATCATTTAAAGGTACCTATATTGAACCACTTCAAGGATTCAATTATAATCAAATATGTTATGTTTAACTTCTCTAGGGAGTCTCTTCTAGAGTACCGTTTTCATCACAGTTATCAATTTTAAATTATCAATACTTTATAACATTAAGGTATCTCTATGAGTACCTCTAGATTTAACAACTTTAGGACAAATCAAATGAACATTTATTAATAATTTCTACATTATGCATTTACGCTTCAGGCGTTTTCAACTCATTCTATCTCAACTTTGTATAATATTGATTTGTAGTTGGTATATATCATTTTGAACTACATCGTTCTTATATACTTTGTGCAAGGATTATTTTTCAATAATCATCATCGATCTCAACTGCTTCTCTCCCCCTGATTGAGAGAATTTTTAAAAATTGTAATATCTAATAATATTAATACACATGTAGGGATTTCAATATATCACAAAGAATCAATATTTGTTTAAACTCATATGTACTATATGACATTGAACTTCAGGTTCAAGTTCAATAGTTATGAACTTAATTCATTTCTTAGAATGATTCATACGTGTATAATTACAAGGCTAATTAGGATTTTTACCCCCTGAACTTTGACATGTACCAAATCATGCCCCCTGAACTTTTAAGGTCGTTAAAAATACCCCCTGAACTATTGAGATTGTTGGATTTAAAATTTTTTGTCTAATTTCATTCAACTTTACTATTTCAGTGATTGTTTATATACTAAACCATGTTCCCTAGACTTTGATATCTACTAAATCATGCCCTTTGAACTTTGACATGTACTAAATCCTGCCCCTTGAACTTTCATCCATGTTAGACTTTTTTACTAAAATTGGACAAAAGTCCTTAAATCCAACAATCTCAATAGTTCAACAGGCATTTTAACAACTTTAAAAGTTCAAGGGGCATGATTTGGTACATGTCAAAGTTCAGGGGAAAAAATCTTAATTAGCCTAATTAGAAATACATAAATTTACAAATTTTGTAAATTCATGATCATATGATCTTATCACATTAATAGAAAAACTATGCAATAAAAATCTAACAATAGCTCAAAATTGTTAAAGAAATATAATTTAAATATTTTCTTCAAAAATAATTTAATATATATTTATTTTCTAGATAAATAAATAAAATCATATATATTAAAATAAATTATATTAGAAAAATAATTATCAATAAAAATATAAGTTTATCTTATAAACAAGTATAAATGAGAAACTAAATGAAATACTACATATATTTTTTTTCTAAAATTAAAAATATGAAAATATACTTTCATTTTTTCTATGTGCAAATATATGTACATTCTTCTTTTGAGCCTTATAAATTTACAATGAGAAGAATTTTCTAGTTCTTCAATAAAATTTAGTCAAATCTTTTAATAATTTATTGCATATGATTGATCATGTTAATAACTCAATTCATGAACTTCAAGTTCACTGTAATTTGCATTTCAATAAAATTTTCATAAGGTAATGTAAAATCACTACAACATATAAGTAATCATTACAAGTTTCATTTTTATATACACGAATAAAATAATTATATTATTCTCTAAAACATATACACTCTTCAGAAGTTACTATTATGTTTATCAAACTTAATACTTCTTTAGGAATCACTATCATCAATTCAATGATGTGTATAATTTAAAAGGTACGTGACAATTTTATCATGTTATCGTAATGGTCAAATTGATTTAACCATAATATAGCATTCATTTTTCCTCGTAACTTTTTAACAAGTCGTCTAATTTATTAATAGACTATTCAACAGTCTAATTATCATGACTTGTCACTTTCATGACTTAATAAAAACTATACATCTAGGTACATACAAAGATATTTTACTACTCCAAATAGCAATTGTATGTAAGACTTCTTCAGGAAGCTTTTCAAATAATTATTTTGTGATTATCTATCACTTTGATTATATTAGATTATATTAGATCACTAACAAATATTAGCAAATCATATATTCACTTCTAGGAATATACAAATTGAATTAAATAGTAAATGTATATATACATATTTTGTACCAACAATAGTTTGAAACTACTGATTTCAAGAAATAATAAAATATGTATATATTAATTTTCTTTTGGCATTACCAATATATGTAAAATCTATATTCTTTGAAATAGAACTTCATGTCTATTCATTCTCTTCAGGGAATGATATTTAAATATTCTAAATGTACAATAAATTTTTGATATACTAAAATATATGTACAAATCACATTCTATTCAATAATCAAATATAATTTTATTTTGATTATAAGTGTGTTCGTACTACAGTTACTACAGGTATGCCTATTCAACCTCTTTAGGGAATGATATTTAAATATTCTAAATGTAATATACTAAAATATATGTACAATCCACATTTTATTCAATAATCAAATATAATTTTATCTTGATTATAACTGTGTTCGTACTACAAGTACGTGACTACTATTATTCAATTCTACACAATATATAGATTTCATGCACTTTGATTGTGTGTGGTATTTCATCTTTTGATTGTTTCCAATTTCTTCTTGAAATATTTGAGTAGTAAACAGTGTCATTGATTATTTAAAATTATTACATTCACTTCAGGGAGATGTTGAACAAGTAGAATATTATTATAAATTTCTTAAAAATTTATTAATTGTTCATCCATAAAAATATAAGAATTATTCTACAATTCCTTTTACAATATTTCAAAGAATATATGAATATGGTTTTGCATAATCTTCAAGATGTATGCAAAATTTGATCTTTAATATATGTCACATGAAATAATTTTCAATATAAATATTGTAAATAATAACAATGTATAATAACATGACTAATATATAGAATACGAACACTCTTTAAAAATAATTGAATTCAATTCATATCATTCACTACAGGGAATGATGAACAATAAATACATGTTTTATGTATTTAAATAACATTAGTCATGTTCATTATTATTCTTATACTTTGATGTTTCAATATATTTTTCTTAACATTCTTTTTCGGTATTCAAAATCCACTATAAAATTACATCAATAATAATCATTTTTAATGATTTTTTAGTTGTATTCACATAATAAATACACAAATATAAAACATTTACTTCAGAAAATATTTGCCAAATCTATATCTATATTAGATTACTTTTCATTGTCTTCAAAGAATACAAGAACACACATATATATATATATATGAATATTGTTGGGATTAAACTCACTTAACCTCTCAAGTCAGTATGTCCATCTATTTGCCTATCAGATAAATCTAAAGAAAGCTGCTGCAATTTATAACAGTTGGCTTTAATACCAACTTAAAGGGGACCCACCAGCAACTATATATAGGGGTTCCTCTATTCTAAAAGAGAGGTCTGAGTTGAGAGTTCTGATCTCTAATCTCCAATGCTCATACTTTAGATTCAGTTTAGAGAGAGAGAGTCCAAGATCATAGTGAGTGTGTGTGGAGGGATGTAAAAAGGGAGTATCACTCTTGAAGTGATTTCCCTCAATGTGAGGCATTTCTTTGTAATTCTTGCTGTGTTGAGTTGTAATCTTGGGCTCAATCTATTGTGTACTACTGACTATTCCTATTCAATAAAGATCCATTATTGAGTTAAGTTTTCTTTGTCTTATTTCAATTAAGTTCAAGTTTTGGTTTTGTGATTGGTTTTAGTTTTGATTTGTGTTTCTTGAACATTGTTACTGCTGTAACAACTTGTTTTGAGGGTGAGGATTCACCACAAATGGTATCAGAGCTCAGGGTTTAGAGTTCAAGAATCACATTCAACCGATCAAGATTCATCTTCAACATTTCAAGAATCAAACTCGAACTTTCAAGAACCATATTCAAGCAATCAAGAATTGGTTTTAATGGCTTCAGCAAGGTTTGAGGTGGATAAGTTCAATGGTTCGAATGATTTCAGCCTATGGAGAATCAAAATGAAGGCCTTTCTAGTTCACCAAGGGATTTATGAGGCACTTGATGATGAAGCCATGAAATTAATTGAAGACAATAAGAAGAAATTTGAGATTGAAGCCAAAGCACATAGTGCCATCCTCCTCAGTCTTGGTGATGAGGTTTTGAGAGAAGTTTCAGATGAAGAGAAGGCCTTGGGTCTTTGGAATAAGTTGGCATCGATCTACATGAAGAAATCTCTTGCAAACAAGTTATATCTTAAGAAGAAGTTGTACACACTTCGAATGGATGAGTCAAAGGAATTGAGAAGACATCTAGATGATTTTAACAAAATCATTCTAGATCTGAATAATCTTGGGGTGAAAATTGATGATGAAGACCAGGCTATAATCCTGTTGAGTTCACTTCCCAAGATGTATGAGCACTTTGTTGATACGATCTTGTATGGCAAAGAAACTCTGACTATGACAGAGGTTAAGGCTGCATTGAATTCGAAAGAAATTCAGAAGAAGGGAGATGAGAAAGATGAGGTCAATGGGGAAGGATTACTCATTGTTAAGGGAAAATTCCCCAAGAGGGAATTCAAGGGAAATCAGAACTCTAATGGCTACAGAGGTAACCATTCAAGATCCAATTCTAGAAACTCCACAGGAGGGCCAAGCTCTAATGGAGCTGCAGGAAAGCAATGTTATTATTGCAAGAAGGAGGGCAACTTTAGAGATGAGTGTTTGGCTTTGAAGGCTAAACTTAAGAGGGAAAATCATCACAAGTTTAGGAAGCAAGGAGTTGCTGATGTAGCTGATGGCTATGGGTCGTCTGATGCACTTACAGTGTCATCTGATGTTCTTGTGATGTCTAGTTCAGATTAAGGTGGAGATTGGATTCTAGATTTAGGGTGTTCATTTCATATGAAACCAAACAAAGGACTGTTCAGGACTCTTTCAGAGAGTCATGGGGGCTCAGTTCTTCTTGGGAACAACAAAGCGTGTGAGATCAAAGGTGTAGGAACAATCTTGTTAAAGAACCATGATGAAGTCATGTTGACCTTGCAGCAGGTCAGGTATGTTCCAGATCTCAAAAGAAATCTTCTCTCTATTGGTATGTTTGATAAAATGGGGTATGTTGTCAAAGTTGAGGAAGGTGTAATGAAAATTGCACAAGGCACAGGAACTGTGTTGAGAGGAAGGTTGAGTAATGGATTGTATTTCTTGGATGGAAAGACAATCTCAGGTTGTGCAGCACCTGTTTTGGACTCAACCAAACACAGTCAAGCAAGGCTATGGCACCTCAGATTGGGGCATGTAAGTCAGAGAGGACTTGAGGAAATGAACAAGCAAGGACTGTTCGAGGAGAAGCTAACAGAAAAACTTGAGTTCTGTGATGAATGTGTTTTGGGGAAGGCTTGTAGATTGAAGTTCAACAAGGCAGAACACACCACCACAGAAAGGTTAGCTTATGTCCATTCTGACCTTTGGGGGCCATCTAGGATTCCAACCAAAGGTGGAGCACACTACTTTATGAGTATTATTGATGATTACAGTAGGAAAGTCTGGGTGTATTTGTTGAAAAGCAAAGATGAAGCTCTAGGAACCTTTGATACATGGAAGAGGCTACTAGAAAACCAGACTGGGAACAAAATCAAGGTACTAAGAACTGACAATGGTCTTGAGTACTGCTCAAATGAGTTCAAGGGATTGTGTGCCACAATGGGAATCAAGAGACATAGAACTGTGATCAAAACCCCTCAGCAAAATGGTGTTGCTGAGAGGATGAATAGAACATTGATTGCGAGGGTTAGGTGCATGTTACTAGGAGCTGGTTTGGACAGAACCTTTTGGGGAGAAACTCTTAAAACTGCCTGTTACCTAATTAATAGATCACCATCTGTGCTAAACAACTTCAAGACCCCACAAGAGTTATGGACAGGTAAAACTCCAAATTTAGATCACTTGAAAGTGTTTGGATGTACTGCATTTGTGCATGTTAGACAAGATAAGTTGCAACCTAGAGCATTGAGATGCATGTTTCTAGGCTACCCTGAAGGGGTTAAGGGATATAGAGTGTGGTGTTTAGAACCTGGATTCAAGAAGTGCTTGATTAGTAGAGATGTGGTTTTCAAGGAAGATGAAATGGCCATGAAAACCAAGAGCACTTGTAAAGACAGTGAAGCTGGTTTAGATGAGAATGTCCAGATTGAGGTGGAGCAGGTTGCTCCTACAGCACCAACTAATGCTGTTCCAGATGGAACTGAAGCAACTGAAAGGGAAGACAATGAAGATCAGCAGGAACTCAGCAGCTATCAATTAGCTAGAGATAGAGAGAGAAGACAGAGAAAAGCCCCTGATCGTTTTGGTTATGCTGAATTCATTGCATATGCACTTATGATTGCAGAAGAGGTTGACAGTTTAGAACCCACTAGCTTTGAAGAAGCTATGAGAAGTAAAGATGTTGTTGCATGGCTACAGGCCATCCAAGAAGAGATGCAGTCTCTTAGGAAGAATAGAACCTGGATTGTTGTGAAGAAACCAGAGTTCTACAAGCTGGTAGGATGTAAATGGCTTTTCAAGCATAAAGAAGGTTTAGGGAATGAGCCTACCAGATTCAAGGCAAGGTTAGTTGCCAAGGGGTTCACTCAGAAAGAAGGCATCGATTACAATGAGATTTTCTCTCCAGTGGTGAAGCAAGCTTCAATTAGAGCCATGATGGCAAAGGCAGCAAGCATGGACCTAGAGATTGAACAGATAGATGTAAGAACAGCTTTCTTGCATGGTGAGTTAGAAGAGGAAGTCTATATGCAACAGCCTGAGGGCTTTGACAATGGGAATCCAGATGAGGTATGTTTACTTAAGAAGTCTCTTTATGGCCTCAAGCAGGCACCTAGGCAATGGAAGTTGAGGTTTGACACTTATATGCTAAATATTGGATACACTAAAAGTAAGTATGACTCATGTGTGTATTTCAATAATCAAACATATTTGCTACTATATGTTGATGATATACTGATCTTTAGCAAAGAAAAGTCAAAGATTGACAAGTTGAAAAGGAAACTCAGTGATGAGTTTGAGATGAAAGATTTGGGCAAAGCAAAGAGAATTCTTGGGATAGACATAAAGAGACCTAGACCTGGCATGATAGTACTTTCTCAAGCTGCCTACCTGAAGAAAGTATTGAACAAGTTTGGCATGGAAGAGTGCAAACCTGTTGCAACACCACTTGCTCAACACTTCAAGTTGTCTGCATCTCAGTCACCAAAAACAGATGCAGAAAGAGCTAAGATGAGCAATGTTCCCTATGCAAGTTGTGTTGGGAGTCTCATGTACTCCATTGTGTGTTCAAGACCTGACTTAGCTCATGCCATGAGTGTGGTAAGTAGGTACATTTCAGACCCAGGCCCTGAACATTGGGAAGCATTGAAATGGACAATGAGGTACCTGAAGGGTACTCTGGACACTGGAATTGTGTTCAGCAAGGAGAACCAGTACAAGGAAGAAATCACTGGTTTTGTGGACTCAGATTTTGCAACAAACCTAGACACTAGAAGGAGCCTAACAGGGTTTGTGTTCACTTCTCTTAGGGGCTGCATCAGCTGGAAATCTAACCTACAGAAAGTAGTAGCCTTGTCATCTTCAAAAGCTGAATACATGGCTGCTACAGAAGCCATCAAGGAGGCTATATGGCTTAAGGGGTTGACAGAGGAGTTAGGTTTCAAATCTGAGGATATCGCAGTTTATTGTGACAATCAAAGTGCTTTACATCTCATGAAAAATCCAATGTTTCATGAGAGGTCAAAGCACATTGATATCAAGTTACACTTCATAAGGGATATTGTGTCATCCAAGAAGGTGCAAGTGAAGAAAATAAGCACACATGATAACCCTGCAGATATTTTCACTAAAAGTGTAACTAAAGACAAGTTTAGGCACTGTCTAAACTTGTTGAGCATTCAGGACATTTAATGTCCTCATTTATTTCTTTGGTTCATAGATTAAGTGAGTCTAATCAGGTGGAATTGTTGGGATTAAACTCACTTAACCTCTCAAGTCAGTATGTCCATCTATTTGCCTATCAGATAAATCTAAAGAAAGCTGCTGCAATTTATAACAGTTGGCTTTAATACCAACTTAAAGGGGACCCACCAGCAACTATATATAGGGATTCCTCTATTCTAAAAAGAGAGGTCTGAGTTGAGAATTCTGATCTCTAATCTCCAATGCTCATACTTTAGATTCAGTTTAGAGAGAGAGAGTCCAAGATCATAGTGAGTGTGTGTGGAGGGATGTAAAAAGGGAGTATCACTCTTGAAGTGATTTCCCTCAATGTGAGGCATTTCTTTGTAATTCTTGCTGTGTTGAGTTGTAATCTTGGGCTCAATCTATTGTGTACTACTGACTATTCCTATTCAATAAAGATCCATTATTCATCCATTATTGAGTTAAGTTTTCTTTGTCTTATTTCAATTAAGTTCAAGTTTTGGTTTTGTGATTGGTTTTAGTTTTGATTTGTGTTTCTTGAACATTGTTACTGCTGTAACAACTTGTTTTGAGGGTGAGGATTCACCACAAATATATATTCATCTCTTTTATTATATTTCAGTCAGTTATATGATGAATATTATATTTGCATAATCTTCAGGATATATGCAAGATTTTATTAAGGACGTATAATCTTCAGGATATATGCAATATTTTATCAAGGATACATAATTTTCTGTATATATATATATATAATTTATATAGATTTTTTCTATCATATCATAGACACACATATAATGTAAATATTATAAATATTAAGAACATAATATATATATATATGTGAAATCAATAATAAATATATAAGAATAAGAACGTACACATATAATATATAGATATTAAATAAAAAAAGAAAAAGAAAAAAAGTTCTTGAAATTGTTTCAGTCAAATGAGTATATATAAAAATATATATTTAGTGTATCGTGACCTGAAAACAATATTCAAGAACTTTAACAAAATATTTACCTTGAGGCTTGAGCAGAGACTCGTGTTGATAACGTGTTATAAAATAATATAGAATAATATAAAGTAGATAAGAAGAAAAGAAGATGAAGATGAAGATAGAAAGAGAAACTGGAAGAGAATTTCTAAGTTATTTATTTTAATGGGGTGAATCCCTATTTATACAAAAATATGACTAAAAGAATGAGAAACTAAATTAATGTAATAAAGGAAAGTACAACCAAATATTAATGGTGACAATTAATTTGGTGATTTGGACATCCATAAATAATATTTCATAACAATTATCACATAATTTAATGAAAAAAAATAGTTAAGGAATAATTACATAAAACACTATTTTTTGTAAAAATTTTACATTTTTATGTTTAAAGTGTTATAAAATAATATAAAGTAGAAATAATATAAAATAATATAAAGTAGATGAGAAGAAAGAAGAAGAAGAGAAAGAGAAAGTGAATGAGAATTTCTGAGTTGTTTATTCCAATGGGGTGAACCCCTATTTATACAAATACAAGAGTGAGATATTAAGAAACTAAGAAAAAGGGAAACTAAGGAAAAGAGGAATGTTGATTACAATTCATGGTAATAAATAAAAGATTTGGACATCCACATAATTATTAATATTTATAACACTCTCCCTTGGATGTCCATAATAGCTGCCTTATTAAAAATCTTGCTGAAAACTTGGTCAAAAGAAAATGAGTATAGTGTAAACTAACTCCCTCCCCCTCATTTAGGCATTTGTGGAGATCTTCTAATCGACGAATTTCGATCTTGTCTGCCGTCTTCTCAAATGTTGATGTTGGTAATAACTTTGTGAATAAGTTTGTAAGATTGACACTTGATTGAATATGTTGAACACCAATATGCATTTTCTTGAAGCATATAAAGAAGAATTTGGTGAAATGTGTTCTAACTCTATCTCCTTCAATGTACCCTCCTTTTAGTTGAGTGATGCAAGCAGTATTATCTTCATAGAGAACTGTTTGGGTTGATACTTCTTTATTGAGTGCAATCCATATGTTTCCCGAATATGCTATGTCAATGATCTCACTCCCACACATTCTCTACTTGCTTCATAAAATGCAAGTATGTTAACATGATTTATAGTTGCCTCGTTAAAAACCTTGCCAGAAAAACCCAGTGGGACAAAATCTGAGCTAGGGAAAAGAGTACAATATATATTTCATATTCATAATTATTTGCAAGTTGCCTCGTTAAAAACCTTGCCAGGAAAACCCATTGGGACAAAACCCGAACTAAGGGAAAAAGAGTGCAACATGAATATGTCTCCTCCTCATGCACATATGATCCATAATTCTTTTGGTGATAATATATCTCATAAGATTATTGTTATCACTTTTAAAATATCACCATATATAATCTTTGATCATATATTTTCTATAACTCTTCCAGAGTATGTATGGACTTCTAAATTATAGATGAGGGGTTCGTGGAACATTAGTCTTTATCCAACTAATTGTATCATTCATGTGTGTACACAACTTTGTTCATACGAAAATTTAAAATTTCAAGTAGATATGAACATAACACATTAATGATAATATAAATTTTATTTGTGACAATGATGGTACTCCAATACCATATATTTGTTCCATCTTGTTGTATGATCTTAATTTTCATATCAAATGATCATATATCTATAATTCTTAATACATATGAAGTACTTCAGGACTTCAATACTAATGAACAAACTTTATACATTTAATATTTCTCGATATACAAAAGAAATAAAAGTTTGTTCTTCAATTAATCAAAAACTCTTCAAGAGTCTATCACAACGTATAATTTACGTATTTATACTGCATAGACAACCATACGTATTTTTTAAACAATAATTTACTTACATGTCTTTATTTCATACAAAGATCTTTGTCATATAGTGCGTGCGACTTAGAATTTATATCACTTAAGACATGTATTAAATTCTTCTAGAATTTTTAGATAAGGCTTATTTCAAATTCTCACTATATTAGGAGCTCCAAATAAATAATCTTTTGTTGCAACATTTATGTGACGCTTATAAATCCTCATAAAATATATTCCAGGCTATAATCAAATAATGATTATATTTTCTTAATATTTAAGCCTTACTTCAATCAATCTCATGTCTATGCAAACTTTGTACAACAATTCATTATGTACAAATACATATATGCAAATTTCTCATTAGAAATATTTATTTGCACACCCTACAGGTCTTACTTCACTTTATGTGAGTAAATTTGCCTGGATTGCGTCATAATATTTTGGCCAAAAATCAAAATGTAAGTCGATGATTCTCGACAAATCTAATACCATGATCCTTGCTATCTCATGTTAATTTATTGCATATGCAAACATTCAATATTTATTGTCGACAAAAATTTCAATAAATGATAATTTCCTCCCATATTGACATAACTTATAGAGATCTCTTTAAATTACATATTTTTCAAATATGTTTATCATTTATAGGTACCTATAACGAATCACTTCAGGGATTCAATTATGATGAAATGTGTTATGTCTAACTTCTCTTGGGAGTCTTTTCGAGTACCGTTTTCATCACGGTTATCATTTTAATACTTTATAACATTAAAGTATCTCCATGAGTACCTCTAGATTTAACAACTTCAGGGCAAATCAAATGAACATTTATTAATAATTTCTACATTGTTCATTTACGCTTCAGGCGTTTTCAACTCATTCTAACTCAACTTTGAATAATATTGATTTGCAGTTGGTATATATCATTTTGAACTATATTGTTCTTATATACTTTGTGCAAGGATCATTTTTCAAAAATTATCATCGATCCCAACTGCTTCTCTCCCCCTGATCGAGAGAATTTTTAAAAATTGTGATATCTAATAATATTAATATACCTGTAGGGATTTCAATATATCACAATGAATCAATATTTATTTAAACTCATATATACTATATGACATTGAACTTCAGGTTCAATAAACTTCAGTTTCAAGTTCAATCCTTATGAACTTAATTCATTTCTAAGAATGAGTCATACGTGTATAATTAGAAATACATAAATTTACACATTTTGTAAATGCATGATCATATAATCTTATCACATCGATAAGAAACTATGCAATAAAAATCTAACAATAGCTCAAGCTTGTTAAGGATATATAATTTAAATATTTTCTATGTGCAAATATATGCACATTCTTCTTTTGAGCCTTATAAATTAACAATGAGAAGAATCTTCTGGTTCTTCAACAAAATTTAGTCAAATTCTTTGACAATTTATTGCATATGATTGATCATGTCAAAATAATTCAATTCATGAACTTCAGGTTCACTATAATTTGTATTTCAATGAAACTTTCACAAGGTAATGTAAAATCACTACAACATATAAGTAATCATAAAAAGTTTCATTTTTATATACACGAATAATATAATTATATTATTCTCCAAAACATATACACTCTTCAGGAGTCACTATTATGTTTATCAAACTTTATATTTCTTCAGGAATCACTATCATCAATTCAATGATGTGTATAATTTAAAAGATACATGACAACTTCATCATGTTATTGTAATGGTCAAATAGATATAACCATAATATATCATTCATTTTTCCTGGTATCTTTTTAACAAGTCGTCTAATTTATTAATAGACTATTCATCAGTCTAATTATCATGACTTGATATATTATATATTTAAATGTACAACCAGTACATATAATAAGTTATTTCTTATCACTTTTATAACTAGATAAAAGTTATACATCTAGGTACATACAAATATATTTTACTACTCCAAGTAGCAATTGTATGTAAGACTTCTTCAGGAAGCTTTTCAAATAATCATTTTGTGATTCTTTATCACTTTGATTATATTGGATCACTAACAAATGTTAGTAAGTTATATATTCACTTCTGGGAATATGCAAACTGAATTATATAGTAACTATATATATACATATCCTGTACTAACAATAGTTTGAAACTATTGATTTCAAGAAATAATAAAATATGTATATATTAATTTGCTTTTGGCATTGCCAATATATGTGAAATCTATATTCTTTGAAATAGAATTTCATGTCTATTCATTCTCTTTAGGGAATGATATTTAAATATTCTAAATGTACAATAAATTTGTACAATTCACATTCTATTCAATAATCAAGTATACTTTTATCTTGATTATAAGTATGTCCGTACTACAGGTACGCGACCACTATTATTCAATTCCACACATGATATATTAATTTCATGCACTTTGATTATGTGTGGTATCTCATCTTTTAGTTGTTTCCACTTTTTCTAGAAATATTTGATTAGTAAATAATGTCATTGATTATTTAAAACATTACATTCACTTCGGGGAATGACGTTGAACAAGTAGAACATTATTATAAATTTCTTAAAAATTTATTACTTGTTCATCCATAAAAAAATATAAGAAATTATTCAACAATTTCTTTTACGATATTTCAAAGAATATATGAATGCAATTTTTGCATAGTCTCCAAGATGTATGCAAAATTTAATCTTTAATATATGTCAGATTCAATAATTTCCAACATTGCAAGTAATAACAATGTATAATAACATGACTAATACGAGGAATCTTTAAAAGTAATTGACTTCAATTCGTATCATTCTCTGCAGGGAATGATGAACAATAAATACATGCCTCATGTATTTAAATAACATTAGTCATGCTCATTGTTATTCTTATACTTTGATGTTTCAATGCAATTTTCTTAACATTCTTTTTGGATATTCAAAACCCACTATAAAATTGCATCAATAATAATCATTTTTAATGATTCTTTAGTTGTATTCACATAAATACAATCATTTTTTTTTTTTGACAAATATAAAACATTGACTTCAGAAAATATTTGTCAAAATCTATATCGATATTAGATTACTTTTCATTGTCCTCAAAGAATACAAGAACATATATATAAATATGTATTCATCTCTTTCATTATATATCCATCAACTATATAATGAATATTACGTTTGCATAATCTTCAGGATATATGCAAGATTTTATTGAGGACGCATAATCATCAGGATATATGCAATATTTTATCGAGGATGCATAATCTTCAGGATATATGCAATTTTTTTTATCGATGATGCATAATCTTCAGGATATATGCAATATTTTATCGATGATGCATAATCTTTAGGATATATGCAATATTTTATCGATGATACATAATCTTCTGGATATATGTATAATTTATATAGATTTTCTCTATCATATCATAGACACACATATATTGTAAATATTATGAATGATAAGAACATAATATATATATATGAAATCAATAATAAATATATAAAAATATATACATACATATATAATATATAGATATATAGATAAAAATAAAATAAAAAAAAAAATCATTGAAATTGATTCAGTCAGATGAGTATATATATAAATATATATTTAGTGTATCGTGACTTTGAAACAATTCAAGAACTTTAACAAAATACTTACATTGGATCTTAGGCAGAGACTCATGCTTGAAGCTTGGGCAGAGACCCGTGCTGATAACGTGTTATAAAATAATATAAAGTAGAAATAATATAAAATAATATAAAGTAGATGAGAAGAAAGAAGAAGAAGAGAAAGAGAAAGTGAATGAGAATTTCTAAGTTGTTTATTCCAATGGGGTGAACCCCTATTTATACAAATACAAGAGTGAGATATTAAGAAACTAAGAAAAAGGGAAACTAAGGAAAAGAGGAATGTTGATTACAATTCATGGTAATAAATAAAAGATTTGGACGTACACATAATTATTAATATTTATAACATAAAGATTTTTTTTGTAAATTTTTTACGGCTTTCTATATAAACAACACGAAAACAATAAGAAAACTATATAAAAATAATAGGAAAATAACATCCAAACAACATTAAAACAACAAGAAAAAATAACATACATATAACAAAAAAATCAACAAAAAATTAATAAGAGTACAATATATAAAGACCGTATTTTCTGTAAATAAAATTATTAAAATCGTAAAAATATTAAAAATGCTGTACAACCATATTTTTGTAAGTTTTTTTATTATATTTTGTGTAATTGTGAAATAATCCAAATAGTTAATGTAAATATGAAAAACCCACTAAATTTTATTTTTATTTTTTTTTAATAAGAGACACTGTATATTTTAATTTTTTAATTTAATAAAAAAAATAATAATTCACTAACCCGTTAGTGCGGTGTTGGGCACATTACCTAATAAAACAAACAAACAAATGGTGTGGAAGAAATAGAAAATGAATTTATAAGTCCAAATTAACAAGTTTCCGTTTCTCACTCACAGTAAGTACTTTACTACTTTTGCAGACAAATTCAAGGTTCAAGATGGGAGTAACGCTAACGAGCGCGATCGTATCCTCGGCGCGCAACGCCGTGACGCACCGGCGAAACTGCGAGCAGCTGGCGGAGCACGTGAGAGTGATCGACAAGTTACTTGGGAAGCTGAAATCAACGGACCTGATCAATCTCCCCGCCGTAAAGGAGCCGTTGGATGGGTTAGAAGAGGCCCTGAAGAAAGCGGTGGAGTTGGTTGACAGTTGTAGAGACAACAGTTGTCTCTACATGGTTGCCATGGGGTGGACCGTAGTCTATCAGTTCCGTCACATTCAACACGAGATTGACCGATATCTTAGACTCGTCCCCTTGATTTCTTTGGTCCATGAGTTTCGAATGCAGGTAGGTACACTTCTCGTACGATTAATATATAATGTATTAACAATAATTCTAATGAACATTTTGCACTCGTTTTTGCTTAATTTTGTTCTACGAATCAAAAAAGTTAGCTTAATCATTTAAAATTTAAATAAAATGAAAAATGGCTGAACACATTTCAGTTTAAAAGACCAAACTATACCTCTACTTTTACTCCTATTGACATATTATTGTCGGTATGGTTGAAATTTGATGATCATTTGACAAGTGTTACATATCTAACGGTGTATGTTCCATAATAATGAAGGTATAAAAAAGAAAAAAGATCATTGCTATTACTCACCTATTACATAAAATTATATTGCAACAATATTTTGTTACACAAATCACAATTTTGACAGGTAAGAATGCTGCCTAGAAGAGTGCTAGTTACTACTAGGGATTTTAACATTTGTCAAAGAAAAAATGTACCTATTTTATGCCAAGAGAGAGAGAGATAGAGAGAGATCTTTCCTTTCAAAAAAAAAAAAGAAAAGAAAAATAGAGAGAGATCTCACATTCATGTCTAAATTAACACAAAATCTCAGTCCGTAATGAAAGCACGTTGAGTAAATATAAATGTACTTCTCACAAAAATGTTAAAATGAGAGAAAGAATTGACCACAAGACCAGAGAATAAAACCTTTCAATCAATATATTATATATATCTAATACCAGGAAAAGAAAGAAAAAGAGAAAAGGAAACCTCTTCTTATCAATAATCAATTACCATTACTACCTACTAATATGGTCTGCTAACTATCTAGCAGCTTTTAAAAAATTAGTTTATTCGAAGTTGCATTAAACTGGTTGGAAAAATTTAAAGCGTGAATAATACTCTACTATTCTTATTAATGAAAAACAGTAGATAATATGTTTTATTGGTTAGTCCCTTTAATTAATTAGTGTTAGTGATGACAAAACACTCATGAACCCCAGAATCTGAAAGAAGGGTTAGAAGCATTAGAGAAGGATAATAAAAAGGAATACACACTTGAGCAAGAGGACATTGAAGCTCATAATGTGATTCTTAAACCAGAGAGAACAAAGAAAGATGCAGACATATTAGAGAAATCTCTGTCTTGTAAGTATCCAGATTTGGGTTTTGATCAGGCACTTCAACATGAGAGGGAGAAGCTCAATGTTGAGTTGATTCGATCAAGAACACTAAACCATCTCGACCAGTGCCGAGTCATTGAACACCTTATCGATGTCACTGAGAATGTGGTGAATGTAGTTCTTCCTGGAAAAAATGTTGACAAAATTGTTACCACTACTAATTATGATGTTGCATCATCAGGGTATATAACACCTTCCTCAATTCAAATTAGTTATATAACTAGTGTGTAGCTGGAGAAAATTGACCTCTTTTTATCTTCCCAGGTACATAACCAATTCAAAAACCAGCTATGAAGAAGTTAGTAAGTCAGAATGGCAGGCTGATCTTTTCGGTTGCTGCAGTGAGCCTTGTCTTAGTGAGTTAATTTCTTCAAGAAAATTAGAATTAATGATTTGTATACTTCTGTTAGTTTTATAATCTAATCTTTTGGGGTCTTAATTGACATGTATGTGTATATTTATATGATGATGGTATGTACAGGTTTGAAGACTTTTCTTTATCCCTGCGGAGCATTTTCATGGATAGCAAATGTAGTTTCCAAAGGAAAAATATGTGAGCTGTGTTTTTCACTTATATTTTAATATTGTGGCATGGTCAAACATATAGTATGGCTTTAATAAAAATGGCTATATGACATTTTTTTTACTACTTGAAACCATGTACAGCTCGTGAAAAAGCAATAAACAATCTAGTGAGATACTCTATATTTGGCGGTTGTTGCTGTTACACTTTCTGTATTAGAAGGAATTTGAGGCAACGTTTTAACATAGAGGTACCTGTTATGATCAAAGATCACTTTTTTACAATTTTATTTTCTAGTATCTTGATTTTGTTTTTTACTCATTTTCTGTCGTTTAGGGTGGTTCTTGTGATGACTTCTTAACTCACCTCATATGCTGCTGCTGTGCAATGGTTCAAGAAAGGCGTGAGCTTGAACTTAGAAACTTTGAGGGTAATTATCAAGTGCCTGTTTCTCTCTTGAACAGATCATATCAATATAAATATACACACAGATTCTTTGACTAGTTTGAGATTTTAATGATGATATGCCACTACCAATTTACCAACTCTGGTTTTCTTAGTTACAAAATTAAAAGTTGAAGTTATGAGAAGTTGGTTTACACTGATGTGCTTCAGCTCCTTGTAACCACTATCAAACAACACTCTTTTGCAGGTTGCCAAGGAAAAGAGATGATTCCTCCTCCATTCCAATACATGAAGTCATAAATCACCATTACACTTGCTTTTCAACTTAGAGAAAGAAAGAAAAAAATAAAGCAAATGAACTAATCTAGTCTAGTCTAGTCTAGACTCTAGTTACTTATGTATGTAACATATTATAGATATACACTATATATTTCTCTTATTTCTACTGTAGATTCATAGAAATTGTAAAATTATTAATGAACATTAAAAGAAAAACCATCACATACCTTCCAAAATATCTGAAATTTCCTGCTTCAAGTACATTAGATCTTTCTTTTTCTTTGGTAATTTATTACACTATACAAGTAGTAAGTACAATTTCTTTTATCCACATCTCCTCAATTATCTCATTCTCATCCTTAAATCTTTTTTCTTTTGCTTTTTAAAGAAAAGGAAAAATGAACAGAAGAGTCTCTCTATTTCACCTACTAATTTTGGTGTTGCTCAATCCAATCTCGTCAGTCCCATCCTCGCCTGACCGTTTCACCAAGTCTCACTCGTACTCGTCCTCTAATCTCGAACGCAAATCATCACAAGAGTACTTTGAGTTGGCCCAACCTCTACCGTCCGATGATCTGACCCCATCGTTGACCGTAACAGTCTTACGCCACTCCTTCGCTAATACCATCAACGGCCCTCCATTCTCCACCCCTTACTCTCCGCCGTCCGATTGCCCTCCACCATGGTCCTTCGTCGTTCTCGAGTTTCGTGCCAAATGCAAAGGAGAACAGTACGACCGCATCGCCGCACTTTGGCTCGGCGGCGTCGAGATCCTCAGAACCAGCACAGCCGAGCCGACTGAGTGTGGAATCTTCTGGAAGGTTCGGAAGGATGTTACCAGGTACTCTTCTCTTCTCTCTCGTCAAGAACTAGACCTTACTATGATGCTCGAAAACGTAGTCAACAAAGAATACACCGGCGTTTACCACGTCGAGGTCGACTTTCTCTATTACAATGTCTCAGCAATCAACGAGCCCAAGCTCAGGCTTCCGATTTCGATTGAGAATCTAGAGCTTGATAGTGAAGACTCGAAATTAGGCTTGGATTCTTTTGAATTAGATGCAAACTTCGGGATTTCAGATGAGGAGCCGGCGGATATGATTATTCCGATAGCCGATTCCGGAGAAAGGGGATTTTGGTTCAGAGTTGAGAGCGAGTTGGAGTTGAAATCGAGGGAAATTCAATTCCCTAAAAACACTCGCCGAGCTGTAGTGGAATTGTATGTGTCGTTTCATGGAAACGACGAATTTTGGTACTCGAATCCTCCGAATTCTTATATCACTATGAACAACTTAGATACAGCTCGGGGAAATGGAGGTTTCCGAGAGGTTTTTGTGACCATCGATGGAGAGATAATCGGGTCAGAAATTCCTTTACCAGTGATCTTCACCGGTGGGATCAATCCATTGTTCTGGGAACCGGTTGTAGCGATTGGAGCATTCAATCTCCCTTCGTATGATTTTGAATTGACGCCATTTTTGGGAAAACTTCTGGACAAGAAAGTTCATAAACTCGGAATTGGGGTCTCCGATGCTATCTCATATTGGCTTGTTGATGCCAATTTACACCTTTGGTTAGACCCCAAATCGGAATCAGTTGAAGCCAAATCAAGTTTTGATGAAAACCCAGTTTTTGAAATCGAGAGAAATTCGGAGTTCAAGAAACTTGATGGGTCTTCCAAGGTGAAAGCTGAGAGGAAGACCCAACACACGGGGTGGGTTAAGTGGAGTGGTGGAAATTACACCACTACATCCACTCACAACTACAAGTTCAAGTCCAAAATCAGATTCCGGAACAATGGAGCCTCCAAATCTGTTAAGCAAAAAATCAAGGGAAGCAGAAAAGTTGTGATTAGAGACGTGGGCAATAGAAAAATAGTAGCCATGGAAAGCGTCAAGAGAAGATACCCTTTGAAACTCTTCACTGAAACACGGCCGGGTAGGCGTGAGAACACCTATTTGCTATTGACGAATGTGTCTCATGCCTTGAAGGAGAAGCGTTTTCATGGCGGCTATCTGAGGCGACTCCAGAATAGTCAGGTGTCCGGGGGATGGATGGAGGTGAAGGATCATTCTGTTATTTCCGGTAATGCTTATACCAATCAGACTTTTATTTACAGAGACAAGTATGGTTCTTATTCCACAATTGTAGACTCCGAAAATGGCAAAATTATTAGAAACAGTACAACCCTCGGAAGTTTGCCTTTACTGTCATCGTAAATTTCATTTGCTTTTTTTTTCCTTTCCAAGTAGTAATTTGTGTTGTTTTGTAGTCAAGATAAAATAAAAGAAAAAATTATAATACGAGATTTCTTCGTTTACTCGTCGTTTGTTCTGTTGCAATAAATTTTTAGCAAACTTTGGCATATTGTCATCTTGAGTTTTATTAAAAAAAAAATGAACATAATACACAGGTGTTGAAATCTCTTCTAACAAAGAAAAAGTGGTCCTCATTCATTACTACTTAGCTTACACAAGTATTCAAATATGAAAGATTAATATTTTCACTATTATTACACTTTTTTACCTGTTGTCTTTTTATATATTCCTGTCATTTATTAAGACAATGCCATTGGATTTGTAAAATTGGAAATGCTATTACAATTTACACCATGGAGTTCACGTTTGTTTATTTTTTTTTTTAAATATACCACGGATAGTACAAGCTGGTATCCAAATTTGATTGGACATGGACTCATGAGATGATACTTCCACAATTCAACTTCAGCCAATCTTTGCTTATTATGAGAGCGAAAGATGATTTATTTGCTCTATGTTGACTATACACTAACATACTAATGATGTATTTGCTATTTACTATTTTAAACCAAGGTACAGATAAAGTTATTTATTGGTAGTAATATCTTTTGAACTAGATCAAAATGCAAGCCAAGCCGAACCAGCTTTCATTGATTATCAAGAGTACTTTTTCAAAAAATAAATAAAACGATAATTACATATAACACTATTTTTTAAAAAAAATTTATATTTTTGCGCTTAAAATTTTATTTTTTGCAATTTTATAATTTTCTATAAAAATAACACGAAAATAACAAAAAAGCTACATAAAAATAACAAAAATTAACACTCAAACAACAACAAAAAATAACATACAAATAACAAAAAAAAATTAACAAAAATACAATATAAAAATACCATATTTTTTATAAATAAAATTATAAAAAACTTAAAATATTTAAAATTTTGTACAAACGTATTTTTGTTATTTTTATATATTTGTGAAATAATCTCAAAAATAAATATAGCCTTTTGCTCTTAAATATAGTTACTCATAATATTAACTAATTTGTTTCCCAAATAAGATTTTATGTTTGTTAAAAGTGACTTCGTAGTTCCTACATAATAGACGTGTCAAATTTGTGTGCACATACATATCATTACTATTGTAACAAATGTCAAAACGCCTCCTATTTCATTCTATCTATTGTGGTAGACTGGTAGTTATTACTTATTAGTAATGGTATGAAATATGAATACGTAATAGATTTTTTCGTTTTCTTTTAGGAAAAAAAGTATTTATCTTGTCTAATGTCTACAATATTTTCGTGTAGTGGAAACGTAAATGTGGGATGAAGCTATGAACAAAAGTGTATCACTGTAGAAATTAAAACAGTGTTAAAAGCAAGATTAGCACTATTCTGTATATGTTTTTATTATTGTTTTTAAATCACCACAACGTCCCATGCTTTAGATACTTTAAAACTCGTGCATGAGATAAAAGGATTCTACCAAAAAGCTTCTAGTGGGGGACTAAAGCAGAGGTTTCCGCAGTGTGTGTGGCAGGTGGTATTGATCAGAAATCTACATTAGCTAGAAGAGCTGGTCGTGGCTGAAAAACCATGAAATCCATGACTAGTAAGAAAGAAACAAAAAGAAAATTCTATCCCGCTAGAAAAACACTCTAAAACTCATCTTTTTGGGACCCCTTTTGTTCATCCCTCTTTGGTGAGAAGATTGACAAAAACCAACGTACAAGTCGAGAGAACTTACTCATATCAGAATTAGATTTCTCCTTATCTAACTTTACAGTGCAGACGTCAGCATATTCATGCTTCAAATGAGGTGCAACAATTCTTTCCTGAAATTTAATAAAACTTTCTGTAATGAGCAAGAGATCAGGGATCACAGCCACAAAGTGCTTGAATAGGAAATCAAGAGTACCTTAAACGTTTCAAATGAACAGAATTCAGAACCATCACAACCCTGTTCAATCAAACACAAAACATCATTATATTTCAGTATACTACCAAAAAACTAAATAGGGAAGAGTACCAGAAGTCACAATCACACAGAGAAAGAGAAAGAGAGGAAGGAAGAAAAGAGAGAAAAGGAAAAGGCTTACCGGCACTGGAATGGGTTGTTCATTGTGCAAAACTTGCACATAATAATTGTTGAAAGCTGGACAGCTGTATAAAACCAGCATATTGTTCCCAGCAAAAGGAGCCACAACGCTGGCCTTCCAATTTCTCTTTTGTGGTGGCTTTGGAGGGAGTTGCAAGGGTTGTTCCCTAAGTATTTGTTGAAATTCTGAATTATTTGAAACAAAGAATGTTGAGAAGATAGCATACAGCAAAAGCTACATACACTTTCGTGATTGCTTTCACATGAGAGTATGATGATGAAATAACTTACCAGATTCTTCGAGAAAAAGACCAAGAAGACATGAAAATGGAATTACAGTCTCGGCATGTGCAAACCTTAGTCTTGCCTTTTCATAACTTCCAGGAACATGATTTTCTACAACGGCAGAGTATATAATTTAGTATCCGCATGCAATAAAAAAAGCTTTTATGAATGATTTTTTAAAGTTAAGGCTCCCACTACAAAAGCACCTATTATTTTTTAAATTGTTAATGGAAGAAACTACACTTCCTAAAATAAACTGGTCTAGCCAACTAGAAAAAAAAAATGAAAGATAAAAGCAGCAAAACAGGTAACCTAATTGCGAAAAACAATACAAAGGAATGATAAATTATACAATTATCCTCAAGAAAATCCTTATTTCCTATGACAACCTACTATACCTTCTTTAGCTCGAATAGCCTGTTCCATGGATTGCAAAATATCTTTAAGTAGTGGCACTCCCATTCGATAATTTATTGAATTACCATAACCTTTCAATATAAAGGCCTCCAAGTCATCTGTCCATTCTAGCATGGCCACCTATAACATGAAAAATATTTGTAAGCAGCAGAGAGCAACATGTCAGCTATGCTTTCAATCGTATTCAAAGCACCGCACCAACTTATCAGAGGAAAGAGGGGGAAAGCACACGGTACTCATAATATTATCGGAATATCAAATATATATAAATATTATATATATATATATATCGTCTTGGCTTCATAAAACTAAAATGGAAACATCCACTGATGGGAAGTTAATAAGTATTCAGGAATAAAGTGTTTTTTCTAATGGATGAAGAAAGAAGTAATAGCCTATAGGCTATAGCTGATATAACAATTAAAAAATCAAGTTCTTCAAGTTCAAACTACATAACTCAAGGTATACAGTAAATATAAGAGGAATCTATACTATAAGAAAGAATTATCACATTTTCTTTCAAGAGAAAAAATTAGAGGCGTACGTATGTACCTCAGATGGGCTGAAAAGACCACAAGCTTGATCAGTTATATCCAATAAGGATGCTTCCTGCAAATTACATCCCCAATTTGGGTGACTTAAACTTTTAAGAAAAAAGATTACTAGTTTTAAAAGTAAAAGTAGCTGATTCTGAACGAATCAAAGATAACCATATGAGCTCTGATAATCAACAGTAAAATATGACTCAAAACACACAATAATAATAATAATATTTGTAAATACCTGTTTGCACAGGAACCACAAAGATGATACATCCTGCCTTGTAAAATTCAACTTGTAGCGTCCAATTAAGGAATGAGTGATCTCGTCAAAAATAGGTTCCTTGAGTTTATCAACAGAAGGCTCTTGACTTTTTCTAAAGTCCTGCACACATAAGCCTTCAATAATCAGTGTACAAACCAGTGCTTATATCTGAACTAACCGATAGTCAACAGCAAACTTTATCAGTCCTGGAAAACTTGCTGAGCATATTCTATTTTTTATTTTGGTCTTCAAACACCAACCAAAAACCACCATAGAGGTTCCAGTCTGATCTAGCCTAGTCAGTGAACATCTTATAAGAACATACAACTGGAAGAATAACTAATGAGCACTTCCAACAAAAACAGAATTCCCAAGAAAGGAGTATATGTAAAATCCGTTCCAATGGAGCCCCCCAAGCATATGGTGTATGAAAATACTTTTAATTCACTTTTTAATGAACTTCTTAAACAGAATGAACATTGGAATGGGTTTCCTTTCCTTTCGAACTTATATCAAAACATTCATAAGAAAATGAAAATAAACTGTTTAAACAAAATTGAAGAATGATTATCCAATATGCCTTCATCTATTTCCACCAAGCAAGCTGGCTTTTTATGGGGAAATGTTACACATTATTTCAAAACCGTTGAAGCTATCAGTTTGGGCAACCAAGAGAAGAGCAGAAGAGATTGTGCAAATACAGTAAAAACATGGAAAAGAAAAGATCAAAACTGCAGAATTACCTTGTAGTTCTGACAACAGTCATGAAAACGCAGCAATGTATCACTTGCACGGCTTTCACTAACTACAGCAAAAGCACGTTTACGACCCGGGCCAAGAGTTCCTGTCCCACTAAATAACCCCATACCATATGCCACAGCACTGGCTGAAGCCCGAGGGATCTATCTCGTAAAAGAAAATGAGACGAGGTTACAACCTATTTGAATAAGTGCATAGGGGAAGGGTGGAAGCACTGCCACAACCAGTCACAGCTATATTTATCTAAGAAGCTTTTATCAAACTGATATAAGAGAAAAAAAAGAAAAACATAATAATATTTACTGTGCAAAAATTCAATATTTCCTTCCACATGTGACTTATTTTTACATGAAAAAGCACATATGGAATGCCATTAGGTAATGCTAATATCGAAAGGATAAATTTGAAAGATGCTCACTTGAGTAGCCTTTATCGTATAAATATCAGGGTGGTAACTCTCATTAAATAAAGAGGCAAATTTTTCTCTGGTCCTGACTCCAAAATCATACAATTCCTCTTCTCCTTTAATAATTAATTCTCCACCCTTCACTTTGTCTTTCCAAGGAGACTCCCAACCCTGCAACCAAGCAGGAATTTCCTCTAAAGACAAACCTTGTTCTTTGGCGTCTCTCACAAGTTCTTTGAGATGAGCAGCCAATCTGTCTAAATCCCTCATTCGTTTTTTAGTAGGAGCACGAGTTCCATGCCTTGCCTGAGATTGTAAAGTTGCATCACTAATTTAGTACCATTTCACATTTTATAAATACAATGGGCGTGACATCAATAAAACCAAAACTAGCCTCTCCAAATTCAAAATGTCATATTACACAAAAAAGCGACCAAATTAAGCTTTCAAAAATTAAGTTATTTTAATGTAAATGTGTAGCAACAAGAAGCACACACTGCTAATAATAACATCTCCTAAACCTGGTAATTAAATATGGAAGAGGGAGACAATACCACAAGGTTTAAGTGGATAGGAGTACATCCATTTGGAACATCTGAAGGTTCAAATGTGCTATTAGCAACATTTTTCACCACACCATATCTGAGAGGAAAGTTGCAAAACAGAAAGATCAGAAGGATTAACGAAACCAGCTACAACACCGTATTACCTAATCATAAATCCACATTCATCAAACAGCAAAACCCCATATATGATATAACAAGTAACAACCGATAGTAATCGAAATTTGGGTTTCTTTTGCTGGCCATTTCTTCATAAAACTATTGAATTCATCTAGAAGCATCCAGTTTACAAACAGTGAGATTAAGCAAAAGCAAAACCCTAATCAATGGTGAAAAGAGAGAGTATGTGTGTGTGTGTTCCCAAAATAAAATCGAAACTAAGATGAAGATTCGACCTGGATACAGTAGAGAGATAATTGCGAACATCAAAATCTTCTTGTTGAGCATTTGAATCAGCCAAAATTGAGAAGAATAGGAGGCAAACAATGGTCAGAGCATTCTTGTTCTTCTTCTCCATTAGCGCTAAAACAAAATGAGAGTGAGTTGAGATTGTGAGAGGAGGGAATAAATAACAGCTTTATTACCTGTCCCAACCCAAATTACTGTCACACTGCCTGCCTGCAGAACTGCTACTAATCAGCCAAGTGTCCTTAACTTTTTTTCTTTCTTTTTTTGTTATGTAATTAATTATTGAAAGGCTTCTTTCTTCCCCAAAAAAAAAAATTCTTGGTGCTTTGCTTGTAAGAGTATCTTTTTCAATCCATCAAAGATAAAATTTGGAATAAATTGTTTGGCTGAAAGTCTAAGCTATTCTCTTTTCAGGATCACGAGGTTCTCCTAAATTTCGCCATTTAAGTAATTCTTACCTATGCTATGAGTTTACTTCGGCTTCCTATTGGTATTATAAAGAAAAGTCATAGGATGTGTGCACAATTTTGATGGGGGGAGTAATAATGATAAGCACAAGACCCATTGGTCTACATGGTCCTAACTCTGTTGTCACAAAGCGGATGGTGAAATGGGTTTTATAGATATGTTTTTGCTTAATCAGTCGCTCATTGACAAACAAGTTGGTCGTCTGCATGATTGCCTGGAGTCTTTGCCAACTAGAGTGATGAAAGGCTTATACTACCCAAATGGATCTATTGTGGATGTTGAGGTAACAAAACGGGCTTCCTTTCTTTAGAAAAGTGTCCTTTGGGGCATGAATTATAGAAGGAAGAGGTGTGTTGGCTTGTTGGGAAAGGTGATATGATCAGGATTCTTAAGGATTGTTGGATATTCAAGGATCATGTGGGTCGTGCTTTCTCATTCAATGGTGGTGTTGAGATTCAAATAGTGATTGTTTTAAAGTTGGAGTCCGGGGGGGTGGAATGTTCCCTACATTTGGCTCATTTTGACTCTTTGGAGGCAAAGGTTATTCTATCTATTCCTACTCCTACTGTTGACCGAGAGGACAGACTTTTTTGGAACTTCTATAATTATGGTTGTTATACGGTGAAGAGTAGGTATTGGAACACTGTTTCTCGATTGGGTTGGGGGCATGAGACGTCTTCCACTAGTTTTTCTTGGTGGTGGAAGTATTTTTGGGCTCTCAATCTTCCTCCTAAGGTGAAGAATTTTATTTGGAAGACATTTCTTAATTTTATCCCTACTTATGCTAACTTGGCTCAACATGGTATGAGTACCCTGGATGTGTGATCGATTTGCTTGAAATTTAATCAAACGACACTTCATGCTCTTTGGTAATGTCCCTCTCTTAAAGGAATTCAGAAAGGGTGGGGAATTCAATGGTTGGATAAGGTTGGAATGGCTACTTCTTTCTATGATCTTGTTGTTGGTTGTATGGCGTTCCTTCATAAATAGGAAGTTGAAGAATTTCTTATAATTTGTTGGTGGATATTGGCATCGTCGGAGGATATGTCACTATCGTTGTCCGATAAAGCATCTAATAAGTAAGAAACTTATCTGCGGTTTCAAGGGAGTAATTACTCATTCACAATAACCGTAATGGTTGTATCTTTACTCATTCTCAATAACGGTAATGGTTGTATCTTTACCTCGATCATAATCGAGCCACACACTATAATAGTCGTTTTCTCACTTAACATGCTTAGCAGTGCAAATAGCTTTTCTTACCTCAAGTCCAAAGTCAGGTGTGTGGTCTGACCTGAGTGGAACGATGCTCGACAATCTCGTGTCCTATGACACGACAAAGGTAAATTAATAATGGTCTATTCCCAAATACTGTCTAAAAACCGCATAAAATAACCTAGGGTTTTCTACTAAATCTTATGGTGAAAACACCCTAAAATAAAATACATCTTTTCGCTCTGATCTATGTCTCATACTATAGAGCTCTTCATAAGCTTCAAAACGGTATATCGAATGTCTAAAACAAACACTCGAGTGAAAAGTTATGGCTAAAATACGAAAATCGAGGATGCCTAAAAAATTGACCATCTGGAATTCCGATTGGTGCAGCCCTGTACCATCCAAAATTTCGGTTCACCACAGCAGAAACTCGAAAATTTCAAATCTTTAAAGTCCCAAAACTTGCTCCCAACCTAACAAATTATTCCCAAACTTAACAAAACAGTTCTATAACATGAATACAACATATCTCAACACTCAAAACCAACAATTAACTTAAAATTACAAAAACACCATTGTTGAGTGAGTTCTTGAGTTCTTAAACTCAAATCACCTAACCAAAGCATAACAGTCCCCTAAAACTTGAAATTAAAACTTTAAACAATCTTTAATTAAATCCAAGAACATGCTCTGAACTCAACAAAACCTACAGATTTCCAAAATCAAGCAAAATCCTCAAAAATCTCAACCTAAAATCCTAAACATCATTAAGAATAAGTGAAGAAACTTACCTCAAATTTTAGACAGCTCCTAGTGTTGATTTTTAGCAAGAAATGGGCTGAAGTTGGGGTTAGTTTTGCCTTGATTTTGCTGGGTTCTAAGGGCTTCGAAAGGGAAGAAGAGTGTGAGAAAGAGTTATGTGACTTTTCTTGATTTTTGATTTTTCTATACTTATCTATCTAATAAATTAAAAATAACATAAATCTAAAAAAAAAAATATATATTTCAGCCTATAGAAGACACTAAAGACAAAAATAATATACCACTCTATAAAAGACTAATGTGCCCCTTCATTACATACTTAAAAAAAATAAAGCCTAAGGGTATTTTGGTCATTTTCTAGCTAATCCAGCTCTACCACCAAAGCAACAAGAACCAAAACAGCCAAGGTGCAAGAAAGCAAAGACACAACAACAATAAGAGCATTATTGAATACAAAGATATAATTTCAATAAAGAAAACACTATATTAGAGTTTGTAAGTTCTAAAAATGATTTCAAAATTTTTTTAACATGAACTATATCTTCAAACTTCAAACAGTATTGGTTTTGAATAAAATGAAAATTTTCAGAACATAGAATTGCCTTAAAAAATAAAATTACAACAACAATAAAACCAGTTATATTCAACATGCACAAAAAAAGTAATCAATGATAATGGAACCGGTTATATTAAAGATGTACCAACAAACATAATCAATAAAAAAAATTGGTTCTATATAATAGATACTGTTTACCCAAATTTTGACGACGATGACGTGTCAAGAATAATGCCACGTGGCACAAAAATACTGGGACTAAATTATTGAAGAAGGAGCCAAGTCATGACTGTTGAGATGCCCCCTTAATATGGGTGTTTGTTCTTCTCCCCCCAAAAGAAAACTTGGGTTTAAGGGGGGGACCCCCCCCCCCCCAACTTGGGTTTAAGGGGGGGGACCCCCCCCCCCCCCAACTTGGGTTTAAGGGGGGGACCCCCCCTCTCTCTCTCAAGTTGGTGTTGGGAATTATTTTACCAGGATCTTAGATCTACTCACAAGTATGTTTATTAAACATCCTAAATATGAACTTTCTAAAACGATAAATTAAACACATATAAAGTTAAGAAAACCTTACATTGATGCAGCGGAATTAATGTGTCCTTCCACTCAGATCTCTAACCCTTGATTCCTTTCTGTAGCAGAGTATAATCAAGATCTGAGCCCGAATGTCCTTCTTCTTCAAGTTTGATCCTTCACAGTCTTCCAATCTATGATTGAGTTACTGCTTGCTATGTGTGGGCACTTACTCTTTCACTAGGGTCACGAAAAAGATGAAGGGAAAAGAGAGAGAGGTATTTCGGCCAAGGATAGAAAGTGGGAAGGCTCAGTTTTCTGAAGAAAGAAATTTCTGTCAGAAAGCTAATGAAAAGCATTGTATTGTGACTGAGCCATCACTTTCTATTTATAGGCAACTACTAGGTTTAGGTTAGGATTTATTTGGCATTAAAATAATGAAAATATTAATTTGAAAAATCAATATTAAGTGGCCGGCCATATGGTGTTATTGGGCCTCACTTAATTTTGCAATTTTATCAAATTTTATCTCTATTTTCTCAAAAACGCTAATTTTCCAATTCTAACCTTTTAAATGCCAAAACTAATTATTTAATAACTAAAATAGATTATTAAATAATATTGTCATTTAATTTAATTATTAATTAGACATAAAAAGTCCATTAATAAATAAATAAACCTAGAAAACTCTTTTCCTTACAATTTCACCCCTGCTTAGTGAAAATTCATAAAATTAGACATAGTCTAACTTTAGAATTATAATTGATCAATCACGAATCAATTAATGAGTCTTACAAGCACAATGTTCTCAACTAGAATGGGGACCATGGATCTATATGCTGAGCTTCCAATAAGTGAACCAAATTTACCAAGTAAATTCCTACTTATTAATTCTTCGTTGAATCCACTCTTAGAACTTAGAATTGCACTCTCAGACTTATATAGAGCATATTGTATGTTTCACGATACCAATATACTATCTCATTTAACCATTGTTATAATCTTATTGTGATTTAAAGATCCTCTATATAGATGATTTACATCGAGATGGGATTTCTTTACCGTTCTCACCCCTCAATGTATTTTGCCCCTTAAAACACTTAGCTACCTGTAAATGGTGTTTAGTGATCTAATAATTAGTCAGTTAAACAAGAGCTCATCCATTTACTTCTATTTGCTAAGCTCGAAGGGAATCATCACTTAACTTCTATACACCAGTAGAAGCTATAGATTCCATATTTATGTTCAGCACTCCCACTCAATCATACTATCATGTTCCCAAAATATACGTATCACCCTGACCCAAAAGTAGGCTTAAATAATAAATCAAAGAACATGAATAGTACTCCTGAGTTGAGCCTAAGCATATCAGGATTTAGATTCTTTTAATCTTAAGATCAACTACTGATATTGACTTGGAAAGATATGTATAACGGTAAGTTTGTAATATCTTAACTTAGTTGCAATATCGGTCCAGTCCAATGTATACTCCATACATTCGAAACTAGTATACTTTACTAATGTCCTGGAAAGAACATAACACTTACTCCAAGTGTAAGTACACATCTTCGCTGATTATCACATTAGTGTAAATCCAATAACACTGATGAAACAGGGACCAAAACTTTTGATTCATATGATCACAATCACATTCCACTATGTTGACGATACTGTAATTGTGAATAAACATATGATCTGGATTTAACTGATTTTGTGTGTATGAATGTAATAAACATATTAAACATGTTAAACATATTAAACCATTAGCATGTAAAATTCATGCAAACATCAATCACTTCAAATTTCTTATATTGATAACTAATCAGATTGTAAAGAGTTTTATTTAGGGCATAAAACCCAACAAACTCCCACTTGCACTAATATAAAACAAACTGTGCAAATAGGTCAATCTGATGTCTTGATCTTCAGATCAAGTGTAGTATATTTGAATCCACCCAAACTTCTGGAAACTAGTTCATAAATACTCTTATGAAACATCATTTACTATATTCTTTACTTATCAAGGGATACTGAAATCTTTACTGTTTTAAAAGTACATCTGAATTAACAGAAGACATATCTCTCATATTTTAAAATATGTAATTGAGATAATACAGTGTAGACTTCTCTTCAGTGATATAACTTTCTGGTATTTTCGAATAGACCAAGTTATAGTTCTTCTCTGATAGAGCTTGAATTATTATACAATAATTCCTCCACCCCCAAAGTAAGCACCATCTTATAGAATTTCGAAATTAGATGGTGAGATACAAAGACAACTGATACACTGGTCCTTAATATCTGACATATAGATCACTTACATAAATCCTTCTTGAATATCTTCTAATGTTCCCTATTTGATTACATCTCAGATAGCTCTCACTCAATAGCAGATGTCTGGTTAAATAATACTTTTAACCTCTGATTGTTTGGAGAGTTACCTAGTTGTGACTTTTGTATTAGTCTGAAACTTTAAGTCAAGACTAAGTCATCAACATAGCAGACTAGTATTTGAAGTGAAAAATACATGCCAGAGATAAAGTAATCAAAATTAAGATACCATCAAATTTTATGAGGATTAAGAATTCTTGGTTCAAGTCATTCGAATGGACTGAACTAGAGTTCTTTATCTTATTCTCATAATTCTGATAAGTTATACCTATCCATGTGAATGGTTAGATTTGCTTTTCAGTAGTGTTCTTAAGTACCTATCACAATTATCAACCTAATGAAGATGGGTATAGAACTTTAAAATTCTCCCACTCAATTAAGGTAGTGTGAAACTTTAACAAAGAACTTTCAAAGGTATCATACTTTTACTTACAACAGTAAAATCGAAATGGAACATACAATCAAGATCAAGAATTTATATTGACAATAGCTGACTCATTATATTACTTCTATGTTTAAACAAGATATGTGTTTCATAGGGAATTGTGGAATAGACTCCACCCCTAAGAATATACATATAGGGTACTATGGATAACCTCCACCCCTAAGTATATAGAGATTATGATCCACCCCTAAAGGTTGTAAAGATCATGATTCTCTTAGTGTGATAGAATTTATGTGGAGTTGAATACTATCCAGAGTTCATTAGATATAAAAGATCGTTGAACTGCATAGTTTTCTTAACTTTTCTCCACCCCTATCAGATCAAAAGATCCTTTTATTAAACAAATTCTTAATAATTGTTTGAGAATGAACAATTATTGATAAACATAGAAATAATTTCTAGTGTTTATATAATATAACTCTATGAAGAGTTGTAAATATTATAGAATTTACATCAATAATAAAAACACTTACACATACAAACATACAAATATAATGTGGTAATAATTGATGAAGATAAAATAAATGAAGCTCAATCTCATAATTTGCAATAGTGAATTTCGAAAAAAAATAAAACTTTATTAATAAAAAAAATGTATTGCAACAATATGAGAGAAACAGGGATAAATATCCCTAACTAAAATTTGAAATCCAAATTGTCTTTAAACTAAAACAATTAATTCAAAAATTGAAGAGCTTCATCTTCATCTGGACGATTTCACCCTTGGTCCAGCTTTCTGATCCAACTCAATTGAGTTCAAGTAGCTTGGCCAATCAGAAGAAGAAAACAAATAAACAAAGTTAGTCCAGAATCATAAATCCAATTGGATAACAATTCACTAAACTCTTAAAGTTTATTAATGGAAATACCTTGTTTCTTTGCAAGAAGTTTAGGACACTGGGGTTTCCAATGACCTTTTTCATTGCAGTGGAAACACTTTCCTTTAAGTGTAGCATCACCAGATTGAGCAGCCTTTTTCATGGCTTTTGTTCGCTTCTTGGTGTTCTTCCACTTCTTCTTCGATTTGGGCTTTGAAGCAGAGGCAACATTTGCTTCAGGTTTTATCGTCCCATTACCATTTCCAGGATTATGACGTTTACTCCCTTTCTTCTTGGGTCCTCCAATCAAATTTTCATAAGTTTGAAGGTCATTGACTAATTCATGAAAGTCAATTTCCTTCTTATTCATGACATAATTTGATGTATATGGTAGAAATGCTGGAGTCAGGCTATTCAAGATAAGACTTACTTGAGTAGCACTGTCCATTTCAGCACCATGATCCTGGGCTTCTTGGAAATAACTGGACATGAGGAGAACATGATCACGCACGTTTTGATGAGGTTCCATCCGTGCGTTAATGTACTTCTTAGTCGCGTCAAAGCGTGACTGAAGTGATGCCTTACCGAATAGCTCATTTAACTTCGTCATAACTTCAGCAGCCTTCTCAGTTTTAGAAAACCGAGTTTTGAGGGTGTCAACCATGCTAGAAAGCATAAAGTATAGAGCTTTGTCATTTGCTTTCTGCCAACGCTCATATTTTTCTTTCACAGCTTTGGTTGCATTGTCCCCAGGCACTTCAGGTGACGGCTCAGTTAAAACAAACAAGGCACTTTCTCCTATGAGAGCAATATTAATGTTCTCATTCCATTTATTAAAGTTAGATCCATTCAGCTTGTTCTCAGTCAACAATGATAACATGGGATTCATTTTGACAAAACAGGATACTACAAAATAATAGAAATCAACAAATAGAAATTAATAATGGTTTAACACAAAATCAATTCAGAAATTATAAGCACATAGCAAGTAGAAATCATATGAGAAAATACTTAAAAAAATTCAATCCTAAATAGTTTCCAAGGTTTTCAACAAACTGATATCAGTGTCCCGTTTAGGCGAGAGTCAAAGCTACCATCCATTGAATAGAGTTGTCAGCTCATCTAAAATGTTAAACATTCTAGCAACCTTTTATTCGATCAAGATCAGAATCCAGCGTTGTCCCGTTTAGGCGAGAGTCAAGGCTATTCTATCTTATGAGCTTCTACCATTGTTTCGCAATTTGCAAGTCAAATATGGTCGCCACCATTAGGGTGATCTATGCCATAGAAAACACTTACAAACCACTTATCATGCGAGATTAAACGGTGCGAAATTGCTAATGAACGTTCCTCCATTAGGGAGGATTACTCACTAAAACAAACGCGGTGTAAAACCCACAATGGAGATCGAATATCTTAATAATAATAAAGCTCATTATTTAAAATGTATTTTCTTTATTATTCTAATAAATAAATCTCATTAAATTCTATTTAAGAATTAAAATTCAAAAATAAGAATTTAATATAATATTTATAAAATTATACTTAGATGGTGATTGAAATAAAATTAATCATTTCCATCTTAGTAATAATCTTAAATATAAATATTAAGGAAATTAATTTAAGTTGAATTAAATAAATAATTAGCAACTTAAAAATTTCCTTTGAGAATATATTTATTGGGTTCGAAAATTTAAAGTATATAAAAATACAATTTTCGAAAATAATAAAAATAGAAAAGAAATACTTCAAGCAAAAATATCACCTATCTAGATATTCTTTTGACTAGTTAATTCAATTTCTAATAATATATATATATATTTTAAATTCATTTATTTTAAATTAATCAATTAAATGAAAAAATCATTGATTGTAGTTGGTCCAAGAATTAATTAAAATAAATAATTAATTTACAACCCAATCTATTTTTCAAAATAAAAAAAATTCGAAAATATTGTATAAATAAAATGCAATTTTCGAAATTGATTAATAAAATAAAGAACAATATATATTTTGAAAATTATTTAAATTTAAGTTGAAAAATTAAATTTCAACCTAAAAATAATTTTCTACTTAATTAAGTGTCATGAAAAATCAATAAATATTTAAGTATCATTATGAAAATCAACTTAGATATTTAGATTCTTCAAGTTAATTAAATGTATTAAATTCAAGAAATAATAATTAAGTGTAGAGAAGGCTTAATTATTAATTTCTATTTAATACTAGGAAAAATATACTTAATAAAATTGTACCAAAATTAATTATTTAAATAATTAATTTCACAAAAGTATAATATTTTCCTATTTAAATATTAGAAATAATAAGTAGTCTAGAAATTACTATCTAGAAAATATCTTATTTGACTAAGTATCTTTTCAAAATTTGAAAAATATCTAATTTAAGTTATATAGAAAAAATCTAAAACTTAAATAATTTCAAATCTAGATTTAATTAAATATCACAAATTAAGTTGTAACCACTTAATTTGAAGATATCTTTTTAAAGTTAATATTTAAAAAAATATCAACCAAAAATATCTAAAATATTCCATTTTAAGTTAATATTTGAAAAGATATTAACTTAAAAAATATCTTAAGAATCTTTAATAACTAATGCCTAAGATTCCTCAACTTGATTTCAAATTTAAATCAAATATTCAAATTTAAGTTAAATAAGAAAAATGAGTTGGTACAACTAATTTATAACTTAAATAGGAATATTTAATTAAATAAGCTCCAGAAAAATATCAGCACAGCCCCGATTTTGTCAAATCTTCAAAAAATCATAACTAATTCAAATAAAATCCAAATTAAGTTCTGTAAAAGGCTAACTTGCTTAATTTTTTCCATACTATCCAATAAAAATAATTCCAGAAACGAAATCACAATTATTTTTCACGAAAATTTCACAAACATCAATCAATCATCAAATAACACTCAATACAACATGATACCATCCAAAGAACATACAAACAATCGTTTTAAAGTCCAAATTACATGTAAGTAAATCAATTACCATGGCTCTGATACCAGTTGTTGGGAATTATTTTACTAGGATCTTAGATCTACTCACAAGTATGTTTATTAAACATCCTAAATATGAACTTTCTAAAACGATAAATTAAACACATATAAAGTTAAGAAAACCTTACATTGATGCAGCGGAATTAATGTCTCCTTCCAATCAGATCTCTAACCCTTGATTCCTTTCTGTAGCAGAGTATAATCAAGATCTGAGCCCGAATGTCCTTCTTCTTCAAGTTTGATCCTTCACAGTCTTCCAATCTATGATTGAGTTACTGCTTGCTGTGTGTGGGCACTTACTCTTTCACTAGGGTCACGAAAAAGATGAAGGGAGAAGAGAGAGAGGTATTTCGGCCAAGGATAGAAAGTGGGAAGGCTCAGTTTTCTGACGAGAGAAATTTCTGTCAGAAAGCTAATGAAAAGCATTGTATTGTGACTGAGCCATCACTTTCTATTTATAGGCAACTACTAGGTTTAGGTTAGGATTTATTTGGCATTAAAATAATGAAAATATTAATTTGAAAAATCAATATTAAGTGGCCGGCCATATGGTGTTATTGGGCCTCACTTAATTTTGCAATTTTATCAAATTTTATCTCTATTTTCTCAAAAACGCCAATTTTCCAATTCTAACCTTTTAAATGCCAAAACTAATTATTTAATAACTAAAATAGATTATTAAATAATATTGTCATTTAATTTAATTATTAATTAGACATAAAAAGTCCATTAATAAATAAATAAACCTAGAAAACTCTTTTCCTTACAATTTCACCCCTGCTTAGTGAAAATTCATAAAATTAGACATAGTCTAACTTTAGAATTATAATTGATCAATCACGAATCAATTAATGAGTCTTACAAGCACAATGTTCTCAACTAGAATGGGGACCATGGATCTATATGCTGAGCTTCCAATAAGTGAACCAAATTTACCAAGTAAATTCCTACTTATTAATTCTTCGTTGAATCCACTCTTAGAACTTAGAATTGCACTCTCAGACTTATATAGAGCATATTGTATGTTTCACGATACCAATATACTATCTCATTTAACCATTGTTATAATCTTATTGTGATTTAAAGATCCTCTATATAGATGATTTACATCGAGATGGGATTTCTTTACCGTTCTCACCCCTCAATGTATTTTGCCCCTTAAAACACTTAGCTACCTGTAAATGGTGTTTAGTGATCTAATAATTAGTCAGTTAAACAAGAGCTCATCCATTTACTTCTATTTGCTAAGCTCGAAGGGAATCATCACTTAACTTCTATACACCAGTAGAAGCTATAGATTCCATATTTATGTTCAGCACTCCCACTCAATCATACTATCATGTTCCCAAAATATACGTATCACCCTGACCCAAAAGTAGGCTTAAATAATAAATCAAAGAACATGAATAGTACTCCTGAGTTGAGCCTAAGCATATCAGGATTTAGATTCTTTTAATCTTAAGATCAACTACTGATATTGACTTGGAAAGATATGTATAACGGTAAGTTTGTAATATCTTAACTTAGTTGCAATATCGGTCCAGTCCAATGTATACTCCATACATTCGAAACTAGTATACTTTACTAATGTCCTGGAAAGAACATAACACTTACTCCAAGTGTAAGTACACATCATCGCTGATTATCACATTAGTGTAAATCCAATAACACTGATGAAACAGGGACCAAAACTTTTGATTCATATGATCACAATCACATTCCACTGTGTTGACGATACTGTAATTGTGAATAAACATATGATCTGGATTTAACTGATTTTGTGTGTATGAATGTAATAAACATATTAAACATGTTAAACATATTAAACCATTAGCATGTAAAATTCATGCAAACATCAATCACTTCAAATTTCTTATATTGATAACTAATCAGATTGTAAAGAGTTTTATTTAGGGCATAAAACCCAACAGTTGGATCATGGGGGAGTCACCTAACTATGATAATGGTCATCCCCCCTCAGCGAGAGTCTCGAGGGTGTTACCCCCAAGTATGGGCTTAATCCTCAAAGGTGGTTGACGACCATGTCACACCCATAAGGGACCCTTGTCATCAGTGACTCCTTCAAATGTTAAAATCCCGCGAAAGGCTCAAAGACAGTTGTCAACCCACGAAAATAGCGGGATATTTTCCTAAATATCAGACTCCAACCGCCTCCGAAAATCAAGGAGACGGTTGAGATGGCTCCGCGTTGGTCGCGTCTCCTGAAGCGAGAAGCACCGACCCCCCTCCCCTATATAAGGGGTCACCCATGACCTGGGAGGGGGATCCGCAATCTGAAACACTTAGAAAATTAAAGATTTCTCATTTTTTGCAATCAAGAGCTTGTTCTTGACTATTGCAACTCAGATCAATAAAACTCAAGGGGAGTAGGCTATTACCGACATCTGGGGCCGAACCTCTTTAAATTCCGGTGTCTTTTATTTACATTATTATGAATTCCGGCGTTATTAATTGCATTTATTATTGTGATTTTGGTTTAAATCTCATTTATTACGACTCCGCGTCGGTTGGCTAAAAATCCAGTCAACAGATACTGTTGGAATTATTTTACCAGGATCTAGATTTACTACCATGTATGTTGTTTAACATCCTAATATGAATTTCTAAAACAATGTAAATAAACACATATAAAGTTTAAGAAACCTTACATTGATTGCAGCGGAATATAATGACTCATTCCGTTCAGATCTCTAGCCATGGATTCCTTTCTGTAGTAGAGCATTATCAAGATCTGAACCTGGATCTCTTTCTCTCCTTCTTGTTGATTGGATTCTTCACAATCTTACATACTATGATTGAGGACCAACTTGATGTGTGTGGGTACTTACTCAATCACTAATGGCTGAAATTATTTAGTGAAGAAAGGCTATAGGTTTCGAATGAAGAAGAAAGAAGAAGGAAGATGTCTCATCTAGGTTTTTAGCTTTGGAGGCATTAGTTTGGATGAAGAGACCATAGCCTTCCTTTTATACTATTCTTCAATAGGGTTAGGGTTGAATTATATGGATTAAAAAAGAATAAAATATTGGGCAAAAGTAACTTGTTGGCCGTACACTTCAAAGGGCCAATCTCTAGTTACAATTTTTCCACTTTATTTCAACCACTTATTCTTCTTTTCAATGATACCATATTTTCCAATTCAAACCTATAAATGTCAAAACTATTTATTTAATAATTAAAATAATTATCAAATAAAATTGTCATTTATAATATTTATTAATTAGACTCCATAAAGTCTCTTAATTAACAAATAAATCCCAAAATACTATTTCTTCACAATCAAGTCATAACATAGGGAAAAAATTCATAAACTAGACATAGTCTAATTTTAGAATTATAATTGATTAATTAAAATCAATTAACTAAGTCTTACAAGCAGTTTGTCTCAACTAGTATGGGGACCATGGGCGTATATAACTGAGCTTCCAATAAGCAGACCTAGAATTTACAAAATAAATTCACTAACTTATTAATTCCTCATTGCATCCACCATAGAACTTGGAATTGCACTCTCAGTTACATAGAACGCTCTATATGTTCCATGATATAGATACACTATTAATTATCCATTGTTATAATCCCAAATAATCAATGATCCTCTATAGATGATCTACATTGCATAGGGATAAAATTACCGTTACACCCTTTCAATGTATTTTATCCTTAAAACACTTGGCCACCTATAAGTGATATTTTAGTGAAATAATATAATCACTAAAATGAGATCTCAATCATTTATCTCTATTTAGCAAGCTCGAAGGAAATCATCGTTTCACTTCTAAATACCTATAGAAGCTATAGATTCCATATTTATGTTTAGCGATCCCACTCAATTGTACTACCGTGTTCCCAAAATGTACGTATCACCCTGACCAAAAAGTAGGCTTAACTAACAAATCAAAGAACACAAATAACACTCTTGAGATCGAACCTAACCATGTCAGGATTAAGATCATTTGATCTAGGATCAACTAGGTGATATTGAATTGAATAGATATTACGGTAAATTTATCATATCTAATCAAAGATAAATATCGGTTCCTTCCAATGTATACTCTATACATCCGATACTGGTAAACTTTGCCAATGCCCTGAAAAGGACGTAACACTTATCCAAGGTGTAAGTATACCTATCGCTGATTATCATGCCAATCTAAATCCAGTGAACTGACAAATCAGGGAATTAAATTTTTTAAACATATAATCATGATTATATTCCACTGTGCTGACAACACTATAATCATGAACAAATACATATGTTCTGGACTTAACAGAATTTATAATCATGAAATAAATCATGTGAACCATGCAACATAAAAATGATTTTAGATCTTTATTAATTAATAAATCTGATTATATTGAAATGGATTTTATTTAGGGCACAAAACCCAAAAGATACAACGACAAACAAGTTAATAAACAAAGAAAATACATATAAGACCACTAAAAAATTAACCGGTTAAGAAAAAAAAACAACATTAGAAAAAGAACATATTAACTGAAAAAGAAACCGGTTAAATATACAAAGAACCTTTGGCCAAAGAATGAAACATAAAAAAACCGATTAAAATTAAAGAAAACAATATATAAAAAAATACAATGTAACAAAAACACTTCCCATGGAAAATGTAAAAACCATAAAAATATGTATTACAAAAAAAAAAATTAGAAAATACTGTAAATATATATAAACATATGAAACTGGTTCCAAAGATTGTTATAAAAATATAAAACCAAAATATAAACATAACATAATGTATTGTTCCAAAAAATAAAAATAAAACACTAAAAAAAATTACAAAAACTATATCTGTCCAAAAAACAAGTCAAATATTTAACAAGAATCTAAGTTCTTCTTCTTGGACTTCTTTCCCTTTGTCATATCTTCAGTCGAATATCCTTCATTAATCTTCTTCTGGGCATAGATATACAATGTCACAGCAAGGTCATCCCTATAGTTTGCAATCATGTCATCCATATTTGGAAGAATCTCATTAATCTTGCCCCCGATGAATAGATCAGCATACTTAATCATAAATACACCACAATCACGGAAAATAAAACAAAAATAATTAACAATATATAACCAGTTATTTAAGCAGAAAAAAATACTAAACATTGATAGAAGTCACATGATAAAAAATAATCAGTTATTTACCTTCTGCTTTGGGTGGGAAGTGTTGGAAATTATTTTACCAGGATCTTAGATCTACTCACAAGTATGTTGATTAACACCCTAAATATGAACTTCTAAAACGATTACGAAATAAACACATATAAAGTATTAGAAACCTTACATTGGGTGCAGCGGAATTAAATGACTCCTTCCGTTCAGATATCTAGCCCTTGATTCCTTTCTGTAGCAGAGCATTATCAATATCTGAACCTGGATCTCTTTCTCTCCTTCTTTAGTGCTGAAACTCCTTCTTGTTGAATGTCTTTCTTCACGATCTTCCTCACTATGATTGAGGTATCACTTGCTGTGTGTGGGCACTACTCTAATCACTAAGTGGTTCGAAATTTCAAGGAAGAAGAAGAGCAAGGAGTGGCGGCTAGGGTTTAGAAAGAGAAGGCTCAGGTTTTTCTCTGAAGGAAAGTGTGAAAGTTAAGTGTAAATTTCCTGAAGCCTTCACTATCTATTTATAGCATTCCACTAGGGTTAGGTTTGAATTATTTGGCATTAAAATAATGAAAATATCAGATGATAAATGCTATAAAAGTGGTCGGCCCTATACAATATGGATTTGGGCCTCACTTTTTGCAATTTTTCAGTTTTATCATTTCTGCATCTCATTTTCTCAAAAACGCCAATTTTCAAATTCAACCATTTAAATGTCAATTCTAACTATTTAATAACTATAAATAATTATTAAATAATATTGTCATTTATCATATTTATTAATTGAACCATACAAAGTATCATAATTAACAAATATGCCCCTAAAACTCTTTCTTTACAATTTCGCCCTTACTTAGTGAAAAATTCACAAATAGACATAGTCTAATTTGAGAATTATAATTGATTAATCAAAACCAATTATATGAGTCTTACAAGCAATATTATCTCAACTAGTGGGGGGACCATGGGTCTATATAACCGAGCTTTCAATAAGCAGATCAAGAATTTATAACCTAAATTTACTAACTTATTAATTCTTCGTTGAATCCACGCATAGAACTTAGAATTGCACTCTCAGTATATAGAATGCTCTATATGTTCCACCATATAGACACATCATTAGTTATCCATTGTTATAATCCTAATTTGATCAATGATCCTCTATATGAATGATCTACACTGTAAAGGGATTAGATTACCGTTACACCCTACAATGTATTTTATCCTTAAAACACTTAACCCCGTATAAATGATATTTCAGCTTATGTGAAATGAGTACTCCACCATTTATTTTTTGTTTGGTCAAGCTCGAAGGAGATCATCCTTTACTTACTATTTGCCACATAGAAGCTATAGATTTCATGTTTATGTTAGCGCTCCCACTCAATTGCACTACCGTGTTCCCAAAATGTACGTATCACCCTGACCCAAAAGTAGGCTTAACTAACAAATCAAAGAACACGAATAGCCTCTTGAGATTGAGCCTAATCATAACAGGATTAAGATCATTTGATCTAGGATCAACTAGGCGATATTGACTTGAATAGATATTATGGTAAGTTTAATAAATCTAAGTCAAAGTTCAATATCGGTCCCTTCCGACGCATACTCCATGCACCCAACCTGAGCTTTACTTTAACCAATGCTCTGGAAATAACATAGCATTTCTCCAAATGCAAGTAAACTCTGTTGTAGATTATCATATCAGTAAAACCCTATGTCTGATAAATCTAGGAAACTTTATTCACATAGTCATGTTTACTTTCCAATGTGTTGACAACATAATAAACAGGATCAAGTATGTGAAAAGGATTTCAGATGAATTTATAAATCAAATAGACAAGCAATTGATAAGATGAACCAAAACATACTTCTGTTTCTTTATTGATGTTGAATAAAATGGATTACATTGAAATGGAGTTTTATTTAGGGCATAAAACCCAACAGGAAGCTTGTCCACAAACTCATATGCAATTGGGGTATCTTTCGGAACAACATAAGGGCCTGACTCTAAACTATTATCGTTCCTACCATCATAAAAATTTAAGAAATCAAGAAAATATGGCAGTAACTCACAATACGCAAGGAGATTAGGCAAAATCTTCTTCTGATTTGTCTTCGTACTCTTCATTGAATTGTATACGAAGATTTTCCTCCTCAAAATGCTTAAGTGAACAAAAATCCAATGTTCTTGCAGACTAACATGACAGGGACCAACAACATCGTCCACACCAATCCAAGGCTGAAAACAAAAGTTATATTGCCCCAGAATACAATCAGTGACCATGTTGTCGTACCTAATAACACTTGGATCACGTTTGGCTTTAATATAATCAGCATATACTCCCTTAAGTGTTGCATCAAAATATGTGCACGTGGTCATCACTCTCTTATTAACATTCGCATCGAATAAAATGCTCTTCCTAAGATAGTAGAATGCCACGTTCAAATGCTGCACACCATAAATAAAAACAATAACCAGTTAAAAATTGAAAAGCAAAAAACTAAACAACAGAAAAAGGAACATGATTAAAAATAACCAGTTTCGTACCAAATCAAACAATTCTTCGCCACAAGTCTGTAAGATGACAAACCAAGATTTGTCATCAATTTGAGCAATGTTGAAATTAAATGGAGGCTCAATATCACCATATGTTTTTTCATTGTTCCTGTAATTACAACAAAAAATCGAAAATAAAAAAAAAACTAGTTAAAAAATATATTTCAGTAACAAAAAAAAAAAGAACAAGGACAGAACAATATAATACATACTTCTTCTTCAACAAGCGAGCACCTTCAATCCACTCAACATATTCCTTGCAATCTTCAGTATTTGTGTTCATGCCAATCTCTTGAACAAAGGGAAACATCTCATTTGGATCAAACTATACTTCACCAGATGGCTCCTTCTCCTTCTTCTTCTTAACTTTTGGTTTAGAAGAACCAAACTCATTGACAAAAGGAGATCTACAGTGCAATCCAGATTTTGCTTATCTCTTGACAGCAACCCTAGATTGCAAAGGTACTACATCTAGTACTTCAACCTCATCATCCACAATAGGGGATGCAGAATCAGGAATTGATACTAAATCCCATTGATCATTTTTTACACTAATTGGTGTCACGGGCTCGCCATTTCAGGCAGCGGAACACCCGTGCGGCACCTTGACTTCTCTAAGCCAAGGTCAGCCTTCCAACCATCCGAGTAACAATGGGCTCATTTTTCGCGCGACCGTGTGCCTCGTGCACACTTCCGTCTCTCGAACGACTCCCACCGAGTCATGCTCGCAAGCATCCATGAGTGCATTCATGTACCGAGACTCTCTAGCCAAGATACTCGCACTGTCCATAGGTTCCCACCATGGTCAGACAAATCCCAACACCGACGCTCACCTTGTCACTCGTGACCAAGGTAGCATGTGTGGCGAGATGCCAACACCAAGCCAACGTGCCAACGCCTCTATCATGCCCCATTCGATACTGTCCGAATAGTCTCTCTCGTCGCCCAAGGACTCCCATACGTCCATGGACCAATCCTCAAGGCGCCATGCCTCCACGCCTGTTGGCAGGCCCTCAAGACAAGCCACCAAACCAGTTGCATACATTAGACCTCTGTCCCTTTCCAACATGGTGCATCCGTCCCATGCGCGTATGCAAACTAGTCCACGAATGACTACCCGTGTCATCTCGTGTTGAGACTCGTGGTCTAGGCGCACCACAACGTCTCTAGGAGGATCTAGGCCACGTCCCGTGCAAGCGGCATACCGGCAAGCCAAGGGAAACGTACCATTGAACCTCTGGCGGCATTCTTCGACGCACTATCGGGTCGGCCCGATAATGTCCATGAGTACTCCAACTCATGGAGACATATGAGTCCCCTCGTGGTCCTCATATGCCCGCCCTACTAGTCCCCACTGGCTAGTAGTAGCTCACTTAGCACCAATGTGCAAGGGGTGGTGGAGAGCTGACACCAGGGTACCCCCTTAAAGAGCATTCTGAGCTTTTAGCCTTCTACCAGGAACATAGATGATTTTTGCTCTGTAGACATATGGGAAGCACCATATACCAAATCACCTAGTTTCGCCAAACCGATTGCACCATTCTATTTGTAGACCCAAATAAATGGTGAATACCAAGTCCCGTCCCGATCCGGACAATATTGAAGATATTTACGAAAATGCCACTGCATACAAACTAAGCATCAGCATGCCACCTGCATGCACCACAACATGCGCCACCACTTGGCCAACTTGTGGGCATCACTTAGCTTGTAACGTGCCATCATAGACTGCACGTAACATTCTCCCCCACTTCAACATGTCGATGCCCTCATCGACGGACCGCAGGCAAATTCTCCTGATCTCGACTCCTAAGCTTACCCCAAGCTTCTCCCGAATCCTAGGTCTGCACTTGTCCCCCTACCTCCGTAGAACCACCCTCTTGGTGATGATCTCGCACGCCCACTCTTGGACTTGATCAAAGACCCTGTGCCACTGTCGCTATTCAGATCCACCCAAGGAGTAGTGCCTCTGCACTAGAATACTTCCCCCTACATGAACTCCTCCGAGTCCATCACAGCGTCCCTCCAGTCAACCAAGTAGCCCTTGCAACACTGACCCTGAAGCTACCACATCCTCTGATTGCAGCTCACTCGCCAATCGTCCAATGCATACTCCTTTCGACAAGGACAAAGTATGGTGCACCCCTCGGGGTGAGGTTCGCAAACCAACCGTTCCCAACGGTACCTACAAAACACGCTTTCACTGAAGCCAAGTCCCTCTGGACAAGTCCCTTCGGAAACTACACACGCCAACTCTATGGCGCACCATCCTCCTGATGGCAATCGAGCAAGACACTCTCATCGCAGGATAAAGTTTGGTGCGTCCCACCTGGACGAGGCTCGCAAGCCAACTGCACCCAATGCAGCACCAAGTGCACTCTTGCACCCAATTTCTTCGCGAAGTTCACAACATTGGCCCTCCGGCCCAACCGCATACCCACGGCTTCATGCAAAGGTCCCACTGACCCATTGCACACTCGCTCCTCTGAGCTCCTGCTTGTGTCGGCTCCCAAAATACTGTCACAAGTTTATCTCCCAAAATCAACCCTGCATCCTCTGATGACTCGCTAACTTTCGACAAACTTGCTGACACCTAGTCTTACTCTTAAGACTTGAAGTCATCCCAATCCGCTATCTCTCATCGGCATATGTTCTCTGAATCATTCGGCTTACAGTGTCCCATACAACACCAGTGTTCCCATAAACACAAAACATGCCCATAACATGCCGCAAACTAGCTCAGTCTTGAACTCAGTCTACGCCCTTGCATATTGTCTATCTGTAGCTTGCAGCAATCATGCAAGTCTTCACCCTGAACAACCAATCTGTTGCAGTGTTTCCCTCTGGATTCACACACCAAAACTGAACAAGTACCCTGATTCTTCAAACACATGAATTAGTGGGCTCCCCCACTTCAACTTGGGAAACAACTTCTCTCTTAGAGGAATATCCCTCAAGATATAGCTCGCAAGCTAACCGCATACTCGCATACGGTTCCTCCACTCCACATTTCACTTTGATGAAGATGTTGAACTAATGCCTCGATCATTCTGACTCTTCGCCCCTCGACATTTCGTTGTTGCCTTAGTACCCTAGTCCTACTGACTTTTGCCTTCGGCCAACATTGCCATGGTGTTATCTTAGTACCTGAGTCCTGCGGACTTTCACCCTAGATAACTGGCTCCGCCTGTGTCCTGAGTCTTCTTGACTTTACATCCTGAACAACAATCAATCTCCATGATACTCATCTTGATGCTTGTAATGAATAACTAGTCTTGTTGAGTGAACCGTGAAGGTCTCTCCCCCACTTCATCTGTTGGCGTCCTCGACAACATGCCCACACGCAAATGCCTGACCGCCCCAACTCTTCATGCACACCATGTCATCTAAAAGTGCATCCCGCAGGATGTGACTCTCGAGTCAACTATCTCATTAGCACCCCTGTCGATTTCCACATGCATGCACTAACTTCCCACTCAACCATCCAACTGATTCACACTTGCATCACGTCCTTCTGGCTCCCACGGTGCCTTTATTCCACAACTCCGCATCTCTATCGATGTCTTTGTGTGACTTACGCCCTCTGGCGATTTAACAAGCCACCACATTCCACTCAACTGCCTCGGCGCTTCCATATGGATCAAATAAAACTCGCATGCGAACACCTCCAAGTACAACCATCCTCTGACGATTGCGGCCTCTGCCCGCCTTGGTCTCCATGTGCGTCCCTCTCGACACACAATGTAGCAACTGAAGCATTCCATATTTGTCCCCATCTGAACCATCTCGGTTATCAACTCTCGACCTCTGTCGTGACTAACAAGAATCTGACGGTCCCTGCACTACTTCCACACTCCTGCCAGCAAGCTTCCTTTTCAACAAAAGCGCCTCCTGCGGCTTACAATGTCACTCAGGCAAACTTGGCCTAGTGTACCAAGCATACAACATGGACTATCCCCTCAACCTTGTCCTATGCCAACGAGTTTCAAACATTCTGTTGCGCCTCTCTACAGTCTCACGTGGTAGTTGTCTTTCTAGCATCTCTGAACTTGACTCGAAGCAACCATCAACGTCTCCTCTCTAGGATGTCCAGTATTCCCATGAAGAAAAGCAACCCAGTCTTAACTCCATCTCAGCCTACTGATCCTCTTTAAAAGACTAACTGGCTCAACGACGTCTTGTTCCAACATTAGGACCATCTCGATCCGTCCACACGCCTACATCCTCTCTAGGATAGGCCAACCAGGTTCACCTCCCACTGAGATGAACTTGGCTCTGATACCAACTGTCACGGGCTCACCATTTCAGGCAGCGGAACACCCGTGCGGCACCTTGACTTCTCTAAGCCAAGGTCAGCCTTCCAACCATCCGAGTAACAATGGGCTCATTTTTCGCGCGACCGTGTGCCTCGTGCACACTTCCGTCTCTCGAACGACTCCCACCGAGTCATGCTCGCAAGCATCCATGAGTGCATTCATGTACCGAGACTCTCTAGCCAAGATACTCGCACTGTCCATAGGTTCCCACCATGGTCAGACAAATCCCAACACCGACGCTCACCTTGTCACTCGTGACCAAGGTAGCATGTGTGGCGAGATGCCAACACCAAGCCAACGTGCCAACGCCTCTATCATGCCCCATTCGATACTGTCCGAATAGTCTCTCTCGTCGCCCAAGGACTCCCATACGTCCATGGACCAATCCTCAAGGCGCCATGCCTCCACGCCTGTTGGCAGGCCCTCAAGACAAGCCACCAAACCAGTTGCATACATTAGACCTCTGTCCCTTTCCAACATGGTGCATCCGTCCCATGCGCGTATGCAAACTAGTCCACGAATGACTACCCGTGTCATCTCGTGTTGAGACTCGTGGTCTAGGCGCACCACAACGTCTCTAGGAGGATCTAGGCCACGTCCCGTGCAAGCGGCATACTGGCAAGCCAAGGGAAACGTACCATTGAACCTCTGGCGGCATTCTTCGACGCACTACCGGGTCGGCCCGATAATGTCCATGAGTACTCCAACTCATGGAGACATATGAGTCCCCTCGTGGTCCTCATATGCCCGCCCTACTAGTCCCCACTGGCTAGTAGTAGCTCACTTAGCACCAATGTGCAAGGGGTGGTGGAGAGCTGACACCAGGGTACCCCCTTAAAGAGCATTCTGAGCTTTTAGCCTTCTACCAGGAACATAGATGATTTTTGCTCTGTAGACATATGGGAAGCACCATATACCAAATCACCTAGTTTCGCCAAACCGATTGCACCATTCTATTTGTAGACCCAAATAAATGGTGAATACCAAGTCCCATCCCGATCCGGACAATATTGAAGATATTTACGAAAATGCCACTGCATACAAACTAAGCATCAGCATGCCACCTGCATGCACCACAACATGCGCCACCACTTGGCCAACTTGTGGGCATCACTTAGCTTGTAACGTGCCATCATAGACTGCACGTAACAATTGGCAAGGCATATGCCCGAGTGAGGTTGTCAAGCAAATCCAAAATGGATTGGTTGACTTCAATGTGTTCATAAGAAAACACAAAGGCCTCATCCTTCCGCTCACCTAAACCAGAATGAACCTGAAAAAAAACATGAATAACCAGTTATAATAAAGACATCACTAATAACAAGAAACAAACAAACAACCTTATCTTCTTGAATAACTGACAATTGCAGCCCACCAAACTCATCATCATAATCAGGAAGATTAGATTTCGAAACTACCTACAAAAAAGCAACAAAAAACATAGTCATAACCGATTTCTAAAAAAGAGAAAGAATAAAAAAAAAGAACATACAAAAAATAACTGGTTATACAACATAAAAAAACTGAAAACATGAAAAACCAAATGTAAATAAAAATAACTAGTTATAAAAACAGAAAAGCAACAAAATGAAGAAAAAATACCTTCGGTGACAATGGATCAGGTAACTCATCATCATTGCCACCAACATCGAGATTCTCAAAATAAGAATCCTCAGCCTTATCCTCGACATCTTTGGGCACAGACGACCCACTCTTACTCTTCAACAACTCAATTACTTCATCAAATTTAATACTAAACTCATCTTTCAAATTTTTAATACTCAATAAAATCTTCTTCTGGTCCTCTTGTATACAAGCCAAAGTCGACTCCAACTTAGAAAACTGAAAACAAACAAACAAAAAAACATAACAAAAATTGAAAAACATATAAAAAACCAATAAACTAAAAAAGAACAAAACAAAAACATAAACCAAAAGAAAAGAAAAAGAAAACATACCTTCCCATCGAAACCTGGAGGTTTCTTTAGAAGATAAACTGGTTCGAACTTGAGGTTTTGCATTGTAGATTTCTTCAGCTCACGACCAATAGGATAATAATCCTTCACAGTGGCCTGAAAAAATGGGAAGAAATAAAACATGTTAAAAAACCAGTTATAAATAAACAATGAAAAAAAAGGAAACCAGTTATAAAAAACAAAAGTACCTCGGGATTGTTAAAAATCTCAGATTCAAGTTCCGAATAACCTCCAATTTTTTTCTTGTATGTACTCTCCCAGTTTAGCAATCGACGATATGTATTCACAATCCTCTTGCAGTACTTAGGAGAAAGGCTTGGAAGTATCTCAAACAACCAAATAAGGAAAGCAAATGGAAAACCTTGAAATTTAAAAGAATAAGACTTATCCTTTTCATCTTTGGCCTTCTCAATCTTATAAAAGATATTGTCGCCATCCTTAAAAGCTAAGTTCATGTAATGAAAAGTTTTGTCCCACAATAATTTCCCAAATGCTATATTCCTCAAGTCTGACAGCTCCCCATCGACAAATCCAAACAATTCATTGTCAACTTTCTTCCCATTCTCATATCCATACAAATAATGATTTAACAGAAACACAATCCCCATCTTCACAGCATCAACATCATCCTCAAAATCCCTGGACAATAACCTTCCCCTAACCTCCTCTTGAATAACTTTAATAGTCAAGTGAGGAAACATCTTCTTCTTGAACGACATCTTCTGCTTAAACTCGTTCAAATCGGAAGACCCTTCTGGACTTAACCCAGTAATTAAAACGAACTCCTTCAAACCAAACCATACAACTCTATCCCGAATCAGAAACCACTTCTCAAAATCCTCCCTCTCCTGATGAACCTCCCTCACTAAAGCAAGGTGAGGCAAGACAATGTTCCACTTAATATTGCCCATCTTCAGAAATTGAGAAAAAGGCATTGTAAAAAATAACGCCTTTTGAGAAGCGGTGAGATTTCCATTAAGCTCATCAATAACCCATGGGTTATTCCAAATCTGAAGTTTACTTGCAAAACGGTGCTCGGGTTTCATTTTTAAGTAAACATCCTGCAAAAATAACCAGTGATAAAAAAGATTTAGACAGTGAAAAAAACAACAAAAACATGATTAAGAAATAACTGGTTCCATAAATAAAAATACACATGAAAATAAAACAAAATATATATGTAAAAAAAAAAAACTTAAAATACTTACCACATTGGAAAAACTTGTGGATTACTTAATGGATTCTTCAGGAATCAAAGGATTAGGGCCCTTCGAAGCCACACATTTCACGCCAGCACGTGTTACACGACGTACTGGCGGCTTCGAAACATCAGAATCAGCCAACCCAGCCTGAAAAAAATAGGAAACAAAAATTAAATATATACATAAAAAAACATTCATAATTAAACAGTATAAAAAACAAAATTATAAACATCTAATCACCTTTTTCTTTCGGCTGCGGGTTTCCCTAATAGTGGGCTCTTTTTTTTCTTCAACTGGAACGTTAGAACTAGTTCCAGATACAAGGGGATCAACGAAATCATTATCCGTTGCATCAACATTAACCTTGAAACACAAAAAAGAAACCGGTTAAAAAAAATATAAAAACAAAACTTTAAAAAATCAAAGTGAGACAAACATCAGGTAATACAAACAAAAAAAAAAAATCAGTTATAATACTAAAACAAGCAACGAAACACAAAACATATGAAAAATATTAAAAGAAGAAACCAGTTATAAAAAGAGTATAAAAACTAAATTACAGAAAATAAACATTTGAAAACCCATTTCGTATAAAAAAAACCAATTATAAATAGTATAAAAACTAAGTTACAGAAAATAAACATTTGAAAACCTATTTCCTAAAGAAAAAAACCAGTTATAATACAAAAACAAGAATAGAACATAGGAAAGATACTCACCTTCTTCTTCTTTGCACGAGATTTTTTAAATTCTGCTTTCTTAGAATCATCAACTGGAACCTTAGAACCGGTTCCAGAATCACCACATACCGAAGGAACATTTACATACTTATCGGGATCAACCTTTTAACAATAACAAAGACAAGATTAAAACTGGTTATAAAACAGTCATAAAAAAGACAAGATTAAAATAAAAGTATTTAAAAAAAAGAACATGAATTAACACCAAAATATGAACAAGAAATAAACAAGAAAACCAGTTATATACCTGATCATTTACATTTTCGGACACACTAACTGCTTGAGGAACATCCTGCAGTTGAATAAAAGGATCAACATAAGGAACAATATCCTGAAAATATTGATCAGAACATAAACAACAACTATGATACTGAAAAAAAATAAAGAACATTAAAATTTAAATAAATACCTTTATTTCTTCAGGCCTCTTTCTTTTTTTAACATACACAATAGTATCTGCTTTCTTATCCATGATATTAAACCTAAACAACACAAAGTATACAGAGAAAGATAAATAAGTAAATAAGTGCACATAAAAGCTAATAATAAACATATATAACCAATCAAAATGTAACTGTCAACCCACATCACAAACACACAACAAATAGAAAACTGCCACAACGTGACAAAAATAGTTACCACACCCACTAAAAACATAAACAAATAAAAAAAACATTTAAAATGATTAAAAAAAAACCAGTTCAAAAACAAAAAAGCGAAAAATGAAAATACAAAATCATAAAAAATTAAAGAGAACAAATACTATTATACTATTAAGAAAATCTATTATACAAAAAAGAAAATCGGTTTCATTTAAAAATTATTAATAAAATCTGAAATGTATGCAATTCATGAAGACCAAAACAAAGAACAAACTAAACCAAACACAAATACTTACAAACTGATTGAACACAAACAAAAAAGTAAAAAAAAAAACCCTAGAAAAGTCATGAAGATTGAACAATCATTAACTGCAAAACCAAAAAAAAAATCAACACAAACACAAACTTAAAACAAAAATAAACTAAATAAAATAATGATCAACCACCAAATGGGGACAAATTTTTTAAAAATTAGAAAGAACTCACACCAAAACACCAAAAATAACCTAAAATCCCAACCGACCATGGCAAAAACATCACGAAAAATAAAAAAAAACAATAAACATCAAATTAAAAAACTATAATCACTAAACTAAAGAAATTACAACAAAAACTATAAAGAAAATGAATAAATACCTCAGTTAACCAAGCAATCTAGCTCGAAAATGATTTCAAACAAAGAAACCACACACACGGCAACAGGAGTCGAAGCTTGCTTCAATCGTTAATGGCAACCCAGCACACCAAAGAAGAAGAAGAAGAAGAAGAAGAAGAAGAAGAGAATGAAACCCTAAGCTGAGAGAAAATGAAACGAAATGAAGAGAGATTGACAAAATGTGTGATTGATTGAAGCATAAGCAATGGCGGTAAGCAATGAGTACTAAGCTACTCCATGCAAAAAGTTAGCTACAGTAGTTGTAGCTTAATTTTTTTTTTTTTTTTAAAAAATAAAATAAAATATGGGAATTGGGCCAAAGATATTAAAAATATAACTTTCATAAAACCCATAAAAGGAAAAATAAAACATAAATCCTATATACAAAATGTTTTATTTAAAAATGCCATAAAAAGTAAAGACTAAAAAAAAATTCAATAAATAGTGTAATTTCTACTAATAAATTTGCATCACATTTTTTAGTAAGTGAGTTATATTTTAATTTTGCATTACTAATTTATTTCTTTTAGAGATGGTCTTAGGTTTGTTCACAAAATAGTTTGGTTAATTTTATTATTAAAGTTATATAAGGTAGTATATGCATTGAGTAGTAATTTTTTGTCATATATAATAAAAAAAAATTATTTTATTTTTTCACTCACTTTATCATTATTTTTCTAATAAGTAATATTTTAGAGAAATTTATACCAAACACTTAATATTGCACATTTTTTACTTTTTTAATGATCTGTTTTTTTCTTTACATTTTTACGTATTATTATTTTTTTTAAGAGAGAATATAACGTTATTTTCACGTTGTTACAACATTATTCTATATTTTTGTAACGTAAAAACTAACATTTTTAAGAACAACTAAAAAATAACAAATTATATTTTTGTAAAAAGAAAATAAAAGAAAGTGAAAAATGCTGTAAGTTCCGTAAAAATGTAATTTATTTCGGGGTACGTTGAAAAATACTATTTTTATTAATCAATTAATCAAATTTACCTCTAATTTTATATTTAATTGAAACATACCTCTTTTTATATGTATTGTACCCAAAATACCTTGACATAAGAGTGTCACATGAAGAGTATCTTGAAGTGACAGGAGCAAAATTGGTACAATGCTTAAAAAAAGAGGTAAAAATGATAGACTTTAAAAAAGAGAGTAAAAATAAAAGAGGACAATCTAAAAAGGGTATAGAGTGTAATTTCCTCATTTCATTTATTTTTATCCTTTTTTGGTATTTATGAAATAAATCCAGTATTTTAAGCCCATTTAGATTTTGTTTTGTTGAGTGGCCCATTGATTAAGATGGCCCATTTGTAACACAACAAACGCAGATAACAACCTCTAAAAACCACGCTAGGGTTTTTCGAATGTGTTGTTGAGCTCTCTCGCATACAGTCGATACAGAGAGCCATTGCCTCAGCTACTGCTCCTCTGAGATCTTGTAGCTCAGAATCCCAAAATGGTTAGCATATATTTGTCTCTCTTTAATTTTACCGGTATTTTCGACTATTTTTGTACTACTACATTTACTTTTGAAGAACTAGAACAGATGATGTGGCTACAACCACTGCTATTTTTTCCCCGTGTCACTGATCGGATTTTGAATGTTTTGTGAAACTTTGATCTTTATTTTTGTGTAGTTTGATGCATTGTAAAAGCTGTATCGATCTGTCTAATGAAACATATATTTTTTTCTCCCAACAATTTCGTTTGATTTTCTTGTCCAGTTACCAGAAATATAAAAACGGCACTAGAATTTTATAATATGAAGTGTATGGATCGTGTATAAATAACATAATGGAATTTGGGTTATTTGACTCCTCAATTAATTCATTCGTTAAAGAGTTGCACAAACTACAAAGCTTTTGTTTTGTTCTTTGTTCTAAACAAAATTAGCTTTTGTATTTGTTCACCAGTGCTGTAATGTGATGCTGTAAGTGTTATGGGGTTAAAAAGGCTTAGGCATTCTATACTTAAGATACTGAGCGGCTATGGTGTGAAACATATATTGTTAGTTGGTTTCTGAAAGAAAAAAAAAACAAAATTAGTTCCACGCTGCTTATAATAATTGTATATATGTATGTATACTTATGGTTGTATGCTGATGCTGCATTATTTATTTTGAAAGGGTTGCTGAATTATTCTTTGTGGATATTAGATGTATTTTTGCTTATTGCTTTCTTGTGGGCATTGAAAATTGTTTTTGTGACTTTTTCAGGCGAGAGGGTTGAAGAAGCACTTGAAGAGGCTTAATGCCCCAAAGCATTGGATGCTTGACAAACTTGGGGGAGCATTTGTAAGTTAATTTTTTTAGAAGTTTATATATTTGTTAAATGATTTTTATGTCACTTTAATTAATTATATCTTAAGTTCATTTTATTATTCTTCTCCAGGCACCCAAGCCTTCATCAGGGCCTCACAAGTCCAGGGAATGTTTGCCATTAATCCTAATCTTGCGAAACCGTTTGAAGTATGCCCTTAATTACCGTGAGGTTGTTTCCATTTTGATGCAACGACATATCATGGTTGATGGGAAAGTCAGGACTGATAAAAAATATCCTTCAGGTTTCATGGGTATGTAATTTGAACTTTATGTATGTATCACAGTTTAAAATGTTACATTAGATAGGTAGCGTCAATGTGTCATAAATTCCGATATGAGATTTTGTTTCTGTTTTACTTGAAGGACTTCGTTGTACTTGTGTAAGTAGATGTATGACTAACTTCGTTTGGAAATTGAAAGTCTATTTTCCACTCTCTTCTTTATCAATTTATGCTGAGTGCCTTTATCTCTAACGATTCAACGTAACTTTATGTCTGGGTTGTCTTCTCGATTTTTTAATTTGGCATCAAATTTTAGGAATGGCATCAAATTTATTTTGGTATTAGGAGTGAATTCTTTTGTCTTGTCTTGAATTATCATTCTTATTGTGCTCCTTACTCTTACAGATGTTGTATCAATCCCCAAAACAAATGAGAATTTCCGTCTCCTTTACGATACTAAGGGACGGTTCCGTCTTCACTCGGTCAGGGATGAGGAAGCTAAGGTCATTTATCTTACATTCCTGTAAATAAGTCTTTAGTTTTCTGCTTCTTTTTGTAAATAATGCATATAATTAACAGAAAGGGTATACTTGTTCCCGTTGACATTAAACACCTATAAGAATTGGCCAGCAAACCATATCACTGGCCATGCTTTGTATCACATGTGATTATCGCAAGTATTTATATTCATGGCATATTGTTAATCTCATGGGTCACTTTGTCCTATTGATTTATGTGTTTTGCAGTTTAAGCTTTGCAAAGTCAGGTCTGTGCAATTTGGCCAAAAGGGTATCCCATACTTGAACACCTATGATGGTCGAACCATTCGTTACCCTGATCCTCTCATCAAGGCCAATGATACTATCAAGCTGGATCTGGAGAGCAACAAAATTGCTGATTTCATCAAATTTGATGTTGGTAATGTAGTAATGGTTACTGGTGGAAGGAATAGAGGTCGTGTTGGAGTTATAAAGAACAGGGAGAAGCACAAAGGAACTTTTGAGACGATTCACGTTCAGGATGCCACTGGCCATGAATTCGCTACCCGATTGGGGAATGTGTTCACCATTGGCAAGGGCTCCAAGCCATGGATATCTCTTCCCAAGGGTAAAGGTATCAAGCTGACCATCCTTGAAGAGGCCAAGAAGAGACTTGCATCCCAAGCAGCAGCCACAGCTTAACAAGTTATTTGTAGCCATAAATATGTGAGGACTTTGGCAGGTGTTTTCTTTTTCTCGTAGCTGGACCATATTATGGATTTTTATGTGCCAAATTTTGCTCTTTCTTATGGTTGGTACTCGTAAATTAATTGCTGAATTACGAGTTTAGTACTTTGTATTCAGAAAGCTGTTTGTTGCTGTTTTTTAATAATTGTCCGGAGGGTGTGTTTCTGTTATTACTAATTGCCTCTGCCTGATGGAATGGTCTTGTAATTTAACCTTACGAGGCCAGTTCCAAAGTTTTCTTAATCATCCCGAAGAATTAATTTTAACATCAATTAATTACCATCTGGTTTCTATTTACCGTATACTTGAATTCAGTCGCCAACGAAAAAATTTCATAAGAATTATGCCGGTGAAACTCTGATCCATAATTTTAGGTCTTGTTTGAATTCATGAAAATAATTGGGAAATTTGAAATTATATGCATATTAGGGATTAAAATTGGTATCCTAATCTAAAACTATACATAATTTGTAAAATGAGATAACTTTTACTTAAACTCAATTTTACCCCCCTCATTTCTAAACTGACTCTCTCTCTCTCTCTCTCTCTCTCTCTCTCTCTCTCTCTCTCTCTCTCTCTCTCTCTCTCTCTCTCTCTCTCTCGGTTTTTTAATTTTTTTTTCTTATTGATTATGGTGAAAATGTTGTTAGTTGATAGATTTAGGTTGGATATGTGCATTCTTGATTAGATCTAGGGTTAGATGGAGTAGATCTAGGGTCTGTGATCTTTCTGGGCAAGAAAATCCGATTTTCTAGTTTGATATGAGCTTGAAGATGAAGGCCCGATGCATGACCTGATGGTCCGATGCATGGCCCGATGTAGGGCCCGATGGTCGGCCCGATGGTCAGATGCCCATTTTGAATTTTTTAAAATTTTTTTCTATTTATAGGACTGGTCCGATGGGCCCGATGTAGGGCCCGATGGTCGGCCCGATGGTCAGATGCCCACTTTATTTTTTTTAATTTTTTTTTCATTTTATAGGACTGGCCCGATGGGCCCGATGGTCAGATGACTGGCCCGATGGGCCCGATGTAGGGCCCGATGCCCAGTTTAATTTTAATTTTTTTTTTTGTTTATAACAAAGAGAGAAGAAGAGAGTGGGGAGGCGGTAATGTAAATGGGGGTATTTTAGGGATATTCTAAAATGTGTCATATCCCACAAATATTAAATGTTATGTGTTTTAAAAAAAAATATTAAGTATATGTAAGTATAGAAAATCAAATTTCCCAAATAATTTAACAAATTTCATAAACATTATATACATTTTTTAATTATTTTTTTTTTAAATGAGAATTTCTTTATTTTTCTTGAAATTTAACTTTGAGATTTTTTAATTCTTTCATATATAATTCGAAATCCAAAATCCAAGTCCTAGGAGTTTTTTTTTTTTTTTTTTTTTTTTTTTCAATTATTTATTTATTTAAAGAAAGAGATGATTTAATTCTTTTAGAAGTAGAATGATTAGCAAGCCTCTCATATAAAAATAAATAAAACCTGCAAGAAATAGGTCAACCTAACATCTGACTTGAAGAAAAAAGACACTAATCCCCATTCGCCTTGGTTAATTATATTTAATTTTAATGAGATCCTAGTAGCATAATTTAGATCACCCAGGTCGTTATCGGTCTCTTATTTATCTTATTAATTTTTAATAAGATATATTTGAAAAATGTTATTAAATATTAATAATCCATCCCTAAAACGTAGAGAATTTATTAATTAATATCAGTTACACTACTTAGCCATTTATTTAACCAAAGCTGCACTAAACGTAGAAGACGGTTAAAGTCATAAAACGACAACGGGAAGTGTGAACATGACTAATAACCATTATGGAATTTATGGGACCTTGAGTTGGGGGAGAGCTTTCTTTAAGAGAATGATAGATGAGGATCTTTACATAAAACAAAATTACTATCGTTTATACTTTATAATAATCATATTTTTGTAATTATGCCATTTTTTTGGTCACTTTACCCTTCTTTCCAAAATTACTCTTGATAACCATAGGGTTGAGACTTGAGAGTGATGGTGTTACTGAGCTCAATTATAAATTCCCAATAATGTTGTGTTCTTGAGGACCACCCTTGAGGCCAATCTACAGCCAAATGTCTACTACCAACAAATTATTTATCAATCAATACAAAGCATATTATATGTAATGTGGCTGAAAAAATGGCACTACTACCAAGCAAAACTCAATTAATCTGTAACTACTAAGGTATGAAGTTGATTTAATTCAGATTCAGACTATCATTTATTCCATATGCACTTGTAAATCTAACACAAGGTACTAAAAGTCTTCAGACACAATATTAGAACAAAGAGCTAGTAAAACACAATGTAGGAATGGAAAGGAAAATGGAAGATAATCAAGCAGCAGCTCCCTCTCCATGGAGTAACATCTGATCGAAGTGCCAAACTCCTGGAAAGTTCAAAGTCAATACACACAATTCAGATACAAATGTACAAGGTTCATATCAAAGAACAGTGAAGTATATTGTTATAGTTCAGCAGAAGAGAATAGATAATGAAAAATACCATGTCCTTTGCCAACCCTCCTCAGTTGGGCAACATATTCTGATATTTTCTTAATGGCTTCCACCTACAAAAGTAAATTATGGAAATTAGAAGAGTCAAAATCATTTAATACCATATGTTCATTTCCTACCTCTCTTCCACATGAAACAAGCTTAAATCATAAATGGCATTCTCAATGTTGTAATAATGTGTACCTGCTCAGTTAAAAATTCACTTTCAACGAAATCTGTCAACTGCACATCTTTGCTTCTGTCAGCAACCTGTTAAAGTCAAATGACCAAAGATTAAAGAACGTAGGCTAAAGGAATCCAAATATTTCCCACAAACTAAAACTGAAAAAATTATAATAAAGGCAAATCCCATACGCTGTGCAAGTGGAGGAGCTTCTCATTTGTCAGCTTCTCCAGAGATAATGCAAGCTCCATTGCTGATATTAAGAGAAATAGGCAAGGCAAGACGACCTAGTTAGATGGCATTTAATTCCAAAACATGCAGAAACTAAGATTCAAATAAACTAGGTTCCAAGGAAGTACTATATAAATTTAACTCTAGCACCATTTAATGCTCATAAGTTATAGCATCATAGTCTAACTCAAGACCGTAACATCTAAAGAAAAGTCAAAGGAGACTAAATGATGATGATAGATAACCATTGGAATAGTACAAAATTATGACATAGTACAAAATTATGACATAGTTTTCAATGGTAGGCTATTTCCCAATACAAAGGCTATCATTAAAATGTTGTGGTACCTACTGGTGACACATATTTCTAATAGATAGATAGATACAATTATATGCATTTGCAACTAAGTTCAAGCGACAGGTCAACAAGGAGAAAGTTCTTATTGGATGCAATACTAGTTTAAGAAACAGCAATAAATGGGTTCACATCATGCATTGTCAGTTGTCACCACAAACAGATATACATTAGGAGAAAAAAAAAACACTAACCAAATAAAGCATCTCCTTTTTCAGGATGATCAAACTCAGAATGAGGCATCAATATAGACTGCAACTTTACTTTTCCACCACGCTTGTTCTGATTAAAAACAAAGAATATTAGAACCTTATCTTTCTAGTACTAAATAAAAGGCAAAAATAAGTGTAAACCGACAACAAAAAACTTTATATGAAAAAGTTTAAAAGTCTTCAAACACCTGATATTCCATCAATTTCTCAGCATGTTCCCTTTCTTCTTCACTAGATTCCTTAAAGAATCTGTAGACAAAATGTTTGGACAAAATTAACAAAAGGGTGACCAAAAAAGCCTGAAAGAAAATAACTTCTAAAGAATTCAAATACATTACTTGGCAAAACCCTTGAGCGCAACGTTATCTCTATCGAAGTAGGCATACAAGGCATGGTAAGCGTAAGAAACGTTGTACTCCACACTGAACCGTAAAGAAAAACCATTAGATAAACAAATACACAAACTGTTGAAATCAAAATATGAAAAATAGATGAAAATTGGAAAGAAAGAGGGAACCTACTTGATCTGCTCGTTAATAGCGGCCTCGCACTCGTCGGCATATTTCTGTCGAGCAAGAGAGACTTGATCCCCAGCTGGGACAAGATCGAGCTCCTTCTTGACCTCTTCAAATGGCTCGAATACGACGCCAGTAAGAGGACGACTGTTGGCACCCTTTGAGGCTGAGACAGAAAAACCACCTCCATTTTTGGCTGACGAGTAACGGAGAGTCGAGAAGAGAGAATTGGGAGAATTCAGAGGAGAAAACGAGTACGAAAGAGGGGAAGAAGATGAGGGAGAAGGAGATGCAGAGGAAAACAAGGGAACCAGAGCTTCCCCATGAGAACCCAAAAGAGAAGAAGCCTTGAGAAGCATGGTGGAGAGGAGAGGAGAGGAAAATTCAAGGTTGAAAATGGAGGGCGTGTGGCTTAAGAGGTGAGGATAAAGATTGAGATGGAAAAGTCTATATGAGGTGGTAGAGGGAGGTGGTGAACCGTTGGATGAAGTGACAACTGGATGGTTGAGATTGAATCCTGGAGATAGGAGCGTGGCAGGCTCGTGGCTTGATAGTAATGGTGGGTTGCCATGTGTGGAAATATCTGGAATATTGGAAATTAGGTCCCCACTCTTTTGTATTTTCCACAAACTCACAGAACCTAGTCCAGAAAAAAAAAGTGTGGAAATCCAATAAATTCAGTCTTCTTTTAATTTTTGCCTAATTTAAAATAAAAATACTAATTTCAGGTTCAGGTTTCAGCAGCGTTCTCAATCAGTTAAGATATTGCTGACTAATTCTTACTAAACTTTGGATCTATTTCCAATTTTTTGATGACATTAATTAAAATTTGGTAGAAGTTTTGATATAATATTTCAAATGTTAAAAAAGATAAATAATTACAAATATATGTAGTATTAAAAATATTTTCATTCAGATCTTTCTCTCGCTTAACAGATATTTCTCTATTTTTACTATTAATTAACTTTTGTCTTTTCTAATCATCTTTTAACAAAATTACAATTAGATATGAGAGTAAATTGTGAAACGGGTCATATTTTGGTGTGTGGGGTGTGACTCATTTTCTGCTTCACATAGTTAGATTACAAGGTTGATAAAGTTTTTGGATTAGAAATAAAGTTAGCTATTGACAGATTGAGAGATCGATATTAAGGAAAATACATGCAGAATGCAAAGCACCAAAGCATAAATTTTACGCATTGCTCTTGAGAATTAGTAATAGACTAGTGCTGTTTTTTTTTTTTTTTGAAGGACAGAGAAGGTAATAGACTAGTGCTGTTAAACAAGAGTAATGGTAAAACGTATTAGTGCCTAGCAAACTCCGATGCAGTAATATAAATATAATTAAGTATTAGATCTTAAATAGTTTAATGTAATAATTTTTATAAATTATTATTAATCAATTAGATGATGCCATCCGGTAACATAACCAAAATTTGCTGACCAAGAAGGCCAATTTTGTTGTTATAAAACAAAAAATTGTGCTATCTAATTTATATCATTATATAAAACTATAACTGTTAATACTTGTTCGTAAGAAAGCAAGTACACTATGTAAATAAATATAATATAAGTATTAAAAGAATAATAATTATGTTAATAAAATGTGTAATTAATATTAAATTCATATGTAACTTAAAAAATTAATTTTTTTTTAAGGGTGCATTTGAAAAAACACTATGTAATTAGAATTGAGTGTAAATCGGAGTAATTAGGAGCTTTGACATGTTTGTTCAACCAAGTAATTACACGATAATCATGTAATTGGAAGTAATTGAGAGATATTAATTACACTCATGAAAATTGGGTATAATTATATTGTGTAATTACACAATATTAATGTTTTTTAGTTAATTAATATTATTAAATTGTTTAATTACTAAATTATTTCCCAAACATAGAAATAAGAATTCATATGCAATTACTACTTAACATCCTAACACACATTATATTTTAAAATATAATGTAATTACTCTCATGTGCAATTAATTATTATTCTAGTAATTACACAATTGCATCCAAATACACGCAACTAAGGTAAATTTTGCATGACATTCTTTCATAAATGCAAATTCATTTATAATAGAAATACTAAATGTTGTAGCAATATCTTTCTCAATACAAACAACTAAGCAATCATTCAAAAAGTTATTTTCCATCTTGTTTCTAATCTTTGTCTTGATAATTTTCATAATTAAGAATGCACATTCTGTAGTTCTTGTTGACACAAGAAGAGTAAAAACAAGCTTAAGTAACCCATCGATAAAATGATACATAATTGCTTCCCTTGTTTTCACAAAGCCTTGATTCTAAAATAAGGGGAAAAAGAAAAGCCTAAAAGAGATTATTTGTTTGGGCAAGTGAGTTGGTGTAATAGTGTTATAGTGAGATGAGAATTAGAAGACTCACGGGCTTAGAAGAAAATGAATAAGTTTTGACCTATTTTAATTTGAGAAAATTACATTATATACCTATTTTACGTTATATGTTTTAATTTTTACCTTTATTTTATATTCTTTAAGTTATAGATACTTTTATAGTTGATGTCTCCATTATACTCCTTAGGTTAATGTAAATTTTGTGCTAGACTTAAGTGGATACAAGAAAGGAGACCTTTTATCCCACTTTTTATCCTTAACAAAAATAAAAAGTGGGATAAAAGATATGTTTCAACTTTTTATCCACTTTTGGATTTGGCATCTCAAAAATAGTATATAATATTTTTTAGACAAGGGCCCTGTTTGGTTGAACATTAAAAAAAAAAATCCATAGTAAAAAATGAGTTCAAGATTGAATTTTTATTTACCAACCAAACAAGCTCCAAATGACTTATGTATATCAAGGGCCTTGTTTGGTTGGTAAGTTAAATCTATTTTTCTCCCTTAAAGTAGGATAAAACAATAGCAAGTGCCAAACGGGTCTTAGTTAAGCCCTTTTAGTTCACTTTGGATAGACCTTTTATCCCGGTCTTTTAGTTGAAAACCGGGATAAAAAGCTTTAGGTAAATAAAGCCCCTTAGTCTCAGACCACAACACGCTACCATCAGACCTTTTTTAACCCTAGCTTCCTCTCAATCTTAGGTGCGAATTTTCTTTTCTTCTTCTTCTTTTTTTTTGGCTTTGGTTGTACAATAACTCTTATTTTTTTTTTTTTTTTTTTTTTTTTTTTTCGGGTAGGAAGGAGAAGACTCATCTCCTTCGGCATCACTAAAGGAATTAAGAAGAAACACATTTTCGGGTACAATAACTTCTTCTTCTTCTTTCTTTTTTTCTTTTTCTTTTTTTTTTTTTTTTTTTTTCATTTCAATGACTTTTTTTCATCCAAAAACATTATTTTGCTTCCATTTTTACTTTGAAATGTTAAATATATCAATAAAAATTATTTCTTTCATATTTTTAGGAAGAAAAAAAGTGGGTTTGTGAGTGGGTATGATTGAGTGAAAATTTAAGAAAATTTTATGTAATGACCGCTTTAGTAATTTGGATTAGTAAGGACAGTTAGCACTAATTTTTATTATTTTATTATTATTTATGAATTTATTTAATTATGGACCCCAATATTTAGAAATAAATATTAGAGTTATAATTTCTCAATTCCGGAATAAAATCTCTAGGAATATTATTTAGCTTATATGTGAAATATGCAATTTTTGTAGTTTTTGCTCGGCGACAACGGAAAATGCGATGGATGGCTAGATTGATCACATGGGTAAGTTTAGAACCTTATTTCTTAGTGGGAAATATTTTAGAGAAGATAAATTATCGGGATTGAGCGGGGTTATGGAATTTGACCATTTTACCCCTAGCTTTTAAAAAAACCTTAGTTTTGGGTTAAAGGGCATTTTTGTCTTTTGGTTAAATGATAGAATAGGTGGCTGCCCTAGCTTGGTGACACCTTGCACCCTTTTTCTCAGCCAAGAATAGATTAATTAAATCACTTTACTTAGTTAAGAAAAAGAAAAAGGAATTAGAGGAAAATACCAAAATTGAAGGAGAAGCTCTTTCTTCTCTCTCTCTCTCTCTTCGAAGCCAGCAAGAACAAGGGGAAAGGGCTGTTGATTTTTGAGTTTTCAGCAAGGAATTCAAGGGGTCTTTGAACCTAAGGTAAGCTCTAATGAACCCTTCTTTAGTTTTCAAGTTTTAAGTTTAGGTTGAGTATGTGAAATTGAGTTTCAGGGGCTGTTAGGTTTGCTTAGGCTTAGGGTTCGAATTTTAGAGGTTATTTGAGTTGATTTTAGTCCCTAGTAGTTGGTTTTGTTGATTGGTTTGAGTTTTGTGCAACTTTGAACTTTGAGTTCAAAGCTTTGAGCATTAATGGCAACTTGAGATTTATTGGTTTGTTCTGTGAAATTCTGGTTGGAAATTGTTGTTTATGCATTGTATAGGTACCCTGGAAGTTTTAGAAAGGTTTGGGATTGAATTGAGTTAAGGGTGTTGGTTTTTGTGTTCCCAGCACAAAACCGGTCGACCGGTTCTGGGGGACCTGTACCAACAGGTCGACCGGTTGGTGTTCCAGAAATGGACTTCCGGTTGGGACCGGTCTGTCGGTTGGGGGAATTTTTAGAACCCTAGTTTTTCCCAATTTTGAGATATTTAGTGTAATGACCGCTCTAATAATGTGGATTAGTAAAGGCAATTAGCACTAATTTTTATTATTTTATTATTATTTGTGAATTAATTTTAAATGTGGACCCCAATATTTAGAAATAAATATTAGATTTATAATTTCTCAATTCCGGAGATTTTATTAAACTCTAGGGGTATTATTTAGCTTATATGTGAAATATGTTAATTTTGTAATGTTTGCTTGGCGACAACGGAAAATGCGATGGATGGCTAGATTGATCACATGGGTAAGTTTAGAACCCTATTTCATAGTGGGAAATAATTTAGAGAAAATGAATTATCGGGATTGAGCGGGGTTATGGAAATTGACCATTTTACCCCTAGTTTCAAAGAAATACCCTAGTTTAAGTCTAAAGGGCATTTTAGTCTTTTGTTAAGGTGAGTGAGGTGGCTGCCTAGGTGTTTGACACCTAATCTAAGTTAGTTTTTTCAGCAAAGAGTTTTAGGGAAAAACTCTTGTCTTTTGTGGAAAAAAATTAAGAAAAGGAAAAATTAGAAAAAATGCTTTGTTCTTGAATTCTCTCTCTCTCTTTCCTTCGGCTGAAGCAAACCAGGGCAAGGTTCAACATTTTCATTCCATTTTTCTGGGAATTAGCTAGAATTCAAGGAGGTTTCAACTAAGGTAAAGCCCTAGACCTTTGTTTATTTGTTTTTAAGCTTTTTATTTAGGTTGAATATATGATTTTTGGTGTTGGGAGCTGTTAGGTTTTGAATTGCTTAGGGTTTGAATTCTGGGGTTAGGTTGAGTTGATTTGAGTCCCTATCTATTGTTTTTGATGCTTGAGAATGGTTTTAAGCAAGCTTGAGTTTTGAAACTCAAGCTTTGAGCTTTAATGGCATAAATTGAATTATTGGTTTGTTCTGTGATTTGTTGGTTGGAAATGGATGTTTATGCATTGTATAGGTATACTGGAGAGTTTGGTAAAGTTTGGGATTGAATTGAATCAAGGGGGATGTTTTTTGGTTCCCAACAGTAGAACCGGAATTCCGGTTCTGGGTGGTCCGTACCAACCTGTCGACCGGTTGGTGACCCAGAACCGGGATGCCGGTTGGGAACCGGTCTGCCTGTTGGGGGATTTTCCAGAACCCTAGTTTTGGCCAATTTTGGGATATTTAGGGTATTGTCATGAGGTTTATCGATAGGGAAACTTTTAGTTTCAAGTTTAAAGTCCCGGAAAGTGATTTAGCGAGTCACTCATCTGTATTACCATTATTGTGATTAGGGCATAATGTATGATGAAACAGGGGAATGTGATTGTGATCATATGAATCAAAAGACTTGGTCCCTGTTTCATCAGTGTGATTGGATTTACACTAATGTGATAATCAGCGATGATGTGTACTTACACTTGGAGTAAGTGTTATGTTCTTTCCAAGACATTAGTAAAGTATACTAGCACGTGAATTCCGTTCAGGTCGGCCAGCACACTTGAATTCGGAAAACAGGTAAGAACTGGATATAATGTATGATGTGATTATCTGAATGTGTATATGTGTTTATATATGCATGCTTGAATTATGTTAAACACTACCAACACTTGTATGAATAAGTTATAGAGTGTATTGGTACAGTGATGGTTGTGATTGTGAGTACGATACAGTGATACCAACACAAGCATGGGAAAATGCTAAGGTGTGTGGTACATCACACAGTGTTACTCAGTGATCGGGATAAACCCTACCAACACTCGTACAGTGAGGTACGATGTGTATGTGGTATAGTGGTTGTACCCTGGTATTGAACGTTCATACTCATCTGTTAAGCTCTGTAAATAGGTGTATGGGCGCCTATTTACAGGTCGGAAATTATATGGTATGTTATATGCATTTCTTACTGAGTCTGTTGACTCACAGTTTCTGCTTCCATGTGTAGGTAAAGGAAAGGCGAAGGCTGAACAGGAATGAACCTGAGCTCGGGTGAGATTGTACATGTCAAGCGGCGCGACCTGGAGTGTTCGGTCTCGGGACATCTGGGAATTGTATTTTGAAAGTCGCTGTGCGACCAAGAACTTGTGTATTTTGAAATGTAAAGTTTAATCAGTAAATTTGTAAAAGTTTAAAATCGGGATCCCGGGATTTGTAAATATTATGTTATATTATAAAGTTTAATATTTAAAGCAAAATTTTTAATTTGACACGTTTTTCAAGAAATTTCTTTGATTAACAAAGATTGCACAATAATTGAAAAAGCACTGTAACGTGCCTTAGCATTAGGGCGTTACATTTAGGTTATTGCCATGTTGTTTATCGATAGGGAAACTTTTAGTTTCAAGTTTGAATCCCCGGAAAGTGATTTAGCGAGTCACTCATCTGTGTTACAATTAATGTGATTAGGGCATCCATCTAGCGCGAGCATTTCCGTTCAGGTCGGCCATCACACTTGAATTCAAAAAATAGATAAGCACTGTATATAATGTGTGATATGAATATCTGGGTGTATATATATGTTATGTGTATATGCATGCTTAAAATGTTATTTGCACTACCAACACTTATACGGTTTTGGTATAGAGTGCATTTGTATAGTGAATGTTATCTGAGAGTACTGTGATACCAGCATAAGTACGGTGAGGTACTAGGAGTGCGTGGTATATCACTCAAGGGTACTCAGGGTATGAGCAAATCCTACCAACACTCGTACATCGAGGTACGTAGTGCATGTGGTATAGTGGTTATACCCTAGTATGGAACGTTCGTACTCATCTGTTAAGCCTTGTAAATAGGTGTATGGGCGCCTGAGTACAAGTCCAAAAATTATATGATATGTTGTATGATTTTCTTACTGAGTCTGTTGACTCACAGTTCTACTTTCATGTGTAGGTAAAGGAAAGGCGAAGGCTGAACAGGAGTGAACCTGAGCTCGGATGAGATTGTACATGTTGAAGCGGCGCGACCTGGAGTGTTCGGTCTCGGGACAGCTGGGGATTGTATTTTGTTAGTCGTTGTACGACCTGAAAAATATGTATTTTGGAATATTAGTTTTACAAAGTTTAAAAACGGGATCCTGACACATGTAAATATTTTATTATATTATAAAGTTTAATCTTTAATACAAAAGTTTAAATTTGACACGTTTTTCGAGAAAATTCTTTGGTTAGCAAAGATTGCACTGTAATTGAAAAAGCACTGTAGCATGTCTTAGCATTAGGGCGTTACATTTTAAGTGGGTTTGTGAGTGGGTATGATTAAATATTTGTTTGTTTATTATTTTTTTAATAAAATACATTGAATATTACTTTTTTATAATTTTTTTGTTACTTTTTATTTATTTCTAATTTAATATTATTGTTGAATTAATATATTTAGTTCTAATCATATATATGTATTTTTTGAGTAATTTATTTTATTTAAATTAAAATGTTATAAATACCCACGAATAATGTACACCTATGCTAGAAATTAAAAATTATTTTACACATATAATTAGAATATGTTACAATATTATTTTTTCAAAAAAAAAAAAAAATAGAATGTTGTATGTAAATAATGTGTAGGTAAATTAGAAACTAAAATATATTTTAAGAAACTTTTTTGTTTAAAAGAGTGATTAGTTTTCAATTGCTCTAATATATATTGATAATGAGAAAGTTTTAGTAACTATAGTCTACTAATTATATAAATAATTTTATTTGTGCTTGTTTATACTTAATTGTAGATATATTAAGTGATTTCGTGGTGAATTATTTTTGATTTCAAAAAGCTTCAAGAATATTATTTTTAGTAGTTACTAGTTATAATTTTAACTTAGTTGAAAAAATCTCTAATACTTTTTTATTTTGTATGCTAGAATTTTGTAGAAAATTTAAATTTGAAATTGTATTAAATAATATCTAATTATCCTAAACTCAAATAGAATTCAGAGAATTTTTTTATCTAAAAGAGTGATTAGTTTTCAAAAGGATATATTATATTGGATATTGAAATTTTTTTTAGTTATGTAACTATTATTTACTAACTATATGTAAGTAATTTTTAATTGTGTTTGTTTAAATTTAAATATAAATGAATGTGGTGACTTTGTGGTGATTTTGGTTTTGATTTCTAAGAAGCATCAAGAGCATTATCGTAAGTAGTTACAAGATACTATATTTACTTAGTTAGATAATTATTTAGTTACTAGTTATATATGTATGAGTTAATTATTACCATTATAATTTAACTTTTATTGAAACTTTTTATATTATATTTAACTAAGAAACTAAGCCCCGCTTCGCGTGTTGTTGTCTAATTTTTATAATCTTTTTATATAAATATATATATATATGTATATGAATATATTTTTACGCATTGAGTAATATAATTTAAAGTATAACATTAATTTCGACGTGTGTATTATAAGCAAAGTAATAATATTGTAATTGAAAACATGATTTGTTATTTTTAAAATATATAGAAAGATTGTGATTTTGGGATAAATATTAAAAATGCTAACAAAAAAATATTAAAAATTAATAAATTCCTAAATAATAATAATATATATGTATACTATTGAGAAACATTATTAGTCTAGTTTTAAAAATTAGAAATATTGCTAATAAATAAAATATAAATTTATAGATGTACTATTAAAAAATAATATTAGTCGATTTTTAAATTATGAATTTTGATTTTATGACTCAAAATAAATAATTAAAAAATTATAACTAATTAGGCAAGATTAAGTTAACAATTACTCATAATGTGAAATTTTCACAAAGGAAAAAAAAACTAACTATGAGTCAAATGAACTAAATTCAATTTAAATAAAATAGATAAAAAAAAATATTTTAGAATGCCACCTCATATTAATTCTTTTGTGATTTTCTTTATATAAATATATATAGATATTAGTGGATACAGAAGCATAAAATATTTTATTTATTGCATGTGCAATTCTTAGTATAAAATTTATATATTAGATAGAATTACATCATTTTTTTAACATAATATTGTTTACTATAATATTTTTTAATTAGTATATCCTATTAAAAGTGTATACTATATAAAGTGTTTATATTTTTCAAATACCAATAATTTCTTTTCTAAAAAAATACGAATAATTTTATTTTACATCCTGTTCATATTGAAATTTTTTTTTAATTCTTATGAGAATTAATACAATGTTTTATACATTGATAATTATCTACTTTTATTTCATATCAAGTGCTATATTTGTAAAAATTAAAATAATACAAATACAACATAAATAGGAGATAAAATATGTAAGAAAATAACTAACATTTTAGTCATATTTTTATGATAAAATCTATAGTTAGTATAAATATACACCCAGTAATTTTTATAAAAAAATAGGATGTCATATATTTCATTCGCTATCTTATTTTTTAATACAAAAAATAAAAAAGAAAAAAAATTACTTTCATAGAGCAAGGATGACAAAACTTTTTTGAAAATAAAAACGTATTGATTAATGCTCTTACAACCCACTTGTTGTTCTTATCGATTGTAAAATTACATAAAAAGAACAAAGTGGAATGTAGAATAATATGAATAAGAAAGTTGATGACAACATAAGATAAAGATCTTGAAGCACATCTTCTTAATTCGTGAATAAATTTACAGAACCTCCAACCATGCATCGATAACTCTTTATTAAATTTTGAAGTGTGGTGAAGATTTCCACAATTTCATGAGTATATTATTGTATGTGAAAATACATTTTCACCAATTTTTTCTTTGGCTAGCTACTTTGAATGAGTCCTCTTATGATAGAACTTTGGATATTTATATTAAAAATTTATTGGATAACATATTATTATAATTAAATAAAGAATTTAAATGAATTTGCTTTTATAATAATAATAATAATAATAATAATAATAATAATAATAATGAGTATTATATATAATTTAAGTTATAAAAAATGAAAAGACAATATTAACTTTCTTAATTAATAATGATTTCATAATTTATTATCATTAATCTTTAAAAATTAATATAATTTGTCTATTAAAATTCTATTATCTTTTAATTAATTGTTGTTAGTAAATATTAAATAAAAACTTAGAAAAAATTACAATTTAGAGAAAATAGAATATTAGAATGAAAAAATGCCACATCATATTCTTAAATTTTTTTCTCCTATTTATTTATATATAAAGATTTAATCATGTAAGTATATATATTGTAAATATATATATAAAGATGTAAATATATATTTATATTTATATTCTATTGCCTCTTTGTGTAATGACTTTTGAGATGTAATTATGTTAAATTAATATATTGTCAAGTTATTCTTATTTATAATAACTTCTTAAATATTATGTACCTAGAAGGTGATGAATATTTAATCATGACTCAATCTTAATCTTTTTTTATAACAAATCAAAGAATATATTTTAGTTAACTTCATGTTATGCCATCATAATTTTATGAGACATGATGAATTTGTATCTAGAAAATAACAACAATAATAATATATATACATATCAAAATACGCAAATTATTTTATTAGGATTAAAGATTACTTTGAACAAATATCATAATAAAAAATAAAGATTATAAAGTATATAAAATATTCTCACCAAATATAATAAGGTGTTTGAAAATAATTATATATATAGATTACAAAATAATAATTTATATTCTTATGCATGGCAAAAGATTGAGCGTGTTGTGAAGAAAAGTATAATAAAATGAAATTGAATCTAAATGCATATGTATGATAATGATAGTCCGTTCTAGTGATAATATCTTCCAAAGCAAAAGAAAAATTACCCAATAGTTTTGTTGTGAAATATTTCCATTGGAGAAGATCGTGAATTCATAACCATTGCCAAGTAATCTGTAATAAAACACCAAGAATTAGAAAAAAAACATAACAAAAAATTTAAAAACGAATAATTGTTGCAAATAAAATAAAAAAAATAACACATATATATATAGAGAGAGAACATAACAACAACTTGAAACTTATATGAATGAGCACAAAACTTCAACTTGAGTTTGGGTACTATATATAAACATAATAAACCATACAAAAAAATATATAGTTTAAGTTTTTAATAGAAGAATACAAATAGTTTTGATAATTAATATAATAATTAATGGGTGACTATTCAATGGTTACATTTTCATTGTAACCATATGGTTACATTTTTCTTTGACCTGTAATAGCAGGTTACTAATAGGTAAACATTCCTTTTTTAGAATTAATTAATTATAATTAACTATTTTCTTAAAATAATTAATTAAATATTTAACAAGACCTCTTTTAGCAATTAATATTTATAAATATTTTTTTCTATTTATATTTAAATCATTACTCTAATTATTTTAACAATTAAGCCATTTAATTATAATATTTACAATAAAATTTATTTTTTTACAAAAATTAAACTTCTTTTTACACAAATTAAAATTCTCTTCTTATAATAAATTTTTAAATAATTAATTATTTTTAAATGATATTTAATTATTTTGTTACAATTAGATGAACTAAGTATGAAGCCTCAAGCTAATCAATCGATAACAAGTGTAGCCATTTTTTTAAAAAAAAATTCTTCAACTTATTTCACTTTTTACTTTGTAAATATTTAAATAAAAAAAATTAAATAATTAAGTGTAATAATTTAAAATTAAGATTACAAGTATAATAAAATTTAAATTATGAAATTATATGTGTATAATTTTAAATTATTAATAGTTTTGCTATAAAATTTTAAATAATTTAAGTGCAAAAAAATAAATTGCTAAAAGATTCTTATATAGTAATAAATTACAAAAAATTAATTAATAATTATAATTAATTTAATTTTAAAATATAATTAATCTTAATTAAAGTTTTATATGGAAATAAATTATTAGGTTATTTTTGGTTACAAGTTATTTATTATTTATTTTTATTTAATTTTCAAATTAATAACAACTATTTAATAGTAATCCAATGGCTTAAAAAAATGTAACCATGATGGTTACAATAAAAATGTAACCATTGAAACCTCTTCCAATATATAATTTTATTTTTGAGAAATGTATCTTTCAATTTTGAATTGATTTATTATCTGTACATTGTTATTTTTACTTTGTGATTTTTTTTCTCTAATCTTGTATCATATTTTTTATCAGCCGAAACGTTATATAATCATTATTTGGGTGATTAGTGAAAGTTCTTATGTATACTGTGTATGTACGTGTTTGATAAACTTACTTTTATAGCTTTGATGAATCTAAAATTAAGTGATGAATTTTTCTATATAAATGCAGATCTATCTTCACTCAAAACAATGGAAAACTCTTTATTTTCCAATCATCACACTCTTTCACTCTCGAAAGAATAACTATGCATGTAAATCTCTCTCTGTCGTGTATACTCAATGGGATTTTGAGCTGACGCTATCTGAAAGTGTAGACATGTTATTTGTTGTCAAAAGAAGGAAAAGTTTAGTAGTAGAGGACAGGTTCGCCATATTTATAGATGTTTTAAGCTATTTAGATTGATAGTTCAACTTAAAAATTATTGACTCTTTTGATTTCATTGCTTGAAAGTCTACTGAAGAGATTTATATTGCCTTAGCATTACATCTTGTTCCAACAACAACAGTAACAGCTGACCCCAATTTCAAGTAAGCTTCAGGTTCTTATAAAGCTAAAAATTTATGAAATTTTTGCATATTGTAAAATAACTTCAAAACTCATCACTGCCTTGTCCATTTGGAGTATAATTCATCCAATGTCAAGGAATCATATGGCCATACATTATTGTGTCCACAATGTGTTCATATTTGTAGGTTTTTTTGTAATCCAAGCAAGTAAACAAGTTGACCTTTGACAAGTTCCAAGTTTGTTGGAAAGTTAGTTTTTTCTGTTATGTTCACAGTCCTCACTGTTGGGTAGTTAGGTTAGTTAGGTGTTCAGTTTTTCATCTTGTAAGCCTATATATAAAGGCATGTGAACTCATTAAGAGAGATAGAGAGAAAATCAGAGAGTGAGTGATCTGATTGGAGAGTGAAAAACAGAGTGCAAAATTGATGTAAGGCACTGTCCAAGTCGAGTTTCTTGGAGTGCTTGAGTGAGAGAATCGGGTTGTCTCCTGCACAAACTTTGAGGCTGTGTATCTAACTTGATGTTCATTGTAACTTTGAACCAAATGAATGGAATGAATACCAAAGGGGGTAGCAGGAAGTAGGCATTGTTTTTTGGGCCGAACCTGGATAAAAATCTGTCCTTGATTTCTTGCTTTAAGTTTCATTCTTTTATGATGTTTATTGAATTGAATTGGTGTTGTTCATGTTGAATTAATGTGTTGTTGAATTACAACAGTGGTATCAGAGCTACGGTTTTGTAGGAAGGAGAAGAAGATCTCTAAGATTCAACATCTAAAGAACACCAAGAATTCAAGAACTCAAAGAAGCTGGCTGCAATGGCTTCATCATCAGCAAGATTTGATCTGGAGAGATTCGATGGGATTGGAGACTTCAGTTTATGGAAAGAGAAGATGGTGGCTATATTAATCTATCAGAGATTAGATTCAGCCATTGAAGATCGAACTGAAAAGGATGAAAAACCAGAAAAAGGTTCAGATGGAGTCAAGAAAGAAGACTCAGAAACTGTAATGAAACAAGCTAGATCAGCACTCATCATGAATCTAGCTGATAATGTACTAAGGCAAGTCATTGGAGAAAAGACTGCACTAGGAATTTGGACTAAACTAAATCATCTCTACATGGCCAAATCGACTGCAACAAAGTTTTTTCTGAAAGGGAAGTTCTATGGTTTTAAAATGAATCCTGTTAATTCTTTAGAACAAAATCTTGATGAGTTAAATAGAATTGTGTTGTCTCTTACTAATATGGGTGAAACAATTAAGGAAGAAGATCAAGCTGTGATCATATTGAATGGTCTTCCAGATCAATTCAAGGAGATGAGGACTGTGATAATGTACAGTCGAGACACACTGACCTTGGAAGATGTCATGAGCACTCTCAAGTCCAGAGATGCTGAATTGAATTGGCAGAAAGCAGCCAAGCAAGAATCAAGAAATGATGATGCACTTTTGGTTCGAGGCAGAATGCATAGAAGGAGCAGCTCAAAATTCAGAGGCAACTCTAGATCAAATTCAAGATCAAAGTCCAGGCCTAAGGAGACAAGAAAATGTCACCACTGTGGCAAAATTGGTCATCTGATCAAGAATTGTTGGGAAATCAAGAACAAGAAAAATAGACAGAAGGATGAAGAAGATAAGTCAAATGATTCAAATGCTGTAGTAGATGAGACATATAGCTCAGATGGTGATCTGTTTGCTGTGATAAATGACTGCTACTCTAGTCAGAACAATGGTGATGCCTGCAACATTCTGCAGCAAAAGAACTGTGATGAATGGATTTTAGACAGTGGATGTACATACCACATGAGTCCTAACAAGGATTGGTTCATTGATTATGAGGAAATCAATGGAGGAAGTGTAGTTATGGGAAATGATCACAAATGTCAAGTAACTGGAATTGGATCTATTGCCATTAGAAGCTTTGATGGTATTGTGAAAACTCTCACCAAAGTCAGGCACATACCAGATTTAAAAAGAAACCTAATCTCTCTTGGAACCCTTGATGATGAGGGATGTGAATACAAAACAAGCAATGGAGTTATGAGAATAACTAGAGGTTCTATGCTGATATTGAAAGGCACCAAAAGGCATGGATTGTATTTCTTGAATGGCCAAACAATCATGCCTGCCTATGCTGCAACAGTGAACAAAAATGTGTCTGAAACTCAACTTTGGCATGCTCGAATGGGACACATTGGTGAACAAGGACTGGTAGAGTTGTCAAAGCAAGGTCTAATAAATAATTACTCACATGCAAGCTTACCATTTTGTGAAATCTGTGTGCAGGGAAAACAACACAGAATAAAATTTTTAAACAGCAACTACAGAGCCAAAGGAGTACTTGAATATATACACTCAGATCTTTGGGGAGCTAGTAGGATCAAAACAACTGGAGGTAATCAATATTTCATGTCCATTGTTGATGACTATAGTAGAAAGGTCTGGATTTTTCTCTTGAAACATAAAAATGATTGCTTGGAAGCTTTTAAAAACTGGAAAACACTTGTAGAAACTCAAACAAATTCAAAGATTAAGGTGCTGAGAACTGATAATGGTCTTGAATTTGTTAATGATGAATTTAATGAGCTTTGTTTGAAGTGTGGAATAGAAAGGCATAGAACTGTGATAAAGACTCCTCAGCAAAATGGCATTGCTGAAAGAATGAACAGAACCTTGCTAAATAAGGTTAGATGTTTGCTACTAGAGGCTGGAATGAACAAGAAATATTGGGGAGAGGCATTACACACAGCCTGCTATCTCATTAACAGAAGTCCAAACAGAAAACTTGATGCAAAGACTCCTGAAGAACTATGGAAAGGTAAGCCTCCTTCCCTAACTCATTTAAAAATCTTTGGTTGTGCAGCCTATGCACACAAAGTTGAAGACAAACTAGGGAAAAGATCTGTTAAATGTGTTTTCTTAGGATATCCAAATGGTATTAAGGGATATAGGCTATTATCAACTGAGGATAACAAAGTAATCATAAGTAGGGATGTTATTTTCAATGAACTTGATTTTCCTTTTAAAAGAAATGAGAAAGGTAGTCTTTCTGATGCTGCAGGAAATGAAATCAAGTCAAAAACCAGTATGCAAATTGAGGTGGAACCTGAGCAAACTCAAACAGAAACTGAGAAGAATTCTGAAACTGAAAGTGACTCTCAAGATGAAAATCTAGAAGATTATCAACTTGCTAGGGACAGATGCAGAAGAGAAATCAAGCCTCCAGTTAGATTTGCAGAAGCTGACATTATTGCTTATGCACTGGCTGTTGTCACTGAGCAAGCAGAAACAGCTCCAAGAACTTACAAGGAAGCTATATCAGGGAAAGATGCTAAGAAATGGAACAAAGCTATGTCTGAAGAGATGGTTTCACTAAGGAAAAATAAAACTTGGATAGTGATTATAAAACCAGAAGGGCAGAAAGTAATAGGCTGCAAATGGGTTTATAGACACAAACCTGGCATTACAGAGAATGAAGAAACTATATACAAGGCTAGGCTTGTAGCAAAAGGGTTCACACAAGTTGAAGGAGTGGATTACTCAGAGATTTTCTCACCTGTGGTTAAAATGAAGACCATCAGAATGATGCTTGCCCTTGCAGTTCAGAATGACTGGGAAATCGAGCAAATGGATGTAAAGACAGCATTTTTAAATGGACAACTTGAAGAAACAATATACATGACACAGCCTGAAGGATTCGAGGTGGAATCTGATAAAGGAGAACTGGTTTGCTTGCTGAAAAAATCCTTGTATGGATTAAAGCAATCTCCTAGACAATGGTATAAAAGATTCAACTCTGTAGTGACTAAAGTTGGATATACCAGATCAAAGTATGATACTTGTCTTTACTTTAAAGGTTCTGAAACTGAAGAAGCCACTTTCTTACTCATCTATGTTGATGATATGCTTATAATGGGAAAGGATTCAAGTCAAATAACTAAGCTAAAGGAAGTACTTCATGGGGAGTTTGATATGAAAGATTTGGGACCAGCTAGAAGAATACTTGGCATTGACATCACAAGAGACAAGAAGAACAAGAAACTGACACTGTCTCAAAGTCCCTACATTGAAAAATTAATGCAGAAATTTAAAATGTCAGACTCTAAAGAGGTTAATGTGCCTCTTGCTGGCCATTTCATTCTATCTACTGATCAGTCTCCTAAGACTGACAAAGAACAAAAAGAAATGAAAGAGGTGCCATATGCTGAAGCTATTGGTAGTGTCATGTACACCATGATAAGCACAAGGCCAGATATAGCCTATGCAGTGAGTGTTTTAAGTAGATTCATGTCCAATCCTGGAGAAGAGCATTGGAAAGGACTAAAGTGGCTATTGAGATATCTAAAAGGCACTGCAAGCTATGGTTTAAAGTTCAACAAAACTGGTTCTAAGATGAAACTAGAAGGTTTTGTTGATGCTGACTATGCCAGCAACAGAGACACTAGAAAGTCCATAACCAGCTACTGCTTTCAATTAAATGAATGCTGCATCAGTTGGAAAGTTCAGCTCCAACCAGTAGTAGCCCTATCAACAACTGAAGCTGAGTTCATGGCCACAACTGAAGCCTTTAAGGAGGCAGTATGGCTAAAAGGAATTTTGAGTGAAATTCAAATGAAGCCTAGAAAAGTGACTGTATTTTCAGACAGTCAGTCTGCAATTCATCTTTGCAAAAATCCAGTCTACCATGAGAGGTCAAAACACATCGATGTTAGATTGTTTTGGATTAGAGACAAGGTAGAAGAAGGAGAAGTTGAACTGGAAAAGATTCCCAGTGAAGAAAACCCTGCAGATGCAAGCACCAAAATCCTATCTGTTAGCAAATTCAAACATTGCTTGGATTTGCTTAACATAACTTCTACCTAAGTTGACTGGTATACCCCCTATGGTCTTTCTCATCTTGTTCACTGTGTTTGGATTAAGGTGGAATTTGTAGGTTTTTTGTAATCCAAGCAAGTAAACAAGTTGACCTTTGTTGAGTTCCAAGTTTGTTGGAAAGTTAGTTTTTTCTGTTATATTCACAGTCCTTACAGTTGGGTAGTTAGGTTAGTTAGGTGTTCATTTTTCCATCTTGTAAGCCTATATATAAAGGCATGTGAACTCATTAAGTGAGATAGAGAGAAAATCAGAGAGTGAGTGATCTGATTGGAGAGTGAAAAACAGAGTGCAAAGTTGATGTAAGGCACTGTCCAAGTCGAGTTTCTTGGAGTGCTTGAGTGAGAGAATCGGGTTGTCTCCTGTACAAACTTTGAGGCTGTGTATCTAACTTGATGTTCATTGTAACTTTGAACCAAATGAATGGAATGAATACCAAAAGGGGTAGCAGGAAGTAGGCATTGTTTTTGGCCGAACCTGGATAAAAATCTGTCCTTGATTTCTTGCTTTAAGTTTCATTCTTTTATGATGTTTATTGTTTTGAATTGGTGTTGTTCATGTTGAATTAATGTGTTGTTGAATTACAACAATATTTCTATGCAATAACATGATTGCCTTTGTCCTTGTCATCGTTCCCCATCTCTATATTAGCCACTCTAGATTAAGAATTATTCTGTTGAAGTTGAAATAATGTAGTGGTGCCATCTTGCAAGAATACACAACTTCTACTTCAAGAACAATCGATTGGCACTACGTGTTGTTTTTATTAATTTTGGCCATATAGTTGTAACAAAAATTTTCTATGAAAACTCATAGAGAATCTTGTAATCGAGACTAACAATGATGGCACTGCGTGCTGTTTTTATCAGTACTTCACTTTTACTAGTCTCTAACATGTTAACATATAGGTTCTTTTCCGAATAAGAGCATCTTCAATTTTGTGCTGCACCAGCAAAATGGCTTTATCTGTACCCACCATAAGCCAAACTCATTTCTTGTCTGTTAGCTTTTGTAGATCAAACATTACATTCTCTATTACTCATATTTATAAACCTTACCTTGCAACCGGGCTAGATGCTGGTTTATTATGAAATCATCCACAAAATTAGATGAAGTAATAACTCAAAAGATTCACATAAAAGTTCTACACGGTTCAGCAAATGTATTTTATATTTAAATTTTAGATAGTCTTTAATTTTCTTTTTAAAATATTAATTATTATGTATTTTCTTCTTTAATTTGTTTTTAAACTCTTATTATATTTTCTTCTTATACTATTTAACGTTTTTTATATTTAAACTAATACTATTCATAAAATTAAATTATAAAAAACATTATTTATTGTAACAATTAAAATTATTATACATTAATTTTTTTTTAGTACTTGTATATTGCACTTAATTTCAACTTAATATACAAATAAAGAGTAGTAAATTACATATAAGTTTTCTAATTTATTATTTTAAAAAAATACTTTTTATATGTAAATAAACATATTCCTTAAGCAATTTTCTTTTTTAGGAAAGAGAATAATTTTTTATAAATATATAGGGTAAGTATTTAATAGTTACGTAAAAATATAATTATGATAGTTACATTGTTTATGACTTGCTATAATAGATTACTAACGGATAAAATTTATATTTTTAAACTTAAATCGATTATGTATTTAAAATGAATTAATTTTTGATTAAAATGAATTAATAAAACTTTTTTAAAAATTAATATTTATAATTCTTTTTATTTTTTTTTATTTTAAGAAAATAAATAAAATTAGATTAGTATTAAGTTACAAGCAAGTTATGAATTATTTTTCGTAAATTTTTAAATTAATCACAATCGTTAAATAGTGATCTAACGGTTCAAAGTAAATATAACTATCGTGATTATATATATTTGATGTAACCATTAAAATTTTCTTCATGTATTATATATGTATATATATTAGATTAATATTGCTTAATTTTATGTTTTATGTTAGGTTATTTTTTTTTAAATATCATATGCAAGTAAAAGATAAATAATTTAATATAAATTGATAATTAATAGTAGAAAATATAAAAGTAATTTGGAAAAAATAGTGTAAATTCTTTAAATTAATTTACTGTGTTATTTGATCAAGTCAACACTACTTATGCATTTCTTTCCAACAACAAAAAAATATTATTTATGTAGTGTATTGATATTTTTCACAGTAATGTATACTTTGATGATGAGGGTTTATTGAATACTTCTCACAGAGAATCCAAAACTTTTTTGCTTTTCGATTAGGAAATTTCAGAGTAAGTTATTATTTGATGATGGGAGTTTATTGAATTCTTTTCATGGAGAATCCAGAAATTGGTTTTGGATTAGGTAATTTCACAATAAGGTATAATTTCACAATAAGTTAGAGATTGCATTTCAATTAGGTAATTTCAATAAGCTCAATAGAGACGTTTGAGTGGGATGATCAAGACTACGCAGATCTTCACTGACATGTATTACAATATTAGAAAAACAAATAAGAATGAAATTCTTACTTGGCTTTTCTTTGTAATTGATATTTGCTTGAAATCACTAAATCTTGGTAAACAGAAAGGTAGCGAACCAACTTTCAAACCTGAAACATATTAAACATATAAATCAGCATTTCATAATAGGTATGTATATATGATCATTTGTCAAAACCAGTATAGTGGCACAAGACATAAGAATAAATACATTGAGATGTAACACAACTAAACAATAACATCTTGAGATATAAAAGGTGGGTGATTGCTTGCAGAATATAGTTTAGAAACTTCAGTATCTTGCTTCGCTAAAAATGGTATACAACCTTCAATCATCTTCTGTAGAGATATATAGAATAGTAATGCTTATTATATATACTTGCCAGAACCAACTATTAGTTGGACATATATGTTACAGGATAAATTATGCAGGGGTATTTCAGTCCTATGAGGTGTCCCCTAATCTGTTGGAGCATATAGCAATCCCGAGGCAATCATTGCATTGCAGCTGTCACATCAATTCCGTTAGGCACTGATTTTAAAGATTCCATCTTTGTAATGATTTGTTATACACGTGTAAGGCTGAGATTGCCTCGTGTACATTCCTTTGTATCTGTACTTTGTCTATAAATGGAAATCTCTGCATCCGCCATAATTTGAGCTGATCATTTAATTCTCAATCCCTTAGAAATTTGACTTGGTATCAGAGCAGATTCGCCTACGCAAATGTCGACTCCTCAGGACCAATCTTCGACAGCTCAAGGAGCAACAAATCAGGGAGATCAGACTCCAACTGGACAGACCCCTGTACCAGTCACTACAATGGTGCCAACTTCATCTTCATCCTCTACTCCTCCTATTTCTAACCCCTTCAGTAACACCCTAAGCCAACCTTTTTCTTTGAAACTTGACCGCTACAACTTTCCCCTCTGGAAAACCATAGTAAACACCATCATCCGCGGACACAGACTTGATGGAATTATAAACGGATCTCGACCAGCTCCACCAGAGTTCATTACGACAGGCACACCAGTTGAAGGAGTCGCTGGATCTGGAATGGATGTGAACCTGGAGTACGAAACCTGGCTGGTTTAGGACCAACTTCTTATGGGGTGGTTATACGGGTCGATGACAGAAGTTATCGCCTCAGAAGTAATGGGGTGTCAAACTGCTCTTGCCCAGTGGAATGCTTTGGAAGAACTGTATGGAGCTCATTCAAGAGCTAACATGGATGATTTGAGAACCAAAATCCAAACAACTCGCAAGGGGTCTCAAACCATGGCTGATTATTTAAAGATGAAACGCATGTGGGCTGACTCTTTTGCGTCAGCAGGTGAGCCATATCCTGAGAGACATCTAATTTATAATGTGCTTTCTGGTTTGGATGCAGAGTACTTATTGTTGGAAATTACTTTACCAGCATCTATTTACTATCATGTATGTTGGATTAACAACCTAATATGAATTCTAAAACAATGAAAATAAACACATATAAAGTTAGAAAACCTTACAGTGGGTGCAGCGGAATATTATGACTCCTTCCGTTCAGATCTCTAGCCCTTGATTCCTTTCTGTAGCAGAGCATCACCAAGATCTGAACCTGGATCTTCTTTTCTCTTTCTTTGATGCAGAATTTCCATAGTCTTACATACTATGATTGAGGTACCACTTGATGTGTGTGGGCACTACTCATCTCACAAGGATTTCGAAATTTTCTCTCTTTTTCTCTCTTAATTTCGTGGTCTTAAGCATACATAGGCATCCAAGAGAAGAGAACAAGGGTTGCTTTATATAGGGAAAAGGGAGAGCACAACTTTCCAAATAAAACAGTTTCCTTAATTACTGTGTTATCAATTAACTGCCTTATTTAGTGTGATCCACCACTTTCCTATTTTTGCTAGGCTTTGATTAGTAATTACATGACAATTAAAATTGAAAATAATAATTGGGAAAATCACAAAGTGGTGGCCGGCCATAGGGTGATATGAGCCTCACTTGGATTTTGCAGTTTCCTCAATTTTATTTCTATTTCTCCAAAAATGCCATTTTTCCAATTCTAATCATTTAAATGCCAAAACTAATTATTTAATAATAGATTATTAAATAATATTGTCATTTAATATAATAATTAATTAGACATACAAAGTCTTTTAATTAATAATTAAACCTAGAAACCCTTTTCTTTACAATTTCATCCTTAAAATGTGAGAATTCATAAAGTAGACATAGTCTAACTTTTAGAATTATAATTGATTAATTAAAATCAATTAACCGAGTCTTACAAGCAGTATGGTCTCAACTAGTATGGGGACCATGGGTCTTTATAACCGAGCTTCCAATAAGTCGAACCGAATTTACCAAGTAAATTCCCTAACTTATTAATTCCTCATTGAATCCACACTTAGAACTTGGAATTGCACTCTCAGTCATATAGAACGCTCTATATGTTCCATGATATAGACACGTCATTAGTTATCCATTGTTATAACCCTAATGTGATCAATGATCCTCTATATAGATGATTTACATTGAAAAGGCACTACTGTTACCGCTACACCTTCAATGTATTTTATCCTTAAAACACTTAACCCTGTATAAATGATATTTCAGCTAAGTGAAATGAGATCTCCATCATTTATCTTCGTTTGGCTAAGCTCGAAGGAAATCTCCTTTACTTTCTATTTGCCAAATAGAAGCTATAGATTCCATATTTATGTTAGCGCTCCCACTCAATTGCACTACCGTGTTCCAAAAATGTACGTATCACCCTGACCCAAAAGTAGGCTTAACTAATCAAATCAAAGAACACGGATAACACTCTTGAGATTGAACCTAATCATATCAGGATTAAGATCATTTGATCTAGGATCAACAGGTGATATTGAATTGAATAGATATTACGGTAAATTTTAATATATCTAATCAAAGTTCAATATCGGTCCCTTCCGATGTATACTCCATACATCCGATACTGGTAAACTTTGCCAATGTCCTGGAAAGGACATAACACTTTTTCAAGGTGTAAGAATACTTATCGCTGATTATACCATGTCAGTCTAAATCCAGTGTTCTGACAAATCAGGGAATAAACTTTTGAACATATAATAAAGATTATATTCCACTGTGCTGACAACACTATAATCTTTAACAAACTCATATGTTCTGGACTTAAAAAGAATTCATACATTATAGACATATAATCATGAAATAAATCACGTAAACCATGCAACATAAAATGTTATTTCTGATCTTTATTAATCAGTAAATCTGATTATATGAAATGAGTTTTATTTAGGGCATAAAACCCAACAAACTCCCACTTGCACTAATATAAAACAAAAAGTGCATTTCAAATAATCATTAACACCTTGATATACCAATCAAGTGTAGTAGTAGTAAACTCCTCGTAATAGGATCTGACAGGTTGAATTAAACACAACCTCTTCTCCACTATTACTTTCCCTTAAGCACAAAATCCTTGATATTGTGAAATTCCTCTCTATATGTCTACTCTCTTGGGATACTGGATTCTATACTTTTGGGCAACTACTTCTTGGTTATTCAGGAAGTAACCCTAGTAGTTAAGGCAAGTTGGAACAGTGCCACAAATGTTTAGAACTTTCCTTAGACTGAATAAGTATCTTTCCTGCAACTTTTAACATTCAGTCTCTCTCTGGTAGACTAAGAGATTTCAGATAGGTTTTTACACTTCTCCAAAATCACGACTCCACCCCCAAAGTAATCACCATCTCATCAGCAGACTTTCTAGCACACAGGCAAGTCTCGAAATCTGATGTGGTGTAGTCTAAGAGTTTAAAAAAAAAACCTTATTGACTAACATATAATTTCTCTTCTTAATCATAAAATTTACTTGATTGTCTTCCAATGTTCCTCTCCTGGATTAATATGATACTTACTCATTACTCCCTCTCAACAACAGGTGTCTGGTCTAAGGCATACAAAAACATATCTGAGACCTCTCACTGTTGATTTAAGAAATTCTTCCACGGCTTTATCTTCTCTGGAATAGTTGAGACTTTTCCTTAGATAAATAAAATCTATATCTAAGAAGTTGTGAAGCTTCTATAGATTGCCATGAAAGGGAAAATGCTTCAGCATCTTACTAAAGTAAGGTGCTTGCATTAGAGTAAGTAATTCCCAGGTATACCACAAGCCATAGGTTCAGATAAACTCAAACCTATAATACTAGGAACATGAACTTTTGTTAAGTCCATTGAATAGACTTATAAACGAAATTACTCCATGTGAATGGATCAAACCTTAGTTCTCTTGGCTTTCTTCTTAGTTTCTTATCTTGACAATCCATTACTTGTTTAAACTTACAATGGATTTTAATCACTAGTGTCTTCCAAGTCATAAGAAGGTGAGTTCCTAGAAACTCTCCCACTACAACAAGGTACCGTGAACTATGTCTAAGAAAACTAAATTGTATTGATCTCTTCGGTTGTGTTAAGACAACAGAGGAAGTGGGATCATCTTGTAACGAATAAGATGATGGAACACTTATGGAATCAAGAAAAAATTATCTCCTTTATTTGCTACTTTATTTTCAGACTTAGTCATTTTCTTAGAAAAGTAGTATTTGTTTAAACAAACACTTTCTTGTCTAATGACTATGGGATGCTCCACCCCTAATCACTTAGAATAGCTAACAAACATGCAAACCAGGGTTAGCAGTTCTAGCTTTTCTTAAGATTTCGATTAGGTCATCCATGAATCTTGTAATGATTTACATTAAGTATACAACCATTGCATCATTCTGAAATTATATTACCATAGAAGGATTTAGGCAACGACTAGTAACTAATCATCAATATGCAACTCGAATTTCTGGGGAGGTAAGTTTGGATATAATTCAAAATCAAATTAATGATCTTTGAACTGCATATCAACTAACTTTTTCTCCACCCCTATCAGTTCGCAAGATCTTTAACCACTTACCATTGCTAGAAATTCATGAAAATTTTCAAACATTTCAAATTTCTTTTGCGTAAGGTAAAATCTAGAGTGATCGTTTTAAGAATACAACGAAAACTCATATCCACCCCTGAACGTACATCCATCTGCGAATGAGATAAACTTACTTTCAGTGGATGTAGGCATATTATCTCTTTGCAGAGAATGATCTTGTCAAAACCACTATGATCAAGATACAAATGCCTTAGATTTATAAAATATGTGGTTGTATCTTTTGATGACTTAAGTTACATCAAAGAGTTCTTAGAATAGGGCAAGTGGATTCTGGTCACAGAATACTAAACTCATACAATTTAAATCCATTGAAAGAAAATGGTCATGAAACACTTGTGAAAGTGTAACTGTATAATTAGTAATTCTTTCTTGGACCACCACTACTAATCTAACTCTATGATTTGCCAATACAAGTAGGAGATTTCTAAGATTGAGGATTTATATCATTTAGGGATAGAATTCCGGGAATATAATCATATGCGTCATCTAATTTCTTAAGAGAAAATAAGACTTTATATGATTTATAGACCATTCATCCAATGATATGTCTTTAAGCTGATTCGAAATGAATAAGCTAAGAGGAATTAGGATAATTTTGTTTTAAATAAGAATCCAACGATGCTCTGATTAGCGAGAGTCAAAGTAATCTTATTTATACAATCTTCTTGTTTCATATTGTAAAACACTAATCTAAGGTGTCATCAATTGATGAACAACTAGATGTTGCATATACAATATTTATCTTTCGAGATCTAACACTATTATGTTAGTCTAATGGTGAAAATCCATTAGGGATTTATCTCATTAGAAAAACAAATCAAGTTAGACCAACAATGAAGATTCGAAATTAAACTACAATTTAATAACAGAAAATAACATGGTTCAATACAAATTCATACACAATTAAGAAATTATGAAGCATATAGCAAGTAGGAATGACAAGTGAAAATACTAAAACATACAATCCTAAATAATTTCCAAGGTTTTCAACAAACTGATATCAGTGTCCCGTTTAGGCTAGAGTCAAAGCTACCATTCATTGAATAGATCTGTCAGCTCATCTAAAATGTCAAACATTCTAGCAACCTTTTATTCGATTAAGATGTGAATCCGCGTTGTCCTGTTTAGGTGAGAGTCAAGGCTATTCTATCTTATGAGCTTCCACCATTGTTTCATATTCTTGCAAGTCTTATACAGTCGCCACCATTAGGGTGGTCATAAACTATATAAAAAACTTACAAGATTACTTATCTTTCGAGATTAAACGGTGCTAACTTGCTAATGAACGTTCCTCCATTAGGGAGGATTACTCACTAAAACAATAGCTATGTAAAACCAACAATGGAGATCGAATATCCTTATAATAATAAAGCTCATTATTTAATGAAGGGTTGTATTTTCTTCTAATATTTATTTTAATCAATTTATTTTAAATATATATTTATTTAATTAAAATTCTAATTTAGAATGAAAAATTCTAAATATAAATTTTAATGTAATATTTATAAATTATACTTAGATGGATATGAAAATAACGTGAATTATTTGCTCTTAGTAATAATTTCCATAAATATTTAGAAAATTATTCAATTTAAGTTGTTTAAAAATTAATTTAAATTGATTTACAACTCAAATTTAATTTTCTATAAATATATATTGCATTTCGAAAATGCTTTTAAAATAAAATAAAATAAATCCTGAAAAATTACTCTAATTTTATGTTGGCCCAAAATTAATAAAAATTAATTTTCAACAAAAAATATAATTTTCCTATTTAATTAAATATCTAAGAAAAATTTCAAATATTTAAGTATTATGATTAAAAAATCAATTTAAATATTAATTTTCTATTTAATTAAATACACTAGAAAAATACTTCAAGTAAAACAGATAATATCTATCTAGACTTTCGTAGACTAATTAATTCTATTTCTAATTATAATATATTTTAGTTCATTTATTTTAATTAACCATTGAATGAAAAAGTCACTGATTTAAGTTGGTCCAAAATTAAATAAATAATTTTCAACTTTAATCTATTTTTCAAATAAAATTCGAAATTTCTGCATTAAAGAAATGCAATTTCGAAATTGTGGGAAATGATTAATAAAATAAAATAAAATATATTTTGAAAATTATTCAAACTTAAGTTATTTTGAAATAAGATTCCAAACTTAAAATAATTTTCAACTTTAATTAAATAACATGAAAATAACAATATTAAAGTATCATGATGAAAATCAACTTAGATATTGAAATTTTCAATTTAATTAAATGTATTAAATTCAAGAAATAAATAATTAAGTAAAGAGGAAACTTAATTATTAGTTCTAGTTTAATACTAGGAAAATATACTAAACTTAGATCGTACCAAAATTAATTATGAAACAATTAATTTCACAATCAGTCATATTTTGCTATTTAATATTAGAAATAATAATTAGTACTAGAAATAACTATCTAGAATATATCATTAACTAAGTATTTTTCTACAATTAACTTTAAAATATTACAATGAAAAATAAATTTTGTACATTTTAAAAGTTAATTATGTTGCTAATTCAATTTTAATTAGGTTAGACTAATATAATTAACCTAATACAATTATTTAAATAAGGCAAATGGGCCTTCACAATTGGGGTAGTTCATGTGAGGGGGAGCTGGGTTCAGTATGTCGTACCCACTTCTATTGGCCCCCAACTCTCACACAAGACCCAAAAGAGAGGAATTTAACCTTTAAATAAACAATTGTTATTCATTGAATAAGCCCAAATCTAATTGGGCCTAAATAAATTTACTTATGTCAAAATTTATTTTAGCAACCTAGTCCATTTACTTAGTAAAAACTTAAATGGGCTTCCTATATGCATCTAAGCCCAATAGCAAACATACAGACTCACACAGGTCAAATGATTTGGATGGGCCCTATCATGTTACTAGGTTTACACAGATGAAAGAAGTACAAAATTTACCTGTTACAAATTATTTATAAGATCTATCGTCAATTGGACTATGATTAACATCAGATCATTGGATTTGTCAACAAGTTAATCATAGCAATTTAGATCAGATAAATAATAGGTTTGTTAAAAAAGTTTTGAATAAACAATATAAATAAACAAACATTGTCCATGTAACAGATGTGAAATAAGATATTAATATAATTAAATTATTATTCTTCAACTAACCAAATAAAGGAAACTAATTTTAAAATATCTAGGTTTATTTGAATCAAATTAAATTAAATATCTAATAAGATCAATGATTTGAAAGGAAAGAATCTTCAATATCACTTTCAGATCTTATAATTTAATAAAATAAACCAATTTTAAAATAGATTTGATTAGATAATTATTATTTTAGGAATAAAATAATAAATGAATAATAATTACCATAATTATATGTCAAAATATCTCAAATTAAGCAATATTCAAATCTCTACAAAAATATCTATGTTATTTAAATAGTTAAGATATGATTTATAAATTTCTAATAAGGAAAAAATGATATATATAGAAAAAATATCATTTGTAAACTTATAATTTATAAATCATTAAATATTTAACAAAATAACAAATTTTGAATTTGAAAATATTATGGTAAGTATATCTATAAAAATATCTATGTTAATTTCAAATTTATTAATTATTTAATTTGCCATATAAGATAATTTTAATATAATATTTTAAATAAAAAGAAAAAGTTATCTTTTAATTTAAAATATCTTAAATATCAAAATATCTAATCTTATAATTAAATAATAAATAAATATTAAAGAAGTTAACAAATTTTTAAATCTGACCATAATAGGAAATATTTAAAATTGGAAACATTCCAAAATAGAAATCTTTAAAAAAGGAAAAATGAATTTTGGGAAACAATCCCATGAAAAAATTGGATTTTTGGAAAAAATCCCAAAAATCGCAATTTTGGGTTAGCAGCCCAGTAGGTTGCATCTGCAGCCCAGGAGAGGCTGCTAGCAGCCTATCACGCGCGCAGATGGAGTGCTCACGCCGAGGAAGCTCGGCGCCTGCAGGGTGCCTGACCGAGAAAACTCGGTGAGCTGCAGGGTGCATCTGGGCGAGATGCAGGGTGACACGGACGTGTCACGCTCGTGCGGGTGGGTTGCGATAGAGCACCCATGCATACCCGAAATTCCGATTTTCCAAAATTCATAACTTTTTTCAATTTTTATCGGAATTAAGTTCCGTAAAAAACAAAATTGCTTAATTTTTCACAAGGAATCCAAATCAAATATTTTCAAAAATTAAAAAAATATTTTTCATGGAAAAAATACTGTACAACATCAACATTCATCAAACAACACATAAACCAACATGAAACCATCCAAATCAACACAAAAACATATATAACATCGTTTTAATTCATATTACATGAAAGTAAATCATTACCATAGCTCTGATACCAGTTGTTGGAAATTATTTTACCAGGATCTATTTACTATCATGTATGTTGGATTAACAACCTAATATGAATTCTAAAACAATGAAAATAAACACATATAAAGTTAGAAAACCTTACAGTGGGTGCAACAGAATATTATGACTCCTTCCGTTCAGATCTCTAGCCCTTGATTCCTTTCTGTAGTAGAGCATCACCAAGATCTGAACCTGGATCTTCTTTTCTCTTTCTTTGATGCAGAATTTCCATAGTCTTACATACTATGATTGAGGTACCACTTGATGTGTGTGGGCACTACTCATCTCACAAGGATTTCGAAATTTTCTCTCTTTTTCTCTCTTAATTTCGTGGTCTTAAGCATACATAGGCATCCAAGAGAAGAGAACAAGGGTTGTTTTATATAGGGAAAAGGGAGAGCACAACTTTCCAAATAAAACAGTTTCCTTAATTACTGTGTAATCAATTAAATGCCTTATTTAGTATGATCCACCACTTTCCTATTTTTGCTAGGCTTTGATTAGCAATTACATGGCAATTAAAATTAAAAATAATAATTGGGAAAATCACAAAGTGGTGGTAGCCATAGGGTGATATGGGCCTCACTTGGATTTTGCAGTTTTCTCAATTTTATTTCTATTTCTCCAAAAATGCCATTTTTCCAATTCTAATCATTTAAATGCCAAAACTAATTATTTAATAATAGATTATTAAATAATATTGTCATTTAATATAATTATTAATTAGACATACAAAGTCTTTTAATTAATAATTAAACCTAGAAACCCTTTTCTTTACAATTTCATCCTTAAACTGTGAGAATTCATAAAGTAGACATAGTCTAACGTTTAGAATTATAATTGATTAATTAAAATCAATTAACTGAGTCTTACAAGCAGTATGGTCTCAACTAGTATGGGGACCATGGGTCTATATAACCGAGCTTCCAATAAGTCGAACCAAATTTACCAAGTAAATTCCCTAACTTATGAATTCCTCATTGAATCCACACTTAGAACTTGGAATTGCACTCTTAGTCATATAGAACGCTCTATATGTTCCATATATAGATACGTCATTAGTTATCCATTGTTATAACCCTAATGTGATCAATGATCCTCTATATAGATGATTTACATTGAAAAGGCACTACTGTTACCGCTACACCTTCAATGTATTTTATCCTTAAAACACTTAACCCTATATAAATGATATTTCAGCTAAGTAAAATGAGATCTCCATTATTTATCTTCGTTTGGTTAAGCTCGAAGAAAATCATCTTTTACTTTCTATTTGCCAAATAGAAGCTATAGATTCCATATTTGTGTTAGCGCTCCCACTCAATTGCACTACTGTGTTCCCAAAATGTACGTATCACCCTGACCCAAAAGTAGGCTTAACCAATAAAATCAAAGAACACGGATAACACTCTTTTGATTGAACCTAACCATATCAGGATTAAGATCATTTGATCTAGGATCAACAGGTGATATTGAATTGAATAGATATTACGGTAAATTTTAATATATCTAATCAAAGTTCAATATCTGTCCCTTCCGATGTATACTCCATACATCCGATACTGGTAAACTTTGCCAATGTCCTGGAAAGGACATAACACTTTTCCAAGGTGTAAGAATACCTATCGCTGATTATACCATGTCAGTCTAAATCCAGTGTTCTGACAAATCAGGGAATAAACTTTTGAACATATAATAAAGATTATATTCCACTGTGCTGACAACACTATAATCTTTAACAAACTCATATGTTCTGGACTTAAAAAGAATTCATACATTATAGACATATAATCATGAAATAAATCATGTGAACCATGCAACATAAAATGTTATTTCTGATCTTTATTAATAAGTAAATCTGATTATATGAAATGAGTTTTATTTAGGGCATAAAACCCAACACTTATCTATAGTTGTGCTAATCGAGTCTCAAACTGACACAACATGGCAACAACTTCAAAACTTTCTGCTAAGTTTCGATGGAAGGCTTGAGAGGCTCAATGCTATCTCAACCAATAGCAAGCTTGTTGGGAATATGTCTGCAAATATGGCACAAAAGCTATCTGGATCCAACAACTCTCACAACATAGGAGGGCAGCAAAGATTCAATCCAAATACCAGTGGTGGAAGAGGAAATCAGCAGGCATCTGGACAGTTTAGAGGAGGAGGTTTCCGAGGCAGAGGAAGAGGAGGAGGTTTTCGAGGCAGAGGAAGAGGAGGAGGAAGAGCAAATGGCCCAAAACCAACTTGCCATGTTTGTGGCAAGTATGGCCACTCCGCAGCGATCTGTTATAATAGATATGATGAAACTTACATGGGGAATCAACCCAACACTGCTGGATCTCAAGACAAGCAGTTTTCAGCAGTCATTGCCACACCTGAGATGCTTAATGATGACAATTGGTATACAGACAGCGGAGCTAGCAAGCATCTAACTTCGGATCCAGGCAAGATACAAGCCAAAACTAAGTATGAGGGTAAGGAACAAATCACCATTGGTGATGGCAGCAAACTTCCTATTTCACATGTTGGATCTGGTGTAATTCAAACTAAGTCTTCTAACCCTTTGCTGCTGAAAAATATGCTAGATGTCCCTAGTATTTCAAAGAACTTGATTAGTGTATCTCAACTAACAGCAGATAATAATGTCTCTATGGAATTCTTTTCTGATTTTTGTTGTGTGAAGGACCAAAGCACAGGGAAGGTGGTTCTGCACGGGACACTTAAAGATGGCCTCTATCAACTTCACACTTCACCACAATCATCTCAATCTGCCTCATCATTCTCTGCTGTAGCTGTCAGTACCTCGTCTGTTAATCAAGTTTTCTCTAATTCCCTAAAAGACATTTGGCATAGACGTCTAGGACATCCTTCCATTAATGTACTAAATCAAGTTCTAAAAATGTCAAATGTAAAATTTCCTATTAATGAAATTCAAAGTTTCTGTGATGCTTGTCAATTTGGAAAATCACATGCTCTACCTTTTCAAAACTCACAGTCAAGGGCGACTGGTCTTTTGGATCTGGTGCACACGGATTTATGGGGACCAGCCCCCATTGCCTCACACACAAGCTTCAAATACTATATTCACTTCCTCGACGATCACAGTAGATACACATGGTTGTATTTACTCAAAAACAAGTCAGATGCCTTGGCTGCCTTTGTTCAATTCAAGGCCATGGCTGAAACTCAATTTGGTAGAAAAGTTAAGAAATTAAGAACTGATTGGGGAGGGGAGTCTCAGGCATTCTCGAGTCTAGTTGCGCAGAATGTTATTCTTTTCGATCACTCTTGCCCCAATAATTCAGCTCAAAATGGGAGAGCTGAGCGTAAACATCGACACATTGTCGAAATGGGGCTCACACTTCTTGCACAGGCTGCTATGCCACAGAAGTATTGGTCTGATGCTTTTCAGACAGCTGTCTATTTAATAAATAGACTTCCAACCACCGTACTTAATCACAAATCTCCTTATGAAGTCATACACTCAAAGACACCTGATTACAAGTTTCTTAAAGTATTCGGGTGTGCTTGTTTTCCTTGTCTGAGAACTTATCAAACACATAAGTTTTGGTACCATTCTATTAAGTGTGTGAATCTTGGCTATAGCAATGTGCATAAGGGCTACAAGTGTCTAAGTCCGCATGGGAGAATTTATATATCTAGGCATGTTGTTTTTAATGAAAAGGAATTCCCCTTCCATTTCGGTTTTCTTAACAACTACCAACCTGAAAAGTCAGTCATCATCACCATGCCGAGTACCTGGATTCAATTACCCTTCAACACTCAGTCATCCTTTCCCAGTACAGAACCACCATCCCATCCTCCTTCCACACAAGATCAGGTATGTACTTCTATTGATCATGGCTCACTAATCTCTGTTGTCCCTCATGATAATTCTGGTTTGTTTCCCACTTCTATTGATGATAATTCCTCTGCAAGTCCTGGTTCAGTTCAAGGCTCACAACGTGTTATTGGTACACCTTCCTTGCAACCAGAACAAGTGGTTGCTGCTCAACTACTCCCTTCTGCATCATTTCAGCCGCATCATCCTATGATAACTCGTGGGAAAGCTGGCATTTTCAAGCCACGAATTTTTCTTTCTACAGCCACTTCACAGCAGCCCCTTCGTGAGCCCTCTTCTGTCCAGGAGGCACTCCTCCATGAGGGGTGGAATAATGCGATGGGTACTGAAATGGTCGCTCTTCGCAAGAACAAGACATGGTATTTGGTGCCTCCATCTCTGGACTATCATATAGTTGGCAACAAGTGGGTTTATAAGATTAAGTATAATGCAGATGGGTCGGTTCAGCGTCTCAAAGCTTGCCTTGTGGCAAAAGGGTTTCATCAAAGGCCAGGACTTGACTTTGGAGAGACTTTCATCCCTGTGATAAAAGCTTCTACTGTTCGGGTTGTCTTGACAATAGCCGTGGCTTACAACTGGGATATAAGACAACTTGATATTAACAACGCGTTTCTCAACGGTGTCCTTGATGAGGAGGTTTACATGACACAACTAAAGGGTTTGAGGATCCAACAAAGCCACACTATGTTTGTAAGTTGGAAAAATCAATTTACGGCTTGAAACAAGCCCCTAGGGCCTGGTATGATCGGCTCAAAGACACACTACAGCAATGGAATTTCGAAAACTCTAAGGCTGACACCTCCTTCTTTATGCTAAAACAACCTGACTATGTGATTATGGTTCTGATATATGTTGACGATATTGCTGTCACAGGAAGAAAATCAAAGGAGCTTGAGTTTTTCATAACTCGGCTGAACAAAATCTTTTCGCTCAAGGATCTAGGAAGTTTACATTACTTCCTTGGAATTGAAGCATTTAGAGATGAAACTGGTCTCTATTTAACACAAGGGAAATACATCTCAGAGCTGCTGCAAAGAGTGAACATGTCCAACTTGAAACGAAGTCCTACTCCCATGACAACCAACAAACCATTATCAATCCATGATGGTGAGCCTATGACCGATCCCTCTCTCTACAGAAGTGTCATAGGAGCACTCCAATATCTAAGTCACACAAGACCCGATATCTCCTTTGTGGTTAACAAGCTTAGCCAATTTCTCAAGAGTCCTACTAACGTTCATTGGAATGCAACAAAGCGTGTGTTGAGGTATCTAAAAGGAACTTTGAATCATGGTATTCACATCACTCCGAGTGACAGGCTGTCTCTTACTGGTTTTTTCGACGCAGACTGGGCTTGCTGCCCAGATGATCGAAAGTCTATTGCAGGGTATTGTGTATTTATGGGAGATACATTGATCTCATGGTCTTCCAAGAAGCAGACAGTGGTGGCACGATCAAGTACCGAGTCTGAGTATAGGGCTCTTGCTCAGCTTGCTGCAGAACTTGCATGGCTTCAAGAACTACTTAAGGAGATGAAGTTTAAACTGCCAGCTGCACCTATAATATGGTGTGACAACATGAGTGCAAGCGCACTGGCTGCCAATCCTGTTTATCATGCAAGAACCAAGCACATTGAGTTGGACATTCATTTTGTGAGAGACAAAGTACTTCAAAAGCAGCTACAAATTTGGTATGTTCCATCACATGATCAAATTACGGATTGCTTGACCAAAGGCCTCTCCCACTCTCGGTTCAAGTTTCTAGTGGACAAGCTTTGTGTGATTGAATCACCCTCTCGCTTGAGAGGTGGTGTTACAGGATAAATTATGCAGGGGTATTTCAGTCCTATGAGGTGTCCCCTAATCTGTTGGAGCATATAGCAATCGAGGCAATCATTGCATTGCAGCTGTCACATCAATTCCGTGAGGCACTGATTTTAAAGATTCCATCTTTGTAATAATTTGTTATACATGTGTAAGGCTGAGATTGCCTCTTGTACATTCCTTTGTATCTGTACTTTGTCTATAAATGGAAATCTCTGCATCAGCCATAATTTGAGCTGATCATTTAATTCTCAATCCCTTAGAAATTTGACTATATACATAGCCAATTGAATTGGACATCAAAACACAAGTCAGAACCAACTCATGCCACAAGTCAAAAATAAATTTAAGCATAAATCTCACACAATTATTTTACATATTAAATGCATAAATCTCACTCAATTATTTAAGCATACTCTTATTACAAGCAAAGATAAAATAGAAGACTATTAGAAACTATTATAGAGATGAGAGTATCATCGTTCCATATAAAAAAAAAATTATACAAGGGTAAAATATAGATATTAAAAGAAAAAAGCAAATGAAAAGTCATAAACTTTTGTATCATATTCTTCATTTTGAAAAACCTTCAGAGCCACATATGGAGTTGTAGTGACAATCAATATATTCCAAGCTACAAGCAAACTATAATTTAATCAAGATAAATGTCACTTTTCAATTAGGGTATCTGAAACATAAAAGGAAGTTCATAAACTAGTTTTTCTTTTTTCCTCTATTCCAATATGTAAATAAAAACACTTCTCAGCAATTCAATGTTTAATAAAATGCAAATCATGGTGTCATGTGCAATGAAATACTCACAAGAAGATTCAGGCTTTATCCTCCTTAACTATCAACAATTGTCATTTATATGTAACCACCAAAATGCATGAGTAGATCATCAATAATAAATATAAATGACATATGAGTGCATAACATGGCTTTTTACTAACCGGTACTTGATAATTCCATCCCAGCCACATGTTGCTACTTTATTTTACTGCAATGTATGCCACATAGCTCCAATGCATATACCCTCATGACACATGAGAGTTCTGAAACTAATAATAATTCAATAGTAATCAACTAATAACTATAACTCTCATGTGTCATGTACTGTTACAATATATAATAAAAGCTAAATCTATTCTAAAATTGTAACGCCCTGAATAAATAGGCACGCTACTCAAAATACTTATGAAACCCTAATCCCCTAAACGGAATTACTAATCAAAATAGCGCAGAATTTAAACTTTTATATTAAACAGAATGAAAATAAACTTGTAATATATTTAAACTTTTAAAATAGTTGGGATCCCAAAAATATTTACAAACGCTATTACAAGTCATTTGTTTCTAGCCGACCTAAACGGCAAAATAGAATTCAAAAGTTCATCACTGATAGACCCTTAACCCGCTTGGTCTGATATGGCCCGGACTTGTACATTCTTCGTCCAGCTCCTGCACTCATGGCTGATCAGCATAAGTCCTACCCTTTCCTACACAGTAGAGCACCCGTGAGCCAAGCCCAGCAAGACAGTATAAAACATATCAATAATATGCTCATCATACAATATAAACAACAATGCTATTCAAATTTGTCTGTGTGACACAGACCTGCATGTTACGCTCACATGCCTATTTATGTCTACGTGGCGTAGACCTACGTGTCGCGCTCACACGTCTATTTATGTCTACGTGGCGTAGACCCACGTGTTGCTCTCACACGTCTATTTACAATAAGGCCTTAGATCAGTTCATCTCGGTTCTTGTTGCCGAGTCCAACCTGGTTATGCCTTGAGCGCATAACCCTTAGTCTCAACATATATATTTATCATATAATTATTGGTGCCACTGCACTATTTGTCTATTTTGTTGAAAATTATTTTACCAGGATCTTAGATCTACTCACAAGTATGTTTATTAACATCCTAAATAAGAACTTTCTAAAATGATAAATTAAACACATATAAAGTATTAGAAACCTTACATTGGGTGCAACAGAATTAAATGACTCCTTCCGTTCAGATCTCTAACCCTTGAATCCTTTCTGTAGCAGAGTATTATCAAGATCTGAACCTGGATCTCTTTCTCTGAATCCTTGATGCTGAATCTCCTTTGCTGATGATCTTTCTTCACGATCTTCCTCACTATGATTGAGGTATTGCTTGCTGTGTGTGGGCACTACTCTAATCACTAAGGTAAGTTCGAAAATCAAAGGAAGAAGAGAGAGAGTGAGTGGCGGCTAGGGAAGAGAGAGGAGGCTCAGGTTTTTCTGATTCAGAAAGTGTAATTTTCCTGAAGCCTTCACTATCTATTTATAGCATTCCACTAGGGTTAGGTTTGAATTATTTGGCATTAAAATAATGAAAATATCAACTTAAAAAGACTACAAAGGTGGCCGGCCATGGCTTAGTGGATTGGGCCTTGCTTTTTGCAATTTTGCAATTTTAACACCTTTTGTATCTGATTTTCTCAAAAATGCCAATTTCCTAATTCAACCATTTAAATGCCAATTCTAACTATTTAATAACTATTAAATAATATTGTCATTTATCATATTTATTAATTGAACCATACAAAGTATCAGAATTAACAAATATGCCCTATTAACTCTTTCTTTACAATTTCGCCCTTACTTAGTGAAAATTTCACAAATAGACATTGTCTAATTTGTGAATTATAATTGATTAATCAAAACCAATTACATGAGTCTTACAAACAATATTATCTCAACTAGTGGGGGGACCATGGGTCTATATAACCGAGCTTCCAATAAGTAGATCAAGAATTTAGCACTAAAATTCACTAACTTATTAATTCTTCGTTGAATCCACGCATAGAACTTAGAATTGCACTCTCAGTATATAGAATGCTCTATATGTTCCACTATATAGACACATCATTAGTTATCCATTGTTATAATCCTAATTTGATCAATGATCCTCTATATGAATGATCTACACTGTAAAGGGATTAGATTACCGTAACACCCTACTATGTATTTTATCCTTAAAACACTTGACCCCATATAAATGATATTTCAGCTTATGTGAAATGAGATCTCCACCATTTATTTTCGTTTGGTCAAGCTCGAAGGAGATCATCCTTTGCTTACTATTCGCCAGATAGAAGCTATAGATTCCATGTTTATGCTAGCGCTTCCACTCAATTGCACTACCGTGTTCCCAAAAAGTACGTATCACCCTGACCTAAAAGTAGGCTTAACTAACAAATCAAAGAACACGAATAGCCTTTCAAGATTGAGCCTAATCATAACAGGATTAAGATCATTTGATCTAGAATCAACTTGGCGATATTGACTTGAATAGATTCTACGGTAAGTTTAATTAAATCTAAGTCAAAGTTCAATATCGGTCCCTTTCGATGCATACTCCATGCATCCAACCTGAGCTTTACTTTAACCAATGTTCTGGAAAGAACATAGTATTTCTCCAAATACAAGTAAACTCTTGTTGTAGATTATCATATCAGTAAAACCATGTGTCTGATAAATCTAGGAAACTTTATTCACATAGTAATGTTTACTTTCCAATGTGATGACAGCACAATAAACATGATCAAGTATGTGAAAAGGGTTTAAGATGAATTTATAAATCAAATAGACAAGCAATTGATAAAGTGAACCAAAACATACACAAATGAATGAAAAATACTTCTGTTTCTTTATTGATGTTGAATAAAATAGATTACATTGAAATGGAGTTTTATTTAGGGCATAAAACCTAACAAACTCCCACTTGCACTAATATAAAACTAATTAGTACATATCAATCAATCCTAAATTCTGACGGTGCTTTTCAAAGGCTGTCACGGCCAGGATTTTGGTAAATGGATCAGCTAGGTTGTCCTCTGTGTCAACTTTCTCAACTAGTACATCCCCTCTTGCCACGTATTCTATGATAATGTGATACTTCGTTTCAATGTGTTTGCTTCTCTTGTGGCTTCGAGGTTCTTTACTGTTTGCTATTACTCCATTGTTATCAGAGAGTAGTACTAGAGGCTTTTCCATTCCAGGAACAACACCTATGCTGGTGAAGAACTTTCTTAGCCAGACAAGTTCTTTAGCAGCTTCTACGTCGCTATGTATTCAGCTTCCATAGTTGAGTCCGATATCGCGGTTTGTTTAGCACTTCTCCAAACCACTGCTCCACCCCCAAGAGTAAACACCATCCCGGATGTAGATTTCCTGTCTTCAAGACTTGCCTGGAAATCTGAATCAGTGTAGCCTATGGGATTTAAAGCACCACCCTTGTAGACTAACACAAGATTCCTTGTACTCTTTAAGTATTTCAGAATATACTTAACTGCATTCCAATGTTCTTGTCCCGGATTAGACCGATACCTCGCTCACGATTCCAACATCATAACGGATGTCGTGTCTAGTGCATAACATTGCATACATTAGACTTCCAACTGAGAGGCATAGGGAATTCTCGCCATGTCCTCTATCTCGAGGATCGCCTGCGGTGGCGTTCCTTAGATAGACGAATACCATATCTAGAAGGCATGTTTTCCCCATTGGTGTTTTTCATGGAGAATCTCTCTAAGACTTTGTCTATGTAGGTTTTTTGAGAGAGAGCAAGAGATCTGTTCTTCCGGTTTCTGATAATCTGAATACCAAGAACATAGGCTGCTTCACCCAAATCTTTCACATCGAATTGAGTGTTGAGCCATTCCTTGATGTGAGTCATTTTCTTGACATTGTTTCCAATGATCAAAATATCATCAACATAAAGGACCAGGAATACTACTATTTGGTCTTCCTTGAGTTGGTAAACACAAGGTTCATCTTCATTCTGAAGAAAGCCGTAGGTCTTGATGATTTCATCAAACCTTTTGTTCCATGAGCGAGAAGCTTGCTTAAGTCCATAGATAGACCTGTTTAACTTGCAAACTTTCTTTTCCCCGCCCTGTGAAGAACATAACCTTCTGGTTGCTCCATATAGATGGTTTCTTCAAGTACCTCATTAGGGAAGGCAGTCTTGACATCCATTTGCCAGATTTCATAATCGAAAGCAGCAGCTATGGAGAGAAGAATTCGGATGGATTTTAGCATGGCAACAGGACTAAAAGTTTCCTCATAGTCCACACCTTCTCTTTGGGTATAACCCTTGGCTACAAGTCTAGCTTTAAAAGTTTCGACTTCGCCTCTAGCTCCTTTTTTCTTCTTGTAAACCCACTTGCATCCTATCGGATGATAGTCGTCAGGTGCGTCTACATATTCCCAGACTTTGTTCTTTTTCATGGAATCCATTTCTGAATCCATGCCGGCTGACCATCGTTTCCGTTGCGGACTAGCCATTGCCTGTTTATAGGTTAATGGATCGTCATCAATACCGTCACCTACGACCATATTGATTTCACCATCCAAGCCATAACGAGCAGGTTTTGTTGAAACCCTCCCACTACGACGAGGTACGGTTGTCTTCTGAACAGAAACTTTAGTAGTAGATTTCTCAGTTTGTTCAAGTGAGGGAGTGGGATTGTCCTCTTCACGTGTGAAAGAGAACGGAACATTGGAAGGACTTATATCTGAAAGCATTTCCTCCAACACTACTTTACTTTGTGATTTGAAATTCTTAATATAGTCATCTTCAAGGAAAGTGGCATTTGTAGAAACAAACACTTTATCATCCTTGCGACTATAAAATAGTCCACCCCTAGTCTCTTTAGAATTACCGACAAACATGCAAACTTCAGTTCGTGACTCAAGTTTGCCGTCTTTCTTTCTTAAGACATGAGCAGGGCACCCCCAGATTCTGTAATGGCGTAAACTAGGTGTACGACCATTCCAAAGTTCTAAAGGTGTCTTAGGGATTGATTTAGATGGAACAACATTTAAAATGTCAGTTGCCATCTGAATTGCATATCCCCAGAAGGACATAGGTAGAGTTGAAAAACTAAGCATAGACCTAACCATTTCCAAAAGCGTGCGATTCCGTCTTTCTGCAACTCCATTTTGCTGTGGAGTGCTAGGAGCGGTTAATTGGGATTCAATTCCAAGTTTAATTAAATGATCTTTGAAGTGCATATCCATATATTCTCCACCCCTATCAGTTCGCAAGATCTTTAATGATTTACCTAATTGGTTTTGGGCCAAAGCATGAAATTCTTGAAACTTTGCAAATGTTTCAGATTTTTTATGCATAAGGTAAAGATGTCCATATCTAGAGTAATCGTCAATGAAAGTGACAAAGTACTCATAACCACCTCGGGCTTTGACATTCAAAGGTCTGCAGACATCGGAATGCACTAACCCTAGGGGTTGTTTGGCACACTCTCCCTTTGCAGAGAAAGAACGTTTAGTCATTTTTCCTTCCAGGCAGGACTCGCATACTGGCAATTCACCTAAGACGACATTTTTCTATGGACCGTCTTTGGTTAGCCTATTGAGTCTATCAAAGCCTATATGACCTAAACGTAAACGCCATAGATATGTTTCATTATAATCATCGATCTTTTGCTTTTTGTGGTTTCTAGGTTTAGCTACTTTAAAAAGTTCGTTATGTAGGGCAAATGGTGTTTCTGGTCTAAGAACATAAAGCCCCTGTTCCATGGATGCAACACAAATCTGAATGTCATTTCGAGAAATGGTAGAACCAGAATCCGAAAAATCTAATTTGTATTGTTGCAATTGTAAGCATGAAACAGAAACCAAGTTTCGACTGAAATTTGGAATGTATAAGACATTGTCTAATTCCAAAATTCTGTTTTGAAACTTGAGTTTGGCTTTTCCTCTAGCTCTAATCGAAACCATTTCGCCATTACCAACTTTAAGTTTCAACTCTCCGGATTTCAAATAATTCCAATTCTCAAGCAATTGCAATGAACAACTTACATGGTTTGTAGACCCAGAATCAAGAATCCAAATGGATTTATCAATCTCTAACACACATGATTCGAAGACTAAAGCATTACTGCTTATTCGTTTGTTAATTGTTGTTCTTGCTAGTTCTTTTTGTTGTGAAGTATAACTTGAGGAAGTGGAATCTCTTTCTCTTATCTTCTCAACTAAGCTTGAAGTAGTAGGATTTATGGAGTTATGAACTATTTGCTCTTCAGAGTGAACAATTCCCGCTTTACCTCGCTTTGAATTTAAAGTCCATCATGAGCATATGTGAAGTATTACTCTGACAAGGAGTTTATAACTTCAAGTTCAATTGCTAATATATTAACTAGGAGTGGAATGATAAGGGGATTATAGACACTACAACACATCAATAAAACAAAAGTAAGGTTTTGGTTCAAAATTCATACACAAGTTCAGAAAATAACAAGTCATGACATATGTTATAGAAATACTAAATCTAACATAGTTTATTTTCCAAGGTTTCCAACATAATGAAATACAATGTCCCGGTAGGCGAGAGTCAAAGATAACATTAGTTGAATAGAGTTGTCAGCTCATCTAAAATTAAACATTTTAGCAACCTTTTATTCGATCAAAATGAGAATCCAACGTTGTCCCGGTAGGCGAGAGTCAAGGTTATTCTCATTTTATGAGCTTCCACCATTGTTTCATGTTTTATGAGTTTATCTCTAAGTAGTCACCGTAGGGGAGAGTCTAAATAGAGACGAATACTCACAAAACACTTATCAAATGAAATCTTACGGTGTTAAAAGTGTTCAACGAATAACCATCCATAGGGGGACGAAGTCTAGCGTCTCGAGGTTATATTGAAAAAGTTTAACTATTGTAAGACCAACAGTGGAGATCGAATATCTTTTGATTAAAAGCTCATTATTTAAAAAAAATATATATGTATTTTGTATAATCATAATATTCGATATTATAATAATGAAAAATTACAAATTAAAGTTGGTTTAAATAAAAAAAATCAACTTTAATTAATTTTCAATTATTATTTAATTTGAAAAATTAAATTCAAATAAATATCGAACAAGTTCCATAATATAATAATGAAAAATTACAAATCAAAGTTGATTTAAATAAAAAGTCAACTTTAATTAATTTTCAATTATTAATTAAATTCGAAAAAAAAATTCGAATAATAAATGGAACAAGTTCCATAAAATAATAATGAAAAATTACAAATCAAAGTTGGTTTAAATAAAAAATTAACTTTAATTAATTTTCAATTATTATTTAAATTCGAAAAATAAATTCGAATATTTAAATGGAACAAATTTGAAAATATCTCACTTAAGTTGTTTTAGAAGAATCTAAAAAATCAACTTAAATATCTTTCAAATCAGATTTAATTAAATTTAAAATTAAGTTGTAACCACTTAATTTGAAGATATTCCATTTTAAGTTAATATTCGAAAATATATTAACTTAAAAAATATCTAAAGAATCTTAATAACCAATGCCTAAAATTCCTCAACTTAATTTTTGAAATTTTAAATCCAGAAGATATTCAGATTTAAGTTGGTTAGTTGTAGATAACTAAATATCAACTTAAATAGGAATATTTAATGAAAAATTTAAATTAAGCTTCAGAAAGAATCTAGATGGTTATAATTCTATATTTAATTAAATACAAGAAAATACATATAGTTTAGCTTAGAATAAAAAATTCTTTAAACTATAATTTTCTTAAATTAATTTCAAAATAAATGAAATTAATTATGTTGCTAATCAATTTTTAAATAGGTTAAACTAGTGTAATTAACCTAGTACAGTCATTCAAATCAGGCAAATGGGCCTTCACAATTGGGGTGGTTCATGTGAGGGGGTGTCGGTTCGGCATGTCGTACCCACTTCTATGGCTCCCAACTCTCACACAAGGCCCAAAAGAGAGGAATTTAACCTTAATAAGAACAACTGTTATTAATTGAATATGCCCAAAAACTAAATGGGCCTAAATAAATTCTATCAAGAACTATGATAATATTTTAGCAACAACAACCTATATGCATCTATAATGAAATTAAACACATAGTCTCACACAGGCACACTTTGGATGGATCCTATCATGTTGCTAGGTCATACACAGATGAAAGAAGATTGTAAATATACCTGTTACAAATTATTATCTTGACCAAGGGAGCCATCAGATCATTAGATCTGGCAAAAAGTAACCATGGCTATTTGCAATCAAGTAATAATAGGTTTTGAAAACTTACACATAAGCTAAAACACATACTCCTGCAACAAGGTTAGTTGGATAGTTGGATGTAGGATTTATTTAATTTAAAATAAATAATTAATTAAATAAAATAAACTTTTCGAAAATTTAAAAAAAAAATTGAAAAATTAAAAAAAAAAAATTTCGAAATTTAATTAAATATTTAAATTTAAAATTAAACCTACAATTTTAAAAAATTAGGTTTCAACCAACCTAAATATCATTTCAAAAAAAAATTTGCTAACTACTTTTAAATTTTAAATGTTATTTTATAAATAAAAATTAAATAAAAAATTAGAAAAGATAAATAAATATCTTTTTCAAATTTTAAATGTAATTTAAATAAATAAAATAACAAAATTTAAAAAATTAGCAAAATATCTTATATCATTTAAAAATTACATGATTATAATTATCTTATTTTAAATTTAAAATAAGATAAGATATAATCAAATTTTAAAATAAGATAGATTTTTAAGCAAAAAGATAGATACTAATTCTATTCAAATTCAAATTACACTAATATCTTGAATTAAATTTAAAAAATATTAAATTAATTCAAAATGATAATTAGAATTGAATTAGGAATAGTAATAGTATAAATATAGAACTACACAAAAAATCGGAAGTTAATTCCATGAAAAAGCATGAAAAATCGAAGAAAAACGAAAAAATTGTGAGCTGTACGGACAGTTTTCGCGATCGTAGGAAAATTTCAGCACAGCCCCGTTTTTTTCGAATCTTCAAAAAATCATAACTAATTCAAATTAAATCGAAATTGAGTTCTGTAAAAAAGTAACTTGCTTAATTTTTTCCATACTATCCAATAAAAATAATTCCAGAAACAGAATCGCAATTATTTTTTACGAAAATTTACAAACATCAATCAATCATCAAATAACACTCAATACAACATGATACCATCCAAAAACAAACAAACAATCGTTTTAAATTCCAAATTTCTTGCAAGTAAATCAATTACCATGGCTCTGAGGCCAGTTATTGGAAATTATTTTACCAGAGTCTTAGATCTACTCACAAGTATGTTTATTAACATCCTAAATAAGAACTTTCTAAAACGATAAATTAAACACATATAAAGTATTAGAAACCTTACATTGGGTGCAGCGGAATTAAATGACTCCCTCCGTTCAGATCTCTAACCCTTGAATCCTTTCTGTAGCAGAGTATTATTAAGATCTGAACCTGGATCTCCTTCTCTGAATCCTTGATGCTGAATCTCCTTTGCTGATGATCTTTCTTCACGATCTTCCTCACTATGATTGAGGTATTGCTTGCTGTGTGTGGGCACTACTCTAATCACTAAGGTAAGTTCGAAAATCAAAGGAAGAAGAGAGAGAGTGAGTGGCGGCTAGGAAAGAGAGAGGAGGCTCAAGTTTTTCTGATTCAGAAAGTGTAATTTTCCTGAAGCCTTCACTATCTATTTATAGCATTCCACTAGGGTTAGGTTTGAATTATTTGGCATTAAAATAATGAAAATATCAACTTAAAAAGCCTACAAAGGTGGCCGGCCATGGCTTAGTGGATTGGGCCTTGCTTTTTGCAATTTTACAATTTTAACACCTTTTGTATCTGATTTTCTCAAAAATGCCAATTTCCTAATTCAACCATTTAAATGCCAATTCTAACTATTTAATAACTATAAATAATTATTAAATAATATTGTCATTTATCATATTTATTAATTGAACCATACAAAGTATCATAATTAACAAATATGCCCCTATTAACTCTTTCTTTACAATTTCGCCCTTACTTAGTGAAAATTTCACAAATAGACATTGTCTAATTTGTGAATTATAATTGATTAATCAAAACCAATTACACGAGTCTTACAAACAATATTATCTCAACTAGTGGGGGGGACCATGGGTCTATATAACCGAGCTTCCAATAAGTAGATCAAGAATTTAGCACTAAAATTCACTAACTTATTAATTCTTCGTTGAATCCACGCATAGAACTTAGAATTGCACTCTCAGTATATAGAATGCTCTATATGTTCCACCATATAGACACATCATTAGTTATCCATTGTTATAATTCTAATTTGATCAATGATCCTCTATATGAATGATCTACACTGTAAAGGGATTAGATTACCGTAACACCCTACTATGTATTTTATCCTTAAAACACTTGACCCCGTATAAATGATATTTCAGCTTATGTGAAATGAGATCTCCACCATTTATTTTCGTTTGGTCAAGCTCGAAGGAGATCATCCTTTGCTTACTATTCGCCAGATAGAAGCTATAGCTTCTATGTTTATGCTAGCGCTCCCACTCAATTGCACTACCGTGTTCCCAAAAAGTACGTATCACCCTGACCTAAAAGTAGGCTTAACTAACAAATTAAAGAACACGAATAGCGTTTCAAGATTTAGCCTAATCATAACAGAATTAAGATCATTTGATCTAGGATCAACTTGGCGATATTGACTTGAATAGATTCTACGGTAAGTTTAATTAAATCTAAGTCAAAGTTCAATATCGGTCCCTTCCGATGCATACTCCATGCATCCAACCTGAGCTTTACTTTAACCAATGTTCTGGAAAGAACATAGTATTTGTCCAAGTACAAGTAAACTCTTGTTGTAGATTATCATATCAGTAAAACCCTGTGTCTGATAAATCTAGGAAACTTTTATTCACATAGTCATGTTTACTTTCCAATGTGATGACAGCACAATAAACATGATCAAGTATGTGAAAAGGGTTTAAGATGAATTTATAAATCAAATAGACAAGCAATTGATAAAGTGAACCAAAACATACACAAATGAATGAAAAATACTTCTGTTTCTTTATTGATGTTGAATAAAATAGATTACATTGAAATGGAGTTTTATTTAGGGCATAAAACCTTACATATTTGCTATAGACATGCGTGTTACGCTCACATGCCTATATATCTCTATGTAGCATAGACCTACGTGTTGCTCCCACACGTCTATATATGTCTATGTAGCATAGACCTACGTGTTACGCTCACACGTCTATTTACAATAAGGCCTTAGTAAGGTTTATCTCGATTATAATTACCGAGTCTAACCTGGTTATGCCTTACTCGCATAACCCTATTCATATATATTTACGTAATCCATACATTACGTTCTTTCAATGGTTTATCCTAGTAATATACTAGGTCTAACCAAGTTATGTCTTATGCACATAACTCTTGAAGTATATGCATGTATTCAATAGATATCAAAACACATATAGAATCTTAGGGTAATAACCCTAAATTACATACCAAATAGTCTCTCATATAACATATCATTGCATGCTCAAAATATCACTTATAGAGATTAATAGCCCTAATTCATGCTTTCACTTGATTAGGAATATTATTGTACATCATGACTTTCTTACCTTCACATAAATTCTAGGGTAATAACCCGAGACCGCATTAGTATCAAACTCAAGGTACTAATTTACCGAGTCTAACTTAATTATGCCTTGTGCGCATAATTCTTTATTACAATATATTTAGCATGGCATAGCATTTACACATTAATAATTACTAGGGTAATAACCCTAGGCCATTAAACCGCTTACTTTAGGGTAATAACCCTAATCTCGGTTTCTAATTATCACCAATATAATATTCAATATAAGCACCACCGTGCATATCTCTACGTGCAACTACTGTCTTACCTATTTTCCCGCAAAGGCAGAGATTCCGAATCCCTGGGTGCTCCCGACCAGGTGCCGGTATTCCTAGTCACACAATCCGGGATTTTCACAAATAGGGTTAACCCCTGATTTCACATTCATAAAATAAATTCATGGCATTTCAAATACAAATAATCACATAGAGCTTGAAAAGAGATTTCCAGCGGTATAAAGAACGTCCCAAACGGAGTCCCGAGTCAAAAGTTATGGCCGAAACAAAATTCAGCATTTCCCGATGAACTCCAACCGGAATTCCGGATGGAGCAGCCCTGAACCAACCGGAATTCCGGTTGTCTGGGCAGGGAACACGAAATTTCTCAATCTTTAAACCCCCAAAACTCACTCAAATCATCCCCAAACATTCCCAAACTTTCCAGAGCATCAATATATGTCATAATAAACATATTCCACAACTTAAACACAACAATTGCACTAAAAATCAAAAAGTGCCATTAAAGCACCAAGCTTGAGTTCCATGAACTCAAGCTTGCTTTTCACAACCAAACTCTCAATCAATCCACTTACAACATGTAACACCCTAACTACCTTAGGCGTATTACGTGATTTTTAAACGTACTGTGCAGCTCGTTGCTAATCAACGAGGTTTATGGAAAAACGTGATTAATTAAAATTTTGCTTTTTAATTAAACTTATAAAACCATATTACAAAAGACTCGGGATCCCGATTATAAAAATATTTACAAAAAGTTTTACTGTTTAACTGTTACATCAAAATAAAAGTCGTCTAACGACCAGTTACAAAAACTCAGCCTTGCTGTCCCGAGGATCGTACGCTCCAGGCCTAACCGCCCCGACATGTACAATCTCATAAGCTCGCTCACGGTCCATCAGCTATAGCCTTGCCTTTACCTACACATGAACATAAACTGTGAGCTCGACGTACTCGCAAGAAAAGCATAATAATATCATACATAATTCTAACTGCCGTGTCCAACACGATACTGAGTCCCGCTACTGCCATGTCCAACATGGTACTGAGCCACTACTGCCATGTCCAACATGGTACTGAGTTTTGAACGTTCATAGGGACGGTACTATTGACAAGTATCCTCCTCGATCGGCCGAACCGGCCATACTCCGCCGCTGGTCATACTCCACTCGTACCGACGGATAGGTCAATAGTACGGAACCACCAACCAAATGTCACTGATCGGCCGAACCGGTCATACTCCGCCGTCGGTCATACTCCAGCCGTACCGACGTGACGGGGTTGGATGGTTCGAAGCCTATATACATAACTAATGTAATCTAGCAGCTTCCTACATGCACGCTAAACATGTAATCTACATATGCATACCGTTATACTAATCTTACTCCGGATTCCGATTTCGTGTGTGCCGCCAACCTGACCGGAACCGAAGCCGAGCGCGGACATCGGCTCCTAAACCATAAAAATCACAACGCTATAAGTGACACGCTAAATCACTTCCCGGGGACTAAAACTAGGAACTAAAAGTTTCCCTATCGATAAAAAGCATGGCAATACCCCTAAAAACATAAAAACGAGGAAAACACGGGTCCCTGAATTTTCCCCAACCGGTAGACCGGTTGCCCAACCGGTAGACCGGTTGCCCAACCGGAATTCCGGTTCTGGAAAATTCAGAACCCTCATCCGGAATTCCGGATGCACAACCGGAATTCCGGTTCCTCGCAGGCAGCAAACCAAATTTTTCATAACTCGACCAATTCAACCCCAAATGGTTCCAAACTTTCCAGACCTGCTCTAAACACCCCAAAGAACAATTCCAAGGCAACAAACTAACCCAGAAATCACAGAAACAAAAATCACCATTGGAGCTCAAGCTTTGAGTTCTAAACTCAAACTTGAGCAAATCCACCTAAACATGCATTCCACTAGCTTAATTCTACTTAAACTAGCATAAAATCACCTCTGAAAACTATTAGAAACTACAGCAACAACACAGAAACAGAATCTAAACAATTCTCTTTGAAAACCATATTTTTAGCTAAAAAATTCTAAACTTGAGCAAAGCCATTAACATACATTACTAACAACCAAAATAACCACAATTTAACATGCTTTAATCTCAGAACAACAACAAGAATCACAGCAGCAATATATACCAAAATCATGCATGCATTTCATCAATTTCACTTAAAATTCAAGAAAACACAAAGGGAATTTACAAGAGATCAAACCTTGACTAGAATTACACAAGGATGAGTTGAAAATTACAAGCTTTGAGCAGAAAAAATCCCAGCCCTAGCAGCCCAAGCTTTGGCCGAAAAGAGAGAGAGAGAGAGAGCTTTGAGTGTTTTGAAAATTTCTTAAATTTTGACTAAGTGTTGAATGTATGTGAAGAAAAAGAATATAAATCACATATCACATTTTATTTCAGCCATTAATTAAACAATTAAGCATTTATTTTTTCCATTTCATAAAATCACAAAAGATAAAATACTAATGGGGCAAAAAGACCATTTTGCCCCTCCACCATAAAACCACATAATTCACCCTAAAGGGGTATTTTTGGGACATTCTAAATTCCCGGCCATTCCCGACATTCCCAATGTCTAAAACCCGTCCCCAAACTACTAACATACTAAGTTGTGATTTCTATTGAGCCAAACGCCGAGTTCCAAAATACCGGACACCGGAAATGCAAAATATGCAAGCTACTGAATAACATAAATAACAGTATAATAAATTATTTAAATAGCTATAAATAATTTCATAATTAATCATAAATAACTGCTAATTTCCAAATTAACTAAGCGGGCTTTACACAACAGCTAGCAAATACTAAAAATTATAAAGTTCAAGCATGTTCATGGCAACATCAAGCTCTTGAATAAGAGCTTCATCTAAAACAACCAAATATTTTCCAGCAGTAAAACAATAAGTAAATATTAGATTCAAGCATGAAAAAGAACCTAGAATCATACTCTAAGCTCAATCCTACACAAATCAAGAGATTAACAAGCTTAAACATCCAATTCACTAAGCATGCAACACCAAGAATAAACAATCTCAAGCATGCTTTTATCACCATATTTCAGCCATGAATTCAACAAACAACTCATATAATTTCAGCTAGAAACTACCTCAATCTCTTGCTCAAACAAGCTCCAAGCTTCCAACACAAATCAAGCTTCCAAACCAAGCTAAAAATCAAGCTTTCTTCTCAAAAATCAAGTTTGAAGAAGAAGAGGGTTAGAGAGGATGAGAGGGTTCGACTGAGAGAGGAAAACCACCAGAAATTATCATTTCATTTCCTCAAAAATCACATTTTCCAAACATAGTAATTAGGGGTCAAATGACCAAAATGCCCTTAGGGCTTAAATACCCACATACACCCTCACAAGGGTAAAATAGTCATTCAATACTCAATTAATTTCAAATAAATTTCAGATTATCATTCATCAAATAAAATGCCAAATAATCAATCCAATTTACATTTCGGGCCTGAACCCAGTTCGGCCCGAAATTCCCAGTTGTGACTATACCACGCTAACCTGTCAGAACACACCTGAAAAGACAACACAGGCATACTATATAATAATATAGTTTTATTAGGCACGTAATTAAATTAATTTCATCATTTTACCCTTCTCGGGTAATAATTACCAAAATTTTCCTGGCTCACCAACGGGGTCTTTAATATATCAAAATTCATATAAAATTACATATATTGAACTATATAATAATATAATTCCTCAATTATACATAATTATCTAGTTAGGGTTTTGCTGATCCATTTCTTAATTCCAGGTATTACAAAAATTTTCAAAAAAATCTTCATAAAGTTATTAAAATTCTAAGAAAGCTTCAACAAACATACATAAAAATACTTCTACTGGCTCCAAATGCCATACTTTCTACAAACGAGCATGACCTAGGAACAGATTGATTTTAATTGCAGCAGATTGTATTGCACATGAGGTAACACCAAACACATCAACTGTCAAAAACAAACTAAATATCAGAAACACAAAACTGATGTACAAATTTGAAAACCACATTTTGGAAATTTAAATAGCAAAAATGCTACTTTATTCTATTAGACTTAGTTAAAGTTTGTTATAGGAAAATTAGTTATTTCCGTTATTTCAGTTTGTACTCTTCTGGTATATATACCAGCTTCACCACTTGTAATCATTTGATTCGATTCAATACATTTTCTTCAGCAATAGAAACTTTTCTCTTTACTTTGTTTTCACTAATATGGCATCAGAAGTAAACTTGTGATTTTCTTCTTCATCACTTCCAAATCTTGAATCCATGGTGCGCACCAGAGCTACCTCTTTCGCTACCACAACTTTTACTGATCTATTGGTCGATGCCTCCAATCAAGATGATCCACCACCACAACCAGAACCAAATACAGGCCATACTCAAAATCCTCCATCTCGACTGAATCGTTCTTCCTCGAATGATTATCCTCCATATGAAGATGTGAGACGCCCTTATTACCTAAGTATAGCTGATCACCCTGGCCTTGCCCTTGCCACCCCTGTCCTCATCGACAGAAATTTTTAGCCATGGAAGCGCGACTTCAAGATTTCCATTGGCGCCATAAATAAAACCCCATTTCTTGATGGATCTCTTCCCCAACCACCACCAAATGATCATTTTTTCAGTTCTTGGATCAGATGCAACCAAATGGTCATTTCCTGGATTCTTCATTCTGTTTCTCCTGATATCAAGAGGAGCATCATGTACCTGGATACAACTTCTCAAATGTGGACTGAACTCAACAATCGCTTCAATCAAGGGAATGGACCACACATCTTCGAACTCAATGAATCGATCATCTTCTTGAATCAAGGTGATGATTCAGTCAGCACATATTTTACCAAATTAACAGCCATGTGGGATAAAATCAACCAATTTTGACCTAGGATTCCTTGCACTAGTGCAGCTTCTGTCCAATTTCAAGAATAGCTCAATCATGATCAAGTACTACAAGTTTTAATTGGTTTAAATGAATCTTATCATCCTGTTCGAGATCAAATTCTCCTTCTTGATCCTTGGCCACCATTAAATAAAGTTTTCTCAGTGATTGTTCATCAAGAAAGGCAAAGAATTCTTGGTACTCGATCTAATGTCCCAATGGATGCTGCTACAACCAAACCCCTTCCCACACTTGAAACTAATTCTGATCCATCAACATCTGCTAATCTTGCTTCAAGAAACAAAAGAATGAGACCTACATGTTCTCACTGCCATAAGCCAGGCCACTTGAAAGACAAGTGTTATTTTCTTCATGGTTTCCCACTTGGTTATGGAAATCGCAGATCCAATGATCAATCTACCTCCACCAGTAGAAAACCAAGCAATCAGAACAACAATCGTGCCACTCCTTAGGCATCTCAAGTTTTTGGACCTTCTACGGATATCAACCCATCTCAACTCACAAATGATCAATGCCAACAACTAATCTCAATGTTAACTCAGCAACTTCAACCTACAGCTTCAACCTCAACTGAAGCACTTGCTACAACTAATTTCTCTGGTAACATCTTTTCATTTCCCTATAACTTTTAGATCATAGATAGTGGTGCTACACACCACGTTTGCTATGACATTAGATGTTTCACAAACTGTCAATTATAACCTCATGCCCTGTAATATTGCTTAATGGCACAACCTAAACAAAAAAGGCACTGTTCGTATAAATAGCAAAATCACTCTAACATATGTCCTTTTTGTACCTCAATTCAGATTTAATCTCTTATCTGTCAGTGCTCTTTTACAAACTTTTTCTAATGGCATAATGTTTACATCAACAAATTGTTATATACAGGGATGTCACAAACATCAAAAATTAGGACAACTAAAAAGCTAAGCAATCTTTATTACATCCAACAAGAGATTGCTACAGCAAATACTCTACATATTTCTTTCTTGTAATGTTCATCATAATAACCAATGGCATAATCGCTTTGGACACCCTTATGTAATGATCACAAAAAAAAATCAATTTACATTCTACTTCTATGCATCATTTTCATTGCTCCACATGTCAATTAGCAAAGTAAAAGAAACTTCCATTTATTTCAAACCACAACTTTGCTTCAGCAATTTTTGATTTAATACGCAGTGACAATTGGAGTCCTTATCCAATTAATTCTGTAGAAGGATATCGTTATTTTTTAGCTATTATTGATGATCATTCTCGTTATACATGAACTTACATGTTATATTCAAAATCTGATGCTCCAAATATTATTCAAAAATTTTTTAGACTCATTCATACACAACATCAACTCACAATTAACTCTGTCCGAACTAATAATGCAAAGGAATTAAATCTAACAACCTTTTTTTCCAACAAGGTGTCATAGAGTACAACTCTTGTGTAGGTCGACCACAACAAAACTCTGTGGTTGAGCGCAAACACCAGCACATTCTGAACATAGTTTGAGCTTTGGCCATCCAATCAAATCTGCCACTAATCTATTGGAGCTATATGATTAGAACAACAACATATCTATGTTGGAAATTATTTTACCAGGATCTAGATTTACTAACAAGTATGTTGGATTAACAACCTAATACGATTTCTAAAACAATGAAAATGAACACATATAAAGTTAGAAAACCTTATAGTGGGTGCAGCGGAATAATATGACTCCTTCCATTCAGATCTCTAGCCCTTGATTCCTTTCTGTAGCAGAGCATAATCAAGATCTGAATCTGGATCTTCTTTTCTCCTTCTTTGATGTAGAATTTCCATAGTCTTACATACTATGATTGAGATACCACTTGATGTGTGTGGGCACTACTCATCACTCAAAGGAATTCGAAATTACAGAGAAGAAAAGAGAGAGAGAAGGTGGTGTGTGGCCTTTTCTGAAGGAAACTAATGTGATCAAAGATGTGTGTGTTTCCTCAAGCCAACACTTTCTATTTATAGAAAACTCTCTAGGTTTAGGTTAGAATTGTATGGCATTAAAATAATGGAAACTACAAATGGTATTTCTCATGCATATGGCTGGCCATACAAGGGATTGGGCCTCACTTTACAACTTTCCCATTTTGTTATTTTCCATTCCCATTTTCTCAAAAATGCCAATTTTCCAATTTAACCTTTTAAATGCCAATTCTAATTATTTAATAACTTGAAAATAATTATTAAATAATATTTCCATTTAATATATTTATTAATTTAGACATGTAAAGTCTCTTAATTAATAAATAAACCTAAAATCTCTTTTCTTTACATTTTCGCCCTTGCTTAGTGAAAATTCATGAAGTAGACATAGTCTAACTTTTAGAATTATAATTGATTAATAAAAATCAATTAACTGAGTCTTACAAGCAGTATGGTCTCAACTAGTATGGGGACAACGGGTCTATATAACCGAGCTTCTAATAAGTCGAATCGAATTTACCAAGTAAATTCCCTAACTTATTAATTCCTCATTGAATCCACACTTAGAACTTAGAATTGCACTCTCAGTCATATAGAACGCTCTATATGTTCCATGATATAGACACGTCATTAGTTATCCATTGTTATAACCCTAACGTGATCAATGACCCTCTATATAGATGATTTACATTGTAAAGGGATTAAATTACCGTAACACCATACAATGTATTTTATCCTAAAAACACTTAACCCTGTATAAATGATATTTCAGCTAAGTGAAATGAGATCTCTGTTGGAAATTTATTTTACCTGGATCTTAGATCTACTCACAAGTATGTTTATTAACACCCTAAATATGAACTTTCTAAAACGATGAAATAAACACATATAAAGTTTAGTAAACCTTACATTGGGTGCAGCGGAATATAATGACTCCTTCCGTTCAGATATCTAGCCCTTGATTCCTTTCTGTAGCAGAGCATTATCAATATCTGAACCTGGATCTCTTTCTCTAAATCCTTGATGCTGAAAATCCTTTGCTAATGATCTTTCTGTTAGGTTTTATGCCCTAAATAAAACTCTTTACAATCTGATTAGTAATCAACATAAGAAATTTGAAGTGATTGATGTTTGCATGAATTCTACATGCTAATGGTTTAATATGTTTAATATGTTTATTACATTCATACACACAAAATCAGTTAAATCCAGATCATATGTTTATTCACAATTACAGTATCGTCAACACAGTGGAATGTGATTGTGATCATATGAATCAAAAGTTTTGGTCCCTGTTTCATCAGTGTTATTGGATTTACACTAATGTGATAATCAGCGATGATGTGTACTTACACTTGGAGTAAGTGTTATGTTCTTTCCAGGACATTAGTAAAGTATACTAGTTTCGAATGTATGGAGTATACATTGGACTGGACCGATATTGCAACTAAGTTAAGATATTACAAACTTACCGTTATACATATCTTTCCAAGTCAATATCAGTAGTTGATCTTAAGATTAAAAAGAATCTAAATCCTGATATGCTTGGGCTCAACTCAGGAGTGCTATTCATGTTCTTTGATTTATTAGTTAAGCCTACTTTTGGGTCAGGGTGATACGTATATTTTCGGAACATGATAGTATGATTGAGTGGGAGTGCTGAACATAAATATGGAATCTATAGCTTCTACTGGTGTATAGAAGTTAAGTGATGATTCCCTTCGAGCTTAGCAAATAGAAGTAAATAGATGAGCTCTTGTTTAACTGACTAATTATTAGATCACTAAACACCATTTACAGGTAGCTAAGTGTTTTAAGGGGCAAAATACATTGAGGGGTGAGAACGGTAAAGAAATCCCATCTCGATGTAAATCATCTATATAGAGGATCTTTAAATCACAATAAGATTATAAAAATAGTTAAATGAGATAGTATATTGGTATCGTGAAACATACAATATGCTCTATATAAGTCTGAGAGTGCAATTCTAAGTTCTAAGAGTGGATTCAACGAAGAATTAATAAGTAGGAATTTACTTGGTAAATTTGGTTCACTTATTGGAAGCTCAGCATATAGATCCATGGTCCCCATTCTAGTTGAGAACATTCTGCTTGTAAGACTCATTAATTGATTCGTGATTGATCAATTTTAATTCTAAAGTTAGACTATGTCTAATTTTATGAATTTTCACTAAGCAGGGGTGAAATTGTAAGGAAAAGAGTTTTCTAGGTTTATTTATTTATTAATAGACTTTACATGTCTAATTAATAATTAAATTAAATGACAATATTATTTAATAATGTATTTTAGTTATTAAATAATTAGTTTTGGCATTTAAAAGGTTAGAATTGGAAAATTGGCGTTTTTGAGAAAATAGAGATAAAATTTGATAAAATTGCAAAATTAAGTGAGGCCCAATAACACCATATGGCCGGCCACTTAAATAGCTTTTTCAAATTAATATTTTCATTATTTTAATGCCAAATAATTCTAAACCTAGACCTAGTAGTTGCCTATAAATAGAAAGTGATGGCTCAGTCAAAAAACAAGTTTTCAGATTAGCTTTCTGACAGAAATTTCTCTCTTCAGAAAACTGAGCCTTCCTCACTTTCTACCTTGGCCGAAATCTCTCTCTCTCTTTTCCCTTCATCTTTTTCGTGACCCTAGTGAAAGAGTAAGTGCCCACACACAACAGAAGCGCAACTCAATCATAGATTGGAAGACTGTGAAGGATCAAAGCTTGAAGAAGAAGGAGGTTCGGGCTCAGATCTTGATTATACTCTGCTACAGAAAGGAATCAAGGGTTAGAGATCTGAGTGGAAGGAGACATTTATTCCGCTGCATCAATGTAAGGTTTTCTTAACTTTATATGTGTTTATTTTATCGTTTTAGAAAGTTCATATTTAGGATGTTAATAAACATACTTGTGAGTAGATCTAAGATCCTGGTAAAATAATTCCCAACAACTGGTATCAGAGCCATGGTAATTGATTTACTTACATGTAATTTGGACTTTAAAACGATTGTTTGTATGTTCTTTGGATGGTATCATGTTGTATTGAGTGTTATTTGATGATTGATTGATGTTTGTGAAATTTTCGTGAAAAATAATTGTGATTTTGTTTCTGGAATTATTTTTATTGGATAGTATGGAAAAAAATTAAGCAAGTTAGCCTTTTACAGAACTCAATTTGGATTTTATTTGAATTAGTTATGATTTTTTGAAGATTTGACAAAATTGGGGCTGTGCTGATATTTTCCTGCGATCGCAGAACTGTCCGTACAGTTTCGAATTTTTTTTTTCTTCAATTTTTCATACTTTTTCATGGAATTAACTTCCAATTTTTTGTATGGTTTTGTATATATACTATTACTATTCTTAATTCAATTCTAATTATCATTTTGAATTAATTTAATTTTTTTTAATTTAATTCAAAATATTAGTGTAATTTGAATTTGAATAGAATTAGTATTTATCTTTTTCCTTAAAAATCTATCTTATTTTTAAATTTGATTATATTTTTTTTAAATTTAAGGTCAGATTTTATAAGATATTTATAATATCTTTTAAGATATTTTAAAAAAAAAATATCTTATCTTTTAAGATATTTTAAAAATATCTTATCTTTTAAGATTTTTTAATTAAATCTTTTTAGATATTTTGACCATATTTAAATTTAAAATAAGATATTTATAATCATGTAATTTTAAATAGATATAAGATATTTTGCTAACTTTTAAATTTTGTTATTTTATTTATTTGAATTAAATTTAAAAATCTGAAAAGATATTTCATTTATCTTTTCTAATTTTTATTTAATTTTTATTTTTAAAATAACATTAAATTTTTAAAAGTAGTTAGCATATTTTTTGAAAATGATATTTAGGTTGGTTGAAACCTAATTTTTCAAAAAGTAGGTTTAATTTTAAATATTTTTTTTTTTTAAAATTTCGAAATTTAATTTTTTTTATTTCCGAAATTAATTTTTTTTTAAATTTATTTTATTTTTCGAAAATTAATTTTTTTTTAATTATTTATTTTTCGAAATTATTTATTTAAAATTAAATAAATCCTACTTCCATCTATCCAGCTAACCTTGTTGCAGGAGTATGTGTTTTTTAGCTTGTGTGTAAGTTTTAAAAACCTATTATTACTTGATTGCAAATAGCCATGGTTACTTTTTGCCAGATCTAATGATCTGATGGCTCCCTTGGTCAAGTTAATAATTTGTAACAGGTAAATTTTACAATCTTCTTTCATCTGTGTATGACCTAGCAACATGATAGGATCCATCCAAAGTGTGCCTGTGTGAGCCTATATGTTTATTTTATTATATAGATGCATATAGGTTGTTGCTAAATAAAATGTCACACCATGATAGATTTTATTTAGGTCCATTTAGTTATTGGACCTATTCAATTAATAACAGTTATTCATTTTAAGGTTAAATTCCTCTCTTTCGGGCCTTGTGTGAGAGTTGGGAGCCATAGAAGTGGGTACGACATACTGAACCCAGCACCCCCTCACATGAACTACCCCAATTGTGAAGGCCCATTTGCCTGATTTGAATAACTGTACTAGGTTAATTATATTAGTTTGACCTAATAAAAATTGAATTAGCAAAATAATTAACTTTTAAAATATATGAAAATTTATTTTCATTTTAATATTTTAAAGTTAATTTTAAGAAAAACACTTTTAGTTTAGATATTATTTCTAGACAAACTATTTGTATTTTTCTTGTATTTAATTAAATATAGAATTTTAACTAACTAGATTCTTTCTGGAGCTTATTTAATTAAATATTCCTATTTAAGTTATAAATTAGTTGTATCAACTGATTTTTCTTATCTAACTTAAATTTGAATATTTGATTTAAATTTTAAATCAAGTTGAGGAATCTTAGGCATTAGTTATTAAAGATTCTTAAGATATTTTTTAAGTTAATATCTTTTCAAATATTAACTTAAAATGGAATATTTTAGATATTTTTTAGTTAATATCTTTTCAAATATTAACTTTAAAAAGATATCTTCAAATTAAGTGGTTACAACTTAATTTTTAATATTTAATTAAATCTAAATTTGAAATTATTTAAGTTTTAGATTTTTTCTATCTAACTTAAATTAGATATTTTTCAAATTTTTGAAAAGATACTTAGTCAAATAAGATATTTTCTAGATAGTAATTTCTAGACTACTTATTATTTCTAATATTTAAATAGGAAAATTATACTTTGTGGAATTAATTATTTAAATAATTAATTTTGGTACAATTTTATTAAGTATATTTTTCCTAGTATTAAATAGAAATTAATAATTAAGCCTTCCCTACACTTAATTATTATTTCTTGAATTTAATACATTTAATTAACTTGAAAAATCTAAATATCTAAGTTGATTTTCATCATGATACTTAAATATTTATTGATTTTTTCATGACACTTAATTAAATAGAAAATTATTTTTAGGTTGAAATTTAATTTTTCAACTTAAATTTAAATAATTTTCAATATATATATATTTTTTATTTTATTAATCAATTTCGAAATTTGCATTTTAATTATGCAATTTTTTTTCGAATTTTTTATCTTGAAAAATAGATTGGGTTGTAAATTAATTATTTATTTTAATTAATTCTTGGACCAACTCAAGTCAATGATTTTTTCATTTAATTGATTAATTTAAAATAAATGAATTTAAAATATATATATATATATTATTAGAAATTGAATTAACTAGTCAAAAGAATATCTAGATAGGTGATATTTTTGCTTGAAGTATTTCTTTTCTATTTTTATTATTTTCGAAAATTGTATTTTTATATACTTTAAATTTTCGAACCCAATAAATATATTCTCAAAGGAAATTTTTAAGTTGCTAATTATTTATTTAATTCAACTTAAATTAATTTCCTTAATATTTATATTTAAGATTATTACTAAGATGGAAATAATTAATTTTATTTCAATCACCATCTAAGTATAATTTTATAAATATTATATTAAATTCTTATTTTTGAATTTTAATTCTTAATTTAGAATTTAATGAGATTTATTTATTAGAATAATAAAGAAAATACATTTTAAATAATGAGCTTTATTATTATTAAGATATTCGATCTCCATTGTGGGTTTTACACCGCGTTTGTTTTAGTGAGTAATCCTCCCTAATGGAGGAACGTTCATTAGCAATTTCGCACCGTTTAATCTCGCATGATAAGTGGTTTGTAAGTGTTTTATATGGTATAGATCACCCTAATGGTGGCGACCATATTTGACTTGCAAATTGCGAAACAATGGTAGAAGCTCATGAGATAGAATAGCCTTGACTCTCGCCTAAACGGGACAACGCTGGATATCGATCTTGATCGAATAAAAGGTTGCTAGAATGTTTAACATTTTAGATGAGCTGACAACTCTATTCAATGGATGGTAGCTTTGACTCTCGCCTAAACGGACACCGATATCGCCTTGTTGAAAACCTTGGAAATTATTTAGGATTGAATTTTTTAAGTATTTTCTCATATCATTCCTACTTGCTATGTGCTTATAATTTCTGAATTGTTTTTTGTGTGTTAAACCATTATTTAATTTCTATTTGTTGATTTCTATTATTTTGTAGTATCCTGTTTTGTCAAAATAGATCCCATGTTATCACTGTTGATGGAAAATAAGCTGAATGGATCTAACATTAATAAATGGAATGAGAACATTAATATTGCTCTCATAGGAGAAAGTGCCTTGTTTGTTTTAACTGAGCCGTCACCTGAAGTGCCTGGGGATAATGCATCCAAAGCTGTGAAAGAAAAGTATGAGCGTTGGCAAAAGGCAAATGACAAAGCTCTATACTTTATGCTTTCTAGCATGGTTGACACCCTCAAAACTCGGTTTTCTAAAACTGAGAAGGCTGCTGAAGTTATGACGAAGTTAAATGAGCTATTCGGTAAGGCATCGCTTCAGTCACGCTTTGACGCGACTAAGAAGTACATTAACGCACGGATGGAACCTCATCAAAACGTGCGTGATCATGTTCTCCTCATGTCCAGTTATTTCCAAGAAGCCCAGGATCATGTTGCTGAAATGGACAGTGCTACTCAAGTTAGTCTTATCTTGAATAGCCTGACTCCAGCATTTCTACCATACACATCAAATTATGTCATGAATAAGAAGGAAATTGACTTTCATGAATTAGTCAATGACCTTCAAACTTATGAAAATTTGATTGGAGGACCCAAGAAGAAAGGGAGTAAACCTCACAATCCTGGTAATGGTAATGGGACGATGAAACCTGAAGCAAATGTTGCCTCTGCTTCAAAGCCCAAATCGAAGAAGAAGTGGAAGAACACCAAGAAGCGAACAAAAGCCATGAAAAAGGCTGCTCCTTCTGGTGATGCTACACTTAAAGGAAAGTGTTTCTACTGCAATGAGAAAGGTCATTGGAAACCCCAATGTCCTAAACTTCTTGCAAAGAAACAAGGTATTTCCATTTATAAACTTTAAAAGTTTAGTGAATTATTATCCAATTGGATTTATGATTCTGGACTAAACTTTGTTTATTTGTTTTCTTCTTCTTATAGGCCAAGCTACTTGAACTCGATTGAGTTGGATCAGAAAGCTGGACCAAGGGTGAAATCGTCCAGATGAAGATGAAGCTCTTCAATTTTTTTTGAATTAATTGTTTTAGTTTAAAGACAATTTGGATTTCAAATTTTAGTTAGGGATATTTATCCCTGTTTCTCTCATATAGTTGCAATATTTTTTTATTATTAATAAAGTTTTATTTTCGAAATTCCCTATTGCAATTTATGAGATTGAGCTTCATTTATTTTATCTTCATCAATTATTACCACATTATATTTGTATGTTTGTATGTGTAAGTGTTTTTATTATTGATGCAAATTCTATAATATTTACAACTCTTCATAGAGTTATATTATATAAACACTAGAAATTATTTCTATGTTTATCAATAATTGTTAATTCTCATACAATTATTAAGAATTTGTTTAATAAAAGGATCTTATGATCTGATAGGGGTGGAGAAAAGTTAAAAAAACTATGCAGTTCAACGATCTTTTATATCTAATGAACTCTGGATAGTATTCAACTCCACATAAACTCTATCACACTATGAGACTCATGATCTTTACAACCTTCAAAGGTGGATCATAATCTCTATATACTTAGGGGTGGAGGTTATCCATAGTACCCTATATGTATATTCTTAGGGGTGGAGTCTATTCCACAATTCCCTATGAAACACATATCTTGTTTAAACATAGAAGTAATATAATGAGTCAGCTATTGTCAATATAAATTCTTGATCTTGATTGTATGTTCCATTTCGATTTTACTGTTGTAAGTAAAAGTTTGATACCTTTGAAAGTTCTTTGTTAAAGTTTCACACTACCTTAATTGAGTGGGAGAATTTTAAAGTTCTATACCCATCTTCATTAGGTTGATAATTGTGATAGGTACTTAAGAACACTACTGAAAAGCAAATCTAACCATTCACATGGATAGGTATAGCTTATCAGAATTATGAGAATAAGATAAAGAACTCTAGTTCAGTCCATTCGAATGACTTGAACCAAGAATTCTTAATCCTCATAAAATTTGATGGTATCTTAATTTTGATTACTTTATCTCTGGCATGTATTTTTCACTTCAAATACTAGTCTGCTATGTTGATGACTTAGTCTTAACTTAAAGTTTCAGACTAACACAAAAGTCACAACTAGGTAACTCTCTAAACAATCAGAGGTTAAAAGTATTATTTAACCAGACATCTGCTATTGAGTGGGAGCTATCTGAGATGTAATCAAATAGGAACATTAGAAGATATTCAAGAAAGATTTATGAAAGTGATCTATATGTCAGATATTAAGGAACTGTGTATCAGTTATCCCTGTATCTCACCATCTAATTTCGAAATTCTATAAGATGGTGCTGTTGGAATTTATTTTAACAGGATCTTAGATCTACTCACAAGTATGTTTATTAACATCCTAAATATGAACTTTCTAAAACGATGAAATAAACACATATAAAGTTTAAGAAACCTTACATTGGGTGCAGCGGAATAATAATGACTCCTTCCGTTCAGATATCTAGCCCTTGATTCCTTTCTGTAGCAGAGCATTATCAATATCTGAACCTGGATCTCTTTCTCTGAATCTTTGATGCTGAATCTCCTTTGCTGATGATCTTTCTTCACGATCTTCCTCACTATGATTGAGGTATCACTTGATGTGTGTGGGCACTACTCTAATCACTAAGAGAAGTTCGAAATATTGAGGAAGAAAAGAGACAGAGAGTGGCGGCTAGAGAAGAGAGTGGAGGCTCAGGTTTTTCTGATTCAGAAAGTGTGTTATTTTCCTGAAGCCTTCACTATCTATTTATAGCATTCCTCTAGGGTTTGATTTGAATTATATGGCATTAAAATAATGAAAAAATCATTTAAAAAAGCTACAAAGGTGGCCGACCATACACTTAATGGATTGGGCCTTGGGCTTTGCAATTTTGCAATTTTAACACCTTTTGTATCTGATTTTCTCAAAAATGCCAATTTCCTAATTCAATCATTTAAATGCCAATTCTAACTATTTAATAACTATAAATAATTATTAAATAATATTGTCATTTATCATATTTATTAATTGAACCATACTAAGTATCATAATTAACAAATATGCCCCTATAAACTCTTTCTTTACAATTTCGCCCTTACTTAGTGAAAATTTCACAAATAGACATAGTCTAATTCGTGAATTATAATTGATTAATCAAAACCAATTACATGAGTCTTACAAGCAATATTATCTCAACTAGTGGGGGGACCATGGGTCTATATAACCGAGCTTCCAATAAGTAGATCAAGAATTTAGCACTAAAATTCACTAACTTATTAATTCTTCGTTGAATCCACGCATAGAACTTAGAATTGCACTCTCAGTATATAGAATGCTCTATATGTTCCACCATATAGACACATCATTAGTTATCCATTGTTATAATCCTAATGTGATCAATGATCCTCTATATGAATGATCTACACTGTAAAGGGATTAAATTACCGTTACACCCTACAATGTATTTATTCCTTAAAACACTTGACCCCGTATAAATGATATTTCAGCTAATGTGAAATGAGTACTCCACCATTTATGTTCGTTTGGTCAAGCTCGAAGGAGATCATCCTTTGCTTACTATTCGCCAGATAGAAGCTATAGATTCCATGTTTATGATAGCGCTCCCACTCAATTGCACTACCGTGTTCCCAAAATGTACGTATCACCCTGACCTAAAAGTAGGCTTAACTAACAAATCAAAGAACACGAATAGCCTTTCAAGATTGAGCCTAATCATATCAAGATTAAGATCATTTGATCTAGGATCAACTAGGCGATATTGACTTGAATAGATATTACGGTAAGTTTAATAAATCTAAGTCAAAGTTCAATATCGGTCCCTTCCGATGCATACTCCATGCATCCAACCTGAGCTTTACTTTAACCAATGCTCTGGAAAGAACATAGTATTTCTCCAAATACAAGTAAACTCTTGTTGTAGATTATCATATCAGTAAAACCCTATGTCTGATAAATCTAGGAAACTTTATTCACATAGTCATGTTTACTTTCCAATGTGTTGACGACACAATAAACAAGATCAAGTATGTGAAAAGGGTTTCAGATGAATTTATACATTATGTACATATAATCATGAAATAAATCATGTGAACCATGCAACATTAAATGTTATTTCTGATCTATATTAATAAGTAAATCTGATTATATTGAAATGAGTTTTATTTAGGGCATAAAACCCAACAAACTCCCACTTGCACTAATATAAAACAAAAAGTGCGTTTCAAATAATCTCAACACCTTGATATGCAAATCAAGTGTAGTAGTAGTAAACTCCTCGTAATAGGATCTGAAAGGTTAACCACAACCTTTTCTCCACTATTACTCTTCCTTAATCACAAAATCATTGATAATGTGAAATTCCTCTCTATATGTTTACTCTCTTGGGATACTGGATTCTATATCTTTGGCAACTACTTTTGGTTAATCAAAAAAATTAACACTAGTAGTTTAAGGCAATTTGGAATGGTGCCAAAGATGTATAGAACTTTCCTTAGACTGAATAAGTAACTTTCCTGCAGCTTTAACATTCAGTCTCTCTCTGGTAGACTTAGAGAATTCAGATAGGTTTTTACACTTCTCCAAAATCACTATTCCACCCCAGAGTAATCACCATCTTATCAGAAATATTTACTAGCACATAGGCAAATTTCGAAATCTGATATGGTGTAGTCTAAGAGTTTTAAACACACCCTTATAGACTAACATATAGTTCCTCTTCTTTATCTTAAGATTTACTTGATTGTCTTCCAATGTTCTTCTCCTGGATTAATCTGATACCTACTCATTACTCCCACTCAACAGCAGGTGTCTGGTCTAAGGCATACAAAAGCATATCTAAGACCTCTCACTGTTGATATAAGAAATTTTTCCATGGCTTTATCTTTTCTGGAATAGTTGAGACTTTTCCTTAGATAAATAAAATCTATGCCTAAGAAGTTGTGAAGCTTCTATAGATTGCCATTAGAAAGAAAATGCTTCAGCATCTTACTAAAGTAAGTTGCTTGCATTAGAGTAAGTAATTACCAGGTATACCACAAGCCATAGGTTTAGATAAACTCAAACCTATAATACTAGGAACAGGAAGTTTTGTTAAGTCCATTGAATGGACTTATAAACGAAAATTTCCTTTTATGTCCTTGTAATAGAAAACTTTAGGTTACTCCATGTGAATGGATTAAACCATAGTTCTATTGGCTTTCTTCTTAGTTTCTTATCTTGACAATCCATTACTTGTTTAAACTCACAATGGATTTTAATCACTAGTGTCTCCCAAGTCATAAGAAGGTGAGTTCCTAGAAACTCTCCCACTACGACAAGGTACCGTGAATTATGTCTAAGAAAACTAAATGGTATTGATCTCTTCGGTTGTGACAAGACAACAGAGGCAGTGGGATCATCATATGTCATATAAGATGATAGAACACTTTTGGAATCAAGAATTAAGTATCTCCTTTATTTGCTACTTGTTTTTCGGACTTAGTCATTTTCTTAGAAAAGTAGTATTTGTTTGAACAAACACTTTCTTATCTATTGACAATGGGATGGTCCACCCCTAATCACTTAGAATAGCTAAGAAAACATGGTTAACAGTTCTAGCTTTTCTTAAGATTTTGATTAGGTCATCCATGAATCTAGTAATGATTTACATTAAGTATACAACCATTACATCATTCTGAAATTGTATTACCATAGAAGGATTTAGGCAACGACTAGTAACTAATCATCAACATGCAACTCGAAATTTCTGGGGAGGTAAGTTTGGATATAATTCAAAAATCAATTTAATGATCTTTGAACTGCATATCTACTAACTATTTCTCCACCCCTATCAGTTCGCAAGATCTTTAACCACTTACCTTAATGGTTTTAACCATTGCTAGAAATTAATGAAATATTTAAACATTTCAAATTTCTTTGCATAAGGTATAATCTAGAGTTATCGTTTTAAGAATGCAACGAAAAACTCATATCCATCCCTGAATGTACATCCATCTTCGAATGAGATGAACTACTTTCAGTGGATATAGGCATATTAACTCTTTGCAGAGATTGATCTTGTCAAAACCACTATGAACAAGATACAAATGCCATAGATTAAGAAAATGTGGTAGTGTCTATGATGACATAGGTTTAGTTACATCAAAGAGTTCTTAGAATACTTCAAGTGGATCCTGGTCACGAATCACTTAACTCACATTCCATACGCTTTTAATCCATTAATAAAAAATGGATATTAAACACTTGAGAAAGTGTAATCGTATTGTATTCCCCGGAATTAGAAATTTAAGAAAATTTCTATTTGGATTCTAAAATTAAAGTCAAAGACTTAAATTCAACCAAATTTAATGAGTAATTCTTTCTTGGACCACCACTACTAATACAAACTCTAAGTCAGATTTGCCCATACAAGTAGGAGATTTCTAAGATTGAGGATTTATATCAATTGGGAATAGAATTTCGGGGTTATAATCATATGCGTCATTTAATTTCTTAAGAGAAAATATAATGACATGAAATGATTCATAGACCATTCATCCAATGATATATTTGAAAGCTAATTCGAAATGAATAAGCTAAGAGGAATTAGGATAATTTCGTTTAAAATAAGAATCCAACGATGCTTCGATTAGCGAAAGTCAAAGTAATCTTATTTATATAATCTTCTTGTTTTATATCGTAAAAATACTAGTCTAAGGTGTCATCAATTGATGAACAAATTAGATGTCGCATATACAATATTTATCTTTCGAGATCTAACACTATTATGTATGTCTAATGGTGAAAATCCACTAGGGATTTATCTCATTAGATAAACAAGCCAAGTTAGACCAACAATGAAGATTCGAAATTAAACTACAACTTAATAACAGAAAATAACATGGTTCAATATAAATTCATACACAATTCGTAAATTATAAACATATAGTAAGTAGGAATGACAAGTGAAAATACTAAAACTTACAATCCTAAATAATTTCCAAGGTTTTCAACAAACTGATATCAGTGTCCCGTTTAGGCGAGAGTCAAAGCTACCATTCATTGAATAGAGTTGTCGGCCTCGTCTAAAATGTTAAACATTCTAGCAACCTTTTATTCGATCAAGATTGGAATTCAGCGTTGTCCCGTTTAGGCGAGAGTCAAGGCAATTCTATCTTATGAGCTTCCACCATTGTTTCATAATTTGCAAGTCAAGTATGGTCGCCACCATTAGGGTGATCCATACCATACAAAACACTTACAAACTACTTATCATGCGAGGTTAAACGGTGCGAAATTGCTAATGAACGTTCCTCCATTAGGGAGGATTACTCACTAAAACAAACGCGGTGTAAAACCCACAATGGAGATCGAATGTCTCTTGATAATAAAGCTCATTATTTGAAAAGAGTTGTATTTTCTTTTATTCTCTTTATTTATTCTATTTATTTTAAATATATATTTATTTAATTAAAATTTCCAATTTAGAATGAAAAATTCTAAATATAAATTTTAATTTAATATTTATAAATTTTACTTAGATGGATATGAAAATAATATGAATTATTTCCATCTTTGTAATAATTTCCAATAAATATTTAGAAAAAATATTTAAGTTGTTACAAAATTAATTTAAATTAATTTACAACTCAAATTTAATTTTCTATAAATATATATTGCATTTCGAAAAATTAAAGTATATAAGAATACAATTTTCGAAAAATGCATATTAAAATAAAAAATAAATCCTGGAAAAATTATTCTAATTTAATGTTGGCCCAAAATTAATTAATAAAATTAATTTGCAACAAAAAATATAATTTTCCTATTTAATTAAATATATAAGAAAAATTTCAAATATTTAAGTAGATGATGAAAATCAACTTAAATATTAATTTTCTATTTAATTAAATACACTAGAAAAATACTTCAAGCAAAAATATCACCTATCTAGATTTTCCTTTGACTAATTAATTCAATTTCTAATAATATACTTTAATTCAATTTATTTTAAATTAATCAATAAATGAAAAAATCATTGATTTAAGTTGATCCAAGAATTAATTAAAATAATTAATTTACAACTTAATCTATTTTTCAAGATAAAATTCGAAATTCTAGCATTTAAGAAATACAATTTCGAAAATTGATTAATAAAATAAAGAAAAATATATTTTGAAAATTATTTAAATTTAGTTGAAAAAAATAAATTTCAACTAAAAATAATTTTCTATTTAATTAAATGTCATGAAAAAGAAATATTTAAGTATGATGATAAAATCAACTTAGATATTTAATTTTCAAATTAATTAAATGTATTAAATTCAAGAAATAAATAATTAAGTGTAGAGAAGACTTAATTATTAATCTCTAGTTTAATACTAGGAAAAATATACTTAAAATAAATTGTACCAAAATTAATTATTTAAATAATTAATTTCACAATTTATAATATTTTCCTATTTAATATTAGAAATAATAAGTAGTCTAGAAATAACTATCTAGAAAATATCTTATTTGACTAAGTATCTTTTCCACAAAATTTGAAAAAATATCTAACTTAAGTTGTACTAGAAAAATCTAGAACTTAAATATTTTCAAATTTAAATTTAATTAAATATCAAAAATTAAGTTGTAACCACTTAATTTGAAAATATTCCATTTTAAGTTAATATTTGAAAAGATATTAACTTAAAAAAATATCTAAAGAATCTTAATAACCAATGCCTAAAATTCCTCAACTTAATTTTGAAATTTTGAATTCAAAAGATATTCGCATTTAAGTTGGTTAGTTGAAGATAACTAAATATCAACTTAAATAGGAATATTTAATGAAAAATTTAAATTAAGTTCCAGAAAGAATCTAGATGGTTATAATTCTATATTTAATTAAATACAAGAAAATACACATAGTTTAGCTTAGAATAAAAAAAAATTCTTTAAACTATGTTTTTCTTAAATTAATTTCAAAATAAATGAAATTAATTATGTTGCTAATCAATTTTTATTAGGTTAAACTAGTGTAATTAACCTAGTACAGTCATTCAAATCAGGCAAATGGGCCTTCACAATTGGGGTGGTTTGTGTGAGGGGGTGCTGGGTTCAGTATGTCGTACCCACTTCTATGGCTCCCAACTCTCACACAAGGCCCAAAAGAGAGGAATTTAACCTTAATAAGAACAACTGTTATTAATTGAATAGGCCCAAAAACTAAATGGGCCTAAATAAATCCTATCAAGAACTATGATAATTTATTTTAGCAACATTAACCTATATGCATCTATAATAAAATTAAACACATAGGCTCACACAGGCACACTTTGGATGGGTCCTATCATGTTGCTAGGTCATACACAGATGAAAGAAGATTGTAAAATTTACCTGTTACAAATTATTAACTTGACCAAGGGAGCCATCATATCATTAGATCTGGCAAAAAGTAACCATGGCTATTTGCAATCAAGTAATAATAGGTTTTAAAAACTTACACATAAGCTAAAACACATACTCCTGCAACAAGGTTAGTTGGATAGTTGGATGTAGGATTTATTTAATTTTAAATTAAATATTTAATTTCGAAAATAATTAATTAAATAAAAAAAATTCGAAAAATTTAAAAAAAAATTTGAAAAATTCGAAATTTTTTTTTTTTTTTAAAAAAAAAAATTAAAATTTAAAATTAAACCTACAATTTTTGAAAAATTAGGTTTCAACCAACCTAAATATCATTTCAAAAAAAATTTGCTAACTACTTTTAAATTTTAAATGTTATTTTATAAATAAAAATTAAATAAAAATTAGAAAAGATAAATAAATATCTTTTTCAAATTTTAAATTTAATTTAAATAAATAAAATAACAAAATTTAAAAAAATTAGCAAAATATCTTATATCATTTAAAAATTACATAATTATAAATATCTTATTTTTAAATTTAAAATAAGATAAGATATAATCAAATTTTAAAATAAGATAGATTTTTAAGCAAAAAGATAAATACTAATTCTATTCGAATTCAAATTACACTAATATCTTGAATTAATTTAAAAAAAAATTAAATTAATTCAAAATGATAATTAGAATTGAATTAGGAATAGTAATAGTATATATACAAAACCATACAAAAAATTGGAAGTTAATTCCATGAAAAAGTATGAAAAATTGAAGAAAAAGGAAAAAATCCGAAACTGTACGGACAGTTCTGCGATCGTGCGAAACTATCAAGACAAATTTCCGATTTTGTCAAATCTTCAAAAAATCATAACTAATTCAAATAAAATCCAAATTGAGTTCTGTAAAAGGCTAACTTGCTTAATTTTTTCCATACTATCCAATAAAAATAATTCCAGAAACGAAATCACAATTATTTTTCACGAAAATTTCACAATCATCAATCAATCATCAAATAACACTCAATACAACATGATACCATCCAAAGAACATACAAACAATCGTTTTAAAGTCCAAATTTCTTGCAAGTAAATCAATTACCATGGCTCTGAGGCCAGTTGTTGGAATTTATTTTAACAGGATCTTAGATCTACTCACAAGTATGTTTATTAACATCCTAAATATGAACTTTCTAAAACGATGAAATAAACACATATAAAGTTTAAGAAACCTTACATTGGGTGCAGCGGAATAATAATGACTCCTTCCGTTCAGATATCTAGCCCTTGATTCCTTTCTGTAGCAGAGCATTATCAATATCTGAACCTGGATCTCTTTCTCTGAATCTTTGATGCTGAATCTCCTTTGCTGATGATCTTTCTTCACGATCTTCCTCACTATGATTGAGGTATCACTTGATGTGTGTGGGCACTACTCTAATCACTAAGAGAAGTTCGAAATATTGAGGAAGAAAAGAGACAGAGAGTGGCGGCTAGAGAAGAGAGTGGAGGCTCAGGTTTTTCTGATTCAGAAAGTGTGTTATTTTCCTGAAGCCTTCACTATCTATTTATAGCATTCCTCTAGGGTTTGATTTGAATTATATGGCATTAAAATAATGAAAAAATCATTTAAAAAAGCTACAAAGGTGGCCGACCATACACTTAATGGATTGGGCCTTGGGCTTTGCAATTTTGCAATTTTAACACCTTTTGTATCTGATTTTCTCAAAAATGCCAATTTCCTAATTCAATCATTTAAATGCCAATTCTAACTATTTAATAACTATAAATAATTATTAAATAATATTGTCATTTATCATATTTATTAATTGAACCATACTAAGTATCATAATTAACAAATATGCCCCTATAAACTCTTTCTTTACAATTTCGCCCTTACTTAGTGAAAATTTCACAAATAGACATAGTCTAATTCGTGAATTATAATTGATTAATCAAAACCAATTACATGAGTCTTACAAGCAATATTATCTCAACTAGTGGGGGGACCATGGGTCTATATAACCGAGCTTCCAATAAGTAGATCAAGAATTTAGCACTAAAATTCACTAACTTATTAATTCTTCGTTGAATCCACGCATAGAACTTAGAATTGCACTCTCAGTATATAGAATGCTCTATATGTTCCACCATATAGACACATCATTAGTTATCCATTGTTATAATCCTAATGTGATCAATGATCCTCTATATGAATGATCTACACTGTAAAGGGATTAAATTACCGTTACACCCTACAATGTATTTATTCCTTAAAACACTTGACCCCGTATAAATGATATTTCAGCTAATGTGAAATGAGTACTCCACCATTTATGTTCGTTTGGTCAAGCTCGAAGGAGATCATCCTTTGCTTACTATTCGCCAGATAGAAGCTATAGATTCCATGTTTATGATAGCGCTCCCACTCAATTGCACTACCGTGTTCCCAAAATGTACGTATCACCCTGACCTAAAAGTAGGCTTAACTAACAAATCAAAGAACACGAATAGCCTTTCAAGATTGAGCCTAATCATATCAGGATTAAGATCATTTGATCTAGGATCAACTAGGCGATATTGACTTGAATAGATATTACGGTAAGTTTAATAAATCTAAGTCAAAGTTCAATATCGGTCCCTTCCGATGCATACTCCATGCATCCAACCTGAGCTTTACTTTAACCAATGCTCTGGAAAGAACATAGTATTTCTCCAAATACAAGTAAACTCTTGTTGTAGATTATCATATCAGTAAAACCCTATGTCTGATAAATCTAGGAAACTTTATTCACATAGTCATGTTTACTTTCCAATGTGTTGACGACACAATAAACAGGATCAAGTATGTGAAAAGGGTTTCAGATGAATTTATACATTATGTACATATAATCATGAAATAAATCATGTGAACCATGCAACATTAAATGTTATTTCTGATCTATATTAATAAGTAAATCTGATTATATTGAAATGAGTTTTATTTAGGGCATAAAACCCAACAGGTGCTTACTTTGGGGGTGGAGGAATTATTGTATAATAATTCAAGCTCTACCAGAGAAGAACTATAACTTGGTCTATTCGAAAATACCAGAAAGTTATATCACTGAAGAAAAGTCTACACTGTATTATCTCAATTACATATTTTAAAATATGAGAGATATGTCCTCTGTTAATTCAGATGTACTTTTAAAACAGTAAAGATTTCAGTATCCCTTGATGAGTGAAGCATATAGTAAAGGATGTTTCATAAGAGTATTTATGAACTAGTTTCCAAAAGTTTGGGTGGATTCAAATATACTACACTTGATCTGAAGATCAAGACATCAGATTGACCTATTTGCGCAGTTTGTTTTATATTAGTGCAAGTGGGAGTTTGTTAGGTTTGATGCCCTAAATAAAACTCTTTAAAATCTGATTAGTAATCAACATAAGAAATTTGAAGTGATTGATGTTTGCATGAATTCTACATGCTAATGGTTTAATATGTTTATTACATTCATACACACAAAATCAGTTAAATCCAGATCATATGTTTATTCACAATTACAGTATCGTCAACACAGTGGAATGTGATTGTGATCATATGAATCAAAAGTTTTGGTCCCTGTTTCATCAGTGTTATTGGATTTACACTAATGTGATAATCAGCGATGATGTGTACTTACACTTGGAGTAAGTGTTATGTTCTTTCCAGGACATTAGTAAAGTATACTAGTTTCGAATGTATGGAGTATACATTGGACTGGACCGATATTGCAACTAAGTTAAGATATTACAAACTTACCGTTATACATATCTTTCCAAGTCAATATCAGTAGTTGATCTTAAGATTAAAAAGAATCTAAATCCTGATATGCTTGGGCTCAACTCAGGAGTGCTATTCATGTTCTTTGATTTATTAGTTAAGCCTACTTTTGGGTCAGGGTGATACGTATATTTTGGGAACATGATAGTATGATTGAGTGGGAGTGCTGAACATAAATATGGAATCTATAGCTTCTACTGGTGTATAGAAGTTAAGTAATGATTCCCTTCGAGCTTAGCAAATAGAAGTAAATGGATGAGCTCTTGTTTAACTGACTAATTAATAGATCACTAAACACCATTTACAGGTAGCTAAGTGTTTTAAGGGGCAAAATACATTGAGGGGTGAGAACGGTAAAGAAATCCCATCTCGATGTAAATCATCTATATAGAGGATCTTTAAATCACAATAAGATTATAACAATAGTTAAATGGGATAGTATATTGGTATCGTGAAACATACAATATGCTCTATATAAGTCTGAGAGTGCAATTCTAAGTTCTAAGAGTGGATTCAACGAAGAATTAATAAGTAGGAATTTACTTGGTAAATTTGGTTCACTTATTGGAAGCTCAGCATATAGATCCATGGTCCCCATTCTAGTTGAGAACATTCTGCTTGTAAGACTCATTAATTGATTCGTGATTGATCAATTATAATTCTAAAGTTAGACTATGTCTAATTTTATGAATTTTCACTAAGCAGGGGTGAAATTGTAAGGAAAAGAGTTTTCTAGGTTTATTTATTTATTAATAGACTTTATATGTCTAATTAATAATTAAATTAAATGACAATATTATTTAATAATGTATTTTAGTTATTAAATAATTAGTTTTGGCATTTAAAAGGTTAGAATTGGAAAATTGGCGTTTTTGAGAAAATAGAGATAAAATTTGATAAAATTGCAAAACTAAGTGAGGCCCAATAACACCATCTGGCCGGCCACTTAAATAGCTTTTTCAAATTAATATTTTCATTATTTTAATGCCAAATAATTCTAAACCTAGACCTAGTAGTTGCCTATAAATAGAAAGTGATGGCTCAGTGAAAAAACAAGTTTTCAGATTAGCTTTCTGACAGAAATTTCTCTCTTCAGAAAACTGAGCCTTCCTCACTTTCTACCTTGGCCGAAATCTCTCTCTCTCTTTTCCCTTCATCTTTTTCGTGACCCTAGTGAAAGAGTAAGTGCCCACACACAGCAAGCAGTAACTCAATCATAGATTGGAAGACTGTGAAGGATCAAAGCTTGAAGAAGAAGGAGATTCGGGCTCAGATCTTGATTATACTCGCTACGTAAAGGAATCAAGGGTTAGAGATCTGAGTGGAAGGAGACATTTATTCCGCTGCATCAATGTAAGGTTTTCTTAACTTTATATGTGTTTATTTTATCGTTTTAGAAAGTTCATATTTAGGATGTTAATAAACATACTTGTGAGTAGATCTAAGATCCTGGTAAAATAATTCCCAACACTTTCTTCACGATCTTCCTCACTATGATTGAGGTATCACTTGCTGTGTGTGGGCACTACTCTTACACTAAGAATTTCGAAATCTCAATGAGGAAGAGAGAGAGAGTGGGTTCAACCAAAGATAGGGAAAGAGAAGGCTCATGTTTTTCTCTGAAGGAAAAATAGAAAATTTAAGTGTAATTTTCCTGAAGCCTTCACTATCGTTTTATAGCATTCAACTAGGGTTAGGTTTGAATTATTTGGCATTAAAATAATGAAAATATCAATTTAAATTGCCTACAAAAGTGGCTGGCCATGCTTAGTGGATTTGGGCCTCACTTTTTGCAATTTTGCAGTTTTACCTTTTCTGCATCTGATTTTCTCAAAAACGCCAAATTTCTAATTCAACCATTTAAATGCCAATTCTAACTATTTAATAACTATAAATAATTATTAAATAATATTGTCATTTATCATATTTATTAATTGAACCATACAAAGTATCATAATTAACAAATATGCCCCTATAAACTCTTTCTTTACAATTTCGCCCTTACTTAGTGAAAAATTCACAAATAGACATAGTCTAATTTGAGAATTATAATTGATTAATCAAAACCAATTACATGAGTCTTACAAACAATATCATCTCAACTAGTGGGGGGACCATGGGTCTATATAACCGAGCTTCCAATAAGTAGATCAAGAATTTAGCACTAAAATTCACTAACTTATTAATTCTTCGTTGAATCCACGCATAGAACTTAGAATTGCACTCTCAGTATATAGAATGCTCTATATGTTCCACCATATAGACACATCATTAGTTATCCATTGTTATAATCCTAATGTGATTGATGATCCTCTATATGAATGATCTACACTGTAAAGGGATTAGATTACCGTAACACCCTACTATGTATGTTATCCTTAAAACACTTGACCCCGTATAAATGATATTTCAGCTTATGTGAAATGAGTACTCCACCATTTATGTTCGTTGGGTCAAGCTCGAAGTAGATCATCCTTTGCTTACTATTCGCCAGATAGAAGCTACAGATTCCATGTTTATGTTAGCGCTCCCACTCAATTGCATTGCCGTGTTCCCAAAATGTACGTATCACCCTGACCTAAAAGTAGGCTTAACTAACAAATCAAAGAACACGAATAGCCTTTCAAGATTGAGCCTAATCATAACAGGATTAAGAACATTTGATCTAGGATCAACTAGGCGATATTGACTTGAATAGATATTACGGTAAGTTTAATAAATCTAAGTCAAAGTTCAACATCGGTCCCTTCTGATGCATACTCCATGCATCCAACCTGAGCTTTACTTTAACCAATGCTCTGGAAAGAACATAACACTTCTCCAAATGCAAGTAAACTCTGTTGTAGATTATCATATCAGTAAAACCCTATGTCTGATAAATCTAGGAAACTTTATTCACATAGTCATGTTTACTTTCCAATGTGTTGACAGCACAATAAACAGGATCAAGTATGTGAAAAGGGTTTCAGATGAATTTATACATTATGTTCATATAATCATGAAATAAATCATGTGAACCATGCAACATTAAATGTTAAATCTGATCTATATTAATAAGTAAATTTGATTATATTGAAATGAGTTTTATTTAGGGCATAAAACCCAACAAACTCCCACTTGCACTAATATAAAACAAAAAGTGCGTTTCAAATAATCTCAACACCTTGATATGCAAATCAAGTGTAGTAGTAGTAAACTCCTCGTAATAGGATCTGAAAGATTGAATTAACCACAACCTTTTCTCCACCATTACTCTTCCTTAATCACAAAATTATTGATAATGTGAAATTCCTCTCTATATGTCTACTCTCTTGGGATACTGGATTCTATACCTTTGGCAACTACTTCTTGGTTAATCAGGAAATTAACACTAGTAGTTTAGGCAATTTGGAATGGTGCCAAAGATGTATAGAACTTTCCTTAGACTGAATAAGTACCTTTCCTGCAACTTTAACATTCAGTCCCTCTCTGGTAGACCTAGAGACTTCAGATAGGTTTTTACACTTCTCCAAAATCACTATTCCACCCCCAGAGTAACCACCATCTTATCAGAAAGATTTACTAGCACAAAGGCAAATTTCGAAATCTGATATAGTGTAGTCTAAGAGTTTTAAACACACCCTTATAGACTAACATATAGTTCATCTTCTTAATCTTAAGATTTACTTGAGTGTCTTCCAATGTTCTTCTCCTGGATTAATCTGATACCTACTCATTACTCCCACTCAACAGCTGGTGTCTGGTCTAAGGCATACAAAAGCATATCTAAGACCTCTCACTGTTGATATAAGAAATTCTTTCATGGCTTTATCTTTTCTGGAATAGTTGAGACTTTTCCTTAGATAAAATCTATGCCTAAGAAGTTGTGAAGCTTCTATAGATTGCCATTAGAAAGAAAATGCTTCAGCATCTTACTAAAGTAAGTTGCTTGCATTAGAGTAAGTAATTACCAGGTATACCACAAGCCATAGGTTTAGATAAACTAAATCCTATAATACTAGGAACAAGAAGTTTTGTTAAGTCCATTGAATAGACTTATAAACGAAAATTTCCTTTTATGTCCTTGTAATAGAAAACTTTAGGTTACTCCATGTGAATGGATTAAACCATAGTTCTATTGGCTTTCTTCTTAGTTTCTTATCTTGACAATCCATTACTTGTTTAAACTCACAATGGATTTTAATCACTAGTGTCTCCCAAGTCATAAGAAGGTGAGTTCCTAGAAACTCTCCCACTACGACGAGGTACCGTGAATTATGTCGAAGAAAACTAAATGGTATTGATCTCTTCGGTTGTGACAAGACAACAGAGGCAGTGGGATCATCATATATCAAATAAGATGATAGAACACTTTTGGAATCAAGAAATAAATATCTCCTTTATTTGCTACTTGTTTTCAGACTTAGTCATTATCTGAGAAAAGTAATATTTGTTTGAACAAACACTTTCTTATCTATTGACAATGGGATGGTCCACCCCTAATCACTTAGAACAGCTAACAAACCATGGTTAACAGTTCTAGCTTTTCTTAAGATTTTGATTAGGTCATCCATGAATCTAGTAATGATTTACATTAAGTATACAATCATTACATCATTCTGAAATTGTATTACCATAGAAGGAATTAGGCAACGACTAGTAACTAATCATCAACATGCAACTCGAGATTTCTGGGGAGGTAAGTTTGGATATAATTCAAAAATCAATTTAATGATCTTTGAACTGCATATCTACTAACTATTTCTCCACCCCTATCAGTTCGCAAGATCTTTAACCACTTACCTTAATGGTTTTAACCATTGCTAGAAATTAATGAAATTTTTAAACATTTCAAATTTCTTGCTAAAAGGTATAATCTAGAGTTATCGTTTTAAGAATACAACGAAAAACTCATATCCACCCCTGAATGTACATCCATCTGCGAATGAGATGAACTACTTTCAGTGGATATAGGCATATTAACTCTTTGCAGAGGTTGATCTTGTCTAATCCACTATGAACAAGATACAAATGCCATAGATTAAAAAAATGTGGTAGTGTCTTTTGATGACTTAGGTTTATAAAAGAATTCTTAGAATAGTGCAAGTGGATCCTGGTCACAGAATACCTAACTCATATTCCATACAGTTTGAATCCATTAATAAAAGATGGATATTAAACACTTGAGATAGTGTAACTGTATTGTATCTGGAATTAGAAATATAAGAAAATTTCTATTTGGAATCTAAAATTAAAGTCAAAGATTTAAAATTTATACCAAATACAATGAGTAATTCTTTCTTGGACCACCACTACTAATTTAATTCTAAGTCTGATTTTCCCATACAAGTAGGAGATTTCTAAGATTGAGGATTTATATGAATTGGGAATAGAATTTCGGGATTATAATCATATGCGTCATTTAATTTCTTAAGAGAAAATATAATGACATGAAATGATTTATAGACCATTCATCCAATGATATATTATTGAGCTAATTCGAAATGAATAAGCTAGAGGAATTAGGATAATTTTGTTTATAAATAAGAATCCAACGATGCTTCGATTAGCGAAAGACAAAGTAATCTTATTTATGTAATCTTCTTGTTTCATATTGTAAAAATACTAGTCTAAGGTGTCATCAATTGATGAACAGCTAGATGTTGCATATACAATATTTATCTTTCGAGATCTTACACTATTATGTATGTCTAATGGTGAAAATCCATTAGGGATTTATCTCATTAGAAAAACAAACATGTTAGACCAACAATGAAGATTCGAAATTAAACTACAACTTAATAACAGAAAATAACATGGTTCAATATAAATTCATACACAATTCAGAAATTATAAACATATAGCAAGTAGGAATGACTAGTGAAAATACTAAAACATACAATCCTAAATAATTTCAAAGGTTTTCAACAAACTGATACAAAGGTCCCTAAGAGGGCGAGAGTCAAAGTATCATTCATTGAATAGAGTTGTCAGCTCATCTAAAATAGAAACCATTCTAGCAACCTTTTATTCGACCAAAATAAGAATCCAACGTTGTCCCGGTAGGCGAGAGTCAAGGTTATTCTCATTTTATGAGCTTCCACCATTGTTTCATGTTTTATGAGTTTATCTCTAAGTAGTCACCGTAGGGGAGAGTCTAAATAGAGACGAAAACTCACAAAACACTTATCAAATGAAATCTTACGGTGTTAAATGCGTTCAACGAATAACCATCCATAGGGGGACGAAGTCTAGCGTCTCGAGGTTATATTAAAAACATTTAACTTTTGTAAGACCAACAATGGAGATCGAATATCTTAATAATAATCAAGCTCATTATTTAAAGTGAGTTGTATTTTCTTTGATTCTCTTTATTTAATTTATTTATTTTAAATATATATTTATTTAAAATTTCCAATTTAGAATAAAAATTCTAAATATAAATTTTAATTTAATATTTATAAATTTTACTTAGATGGATATGAAAATAACATGAATTATTTCCATCTTAGTAATAATTTCCAATAAATATTTAGAAAAATATTCAATTTAAGTTGTTACAAAATTAATTTAAATTAATTTACAACTCAAATTTAATTTTCTATAAATATATATTGCATTTCGAAAAATTAAAGTATTTAAGAATACAATTTTCGAAAATGCATGTTAAAATAAAAAATTAATCCTGGAAAAATTATTCTAATTTAATGTTGACCCAAAATTAATTAATAAAATTAATTTACAACAAAAAAATATAATTTTCCTATTTAATTAAATATATGAGAAAAATTTCAAATATTTAAGTATGATGATGAAAGTCAACTGAAATATTAATTTTCTATTTAATTAAATACACTAGAAAAATACTTCAAGCAAAAATATCATCTATCTAGATTTTTCTTTGACTAATTAATTCAATTTCTAATAATATACTTTAATTCAATTTATTTTAAATTAATCAATAAATGAAAAAAATCATTGATTTAAGTTGGTCCAAAATTAAAATAAATAATTTACAACTTTAATCTATTTTTCAAATAATATTCGAAATTTCAGCATTTAAGAAATGCAATTTCGAAATTTGATTAATAAAATAAAGAAAAAATATATTTTTAAAATTATTTAAATTTAGTTGAAAAAAAAATTCAACTAAAAATAATTTTCTATTTAATTAAGTGTCATGAAAAAGAAATATTTAAGTATCATGATGAAAATCAACTTAGATATTTAATTTTCAAAATAATTAAATGTATTAAATTCAAGAAATTAAATAATTAAGTGTAGAGAAGGCTTAATTATTAATCTTTAGTTTAATACTAGGAAAAAAATATACTTAAAATAAATTGTACCAAAATTAATTATTTAAATAATTAATTTCACAATTTATAATATTTTTTAGGGAAATTTACATGTGGAGCCGTTTTTTATATCTTATTATCAATAATATTGTACAACATTTAATTAATAGTTTTACCGTTTGTTTGATACCGTTTTTATTTTAATTGTATTACCGAAACATGAATGCATGATATACTAAGCTGATACCTTTTTCTTTCTTTCTTTATTTTTTTTTCTTTTTTCCTTTTGTTTATTTATTTATTTGTATAGCTGGAATTAAGCATAGATAGATCCAGTTTATATTTACTATTTTCCCCTTTCTTTATCTTTTTCTCTTTCTCTCTTTCTCTTTCTTATCTTTAAATTTTAAAAAGAATTTATGGTTATATTATTATTCGGTTGAGCCTAAAAAAAATATTATTGTGATCTACGTTTTAATGTGAACATTTCAAAATGCGGGAAACATATATTTTTTCGTTATTTTGAAAATCAAAGAAACCATTAGATTACTCACAATACTAATTATATACTAATTAGTTATTTTTTTTTTAATCTTAGTCAATATTTATTTTAGAATTTAGTTAACTTAATTATTATACTATGATAACTAATTAGTTTCTACAATAAATTAAGATTACAAAAAATGTATCTTAAATAATATTAAGATATCGTAATATAACTTTAAAATAACTAATTAGTAATTAATTTAGATAACTAATTAATTTTTAATCGATGGTTAGCTGATTGTGTGGTTAAGAATAATGAAAATTTATTTTAATATGCCAAGATAAACTAATCAGTTTATTTTGCATATATGAGTATAGGCATAGTATAGCCATACATGCTAAATAAACTTATGAACAAGACATTTCATGTGAGCAATGTATTTCATATTCAAATCTTTGACAAGTGCATATGGTGATCCAGGTTTACTATGTAAGACATGTTACAGTAATGTACTTTGTATACAATCAAATTTGATGTCTAGACTTGAAAAAAAAAAGACCAATTAGTTTGTTATTTTATAGCACACATTATCTTTGAAATAAAAAAATAAATTGTTGTTCCAATATACGAAAAATAGACTAATAGATGTATTATGTTTGATTATAGTTGTTGACCGAGATTTTCGGCAACTATTAAAATATAATTATAATAGGAGCTGTAAGAAAGTGAGATGAAGACTTTTTACGTGGTTGGGGCGTTAATGAGCCTTAGTCCACGAGCTACTGCTATTAATGGATATATTTAATACAGATTCTACACTTGAGAGAATGTTTTTCTCTTAAATACAGAGAATGTTCTTGGTGAGTTTTTTTTCTCTTCTTGCTCTGTTGCAAACCAAGATTCTCCGACCCCATTAAATGAGCTTTGAGGGGGTATTTATAGTGTTTTGGTGGGGTAATCCCTAGAATTGTTCTTACACATGTGTCTGTAAGTATCCATAAAGTTGGGCATTTCCGATGAATATACCATGGGTGATGCATGGTCAAATCCCTAGGTGCTGTAGGGTTTTTATGGAGAATGTCCTTTTCGTCTTATGATTGACGTGACTCTTCGCAGAGTAGCCGTCGCTAGACTTAAATGATCATTACTGTAGCGCTGCTGTTCGGGGGTTGTGCCGTCAGACTTTATTGCGTGTTACAATCCCAACACGCTTCCTCCCATGCAGCATTAAATGCGACTTGATTTCTCGGGAGAGACCTGACACATCCCGGAGGGCCTTCACGCTATACTAGCTTCCAGGAGTAACTTGTACTCCGGGTGTCTCCTCCGGGACCCATGCTAATAGCGCTTCCTGGTGGCATAAAAAGACTTAGCAAATCTTTCCAAGTTATCTGATCCACGTGTCCCCTCTTGACTGGTCCACGTATTTTGGGCGAATTTTGGAGCAACATTTACCCCCCAAGCCTTGTTTACTTAGTAAAAATAAACCAAGGCTTGTTCAAGTGTCTCCGGTTGACCCCTCGTTTCCCTGGCTCGAGCCTCGAGCGCGTGGGGGCAAATTAAATGATGTCATTTAATGCAGCAATATGCCTTTTTGCAGGAATGTTTCCAGCCGCCTCCTCGGTCTTCTGATACGACTTGGGGGCGCGTGGAGGTGTGTCTAATAATGGCATTAAATGCGGCGATTCACTTTTGCAGAGGTCGATTCGTTTCACGCCCCATGATTGATGCGGCGCATTGATGGTGTCAGACGGATACTCAAACGTTTCCACCGCCTTAATGGTAGATTGATCTGGCCCGTTGATCTTTTGGGAATTCGAATCGTGCGTTTCCCCCACCGTGCGATTGGTAGGTGAAGACGCCTGTTCCTCATGCACTTTTGCCTATAAAAGCCACCACCTTTCCTTCATTTCGGTTACTTTCCATTCCTTGCCATTTCTCGCTCGAATTTCTCGTAGAGAAAATTCCTCTAAGTAGCACAAACTCGCTTTAACACTTAAATACTTCCTTTAATTTTCCAAGTTGTTCGATTTTGCCGTTGCTTCTCAACTCTCACTCAACCACACTCGCACCCCCGCTCAACACTCGACTGTAAGTTTCTTGCATCTTTAGATAATAACATGCTTACATTTACTTCGTTTGTTTTCTGGGTTCGCACTTAGAGGCTTCTGGGTGTGTGAGTGTTTAAGTTCTTCGAGCTCTGCTTTATGTTTACTGTGTTAGTTGTAGAGTCGCCATTGTCATGCCTCTGTTGTAGGCATACAGCTTTGTTTGAAGAAGGCCATGGGTTCTTCGTTTAACAATTGCTTAGGGCATAGGAAGGCTTTTCTCTTTTCTTTTCCTTTTTGCAAAACCACTTTTCTCGCGATTTTACCGCACCCGACACTTGTTCGTGGATTCTCTCCGCAGTTTCCCTGTGTGACACGTGTCCGGAGGGGGCCTCTTTCCACGGTTGGGGGACCCCCACTCCCTTTTTCCCCGATTTAGGGTTTGGTATGGGGCCTAATCCGCTGGGTTTTTTCTTTTTGTTTTTCTCAGAACATAAAATGTCTGCTTCTGGCTCGAAATCTTCGAAGAAGAAAGGGAAAAACATAGCCACCCTGGAGGAGGTTTCTCTAGGACCCGTTGCCCAGGAGGGGTACAAGTCCCGCGCAACTGGTTGGGAAGCGGCCGAGCTTCGATCGACCCCCGACTTGCCCTCACCACCGGAGAACATTATTAATGTGGCCGGGATCAAACCCTCTACCTCGTGGACCTTCCACCGGCCTCCTCGTGACTCGGAGACGCCTAATCACAACTATGACGGCTTCGGGGCTTGGAGTCGTACCCATTTGATGGCTCTGGTGCCATGCTCCCGCTCCAAGATTACTTTGTGAATTTTCTTGTATTTGTCGGCCTTGCGCCATACCAACTTATTCCTCAAGCTTACCGCCCGCTCTCGTGCTTATTTATTTTTTACACCGCCCGCGGCCGGGGGTCTCCTGCCCCGGCGGAAATTTTATATTTTTATGAACTTGTATCCGTCCCCAAGAAAGGGGACAAACTTAAGGATGGTTTTTATGGGTTCCGGATCCACCCTGCTAACGAGGGGATGGTTCCATATAATAGGCAGACTCATGTTAAGGAGTACCGCCACCGATTTTTCTTCTCGTCCGGTTCGTGGCCGTGGACCACCCGAGCTTCTCACGGAGTGGGTGCGGATCCCACCTTACCAGCGGACGCTCCCCACTCAGGCTTTCCTTCGAAGGGCCCAAGCCTTCGCCTCCTACGATCATGCCGATCTTGATGTCGGGGGCCTGGTCACCACGGAGAATTGCAGGAAGGCTAAACTTATCCTTTCTCATCAATCCGTGGATGACTCCAACCTCTCAAAGGTCATCTGCCCCAATGTGAGGGCGCCTTGCCATGAGAAGGCCTTCCGGATGAGCTCATTGCTACGGCAGAGAAGAAGTACCAAGATTATCTCTACCGAAGGCCCAGAGAAGGCGTATTTAAGGCCCAGTGCCGCCTCTCGGGAGAGGGCTTCGCGTGGGGAGTCCGTGGTGCGAAGGAGCCAAGCCATTGGCGGGAAGTCCGAAGCTAAATTTTTTGACAAGATACTTCAAGAAGAGACGGGGTCCTTCCGCCGGGAGGCCCCTTCGTCTTGAAGGTTCTTCTGAGAACCAGACTTCCCGTCCTCAGCCTTCAGCCCCCGAACCAAACTCGGGTGCTCCCGGTGCTAGCACTTCCGGTGCCGGTGGTAAGTCTCCCTTGATAATTCGCTATGTTCCTTCCGTTGATGAATATACCAGTCATAGGCCCATAGGGTTTGACGAGCGTCTCCGTAGGTTTAAGATGCCGTCGACCCGGTGGGGGGATCATTTGAAGGAATTTTATTTTACGAACTTAGGAGATTACCTAGGTCGGTCCCGGATGGGCTCCGCCCTCCGAACCTATTCCCTTAGGTCCGTCTGGCTTACATAGCGTCCAAATCGGTTTCGGCCCTCGGACAGCTATCTTGGAGATGATGCCGCCGCATTAAAGTTCGGGACTTTGCTAGGGCCGAATTAGGAAGTTCGGTAGGAGTAGTTTATTTGCCGCACCTTTTATAAGCGCTCACGAACTTCTAACACTTGCTTATTTTATTGGAACAGTACCTCCATGGATGCCATCCCGGAACAAATTGCCGGGTTCATACTCCCGTGGCTCCTCCGCCACCCCCTCTCCCCCGGCTCCTTCCTTGAAGGTTCCTTCCGCGCTCCCCGAAACCATTGACTTAGTGGATGACGAGGAGGTGCTTCCGGGAGAAGGCCAAGGGAAAAGGTGGGACTTCTCGGAGGAAGCCGCCGAGGGTACTGGAGAGCCTCAAGCCCTTCCAGTGGTAGCAGAGGAGGACGAGGAGGAGCCTGAAGTGGCTCTGATTCGCAAGCGTAAGGGCAAGATGATTGCCCAGGACGAGCCGAAGAGGCCTCGGAGGGCCGACACTCCTGCTCATGGCCTAGACGGCGGGGTTTCCCCGATGGAGGAAAATCCTGCTCCTCCTCACATTGATCTTACCCCGATTCCGAGGGATGAGGTGAGGCAGGAGCTTCGCATAGCCAAACACAACTACGCTATGGACGAGTACTCCCGGGGGTATGCCGAGGTGGAGGCCCTTAGGAGGATTCTGTGAGCTGAGGTTGAGGCGAGCATCAACCATCCGGACTATCATGATCCATGGAACCTCAACCTGGACCCCTTAACGGACTGGTTCCGTCCCCTCCTAGGGCCCACTTTTGCTCCCTTTGCCGCGGAAATGACCGGTGAGTTCGCTTCTCAGCTTACACGCTGCGCGCCCAAGCGGTTTGCCACTTGTGCCTCCTTGAACTCTATCTTCCAGGTCCAGGACCTCAGCCATTCCCTCACAGTAGTAAGTACTTTGCAATTTTTTGCGTTTCCTTTTTGTCATTTGTATTTTGTTTTCTTCCTTTGAGAAATTTTTCCTTATACCTCGTTATGGTTCAGCTTGCTGCTGAGGCTGGTCGCCTCTCCAGGAACATCATAAACCATGGCTTCGCTCTGTCCGACTTTGGGGACATGAACGACGTCAGGAAGGTCCTCCAAGACCTCACAGCGGAGAGGCAGATCTACCAGGAGGCGGCCGAGCGCCAGGAGGCAGCGGCCAAGGCCAAGGAAGAGAAGGCCAAGGCCAAGGAAGAGGAGGCCACCTGGAGGGAGGCTCAGGCGGAGGCCATGATCCAGGCCGAGGCCCAGCGGAGAGGCAGGATGGAGGCCCATCATCAGGAGGAACTAAGGGCTCAAACCGAGGCTGCCGAGAAGGCCAGGCGAGATCTTCGGGAGGCCAGGGAGGCTTTGGATGAAATGGCCGCCAAAGTGAGGTCTCTAGAGGAGACTCACCAGTCGGATATCAAATCCAAGGCCGCTCTAGCTGCGGAGTTGAAGGAGCTTCGGGACTACAAAGATCAGTCTACCAGGAAGGCCAAGAAGGCCAAGCTCCTTTCTCCTGTCTCCTGCGCCCGGTGCCCGAAGCGCTTTGATGATGGTGTCTACATGGCTTGGGCCACCAACGATCAGAGTATCAAGCTCACTTTTTATCCCAAACCCGAGGACATGATTGCCAAATTTCGGGAAAAGAAGAAAAGGCTTGACGCTGAGCTTGAGGCACGGATTGGACCTCGTCTTCCACCGCGGGCTGACTGAGCTGCCGTATTATTGACCCAGATTCTACCCGTTCTTCTTATAACTTTTTTTGTTTGTACATATTTGCTGCTGCCTTAGAACAATTTACATATAGGCGGCAGCTTTTATTTGAAGGGGAGACAATTATATCTTAAGGCCTGTCCCCGGGCCATTTACATGTGTATGACCTGCCCTTTGGGCTAGGATATTTTTATATATGCGATCTTTATTTTTCACACTTATATATTTCAACCTGTCCTTTGGCTCAGGGTTTTTATACTTACGCTCTTTATTTTTTGCGCATATTTTTTGACCTGCCCTTTGGGTCAGGATATTTTACTTAGATAGATTGACCTGCCCTTTGGGTCAGGATTATTTTTTTATTTTTTTTTTAGATTGACCTGCCCTTTGGGTCAGGATATTTTACTTAGATTGACCTGCCCTTTGGGTCAGGATATTTTACTTAGTTTGACCTGCCCTTTGGGTCAGGATATTTTACTTAGATTGTTTTTGTTTGTCCGTGCGGTATACCCTAGTACCCCCCTGAGTGGCATAGAAACTTTGTTTTTAAGGCACTCAGTTTTATTTAATATAGAGGAGGCATACATTTGGACGGTACAAACCCTTTGAACAAAATCTAAGTTTAATTCGCTATTGGTAATATTTTCTGAGGTGATCGGCATTCCAGGCTCTTGGGACAGTAGTTCCGTCCATTCTTTTTAGTTTGTAAGTGCCAGAACCGATTTCGTCCTCGATTTCATATGGTCCTTCCCAATTTGGTCCAAGTACCCCCACTCCGGGTTCTTGGGTGGCTGGGAAAACCCTTCTTAGGACCATATCCCCAATAGCGAATTTTCTATTTTTAACCTTGGAGTTAAAATACTTGGTCACCTTCTTTTGATAAGCGGCCATCCGTATTTGGGACTCATCCCGAAGTTCTTCGACTTGATCCAGAGCTTCTTGGAGCAGGGCCCGATTGGTGGCCGGATCATAAGTCGTCCTCCTGTGGGACGGGAATAACGTTTCCACCGGGACCATTGCTTCACAACCGTACGCCATTGAGAACGGCGAGTGACCGGTTGTGGTTCTGGGGGTCGTCCGGTAGGCCCACAATACCCTTGGCAATTCTTCAGGCCAGTTATTTTTACAGGCCAGCAGCTTCTTTTTCAAGGTGACCTTTGTTTGAGGCCGGGCTACCGCGGAGAAGCTTTTTACCACTCCGTGTTGGTTGCAAAAGTCAGTAAATTCCTCGCAATCAAATTGCTTTCCATTGTCTGAGACTATCTTGTGAGGCAAGCCGTATCGACACACTATGTTTTTGATAACAAAGTCCAACGCCTTCTTAGCAGTTATTGTCTTCATAGGCTCAGCCTCTGTCCACTTGGTGAAGTAGTCCACTGCTACTATTGCATACTTTACCCCTCCTTTTCCCGTAGGTAGAGACCCGATGATATCTATTCCCCAGACCGCGAAGGGCCAGGGGCTGGTCATCAAAGTGATCTCATTTGGAGGAGCTCTCGGTATGTTCGCGTACCTTTGGCACGAGTCACACTTTTGGACATAGTCTATACAATCTTTTTTCATTGTTGGCCAGAAGTATCCCTGCCTCAATATTTTCTTTGAGAGGCTGGGTCCTCCCGTATGGTCTCCACAGAACCCTTCATGGACCTCCAGCATGATTTGTCTAGCTTCAGGGTCCGATACACACCTTAAATAAGGCATGCTGAGTCCTCTCCGGTAGAGAATTTGATCCATCATTACATAACGATGAGCCCGATACCGAATCTTTCGAGACAAAGGCCCTCTCTTGGGGCAACTCACCCGTGGTTATGTACTTTATGATGGGGACCATCCAAATGGGTTCTTGCCCAACCGTTTGTGTGGTCTCTTTTATTTTGATGCTTGGCTCTGCCAAGCGTTCCACTGGTACTACCCCCGCCTCTTCGATTTCGCCGTCCGAGGCTAACTTAGCCGACATCCGCGTGAGCGTTCTTTTCTGGGGATTCTTTCTATTTTATAGTCCGTGAACTCGTGGAGCAGTTCTCGGACTATTGTTACGTATGCGGCCATCCTTTCGCCGCGAGTTTGGTATTCTCCGAAACTTGGTTTACGACCACCGAGAATCGCCGTAGACTTCCACCCTCCGAGCTCCTACGGCTTTGGCCAATTTTAGCCCCGCTATCGTAGCCTCATATTCGGCTTCATTATTCGAAGCCGTGAAGTTGAACCGAGTGCCGCCCGGAGCCGCAACCCGCAGGTGATATCATAGCCACTCCGCCTCCCCGAACCATTCTCATTAGAAGCTCCATCCACAAATACTCTCCAAGTGGGGATGGGTGGCTCCGGTGTATTGGCCGTTGCCTCGGCTTCATTACATTCGGTGATGAAGTCCGCCAAGGCTTGGCCTTTTATGGAAATCCGGGCACATAATGTAAGTCGAATCGACTCGGCTCCATTGCCCACTCGAGGAGTCTTCCGGATGCTTCGTGCTTCTGGAGAACTTGCCGGAGTGGATGATTGGTCAAAATTCTGATCGGATGGGCTTGGAAGTATGGTCTCAACTTCCTTGATGCCATCGGTATGCGTAATACTAATTTTTCAATAACCGGTACCTTGTCTCGCACCTACCATGCGTTTACTAACGTAGTACACGGGTGTTGAATTTTTCTTCCTCCCGACCAGTGCAGACCGACCGCATGCTCGGAGACGGCCAAGTAAAGGAACAAGTCTTCTCCAAGGACGGGTTTTGATAGGATAGGAGGTTTGGCCATGTGGTCTTTTAACCTTTTGAATGCCTCCTCGCATTCATCTGTCCATTCGAACTTTTGGCATTTCTTTAGTATGTTGAAGAAGGGTATGCACTTGTCCGTGGACCGTGAGATAAAGCGGCTCAGTGCGGCTACCTTTCCGGTCAAACTTTGCACGTCCTTATGTTTCTTGGGGGATGGCATGTCCAGGAGAGCTTGGATTTTCTCCGGGTTCGCCTTGATCCCCCTTTGGCTGACTATGAAGCCCAGGAATTTTCTCGATTTGACTCCGAAGGTGCATTTTTTCGGATTGAGTTTCATGCCGTATCTCCGGACGACTTCGAAACATTCCTCTAAGTCACTTGCATGGCTGTTGCATGCTTTGGATTTGACGAGCATGTCGTCTACATATACTTCCATGTTTCGTCCCAGGAGGCTTTTAAACATCCGGTTAACCATTCTTTGATAGGTTGCTCCGGCGTTTTTCAATCCGAAAGGCATGACTAGGTAACGTATACCCCCTTATCGGTCCCGAAGCTAGTGTACTCCCCGGTCCGCCGTATGCATTTTTATTTGGTTGTACCCGCATAGGCATCCATGAAAGACAAGCGGCTTAAATCCGACGTGGCGTCCACCATCCGGTCGATCCCCGGGTAGCGGAAAGCGATCCTTTGGGCGGTGCTTTGTTTAGATCTGTGAAATCTATACAAACCCGCCAAGTCCCGTTTGGCTTGGGCACCAGGACCGGATTGGCCAGCCATTCCGGATAGTATACGTCGCGGATCATGCTATTGGACAAAAGTTTATCCACCTCTTTCTCTAAGGCCTCAACTTTCACCGAGTCGAGCGGGCGTCTCTTTTGCTGTACAGGGGGCATGTCCGGGTTGACATTGAGTACATGGGTGATGACATGAGGGCTGATGCCGGTCATGTCTTCTTGGCGCCATGCAAAAATGTCGATGGCGCCCTTCAGTGTTTTTATTATTTTATCTTTTTCCTCCGGATCTAGGCTTCTCCCTATCCGGAGTACTTTGGTGGAGTCGTCGTCGCACACTGGTATTTCTTCGACGTCCTCCATTGGTTCTACGACCCTTTCGGATCCTATGCGAGGATCCAGCTCGTCTTCTTCAGCCTTCTCTATCTCAGGGGGCCCCCGGACCATGAGTACTGGCAAGTGGGTGGCAACATTGTAACATTGCCTGGCCTCTCCTTGATTTCCCCTCACCGTTCCGACTCCGGCTTCCTGGGTAGGGAATTTTAGGCATAGGTGTCGGATTGAAGTTATTGCACCAAAGTCGACGAGGGCCGGTCGGCCTAAGATTGCGTTGTAGGCTGTTGGACAGTCTACCACCACGAAGGTGCAATACTTGAATGTGCTTTGGGGGGTATCCGGCACGTGGTAACCGGGAGCTCGACTTTTCCCATCTGGATTAGCGTTGTCCCGTTAAACCCCGTGAGCCGCGATCCACTAGGAGAGAGGTCCCGGTACGGTCAACCCTATCGCAGTTGAAGGCTTCTTTGAAGAGCAAGTTCACGGAACTTCCATTGTCAATCGTGACCCTAGCCACCACTTTATTTGCGATGGGGGTCTCTATGACCAGCGGGTCGTGATGAGGAAAACGCACCGTCTTGGCGTCTTCTTCCGTGAACGTTATGGGTTGGTCCATTAGCCGAGGCCTTTGAGCTAGGAGTTGAGTGACCTCCCACACCTCACTGTGTCTTGCGGCCTCGACATATCTCTTTCGCTCCTTTCGAGTGTTTCCTCCGATATGGGGACCTCCGGAGATCATGGCTACCCGTCCATTAGGCCGGGGCGGTAGTCCGGTATATGCCGGGTGTCACTGCGGAGCACTCGGAGGCAATACTCCCGCCGTACCCCCGGTGTTCCCGAAGGCATACCCCCTGCCACCTGCCCCGGATTAAGGTGGGGCAACCTATTTTTGATCCACTCATAGAGGTGGCCCAAACGGATCAGATTCTCAATCTCATCTTTGAGATTTTTACACTCATTGGTGCTGTGGCCAATGTCGTTGTGGTATTCGCACCTTTACTCGGATCTCTCCGGAGCCGTCTCTCGTACAATGGCCGGGGTCTCCGTAGTGCGTATTCCGCCTTGTGGCAAAATATACACGTTCCTGAGAGTCCGTGAGCTCTGTGTACTGGGTGTATTGGGGTGTGTACCCCTTCTTTTGGCGCTTCTCTCCCGTTCGGGTGCTGCCCTTGGAAGACCTTTTGCTCCTTGACCCCTGGGTAGGGCCTGTTAAGCTAGCAGTCGGGGCAGCCTGTGAAGGAGCCCGTCCATTCACCCCGGACGGGTTGCCGTAATGGGAAGATGCCGGGGGCAAAGCTTTGCCCCAGGTCGTATCCGGAGTAGCGAAAACCGTATGCCACTTATCGGAGGGGGTCGCGGTCGGGACGACCCGAGGGCGATACTCCCGGCATGTATCCCGCTATCCCGTGGGATAATAGCCTCCGTAAGCCACGATCCGGGCTTCTTCGAGGTTAATATATTTTTGGACTCGCTCGGGAAGTCCCGAAGGCTAGCCGCCGCCTTCGCCGTAATTCGTTCCAAGGGAGTCCCAAAGCGGATTCCTCGCTTGGAGAAGCGCAAGCCGTTGTCCGTCGTCGACCTTCTTGGTCTTCGAGGCTTCCTCTCGAACCTCTTGATGTAATTCTTCAAGGTCTCGGTGGGCGGTTGCTTGATGTTGGTCAAGGCACTAACCTCCAAGTTGACCTTCCCCGCGCGACAAATTGTCTCCGAAGTTGGTTTGGAGTTTGTTCCAACATCCCACCGATCCCGGTTCCAATTTCTTGAACCATTCCTCTCGCCGATCCGCTCGCAGTGAGGGGGAAGCATAAGCATTTGGCGTCATTGCTGACCCGCATGACTGTCATGACTCGGTTGAATCGTGACAAGTGATCACTGGGGTCGGAGTTCCCAGTATATGCTGCCATTTCGGGCATTTTGAAGTTTTTAGGGAGCTCCGCCTCCAGGATATGTTTGGCACAAGGCTCCCGATCCTCACTGTCCGAGTCGGAATCATCTCCCTTCTGCCTCCGGGAGACTCGAGCAATATCTTTTCGAAGTATGGCAAGTTCTGCCATAATCCCTTCGTTTACAGTACCCGAGGAGACCACAGGCCTGTATCTTTTTTGGTCAAGGTGATCCCGGAGGTCGCCTTGATTCCCATTGATTTGATTTCTCAGATCAATGGGTGGACATCTCTGTCCTCCTCTTCCTCTACCCCCTGGTTCCTGGTGCACTGAAACGCTTTTTCGGTCCCCTCGATCCTGAGGGCCAAGACTCCCTCTTTGGGGCTTGCCCCTCTGCGGACCTTTCCCTTTAGGGAAATCCGAGCGGACCTTTCGCGGATCCTGCACCTTTTTCTTTCGACCAGGGGCAGAAGTAGGGTTTTTTGTTTGGTTTTTCTCAGCAGGGTGCCTTATAGGGCTAGGTTCCCTAGGCCTTTGCTGCTGGGAATTAGGCGAAGACGTCGCTGGCTCCCCGTCGAGCCCAGCGGCCATCGCCTTGGGATGCACGTGAATACCAGCTGCCTCCATGGCTTTCTGCATGGCTAGCATCACTTCATGCATTTTTCGATTTTGCACTTTCTGAGCTTCGATCTCAGCTTCATGATCGATAGCTTTTTGTCTGAGGAGCACCAGCTCTTGGTAGCTTCCATCATCATAGGCATACTCGTCGAGGTGTTCCTCGTGGTTTTCCTCGGGAACTATTTCTTCTTCTTCCTCGGACTCCTCTGCTGCCCTTGAGGCTACATCTTCCTCATTGGGATCTTGAGCGTCTTCTAGAGGGCTAGGATGACGTGTAGCTCTTGTCTCCACCATTATCGTGAAGTTAAATGCTTGTTGTGAAGCAGCTTTCCTCAGCTCTCAATGAAAGCACCAAAATGTTGACCGAGATTTTCGGCAACTATTAAAATATAATTATAATAGGAGCTGTAAGAAAGTGAGATGAAGACTTTTTACATGGTTGGGGCGTTAATGAGCCTTAGTCCACGAGCCACTGCTATTAATGGATATATTTAATACAGATTCTACACTTGAGAGAATGTTTTTCTCTTAAATACAGAGAATGTTCTTGGTGAGTTTTTTTCTCTTCTTGCTCTGTTGCAAACCAAGATTCTCCGACCCCATTAAATGAGCTTTGAGGGGGTATTTATAGTGTTTTGGTGGGGTAATCCCTAGAATTGTTCTTACACATGTGTCTGTAAGTATCCATAAAGTTGGGCATTTCCGATGAATATACCATGGGTGATGCATGGTCAAATCCCTAGGTGCTGTAGGGTTTTTATGGAGAATGTCCTTTTCGTCTTATGATTGACGTGACTCTTCGCAGAGTAGCCGTCGCTAGACTTAAATGATCATTACTGTAGCGCTGCTGTTCGGGGGTTGTGCCGTCAGACTTTATTGCGTGTTACAGTCCCAACACGCTTCCTCCCATGCAGCATTAAATGCGACTTGATTTCTCGGGAGAGACCTGACACATCCCGGAGGGCCTTCACGCTATACTAGCTTCCAGGAGTAACTTGTACTCCGGGTGTCTCCTCCGGGACCCATGCTAATAGCGCTTCCTGGTGGCATAAAAAGACTTAGCAAATCTTTCCAAGTTATCTGATCCACGTGTCCCCTCTTGACTGGTCCACGTATTTTGGGCAAATTTTGGAGCAACAATAGTTTACTCTATATTGAAAAAATATAAAATGTTCCATCAAACATAAACTAGTAGGTTTATTGACATATATATTAGTAAGCTATATGAAATGAAATGAATTATTGTTCCAATATACAAAAAAGAAAAATGAAAATTTGTTTCATCATGCCAAAATAAACCAATAGATTTATTAGCATATACGATGGTAGGCTATACGAAAAATGTAAACAAAGAATGAAAATTTGTTTCAATATTCCAAAATAAACTAATAAGTTTATTTGATATATATGAGTATAGACATATCTGATTATAGGATATTTAGTCTGATCATCATCTTTGTATTTTAAAATTGATAATTTTATCAAAAGTAATAAATTGGTATCTTATCGAAATCATAACTAATTGGTCTAAAAAATATCTCTTATTAGTAATAATTAAAATTTATTTGTAACTTCATTCTTTATTTAACTAATCAAATTTCATATTTAAAAAATATGGGTAACTTAAACATTTATGATATATATTTTTTTAAAATACAATTTATTAAAATGGTACTGGATGACAACTCATTATTTTCGAAAGTAAACTTGAAAGTTACTCAAATGTATTAATATAACCTAAATAATTAATTGATTATTAAAGTTTATACATGTAAGTTTTAGAGGTAACCAAAATGTATCTCAAATTATATGATATAAAAGTAATACTTTTTATGAAAAAGTTACTTATTAGTTTCTTATCAACATCATAAGTAACCAAAAGATTATTTTTGAAATGTAGGAAAATTTTTTTAAAAAAAAAGAAAAAAAGAATTTCGTGAATAGTTTCATTTCAAGCATATTATTTTAGAATTAAGGTATTTTTTGATGATGTGGCAAGACATTATTGTAATTGAGATTTGTTAGGTTATTTTTGTAATTATTTTGTATTTTACGTATATTTTTGAAAAAATCCCTTTCCTATTTAATATTAGAAATAATAAGTAGTCTAGAAATAACTATCTAGAAAATATCTTATTTGACTAAGTATCTTTTCCACAAAATTTGAAAAAAAAAATATCTAATTTAGGTTGTATTAGAAATAATCTAGAACCTAAATATTTTTCAAATTTAAATTTAATTAAATATCAAAAATTAAGTTGTAACCACTTAATTTGAAAATATTCCATTTTAAGTTAATATTCGAAAAGATATTAACTTAAAAAATATCTAAAATATTCCATTTTAAGTTAATATTCGAAAAGATATTAACTTAAAAAATATCTAAAGAATCTTAATAACCAATGCCTAAAATTCCTCAACTTAATTTTGAAATTTTAAATCCAAAAGATATTCAGATTTAAGTTGGTTAGTTGTAGATAACTAAATATCAACTTAAATAGGAATATTTAATGAAAAAATTTAAATTAAGCTTCAGAAAGAATCTAGATGGTTATAATTCTATATTTAATTAAATACAAGAAAATACATATAGTTTAGCTTAGAATAAAAAATTCTTTAAACTATAATTTTCTTAAATTAATTTCAAAATAAATGAAATTAATTATGTTGCTAATCAATTTTATTAGATTAAACTAGTTCAATTAACCTAGTACAGTTATTCAAATCAGGCAAATGGGCCTTCACAATTGGGGTGGTTCATGTGAGGGGTGCTGGGTTCAGTATGTCGTACCCACTTCTATGGCTCCCAACTCTCACACAAGGCCCAAAAGAGAGGAATTTAACCTTAAAATGAACAACTGTTATTAAGTGAATAAGCCCAAAAACTAAATGGGCCTAAATAAATTCTATCAAGAACTATGATAATTTATTTTAGCAACAACAACCTATATGCATCTATAATAAAAATAAATACTTAGGCTCACACAGGCACACTTTGGATGAGTCCTATCATGTTGCTAGGTCATACACAGATGAAAGAATTCTTGCAAGTAAATCAATTACCATGGCTCTGAGGCCAGTTGTTGGAAATTTATTTTACCTGGATCTTAGATCTACTCACAAGTATGTTTATTAACACCCTAAATATGAACTTTCTAAAACGATGAAATAAACACATATAAAGTTTAGTAAACCTTACATTGGGTGCAGCGGAATATAATGACTCCTTCCATTCAGATATCTAGCCCTTGATTCCTTTCTGTAGCAGAGCATTATCAATATCTGAACCTGGATCTCTTTCTCTAAATCCTTGATGCTGAAACTCCTTTGCTGATGATCTTTCTTCACGATTTTCCTCACTATGATTGAGGTATCACTTGCTGTGTGTGGGCACTACTCTTACACTAAGAATTTCGAAATCTCAATGAGGAAGAGAGAGAGAGTGGGTTCAGCCAAAGATAGGGAAAGAGAAGGCTCAGATTTTTCTCTGAAGGAAAAATAGAAAATTTAAGTGTAATTTTCCTGAAGCCTTCACTATCTATTTATAGCATTCCACTAGGGTTAGGTTTGAATTATTTGGCATTAAAATAATGAAAATATCAGTTTAAATTGCCTACAAAAGTGGCTGGCCATGCTTAGTTGATTTGGGCCTCACTTTTTGCAATTTTGCAGTTTTACCTTTTCTGCATCTGATTTTCTCAAAAACGCCAATTTTCTAATTCAACCATTTAAATGCCAATTCTAACTATTTAATAACTATAAATAATTATTAAATAATATTGTCATTTATCATATTTATTAATTGAACCATACAAAGTATCATAATTAACAAATATGCCCCTATAAACTCTTTCTTTACAATTTCGCCCTTACTTAGTGAAAATTTCACAAATAGACATAGTCTAATTTGAGAATTATAATTGATTAATCAAAACCAATTATATGAGTCTTACAAGCAATATTATCTCAACTAGTGCGGGGACCATGGGTCTATATAACCGAGCTTCCAATAAGTAGATCAAGAATTTAACACTAAAATTCACTAACTTATTAATTCTTCGTTGAATCCACGCATAGAACTTAGAATTGCACTCTCAGTATATAGAATGCTCTATATGTTCCACCATATAGACACATCATTAGTTATCTATTGTTATAATCCTAATGTGATCAATGATCCTCTATATGAATGATCTACACTGTAAAGGGATTAGATTACCGTAACACCCTACAATGTATTTTATCCTTAAAACACTTGACCCCGTATAAATGATATTTCAGCTTATGTGAAATGAGTACTCCACCATTTATGTTCGTTTGGTCAAGCTCGAAGGAGATCATCCTTTGCTTACTATTCGCCAGATAGAAGCTATAGATTCCATGTTTATGTTAGCGATCCCACTCAATTGCACTGCCGTGTTCCCAAAATGTACGTATCACCCTGACCTAAAAGTAGGCTTAACTAACAAATCAAAGAACACGAATAGCCTTTCAAGATTGAGCCTAATCATAACAGGATTAAGAACATTTGATCTAGGATCAACTAGGCGATATTGACTTGAATAGATATTACGGTAAGTTTAATAAATCTAAGTCAAAGTTCAACATCGGTACCTTCCGATGCATACTCCATGCATCCAACCTGAGCTTTACTTTAACCAATGCTCTGGAAAGAACATAGCACTTCTCCAAATGCAAGTAAACTCTGTTGTAGTTTATCATATCAGTAAAACCCTATGTCTGATAAATCTAGGAAACTTAATTCACATAGTCATGTTTACTTTCCAATGTGTTGACATCACAATAAACAGGATCAAGTATGTGAAAAGGGTTTCAGATGAATTTATACATTATGTTCATATAATCATGAAATAAATCATGTGAACCATGCAACATTAAATGTTATTTCTGATCTATATTAATAAGTAAATCTGATTATATTGAAATGAGTTTTATTTAGGGCATAAAACCCAACAATCTCCACCATTTATTTTTGTTGGGTTAAGCTCGAAGGAAATCATCCTTTACTTTCTATTTGCCAGATAGAAGCTATAGATTCCATATTTATGTTAGCGCTCCCACTCAATTGCATTACCGTGTTCCCAAATGTACGTATCACCCTGACCCAAAAGTAGGCTTAACTAACAAATCAAAGAACACGGATAACACTCTTGAGATTGAACCTAACCATATCAGGATTAAGATCATTTGATCTAGGATCAACAGGTGATATTGAATTGAATAGATATTACGGTAAGTTTTAATATATCTAATCAAAGTTCAATATCGGTCCCTTCCGATGTATACTCCATACATCCGATACTGGTAAACTTTGCCAATGTCCTGGAAAGGACATAACACTTTTCCAAGGTGTAAGAATACCTATCCCTGATTATACCATGTCAGTCTAAATCCAGTGTTCTGACAAATCAGGGAATAAACTTTTGAACATATAATCAAGATTATATTCCACTGTGCTGACAACACTATAATCTTTAACAAACTCATATGTTCTGGACTTAAAAAAGAATTCATACATTATATACATATAATCATGTAATAAATCATGTGAACCATGCAACATAAAATGTTATTTCTGATCTTTATTAATAAGTAAATTTGATTATATTGAAATGAGTTTTATTTAGGGCACAAAACCCAGCAAACTCCCACTTGCACTAATACAAAACAAAATGTGCATTTCAAATAATCATTAACACCTTGATATACCAATCAAGTGTAATAGTAGTAAACTCCTCGTAATTGGATCTGACAGGTTGAATTAAACACAACCTCTTCTCAACCATTACTCTTCCTTAATCACAAAATCCTTAATAATGTGAAATTCCTCTCTATATGTCTACTCTCTTGGGATACTGGACTCTATACTTTTGGCAACTACTTCTTGGTTATTTAGGAAGTAACCCTAGTAGTTAAGGCAAGTTGGAACGATGCCACAAATGTATAGAACTTTCCTTAGACTGAATAAGTACCTTTCCTGCAACTTTAACATTCAGTCTCTTTCTGGTAGACTAAGAGATTTCAGATAGGTTTTTACACTTCTCCAAAATCACTACTCCACCCCAAAGTAATCACCATCTTATCAGCAGACTTTCTAGCACACAGGCAAGTCTCGAAATCTGATGTGGTGTAGTCTAAGAGTTTTAAAACAACCCTTATTGACTAACATATAGTTCCTCTTCTTAATCTTAAAATTTACTTGATTGTCTTCCAATGTTTTATTCCTGGATTAATCTGATACCTACTCATTACTCCCACTCAACAGCAGGTGTCTGGTCTAAGGCATACTAAAGCATATCTGAGACCTCTCACTGTTGATTTAAGATATTCTTTCATGGCTTTATCTTCTCTGGAATAGTTGAAACTTTTCCTTAGATAAATAAAATCTATATCTAAGAAGTTGTGAAGCTTCTATAGATTGCCATTGGAAAGAAAATGCTTCAGCATCTCATGCTTGCATTAGAGTAAGTAATTACCAGGTGTACCACAAGCCATAGGTTTAGATAAACTCAAACCTATAATTCTAGGAACAGGAAGTTTTGTTAAGTCCATTGAATAGACTTATCAACGAAAATTTCCTTTCATGTCCTTGTAATAGAAAACTTTAGGTTACTCCATGTGAATTGATTAAACCATAGTTCTCTTGGCTTTCTTCTTAGTTTCTTTTCTTGACAATCTATTACTTATTTAAACTCACAATTGATTTTAATCACTAGTATCTTCCAAGGCATGAGAAGGTAAAGTTCCTTGAAACTCTCCCACTACGACAAGGTACCGTGAATTATGTCTAAGAAAACTAAATGGTATTGACCTCTTCGGTTGTGTTAAGACAACAGAGGCAGTGGGATCATCTTGTAACGAATATGATGATAGAACACTTATGGAATCAAGAAAAATTATCTCCTTTATTTGCTACTTTATTTTCAGACTTAGTCATTTTCTTAGAAAAATAGTATTTGTTTAAACAAACACTTTCTTATCTAATGACTATGGGATGCTCCACCCCTAATCACTTAGAATAGCTAACAAACATGCAAACCAGGGTTAACAGTTCTAGCTTTTCTTAAGATTTCGATTAGGTCATCCATGAATTTAGTAATGATTTACATTAAGTATACAACCATTGCATCATTCTGAAATTATATTACCATAGAAGGATTTGGGCAACGAGTAGTAACTAATCATCAATAAAAACTCGAATTTCTGGGGAGGTAAGTTTGGATATAATTCAAAATCAAATTGATGATCTTTGAACTGCATATCTACTAACTTTTTCTCCACCCCTACCAGTTCGCAAGATCTTTAACCACTTACCATTGCTAGAATTTCATGAAATTTTTCAAACATTTCAAATTTCTTTTGCATAAGGTAAAATCTAGAGTGATCGTTTTAAGAATACAACGAAAACTCATATCCACCCCTGAATGTACATCCATCTGCGAATGAGATGAACTTAATTTCATTGGATATAGGCATATTAACTCTTTGCAGAGAATGATCTTGTCAAAACCACTATGAACAAGATACAAATGCCATTGATTTATAAAATATGTGGTTGTATCTTTTGATGACTTAAGTTTAGTTACATCAAAGAGTTCTTAGAATAGTGCAAGTGGATTCTGGTCACAGAATACTAAACTCATACAGTTTGAATCCATTGATAGAAAATGGTTATGAAACACTTGTGAAAGTGTAACTGTATAATGAGTAATTCTTTCTTGGACCACTACTACTAATCTAACTCTATGATTTGCCTATACAAGTAGGAGATTTCTAAGATTGAGGATTTATATCATTTTGGGATAGAATTTCGGGAATATAATCATATGCATCATTTAATTTCTTGAGAGAGAATATGGAATGACTTTAGATGATTTATAGACCATTCATCCAATGATATGTCATTGAGCTAATTCGAAATGAATAAGCTAAGAGGAATTAGGATAATTTCGTTTTAAATAAGAATCCAACGATGCTCCGATTAGCGAGAGTCAAAGTAATCTTATTTATACAATCTTCTTGTTTCATATTGTAAAATACTAGTCTAAGGTGTCATCAATTGATGAACAGCTAGATGTTGGATATACAATATTTATCTTTTGAGATCTAACACTATTATGTTAGTCTAATGGTGAAAATCCATTAGGGATTTATCTCATTAGAAAAACAAACCAAGTTAGACCAACAATGAAGATTCGAAATTAAACTACAATTTAATAACAGAAAATAACATGGTTCAATACAAATTCATACACAATTCAGAAATTATTAAAGCATATAGCAAGTAGGAATGACAAGTGAAAATACTAAAACATACAATCCTAAATAATTTCCAAGGTTTTCAACAAACTGATATCAGTGTCCCGTTTAGGCGAGAGTCAAAGCTACCATCCATTGAATAGAGTTGTCAGCTCATCTAAAATGTTAAACATTCTAGCAACCTTTTATTCGATCAAGATTGTAATCCAGCGTTGTCCCGTTTGGGCGAGAGTCAAGGCTATTCTATCTTATGAGCTTCCACCATTGTTTCATATTTTGTAAGTCAAATACAGTCGTCACCATTAGGGTGATCCATACCATATAAAACACTTACAAAGCTACTTATTTTTCGAGATTAAACGGTGCTAACTTGCTAATGAACGTTCCTCCATTAGGGAGGATTACTCACTAAAACAATAGCTATGTAAAACCAACAATGGAGATCGAATATCCTAATAATAAAGCTCATTATTTAATGAAGGTTGTATTTTCTTCTAATATTTATTTTACTCAATTTATTTTAAATATATATTTATTTAATTAAAATTTCCAATTTAGAATGAAAAATTCCAAATATAAATTTTAATTTAATATTTATAAATTATACTTAGATAGATATGAAAAATTTCCATCTTAGTAATAATTTCCATAAATATTTAGAAAATTATTCAATTTAGGTTGTTTCAAAATTAATTTAAATTAATTTACAACTCAAATTTAATTTTCTATAAATATATATTGCATTTCGAAAAATGAAGTGTATAAGAATACTACTTTCGAAAATGCTTTAAAATAAAATAAAAATAAATCGTGAAAAATTACTCTAATTTTATGTTGGCCCAAAATTAATAAAAATTAATTTTCAACAAAAAATATAATTTCCTATTTAATTAAATATCTAAGAAAAATTTCAAATATTTAAGTATCATGATTAAAAATCAACTTAAATATTAATTTTCAATTTAATTAAATACACTAGAAAAATACTTAAAGCAAAACAGATAATATCTATCTAGACTTTCATTGACTAATTAATTCAATTTCTAATAATAATATAGTTTAGTTCATTTATTTTAATTAATCATTAAATGAAAAAATCACTGATTTAAGTTTGTCCAAAATTAAATAAATAATTTTCAACTTTAATCTATTTTTCAAATAAAATTCGAAAATTCTACATTAAATAAATATAATTTCAAAATTTTAGGAAATGATTAATAAAATAAAAATAAAATATATTTTGAAAATTATTCCGCTTTAAGTTATTCTGAAATAAGATTCTAAACTTAAGATAATTTTCAACTTTAATTAAATAACATGAAAATAACAATATTTAAGTATCATGATGAAAATCAACTTAGATATTGAAATTTTCAATTTAGTTAAATGTATTAAATTCAAGAAATAAATAACTAAGTATAGAGAAAACTTAATTATTAATTCTAGTTTAATACTAGGAAAATATTCTAAACTTAGATTGTACCAAAATTAATTAAGAAACAATTAATTTCACAATCAATGATATTTTCCTATTTAATATTAGAAATAATAATTAGTACTAGAAATAACTGTCTAGAATATATATCATTAACTAAGTGTTTTTCTAAAAAATTAACTTTAAAATATTACATGAGAAATAAATTTCATATATTTCAAAAGTTAATTATGTTGCTAATTCAATTTAAATTAGGTTAGACTAATATAATTAACCTAATACAATTATTTAAATAAGGAAAATGGGCCTTCCCAATTGGGGTAGTTCATGTGAGGGGGAGCTGGGTTCAGTATGTCGTACCCACTTCTATTGGCCCCCAACTCTCACACAAGGCCCAAAAGAGAGGAATTTAACCTTAAAATAAACAATTGTTATTCATTGAATAAGCCCAAATCTAATTGGACCTAAAGAAATTTACTTATGTCAAAATTTATTTTAGCAACCTAGTCCATTTACTTAGTAAAAACTTAAATGGACTTCCTATATGCATCTAAGCCCAAAAGCAAATATATAGGCTCACACAGGTGAAATGATTTGGATGGGCCCTATCATGTTACTAGGTTTACACAGACGAAAGAAGTACAAAATTTACCTGTTACAAATTATTTATAAAATCTATCGTCAATTGGACTATGATTAAAATCAGATCATTGGATCTGTCAACAAGTTAATCATAGCAATTTAGATCAGATAAATAATAGGTTTGTAAAAAAAAATTTGAATAAACAATATTAATAAACAAACATTGTCCATGTAACAGATGTGAAAATAAGATATTAATATAATTAAATTATTATTCTTAAACTAACCAAATAAAGGAAACTAATTTTAAAATATCTAGGTTTATTTGAATCAAATTAAATTAAATATCTAATAAGATCAATGATTTGAAAGGAAAGAATCTTCAATATCACTTTCAGATCTTATAATTTAATAAAATAAACTAATTTTAAAATAGATTTGGTTAGATAATTATTATTTTAGGGATAAAATAATAAATGAATAATAATTACCATAATTATATGTCAAAATATCTCAAATTAAGCAATATTCAAATCTCTACAAAAATATCTATGTTATTTAAATATTTAAGATCTGATTTATAAATTTCTAATAAGAAAAAAATGATATATATAGAAAAAATATCATTTTTAAACTTATAATTTATAAATAATTAAATATTTAACAAAATAACAAATTTTTGAATTTGAAAAACATTATGGAAACAAAATAACAAAATAATTAAATATCTATAAAAATATTAAACGTTATTTCTGATCTATATTAATAAGTAAATATGATTATATTGAAATGAGTTTTATTTAGGACATAAAACCCAACAGGCATATACATTGCTTGACATTCAAAGTAATCAAATATTCCATTCCAGGGATGTCACTTTCTATGAAAGCATTTTTCCCCTTCAAAATAAGCTTCCCAACACTAATATTAACCTGTTTTCCCCAACAAGCACTAATATCAGCCATGATTCCCAACATATCACACTAGTAGCAACAAATCCCAAAGAACAAATACCTAATACTGTTATTCCCACCATAATTCCAAATCCTCTAAACACCAAATCTGGTTGACCTATAAGTAAACCAACACTTGGACAGCTATATATGTGACACGATAATGACTTCCACGACTCACCCTATTGCAAACCACTTATCATATCACAAAATTTCCCTTATATTTCGAGATGCCATACTCAATGCTTGTCATTTTAAAGAACCTACATACTTCAAACAAGCTTGCAAAGACCCCAAATGGCATAAAGCCACGAACACAGAAACTGATGCCTTAGAGGCAAATAAAACTTGGATTGTCATCCCACTACCCCCTGATCAACACACCATTGGTTGTAAATGGGTATATAGGATCAAATATAACCTAGATGGGTTAATTATAGAAAGATTGAAAGTACGATTAGTTGCTAAAGGTTACAATAAAAAACATGGCATAGATTACTTTGACACATATGCTCTAGTAGCAAAATTTAATACACTAAAATTGCTTCTATTACTTGCTGCCATTAAAAATTGGCACTTACATCACATGGACATTGATAATACCTTCCTCCATGGTGATTTAAAAGATGATATTTACATGAAACTCTGTCCAGGATACACTCCAAAATGAGTGATTCCCCCAAATGCAGTATGCAAATTACAAAAAAGTCTCTATGCTTTAATACAGGCATCTCGACAATGGTATGAAAAACTAAGCACAACTCTTCTCGAATAAGGATTTCACCATTCTAAGTCTGACCATTCTTTATTCATACAACACAAATCAAGAATATTCATAGCACTACTCATATATGTCGATGATATGATTATTGCAACTAAAAACTTGCACGAGTTAACACAATTCAAAGATTCTCTTGATGCTCAATTCAAGCTCAAGGATCTTGGTGAAATTACATTTTTTTCTAGGCCTTGAAATTGGCCGCTTTGACAAAGGGATATCAGTAAGCCACAAACCATTCATAATACAACTCTCAGAAGAAACAGGATACCTCAGTGCCAAGCCTGTTTCCACACCAATAGAACCAAATACCAGACTTAGCAAAGACCATGGAGATCCTCTCCCTGACCCCACCATCTATCGAAGTCTTATAGGTAAACTCACATATCTCAAAATTTCTAGACCTGACACCAACCTTGCAGTAAACAAACTGAGCCAATACCTATAATGTCCACAACAACCACATCTTAATGTTGCATATAGAATTTTCCAATACTTAAAAGGATCACCAACCTTAGGACTTTTCTTCTATGCCACAACTCCCACACCTCTACAACTTTTTGCCTTTACTGATGCAAACTGGGGTTCATGTCCAGACACTAGACGCTCCATTTCAGATTATTGTGTTTTCCTTGGCAACTCACTCATATCTTAGAAATCGAAAAAGCAACAAACTGTATCTCGTTCATCTGTTGAAGCTGAATACAAAGCACTTGCCAATGTCACTTGTGAAATACAATGGCTCACAACAATAATCAAGGACTTCAACATCCATGTAACAAAACCAGCAACCATTTTTTGTGACAACAAATTAGCCATTCACATATCTGAAAATCTAGTCTTCCATGAGCGCACAAAATATGTCGAAATCTACTGTCATATCGTTAGGGACAAAATTACAACTAGGATACTCAAACTGAACCATGTTACATCAAAGACTAACCTAGCAGGCATTTTCACCATACCACTTCTCCTCTCTCAATTCAGTACAATTATATCCAAGATGGGTGTTAAAAATCTTTACACTCCACCTTGAAGGAGCCTATAAGAGTTAGTTAAAGTTGGATATAAGAAAGTTAGTTATTTCCATTATTTCAGTTTGTACTCTAATGGTATATATACCAGCTTCACCACTTGCAATCATTTGATTCGATTCAATACATTTTCTTCAGCAGTAGAAACTTTTCTCTTTACTCTGTTTTCACTAATATATTCAGCCCTCGTAAAGGCAAAACCACTATTGTAATAATTGTAGGTACCTTAGACAAAGAGATTACATGAAATTTAATATAGCCACCTTATGCTCCAAAATACAAAAACTTAAAGAAATCATGTAAGTTAGTACGTGATTATCAGAATTGATATTTTTTGAACCATGTAATTCACTTTATTGTTTTGAATGTTAACATCTGAGTGACTCAAAGGAATGTATCATAGTTTCCTCATAATCTATATCACTCTTCGAGTTGCAGAAGAACTCAAATTCAAACACATTCAAATCTATATTTTTTTCTCTTTCGCATCAAATCGAATGGAATCATAAATTTGAATTGGATTTTTTATATTATTTTACATATATAAATGAACATGAAGGAAACTTACAAGATAATAACAAAGATTGAACAACAAAGAAACGCCCCTGAAGAATTCCATCAAACTCTACGATTTATTATTATTATTATTTACAAAAAAGAATAGATGACTCGTAAGATCTAAATTAAGCAATAGATGATATTGGGAGCCATCTCAATTTGCTATGTGTTTTTTAAAAGCCATCTAAAGTTTCATGTTTTGCTACTTTAGATGACTCCTACGATGAGCCATCATAAGCTTGGTATGACTTTTTATAGAAAAAATTATAGCTCTACTAACAGTAGTTTAGAAACAATGACTCACTATATAGGAGCCATTGTATACATAGGCTCCACATTAAAGTCATATTTTCTTCTAATGATTTATCATTAATATTTTTTTAGCACTCTTTGTTCTCTTTTGAGTTCTTTTTTTTTTGGTTTTGTTGTTCACATTAAACTAGCCGTCCCCAATGCTTCTTTTTTTTTTTTTTTTGTTTTTTTTAAAAAAATAATAATTGAAGAACATTATATTTTTGTCTGTCATGCAACTTCGTAGAGTTGAAACAAATTAAAAAATAATAACTTAAACCATACAAATAACAACTTAATCAATAAAATAAATTAATACAATAATGTGAAGGTCAAAATAATGACCAAAATATATAAAAGAAACAAAATTGAGATAGAATAGAGTAATTAAGAATTGTGTCCCATTTAATTCTTTTATTATAAAGTCATGATGAATAACTCATTATAATAAGGAATGAATGATTGATTGTTGTCGGGATTTATGCAGAGTCATCACTAGTGCAAGGCGGTAGGTTTACAGTGCCGGACATCTCGGGTTTAACATTCGTGCAAACGGATTTGGCTGGCCCTTTAATCTTACTACCAGTAGTTTTGAGATCAATATTATTAAGTTGTATACCTTCGCACGGATATGCCCCACAAACAAGATACAAAACTTTAGGAGTTGAAGAAGTTCCCTTAATGTCTTTGAACACCACATCGCTAACCTTGATCTTAGATGGCTTCTGTATACGTATATATACACACACAAACACATAACATATGAATTTAACACACAAAATAATATATATATAAATATATGTATTCAATATAATACAATAATCTAACATATATATATATATAAATACGAACCCCTTCAAACTGTGTGCATGCGCCCCATGGACAATATTTCTGATCAATAATTATTGGCGTTTCAACATTATCCATGGTGAGTTTCTCAAAGTGCATGCCCTTCGCAACACCATCAGTAGACCCTTGCCATGTCTTGATCCTGACTCCATTTGAGGTTCCTTTGAATGTGCAGTCAGTGACAGTGATGTCTTCTACTGGAAGTTCATTCTGATACTTTCCAAGGCTGCCAACACTGATTCCATGGCCCGGCCCACATGTTACCTTGGTGATCTTCAACTGTTTGGTTCCGTCTCCAATAGAGATGCAATCGTCACCAGTTGCAATGGTGGTGTCAGTGATAGTGATGTTGGTCGAACGACCAAGGTGGATTCCATCCGTGGTCCAACTTTCTTCTGGAGCTATTATCTTAAGATTTGTGAATAACAAGTTCACTCCTTCTAAAACTGTGAAGTGAAATTGTTTGCTGTCTTTTGTTGTGATACCCTCGATCACAGAGTCAGTTATAAAATTTAACCTAATGTTCTGTTTGTTGTGTGGAAATATAACATGAGAAGCACACATTATTATTAAGTTTGTAAATAAAGTAAATAATAGTAATATAATAATGTATAATAAGTAAGCTTACAATTGGGAGTTGTTCACAATAATCTGTTCTCTTGCATTTCTTTCCCCAACTTTGTCCACCATTACCATCGAAAGTTCCTGTACCAGTGATAGTTAGGTGTTGGACCTTTTCAAAAGTGACCCAACCTTCTCCATCTTTAAAGCCTTTGGCAGCGCTCGGGGCCATTAGTATACCGTCCATCTGAAACACCACAGGAGACTTGCATGGTCCCAGAAAAAATGCTTTGTTTAAATTGTATGTCCCTTTAGGAACTACTATTGTCGCCTTAGATGGTGCTGCACATGCTTCTTTCCAAGCGTCCGCTAAGGCCTATGTACACATTAGACAAACACATATATTTTCTTTTAAGCTTAATTGATATTTACATATGTATAAATATGAATTAATTTATTATAATGTAAAGAGAGAGAAATTTATTAATATAATTACCTGATCGATTTGACCATCAGGTTTTGCTCCATACTTGGTCACATCAAAGGTTTGGCAATTAATAGTTGCCACTGAAATTGCTAGAAGAATAACCAATAAAGAAACCTTCTTGTTTTGTTGTAGAACCATTTTGTCTACTTTTTTCCTTTCTAATTTTAATTTAACACTTTTAATTAATTGGAATGAAGAATGAAAATTTATTTCTTGTTTCGACTAATTTATAGGCCACATACAATTCTAAAGACCATTAGATGTGAACAAATTGTTACTAAATTTAACTTTTGAATTTTTCAAAAGAGTGATCCATCAAATACTCATTATGAAAATGAATTAACTATTTTTTTTTAGGAAAATATATCATAATATCATTTTGTTAGATTGTGACACATTTTTACTATATGCAAATAATATTAATATTTACAAATAATGCCATTAGTTGAATAATAATAATAATAATACATACTTTATATAACTTTATTATATTATTATATAATAGGTTGTAGTAGTGATTAAAATTAATCATTATTTGTAGTGATTTGTTTAGTCTTTAGATCTTGATCTAATGGTTGATATTATGAATAAAAATATTAAATAAATAATTTATTTTTTTTTTTTAAAAAAAACACAAATAAATAGGTAACTTATATAGATAGTTATTTTTATTGAATTATATATTTACTTCCAATAATGATTCTTTATTTTCTTTCTAATTCATAAATAATTCTAAAATTAAATTATTAAATATTATAGTGTCTTTTATATAATTTTTTAGAAAATTACTATGGAGTTTATTTATTCCACACAAATTGATCATCACATCCTATTGTATGCATATAAGCATGCATGCATAATAGTAATGTAATATTCATCATGAATCACATCCTATTTGTATTATATCCAAAAGAAAAAAAAATTACAATATCAATATACTTGTGATATCAAATTTACAAATAATATAAAAATTTAAAAAATAATTTATATTCAAAATAATAAAGATCACAAATAATTTAATTGATATCAATCCTACTCTTGAAGAGATATCAACAATAATTAATATATTTGATATATAAAATCAAAATTGAGTATTTTGTGATATTTTTTTTTGAAAAAATATTACATATAGTGATGCATATATGAGCCTTAGATGTGTGTAAGTTTATTTGATGATATTTGTTTGTTTTAATGGAGGTCAAATTTAGTTATATGGTTGAGAGATTAGACTCATTTATAAAAAATTTAGAAAGCCTCCAAATACAACATATTCGTAATGAGAAATTATTAAAATTATTATTGGAACGAACACAAATGAAAAAACTAAAAGTAGATGCGAATGATGTTGAAGCTAAAAAATCCCAAGAAAATAAATCGAATATTAAGAAGTTAAATTTTGCACACCAAATAAATATAGTTTTGAAAATTTCAAATTCACTAAATCTTCGAAGAGTTGCGAGAAGTTTTTTTGGAATTTATTTTTGCCAAAAAGATACAGGGTAAGTTTTATTCTCTTTGTTCATTTTTATTTTAATATCTATTTGTTGTTATTGTTATTACCACAATTGAATTCTAGTTTATATATATTTCATAGGGACGAAATATTTAATAGTCATCATATATTTTTAAAGCGTTTGGATACGTGGTTCCTAGCTCTGAGAAGAAAGCTTGAAACTGAAATTTTCAAAACTATTTCCAGTATATACATCAAATGGTAGTTAAAATATTTTAAGAGAATGAATACAAAATAAAAAAAATATATAGATTAACTGTGTCCACCATAATAATATTTTAATGGGGTTTGCCATAAGAAATTTATAATTTTTTTAGTAGTCAATATGAATAATAGAGAGATTATGGATGAGTTCATCTAGATTAGAACTTTTTGACATGTAGAATAACACATCATAAGGTATTGTATTGTGTATTATTAATACTTTAAAAAAATTGGGTCATTATGAAAATTTTAAAAAATTAAGCAATTATTCTAATAAATTAATTTTGATTCTCATTCTTTATTCTTAAGAAAAAAACAATTACCTAAAATAGCAAGTCATCTTAATTCTTATTTTAATTTTTTTTAATAAAATAATCATTCTTTCCTTAAATATACTTTTTACTTATGGGCAGTGATTAAAAAAAATCACAATTAAATAATTTTTCTTATATAATACATAAAAATTTATTTATTATTGAGTGTATATTTTGTTACTTATCAAAAATATAATTTTAATTTTATATGCATATTATATGTATGTAGTATATTAAATATGATGCATCATTAATTAGTAAAAAGATATTATTAGGTATAACTAATACAATAAATATATATATTTTTTAATACTTTTCAAATTTTATATATTAAATATTATTATATATTATCTTTTGAGTTATTTATTTTGTATTCTAATGAATGTTACTTGTATATAAATTAGGTATGACCTCTTATAAATAAATAAAAATAAATAAGGTATGACCTTTCGATGGTAATGGTGAACAAAATTGGAGAAAATGAAAGATTTAGGAGAAATAAGCTAAGTTCTCTGGATCGAAATCTATAGAGATAGAAAGCGAAGAACATTAGCATTTTCTCAAGCAACTTATATCCATAAGGTGGTGGAAAGATTCTCAATAGAGAATTCCAAGAAATTACAGTTACCATCCAAACATAGAATTACTCTACATAAGGATCAATATCCAATGACTCCTCATGAGATGGAGGACATAAGAAAGTACCCTTATGCATCACCAGTTGGGAGCTTGCTGTATGCAATATTATGTACAAGGCCTAATATATGCTACACTATAGGGATTGTTAGTTGTTACCAATCTAATTCAAGTTTGAAACACTGGATAGTTGTAAAGCACATTCTTAAGTATCTTCGAAGAACGAGGGATGTCATGCTTATATATTCCATTGGAGAGTTAAATCCTACTGGATATACGGATTTTAATTTCCAATCAGACAAAGATAGTTGAAAGTCAACATATGGGTCAATATTTAATCTCGGTGGTGGAGCTGTAGTTTGGAGAAGCATTAAGCAAACCCGTATTGCAAATTCAACCATGAAAGCCAAATAAATCGGAACTTCTGAAGGAGCTAAGGAAGTGGTTTGGTTGAAAAAATTCTATATTGATCTGAAGCAGTTTCAGAGGTAGGAAAGCCACCGGTGCTATATTGTGACAACAGTGGAGCAGTAGCCAACTCCAAGGAACCAATAAACCACAAGAGAGACAAGGACATTGAGAGGAAGTACCATCTACTAAGAAATATAGTAGAAAGAGGTGATGTGATGATCTTAAAGATTGCATCCGAATATATCCTGGTAGAGCCATTTATAAAGACGCTACCAACGAAATTTTGTATCGATCATATAACTAGTATGGGAATAAGGGAGATGGCCAATTTGCTTTTAGGGCAAGTGGAAGATTATTAGGGACTATGCCCTAAAACGCTTGTAAAGATATTTATGATTATTAAATAAGAGTTGAACATTTTGATATATGCATGAATGTAAAATTATTAATATTTAATATTGAATAATTTATATATAAATATCAAAAAATTCCTTATTCATATATGAGGTTGTGATTTGTAGTTGTACGAAGAATTAAGATCACTTAGCCATGAATAAAATATTCAAAATCATATTAAAGTTTGAGAATCTTTAATCAATCGTTGCTAGTACACACCGATGCCCATTCTTCAGTGCAAGTAGTCTTGATTCAAATTACTGATGTAGTATGACATCTTAGTGAAGGTGTTGTATATAATAGAGTTTATATATGACAGGGACCGATATGAATAAAATTGTCTTTATCAAACTTACCATTTACTATAAAGACCTACTTCATATTATAAAGATGATCAATAGTAGATCGACATAAATCTCAAGTAATCATGAATTCCTATTTACGTAATTAGTTTCTTTGATTCACTCGTTAAAGTTTTTCAATGAAGATGATTCTTACAACTTCTGTTTTGAGAATTTAATAATGTGAATGACTGGGAACATGGTCTATAGCTATGGAATCTTGACTTTCTTAACAGATCGGATGTTGGTTCCCTTTATGTGTTAATTCTGGAATTGGAAAGTTACGCGTAAATTTCTATGGGATTTAAATTATACTTCTACTAGTGAATTGATGGTATTAAAAGATAAAGAAGTAATTAGAAGGATAAAATAGTAATTTGACCAAAACTATTTATGAACCAATACAAGGAGGGATAATCATTAGAATTGATTATATCAATAGACATTGCAGTAAAATTCAGTAAATATAATTCTATAATTACTATGAGTTTAATTCTATATTTATAATGGAATAATCGTGAAATTAATAAATAAAGATTTTTTAATTGATGAGAGTCAATAAATAAATCTAGTTTGTTGGATCTTAGGTCCATGGTCCTATGATTGCCATTGTGAAACATTGTCAAGGGGTGAGATAAATGTTGTATAGAGAAAGTTCAGAAAAATCTATTTTAAATTAGCAAAATAATAATTATTTATTTTTGTAATAAATAATTTATTTTTTAAAATTAATTAAATAAGAAAAAACATAAAAGTTGTTGAGACAATAACTGTTTGGAAAAGAAGCACATTCCTTGTCTTAAATGAGACAAAGAAGACGCTAAGTGCACTATGTCCAGACACAGCGCATGCGCCAATGCTATGGGAAGTCCCTATTGTTTTGTCTTTTGGATTATTCAATTCAATGGACAAATATTCAAATTTGAAAAGTAGTTGAAATATTCTCTCAAGTAGTTGAGAGATTCCCTCAATTGGTTATTTGATGTAAAAATATATAACTAAATTTTATTATATTATTTATTCAAATAATTAAATATGATTTAGTAAATTTATTTTAATATAATTAATTAAATAAAATATTTATTAGGTTTATTTAAATATAACGTATAACAAAGTTTGGTATACAGATTTTGTAAACTTTTTGAAAGCCTAAAAAGAGTTTTTACCAAAAATATTTTTCTCTCTATCACATCAGAGATTGTTTTTGCTCATGTGTTGAGATTTATACAAAAACTTCATATACACTTTATCCTACTAGCCCGCACTATTTCTTGTATGTAGTGGATCAATTTGGAAGATTACGGTGTGAGTTTCGAATCTATCTGAAAGGATACAACTTACGAAAAGAATCAAGAATATCCTGATGGGCCTCAAGAGGTATTTATTTTTTTCATGAAATTTATATTTTAATTTAATGTATATACATCTGGAGATACTTAGGAGTATGGTACAATGATAATCAAATATAAAATTCTTCCACTGCGTACTTGATTTAGTACCATAAAACTAACACCTCCGTCCCATAGAAGATTGATGTACAATCAAGAGACCAACCACATCCTCCTAGAAGAATCGCTTGATAAAATTGAAGAAAAAGAGACTTAGCAAATTTAAAGCTACAAGCTCATCAACAAAAAGTAGCCCGATACTTCAGTAAGCAAATAAAAGTAAGAAAATTCTTTATGGGGGATATGGTTCTCAGAAGAGTGTTTCATAACACTAAAGGTAGTGCACCCGGTGTGTTTAGACATAATTGGGAAGGCTCATACCAAGTAACTAAAGTTACGAAATCTAGAGCATACAAGCTTGGTCGGTATGATGAAAACATGAAATTAGTTCTAGTATCATGGTATTGGAATGGAATACATCTAAGAAAATACTTTTAGTAAATGCAAAAGGTCCGAGGACCACACAATTACACGATGCTCAAATATTACTCGTAAGTGATGGCCTTATGCTAAGGTTTGATGACCACCTCTAAAGCACAGTTCATCTTAACAATGATTTCTCTTTAATAATGTCTTTTGGGCGGAATATACCGTTTAAATTTTTTTTCTATATTTATTAGCTAAGATCCGAGTAGATCATGTAATGTCTTTTTATTCAGTAAATGTAAGTTACTTTTAAGTGACAACCCATACCGACCAATAAATGAATAAAACAATTAATTATCATTCAAATTATGTTAATTTTATATTTTTATTTGCAAATAATGCCAAGTTATAAAACTACCTGACACGCGTGCAAAAAGATATGCCCATACCCAAAATCCAAACAGACAAATAAGAAGCTTGTTGAATTGCAAGTGACCAAGAGTCAAAAGTTTGCTTGGTCACTTGGGGGCACCTACTGTTGGAACTTATTTTACCAGGATCTTAGATCTACTCACAAGTATGTTGTTTAACACCCTAAATATGAACTTTCTAAAACGATAAAATAAACACATATAAAGTTAAGAAAATCTTACATTGATGCAGCGGAATTAATGTCTCCTTCCACTCAGATCTCTAACCGTTGTATCCTTTCTGTCGCAGAGTATAATCAAGATCTGAGCCTGAATATCCTTCTCTTTGAGTTTGATCCTTCACAGTCTTCCAATCTATGATTGAGTTACTGCTTGCTGTGTGTGGGCACTTACTCTTTCACTAGGGTCGAAATTTAGGAAGAGAAAACAGAAGAGGGGTTTCAGCCAATAGAAGAAAATAGGGAAGGCTCAGTTTTTCTGAAGAGAGAAATTTCTGTCAGATAACTAATGAATGTGTTGTTTTGACTGAGCCATCACTTTCTATTTATAGGCAACTACTAGGTTTAGGTTAGGAATTATTTGGCATTAAAATAATGAAAATATCAATTTGAATTTCCACAATTAGTGGCCCGCCACGGTGTGATAATGGGCCCCACTTGATTTTCCAGTTTTAACAAATTTTATCTCTATTTTCTCAAAAACGCCAATTTTCCAATTCAAACCATTTAAATGCCAAAACTAATTATTTAATAACTAAAATAGATTATTAAATAATATTGTCATTTAATTTAATTATTAACTAGACATATAAAGTCCCTTAATAAATAAATAAACCTAGAATCTCTTTTCTTTACAATTTCACCCCTACTTAGTGAAAATTCACAAATTAGACATAGTCTAACTTTAGAATTATAATTGATCAATCACGAATCAATTATTGAGTTTTACAAGCAGTATGTTCTCAACTAGAATGGGGACCATGGATCTATATGCTGAGCTTCCAATAAGTGAACCAAATTTACCAAGTAAATTCCTACTTATTAATTCTTCATTGAATCCACTCTTAGAACTTAGAATTGCACTCTCAGACTTATATAGAGCATATTATATGTTCCACGATATCAATATGCTATCTCATTTAACCATTGTTATAATCTTATTGTGATTTAAAGATCCTCTATATAGATGATCTACATCGAGATGGGATAATTTTACCGTTCTCACCCCTCAATGTATTTTGCCCCTTAAAACATTTAGCTACCTGTAAATGGTGTTTAGTGATCTAATAATTAGTCAGTTAAACAAGAGCTCATCCATTTACTTCTATTTGCTAAGCTCGAAGGGAATCATCACTTGACTTCTATACATCAGTAGAAGCTATAGATTCCATATTTATGTTCAGCACTCCCACTCAATCATACTATCATGTTCCCAAAATATACGTATCACCCTGACCCAAAAGTAGGCTTAACTAATAAATCAAAGAACACGAACAGTACTCCTGAGTTGAGCCTAAGCATATCAGGATTTAGATTCTTTTAATCTTAAGATCAACTACTGATATTGACTTGGAAAGATATATAACGGTACGTTTGTAATATCTTAACTTAGTTGCAATGTCGGTCCAGTCCAATGTATACTCCATACATTTGAAACTAGTATACTTTGCTAATGTCCTGGAAAGAACATAACACTTACTCCAAGTGTAAGTACACATCATCCCTGATTATCACATTAGTGTAAATCCAAAACACTGATGAAACATGGACTTATTCTTTTGATTCATATCATCACAATCACATTCCACTGTGTTGACGATACTGTAATTGTGAATAAACATGTGATCTGGATTTAACTGATTTTGTGTATAAAAGTAATAAACATATTAAACCATTAGCATGTAAAATTCATGCAAACATTAACCACTTCAAATTTCTTACATTGATAACTAATCAGATTGTAAAGAGTTTTATTTAGGGCATAAAACCCAACAAACTCCCACTTGCACTAATATAAAACAAACTGTGCAAATAGGTCAATCTGATGTCTTAATCTTCAGATCAAGTGTAGTATTTTTGAATCCACCCAAACTTCTGGAAACTAGTTCATAAATACACTTATGAAACATCCTTTACTATATGCTTTACTCATCAAGGGATCCTGAAATCTTTACTGTTTTAAAAGTACATCTGAATAAACAGAAGACATATCTCTCATATTTTAAAATATGGAATTGAGATAATACAGTGTAGACTTTTCTTCAGTAATATAACTTTCTTGGTATTTTCAAATTTACAAAGTTATAATTCTTCTCTGGTAGAGCTTGAATTATTATAGAATAATTCTTCCACCCCCAAAGTAAGCACCATCTCAAGAAATTTCGAATGAGTTGGTGAGATATAAGTACAGCTGATACACAGTTCCTTAATATCTAACATATAGATCACTTTCGTAAATCGTTCTTGAATATCTTCTAATGTTCCCTATTTGATTACATCTCAGATGGCTCCCACTCAATAGCAGATAACTGGTTAAATAATACTTTTGACCTCTTATTGTTTGGAGAGTTATCTAGTTGTGACTTTTGTGGTAGTCTGAAACTTTAAGTTAAGACTAAGTCATCAACATAACAGACTAGTATTTGAAGTGAAAAATACATGCCAGAGATAAAGTAATCAAAATTAAGATACCATAAAATTTTTTGAGGATTAAGAATTCTTGGTTCAAGTCATTCGAATAGACTGAACTAGAGTTCTTTATCTTATTCTCATAATTCTGATAAGTTATACCTATCCATGTGTATGGTTAGATTTGCTTTTCAGTAGAGTTCTTAAGTACCTTTCACAAGTATCGACCTGATGAAGATGGGAATAGAATTTTAAAATTCTCCCACTCAATTAAGGTAGTGTGAAACTTTATCAAAGAACTTTCATAGGTATCAAATCTTTTACTTACAATAGTAAAACGAAATGGAACATACAATCAAGATCAAGGATTTATATTGATAATAGCTAAGTCATTATATTACTTCCCTGTTTAAAGAAAATATGTGTTACATAGGGAATTGTGGAATAGACTCCACCCCTAAGTATATACATATAGGGTACTGTGGATAACCTCAACCCCTAAGTATATAGAGATTATGATTCACCCCTAAAGGTTGTAAAGATCATGATTCTCTAAGTGTGATAGAGTTTATGTGGAGTTGAATACTATCCAGAGTTCATTAGATATAAAAGATCGTTGAACTGCATAGTTTTCTTAACTTTTCTCCACCCCTATCAGATCAAAAGATCCTTTTATTAAACAAATTCTTAATAATTGTAATAGAATTAACAATTATTAATAAACATAGAATTAATTTCTAGTGTTTATTTAATATAACTCTATGAAGAGTTGTAAATATTATGGAATTTGCATCAATAATAAAAAAAAACTTACACATACAAACATATAAATATAATGTGGTAATTGTGTTAATGAAGATAAAATAAATGAAGCCCAATCTCATAAATTGCAATGGTTTGAATTCGAAAATAAATAAACTTTATTAATAATAAAAAAAAGTATTGCAACAATATGAGAAAAATAGGGATAAATATCCCTAACTAAAATTTGAAATCCAAATTGTCTTTAAACTAAAACAATTAATTCAAAAATAAATTGAAGAGTTTCATCTTCATCTGGACGATTTCACCCTTGGTCCAGCTTTCCGATCCAACTCATCTGAGTTCAAGTAGCTTGGCCTATAAGAAGAAGAAAACAAATCAACAACGTTAGTCCAGAATCATAAATCCAATTGGATAATAATTCACTAAAACTCTTAAAGTTTATAAATAGAAATACCTTGTTTCTTTGCAAGAAGTTTAGGACATTGAGGTTTCCAATGACCTTTCTCATTGCAGTAGAAACACTTTCCTTTAAGTGTAGCATCACCAGAAGCAGCAGCCTTTTTGTGTTTCATGGCTTTTGCACGCTTCTTGGTGTTCTTCCACTTCTTCTTCGATTTGGGTTTCGAACCAGAGGCAACATTTGCTTCAGGTTTTATCGTCCCATTACCATTCCCAGGATTGTGAGGTTTATACCCTTTCTTCTTGGGTCCTCCAATCAAATTTTCATAAGTTTGAAGGTCATTGACTAACTCATGAAAGTCTATTTCCTTCTTATTCATGACATAATTTGATGTGTATGGTAGAAATGTTGGAGTTAGACTATTCAAGATAAGGCTTACTTGAGTAGCACTATCCATTTCAGCACCATGATCTTGGGATTCTTGGAAATAACTTGCCATGAGGAGAACATGGTCACGCACGTTTTGATTAGGTTCCATCCGTGCATTAATGTACTTCTTAGTCGCGTCAAAGCGTGACTGAAGTGATGCCTTACCGAATAGCTCATTTAACTTCGTCATAACTTAGCAGCCTTCTCGATTTTAGAAAACCGAGTTTTGAAGGTGTCAACCATGCTGGAAAGCATAAAGTATAGAGCTTTGTCATTTGCTTTCTGCCAACGCTCATACTTTTCTTTCACAGCTTTGGATGCATTGTCCCCAGGCACTTCAGGTGACGGCTCAGTTAAAACAAACAAGGCACTTTCTCCTATGAGAGCAATATTAATGTTCTCATTCCATTTAGGAAAGTTAGATCCATTCAGCTTATTTTCAGTCAACAGTGATAACATGGAATTCATTATGATAACACAGGATACTACAAAATAATAGAAATCAATCAATAATGGTTTAACACAAAATCAATTCAAAAATTATAAGCACATAGCAAGTAGGAATGATATGAGAAAATACTTAAAAAAAAAATTCAATCCTAAATAATTTCCAAGGTTTTTCAATAAACTGATATCAGTGTCCCGTTTAGGCGAGAGTCAAAGTTACCATCTATTGAATAGAGTTGTCAGCTCATCTAAAATGTTAAACATTCTAGCAACCTTTTATTCGATCAAGATTGGAATCCAGCGTTATCCCGTTTAGGCGAGAGTCAAGGCTATTCTATCTTATGAGCTACTACCATTGTTTCGCAATTTTTCAAGTCAAATATGGTCGCCATCATTAGGGTGATCTATACCATATAAAACACTTACAAACTACTTATCTTTCGAGATTAAACGGTGCGAAATTGCTAATGAACGTTTCTCCATTAGGGAGGATTACTCACTAAAACAAACGCGATGTAAAACCAACAATGGAGATCGAATATCTTAATAATAATAAAGCTCATTCTTTAAAATGTATTTTCTTTATCATTCTAATAAATATATTCATTAAATTCGAATTTTAAAAAAAAAAAATTCAAAAAATAAGAATTTAATATAATATTTTATAAAATTATACTTAGATGGTAATTGAAATAAAATTAATTATTTCCATCTTAGTAGTAATTTTAAATATAAATATTAAGGAAATTAATTTAAGTTGTATTAATTTAAATTAATTAGAAACTTAAAAATTTCCATAAGAATATATTTATTGTTTTCGAAAAAATAAAGTACAAAAACTATACAAATTTCGAAAAAAAAATAATAAATACTTAGAAAAGAATACTTCAAGCAAAAATATCACATATCTAGATTTTCTTTTGACTAATTAATTGAATTTCTAATAATATATATTTTAAATTTCATTCATTTTAAATTAATCAATAGATGAAAAAATTATTGATTTAAGTTGGTCCAAGAATTAATTAAAATAAATAATTAATTTACAACTCAATCTATTTTTCAAGATAAATTCAAAAGTATTGCATAATTAAAATGCAATTTTCGAAATTGATTAATAAAATAAAAAAATATATATTTTGAAAATTATTTAAATTTAAGTTGAAAAAATAAATTTCAACCTAAAATAAATTTCTATTTAATTAAGTGTCATGAAAAATAAATATTTAAGTATCATGATGAGAATCAACTTAGATATTTAAATTTTTCAATTTAATTAAATGTATTAAATTCAAGAAATAATAATTAAGTGTAGAGAAGGCTTAATTATTAATTTCTAGTTTAATACTAGGAAAAATATACTTAAATAAAAAATTGTACCGAAATTAATTATTTAAATAATTAATTTCACAATGTATAATATTTTCCTATTTAAATATTAGAAATAATAAGTAGTCTAGAAATAACTATCTAAAAAATATCTTATTTGACTAAGTATCTTTTCAACAAAAATTTGAAAAATATCTAATTTAAGTTGTTTAGAAAAAAAATCTAAAACTTAAATAATTTCAAATTTAGATTTAATTAAATATCAAAAATTAAGTTGTAACCACTTAATTTGAAAAATATTCCATTTTAAGTTTAAAACTAACTTAAAAAAAATATCTTAAGAATCTTTAATAACTAATGCATAGGATTCCTCAACTTTATTTAAAATTTAAATAAAATATTCAAATTTAAGTTAGATATGAAAAATTAGTTAAAATAACTAATTTATAACTTAAATAGGAATATTTAATTAAATAGGTTCGAGAAAGAATCTAGTTAGTTAAAATTCTTTATTTAATTAAATACAAGAAATATACAAATAGTTTTGTTTAGAAAAAATATCTAAAACTAAAAGTGTTTTTCTTAAAATTAACTTTAAAATATTAAAATGAAAATAAATTTCATATATTTTAAAAGTTAATTATGTTGCTAATTCAATTTTATTAGGTCAAACTAATATAATTAACCTAGTACAGTTATTCAAATTAGGCAAATGGGCCTTCACAATTGGGGTAGTTCATGTGAGGGGGTGCTGGGTTCAGTATGTCGTACCCACTTCTATGGCTCCCAACTCTCACACAAGGCCCAAAAGAGAGGAATTTAACCTTAAAATAAATAACTGTTATTAATTGAATAGGTCCAATAACTAAATGGACCTAAATAAAATATATCATGGTGTGACATTTTATTTAGCAACAACCTATATGCATCTACATAATAAAATAAACACATAAGCTCACACAGGCACACACTTGGATGGATCCTATCATGTTGCTAGGTCATACACAGATGAAAGAAGATTGTAAAATTTACCTGTTACAAATTATTAACTTGACCAAGTGAGCCATGAGTTAAAATCAGATCATTGGATCTGTCAACAAGTTAACCATGGCTATTTGAAATCAAGTAATAATAGGTTTTTCAAAACTTACACACAAGCTAAAACCATATACTTCTGCAACAAGGTTAGATGGATAGTTGGAAGTAGGATTTATTTAATTTTAAATAAATAAATTTCGAAAGTAAAATAATTAAATAAATTAATAAAAATAATATTTAATTTTTCGAAAAAAATAAAATAAATAATAAAATAAAAAAAATATTAATTTATTTTTCGAAAAAATAAAAAAATTAATTTAATTTCGAAATTATTAAAAGTAAACATTTAAAATTAAACCTACAATTTTAAATAATTAGGTTTCAACTAACCTAAATATCATTTCAAAAAAATTGCTAACTACTTTTAAAAATTAAATGTTATTTTATAAATAAAAATTAAATAAAAAATTAAAAAAAGATAAATGAATATCCTTTCAGATTTTAAATGTAATTTAAATAAATAAAATAACAAAATTTAAAAGTTAGCAAAATATCTTACATCTATTTAAAATTACATGATTATAGTTATCTTATTTTAAATTTAAATAAGGTCAAATTATTTAAAAAAAATTAATTTAAAAAACTTAATATCTGACCTTAAATTTACAAATAAGATAAGATATAATCAAATTTAAAAATAAGATAGATAATTAAGCAAAAAGATAGATATTTACTATTTTTAAATTCAAATTACACTAATATCATTAATTAAATTTAAAAAATATTAAATAAATTAATTATGATAACTAGAATTGAATTAGGAATAGTAAATATATAAATACCAAACCACACAAAAAATCGGAACTTAAATCCATGAAAAACCATGAAAAAACGAAGAAAAACAAAAAAATTGTGAGCTGTACGGATGGGATGCAGTGCATACCCGTCCGCTCGCGCACACTAGGTGCTGGGCCGAGAAACCTCGACAGAATGGGGAACACGCAGGATTTCCCCGAGCAGGAAAGGATGTCTTCAGACACCCGTGCATGTTGCTTCGGACAGGATACTGTCCGAACACTCGTGTGACCGAGATGCACTCGGTTCCGTGCGCGCGTGTGTGTGTCAGCATCCTTATCTTTTTTTTTTTTTTCTGAATCTTCAAAAAATCATAACTAATTCAAATTAAAATCAAAATTGAGTTCTGTAAAAAAGTAACTTGCTTAATTTTTTCCATACTATCCAATAAAAATAATTCCAGAAACAAAATTTCAATTATTTTTCACGAAAATTCACAAACATCAATCAATCATCATATAACACTCAATACAACATGAAACCATCCAAATAACAAACAATCGTTTTAAAGTCCAAATTTCTTGCAAGCAAATCAATTACCATGGCTCTGATACCAGTTGTTGGAACTTATTTTACCAGGATCTTAGATCTACTCACAAGTATGTTGTTTAACACCCTAAATCTGAACTTTCTAAAACGATAAAATAAACACATATAAAGTTAAGAAAACCTTACATTGATACAACGGAATTAATGTCTCCTTCCACTCAGATCTCTAACCCTTGTATCCTTTCTGTCGCAGAGTATAATCAAGATCTGAGCCCAATGTCCTTCTCTTTGAGTTTGATCCTTCACAGTCTTCCAATCTGTGATTGAGTTACTGCTTGCTGTGTGTGGGCACTTACTCTTTCACTAGGGTCAAAATTTAGGAAGAGAAAAGAGAAGACGGGTTTCGGCCAATAGAAGAAAATAGGGAAGGCTCGGTTTTTCTAAGGAGAGAAATTTTTGTCAGATAACTAATGAATGTATTGTTTTGACTGAGCCATCACTTTCTATTTATAGGCAACTACTAGGTTTAGGTTAGGAATTATTTGGCATTAAAATAATAAAAATATCAATTTGAATTTCCACAATTAGTGGCCGGCCAGGGTGTGGTAATGGGCCCCACTTGATTTTGCAGTTTTAACAAATTTTATCTCTATTTTCCTCAAAAACGCCAATTTTCCAATTCTAACCATTTAAATGTCAAAACTAATTATTTAATAACTAAAATAGATTATTAAATAATATTTTCATTTAATTTAATTATTAACTAGACATATAAAGTCCATTAATAAATAAATAAACCTAGAATCTCTTTTCTTTACAATTTCACCCCTACTTAGTGAAAATTCACAAATTAGACATAGTCTAACTTTAGAATTATAATTGATCAATCACGAATCAATTATTGAGTCTTACAAGCAGTATGTTCTCAACTTGAATGGGGACCATGGATCTATATGCTGAGCTTCCAATAAGTGAACCGAATTTACCAAGTAAATTCCTACTTATTAATTCTTCGTTGAATCCACTCTTAGAACATAGAATTGCACTCTCAAACTTATATAGAGCATATTATATGTTCCACGATATCAATATGCTATCTCATTTAACCATTGTTATAATCTTATTGTGATTTAAAGATCCTCTATATAGATGATCTACATGGAGATGGGATAATTTTACCGTTCTCACCCCTCAATGTATTTTGCCCCTTAAAACACTTAGCTACCTGTAAATGGTGTTTAGTGATCTAATAATTAGTCAGTTAAACAAGAGCTCATCCATTTACTTTTATTGGCTAAGCTCGAAGGGAATCATCACTTGACTTCTATACACCAGTAGAAGCTATAGATTCCATATTTATGTTCAGCACTCCCACTCAATCATACTCTCATGTTCCCAAAATATACGTATCACCCTGACCCAAAAGTAGGCTTAACTAATAAATCAAAGAACATGAACAGTACTCCTAAGTTGAGCCTAAGCATATCAGGATTTAGATTCTTTTAATCTTAAGATCAGCTACTGATATTGACTTGGAAAGATATATAACGGTAAGTTTGTAATGTCTTAACTTAGTTGCAATATCGGTCCAGTCCAATGTATACTCCATACATTTCAAAACTAGTATACTTTGTTAATGTCCTAGAAAGAACATAACACTTACTCCAAGTGTATGTACACATCATCACTGATTATCACATTAGTGTAAAGCCAAAACACTGATGAAACAGGGACTTATTCTTTTGATTCATATGATCACAATCACATTCTACTGTGTTGACGATACTGTAATTGTGAATAAACATATGATCTGGATTTAACTGATTTTGTGTGTAAAAGTAATAAATATATTAAACCATTAGCATGTAAAATTCATGCAAACATTAATCACTTTAAATTTTTTATATTGATAACTAATCAGATTGTAAAGAGTTTTATTTAGGGCATAAAACCCAACACCTACAGCCGCACAAGTATTGTTAGAGAGCACGGAAAAAATATGGCAAAATTCAAGAACAAAATTAAAAAGTCAAAAATATTTATATTAAAGACAAAGAAGCAGAATGAGTCTGGGCTTAGAAGGCTACCCAGCCAGCTGTTTGTCTTAAAAAAATATAAATAAAAATAAGCCAAGTTTAAAAGATGCTTGGTCGGCCACGTGGTCTTAAATAAAAGGCCCGTAGGCTGAAGAGATACAAAAAAAGGGTTTTATGTTCATTCCATAGGAGTCCCATGCTCCTGATACTGATTCTAGATGGCTGAGGAAGGATCAGAATTCTTGGTCTCCTTGTCAGCATTCTGGACAGATTTTTTTCACCTCATCCTCAACCCTCCTCATATTGCAATACTTGAGCATGTCTTTCTGTACATCTACTTCAAGATAACCAAAGTTAGCCTCGGGTTTAGCCTTTCAAAATTCATACGACACCTCCACAGCAGTTGTTTCATGATACTCAGCATATTTAGCATGAGCCTCCCACCAGCAGCCAATGCCTCCTCAAGAGCAATTTTCTCTTTCAAGAAGGATTCCTCTTTTTGCTTAAGGGCTTCGGTCAACTCCGTAACCTTGGCCTCTTGGCCTTGAAGAAGTATTCAGAGTCCTTCCCTCTCATCAATGAGTTCCTACTAAAAATCTACTTCAAGCTTGGCAGTGGACGCCATATCTTCTATTTGCTACTATAAGTCATTAATAGACTTGTTCGCAGCAACGAGTTGCTTGTTCACTTTGCCAAGTTATTTTCCCTTCTGTGCGACATCACTTTTGGCCTCTTCCAAGGCCTTCCTTAGATCATTGGTGGTCATGCTAGTTTTGAGAGTTGTTAACTAAGCTCGGGAATAGGCATAAGCCAACTTTAGATTAGACTGCAAAAACAAACAATAAAACAATTCAAATTGTTTGGAAAACATAATTTGAGTGAAAGCTTTAAAATATAGACTCACCCTGGTGATTTATTTTAGGACCCCACCAACTAGAAGTTCCACTGCCATATCCTCAAAACCAGAGAGCTGCTCATTTACCTCGGCCATCAAACAGTCTTGATAAAAATTGAGCTTTTCCTTATCATTTTTTGTCTTTGGGCTGCATGAAAATTGAAGTGGCAGTTGGCTTAGGTAGGTTAAGCCACTCAGCATGGGCGACATCAGCCCCAATTGAGCCCTTAAAAGATTTATAACTCTTTGACAGGACGACAGGCAAGCAAGCCTTAGCAGACTTTATGGTTGAAGGCAGATGGTCTAAAATATTTACAACAACTACTCCTTATGTCCTAGAAGTTGGCACTACTAGCTTCTTTTAGTATTAGGACGAGTATTCTAGGAGCTTGGAACAATGCTAACTGGAGGAGTATCTCTTAACCTTGGCTTCTTAATAGGTGACTTCTAGTCAAAACTATCACTGACCTTCCTCTTCAACATGCCTTTCATCCTGTTTGACATAACTGAATAGAATAAAATACTTGGTAAATATTTAAACAAGTGAAAAGAGAAACAGAACTAGATAAATAATTTCTACCCTAAACTTTAGCAGGAGCACCCTCCCAAACAAGTAAAGACAGAGCATCCTCATCTAAAGAGTCTCCATGTAATATCCCGGAAAACAAATAATATTTGAGTAGACATATTTTATTAAATATGGAATTATTTTGGTAACGAAGTAAGATTATGATCTTACTTAGGGTAAGTACCGAGAGTTTATTTAATGACATATAAAGCGTAATTTATGAATTACGGAGATTATATTGAGATATGTGTGTATCGAGGATACCATTATTATTTTTAAATAAAATATTGGGCCTGGGGATTTTGGTTAGAAATTTCACGACATTTATGGAAGAATTATTTTGAGAATATTCCGGATTGGGTTAGAATTTTTTTAGAATCTTGGGTGGATCGATTAGTGAAATTACCAAAATTCCCCTAGTTTTTTTTTTAATTTTTTTTTGGAGGGGGGTAGATTAGTCTTTTGGTAAATATGAATTTTGCCTTTTGACTTTTTTAGGGCTGCCTATTATTTAAAAGAAAAAAAGAAAAAGAAGAATGGAAACCCTATTTTAAGGAATTAACTTCCAAGACAAGAAACCAACTCTCTTCTCCCTCTCTCTCTCGTGCAACTTGGAGCCAGCCAAGTTTGGAAGAAACCTTGTTACAATTCATCCTTTTTCTTGCTGAATCACTTCTTAGAACATCATAGAAGCTTTAGGTAAGTCTTTGTTGTATGTTTTCCTTAAATTCTTTTGGTTTTAAGTTAGTTTTGGTGATGGAATATGATTTTACGGTAGTTGTTCAGGTTGTTAGAGCTTGTATTAGTTAGGTGTAGGGGCTGGTTGAATTGATTAAGCTACAGGGATAGAGTTGTGTTTTTCTTCACTTTTAAGTGTGATTTTGAGCAAATTGATATATTGTAATGAATTAATTGTTTCATGTTTGCTATATTATACTATTCTGGAAAGTTTGATTAGGTTTGGTGGAGTTTTGGGTTGATTTTGGAGGAGAGAACCCTTGGAGAACTGGTCTGGTAGAATCGGTCGACCGGTTGGTTCTGGTGCACCAGAACCGGTCGATTGGTTGCTTGTAGGGCAAATTTTCCGGGTTTTCTTCAAGTTCAGTATTGGCCAAGGAAGTTGTGTATCATCTGTTTTAAGTTGTATATGGGATGCTTGACCTATTTTCAAGTTTTTGGAAGTAAGGTTATGCTTGGTTTAGAGTTAGGGTTTTTATTTTGGAATTTTGGTTTAAGGTATTCATTGAAGTTCAATTGTCGTGACATAGGACCGGGATCGCCTAGCTTGTTTTCCACTCAGGTCGGCCCGTACACTTGAGTTCTGAACTAAGGTAAGAAAAGTGGTAAGCACCGTGTGTGGCTAAATATTAATGATTGAATGATTATGGCCTTGATTATTATCAAGACTTTGATTAAATGTTAGTTGAGCCTAGGTTATGACCTAGGGTGGGAACGGTTAATACCGTTATGAGTAATTACTCTTAAAACTGCAGTTAGGTTTCTTACTTATCGTTTCCTTCACCAGGCAACGATAGTGACATATTCAGCTCGTAGTTAACGAGTGGTAAAAGGGGTACTTTATAAAGTACAAGAATCGTATGTTTATGATAATGTGTAAGCGTGTTGATATGAAATTTCAATTGATGGTTATTATCAGTTAATGTTTATTTCACTTTTCTTGCTGAGTCTCTGTGACTCACAGGTGCTTTATGGTGCAGGTAAAAGGAAGGCTAAAGTTGAGCAGCCATGAGTGCGAGGTCCTAGTCACAATGTACATATCAGCCGCAGTGGCATGGCCCAGTAAACAAGATGCTCTATTTTGAATGTATTTTAGGATTACAAAGTTTATGTTGTAAAAACACTATTAAACCATTTTGTGAATATTTTGAAAACAGGGGGACCCCGTGGTTAGTACCACTTATCTTTTATCATATAGTTTATATGTCTAATTTTTAATTATCAAAATTTAATTAACCACACTTTTAGTATAATTGTATAGTATATAAAATAAGAATTTTATTAAATTGCACACATGTGGCGTCCCTGTTGGACAGGGCGTTACAACATGGTATCAGAGCCCCAAGGTTTTTAGATCCTGAAGACTGTTTGATATGTACAGTGGCTGCAAGGACTTGATCGGCTCATGGTTCAGTAAGCTTTTAATTAAAAGATAGTTTATTAATTTTCTTATTGATTATCTGAATTGTGTTAATATTGGAATTGTGTGGGAAGGATTATGATATATGGAAATACTTATTAGTATTGTTATTACCTGGGATGTGACCGCAGGTGCATAAATTATGCACCCGAGGCGAACTGGTAGGGGTAATCGCGATCTAGCTGGGCTCGGGGCTGCTGGTGAGGGCAAGAACCCTCCACCCCCACCAAGCTGGGAAGAGTTATACGCTGCAATGCAAGAGACTATTCGGCAGCAGGGTGAGCAAATTAGAGAATTGAGGGAGCAGCGAGCTCAGCCTGCTCTAAACCCTAATCCTGATCCTCCGGCACCTCTGGTAGTGCCACCGGATGCAGGGAATCATTTGGAACCATTGTATGAGCGGTTCAGGAAGCAGAACCCGCCAGTATTTGAGGGTGGTACTGATCCACTCAAGGCGGAGTAATGGATGAGTATGATAACATCGATTTTTGATTTTATACGGGTTGAGGATAATGATCGAGTTAAAACAATAGCTATGTAAAACCAACAATGGAGATCGAATTTCTCTTGATTAAAGCTCATTATTTAAAATATGTATTTTGTTTAATCATTAATATTCCATATCTCAATAATGAAACATTACAAATTAAAGTAAAACTTTAATTAAATTTCAAAAATGGAATGAAATTGAAAAATATCTTATTTAAGTTGTTTAGAAAAATCTAAATATCCAACTTAAATATTCTTCAATCAATGACATAATTAAATATTAACAATTAAGTAGTAACCACTTGATTTAGAGGATATTCCATTTTAAGTTCCCATATTTATAAAATATGAACTTAAAAAATATCCATAGAATCTTAATAACCAATTCCTAAAATTTCTCAACTTAATTTATAATAGGAAATTCAAAAGATATTCAAATCTAAGTTGATTTGTTAGATATAACTAAATCTCAACTTAAATAGGAATATTTAATGAAATTATGAAATTAAGATTCAGAAAGAATTTACATGGTTATAATTCTGTATTTAATTAAACACAAGAAAAATACATATAGTTTTTCTAGAATATTATTCTTCAAACTATGTTTTTCTTAAATTAATTTCAAGGAAGAATGAAATTAATTATGTTGCTAATCAATTTTTAGTAGGTCAAACTAATATAATTAACCTAGCACAGTTATCCAAATCAGGCAAATGGGCCTTCACAATTGGGGTTGTTCATGTGAGGGGGGGCTGGGTCCAGTATGTCGTACCCACTTCTATGGCTCCCAACTCTCACACAAGGCCCAAAAGAGAGGAATTTAACCTTAAAATGAACAGCTATTATTAATTGAATAGGCTCACTACTAAATGAGCCTAAATAAAATCTATCAAAAACTATGATATTTTATTTACCAACAACAACCTATATGCATCTATAAAAAAATTAAACATATAGGCTCACACAGGCACACATTTGGATGGATCCTATCATGTTGCTAGGTCATACACAGATGAAAGAAGATTGTAAAATTTACCTGTTACAAATTATTTACTTGATCTATCATCAATTGAACCATGGGTTAAAATCAGATCATTGGATCTGTCAACAAGTTAACCATGATAATTTAGATCAAGCAATAATAGGTTTTAGAAAACTTACAAACAATCTAAAATACATACTCCTGCAACAAGTTAGATTTGGATAGTTGGATGTAGGATTTATTTAATTTTTAAATATATATTTCAAAAAAAAAAATATTTCGATTTTATAAAAAAAATTTAAAAATTAAACCTACAATTTTGAAAAATTAGGTTTTAAGTAACCTAAATATCATTTCAAAATAAATTGCTAACTTTCCTTTTAAATTTTATGTTATTTAATAAATTAAATATTCAATAAAATAGAAAATGGTAAATACATACCCTTTTCTTATTTTAAAATTTAATTTAAGTAAGAATAATAAAATTTAAAAGTTAACAAAAATATCTTATTTCCTCTTTTAAAATATCATGATTATTTTGATCTTATTCTAAATAAGGTCAAGTTACCAAAAAAAATTAATATCTGGCCTTAAAAAAAATAAAATAATCAAATTTTAAAGGAAATAAGAAAAGAAGTAAGCAAAACTTGATTTTTTCCTATTTTCAAAATCAAATTACACTAATATCTAAAATTAATTTTGAAAAATCAAATTAATTTATTTCGGATAATTAGATTTCAAATTTGAAAAACAAAAATCAACATACAAAACTACACAAAAAATCGGAAGTTAATTCCATGAAATAGCATGAAAAATCGAAAAAAAATGGAAAAATTGATGAACAGTACGGATGGTATGCAAAGCATACCCATCCGCGCGCGTCCCCTGGATGCTGGCCGAGATCTCACGGCGCAGGGAGGCTGCATGCAGCCATTCCGCGCTCGTGGGAAGGTGTTCATCATCCCGAATTTTTCAATTTTCAAAAACTCATAACTAATTCAAATTAAATCGAAATCGAGTTCTGTAAAAAAGTAAATTGCTTAGAATTTTCCAAACTATCCAATAAAAATAATTACAGCGACAGAAAAGTAACTATTTTTCCCTGAATTCACAAACAACAATCAAACATCAATATGACACACAAAGCAACATGATACCATCCAAAACACAAACAAATCGTTTTAAGTCCAAATTTCTTGCAAGCAAATCAATTACCATGGCTCTCGTGCCAGTTGTTAGAAATTATTTTACCAGGATCTTAGATCTACTCACAAGTATGTTGATTTAACAACCTAAATATGAACTTCAAAAACGATGGAAAATTAAACACATAAAAGTAAGAGAAATTTTACATTGGGTGCAGCAGAATATATGTCTCCTCCCACTCAGATCTCTAACCCTTGATTCCTTTCTGTTGCAGAGTATAATCAAGATCTGAGCCCAAATGTCCTTCTTTGTTGTCTCTAAATTCTACATAGCCTTCCTCGCTATGATTGAGGTATTACTTGATATGTGTGGGCACTACTCTATCACTCATAGATTTCGAAACAGAGAAGGTAGAGAGAGAGAGAGGGTGGCGGCTTGGAAAGAGCTTTTGTGTGAGAGAAAATTCTGTCAAAGTGTTGTACAAAAACTGAAGCCTTTACCTTCTATTTACAGAAGACCACCTAGGGCTATGGTTGAATTACTTGACATTAAAAAATTGGAAAATCAATGTGAAAAGGGAAGCAAAGTGGCCGGCCTAGACATTGTGGAAACAAGGCTTGCCACTTTTCCTACTTTCCTTTTCCTACATTGCTAGTTTCCTATTTTGTCAAAAACTGCCAATTCCTTTATTCAACCACATAAATGTCAAATCTAATTATTTAATAATTAAAATTAATTATCAAATAATATATTGTCATTTATTTATTAATAATAAAATTAATTAAAGTTTCCCAATTAATAAATATGCCCTTCAAAATCTCTATTAACTGTTTTGCCTTTAATAAGTGATAAATTCTCAAATAGACACACTCTAACTTGAGAATTATAATTGATTAATTAAAATCAATTAAATGAGTCTTACAAGTAATATTGTCTCAACTAGTGGGGGGACCATGGGTCTATATATCCGAGCTTCCAATAAGTAGATCAAGAATTTACTATTTAAATTCACTGACTTATTAATTCTTCGTTGAATCCACGCATAGAACTTAGAATTGCACTCTCAGTATATAGAATGCTCTATATGTTCCACCATATAGACACATCATTAGTTATCCATTGTTATAACCCTAATTTGATCAATGATCCTCTATATGGATGATTTACATTGTAAAGGGACTTATTTACCGTAACACCCTACAATGTATTTTATCCTTGAAACACTTAACCCTGTATAAATGATATTTCAGCTAAGTGAAATGAGTAATCCACCATTTATCTTGTTTGGTTAAGCTCGAAGGAAATCATCCTTTGCTTACTATTCGCCAGATAGAAGCTATACATTCCATATTTATGTTAGCGCTCCCACTCAATTGTACTATCGTGTTCCCAAAATGTACGTATCACCCTGACCCAAAAGTAGGCTTAATTAACAAATCAAAGAACACGAATAACACTCTTGAGATTGAGCCTAACCATATCGGGATTTAGATCATTTGATCTAGGATCAACTTAGTGATATTGAATTGAATAGATATTACGGTAAGTTTTATAAATCTATTTCAAAGTTCAATATCGGTCCATTCCAATGCATACTCCATGCATCCAACCTGAGCTTTACTTTAACCAATGTTCTGGAAAGAACATAGCATTTCTCCAAATGCAAGTAAACTCTTGTTGTAGATTATCATATCAGTAAAACCCAGTGTTCTGATAAATCTAGGAATCCTTTATTCACATAGTCATGTTTACTTTCCACTGTGTTGACAACACAATAAACATGATCAAGTATGTGAAAGGGGTTTGGATGAATTTATAAATCAAATAGACAAACAATTGATAAGGTGAACCAAAACATACACAAATGAATGAAAAATACTTCTGTTACTTTATTAATATTGAATAATCTGGATTACATTGAAATAGAGTTTTCTTTAGGGCATAAAACCCAACACTATCCCATGATTGGTGGTTCATTTAGTTTTTGCTTTTTGATATGCTCATAAGTTGGTTTCATGAGTTTCACCACATCTAGTTGCACAAGAGGAAGTGTCGGTGGTACAGGAATAGACACAAGACTAGCTTATTGTTCTCTCAGATCTCGGATCTGTTCCTCTAGTTGTCTAATCATATCCTGCGTAGTAGAATTTACATGTTCTCAGTGTTACGGCAATAGAAGATTCTCTTCCTTACCATTTTCCTCGATCCTAGACAGCTCGCTAATCAGACTATTTGATTGCCCTTGCTGTATAACTTATCACACATTTAATCCACATCTTCTAGCCATTTAGAATTCAGACAGATATCAATATCAATATGCATATACCATACACATATTCTTATCATAATCATCACTATACTACTTTTCTTAACATACTTTATAATAATCTAGGCAGGTAATCTAATAGCAAATAACATAAACACTTACTATACCATGAGTCGACCTTTCTTCACAACAAATGTACATATTTGACCAGTCTTAAGGACCTTTAAAACTACAGTTGCTCTGATACCAAGTTGTGACGCCCTATCTCTTAGGGACGCCACGTGTGTGATTTTATAAACTATATTAATACTAATAGAATAATTGATTATTGAAAATCGTGATAATATTAAAAACTTGACTAAAATAAAATACAAAAAACTGACATTATAACGACACTAAAACTGTGTTCCGGGGATCCCTATTGTAAAAGTTTTATAAAAAGGCTAAATACCACTATAAGTCTAAATATGAAATCAAAATATACAGTAGATACAACTCAAAACAACTCTTGGCAACTCGACACGCAAGCTAGTAGGGCCAATATGTACATTGCTAAAAAAGACTGTCATCTCATGGTTGATCTAGCTTTCCTTTGCCTTTACCTGCACCACATAGCACCTGTGAGTCAAAAAGACCTAATACGAAAAGTAATAACTACAATCATATATTTTATTATTCAAATATTATTATTTATACTCAAACAATCAGAATTAAATGATCACGCATTATTGATAAGATAAAACCCAAATCACTACTTGCATTTATCATGAATAAATATCAATATAAAGAAATTTTGTAATACAAAACTATTATACCAATAATAGAAATTATTTTTATTTCATAATATAAATTATATACATGTTACCTCATAAAGTAACAATCTTTATTACATCACATTGCCTAATCAGGAAAGCCGATGCTTTAATCTAATAATCTTGCATGGCATTGCCTAATTAGGCAAGCCCATGCCATAGCCTGGCACCCATATATTGCATAACCAAATCACCTCATCAGGTGAGCTCGTCCCATAACCTAGCACCCATATATTGCATAACCACATCACCTAATCAGGTGTGTCCGTGCCATAACTTGGTACCCATATATCGCATCGCCTAATTAGACGAGCCTGTACCATAGCTTGGCACTCCAATGTCACTACTGTCTATACCTAATAAGGTACGCCGATACGAAGAAACCCATCAATAGTTTCAATCTATGCCATAGCCTAGCATTCTCATATTACTGTCGCCCATACCTAATAAGGTATCGTTGACAAGTATATCACATCATCTATTCAGGTGAGCCCGTATATCACATTTATGGGATCATCACATTGTCATTGCCTAATCAAGCAATCATTTCATTACATAATAATAATAACCGTATCTTAATCCCAATATCAATCAATTCTCAACAATATTAATTGTATTGCAATATAACATGCTATGAAGTACAATATACTTTTCTTACCTTTAATCTAAATTCATGTATGTTAGCCAACCCAAGTGGAGAAACCTCCTCGCTGATGTTGGCCCTATGTCACAACAACGATAAACCAATAAGTGTTTATCCCAAAACACTGCTTAACACTTGCATATGACAATCCAGGGTTTTCCATCAAACCCTATGGTACAAATACTCAAAAATAAAACTTATATTTTGGCTCTAAAACATACACCATATTTTAAAGCTTCTCACAAGCTTCGAAATGGTATATAGAACGTTCGAAATAGACACTCGAGTGAAAAGTTACGGCAAAAATACGTTTCCCAATTTCTTGAGACTTCCCAGAAACAGTAAACCAGATGGGAAACAGTTAACCGCTTTCCCATGAACCGGTTCACCAACCAGTGGATCGGTTTGATAGGGATGAAAGTCAAAAATTCTAAATTTTACACTCATCGAAATGCTATCGAAACCTATTGTAATCACTCCAAACTTTACAAGGCACACATATACAATAAGTACAACTATTTTCATGTAACAAAAATTAAAATCAAGCCCTTAAATAGAAAAATTCATTAACGTTCTGACTTAAGCTTTAAAAAGTCCCAAACTTAATTTCTAACTCAAAATCACCTCAAATTCAACAAGTAAATATTGGAACTAGTCCTAGAGCTACCCGAGAATAATTTTATGAGGTCAGAACCTCCATAACTATTCTAATTCAAAAAATCACTATATAAAACCAATCGTTTTAAGCTTAACATGATACCAATCCTTACCTCAAGCCTTCCCTCTTCAAGTATTTTCTATCCCACTACTACCGGAACTTGAATCACTAGATTTTCGGGTTGAAAATCAAAGAAAATAATTAGAGGGGGATAAGGGTTTCGTCGAACCAACGAAGGGTTTCATTCATCGGTCTTTTTGATATATTTTTAAACTTAATATATATAATATATATTAAACTGATAAATGTAAATAATAATAATAATAGTAATAATAACTTAATATTAATAAAAACTTTATTATGAATAGTTGTCTTATTATTTCTTAGCCACTAAGAAGTCTTTAATTTTAGGGTATTTGTTCAGCTCCAAGTACCCCAAAATACTCTGGTATATCTAAAATCAACTTATTTCAATAATTCCATCAACATTACTAAGTAAAACTATTATCATATTTTTGGCCTGCAATCTGGTCTCCAGGGTCGCCGAACTTGAAAATATTTTTATTTCACAAATAACTTACATTATATCCACATATTTCAAATAAATCTCTGTAATTAAAAAAATTATGCCTATTTATCTACTTATAGCAAAATTTATAATTTATACTAAATTAGGTTAGCTAAAGCTACTCTTTACTACCTAGTTAATCCATAATATATAATAAGCCCAAATTATTCATAATTAGGTTTTTGGGATATTACAAATTATGAAAATTATGAATTGTGTAATTAATAGTATTTAACTATATAATTTTATTGGATAAAACTATATTAATTACTCAAATATAATATTATTATTAAATAATGAATATTAAAGAGAGAAAGATATTATTTTAGAGAAAATAATATTTATTTATTTATTTTAATCCTTGTGATAATAAGATATTAATGAGAATTAATCAATTATTATTTATTGGTAAAATAAATAACAAATCTTATTTGTAGCAAAATTGAGAAATCAATTTTAAACCTTAAAATATGGCTCACACGTGTATGCCTATTCAACATGTGTAGGGTGACATATACATGTCCATGATTAATTTGGTTAAATTATTTTATTACTGAAAATAATTTAAATTAAATTAAGATTAATTATCTTTTAATTATTAATTAAATACATTATTAGATATTTTTTTAATTAAAATAAAGATATTTTGATATTCGGTTATTAGATATTTATATTTGAATTTGAATTTTGAATTCAAATCAAATTAGATATTTATCTTTTATTTTAAATAAAGGATTAAATATTTTCTTTATAACACTATATATAAGGATGTATAGTATCGTAAATAGCAACAATTTTAAAAACTAAAAAATAGAGAAAATAAATAGAGGCAATTAAAGAGAAAATAGGATTGATATATTTCTCACTCCTCTCTTTCTGTCACACCTACTCTCTCTCTCTCTAGTCTCACACGTGTACACACTATATTCTAAGTGTGTGTGAGATCGAAATCCTAATCTCATTATAGTCTCTCATGAGTTGAGTTCAAACTGTAATACCTAAATCTGTTCATCCTATAAGGTCTAATAACCCACTCTATTCCTAATTGTTGAGACTGGATTGGAAGATCAACGTGTGGATTCTTTAATCAAGTTCTTGGATTGGATGTGCCATTGTTATGCAAAAAGAAATAAGGATACCCTGATAGACATCAAGATGTAATTGAATTTCTTTCACAAGATTAGATTTAATCTATATTCATTATGTTGTGGTCATTGGACTTATGGTTCATATTAGATAAAAATTATTTTATCAAAATTTTGCTTTCGCTTTTATAACTTTGATATGGACCATAAAAACCAATAGTTAGATGGCTAATATGTTAATCCAAAGATATAAATTTTAGGTTTCTCCCAAGAAAGTATAATCATCACATATGTTGGGAAGTACATACGACAACATGCATATATACAGTAACTGTCAGTGCGCCAATTAAGGTCTAGATCTCACGGCAACATTAAATACCGCAGATACCGAAGAGAGAACATGTGTCACCCATCCAACTAGCTTAGTGGTCGAATAAGTCCACCCACGAGCAAGAAGTTTCCACGCGAACTTAAGGGCAAATTGTTGGGTTTTGTGCCCTAAATAAAACTCATTTCAATATAATCAGATTTACTTATTAATAAAGATCTGAAATAACATTTTATGTTGCATAGTTCACATGATTTATTTCATGATTATATATAATGTATGAATTCTATTTAAGTCCAGAACATATGAATTTGTTAATGATTATAGTGTTGTCAGCACAGTGGAATATAATCTTAATTATATGTTTGAAAGTTTATTCCCTGATTTGTCAGAATACTGGATTTAGACTGACATGGTATAATCAACGATAGGTATTCTTACACCTTGGAAAAGTGTTATGTCCTTTCCAAGATATTGGCAAAGTTTACCAGTATCGGATGTATGGAGTATACATCGGAAGGGACCGATATTGAACTTTGATTAGATATATTAGAATTTACCGTAATATCTATTCAATTCAATATCACCTGTTGATCATAGATCAAATGATCTTAATCCTGATATGATTAGGTTCAATCTCAAGAGTGTGATTCATGTTCTTTTATTTGTTAGTTAAGCCTACTTTTGGATCAGGGTGATACGTACATTTTGGGAACACGGTAGTGCAATTGAGTGGGAGCGCTAACATAAATATGGAATCTATAGCTTCTGTCTGGCGAATAGAAAGTAAAGGATGATTTCCTTTGAGTTTAACCAAACGAAAATAAATGGTGGAGTACTCATTTTACTTAGCTGAAATATCATTTATACAGGGTTAAGTGTTTTAAGGATAAAATACATTGTAGGGTGTTACGGTAATTTAATCCCTTTACAGTGTAAATCATCTATATAGAGGATCATTGATCAGATTAGGATTATAACAATGGATAACTAATGACGTTTCTATATCGTGGAACATATAGAACGTTCTATATGACTGAGAGTGCAATTCCAAGTTCTAAGAGTGGATTCAATAAGGAATTAATAAGTTAGGGAATTTACTTAGTAAATTCGGTTCGACTTATTGGAAGCTCGGTTTTATAGACCCATGGTCCCCATACTAGTTGAGACCATACTGCTTGTAAGACTCAATTAATTGATTTTAATTAATCAATTATAATTCTAAAAGTTAGACTATGTCTACTTTATGAATTTTCACTAAGCAAGGGCGGAGTTGTAAAGAAAAGAGATTCTAGGTTTATTTATTAATTTAGACATGTAAAGTCTCTTAATTAATAAATATATTAAATGGCAATATTATTTAATAATTATTTTTAAGTTATTAAATAATTAGAATTTGCATTTAAAAGGTTAAATTGGAAAATTGGCATTTTTGAGAAAATGGGAATGAAAAATAACAAAATGGGAAAGTTGCAAAGTGAGGCCCAATTTCCTATTCTGGCCGCCCACTATGCATAGGCTTTACCATTTATTTTTTCATTATTTTAATGCCATACAATTCTAACCTAAACCTAGAGGGCATTCTATAAATAGAAAGTATTGGCTTCAGGAAACTCATAACTTTGCACATTGTTTCCTTCAGAGAAAAGCCAAGCCGCCCCTTCTCTCTCTTTTCTTCTCTTCTAATTTCAAAATTCTCTTGAGTGATAAAGTAGTGCCCACACTTATCAAGTGGTACCTCAATCATAGTATGTAAGACTGTGGAAAATCAACATCAAAGAAGGAGAGAAAGAGATCCAGATTCAGATCTTGATAATGCTCTGCTACAGAAAGGAATCAAGGGCTAAAGATCTGAATGGAAGGAGTCATAATATTCCGCTGCACCCAATGTAAGGTTTTCTTAAACTCTTATGTGTTTATTTCAATGTTTTAGAATTCATATTAGGATGTTAATCAAACATACTTGGTAGTAAATCTAGATCCTGGTAAAATATTTTCCAGCACAAATGTTATCCGAATTTCTACACAGGGTGACGTGGCATCCATCTTAGTGATATGTGGAGAAGATTTCATAACTTGGATGGACAACACGGTCCATGATATGCCATCCAAAGTGATTTATTATAAACAACTAACTCTAAGAAGAAGTTGAGACATCCGAACAAGGGTATGTTATACAATCTGACCTGAGTAAATGCAGCTACAATATCTTCAAGGATATTCTCTGGCCCGTTTGGTACGCAGAACTGGACTTGATTGGATTGGAAAGGATTGGACTGGACTGGACAAGAATAGATTATGCTGAAAAATAATTCTATGTTTGGTTTTAGAATAGATTGGACTATTTTAATTATAACAATAAATAAATAAAAATGAATAATTCGTAACAAAAAATAAATAATAATAATAAAAATAATTAATCATAAAATAAAATAAAATAATATATGATATATAATTATATATATATCATAAATATATAATAAAATAATTTATCATATTTCATTTAATAATTAATTAAAATAGTAAAATAAAAATACTTGAATAATATAAAATTATTTATGCTAACACTAATTTAATACTGTTGCCCCTGATTTCGCCCAATATACGTGGACCAACCGGACAGGGACACGTGGATCAAGCAATTCACAATATTTGCTAAGTCTTTTATGCCACAAGGTAACGTCCCGGATATAGGTCCCGGAGAAGGCACACGGAGCTTAAGGTGCTCCCAGAGGCTCACACAGCGCTAAGGCATCTCCGCGAGGTGTCAGGCTTCTCCTGAGCAATCAAGTCGCATTAAATGCCGCATGGGAGGAAGCGTGTTGGGACTGCAACACGCAATAAAGTCTGACGGCACAACCTCCAACCAGCAGCGCCACAGTAATGATCATTTAAGTCTAGCGACGGCTACACTGTGAAGAGTCACGTCAATCAAAAGGCAATAAGGACATTCCACATAAAAACCCTACAACACCTAGGGATTTGACCATGCATTACCCATGGTATATTCATTGGGAATACCCAACTTTATGGATACTTACAGATACACTTGTAAGGAAAATTCTAGGGATTACCCCACCAAAACACTATAAATACCCCCTCAAAGCTCATTAAATGGGATCGAGAATCTTGGGCTGCATATGAGCAAGTAGAGTAAATACTCACCAAGAACATTCTCTGTATTTATAAGGCCGACATTCCCCCAAGTATAATCTCTATATTAAATACATCCATAAATAACAAAGACTCGTGGACTAAGGCTCATTAACGCCCCAACCACGTAAAAATCCTTCTCTCACTTTCTTACAGCTCAATAGTTTTATAATATTTTACTAGTTGCCGAAAACCTAGGTCAACATTTTGGTGCTTTCATTGAGAGCTGAAGAAAGCTACTAAAAACAAACATTTGACTTCACAAACATGGTGGAGACAAGAAGTACTCGTCAGCCTCGTCCTCTGGAAGACGCTCAAGACCCAAATGAGGAAGATGTAGCCTCAAGAGCAGCGGTGGAGTCCGAGGAAGAAGAAATAGTCCCCGATGATGACTACGAGGGAAACGTCGACGAGTATGCCTATGACGAAGGTAGTTACTCAGAACTGGTGCTTCTCAGACAAAAAGCTATCGATCACGAAGCCGAGATCGAAGCTCAGAAAGCGCAAAACTTGAAAATGCAGGAAGTGATGCTGGCCATGCAAAAAGCCATGGAAGCAGCTGGCATTCACATGCACCCCAAGGCAATGACCGTTGGACTCGACAAGGAGCCAGCGACGTCTTCGCCTAATTCCTAGCAGCAAAAATCTAGGGAGCCTAGCCCTATAAGATACCCTGCTGAAGAGAATCAAACAAAAAACCCTACTTCTACCCCAGGGCGAAAGAAAAAGGTGCAGGATCCGCGAAAGGTCCGCTCAGATTTCCCTAAAGGGAAAGGTCCGCAGAGGGGCAAGCCCCAAAAAGGGAGCCTTGGCCTTCAGGATTGAGGGGACCGAAAAAGCGTTTCTGTACACCAAGAACCCGGGGGTAGAGGAAGAAGAGGACAGAGATGTCCTCCCGTTGATCTGAGAAATCAAATCAATGGGAACCAAGGTGATCTCCGGGATCACCTTGACCAAAAAAGATACGGACCCGTGGTCTCCTCGGGTACGTTGAATGAAGGAATTATGGCGGAGCTCGCCATACTTCGAAAAGACATTGCCCAAGTCTCCCGGAGGCAGAAGGGAGACGACACCGACTCGGACAGCGAGGATCGAGAGCCATGTGCTAAGCACATTTTAGAGGCAGAGCTCCCTAAGAACTTCAAGATGCCCGAAATGGCAGCTTATACCGGGAACTCCGATCCTAGCGACCACCTGTCACGGTTCAACCGTGTCATGAGGGTCAGCAATGACGCCAAGTGTCTGTGCTTCCCACTTACTCTAAGTGGGTCTGCGGAGGAATTGTTCAAAAAAACTGGAACCAGGATCCGTGGGCTGTTGGAACAAGCTACAGACCAACTTCCGGAGACAGTTTGTCGCCGCAAGAAAGGTCAATCTGGAGGTCAGTGCCTTGACTAATATCAAGCAACTGCCCACCGAGACCTTGAAGAATTACATCAAGAGGTTCCGAGAGGAAGCCTCCAAAACCAAGAAGGTTGATGACGGACAACAGCTTGCACTTCTCCAAGCAGGCATCCGTACTGGGACTCCGTTCTGGAATGAGTTGCAGCAAGAAGGAGCCGCTAGCCTCCATGTAATGACCGCTCTAGTATATGGATTAGTAAAGGCAATTAGCACTAATTTTAATTATTTTATTATTAATTGTGAATTAATTTAATTGTGGACCCCAATATTTAGAAATAAATATTAGAGTTATAATTTCTCAATTCCGGAGATTTTATTAAACTCTAGGGGTATTATCTAGCTTATATGTGTAATATGTTATTTTTGTAATTTTTGTTCGGCGACAACGGAAAATGCGATGGATGGCTAGATTGATCACATGGGTAAGTTTAGAACCCTAGTTCATAGTGGGAAATATTTTAGAGAAAATAAATTATCGGGATTGAGCGGGGTTATGGAAATTGACCATTTTACCCCTAGTTTCAAAGAAATACCCTAGTTTAAGTCTAAGGGCATTTTAGACATTTTGTTAATGGTGGATTAGGTGGCTTATTGGTTGATTGACACCTAGCACTTAACTTTTCAGCCATGAATTAATTAAGGGAAAATCAATTCATTTGAGGGAAAAATCAAAGGAAACCAAATCTAGAGAACTCCCACCCTTTCTCTCTTTTCTCTTTCGGCTGGGGCTTGATCAAGGGGGGAAGGGCTGTTAATTCTTGGAGTTTCCAGCAAAGGAAGCTTGAAAGATTCAGTTGAGGTAAGCCCTAATGAAACCTTTCTCAATTTCTAAGTTTTAAAGTTAGGTTGAATTGGTGATTTTGCAATTTAAGGGCTATTAGGTTTGTTTATGCTTAGGGTTCGAATTGTATAGGTTATTTGAGTTAAATTAAGTTCCTAGCAGCTGATTTTGTTGATTGGGTTAAGCTTTATGCAATCTTGAGCTTTGAATGTTAAGCTTTGTTCATTAATGGCAATTTGAGTTGTGATGGTTTGTTCTGTGAATTACTGCCTGGAAATCATTGTGTATGCATTGTATAGGTATACTGGAGAGTTTGGTTAAGTTTGGGCTTGATTTGAATTAAGGGGGAAGATTTTTGGTTCCCAGCAGATGAACCGGAATTCCGGTTCTGGGTGGTCTGTACCAACCGGTCGACCGGTTGGTGACCCAGAACCGGGATGCCGGTTGGGAACCGGTTGACCTGTTGGGGGATTCTCCAGAACCCTAGTTTTGGCCAATTTTGAGATATTTAGGGTATTGCCATGAGGTTTATCGATAGGGAAACTTTTAGTTTCAAGTTTTAAGTCCCGGAAAGTGATTTAGCGAGTCACTCATCTGTATTACCGTTATTGTGATTAGGGCATCCATCTAGCACGTGAATTCCGTTCAGGTTGGCCAGCACACTTGAATTCGGAAAACAGGTAAGAACTGTGTATAATGTATGATGTGATTATCTGAATGTGTGTATATGTGTTTATATATGCATGCTTGAATTATGTTAAACACTACCAACACTTGTATGATTAAGTTATAGAGTGTATTGGTACAGTGATTGTTGTTGATTTGAGTACGATACAGTGATACCAACACAAGCATAGGAAAATGCTAAGGTGTGTGGTACATCACTCAGTGTTACTCAGTGATCGGGATAAACCCTACCAACACTCGTACAGCGAGGTACGATGTGTATGTGGTATAGTGGTTGTACCCTGGTATTGAACGTTCATACTCATCTGTTAAGCTCTGTAAATGGGTGTATGGGCGCCTATTTACAGGTCGGAAATTATATGGTATGTTATATGCATTTCTTACTGAGTCTGTTGACTCACAGTTTCTGCTTCCATGTGTAGGTAAAGGAAAGGCGAAGGCTGAACAGGAATGAACCTGAGCTCGGGTAAGATTGTACATGTCAAGCAGCGCGACCTGGAGTGTTCGGTCTCGGGACATCTGGGAGTTGTATTTTGAAAGTCGCTGTGCGACCTGTAAATCTGTATATTTTGGATTGTATGTTTGAAAAGTAAAGTTTGTAAAGTTTTAAAAATCGGGATCCCGACACTTGTAAATATTTTATTAAATTACAAAGTTTAGTATTTAATTGGAAAGTTTTAATTTGTCACGTTTTTCGAGAAATATCTTTGATTAGCAAAGATTGCACAATTATTGAAAAAAGCACTGTAGCGTGCCTTAGCATTAGGGCGTTACAATTTTGGTATCAGAGCCGCCAGGTTTGTCTACCGAAGCTTGCTATGACATGTACAATCTTCATCAAAGAAAGCTCGGTTCACGGTTCAGTAAGCCCGTACTTGTTTAGTATTTTAAATAAATGTGAATGTGAAAGCATGTTAGGAAGCATATTAGATTTAAATTAAATATATTTCTTTAAAAAGAAAAGAAAGTGTGTTGCCTTAAGTTATTAAGAGCGGTGTTAATTTTGATCGCTGTCTAACCTGCCTTGCTTATGGATTCGCAGGCTAAGTCCTATTAAATGGACGCCCCGCAAAATACAAGAAGTCAGGGTGGCATGGTTGAGACCGGAGGCGGTCAGGGGAATCCTCAAAATCCTCGTGGTCGCGGCCGTGGCCGTGGCAGAGCTCAGGGTGGTCGCCCTGTAAATCCACCTCAAGCTCCTCCTGATTGGGAGCAAAGATTTGCTGAAATGCAAGAGAGAATTCGTCAGCAAGATGAAGAGATCCAAAGATTGAGGCAGCAGGGTCCTCCTGCCGTGCCTCCTCAAGAAGTTCAGGCCGTTGCAGTTCCAGCGGTGCCAGCAGAACAACCTGTTGTTGGCAACCGTATGGAACCGTTGTACGAAAGATTTCGAAAACAGGCACCTCCAGTGTTTCTGGGAGGCCCTGATGTGATGAAGGCTGAACAATGGCTTTCAATGATTGAGCGTATTCTCAACTTTATGGGAGTGGTTGGAAATGATCGGGTGACCTGCGCCACTTTCCAGTTTCAAGAAGATGCCCTCGTGTGGTGGGAATTGATAACCCTCACTCGGGACGTCACGCTGATGACCTGGGAGGAATTTAGGGAGTTATTTAACTCCAAGTATTACAATGAAGCGGTCCGCAGTGCAAAGCGGAAAGAGTTCACTGATCTAGTTCAGACTGAGGGTATGTCAGTCACTGAGTACACAACGAAATTTGATCGGTTGGCTAAATTGGCAGCAGGAATTGTGCCCACGGATTTCAGTAAGAAAGAAAAATACTTAGCGGGTTTGAGTGCAAAAATCCGACATGATCTGGTTATTACCACTACTGAAGCAACCACGTATGCAGATATGGTTGAGAAGGCTTTGAGAGCCGAGGGTGCGGTAAAATTCCTTCAGGAGCCCCGGGTGGCTCCGAGTGTTGGTGGAACCCCCACTGTTCCTACTCTTGTTTATGGTAGGGATGGTGGTGACTCCACCACTGAGCAGAAAAGAAAAGTTGTTCCAGCTTCTGGTGGCTCGGGGCAAAGCAAGCGGTTCCGTGGAAACCAAGGCAGAGGAGGACGTCAGGGTTACTCTTATCCTGAATGTCCAAGGTGCAAGAAACATCATCCGGGAGAGTGTAACCGGAAGACATGCTTCCTGTGTGGCATGGTGGGGCATTTCAAGAAAGATTGCCCCCAGGCAAAGAAAGAGGAGCCGAAAACTGAGGTGAAACCGGTTCCTGCTCGTGTGTTTGCCATTACCCAAGCTGATGCTGCAGCCAGTCCTTCTGTTGTGACAGGTCAGCTTCCCGTCAACAACTTGTTATTTACAGTATTATTTGACTCGGGAGCTACACGTTCATATGTGGCTACAAGAGTGATTGATCTTTTGGGTAGGCCTTGTGAAATTTTAGAAAGAGGGTTCGGAACCCTAATGCCTAGCGGGGAATTGGTTATCTCTAATAGGCGCATTAGGTCTATGCCGATTAGGATCGAAGATAGGGAATTGAGTACTGATCTCATAGAATTGAAACTAACTGAGTTTGATATTATACTGGGAATGGATTTCTTATCCAAGTATTCGGCCAGTATAGATTGTAGGCGTAAAATGGTGACTTTTCAGCCGGAAGGTGAAGATCCATTTGTTTATGTTGGATCGGTTCAGGGGTCTCGGATCCCGGTTATTTCTGTGTTGAGAGCTAGGGATTTACTATGCAATGGTTGTGTAGGATTTCTAGCGGTAGTATTTGACTCCAGCAGACCTGAAACATTTGGGCCTGAGGTAGTTCGGGTAGTGAAAGATTTTCTTGATGTGTTTCCCGAGGAGTTGCCGGGATTGCCGCCACAACGAGAGATTGATTTTGTTATTGATTTGGCACCTGGAGTCGAACCTGTTTCTAAAGCTCCATATAGGATGGCTCCAGCAGAACTCAAGGAGCTTAAGTTGCAACTTCAGGGGATGCTGGACATTGGGTTTATTCGACCCAGTGTATCGCCCTGGGGAGCTCCGGTTCTCTTTGTGAAAAAGAAAGATGGTTCCCTCAGAATGTGTATTGATTATCGGGAACTTAACAAGCTGACGATTAAGAATAAGTACCCGTTGCCCAGAATCGACGATTTGTTCGATCAGCTTCAGGGAAAGACTGTGTTTTCAAAGATTGATTTACGGTCGGGCTATCACCAACTCAGAATTCGGGAGGAGGACATACCGAAGACTGCTTTTAGAACCAGATATGGGCACTATGAGTTTCTGGTAATGTCATTCGGATTGACTAATGCTCCTGCGGCCTTTATGGATCTTATGAATAGAGTATTCAAGGATTTCCTCGATAATTGCGTTATAGTGTTTATCGATGACATTCTTGTATACTCTCGGTCAGATGAGGAGCACGAGCATCATCTTCGAATGGTGTTACAGCGACTTAGGGATCACAAGCTGTATGCCAAGTTCAAAAAGTGTGAATTCTGGTTGTCCGAGGTATCCTTTCTGGGTCATATTGTGGGGAAGAATGGAATTATGGTTGATCCAAACAAGGTGGAATCAGTGAAGAATTGGCCGAGGCCTAAGTCTGTGACGGAAATTCGAAGTTTTCTCAGGTTAGCAGGGTATTATCGACGTTTCGTCGAAGGATTTTCTAAACTTTCTATGCCCCTAACCGAATTGACTAAGAAAAATCAGAGATTTGTGTGGTCAGATAAGTGTGAGTCAAGCTTTCAGGAGTTAAAGCAGCGTTTGATAACAGCTCCGGTGTTAGCTTTGGCATCAGATCAAGAGAAATTTGTTGTGTATTGTGATGCATCCGCGGGGTCTGGGATGTGTTCTGATGCAAGCTGACAGAGTCATAGCCTATGCCTCTCGTCAACTGAAGGATTATGAGCAGCGTTACCCAACTCATGATTTAGAGCTCGCTGCTGTGGTTTTTGCTTTAAAGATTTGGCGACATTATCTTTATGGTGAAAAGTGTGAGATTTATACCGATCATAAAAGTCTTAAATACTTTTTCACCCAAAAAGATTTGAATATGAGGCAGAGAAGGTGGTTGGAGTTAGTTAAAGACTACGACTGTGAAATACTTTATCACCCCGGGAAAGCCAATGTTGTGGCCGATGCTCTGAGCAGAAAAGGTCCCGGTCAAGTGTGTACTACGGTTATGATAGCTCCTCAACTAGCCTCAGAAATGGTTAGTGCGGGAATTGAGTTCGTGGTCGGGAAATTACATAATTTAACACTCCAATCTGATCTGTTGGAGAGAATCAGAAAGGCACAACTGGAAGATCCCGAGCTAGTTAAAGTTCGAGATGAAGTGGTAGCTGGTCGGCCTAGAGGTTTTACAGTCTCGAGCAGTGGAATGTTGCTATATAAAGCTCGAGTTTGTGTTCCTAGTGTGGATGAGCTTAAGAAAGAAATACTGGATGAAGCTCACATCACGCCTTATTCGTTGCATCCGGGAACCACCAAGATGTATCAGGATTTGAAACCCTACTTCTGGTGGTATGGGATGAAAAGAGATGTGGTGGACTACGTGTCCAAGTGTTTAACCTGCCAGCAGATTAAGGTTGAACATCAGAGGCCGGCAGGGTTATTACAGCCTTTAGTCCTTCCAGAATGGAAGTGGGAGGACATCGCAATGGACTTTGTAACTGGTTTGCCTAGAACTACAGGAATGTATGATTCTGTTTGGGTCATCGTGGACAGATTCACAAAGTCAGCTCACTTCTTACCAGTGAAAGTTACATATTCAGTGGATCAATATGCTGAACTGTATGTGAAGGAGATAGTTCGTCTCCATGGAGCTCCTAAATCTATTGTATCAGACAGGGATCCAAAGTTCACATCGAAGTTTTGGGTGAGTCTCCAGAAGGCTATGGGTAACAAGTTAAAGTTTAGTACAGCCTTTCACCCTCAGACTGATGGTCAGTCAGAAAGAACTATCCAGATTTTAGAAGACCTATTGCGAGCCTGTGTCATGGACTTTGAGGGTTCATGGAGTAAGTACTTGCCTTTAATTGAATTCTCCTACAACAACAGCTACCAAAGTACAATAGGGATGGCTCCCTATGAGATGTTATATGGTAGAAAATGTCGTTCTCCTATTCATTGGGACGAGACAGGAGAAAGGAAGTACCTGGGTCCAGAATTAGTGCAGAGAACCAATGAAGCTATAGATAAGATCAAGGCTCGAATGCTTGCTTCTCAAAGCAGGCAGAAAAGTTATGCTGATCCGAAGCGCAGAGATGTTACATTCCAGGTAGGGGAACATGTTTTCCTGCGGGTTTCACCAATGAAGGGTATTAGACGCTTCGGGAAGAAGGGTAAGTTAAGCCCTAGGTTCATTGGGCCATTTCAGATACTTGAGAAGGTCGGGCAGGTAGCGTATCGGCTAGCCTTACCACCAGCACTATCGGCTGTTCATGACGTATTTCACATTTCTATGTTAAGGAAATACGTGTCAGACCCGACTCATGTCTTGAGTTATGAAGCCCTTGAACTTCAACCAGATTTATCCTATGAAGAGCAACCTGTTCAGATTTTGGATAAAAAAGAAAAAGTTCTTCGGAACAAGACTATTGCACTGGTTAAGGTGCTCTGGAGGAATAATAAGGTGGAAGAAGCCACCTGGGAGTTGGAGTCAGATATGAGAACTCAGCATCCAGAGCTATTCAGGTTAGATTTCGGGGACGAAATCCTATTAACGGGGGGATAATTGTAATGACCGCTCTAGTATATGGATTAGTAAAGGCAATTAGCACTAATTTTAATTATTTTATTATTAATTGTGAATTAATTTAATTGTGGACCCCAATATTTAGAAATAAATATTAGAGTTATAATTTCTCAATTCCGGAGATTTTATTAAACTCTAGGGGTATTATCTAGCTTATATGTGTAATATGTTATTTTTGTAATTTTTGTTCGGCGACAACGGAAAATGCGATGGATGGCTAGATTGATCACATGGGTAAGTTTAGAACCCTAGTTCATAGTGGGAAATATTTTAGAGAAAATAAATTATCGGGATTGAGCGGGGTTATGGAAATTGACCATTTTACCCCTAGTTTCAAAGAAATACCCTAGTTTAAGTCTAAGGGCATTTTAGACATTTTGTTAATGGTGGATTAGGTGGCTTATTGGTTGATTGACACCTAGCACTTAACTTTTCAGCCATGAATTAATTAAGGGAAAATTAATTCATTTGAGGGAAAAATCAAAGGAAACCAAATCTAGAGAACTCCCACCCTTTCTCTCTTTTCTCTTTCGGCTGGGGCTTGATCAAGGGGGGAAGGGCTGTTAATTCTTGGAGTTTCCAGCAAAGGAAGCTTGAAAGATTCAGTTGAGGTAAGCCCTAATGAAACCTTTCTCAATTTCTAAGTTTTAAAGTTAGGTTGAATTGGTGATTTTGCAATTTAAGGGCTGTTAGGTTTGTTTATGCTTAGGGTTCGAATTGTATAGGTTATTTGAGTTAAATTAAGTTCCTAGCAGCTGATTTTGTTGATTGGGTTAAGCTTTATGCAATCTTGAGCTTTGAATGTTAAGCTTTGTTCATTAATGGCAATTTGAGTTGTGATGGTTTGTTCTGTGAATTACTGCCTGGAAATCATTGTGTATGCATTGTATAGGTATACTGGAGAGTTTGGTTAAGTTTGGGCTTGATTTGAATTAAGGGGGGAAGATTTTTGGTTCCCAGCAGATGAACCGGAATTCCGGTTCTGGGTGGTCTGTACCAACCGGTCGACCGGTTGGTGACCCAGAACCGGGATGCCGGTTGGGAACCGGTTGACCTGTTGGGGGATTCTCCAGAACCCTAGTTTTGGCCAATTTTGAGATATTTAGGGTATTGCCATGAGGTTTATCGATAGGGAAACTTTTAGTTTCAAGTTTTAAGTCCCGGAAAGTGATTTAGCGAGTCACTCATCTGTATTACCGTTATTGTGATTAGGGCATCCATCTAGCACGTGAATTCCGTTCAGGTTGGCCAGCACACTTGAATTCGGAAAACAGGTAAGAACTGTGTATAATGTATGATGTGATTATCTGAATGTGTGTATATGTGTTTATATATGCATGCTTGAATTATGTTAAACACTACCAACACTTGTATGATTAAGTTATAGAGTGTATTGGTACAGTGATTGTTGTTGATTTGAGTACGATACAGTGATACCAACACAAGCATAGGAAAATGCTAAGGTGTGTGGTACATCACTCAGTGTTACTCAGTGATCGGGATAAACCCTACCAACACTCGTACAGCGAGGTACGATGTGTATGTGGTATAGTGGTTGTACCCTGGTATTGAACGTTCATACTCATCTGTTAAGCTCTGTAAATGGGTGTATGGGCGCCTATTTACAGGTCGGAAATTATATGGTATGTTATATGCATTTCTTACTGAGTCTGTTGACTCACGCTCGCTTCCATGTGTAGGTAAAGGAAAGGCGAAGGCTGAACAGGAATGAACCTGAGCTCGGGTGAGATTGTACATGTCAAGCAGCGCGACCTGGAGTGTTCGGTCTCGGGACATCTGGGAGTTGTATTTTGAAAGTCGCTGTGCGACCTGTAAATCTGTATATTTTGGATTGTATGTTTGAAAAGTAAAGTTTGTAAAGTTTTAAAAATCGGGATCCCGGCACTTGTAAATATTTTATTAAATTACAAAGTTTAGTATTTAATTGGAAAGTTTTAATTTGTCACGTTTTTCGAGAAATATCTTTGATTAGCAAAGATTGCACAATTATTGAAAAAAGCACTGTAGCGTGCCTTAGCATTAGGGCGTTACACTCCAGGACTTCCAGAAGAGAGTCCAAAAATATATCAACCTCGAAGAAGCCCAAATCGTGGCTTATGGGGGCTACTATCCCACCAGAATAGCAGGGTATATGCCCAGAGTATCGCCCTCGGGTACTGCCCCGACTGCAACTCCACAAACAAGTGGCATACAATTCTCTGCTACCCCCGGGTATAGCCAGGGCCAAGCCTTGGCACCAGCATCATCTCATTTTGGCAACCCGTCTGGAGTGAATGGGAAAGCTCCTTCACACTCTGCTCCGGCTGCTAGCCTGACAGGCCCTTCCCAGGGTTCAAGGAGTAAAAGGTCCTCCAAAGGCAGCACCCGGACGGGAGAGAAGCGCCAGAAAAAGGGGTACACCCCCCAATATACTCAATACACGGAGCTGTCGGACTCCAAAGAGCGTGTGTACTTTGCTACTAGGAAAAATACACACTACCGGAGACCACAGCCGTTGTACAAAGATAGCTCCCGGAGAGATCCAAGCAAAAGATGCGAGTACCACAACGGCATTGGTCATAGCACCAATGAATGTAAGAATCTCAAGGACGAGATCGAAAATCTAATCCGATTGGGCCACCTCTATGAGTGGAGCAAGAATAGGTTGCCCCACCTCAATCCGGGTCAGGTGACCGTGGGTATGCCTCAGGGAACACCGGGGGGTACAGTAGGAGTATTGGCTCCAGCTGCTCCCACGGGCGACGCCCAGCATATCCCCGGTCTGCCGCCCCGGCCTAATGGAAGGGTAGCCATGATCTCCGGAGGTCCCCATATCGGAGGGACTACTCGCAAGGAGTGTAAGCGGTACGCCGGGGCCGCGAAACACAATGAGGTATGGGAAGTTACTCAACTACCAGCTCAAAGGCCTCAGTTGATGGATCAATCCATCATGTTCACGGAAGAAGACACCAAGACGGTGCGCTTCCCTCATCATGACCCATTGGTCATAGAGACCCCCATCGCGAATAAAGTGGTGGCCAGAGTCTTAATTGACAATGGGAGTTCCGTGAACTTACTCTTCAAAGAAGCCTTCACCGCGATAGGCTTGACAGATCGGGACCTCTCACCTAGTGGGTCCCAGCTCACGGGGTTTAACGGGACGACACTTATGCCAATGGGAAAAGTAAGGCTCCCAGTCACCTTGTGCCCGGACACCCCCCAGAGCACATTCAAATATTGCACCTTCGTAGTGGTGGACTGTCCGACAGCCTACAACGCGATCCTCGACCGAGCGGCCCTGGTAGACTTTGGCCCAGTCACTTCAATCTGGCATTTGTGCCTAAAGTTCCCTACCCGGGAGGCTGGAATCGGAACTGTGAGGGGAAACCAGGGGGAAGCAAGACAATGTTACAATGTCGCAACCCACCTGCCCGTGCTTATGGTCCGGGAGTCAGCTGAGCCAGAAGTGGCTGAAGAGGATGAGTTGGACCCCCGTGTAGGGTCCGAAAGAATCGTGGAACCAATGGAGGACGTCGAAGAAGTATCAGTGTGCGACGTCGACTCCACCAAAATACTCCGGTTAGGGAAGAGCCTAGACTCGGAGGAAAAAGAAAAAATAATAAAAACACTAAAGGGCGCCATCGACATCTTTGCATGGCGCCAAGAAGACATGACTGGCATAAGCCCTCATGTCATCACACATGTACTCAACGTCAATCCGGACATGCCTCCCGTCCAGCAAAAGAGACGCCCGCTCGACTCGGTGAAAGCCGAAGCTCTAGAGAAAGAGGTGGACAAACTTTTGACTAACGGCATGATCCGCGACGTGTACTATCCAGAGTGGCTGGCCAATCCGGTCCTGGTGCCCAAGCCAAACGGAACTTGGCGAGTTTGTATAGACTTCACCGATCTAAACAAAGCTTGTCCAAAGGACTGCTTCCCGCTGCCGAGGATCGACCAGATGGTAGATGCCACTTCCGGATTCAAACTGCTATCCTTCATGGACGCCTATACTGGGTACAATCAAATAAAAATGCATACGGCAGACCAGGAGTGCACTAGCTTCAGGACCGATAAGGGGGTATACTGTTACCTAGTCATGCCTTTCGGACTGAAAAATGCCGGAGCAACCTATCAGAGAATGGTTAACCGGATGTTTAAAGGTCTCCTGGGCGAAACATGGAGGTTTACGTGGACGACATGCTCGTCAAATCCAAAGCATGCAACAGCCATGCAAGCGACTTAGAAGAATGCTTCGAAGTTGTCCGGAGATACGGCATGAAGCTCAACCGAAAGAAATGCACCTTTGGGGTCAAATCAGGAAAGTTCCTGGGTTTCATCGTCAGTCAAAGGGGGATCGAGGCAAATCCGGAAAAAATCCAGGCTCTCCTAAATATGTCATCCCCCAAAAAACATAAAGATGTGCAGAGCCTGACCGGGAAGGTAGCTGCATTAAGCCGTTTCATCTCACGGTCCACAGACAAGTGCATACCCTTCTTCAACGTGCTAAAGAAGTGCCAAAAGTTCGAATGGTCGGACGAGTGCGAAGAGGCATTCAAAAAGCTAAAAGAGCACATGGCCAAGCCTCCTATCCTATCAAAACCCGTCCTCGGAGAAGACCTATTTCTTTATTTGGCCGTCTCCGAACACGCGGTCAGGGCTGCCTTGGTCCGGGAAGAAGAGAAAACTCAGCATCCCGTGTACTATGTCAGCAAGCGCATGATAGGGGCCGAAACAAGATACCTGGTCATTGAAAAACTGGTGTTTTGCCTCCTAATGGCGTCAAGGAAGTTGAGGCCATACTTCCAAGCCCATCCGATCAAAATTCTGACCAATCACCCGCTCCGGCAGGTCCTCCAAAAACCTGAAGCATCCGAAAGGCTCCTCAAGTGGGCAATGGAGCTAAGTCAATTCGACTTGCACTACATACCCCGAATTTCTATAAAAGGCCAAGCCTTGGCGGACTTTATTACTGAATGCAGCGAAGTCGAGGCAACCGCGAATACGCCGATACCGCCAATCCCCACATGGAGGGTATTTGTGGACGGAGCCTCCAATGAGAACGGTTCCGGAGCTGGAGTGGCTATGATATCACCAACTGGACTGCGACTCCAGGCGGCCCTCCGATTTGACTTCGCAGCTTCAAACAATGAGGGCGAATATGAAGCCCTGATAGCAGGGCTGAAATTAGCAAAAGCTGTAGAAGCCAAAAGAGTGGAAGTCTACAGTGACTCCCAACTGGTCGTAAACCAGGTATCCGGAGAATACCAAAACACGCGGCGAGCGGATGGCCGCATACGTAACAATAGTCCGAGAGCTGCTCCACGAGTTCGCGGACTACAAAATAGAAAGAATCCCCCGAGAAAAGAACGCTCACGCGGACTGTCTGGCTAAGTTAGCCTGGGATAGCGAAATCGAAGAGCTGAGGGTAGTACCAGTGGAACGCTTGGCAAAGCCAAGCATCAAAATAAAAGAGACCACACTAACGGTTGGGCAAGAACCCAGCTGGATGGTCCCCATCATAAAATACATAACAACAGGTGAGTTGCCCCAAGAAAGGGCACTGTCTCAGAAGATTCAGTATCAGGCTCATCGTTATGTAATGATGGATCAAATTCTCTACTGAAGAGGACTCAGCATGCCTTCTTTAAGGTGTGTATCGGACCCTGAAGCTAGACAAATCATGCTAGAGGTCCACGAAGGGTTCTGTGGAGATCATACGGGAGGACCTAGTCTCTCAAAGAAAATATTGAGGCAAGGGTACTTCTGGCCAACAATGAAAAAAGATTGTATAGACTATGTCCAAAAGTGTGACTCGTGCCAAAGGTACGCGAACATACCGAGAGCTCCTCCAAATGAAATCACCCTGATGACTAGTCCCTGGCCCTTCGTGGTTTGGGGAATAGATCTTATTGGGTCCCTGCCAACAGGAAAAGGAGGAGTAAAGTATGCAATAGTAGCAGTAGACTACTTCACCAAATGGACAGAGGCTGAGCCTATGAAGATAATAACTGCTAAGAAAGCATTGGACTTTGTTATTAAAAACATAGTGTGTCGATATGGCTTGCCTCACAAAATAGTCTCTGACAATGGAAAGCAATTCGATTGCGAGGAATTTACTGACTTCTGCAACCAGCATCGAGTAGTGAAAAGCTTCTCCGCAGTGGCCAGACCTCAAACAAACGGTCAGGCGGAAGCAGTCAATAAAATCCTAAAGGTCACTTTAAAGAAAAAGTTGCTGGTCTGCAAAAACAACTGGCCTGAAGAGTTGCCAAGGGTGTTATGGGCCTACCGGACGACCCCCAGAACCACGACCGGTCACTCGCCTTTTTCAATGGCGTACGGTTGTGAAGCGATGGTCCCGGTAGAAACGTTATTCCCATCCCACAGGAGGACGACTTACAATCGTGCCACGAATAAAGCTTTGCTTCAAGAGGCTTTGGATCAAGTCGAAGAACTCCGGGATGAGTCTCAGATACGAATGGCAGCTTATCAGAAGAAGGTGACCAAGTATTTTAACTCTAAGGTTAAAAACAGAAAATTTGCTATTGGGGATATAGTCCTAAGAAGAGTCTTCCCAGCCACCTAGGAACCCGGAGTGGGGGTACTTGGGCCAAATTGGGAAGGACCATATGAAATCGAGGACGAAATCGGCTCCGGCACTTACAAACTAAAAAGAATGGATGGAACCATTGTGCCTAGAGCCTGGAATGCCAATCACCTTAGAAAATATTACCAATAGCAAAAATATAACTTAGACTTTGTTCAAAGAGTTTGTACCGTCCAAATGTATACCTCCTCTACATGTTGAATAAAACTGAGTGCCTTAAAAACAAAGTTTCTATGCCACTCAGGGGGGTACTAGGGTATACCGCACGGACAGACGAAAAACAAACTAAGTAAAATATCCTGACCCAAAGGGCAGGTCAAAAAATATGCACAAAAATAAAAAGCATAAGTATAAAAATCCTGATCCAAAGGACATGCCAAAAAAGAGAAATATGTGGCAAAAGAGAGATCACATATAAATATCTTGACCCAAAGGGAAGGTCATATATATACAAATGGCCCGGGGACAGGCCTTAAAAAAATTGTCTCCCCTTCAAATAAAAAACTGCTACCTAAATATATTGTCCCAAGGTAGGAGCAAATATGTACAAAAAAAAAAGAGATATAATAATAATAAAAGAAGTGGGTGGAATCCTGGTTGTACTGGGTTAATCTCGAAGCAGCTCAGTCAATGCGCGGAGGAAGGCGAGGTCCAATACGCGCCTCTACCATGGCATCAAGCTTCTTCTTCTTCTCCCAAAATTTGGCCATCATTTCCTCAAGTTTGGGGTAGAAGGTAAGCTTGATATTTTGGTCGTTGGTAGACCAAGCCATGAAGACTCCATCGTCAAAGCGCTTTGGGCACCGGCCGCAGGAAATAGGAGAAAGGAGCTCGGCTCTTTTTGCCTTCTTGGTGGCTTGTTCCTTGAAGTCCCTGAGCTCCTTCAGCTCCGCGGCTAGAGCGGCCCTGGACTCTAAGTTTGCTTGGTGAGTTTCCTCTAAGGATCTCACCTTGGCAACCATCTCGTCCAAGGCTTCCCTGGCCTCCCGGAGCTCCCGCTTGGCCTTTGCAACAGCCTCACCTTCCGCCCTCAGCTCCTCTTGATGCTGGGCCTCCAGCCTGTCTCTCTGCTGGGCCTCATCCCGGATCATGGCCTTCGCCTGGGCTTCCCTCCGCTTGGCTTCCTCCTCATTGGCCTTGCAGCCGCCACCCGGCGCTCAGCAGCCTCCTGGTAGAGCTGCCTCTCCGCAGTAAGATCCTGAAGGACCTTCCGGACGTCGTTCATGTCGCCAAAATCAGACAGAACGAAGCCATGGTTAATAATGTTCTTGGAGAGGCGGCCAGCCTCAGCAGCAAGCTGAACAACAACACAAGTGTAAGAAAGAATCCCCAAAAAGAAAAATAAAGGGAAAAGCAAAACTACAAAGCACTTACCACAATGAGGGAGTGGCTGAGGTCCTGGACCTGGAAGATAGAGTTCAGGGAGGCGCAAGTTGCGAACCGCTTAGGCGCGCACCGGGTTAGCTGAGAAGCGAACTCGCCAGTCATCTCCGCGGTGAAGGGAGCCAAGGTGGGCCCAAGGAAGCGACGGAACCAGTCCGATAGGGGGTCCAAGTTAAGGTCCCACGGATCATGGTACTCCGGGTTGTTGATGGTTTCCTGCACCTCAACCCGCAAAACCCTCCTAAGGGCTTCCACCTCGGCATACCCTCGGGAGTATTCGTCCATGGCATAGTTATGCTTGGCTATCCGCAGCTCTTGCCTCACCTCATCTCCAGGAACTGGAGTCAGCACAATGTTGGGAGGAGCAGGATGCTCTTCCATGGGAGAGACCCCACCATAAAGACCATGGGCCGGAGTGCAGCTCTTCGAGGCCGCTTGGGCTCGTCCTGGGCAATCACTTTGCCCTTGCGCTTGCGAATCAGAGTAATTTCAGGCTCTTCTTCACCTTCTTCAGCTTCCTCAGGAAGAGCCCGGAGCTCTCCTGCACCTTCTGCAACTTCCTCAGAAAAGTCGCATTGCTTTTCTTGACCTTCTCCCGGCAGCACCTCCTCGTCATCCACTAAATCAATAGTGTCGGGGGGAGCGCTGGAAGAAATCTTTAGAGCAGGGGCTATTGGGGAAGAAGTAAAGGCCGGAGGAGCCTCAGGAGTGTGAACCCCAGCAAGCTGATCCAAGATGGCGTCCATGGAGATACCTGCTACAACAAAAATAAGCAAGTGTTAGAACATCCGTGAGAAACCACTTACACAAGATATGGCAAATAAGCTACTCCTACCCGGACTTCCTAATTCGGCCTTAGCAAAGTTCTGAACTTTTATGCTGGCAACATCATCTCCGAGATAGCTGTCCGAAGGCCGAAACCAGCTGGATGTAATGTAAGCTGAAGGACCTAAGGGAACAGGTTCCGGAGGACCAAAACCCATCCGGGACCGACCTAGGAAATCTCCTAAGTTTGAAAAATAAAATTCCTTCAAACGATCCCCCCACCGGGTCGAGGGCATCCTAAACCTATACAGACGCTCGTCGAACCCTACGGGCCTACGACTGGCATATTCGCCAACAGAAGGAACATAATGAATTATCAAAGGAGACTTACCAACGGCGCCGGAAGTGCTGGCACCAGGAGCCCCAGTGTTTGGCTCTGGAACCGAAGGCTGTGGCCTGGGAGCCCTTCTCTCCGATGAATCCTCAATGTGAAGGGGCTTCCCGGCACGACGATCTCCAATCTCTTCTTGAAGAATCTTGTCAAAAAATTTAGCCTCGAACTTCCCGGCAATCGCCTGGCTTCTTCTCTCCACCGGGCTCCCCACACGGAGCACCCTCCCGGAGGCCGCCTGGGCCTTAGAGTACGCCTTCTCCTGGGCCTTCTGGTAGAGATAATCCTGGTATTTCTTCTCTGCCGTGGCAATGATCTCGTCTCAGAAGGTCTTCTCCGCGACCGGCGCCCTCACATCGGGACAGATGACCCGGGAGAGGTTAGAGTCCTCCACGGATTGATGCGGAAGGATAAGTTTGGCCTTCCTGCAGTTCTCCGTAGTGACCAAACCCCCGACGTCAAGATCGGCTCGGTCGTAAGAAGCAAAGGCCTGGGCTCTCCGGAGAAAGGTCTGGGTAGGGGCGGTCCGCTGATATGGAGGGATCCTCACCCACTCAGTGAGGAGCTTCGGGTGGTCCATTGCCCTAAATCCGGAGGAAAAGAAAAAGCGATGGCGATACTCCTTGACGTGAGTCTGCCTATTATACGGGACCATCCCTTCGTTAGCAGGGTGGATCCGGAACCCATAAAAATCGTCCTTAAGTTTGTCCCCCTTCTTGGGGACGGATACAAGTTCATAAAAGTACAAAATTTCCGCCGGGCGGGGAGATCCCCATCCTCGGGCGGCATAAAAAATAAACAAGCCTGAAAGCAGGCGGTAGCTTGGGGAATGAGTTGATATGGCGCAAGGCCGACAAAAACAAGAAAATTGACAAAGTAATCCTGAAGAGGAAGCATGGCACCGACCATCATGTGCGTTTGGCTCCAGGCTCCGAAGCCGCCGTAATTGTGGTTGGGCGTCTCCGCGTCGCGAGGTGGCCGATGGTAGGTTCCTGAGGTGGAAGGCTTGATCCCAGCAACCTCCACAATGTTCTCCAGTTGGTGGGGACAGGTTAAGGTGGAATGAAGCTCGACCGCTTCCCATCCAGTTGCCCGGGACTTATACCCCTCCTGGGCAACGGGTCCCAAGGAGACCTCCTCAAGAGTAGCCATGCGCTTTCCACTTTCTTTGAGGACTTTGAGCCAGAAGCAGACATTTTTCTATGCTGTGAAAAAAAAAAAGAGTAAAATTCCAGCAGTTAGGCTCCGTACCAAACCCTAAATCAAGAAAAAGGGAATGGGGGTCCCCTAACCGCTGGAAAGAGGCCCCCTCCGGACACGTGTCATACGGGAAACCCTAGAAGGATTCCCTGAACAAGTGTCGGGTGCAGTAAATTTGCAGAAGATGGCTTTACACGATAAAGGAAACAGAAAGAAAAGATCATATTCTATGCCCTAAGCAACCATTGTGCGAAGAGCGTATGGTCTTCTACAAAGAAAATACACAATAATAACAGAGGCATGACAATGGCGATCCTACAACTAGAGCAGTAAATTCAAAACAGACTACATGAAGAACTTAAACACTTGCATGCCCAGAAATGTCGAATGCAAACCCAGAAAAGAACAAACAGAATGAGTAATAGCATGCCATTCAATAATACCAAAGGATACAAAAAACTTACAATGAAGTGTTGAACTGGGGGTCCTGATACAAGTCGAGTGAAGACGAGAAGGACTGGTAGCAGCGAGCAAAGAAGAACTGGGAAAATCGCAAAGTGTTCAAAGGCTTCGTGCTAGGTCTGAGAATTTTCTCTCTAGGAAATTCGAGCAAAGTTGGCAAGAAATGGGAAGTAACCGAAATGAAGGAAAGATGGTGGCTTTTATAGGCAAAAATGCATGAGGAACAGGCGTCACCACCTACCAATCGAACGGTGGGGGAAGCGCACGATTCAAATACCCAAAGATCAACGGGCCAGATTAATTTACAATAAAGGCGATGGAAACTCTTGAGTATCCGTCTGACACCATTAATGCGCCGTATCAATCAATGGGCGTGAAACGAATCGACCTCTGCAAAAAGTGAATCGCTGCATTAAATGCCATCATTAAATACACCCTCACGCACTCTAAGCTTCTGCCAGGAAAGCGAGAAGTCAACCGGAGGGACCTGGGCAAGCCTTGTTTCATTTTTCAAATAAACAAGGCATGGGAGGTAAATGTTGCCCCTGATTTCGCCCAATATACGTGGACCAACCGGACAGGGACACGTGGATCAAGCAATTTACAATATTTGCTAAGTCTTTTATGCCACAAGGTAACGTCCCGGACATAGGTCCCGGAGAAGGCACACGGAGCTTAAGGTGCTCCCAGAGGCTCACACAGCGCTAAGGCATCTCCGCGAGGTGTCAGGCTTCTCCTGAGCAATCAAGTCGCATTAAATGCCGCATGGGAGGAAGCGTGTTGGGACTGCAACACGCAATAAAGTCTGACGGCACAACCTCCAACCAGCGGCCGCCTACAAGAATGATCATTTAAGTCTAGCGACGGCTACACTGTGAAGAGTCACGTCAATCAAAAGGCAATAAGGACATTCCACATAAAAACCCTACAGCACCTAGGGATTTGACCATGCATTACCCATGGTATATTCATTGGGAATACCCAACTTTATGGATACTTACAGATACACTTGTAAGGACAATTCTAGGGATTACCCCACCAAAACACTATAAATACCCCCTCCAAGCTCATTAAATGGGATCGAGAATCTTGGGATGCATATGAGCAAGTAGAGTAAATACTCACCAAGAACATTCTCTGTATTTATAAGGCCGACATTCCCCCAAGTATAATCTCTGTATTAAATACATCCATAAATAACAAAGACTCGTGGACTAAGGCTCATTAACGCCCCAACCACGTAAAAATCCTTCTCTCACTTTCTTACAGCTCAATAGTTTTATAATATTTTACTAGTTGCCGAAAACCTCGGTCAACAAATACAATTATTAATATAAAATTTTCTAGTAATTTAAAAAGAATATATAATTTTATTATCATATTGTTTCTCTTAGAATTAATTTAAGTAACTATTGTTTAATTAATATCATTTTAAAATTTGAAAGCTTATGTATGATAATTTAAAATTATACATTTTTAATAATTAAATGAATAAATTTTTGATAAAAAAATATAAATAAATTTGTAATAATTCTTTTATTTAAATTCTTATTAAATTTAAAATATATTAACTAAATCAAAATTAAAAAAAAACAATAAAAAAAATCTCACGTGCATGGAATTATTAATTTCACCCTGCTGGATGGGATAAATAATTCCAGACAAATAGGATTAGCTGGATTAGTTGTCCAGACTTCCAACATGCCCAAACACTGGAATAGACAAATTAGCATGTCTAATCCAGTCCAATCCTGCATACTAAATAGGTCCTAAATGTTCAAACAATGCAAATCTCGATTAAATCTCTGATTTTGTGAGATAGATTCGCACCAACAAGAGAAAGAAGGAAACCCACCTAGTTTCCCTTTTTATTTCTCTTGATTTAGGAAAGTAATTAAGTTTTCTTATTTATCTCTTATTTCTTTTAGGAAACCAAACAATATAATTATTCCCTATAAATAGTTGAGTCATATCACTATTTAGGGATCCAAAATATTATTCATTCGAGAGAACACTTAAGCTGCTAAAACCATGGTAAGAGCTTTCAAAGAAGATCAAGGACACCTTGCTCTCTTCTCACAAGTCAATACAAGAAAAAATGGAGTAGGCTATTACCACTATCACAGGGCCAAATGTCTACAAAAATCTCTATGTTCTATTTGCTAATTTATTATTATTAATTTTTTCTATTCGCTTTAATTGACTCATTATCGTTGGCTAAAAGCAAGATCAATAAGGAGTGTTTGATTTGTTGTGCTTGTAAAGAATATGGAGACCATTTATTCTTTGAGTGTCATCTTAGTTGGTCTTGCTAGCAATAAGTTAATGATTGACTAAATTGGAGGCACTACTAGAAAAAGTACAATTCTCGTCGGTTTCTAAGTGCCATTAAAAGAATTTGCGTCGGTTTAAAAAACCGACGTATATGCCGTAGTCGCAAATAGTTTTTTATTAGCGTCGTTTTTTAAATGACGCAAAAAACAATTATCTTCATTTTAAAACCGTCACAAAATATACTTTCTTCTTTTTTTTCTTCTACGTCGGTTTGGAAATGACGCAAAATCATTTGCGACATTTCGAAACCATCACTAAAAAGTTATACCGTCAGTTATAAAATGACATATAAATTGCTGAAATAATTTTTTTTTCATCTATTACGTCGGTTATAAAATGAAGCATAAATGTAAGTAAGGAAAAATTGTAAATTTTCATACAATTTTCCCCACCTGCATTATCAAATTTTAGAATAATTTTATATAATAATAAATACATAATACAAGAAAAAGTTAAAATAACGTTTATAAAACTTATATAAAATTAGTAATCGATTCTATTAACTAATTACATAACACCAAAATTGTTAATAGAAACGATCCTAAAATTTATATTCCATGCATCGTAAAAACTAACTACAAACTAATTACATAATGTAAAAGTTAATAGCAACAATCATAAAACGTGTTACTCATGTATTATAACAAAAGTAGTAACCTTGTACTTAATCAATGATCAAAGGCTTCACAAATTCGGCCCACTTTTCTCGTACTGTATTGATCTCATCGTTACTGTATGAATTACGCGTCTAAATAAACTGTAAAACAAAGATAAAAAATATTTATCATTACATTAAAAATATATTTAAAATAAAAACTAAATAAGTATAAATGCTAAAATTGAACTCTATATAATAAACAACACAATCAGCAATACAATTTTAAAATAAACAAAAATATTGGCTGAATATTTAAAGTAGCATAATTGAGAACGGATGCATTTGAAAAAGTGTCTTCAAACATGGCAGGTGATTACTTGCCTCAAATGTTTCATTGCTGTCACCATCAATAAATAAGAGAAGTGGTCTTCTTGTAAAAGGAACCAAGTCACTGGGGAAAATGCAGTTTATTCCTATAAAATGATTCATTTAGAATAACCAAAAACTTGAGAAAATCCTCAAGCCAGTAAGAAAATTATGTCTGCATCTCATTATAAATTCAATACTAAAGATGCCATATAAATCACATCGTTAATGTCACTGAGTATATCAAGAGAAAAAAAGCAAAGAGCAAAGAATACAAAAACAATAATACAAATACAAAAGTAACAATCACGAACTAAAATTATTTTTAGAGAAAAAAAAAAAGAAAAGACAGAAATAAACCTGAAGCTGGCAAGTAATTTAACAAAATTCCATCAGAAGGAGCTCCTCACATATTGTGGCAACAACTTGCCATAAAAAAGTGGACATATAAATTTAAATAAGCTTAAGAACACACCAATTTTTGAAAAATTTCATGCCCACTAATATCTTTTAAGCACCTTACATCACTCTGTAACAACATAACTAAAAGGAGGTAGGAGTAAAAAGTTTTCTCACTAAAGATTTCATGATTTTTCGTATGCAAACTTAAAGAGGTTAAATTAACTAGTAACCAAATAACTACAAGTATAAAGCTACAATATAAGTTAGAAAATTATTATTTGCAATAGTGATGTCCTTAAAATGATGGATTACTGACCAATGTCTATGATTTCTTTATCCAAAACTACCATAACTTTTAGGCTAATAGCAAGATAGCAGGAGGAATATGGTATCAAGAGTCTCAATAGTCAATCAAATTTAAGAATTATTGCAACGTTACGTGTTATAATAGTAGAGAGCATAGATGAATTTTCACAATTGTATAAAGCCTTTTTGAAAAATATTTATCATACTTACAGCTAAAAAATGTGTGATGGAAGGACGATTTAAATCCGCCAAGGCAATATAGGATAGAGAATATCTTTAGTCGCAGCAGAAGGTCCGTTGTGACAATTCTACGTTAGATTTGATTGGTAAAATAAGACACAGGGCTCCCACTCCAGACACTGAAGCATTCTGAAAGTGTCAAGAGTTACTTCTAAAAATTTTACCTGTGTATCACCAAAGATAACAACAACAAGAATGAAGGCTTCACATTCAGTTAGCCATAAAATGTGGTTTGGTTATGTTGACAGACATTATCAAAGGATATCAATTAACAAAACCAAACATATGGAACAAAGCATTTGTAATTGAATTGAAAAAAAGAAAGAGAAAGAAAACCTTGATCGATACCTAACCTCATTGTGATGATAAATGGCAAGAACAGCGTCTCGAAGCCTCAAATTCCTTGAACAGTTGTGTGGAGACAACGAATCGGAAAAAGTGTCCAACAAAACACTATAACTACGAGGCCTGATATTCATAGAATTGGTATCATATTTAAAAAATGTAAGAGTAAGATATACCAAAAACATAATCTATATTTACAGTTTAATATAAATAATGACAGATCCAAAAAACACTTAAAACACAGAGAAATTAAACACAAAAATAAGAGCAAAATCAAACCATATTGCAACTCAAAAGACTCAATCAACATATATATAAACTCATAAAAAAACCTTAATCGTAAGATGAGTTTAGGATTTCGGCAGAGCAACGATGGACGGTTAGAGGCGGAGCAACGACGAAAGACCAGAGGCGGAGCAACGACGAAAGACCAGAGGCGGAGCAAAAGGATTTGTGCACCAGATCTAAGAGAGAGAAACAGTGAGGGATTGACAAAAAAAACTAGTTGAGAAGTTTAATTTCATTTTTTTTCAAAAAACATTAGGTTTTTAGAAGAACCATAAAAAGTTGAAATCTAATCATGAGAACAACCAAATAGATGATAAAAATAAGTTATCAAGAGAAAGTAAAAAAAAAATGAGCTAAAAGGGTTATACGTACCTGAGACAAAGAAGAGATGTTGGCTTGAGGCATTTATCGAGCTTGAGCGCCAACAAAGAATGATGAATTGTCAATGATCTCTGAGACTGAAGGGGATAGTGAGAGGAGGTAAATGCAGATGAAAATTTTGAAGAATCAAAGTGGTGGTGTCGAACGACTGCCGAGAAAGAAGAAATAAAGAGAAATGGAGAGGGGAGGGTCATGGAGATTGTAAAGAAATGGAGAGAGGGTATTCATGGATGAGAAGAGAATGACGGGGGACATGAGTGGATGAGGCGATGTAGTTTCGAAGAAGGGAACGACGGGGGAGATGAGAGGGTTTCTCCAAAGCTTTTTCGCGATTAAAGGTTAGGGACGAGTGTGTGAACAATGGCATCTGATTTGGGGGTTTAGGGATTTCACACAATTTTGCATCATTTACTCACTCTCATCATCATATGTTGCGTTGGTTTTAAAACCTCATAAACAAAATATTTAGTTGTTTATAATACACGCAAAAAGAAAGAAATTTTTTATAATTTTTTGAGTTTTATTCGTCGGGTTCTTTTTTACCGTCATTTGATAAATGACGCAATTTGTATACTTTCAGCGTCGTTTAGGAACAGACGTGACTAAATTTTAGGCACTATTTACGACGGTCAACACAATGAACAGTAGTGTTGACCGACGTTAATTGTATAATTTGTAGTAGTGAGGACTTCGACCTCAAATATTACAGTGCTGAAGTGAATCTCAAAGGCTTGAGTGTCAAAGTTTGAAAAGCATGTATAAGCAGCAACTGTGGCCGCTATAGTATACCAAGTGTGGCAGAGCAAGAATGAAGCTTATTGGAATCAAAGAGTCCCAACGCTAAAGGTGACTGTCAAAAGAATTCAAAATGAGATTAAACACAGAATTAGAAATGTAATTCCTTGAAGAGTTAACACAAGGATAAAAATTTGTTTTTTGTTTTCACCTTAAATCAAGGTGATGTATAGGTGTAAATGGTTGGTTTTTGAGCAATACATGATTCTGATTTACCAAAAACAAATAGATATAAAAATTCTTATTTTTATCATATTACTAATCAATTACTTGTTACACAAGCTTTCACTGTCTTGTCTAATTACAAAAGGTGGGGCGTTACATTGCTAGTGGTTAGTAAACCATAGTTGTTAATTTTATATTAAAGATTACATACTTTTAATACATTACCGACTTATTTTATTAATATGGTATGATATTAATTCTTTTATACTCTTACAAGATCATACACTATATGAATTTTTTGATATTAATAAATAATATTTCTATAATTAACTTATTCATTTGTAATATATTTATATTTCATACATTCTCTAATATTTTATTCATTCAATACTTATTTTTATAGCATAAACCCTAATAACAAAGGTGTGAACATATTAAAGACATCATTAAGATTAATGTCATGCAACTGTGTAAAGTTGTAATAAAACCACATAAATTAATACAATACTGTGAAGGTCAAAATAATGACCAATCTAAAAGAAACAAAATGGAGATAGGAGACACTAATTAAGAATTGTACCCCATTTAATTCATTTATTATAAGTCATGATGAATAACTCATTATAATAAGGAATGAATGATTAATTGTTGTTGAAGATTATGCAGAGTCATCAGTAGTGCAAGGCGGTAGGTTTACAGTGCCGGACATCTCGGGTTTAACATTCGTGCAAACGGATTTGGCTGGCCCTTTAATCTTACTACCAGTAGTTTTGAGATCAATATTATTAAGTTGTATACCTTCGCACGGATATGCCCCACAAACAAGATACAAAACTTTAGGAGTTGAAGAAGTTCCCTTAATGTCTTTGAACACCACATCGCTAACTTTGATCTTAGATGGCTTCTGTATACGTATATATACACACACAAACACATAACATGTGAATTTAACACACAAAACAATATATATATAAATAATCTAACATATATATATAAATACGAACCCCTTCAAACTGTGTGCATGCGCCCCATGGACAATATTTCTGATCAATAATTATTGGCGTTTCAACATTATCCATGGTGAGTTTCTCAAAGTGCATGCCCTTAGCAACACCATCAGTAGACCCTTGCCATGTCTTGATCCTGACTCCATTTGAGGTTCCTTTGAATGTGCAGTCAGTGACAGTGATGTCTTCTACTGGAAGTTCATTCTGATACTTTCCAAGACTGCCAACACTGATTCCATGGCCCGGCCCACATGTTACCTTGGTGATCTTCAACTGTTTGGTTCCGTCTCCAATAGAGATGCAATCGTCGCCAGTTGCAATGGTGGTGTCAGTGATAGTGATGTTGGTCGAACGACCAAGGTGGATTCCATCCGTGGTCCAACTTTCTTCTGGAGCTATTATCTTAAGATTTGTGAATAACAAGTTCTCTCCTTCTAAGACTGTGAAGTGAAATTGTTTGCTGTCTTTTGTTGTGATACCCTCGATCACAGAGTCAGTTATAAAATTTAACCTAATGTTCTGTTTGTTGTGTTGAAATATAACAAGAGAAGCACACATTATTATTAAGTTTGTAAATAAAGTAAATAATAGTAATATAATAATGTATAATAAGTAAGCTTACAATTGGGAGTTGTTCACAATAATCTGTTCTCTTGCATTTTTTTCCCCAACTTTGTCCACCATTACCATCGAAAGTTCCTGTACCAGTGATAGTTAGGTGTTGGACCTTTTCAAAAGTGACCCACCCTTCTCCATCTTTAAAGCCTTTGGCAGCGCTCGGGGCCATTAGTATACCGTCCATCTGAAACACCACAGGAGACTTGCATGGTCCCAGAAAAAATGCTTTGTTTAAATTGTATGTCCCTTTAGGAACTACTATTGTCGCCTTAGATGGGGCTGCACATGCTTCTTTCCAAGCGTCCGCTAAGGCCTGCGTACACATTAGACAAACACCCATATTTTCTTTTAAGCTTAATTGATATTTACATATGTATAAATATGAATTAATTTATTATTATGCAAAGAGAGATAAGTTGATTAATATAATTAATTACCTGATCAATTTGACCATTAGGTTTTGCTCCATATTTGGTCACATCAAAGGTTTGGCAATTAATGGTTGCTACTGAAATTGCTAGAAGAACAACCAAAAAGGAAACCTTCTTGTTTCGTTGTAGAACCATTTTGTCTATTTTTTTTTTTTTTTTCTAATTTTAATTGAACACTTGGAATGAAGAATGAAATTATTTGTCTTGTTTCCATCAATTTATAGGCAACATACAATTCTAAGGACCACTAGATGTCAACAAATTATTACTAAATTTATCTTTTGAATTTTTCTGAAGTGATCCATCAAATACTCATCGTGAAAATAAATCAATGATCATGAATTAACTATATATATTTTTTTAGGAAATTTAAAAAAAAAAAAAAAGGAAAGCGAAGCCTTAGGCTTGCTGCATCAAGTTTTCTATATCTTTGATCATTAATGTCCAAAATGTTCCAAATCACATGCAATTCTGTAACATTATCACTCCTTGGTTGTCTACAAAAATGTCTCTACAAGAACAATAAAATATTATAGCTCATCAACATCAATTCAAAGATGCATCTATAATTATATATATATGTAACTTTTCTTACATATGGATATATGATTGGGATCTTACAATTGTAATTTGGAATAACCTTCGAAAATGTTACTTGAGAAAACTCATTTGTGAGATTTAATTTAATCAAACATTGTATTATTATGTAAAAAATAATATAATAACAGTTCGCCATTTTATTTAACTAATAATATTTAATTTGCAATATTTATTTAATCAATTAATCAAAACATTGTAATATAATATATAAAAATATTTATATATATATCCTCTATATACTATACATATATAATTTTTAAAGCAACAACAAAATCTGAGAATATCTGAAAGAAAGCCAGTACGTGGTTTGAACTTTCAATGAATTGAAACAAAATCTCTCTGGTTTTTGCCAAACACGATATTCCTATACATGCCATGGAAATCAAGTAAATCTACATATATATATATATATATTAGGTGATTGTTACGTGCCAAGCCACGTAGTGTTAGTTTTATTTAATATTTTAGTTTTTTATTTGAATTAATAATTAAAATAGTATAATTATTTGAACGATTTATTTTATAAAAATAAAATATGTGTCAGTATATTTAGTAAGTAAAATATAGTTGTGTTATAATAATGTATGTTATCAATAGTAAAATGTACATTAATCTTCTAATTGAAAAAAGTTCTATTATCTCATTTCATATCTAATAATAGCTACACAACTATATATTTATAGACTTTCACATTCTTTGCAAATTACTAATAAGCACCAATAATATTTTCATATTCTAATATTTTTCAACCTTCTCCTCTTGGTGGTAAAATTAAAAATAAAACTAAAAATAAGCACAAACATATAAGGTAAATACTAATTACAGCCCATTTTATCTTTTTTTTATTATTATTTTTTTAAGCCCAAGCCCAAAAATGTCTAAGCCAACACAATCAATATTCTTTTATATTATCTTTTCTAAATATTTTATCTATATTTTTTTTAAAAAAAAAATAAATAAAAAATTATTAATATTCTCCCAAGATAGGTTTGTTAGAGAGATATGTGGCTAAGATGATTTTTTTAATTTAAAAAGAGATTATTAATATTTAAAAGATTGTTTATTTAAAAGATTGTTTAATTTTTTGGGTTTAATTATTAATAAAAAATTATTAATATTCTCCCAAGATAGGTTTGTTAGAGAGATATGTGGCTAAGATGATTTTTTTAATTTAAAAAGAGATTATTAATATTTAAAAGATTGTTTATTTAAAAGATTGTTTAATTTTTTGGGTTTAACGGGAGATCAAACCTAATCGTTAAATTTAACAGAATATTCTTTTATTTTTAAGTATATTCTGTTAAACCAAGAATGTTAAACCAAGAAATGCCGTTAGATAGGCACTTTTAATATATAAAGATATAATATTATATATATTTATAGGTTCTCAAGTGGCTGGCTTTAATATTTAAATGAAGAGATAGATCATATTTGAACTATACTAGTCCTGATTATTTTATTATAATATATTAATGGCTATCTCTAGCTGGTTCCATCCATTTAGAATTTTGTAGCTAATAAAAAGGTTCATTTTTCACTGTGTGCTCGATCGAATGGCCTCATGATGCACGTGTTTTGATTGTGCATATATGCATATGATAAATTATTGGGAAATTTTTATAGGGAAATTTGATTTTCTATACTTAAAAGTTTTCAAAATTTTTTTTTTGAACCAATAAATTTTATACTATGAAAAATATGCCTACTTTACCTAAATCCCAAAATTACCCCTCTCAAAATCCCACACCCATCAGCCCTCTCTCTCTTTCGCCTCTCTTTCTTTCTTTCTCTCTTTCTCTCGGTGCCGCACCCACAGACCCACGGCAGACCAGACACCCACACACCCACGGCAGATCAGCCCTCTCTCTTTCGCCTCTCTTTCTCTCTTTCTGAGTTGACTGTACCGCCCCCTCTCACTCTCTTCGTCTCTCTCTCTCTCGAACAGAAAAAAAAAAAAAAAAAAAATATGGTCCGATGGTCGGACCACATGGTCCGATGGGGTCCGACCAATCGGACCCATCGGACCATGTGGTCCGACCACCATGTCCATCTCTCTTCGTTTTCCTTAAAAAAAAAAAATATATATATATATATATATATATGGTTCGATGGTCGGACCACATGGTCCGATGGGGTCCGATGTGGTCCGACCATCGGACCATATATATATATAGATATATTTTTTTTTTTTTCCTGTTCGAGAGAGAGAGAGACGAAGAGAGTGAGAGGGGGCGGTACAGTCAACTCAGAAAGAGAGAAAGAGAGGCGAAAGAGAGAGGGCTGATCTGCCGTGGGTGTGTGGGTGTCTGGTCTGCCGTGGGTCTGTGGGTGCGGCACCGAGAGAAAGAGAGAAAGAAAGAAAGAGAGGCGAAAGAGAGAGAGGGCTGATGGGTGTGGGATTTTGAGAGGGGTAATTTTGGGATTTAGGTAAAGTAGGCATATTTTTCATAGTATAAAATTTATTGGTTCAAAAAAAAAATTTTGAAAACTTTTAAGTATAGAAAATCAAATTTCCCTTTTTATATCTATACATAATAATTAAATCAATTACAATTATACCGTACAAAATTAATATTATACAATTACGGCAACACGTTTAACTATTATATACCTGAATGAAATTAATTATATCCCTGATTTAGTGTTTGTTTGTTTCCTTAAACAAGCTATCATGATATTTTCTCACTTCTTAAAACTTCAAAAATAAATTCTGACTACATTACTTATTATTTGAGCTCAATGACACTTTCATGATCTACTTTTCTAAAATATATATTTTGTCATTATTTCTAAAATCAAAATAAACCAATTAATTACCTATTATATATCAATAAAATAGTACAATTACATTTATACAAGCAACTTTATTTTAATTAATTAATTGAAGCTTAAATTTATATTTTAGCTGATTTTTGTATTATTTTCAAACTTAGAAACCAATAAATTACAATATAGGATAACAGAGATACTTATATAATTCAGACAGTTATTATATATAATTGATTTAGCAAAAAAGCTATGTAGGTAGTCACTAATTTTTTATCAATTATAAAAACTTATTTTATGTTTATATTATTTAAGATACATTTTTGATTATTTCTAATATTTATTTTGAAAATCTTAATATGCCAAATTAATTACATTTAGATTATATTATATATCTTATAATTATTTAAAGTGTATTTTGGTAACCTTTTATAAATTAATGAACAAATTATCGTGCTATCAAAAAATTACTATGTAGTAATTCAACATATCAAAAATACACTTTTTGTTATCTTTTTTTTTTTAAAAAAAAAAAAAATTAACTAATTAGTTGCTTTTACATTTTTTTTGTTTATTTTCACTTCATATTGTGTGAAATACCTTTTAGTTACTTTAAAATTGTAAATATCTTAATATACAAATTAGTTATTAAGTTACATATTAGTCACCTTCAAGTTTATTTAGAAACTAATAAATTGTAAACTACCATATTTAGCAAATAGTTCCATTTAATATAAGAAAATTTATAAATTATATGCTTTATATTAAATAATTATGTGCATAAAAATATATTAACAATTTATAAATTGCTATGTAGTAACACATATTATCAAAATGCACATTTTGTTATCCATTTATTTATTATTATTATTTTAAAATAAACCGATTTCTTTATTTTTTATATCATATTATCTAGAATACTTTTAATTACTTTAAAAAATTACTCCTAAACATCTTCATATATAAATTGTTTGTTAAGTTACATACTTGTAACTTTCAAGTTTATTTTAAAAACTAAATATAAAAGTAAAATGTAAATTATATAGAAAAATAAACCCGTGAATAACCAAGTATTTTTTAGCAACCTTTGAATTTGGTTTATATATCAAATTTTGTTTAATTTAAAAATTTAGTTACTTTTTGGCTAACTAAATGAAAAAATAAATAAACTACTCTTGAATGTAGTCATTTTAACATGTAAGAAATACATATATTTTTCATTTGTCATCATAATAAAAAGCAACTAAATCAATTATTTAGGTGTCGTTTAGTAACATTTTTTTAATCAGTTTTCTGTTTTTAAAATTGAAAAAGTGAAAATATTTTTCAAAAACATATTGTATAAAAATATTTTTACTTTTCAATTTTTTAATTAAGAATCAAAATTTTAAAAACAAAAAACAAACACTTTCAATATTTTTTTAAACAGTTTTTTTTTTTTTCTTGATCAATATCTTGGACTTCGATCATGACCCGGACCCAAATCCCCCCACGGTCTTGGCGCTGAACCCGGCCTCTGACTTGAACCCAAATCCGACCCCGAACCTAGACCCGACGTAAATAAAATCAAAAAATAAAAATGAACTTTAGAGAACACAATTTTTTTTTCTGATTTTAAATTAAAAAACAAAAGTGGTTACAGAACGCATTTTTATTTTTCAAAAGCAAAATTTTTAAAAACAAAAATTTTACTTTCATTTTGTGATTAAAAAATTAGAAAACAAAAGTGTTACCAAACAGCACCTTAGTTTTTGGTGATACCTAAAATGAAACTTAGAAGCAACTACGAAGTTACTTTTCTACATACAACACAAAAATAATTTATTTTTTTAATATGTATATTTTGATAAAAAAAAATAGTTGCTTAATGATGACAATAAAAAATATTGTGATGTTGGGATTTTTAGTGGGGCCAATGATATTTTAACTAGTAAATTAATCCTATACACCAATTGGCTACTTGTTTATAAAGTTTTTACTTTTATAATTATTTGTATACATTGTTGCAATTTAACTAATGAGTATATAACTTTTTGAAAAAAAAAAACTAATGAGTATATAATTAGTATAGTTAGTAATTCAGTAATTACTTTGATTCTAAAGAAGACAAAAAATATATAGTTCTACATCTCAAAATGATCATATTGAACATTAAATCGTAATTGTATAATTTTTGAGGCTAAACAATTAGTGGTGTGATTATAATTTTTTTTTTTAAGTTGCAGAAAAAAAATATTTATTTTATTTTTATTGTTTCTATGTGTAATTACCTAATTTTTAATTTTACAAGTCTTCCTTAAAAAGAAAAAAAAAAATGTGTGAGCTTAGCTATAAAATGTGAACAAAGACCAATAGTTTTAAAACGGTATAAAAGAAACGTTAAATTTGTTATTGAGATAGATTAGGTTATAGTTAATAATAAAAGACAAAAAGCGTGTCTATATGTAAATATCTCTAAATTATTTGGCCATGAAAACAATAAATTCCTATTTTAAGAATTTTTTCAATAATATACTTAAAATATAAATTATTTACAAAAATATTTTAATAAATCTCAATTATAGTAATACCTTTGCCACATCATTAATAAATACCTTAATTTCAAAATAATATGCCTTTAACAAAATTAATTCCAAATTTCGTTTTCTTACTATTTTCCTCGGTTTTCAAAAATAACCTTTTGGTTACTTATTATGTTGATAAGAAACTAATTAGGTACTCTTACGTAAAAAAATTTATTGTTAAATTATATAATTTCAGATACAATTTGGTTACCTCAAAAACTTATTTATAACCATCTTAACAATCAATTAGCTATTTTTAAGTTATATTATGCTATCTTATTATTTAAAATACATTTGGGTAACCTTAAGGTTTATTTTCGAAACTAATGAATTGTCATATAATATAATAAACTCTTTTTTTATTTACTAATTATTTTATAAACATTTTATGTTACTTTGAAACTTATGTGTTTAATTTTAGATTATATTAAATAAATTTATTATTTTAAATATTTTTACGCATCTTTTTTATTTTATTTTTGTAAAAATATTTATATTAGTTTCAAGTCTATTTAATAAATTAATAAGTTACAATAAAATTCAAAAAACAAATCACATAATTTATTGGTAAATATTTAAATTGTTAATTAATTATTTTAAAGTTATAATTTTGGTTACATTTAAATTTACTGTAGAAACTAATTAATTTTCATATAGTATAACAAATTATAAGCATAAATATAAAATAGTTTTATTTAATATACAATATAATTATATTTAAATAAAATTGTGTAATCTACATTTGGTCTTTCATATTTTTTATTATATATATATTGATTAATACATATAAAAAACAGTGAAATTTACAAGTTATTTATAAATCAAACAAATAACACATGCACATATTATTTTTTAAGAAAATAATAATAATGTAACTACAAAATCATTTCCATAAATAATATAATTTAATTAACCAAATGTTAAAAATAAACTTTACTTGTTAACTAAATAAAAAACACATTGGAGAATGTCTTGACTATTGTCATGGTTTGTTCGTACTCTGTTTTTATAAGTAGTCTGTTTTGATTTTTGTCTTTTGATTATGGCGTCATCTAGTAGTTCAAGCAATCAACTATACGACATAGCTATTGAAGATGAAACCGAAGGTGGCCTCGATTTGCAAGAATGGGATACGAGGGGGGAAGAGGAGTTTGTGTTTGATTGGCGGCTGTGCTTGTTGGGAGGTTTTATCACGGCAGGGACAGTGAATTTCCCGTCTATGCAACTGACTCTTGCTGCTCTGTGGAAGCCCGGTAAGGGAGTTTATATAAAAGAATTGGATGCTAACCGCTTTCTGTTTCAGTTTTTCCATGAAATAGACATTAAGCGGGTCATTGAAGGCAGTCCATGGTATTTTAATAGGAAGGCTTTGATTATCTCACGTATGAAGAATAGTTCTAATCCTCGATGTATCACCCTTGATACAGTGGATCTATGGGTACTGATTCATGATCTTCAAACTGGATGTATGACATCAACCATTTTGCAGGCGGTTGGAAATTATATAGGGACATTTGTCGAATCCTGACCTAATAATTTTATGGGCATGTGGAGGGATTATATGAGGATTAGAGTCACCATTGATCTATCAAAGCCTCTAAAGAGGAGAATGAGGCTTCGCAAGCTTGATGAAGAGTGGTTTTGGATCACTTTCAAATATGAAAATGTCCCCACTTTTTGCTTTATCTGTGAGATGTTGGGGTATTCAGAGAGGTTCTGTGCAAGGTTATTTGATACACTAGCACATGAAATTAAAAAACCTTATGGCGAATGTATGAGAGCACTGCTCCGTCGACGTACAAAGATCATCGGAGCTCAGTGGCTGCGTACTGGATTAGAAGGTATGAATGCTAGCTGTCATGGGAAATAAACACCAGCTATTGATGCCTCAAATCGTGGGAGTAAAGGAGTTGTTAATGTCCCGAATCATCAGGGGATATCAGACATGGCCATTGATCGTGGGAAGAAGCATATGTCAGGGAAGGAAATTGATGGTGGAAATAGTCAACTCAGTAACTCTCTACAGGACGTGATTCAGGAGTTGGTTACTAATCAGCCTGGTTTCAAAAAAGGAATGTGACTAGTTGAGACTAAAAAAAGAAGGACTTATAATGACATGGGCCATAGTGTTGCCATGTGTGTGGAAACTGAAGTGGGCCTAATATCTGACGAGGAAGAATTGAGTACCTTAGTTCCTATGGAAAACAGTGGCCCAAAAAACTTGTCTGGGGCGGGTTCCGAATCAAGGACCTGCCAAGGATTATGAGCATTTTAAGTTAGAATTATCGTGGGCTTGGGACCCCGTGGACCGTTCAATTCCTAAAGGATATTATTATCCAAAAGAAACCCAATTTTATTTTTCTTTGTGAAACACTTTGTCAAAAAGAAAAAATTGATAGATTGAAAATGGCCATTGGTTTTGAGGGCTCTTTTACTGTAGGAAGTCAGGGGCATAGTGGAGGACTTGCTGTTCTTTGGGGAAATAAGGAGGAAGTGGAATTAAGAACCTTTATCACAAACCATATTGACATGATTATATCTGCCCCTAAATGGCCTCAATTTCGTCTCACTGGAGTCTATGGAGAGCCAAATTGATCTAAAAGGAAACTCACTTGGAAGCTTATTAGTGATCTTGCAAAGTTATCCAGCCTTCCATGGTGCCTCACAGGTGACATGAACAATGTCACTTGTCAAAGTGATAAAAGAGGGGGAAGACCTTATCGTAATTGGCTCATTGAAGGTTTTCAAAGTGTGTTAACTAGCTGCGGTCTCATTGACATGGAGATGGAAGGATACAAATTCACTTGGGAGAGAGGAAAGGGTACATAAAATTGGATTGAAGTCAAGCTTGATCGAGGGTTTATCACCTCAAGTTGGCTTGATAAGTTTCCAAATGCAAGGCTCACTAATCTTGAAGTCTCTACCTCAGACCACTGCCCGATTCTCCTTGTCCCTGCTGTCCAAATCCAAAGACCATCAAGTCGTAACTTCAAATTCGAGAATGCCTGGCTCCGCGAGCCAATGTGTAGGTTGTTGGAATTATTTTACCAGGAACTTAGATCTACTCACAAGTATGTTGATTTATCCTTTCCTGAAAAAATAACAAAGTGTTTTGACGTGCTAGCCGATTGGGGAAGAGAGATCACTGGCAACTTTCAGTCCAGAATTTCTCAATGCAAAAAAAGAATTAAGCTGTTAAAAGGGAGATGTGATCATGATTCGGCCAAGAGATATAAGGAGGAAAATGAAAGGCTTGCTGAGATGCTTACTAAGAAAGAGATATTTTGGAGACAGAGATCAAAGCAGTTATGGCTAAAGGAAGGTGATCACATCTCTAAATATTTTCATGCTGCTGCCAAAACAAGAAAACAAAACAATCAGATTAATTCTCTCCGTAATGATTCTGGTACTATGGTTGGATGGGATGATGGACTTCAATATGTCATGGTTGGTTACTTTCAACAACTTTTTACCCCCACGGTTACTAGTTGGAATCAGGTGATAGATTGTATTCCAAAAACTATTACCCCGCTTCAGAATTCGCTAATTGTGGTACCGATTGAGGAGTGTGAAGTCAAAAAAGCCTTATTTCAGATGCACCCTGACAAGTCTTGGGACCAGACGGAATGAGTCCAGGATTCTATCAAATATTCTGGGATGTCTTGCGTCATGATGTCGTTCAGCTGGTTAGAGATTTTTTTCAGAATGCAACTTTTCCAGATCAATTACCTGCTACCACTATTGTCCTTGTGCCCAAGAAGAAACAACCAACTTCGATGACTGAAATTCGACCAATCTCTTTGTGCAATGTCCTATACAAAGTCATCTCTAAGGTACTTGCCAATAGAATTAAGTTGGTTCTTAATAAGGTTATATCTGAAACTCAAAGTGCGTTCATTCCTAGCCGATTGATTACCGATAATATCATGGTTGCTTTTGAGATAATGCACTACATGAACTAGAAAAACTGCAGGAAGAAATGGAGTCATGGCCCTCAAATTTGACATGAGCAAAGCATACGATAGAGTGGAATGGGGTTATTTGCAGGCTGTTCTTACTAAGATGTGGTTTGATAATCATACAACTTCTCTCCTAATGAGTTGTGTCACCTCGGCTAGATACCAGATTGCTCATGCTAGCAAGTTATTTGGCTCTATTATTCCTGGGAGAGGGTTACGTCAAGGAGACCCCTTATCCTCTTATTTGTTCATTATTTGCACAGAAGGCTTCTCGGCATTACTGAAGCATTATGAGCACAGACAACAGTTAAGAGGCATTCAAATTGCTCGTGGGGCTCCAACTGCATCCCATATGTTTTTTGCAAATGGTAGCTACATATTTTGCAGAGCTAATGAGAGAGCAGCTTCCAATGTGCAATCATTGCTGAATGTGTCCGAGCAAGCTTTGGGACAAAAGATAAATCCTAACAAGTCATCAATCTTTTTTAGCCGAAATACTGATGTTCATACAAGAGACGTCATTTGTGGTGATATGGGAATACATGAGGCTGATGACCATGGCACTTACTTAGGCCTTCCGAATATAATAGGCTTGAAAAAGTCAGCAATCCTCGAGTTTTTGAAAGAGAAAGTGCAGAAGCGTATTCAGTCCTGGGATGGTAAACTTCTGTCAAAGGCGGGTAAAGAAATACTGCTGAAAACTATTGTCCAAGCTCTCCCCACCTATGCAATGAGCGTCTTTCTGTTACCAATTGAAACAAGTAAAGAGATGGAACGTGCTATGTGCAAATACTGGTGGAGTTCTTCTTCCAAAAAGGATAAGAATATTCATTGGATGAGTTGGGATCGTATATGCAAGCCTAAATTGCAAGGAGGTTTGGGTTTTCGCAATCTATATGATTTTAATGTTGATCTATTTGGAAAACAAGGTTGGAGATTGATGGTACAACCTCCCTCTCTTGTTATCCGGGTGTTTTAAGCCAAGTATTACCCCAATGGCTCCTTTCTTTCAGCTGAGATAGGTGGCAGCCCAAGTTTTGTGTGGAGAAGCATCATGGAAGCTCAACTACTGCTCAAAAAAGGAGCTGCAATTCGGGTATGTTCTGGTGCATCAGTTAATATTCTAAATGACCCTTGGTTGCCTGATATTTCAGACCCTTATGTGCACACTGTATGTGATTCCCTCCTCGACAAAAAGGTATCTCAGCTAATGTCCATAGACCAAGATCAATGGGATATGGATATACTCCATGACATCTTCAATGAGAGAGATATTAACTTAATTGTTAGTATCCCTATTCAAGTCACAGAGCCGGATATTTTGTACTGGAAGAAAGAAAACTTAGGAAACTATTCTGTGAAGAGTGCTTATGCTATCATTCAAGAAGGGAAACAGCCGCTTGCAACACCTGACCTTTCAGGTTTCTGACGTAAGTGTTGGAATTTAAAAGTCCCTCCAAAGGTGAAGAACTTCTTATGGCAAGCCTCTACTAATTGCCTTCCCATGAAAACTCAGCTCCAAACAAAGCATGTGGCTGTCAATGCTATGTGTCCTTTCTGCAATCTCGAAAATGAAACTATAAACCACATTTTGGTCACATGTTCTTTCTCTAGAGCCTGCTGGACAGAGCTAGAACCAGGTATTTCTACTGATGTGGCTAGCACGTTTCCTAGTTGGCTCAATTGGATTTTCAAAAATTGGAGTGGAAGAAGTAGACAGCTGGTGGCTATGCTATGTTAGGCACTTTAGAAGAGTAGAAACGAACTGGTGTGGAATCAAAAGAATGTTGAAGTCAAGGATGTTGTAGTGTTGGCACAAACGGTTCTTAATCAATGGCTTTATGCTCAAGATAAAAATTTCGATTCATCTTTAGGATTACTTTTTCCTGAAGATGGTAATGAGCATTGGACCTTACCAAATGTTAATACGATTAAGATTAATACCGATGCTGCAATATTCTCTTCAACCAACTGTTACTGCTACTCTTGTGTTGCTAGATCTCATAATGGTACACTGTTGGAAGCCAAAGCCAAATGTGTAAGAGGAGTTGTCTCTCCTGAGGTTGTCGAAGCCATTGGTATACATGAAGCTTTGAGTTGGATTAAAGAAAAACAATAGAGTCGTGTGGAAGTAGAATCGGACTGCCTTGTTGCTATTCAATCTATCCGTAGCTCTTCTACCATGTTTTCTTATTTTGGTAGAATTATCACTAAATGCAAAAGGTTGTTGGATGAATTGAAAGATTGTTTTGTTTCTTTAAAGTTTGTTAAACGGTCTGCAAACAATGGAGCTCACTATTTAGCGAGATCCACTTGTTCTATTGCTGATCGTAGTTTGAGTTTGAGCAATGCTCCCTTGGAGTTCATTTCTGTATTGATGAACGATTTGATTATTTAATGAAGTTTATTCTTCTTTTATCAAAAAAAAATAAATAAATAAATAAAACACATTTGAGTAATCTTCAAGTTTATTTTCAAAATTATTGAGTTAATCATAAAACTATTGAATTGTAATCTAGAGTGTACAGTGAAATTTTTATTAATTGTTTTTTTTTCTATAACAATCTTTTGTTATTTGATTTTATAGTAATAAAAAATTAGTTGGAGGTAATACACCTTATGTATAAATGACAAATATTGTGATTTAAATATGTAACGTCATTATTGAAAATAAAATAAGAAAAAGGGTTCTTGATGTAGATTTTTCTTAAAATAATAGTTTTTGCGAAATTGGACAATCTCAAAATTTGGAGCAACTTATATACATATAGGAATAGAAGAATTCTCCTATATACAGTGTTTACTGTTTAGTTTTTTGTTTTTTTTTTTTTTTTTTTTTTTTTTGTAACATTACAATATTTTATAATAAATTGTAATTAATCCTATCTATTATATATGAAGAGAATGGACTCTCTCTTAGGGGTATTCATCCCATTCAATCTGTATTTTTTTTTGTCAAACAACATCCAATCCACATTAGGTGCGAATTATTTCAATCCGCATAACAATTTAAATCCAATCCAATCCAATCTCCAACAGTGCGGATTTGATCGATTATTTTGGATCGGTTGTTTTTTTTCATGATAAATTATATAACATTTCGTTAATTTTTTTTTTTAAAAAAAAAACTATTATTTCTTAATCTCCAATAATAATCTATTTTCATCTCTATTTATATACAAAAATAAAACCAATACACATATATGTACTCATCTTTAGATTTACACTAATATATAAATACTCATATTTAGATTTGCACTAATATATATGTATCCATTACTAAAATAAATAAGCTAATATATATTTAAATTTATGTGTATGTGTCTATATATGTAAATAAGAATATTTTTTTTTTTCGTGTTTTCTATTATAAAACAAATAAAATGTGCCAACTCAATATATTACTAAAAAATTAAAAAATTAAAAGTTTGTGTCTTTTTTGTAATATTACTAGAAAATTAATGTTTATTATATATTATAATATATATTATAATTTTTTAAAAATATATATAATTAAGTGCGCATTGGATTGGGTCGGTTATTTTTTGCGGATTTTAAATTTTTCAATCTTATCCAATCTGCATCAGTGTAGATATCTGCATTTTGCATATTGAATTAGATTGGATCGTGCGGACTGAATTGGATTAGATAGTTTGTGAACACCCCTAAACTACTAAATATATATATATATATGGGTGTGCTCTTAATGGGTATTACCCATAAACGGGTATTTAATTATTGACCATTAGATTTGATCAAATGGATAATATTTATTGTTATTAATTATTTTTTTAAAATTAATATTTTTTATTTTTACTTATTACATGATGATATGTCAGTCATTTTATTTTCAAACCTTATTCTTTTTATTTTATTCTTATTCCCGAATATAAAATAATTAAAAAAATATTAATTTATAAATATTCTCTCTTTCTCTCTTTCTTTCTGTTTCATTAGATATGAGTGATTTGTTTAAATCAAAGGCTTATTTTTTTTTCATGGGATGACACAATTATATTGTATTCTGAGTATTTGTTTGATTTAATGGTTTGAATTTTGCAGGAGCCTAAGCTTCTCCGAGTCCATGCAGAGCAAATTCGGAGGCAAATGTAAGAGGTTCCTGCTGATAATTACCGAGCTTTTATTGCTATTGATGAGGCCTTGCTCTCGATTCAAGGAGAAATATCTTCCATTGATAAGCATCTTGAATCTATGGTATAGTAGCTTCTTTATCTCAATTTTCTTTTGTAAAGATCTCCCTTTCCTCGATCTCTCATAGGCATGGGTAAAGGTAAGTATTCCTTAATTTTATTTTTTGATCTTGCTTCTACTCTTATTCTTGCTCTTGCTTTTATTAGATTTATGTGATATTTTCTTAATTTGTTAATCCTAGTTTTTGTGAATGGTTTGAACAATGTATTTGATCAAAGTTGAGCATGAGAAAGATTCTTAAACAATATTAGTTATGTTAGTTATATCCTATTAGGCTGTTAAGGTTAGTTAATTGTTTAACTAACTGGTTATTAATTAGTTGCTGATTTTCATCAGCCCTTGATGTATAAATACCTTAATTCTTCATTAATAAAATCATTCAGCTTTTTACTCTCAATAGTATTGTATCAGACATTTAAAACCTTTCTCTCTTCTTCTTCTTCGTTCCAAAAACTCTGTTCCACCATTGATATTCAACATGGTTTGAACCCGTGCTACTGGTTCTCGAAGTTCAGGCCAAAATCCCATGCCTCATACTTCCTTAACAATTCCAGCTGCTCCGACGAACGATGATCCGATCATCCCTCAAGTCTTTGCCATTTCTGGAGAAAACAACAACACCCAGAATCTTGTTTAACGTCCTGCCCATGAAGATAGCTCGAGTCCCTATTACCTCAGCTCCAGAGATCACCCTAGTTTAATCTTGGTTACTCCTCTCTTATTTGACAACAATTTCCAGGCCTGCAGACGTGATTTTGAGCTCTCTGTTGGTGCAAGAAACAAGACGGTGTTCCTCAAAGGCACATTACCAGAACCTCCGATTGAAGATCCCCTTCACCACCATTGGTTCCGCTGCAATCAAATGGTGATGTCTTGGATACTTCATTCCGTTACTCCTAAAATCAAGAGCAGTATAATGTTTCTTGACACTTCAGCTGCAATGTGGACTGAACTTCATGCCTGTTTCGATCAAGGTAATGGCCCTAGAACTTTTGAACTAAGAGAAACTCTCATCACTCTTCGACAAGGTGATGACTCTGTTAGTTCTAATTTTACAAAATTAAAGTGTATGTGGAATGAAATTCAGGAATTAAGACCTAGGATCCCTTGTACTTGTGCTGCCTCAATTGATAACCTAGCTTTCTTGAATCAAGAACAGGTCCTTCAATTTCTTACAGGGTTAAATGAATCCTTCTTCCCCGTTTGTGCACAAATACTCCTTATTGATCCTTTTCCTTCTTTTTCCAAAGTCTTCTCCATGGTTATCCATGAAGAACGACAAAGAAAGCTTAAAAATCCTAATTTTCCTTTTCTTGTATCTGTCCAAGAATCCACTCAAACCCCTGCAACTATTGCCCAAAACCCTTTTGCCTCAGCAGCTTCTACTAATCCTCGTCCCAACAAAAAGATGAGACCTTACTGTTCTAATTGTCACAAACCAGGACACTTATAAGAAAAATGTTTTTTTCTAATCGGGTTCCCTCCTGGTTATGGTGACAAAAAGAAACTTGAGGCACCATCTGTCCATAATGCTTAACCTTCAGCAGACCAATATGGCATTCTTGCTAATCTCACCAAGCAAGAAGAAATTCAAGCCATCATCTCTCTGCTAACTCAGAAACTGCAGCCTACAGATGCATCCAAGTCATTTGCATATGTTCCAAGCTTCAAATTTAACCTATTTAGTGTTTCTAGCTTTATCAATGATACATCTAACAGTATGCATTTTACATCTAAACTTTGTACATTACAGGATACTCAGAACAAGAAGATTGGGACAGCTAAACGCATAGGCAACCTCTATTTTTTGCTGCAATCTGTCCAATTTTCCAAATTATCATTTCCCTGTAAACAGAATATTAATACTTGTAATAGTGCCTATTCATGGCATTCTAGACTTGGACATCCTTCCTTGTCCACAACAAGATTACTGAATAAAAATTTACATTCTACTAATCAATCTTCCTTTGATTTGATACAGCTTGACATATGGGGTCCTTTCCATATTAATAGCATAGAAGGCTATAGATATTTTCTAACAATTGTGGATGACCACACCAGACATACTTGGGTTTATATGTTAAAATCCAAATCTGATGTGCAATACTTAATCCCACAATTCTATAACCTTGTCTTAACTCAATTTTCAAAACCTATCAAAGCTATAAGGTGTGATAATGCAAAAGAACTTAACATCAAGTCCTTTTATGTTCAAAAAGGTATTCAAGTATATAATTCTTGTGTTGAAAGACCTCAACAAAATAATATCAACACATATTAAATGTGGCTCGTGCCTTGGGCTTTCAATCTTTTATAGCCTTGACATATTGGCCATATCTTATCCAAACTGCTGTATACTTAATCAATCGAACACCTACCACCTTATTACAAAACTTAACACCTTATCAATTATTACATAATAAACCCCCTGCTTATGAACACTTAAGGAATTTTGGTTGTCTAGCATATGCCTCTTCTCTGCCTAGTACTAGACACAAATTCTCACCTAAGGCTCATGCATGCATTTTCATAGGCTACCCTAATGGAATGAAAGCCTACACTCTTCTCGACTTAGCAACTAACAAAATATTCCATTCTCGAGATGTTGTTTTCTATGAACAAATTTTTCCACTAAAAGGGTCCCTCAACACCCAGCAATTGGAAATTTTTTTTCCACAGCTCCTGTACCTACTTTCCCACATGCTGCTGAAACTACATCAAATCCTCCTACTGGACACAAAACAACAGCACCTATTATTTCTGCTTCTAAACCAGCAGACACACCAGCTGCAACACCATCAAACACACCAACTACTGATATCACACCAGTAATCATACCTGCTGCAGAATTCACACCAAGAAGAACATCACTGAAAATTCACCAAGCCGCCGCAAAGTCACCAAGAAGAACAACCGTTGCAACATCACCAAGAAGAAAAATAGTTGCTCAATCAACCAAACCAGACTTGTTTAATTTCCCCTAAAAATCCACCAAAGATAGGATCTGCAAACATCTAAATTCTCACAGCATCCACCACTTACCAAAGCAAGTAGAAAATCTCTTCCCCCTGCTCATCTTAAAGACTACATCTACCAGTCTTCTACTCATCATCCCTTGGTAAAATATTTGAATTAAGACAAGCTAAGTATTGCTTTTCGAAATTTTATTTTTCATGCTTATACCCAAAATTGAACCTACTAGTTTGAAACAAGCATCCAAATTTTCTCAATGGTTAAAAGCCATGGACAATGAATTTTTTGCACTCAAGAAAAATAACACCTGGTCTGTTGTCTCTTTACCACCAGCTTATCAACCAATTGGAAATAAATGGGTTTATAAAATCAAATATAATGAACAAGGTGAAATTGATAGGTACAAAGCTCGGCTTGTTGCCAAAGGGTATTCTCAACTACATGGCATTGATTACAGTGATACCTTTGCCCCAGTTGCAAAATTCAACACCCTTAAGCTTTTCTTAGCCTTGGCTGCTATTAACAACTGAACCCTTCACCAAATGGACATAGATAATACTTTTCTCCATGGAGAACTCAATGAAAAAGTTTACATGACACTCCCCAAAGGTTATGTCCATGAGGGGGAGTTACCTCCAAATCATGTTTGTCTCCTACATAAAAGCCTTTATGGTCTCAAACAGGCTTCTCGGCAGTGGTTTGCAAAATTAAGCACCACCTTGATTGAACATGGTTTTCACCAATCGGCCTATGATCACTCACTCTTTATCAAAAAATCCTCTACAAGTTTCCTTGCACTTTTAGTCTATGTCGATGACATAGTAATTGCAAGCACCAATGCTTCTGAAGCCACTTCCTTTAAGGCCTTTCTAAACTCAATATTTAAACTCAAAGACCTCGGCCACTTAAGATTCTTCCTTGGCCTTGAAATTGCAAGATCCAAAAGAGGCATTTCTGTTTCTCAAAGACATTTTACTCTGCAACTACTAAATGAAACTAGTCTCCTTGGCTCTGAGGCTGTTTCTACTCCCATGGATGCCAACCTTTCTCTAAGCAAAGACATTGGACTTCTTGTCAATGATGCTACATCTTACTGGAGTCTAATTGGTAAGGTTTTCTTCCTTACCATAACACGGCCTGATATTGCCTATGCCGTGAATAGACTCATCCAATATAATAGTGATCCTCGACAACCCCATCTCAAAGCTGCTTATCGGATCGTCCAATATCTCAAAGGCACTCTTGGACAAGGACTCATATTTTATTCCAACTATGCCTCACAGCTTCCTACAGAATGACTTCTCCAACTTTAAGCCTTCTCTGATGCAGATTTGGGCACCTGCCCTGATACACGCCGCTCTATTACTGGTTTTTGCATCTTCATTGGCCAATCCCTCATCTCTTGGAAGTCAAAGAAGCAATCTACAGTGTCTAAATTCTCTGCCGAAGCTGAGTACAAGTCCCTTGCCAATACAACTTGTGAGATCATGTGGCTTCACAACATCCTTACTGATTTCAGCATCTACACATCTCAACCAACAACCATTCATTGTGACAATCAAGCCGCCATCCATATATCTGAGAATGCAGTCTTTCATGAGCGCACCAAGCATGTTGACATAGACTGCCATATAGTTCGAGAACAAGTCAACAAAAATCGCATCAAGCTCTCCTATGTTCCCTCTCGGCACAATATTGCTGACATAATGACAAAAGTTCTATTCCCTACTCAATTCCAAACTTTTTTGTCCAAGATGAGTGTTTCCAATCTTTACACTCCATCTTGAGGGGGAGTCTTAAACAATATTAGTTATGTTAGTTATATCCTATTAGGCTGTTAAGAAGGTTGTTAAGGTTAGTTAATTGTTTAACTAACTGGTTATTAATTAGTTGTTGATTTCCATCAGTCCTTGATGTATAAATACCTTAATTCTTCATTAATAAAATCATTCAGCTTTTTACTCTCAATAACAAAGATTAATAGTTTTTGGTGTAGGTGTATTTTTTGGAAGTATTTTTTGTATTAAGTTTATACTCTGAAAGTTGTTGAATTTACATTGCAAGAAAACTGTTTGATAAAATGTCTCAAAGTTATTTGGTAGAAGCATGATTTTAATGGATTCTCTTTCAATTCTTTTTTTTTTTTGGCTACGAGTGATAAATTTATCTTCTTTTTCTGCTGGTTATTGTTATTTTGATCATCTTATAAGAAGATTAGGGATTCTAATCTATGTTTTAATGGTTCTCAAAGACTAATGTGCCATTTTCACAAAGCTTGAGTGGAGAATGGATAAGGAAGTTGAATTTAAGGGGTACCAAGATAGAAAATGGTGTAAGAATATACAGACATTCAATTCTATCATTCTTTTACTTTAGGCTAAATACATATTGCAGACAGGTTGCCAGCATGGGATACACCTAGTGGAATTCCTTACAACATTATCAACTTAGAACAAGGAAGGCCACACAACCCAAGTTGTCTCTAACTTCTTCTATGGGGAACCTTTTATATATGATGATAGGCCTTTACAAGATTGGTTAAAAAGATCATGAAACATTTTTTCTGTACTGAATTTGCTAACTTACGCAATACATCTTTGTTTTTATTGACAAAAGATATTGTTTGCAGCTTTTATGAATATTTGCTTAAACATTCTTAAACTTTTTATATATGTTCTGTCTCGTTTCTTTCTTTGCCGTCTGAAGACTTAAGCAACTCTACCAGTAATTTTTTCGTGCAGCAGCTTCCCTAGTCCTTTCCTGATCGACGAAGATAGTGGTTGTTTGGGGTTCCCATAGCGGTTCGCGGTTCACCGAGGTTCGTGGCTGTTCGGAGTTGATGACAGTTACTTTTTGATGGCGATTAGTGGTCGACGATGCTTCTTGGACTTGTGGTTGCCATTGAAGAGGTTGAAAATATTTGGGATTAATTTTCTTTTTATTTTTGTTGTTTTGGTCATGCTCATATATGGGTTTGTAGTCCTTTTTCTTAGCTATTTTGTTCATGCCTATCTTTGAATTTGTAGTCATTTCTGTTAAGATTTTATGTTTTTATTTTATTTTGAAATGCTTATTATTATTTCTATATTGAGTCTACTTTTTCTTATAACCACAATTCCTGCACAATATGAGAAAGTCAATGCTTCTTGTTCAATATCTTTTCAAATATTTTAGTTAATTATTTGTTTGTCTTGGTGTTCATTTTAGTCATTCTCAATATATATTAATGCATAAGATTATATAAATAGAATAATGGCCTACTATTACCCCAAAGCATTATGTATTTGTGCAAATTCTTTTTTTTTTTTTTGAACAAAAGGATAATTTTATTCAAAAGAACAGAACAATACACAACAAAGGCCGGAAGGGAAACCAACCGCCAGCAAAGAGAAAAAGAAAAGGCTACCAACTATTGAGTAACCTCAACACATATTGATCTTTCTTCTTTTGACTAGTACAAAAAAGCCCAAGAACTCTAGCCTTAACAACACTCTTAATCTCTTTGCTAAGTGAAGCAACTGAATTACAAACCATATTAAACAAGCAGTCATTTCTATTCTTCCACAGTAAATACAAGGCAGCAGCAGTAATGGCATTCATGATTTTAGAAGCTAAGTTAACTTTAGCTGGAAGAACCTGGTCATGAAGTTCTGAGATGTTTTTCGGCCAACGCATCTGCCCAGCCCATTTTTCTACAAACACAATGAGATTCCTTGTGAAGATGCATTCAAAAAATAGATGATTATGGGATTCCGGAGCATCATCACAGACCAAACACAGCCCTGAATGAATGGGAAAAAATCTGCTCAAGTGATCACGGGTGAGCAGGTTTTCATTTATGATTTGCCAAAACATGAACCTGTGTTTAGGAACAATATATTTATGCCAAACAGTAGCAGTATAGGGAGTTCTAATAGGTCCAATCAACTCATTATAAAACCTGTTCACTTTGAATTTATTACCTTTCACCGCCTGGTTCACCATGTTTGCATTCGTCACATTTCTAATCTTCAAAAGCTTCTTGAAGTACCAACTCAGGTCTGGTTTTATCGGGCAAGACCACGCGTCCTGATTCTTTAAGTAAATGGAGTTGATCCATTTCACCCAAAGATTATCTTGCTTGCTCAAAATCGCCCACAAGTGTTTGGCAACCCTCGCCATGTTCCATTTCTTCCCCTCTCTGAAACCAATACCACCGAACTGTTTAGGGAGACAAACTTTTTCCCATGATGGCATATGCAGCTTACTCCTATTACCATTCACACCCCAGAGAAAGTCACGACATTTTTTATCCACGGCTACCACAATTTTTTGGGGTAGAATAAATAGACTCATCCAAAAATTCTGGATCCCAAGCAAAACCGAATGAATTAATTGCGCACGGCCAGCAAAGGATAAATTCCTACTAGCCCACCCAATTAATTTCAAGCTAAGCTTATCCAAAATGACACCACAATCTTCGGCTCTCCACTTTGTTGGTCTAAGTTTCACACCCAAATAATTGAGCGGGAAAGACCCCTCTCTTCCATTTGAGTTATTTCCAAGATTGCATTCTTGATCTCCTCCTTGACGCCCCCCCCCCCCCAAAACAGATGTGGGACTTCTTTTTATTAGCTACTAACCCAGTCGCTTGGCTGAAATCTTGAAAAGCTTCATTGACTAACTCCACAGAATTCATATTTCCCTTACAAAAAATAATGAGATCGTCTGCAAAGCAAACGTTCGTTAATCTCAAGTTCTTACAAAGAGGATGGAAGCCAAATCCTTTTTTTTTCGAATAATGAGATAACAACCTAGACAAGTATTCCATAATCAAGACAAACACCAGGGGAGACAAAGGGTCCCCTTGGCGGAGACCTTTCTCACCTTTAAAGGAACCTTGAATTCTACCATTAAGCAAAAGGAAGTAAGTAGTACCTCTAAGACAAACAAGCAACCAATGAATGAATCTCGAGGGAAAGCATAAGCTGTTTAGGAGGTCTTCCACAAATTGCCAGTCGACAGTATCGTAGGCCTTACTCAAATCAATCTTCATTATGCACCGAGCATAAATGTTTTTCCTTGTGTATCCTTTAAGGAGATCTTGGAAAATCATAATGTTGTGGGCAAGCAAACGATTTTTGACGAAAGCTCCCTGGTTGTCATTCACAAGACTAGGAAGAACTTCTGTCAATCTAGAACAAATCATCTTGGAAATACATTTATACACAGTATTACAGCAAGCAATAGGCCTATAGTCACTAGCATCCTTTGGCTCTTGGGTCTTCAGGATAAGAGTGATGACTGCATCCTTCAGTGAGGTTGGCATAATGCCCTCCTCAAAGAAATTAAGAATAGCCGTAGAAACATCATGTCCAATATCCTTCCAAAGACTTTTAAAAAATCCAGAACTGAATCCATCTAGGCCAGGCTTTTCATTGAGTGAATTCCAAACATTGCCTGCTTCACATCTTTCTCTTTGAATGGTCTTATCAGTCTAAGTTGTTGCTCAATAGAAAGGACCGGCCCCTGATTAATACAATGTTTATCCAGCCTTTTAGTTGCAGAACTTTTCTTTCCCATAAAATTTCTGAAATGGTTAAGAAAATGCTCTACAACTTGGTTATAATCATCAACAATCATCCCATTCCTCTCAAAGGTAGTGATTCTATTTTCTAATCTTCTTTTCTTCAAAAAGGAGTGAAAATACCTGGTATTATCATCACCATTCTGTAACCAAGACACTTTACTCTGTTGCCGAAGAAAAACAGAGTATTGTTTCAAGGCTGCAACATACTCAAGACTTTTCACTTTCTCTTCTTGAAGCAGGATGTTGTTGTTCGGTTCTCTGGCTAGATTATCCTGAGCTAAGATAAACTCATCTTTGCAATGATTATATCGCTGCTCAATATCTCCTGCCTCCTCCCTATTGAACTTCTTCAAAATATGCTTCACTCTCAGTAATTTCTTCACTAAACCGGCAGTGTTCTTAGTATCAAAAGAATTGAACCAGCTGCTTAGAGTTCTCTCTCTGAATTTACTATGTAAAGCCCAGTGATTGCAGAATCTAAAAGGTCTCACACCCACACTACCGATTCTGTTGTTTTTGACAATGCAAAAGCTATGATCTGAAATGCACTCCCATTTAAAGCAAGCTTCATTGTCGGGGAAATGGTCCATCCAATCTTCATTAAGAAGAACTCTATCAAGCTTTGAGAAAATTCTAGACCCAAGATCATGCTTGGTAGACCAAGTGAAGTAAGATCCTGAGCTTTTGATCTCATCCACTTTGCCTAAAGCAAGCCAATTCTAAGCATCTTCAATGTCTTTAGCCAAGACTTGCTTACCTCCATTCCTATCTTGAAAACAGAACATCGCATTAAAGTCTCCAAGGATTAACCAAGGCTTATTAACCATCCCTATTCCTGCCAACTTCTCAAAAAGAGACCTCCTTTCCAAAGCCGAATTACTGCCATAGACTGCAGTGAAGTAAAATTCCTCCCCCAAGCCTATCACTTTCACCCTGCTGTGGACAAATTGGAAATCCTCCTCTATGATCTCAACATGAACAAATTTCGCTTGCCAAACCAGAATTATTCTTTTACTAATAACAGAACTCGAGTAGAACTCCCAGTTGGGAAAACTAGTAGTCACAACCTCTTTAACCTTGTCATGCTCTATTTTAGTTTCTAGAAGAGCACCAAGCCCTACTTTATTCTCTCTAAGCACATCCAAAACCGATCTCTGCTTATCCCTTTTATTCAGACCCCTACCATTCCATCCCATTATGTTGCAGACTTCCATAGGATATCAGTATTTTTTGTGACCAATTCTCCATCCCCCGTATCTCGCTAGAATCTCATACCCATTACTAGTGGCTGCCTCTCCCCCATTCCTAACAGCTTGTTTAGAACCTGTTTTACGAGGAGTAATCCATTTTGAATCATCAAAGTTGTTCCCAACTCTAACCTGCTTCTCATGAACACCATCAGCTATTGTTTCTGTTTGGCAGCCCCTATCATCCTTAGCTATCATTTCTGGCATTTCATCAACATTAGACACATTCTTCTCTACCATAGTATCCTTATTTTTTTGTTCACCAGCCCCTTTTTTCTTCCAAACAATCGGTCCCTTCTCCTTGTTACAGTTAGCAATAGTATGTCTAAGAAGACCACATGCCCCACACTTTGACGGAAGCCATTCATATTCAACAGTCTGTTCTGCAAGTTTCTTTCTCTCATTGATATATGCTATTGTTTTAGGTGGACAATCTGAAATCTCAATGTCCACTAAAACTCTAGCATATTTAATCATAGTTCTACTTAAAGTGACCTTGTCAACCATCATTGGTTTGCCAATGGTACTAACAAGCGCACTAAGATTGTTTCTACCGCAATATTGCAAACCAAGACGATTCAAGTGCACCCAAACAGGGACTGACTTAACCATTCTCTCAACATCCATATCTGCCGTCTAGGGTCTTAGAATAACAGGTTTTTTATCAAAGTGGATTATCCCTGTTTCTAGTATAAGGTCCCTTGTCACCTCATCTCTGAAACTAACAAGAGTGAAACCCGAATTCATTCGCGCAATCCTCTCAACCCCCAGATTACCCCAGATTCTTTTAATAAATCCCTCAAAAACCCTGAAAGGGGGGTTAGCCCCTAACACTAAACAGACAATCGAATTTTTCCACAGAGCAACTGTTGGGTTTTATGCCCTAAATAAAACTCATTTCAATATAATCAGATTTACTTATTAATATAGATCAGAAATAACATTTAATGTGGCATGGTTCACATGATTTATTTCATGATTATATGTACATAATGTATAAATTCATCTGAAACCCTTTTCACATACTTGATCCTATTTATTGTGCCGTCAACACATTGGAAAGTAAACATGACTATGTGAATAAATTTTCCTAGATTTATCAGACATAGGGTTTTACTGATATGATAATCTACAACAAGAGTTTACTTGCATTTGGAGAAATGCTATGTTCTTTCCAGAGCATTGGTTAAAGTAAAGCTCAGGTTGGATGCATGGAGTATGCATCAGAAGGGACCGATATTGAACTTTGACTTAGATTTAATTAAACTTACCGTAATATCTATTCAAGTCAATATCGCCTAGTTGATCCTAGATCAAATGTTCTTAATCCTGATATGATTAGGCTCTATCTCGAAAGGCTATTCGTGTTCTTTGATTTGTTAGTTAAGCCTACTTTTAGGTCAGGGTGATACGTACATTTTGGGAACACGGTAGTGCAATTGAGTGGGAGCGCTAACATAAACATGGAATCTATAGCTTCTATCTGGCGAATAGTAAGCAAAGGATGATCTCCTTCGAGCTTGACCAAACGAACATAAATGGTGGAGTACTCATTTCACATAAGCTGAAATATCATTTATACGGGGTCAAGTGTTTTAAGGAATAAATACATTGTAGGGTGTAACGGTAATTTAATCCCTTTACAGTGTAGATCATTCATATAGAGGATCATTGATCACATTAGGATTATAACAATGGATAACTAATGATGTGTCAATATGGTGGAACATATAGAGCATTCTATATACTGAGAGTGCAACTCTAAGTTCTATGCGTGGATTCAACGAAGAATTAATAAGTTAGTGAATTTTAGTGATAAATTCTTGATCTACTTATTGGAAGCTCGATTATATAGACCCATGGTCCCCGCACTAGTTGAGATAATATTGCTTGTAAGACTCATATAATTGGTTTTGATTAATCAATTATAATTCTCAAATTAGACTATGTCTATTTGTGAAATTTTCACTAAGTAAGGGCGAAATTGTAAAGAAAGAGTTTATAGGGGCATATTTGTTAATTATGATACTTTGTATGGTTCAATTAATAAATATGATAAATGACAATATTATTTAATAATTATTTATAGTTATTAAATAGTTAGAATTGGCATTTAAATGGTTGAATTAGAAAATTGGCGTTTTTGAGAAAATCAGATGCAGAAAAGGTAAAACTGCAAAATTGCAAAAAGTGAGGCCCAAATCCACTAGTATAGGGCCAGCCACTTTTGTAGGAAATTTAAACTGATATTTTCATTATTTTAATGCCAAATAATTCAAACCTAACCCTAGTGTAATGCTATAAATAGATAGTGAAGGCTTCAGGAAATTTACACTTAAATTTTCTATTTTTCCTTCAGAGAAAAACCTGAGCCTTCTCTCTCCCTATCTTTGGCTGAACCCACTCTCTCTCTCTTCCTCATTGAGATTTCGAAATTCTTTGTGTGAGAGTAGTGCCCACACACAGCAAGTGATACCTCAATCATAGTGAGGAAGATCGTGAAGAAAGACTTTCAGCAAGAAGGAGTTTCAGCATCAAAGATTCAAAGAAAGAGATCCAAGTTCAGATACTTATAATGCTACAAAAAGGAATCAAGGGCTAGATATCTGAACGGAAGGAGTCATTATGTTCCGCTGCACCCAATGTAAGGTTTCCTAAACTTTATATGTGTTTATTTCATCGTTTGAGAAAGTTCATATTTAGGGTGTTAATAAACATACTTGTGAGTAAATCTAAGATCCTGGTAAAATAAAATTCCAACAACTGGCCTCAGATCCATGGTAATTGATTTACTTGCAAGAAGTTTGGACTTTAAAACGATTGTTTGTTTGTTTTTGGATGGTATCATGTTGTATTGAGTGTTATTTGATGATTGATTGGTGTTTGTGAGTTTTCGTTAAAAATAATTGAATATCTGTTTCTGAAATTATTTTTATTGGATAGTATGGAAAAAATTAAGCAAGTTATTTTTTTACAGAACTCAATTTCGATTTAATTTGAATTAGTTATGATTTTTTGAAGATTCCGAAAAATCGGAGCTGTGCTGAAATTTTCCTACGATCGCGAAAACTGTCCGTACAGCTCACAATTTTTTCGTTTTTCTTCGTTTTTTCATGCTTTTTCATGGAATTAACTTCCGATTTTTTGTGTAGTTCTGTATTTATACTATTACTATTCCTAATTCAATTCTAATTATCATTTTGAATTAATTTAATATTTTTTAAATTTAATTCAAGATATTAGTGTAATTTGAATTTAAAATAGTTAGTATCTATCTTATCTGCTTAATAATCTATCTTATTTTTAAATTTGATTATATGTTATCTTATTTTTAAATTTAAGGTCAGATTTTAAATTTTTAAATTAAATCTTTTTTAAATAATTTGACCGTATTTAAATTTAAAATAAGATAACTATAATCATGTAATTTTAAATAGATATAAGATATTTTGCTAACTTTTAAATTTTGTTATTTTATTTATTTAAATTACATTTAAAATCTGAAAAAGATATTCATTTATCTTTTTTAATTTTTTATTTAATTTTTATTTGTAAAATAACATTTAAATTTTAAAAGTAGTTAGCAAATTTTGAAATGATATTTAGGTTGGTTGAACCTAATTTTTCAAAATTGTAGGTTTAATTTTAAATTTAAATTATTTTTTTTTTAAATTTTCGAATTTTTCAAATTTTTTTAAATTTTCAAAAATTATTTTTTAATTAATTAATTATTTCGAAATTAATTATTCAATTTAAAATTAAATAAATCCTACATCCAACTATCCAGCTAACCTTGTTGCAGGAGTATGTGTTTTAGCTTGTGTGTAAGTTTTCAAAACCTATTATTACTTGATTGCAAATAGCCATGGTTACTTTTTGCCAGATCTAATGATCTGATGGCTCCCTTGGTCAAGTTAATAATTTGTAACAGGTATATTTACAATCTTCTTTCATCTGTGTATGACCTAGCAACATGATAGGACCCATCCAAAATGTGCCTGTGTGAGCCTATGTGTTTAATTTTATTATAGATGCATATAGGTTGTTGTTGCTAAATAAATTATCATAGTTCTTGATAGAATTTATTTAGGCCCATTTAGTTTTTGGGACTATTCAATTAATAACAGTTGTTCTTATTAAGGTTAAATTCCTCTCTTTTGGGCCTTGTGTGAGAGTTGGGAGCCATAGAAGTGGGTACGATATACTAAACCCAGCACCCCCTCACATGAACCACCCCAATTGTGAAGGCCCATTTGCCTGATTTGAACAACTGTACTAGGTTAATTACACTAGTTTAACCTAATAAAATTGATTAGCAACATAATTAATTTCATTTATTTTGAAATTAATTTAAGAAAATTATAGTTTAAAGAATTCTTTATTCTAAGCTAAACTATATGTATTTTCTTGTATTTAATTAAATATAGAATTATAACCATCTAGATTCTTTCTCGAACTTAATTTAAATTTTTCATTAAATATTCTTATTTAAGTTGATATTTAGTTATCTACAACTAACCAACTTAAATCCGAATATCTTTTGAATTTCAAATTTCAAAATTAAGTTGAGGAATTTTAGGCATTGGTTATTAAGATTCTTTAGATATTTTTTAAGTTAATATCTTTTCGAATATTAACTTAAAATGGAATATTTTTATATTAAGTGGTTACAACTTAATTTTTGATATTTAATTAAATTTAAATTTGAAAAATATTTAAGTTCTAGATTTTTTTTTTCTAATACAACTTAAATTAGATATTTTTTCAAATTTTGTGGAAAAGATACTTAGTCAAATAAGATATTTTCTAGATAGTTATTTCTAGACTACTTATTATTTCTAATATTAAATAGGAAAATATTATAAATTGTGAAATTAATTATTTAAATAATTAATTTTGGTACAATTTATTTTAAGTATATTTTTTCCTAGTATTAAACTAGAAATTAATAATTAAGCATTCTCTACACTTAATTATTTATTTCTTGAATTTAATACATTTAATTAATTTGAAAAATTAAATATCTAAGTTGATTTTCATCATGATACTTAAATATTTATTTTTCATGACACTTAATTAAATAGAAAATTATTTTTAGTTGAAATTTATTTTTTCAACTAAATTTAAATAATTTTCAAAATATATTTTTTCTTTATTTTATTAATCAAATTTCGAAATTGCATTTCTTAAATGCTGGAATTTCGAATTTTATTTGAAAAATAGATTAAGTTGTAAATTAATTATTTATTTTAATTAATTCTTGGATCAACTTAAATCAATGATTTTTTCATTTATTGATTAATTTAAAATAAATTGAATTAAAGTATATTATTAGAAATCGAATTAATTAGTCAAAGGAAAATCTAGATAGATGATATTTTTGCTTGAAGTATTTTTTTTAGTGTATTTAATTAAATAGAAAATTAATATTTAAGTTGATTTTCATCATCATACTTAAATATTAGAAATTTTTCTTATATATTTAATTAAATAGGAAAATTATATTTTTTGTTGTAAATTAATTTTATTAATTAATTTTGGGCCAACATTAAATTAGAATAATTTTTCCAGGATTAATTTTTAATTTTAACATGCATTTTCGAAAATTGTATTCTTCAATACTTTAATTTTTCGAAATGCAATATAAATTTATAGAAAATTAAATTTGAGTTGTAAATTAATTTATATTAATTTTGTAACAACTTAAATTGAATATTTTTCTAAATATTTATTGGAAATTATTACTAAGATGGAAGAAATACATGTTATTTTCATATCCATCTAAGTAAAATTTATAAATATTAAATTAAAATTTATTTTTAGAATTTTTCATTCTAAATTGGAAATTTTAAATAAATATATATTTAAAATAAATAGATTAAATAAAGAGAATCAAAGAAAATACAACTCACTTTAAATAATGAGCTTGATTATTATTAAGATATTCGATCTCCATTGTTGGTCTTACAAAAGTTAAATATTTTCAATATAACCTCGAGACGCTAGACTTCGTCCCCCTATGGATGGTTATTCGTTGAACGCATTTAACACCGTAAGATTTCATTTGATAAGTGTTTTGTGAGTTTTCGTCTCTATTTAGACTCTCCCCTACGGTGACTACTTAGAGATAAACTCATAAAACATGAAACAATGGTGGAAGCTCATAAAATGAGAATAACCTTGACTCTCGCCTACCGGGACAACGTTGGATTCTTATTTTGATCGAATAAAAGGTTGATAGAATGGTTTCTATTTTAGATGAGCTGACAACTCTATTCAATAAATGGTACTTTGACTCTCGCCTACTGGGACACTGTATCAGTTTGTTGAAAACCTTGGAAATTATTTAGGATTGTATGTTTTAGTATTTTCACTAGTCATTCCTACTTGCTATATGTTTATAATTTCTGAATTGTGTATGAATTTATATTGAACCATGTTATTTTCTGTTATTAAATTGTAGTTTAATTTCGAATCTTCATTGTTGGTCTAACATGTTTGTTTTTCTAATGAGATAAATCCCTAATGGATTTTTACCATTAGACATACATAATAGTGTAAGATCTCGAAAGATAAATATTGTATATGCAACATCTAGCTGTTCATCAATTGATGACACCTTAGACTAGTATTTTTACAATATGAAACAAGAAGATTACATAAATAAGATTACTTTGTCTTTCGCTAATCGAAGCATCGTTGGATTCTTATTTATAAACGAAATTATCCTAATTCCTCTTACCTTATTCATTTCGAATTAGCTTCAAAACATATCATTGGATGAATGGTCTATAAATCATTTCATGTCATTCTATATTTTCTCTTAAGAAATTAAATGACGCATATGATTATAATCCCGAAATTCTATTCCCAATTGATATAAATCCTCAATCTTAGAAATCTCCTACTTGTATGGGCAAATCTGACTTAGAGTTTGTATTAGTAGTGGTGGTCCAAGATAAAATTACTCATTTTATTTGGTATAAATTAAGTCTTTGACTTTAATTTTAGAATCCAAACAGAAATTTTCTTATATTTCTAATTCTAGAATACAATACAGTTACACCTTCACAAGGGTTTAATATCCATCTTCTATTAATGGATTAAAACTGTATGGAATATGAGTTAGGTATTCTGTGACCAGGATCCACTTGCAGTATTCTAAGAACTCTTTGATGTAACTAAATCTAAGTCATCAAAAGACACTACCACATTTTTCATTAATCTATGGCATTTGTATCTTGTTCATAGTGGATTTGACAAGATCAATCTCTGCAAAGAGTTAATATGCCTATATCCACTGAAAGTAGTTCATCTCATTCGCAGATGGATGTACATTCAGGGGTGGATATGAGTTTTTCGTTGTATTCTTAAAACGATAACTCTAGAATTATACCTTTTAGCAAGAAATTTGAAATGTTTGAAAAATTTCATTAATTTCTAGCAATGGTTAAAACCATTAAGGTAAATGGTTAAAGATCTTGCGAACTGATAGGGGTGGAGAAATAGTTAGTAGATATGCAGTTCAAAGATCATTAATTTGATTTTTAAATTATATCCAAACTTAGCTCCCCAGAAATTTCGAGTTGCATGTTGATGATTAGTTACTAGTCATTGCCTAATTCCTTCTATGGTAATACAATTTCAATGATGTAATGGTTGTATACTTAATGTAAATCATTACTAGATTCATGGGTGACCTAATCAAAATCTTAAGAAAAGCTAGAACTGTTAACCATGGTTTGTTAGCTGTTCTAAGTGATTAGGGGTGGACCATCCCATTGTCAATAGATAAGAAAGTGTTTGTTCAAACAAATACTACTTTTCTAAGATAATGACTAAGTCTGAAAACAAGTAGCAAATAAAGGAGATATTTTTCTTGATTCCAAAAGTGTTCTATCATCTTATATAACATATGATGATCCCACTGTCTCTGTTGTCTTGTCACAACCGAAGAGATCAATACCATTTAGTTTTCTTCGACATAATTCACGGTACCTTGTCGTAGTGGGAGAGTTTCTAGGAACTCACCTTCTCATGACTTGGGAGACACTAGTGATTAAAATCCATAGTGAGTTTAAACAAGTAATGGATTGTCAAGATAAGAAACTACGAAGAAAGCCAAAAGAACTATGGTTTAATCCATTCACATGGAATAACCTTAAGTTTTTTATTACAAGGACATAAAAGGAAATTTTCGTTTATAAGTCCATTCAATGGACTTAACAAAACTTCATGTTCCTAGTATTATAGGTTTGAGTTTATCTAAACCTATGGCTTGTGGTATACCTGGTAATTACTTACTCTAATGCAAGCAACTTACTTTAGTAAGATGCTGAAGCATTTTCTTTCTGATGGCAATCTATAGAAGCTTCACAACTTCTTAAACATAGATTTTATTTATCTAACGAAAAGTTTCAACTATTCCAGAAAAGATAAAGCCATGAAAGAATTTCTTATATCAACAGTGAGAGGTCTTAGATATGCTTTTGTATGCCTTAGACCAGACACCTGCTGTTGATTGGGAGTAATGAGTAGGTATCAGATTAATCCAGGAGAAGAACATTGGAAGACAATCAAGTAAATCCTAAGATTAAGAAGAGGAACTATATGTTAGTCTATAAGGGTGTGTTTAAAACTCTTAGACTACACCATATCAGATTTCAAAATTTGCCTTTGTGCTAGTAAATCTTTCTGATAAGATGGTGGTTACTCTGGGAGTGGAATAGTGATTTTGGAGAAGTGTAAAAACCTATCTGAAGTCTCTAGGTCTACCAGAGAGGGACTGAATGTTAAGGTTGCAGGAAAGGTACTTATTCAGTCTAAGGAAAGTTCTATACATTTTTGGCATCATTCCAAATTGCCTTAAACTACTAGTGTTAATTTCCTAATTAACCGAAAGTAGTTGCCAAAGATATAGAATCCAGTATCCCAAGAGAGTAGACATATAGAGAGGAATTTCACATTATCAATGATTTTGTGATTAAAGGAAGAGTAATGGTGGAGAAAAGGTTGTGTTTAATTCAACCTTTCAGATCCTATTACGAGGAGTTTACTACTACTACACTTGATTTGTATATCAAGGTGTTGAGATTATTTGAAACGCACTTTTTGTTTTATATTAGTGCAAGTGGGAGTTTGTTGGGTTTTACGCCCTAAATAAAACTCATTTCAATATAATCAGATTTACTTATTAATATAGATCAGAAATAACATTTAATGTTGCATGGTTCACATGATTTATTTCATGATTATATGTACATAATGTATAAATTCATCTGAAACCCTTTTCACATACTTGATCCTATTTATTGTGCCGTCAACACATTGGAAAGTAAACATGACTATGTGAATAAAGTTTCTTAGATTTATCAGACATATGGTTTTACTGATATGATAATCTACAACAAGAGTGTACTTGCATTTGGAGAAATGCTATGTTCTTTCCAGAGCATTGGTTAAAGTAAAGCTCAGGTTGGATGCATGGAGTATGCATCGGAAGGGACCGATATTGAACTTTGACTTAGATTTAATTAAACTTACCGTAATATCTATTCAAGTCAATATCGCCTAGTTGATCCTAGATCAAATGTTCTTAATCATGATATGATTAGGCTCAATCTCGAAAGGCTATTCGTGTTCTTTGATTTGTTAGTTAAGCCTACTTTTAGGTCAGGGTGATACGTACATTTCGGGAACACGGTAGTGCAATTGAGTGGGAGCGCTAACATAAACATGGAATCTATAGCTTCTATCTGGCGAATAGTAAGCAAAGGATGATCTCCTTCGAGCTTGACCAAACGAACATAAATGGTGGAGTACTCATTTCACATAAGCTGAAATATCATTTATACGGGGTCAAGTGTTTTAAGGAATAAATACATTGTAGGGTGTAACGGTAATTTAATCCCTTTACAGTGTAGATCATTCATATAGAGGATCATTGATCACATTAGGATTATAACAATGGATAACTAATGATGTGTCAATATGGTGGAACATATAGAGCATTCTATATACTGAGAGTGCAATTCTAAGTTCTATGCGTGGATTCAACGAAGAATTAATAAGTTAGTGAATTTTAGTGATAAATTCTTGATCTACTTATTGGAAGCTCGGTTATATAGACCCATGGTCCCCGCACTAGTTGAGATAATATTGCTTGTAAGACTCATATAATTGGTTTTGATTAATCAATTATAATTCTCAAATTAGACTATGTCTATTTGTGAAATTTTCACTAAGTAAGGGCGAAATTGTAGAGAAAGAATTTATAGGGGCATATTTGTTAATTATGATACTTTGTATGGTTCAATTAATAAATATGATAAATGACAATATTATTTAATAATTATTTATAGTTATTAAATAGTTAGAATTGGCATTTAAATGGTTGAATTAGAAAATTGGCGTTTTTGAGAAAATCAGATGCAGAAAAGGTAAAACTGCAAAATTGCAAAAAGTGAGGCCCAAATCCACTAGTATAGGGCCAGCCACTTTTCTAGGAAATTTAAACTGATATTTTCATTATTTTAATGCCAAATAATTCAAACCTAACCCTAGTGGAATGCTATAAATAGATAGTGAAGGCTTCAGGAAATTTACACTTAAATTTTCTATTTTTCCTTCAGAGAAAAACCTGAGCCTTCGCTCTCCCTATCTTTGGCTGAACCCACTCTCTCTCTCTTCCTCATTGAGATTTCGAAATTCTTAGTGTGAGAGTAGTGCCCACACACAGCAAGTGATACCTCAATCATAGTGAGGAAGATCGTGAAGAAAGACTTTCAGCAAGAAGGAGTTTCAGCATCAAAGATTCAAAGAAAGAGATTCAGGTTTAGATATTGATAATGCTCTGCTACAGAAAGGAATCAATGGCTAGATATCTCAACGGAAGGAGTCATTATGTTCCGCTGCACCCAATGTAAGGTTTCCTAAACTTTATATGTGTTTATTTCATCGTTTTAGAAAGTTCATATTTAGGGTGTTAATAAACATACTTGTGAGTAGATCTAAGATCCTGGGAAAATAAAATTCCAACAGCAGCCTCACTTTCAACCTCATCCACATCTAATTTAGCAATCAATTGATCCCCTACTTTCATAGGTTCAGTAAATTCCAGTCGGGTAGAAGGGGTGCAAACCTGATTTGATTTGAATTTACTCCAGATATCTTTCGATTTGGCATTGAAATCTGCTTTCTCTACTTCCTCAGCCCAGCTCACTGACTTCGGCGAGACAAACAGACCGTCGTCAACTGGATCTCCTTCCAAGTTCTCGCTCGAGTCGCGAAAAATCTCAGGGGCAGGCAGTTCGTTATTCTCGAATGGGGCAAGTTGTTCGTCTATCGCGATTGGGGGCGGAATAGCTTCAGAGACATTCTCTTCAGGTTGGATCGAAGGGAGATCGGAGGTGTTCTCGACATCAGCGACGATTTTGGGAAGCTTCGAAGTCCCCCGTTTCTTCTTCGCCATGAGAGGAAGCGGAGGACTTCACACGCGTTCCCTAAAAAATTATACTTTATTTGTGCAGATTCTTCATCTTAGAAAAATATACAATTACGACCAAAACATAATAATTGTTACAACAATAGAATATGACAAAGAACTTGAGTTTTAACTGTTTCAACAATAGAATATGACAAAGAACCTGAGTTTTATGCTAGCACAAGAGAATAGGAAACAGGGAGAAATACATTAAATAATTTAACAGACATATAATAAAAAAATGATAAATTATTAATCATTTTTGTAAATACCATCCGTATGAATTAATTTTTTATTATATAGTGGTCTAACTTGAAGTCACCAAGAGAGTTTGTGATATCCTAATAATATAGCCCACATACAAATCTTAGTGCCATATAAAAAAAATACCTCCTTATCTAATACATTTTTATAATGGAAAATTTTAAATATGTACACTTAACACATTTATCGTGACACATCATTATTTAATAACGAAATGGAATTCATATCACATTTTTTAAATTGGTAACAATCTACCCCAAAAATTTCGCACGAGCGGTTACCATTCAATATCATTGTCGACACTGCACAATGCTCTGACAAAAAAAAACGCCATTGTCAACATTGTAATAGATTCAATAAAATCTACCACCAAGCAAAGATCAACTATTGCAATCGAAACACAACAAAGAAAAAAAAAAATCAAACACTAGCACAAAAAGTAAATTATACATATAGACATATTTCAATTACACTAATTATCCTGATTAATTTTTTAATTTAAAGTTATCTCTTATGCGAAGTAAATAAGAAACTCATGAGTATTTTTTTCATTTTAAAATTAACTAAGGAAATAAGAAATTAATTAGTAACTTTTCATTTGAAATTTAACTCGCATACCATTTGATCAATTAGATAAGAAAAGTAATAAAAGTACTAAAGTGGAGTACTAATGAAATGTCACCACTATTTTAGTATACTAAATTCAAAACTTTATGTATATCAAATCTAATACCCTAAATAAAGAACATTGAAAAACTACATCGTTAATAACTAAAGAGATAAAATATAATTTTTTAAAAACAAAAGAGTTAAAATAGTAGCTAGTGTGTGGGCTTATATTCTAAGCTCCACACGCTCACCTAAGTAAATGTCATGATATTGTTGTTCTAATATTAAAAAGGCGGTATCATATTAATGATTCACGTTATATAACAATAGTAAAATTGATATTAATTTAAACAAAAGTATAATTATAATAAAGAATAAATAAAAGATTGTAAGAATGAATTTCTCTTTTTATAAACCTTTTTTAATGACATCAAGAAAAATGAACATGTTTTGAAAGAAAAAAAGCCAATGTGTTGTTGCTCCCAACAAAAAGATCCTCCATGTTTAATACATTTTTATATTTAGTGTAAAGATAATATAGTAATTTAAGCAAAGTAAATTTATTTCTAAAAATAATTATTAATTGGTTAGAATCATCATAATTAAGAAAATAAATATAGTTTTTTTTTCTAAGAAAAAATTTTGTTGGTCACCTACTATACTACTATAGCAGGTCACCAAATTGTCACCTCATTAATTTTTTTATTATCCATAAATAAATATTACTCATTGACAAATCATCCATATATATATATATCTTTATGAAAGCAGCATGAATAGACAAAGAAAATTAATTAAGATTAGATTTGAGAAGACATAATTTCAAGAAAATAAAAGATCGGATTGGATTTTTCTTTTTGTTTTGTTTTTAATTTGAGGCTCACGTGAATGTTGGTTTGGTCCGCAAACATTCACGATGACTAATATTGTTGGTCATTTGTAAGAGGCAGTTTTTCCTTGGTTTTAGAATTAGTCGCAACTCACAAGTCCTATTACATATATAATATACACCAAATCCTATAATTGAGTACCATAAAATAATAATAATTAAGGGATAACAAAATTCTCAAATTATACAATAGTTAATTAGGATTTTTGTCCTCTAAATTTTGATATGTATTTAATCATACTTTTAAATTTTTCTAATCGTTAATTTTTTTTTTTTTTGAACTATTGAAATTGCTAGATTTAAAGATTTTTGTCCAATTTTATTCGATTTTACTAATTCGATGATTATTTATGTATAAAATCATGCTCCCACACTTTGATATTTAATAAATCATGTCCCTCAAATTTTTAGCCTCCTGAATTTTCATTTATATTATACTTTTTTTTGTTATAATTGGACAAAAATCTTTAAATCTAACAATCTCAATAGTTCAAAAAAAATATTTAACGGACTTAAATGTTCTTGTAGAAAATTTTGTAAATGGAAACTATTTTTCAAAGTGATTATATTTAGTTAAAAGTATTGGAAAAGGTTTGTTATTTTGTAAACTTTATCTGTTTTGGTATTTAGACAATTTTAGTCTAATTTTTTTATAATTGCGTACGTTGTAGTTATTTAGAATCACTTATAAATTTTTAAAAAATTCTAAATAATTTATAATGCAAAAGTAAGATTTAAATTGATATTTTATTATAGGTATAAGAAAAAAGTAGTTGCGCGTATAAAAAAATATGAATTTTATTTTCGACACTATAAGTTATTCAAATTTTCTTAAAAAATTTACAAATCACCCTAAATAATTATAATATATAGAATCATAAGAAAAAAAAAATAAACCAAAAAATTCCTTTGAATGTCGATAGAAAGTCTAAATACCTATTTAAAGTGTACAATGTTGACAAGTATTTTACTTTTAGTAATCGTTATGTATACCATAGTGGAAGTCAATAATTTGTGGTATAAATACTTAAGTTTATGTAATGACCGCTCTAGTAATGTGGATTAGTAAAGACAATTAGCACTAATTTTTATTATTTTATTATTATTTGTGAATTAATTTATTTGTGGACCCCAATATTTAGAAATAAATGTTAGAGTTATAATTTCTCAATTCCGGAGATTTTATTAAACTCTAGGGGTATTATTTAGTTTATATGTGAAATATGTTAATTTTGTGATTTTTGCTCGGCGACAACGGAAAATGCGATGGATGGCTAGATAATCACATGAGTAAGTTTAGAACCCTATTTCATAGTGGGGAATATTTTAGAGGAGATAAAGTATCGGGATTGAGCGGGGTTATGGAAATTGACCATTTTACCCCTAGTTTCAAAGAAATACCCTAGTTTAAGTCTAAGGGCATTTTTGTCATTTGAAAGGGATAAGAGATAGGTGGCTTTTTGGTTGATTGACACCTAGCAAAGATATTTTCAGCAAGGGGAAAATTGATTTTCCTTAGGTTTTTTTTCCCATTTAGAGAAAATAGAAGAAATAGAAAAAAAAGAGATCAAATTAACCTTTCCTCTCTCTTTCTTGCTTTCGGCTGGGGAAAATCAAAGGCAAACCAGAATTTTTCATCTTGTTTTTCTGAGATTTAGCAAGGAATCAAGGAGGATTTATCTAAGGTAAGCCCTAGAACTCTTGCTTATGTAATTTTTGAGCTTTTACTTAGTTTGAACATGTGATTTTGGGAATAAGTGGCTGTTAGGTTTAGGTAGGTTTAGGATTCGAATTTTAGGGCTCTTTTGAGTTGATATTAGCTCCTAGTAGCTGGTTTTGCAGTGTGTTGTTGATTTTATTCAAGTTTAAGTTCTAAGAGCAAAGCTTTGTTCATTAATGGCAACTTGAGTTGTGATGGTTTGTTCTGTGAATTGCTGCCTGGAAATCATTGTATATGCATTGTATAGGTATACTGGAAAGTTTGGTAAAGTTTGGGCTTGATTTGAATTAAGGGGGGAAGATTTTTTGGTTCCCAGCAGTAGAACCGGAATTCCGGTTCTGGGTGGTCTGTACCAACCGGTCGACCGGTTGGTGACCCAGAACCGGGATACCGGATGGGAACCGGTTTACCTGTTGGGGGATTTTCCAGAACCCTAGTTTTGGCCAATTTTGAGATATATAGGGTATTGCCTTGAGGTTTATCGATAGGGAAACTTTTAGTTTCAAGTTTTAAGTCCCGGAAAGTGATTTAGCGAGTCACTCATCTGTATTACCATTTTTGTGATTAGGGCATCCATCTAGCACGTGAATTCCGTTCAGGTCGGCCAGCACACTTGAATTCGGAAAACAGGTAAGAACTGTGTATAATGTATGATGTGATTATCTGAATGTATGTATATGCGTTTATATATGCATGCTTGAATTATGTTAAACGCTACCAACACTTGTATGAATAAGTTATAGAGTGTATTGGTACAGTGATTGTTGTGATACAGTGATACCAACACAAGCATGGAAAAATGCTAAGGTGTGTGGTACATCACTCAGTGTTACTCAGTGATCGGGATAAACCCTACCAACACTCGTACAGTGAGGTGCGATGTGTATGTGGTATAGTGGTTGTACCCTGGTAATGAACGTTCATACTTATCTGTTAAGCTCTGTAAATAGGTGTATGGGCGCCTATTTACAGGTCGGAAATTATATGGTATGTTATATGCATTTCTTACTGAGTCTGTTGACTCACAGTTTCTGCTTCCATGTGTAGGTAAAGGAAAGGCGAAGGCTGAATAGGAATGAACCTGAGCTTGGGTGAGATTGTACATGTCAAGCGGCGCGACCTGGAGTGTTCGGTCTCGGGACATCTGGGTGTTGTATTTTGAAAGTCGCTGTGCGACCCAGAACTTGTATATTTTGAATGTAAAGTTTAAACAGTAAATTTTCAAAAGTTTGAAATCGGGATCCCGGAATTTGTAAATATTATATTATTTTACAAAGTTTAATGTTTAAAGCAAAAATTTTAATTTGACACGTTTTTCGAGAAATTTCTTTGATTAGCAAAGATTGCACAATAATTGAAAAAGCACTGTAGCGTGCCTTAGTATTAGGGTGTTACAGTTTAACTCCTGGTTCCAAATAAATATTTAAGTTTAATTCTTAGGAGTAATAATACCTAAATTATAACTTTTAAACTTCTGTAAGTACCTAACGGTTAAGTGTTAATTAAATTGTCATGTGGGGAATCCTGATTTGGTCCAGGTTATTATTATTTTTATTTTTTTAAAAAAATTTAATTTAAATATATCAATAAAAAAATGATACATGGATAATAACTTGACACTAAACTACCAAATACCTACATAGTTTCAAAAATATAACTTAAGTATTAATAATGCAAAAAATTAAACTTAATTATTTATTTATAATCAAAAATTAAACTTAAATATTTTTACCACAAATTACTCAATATTTTATTACAATCCTTAAGCTAAGTAGTAATTAATATCACACTGTTTAAGGGCAATCAACCGCCACCATTGGTTTTACTCTTGGGTTCTTGTATTTTTTTTTTTTTTAAGATAAAACTTTGTTATTATAAATTAAAGATAGTCATTTACAATAACAGAGTAAATAGTAGGAGGAAAATTCTCCCACAAAAAACAAGCCTCATCCAACCCTAAGGCAAACTTTGTCAAACTATCTGCAACTGAATTAGCATCACGTTTAACATGTGTTACAGATATATTAGGGAAAAAAGAAATGAGGCAAGAAACATCACTAATTAAATCATGAAAAGCTGAAATGCCCACTGTTCTTGACTGCAAAGCATTTGAAACCAATAATGCATCTGTTTCAACTATAGAGACTTGTAGCTGTTGTTGAAGTGCCCAGTTGAGGCCGTGAAACATGGCTTTGGCTTCCATCTCGTGTGAGGCAAAGTGACCAACAAGAGGCATTGAAAAAGCTGCAATAACATATTTCAAAGAGTCTCGGATAACCGCACCTACCCCAAATTTGGAGCTACTCTTATCAAGAGCAGCATCAATATTTAGTTTAAAAGAACCTGTAGGAGGTGGCTGCCAAGGAGTGCGGTCAGGGGCTGATGAAGACGACTGCTGTGAAATTATTGCAGTAGGCCGGTATTTGTGTTGAGCAGCTCGATAATGATCCAGATATTGCAGAGAGAAGGCAGCAAGAGATGTTGCAGATTTTGCCTTTTTGCCGTGAACTACCTGGTTTCTTTCAGCCCATATGCACCACATATTGCATATAATTTGCTCCAGTTCAGGTTTAGTGTGGATGGAGGATAAATGCTTCAAATAATCACCTTTATACATTGAAATTGCCTTATGCCAGTCAAAAGTGTGTTGTGAAGAACACCATACAGCTTTAGCATAGGGACAACCGAAAAATATATGCCCAATGGATTCCCACGCCTGTCTACAAACTGAGCAAGTGGCATCTGTGATGATTTTCCGTTTGACAAGGGAAGTTGCCACAGGGAGGGCATCATGAATGACTCGCCAAGCAAAAATCTTGATCTTCTCTGGCAAATTTATAACGACCAAAACGATTTCCACCAAGCCGAATCTGAAGTGGAGCTAGAGGAATGAGATTGTTCAGCTAGAGAAGTAGCCAAATGGTAGCCTGATTGCACTGTATAGGAACCGTTGTTGCTGTGTTGCCAAATCAAGCGATCATTACTTGGAAAATAACTTAAAGGAATTGTAAGGATGCGCTCAACATCAGCAGGAATGAAGTATTGATTTAAAAGCTCAGTGTTCCACTGCCGGTCTTCAGTTATTAGATTAGCTACAACCGCATCATCAGGTCCCTTATAAAGGAAAGGGAGAAAAAATTATTACCAGGTATCCATGGATCCGTCCCACAATGAATATTCCTTCCCTCTCCTATCTTCCATCGCAGACCAGATAAAAGCAATTTCCGACCATATAAGATCCCCTGCCAAGATAAAGAATGGGAGTGTCCATGAGAGGCCTCTTGAAAGGAGTTGAAAGGAAAGTATCGGCTCTTTAAAATTCTGCTGAGCATAGAGGAGGGGTTATCAATAAGTCTCCAGGCTTGTTTAGCAAGTAGAGCTTGATTGAATTGCTCAAAAGATCGAAAACCCATTCCACCTTCAGCTTTGGTTTTGCAGATCATTTCCAGTTTCTCCAGTGAATGCAAGAACCATTTTCAATTCAACCCCACCAAAAGTTTGACATCATCGATTCTAAATTTTGACAAACCATTAGGGGTAAGCGGAAGCAGCTCATGGCATACGTTGGGATTGATTGTACAACCGCTTTGAGAAGTATTTCTTTGCCCCCAGCCGAGAAAATCTTTTCATTCCAAGTGTTCATTAACCTCCAAACATTTTCCTTTACATTGCTGAACATTTGTTGTTGGTCTCGCCTAGAGTATGCCGATAACCCAAGGTATTTTTCATGACACTCCGTGATTGGCATCGAGAGCGTTCTGTGGAAGAAAATTTGGGCTGCTAGAGTTGTATTTGGAGAGAATGACATGATCGGTTTGTCAGCGTTGAGAGCTTGACCAGAAGCACGGTGATAAATGTCCAAAACACGCTTAATAGAGAGGCATGAACTCTCATTGCCATAGCAGAAAAGCAAGCTATCATCAGCAAAGAGTAAGTGTGATATGTTGGGTTTTATGCCCTAAATAAAACTCTTTACAATCTGATTAGTTATCAATATAAGAAATTTGAAGTGATTAATGTTTGCATGAATTTTACATGCCAATGGTTTAATATGTTTATTACTTTCACACACACAAAATCAGTTAAATCTAGATCATATGTTTATTCACAATTACAACATCGTCAACACAGTGGAATGTGATTGTGATCATATGAATCAAAAGACTAAGTCCCTGTTTCATCAGTGTTATTGGATTTACACTAATATGATAATTAGCGATGATGTGTACTTACACTTGGAGTAAGTGTTATGTTCTTTCCAGGACATTAGTAAAGTATACTAGTTTCGAATGTATGGAGTATACATTGGACTGGACCGATATTGCAATTAAGTTAAGATATTACAAACTTACCGTTATATATCTTTCCAAGTCAATATTAGTAGTTGATCTTAAGATTAAAAGAATCTAAATCCTGATATGCTTAGGCTCAACTCAGGAGTGTTATTCATGTTCTTTGATTTATTAGTTAAGCCTACTTTTGGGTCAGGGTGATACGTATATTTTGGGAACATGATAGTATGATTGAAAAGTGGGAGTCTTTGAACATAAATATGGAATCTATAGCTTCTACTAGTATATAGAAGTCAAGTGATGATTCCCTTCAAGCTTAGCAAATAGAGGTAAATGGATGAGCTCTTGTTTAACTGACTAATTATTAGATCACTAAACACCATTTACAGGTAGCTAAGTGTTTTAAGGGGCAAAATACATTGAGGGGTGAGAACGGTAAAATTATCCCATCTCGATGTAAATCATCTATATAGAGGATCTTTAAATCACAATAAGATTATAACAATGGTTAAATGAGATAGCATATTGATATCTTGGAACATATAATATGCTCTACATAAGTCTGAGAGTGCAATTCTAAGTTCTAAGAATGGATTCAACGAAGAATTAATAAGTACGAATTTACTTGGTAAATTTGGTTCACTTATTGGAAGCTCAACATATAGATCCATGGTCCCCATTCTAGTTGAGAACATTCTTCTTGTAAGACTCATTAATTGATTCGTGATTGATCAATTATAATTCTAAAGTTAGACTATGTCTAATTTATGAATTTTCACTAAGTAGGGGTGAAATTGAAAAGAAAAGAGATTCTAAGTTTATTTATTTATTAATGGACTTTATATATCTAGTTAATAATTAAATTAAATGACAATATTATTTAATAATTTATTTTAGTTATTAAATAATTAGTTTTTGCATTTAAATGGTTAGAATTGGAAAATTGACGTTTTTGAGAAAATAAAAATAAAATTTGTTAAAACTGCAAAATCAAGTGGGGCCCATTATCACACCATGGCCGGCCACTAATTGTGGAAATTCAAATTGAGATTTTTATTATTTTAATGCCAAATAATTCCTAACCTAAACCTAGTAGTTTCCTATAAATAGAAAGTGATGGCTCAGTCAAAACAATACATTCATTAGTTATCTGACAAAAATTTCTCTCTTCAGAAAAACTGAGCCTTCCCTATTTTCTTCTATTGGCCGAAACCCTTCTTCTCTTTTCTCTTCCTAAATTTCGACCCTAGTGAAAGAGTAAGTTCCCACACACAGCAAGCAGTAACTCAATCATAGATTGGAAGACTGTGAAGGATCAAACTCAAAGAGAAGGACATTCGGGCTCAGATCTTGATAATACTCTGCGACAGAAAAGATACAAGGGTTAGAGACCTGAGTGGAAGGAGACCTTATTTCCGCTGCATCAATGTAAGGTTTTCTTAACTTTATATGTGTTTATTTTATCGTTTTAGAAAGTTCATATTTAGGGTGTTAAACAACATATTTGTGAGTAGATCTAAGATCCTGGTAATATAATTTCCAACAACTGGCCTCAAAGCCATGGTAATTGATTTGCTTGCAAGAAATTTGGACTTTAAAACGATTGTTTGTTATTTGGATGGTTTCATGCTGTATTGAGTGTTATATGATGATTGATTGATGTTTGTGAATTTTCGTGAAAAATAATTGAAATTTTGATTCTGAATTATTTTTATTGGATAGTATGGAAAAAATTAAGCAAGTTACTTTTTTACAGAACTCAATTTCGATTTAATATGAATTAGCTATGATTTTTTGAAGATTCGAAAAAAGATAGGGATGCTGAACATCACCCACGCGCGCAGACAGCTTGAATTCAGACAAGCAACGACCGAGCTTGCTGTCTGAATTCCCCCATGCGCGCGCCGAACCCTATCTGAAGCCCCTTACGCGCGCGAAAATCATGCTGATTTCCTCCTGCGCCGTGATTTCTCGGCTATTCCCTCTGTGAGCGCGCGCGGACAGGTATGCAACGCATGCCGTCCGTACAGCTCACAATTTTTTCGTTTTTCTTCGTTTTTTCATGCTTTTTCATGGAATTAACTGCCGATTTTTTGTGTAGTCCTAATTCAATTCTAATTATAATAAGTAATTTATTTAATATTTTTTTTAATTTAATTTATGATATTAGTGTAATTTGAATTTGAAAATAGTAAATATCTATCTTTTTTGCTTAATTATTTATCTTATTTTTTAAATTTGATTATATCATATCTTATTTTTAAACTTAAAGATCAGATATTAAATTTTTTAAAATTAATTTTTTTTAAATAATTTGACCTTATTTAAAATTAAAATAAGATAACTATAATCATGAAATTTTAAATAGATGTAAGATATTTTGCTAACTTTTAAATTTTATTATTTTATTTATTTAAATTAAGTTTAAAATCTGAAAAAGATATTTAATTTATCTTTTTTTAATTTTTATATAATTTTTATTTATAAAATAACATTTAATTTTTAAAAGTAGTTAGCAAATTTTGAAATGATATTAGGTTAGTTGAAACCTAATTTTTCAAAATTGTAGGTTTAATTTTAAATATTTTTTAAAAATAATTTTGAAATTAAATAATTTTTTTTTAATTATTTTCGAAAATAAATAAATATTTTTTTTAATTTTTCGAAAATTAAATTTTATTTATTTTATTTATTTATTTAATTATTTCATTTTCAAAATTTAATTATTTAAAATTAAATAAATCCTACTTCCAACTATCCAGCTAACCTTGTTACAGGAGTATGTGGTTTTAGATTGTGTGTAAGTTTTCAAAACCTATTATTACTTGATTGCAAATAGCCATGGTTAACTTGTTGACAGATCCAATGATCTGATTTTAACTCATGGCTCCCTTGGTCAAGTTAATAATTTGTAACAGGTAAATTTTACAATCTTCTTTCATCTGTGTATGACCTAGCAACATGATAGGATCCATCCAAATGTGTGCCTGTGTGAGCGTATATGTTTATTTTATTATATAGATGCATATAGGTTGTTGCTAAATAAAATGTCACACCATGATAGATTTTATTTAGGTCCATTTAGTTATTGGACCTATTCAATTAATAACAGTTATTTATTTTAAGGTTAAATTCCTCTCTTTTGGGCCTTGTGTGAGAGTTGGGAGTCATAGAAGTGGGTACGACATACTGAACCCAGCACCCCCTCACATGAACTACCCCAATTGTGAAGGCCCATTTGCCTGATTTGAATAACTGTACTAGGTTAATTATACTAGTTTGACCTAATAAAATTGAATTAGCAAAATAATTAACTTTTAAAATATATGAAAATTTATTTTCATTTTAATATTTTAAAGTTAATTTCAAGAAAAACACTTTTAGTTTTAGATATTATTTCTAGACAAACTATTTGTATTTTTCTTGTATTTAATTAAATAAAGAATTTTAACTAACTAGATTTTTTCGATAACTTATTTAATTAAATATTCCTATTAATTTATAAATTAGTTTATCAACTGATTTTTCATATCTAACTTAAATTTGAATATTTTATTTAAATTTTAAATTAAGTTGAGGAATCCTAGGTATTAGTTATTAAAGATTCTTAAGATATTTTTTAAGTTAGTTTTAAACTTAAAATGGAATATTTTTCAAATTAAGTAGTTACAACTTAATTTTTGATATTTAATTAAATTTAAATTTGAAATTATTTAAGTTCTAGATTTTTTCTAAACAACTTAAATTAGATATTTTTCAAATTTTTGTTGAAAAGATACTTAGTCAAATAAGATATTTTCTAGATAGTTATTTCTAGACTACTTATTATTTCTAATATTTAAATAGGAAAATATTATAAATTGTGAAATTAATTATTTAAATAATTAATTTTGGTACAATTTTATTTAATATATTTTTCCTAGTATTAAACTAGAAATTAATAATTAAGCCTTCTCTACACTTAATTATTTATTTCTTGAATTTAATACATTTAATTAAATTGAAAAATTTAAATATCTATGTTGATTTTCATCATGATACTTAAATATTTATTTTTCATGACACTTAATTAAATAGAATATTATTTTTAGGTTGAAATTTAATTTTTCAACTTAAATAATTTTCAATATATATTTTTTCTTTATTTTATTAATCAATTTCGAAAATTGCATTTTAATTATGCAATATTTTTGAATTTATCTTGAAAAAATAGATTGAGTTGTAAATTAATTATTTAATTTAATTAATTCTTGGGCCAACTTAAATCAATAATTTTTTCATCTATTGATTAATTTAAAATAAATGAAATTTAAAATATATATATTATTAGAAATTGAATTAATTAGTCAAAGAAAATCTAGATAGGTGATATTTTTGCTTGAAGTATTTTTTCTAAGTATTTATTAGTATTTTCGAAAATTGGTATGGCTTTATACTTTATTTTTTCGAAAACAATAAATATATTCTTATGGAAATTTTTAAGTTGCTAAATTGATATCGTGGAACATATAATATGCTCTATATAAGTCTGAGAGTGCAATTCTAAGTTCTAAGAGTGGATTCAACAAAGAATTAATAAGTAGGAATTTACTTGGTAAATTTGGTTCACTTATTGGAAGCTCAACATATAGATCAATGGTCCTCATTCTAGTTGAGAACATTCTGCTTGTAAGACTCATTAATTGATTCGTGATTGATCAATTATAATTCTAACGTTAGACTATGTCTAATTTATGAATTTTCACTAAGCAGGGGTGAAATTGTAAAGAAAAGAGATTCTAGGTTTATTTATTTATTAATGGGCTTTATATGTCTAGTTAATAATTAAATTAAATGACAATATTATTTAATAATCTATTTTAGTTATTAAATAATTAGTTTTGGGATTTAAATGGTTAGAATTGGAAAATTGGCGTTTTTGAGAAAATAGAAATAAAATTTGTTAAAACTGCAAAATCAAGTGGGGCCCATTATCACACCATGGCCGGCCACTAATTGTGGAAATTCAAATTGAGATTTTTATTATTTTAATGCCAAATAATTCCTAACCTAAACCTAGTAGTTGCCTATAAATAGAAAGTGATGGCTCAGTCAAAACAATACATTCATTAGTTATCTCACGGAAATTTCTCTCTTCAGAAAAACTGAGCCTTCCCTATTTTCTTCTATTGGCCGAAACCCTTCTTCTCTTTTCTCTTCCTAAATTTCGACCCTAGTGAAAGAGTAAGTGCCCACACACAGCAAGCAGTAACTCAATCATAGATTGGAAGACTGTGAAGGATCAAACTCAAGGAGAAAGACATTCGGGCTCAGATCTTGATAATACTCTGCGACAGAAAGGATACCAGGGTTAGAGATCTGAGTGGAAGGAGACATTAATTCCGCTGCATCAATGTAAGGTTTTCTTAACTTTATATGTGTTTATTTTATCGTTTTAGAAAGTTCATATTTAGGGTGTTAAACAACATACTTGTGAGTAGATCTAAGATCCTGGTAAAATAATTTCCAACAATTGGCTCAGCCAGTCGAGTGATCTTATATCCATGGATATTACCTAACATTTCCTCATGTTGCAGAAGCCGAGAGAAGCCTTCAGAACATAGCAAAAAAAGGTATGGAGATAATGGGCATCCTTGCCTCAGTCCTCGGGTAGGAGTGAGTGAACCAGTTGTTTCCCCATTTAGAAGGAAGGTGAAGTGGTTTGTTGTGAGGCAGGTCATGATAAGAGTAACCCATTCAGAGCAGAATCCCATCCTTTCCATAACTCCCTTAACAAAAATCCATTCAACGCGATCGAAAGCCTTAGACATATCCAATTTCATAGCAGCAACACCTTTGCAACCAGCCGTTCTGATTTTGATACCATGGATTAGTTCAAAAGCCACTAAGATATTATCCGTGATGAGACGATTAGGCAGAAAAGCACTTTGGTTCTCAGATATGACAAGGGGGAGGATAGGTTTGAACCGAGCCACAAGAACTTTAGTGATTAGCTTAGAGATGACATTACAAAGAGCAATGGGACGATAATCTTTCACGAACATTGGTTTTTTCTTCTTGGGAATGAGTGTGATTATTGTTGAATTTAGTGGTGAAGGATCGACTCCATCGTTGAGAACATTTAGTACAGCAGAAACAACAGAATCACCAATAATATCCCAATGTCTTTGGTAGAACATAGCCGACATACCGTCAATCCCGGGGCTTTTGTCAGATCCCATTGAAAACAGAGCATCTTTAACCTCTGAAGGAGTGAAAGGTTTGATTAGATTCATATTCATTTCAGGAGTGATGGTGGCTGGTATACAATTCAAAGTGGCTTGTAGAGCATCCTCATCTACAGTTTGGCTGTGAAAAATATTGGCAAAATAATCTTGTATAGCTTCGGCCATATCATGTTTTGATGTTACACGAGCTCCTGATTCAGTTTGGAGAAATTTAATCTTATTGTTGGCTTTCCTTGCAGAAGCTTTTGAGTGAAAAAACTTTGTGTTTCGGTCTCCAAGTTGAAGCCAATCTACGCGGGATCTCTGTTGCCAATACATTTCTTCCTGTTCTAAGAGATCGTCAAGAACGGACTCCGATTGCTTCAGAAAGGCAGCAGATTCAGGTTAATGAGAGTGGACATTGTTGAGAGCAGTAACCGAAGCTGGGGCATCAGTTATTCATTTTTTCATATTCCAATACTTGCGAATGTGCCACTGCTGCAGTGATTCAGCACAACAATCAAGTTTGTGAATGATATTAGAAATGGGATCATTATTTGAGGCAGCAGACCAGCAATTGGAGATGATATCCTTACTCTCCGGATCAGCCAACCATAATTTTTCAAAGCGAAATCGAGGACGCCTTTGTGTGGATGAAGCTGCAGAGTTTAAGGGTGTAACAATTGCAGAGATGGCACGGTGATCCGATGAGAAAAAATCCAAATGTGTAACAGCAGGACATTCAAAAAAAGAATCCCATGAATGATTAGTGAAAACCCAATCCAGTCGTTCCTTAATAGTGGTGAGTGTATTTCTGTTTTTTATCCAAGTGAATCGGTCCCCACTGTATGGTAATTTTTTGAGCAGACAATGATCCAAGGTTGAACGGAAAGCAGTCAATTGTGCCTCGTTACGTAAAGAGCCACCCGACTTATCACTTTGAGATAGGATTTCATTGAAATCTCCAACAAGTATCCATGGCAAAGTAGGTGCGATATCATGAAGTCGGGTAAGAAGAGTCCAAGAAAGAGCTCTGCTAGAAGTTGCAGGAGCGCCATAGAAGGCAGTTAGGTGAAAAAGAGGGCCATCATCAACAGATAAACAACAATCAAAGTATGTAGAACCAAAAATATTGAGCGAAACATTAATAATATCCTTCCACAGCAACATTAAACCACCACTTAATCCCACCCGTGGAGATTCAAGACCATGGCTGAAATTTAAAGATTGTCTAAACCGATTGATTGAATTACTACCAAGACGAGTTTCCATAAGAAAAGAACCTGGGGAGACTGCTGACGAACTACCAGCTTCAAGTATCTGAACGCATTGGGATTCCCCAGCCCCCTAGCGTTCCAACAAATGATTTTCATGGTGAAGAGCGGGGTTGCAACACAACCTCAGCTGGATCGTCAGAAGAATCATCAGAATCCATCATAAGAGTGGAAACATTCAGATTAGAGCAATCTCCTTGAGACAGAGAAGGAGCAGCTAGGCCACCATTATGGTTACGACAACGTTTCAAATATTTCCTCATTGAAATCTGATCACTTGGTCTCTTTGACAGCTTATTTGGGTTAAAGTTTTCCTTGTTGTCTGGTATGGGAAGGTTGTGGGAGATGGTAGGTGAAGAAGAGGTTGTGAAGAGGGGATTGTTAAGTGATGGTATTGTACTGACATAGGGATTTGGTGTTGGAATTTATTTTACCAGGATCTTAGATCTACTCACAAGTATGTTTATTAACATCCTAAATATGAACTTTCTAAAACGATGAAATAAACACATATAAAGTTAAAGAAACCTTACATTGAGTGCAGCGGAATATAATGACTCCTTCCGTTCAGATATCTAGCCCTTGATTCCTTTCTGTAGCAGAGCATTATCAATATCTGAACTTGGATCTCTTTCTCTGAATCTTTTATGCTGAAACTCCTTTGCTGATGATCTTTCTTCACGATCTTCCTCACTATGATTGAGGTATCACTTGCTGTGTGTGGGCACTACTCATACACTAAGAAATTTCGAAATTTCAAGAGGGAAGAGAAAGAAGAAGTGGCAGCTAAAGATAGGGAGAGAGAAAGGCTCAGGTTTTTCTCTGAAGGAAAAAATAGAAAATTTTAGTGTAATTTTCCTGAAGCCTTCACTATCTATTTATAGCATTCCACTAGGGTTAGGTTTGAATTATTTGGCATTAAAATAATGAAAATATCAGTTTAAATTTCCTACAAAAGTGGCAGGCCATACACTTAGTGGATTGGGCCTTGCTTTTTGCAATTTTGCAATTTTAACACCTTTTGTATCTGATTTTCTCAAAAATGCCAATTTCCTAATTCAACCATTTAAATGCCAATTCTAACTATTTAATAACTATAAATAATTATTAAATAATATTGTCATTTATCATATTCATTAATTGAACCATACAAAGTATCATAATTAACAAATATGCCCCTATAAACTCTTTCTTTACGATTTCGCCCTTACTTAGTGAAAAATTCACAAATAGACATAGTCTAATTTGAGAATTATAATTGATTAATCAAAACCAATTACATGAGTCTTACAAGCAATATTATCTCAACTAGTGGGGGGACCATGGGTCTATATAACCGAGCTTCCAATAAGTAGATCAAGAATTTAGCACTAAAATTCACTAACTTATTAATTCTTCGTTGAATCCACGCATAGAACTTAGAATTGCACTCTCAGTATATAGAATGCTCTATATGTTCCACCATATAGACACATCATTAGTTATCCATTGTTATAATCCTAATGTGATCAATGATCCTCTATATGAATGATCTACACTGTAAAGGGATTAAATTACCGTTACACCCTACAATGTATTTATTCCTTAAAACACTTGACCCCGTATAAATGATATTTCAGCTAATGTGAAATGAGTACTCCACCATTTATGTTCTTTTGGTCAAGCTCGAAGGAGATCATCCTTTGCTTACTACTCGCCAGATAGAAGCTATAGATTCCATGTTTATGATAGCGCTCCCACTCAATTGCACTACCGTGTTCCCAAAATGTACGTATCACCCTGACCTAAAAGTAGGCTTAACTAACAAATCAAAGAACACGAATAGCCTTTCAAGATTGAGCCTAATCATATCAGGATTAAGATCATTTGATCTAGGATCAACTAGGCGATATTGACTTGAATAGATATTACGGTAAGTTTAATAAATCTAAGTCAAAGTTCAATATCGGTCCCTTCTGATGCATACTCCATGCATCCAACCTGAGCTTTACTTTAACCAATGTTCTGGAAAGAACATAGTATTTCTCCAAATACAAGTAAACTTTTGTTGTAGATTATCATATCAGTAAAACCACATGTCCGATAAATCTAGGAAACTTTATTCACATAGTCATGTTTACTTTCCAATGTGTTGACGGCACAATAAACGGGATCAAGTATGTGAAAAGGGTTTCGTATGAATTTATACATTATGTACATATAATCATGAAATAAATCATGTGAACCATGCAACATTAAATGTTATTTCTGATCTATATTAATAAACAAATCTGATTATATTGAAATGAGTTTTATTTAGGGCATAAAACCCAACAAACTCCCACTTGCACTAATATAAAACAAAAAAGTGCGTTTCAAATAATCTCAACACCTTGATATGCAAATCAAGTGTAGTAGTAGTAAACTCCTCGTAATAGGATCTGAAAGGTTGAATTAACCACAACCTTTTCTCCACTATTACTCTTCCTTAATCACAAAATCATTGATAATGTGAAATTCCTCTCTATATGTTTACTCTCTTGGGATACTGGATTCTATATCTTTGGCAACTACTTTTGGTTAATCAGGAAATTAACACTAGTAGTTTAAGGCAATTTGGAATGATGCCAAAAATGTATAGAACTTTCCTTAGACTGAATAAGTACCTTTCTGCTGACTTTAACATTCGGTCCCTCTGCGGTAGACCTAGAGACTTCAGATAGGTTTTTACACTTCTCCAAAATCACTATTCCACCCCCAGAGTAACCACCATCTTATCAGAAAGATTTACTAGCACAAAGGCAAATTTCGAAATCTGACATGGTGTAGTCTAAGAGTTTTAAACACACCCTTATAGACTAACATATAGTTCCTCTTCTTTATCTTAAGATTTACTTGATTGTCTTCCAATGTTCTTCTCCTGGATTAATCTGATACCTACTCATTACTCCCACTCAACAGCAGGTATCTGGTCTAAGGCATACAAAAGCATATCTAAGACCTCTCACTGTTGATATAAGAAATTCTTTCATGGCTTTATCTTTTCTGGAATAGTTGAGACTTTTCCTTAGATAAATAAAATCTATGCCTAAGAAGTGGTGAAGCTTCTATAGATTGCCATTAGAAAGAAAATGTTTCAGCATCTTACTAAAGTAAGTTGCTTGCATTAGAGTAAGTAATTACCAGGTATACCACAAGCCATAGGTTTAGATAAACTCAAACCTATAATACTAGGAACAGGAAGTTTTGTTAAGTCCATAGAATAGACTTATCAACTAAAATTTCCTTTTATGTCCTTGTAGTAGAAAACTTTAGGTTATTCCATGTGAATGGATTAAACCATAGTTCTATTGGCTTTCTTCTTAGTTTCTTATCTTGACAATCCATTACTTGTTTAAACTCACAATGGATTTTAATCACTAGTGTCTCCCAAGTCATAAGAAGGTGAGTTCCTAGAAACTCTCCCACTACGACAAGGTACCATGAATTATGTCGAAGAAAACTAAATGGTATTGATCTCTTCGGTTGTGACAAGACAACGGAGGGCGAGTGGGATCATCATATGTTATATAAGATGATAGAACACTTTTGGAATCAAGAATTAAATATCTCCTTTATTTGCTACTTGTTTTCAGACTTAGTCATTTTCTTAGAAAAGTAGTATTTGTTTGAACAAACACTTTCTTATCTATTGACAATGGGATGGTCCACCCCTAATCACTTAGAATAGTTAAGAAACCATGGTTAACAGTTCTAGCTTTTCTTAAGATTTTGATTAGGTCATCCATGAATCTAGTAATGATTTACATTAAGTATACAACCATTACATCATTCGAAATTGTATTACCATAGAAGGAATTAGGCAACGACTAGTAACTAATCATCAATATGCAACTCGAAATTTCTGGGGAGGTAAGTTTGGATATAATTCAAAAATCAATTTAATGATCTTTGAACTGCATATCTACTAACTATTTCTCCACCCCTATCAGTTCGCAAGATCTTTAACCACTTACCTTAATGGTTTTAACCATTGCTAGAAATTAATGAAATTTTTCAAACATTTCAAATTTCTTGCTAAAAGGTATAATCTAGAGTTATCGTTTGAAGAATACAACGAAAAACTCATATCCACCCCTGAATGTACATCCATCTGCGAATGAGATGAACTACTTTCAGTGGATATAGGCATATTAACTCTTTGCAGAGATTGATCTTGTCAAATCCACTATGAACAAGATACATCGCCATAGATTAAAAAAAATGGTAGTGTCTATTGATGACATAGGTTTAGTTACATCAAAGAGTTCTTAGAATACTGCAAGTGGATCCTGGTCACAGAATACCTAACTCATATTCCATACAGTTTTAATCCATTAATAGAAGATGGATATAAACACTTGAAAAAGTGTAACTGTATTGTATTCTGGAATTAGAAATATAAGAAAATTTCTATTTGGATTCTAAAATTAAAGTCAAAGACTTAAATTCAACCAAATATAATGAGTAATTCTTCTTGGACCACCACTACTAATACAAACTCTAAGTCAGATTTGCCCATACAAGTAGGAGATTTCTAAGATTGAGGATTTATATCAATTGGAAATAGAATTTCGGGATTATAATCATATGCGTCATTTAATTTCTTAAGAGAAAATATAATGACATGAAATGATTTATAGACCATTCATCCAACGATATGTTTTTAAAGCTAATTCGAAATGAATAAGCTAAGAGGAATTAGGATAATTTCGTTTATAAATAAGAATCCAACGATGCTTCGATTAACGAGAGTCAAAGTAATCTTATTATGTAATCTTCTTGTTTCATATTGTAAAAATACTAGTCTAAGGTGTCATCAATTGATGAACAGCTAGATGTTGCATATACAATATTTATCTTTCGAGATCTTACACTATTATGTATGTCTAATGGTGAAAATCCACTAGGGATTTATCTCATTAGATAAACAAATATGTTGGACCAACAATGAAGATTCGAAATTAAACTACAACTTAATAACAGAAAATAACATGGTTCAATATAAATTCATACACAATTCAGAAATTATAAACATATAGCAAGTAGGAATGACTAGTGAAAATACTAAAACATACAATCCTAAATAATTTCCAAGGTTTTCAACAAACCGATACGGTCCCGGTAGGCGAGAGTCAAAGCATCATTTATTGAATAGAGTTGTCAGCTCATCTAAAATAGAAACCATTCTAGCAACCTTTTATTCGATCAAAATAAGAATCCAACGTTGTCCCGGTAGGCGAGAGTCAAGGTTATTCTCATTTCATGAGCCTCTACCATTGTTTCATGTTTCATAAGTTTATCTCTAAGTAGTCACCGTAGGGGAGAGTCTAATAGAGACGAAAACTTACAAAACACTTATCAAATGAAATCTTACGGTGTTAAATGCGTTCAACGAATAACCATCCATAGGGGGACGAAGTCTAGCGTCTCGAGGTTATATTGAAAACATTTAACTTTTGTAAGACCAACAATGGAGATCGAATATCTTAATAATAATCAAGCTCATTATTTAAAGTGAGTTGTATTTTCTTTGATTCTCCTTATTTATTCTATTTATTTTAAATATATATTTATTTAATTAAAATTTCCAATTTAGAATGAAAAATTCTAAATATAAATTTTAATTTAATATTTATAAATTTTACTTAGATGGATATGAAAATAACATGAATTATTTCCATCTTAGTAATAATTTCCAATAAATATTTAGAAAAATATTCAATTTAAGTTGTTACAAAATTAATTTAAATTAATTTACAACTCAAATTTAATTTTCTATAAATATATATTGCATTTCGAAAAATTAAAGTATATAAGAATACAATTTTCGAAAAATGCATATTAAAATAAAAAATAAATCTTGGAAAAATTATTCTAATTTAATGTTGGCCCAAAATTAATTAATAAAATTAATTTACAACAAAAAATATAATTTTCCTATTTAATTAAATATATAAGAAAAATTTAAATATTTAAGTATGATGATGAAAATCAACTTAAATATTAATTTTCTATTTAATTAAATACACTAGAAAAATACTTCAAGCAAAAATATCATCTATCTAGATTTTCCTTTGACTAATTAATTCAATTTCTAATAATATACTTTAATTCAATTTATTTTAAATTAATCAATAAATGAAAAAATCATTGATTTAAGTTGGTCCAAAATTAATTAAAATAAATAATTAATTTACAACTTAATCTATTTTTCAAGATAAAATTCGAAATTCTAGCATTTAAGAAATGCAATTTCGAAAAAAATTGATTAATAAAATAAAGAAAAAATATATTTTGAAAATTATTTAAATTTAGTTGAAAAATTAAATTTCAACTAAAAATAATTTTCTATTTAATTAAATGTCATGAAAAAGAAATATTTAAGTATGATGATAAAAATCAACTTAGATATTTAATTTTCAAATTAATTAAATGTATTAAATTCAAGAAATAAATAATTAAGTGTAGAGAAGACTTAATTATTAATCTCTAGTTTAATACTAGGAAAAATATACTTAAAGTAAATTGTACCAAAATTAATTAATAAATAATTAATTTCACAATGTATAATATTTTCCTATTTAATATTAGAAATAATAAGTAGTCTAGAAATAACTATCTAGAAAATATCTTATTTGACTAAGTATCTTTTCCACAAAATTTGAAAAAATATCTAATTTAAGTTGTATTAGAAAAAATCTGGAACCTAAATATTTTTCAAATTTAAATTTAATTAAATATCAAAAATTAAGTTGTAACCACTTAATTTGAAAATATTCCATTTTAAGTTAATATTCGAAAAGATATTAACTTAAAAAATATCTAAAGAATCTTAATAACCAATGCCTAAAATTCCTCAACTTAATTTTGAAATTTGAAATTCAAAAGATATTCAGATTTAAGTTGGTTAGTTGAAGATAACTAAATATCAACTTAAATAGGAATATTTAATGAAAAATTTAAATTAAGTTCCAGAAAGAATCTAGATGGTTATAATTCTATATTTAATTAAATACAAGAAAATACATATAGTTTAGCTTAGAATATAAAATTCCTTAAACTATATTTTTCTTAAATTAATTTCAAAATAAATGAAATTAATTATGTTGCTAATCAATTTTATTAGGTTAAACTAGTTTAATTAACCTAGTACAGTCATTCAAATCAGGCAAATGGGCCTTCACAATTGGGGTGGTTTGTGTGAGGGGAGTCTTTGGGTTCGATTATGTCGTACCCACTTCTATGGCTCCCAACTCTCACACAAGGCCCAAAAGAGAGGAATTTAACCTTAATAAGAACAACTGTTATTCATTGAATAAGCCCAATAACTAAATGGGCCTAAATAAATTCTATCAAGAACTATGATAATTTATTTTAGCAACAACAACCTATATGTATCTATAATCAAATTAAACACATAGGCTCACACAGGCACACTTTGGATGGGTCCTATCATGTTGCTAGGTCATACACAGATGAAAGAAGATTGTAAAATTTACCTGTTACAAATTATTAACTTGACCAAGGGAGCCATCAGATCATTAGATCTGGCAAAAAGTAACCATGGCTATTTGCAATCAAGTAATAATAGGTTTTGAAAACTTACAAACAAGCTAAAACACATACTCCTGCAACAGGGTTAGCTGGATAGTTGGAAGTAGGATTTATTTAATTTTAAATAAATAATTTCGAATAAATAAATAATTAAATTAAAAAAAAAATTAATATTCGAAAAATAATTTAAAAAAGAATTAATTTCGGAATTTAAAATTAAATTTCGAAAATAAAAAAATTTAAAATTAAACCTACTTTTTATCTTATATCTATTTAAAATTACATGATTATAAATATCTATTTTAAATTTAAATAAGGTCAAAATATCTTAAAAAGATTTAAAAAAAAAATCTTAAAAGATAAGATATTTTTAAATATCTTAAAAAATAAGATATTTTAAAATATCTTAAAAGATTTTATAAATATCTTAAAAGATATTTTTAAAATATCTTAAAAGATATTATAAATATCTAAAAAATCTGACCTTAAATTTAAAAAAAATATAATCAAATTTAAAAATAAGATAGATTTTTAAGCAAAAAGATAAATACTAATTCTATTCAAATTCAAATTACACTAATATCTTGAATTAATTTATAAAAAAATTTAAATTAATTCAAAATGATAATTAGAATTGAATTAGGAATAGTAATAGTATATATACAAAACCATACAAAAAATTGGAAGCTAATTCCATGAAAAAGTATGAAAAATTGAAGAAAAAAGGAAAAATTCGAAACTGTACGGACAGTTCTGCGATCATGAAACTATCGACACGGCCGATTTTGTCAAATCTTCAAAAAATCATAACTAATTCAAATAAAATCCAAATTGAGTTCTGTAAAAGGCTAACTTGCTTAATTTTTTCCATACTATCCAATAAAAATAATTCCAGAAACGAAATCACAATTATTTTTCACGAAAATTTCACAAACATCAATCAATCATCAAATAACACTCAATACAACATGATACCATCCAAAGAACATACAAACAATCGTTTTAAAGTCCAAATTTATTGCAAGTAAATCAATTACCATGGCTCTGATACCAGTTGTTGGAATTTATTTTACCAGGATCTTAGATCTACTCACAAGTATGTTTATTAACATCCTAAATATGAACTTTCTAAAACGATGAAATAAACACATATAAAGTTAAAGAAACCTTACATTGAGTGCAGCGGAATATAATGACTCCTTCCGTTCAGATATCTAGCCCTTGATTCCTTTCTGTAGCAGAGCATTATCAATATACGAACTTGGATCTCTTTCTGCGAATCTTTTATCTTTGAAACTCCTTTGCTGATGATCTTTCTTCACGATCTTCCTCACTATGATTGAGGTATCACTTGCTGTGTGTGGGCACTACTCATACACTAAGAAATTTCGAAATTTCAAGAGGGAAGAGAAAGAAGAAGTGACAGCTAAAGATAGGGAGAGAGAAAGGCTCAGGTTTTTCTCTGAAGGAAAAAATAGAAAATTTTAGTGTAATTTTCCTGAAGCCTTCACTATCTATTTATAGCATTCCACTAGGGTTAGGTTTGAATTATTTGGCATTAAAATAATGAAAATATCAGTTTAAATTTCCTACAAAAGTGGCAGGCCATACACTTAGTGGATTGGGCCTTGCTTTTTGCAATTTTGCAATTTTAACACCTTTTGTATCTGATTTTCTCAAAAATGCCAATTTCCTAATTCAACCATTTAAATGCCAATTCTAACTATTTAATAACTATAAATAATTATTAAATAATATTGTCATTTATCATATTCATTAATTGAACCATACAAAGTATCATAATTAACAAATATGCCCCTATAAACTCTTTCTTTACGATTTCGCCCTTACTTAGTGAAAAATTCACAAATAGACATAGTCTAATTTGAGAATTATAATTGATTAATCAAAACCAATTACATGAGTCTTACAAGCAATATTATCTCAACTAGTGGGGGGACCATGGGTCTATATAACCGAGCTTCCAATAAGTAGATCAAGAATTTAGCACTAAAATTCACTAACTTATTAATTCTTCGTTGAATCCACGCATAGAACTTAGAATTGCACTCTCAGTATATAGAATGCTCTATATGTTCCACCATATAGACACATCATTAGTTATCCATTGTTATAATCCTAATGTGATCAATGATCCTCTATATGAATGATCTACCTTTGTAAAGGGATTAAATTACCGTTACACCCTACAATGTATTTATTCCTTAAAACACTTGACCCCGTATAAATGATATTTCAGCTAATGTGAAATGAGTACTCCACCATTTATGTTCTTTTGGTCAAGCTCGAAGGAGATCATCCTTTGCTTACTACTCGCCAGATAGAAGCTATAGATTCCATGTTTATGATAGCGCTCCCACTCAATTGCACTACCGTGTTCCCAAAATGTACGTATCACCCTGACCTAAAAGTAGGCTTAACTAACAAATCAAAGAACACGAATAGCCTTTCAAGATTGAGCCTAATCATATCAGGATTAAGATCATTTGATCTAGGATCAACTAGGCGATATTGACTTGAATAGATATTACGGTAAGTTTAATAAATCTAAGTCAAAGTTCAATATCGGTCCCTTCTGATGCATACTCCATGCATCCAACCTGAGCTTTACTTTAACCAATGTTCTGGAAAGAACATAGTATTTCTCCAAATACAAGTAAACTCTTGTTGTAGATTATCATATCAGTAAAACCCTGTGTCTGATAAATCTAGGAAACTTTATTCACATAGTCATGTTTACTTTCCAATGTGTTGACGGCACAATAAACAGGATCAAGTATGTGAAAAGGGTTTCAGATGAATTTATACATTATGTACATATAATCATGAAATAAATCATGTGAACCATGCAACATTAAATGTTATTTCTGATCTATATTAATAAACAAATCTGATTATATTGAAATGAGTTTTATTTAGGGCATAAAACCCAACATTTGGTATTGGAAGAGATGGTGAAGGGGGGTAAGTTGCTATGGGTATATGATGCTGGAAAGTTTGGCGAATGTCGGGTGTGAAAATGTGAGACAAATGCAAGGTGTTAGAAAAGATAGGCTGTTTTAATTTAGCATTGCTGTGGGATGAAGCAGAGAGGAGTTTTTGGTTATTCGAAGTAGCCAATTGGTTGCACGGGGAGGGTGAAGTTGGGCAAGGCTGATGTGAAGCATGGGGTAAAACACTGTGGTCCGTGGGGGTTCGTGGGAGGTTGTTACGGTGTATACCAGTAGGCAATGAAGAAGATGAATTTGGTGAATGGTTAGGAGGTTGAAATGTGAGATGTGGGGTGGTAGCACGGTCATCCAAGGGGGGTCTATGCATTGTGGAAGTTGGGCCAGATAAGTGAAGATTAGAGGTTTCACCAACAGTGAGGGAACAGGGCTGAGGCAAAGGTTGTGTAACTAGCTTTGGGATTGTTGCAGAGAAAGTGGTACGGGCCAGTCGAGTTAAGAAAGGCCATGCATTCCCTTTAGCAAAATCTTGACGATATCGATCATAACCATTGGAAGGCAGTTTTGCTCCTTTCATCCAAGGCCCATATAAGAAATCATCATCATTCCCACTATCCATTCTTTCCATAAAAGCAATACACTTTTTAAAAGGATGGCCAAGCCGCCCACACTCAAAACAGAATTCAGGCAAACGCTCATAGCGGAAGTCTATCCAAAATTCATCTTTAATTCTTGGAAGGCTGATCATTTGTCTGCGGGGGAGCGGTTTTGTAACCAAAAGTTTCACTCGGATCCTCAAGAAAGGGCCCCATCCTTCATCAAGGGAGTCTTCATGGACATCAATATACTCACCAATTATATTCCCAAGTGCTCGAGCAAGAGATTTGGACTTGCTAAGAAACGACAATCAGTAAATTTGAACCCCAAAAGGAGTTGAGACTAGATCAGTGACAGAGACATTTTTGCAGAGCATCTGGTGAGCGTAAGATTATTAGATGGTTTTGGAAATTCCATGGTTCTTTGTTAAGGACTCTGAATTTGTCTCCTGGACAGCCGAAAGTTATTTTAAACATATCATCTTGAAATTCAGTTATAATGGTCGGATAGCGACCCTTCCAAAGGGGTCTCGACATTTGGTCAAAAAAGGTTGGTTTGTGTACATGAAAGACAGTGAGAACTTTTGCAATTAGAACATGGACAGTAGTAGACATAGCAACAGAGGTGGCATCATCAGTGAGGACCAAAGTAGACCTTTCCTCATCAGTAAGAGAAAGGTTATGTTGCAGTGATTGGCTTAGGGGATCCATGGCAGAAAATGAGATAAAAGGAAAGCTGTTGCAGAGGAAAAAAAGGAAGGAAAAAGAAGAGAAGGACAGAGGAAGGAAGAGGCAAACCCAGAAAAAAATTGCAGTTACATGAAGATAGCTGATTTGGATCAAAGGGAGAATGAGGAATTAAAAGTTAGGATGAAAAAAGTTTGTTAAAAACACATAACTGCTACAGACCCAAAAACTGGCACTTTATGTTTGTTAATTTATTCTCGTACTTGGGTTCTTGTTAGTCAGCGTAATTAAAAAATTGTGCTGGCCCTATATTAATTTAATATTAATAATAAAAATATTTATGGGAACCTTTTTTTTTTAACTATAAATTTCATTTAACAAAATTGACTCGACCTCAACAATATTAACAGCATCAAAAAAAAAAAAATATTATATACCGAAAAATATGATCAATATATAAAGAAGATGTTCTAGCCATAAGTTGAGCAACCTGATAAGCACACCGTTTGACAAAACGTAATGAAGCATCGCTAAAAGAAGATAAACGTTGTTTACAATCCTCAACGACACCACTAAAAGTGGATGACAAAACATTCAAATTTTTATTAGCTTGTACCAATACCAGACAATCATATTGATGACACTAACACCTAGAAAATCACGTTTCAACCATGATAACACTTTCTTGAGAGCCATGGCTTTAGTCATCTCTAAAAGAACTTGCCCAATCCGTAGTCCCATAATCCTAGCTATGATCCGACCCTTGTGATTCTGAACATCCCCACCAAAACCATGCCTTCCCTTCTCGTCAAACAATAAAGCATCAATATTCACCTTGAGTTTTTCATAACCTGGTTTAGACCATAGTTCGCCCCCATTTGAAAGATACCAAGTATCAAATTTAGGAAAAAAAACTTCTTTCTTGAGTTTTTCTCCACTGATCAAGCGTGATACAAGCTAAATTGACAACGAACTCCACCCGACTTTTCCTACCCTTCAACAAGAGTTAATTTTGTGCGAACTAAATTTCCCAAACCAACATCACTGCTCGAACACTTTATTCCTCACCTAGTCCTGAGAACAAATGAAGAAACCAGACACCAAACGACCCTTCATCAACCGGAATCATAGCTAAACCTGCTACCCGCCAACAATTCTGTGTAAAATCATAGGCAACTAGATAGTGCAAAATTGATTCACCTGCCCATTAGACACAATAAAGAGACATCCACATGTTTAAGTCTTCAACTGAACACTCGTAGGAATACACCCACTAACTGTCCTCCATACACAATTTTTCTCTTTTGGGGGAAGCTTTTCTTGCCAAAAATTCTTCCAAAATGCCACGACCTCCCCATCGACACTTCCCTCATGGTTTGCCTATAATAATTTAAACACACTCTTAACTGTATACTCACCAGAAGATTCAAACCCCTATACCAGTAATCCTTAGTAACTGAATTAAAAGGGAAATACCAAGAATATTGATTGCCACTTTCTCATCAAACAAATCTTTGACAACATCAACATCCCAAGCTTTCTCACCCACCACAGAAAGACTACTAACCTTTCATTAGCCAAACCAGGATCAAAACTATTGTTGGGCTTTGTGCCCTAAATAAAACTCTATTTCAATGTAATCTTTTCTATTCAATTATCAATAAAGAAACAGATTTAATTTCATTACTTGTTTCATGTGATCATTTATTTACTTATTTGATTAATAAATTCATCCAAACCCTTATTACACTGATATTCTTATTTATTCTGTTGTCAACACAGTGGAAAGTAAATAAGATTGTGTGATTAAATGTATTCCTAGATTCATCAGTACACATGGTTTAACAGATATGATAATCTACAACGTAGTTTACTTGCACCTTGGATAAGTGCTATGTCCTTTTCAGGGCATTGGCCAAAGTAAGCTGGGGTTAGATCTTTGGAGTATGCATCGGAAGGGACCGATATTGAACTTGAGATGGTTAGGTTCGATCTCACGAATGTTATTTATGTTCTTTGATTTGTTAGTTAAGCCTACCTTTTGATTCGGGTGATACGTACATTTTCAGAACACAATAGTACAATTGAGTGGGAGCGCTAATCATAGATATGAAATCTATAGCTTCTATCTGGACATAGAAGTGAAACGATGATTTCCTTTGAGCTTGGCTAAATAGAGATAAATGATATAGCGCTCATTTTAGTGATTATATTGGTTCACTAAAATATCATTTATAGGTGGCTAAGTGTTTTGAGGATAAAATACATTGAAAGGGTGTAGCGGTAATTTTGTCCCTATGTAATGTAAATCATCTATAGAGGATCATTGATTATTAGGATTATAACAATGGATAATTAATAGCGTATCTATATCGTGGATCATATAGAGCTTTCTATGTAACTGAGAGTGCAATTCCAAGTTCTATAGTGGTTCAACGAGGAATTAATAAATTAGAGAATTTACTTGGTAAATTCTAGATCTGCTTATTGGAAGCTCGATTATATAGGCCCATGGTCCCCATACTAGTTGAGACAAACTGCTTGTAAGACTCAGTTAATTTATTTTTGTTAATCAATTTTAATTCTAAAATTGGACTATGTCTAGTTTACGAATTTTCACTATGTTATGGCTTGATTGTGAAGAAATGGTATTTTAGGGTTAATTTATTAATTAAGTGACTTTGTGGAATCTAATTAATAAATATTATAAATGATAATTTTATTTGATAATTATTTTAATTATTAAATAAATAGTTTTGGCATTTATAGGGTTGAAAGAGGAAAAAAGTGATATTTGTGAAAAGTAGATAAAATAGTTGAGAAAAATGGAAAAAACCAAACTAATGTAGTTCCCATTATATGGTCGACCATTAGGTGCTTATTTTACCCTATTTTTATCAATTCTTTATTCTAAATAATTCAACCCTAACCCTATTAGAAATTAGTATAAAAGGAAGGCTATGATCTCATTATCCAACTAACGCCTCCAAAGCTAAAAACCTAGTTTTCTCTCTAGGTTTATGAGACCTCTTCCTTGTTCTTCCTCTATTTCGAAAACACCATAGCTATTCTTCACAAACTAAAATTCAGCCATTAGTGATTGAGTGCATGCCCACACATAACAAGTGAGTTATCAATCATATTATGTAAGACTGTGAAGAATCCAAACAACAAGAAGGAGAATCGGGCTCACATCTTGGTGATACTCTGCTACAGAAAGGATATAAGGGTTAGAGATCTGAGCGGAAGGAGTCATTTAATTTCGCTGCAACCACTGTAAGGTTTCTCATACCTTTTATGTGTTTATTTTTATCGTTTTAGAAATTCATATTAGGATGTTAAAAATATACTTGTTAGTAAATCTAGATCCTGGTAAAATATATTCCAACAACTGGCCTCAGAGCCATGGTAGTTGATTTACTTTCAAGTAATATGGATTTAAAACGAAGTATGTGTGATTTGGAGGTGATTCATATTGATCTATGTGTTTATTGGTGATTGATTGATGTTTGCAAAATTTTTACTTAAAATAATTGGATTTTCGTTCTGGAATTATTTTTTTGGATAGTATGGAAAAAATTAAGCAATTCACTTTTTTACAGAACAAAATTTTGATTTTATTTGAATTGGTTCTGAATTTTTGAAAATCAGAAAATATCAGGGGTCGCATCACCCCATGTGCGCGCGCGGACACAAGTGATCACTCGGGTGTCACGCGCATTCCAACAGGACATGTCCGAAGGAACACGCCCTGGCTGCCTGAACAGCCCCCCTACGCGCGCAAAAATGCTGCACGTAGCATTCGTGTGCGGCAAAACTCGGCTGTGCACCCATCCTGCGGGCGCAAATGGTATGCACTGCATACCATCTAAGCCAAATGCAATTTTTTTTTCCAATTTTTCATGCATTTTCATGGAATTAATTTCAAATTTTTTGTGCAGTTTTGTATTTTAATTTTTATTTTTCAAATTTCAAATCTAATTATTATAATTAAATTAATTAATTTTTTTTTAATTAATTTAAGATATTAGTGATATTTGAACCTTGAAAATAGGTAAAAATCTATCTTTTTGCTTAGTTGATTATCTTATTTTTTAAAATTTGATTATTTTATCTTATTTTTACTTTTAACGTTAGATAATTTATTTTTAAAAAATTATTTAATTATTTTTTTATGAAATGACCTTATTTGAAGTTTAAAATAAGATTATTTTAATCAAGAAATTTTAAATTTTAACTAGATATTTTGCTAACTTTCAAAATTTTGTTATTTTATTTAAATTAAATTATAAAATTAGATAAATTATATTTATTTTATTGGATCTTTAATTTTATTTTTAAAATAACATTAAATTTGAAAAGTTAGTATTTTTTGAATAGATATTTAAGTTTGTTGAAAACATAATTTTTCAAGTTTATAGGTTTAATTTTTGAAATTAATTATTTAATTTAATTTGAAATTTTCGAAAAATAATATTTTATTATGTAATATTTTCGAAATTAATTAATTATTTAATTAATTTAAATAAAATAAATCATATATCCAACTATCCAATTTGTTGCAAGTGTATGTTTTATATTGTTTATTATTAAAACAAGTTTTATAAAACCTATTATTGTATGATCTAAATTGCCATGGTTAACTTGTTGACAGATCCAATGACATGATTTTAACCAATAGTTTAATTGTCAATAGGTCAAATAAATAATTTGTAACAGGTAAATATTACAATCTTCTTTCATCTGTGTATAAATCTAGTAACATGATAGGATCCATCACAATCAGTCTGCCTATCTGAGCCTATATGTTTACTTAGGGCTTAGATGCATATAGGGAGCCCATTTAATTTTTGTAATTAAAATGGACTAGGTTGCTAAATAAAATTATCACACTTGAAAGATTTTATTTAGGCCCAATTAGTATTTGGACCTATTCAATTAATAACAGTTGTTTAAATTAAGGTTAAATTCCTCTCTTTTAGCCTTGTGTGAGAGTTAGGGGGCCATAGTAGTGGGTACGACATACTGAACCCAGTCCTCCCTCACATGAACAACCCCAATTGTGAAGGCCCATTTGCCTGATTTGAATAACTGTACTAGGTTAATTAAACTAGTTTAACCTAATAAAATTGATTAGCAACATAATTAATTTCAAAATATATGAAATTAATTTTCCATTTGATTATTTTCAAATTAATTTAAGAAAAACACACTTAGTTTAATGAAACTTTTTCAAGATAAACTATATGTATTTTTCTTGTATTTAATTAAATAAAGAAGTTATAACTAATTAGATTCTTCTAGATACTTAATTATTTAATATTTCATTAAAATATATTTAAGTTGAAAATTAGTTATTTATAACTAATTTTGGATCAACTTGAATTTGAATATTTTTGAAATTAATAATTAAATTGAGCTTTTCTAGAAAATTAGTTATTGAGATATTCTTTAAATATTGTTTTAAGTTGAAAATTTGTTAATTTTGGATCAACTTAAAATGGATTATTTTTCAAATTTAAGTGATTAGTTCAAGATACTTAATTTTTTATTTAATTAAATTTTTGAAAAATAATTTAAGTTGAAAATTTTGTTATTTTGGTACGGGGTTATACTTAAACTAATTAAGTTTGTCTTTTCAAATAATGGTAATCATTTTTTAAATTAAAATAATAATAATGTTAACCCTTATACATTTAGTTTTATATATCTCTCATTTTACTCCTTTCAATTTAAACTCAAACTCACCTAACAAACACTCCTAATTAAGATCCACCGAGACAAATAATTAGTACTATCTCGCCCAAATTTAATTTGACTCAAATAAAGCAGAATTTTATTAAAATACAAAAAGTGTACTAATAATAATAATAATAAAAAAAAAAAATCAAGAGTATTGTTATGGGACACTAAAGTGTCAAGCACTTATGACATAACATCTTAAAATTAGTTAACTATTCTCTAAAATCTTTATTAAATTAAAATAAGTAGAGCTTGATATTAAATTAAACCAATAGTGATATTACATCTCATAAAGGTATTAAGCACCACAGGTATCATCACTACCAAAAACTATTATTTTTAGTGACAACTTTTTAGTCACAACATAAATTTTTTGTGACTAAATGTGACTTTTAATCACAACAAAAATTACTTGTGACTAAAACATAGTATTTAGTTACAAGTTGTCACTAATTTAGTTTTAGTCACAATATTTAATACATTTAGACGTCACAACAAATTGTAATTTTTGTGACTAATACTTTTTAGCCACAAACTTTTAAGTCACAATACAATAATGATAATTTATAATTAGCCATGATTTGCATAGATTTAGCACTAAATTCATTCCAACCTATTAGATAATAAACAGTTAGTTTCGTTAATTGTTTTCTGTTATTTTTTTAACAGTCTTAACTGTTTGTAACCAACTGATGTAAATGTCTTTGCCTATAAATAAACTCAGCTGCTCATTCAATGAGTCAAGCTTTTCTTGCATTTCTCTGTTTTTGTTCTGTTATGAGTTGTACTCTCTTGGTTATACCTGCTGCTGGTTTTTACCAAATTCATGCTTGATTAGCTTCTACATGGTATCAGAATTCTTCCATGGAGTCCTCGATTCCATCTCCCGATCCTACTCCTTCTACTGTCACAACTCCTCCTCCAGAAATGACCGCCCAATCCGCTCCTGCTAGCTCCTCTGCCTGGAATCCCTTTTCCAGTTCCTTGTCGACTTCCCTCACGATCAAGCTTGATCGTGCCAATTTCCTTTCTTGGAAATCCCAAGTTTTTCCAACTGTTATTGGGCATGATTTAGATGAAATTCTCTTCAATGGCACCCCTCCTCCTCAAATCTTGATCAATGGAAACCCCAATCCTCTCTATCAACAGTGGAAGAAACATGACCAACTCCTCCTTTCATGGCTCAGGTCGTCCATGACCGAAGGTGTAATGACCGCTCTAGTAATGTGGATTAGAAAAGGCAATTAGCACTAATTTTTATTATTTTATTATTATTTGTGAATTAATTTTAAATGTGGACCCCAATATTTAGAAATAAATATTAGAGTTATAATTTCTCAATTTCGGAGATTTTATTAAACTCTAGGGGTACTATTTAGTTTATATGTGAAATATGTTAATTTTGTAATTTTTGCTCGGCGACAACGGAAAATGCGATGGATGGCTAGATTGATCACATGGGTAAGTTTAGAACCCTATTTCATTGTGGGAAATAATTTAGAGAAAATAAATTATCAGGATTGAGCGGGGTTATGGAAATTGACCATTTTACCCCTAGCTTTAGAAATACCTAAGTTATATCTTTAAGGGCATTTTAGTCATTTGCTAATAAATAGAGATAGGTGGCTGCCTTAGGTTTTGACACCTAATCAAGCTAATTTCTGCAAAGGATTTACTTAGTCCTTTTGTCTCATTTGAAGAAAAATCAAGGAAAAAGGAAAAATAGAAAATTGCTTTGTTCTTGACCCTCTCTCTCTCTTTCTTGCTTTCGGCTGGGACAAACCAAGGGAGTTTGGTATTGATTGTTGGATTTCAGCAAAGATTTCATAGGAGATAATCAATCTAAGGTAAGCTCCATTGAACCCTTCTTAGTTTTGAAGTTTTTAAGTTAGGTTGAAATGGTGTTTTGATGTAATAGGAGCTGTTAAGGTTTGAATTGCTTAGGGTTCGAATTCTGGGGTTAGGTTGAGTTGATTTGAGTCCCTAGCTACTGTTTTTGATGCTTGATTTTAGTTCTAAGCAAGCTTGAGTTTTGAAACTCAAGCTTTGAGCTTTAATGGCATAATTAGATTTATTGGTTTGTTCTGTGAAATACTGATTGGATTCTATTGTGTATGCATTGTATAGGTATACTGGAGAGTTTGGTAAGGTTTGGGCTTCATTTGAATTAAGGGGGATGATTTTTGGTTCCCAGCAGTAGAACCGGAATTCCGGTTTTGGGAGGCCAGTACCAACCGGTCGACCGGTTGGTGACCCAGAACCGGATTGCCGGTTGGGAACTGGTCTGCCTGTTGGGGGAATTTCCAGAACCCTAGTTTTGCCCAATTTTGAGATATTTAGGGTATTGCCATGAGGTTTATCGATAGGGAAACTTTTTAGTTTCAAGTTTAAGTCCCGGAAAGTGATTTAGCGAGTCACTCATCTGTGTTGCAATTATTGTGATTAGGGCATCCATCTAGCACGTGAATTCCGTTCAGGTCGGCCAGCACACTTGAATTCGGAAAACAGTTAAGAACTGTGTATAATGTATGATGTGATTATCAGAATGTGTGTATATGTGTTTATATATGCATGCTTGAATTATGTTAAGCACTACCAACACTTGCATGAACAAGTTATAGAGTGCATTGGTATAGTGATTATTGTGATTGTGAGTACGATACAGTGATACCAACACAAGCATGGGAAAATGCTAAGGTGTGTGGTACATCACTCAGTGTTACTCAGTGATCCGGATAAACCCTACCAACACTCGTACAGTGAGGTACGATGTGTATGTGGTATAGTGGTTGTACCCTGGTATTGAACGTTCATACTCATCTGTTAAGCTCTGTAAATAGGTGTATGGGCGCCTATTTACAGGTCGGAAATTATATGGTATGTTATATGCATTTCTTACTGAGTCTGTTGACTCACAGTTTCTGCTTCCATGTGTAGGTAAAGGAAAGGCGAAGGCTGAACAAGAATGAACCTGAGCTCGGGTGAGATTGTACATGTCAAGCGGCGCGACCTGGAGTGTTCGGTCTCGGGACATCTGGGAGTTATATTTTGAAAGTCGCTGTGCGACCTGGAAGTTATGTATTTTGAAATGTGAAGTTTAAATAGTTAATTTTTAAAAGTTTGAAATCGGGATCCCGGGATTTGTAAATATTATATTATATTACAAAGTTTAATATTTAAAGCAAAAGTTTTAATTTGACACGTTTTTCGAGAAATTTCTTTGATTAGCAAAGATTGTACAATAATTGAAAAGCACTGTAGCGTGCCTTAGCATTAGGGCGTTACAATTTTGGTATCAGAGCCGCCAGGTTTGTCTACCGAAGCTTGCTATGACATGTACAATCTTCATCACAGAAAGCTCGGTTCACGGTTCAGTAAGCCCGTACTTGTTTAGTATTTTAAATGAATGTGAAAGCATGTTAGGAAGCATATTAGATTTAAATTAAATATATTTTCTTAAAAAGAAAAGAAAGTGTGTTGCCTTTAAGTTATTAAGAGCGGTGTTAATTTTGATCGCTGTCTAACCTGCCTGGCTTATGGATTCGCAGGCTAAGTCCTATTAAATGGACGCCCCGCGAAATACAAGAAGTCAGGGTGGCATGGATGAGACCGGAGGCGGTCAGGGGAATCCTCAAAATCCTCGTGGTCGCGGCCGTGGCCGTGGCAGAGCTCAGGGTGGTCGCCCTGTAAATCCACCTCAAGCTCCTCCTGATTGGGAGCAAAGATTTTCTGAGATGCAAGATAGAATCCGCCAGCAAGATGAAGAGATCCAAAGGTTGAGGCAGCAGGGTCCTCCTGCCGTGCCTCCTCAAGTGGTTCAGGCTGTTGCAGTTCCTGCAGTGCCAGCAGAACAACCTGTTGTTGGCAACCGTATGGAACCGTTGTACGAAAGATTTCGAAAACAGGCACCTCCAGTGTTTCTGGGAGGCCCTGATGTGATGAAGGCCGAGCGGTGGCTTTCAGTGATTGAACGCATCCTTAATTTTATGGGAGTGGTTGGAAATGACCGGGTGACCTGCGCCACTTTCCAGTTTCAGGAAGATGCTCTCGTGTGGTGGGAGTTGATAACCCTCACTCGGGACGTCACGCTGATGACCTGGGAAGAATTTAAGGAGTTATTTAACTCCAAGTATTACAACGAAGCGGTCCGCAGTGCAAAGCGGAAAGAGTTCACTGATCTAGTTCAGACTGAGGGAATGTCAGTCACTGAATACACGACGAAGTTTGATCGGTTGGCTAAGTTGGCAGCAGGAATTGTGCCCACTGACTTCAGTAAGAAAGAAAAATATTTAGCGGGTTTGAGTGCAAAGATCCGGCATGATCTGGTTATTACCACTACTGAAGCAACCACGTATGCAGAGATGGTTGAGAAGGCTTTGAGAGCCGAGGGTGCAGTGAAATTTCTTCAGGAGCCCCGGGTGACTCCGAGTGTCGGTGGAACCCCCACTGTTCCTACTCCTGTTTATGGTAGGGATGGTGGTGACTCCACCACTGAGCAGAAAAGAAAAGTTGTTCCAAACCTTTCCTGCGTGGCTCAGGGCAAAGCAAGCGGTTCCGTGGGAACCAAGGCAGAGGAGGACGCCAGGGTTACTCTTATCCTGAGTGTCCAAGGTGCAAGAAACATCATCCGGGAGAATGTAACCGGAAGACATGCTTCCTGTGTGGCATGGTGGGGCATTTCAAGAAAGATTGCCCCCAGACAAAGAAAGAGGAGCCGAAAGCTGAGATGAAACTGGTTCCTGCTTGTGTGTTTGCCATTACCCAAGCTGATGCTGCAGCCAGTCCTTCTGTGGTGACAGGTCAGCTTCCCGTCAACAACTTGTTATTTACAATATTATTTGACTCGGGAGCTACACGTTCATATGTGGCTACAAGAGTGATTGATCTTTTTGGTAGGCCTTGTGATATTTTAGAAAGAGGGTTTGGAACCCTAATGCCTAGCGGGGAATTGGTTATCTCTAATAGGCGCATTAGGTCTATGCCGATTAGGATCGAAGATAGGGAATTGAGTACTGACCTCATAGAATTGAAATTAACTGAATTTGATATTATATTGGGAATGGATTTTCTATCCAAGTATTCGGCCAGTATAGATTGTAGGCGTAAAATGGTGACTTTTCAGCCGGAAGGTGAAGATCCATTTGTTTATGTTGGATCAGTTCAGGGGTCTCGGATCCCTGTTATTTCTGTGCTGAGGGCTAGGGATTAACTATGCAATGGTTGTGTAGGATTTCTAGCGGTAGTTTTTGACTCCAGCAGACCTGAAACATTTGGGCCTGAGGTAGTCCGGGTGGTGAAAGATTTTCTTGATGTGTTTCCCGAGGAGTTACCGGGATTGCCGCCACAGCGAGAGATTGACTTTGTAATTGATTTGGCACCTGGAGTCGAACCTGTTTCTAAAGCTCCATATAGGATGGCTCCAGCAGAACTCAAGGAGCTTAAGTTACAACTTCAGGGGATGCTTGACATTGGGTTTATTCCACCCAATGTGTCGCCCTGGGGAGCTCCGGTTCTTTTTGTGAAAAAGAAAGATGGTTCCCTCAGAATGTGTATTGATTATCGGGAACTAAACAAGCTGACGATTAAAAACAAGTACCCGTTGCCCAGGATCGATGATTTGTTCGATCAGCTTCAGGGAAAGACAGTGTTTTCGAAGATTGATTTACGGTCGGGTTATCATCAACTCAGAATTCGGGAGGAGGACATACCGAAGACTGCTTTTAGAACCAGATATGGGCACTATGAGTTTCTGGTAATGTCGTTCGGATTGGCTAATGCTCCTGCGGCCTTTATGGATCTCATGAATAGAGTATTCAAGGATTTCCTCGATAACTGCGTTATAGTGTTTATCGATGACATTCTTGTATACTCTCAGTCAGAAGAGGAGCACGAGCATCATCTTCGAATGGTGTTACAGCGACTTAGGGATCACAAGTTGTATGCCAAGTTCAAAAAGTGTGAATTCTGGTTGTCCGAGGTGTCCTTTGTGGGTCATATTGTTGGGAAGAATGGAATTATGGTCGATCCAATCAAGGTAGAATCAGTGAAGAATTGGCCGAGGCCCAAGTCTGTGACAGAAGTTCGAAGTTTTCTCGGGTTAGCAGGGTATTATCGACGTTTCGTCGAAGGATTTTCTAAACTTTCTATGCCCCTAACCGAATTGACCAAGAAAAATAAGAGATTTGTGTGGTCAGATAAGTGTGAGTCAAGCTTTCAGGAGCTGAAGCAACGTTTGATAACAGCTCCGGTGTTAGCTTTGCCATCAGATCAAGAGAAATTCGTTGTTTATTGTGATGCATCCAGACAGGGTCTGGGATGTGTTCTGATGCAAGCTGACAGGGTCATAGCCTATGCCTCTCGTCAACTGAAGGATTATGAGCAGCGTTACCCAACTCATGATTTAGAGCTCGCTGCTGTGGTTTTTGCTTTAAAGATTTGGCGACATTATCTTTACGGTGAAAAGTGTGAGATTTATACTGATCATAAGAGTCTTAAATACTTTTTCACCCAGAAAGATTTGAATATGAGGCAGAGAAGGTGGTTGGAGTTAGTTAAAGACTATGATTGTGAAATACTGTATCACCCCGGGAAAGCCAATGTTGTGGCCTATGCTCTAAGCAGAAAGGGTCCCGGGCAAGTGTGTACTATGGTTATGATGGCCCCTCAACTAGCCTCGGAAATGATTAGTGCAGGAATTGAGTTCGTGGTTGGGAAATTACATAATTTAACACTCCAATCTGATCTGTTGGAGAGAATCAGAAAGGCACAACTGGAAGATCCCGAGCTAGTTAAAGTTCGAGATGAAGTAGTGGCTGGTCGGCCTAGAGGCTTTCAGTCTCGAGCAGTGGAATGTTGTTATATAAAGCTCGAGTTTGTGTTCCTAGTGTTGATGAGCTTAAGAAAGAAATACTGGATGAAGCTCACACCACGCCTTATTCGTTGCATCTGGGAACCACCAAGATGTATCAGGATTTGAAACCCTACTTCTGGTGGTATGGGATGAAAAGATATGTGGTGGACTATGTGTCCAAGTGTTTAACCTTCCAGCAGATTAAGGCTGAACATCAGAGGCCGGCAGGGTTATTGCAACCTTTAGTCCTTCCAGAATGGAAGTGGGAGGACATCGCAATGGACTTTGTAACTGGTTTACCTAGAACTACAGGGATGTATGATTCTGTATGGGTCATTTTGGACAGATTCACAAAGTCGGCTCACTTTCTACCAGTGAAAGTTACCTATTCAGTGGATTAGTATGCTGAATTGTATGTGAAGGAGATAGTTCGTCTCCATGGAGCCCCTAAATCTATTGTATCAGATAGGGATCCAAAGTTCACATCGAAGTTTTGGGTGAGTCTTCAGAAGGCTATGGGTACCAGGTTAAAGTTTAGTACAGCCTTTCACCCTCAGACTGATGGTCAGTCGGAAAGAACTATCCAGATTTTAGAAGACCTACTGCGAGCCTGTGTCATGGACTTTGAGGGTTCATGGAGTAAGTACTTGCCTTTAATTGAATTCTCCTACAACAACAGCTACCAAAGTACAATAGGGATGGCTCCCTATGAGATGTTATATGGTAGAAAATGTCGTTCTCCTATTCATTGGGACGAGACAGGAGAAAGGAAGTACCTGGGTCCAGAGTTAGTACAGAGGACCAATGAAGCTATTGATAAGATCAAGGCTCGGATGCTTGCTTCTCAAAGCAGGCAGAAAAGTTATGTTGATCCGAAGCGCAGAGATGTTACATTTCAGGCAGGGGAACATGTTTTCCTGCGGGTTTCACCAATGAAGGGTATTAGGCGCTTCGGGAAGAAGGGTAAGTTAAGCCCTAGGTTCATTGGGCCATTTCAGATACTCGAGAAGGTCGGGCAGGTAGCGTATCGGCTAGCCTTACCACCAGCATTATCAGCTGTTCATGACGTATTTCACATCTCTATGTTAAGGAAATACGTGTCAGACCTGACTCATGTCTTGAGTTATGAAGCCCTTGAACTACAACCAGACTTATCCTATGAAGAGCAACCTATTCAGATTTTGGATAGAAAAGAAAAGTTCTTCGCAACAAGACTATTGCACTGGTTAAGGTGCTCTGGAGGAACAGTAAGGTGGAAGAAGCCACTTGGGAATTGGAGTCAGATATGAGGACTCAACAACCAGAGCTATTCAGGTTAGATTTCGGGGACGAAATCCTATTAACGGGGGGATAATTGTAATGGCCAGCTCACAGTAATGTGGATTAGAAAAGGCAATTAGCACTAATTTTTATTATTTTATTATTATTGGTGAATTAATTTTAAATGTGGACCCCAATATTTAGAAATAAATATTAGAGTTATAATTTCTCAATTCCGGAGATTTTATTAAACTCTAGTGGTATTATTTAGTTTATATGTGAAATATGTTAATTTTGTAATTTTTGCTCGGCGACAACGGAAAATGCGATGGATGGCTAGATTGATCACATGGGTAAGTTTAGAACCCTATTTCATTGTGGGAAATAATTTAGAGAAAATAAATTATCAGGATTGAGCGGGGTTATGGAAATTGACCATTTTACCCCTAGCTTTAGAAATACCTAAGTTATATCTTTAAGGGCATTTTAGTCATTTGCTAATAAATAGAGATAGGTGGCTGCCTTAGGTTTTGACACCTAATCAAGCTAATTTCAACAAAGGATTTACTTAGTCCTTTTGTCTCATTTGAAGAAAAATCAAGGAAAAAGGAAAAATAGAAAATTGCTTTGTTCTTGACCCTCTCTCTCTCTCTTTCTTGCTTTCGGCTGGGACAAACCAAGGGAGTTTGGTGTTGATTGTTGGATTTCAGCAAGGATTTCATAGGAGATAATCAATCTAAGGTAAGCTCCATTGAACCCTTCTTAGTTTTGAAGTTTTTAAGTTAGGTTGAAATGGTGTTTTGATGTAATAGGAGCTGTTAAGGTTTGAATTGCTTAGGGTTCAAATTCTGGGGTTAGGTTGAGTTGATTTGAGTCCCTAGCTACTGTTTTTGATGCTTGATTTTAGTTCTAAGCAAGCTTGAGTTTTGAAACTCAAGCTTTGAGCTTTAATGGCATAATTGGATTTATTTGTTTGCTCTGTGAAATACTGCTTGGATTCTATTGTGTATGCATTGTATAGGTATACTGGAGAGTTTGGTAAGGTTTGGGCTTGATTTGAATTAAGGGGGATGATTTTTGGTTCCCAGCAGTAGAACCGGAATTCCGGTTCTGGGAGGCCAGTACCAACCGGTCGACCGGTTGGTGACCCAGAACCGGATTGCCGGTTGGGAACCGGTCTGCCTATTGGGGGAATTTCCAGAACCCTAGTTTTTGCCAATTTTGAGATATTTAGGGTATTGCCATGAGGTTTATCGATAGGGAAACTTTTAGTTTCAAGTTTAAGTCCCGGAAAGTGATTAGCGAGTCACTCATCTGTGTTGCAATTATTGTGATTAGGGCATCCATCTAGCACGTGAATTCTGTTCAGGTCGGCCAGCACACTTGAATTCGGAAAACAGGTAAGAACTGTGTATAATGTATGATGTGATTATCTGAATGTGTGTATATGTGTTTATATATGCATGCTTGAATTATGTTAAGCACTACCAACACTTGCATGAACAAGTTATAGAGTGCATTGGTATAGTGATTATTGTGATTGTGAGTAGGATACAGTGATACCAACACAAGCATGGGAAAATGCTAAGGTGTGTGGTACATCACTCAGTGTTACTCAGTGATCCGGATAAACCCTACCAACACTCGTACAGTGAGGTACGATGTGTATGTGGTATAGTGGTTGTACCCTGGTATTGAACGTTCATACTCATCTGTTAAGCTCTGTAAATAGGTGTATGGGCGCCTATTTACAGGTCGGAAATTATATGGTATGTTATATGCATTTCTTACTGAGTATGTTGACGCACAGTTTCTGCTTCCATGTGTAGGTAAAGGAAAGGCGAAGGCTGAACAAGAATGAACCTGAGCTCGGGTGAGATTGTACATGTCAAGCGGCGCGACCTGGAGTGTTCGGTCTCGGGACATCTGGGAGTTATATTTTGAAAGTCGCTGTGCGACCTGGAAGTTATGTATTTTGAAATGTAAAGTTTAAATAGTTAATTTTTAAAAGTTTGAAATCGGGATCCCGGGATTTGTAAATATTATATTATATTACAAAGTTTAATATTTAAAGCAAAAGTTTTAATTTGACACGTTTTTCGAGAAATTTCTTTGATTAGCAAAGATTGCACAATAATTGAAAAGCAATGTAGCGTGCCTTAGCATTAGGGCGTTACAGAAGGTGTCTTGGCCTCTGTTGCGAATCATCATACTTCCTTTGCGGTGTGGCGTGCTTTGGAACAAAGATTCGCTAGTCAATCTCGCGCCCGACTACTCCAGCTCAAAGGTCAGTTTTCAAATGTTCACAAAGGCAATCTCTCTAATTCTGACTATGTGGATAAAGTCTAAAGTCTTGCTAATTCTTTGGTGATAGCCGGTTCTAACATTAGTGATCAAGATATTGTTCTTCAGATCTTGAATGGCTTAGGTGCTGAATTTTACCCCGTTGTCTCCGGAATCACTTCAAGAAGTGACTCTTTATCTCTTGATGAGGTTCAAGCTCTTCTCATGTCTCATGAGAGTAGACTTGAACATCAGAGCACCATGACAGATGTTTCTATGAAACTTCAAGCTAATCTGGCCTTTGGGAACAATAGAAACAACACTGGTCGATATATTCCACCAGCTGCTTGAGGAAATGTCCCTGATGCTTTTTCAAGAAATGGTGGCAAACTGCCTCCCCGTGGTTCTTTTGGCTTTCAAAATTGTCTCATGTGTCAACTTTGTCTCAAAAGTGGGCACACGGCAGCTGTGTGCCACTATCGTTTTGATAAAAACTTTGTTCCTCCAAAGCCAAATGCTGTCAATCCACGGGCTTATCTTACGGAATTGGACACTAACAATGAATATCAGGTATATAACTCCACTGTTATCCCTGACTTTGGTGATGATAACCTTTGGTTTGTTGATACAGGAGCTAATGTTCATGTGACTAATGGATCTGAATCTCTTGAATCACCCTCTCCCTACACTGGAACTGAGTCCTTAGTTGTTGGTGATGGTAAGCAATTACTCATCACTCATGTTGGGTCTACCTTCTTATCTCCCAACACTTCTTATCTCTTGCGTTTAAATTCCGTTCTTAATGTTCCTGCGATTAAAAAGAATTTAGTTAGTGTGTCTAAACTAACGAACGATAATAATGTCTATCTTGAATTTCACAAGCATTGTTGTTTTGTAAAGGACAAATTCACAGGAGTTGTTCTTCTCAAGGGACCAATTAAAGATGGCCTTTATATTATTGGTGAATCGGGTTCATCCTCTCCTGCATTACAATGCAATCTTACCACTGTGTCTTCTTCAAATTGTCCTCCTACTGTTTCTCATACTAATTCCTTTTGTAATATCTCTACTGGTATGACAGTAGACTCATGTACACAGTCTATCAATAATAAAGAGTTTGATTCATCCTATTCTTTACCTTGTTTTTCCACTGCTTTATCTACTACTTTGAAACAAGATGTCAACATTTGGCATCAAAAATTGGGCCATCCAAGTGCTGCTGTTTTAAGCAGACTTTTACCAAATATTTCACATAGTGGGACTTTAAAAGATTTACAATTTTGTGTGGCATGTCAAAAAGGGAAAAGTCATAAACTTTCTTACCCCTTATCTACCAGCCATGCTTCTCAACCTCTTGCATTAATTCATACTGATTTGTGGGGGCCGTCCCATGTTGCATCTAAAGAAGGTTTTCAATACTATATTCACTTTATAGATGATCACACTAGATATACTTGGATATATCCTTTAACTCTCAAATCTCAAGCATTTGATGTCTTTATAAAGTTCAAAAGCATGGTTGAAAAACAATTTAACTTGCCAATTAAAAGTGTCCAATCCGATTGGGGAGGAGAGTATAGGCGTTTTGCTAGATTCCTTAGTGATCAAGGGATTCATTTTCAACATCCTTGTCCACATGATCATGAACAAAATGGAAGAGCTGAACGAAAACATCGCCACATAACTTAAACCGGTTTGGTTCTACTTGCTCAAGCTGGTTTACCCTTGTCCTATTGGTGGTATGCTTTTCAATGTGCCGTTTTCACAATCAATCGTCTTCCTACAGTTGTTCTTGGGTTTAAAACTCCTTATGAAAGCTTGTTTGGGACTCAACCGGATTACAAGATTCTCAAGCCCTTTGGCTGTGCTTGTTTTCCCCACTTGCGGCCTTACAACAACCATAAGCTGGAATATAGATCTGATCAATGCATCTTTGTTGGTTATTCTTCACATCACAAAGGTTATCTATGTGAGAACTCCAATGGCAGAATGTACATTGCAAGGAATGTTGTTTTTAATGAAAGTCATTTTCCTGCCTTTACAGTCTTCAACAGAAGTCAGGTACAATCTTCCTCTTCTTCTACATTTCCTGCATTTTCATTCAAAAATAATCTTGCTACTGGTGCTAACTCTCTTCTTGATTGTGCAACTGGTGCTTCTCACCTTTCTATGCCCAATCAAAATACTGCCACACATAACCAACCATCAATACCTGACCCTCCACTACCTATACTACAGCCAGCAACATCCATATTAAACCCAGAAATTCCACCTATTCACCCAGAAATTCCACCTGATAACCCAGAAAATAATAACCAACACCCTACTGTCCCTTTTTCTATACCTGACTTGACAGTATCATCCATACCACTGCCACCATCTTCCACTCCTGATGCTACTATGATGCTGCAGCAACCAACAACAACTTCTCTTGCACCAGATTCTCTCACCATTGCTTCTCATACTGCTCCTCAATCTGCTACAGCACCAATTTCTGGCATCATAAATCGTGTTCATCACATGAAAACTCGATCTCAAAGTGGAATTTACAAACCAAAGGCATACATGGCTACAAGACATCCTTTACAAGAAACACTCTTCCCAACTGAACCAAGAACAACTCAGCAAGCTCTCAAGGATCCCAAATGGCTACAATCAATGCAAAGAGAAAACACAGCCTTGATCAAATCTAAAACTTGGACACTTGTTCCCTACCATCCGGATATGCATGTTATTGACAACAAGTGGGTGTACAGAATCAAACTCAATGCTGATGGTTCTTTGAATAACTACAAGTCTAGATTAGTTGCTAAAGGGTACTTGCAAACACTTGGAATTGATTATGAAGAGACCTTTAGCCCTGTGGTCAAACCTGTTACGGTTAGAACAGTCCTATCCCTTGCTGTCACTTCCAATTGGCCTGTGAAACAATTAGATGTTAGTAATGCATTCTTAAATGGTGATTTACATGAAACTGTGTACATGAGGCAACCAAAAGGCTTTGAAGACCCTACCAAACCTAATCATGTTTGTCATCTTCACAAGGCTATCTATGGGTTGAAGCAAGCTCCTCGAGCTTGGAATGAAAAGCTACAGACAACTCTATTACAGTGGGGATTTCGACCATCACGATCTGACACATCTCTGTTTATATATGGCTCAGATTCGACTTTGATAATTTTACTAGTGTATGTTGATGACATACTAGTAACCGGTCCTAATTCAGATCTTATCTCCAAATTAATTGTTGATCTCAATAATTCTTTTGCATTAAAAGATCTCGGGTCTATACATTACTTTCTTGGAATTGAAATCTATAGGGATTCTGGGGGTATGTATCTCTCCCAAAGTAAATATATTTCTGATATTCTTTCTAGATTGTAGCTTGATGGAGTGAAAAGTTGTCCCAATCCAGCCAGCTCTCATCAAAAATTGTCACTCAATGATGGTGAACCATTTCATGATCCTACTCTCTATAGAAGTACCCTCGGTGCCCTCCAATACCTTACTTTAACTCGACCTGACGTAGCTTTCATCATCAACAAACTTAGTCAATTTATTCATGCACCTACTATTACACATTGAATTTGCTTGTAAAAAATTACTCCGGTATCTAAAAGGGACAATATCAGATGGATTACTTCTCACACCTGCTGCATCAATGGAAATCTCTGCCTATTCTGATGCCGATTGGGCTAGTGCTATTGATGACAGGAAATCCACTGGGGGTTATGTCGTTTTTCTTGGAGGCAACCTTGTATCCTGGTCTGCCAAAAAGCAAAATGTGGTTGCACGGTCGAGTACAGAAAGTGAGTTTCGAAGTTTGGCCAATACTGCTGCAGAAATAAAGTGGCTGGTTCATTTGCTCTCTGAGTTACAGGTTTCTCTTCATCATCCTCCAATTATTTGGGTTGATAATCAAGGAGCTGCTGCCCTTGCAGCTAATCCGATCTTTCATGCACGGTCCAAACACATTGAGATTGATCTCCACTTTGTTCGAGACCAAATTATGGCAAAGGAGCTGTCGGTTCGGTATGTTCCAGCAGTTGATCAAGTTGTTGATTCTCTTACAAAGGCCCTCACTACTGATAGGTTTCTCTATCTCAAAGACAAACTCAAAATGGCTGGAACCCCTTTTCGTTTGAGGGGGGATATTAGATAATAAACAGTTAGTTTCGTTAATTGTTTTCTGTTATTTTTTTTAACAGTCTTAACTGTTTGTAACCAATTGATGTAAATGTCTTTGCCTATAAATAAACTCAGCTGCTCATTCAATGAGTCAAGCTTTTCTTGCATTTCTCTGTCTTTGTTCTGCTATGAGTTGTACTCTCTTGGTTATACCTGCTGCTGGTTTTTACCAAATTCATGCTTGATTAGCTTCTACACAACCCAACTTTAAAACCTATTTTATACATAGCATTGTTTATAATACCCCATCAAATTTAGTGGTGCACTATATATATATCACACTAAAACTTTGCTTTTCATTTATTAATTGGTTTTTTCTTCCTATATAATATTATCGCTTTCAAATATATATATATATATATATGGAACACTTCTTAACGTGTATTACCCATAAATGGGTAATATTAAAAAAAAAATTGAGTTTTTATACTTAATTTTTCTATTTAATTAGAAAAATTTCTTAATTTTTTTATTATATGGTCTGAGATTATTCCATTGGCTGAAAATAAAATAATAATAAAATAAATGGGCAAAAAAATGATAAAAAAATATTAAGTTTTACTTAAATATTTTTCATATAAACTTATTTTTAATATAGTGTAAAAAGATGTATTTTTTGATATTTTCTCTAATTTAGTAAGCGTAGAAATTTAAATTTTTATTTTATTATTCGCCATGGGATCAAAATCTAATGACTTGATATTTTAAAAATTAATATTTATAGTTAAATTTATTTAGTACCCATTAACAATTATTCCATATATATAATTAGAATATAAATATATATTATCATTTTTAATAGCATAATAATATAAAATATTATATTTAATTAAAAAATTATTTTTGTGTAACTTTTAGTGTTGATGGTTTGAGTGGAAAAATAATATAATAATGCTAAGCCTAGCCTACATTATTTTCATGTTAAACTAACACAATTATACTGGTGTTAGAGTTGCTTTAATTACTTCCTCTCGTCAAAACAAAAAGGTGTAGACGACCTATTGGTTTGATCTATCTATAAAATATAATATGGTTTTGTCAGACCAAAGGACAAAAGAATTAATATATCCCACTTCAAACCTCGATGATTATATATGAAACATAAATACTACATAACAAACACTTTTATTTATATATTTTTCCATTATTATTATTATTATTATTATTATTATTATTATTATTTATTTTTTTTTTATTATAAAAAAATCTTACTTTTAATCACAATAAAATTTGTGATTAAAAGTGAAAATGCTGAGTTAATTATAAATTATTATTCTTAGATTATCAATAAAAAGATCGTGGCTAAAAATCTTAATTACAAAAATTACAATTTGTTGTAATTAAATGTATTTTTAGTCACAATACTTACTGTGACTAAAATAAAACTAGTGACAATTTATATCTAAATACTATGTCTAGTCACAAATAATTTTTTTGTTTTTTATTATAACTAAAAATTAAATTTAGTTTAAAAAAATTGTTGTATCACTAAAAATAGTATTTTTTTAGTGGTTATTATTATTATTATTTCAAATGGGATATATAATACTAGTACACTATAGCCTCACACGTTCTGTTAGTTTTTAAAATGAAGTGTTGAGATAGTCCACTACTCACCCTTTATACATGTATATATATAGACATATTCGATCAGCTCATTTAGTCATCCTCATAATTAATTCCCTTTACATTTATTCAGCTTTTCCTTTTTCCCTAGCTATAACTTTCAAACAAAATAACAATACGAAATGGGTGGGAATTCACCCTGCGCTTCATGCAAATTGCTGAGACGTCGTTGCGCCAAAGACTGTATCTTCGCCCCATACTTTCCCTCTGAAGATCCCCACAAATTTGCCATTGTGCACAAGGTCTTTGGTGCAAGCAATGTCAGCAAAATGTTACAGGTAGGTAACTAGTTAGTTATTTTTTTTTATTATCATTATTATTATTTATATGACAGTATATAATATAGTTACAGAAAATAATATAATTACAAATATAAATATATACAGGAGCTTCCATTTGATCAAAGAGCTGATGCAGTGAGTAGTTTAGTGTATGAAGCAAATGCAAGAATGAGAGATCCAGTTTACGGGTGCGTTGGGGCCATATCGTACCTACAAAACCAAGTTTCGGAGCTGCAAATGCAACTGGCCTTGGCCCAGGCCGAGATTCTGTGCATTCAGATGCAGCATGATCAGGCAACCATAGTTGATAGTGGCGGCACCGTTGGCAGGGGGTCGGCTTCACCGGTAGAGATGGACCCATGTTACTTTGGCTACTACGATAAATCCTGTTTTTCGGGTCAAAATAATAGCAATGATACTACTCTCATGATGATGAGCCCACCTGATCATCATCATCAATATCACAATTTCTCCTCTTCCACCTCCAGTATTGCAATTCATGACTCTCTTAAGCGAGAGTCTCTTTTTGGAAATGACATGGTTTCTTAATATAAAAATAATCATAATAATAATAATAAAATTTCTCTCTCTAAAGTTTCTTTTAGCCTCTACTATTAAGCATTTATTTGTCAATAATTAAACTAAAGAAATATGTTTTATTATTATCGATAGTGGTAAGCTTAATTATGATTATCATTTTTTTTTTTGAAACAATAATCATTATAAATTATACCGTCATATTATTATTGTCGCCATTATTAATTGTTACTATAACATACGGGAGAAAGTGTTATTGAACTAAAATTCGTAGTATATAGATATTAAATTACAAGTTAGATATTTGTCAATAAAAAAGCTATAGATTACAAAGTAGTTCTTAAAAGAAGAAAATGTGCTTGCGGTTGGGTTAGAATAAGACAGGAGTGGGTGATTTAAAAACAAAGGGCGATGGGGTCAACTCTAGCCATGTGACAAAAGTACTTAATTAACTTGTTATTCGGGCATTCGAGGTAATTAACTTGTTCATTTTGGACCGGTCGTATTTAATTGTATTTTATTATATTGAATATGATTATACATCATATTTTATATAATTATAGTATCTTAAATTTTAATTTATATTAAAATATTATATATTTAAATGTCTATAAATTATAAAATACAATTTAATATAATATTATACAATATAATACGACCTACCAAACAAATTTTTTTATAAATTATGATCAGATTAATTATTACTAGCTTTAATCAATATATATTATTACCTTAGTATATATATAAAAACAAAGGAGCACTGAGGCTAAGTTAGTGGTGAGTGAGAAAACAAGAAAAAAAAAAGGAAATGACTTCGAACCCAAAGTTATTATTTAGTTATAATTAGGGCTGAACATTTTGAACGGGTTTGACCCGAACTCGAGCAACCTGCCCGAACCCGAACTAGTGAACCCGCAAAAAAAAACAAAATTTAAAAAGTTTCGGGCGGGTTGGGTTCAACCCGGTACCCTTCGGGTGGGTTGGCGGGTTGAGATTTTAGGGGTACCGGGTTTCGGGTTGAACCCGCGAACCCGCCCGCCAACCCGGTTTATAAATATATTATATATATTTCTTTTATTACTCTTTATATATATATAATATGGACTTTAGATTTTTATGGACTATGGATATTGGATATGGATGTATTTTGAAATATTTTAGTTTTCACTTTTATCATGATTCATGAACATGAATATGAAGTTTGATTTGAATCTTTGATAAATAGGTTGTTTGTTTGTTGGTTGGATTGATTATGTATTTTTTTCTTCAATAATAGATACTATGAACAAATTGTTATATTATATATGTTTAATTTAATAAATAAAAAAATAAAAAAAATAATTATTTGAATAAAAAATTAATTTTTTTTAAAGAGTTGACCGAGTTGACTGAGTTGACCGGGTCAACCCGCCAACCCGCTAAACCCGACCAACCGAAACCCGCCAACCCGTGACCCGCCAACCCGCCAACCCGCCAACCCATGCCCTATTCGGGTCCGGGTTTTCAATTTTTTGAACCCGAAACCCGTGAACCCGAAACCCGCCAACCCGAAACCCGGTAAACCCGCCCGATGTTCAGCCCTAGTTATAATATTGTAATACTAATAAATTATACTAATATATATATATATATATATATATATATAAATAAACAGGATTGTTGGTCTTTAAATCTTTTATATATGTTAATCTACTCACCAGACATAAATTCTTGTAACATATTATTTCAAACTTTGAAAATCATGTACTACCATATTTATATATAATTATATATACAACTCTTGTGATTTTCTGATAATATTTTATATCAGTATAAATTATAGGAGAATTATATAGGTCTCACATATATGTTTATACTAGGTGAATGTTACCTAGGAGGCACATATGGTTAATTTTATTTGAGGTTTTGGTGTTTTTTTTTTTATTTAGATTACTTTACTAAAACGAAGAGTCCAATGAAAGAATTGTCAATATAAATATGTAGATCTTAGAGATATATTACCACCTTTGATAACAGAGTGACATTTTTAGAGTCTTCAATATTAGAACTTTGAAGAGGAGAATTTATAGGAAAGACTCAAATCTAATATCATCTCAAAACCACACAAGTATATGAATTTGTAGAATACTAATCATCAATTTAGGAACGATAGTGTCGTAGGACTTCTCTCGTATTAGCCCTGTCAAATAAAAATAAATAAGGAACTTAAAAAAGAATTAAGAAATTAAAATTTATTAATATTTGAAATGAAATTTGATTAGATTAGATTGGTTATACCTTTAACTTAGGATGGTGAGCACAAGACACGTCCCACCAGCCTTTTTTACATCCATTAATAGTCCCATACATAACCATGAACACTGAGCCCAATTACATTCACAAACGATATCAAACTCTGAGTTTTTCTTGTCCATAGTTGAGGTCCACCACGTGCTATTACACCTCCTTATAGCTAATACATATATGACATTTACTAAAGGAGTGTACCAACAATGATTACTAATGAGTGGATTAAGTGTACTAAAGATATAATATATATCTAAATAAGTGAGCATGATATGGTTAATTTGTAGAAATGTATATTCTGATCATACATATTAACTTGGTTAATGAATTTACGAGCAGTCCAAAATATTATGAGCCTTACTTAGTCTATATAATAGCATTAACATACCCCAATTTTATGCAAAGCACACTAAAATAAACAATCCCAACTCCCAACCACACTATAAAAGTTAACTTTTTGTTCAATCTTAAGAATTATAAAGGTGTCTATTATCAAAAAAAGAAAAAAGAACTATAAAAGTGTATGGAGTTTCATAAAACCAACACAAGTTGGCCTCTTACATTGTAGAGTGACAACTAATAAAAATACTCAGTAAGAAGTCACTCTTGTACGCTTCATTTGTGCAGATCAATGTCAAAATTCAAATAACAGTTAAGAAATGTTATTATTTATAAGTGGGTTATGTTTGGTGAAATTTTGCTGAATAAAGATAATACAAATTAGAAAAAACACAAACTATTTCAATGAATCATCAACTAAATTAGGAGATCCTAACATACTCTTCTACTGAAATAAGCCACTGACTGTTATGAATTAGATAACTGAAAGACACATTTTTGTCATCTTGTGTAGAAAGATAGATGGAGATGGAATACAGCTAAAAGAAAAATGGAGATTTTCTTAGCAAAAATTCTTAACATGTAATGAAAATAGTGTAATGCTTGTGTCAAAATGTGTATTTTACTTTCAACACTTCAAACCTGAAGCAATAAAATTAATAGAGACCTTTGATAACATAAAACACATATTGTTAGTACACTTACCGTATAGTAAAGGAGGAAGATCTCCTATACTAATACTAATAGTGTTAAACTCAATCAATTCAATCAAGTCCTTCTCATTGTACTCTTCAATATTGGTTATGTTCTTATAATACCAAGGCAGAGCCTGTAAATTAAATGAACTCAAGCAAAAAAATCAAAAGCAAGACACATAATTACTTTATTACTCATCTTATTATCTTAGAAGTTTGAATGTAGATGATTGTTTATTGAAATTCAAGGTAAATACAAATGAAAATTATTGTAATAAGATTTAACAATGATACTTACTCTATCATAGTCAGCGCTCTTCGCCCACAATGAGATTTTAGGCAAAAGATCAAGCAAAGCCTATGTGTCCAACTATGAAAGTGACTTGACAATAAGATCCTACACCATTAAGAAAATTAAAACTTTAAACTTGATTTACTCGCATATATCAGACTTGAACTAAGCTTTTAACTATTTTGTAACGCAAAATTATGTTGGCCCACATCCCCTTAACTTTGAAAGGGGGTTGCGTTACTAAAAACATAACTCCATATGATGTGAACAAACACATTCATGACTTAGTCACCTAAGGAATATCACATGCCATTTCTGAAATCAAATAACCATAAAGCTCAATTGTCAAACTTTCAAAGAAGAAATAAAAAATCTTGAACAACAAAGACGCTATTAGAATAACTCACCATTGTTTAATTAGGGCTTTTGATTTGAGAAAATAAAAAGACTACCTAATTGAATGGAAGGAAAAGAAGGTAAGTTGGAGCCATAGGTTCTTGCTCTTGCGTTGAGTGACAACGATAGTATTTCCCAAAAGTGCAACATCGAAGTCTGAGGCAATGTCGTTGATGACCTTGGAGTCGTCAACTACGACGGACCTCTTCATCTTCTTGCCAAGGAAGTTTTCCTCTACGACCCTCCAAACTGCTTCCACCTCTGGTCGCTCCGGCATTTCGGGTGTTCAGGTTGTGGCACAAGGCTAGCACATGTGAGCATCGACCACATCTTAGAATTGGGCAAATAGAAAAGAGAAAGACTACTCTTGATTAAATATACATTGAAATTCAAATGTAGAGATAAGGTACCTCTTACTATATTCGTCACTATCAGAATGATCAATTTCCTTTCCCATTTTAACACTCATGTAATGGGTGAAAACCAACCCTCTTCCTCTATTCCCTTTCTGTATGCCCACCTCAAAATACTTCATAAACATCAAACGAAGTCCTTTCTTAGAGGAGGAGGAGTGTTTCAGGATTTTTAGGCAATGGCTTACGACATTTAAAGCTTTTGGAAGCAGAGGTTTGATAGTTTGCATTGGAGAAGAATGGGTTTGGGTTATTGATTCGAGAGATCTTGAAAATTTGAGGTATAGTTCGTTCGTAATCTAGAATATTCTCAATATTTGAGGCTTTATTCACGTAGCAACTCGTAAAAAGCAATTATTTATTATTATAAAATCAAATAACGTTATCAGTAGCCTCGGTTAAAGTTAACGGAAAAGGAAAATAACAACACCGTTAAACCAAGAAATGCCGTTAGATAGTCACTTTTAATATATAAAGATATATTATTATATCTACATATAATAATGTTATGATAAAATACTATGTACGTAGGCCTATAGATTTATATAAATATTATTAATATAAAAATAAATCTAAAATAATTTAAGTGAATTAACATATTAATATTATTGATATAAAATAATCTAAAATATGACACTACTACAAAAAGACTCTTTAGATGTGGTTTTTAAGGCCTTTCAGCGTCGGTTCTGGTAATATTCGCTACCAATGCTAATCCAAGTGATGCTGTAGGGTCTAAAATAACCGATGTCATAAGGGTAAATATGGCGTTGGTTATTTGCTAGGAACCGACGCCATATGGGTATATATGGCGTCGGTTCCTGGCAAATAACGACGCAAATGCCAAAAGCCCTAAGAATTATTTTTTTTCAGTTTATTTAGTTTAATTTAATTTATTTAAATCATATATTTATTAATTTATGAATTTATTTATTTAATTTAAATTTAAATTAGATATTTATTTTTTTAAAAGGTAAATTAAATATTGTAAATTAATTTTAGGATTGGCCAAAATACCTAATTTCACTTCATAGAAGTAATTAAATAAATTACAATTAAATATTACACAAATATTGTAAAATTAGTCTAAGTATTAATAAGTTAATAAATCTAACTACAAGTTAACCTAAACAAATAAGCTAGGGAAGAAAAAATCTTAGGCCTTTCAGCATCAATCGCCAAGCCATCGTGAATCACCGCCATCAACCGTTCTATCCTTTATTCTTTGCATTAGTAACAATTTAGTTTTTAGATTGTATTACTGCTTATCTCCAAACTGTTAAAAAAAGTAAAAAATTATATTAATTTTTATATATATATATTATTATTTGTTATTATAATAAATACTATAATCAATAATTAAAACTTACAGCTTTTTGATCTTGTATGTAACGGTTGGGGTTTGCACGTGCGACAATGTCAGTAATGTATTTCAAAACATAAAAACCACATTCTGATTTTTAGGTTGTCTTGGATAATAAGGTCTAAATGGATAATTTTCCTTTGCGCAACGACCTCTAGCATCCAATGCGCACTAGAAAATTATATTGGGATATAAGTAAGATAGTTTAAAAATAATTTCAATTTATAATATAGAAATGAACAATTAGTACTAAAAAATTAAATAATGTTTACCCGATATTCCAAGGAATAAAGAACATTTTGTGGTTATTATTCATCGAGGATAACCACGTAGCCAATCATCTTGCTGCATTGTCAAAAGACTAACTCTTGTCTTCATCGTTAATACCATTCAATGTGAGAGGCTTTGGGTCGTAAAACTTGAAGATTTTTCTCAAATCGTTTATGCTCTCCCATATGTGCCTGCATTAAATTGTTAAGTATTAGTGTCTTATAATAATTTTACTAGAATTTGATATATAAGGTTAATTAGATTAAAGAAGAGTATACATCATTCCAAACAACATTCCCTGGTTGCCGATGAAGTTAGGGTTGAGCATCGGTCGGTTTGGTCAGTTTTTTTCTATATAAAAATCCTGAATTCAGTTTTTGGTCTGGATTGGTGCAATCCGAAAAGCGACCAACCAATCCATAACCTATCTTAAAACTGACCGTTTTGAACCACGGTTTGGTCGGTTTAAACTGTCCAAACTGAACTTTTTTTTTTTTTAAAAAAAAAAAGATGATTCATTTTATTCTATAAACACATTATTTTATATTTTACAACTATAAACATACAAATTAATTGTTCAAAAACTAATTATCTTATTCTTTTAACTTTATTATTAATAAAATAAGAATATATTATTATTATATATTATTAGTAACTACAATACATAAAGCAAAAAAATACTTAATAAATTAATATATATGTATAACGGTCGGTTTCCGTTTTTTTGGTCAGCTTATTACCCAAAAAAAAAAATTTACCGTTTAATAGTGCTTTTAACCTTTAGCGGTTTTTTGGGTTTTCGATTTTGTTGGTTTTGGTTCCAACGGTGTTCGGTAGGTCGGTTTGAGCAGTTTTTTTTTTTTTTTTTTTTTTTCAATTTTTTGAATTTTATGCTCACCCCTAGATGAAGTCACATAGTGCAACCGACTGCAAATTCTCTCTAGATAACGTGATCTGGGTACGCAGTGTTATGAATCCTTGGGGCACTGCTATCATGATTATATCACGTTTATCTTAGAGTTTCACAAATTCAACAACCATCCATTTTAGCGATTTAGGGATCAAATCCATGACCTTTTTCGAGAATAGTTCATCTTCTTCATCATGACCGCCTTGTGGAGAAAGCATGGGAGCCTTCCCCTTCAACGTATCACGTCTTGAAGGTGGTTAAGCGAGTGGGCCCTATACAAAACACACAATAATATATCAAATTTGATCCAAATTCTCCGAAATTTCGGTAGTATAACGACTGTAATTTAATGCCCCAAAATTTTTTAAACATGCTTATATAATGACTAATAACACATATATAATAGTTGTTTATTCATCCATCCCACCGCAACACATATATTCGCAGAACCTACTTTACTATTATTGAATATTGAAGATATTCAAACTCCACTAATCATTAATAATTAATTTATAACAAAAGTTACATCGGGTGTTGCAATTAGGTATTTAGGCCAAGGAAGCAATATGTTTGCTACTTCCCTAACATATCTGCACCCTTCAATTGAGATTGGGATTTTAGCGTCCTCTTGCAGTATTTCCGAAATCAGAACCCGGGCATGTGAATCATCTTAGTCCTTGCAGTGAAATGTGATTGGACCCTCATGCTCGTACAAATACGCTCGGGCGACAATATTGTCGATATTGTCAAAGTAGAGATAGACTTGCTGATCAAGGGCCCTCTGGTCATCGAAATTGTACAGGAGAGGTGGCTCGTTGAGGGAAACAAACTCCTCAGCATAGATTTGTGGTCGACCATCATCCTCACGTGCGTATTTTTGTCGAACATACGCCTGATCAGCCACCTCTCCTTCTTCCTCTTGTTGGGTAGTGTTTTTCTTCTGTTTAAGGGATTGGAGTTCGGCTTTTAACTTATCGATCTCCTTCTATTGTCGAGCCAGAATGTCAAAAACTTTCTTTTCTTCTTGCCAAACAGTTTAGATGCCCTGGTCAGGAACCTGGAAATCATGAAAGGCAAATTACCTACGATTTTTTTTGTATAACTAAGGAAAAAACATTTCAAGTACTAGCATACCCACGATCCCTGACACGTCCAGGATGCTCTGGTGTCCCGAGCACCTGCGTCAGGATATCGTTTTGGCCATGGACTTGAATTTGTCCCTGAGTAAGTTGCTCCTCTAATTGAGCCTAATGCACGTATTTAAGAAATTAGTATATGAATTATATGTACTAAATCATTAGTAGTACTCAATTAAGGATTAATATGTACTTACTGTCTTTTCGGCAATTTCCTTGTCATAATTAGTGACAAGTTTTGTTCTCTTGGTCTAAGATTTGATCCAAACACGGTGGCGTGGTGGATCTTGAACGTCGAGGTCCTTTTTCTACACTATTTTATAACAATTAAATGCATAAAACTTACATTTTAAAGCACGTTATTAGAAATCATTGAACTTTACCATTGTTGGTAATCTTAGTTTTTTACAATCATTTATCGCTCACTCCATTTTTCTGCTTTGATGTTGTAAGACTTTACCATTGTTAGTAATCTTAGTTTTTTACAACTATCGAACAGGGGTTTATCAGCATCACTTAGAAAATTATCGAATTTTCAGGATCATTAAAAAATTCCTCATGTGCTTCGTTACCCAAGTCTAATGGATGATCATCAAAATCATTACTCTCGACATCATTTATCCCCCGCTTTCCTAATGCATATGGATCATCAACTAAATTTTCGCCATGCCAATACCAAGTAGTATAAGTTTTATTAAAACCTCATAAATACACATGGTCCTTAATCATTGTAATATTTCCTGTAGATCAATTACAACAATCTACACACGGACAATGAATACGTTTGAGATTTTTAGAATTCTTTAAGGCAAACTCTAAAAATACATCGAACCCTACTTGAAATTGCAGTGTGTCTCTCTCCTCACGCATCCATGATTTATCCATAACAAATATCGTAACAAAAAAAAATCAGTATTTATTAACTAATTATAACTAGTTACTACTTACACAATGTAACTAACTAGGTTTCTCACAATTAATTCATATTAATTTATATATTACTAAATTTTTTGTTTGAGTTTGGTTCATGTTATTGAGTTGTAAAAGTTGTAATTAACTAACTAGGGTAGTGTTTAGTTGATTGGAATGTTGGTAAAATTGGAATGACTTTTCCTAAAGTGAATCCATTCATTTGTTTGGTTTGTCATTTATAATTGAAAAGTTTATATAAATGTGTTATGTCACCTAGTTTCTTACAACTAACGAGCAATTAACTAGTTATTTATGTTATGTACTTTTCCTTTAATATTTATAGTTTTTTAGTAAAATTTATTCTAATTCTACCAAAATTTCGGCAGCATAACGGCTGTAATTGGACGTTTCCAAAAATTTTAAAAGTACCTAAAGTAACAAATAAAACAAATATAACAATACAGTTAAAACAAAATAACATAAACAATGCAAAATTGATCCACCCATCCGACCGCATTACATGTATTCGCAAAACCTACTTTACTACGGATGAATATTTAAGATATTCAAACTCCACTAATCATTCATTAATAATTAATTATAATAAAAGAAGTTAGTGAATGTATATACATATAGGACGTTAAAATCCGATCAATATCGAAATATGTTGAACCTTAAAATTAGCTCACAACCTACAATATGATGCAATATAACCAAATTAGAATTTTAATTAGTTAATTACTTAATTTAAAAATGTAACAAGTTACTAGTTACTAAATTCTATAGTTAATTTTTTTTTAAAAAAAACATATACATATACATATATAATCAATTATATATCACACCAACATAATTTTAAAAACTTTATTTCTAAACTAATTAAATCCCTACTACCTCATTCTCATTCACAACAAATATATACAATATAATTACACAAAATACACAAATAAGTATATGCATAATATATACACACACAATATATATATAGACACATATTCAATAATAAAACACAATATATATATTATATATCAAGTTAATAAATATCAATTTACCTTATAAATGCAATTCGATGACAAATTGCAACAAAAATTTACAAAAACAAAAAATCCAAAAAAAAAAAAAAAAATAGAAAAATCCCAAAAAAATTTTACAAAAACAAAATAATACCAATGTACATTAATAAAATGAATGGAAATCATATTTATACCTTAATGGACGTTGAGATTCAACGTTTTCTCTACTAAAATCAATGGTCGAAGTTATACCACCACTTTTTATTTTAATAGGTTCGGGTACAGTGAAATAGGAGAAAAAAACTAAACCTTTTAGTGTATAGAATTAGATATTAAAAATAGAAGATTTTTTTTTTAAAAAAAAATGGGGTGAAATGGTGAAGAAATGAGTAAGATATAGTGATTTTTAGTGGTGGTTGGCAAGAGTTTCGTGGGTTTTTAGCATCTGCTATGGGAGGTGGCTGGTTATCGTGGTGAAGAAGAAGACGAAGTGGGGAAGATGAAGTCTGAGGGTTATATTTATATACCCTATGCCATCGATTATTAGGAAATAACCGACGGCATAGGTGCACACTTTATTGACACATGTGCACCTATGCCGTCGGTTATTTCTAAATAACCGACAGCATAGGGTATATAAAAAATCCTAAAAATTTTCCAACCCCCAACCGACTGTAAAGGGTATATTAAATATCTATACCTACGGTTTTTACCAAGAAACTGCCTCTAAATGTCAATTTCGAATCAGGCGGGTATTTCACACCCTTTAGCTTCCCTTTTTATAAAATGGGTTGAAAAAAGGGAAGCTAAAGGCCCATATTATTGTTGTGTGAGATAAATGCTACTATAATGTAATTAAATCTAAATTAAAAAAAAGTAATCAAAACGAAAAATCAATAAAAAAAAATAGTCATAGTCTCGCGCACATATATATACCAAATAACATAATATAATCTTATAATAAAATAATCTGTAGACCCTTAAAATAAGTAAATAATTTAATTAATTAAAGTAACGTTTGGTAACAATTTTATTTTTAAATTTTATAATCACAAAAATGAAAGAAATTTTTTTTTTCAAAAACAAAAATATGTTCTATAACCACTTTTATTTTTCAATTTTAACAACAGAAAAGTGTTTTATGTAAATTTAATTTTATTTTTTGATTTTATTTAAGTCGGTTCTGAGGTGGGGCCAGGGCTAGGGTCAGGATGCGGGGTGTGGGGATGGGGCCAAAGTCGAGGTCCGGCTTCGGGTCCATTGGATTCGACCGAATTATCCTGGCTTTTTGCCCGACATTCATTTAAATAGAACTGTAACACCCTAACTATCTTAGGCGTATTACGTGATTTTTAAACGTACTGTGCAGCTCGTTGCTAATCAACGAGGTTTATGGAAAAACGTGATTAATTAAAATTTTGCTTTTTAATTAAACTTATAAACCATATTATAAAAGTCTCGGGATCCCGATTTATAAAATCATTTACAAACGTTTTAACTGTTTAACTTTTACATCAAAATAAAGTCGTCTAACGACCAGTTACAAAAACTCAGCCTTGCTGTCCCGAGGATCGTACGCTCCAGGCCTAACCGCCCCGACATGTACAATCTCATAAGCTCGCTCACGGTCCATCAGCTATAGCCTTGCCTTTACCTACACATGAACATAAACTGTGAGTCGACAGACTCAGTAAGAAAAGCATAATAATATCATACATAAAACTGACTGCCGTGTCCAACACGATACTGAGTCCCGCTACTGCCATGTCCAACATGGTACTGAGCTACTACTGCCATGTCCAACATGGTACTGAGTTTTGAACGTTCATAGGGACGGTACTATTGACACGTAACAACCTGATCGGTCGAACCGGTCATACTCCGGCTGCTGGTCATACTCCAGCCTGTACCGACGTGTTACTATATCCTCCTGATCGGTCGAACCGGTCATACTCCGGCTGCTGGTCATACTCCAGCCTGTACCGACGGGATACGTCAATAGCACGGAACCACCAACCAAGTGTCAGCCTGATCGGTCAAACCGGTCATACTCCGGCTGCTGGTCATACTCCAGCCTGTACCGACGTGACAGGGTTGGATGGTTCGAAGCCAACATACAACTAATGTAATCTAATAGGCTTCCTACATGCACGCTAAACATGTAATCTACTGTTGTCGAGCAAATTTCGCAACACCAAAAAATATGATTTAATCGATAAGACAGGGAATTATTTGAGAGATGACAAGTGCGAGTATTCAACCTAAAATGGCGAGTACTCGGATGGGAATGCGAGAGTAAACAATAAGGCTGGAAAAAATAAGTTAGACGATGAATTATAGTGGTTCAGTCAGATTTCGTTCTGCTTAGTCCACTGTAGCAAAGGATTCGTAGGTCCATTTTCATGGTGGATCACCCCTTTATATACAAAGTAGGTGTCCAATCGGTTACATGAGGATCACATTTATTGTTAATCCATAATTTTACACATTGAATTGCAATGACTAAACTCAAACAACGTTAACATTAATAAATGTATGACAGTTACTAAATTCATCAACGTATGCGTCTTTCGCATCTGCGAGTTGACCGTTCATGTTCCGTCTGTTGAGCTCGTAGGGTCGCACATACGTTTGGAACGTCTGCGTCCTTAGGTAATCGCCCTTTGTAGACATCGCATGTTGAAGCTGGTAACATCTGGACATGCGAACTTATATTGGTCTGTTAGGGCTATTGGGTCGCTGGGACCGAAACTGCATCATAGGGCATTGGTCTCTATACTCGTCGCGGAGGTATAGAGGGGGACACTCGCACATGTTCTGACATATGCGAATTGGATCTACCCTGCATGATGAGAATTATGGTTATGCGGTGTGACTTAAGTCGCACCTACAGTATCTCGCTATTTTTAGCCTGCGCGAGGTCTAAACTTCGAGAAATCTCTCACGGACATTCAGCCTTCATTGGAAATCTGAATACACGTGTCCTTTAAAGAGGAGTCTGGTCTCGAGTTTCTAGGTGAGAGAAATCTCACTATAACACATGCCCCTAGTTTCGCGACGTGACTAGAGCGGTCACTGAGGGAAACTATTGCTCGAGAGACAGGTGAAAGGTTGTCACGAGGAGGTGACCTTTTGGTTGTCCCATCGAGGGTTTCGAAAAATGACGGCTGTAATAATTAATTTTTATTATCTCTAGGATGCCACGTCACAAAACCCTTCGGTTTTCTTGTAGGCGTGGCCATAATTGGCCGTTAGATTGGGCGACCTTAGGCATTCTGACTGCCACGTGTCATGATCCCAATTAATAAGGGATATGGGTATTTAAACGCTTTGATACGAATCAAATTTCCCCATTTTCCCTCTTTTCTCTTAACTTCCCTCTAGTTCATACACTTCAGAAAAAAGTTCATCCCCAGACTTCTGCCAGCTTTTACAACATTTCCAATTTCAGGCGTGATCGAGAGCAGTTCGCGGGAATCAAAACTAAAGGTCAGTTTTCTGCATTTTTCGTTTTTTGTTTTTAGAGAAATTGCACTTTACTTTCTGGGTTTGGATTTTTTCGAAGACTTTTTAGGAGTGTATGCTAGTGGGTATTTATGTGTTTTGGGTCAATGAAACTGGGTAATATTCATAGTGTAGGGCCTGTAAATTGACATAACCGCATACAATTCATAGGCACTGATTCACGTCTCGAATGCTCGCGGACATTCGGATGAACAATTTGAATGTTCGCGGGTGTTCGGATGAACAATTTGAATAATCGCATGTTTCCAAGACTTATTTCCGCTTAACTATTAGCTAGATCTTTTAGGATCTTTACATGTCGCGGGCTGAGTGGTGAGAGTATTAAGTGCCATTCCAAATGGTGGGTGTGTCACAGTATTCTAATGGCTATATATGCGATTATATGTCCCTTGAGATACTGAGATACACCCAGCCATTTGTTGACGTGCCTTAATACTCGAATGACCGTACTCTTTGGTTGATAGGTAGTCTCGAAACGGTGGGAGTCTCCCAGTAACTTCAGGGTTATGCTCGAAAATGCATACCTCTTGAGTCACTGGGATACGCCCAGCCGTTTCTGGAGGTATACCGCACAACCGAGGATGCGTGAATTACTCGCCCAAAGATAGTTATATTTCTTCTCGCATGTTGATAGGAGGGTCAGTTTTCGCACAGAGCTTGACCTTTCTGTCGAATGCGACTTTTATAATCTCTTTGCGGGTGAGATCACTTACCTTTATTTTTTCACACATCCATCACGCTGAAAAGATCTTCTATCTTTCAGATGAGCGATCTATCGGATAGCCAGCAGCTCGGCTCAGGAGGTCGCGCCTTTGACGGGGAGTCGGACCAAGAGAGAGACAGTTTTCTCCCTACGGACATCTCCGAAATGGAGGCTGCGGAGATAGAGTTAGGTCCGATGTCTTCTGTAGACATCGAGAGGATGGTACAGGAGCTCGCTGAACCTGGGACAATCGATATCCGAGATAGCGAATCCACAGTGTCAGCACGCGACTACCTCATACATACGAGACATGCTCCCGACATCGAGGTCGAGGAGGTGGAGGAGGAATGGACCACTCCGGTCCGTGAGTCAGGTGGGGAAGAAGTGGAAGCGGAAGGGAGCGGGAGGGATTCGGTTGACGACTCCCAATTGAACGAACCCTTCTCATGCGAAGACTTAGTCTCGAGGGTCGCCAAATCTGACTTCACCACCTTCGTGAGGTTGAATTTGTTGCGACTTGCGTTTCAACGTCCCAAACCATCTCAGAGAGCGCATCTTCCGTTCACCAACCCTGCGATTATCCCTACAGAGGACGTGGTCGTCTCAATACCCATTCTTCGATGTGGTGTATCGGTCCCATTTCATCCTTTCGTCGCAGCCATTCTCAGGCGATATGACGTATCGCCCTTTCAGCTAACACCCAACAGTTATCGCACTGTACTAGCTTTCTATGCGATGTACATGGAGTATGCTCATAGGGCACCGTCAGTAGAGGAGTTTAGTTACTTCTATGACATAAAGAGCGTGGGTCTTCATAACGGCTTCTATTGCTTTAGTAAATGGGCGACTTCTGAAATAAACGGTGTCGAGGGGATGGTATCGAACATGGGTGACTGGAAGTCGAAGTGGTTTTACGTTTTTAAGGTTCCTGGGATTAGAACTGACTTTAATCGCAGACCCAGTATGTCGCGTATTTGTTGACTTAGATATAATTTGTACTTTGTTCTCTGAGATCTTTTGCTAACTCGCTTTTTGTTGTTATCGCAGATAGACCAGCTCGACCCACTCTTGACGCGACTAGAAAGGAGACAGCTGAAATTCTCGGGAGTCTTCCGGTACAAGATCGCGACTGGCGATTACTGTGCACAACTGCGAAATTGCGAGAACACCAGCTGATCCCTGAGAACGCGAGTCTTCAACGGGAGCCAGTATATAAAGAACCATCTGAGAAGCAGCAAGAGCGGATTGACAAACGTCTTTCTAAACAAACTCCTCGGCAAATTTCAGGTAACTCGTCTTTTTGCTATAAACTGACGGGTAGGATTGTGATTTTTTACTTATCTGTCCTTTTTGCTTGTAGACATGACTTTTTTGAAGTCTGCCCCCGTCCTGAAAATCAAGCAAAAGGGTGGAACACCGGCGACTTCGCCGGTCGTCGCCCAAAAGAGGAAGAGCGATGTGATGGCTTCGCTTGTCGCAGATTCTTCCAAGAAGTTGGCCAAGACTACTCAGGATAAGGGGAAGAAAGTCGTCATCGACTCTCCAGTTCGTGCTCGCGACTTCCTGGCCATGCAGGAAAAATTTCTGACTGAGATCCCTTACGAGGATCTCGTTGCTCGATCTACTGAACTGGCCGTGCAATCCATGGCTTTGTTCATGAAAGCCGCGGCTACTCCTTCGAAGGAAGCTGATTCGCTGAAGAGGCAGAACGCCCATTTTCAAGAAAATATAAAGAAGCTGAAGCAGGATGTGGCGAGGATGGAGGAGCTTAACAAGGCCAAAGAGAAGGAGCTCGAGGAACTCAGCAGGGCAAAAGAACAGGCGGAGCTCGAGCTCAAGAAGTCGCAGACAACGATCGTTGAGATGGCTCGCGACTTGGAGGCTGAGAAAGAGAATGGGAAGAAACAGTACGATCAGGCTGTGTCTGATTACATTTATACCACTCTTTCCAAAGTCCCTGACTTCGACTTCTCGCTGCTTGGAGCTGAAGCTGCTGAGATGGCTGAAGCCTTTCGCGCCATGTCTCCTACCCAGACTCAAGGTGGGGGAGGCAACCTTCCGGACGAAATCGAGGGAGTACAGGCTGAAGAGGTCGAGAATGAGGTCGTCAGCAAGATCGCGGACGAGGCTGCTCCTGATGAGACTACTCCCGTTGCTCCAGACGCTTGATTATTTTCTATCTTATGTTGTTGTTTAATTTCACTCTCTTTTTTTTTTATATGCGGTACACGGGTACTCGCACTTCTGTACTTAAAGAAATTTATCTTACCTTTTGGACAAATTTCTATCCTCGCGGGGATAGCTTTATACTTTAATATTTACGCAGTACACGGGTACTTGCGATTTTTATATATTTTTCACTTTGATTACAGCTTGGTGTAATCGCAATTTTATATATAGTAATATGCGACTTTAGTTACAGCTTGGTGTAATAAAGTAGAAATATTTACTAAGTTGGTAATTTAAATTTAAATCACTCGAAAAGCTTAGTAAGTAATTTTATTCATGCAATCAGTAATACATGCGGGTACACATGCCCCTATACTTAGGATTTTTGAACAAAAAATATCTAAGTATAAGTGTTCGAATTAACATAACCGAATAACGCGAATATTACTGATAATAAAATTTCAAGCTCTCGCTATTCCATGCTCGTGGAATCGCGGTTCCATCGAGTGTTGCGAGTCGATAAGTGGCATCACCAATTTGATCTGCGATTATGTATGGTCCTTCCCAATTGTCCCCAAAGACTCCATGAGATGGGACTTTGGTGTTTGGCATTACCCTTCTAAGGACCAAGTCTCCTACTCGCAGAGTTTTTATCTTTACTTTCGAGTTAAAGTACCTTGCTGTTCGTTGTTGATAAGCCGCGTTTTGTAGTTGCGCTTTATCACGCTTTTCTTCCAAAAGATCAAGGCAAAACAACTGATTCTCGTTGTTCTGCGAGATATCGAAAGCATCTCTGCGTAAGGAACCTGCCCCCACTTCTACTGGCAACATGGCCTCGCACCCGTAAGAAAGCGAGAAGGGTGTTTCGCCGGTTGTAGATCGAGGGGTTGTGTTATAAGACCATAGGACTTGCGATAATTCGTCTGGCCATGCCCCTTTGCGATCTTCTAACTTTCCCTTTATGGTGTGCTTAATTATTTTATTGACTGCTTCAGTCTGTCCATTACTCTGCGGGTAAGCGACTGCGGAAAAGGCTTTTTTAATCCCTAAATCATCGCATAGCTGTCGCATTTCTTTACAGTCAAACTGTTTTCCATTATCTGAAATGAGTTTGTGCGGAATGCCAAAACGACAAATGATGGAAGTGTAGACGAACTCGCGTAACTTTGTCGCAGTGATGGTTGCGAGTGCTTTCGCTTCAGCCCACTTCGTGAAATAGTCGACCGCGACTACAGCATATTTGACTCCGCCTTTTCCTTTGGGTAACTCACCGATTAAATCAATCCCCCATATTGCAAAGGGCCAGGGACTCGTGATAGAATGGAGGTTACTCGGGGGTTGGTGTGTGTAAGTGGCTATTCGCTGGCATCTATCACACTTTTTTGCAAATGCGAGGGCATCTTGTCGCAATGTTGGCCAGTAATATCCTTGTCGCATAATTTTTAAGGCAAGGGAATTACCTCCAGTATGATTTCCACAAATTCCTTCATGCACTTCACGCAGTATGTAACCGCAACCTTCTCCACCGATACATCTGAGAAGTGGTTGACTAAAACTTCGGCGATACAAACTCTGGTCATATATCACATAACGGGCTGCTCGTTGTCGCAATTTTCTTGCTTCTATTTTATCGTCAGGTAGGAGCCCCTTGTCAAGGTATGTGATGATAGGAGTCATCCAGGTAATCTCCTGAACGTCATCGATCTCCATGATTGTTTCTCGATCTATGGTTGGATGAGACAATACATCTACCGGAATTACATCGAGTAATTCGGCTTCTCTGGTGGAGGCCAGTCGGGCCAATGCGTCTGCGTGGGCATTTTGAGTACGCGGTACTCGAGACACAACTACATGTTTGAACTTCTGCATTATTTCTCGAACGATGGCTAAGTATTTAACCAATCTTCCGCCTCTCGCTAGGTATTCTCCACTCACTTGACATACCACGATTTGAGAGTCGCTAAATGCTTGTAGATATTCGACTTTCATCTCGAGAGCCAATTTCAGACCTGCGATTAAAGCCTCATACTCGGCTTCATTGTTAGATGCAGAGAATTCAAAACGTAGAGCAGCGTGTACCTTGAAATTATTGGGACTGATTAACAAGATCCCGCTGCCAGAACCTTCATTATTTGAGGCTCCATCGACATACAATGTCCATACCTCTTTGCCCATCATGGCGATGTCAGTTCCACCCTCTACAACCGCCACCTCTGTGCTTGGGAACTCAAGTATAAAATCTGCCAGGGCTTGCCCCTTGATCGCAGTTCTTGGTTTATACTTGATGTCGAACTGACTCAACTCCATCGCCCACTTTAACAATCTCCCCGATGTCTCTGGCTTAGCCAAAACCTGTCTTAAGGGGAAGTTTGTCAAAACTTCAATGCTGTGAGCCTGGAAATAAGGTCGCAATTTTCTTGAGGATATTATCAAGGCGAAAGCCAGTTTCTCCATTTGAGGATAACGTGTCTCGGCGTCTAATAATCGCTTACTGACGTAGTACACCGGTTGTTGACGTCCTTGGTCCTCGCGGACTAGTACTGAACTGATCGCCTACTCGGAGACGGCTAAATAAATAGACAAAACCTCTCCGGGCAATGGTTTTGATAGAATTGGAGGGTGCCCCAGATGCGTTTTTAACGCTTGAAAGGCCTGCTCGCATTTCTCATCCCATTGAAACCTCTTGTTACCTTTCAAAATCTGAAAAAACTCTTTACACTTGTCAGAGGATCTGGATATGAAGCGGTTTAAAGCCGCGACTTTGCCTGTGAGGCTCTGAACCTCCTTTGGCTTAGTCGGTGACGGCATTTCTACCAACGCTCTAATCTTCGCAGGATTGGCTTCTATTCCTCGCTGATTTACCATAAAACCAAGGAATTTTCCGGAACCCACTCCGAAGACGCATTTTAAGGGGTTTAGACGCATCTTATATCGTCGCAATATGCCGAACGTGGCTTGTAAGTGCGTAATATGATCCTCCGCATGTTGCGATTTTACGAGCATATCGTCAACATATACCTCCATTGTCTTTCCAATAAGATCTGCGAACATCATATTCACTAGCCTTTGATAAGTCGCACCTGCGTTTATTAAACCAAAAGGCATTACCTTGTAACAGTATAATCCTCGATCAGTAATGAACGAGGTATGTTCTTGGTCTGGTTGGTACATCGGGATTTGATTGTATCCCGAGTATGCATCCATGAAGCTTAAAAGTGCGTGACCTGCAGTGGCATCGACAAGCTGGTCAATGCTAGGAAGAGGAAAGCTGTCTTTGGGACAGGCTTTGTTCAAATCTGTAAAGTCAACGCATGTACGCCATGAGCCATTGGGCTTTGGTACGAGTACTGGGTTAGCTAACCAGTCGGGGTAAAATGACTCCCGTATAAAGCCGCAGGCAAGGAGGCGGTCAACTTCCTCTTTCAGCGCTTGGTACCTCGCGGGGTCCATTTTGCGGCGCTTTTGTCGGACACCTCGCACTTCTGGGTCAATGTTCAAGCGATGACACATGACCTGTGGAGATATCCCGACCATATCTCGATTGTGTCTTCCGCGGCTTGGGCTGCGGCAGTGTGATCAAGGATTCTTGGGTCCAAGTCTAGGTTGTCCACGTGCGGTACCTCCTCGATCCTGAGGATCTCCTGGCGAGGTGGTGGTGCATTCAAAAGGTAAATAACATTAACTGTCCTTTTTTCTGCGAGCTTAACAGCTGCATTGTAACATTCTCGAGAGTCAGATTGGACTCCCCTCACTGATCCTACTCCAGAGGGAGTGGGGAACTTCATTGTTAGATGATAGATCGAAGTTACGATCTTCATCTCCTTCAGAATTGGCCGCCCAATCACGGCGTTATACGCTGAGTATTGGTCGATTACTGCGAAGTCGGCCATCGACTTGGCAGTTATTGGGGCAGTTCCCAAAGTGATTGGGAGTTTGATCATTCCTTTGATAGCTATGACATCTCCCGAGAAGCCATAGATGCTCGACGTCATTGGCCGCAAATCCTTTTCTTGTAACCCCATTTGCTTGAAGGCTTGGAAGTTCAGTAAATTCACCGAGCTTCCATTGTCGACCAATATGCGATGGACGTTGTCTCCACCTATATTGGCGACTATCACGAGTGCGTCAGAATGTGGGTGGTGGACCCATCTCGCATCGCTCTCCATAAAGACAATGTCCTCGCATTCTTTCTTGAAGAGCTTCTCCGGCCGTTCACCAAGATTGTTTACATTGGTTAACGGCCTCTCCTTAGCTTCTCTAGCATACCTTTCTTGTGACTTACGAGAGTCGCCTGCGATATGCGGTCCTCCGATTATGGTTAAAATGTTGCGAGGCGTTCTCGAGCCACTCGCGTTCTGACTATCTTCTTTGCCATCCGCTTGGGGATGTCTTTCCTCGTTTCTCTTATATTTGTCAAACTTTCCCCTTCTGATCAATTCCTCAATCTCGTCCTGCAAGACCCAACACTCAAGGGTAGTGTGACCGATGTCTTTGTGGTACTTACAGAACTTTTTGGGATCTCTTCGGTCGCGATTTCCCCTGATGGGGGGCGGCTTCTTGAAGACGCCATTCCTCTCCTCAATCGCATAGATATGGTCTCGAGGTACGGCAAGTTCGGTATAATTGACGAAGCGAGGTCCCCCTTTTCTTTTTGGCGAGGACTCCTTTTTTGGGGGTGACTTAGCCAACTTCGGGCTCCGCGGTTTGCGTGGACTGCGTCTTCTGGGGCTTCGGCCCCTGGAATTCTTTCCTCGCGGACTGCGGGACCGCGACCGCGGTATGGGCGATCGCCGTTTGTTCTTGCCCTTCTCCAATTCCGCCAAGGAATTCTCGATTCTCTTATGAGGTTCGGCCATGGCGAAGAATTCTACCAAGGATTCTGGCCTTCGGGCCTGTAGCTCTTTCCAGAAGTCGGTTCTTGGCAAGATACCTGTTATTAGCATGCAAACAAGCGAAGACTCGGGGGCCTTCTCAACCTTCGTCACTTCGGCGTTAAAACGCTTGAAATAATTTTGCAAAGACTCACCAGGCTCTTGTTTGATATTGGCCAAAGTCGTATAGGGTGGCCTATATGTCATCGTGGCCTGGAAATGTGTGAGGAATAAGTCGACGAAGTTCTCCCACGTCGATATCGATGCCTCTGGTAATTGGGTGAACCAATCATGGGCATTCTCCTCGAGTGTGGCCGCGAGTATGCGACACTTCGCAAGTTGCGGTACCTGGTCCACTTCCATTATAGTGTTAAACTTTTCTAGGTAATCTAACGGGTTAGAAGTACCTTTATATTTGAGGGATTCGGATAAACGAAACCCCTTTGGAAGTTGGGCCTGTCGCACTTCTGCGGTAAAAGGCGAGGTGCCGTGCAGCTTGTATATGGGCTTACGCTGCTGCTCGAGCATCTTCAAGGCTTGCAGAAGCATACTTTGATCGATTCCTCCTGTCGCAGGGGATGGAGTTGCTACAACAGCGGGGCTCGCAGCCACTGCGGCAAGGTTCGAGGGGATATTGATCCCAGTAGTCGCGATCGGCGCGATAGGCGGGTTGTTAACTGTATTGACACCCTGATCGCCCGTATGGGGATCATGGAGCGTCTCCGTGTTATGCGGGCCGCGGGAGCGCGCCCTAAAGACTGCGTTGAGATGATCACGCAGATCACCTCGGTGTACACGATAGTGTCCTCCTTGCTGTGTCTGCACAGAGCCAGACCTCGTATACCTGCTCGGAGTGCGGCCATGCGAGGATGAAGAGGCTGACTCTGCGTCGTTATCTCGAGGTGGACGACTGCGAGGGTTGCGGCGCTCAGGATCCTCGTCGATTTGCGCGCTCTGGTTAGGCAACCTTGCAGATTGGTCTCTTGACGTTGGGTGATTCAAGTCCAAGATTTCAGGATCAGTTCTTCGTTCCCTGCGTGCACGGTTAGTTTGACGTCGGGAAACTGTTACCTGGGGGTTTTCGTTACGAATGGCAGGGACCCGAGGAGGGCGTCGAGCTCGGCTCTGTCCATCTACCTCGACTTGTAGTGCTCGCAGCTGATCCTGGATTGCAGCGTATTGATCAGTCGTGAGCTGGACCACTCCTTCGGACACGACCGCCGGGGTGACAGGGGGAAAGTGCATGGTTGCTGGTGGTGTGGACGTGCCTCCGACTTGAGGACCAGTTGTTTCTGGAAATAGGTTGAGTGGTCTGATGTTGCTCCTCCCTACCCCGCCGTTGATGACGTCTACAGGTGGCACTCCGGCTCCAGGCAATGGTACGCTCATCATTCCAATATTGATGGATTCGTTGTTAGCTCCATTAGCGTGATTTCCAGCCATGATGAGTGGTGTTCTTTGAAGTGAATAGAATCTTACAGTCGAGTTCCCACAGACGGCGCCAAATGTTGTCGAGCAAATTTCGCAACACCAAAAAATATGATTTAATCGATAAGACAGGGAATTATTTGAGAGATGACAAGTGCGAGTATTCAACCTAAAATGGCGAGTACTCGGATGGGAATGCGAGAGTAAACAATAAGGCTGGAAAAAATAAGTTAGACGATGAATTATAGTGGTTCAGTCAGATTTCGTTCTGCTTAGTCCACTGTAGCAAAGGATTCGTAGGTCCATTTTCATGGTGGATCACCCCTTTATATACAAAGTAGGTGTCCAATCGGTTACATGAGGATCACATTTATTGTTAATCCATAATTTTACACATTGAATTGCAATGACTAAACTCAAACAACGTTAACATTAATAAATGTATGACAGTTACTAAATTCATCAACGTATGCGTCTTTCGCATCTGCGAGTTGACCGTTCATGTTCCGTCTGTTGAGCTCGTAGGGTCGCACATACGTTTGGAACGTCTGCGTCCTTAGGTAATCGCCCTTTGTAGACATCGCATGTTGAAGCTGGTAACATCTGGACATGCGAACTTATATTGGTCTGTTAGGGCTATTGGGTCGCTGGGACCGAAACTGCATCATAGGGCATTGGTCTCTATACTCGTCGCGGAGGTATAGAGGGGGACACTCACACATGTTCTGACATATGCGAATTGGATCTACCCTGCATGATGAGAATTATGGTTATGCGGTGTGACTTAAGTCGCACCTACAGTATCTCGCTATTTTTAGCCTGCGCGAGGTCTAAACTTCGAGAAATCTCTCACGGACATTCAGCCTTCATTGGAAATCTGAATACACGTGTCCTTTAAAGAGGAGTCTGGTCTCGAGTTTCTAGGTGAGAGAAATCTCACTATAACATCTACATATGCATACTGTTATACTAATCTTACCTGGATTCCAATTTCAGGTGTGCCGGTCAACCTGATTGGAACTGAAGCTGAGCGGCGGATTACTGGCTCCTAAACCATAAAAATCACAACGCTATAAGTGACACGCTAAATCACTTCCCGGGGACTAAAACTTGAAACTAAAAGTTTCCCTATCGATAAAAAGCATGGCAATACCCCTAAAAACATAAAAACGAGGAAAACTAGGGTCCCTGAACTTTCCCCAACCGGTAGACCGGTTGCCCAACCGGAATTCCGGTTCTGGAAAATTCAGAACCCTCATCCGGAATTCCGGATGTACAACCGGAATTCCGGTTCCTCGCAGGCAGCCAACTAAAATTCTCATAACTCGACCAATTCAACCCCAATTGGTACCAAACTTCCCAGACCTGTTCTAAACACCCCAAAGAACAAATCTAAGGCCTCAAAACTACCCAGAAAACACAGAGGCAAAATTCACCATTAAAGACCAAGCTTTGAGTTCCAAAACTCAAACTTGGTTAAATCCACTAACATGCATCCAAACCTAGTTAATTCTACTTAACTAAGCATAATAACACCTCTGAAAACACACAAGAACATCCAGCAACTTCACAGAACAAAATGAACCATTTCTTTCAAAAAAATCATAACTTTTTCACATAAGCATTTAACCAACTAGAACAAGGATTCAAGCATGCTATACAATCTCATTAAACCTAATTATTTCAACATTTAAACAAAGAACAACAACAATAATAATCAGCAGCAACAACATCAAAGATTCAAGCATGCAACACCCATTTTCATCATAAATTTCAAGAAAAACAAGGTAAGAAACTAAAGCCAAGAAATACCTCAATGAAAATTCACTTTGATCTAGCTAAACCACTTGAAATCACCAAGCAAAACCCAGCCCTTGCACAGCCAAGCCTTGGCCGAAAAGAGAGAGAGAAAAGAGAGTGTTTTCTTTGGAAAAATTCTATTTTCAACACTTAGTCTAATTTTTGTAAAAATGAAAGAATTAAACATAACTACCCACTTATCACACATCATTTCAGCCAAGTAAACATTAAACAAATATTTATTTTTCTAATAATACACTCACATAAGACAAAACACTAATGGGGCAAAAAGACCATTTTGCCCCTCCACCATAAAACCATGAAAATCATACTAAAGGGGTATTTTTGGGACATTCTAAATTCCCGGCCATTCCCGACATTCCCAATGTCTAAACCCGTCCCCAAATTACCAACATACTAAGTTGTGATTTCTACTGAGCCAAACGCCGAGTTCCAAAATACCGGACACCGGAAATGCGAAATATAAAAACTACTGATGACATAATCATGCATTTCTGAATTCCATAAATAACAGTAATAAATTATTTAAATAGCTATAAATAATTTCATAATTAAACATAAACAACTGCTAATTTCCAAATTAACTAAGCGGGCTTCACAAGAACAGCCCGCAAACTCAAGAATTAGCCTGGTCTGATCGCGGTCAAGAATAAACTACTATTTACCGCCTACTTAAGAAATTAAAACATGTGCCTATTCAGCTATCAAGTTACTAACATGCTTCCTATCAGACTTTTCTTATAACATACTAATAAAATAAGCTAGTAAAGCAATAAAAGCTTACTAAATCGTGAGTCGAGCTTATCTCTGATGATGATTGTACATGTCATGACGATCTTCGAAAGAAAACCTGACGACTTTGATACCAAATTATAACACCCTACTAGTTTAGGCGTGTTATCTTAATTTTATATTAATTGTGCAATCCATTGCTAATCAATGGGTTTATTAAAAATCGTGATTAATTAAAACTTTTATTTAATTACTCTTAAAATTAAAATAAATATCTTTTATATAACTGGGATCCGATACATAAAATATTTAAAATCGTAATACAAAATATTCAATAAAAAAGTTGTCACCTAGCGACCATTCAAAATATAGCATGCTGTCCCAAAAATAATACGCTCCAGGCCTAATTACCCTAACATGTACAATCTTCATTCACTTGCACTCACTGCTGTTCCGCCTTAGCTTCGCCCTTACCTACACATGTAAGCAATAACTATGAGTCAACAGACTCAGTAAGAAAATCATAATCATAATCATAAACATATATCTAGACTGTAATCAAGCACCCTTACACCTAATCATGATCCGATAACTAGGTCTAGAATGTTCTTGACAAAGTATGACTAACTACGAATCCAGTCTATACTCAGTATTCTAGTGGTACTGTTGTGGTAGCAGTTAATTAATACTATTTAGAGGTCTAGCATATGACATCTCTGTGCAACTCTATGTACACTTCACTAATACCCTTATATGCTAATTTGATGGCCACTGATTTGTCTAACATATATTTATTGGTACGTCTGTACAACTCTATGTACACCTGAATGATATCCTGATATGTTATTCTGATAACAACTAATATGTACACTAAACATGTGTATATATATGTAATCATTATACTAATCTTACCTTGTTTTTTAGTACAGGTGTACCGGTCAATTTGGGTGGAACAGCTGCTCAACGATTTACGGGCCCCTAAGTCACAATATTTGTAAACTAATGAGTGAAAGACTAAATTACTTTTTGGGAACTTAAAATTAAAATTAAAAATTTCCTTATCGATGGATAACATGGAAATATCCTAAATATCGTAAAAATGGAAAAATCTAGGATGCCCTAAAATGCCCCAACCGGTAGACCGGTTCCCAACCGGAAAACCAGTTCTGTGGGGTCTGCCTGGGGACGAACTGAGACCGGTTCCTACAGGTCCATACTTAACCAGTCGACCGATTCAGTATAGGAGCCACCAAAACTCTTCTAAGCAATCCAATTCGACCCTAAATCATTCCAAATCTTCCAAGGTATCTATTCCAAATCTTGCTAGAACACCAAAAATGGAGCTGAAAAATCCTATTTCCTTGCTAGTTTTTCCAAAGAGGTCGAGAGGAAGAGAGGGTTGAAAAGAGAAAGTTGGTTTGTCTAATTTCTAATTTAATAGACTTAATCTTTATCTATGGTATTATCTTGTATCATATACAAATAAAATTAGATTAATCAAGCCTAATATTTATCTACTAGGGGACAAAAGAGAATATATGGTAAAAGACTACATTACCCTTGCCTAAGCCAAGAAGCATTACTTACTACCAAAGGGCATTTAGGTCAAATCTAAGACCACCAATATTCTTGATATTCCCAATATCTATTTAAATAGCCCGCTATTACTAAAATACTAAACCTTGATAAAATGTGGCTCTATCGGCCAAACGTCGCGTTCCATTATTATTGGGCATAAAATATGAAAAATATGAAATTTTATATATAACATAAATAACACACTTAGAATTCAAATATATCTTCATAAATTCGTAAATCATTATTAAAAGCATCTAAATATTGTTAAATTTTTTAATCTTGATATTTTTTGATGAGGACCTTACTTCTGACGTGTGATCAATATAATTAAATGTTACTAAACATTCATTTAGTAATGCCACTTTATTTTTTTTTTCTCGAAAAGTAATTAACTCTCTTTATTTACACTATGTTTGGTAACGAGGGATGTGTGAATGGAGAGGGGTGGAGAGAGAGAGTTGAAAAGAGAGGAATAATCCATTGTTTGATAAGAGGAAGAAAGGACGGGAGAGGAGAGGTGGAAGGAGACTTTCTCCCACTAAATTTTAAATTTTTAATACCTCATTTTAGGAAAGATTAGAGAAAAAGATAAAATATACACACCTAATACTAAAATTACCCTTTGAAAAATTACAAATACTAACGAGGATACTATAGCAAATTTAATAACTAACTTCCTCTTCATCCTCCCACCTTTACTCATAAGACTAACAATACAAGCAGGAGTCTCCTGATGGGTAATGGTTGATTTTCAACCATGTGAAAATATAGTTGTTTTTTTCAACCATGTAACAATTACAATGGTAATTTTTTTACTTGAGGAATATGCATACATACAACTATGCATTTAATGCAAGATTCATTTTCTGTCTTGTTCATACATTCAAAGAGGCCTATAAATAAAGCTCCATCCCTTTCATTTGTTCCATCACAATCATCACAAGCTATTCCAAGAGTGAAGAGTGATGCTCTTAAGAGAAAAAATATAGAGAATACCTCTTAATGAGAGAAATCTAAGAGAGAGAGAAAAAGAGAGTTCTTACAAAATTGTGAGAAATATTTTGTAGAGAGATGGTGAGATTATCACACTAGTAATTGTAATGCCCACACATTAAAGAATCAGATTAGCAAGACTCTAACTAGTTAAATGTGTAATAATGTGGAATTATATTATTATATAATTCAATATATATGATTTATACCAATAAATGACATGTTAAGACCCCGTTTGTGAGCTAGGGCATTTTTTATAATTTTGACCCGAGAAGGGTAAAATCGTAATTTACATGATATATCGTACTTTTGGACTATATTATTATATAGTATGTTTATTCTGTCTATCTGCAGGTACTTTTTGACAAGTCAACGCGGTATAGTCACAACCAGGTATTTTGGGCCGAACTGGGTTCGAGGCCCAAAATGCATTTTTAGGATTTATTTATGGTATGATTTTGATAAATGAGAAATCTGAAATGCATGTATTATGTATGTGTGATTTGAATGACAATTATACCCTTAATAATTATTTATGACATTATTTATTCCTTGGGAGCATTTTGGTCATTTGACCACCTATTCTATTTTCAACAAAAGGGTAAAATTAGATTATTGTTAATTGAAAAATCACCATTTCTGGGTTTGAACCCCATAGCCAACCCTTTCTCTTTATCTTCCTCATCTTTTCCAATATCACCCAACTCTGAAGAAAAGCTTTGAATTTGTAGTGTGATCTTGCTTATTTGGGAGTTTTGAGGATTTGAGGTAGTTATTTTGAATTAGTTCTTGATTAATTTTTGAATATAAATACTTGTTGTTAATGCTTGATGGTGTTCTTGAAGTTCTTATGAGTTTCGATACATGTTGTTAATTGTGAAGTAAAATATGGTGATTTTGTGTAGTTGAGCTTATAGGATTACATGTTATTGCATCTAGACTATTTGTGTGACATTTTATGGTTGTTGATGTTGATTAATTTCTAGGTTTGGCCTTGAATTCTGGGATTTCTTTGAAGCTTTGAAGTTGGTTGTTCAAGCTTGTGAAATGGAGAATTGGTATTGATTTTTGGAACATGCTTTTATGTATGAGCTTATATTTTGTGGTTCTAATGCCTGAAAAAATATTTGTTTAGCATGGTTTTTGTTTGTGTATGACTTAGGTGAAATTAGGTTTGTGTTTGGCTATTTTTAGGCCTAAAAAATAGGATTTTAAGGTGTTCTAAACCCAATCGCCGCGACTAGGTTTGGCAGTGGGAATGACTGTTTTTCCCAATATTGTTTTGCCCATAACTTTTGACTTGGGACTCTGTTTTGGACGTTCTTTATATCGTTAGAAAGCTTGTTTCGAGCTCTTTATGTTAATCTGTAAATGTAATTATGTGATTATTGAAATTGTGTTTTGGGATTAACCCTATTTGTGAAATTCCGAGAATGTGTGACTAGGACTACCGACACTAAGGAATACCTGGGGATTTGGAATCTCCACATTTGCAGGATATTAGGTAAGACATTAGTTAACACGTAGAGTTATGCACGGCGGCACTTATGCTGAATATTATATTTGTGAGTAATTAGAAACCATGATTAGGGTTATTATCCTAAAGTGAGCGGTTTAATGGCCTAGGGTTATTTCCCTAGTAATTGCTAATATGTAAGTGCTATGCCATGCAATATATATTGAGATTAAGGATTATGAGTTCAAAGCATAATCTGGTTGGACTCAGTAACTAGAACTGAGATGAACCGTTCTAAAGCTTTATTGTATTTACACGTGTGAGCGTAACACGTGGGTCTACGCCACATAGACATAAAGAGGCGTGTGAGCGTAACACGCAGGTCTATAACAATTAGACAATATATATTATAATGTATGTGAAATTTATAATTGTGATTAATTATATTTATTCTATTTTGATGGGCTTGGCTCACGTGTGCTCTACTATACAGGAAAGGATAAATCTATCACTTATCAACGATGAGTGCGAGGGCTTGGCTATTCTTGTACATGTTCTGACCATACTAGACCAAGCGGGTGGGGGTCTACCAGTGACGTATTTTGTAATCCTAATTTTCTCGCTTAGGTCGACACGTAAAATAGACTTGTAATATTTTGTGAAAATATTTATGGGATCCCGAAGCATGTATCTTTTGATTGTTTATAAAGTTAGAAATTATTACAAGTTTAATTTTCATCATGTTGTAAATAAAGTTTAAATTTTTTCCGCGCTTACTTTTCTAGTAATCCCAGTTTAGAGGATTAGGGTTTCGTAATCAATTATCGTGACGTGCCTAATTGTTAAGGCGTTACAGCTCAGTATCAGAGCACCAAGGTTTTTAAACTTCCTGTAGACTTGGCGAACATGTACAATCATCGTTAGAGACAAGCTCGACTCGTGGTGCAGTAAGTGTTGAGAGTAAACAGAAGTATTTTTCATTCATTTGTGTATGTTTTGGTTCAACTTATCAATTTCTTGTCTATATAATTTATAAATTCATCTGAAACCCTTTTCACATACTTGATCCTATTTATTGTATTGTCAACACATTGGAAATTAAACATGACTATGTGAATAAAGATTCCTAGATTTATCAGACACAGGGTTTTACTGATACGATAATCTACAATAGAGTTTACTTGCATTTGGAGAAATGCTATGTTCTTTCCAGAGCATTGGTTAAAGTAAAGCTCAGGTTGGGTGCATGGAGTATGCATCGGAAGGGACCGATATTGAACTTTGACATAGATTTATTAAACTTACCGTGATATCTATTCAAGTCAATATCGCCTAGTTGATCCTAGATCAAATGATCTAAATCCTGATATGATTAGGCTCAATCTCAAGAGTGTTATTCGTGTTCTTTGATTTGTTAGTTAAGCCTACTTTTTGGTCAGGGTGATACGTACATTTTGGGAACACGGTAGTGCAATTGAGTGGGAGCGCTAACATAAATATGGAATCTATAACTTCTATCTGGCGAATAGAAAGTAAAGGATGATTTCCTTCGAGCTTGACCAAACGAAAATAAATGGTGGAGTACTCATTTCACATAGCTGAAATATCATATATACGGGGTTAAGTGTTTTAAGGATAAATACATTGTAGGGTGTTACAGTAATCTAATCCCTTTACAGTGTAGATCATTCATATAGAGGATCATTGATCAAATTAGGATTATAACAATGGATAACCAATGACGTGTCTATATGGTGGAACGTATAGAGCGTTCTATATACTGAGAGTGCAATTCTAAGTTCTATGCGTGGATTCAACGAAGAATTAATAAGTCAGTGAATTTAGGTTATAAATTCTTGATCTGCTTATTGGAAGCTCGGTTATATAGACCCATGGTCCCCCCACTAGTTGAGATAATATTACTTGTAAAACTCATTTAATTGGTTTCGATTAATCAATTATAATTCTCAAATTAGACTATGTCTATTTGTGAATTTTTCACTAAGTAAGGGCGAAATTGTAAAGAAAACGTTTTTAGGGCATATTTGTTAATTATGATACTTTGTATGGTTCAATTAATAAATATGATAAATAAATATTATTTAATAATTATTTATAGTTATTAAATAGTTAGAATTGGCATTTAAATGGTTGAATTTGAAAATTGGCATTTTTGAGAAAATGAGATGCAGAAATGATAAAACTGCAAAATTGCAAAAAGTGAGGCCCAAATCCATATAGCCATGGCCGACCACTTTTATAGGCTTTATCATCTAATATTTTCATTATTTTAATGCCAAATAATTCAAAACTAACCTTATGTGGAATGCTATAAATAGATAGTGAAGGCTTTAGGAAATTTACACTTAACTTTCACATCTTGTTTCCTTCAGAGAAAAACCTGAGCCTTCTCTCTCTAACCTAGCCGCCACCTATACCCTCTTTGTAACGCCCTAATGCTAAGGCACGCTACAAAGTTTTTTCAATTATTGTGCAATCTTTGCTAATCAAAGAAGTTTCTCGAAAAACGTGTCAAATTAAAACTTTTGCTTTAAATATTAAACTTTGTAATATAATATAATATTTACAGATTCCGGGATCCCGTTTTTTTTAAAACTTTGTAAAATTTACTTTTCAAACTATACATTTCAAAATACATAACTTCCAGGTCGCACAGCGACTTTCAAAATATAACTTCCAGATGTCCCGAGACCGAACACTCCAAGTCGCGCTGCTTGACATGTACAATCCCATCTGAGCTCGGGTTCACTCCTGTTCAGTCATAGTCTTTCCTTTACCTACACATGGAAGTAGAAACTGTGAGTCAACAGACTCAGTAAGAAATGCATATAACACATCATATAATTTCAGACCTGTAAATAGGCGCCCATACACCTATTTACAGAGCTTAACAGATGAGTATGAACGTTCTAACTAGGATACGACCATGTACCATGTACCACATGCACTCAGTATACCATCGTACTAGTGTAGGTAGGGTATGGACCGCACCTTGAGTACCGTTAAGTGTTGTACCACAGACACCTCGTACCTTTCCGTACAAGTGCTGGTAACACCATGATGTACTTCAAAACATCATACACCTTACCAATGCGCTCTATACCGCAATCGTACAACTGTTGGTAGTGTATGAATCACAACAAATAAGCATGTATATATATTAACACATACATACATTCGAATAATCACATCATACATTATACACAGTTCTTACCTGTTTTCCGAATTCAAGTATGTTGGCCGACCTGAACGGAAATGCTCACGCTAGATGGATGCCCTAATCACATTAATTATAACACAAATGAGTGACTCGCTAAATCACTTCTCGGGGACTTAAACTTGAAACTAAAAGTTTCCCTATCAATAAACCACATGGCAATACCCTAAATATCTCACAATTGGGAAAAACTAGGGTTCGAAAAATTCCCCCAACAGGCAGACCGGTTCCCAACCAGAAATCCGGTTCTGGGTCACCAACCGGTCGACCGGTTGCCACAGCTCCCCCAGAACCGGAATTCCGGTTCTGTGCTGGGAACCCGAAAAATCCCCCCTTGACCTCAAAATCCAACAAAACTTCACCAAACTTTCCAGAACACCTGCATAATGTATTTACAACGTTTTCCAACCAACAAATCCCAAAAATAACCACTAAGTCAAGATATGCCATTAAAGACCTAAGTTAAGGTTTTTATGCTCAAATTAACACAACACCTAAATCAACCAACCAAATCAGCTGTTATAACCCTTAATTAACCCAAACCAAACCTAGAATTTGATCCCTAAGCATTTCAAATCAAAACATCCACTATCACTCAAAACACAAGCTCAAACTAAGAAGAAAACTTTAAATAAACATGTTCTAGGGTTCTAGGATTTTACCTTAGCTTCAAGAGTACTTGATTCCCTAGTTGATTGCAGCAATACAAAGAAGAAGAACTGAATTTCCTTCTGGTCTAGGCTGGCCCAACAAAGAAAGAGAGGAAATGGAATGAATTTCCTCAATTTTGGCTTTTTCTCTCACTTCCTTAATTTCTCAAATGAAAAGGATTTATCTAATCCTTTGCTGAATTCATTAAAATGCTAGGTGTCAAAAGGTAGGGCAGCCACTAATCCACTCCTAGAAAAAGACTAAATTACCCTTTAAATCAAACTTAAATATTTTCCAAGATTAGGGGTAAAATGGTCAAATCCCATAACCCCGCTCAATCCCGATAATTTATTTTTTCTAAAATATTCCCCGCTAAGAAATAGGGTTCTAAACTTACCCATGTGATCAATCTAGCCATCCATCGCATTTTCCGTTGTCGCCGAGCAAAAATTACAAAAATTGCATATTTTACATATTAATCAAACAATACCCCTAGAGTTTAATAAAATCTCCGGAATTGAGAAATTACAACTCTAATATTCATTTCTAAATATTGGGGTCCCAAAATAATTAAATTCATAAATAATAATAAAATAATAAAAATTAGTGCTAATTGCCTTTACTAATCCAAATTACTAGAGCGATCATTACAATTATCCCCCCGTTAATAGGATTTCGTCCTCGAAATCGAACCTGAATAGCTCTGGATATTGAGTCCTCATATCTGACTCCAATTCCCAGGTGGCTTCTTCCACCTTACTGTTCCTCCAGAGCACCTTAACTAGTGCAATAGTCTTGTTCCGAAGAACTTTTTCCTTTCTATCCAAAATCTGTACAGGTTGTTCTTCATAGATTAAGCCTGACTACAGTTCAAGGGCTTCATAACTCAAGACATGAGTCGGGTCTGACACGTATTTCCTTAACATGGAAATGTGAAATACGTCATGAACAGCCAATAATGCTGGTGGTAAGGCTAGCCGATACGCTACCTGCCCAACCTTCTCAAGTATCTGAAATGGCCCAATGAAACTAGGGTTTAACTTACCCTTCTTTCCGAAGCGTCTAATACCCTTCATTGGTGAAACCCACAGGAAAACATGTTCCCCTGCCTGAAATGTAATATCTCTGCGCTTCGGATCAGGATAACTTTTCTGCCTGCTTTGAGAAGCAAGCATCCGAGCCTTGATCTTATCAATAGCTTTATTGGTCCTCTGCACCAACTATGGACCCAAGTACTTCCTTTCTCCCGTCTCATCCCAATGAATAGGAGAACGAAATTTTCTACCATATAATATCTCATAAGGAGCCACCCCTATTGTACTTTGGTAGCTACTGTTGTAGGATAATTCAATTAAAGGTAAGTACTTACTCCATGAACCCTCAAGTGCATGACACAGGCTCGCAGTAAATCTTCTAAAATCTGGATAGTTCTTTCTGACTGACCATCAGTCTGAGGGTGAAAGGCTGTGCTAAACTTTAACTTGGTACCCATAGCCTTCTGAAGACTCACCCAAAACTTCGATGTGAACTTTGGATCCTTATCTGACACAATAGATTTAGGAGATCCATGGAGACAAACTATCTCTTTCACATATAATTCAGCGTACTGATCCACTGAATATGTAACTTTCACTGATAGAAAGTGAGCCGACTTTGTGAATCTGTCCACAATAACCCATACTGAATCATACATCCCCGTAGTTCTAAGTAAACCAGTTACAAAGTCCATTGCAATGTCCTCCCACTTCCACTCTGGAAGGACTGAAGGTTGCAGTAACCCTGCCGGCCTCTGATATTCAGCTTTAATCTGCTGGCAGGTTAAACACTTGGACACGTAGTCCACCACATCTCTTTTCATCCCATAGCACCAGAAGTAGGGTTTCAAATCTTGATACATTTTAGGGGTTCCTAGATGCAATGAATAAGATATGATATGAGCTTCAGTAAGTATCTCTTTCTTAAGCTCATCAACATTAGGAACACAAACTCGAGCTTTAAATAACAACATTCCACTATTCGAGACTAAAAAGTCTTTAGGCCGACCGACCATTACATCGTCTCGAACCTCAACTAGCTCAGGATATTCCAATTGCGCTTTTCTGATTCTTTCTAATCGATCAGATTGAAGTGTTAAACTGTGTAACTTTCCAACTACGAATTCAATCCCTGCATTAACCATTTCAAAGGCTCGTTAAGGGCTAACAGAACAGCAGTACAAACTTGCCTCCAATTCTTTTTCTACTCAAAGTAGCAGTCACAACATTGGCCTTCCCGGGGTGATATAAAATCTCACTCTTTTACCGTAAAGATGATGTCGCCATATCTTAAAAGTAAAACCACCACAGCATAACCTAACTCATGAGTTGAATAGCGCTGCCCATAATCTTTCAGTTGACAAAAAGCTTAAGCTATAACTCTGTTGGCTTGCATCAGAATACATCCCAGACCTTGTCTGGATGCATCACAAAACTACAAATTTCTCTTGATCTGATGGAAAAGCTAACACCGGAGCTGTTATCAAACGTTGTTTTAACTCCTGAAAACTTGTTTCACATTTATCTGACCACACAAATCTCTTATTTTTTCTTGGTCAATTCGGTTAGGGCATAAAATTTTTAAAGAATCCTTCAACGAAACATCGATAATACCCTGCTAAACCGAGAAAACTTCAAATTTCTATCACAGACTTGGGCCTCGGCCAATTCTTCCCCGACTCCACCTTGTTTGGATCAACCATAATCCCATTCTTCTCAACAATATGACCCAGAAAGGACACCCCAAACAACCAGAATTCACACTTTAAAACTCCGCATACAACTTGTGGTCCCTAATTCGCTGTAATACCACCCGAAGATGATGCTCGTGCTTTCTTTCTAGTTTGAAGTATACAAGAATATCATCGATAAACACTACAACGTAGTTATCGAGGAAATCCTTGAATACTCTACTCAAAAGATCCATAAAGACCGCAGGAGCATTAATCAATCCGAATGATATTACCAGAAACTCAAAATGCCCATATCTGGTTCTCAAAGCAGTCTTCGGTATGTTTTCTTCTCAAACTCAGAGTTGATGATAATCAGATCGCAAATCAATCCTTGAGAATATTGTCTTTCCCTGAAGCTAACCAAACAGACCATCGATTTTGGGCAACGGGTACTTATTCTTAATCGTCAGCTTGTTTAGTTCCCAATAATCAATATACATTCTGAGGGAACCATCTTTCATTTTCACAAACAGAATCGGAACTCCCCAAGGCGATACACTGAGTCAAATAATCCCAATGTTTAGCATCCCCTGAAGTTGCAACTTAAACTCCTAAAGCCTCGCTGAAACCATTCTATATGGAGCTTAGACAAAAAAAAGTTCGACTCCAGGTGCCATACCAATTAAGAAACCAATTTCTCGTTGTGGCGACGCAAAACCCCGACAACTTCTCAGAAAACACGTCAACAAAATCTTTCACCACCCGGACTACCTCAGGCCCAAATGTTTCAGGTCTGCTGGAGTCAAATACCATCGCTAGAGATCCTACACAACCATTGCATAGTAAATCCATAGCCCTCAGCACGGAAATAACCGGGATCCGAGACCCCTGAACTGATCCAACATAAACAAATGGATCTTCACCTTCCGGCTGAAAAGTCACCATTTTACGCCTACAATCTATACTGGCCGAATACTTGGATAAGAAATCCATTCCTTGTATAATATCAAACTCCGTTAATTTCAATTCTATAAGGTCAATACTCAATTCCCTATCTTCGATCCTAATTGGCATAGACCTAATGCGCCTATTAGAGATAACCAATTCCCCGCTAGGCATTAGGGTTCCAAACCCTCTTACAAGAAAATCATAAAGTCTATCCAAAAGATTAAGTTCTCTCGATACCACATACGAGTATATAGTCCCAAAGTCAAATAGTACATTAAAATGGGAGTTGTTGATAAGAAGCTAACCTTTCACCGTAGAAGGACTGGATGCAACATCAGCCTGAGTGATAACAAATGTCTGAGCAAGTACAGGCCTTACTTCCAGCTTCTGCTTATCTTTCTTTGCCTGAGGGCAATTTCTCTTAAAGTGCCCAACCATGCCACACAGGAAGCATGCTTTTCGGTTGCACTCTCCGGGATGATGTTTCTTGCATCGCGGGCACTCAGGGTAAGAATAATCCTTGCGTACACCCTTGCCTTGATTTCCTCGGAATCGCTTGTTCCGTTTTAAACCCACCACTGACGACGTAGGTTTACTCTTCTGCTCAACCATGGAGCCCTTACCACCTCTGCCATAACTAGAAATATGGCAAGCGGTATCCCGATTTCGTGGCATAATCTCTTGAGGTCCTAAAATACATTCTTTAGGGCTCCCAGTCCAGAGAGCATTCTTCATATCTGAATCTCCCTGAAGGACTATAGGTTCATTTATCCAAATTTTCTCATGCAATGATCCCACTTGGTTATCAGCCATACTATGCTCTGCTGGTAATACCGAATTGAGAATGCCTAGCATACTAGGTAAAGGTAGTATCCTCATCATGTCCTTGAATCATAGCTTCCATTTCTGCGAATCTTTGCTCCAACTCCCACGGAGCCTGTGACGAACGACCATCACTCCCATCAGAAGCCATCCAAAGGCTTTCACCTTGGTTGCGGGGAGAACTCAAACTCCATTCTCTCCAACCGTTACTAGCCCTGACCACACTATCCAGACTCCCCATATTGCACCAGGTGTCCATACTATAGGACAAACCTGCCAATTAGTAAGTCAGTCTAGTCAGGCAACGACCCCATTACAAACTTTCTACCGCACTTATGGATTCTAAGGCAACGCACTTTAAAATAATTAATTAAAATCTAATATGCTTCCTAACATGCTCTCACATTCACAATTATTTAAAATACTAAACAAGTACGGGCTTACTGAACCGTGAACCGAGCTTTCTCTGATGAAGATTGTACATGTCATAGCAAGCTTCGATAGACAAACCTGGCGGCTCTGATACCAAAATTGTAACGCCCTAATGCTAAGGCACGCTACAGTGCTTTTTCAATTATTGTGCAATCTTTGCTAATCAAAGAAGTTTCTCGAAAAACGTGTCAAATTAAAACTTTTGCTTTAAATATTAAACTTTGTAATATAATATAATATTTATAGATTCCGGGATCCAATTTTTTTTTTAAAAACTTTGTAAAATTTACTTTTCAAACTATACATTTCAAAATACATAACTTCCAGGTCGCACAACGACTTTCAAAATATAACTTCCAGATGTCCCGAGACCGAACATTCCAGGTCGCGCTGCTTGACATGTACAATCCCATTTGAGCTCGGGTTCACTCCTGTTCAGTCATAGCCTTTCCTTTACCTACACATGGAAGTAGAAACTGTGAGTCAACAGACTCAGTAAGAAATGCATATAACACATCATATAATTTCCGACCTGTAAATAGGCGCCCATACACCTATTTACAAAGCTTAACAGATGAGTATGAACGTTCTAACTAGGATACGACCATGTACCATGTACCACATGCACTCAGTATACCATCGTACTAGTGTAGGTAGGGTATGGACCGCACCTTGAGTAACGTTAGGTGTTGTACCACAGACACCTCGTACCTTTCCGTACAAGTGCTGGTAACACCATGATGTACTTCAAAACATCATACACCTTACCAATGCGCTCTGCACCGCAACCGTACAACTGTTGGTAGTGTATGAATCACAACAAATAAGCATGTATATATATTAACACATACATACATTCGAATAATCACATCATACATTATACACAGTTCTTACCTGTTTTCCGAATTCAAGTATGTTGGCCGACCTGAACGGAAATGCTCACGCTAGATTGATGCCCTAATCACATTAATTATAACACAGATGAGTGACTCGCTAAATCACTTCTCGGGGACTTAAACTTGAAACTAAAAGTTTCCCTATCAATAAACCACATGGCAATACCCTAAATATCTCACAATTGGGAAAAACTAGGGTTCGGAAAATTCCCCCAACAGGCAGACCGGTTCCCAACCAGAAATTCGGTTCTGGGTCACCAACCGGTCGACCGGTTGCCACAGGTCCCCCAGAACCGGAATTCCGGTTCTGTGCTGGGAACCCGAAAAATCCCCCCTTGACCTCAAAATCCAACCAAACTTCACCAAACTTTCCAGAACACCTGCATAATGTATTTACAACGTTTTCCAACCAACAAATCCCAGAAATAACCACTAAGTCAAGATATGCCATTAAAGACCTAAGTTAAGGTTTTTATGCTCAAATTAACACAACACCTAAATCAACCAACCAAATCAGCTGTTATAACCCTTAATTAACCCAAACCAAACCTAGAATTTGATCCCTAAGCATTTCAAATTAAAACATCCACCATCACTCAAAACACAAGCTCAAACTAAGAAGAAAACTTTAAATAAACATGTTTTAGGGTTCTAGGATTTTACCTTAGCTTCAAGAGTGCTTGATTCCCTAGTTGATTGCAGCAAAACAAAGAAGAAGAATTGAATTTCCTTCTGGTCTAGGCTGGCCGAACAAAGAAAGAGAGGAAATGGAATGAATTTCCTCAATTTTGGCTTTTCTCTCACTTCCTTAATTTCTCAAATGTAAAGGATTTAATTAATCCTTTGCTGAATTCATTAAAATGCTAGGTGTCAAAAGGTAGGGCAGCCACTAATCCACTCCTAGGAAAAGACTAAATTACCCTTTAAATCAAACTTAAATATTTTCCAAGATTAGGGGTAAAATGGTCAAATCCCATAACCCCGCTCAATCCAGATAATTTATTTTTTCTAAAATATTCCCCGCTAAGAAATAGGGTTCTAAACTTACCCATGTGATCAATCTAGCCATCCATCGCATTTTCCGTTGTCGCTGAGCAAAAATTACAAAAATTGCATATTTTATATATTAATCAAACAATACCCCTGGAGTTTAATAAAATCTCCGGAATTGAGAAATTACAACTCTAATATTCATTTCTAAATATTGGGGTCCCAAAATAATTAAATTCATAAATAATAATAAAATAATAAAAATTAGTGCTAATTGCCTTTACTAATCCAAATTACTAGAGCGGTCATTACACTCTTCTTCATCCTTGAATAATTTCGAACCTCTCAGTGATAGAGTAGTGCCCACACACAGCAAGTGATACCTCAATCATAGTGAGGAAGATTGTGAAGAAAGATATTCAACAAGAAGGAAATTCAACACTAAAGGAAGGAGAGAAAGAGATCCAGGTTCAGATCTTGATAATACTCTGCGACAGAAAGGATACAAGGGTTAGAGATTTGAACAAAAGGATACATTTTATTCTGTTGCACCCAATGTAAGGTTTCTCATACTTTATATGTGTTTAATTTATAATCGTTTTAGAAGTTCATATTTAGGGTGTTAATCAACATACTTGTGAGTAGATCTAAGATCTTGGTAAAATAATTTCCAACAAGATTGTGGTGTTTGAACCTGATAGTGCTAACCTGACACTGTTTGTGGGTAAAGTTCATGGGACGCGCATACGAAGAATAACACTAGTATAAGCTAAGGATCTGATGAGTAGAGGTTATCTGGGATTCATAGTCAGTGTAGTGGATACCAGCCAACCTGTGACATCTGGACCTGAGAATACAAGACTGGTGTGTGAGTTCGTTGACGTCTTTCCTAAAGATCTACCAAGATTGCCACCTTCCCGATAGATTGAATTTGTGATTGAATTAGTTCTAGGAGCGGAACCCATATCAAAAGCACCGTATCAAATGGCTCCAACGGAATCGAAAGAATTAAAGATGCAACTTCAAGAGTTACTAAATTTGGGATTCATTAGACCGAAGTAGTTTTCTTAGGGTGCTCCAGTATTGTTTGTAAAGAAGAAAGATGGGTCATTGCAGATGTGTATTGATTACCGGGAGTTGAACAAGCTTACTATTAAGAATAAGTATCCTCTACCTTGAATTGACGACCTATTTGATCAACTAAATGGGAAGACGGTCTTTTCTAAGATCGATCTTCGCTCAGGTTACCATCAACTGAGAATTCAAGAGGAAGATATCCCGAAATCTACATTCTGTAATTGGTATGGACATTATGAATTTCTAGTGATATCTTTTGGACTCACCAATGCCCCAGCGACATTCATGGACCTTATGAATCGGGTATTCAAAGATTACCTGGATAGATGTGTGATCGTGTTCATCGATGACATTTTTGTCAATTCTGAATCAGAAGAGGAACATGAGTTACATCTCAAATCTGTACTGCATAGATCACAAGTTGTATGCTAAGTTCAAAAAGTGTGAATTTTGGTTATCTCACATCTCTTTCTTAGGTAACATAGTGGATAAAGATGGGATCATGGTTGATTTGGCCAAGATCGAAGCTGTTCAGGATTGGCCAACACCAAAATCGTCTACAGAAGTTAGAAGCTTTTTTGGTTTAGTTCTTTATTATCGTCGGTTTGTTGAGGGTTTTTCAAAGATTGTTGTAACCTTAACAGAGCTGACCTGAAAGAATTTGAAGTTTGTCTGGGCTGATCGGTGTGAGAAAAGTTTTTTAGTGTTAAAGCAGCGCTTTATTACCGCTCCAGTGTTAACTCTTCCTTCAAATAAGGAAAAGTTTGTTATTTATTTTGACGCCTCGAGACATGGTCTGGGCTATGTTCTTATGCAAGTTGGAAAGGTAATAGCCTATGCTTCTCGGCAGTTAAAGGAGTACGAGCAGAGGTACCCTACTCACAACCTAGAACTTGCAGTCGTAGTTTTTACACTAAAGATTTGGAGGCATTACTAATATGGCGAGAAATGTGAGATATACACTGATCATAAGAGTCTGAAATACTTCTTCACCCAGAAAGACCTAAACAAGAGGCAGAGATGTTGGCTTGAATTTGTGAAGGATTACGACTATGAGATCCTTTATCATCTTGGGAAGGCCAACATTGTAGCTAATGCCCTGAGTAGAAAAGGAAAAAGTCAAATAAATATAGTGAAGCAGATCTCCAAGCAGTTAGAAGATGAAATGACACGAGCTAATATTACCTAGCAATCTATTCTTTTGGAGCAAATCAAGGAAACACAATTGCAAGATCCACAGTTAGGGAAATCTCGAGATAAGATTTTAGCTGGGAAGACTACAGATTTTACAATGGATTACATGGAAATGCTACAATTTATGAATCGTGTTTGTTTGCCTATGGATGACGATATTAAAAGAGAGATCTTGGATGAGTCTCATACGACTCCTTACTTAGTTCATCCAGGATCAACGAAGATGTATCAAGATCTTAAGGCCATGTTCTAGTGGCCAGGTTTGAAAAATGATATTGTTGAATATGTTGCAAGGTGTCTAACTTGTCAACAAGTGAAAGATGAAATTTCCATGGACTTTGTAGTTGGATTTCCTAGGACCACGGGACAATATGACTCTGTATGGGTCATAGTTGATAGGTTTACAATGTTAGCGCACTTTTTACCTGTTTAGACGAACTTCTCCATTGATCAGTATGCTGAACTGTACGTTAGAGAAATAGTCCGTCTCCATGGTGTCCCAAAGTCCATTGTTTTTGATAGGGATCCGAAGTTCACATCAAGATTTTGGGAGAGTCTATATCGAGCCATGGGAACTCAATTTAAATTTAGCACAACTTTTCATCCTTAGACGGATGGACAGTCTTAGAGGACCATTCAGATTTTAGAGGACATGCTATGGGCATGTGTATTAGATTTGAGGGATCATCGGTAAAGTACCTTCCCTTCATCGAGTTCTCGTACAACCACATCTACTAGGCAATAATTGGGAAGGCTCCTTATGAACTTTTATATGGAAGAAAATGCAGATCACCAATTCATTGGGATGAAGTGGGTGAAAGAAAGTTCTTAGCTCCCGAAGCTGTTCAGAGAACAAGTGAGGCAGTTGATAAAATCAGAGCGCAAATGCTCATAGCTCAGAGCAGACAGAAGAGTTATGCAGATCTAAAGCGTCGGGATATTAATTTTTAGAGGGGATATGATACTTCTCCAAGAATCACCTATGAAGGGCATTAAATGCTTTGGTCAGAAAGGAAATCTTAGCCTGAGGTTCATTTGACCTTTTAAGATCCTTGAGAGGATAGGGCAAGTAGCATATAGGTTGGCTATGCCCACGTTTTGATGCTTCGGAAATATGTCTCAGACCCGTCCCATATTTTAAGTTATGAAGCATTGGAACTTCAACCTGATCTATCATATATATGAGGAACAACCAGTGCAAGTACTTGACAGAAGAGAAAAAGTCTTGAGAAACAAGACAATTGCACTAATCAAAGTATTATGGAGGAACAGTAAAGTAGAAGAGGGAACTTGGGAACTCGAGACGGATATGTAACAGAAATATCCGGAGTTATTCACGTAAATTTTAGGACAAAATTTCTATAAAGGAGAGTATAATTATAATATCCTAAGATTAAAGAATTAGATTAGCAAAACCCTAACTAGTTAAACGTATAATAATGTGGAATTATATTATTATATAATTCAATATATATGATTTATATGGATAAATGACATGTTAAGATCCTGTTGGTGAGCCAGGGCATTTTTCGTAATTTTGACTCGAGAAGAGTAAAATCGTAATTTATATGATATATCGTGCTTGTGGACTATATTTTTATATAGTATGTTTGTTCTGTCTATCTGTAGGTATTTTCTGACAACTCGGCGCGATATAGTCACAATAGGGTATTTTGGGTCGAACTGGGTTCGGGACCCAAAATGCATTTTTGGGATTTATTTATGGTATAATTTTGATAAATGAGAAATCTGAAATGCATGTATTTTGTATGTGTGATTAGAATGACAATTTTACCCTTAGGGGGTGTTTAGAATGGGTTAATACTAACAAGGGAATGGTAATGTGAAACATTACCTTGTTTGTTTTGAGTGTTTAGCCTTCAAATGTTATTCCCTTAGTATTATAACTACCCTTGAAGAGGGTAATGTTGATACTTTAAAAAAGGGTAGGATTGAATCATTACCTTCTATTATATCAATTTGAATAGAATTTTTGAATTAATAAATAAAATTAAATACAAATAATATTATCTTTTATTATAAATAAAATATTACGGTATATATTTAGTTTGTGAGATCGATTTTTTTTAACTGAGTTATTTTTATATTATTAGCAATAATATATGTATATTCATTATACATAAATTTTATGCGGATAATGTACACATAAATGACATAGCAAACAAAAATAAATAATATAGTGATTAAATATATAGAAATATTTATTTTAATTAATAAAAAATACAATAAAATTTAATAGGGGCTTTTTTCATTTTTACACTTCAAAAGAGTTTTTTTTTTGTTTTTTTGCATTTTTACGAAATTATACATAGAAACCTCTATTGCAACTAACGCTGCAACCTAAATTGCAACAAAAAATCGTATAGAAACTCATATTGCAACTAGCGTTGCAACCACTATAGAAACTCAAAACGTAAATTTGAAAAAAAAAAAGTTAAAAAACAGTATATGGGGTAATTCCCCAATTTAATATTTACTGATTAATAAATAAATTTATTTAATAAATCATTATTTTATTTTTATATATAATTAACATTAAATAAATATATAAAAAATATTTTTATTTTAATTTTTTAAAATAATATATAAGATTCCTGTACTCAACCAAACAGTTTAATTTAATTAACAGGAATATGATTACATATTACCCTACAAAACTAAACACAGTTTGCACATTTTCCTATAATCATATTCTCCTCCATAATATTCCATATAATCAAATTATTTTGAACACCTCGTACCAAACGCTCCCTTAATAATTGTTTATGACATTATTTATGCCTTGGGGCATTTTGGTCGTTTGACCACCTATTCTATTTTCAACAAATGGGAAACATTAGATTATTGTTAATTGGAAAATCACAATTTCTGGATTTGAACCCCACAACCAACCCTTTCTCTCTCTCTTCCTCATCTTTTCCAATCTCACCTAACTTTGAAGAAAAGCTAGGAATTTGTGGTGTGATCTTGTTTATTTGGGAGTTTTGAGGATTTAAGGTAGTTATTTTGAATTAGTTCTTTTTAATTTTTGAATTTAAATACTTTTTGTTAATGCTTGATGGTGTTCTTCAAGTTCTTATGAGTTTTGATGCATGTTGTTAATTGTGAAGTAAAATACGATGATTTTGTGTAGTTGAGCTTATAGGATTACATGTTATTGCATCTAGACTATTTGTGTGAGATTTTATGGTTGTTGATGTTGGTTAATTTCTGGGTTTGGCCTTGAATTCTGGGATTAATTCTTTGAAGCTTTGAAGTTGGTTGTTCAAGCTTGTGAAATGGAGAATTTATATTGATTTTTGGAACAAGCTGTTATGTATGGGCTTATATTTTATGGTTCTAATGCCTACAAATACATTGGTTTAGCATGGTTTTTGTTTGTGTATGACTTAGGTGAAATTAGATTTGTGTTTGGTCATTTTTAGGCATTAAAAATGGGATTTTTGGGTGTTCTAAACCAAGTCTCCGCGACAGGATTATTGGTCGTCGCGACTAGGTTTCGTAGTGGGAATGCCTATTTTTCTCGATTTTGTTTCGGCCATAACTTTTAACTTGGGACTCCGTTTTTGACGTTCTTCATATCGTTGGAAAGCTCCTTTCGAGCTCTATATGTTAATTAATCTGTAAATGTATTACTAATTATGTGATTATTGTAAGTGAATTTTTGAATTAAACTTATTTGTGAAATCACGGGAATGTGTGACTAGGACTATCGACGCTTGCTCAGGAATACCCGAGAATTTGGAATCTCTACATTTGCGGGACATTAGGTACGACAGTAGTTAGCACGTAGAGTTATGTGCGGTGGCACTTAGTTATATTTGCGAGTAATTAGAAACCGAAATTAGGGTTACTACCCTAAAGTGAGCAGTTTAATGCCCTAGGATTATTACCCTAGTAATTGTTAATATGTAAGTGCTATGCCATGCTATATATATTAAGATTAACGATCATGTGTTCAAGGCAGAATCTGGTTTGAGTAGTTAACTGTTGGGATTTTATGCCCTAAATAAAATCCATTACAATCCAATCTGATTTGTTATCAATAAGAGATTAGAAGTGATTTATGTTAACATGAAGTTTTCATGTTTATGGTTTAATATATGTACAAAAATTGTTAAGTCCAGAACATATAGTCATTCACAATTACAGTGATATCAACACAGTGGAATGTGATTGTGATTATATGATTCGAAAGTCTAAGTCCCTGTTTCATTAGCGCTCTGGATTTACACTGATGTGATAATCAGTGTAAATCCAATCTGATTTGTTATCAATAAGAGATTAGAAGTGATTTATGTTAACATGAAGTTTTCATGTTTATGGTTTAATGTATGTACAAAAATTGTTAAGTCCAGAACATATAGTCATTCACAATTACAGTGATATCAACACAGTGGAATGTGATTGTGATTATATGATTTGAAAGTCTAATTCCCTGTTTCATTAGCGCTCTGGATTTACACTGATGCGATAATCAGCGATGAAGTGTACTTACACTTTGCATAGGTATTATGTTCTTTCCAGAGCATTGGCAAAGTATACTAGCTTCGAATGTATGGAGTATACATTGGACTGGACTGATATTGATCTTAGTTAAGATATTATAATACTTACAGTTGTATCTTTCCAACTCAATATCACTAGTTGATCTTAGATCAAACGAACTAAATCCTGATATGCTTAGGCTCAATCTCAGGAGTGCTATTCATTTTCTTTGATTTGTTAGTTAAGCATAGTTTTGGGTCAGGGTGATACGTACATTTTGGGAACATGATAGTATGATTGAGTGGGAGCGCTAAACATAAATATGGAATCTATAGCTTCTATAGGTGTTTAGAAGTTAAGTGATAATTTCCTTCGAGCTTAGTTAAATCGATGTAAATGGAAGAGCTCTTGTTTCAATGATTATATTTTAGTTCACTAAAACATCATTTACAGGTAGCTAAGTGTTTTAAGGAGCAAAATACATTGAGGGGTGAAACGGTAAATATGTCCCTACTTGGTGTAAATCATCTATATAGAGGATCTTTGATCAATGAGATTATAACGATGGTTAAATGTGATAACGTATGTATATGGTGGAACATATAGAGCGTTCTATATAACTAAGAGTGCAATTCCAAGTTCTTAGAGTGGATGCAACAAGGAATTAATAAGTCAGGGAGTTTACTTAGTAAATTCAGTTCACCTTATTGGAAGCTCAGTAATATAGGTCCATGGTCCCCATTCTAGTTGAGACCATACTGGTTGTAAGACTCAGATAATTGATTTTAATTAATCAATTTTAATTCTAAATTAGACTATGTCTAGTTTATGAATATTCACTAAGCAGGGGCAAAATTGTGAAGAAGAATAGAGATTCTAGGTTTTATTTATTAATTAAGAGACTCTATATGTCTAATTAATAATTATATTAAATGACAATATTATTTAATAATTTATTTTAGTTATTCAATAATTAGTTTTGGCATTTAAATGGTTAGAATTGGAAAATTGGCATTTTTGAGAAAATAGAAATGAAAATTGTCAAAATTGCAAAATACCAAGTGGGGCCCATTAACACCATGACCGGCCACTTTGAGAGGTTTTCTCCAATTATTATTTTCATTATTTTAATGCCAAGTAATTGCTAACCTAAACCTAGTGGTTGCCTATAAATAGATAGTGATGGCTCACACCTAAACAAGTTTTTTTAAGAGATTGAAAATCAAAAAATTTGAGCCACTCACTATCCTTCTGTAGCCGACCCTCTCTCTCTCTCTCTCTCTCTCTCTCTCTCTCTCTCTCTCTCTCTCTCTCTCTCTCTTTTCTTCTTCTAATTTTCGAAACCCTCAGTGATAGAGTAGTGTCCACACACATCAAGTGCTATCTCAATCATAGTATGGAAGATCGTGAAGAATCCAAACTGAAGAGAAGGACATTCAGACTCAGATCTTGGTGATACTCTGCGACAGAAAGGATACAAGGGTTAGAGATCTGAGTGGAAGGAGACATATTATTCCGCTGCAACCAATGTAAGGTTTCCTAAACTTTATATGTGTTTATTATCATTTTAGAAGTTCATAGTTAGGATGTTAAACAACATACTTGTTAGTAAATCTAAGATCCTGTTAAAATAAATTCCAACAACTGGCCTCAGAGCCATGTTAATTGATTTACTTTCAAGAAATTTGGACTTAAAACGATTTGTGTGTGATTTAGATGGTTTCATGTTGATCTGTGTGTTATATATGATTGATTGATGCTTGTAAAATTTTATGAAAAATAATTAAATTTTTGTTTCTAGAATTATTTTTATTGGATAGTTTGGGAAAAATTAAGCAATTCACTTTTTTAAAGAACTTAATTTCGATTTTATTTGAATTAGTTATGATTTTTTGAAGTTTTGAAAAAAGATAGGATGATCACACACACCCCACGCTCGCGGAACCGAGTTTCCCTCGGTCAGGTGCGTCTTCAGACATGATTTTGTCTGAGCGACACGCCCAGGGGTGTCTCATATGCCTTTCCGCGTGCGGAAATCATGCAAGGGGCTCCTTGCGCCGAGTTTCTCGATTGATCTCCTTGTAGTGCGCGCGCCGAGTTTTTCATGCTATTTCATGGAATTAACTTCTGATTTTTGGTGTAATTTTGATTTTACTTTTCATATTTCAAATCTAATTATCAGAAATAAATTAATTGGATTTTTTAAATTAATGTAAGATATTAGTGTAATTTGAACTTGAAAGTATGTAAAAATCTATCTTTTTGCTTAATTTGTTATCTTATTTTTTAAATTTGATTATTTTATCTTATTTTAAATTTAAGGTCAGATATTAATATTTTTTAAATTATTCTACTTTTTAAATTACTTGACCTTATTCAAATTTAAAATAAGATTACTATAATCATAATATTTTGAATAGAAATAAGATATTTTGCTAACTTTTAAATTTTGTTATTTTTTTATTTAAATTAAATTAGAAAATTAGAAAAAGATATTTTATTATCATTTTATTTTATTGAATATTTAATTTATAAAATAACATGAAATTTAAAAGATGGTTAGGAAAAAAAAATTTGAATGATATTTAGGTTAGTTGAAACCTAATTTTTTAAAATTGTAGGTTTAATTTTAAATATTAATTTATTTTATTTAAATTTATTTAAAACCGTAAAAAAAAAATTTTATTATTTTTCGAATTTTTTTTAAATTAATTAATTTAAAATTAAATAAATCCTACATCCAACTATCCAATTCAACTTGTTGCAGGAGTATGTGGTTTAGCTTGTGTGTAAGTTTTATGAAACCTGTTGCTCCAGAATTCGCCCAAAATACGTGGACCAGTCGAGAGGGGACACGTGGATCAGATAACTGGGAAAGATTTGCTAAGTCTTTGTGCGCCACCAAGAAGCGCTGTTAGCATGGGTCCCGGAGGAGGCATCCGGAGTACAAGGTACTCCAGGAAGCTAGTATAGCGTGAAGGCTCTCCGGGACATGTCAGGTCTCTCCCGAGCAATCAAGTCGCATTTAATGCTGCATGGGAGGAAACGTGTTGGGATTGTAACACGCAATAAAGTCTGACGGCACAACCCCCAAACAGCAGCGCTACAGTAATGATCATTTAAGTCTAGCGACGGGTACTCTGCGAAGAGTCACGTCAATCACAAGGCAAAAAGGACATTCTTCATAAAAGCCCTACAGCACCTAGGGATTTGACCATGCATCACCCATGGTATATTCATCGGAAATGCCCAGCTTTATGGATACTTACAGACACATGTGTAAGAACAATTCTAGAGATTACCCCACCAAAACACTATAAATACCCCCTCAAAGCTCATTTAATGGGGTCGAGAATCTTGGGTTGCAAAAGAGCAAGAAGAGAAAATACTCACCAAGAACATTCTCTGTATTTATGAGAAAGACATTCTCTCAAGTGTAGAATCTCCATTAAATACATCCATTAATAACAGAGGCTCGTGGACTAAGGCTCATTAACGCCCCAACCACGTAAAAAATCTTCATCTCACTTTCTTACAGCTCTTTATTATAATCATATTTTAATAGTTGCCGAAAACCTCGGTCAACATTTTGGTGCTTTCATTGAGAGCTGAGGAAAGCTGCTTCACAACAAGCATTTAACTTCACAACAATGGTGGAGACAAGAGCTACACGTCATCCTCGCCCTCTAGAAGACGCTCAAGACCCCAATGAGGAAGATGTAGCCTCAAGGGCAGCAGAGGAGTCCGAGGAAGAAGAAGAAGAAATAGTTCCCGACGAAAACTACGAGGAACACCTCGACGAGTATGCCTATGACGGAGGAAGCTACTCGTAGTTGGTGCTCCTTAGACAAAAAGCTATCGATCATGAAGCTGAGATCGAAGCTCAGAAAGCGCAAAATCAAAAAATGCAGGAAGTGATGCTAGCCATGCAGAAAGCCATGGAGGCAGCTGGTATTCACGTGCATCCCAAGGCGATGGCCGCTGGGCTCGACGGGGAGCCAGCGACGTCTTCGCCTAATTCCCAGCAGCAAAGGCCTAGGGAACCTAGCCCTATAAGACACCCTGCTGAGGAAAACCAAACAAAAAACCCTACTTCTACCCCTGGTCGGAAGAAAAAGGTGCAGGATCCGCGAAGGGTCCGCTCGGATTTCCCGAAAGGGAAAGGTCCGCAGAGGGGCAAGCCCCAAAGAGGGAGTCTTGGCCCTCGGGATCGAGGGACCGAAGAGCGTTTTCGTGCACCAGAACCGAGGGGTAGAGGAAGAAGAGGACAGAGATGTCCACCCATTGATCCGAGAAATCAAATCAATGGGAATCAAGGTGACCTCCGGATCACCTTGACCAAAAAAGATACAGCCCGTGGTCTCCTCGCACCTTGTAAACGAAGGGATTATGGTGGAACTTGCCATACTTCGAAAAGATATTGCTCGAGTCTCCCGGAGGCAGAAGGGAGACGACTCCGACTCGGACAGTGAGGATCGGGAGCCTTGTGCCAAACATATCCTGGAGGCGAAGCTCCCTAAAAACTTCAAGATGCCCGAAATGGCAGCATATACTGGGAACTCCGACCCCAGTGATCACTTGTCACGGTTCAACCGGGCCATGACAGTCATGCGGGTCAGAAATGACGCCAAATGCTTGTGCTTCCCCCTCACTCTGAGCGGATCGGCAGAGGAATGGTTCAAAAAATTGGAACCAGGATCGGTGGGTTGTTGGAACAAACTCCAAACCAACTTCCGGAGACAATTTGTCGCTGCCAGGAAGGTCAACTTGGAGGTTAGTGCCTTGACCAACATCAAGCAACTGCCCACCGAGACCTTGAAGAATTACATCAAGAGGTTCCGAGAGGAAGCCTCGAAGACCAAGAAGGTCGACGACGGACAACAGCTTGCGCTTCTCCAAGCAGGAATCCGCACTGGGACTCCCTTCTGGAACGAATTACAGCAAGAAGGCGCTGCTAGCCTTCAGGACTTCCAGAAGCGAGTCCAAAAATATATTAACCTCGAAGAAGCCCAGATCGTGGCTTACGGAGGCTATTATCCCACCGGGATAGCGGGATACATGCCAGGAGTGTCGCCCTCGGGTGCTGTCCCGACCGCGACTCCCCCGGTAAGTGGCATACAGTTCTCTGCCACTCCCGGATACAGCCATGGTCAAGCTTTGGCCCCGGCATCTTCCCATTACGGCAACCCGTCCGGGGTGAATGGACGGACTCCTTCACAGGCTGCCCCAACTGCTAGCTTAACAGGCCCTACCCAGGGGTCGAGGAGCAAAAGGTCCTCCAAGGGCAGCACCCGAACGGGAGATAAGCGCCAAAAGAAGGGGTACACACCCCAATATTCGAATCAGAATACACACTACCGGAGACCCCAGCCATTGTACAAAGACAGCTCCCGGAGAGATCCGAGTAAAAGGTGCGAGTACCACAACGACATTGGTCATAGCACCAATGAGTGTAAAAATCTCAAAGACGAGATTGAGAATTTGATCCGTTTGGGCCACCTCTATGAGTGGATCAAAAATAGGTTGCCCCACCTTAATCCAGGGCAGGTGGCAGGGGGTATGCCTCCGGAACACCGGGGGTACGGCGCAGGAGTATTGCCTCCAGCTGCTCCCGCAGGTGACACCCAGCATATACCCGGACTACCGCCCCGGCCTAATGGACGGGTAGCCATGATCTCCGGAGGTCCCCATATCGGAGGAAACACTCGCAAGGAGCGAAAAAGATATGCCGAGGCCGCAAGACACAGTGAGGTGTGGGAGGTTACTCAACTCCCGGCTCAAAGGCCTCGGCTAATGGACCAGCCCATAACGTTCACGGAAGAAGACGCCAAGACGGTGCATTTTCCTCACCACGACCCACTGGTCATAGAGACCCCCATCGCAAATAAGGTGGTGGCTAGGGTCCTGATTGACAATGGGAGTTCCGTGAACTTGCTCTTCAAAGAAGCCTTCACTGCGGTAGGATTGACCGACCGGGACCTCTCGCCTAGTGGATCGCAGCTCACAGGGTTTAACGGGACGACGCTAATCCCGATGGGAAAAGTCAGGCTCCCGGTACCCCGTGCCCGCATACCCCCAAAGCACATTCAAGTATTGCACCTTCGTGGTGGTAGACTGTCCAACAGCCTACAACGCAATCCTAGGCCGACCAGCCCTAGTCGACTTTGGTGCAATTACTTCAATCCGACATCTATGCCTAAAATTCCCTACCCAGGAAGCCGGAGTCGGAACGGTGAGGGGAAATCAAGGAGAGGCCAGGCAATGTTACAATGTTGCCACCCACTTGCCAGTACTCATGGTCCGGGGGCCCCCTGAAATAGAGAAGGCTGAAGAGGACGAGTTGGATCCTCGCATAGGGTCCGAAAGGGTCGTGGAACCAATGGAGGACGTCGAAGAAATACCAGTGTGCGACGACGACTCCACCAAAGTACTCCGGATAGGGAGGAGCACGGATCCGCAGGAAAAAGATAAAATAATAAAAACAACGAAGGGCGCCATCGACATTTTCGCATGGCGCCAAGAAGACATGACCGGCATCAGCCCTCATGTCATCACCCCTGTACTCAATGTCACCCCGGACATGCCCCCCGTACAAAGAAAAGAGACGCCCGCTCGACTCGGTGAAAGCCGAGGCCTTAGAGAAAGAGGTGGACAAACTTTTGTCCAATGGCATGATCCGCGACGTATACTATCCGGAATGGCTGGCCAATCCGGTCCTGGTGCCCAAGCCGAACGGGACTTGGCGGGTTTGTATAGATTTCACGGTATCTAAACAAAGCTCGCCCAAAGGATCGCTTTCCGCCGCCCAGATCGACCGGATGGTAGACGCCACGTCCGGATTTAAGCCGCCTGTCTTTCATGGATGCCTATGCCGGGTACAACCAAATAAAAATGCATACGGCAGACCAGGAGTGCACTAGCTTCAGGACCGATAAGGGGGTATACTGTTACCTAGTCATGCCTTTCGGACTGAAAAACGCCGGAGCAACCTATCAAAGAATGGTTAACCGGATGTTTAAAAGTCTCCTGGGACGAAACATGGAGGTATATGTAGACGACATGCTCGTCAAATCCAAAGCATGCAACAGCCATGCAAGCGACTTAGAAGAATGTTTCGAAGTCGTCCGGAGATACGGCATGAAGCTCAATCCGAAAAAATACACCTTCGGGGTCAAGTCGGGAAAATTCCTGGGCTTCATAGTCAGCCAAAGGGGGATCGAGGTGAACCCAGAGAAAATCCAAGCTCTCCTGGACATGCCATCCCCCAAGAAACATAAGGACGTGCAGAGCTTGACCGGAAAGGTAGCCGCACTGAGCCGCTTTATCTCACGATCCACGGACAAGTGCATACCCTTCTTCAACATACTGAAGAAATGCCAAAAGTTTGAATGGTCAGATGAATGCGAGGAGGCATTCAAAAGGTTAAAAGACCACATGGCCAAACCTCCTATCCTATCAAAACCCGTCCTTGGAGAAGACTTGTTCCTTTACTTGGCCGTCTCCGAGCATGCGGTCGGTCTTTGCACCGGGTCCAGGAGGAAGAAAAATTCAGCACCCCGTGTACTATGTTAGTAAGCGCATGGTAGGGGCCGAGACAAGGTACCCGGTTATTGAAAAATTAGTATTCTGCCTCCTGATGGCATCAAGGAAGTTGAGACCATACTTCCAAGCCCATCCGATCAGAATCTTGACCAATCATCCACTCCGGCAAGTTCTCCAGAAGCCTGAAGCATCCGGAAGACTCCTCAAGTGGGCGATGGAGCTGAGTCAGTTCGACTTACATTACGTGCCCCGGATTTCCATAAAAGGCCAAGCCTTGGCGGACTTCATCACCGATGTAATGAAGCCGAGGCGACAGCCAATACACCGGAGCCACCAATCCCCACTTGGAGAGTATTTGTGGACGGAGCTTCTAATGAGAACGGTTCAGGAGCCGGAGTGGCTATGATATCACCTACTGGATTGCGGCTCCAGGCAGCACTCCGATTCAACTTCACAGCTTCGAATAACGAAGCCGAATATGAGGCCCCGATAGCGGGGGCTAAAATTGGCTAAAGCTGTAGGAGCCAAGAGAGTGGAAGTCTACAGTGATTCTCAGCTGGTCGTAAACCAAGTTTCCGGAGAATACCAAACTCGCGGCGAGCGGATGGCCGCGTACGTAGCCATAGTCCGAGAATTGCTCCACGAGTTCACGGACTACAAAATAGAAAGAATCCCCCGAGAGAAGAATGCTCATGCGGACTGTCTGGCTAAGTTAGCCTCGGACAGCGAAATCGAAGAGCTGGGGGTAGTACCAGTGGAATGCTTGGCGGAGCCAAGCATCAAAATAAAAGAGACCACACAAACGGTTGGGCAAGAACCCAGCTGGATGGTCCCCATCATAAAGTACATAACCACAGGTGAGTTGCCCCAAGAGAGGGCACTGTCTCGAAAGATTCAGTATCAGGCTCATCGTTATGTAATGATGGATAAAATTCTCTACCGGAGAGGACTCAGCATGCCTTATTTAAGGTGTGTATCGGACCCTGAAGCTAGACAAATCATGCTGGAGGTCCATGAAGGGTTCTGTGGAGATCATACGGGAGGACCCAGCCTCTCAAAGAAAATATTGAGGCAAGGGTACTTCTGGCCAACGATGAAAAAAGATTGTACAAACTGTGTCCAAAAGTGTGACTCGTGCCAAAGGTACGCGGACATACCGAGAGCTCCTCCAAATGAGATCACTTTGATGACCAGCCCCTGGCCCTTCGCGGTCTGGGGAATAGATCTCATCGGGTCTCTACCTACGGGAAAAGGAGGGGTAAAGTATGCAATAGTGGCAGTGGACTACTTCACCAAGTGGACAGAGGCTGAGCCTATGAAGACAATAACTGCTAAGAAGGCATTGGACTTTGTTATTAAAATCATAGTGTGTCGATACGCTTGCCTCATAAAATAGTCTCAGACAATGGAAAGCAATTTGATTGCGAGGAATTTACTGACTTCTGCAACAAACACGGAGTGGTAAAAAGCTTCTCCGCGGTAGCCCGGCCTCAAACAAACGGCCAGGCGGAAGCAGTCAATAAAATCCTAAAGGTCACCTTGAAAAAGAAGCTACCGGCCCGTAAAAATAACTGGCCCGAAGAATTGCCAAGGGTATTGTGGGCCTACCGACGACCCCGTAACCACAACCGGTCACTCGCCGTTCTCAATGGCGTACGGTTGTGAAGCAATGGTCCGGTGGAAACATTATTCCCATCCCACGGGAGGACGACTTATGATCCGCCACTAATCGAGCCTTTGCTCCAAGAGGCTTTGGATCAAGTCGAAGAACTCCGGGATCAGTCTCAAATACGGATGGCTGCTTATCAAAAGAAGGTGACCAAGTATTTTAACTCCAAGGTTAAAAACAGAAAATTTGCTATTGGGGATATGGTCCTAAGAAGGGTTTTTCCAGCCACCCAAGAACCCGGAGTGGGGGTACTTGGACCAAATTGGGAAGGACCATATGAAATCGAGGACGAAATCGGTTCTGGCACTTACAAACTGAAAAGAATGGACGGAACTACTGACCCAAGAGCCTGGAATGCCGATCACCTCGGTAAAATATTACCGATAGCGAATTAAACTTAGATTTTGTTCAAAGGGTTTGTACCGTCCAAATGTATGCCTCCTCTATATTAAATAAACCGAGTGCCTTAAAAACAAAGTTTCTATGCCACTCGGGGTACTAGGAGTATACCGCACGGACAAACAAAAACAAACTAAGTAAAATATCCTGACCCAAAGGGCAGGTCAAAAAATATGCGCAAAAATAAAAAGCATAAGTATAAAAACCCTGAGCCAAAGGACAGGTTAAAATATCTAAGTGTGACAAATAAAGATCGCATATATAAAAAAATATCCTAGCCCAAAGGGCGGTGTCATATACATATAAATGGCTCGGGGACAGGCCTTAAAATATAATTGTCTCCCCTTCAAATGAAAGCTGCCGCCTATATGTAAATTGTTCTAAGGCAGCAGCAAATATGTACAAACAAAAAAAAAAGAGTTATAAGAGAAACGGGTAGAATCTGGGTCAATAATACGGCAGCTCAGTCAGCCCGCGGAGGAAGACGAGGTCCAATCCGTGCCTCAAGCGCAGCATCAAGCTTCTTCTTCTTTTCCCGAAATCTGGCAATCATCTCCTCGGGTTTGGGATAAAAAGTAAGCTTGATACTCTGATCATTGGTGGCCCAAGCCATGTAGACACCATCATCAAAGCGCTTCGGGCACAGGGCACAGGAAACAGGAGAAAGGAGCTCGGCCCTCTTGGCCTTCCTGGTGGACTGTTCTTTGAAATCCCTAAGCTCCTTCAGCTCCGCAGCTAGAGCGGCCTTGGATTCAATGTCCGACTGGTGAGTCTCCTCTAGAGATCTCACCTTGGCGGCCATTTCATCCAAAGCCTCCCCGGCCTCCCGGAGATCTCGCCTGGCCTTCTCGGCAGCCTCGGTTTGAGCCCTTAGTTCCTCCTGATGATGGGCCTCCATCCTATCTCTCCGCTGAGCCTCGTCCCGGATCATGGCCTCCGCCTGAGCCTCCCTCCGTCTGGCCTCCTCTTCCTTGGCCTTGGCCGCTGCCTCCTGGCGCTCGGCAGCCTCCTGGTAGATCTGCCTCTCCGCTGTGAGGTCTTGGAGGACCTTTCTGACGTCATTCATGTCCCCAAAGTCGGACAGAGCGAAGCCATGGCTTATGATGTTCCTGGAGAGGCGGCCAGCCTCGGCAGCAAGCTGAACCAAAACGAAGTATAAGGAAAAATTTCTCAAAGGAAGAAAACAAAATACAAACAACAAAAAGGAAACGCAAAAAATTGCAAAGTACTTACCACCGTGAGAGAATGGCTGAGGTCCTGGACCTGGAAGATGGAGTTCAGGGAAGCACAAGTGGCAAACCGCTTGGGCGCACAACGTGTAAGCTGAGAAGCAAACTCGCCGGTCATCTCCGCGGCCAAGGGAGCCAAAGTAGGCCCTAGGAGAGGACGGAACCAGTCCGTTAAGGGGTCCAGATTGAGGTTCCACGGATCATGGTATTCCGGGTGGTTGATGCTCGCCTCAACCTCAGCTCGCAGAATCCTCCTAAGGGCCTCCACTTCGGCATACCCCCGGGAGTACTCGTCCATAGCGTAGTTGTGTTTGGCTATGCGAAGCTCCTTCCTCACCTCATCCCCCGGAATCGGGGTAAGCTCGATGTGGGGAGGAGCAGGATTCTCCTCCATCGGGGAGACCCCGCCGTCTAGGCCATGGGCAGGAGTGTCGGCCCTCCGAGGCCTCTTCGGCTCGTCCTGGGCAATCATCTTGCCCTTACGCTTGCGAATTAGAGCCACTTCAGGCTCCTCCTCGTCCTCCTCTGCTACCTCCGGAAGGGCTTGAGGCTCTCCTGCACCCTCAACGGCCTCTCCCAGAAGCACCTCCTCGTCATCCACTAAGTCAATGGTTTCGAGAGGAGCGTCGGAAGGAACCTTCAAGGAAGGGGCCGGGGGAGAGGGGGTGAAAGCCGGAGGAGCCACGGGAGTATGAACCCCGGCAAGCTGTTCCAGGATGGCATCCATGGAGGTACCTGTTCCAAAAAATAAGCAAGTGTTAGAAGTTCGTGAGGAACCGCTTATAAAAGATACAGCAAATAAGCTACTCCTACCCGAACTTCCTAATTCGGCCCTAGCAAAGTCCTGAACTTTAATGCTGGCAGCATCATCTCCAAGATAACTGTCCGAGGGCCGAAACCAGCTGGACGCTATGTAAGCTGATGGACATAAGGGAATAGGTTCCGGAGGGCCGGAGCCCATCCGGGACCGACCTAGGTAATCTCCTAAGTTCGTAAAATAAAATTCCTTCAATCGATCCCGCCACCGGGTCAACGGCATCTTAAATCTACGAAGACGCTCGTCGAACCCTACGGGCCTATGACTGGTATATTCATCAACGGAAGGAACATAGCGTATTATCAAGGGAGACTTACCGCCGGCACCGAAAGTGCTAGCACCGGGAGCACCCGAGTTTGGTTCGGGGGCTGAAGGCTGAGGCCGGGAAGTCTGTTTCTCGGAAGAATCTTCAAGACGAAGGGGCCCCCCGGCGGGACGATCCTCAATCTCTTCTTGAAGTATCTTGTCAAAAAATTTAGCTTCGGACTTCCCGCCAATGGCTTGGCTCCTTCGCACCACCGGACTCCCCACGCTAAGCCCTCTCCCAGAGGCAGCCTGGGCCTTAGAGTACGCCTTCTCCTGGGCCTTCCGGTAGAGATAATCTTGGTACTTCTTCTCTGCCGTAGCAATGAGCTCATCCCGGAAGGCCTTCTCCGCAACCGGCGCCCTCACATTGGGGCAGATGACCCGTGAGAGGTTGGAGTCATCCACGGATTGGTGAGAAAGGATAAGTTTGGCCTTCCTACAATTCTCCGTGGTGACTAGGCCCCCGACATCAAGATCGGCGTGGTCGTAGGAGGCAAAGGCTTGGGCCCTTCGAAGGAAAGCCTGAGTGGGAAGCGTCCGTTGGTAAGGTGGGATCCGCACCCACTCCGTGAGAAGCTCCGGGTGGTCCACTGTAATATCCCGATAAGCCTAATGGTAAATAATTAGGGTTTATATTTATATTATGAATTAATCAGGTAATAAGTGGGATTATGATCCTACTAATTTATTTCAGCATAAAATTTAAATTTTGCTATAAGTGAGTAAATAATCGTAATTTGTTAATTACGGAGATTTATATAGCATGTGTGAATGTAATATGAGCTATACGTGGAATAAAAATATTTTCAGGTTGGGCGACCCTGGAGACTCAATAAGTGGATACATAAGCGTAATTTGTTAATTACGGGGATTTACTTGAAATACGTGGATATAATATGAGTTATTTGTGAAATAAAAATATTTTCAAGTTTGGCGACCCTGGAGACCCGATTGGAGGCCAAAAATGTCACAACAGTTTTAGTTAGAAATATTGATGAGATTATTGGGATAAGTTGATTTTTGAAATATCGGGGTATTTTAGAGTACTCGAAGTTGACCAAATACCCTAGAAATAGAGATTTCTTAGTGGCTAAGAAATAATAAGATAATTATTAATAATAAATTTTTTTATTAATATTATTATATTATTATATTATTATATTATTATTATTATTATAATATATATATAAAAACGAAACAGAAGTTTCGTTTTATTTAAATATATATATATATATATTAAGTTTTAAGTTATAACAGTACAGAACAGAACGAGACGAACGAAACCCTCGTTCTCCCTCCTTCGATAAAACTTTCTCTTCTTATATCCATTTTCTTAAATTTTCAATCCAAAACTTAGCGATCTAAGCTCCGGTAGTAGCAGGATAGCAAATCCTTGAAAAAGGAAAGCTTAAGGTATGGTTTAATTTCGTTTTAAGTTTAAAAACGATTGGTTTTATATAGGGGCTTTATGATTTAAAAAGGTTATGGAGATTCTGACTTTGTAGCATTGTTCTTTGGTAACTATGGGACTAGTTTATATGTTTACTTGTTGAATTTGAGGTAATTTTTGAGTTAGAAATCGAGTTTGGAACTTTTTAAAGCTTAGTCCGAACGTTAATGGCGTTTTTCATTTAAGGGGTCGATTTTTATTTTTGTTACGTAAGGATGGTAGTATTTATGGCATACATGCACCCTGTGAAGTTTGGAGTGATTTGGATAAGTTTTGGTAGTGTTTCGGTGAGTGCGAAAATTGAAACTTTTCGTATTTCACAGTTTATAGAAATTCCTAAGAGATCAGAAATCGTATTTTTGTCATAACTTTTAACTCAGGTGTCCGTTTTGGACATTCTATATACCGTTTCGAAGCTTGCGACGAGCTCTACAATATGGTGTATGTTTTAGAGCCAAAATATAAGTTTTATTTTAGTGTATTTATACTGCGGGGTTTGGTAGAAAACCCTCGATTGTCTTATGTGAATATAAGCAGTGTTTTGGGATAAACACTTATTGGTTTATCGTTGTTGTGACATAGGGCCGAGATTATCGGGGATAGTTCTCCACTTGGGTTGGTCGAAATATATGAATCTGGATTAAAGGTAAGAAAAGTATATTGTACTGAATAGTACGCTGTATGTAATACAATTAGTATTGTTATGAATTGATCAATATTGAGATATAGTTAATATTGTTATATATAGAAAAGTATATTGTACTGCATAGTACGTTGTATGTAATACAGTTAGTATTGTTATGAATTGATCAATATTGAAATATAGTTAATATTGTTATATATTGAAAAGTATATTGTACTGCATAGTACGTTGTATGTAATACAATTAGTATTGTTATGAATTGATCAATATTGAGATAGATTGATTGGTTGAGTATTGATAATGTGATAATATTATGCATGTGATATGTGGGCTCACCTGATTAGGTGATGCAATTTTTTCTGGTAACGTACTGGGCGTAAGTACAGGCGTTGGTGATATATGATGAGTACCGAGTGTAGGTACGGGCTCACCTGATTAGGTGATGCGATTTTCCTGGCGACGTACTGGGCGTAAGTACGGGCGTCAGTGACATGATAAGTACCGGGCGTAGGTACGAGCTCGTCTAATTAGACGATGCGATATATTGGTGCCAGATTGTGGCACGGGCTCACCTGATTAGGTGATGCAATTATATGATATATGGTGCAGGTTTTTAGGCATAGGCTCACCTGATTAGGTGATGCAGTTATGCGACATATGGGTGCCAGGCTATGGCACGGGCTTGCCTGATTAGGCGATACAATATAAGATCATCAGATTTAAGCATCGACTTGCCTGATTAGGCAGCATGATGTCATGAAGATGGTTGCTTTATAAGGTAACATATATATTATTTATATGATTAAATGAATATGAATTCCATTATTGGTATAATGGTTTTGTATTACCAAATATCTGTATACTAATGTTTATTCGTGACAGATGCCAGTAATGATTTGGATTTCATCTTATGAACAAAGTGTGATGGTTTGATTCTTATTGTGTATAAATGACAATATTCAAATAATAAACTATATGATTGTTATTATTACTTTTCTTGCTGAGTCCTTGTGACTCACGGGTGTTATGTGATGCTGTGAAGGCAAGGAAAAACTATATCAACCATGAGGTGACAGTCTTCTCAAACAATGTACATATCGACATCACCGGCTCGCGTGCCGAGTTGCCAGGAGTTGTTTTGGACTGGTTGTATCTGCTGTGTGTATTTTGATTTTTTTTATATTAAAATGGTTGTCGTATATATTTTTTTAGCAAAACTTTTTATAACAGGGATTCCCGGAACACACTTTTTATGCCGTTATAATGTCCGTTTTTAGTGTTTTATTTTAGTCAAGTTTTTAATATTATCACAGTTTTTAATAATTAATTATTCTATTAGTATTAAACTAGTTTATAAAATCACACACGTGGCGTCCCTATAGATTAGGGCGTTACAACTTGGTATCAGAGCAGCCATGGTTTTAAAGGTCCTGAAGACTGGTCGAATATGTACATTTGCTGCGAGGACAGGTCAACTCATGGTATATAGTAAGTATTTATATTATTTGCTATTGGATTACCTGCATAGGCAATTATAAAGTATGTTGGGAAAAGTAGCATACTGATAATTTTGATAATAATATGTGTATGGTATATGCATATTGATATTGATATCCGTCTGAGTTTTAAATAGTTAGAAAAAATATGTGATAAGTTATACAGTAAGGGCAATCAAATAGTCTGATTAGAGAGCTATTTGGGCTCAGGGCAAACAATATGGAAGATAATTATTTACTGCCATAATGCTGGGAACATGTAAATTCTGTTAGACAGGATATGATTAGACGACAAGGAAAAAAAAATAAATAAATAAATCTGAGATTTGAAAAGATAACAGGCTCATCTTATGTCTGTTTTTATACTACCGACACTTCCTGTTGTACCACTAAATGTGGTGGAATATATGAAGCCAACTTACTAGTAGATCAGGAAGCAAAAATTAAATGATCCACAAGTTATGGGATAGAACGAAAGGTTCTAGGGTGACCATGATAGTGGTCAAAGTGAGTATAAGAGATGGTGACCTTATCTTGAGTGTTCAAGATGCAAAAAGGTGCCATTTGAACCAATGTAGAGCCAGATCTTGTTATTGTGGGGGTGGTGGGTCATCTGAAAAGAACCTGCCCGCGGTTAAGAAAGATTGATGTTAAAGAAGAAAAGTGTACGGATCCTGCCCAAGTGTCAGTTATGATTCAAGGGGACCCGAATATCGGTCCTTCGGCTGACTCAAGTTAGAATTTATGGGCAATATTATAATTGTTATTGATATTAAACATTGTACATTTAGTTAGAGACATCAAGAAATCTGAATGGACTGTGCATGTATGTTATTTAGTGGTAACCCATTTAACAGGGTAGACAAATTAGAAAGATGACAATATGAGTTAAATTGTTGATATTCCCTAGTGGAATATAGAAAATGAGCAGTTAATGGAGGCATCGATTTAATTGATTCAAATAACAAAATCTTTTGTTTAGAAGTGATCTAGCGTTACCAAAGGTGGGGCAATTTATGAGTAATGTTTGGAATCCTAGATGAATTGAAGGTGACGATTGTGTAGTAATTTTGAGATTATGTAGGAGTGGGACTACCTATGTTAGCAAGAAGCATCTTGTTTTGGTAGCTCACCATGACGGAACTCCATGGTTGAGTGTCCTTGACTTGGGGTGGTTTCATTTAAGAAAATTTCCCATGAAGCGTGCGAGTAAGAGCAAAGTATGTTAGAAACACTTGGATTGGTCCGTTGGACCAGTCGTCAGTCCAGGAAACAGCTAGAGTGATGCAGTCATGTATAAAAGCCATTAATTCGTGGGAATAAGGGCCCAATGGAGGCTTAAAGCAGTGACGTTACTGAGGTAACGTATAAAAGAACATCAGGAAGAGTAGTGGTATCACTAAGGTAAAGAAGATTACCTAAATTACTTAAGGTGATACGGTAATGATGGAGAGTACTTTATAATTGACTAGATAGTCAATATGGTATATAAGGAGACCATTGACATTCTGGGAAAAGATTACTTTATTGTGCAATTATGGAAAGGCATACTCACCCAGAATGGAGAAAAGCTTATGAATTGAGATGCAATTTAATAGACACGTAATTGAGTGATTGGTGGATATTGGATCACAAAGTAGGTTGTTTATTAAACAACGAGTTATATAATTGAGTGTAGAATAAGTTTTGAAGTGGTTAACGAAGTATGAAGATAGTGATGATTGCAGGAAAGCAATGGTATCATATGAACCAGGGAGTGAAACCTTAGTGGTGATGATGAAAAGAAACTTCAGGATCAAGGAATGATCTTTAATTAATTGTTATTAGTTGAGAATTCGGGAAATGGGTATTTCCAGTTTAGTTGTGGGTACCTGGTATGAGCAGTGTTGCCTCTACTGTATATATTTAATCAAATTACCTTATAATGGTGGTTAATCGTAAATGATTGGAAAAAAAAAATTAATTAATTAAAAGTTGTGTCAATTCAAGGGAAATTGATACAAGTTAAAATAAGTGGAGATGAACAAGATTTAAGTTGACAATAAGATGGGAATTCCTCAAGTTTGAGTGAACAAAAACCGATGAGGAATTGCAAGAGATTTATGAAGGGAGTGATGGCAATTGAATTTTATTAATGAAAGAATGAAAGCAAGAAATACAATTAAGAACGACAAAAAAAAAGGGGCATCTACTTTCTAATAACCCACCATGAGCTTACCTTGGAGTTAAGCATACTTAACTTGGGTAATCTCAATATGGGAAATCTTTCGGGGAGTCATCCCGGAAAGCGTATGAGTGAGGACAAAGTACGCTAGAATGATTCATATTAGGATGCAGAATCGATAGTCGTTCCAGAGATTATCAAGAGGAAGTGATGTGTTAATAAGTAGAGATTGACAAGGTATTGAGAGGAGTATATAGTAGTGGATGGAAATAAGAAGTGCTCTAATTGAAAATCTATCAGAAATGAATACTTAACTTGTTACTAAGTTAAGTCAGTAGATCAGCTTAGGAGATCTCATAGAAAGAATAGAAAGACATAATTACGAATTATGTACTATGGGATCTTATGATTTTGACCGAGTAGTAACGATTGGACATACAGAGTTAATATGTTGTCTATCAGTGTAGACAATTTATACTATAAATGAGAATACAGAATTCATACGAAGGAATAGTCTAATCTTGTAAAATTCCAAGGTTGATATTTTTGGCTATGATGTTAAGAATTAAAGAAGGTTATTGAGAACCATGGAAGTTAAAGCGAAAATAGTATAATGCTTTATTCTTGAAAGGTGGGTAACCTGTGAAGATCAATAGAATATTAGAAGTATACTGTGAGCATATTTGATAAAGGTTAGAATATCTTAGAATAATATCTTCCCTTATGAGGTGTTTATTTAAAAAGTGATAATTAAATGTACCACTGGTTAGGTACCTTAATAAGTGTGGTACAAGAGAAATATTATATACATGTTCACTGGATTAAATAGGCTAGATAGCCTATTAGCTAGCCTTAACTTCTGCGTTGTCCGGAGTATATAATGTGTTTCATGTCTCCATGTTGAGAAAATATGAATCAGACTCGACCCATGTTCTTAGTTGTGACGATGTTAAACTTCAGACAAATTTATTATATGAGGAAAATATCTTGTCCAGGGTTTGGACTAGAAAGATGAAATTAGACAATTCTACTAGTTAAGAAAGTGCTATAAAAAAACAGCAAGATAGAAGTAGCAATTTGAGAATTAGAATCATAAATATGGGGGTAATATCCCGAATTGTTTAAATAAATTTCGAGGACGAAATTTTTATAAGGAGGGGATGGTTGTAATATCCCGATAAGCCTAATGGTAAATAATTAGGGTTTATATTTATATTATGAATTAATCAGGTAATAAGTGGGATTATGATCCTACTAATTTATTTCAGCATAAAATTTAAATTTTGCTATAAGTGAGTAAATAATCGTAATTTGTTAATTACGGAGATTTATATAGCATGTGTGAATGTAATATGAGCTATACGTGGAATAAAAATATTTTCAGGTTGGGCGACCCTGGAGACTCAATAAGTGGATACATAAGCGTAATTTGTTAATTACGGGGATTTACTTGAAATACGTGGATATAATATGAGTTATTTGTGAAATAAAAATATTTTCAAGTTTGGCGACCCTGGAGACCCGATTGGAGGCCAAAAATGTCACAACAGTTTTAGTTAGAAATATTGATGAGATTATTGGGATAAGTTGATTTTTGAAATATCGGGGTATTTTAGAGTACTCGAAGTTGACCAAATACCCTAGAAATAGAGATTTCTTAGTGGCTAAGAAATAATAAGATAATTATTAATAATAAATTTTTTTATTAATATTATTATATTATTATATTATTATATTATTATTATTATTATAATATATATATAAAAACGAAACAGAAGTTTCGTTTTATTTAAATATATATATATATATTAAGTTTTAAGTTATAACAGTACAGAACAGAACGAGACGAACGAAACCCTCGTTCTCCCTCCTTCGATAAAACTTTCTCTTCTTATATCCATTTTCTTAAATTTTCAATCCAAAACTTAGCGATCTAAGCTCCGGTAGTAGCAGGATAGCAAATCCTTGAAAAAGGAAAGCTTAAGGTATGGTTTAATTTCGTTTTAAGTTTAAAAACGATTGGTTTTATATAGGGGCTTTATGATTTAAAAAGGTTATGGAGATTCTGACTTCGTAGCATTGTTCTTTGGTAACTATGGGACTAGTTTATATGTTTACTTGTTGAATTTGAGGTAATTTTTGAGTTAGAAATCGAGTTTGGAACTTTTTAAAGCTTAGTCCGAACGTTAATGGCGTTTTTCATTTAAGGGGTCGATTTTTATTTCTGTTACGTAAGGATGGTAGTATTTATGGCATACATGCACCCTGTGAAGTTTGGAGTGATTTAGATAAGTTTTGGTAGTGTTTCGGTGAGTGCGAAAATTGAAACTTTTCGTATTTCACAGTTTATAGAAATTCCTAAGAGATCAGAAATCGTATTTTTGTCATAACTTTTAACTCAGGTGTCCGTTTTGGACATTCTATATACCGTTTCGAAGCTTGCGACGAGCTCTACAATATGGTGTATGTTTTAGAGCCAAAATATAAGTTTTATTTTAGTGTATTTATACTGCGGGGTTTGGTAGAAAACCCTCGATTGTCTTATGTGAATATAAGCAGTGTTTTGGGATAAACACTTATTGGTTTATCGTTGTTGTGACATAGGGCCGAGATCATCGGGGATAGTTCTCCACTTGGGTTGGTCGAAATATATGAATCTGGATTAAAGGTAAGAAAAGTATATTGTACTGAATAGTACGCTGTATGTAATACAATTAGTATTGTTATGAATTGATCAATATTGAGATATAGTTAATATTGTTATATATAGAAAAGTATATTGTACTGCATAGTACGTTGTATGTAATACAGTTAGTATTGTTATGAATTGATCAATATTGAAATATAGTTAATATTGTTATATATTGAAAAGTATATTGTACTGCATAGTACGTTGTATGTAATACAATTAGTATTGTTATGAATTGATCAATATTGAGATATAGTTAATATTGTTATATATTGAAAAGATTGATTGGTTGAGTATTGATAATGTGATAATATTATGCATGTGATATGTGGGCTCACCTGATTAGGTGATGCAATTTTTCTGGTAACGTACTGGGCGTAAGTACAGGCGTTGGTGATATATGATGAGTACCGAGTGTAGGTACGGGCTCACCTGATTAGGTGATGCGATTTTCCTGGCGACGTACTGGGCGTAAGTACGGGCGTCAGTGACATGATAAGTACCGGGCGTAGGTACGAGCTCGTCTAATTAGACGATGCGATATATTGGTGCCAGATTGTGGCACGGGCTCACCTGATTAGGTGATGCAATTATATGATATATGGTGCAGGTTTTTAGGCATAGGCTCACCTGATTAGGTGATGCAGTTATGCGACATATGGGTGCCAGCTATGGCACGGGCTTGCCTGATTAGGCGATACAATATAAGATCATCAGATTTAAGCATCGACGTGCCTGATTAGGCAGCATGATGTCATGAAGATGGTTGCTTTATAAGGTAACATATATATTATTTATATGATTAAATGAATATGAATTCCATTATTGGTATAATGGTTTTGTATTACCAAATATCTGTATACTAATGTTTATTCGTGACAGATGCCAGTAATGATTTGGATTTCATCTTATGAACAAAGTGTGATGGTTTGATTCTTATTGTGTATAAATGACAATATTCAAATAATAAACTATATGATTGTTATTATTACTTTTCTTGCTGAGTCCTTGTGACTCACGGGTGCTATGTGGTGCAGGTAAAGGCAAAGAAAAGCTAGATCAACCATGAGGTGACAGTCTTCTCCAGCAATGTACATATTGACCTCACTGGCCTGCGTGCCGAGTTGCCAGGAGTTGTTTTGGACTGGTTGTATCTGCTGTGTATTTTGATTTTTTTTATATTAAAATGGTTGTCGTATATATTTTTTTTAGCAAAACTTTTTATAACAGGGATTCCCGGAACACACTTTTTATGCCGTTATAATGTCCGTTTTTAGTGTTTTATTTTAGTCAAGTTTTTAATATTATCACAGTTTTTAATAATTAATTATTCTATTAGTATTAAACTAGTTTATAAAATCACACACGTGGCGTCCCTATAGATTAGGGCGTTACATCCACGGCCCTGAACCCAGAAGAAAAGAAAAAGCGGTGGCGGTACTCCTTAACATGAGTCTGCCTATTATACGGAACCACCCCCTCGTTAGCAGGGTGGATCCGGAACCCATAAAAACCATCCTTAAGTTTGTCCCCTTTCTTGGGGACGGATACAAGTTCATAAAAATATAAAATTTCCGCCGGGCTGGGAGACCCCCAGCCACGGGCGGTGTAAAAAATAAATAAGCCTGAGAGCAGGCGATAAGCTTGAGGAATAAGTTGGTATGGCGCAAGGCCGACAAATACAAGAAAATTCACAAAGTAATCTTGGAGCGGGAGCATGGTACCGGTCATCAAATGGGTCTGACTCCAAGCCCCGAAGCCGTCATAGTTGTGATTAGGCGTCTCCGAGTCGCGAGGAGGCCGGTGGAAGGTCCCTGAGGTAGAGGGTTTGATCCCAGCCACATTAATAATGTTCTCCAGCTGGTGAGGACAAGTCAGGGTCGATCGAAGCTCGGCCGCTTCCCAACCAGTTGCACGGGGCTTGTACCCCTCCTGGGCAACGGGTCCCAGAGAAACCTCCTCCAGCGTGGCCATACTTTTCCCTTTCTTCTTCGAAGATTTTGAGCCAGAAGCAGACATTTTGTGTTCTGAGAAAAAACAAAAAGGGAAAAAGAAAAGTCCAGCAGTTAGGTCCCATACCAAACCCTAAATCAAGAAAAAGGGAGTGGGGGTCCCCTAACCGCTGGAAAGAGGCCCCCTCCGGACACATGTCACATGGGAAACTCTGGAGAGAATCCCTGAACAAGTGTCGGGTGCAGTGAAATCGCAGAAAGTGGTTTTGCAAAAAGGAAAAAAGAAAAAAAAAGAAAAAAAAAAGAGAAAAGCCATCCTATGCCCTAAGCGACTGTTAAACGAAGAACACATGGCCCTCTTCAAACAGAACTGTATAACTACAACAGGGGCATGATAATGGCGATTCTACAACTAACGCAGTAAACATACAGCAGAACTCGAAGAACTTAAACACTCACAGAAGCCTCTAAGTACGAACCCAGAAAATGAACGAAGTAAATATAAGTATGTTATTATCTAAGGATGCAAGAAACTTACAGTCGATCGTTGAACTGGAGGTACTGAATATGGTTGAGTGAGAGTTGAGAAGAACTGGCAAAGTCAAACACTGGAAAACTGAATGAAGTGTCTGGGTATTAAGACAGTTCGTGCTACTTTGAGGAATTTTCTCTCTAGGAAATTCGAGCAGAAATGGCAAGGAATGGAAAGTAACCGAAATGAAGGAAAGGTGGTGGCTTTTATAGGCAAAAACACATGAGGAACAGGCGTCATCACCTACCAATCGCACGGTGGGGGAGACGCACGATTCGAATTCCCAAAGATCAATGGATCAGATCAATCTACCATTAAGGCGGTGGAAACGTTTGAGTATCCGTCTGATACCATTAATGTGCCGCATCAATCATGGGGTGTGAAACGAATCGACCTCTGCAAAAGCGAATCGCTGCATTTAATGCCATTATCAGACGCACCTCCACGCGCCCCCAGGTTCGTATCAGAAGACCGAGGAGGCGGCTGGAGACATTCCTGCAAAAAGCAAATCGCTGCATTAAATGACATCATTTAATTTGCCCCCACGCGCTCGAGGCTCGAGCTAGGGAAACGAGGAGTCAACCGGAGACACTTGAACAAGCCTTGGTTTATTTTTACTAAGTAAACAAGGCTTGGGGGGTAAATGTTGCTCCAGAATTCGCCCAAAATACGTGGACCAGTCGAGAGGGGACACGTGGATCAGATAACTGGGAAAGATTTGCTAAGTCTTTGTGCGCCACCAAGAAGCGCTATTAGCATGGGTCCCGGAGGAGGCATCCGGAGTACAAGGTACTCCAGGAAGCTAGTATAGCGTGAAGGCTCTCCGGGACATGTCAGGTCTCTCCCGAGCAATCAAGTCGCATTTAATGCTGCATGGGAGGAAACGTGTTGGGATTGTAACACGCAATAAAGTCTGACGGCACAACCCCCAAACAGCAGCGCTACAGTAATGATCATTTAAGTCTAGCGACGGCTACTCTGCGAAGAGTCACGTCAATCACAAGGCAAAAAGGACGTTCTTCATAAAAGCCCTACAGCACCTAGGGATTTGACCATGCATCACCCATGGTATATTCATCGGAAATGCCCAGCTTTATGGATACTTACAGACACATGTGTAAGAACAATTCTAGAGATTACCCCACCAAAACACTATAAATACCCCCTCAAAGCTCATTTAATGGGGTCGAGAATCTTGGGTTGCAAAAGAGCAAGAAGAGAAAATACTCACCAAGAACATTCTCTGTATTTATGAGAAAGACATTCTCTCAAGTGTAGAATCTCCATTAAATACATCCATTAATAACAGAGGCTCGTGGACTAAGGCTCATTAACGCCCCAACCACGTAAAAAATCTTCATCTCACTTTCTTACAGCTCTTTATTATAATCATATTTTAATAGTTGCCGAAAACCTCGGTCAACAAAACCTATTATTGTTTGATCTAAATTGCTATTGTTAACTTGTTGACAGATCCAATGATCTGATTTTAACCCATGGTTCAATTGTCAATAGGTCAACTAAATAATTTGTAACAGGTAAATTTTACATTCTTCTTTCATCTGTGTATGACCTAGTGACATGATAGGATCCATCCAAATCTGTGTGCCTGTGTGAGCCTATATGTTTACTTTATGTTTAGATGCATATAGGTTGTTCATTTAATTTTTAATTAAGATGAACTAGGTTGCTAAATAAAATATCACACCATGATAGATTTTATTTAGGCCCATTTAATTTTTGGGCCTATTCAATTAATAACAGTTGTTCATTATAATGTTAAATTCCTCTCTTTTGGGCCTTGTGTGAGAGTTAGGGGGCCAATAGAAGTGGGTATGACATACTGAATTCAGCACCACCTCACATGAACAACCCCAACTGTGAAGGCCCATTTGCCTGATTTGGATAACTATACTAGGTTAATTAAATTAGTTTAACCTAATAAAATTGATTAGCAATATAATTAATTTCAAAATAAATGGAATTTTTTTCCATTCATACATTTTGAAATTAATTTAAGAAAAACACACTTAGTTTAATGAAATTATTTCTAGATAAACTATATGTATTTTTCTTGTATTTAATTAAATAAAGAATTATAACTAACTAGATTCTTTCTGAAGCTTATTTTAATTATTTCATTAAATATTCCTATTTAAGTTGTAAATTAGTTATTTCTAACTAATTTTATTTATCAACTTAAATTTGAATATCTTTTTAATTTAAAATTAAGTTGAGGAATTCTAGGAATTGGTTATTGAAGATTCTTAAGATATTTTTTAAGTTGATATTTTTTTAAAATTTTAAATCAACTTAAAATAGAATATTTTTTAAATTAGGTGGTTACAACTTAATTTTGGTATTTAATTAAATTTTATTTGAAAAATATTTAAGTTGGATATTTTAGATTTTTTCTATAACAACTTAAATTAGATTTTTTTTCAAATTTTAGAAAAACACTTAGTTAAACTGAAATATATTCTAGATAGTTATTTCTAGTACTAGTTATTTTTCTAATATTAAAATAAGAAAATATTTTAGATTGAAAATTAATTGTTTAATACTTAATTTTGGTACAATTTAAGTTAAGTATATTTTCCTAGTATTAAACTAGAATTGATAATTAAGTCTCATCTATATTTAATTATTTATTTCTTGAATTTAATACATTTAATGAAATTGAAATTAAATATCTAAGTTGATTTTCATCATGATACTGAAATATGATTATTTTCATGATATTTAATTAAATAGAGAATTATTTTAAGTTGGAATTTTTTTAAAAAAAAATTCATAACAACTTAAATTTTAATAATTTTCAATATATATTTTTTTTTATTTTATTAATCAATTTTTTGAAATTGCATTCAATTATGCAAGATATTTTTGAATTTTTTTTGAAAAATAGATTAAAGTTGTAAATTAATTATTTATTTAATTAATTTTGAACCAACTTAAATCAATGATTTTTTCATTTAATGATTAATTTAAAATAAATGAACTAAAATATATTATGATTAGAAAATGAATTAATTAGTCAAAGAAAATGTAGATAGATATTATATTTTTTTTTTACTTGAATTATTTTTCTAGTAGTGTTTAATTTATTTTTATTTTATTTTAGAGTATTTCGAAAATTGATTACGATATACTTTAATTTTTTTTTTTCGAAATGCAATATATATTTATAAAAAATTAAATTTGAGTTGCAAATAAATTTAAATTTATACAACTTAAATTAAATAATTTTCTTAATATTTATTGAAAATTATTACTAAGATGGAAATAATTCATTTTATTTTCATATCCATCTAAGTATAATTTTATAAATATTAAATTAAAATTTTATTTAGAATTTTATTCTAAATTGAAAATTTTAATTAAATAAATATATATTTGAAATAAATAGTTTAAAATAATATTAGAAGAAAATACATTTTAAATAATGAGCTTTATTATTATTATTAGGATATTCGATCTCCATTGTTGGTTTTAAATAGTTATTGTTTTAGTCAGTAATCCTCCCTAATGGAGGAACGTTCATTAGCAACTTAAAGCCGTAGAATCTCGAAAGATAAGTACTCTTTGTAAGTGTTTATTTTAGTATGGATCACCCTAATGGTGGCGACTTTAATAGGACTTACAAAAGTATGAAACAATGGTGGAAGCTCATAAGATAGAATAGCCTTGACTCTCACTTAAACGGGACAACGCTGGATTCTTATCTTGATCGAATAAAAGGTTGCTAGAATGTTTATCATTTTAGATGAGCTGACAACTCTATTCAATGGATGGTAGCTTTGACTCTCGCCTAAACGGGACACTGATATCAGTTTGTTGAAAACCTTGGAAATTATTTAGGATTGTATATTTTAGTATTTTCACTTGTCATTCCTATGTGCTAATAATTTCTGAATGAGATTTTGTGTTAAACCTTACTTGATTTCTTTTTATTGTTATTTGTAGTATCCAATATGACTATGACCAATCCCATGCTATCACTGTTGACTGATAATAAGCTGAGTGGATCTAACTTCCCTAAATGGGGAGAGAACATTAACATTGCTCTCATAGGTGAAAGTGCCTTGTTTGTGTTAACTGAACCGTCTCCTGAACAACCGGGTGACAATGCAGCCAAAGCTGTAAAAGAGAAGTACAAGCGTTGGCAGAATGCTAACAACAATGCTCGATACTTCATGCTTTCCAGCATGGTTAACACCTTGAAAACAAGGTTTGCAAACACTGTCACAGCTGCAGAAAACATGAACCAGTTAACTGAGCTATTCAGAATGGCATCAATTCAGTCTCGCTTTGATGCGACAAAGAAATTTATCAATGCACGGATGGAACCCCATCAGAATGTGCATGATCACCTTCTCCAGATGGCAAGTTATTTCCAGGAAGCTCAGAATCATGGAGCTGAAATGGAACAGAGAACTCAAGTGAGTCTTATCTTGAATAGTCTGATTCCAACCTTTCTGCCCTACACCTCAAATTATGTCATGAATAAGAAGGAACAAGACTTTCACACGTTAGCCAATGATCTTCAGACATATGAAAATTTGATTGGAGGATCGAAGAAGAAAGGGAGTAAACCTCATAATTCTGGAAATGGTAATGGGGCGACTAAACCTGAGGTAAATTTTGCCTCTACTTCCAAACCCAAGAACAAGAAGAAGTGGAAGAATAGCAAGAAGCCTGTTCAAGCTGTGAAAACAGTTAAAAAGGAAAAAAAGGTTGCTACTCCTGGTGATACACTAAAAGGAAAATGCTTCTATTGCAATGAAAAAGGACACTGGAAACCCCAATGTCCTAAACTTCTTGCAAAGAAACAAAGTATTTCTTTTCCTATAAACTGATGTGTTTTAGTGAATTATTATCCATTTTGATTATTAATTCTAGACCTACTAACCATGTTTATTTGTTTTTCTTCTTATTACAGCCCAAGCTGCTTGAACTCAAATGCTATCTTAGCGAGTTGAATCGGAAGGTTGGACAAAGGGGTGGAGTTCGTCCAAGATGAAGATGAATCTCGTTTTTTTATTTTTAAATTAATTGTTTTAGTTTCAGAACAGTTTGAATTTCAATTATTAGTTTGGGATTTTATTCCCTATTTTTCATATTGTTGCAAAAAATTCCATTAATTTTGGAGAATTTTACAATAAAGTTTTCTATTTTGGAAATAAAATGCATTTTAAATTGAGCTTCATTCCCTTTATTCTAGAAGAGTGTAACAACCCACCTATAATAATTCAAGCTCCATCAATGAAGATATATAACTTTGTAAATTTGAAATTACCAGAAAGTTATTCAACTGAAGAAAATTCTACACTGTATAATCTCTATTTCATTCTTTAAAGAATGAGAGATATGTCTTCTGTTCATTCAGATGTACTTTATAAGCAGTAAGGATTTCAGTATCCCTTGATAAGTAATGCATATAGTAAAGGATGTTGCATAATGTTTTATGAACATAGTTCCAGAAATTTGGGTTGAGTCAAATGTACTACACTTGATCTGAAGATCAAGACAACAAATTGATTGGAATGCACAACTTGTTTTATGTGAGTGCAAGTGGGAGTTTGTTGGGATTTTATGCCCTAAATAAAACCCATTACAATCCAATCTTGTTTGTTATCAATAAGAGATTAGAAGTAATTAATGTTAACATGTAGTTTTCATGTTTATGGTTTAATATATGTACAAAATCTGTTAAGTCCAGAACATATAGTCATTCACAATTACAGTGATGCCAACACAGTGGAATGTGATTGTGATTATATGATGCGAAAGTCTAAGTCCCTGTTTCATCAGTGCTCTGGATTTACACTGATGTGATAATCAGCGATGAAGTGTACTTACACTTTGCATAAGTGTTATGTTCTTTCCAGAGTATTGGCAAAGTATACTAGCTTCGAATGTATGGAGTATACATTGGACTGGACTGATATTGATCTTAGTTAAGATATTATAATACTTATCGCTGTATCTTTCCAAGTCAATATCACTAGTTGATCTTAGATCAAAAGAACTAAATCCTGATATGCTTAGGCTCAATCTCAGGAGTGCTATTAATGTTCTTTGATTTGTTAGTTAAGCCTACTTTTGGGTCAGGGTGATACGTACCTTTTGGGAACATGATAGTATGATTGAGTGGGAGCGCTAAACATAAATATGGAATCTATAGCTTCTATAGGTGTTTAGAAGTTAAGTGATGATTTCCTTCAAGCTTAGCTAAATAGATGTAAATGGAAGAGCTCTTGTTTCAGTGATTATATTTTAGTTCACTAAAACCTCAATTACAGGTAGCTAAGTGTTTTAAGGAGCAAAATACATTGAGGGGTGAAACGGTAAATTTGTCCCTACTCGGTGTAAATCATCTATATAGAGGATCTTTGATCATTGAGATTATAACGATGGTTAAATGTGATAACATATAGAGCGTTCTATATAACTGAAAGTGCAATTCCAAGTTCTTAGAGTGGATGCAACAAGGAATTAATAAGTTAGGAAGTTTACTTGGTAAATTCGGTTCAGCTTATTAGAAGCTCAGTAATATAGGTCCATGGTCCCCATTCTAGCTGAGACCATACTACTTGTAATACTCAGATAATTGATTTTATTAATCAATTATAATTCTAAAAGTAGACTATGTCTAGTTTATGAATTTTCACTAAGCAAGGGCAAAATTGTGAAGAAAAGAGATTCTAGGTTTTATTTATTAATTAAGAGACTCTATATGTCTAATTAATAATTATATTAAATGACAATATTATTTAATAATTTATTTTAGTTATTAAATAATTAGTTTTGGCATTTAGATGGTTAGAATTAGAAAATTGGCGTTTTTGAGAAAATAGAAATGAAAATTGTCAAAATTGCAAAATACCAAGTGGGGCCCATTAACATTATGGCCGGCCACTTTGAGAGGTTTTTTCCAATTGTTATTTTCATTATTTTAATGCCAAGTAATTGCTAACCTAAACCTAGTCGTTACCTATAAATAGATAGTGATGGCTCACACCGAAACAAGTTTTTTTTAGAGATTGAAAATCGGAAAATTTGAGCCACTCACTATCCTTCTATAACCGACCCTCTCTCTCTCTCTCTCTCTCTCTCTTTTCTACTTCTAATTTTCGAAACCCTCAGTGATAGAGTAGTGCCCCCACACATCAAGTGCTATCTCAATCATAGTCTGGAAGATCGTGAAGAATCCAAACTGAAGAGAAGGACATTCGGACTCAGTTCTTGGTGATACTCTGCGACAGAAATGTTACAAGGGTTAGAGATCTGAGTGGAAGGAGACATATTATTCCGCTGCAACCAATGTAAGGTTTCCTGAACTTTATATGTGTTTATTATCGTTTTAGAAGTTCATATTTAGGATGTTAAACAACATACTTGTTAGTAAATCTAAGATCCTGGTAAAATAAATTCCAACAGTAACTAGCATCGAGATGAACTATTCTAAGGCCTTATTGTATTTAGACGTGTGAGCGTAACACGTGGGTCTATGCCATGTACGCATAGATAGGAATGTGACTGTAACACGCAGGTCTATGCCAACTATACAATAAGTGTAATGGCACGATTATAATGTATGTGAAATTTATAATTGTTATTATATATATTTATTATATTCTTCTGGGCTTGGCTCATGGGTGCTCTATTGTGTAGTAAAGGATAAATCTGTCACTAATCAGCCATGAGTGCGAGGACTTGGCGATTCTTGTACATGTTCGTGTGATACTAGACAAAGCGGGTTGGGGCTACCAGTGATGTATTTTGTAATCCTGATTTTGTCGCTTAGGTCGGCAAGTAAAATAGACATGTAATATTCTGTGAAAATATTTATGGGATCCCGAAGCATGTATCTTTTGATTGTTTGTAAAGTTAAAAATTATTACAAGTTTAATTTTCATCGTTGTAAATAAAGTTTAAAATTTTCTCGCGCTTGCCATTCTAGTAATCCTAGTTTAGAATTTCATAATCAGTTGTCGTGACGTGCCTAATTGTTAGGGCGTTATAGTAATAGTGTGAGAGTTTTGAGTGTATTTCTCAAGTATTTGTCAAAATTTGAGAGTGTAATATTCTGTACCCATTATTATTGTTATAGTGAAAGATTTACGATGGTTTTTATTTGCCACAAGATAAGTTCTTGGCATACATTTATTGCTTTGATTATTATTCGTAAAGTACTATTTATATTGGAATATATCTGAAAATTCTGAATATGCTTTGTGATTGCAGCTGTGAGTGATCCTTCACATCAGAAAGGAATTTTAGAGTCTCCATTTTATTTTCCCACAAATATTTATCATAAAGGGGAATTAGGATACTTTCTATTATTTCTAACAACTGGTATTAGAGCCACGAGGTCAGAGCTCTATTTCTGCAGTGATAATGGTTACGCACGGCATAAATATTTCTATCTAGGAGACTGGAATTTAAGTAGTCTACCTGTGACTCTCCACATCTTTCTTGGGAACTCACTTATAAGGGTGCTTTTGTCTATGAAACTATCTCGACCTATCCTTTATTGATAGGACTATGATAGATATTCAGTCTTTCCTAAGAGTCACCTAGTTTGTATAGAGGACGGTGAGACTAAAGAAAATGACAGGCCAAAAACTAGAAATTAAGAACTTCAACGGAAGTGATAATTTTTCCATCTAGCAAAGGAGGATGAATGATCTCCTTATTCAACAGAAGGTCCACAAGGCATTATTAGGCATAGAAAAAAAACCTAGTCGATGAAGGATGAAGACTAGGAGGAGATAGAAGAGATCGCATCCAGTAAAATTTGTCTAAATGTTTTAGATAGTGTCTTGTAAAATATAGAATCGAAAGAGTGCAAGACAGCTAAAGAAATCTGGGAGACTTTAGAGAATTTGTACATGTCAAAGAATCTTTCTAATAAGTTCTACTTATGGAAGGTGTTGTACTAGATGCGTAAGCAAGACAATGTGGATATTATTCTCCAGCATTTGAGTAATTTTAATGGCATGATTTCTCAATTGATAAGGTTTGCAGTGAAGTTTAGTTATGAGGAAAAGACTATGTTGATAATGGCAACACTTCATCATATGATCACCTTATCACAACTCTTACTTATGGGAAGGACAAGTTGGAGTATGAAATCATTACAGAGGCCTTGATTTCATTTGAAATGCAAAACAAGGCGAGAGGTGTGGAGTCGCAAGCCCTTATTTATGAAAATAAAGGGAGAAGTCATAACAAAGGCAGGAATAGAAATGACAAGTCTAGAGACAAATCAAAATCCAAATGCAAAATTGATGGCTGCTTTCACTGTTGCAAGCCAGGCCACATTAAGAAAAATTATAGGATTTTGAATCGAGAAATGCATGAGGCTAGCAAGAAGAAAAATAATAGCGACAATAACACAGCTACAAGCGCCACTATAGAAGAAGATCTGGCGATAATAATTGTTGATGAATGTTTTCATGTTGGAGACAATATGGTTGAGTGGGTGGTAGATTCGGGAGATTCTTTCCACATCACTCTCAATAGAGAGATGTTTACTACATACGAAGCTAGTGACTTTGGAATGTGAACATGGGTAATTCTGCATGCTCCAAAATTATTGGAAATGGAGATGTAAGTATTCAAATGAATGTCGACTGTCATTTGACATTAAAGAATGTAAGGCATGTTTCATATTTGCACCTAAATTTGATCTCTATAAATGCCTTAGATGAGCAAGGGTATGAAAACTACTTTGGTAATAAGAATTGGAAACTCTATAAAAGGTCAATGGTTGTTGCGAGAGGAAAGCTAGTTACTCATTGTACAAGACTTATGGTGTAAAGACCGCTTACTTTAATTTAGAAATTAGCAGTTAATTAAGATTTAATTATGAAAATTATTTATAGATATTTAAATAATCATTTATGTTGTTATATTTGAATTCTGAATGCGTTTTTATGTCATATAGTGAAATTTCATAATTTTGCATTTTCGGTGCCCGGCAACACGGAACGCGGTGTATGGCTCAGTAGAATCACAATTTAGTATTTCTATATATTGGGGCAGTTTATTTAGACATTGGAAATGTCGGGATTAGTCGGGAATTTAGAATTTCCCAAAATACCCTTTAGTACCCTCTATGTTATTTTAGTGTGGAGGGGCAAAATGGTCATTTTGCCCCATTGATGTTTTGTCCTTTAGTGGTTTATATTAATCTTAATTACGTGTTTTATTCATTAAATCTTGGCTGGTGGTATTATGATAAAATCAATTTTTTATAACTCTTATTTTAAAAAAAATCAAAGAAAAGAGCAAAATTGCATTTTCTCTCAAGAGCTCTCTCTCTCTCTCTCTCTCTCTCTCTCTCTCTCTCTCTCTCTCTCTCTCTAGGCCTTGCTTGGGAGCTGCTATGGCTGTGATTTTCCTTTAAAATTCAAGTAATTTCCATCAATCTTAGAGTAATTCTAGTGGAGGTAATCCTTGTTCAAGTTTTTCCTTGGTTTCTTGAAATTTAAGAAAAAAATGATTTAGTTGCATGCTTAGTTTGTGATTGTTGTTGCTGCTGTAATTATGTGTTGTTCTCTGTAGTTCTCATATGTTTAATGGAGTGAAATAGAATAGGTTTTGATGCATGTTGAGTTGATTTTAAGTAAGTTTGAAGTTTTGAGCTAAATCATGATTTTAATGGTGAAATGATGCAATCTGTTGCTGTGTTGTTTGTAGTTGTTTATTGTTGTTTTCATAGACTTAGTTATGCTTATTTAAGTAGATTTGAGCAGGTTGTGATGCATGTTAAGTAGATTGAACCAAGCTTGAGTTTTCAACTCAAAGCTTGGAGCTCACATGGTGATTTTTGTATCTGTACTTTCTGGGTTGTTTTGATGCTTTGGGAATGTTCTTTAGGGTATGTAGAACAGGTCTGAAAGGTTGCATGAGGTTTGGGTTTCATTTGAGTGAGAAATGAATTTTTGAAAGTTTCCTGCACTGAACCGGAAATCCAGTTCGGGAAAGCCATCAGCAACCGGTCGACCGGTTGGGGCTTCTAGGAATTTTCCAGAACCGAAATTCCGGTTGTAGAACCTGTTGGTTTTTATGCCCTAAATAAAACTCATTTCAATATAATCAGATTTACTTATTAATATAGATCAGAAATAACATTTAATGTTGCATGGTTCACATGATTTATTTCATGATTATATGTACATAATGTATGAATTCATCTGAAGCCCTTTTCACATACTTGATCATGTTTATTGTGCTGTCAACACATTGGAAAGTAAACATGACTATGTGAATAAAATTTCCTAGATTTATCAGACATAGGGTTTTACTGATATGATAATCTACAACAGAGTTTAGTTGCATTTGGAGAAGTGCTATGTTCTTTCCAGAGCATTGGTTAAAGTAAAGCTCAGGTTGGGTGCATGGAGTATGCATCGGAAGGGACCGATATTGAACTTTGACTTAGACTTATTAAACTTACCGTAATATCTATTCAAGTCAATATCGCTTAGTTGATCCTAGATCAAATGATCTTAATCCTGTTATGATTAGGCTCAATTTCAAGAGGCTATTCGTGTTCTTTGATTTGTTAGTAATTAAACCTACTTTTGGGTCAGGGTGATACGTACATTTTGGCAACACGGTAGTGCAATTGAGTGGGAGCGCTAACATAAACATGGAATCTATAGCTTCTATCTGGCAAATAGTAAGTAAAGGATGATCTCCTTCGAGCTTGACCAAACGAAAATAAATGGTGGATATCTCATTCACATAAGCTGAAATATCATTTACACGGGGTTAAGTGTTTTAAGGATTAAATACATTGTAGGGTGTAACGGTAATCTAATCCCTTTACAGTGTAGATCATTCATATAGAGGATCATTGATCAAATTAGGATTATAACAATGGATAACTAATGATGTGTCTATATGGTGGAACATATAGAGCATTCTATATACTGAGAGTGCAATTCTAAGTTCTATGCGTGGGTTCAACGAAGAATTAATAAGTTAGTGAATTTTAGTAATAAATTATTGATCTACTTATTGGAAGCTCGGTTATATAGACTCATGGTCCCGGCACTAGTTGAGATAGTATTGCTTGTAAGACTCATATAATTGGTTTTGATTAATCAATTGAAATTCTCAAATTAGACTATGTCTATTTGTGAAATTTTCACTAAGTAAGGGCGAAATTGTAAAGAAAGAGTTTATAGGCGCATATTTGTTAATTATGATACTTTGTATGGTTCAATTAATAAATATGATAAATGACAATATTATTCAAAAATTATTTATAGTTATTAAATAGTTAGAATTGGCATTTAAATGGTTGAATTAGAAAATTGGCATTTTTGAGAAAATTAGATGCAGAAAAGATAAAACTGCAAAATTGCAAAAAGTGATGCCCAAATCCACTTGTATAGGGCCGACCACTTTTGTAGGGAATTTAAATTGATATTTTCATTATTTTAATGCCAAATAATTCAAACCTAACCCTAGTGGAATGCTATAAATAGATAGTGAAGGCTTCAGGAAAATTACACTTTTCTTCTGACTTTTCATTCAGAAAAAACTGAGCCTCTCTCTCTCCCTATCTTTGGCCGACCTCTTCTCCTCTTTCTTCTTCATTGAAATTTCGAAATTCTTAGTTTGAGAGTAGTGCCCACACACAGCAAGTGATACCTCAATCATAGTGAGGAAGATCGTGAAGAAAGACTTTTAGCAAGAAGGAGTTTCAGCATCAAAGATTCAAAGAAAGAGATCCAGGTTCAGATATTAATAATGCTCTGCTACAGAAAGAAATCAAGGGCTAGATATCTGAACGGAAGGAGTCATTATATTCTGCTGCACCCAATGTAAGGTTTCCTAAACTTTATATGTGTTTATTTCATCGTTTTAGAAAGTTCATATTTAGGGTGTTAATCTACATACTTGTGAGTAGATCTAAGATCCTGGTAAAATAATTTCCAACAGAACCGGTCTACCGGTTGGGACAATTTTGGGAACCCTAGTTCTTCCCATTTTTGTGTTGTTTAGGGTATTTCCATGCTTTTTATCGATAGGGAAACTTTTAGTTTCTAGTTTAAGTCCACGGGAAGTGATTTAGTGTGTCACTTATCAGTGTTGTGATTGTTATGGTTTAGGAGCCTGTAAATCGCCTAGCAGTTCGTTCCACTCAGGTTGACCGGCACACATGAATTCGGAATTGAGGTAAGATTAGTATAACATTATGCATATGTATTTACATGTTTAGCGTGCATGTTAGGAAGCCTGTTAGATTACATTAGAGATGTATGTTGGCTTCGTACCATTCGACAGTATCACATCGGTACGACTAGAGTCAGACTAGTGTACCGAGTATAGGCTGATATTATGGTCGATGGTATTGTACTATTTTGCTGTATCACATCGGTAAGGCTAGAGTATGACTAGCAGCTAGAGTATGACTAGTGTACCGAGTATAGGCTGATACTTTAACACATCGATAAGGCTAGAGTAAGAATAGCGGCTGGATTATGACTAGTGTACCGAGTATAGGCTGTTACTCTGTCAAAAGTACTATCGTACGAACGTTCGAGACTCAGTACCGTATGGAACACGGGGATTAGGGTTGTGGTCAGGGGTATGGGCGTCTGATAATAACTCGAGATTTATGTATGTTTTATGATTTATGCTTTTCTTACTGAGTAAGTCGACTCACAGTGCTATGTTTATGTGTAGGTAAGGGCAAGGCCAAAGCTGAGGAACCGTGAGTACGGGCTGATGAAGATTGTACATGTCGGGGCGCTTAGGCCTGGAGCGTACGATCCTCGGGACAACAGCGCTTTTGTAGTTAGTCGCTGGGCGACAAATATTTTGTAAAGAATTAGTTAACTTTTGTAAAGTATTTTGTAATCGGGATCCCGAGTATTTTGTATGAAATATTATATAAGTTTTAATTAAAAAGCAAAATTTTAATTAATCACGATTTCCATAAACCTCGTTAATTAGCAATAAGCTGCACAGTACGTTTAAAAATCACATAACATGCCTAGGCTAGTTAGGGTGTTACAATTTGGTATCAGAGCCTCTAGGTTGTCTTCCGAAGATCATCACTACATGTACAATCATCATCTGCAGTTAGCTCGTTCTACGGTTCAGTAAGCTTTTACTGCTTTAGTAGCTTATTTAAATTATTATGAATTAAGAAAGGCCTGTTAGGAAGCATGTTAGTAGCCTGATAGTAGAATAGGCGCATGTTTTTAATTTTCAAATTAAGCACCATTAGTAAGCTCTCGTTCATCATGACCTGGTATGCCAACTCTTGGTTTCGCAGGCTGTCCAGACTAGATGGACGCCAAGCGAAATACCAGGAGTCAGGGCAACTCGGTCAGGTCAAATCAAGATCAGGGAGCTCCGTTATCCCCAAACATTCGGGGCCGAGGTAGAGGTCCCAGGGGCAGGGCTCGTGGTCGGGGTGATGTTAACCCACCACAGGCTGCCCTAGTCACTTAGGAAGCCCAGAATCAGGAAAATAGGTTTGCAGAAATGCAAGCCAGAATTGAGGAAGAAGATAATGAGATTCAACGGTTAAGACAGCACGGTGCTTCTACAGTGCCTGTTCCAAAAGTTCCAGTGGCACCTGCCCCTGTTGTCCAGGTCGAACTAGTAGTAGCGGTGAATAGAATGGAACCTTTGTATGAAAGGTTCCGCAAGCAGGCACTTCCGGTTTTTCTGGGAGGTCCGGACGTCATGAAAGCCGAGCAGTGGCTAACTGTGATCACCAAGATTTTGAATTTTATGGGTGTCACCAGGAATGACAGAGTGGTGTGTGCCACATTTCAGTTTCAAGAGGACGCATTGGTATGGTGGGACATGGTGTCTATGATACACGATGTCACCACGATGACCTAGGAAAAGTTCCAGGAACTTTTCAATGCGAAGTACTACAATGAGGCCGTTAGAAGTGCCAAGAGGAAAGAGTTTACCCACCTGACCCAGAAAGAAAATATGAGTGTGACAGAATATACAACGCAGTTTGATCTGTTGGAGAGGATGGCCTCGGGAATTGTGCCAACCGATTTCAGTAAGAAGGAAAAATACCTTGATGGACTGAATGTGAAGATCAAGCATGACCTGATGATTACTACAGACGACAAGACCACCTCTGCTGAGATGGTGGAAAAGGCACTGCGAGCTGAGGGCGTAGTTGGGTGTATGACTGGGTCGGTTAGGACTCCAATGAGTGGCGGGGCTCCTACCCCTCCTGCATCAGGCTTTAGCAGGGGAGGTAGTGGTTCGGCCATGGACCAGAAGAGGAAAGCATCCACTACAACCATTGGCTCGCGACAGAACAAGAGGTTCCGAGGGAATCAGAGTCGAGGTGGTCGTCAGGGTAGTGCTGAGACCCAATATTCCTACCCAGAGTGCTCCAGTTGTAAAAGGCACCATCTGGGTGAGTGTAGACGGCAAGGATGCTTTCAGTGTGGCATGCCCAGACACTACAAGAGGGATTGCCCTCAACTTAGAACAGAAGCACCAAGGGCTCCAGCGAGACCCACTCCAACTAGGGTGTTCTGTTGGGTTTTATGCCCTAAATAAAACTCCATTTGAATGTCATCCATTTTATTCAACATCAATAAAGAAACAGAAGTATTTTTTATTCGTTTGTGTATGTTTTGGTTCATCTTATCAATTTCTTGTCTATTTGATTTATAAAATCATCTGAAACCCTTTTCACGTACTTGATCCTGTTTATTGTGCTGTCAACACATTGGAAAGTAAACATGACTATGTGAATAAAGTTTCCTAGATTTATCAAACACAGGGTTTTACTGATATGATAATCTACAACAGAGTTTACTTGCATTTGGAGTATGTTCTTTCCAGAGCATTGGTTAAAGTAAAGCTCAGGTTGGGTGCATGGAGTATGCATCGGAAGGGACCGATATTGAACTTTGACTTAGATTTATTTAACTTACCGTAATATCTATTCAAGTCAATATCGCCTAGTTGATCCTAGATCAAATGATCTTAATCCTGTTATGATTAGGCTCAATCTCAAGAGGTTATTCGTGTTCTTTGATTTGTTAGTTAAGCCTACTTTTGGGTCAGGGTGATACGTACATTTTGGGAACACGGTAGTGCAATTGAGTGGGAGCGCTAACATAAATATGGAATCTATAGCTTCTATCTGGCGAATAGTAAGTAAAGGATGATCTCCTTCGAGCTTGACCAAACGAAAATAAATGGTGGAGTACTCATTTCACATAAGCTGAAATATCATTTATACGGGGTCAAGTGTTTTAAGGATAAAATACATTGTAGGGTGTAACGGTAATCTAATCCCTTTACAGTGTAGATCATTCATATAGAGGATCATTGATCAAATTAGGATTATAACAATGGATAACTAATGATGTGTCTGTATGGTGGAACATATAGAGCATTCTATATACTGAGACTGCAATTCTAAGTTCTATGCGTGGATTCAACGAAAAATTAATAAGTTAGTGAATTTAGGTTATAAATTCTTGATCTGCTTATTGGAAGCTCGGTTATATAGACCCATGGTCCCCCCACTAGTTGAGATAATATTTCTTGTAAGACTCATATAATTGGTTTTGATTAATCAATTATAATTCTCAAATTAGACTATGTCTATTTGTGAATTTTTCACTAAGTAAGGGAGAAATTGTAAAGAAAGAGTTTTTAGGGCATATTTATTAATTATGATACTTTGTATGGTTCAATTAATAAATATGATAAATGACAATATTATTTAATAGTTATTAAATAGTTAGAATTGGCATTTAAATGGTTGAATTTGAAAATTGGCGTTTTTGAGAAAATGAGATGCAGAAATGATAAAACTGTAAAATTGAAAAAAGTGAGGCCCAATTCCACATTGCCTAGGCCGGCAACTTTTATAAGTTTTTTCATCTGATATTTTCATTATTTTAATGCCAGATAATTCAAACCTAACCCTAGTGGAATGCTATAAATAGATAGTGAAGGCTTCAGGAAAATTACACTTTTACTTCTGATTTCCTTCAGAGAAAAACCTGAGCCTTCACTTCTAAACCCTAGCCGCCACCTATACTCTTCTTCTTCCCTCTTGAATTTCGAAACCACTTATTGATTAGAGTAGTGCCCACACAGAGCAAGTGATACCTCAATCATAGTGAGGAAGATTGTGAAGAAAGACATTCAACAAGAAGGAGTTTCAGCACTAAAGAAGGAGAGAAAGAGATCCAGGTTCAGATCTTGATAATACTATGCGACAGAAAGGATACAAGGGTTAGAGATCTGAACGGAAGGAGACATTTAATTCCGCTGCACCCAATGTAAGGTTTCTAATACTTTATATGTGTTTATTTCATAATCGTTTTAAAAGTTCATATTTAGGGTGTTAATGAACATACTTGTGAGTAGATCTAAGATCCTGGTAAAATAATTTCTAACATGTTCTCCATTACGCAGGCTTATGCAGAAGCCAGTCGTTCAGTGGTGACAGGTCAGCTCTCAGTTAACAACTCTTTTTACTCCGTATTGTTTGATTCTGGGCCATACATTCTTATGTGCCAGCCAGAATCTTTAGTAAATTGGATAGACCGCATGATAGTTATGAATCAGGGTTTGGAACCTTATTACATGGCGGAGACTTAGTTATCTCCAAAAGGTGGATTAGGTCTATGCCGATCAGAATAGACGATATGGAGTTAAGTGCTGACCTAATAGAGATAAGCTTAGCAGATTTCAATATTATTCTAGGAATGGATTTCCTATCTAAGTAATCATCCAGTATTGACTGCAAGAGGAAGATGGTAATTTCCAATCGGAAAGTGAAGAACCATTTTTTTTTGTCGGTTCAGTTCGGGGATCTCGGATCCCGGTGATTTCGACCCTGTCAGCTAGGGAACTACTGTGTGGCGGCTGTTTAGGGTTTCTGGCCGTGGTGGTGAACACCACTCGGCCAGATACCATTCGGCCAGAGGACATCAAAGTGGTTCGGGAATTCCTAGATGTTTTTCCCGAAGAGCTTCAGGGTTTACCACCTCAACGGGAGATTGACTTTGTGATAGATTTAGCACCCGGAGTGGAACCGGTTTCCAAGGCTCCTTATAGAATGGCTCCAGCTGAGCTTAAAGAATTGAAGATTCAGCTTCAAGGGTTACTTGACATAGGGTTTCTTCGGCCTAGTGTGTCACCCTGGGGAGCCCCGGTATTATTCGTCAAGAAGAAGGATGGGTCTATGAGAATGTGCATCGACTATCGAGAGTTAAACAAGCTAACAGTGAAGAATAAATATGCACTACCTAGGATTGATGATCTTTTTGATTAATTCCAGGGGAAGACGGTCTTCTCCAAGATTGATCTCCGATTGGGTTATCATCAGTTGAAAATCCGAGAGGAGGACATTACGAATTCTTGGTTATGTCGTTTGGACTAACCAATGCCCCTACAAAATTTATGGATTTGATGAATAGAGTATTCAAGGATTTCCTCGATATCTTTGTAATTGTGTTTATCGACGACATCCTTGTGTACTCTCAATCAGAAGAGGAGCACGAGTTACATCTTTAGATGGTTCTGCAACGGCTTCGGGAACATAAGCTTTATGCCAAATTCAAGAAATGTGAATTTTGGCTATCTCAGGTGTCTTTATCAGGGCACATTGTTAGCAAAGATGGGATCAAGGTGGATCTAGGGAAAATAGAATCCGTCAGGGATTGGCCTAGACCGAAAACAGTGACAGAAATTAGAAGCTTCTTGGGTTTAGCCGGTTATTATCGTCGGTTCGTGGAAGGGTTTTCTAGGATCTCAACACCCTTGACCGAACTTACAAAGAAGAATCAGCGGTTTGTGTGGTCAGATAAATGTGAGGCTAGCTTTCAAGAGCTGAAACAGAGGTTGATTACAGCCCCAGTGCTAGCTTTGCCTTCTGACAAGGAAAAGTTTGTTGTTTATTGCGATGCATCCAGACAGGGTCTGGGGTGTGCAATGATGCAAGCCTCAAGGGTTATCGCTTATGCTTCCCGTCAGTTAAAGGATTATGAACAGCGATACCCGACTCATGACTTAGAATTGGCCGTGGTAGTTTTTGCGTTGAAGATCTGGCGGCATTACCTTTACGGAGGAAGGTGTGAAATCTATACCGACCACAAAAGTCTCAAATATTTCTTTACTCAGAAAGATTTGAATATGAGACAGAGATGTTGGTTAGAGTTAGTAAAGGATTACGATTGTGAGATTCTCTATCACCCCAGGGAGGCCAATGTAGTGGTCGATGCCCTGAGTAGGAAGGGTCCTGGGCAGGTAGCTATCATGATTTAGATCTCACCTCAGTTAGCAGAGGACATGGTCAGATCTAGCATTGAGTTTGTGGTAGGCAAGCTAAACAACTTGACGCTGCAATCTGATCTGTTAGAAAGAATTAAAGTCCCTCAGATGACTGATCCAGAGTTAGTAAAAGTCAGAGAAGAAGTTTCAGCTGGTCAAGCCAGGGATTTTACAGTGTCACACAACGGGATGTTGTTGTATAAAGCCAGGGTTTGTGTTCTGGATAGTGTGGAACTCAGGAATGAAATCTTCGAAGAGGATCATTCTACCCCTGATTCCATACATCCCGGCACCACCAAGATGTACAAGGATCTTAAACCGTACTTCTGGTGGAGCGGTATGAAGAAGAATTTGGTAGAATTCGTATCGCAATGCCTAACCTGTCAGCAGATTAAGGCTGAACATTAGAGACCAGCAAGGTTGTTACAGCCTTTAACCCTACCTGAATGGAAATGGGAGGATATCACGATGGACTTCGTGGTTGGGTTACCTAGAACCACAGGTTTGTTCGATTCCATCTGGGTTGTAGTGGATCGATTCACGAAGTCTGCTCATTTTCTGCCTGTTAGAACAACCTACTCAGTGGACCAGTTGGCAGAATTGTATGTTAAAGAGATAGTAAGGTTTCACGGGGTACCGAAGTCTATAGTTTTGGATAGATATCCGAAGTTCACCTCCAAGTTTTGGCAGAGTTTGCAACGGGCAATGGGTACAAAACTGAAATTCAGTACAGCATCCCATCCTCAGACAGATGGACAGTCCGAAAGGACGATTCAGATATTGGAGGACATGTTACGAGCCTGTGTTATGGATTTTGAAGGCTCTTGGAGTAAATATCTACCGTTAATAGAATTTTCATACAACAACAGTTATCAGAGTACGATAGGGATGGCTCCCTATGAGTTGTTATACGGTAGGAAGTGTAGGTCTCCCATCCACTGGGATGAGACAGGGGAGAGAAAATACCTAGGTCCAGAGTCAGTGCAGCAGACTAATGAGGCAATTGAGAGAATTAAGGCTAGAATGCTCGCCTCTCAGAGTAGACAGAAAAGTTATGCAGATCCGAAATGCAGGGATGTTGAGTTCCAAGTAGGGGACCATGTGTTTTTGCGGGTGTCTCCAATGAAGGGGATTAAACTTTTCGGGAAAAGAGGCAAGTTATGCCCTAGGTTTACAGGACCTTTCGAGATTCTCGAGAAGGTTGGTCAAGTGGCATATCGGTTAGCATTGCCTCCAGCTCTTTCAGAAGTTCACAACGTATTTCATGTCTCTATGTTGAGAAATACATTTCAGATCCTACTCATATACTTAGTTATGAGAATCTTGAGCTGCAGCCAGACATGACATCCGAAGAACAGCCAGTGCAGATCCTGGATAAAAAGGATAAAGACCTTTGGAATAAGACAATAGCATTGGTCAAAGTACTCTGGAGAAACAGCAAGGTGGAGGAAGCCACCTGGGAGCTAGATTCAGATATGAAAGCTCAATATCCAGAGTTGTTCAGGTTAGATTTCGGGGACGAAATCCTTTTAATGGGGGGATAGTTGTAAAGACCGCTTAGATTAATTTGGAAATTAGCAGTTAATTAAGATTTAATTATGAAAATTATTTATACATATTTAAATAATCATTTATGTTGTTATATTTGAATTCTGAATGCATTTTTATGTCATATAGTGAAATTTCATAATTTTGCATTTTTGGTGCCCGACAACATGGAACGCGCTGTATGGCTCAGTAGAATCACAATTTAGTATTTCTGTATATTGGGGCAGTTTATTTAGACATTGGGAATATCGGGATTAGTCGGGAATTTAGAATTTCCCAAAATACCCTTTAGTACCCTTTATGTTATTTTAGTGTGGAAGGGCAAAATGGTCATTTTGCCCCATTGATGTTTTGTCCTTTAGTGGTTTATATTAATCTTAATTATGTGTTTTATTAATTAAATCTTGGCTGGTGGTATTATGATAAAATCAATTTCTTATAACTCTTATTTTATCAAAAATCAAAGTAAAGAGCAAAATTGCATTTTCTCTCTCTCTCTCTCTCTCTCTCTCTCTCTCTCTCTCTCTCTCTCTCTCTCTCTCTCTCTCTCTCTCTCTCTCTCTCTCTCTTTCGGCCTTGCTTGGGAGATGCTAGGACTGTGATTTTCCTTGCAAATTCAAGTAATTTCCATCAATCTTAGAGTAATTCTAGTGGAGGTAATCCTTGTTCAAGTTTTTCCTTGGTTTCTTGAAATTTAAGAAAAAAATGATTTAGTTGCATGCTTAGTTTTTGATTGTTGTTGCTGCTGTAATTATGTGTTGTTCTATGTAGTTCTCGTATGTTTAATGGAGTGAAATAGAATAGGTTTTGATGCATGATGAGTTGATTTTAAGTAAGTTTGAAGTTTTGAGCTAAATCTTGATTTTAATGGTGAAATGATGCAATCTGTTGCTGTGTTGTTTGTAGTTGCTTGCTGTTGTTTTCAGAGACTTAGTTATGCTCATTTAACTAGATTTGAGCAGGTTGTGATGCATGTTAAGTAGATTTAACCAAGCTTGAGTTTCGAACTCAAAGCTTGGAGCTCACATGGTGATTTTTGTATCTGTACTTTCTGGGTTGTTTTGATGCTTTGGGAATGTTCTTTGGGGTATTCAGAACAGGTCTGGAAGGTTGCATGAGGTTTGGGTTTGATTTGAGTGAGAAATGAATTTTTGAAAATTTCCTGCACTGAACCGAAATTCCGGTTCAGGGAAGCCATCAGCAACTGGTCCACCGGTTGGGGCTTCCAGGAATTTTCCAGAACTGGAATTCCGGTTGTAGAACCGATCTACCGGTTGGGACAATTTTGGGAACCCTAGTTCTTCCCATTTTTGTGTTGTTTAGGGTATTGCCATGCTTTTTATCGATAGGGAAACTTTTAGTTTTTAGTTTAAGTCCCCCGGAAGTGATTTAGCGTGTCACTTATCAGTGTTGTGATTGTTATGGTTTAGGAGCTTGTAAATCGCCAAGCAGTTCGTTCCACTCAGGTTGACCGGCACACATGAATTCGGAATTGAGGTAAGATTAGTATAACAGTATGCATATGTATTTACATGTTTAGCGTGCATGTTACGAAGCCTGTTAGATTACATTAGAGATGTATGTTGGCTTCGTACCATTCGACAGTATCACATTGGTACGACTAGAGTAAGACTAGCGTACCGAGTATAGGCTGATATTATGGTCGATGGTACGGTACTATTTGGCTGTATCACATCGGTAAGGCTAGAGTATGACTAGTGTACCGAGTATAGGCTGTTACTCTGTCAAAAGTACTGGCGTACGAACGTTCGACACTCAGTACCGTGTGGGACACGGGGATTAGGGTTGTGGTCAGGGGTATTGGCGTCTGATCAGAACCCGGGATTTATGTATGTTTTATGATTTATGCTTTTCTTACTGAGTCTGTCACCTCACAGTGCTATGTTTATGTGTAGGTAAGGGCAAGGCCAAAGCTGAGGAACCGTGAGTACGAGCCGATGAAGATTGTACATGTCGGGGCGGTTAGGCCTGTAGCGTACGATCCTCGGGACAACAACGCTTTTGTAGTTAGTCACTGGGCGATAAATATTTTGTAAAGAATTAGTTAACTTTTGTAAAGTATTTTGTAATCGGGATCCCGAGTATTTTGTATGAAATATTATGTAAGTTTTAATTATAAAGCAAAATTTTAATAATCACGATTTCCATAAACCTCCTTGATTAACAATGAGCTGCTTAGTACGTTTAAAAATCACGTAACATGCCTAGGCTAGTTAGGGTGTTACATATGGGAAGGCTTGCAACAATAGTATCAATGTAGCAAATGACACTTCACCAAAATTTATGGCACAAACGACTTGGACATATAAGGGAAAAGGGTTTGCAACTACTCGCAAGAAGAAGTTCATCTCTTTAGAGAAAGGTAATATATCTAATCCATGTGAGCATTGCTTATTTGGAAAACAACATAGAGTTTTATTTAAGAGTTCCTCTGCTAAGAAATAGGAGGTATTGCAATGAGTTTACTCTGACATCTTTGGTCCCATAGAAGTTAATGTTGGAAATATTTTACCAGGATCTAGATTTACTAAAAAGTATGTTCCATTAACATCCTAATATGAATTCTAAAACAATGAAATAAACACATTTAAAGTTTAGAAAACCTTACATTGGGTGTAGCGGAATATAATGACTCCTTCCGTTCAGATCTCTAGCCCTTGATTCCTTTCTGTAGCAGAGCATCACCAAGAACTGAACCTGGATCTCTTTCTCTCCTTCTTGAGTCTGATTCTCCTTCTTGTTGATTTGATTCTTCATAATCTTCCGCGCTATGATTGAGATACCACTTGATGTGTGTGGGCACTCACTCTATCACTCAAGGTTCGAAAATTGAAGAAGAAAAGAGAGAATGAAGGTTCGGCTATGGTATAGGTAAGATGGCTCAATTTTCTTGAAGGCAAGAAATTTCCATCTAACTGTTAAGTGTGAGCCATCACTATCTATTTATAGGTAACCACCTAGGTTTAGGTTAGATTTATTTAACATTAAAATAATAGAAAAATAAATGGTAATTGCTTAGTATGGCAGGCCATAGGATGTGGATTGGGCCCCACTTTGCAATTTTACCATTTTGTCATACCGTGTTCCCAAAATGTACGTATCACCCTGACCCAAAAGTATGCTTAACTAGCAAATCAAAGAACACGAATCATACTCTTGAGATCAAACCTAACCATATTAGGATTAAGATCATTTGATCTAGGATCAACTAGGTGATATTGATTTGAATAGACATTACGGTAAATTTAACATATCTAATCAAAAATCAATATCGGTCCCTTCCAATGTATACTCCATACATCCGATACTGCTAAACTTTGCCAATGCACTGGAAAGGTCATAACACTTATCCAAGGTGTAAGCATACCTATCGCTGATTACCATGCCAGTCTAAATCCAGTGAACTGACAAATCAGGGAATTAAACTTTCGAACATATAATCAAGATTATATTCCACTGTGCAGACAACACTATAATCATTAACAAATACATATGTCCTGGACTTAATAGAATTTATACATTAAATATAATCATGAAATAAATCATGTGAACAATGCAACATAAAATGTTATTTCTGATCTTTATTAGTAAATCTGATTATATTGAAATGGGTTTTAATTAGGGCACAAAACCCAACAAACTCCCACTTGCACTTATATAAAACAAAAAGTGCATTTCAAATAATCTCAACACCTTGATATACAAATCAAGTGTAGTATGTAGTATACTCTCCGTAATAGGATCTGGCAGGTTGTATTCAACACAACCTTTTCTCCACCATTACATTTCCTTAATCACAAAATCCTTGATATTGTGAAATTCATCTCTATATGTCTACTCTCTTGGGATACTCGATTCTTTACTATTGGCAACTATTTTTGTGTTAGTCAGGAAGTAACACTAGTAATTAAGAAATGTTGGAACAGTGCAAAAAATGTATAAAACTTTCCTTAGACTGAATAAGTACCTTTCCTGGAACTTTAACATTCAGTCTCTCTCTGGTAGACTTAGAGACTTCATATAGGATTTTACACTTCTCCAAAATCACTACTCCACCCCCAGAGTAATCACCATCTCATCAGCAGACCTTCTAGCACTAAGGCAAGTCTAGAAATCTGATTTGGGGTAATCTAAGAGTATTAAATACACTCTTTATTGACTAACATATAGTTCCTCTTCTAGATCTTAAGATTTACTTGATTGTCTTCCAATGTTCCTTTCCTGGATTAATATGATACCTACTCATTACTCCCACTCAACAGCAGGTGTCTGGTCTAAGGCATACTAAAGCATATCTGAGACCTCTCACTGTTGATTTAAGGAATTCTTCATGGCTTTATCTTTTCTGGAATAGTTGAGACTTTTCCTTAGATAAATAAAGTCTATGTCTAGAAGTCGAGAAGCTTCTATAGATTGCCATTAGAAAAGAAAATGCTTCAGCATCTTACTAAAGTAAGTTGCTTGCATTAGAGTAAGTAAATTACCAGGTATACCACAAGCCATAGGTTTAGATAAACTCAAACCTTTAATACTAGGAATAGGAAGTTTTGTTAAGTCCATTGAATAGACTTACTAACGAAAATTTCCTTTCTTGTCCTTGTAATAGAAAACTTTTGGTTATTCCATATGAATGGATAGTTCTCTTGGCTTTATTTCTTAGTTTCTTATTCTAACAATCCATTACTTGTTTAAACTCACAATGGATTTTAATCACTAGTGTCTTCCAAGTCATAATAGGGTGAGTTCCTAGAAACTCTCCCACTACGACAAGGTACCGTGAATTATATCTAAGAAAACTAAATGGTATTATCCTCTTCGGTTGTGTTAAAACAACAGAGGCAGTGGGATCATCTTGTATCGAATAAGATGATAGAACACTTTTGGAATCAAGAAAAAAATATCTCCTCTACTTTGCTACTTTGTTTTTCAGACTTAGTCATTTTTCTTAGAAAAGTAGTATTTGTTGAAATAAACACTTTCTTATCTAATGACAATGGGATGGTCCACCCCTAATCACTTAGAATAGCTAACAAACATGCAAAAAATGGTTAACAGTTCTAGCTTTTCTTAAGATTTTGATTAGGTCATCCATGAGTCTAGTAATGGTTTATACTAAGTACACAACCATTCCATCATTCTAAATTTTTTTTTTTCACTAGGGTATATCCCTAGAAGGACTTAGGCAACGACTAGTAACTAATTATCAATATGAAAATCGGATTTCTAGGGAGGTAAACTTGGATATGATTCAAAAATTAACTTAATGATCTTTGAACTGCATATGTACCAAATATTTCTCCACCCCTATCAGTTTGCAAGTTCATTAACCACTTACCTTAATGATTTTCACCAATTCTAAAAATTCATGAAATTTTTCAAACATTTCAAATTCCTTTTGCGTAAGGTAAAATCTAGAGTGATCGTCTTAAGAACATAACGAAAACTCATATCCACCCCTGAATGTACATCCATCTGCGAATGAGATGATTATACTTTCAGTGGATATAGGCATATTGACTCTTTGCAGAGAATGATCTAGTCAAAAAAATATGAACAAGATACAAATGCCATAGATTTATAAAATATGTGGTTGTTGTCTTTTGATGACTTAGGTTTAGCTACATTAAAGAGTTCTTAGAATAGTGCAAGTGGACCCTGGTCACAGAATACTACACTCATATTCCATACTTTCATATACAGTTTGAATCCATTGACAGAAAATGGATATTTAACACTTGTGAAAGTGTAACTGTATTGTATTCTCGAAATAGAAATATAAGAAATTTCTATTTGAAATCTGAAATTTAAAGTCAAAGACTTAAATTTATACCAAATATACATGAGTAATTCTTCTTTCTTGGACCATCACTACTAATCTAACTCTAAGTCTGATTTTCCTAAAGTAAGCATATATAGGTAGGAGATTCTAAGATTGAGGATTTATATCATTTCAGGATAGAATTTTGGGAATATAATCATATGCGCCATTCAATTTCTTAAGAGAAAATAGAATGACATTGTGTGATTTATAAACCATTCATCAAATGATATATTATTTAAGCTAATTGGAAAAAAAAAATAAGCTAAGAGGAATAAGGATAATTTCGAATTTAAATAAGAATCCAACGATGCTCCATTTAGTGAGAGTCAAAGTTATTCTTATTTATATAATCTTCTTGTTTCATATTGTAAATACTAGTCTAAGGTGTCATCAATTGATGAACAGCTAGATGTTACATTTACAATATTTATCTATCGAGATCTAACGCTATTATGTTTGTCTAATGGATGACAATCCATTAGGGATTTGTCCCATTAAAACAACAAGCCAAGTTAGACCAACAATGAAGATTCGAAATTAAACTACAATTAATAACAGAAAATAACATGGTTCAATATAAATTCACACACAATTAAGAAATTATTAAACATATAGCATATAGGAATGACAAGCGAAAATACTAAAACATACAATCCTAAATAATTTCCAAGGTCTTCAATAAATTGATATCAGTGTACCGTTTAGGCGAGAGTAAAAGATACCATCCATTGAATAGAGTTGTCAACTCATCTAAAATGATAAACATTCTAGCAACCTTTTATTCGATCAAGATCAGGATCCAGCGTTGTCCCGTTTAGGCACAGTCAAGGCCATTCTATCTTATGAGCTTCCTATTGGGTTTTGTGCCCTAAATAAAACCCATTACAATCTGATTAGTAATCAATTTAAGAGATTTGAAGTGATTATGTTAACATGTATTTTACATGCTTATGGTTTAATATATATATTTAATATATACACAAAATCAGTTAAGTCCAGAATATATATTTATTCACAATTACAGTATTGTGAACACAGTGGAATGTGATTTTGATTATATGATTCAAAAGACTAAGTCCCTGTTTCATCAGTGTTTTGAATTTACACTGATGTGATAATCAACGATAAAGTATACTTACACTTGGAGTAAGTGTTATGTTCTTTCCAGGACATTGGTAAAGTATACTAGTTTCGAATGTATGGAGTATACATTGGACTGGACCGATATTGAACTTAGTCAAGATATTATACACTTATCGTTGTATCTTTCCAAGTAAATATAACTAGTTGATCTTAGATTAAAAGAATCTAAATCCTGATATGCTTAGGCTCAATCTCAAGAGTGCTATTCATGTTCTTTGATTTATTAGTTAAGCCTATTTTTGGGTCAGGGTGATACGTATATTTTTGGAACATGATAGTATGACTGAGTGGGAGCGCTAAACATAAATATGGAATCTATAACTTCTACTGGTGTATAGAAGTCAAGTGATGATTCCCTTCGAGCTTAGCTAAATAGAAGTAAATGGATGAGCTCTTGTTTCAGTGACTATATCTTAGATCACTAAAACATCATTTATAGATAGCTAAGTGTTTTAAGGGGCCAAATACATAGAGGGGTGAAAACGGTAAATTTATCCCTTTTCGATGTAAATCATCTATATAGATGATCTTTGATCACATTAAGATTATAATGATGGTTAAATGAGATAGCATATCTATATCGTGGAAAATATAGAATGCTCTATATAAGTCTGAGAGTGCAATTCCAAGTTCTAAGAGTGGATTCAACAAGGAATTAATAAGTTAGGGAATTTACTTGGTAAATTCGGTTCGACTTATTAGAAGCTCAATAATATAGATCCATGGTCCCCATTCTAGTTGAGACCATACTGCTTGTAAGACTCAATAATTGATTTATGATTAATCAATTATAATTCTAAAAGTTAGACTATGTCTAATTTGTGAATTTTCACTAAGCAGGGGGTGAAATTGTAAAGAAAAGAGATTCTAGGTTTATTTATTAATTAAGAGACTCTATATGTCTAAATATTAATTATGTTAAATGACAATTTTATTTAATAATCTATTTTAGTTATTAAATAATTAGTTTTGGCATTTAAATGGTTAGAATTAGAAAATTGGCATTTTTGAGAAAATAAAAATAAAAATTGTGAAAACTGCAAAATTCAAGTGAGACCCAATAACACCATGGCCGGCCACTTGTGCATGCATTTTCCAATTATTATTATCATTATTTTAATGCCAATTAATTACTAACCTAAACCTAGCAGTTGTCTATAAATAGAAAGTGAAGGCTCACACCAAATTAAGCAGTTAAGCAGTTATTCAGTAATTCAGGAAACTGAAATTTGAGCCTTCCCTTTTCTCTCTATAGCCGAACCCTTTTCTCTTCTCTTGCTCTTCCAATTTCGAAATACCCTAGTGAAAAGAGTAGTGCCCACACACAGCAAACAGTACCTCATTCATAGTTTGAAAGATTGTGAAGGATCCAAATCCAAGAGAAGGACATTCGGACTCAGATCTTGATAATACTCTGCAACAGAAAGGATACAAGGGTTAGAGATGTGAGTGGAAGGAGACATATTATTCCGCTGCACCCAATGTAAGGTTTCTCATACTTTATATGTGTTTACTTATAATCGTTTTAGAAGTTCATATTTTGGATGTTAATCAACATACTTGTGAGTAGATCTAAGATCCTGGTAAAATTAATTCCACCACTTCCACCATTGTTTCATACTTTTGCAAGCCCATTAAAGTCGCCACCATTAGGGTGATCCATACTAAAATAAACACTTACAAATAGTACTTATCTTTTGAGATTCTACGGCGTTAAATTGCTAATGAACGTTCCTCCATTAGGGAGGATTACTCAGTAAAACAAGAACTATGTAGAACCAACAATGGAGATCGAATGACCTAATAATAATAAAGCTCATTATTTAAAGTGTATTTTCTTCTAATAATTATTTTAATCTATTTATTTTAAATATATATTTATTTAATTAAAATTTTCAATTTAGAATGAAAAAAATTCTAAACATAAATTTTAACTTAATATTTATAAAATTATACTTAGATGGATATGAAAATAAAATGAATTATATTCCATCTTAGCAATAATTTTCAATAAAAATTTAGAAAATTATTCAATTTAAGCTGTATCAAAATTAATTTAAATTAATTTACAACTTAAATTTAATTTTCTATAAATATATATTGCATTTCGAAAAATTGAAGTATATAAGAATACAATTTTTCGAAATTGCTCTAAAGTAAAATAAAATAAATACTGGAAAAATTATTCTAATTTTATGTTGGCCCAAAATTAATTAATAAAAATTAATTTTCAGCAAAAAATATAATTTCCTATTTAATTAAATATTAATAAAATTTCAAATATTTAAGTATCATGATGAAAATCAACTTAAATATTAATTTTCTATTTAATTAAATATCACTAGAAAAATACTTCAAGCAAAACAGATAATATATATCTAGACTTTCATTGACTAATTAATTCATTTTCTAAATATAATATATTTTAGTTCATTTATTTTAATTAATCATTAAATGAAAAAATCATTGATTTAAGTTGGTCCAAAATTAAAATAAATAATTTTCAACTTTAATCTATTTTTCAAATAAAATTCGAAATTTTTCTTCATTTAAATGAAAAATGCAATTTTGAAAATAATAAAAAAATCATTAATAAAATAAAACAAAATATATTTCGAAAATTATTCAAATTTAAGTTGTTCTGAAATAAGATTTCAAACTTAAAATAATTTTCTATTTAATTAAATATCATGAAAATAATAATATTTAAGTATCAAGAATGAAATCTACTTAAATATTTAATATTCAATTTAATTAAATGTATTAAGTACAAGAATTAAATAATCAAGTGTAAAAGAAACTTAATTATTAATTCTAATTTAATACTAATAAAAATCTTTATTTAAGTTGGTCAAAAATTAATTAAAATAAATAAGTAATTTACAACTTAAAATAATTTCCTAATTAAATATTAGAAAATATATCTAGTACTAGAAATAACTATCTAGAATATATTTCAATTAACTAAGTGGTTTTCTAAAATTTGAAAAATATCTAATTTAAGTTGTTATAGAAAAAATCTAAAATATCCAACTTAAATATTTTTCAAATAAAATTTAATAAAACATCAAAATTAAGTTGTAACCAACTAATTTGAAAAAATATTCCATTTTAAGTTGATCTATATTTAAAAAAAAAAAAATCTTAAAAATCTTCAATAACCAATTCCTAGAATTCCTCAACTTAATTTTGAAATTCAAAAGATATTCAAATTTAAATTGATAAATAAAATTAGTTAAAAATAACTAATTTACAACTTAAATAGGAATATTTAATGAAAATAATTAAAATAAGTTTCAGAAAGAATCTAGTTAGTTATAATTCTATATTTAATTAAATACAAGAAAAATACATATAGTTTATCTAGAAATAATTTCATTAAACTAAGTGTGTTTTTCTTAAATTAATTTCAAAATATACGAATGAAAAAAAAAATTCCATTTAGTATTAAATTAATTATGTTGCTAATCAATTTCATTAGGTTAAACTAATTTAATTAACCTAGTACAGTTATCCAAATCAGGCAAATGGGCCTTCACAGTTGGGGTTGTTCATGTGAGGGAGAGCTGGGTTCAGTATGTCGTACCCACTTCTATTGGCCCCCTAACTCTCACACAAGGCCCGAAAGAGAGGAATTTAACCTTAAAATTAACAATTGCTATTAATTGAATAGGCCCAAAAACTAAATGGGCCTAAATAAAATCTATGGTGTGATATTTTATTTAGCAACTAGTTCATCTTAATTAAAAAATTAAATGAACAACCTATATGCATCTATAATAAAAGTAAACATATAGGCTCACACAGGCACACAGATTTGGATGGATCTTATCATGTTACTAGGTCATACATAGATGAAAGAAGAATGTAAAATTTACCTATTACAAAGTATTTACTTGACCTATTGACAATTGAACCATGGATTTAAATCAGATCATTGGATCTGTCAACAAGTTAACCATGACAATTTAGATCAAGCAATAATAGGTTTTATAAAACTTACAAACAAGCTAAAACACATACTCCTGAAACAACTTGGATAGTTGGATGTAGGAATTATTTAATTTTAAATTAATTAATTTATTAAATAAAACTTCGAAAAAAAATAAATAATAAAAAATATATATTCGGTTTTAAAAATAAATTTAAATAAAAAAAATTAAAATTAAACCTACAATTTTTAAAAAATTAGGTTTCAACTAACCTAAATATCTTTTCAAAAAAAAATGCTAACTATCTTTTAAATTTCATGTTATTTTATAAATTAAATATTCAATAAAATAAAATGATAATTTAATATCCTTTTTCTGATTTTATAATTTAATTTAAATAAAAAAAAATACAAAATTTAAAAGTTAGCAAAATATCCTATCTTTATTCAAAATATCATGATTATAATAATCTTATTTTAAAATTTAAATAAGGTCAATTTATTAAAAAAAAATTAAAAAATATTAATATCTGACCTTAAATTTAAAAATAAGGTAAAATAATCAAAATTTAAAATAAGATAGATAATTAAGCAAAAAAGATAGATATTTACCTATTTTCAAGTTCAAATTACAATAATATCTTAAATTAATTTTAAAAAATCCAATTAATTTAATTCTGATAATTATTTGAAATATGAAAAGTAAAAATCAAAATACAAAACTATACAAAAAATCGGAAGTTAATTCCATGAAATAGCATGAAAAATCGAAGAAAAACGAAAAAAAAATTGTGAGCTGTACGGATGACATGCAAAACACATCATCCAGGTGCACATTCTTGGGCGCACAAAGGGTGCTGTCAGCAGCAACCCGCGCGCACAAGGGTGTGTCACCACCCCGATTTTTTCAAAACTTCAAAAAATCATAACTTATTCAAATAAAATCAAAATTAAGTTCTGTAAAAAAGGGAATTGCTTAATTTTTTCCAAACTATCCAATAAAAATAATTCCATAAACGAAAATTCAATTATTTTTCATAAAATTTCACAAGCATCAATCAATCATCATATAACACACAGATCAACATGAAACCATCCAAATCAACACATAACATCGTTTTAATTCATATTTCATGAAAGTAAATCATTACCATGGCTCTGAGGCCAGTTGTTGGAAATATTTTACCAGGATCTAGATTTACTAACAAGTATGTTTCATTAACATCCTAATATAAATTCTAAAACAATAAAATAAACACACTTAAAGTTTAGGAAACCTTACATTGGGTGCAGCGGAATATAATGACTCCTTCCGTTCAGATCTCTAGCCCTTGATTCTTTTCAGTAGCAGAGCATCACCAAGATCTGAACCTGGATCTCTTTCTCTCCTTCTTGAGTCTGATTCTCCTTCTTGTTGATTGGATTCTTCACAATCTTCCACACTATGATTGAGATACCACTTGATGGGTGTGGGCACTCACTCTATCACTCAAGTTTCGAAAATTGAAGAAGAAAAGAGAGAATGAAGGTTCAGCTATGGTATAGGTAAGATGACTCAATTTTCCTGAAGGCGAGAAATTTTCATCAAACTGTTAAGTGTGAGCCATCACTATCTATTTATAGGTAACCACCTAGGTTTAGGTTAGATTTATTTGGCATTAAAATAATAGAAAAATAAATGGTAATTGCTTAGTATGGTCGGCCATAGGATGTTGATTGGGCCCCACTTTGCAATTTTGCCATTTTGTCATTTTTCCATCCCATTTTCTCAAAAACGCCAATTTTCTAATTTAACCACTTAAATGCCAATTCCAATTATTTAATAACTAAAAATTAATTATTAAATAATATTGTCATTTAATATATTTATTAATTAGACATATAAAGTCTCTTAATTAACAAATAAAACCTAGAATCTCTTTTCTTCACAATTTTGCCCTTGTTTAGTGAAAATTCATAAACTAGACATAGTCTAATTTTAGAATTACAATTGATTAATTAAAATCAATTAACTAAGTCTTACAAGCAGTATGGTGTCAACTAGTATGGGGACCGTGGGCTTATATAACCGAGATTCCAATAAGCAGATCAACAATTTACCAAGTAAATCCACTGACTTCCTAATTCCTTGTTGCATCCACGCATAGAACTTAGAATTGCACTCTCAGTCATACAGAACGCTCTATATGTTCCACGATATAGATACGCTATTAATTATCTATTGTTATAATCCTAATTTGATCAATGATCCTCTAATAGATGATCTACATGGTATAGGGATAAAATTACTGTTACACCCTTTCAATGTATTTTATCCTTAAAACACTTAGCTCCGTATAAATGATATTTCAGCGAAGTGAAATGAGTACTCAACCATTTATCTCTGTTTAGCCAAGCTCGAAGGAAATCATCGTTTTACTTCTAAATAAAATACCTATAGAAGTTATAGATTCCAAATCTATGTTTAGCGCTCCCACTCAATTGTACTACCGTGTTCCCAAAATGTACGTATCACCCTGACCCAAAAGTAGGCTTAACTAACAAATCAAAGAACACAAATAATACTCTTGAGATCGAACCTAACCATATCAGGATTAAGATTATTTGATCTAGGATCAACTAGGTGATATTGAATTGAATAGATATTACGGTAAATTGAACATATCTAATCAAAGTTCAATATCGGTCCCTTCCAATGTATACTCCATACATCCGATACTGGTAAACTTTGCCAATGCTCTGGAAAGGACATAACACTTATGCAAGGTGTAAGCATACCTATCGCTGATTACCATGCCAGTCTAAATCTAGTGAACTGACAAATCAGGGATTTAAACTTTCAAACATATAATCAAGATTATATTCCACTGTGCTGACAACACTATAATCATTAACAAATACATATGTTCTGAACTTAATAGAATTTATACATTAAATATAATCATGAAATAAATCATGTGAACCATGCAACATAAAATGTTATTTCTGATCTTTATTAGTAAATCTGATTATATTGAAATGAGTTTTATTTAGGGCACAAAACCCAACAGTTGAATCCTTGGGAGGAGCCAAGTACTTTTTTAACTTTCATAGATGATGCATCAAGAAAGGTGTAGGTCTATATGCTAAAGACGAAAGACCAGGTATTTGGATTTTTTTCCAACAATTTCATGCTATTGTAAAAAGAGAAAATGGGAAGCAGTTAAAGTGTCTCAAAACAGACAATGGAGACGGATACACTTCTCATGAGTTTAGAAATCATTGCTCTAAACATGGGATTTGTCATGAATAGACGGTACCTGGAACTCCTCTAGATAATGGTGTAGCAGAATGAATAAATCGCACAATAATAGAAAGGGTCAGACGCATGATGAGATTATCCAAGTTACCAAAGCCATTTTGGGGAGCAGCAGTACAGACTAGATTTATCTTATTAACAATCTCCATCAGTTCCTTTGAAGTTTGATGTTCTTGAAAGAGTATGGACAAAGAAAGATGTGTCATATTCATATTTGAAGATGTTTGGATGCAAGGCATTTGTGCACATGCCAAAGGAACAATGGTCCAAAATTGATGATAAAGCAGTTTCATGTATCTTTATCGGTTATGGAGATGAAGAATTGGGGTATAGGCTTTAAGATCCTATTAAAAAGGTCATAAGAATCAGAGACGTGGTCTTTAACGAAGATCAAACAATTGAAGGCTTGAGAGAAGAAAAGAGTACACCAGAAAAGGCTAAAACTAAGTTGATTCCTCCAGAACAACAATGTTCAGACAATGAATTGCAAGAAGTTGTTGAGATGACCCATGGTGATGATAGTGATGTTGAAGAAGATGTATTGACACAAGAAGATATCATTCAGGTGGAGAAGTACCAGCAACCAGATGAGAAATCTCGTAGAAGGTCAGCTAGAGTACTAATTCTATACAAAAGATATCCACAGTCAGAGTATATCCTTTTAATTAAAAAGGGGGAGCCAAAGAACTACCAGGAAGCATCGGCTCATAAAAATGAAGATAAGTGGATATATTCTATGGATGAGGAGATGAATTCCCTTACGAAGAACAACATACATATGAGTTGGTGAAACTTCCAAAAGGTAGGAAGGCTCTGAGGAATAAATGGGTCTTTAGATTAAAGGATGATGGACATGGAAACCTGAAAAAGTACGAAGCCTGATTAGTTCTCTTAAGGGTTTCGATGAAATATTTTTGCCAGTGGTGAAAATGTCATCAATCGGAATAATCTTTGGACTAGCGACAAGTCTAGATCTCGAGATTGAGCATATGGATGTAAGGGCTACATTTCTTCATCGAGATTTAGAAGAGGAAATTTATATGTAGCAACCTGAAGGTTTTTAGGAGAAAGGAAAGGAGCATCTTGTCTGTAGATTGCGTAAGAGTTTTTATGTATGGTTTAAAATAGGATCTACGATAATGGTATAAGAAGTTTGATTCATTCATGGTTGATCGAAGTTATAAGAGATTAGTTGTAGATTCACGTGTCTACATCAAGAAATTTCCTAATGATAAATTTGTCATCTTATTACTATACGTCGATGACATGTTAATAGTCGGCTAGGATGGTAAGATGATAAATTAGCTGAAGAAAGAACTATCATGAGTCTTCGAGATGAAAGACTTGGGGATAGCCAAACAAATCCTAGGAATGGAAATCATCCATGATAGACCTTCTTGAAGGTTATGTTTGTCACAAGAGAACTATGTTGAACGAATACTTGAGAGGTTCAGCATGGAAGATGCAAATCCAATTTCTTTGACACTTGGTGGCCAGTTCAGACTCATTAAGAAGTCATGTCCATCATTGAAAGAAGAAAATAGGACGATGTTGGCTATTCCTTAATCTTCAGTGGTTGGAAGCTTGATGTTGTTGGGAATTATTTTACCAGGATCTTAGATCTACTCACAAGTATGTTTACTAACATCCTAAATATGAACTTTCTAAAACGATAAAATAAACACATCTAAAGTTAAGAAAACCTTACATTGACGCAGCGGAATAAATGTCTCCTTCCACTCAGATCTCTAACCCTTGATTCCTTTCTGTAGCAGACTATAATCAAGATCTGAGCCCAAATCTCCTTCTTCTTCAAGCTTTGATCCTTCACAGTCTTCCAATCTATGATTGAGTTACTGCTTGCTGTGTGTGGGCACTTACTCTTTCACAAGGGTCACGAAAAAGATGAAGGGAAAAGAGAGAGAGAGATTTCGGCCAAGGTAGAGAGTGGGAAGGCTCAGTTTTCTGAAGAGAGAAATTTCTGTCAGAAAACTAATGAAAGCTTTGTGTTGTGATTGAGCCATCACTTTCTATTTATAGGCAACTACTAGGTTTAGGTTAGGATTTATTTGGCATTAAAATAATGAAAATAATAATTTGAAAAAGCCTTTTAAGTGGCCGGCCATATGGTGCTAATGGGCCTCACTTAATTTTGCAATTTTATCAAATTTTATCTCTATTTTCTCAAAAATGCCAATTTTCCAATTCTAACCTTTTAAATGCCAAAACTAATTATTTAATAACTAAAATAGATTATTAAATAATATTGTCATTTAATTTAATTATTAATTAGACATATAAAGTCTATTAATAAATAAATAAACCTAGAAAACTCTTTTTCTTACAATTTCACCCCTGCTTAGTGAAAATTCATAAAATTAGACATAGTCTAACTTTAGAATTATAATTGATCAATCACGAATCAATTAATGAGTCTTACAAGCAGAATGTTCTCAACTAGAATGGGGACCATGGATCTATATGCTGAGCTTCCAATAAGTGAACCAAATTTACCAAGTAAATTCCTACTTATTAATTCTTCGTTGAATCCACTCTTAGAACTTAGAATTGCACTCTCAGACTTATATAGAGCATATTGTATGTTTCACGATACCAATATACTATCTCATTTAACCATTGTTATAATCTTATTGTGATTTAAAGATCCTCTATATAGATGATTTACATCGAGATGGGATTTCTTTACCGTTCTCACCCCTCAATGTATTTTGCCCCTTAAAACACTTAGCTACCTGTAAATGGTGTTTAGTGATCTAATAATTAGTCAATTAAACAAGAGCTCATCCATTTACTTCTATTTGCTAAGCTCGAAGGGAATCATCACTTAACTTCTATACACCAGTAGAAGCTATAGATTCCATATTTATGTTCAGCACTCCCACTCAATCATACTATCATGTTCCCAAAATATACGTATCACCCTGACCCAAAAGTAGGCTTAACTAATAAATCAAAGAACATGAATAGTACTCCTGAGTTGAGCCTAAGCATATCAGGATTTAGATTCTTTTAATCTTAAGATCAACTACTGATATTGACTTGGAAAGATATGTATAACGGTAAGTTTGTAATATCTTAACTTAGTTGCAATATCGGTCCAGTCCAATGTATACTCCATACATTCGAAACTAGTATACTTTACTAATGTCCTGGAAAGAACATAACACTTACTCCAAGTGTAAGTACACATCATCGCTGATTATCACATTAGTGTAAATCCAATAACACTGATGAAACAGGGACCAAAACTTTTGATTCATATGATCACAATCACATTCCACTGTGTTCACGATACTGTAATTGTGAATAAACATATGATCTGGATTTAACTGATTTTGTGTGTATGAATGTAATAAACATATTAAACATATTAAACCATTAGCATGTAAAATTCATGCAAACATCAATCACTTCTAATTTCTTATATTGATAACTAATTAGATTGTAAAGAGTTTTATTTAGGGCATAAAACCCAACAGATGTATGCAATGGTTTGTACAAGACTAGATATTACTTATGCAGCGGGAGTCGTAAGTCGTTTCCTTACACATCCAAGCAAACAATATTGCGAAGCTATAAAAATGATATTCAGATATCTAAGAGGGACATCAAAAATGTGCCTAAGCTTCAGGAAAGGAGAACCAATCTTTGAAGGATATGCAGATGCAGATATGGCCAGTGAGCTTGACGGTAGAAAGTCTACATCTGGGTATATGTTTACATTTGCAGGGGGAGCTGTGTATGGCACTCTATGTTGCAAAAATATGTTGCTTTATCTACCACAGAAGCAGGGTATATTGCTCTTACAGAAGCTGGAAAAGAAGTGTTATGGCTAAAGAATTTTTTCCAAGAATTTGATTTGAGGCAAGAAAGGTACGTGATTCCTTGCGACAGTCAAAATACAATTGACCTAAGCAAGAATGTTACTTACCACTATAGAACAAAGTACATTGATGATAGATATCATTAGACTCGTGACACACTTGAAAAGAAGCTATTCCAAGTGCAGAAAATTCCTACAAACAAGAATGCAACAGATGTGCTACCAAAGGTGATTCATTGGCATAAGCTTGAATTGTATTCCAAGCTTGCTGGGAAGAGTTCTCAATGATGAAAACATAAGACCAATTCTTCCTCATGGGTTGAAAAAAGGGAAGAATTGATGAGTAATGGTTGATTTACAACCATGTAAAAATGTGGTTATGTTTTTCAACCATGTGAAAATTACTATGGTAATTTTTTGAATTAAGGGATATGCATATATTCATCTATGCATTTAATGCAAGATTGATTTTTTATGTATTGTTCATACATCCAAGGAGGCCTATAAATAAATTTCCATCCCTTTCATTTGTTCATCCCATCACAACTATCACAAGTTATTCCACGAGTGAAGAGTGAGGCTCTTGAGAAAAAAATAGAGAGAATACCTCTTAGTGAGAGAAATCTAAGAGAGAGAGAGAGAGAAAGAGAGTTCCTACAAAATTGTAAGATAAATTTTGTAGAGAGAAAGTGAGATTACCACACTATTAAGTGTGAAAGTTTTGAGTGTATTCCTCAATTATTTGTCAAAACTTGAGAGTGTAATATTGTGTATCTATTATTACTGATATAGTGGAAGGTTGATCGTGAATTTTATTTACTACAAGATAATTTTTTGGCAATCATTTATTGCTTTAATTATTATTGGTAAAGTATTATCTATATTGGTTTATATCCAAAAAATTTTAATATGCTCTATGATTATAGTTGTGACCGATCTTTCACATCAAAAAGGAATTTCGGAGTCTCCATTATATTTTTCCACAAATATTAATCCTCAAGGGAATTGAAATACTTTCTATTATTCCCAATATCTCCATTATCACTACAAAAAATTTTACTTTTAGGCACAACAAAATTTGTGACTAAAAGTAAAAAACTTGTGACTAATTATAAATTATCATTTTTATGTTGTGACTAAAACATTTGTGTTTAAAGGTATTAGTCACAAAAATTATAATTTATTGTGACTAAATGTATTTTTATTCACAATACTTGTTGTGACTAAAAGTAAATTAATGACAACTTGTATCTAAAAACTATGTTTTAGTCATAAGTAATTTTTATTGTAACTAAAATTAATATTAAGTCACAAAAAAACTTATGTTGTCACTAAAAATTTAACTAAAAGTAGTTGTATTTCATAGTGCATCTTCATCCTCCTTAAATTTACTGTCATTTTCACTCTGCAACCTTCGTACTCTCTTTTCTTCCAACCTCAAACATAGTCTTAGGTTCCCCCACACATATATAAATATGTATACATTTCATATGATTCTTTGTTGACACATTTTTCTATCACATTTCTTAGAAGATTTTGGCATTTAGCAAGTCCCGAAAATTCATAAACAATTTTTAAATATTATAGTTCTTATTTTATTTTCCTTAGGCTGCGCCTCCAGACCTTTTTTTTTCTGGATTTGTTTCTAATATATGTCTCTCTCAGTCTCTAATTAAGTTGACTGGGTCTAAATTAGACTGACTAAAATAAGGAGAAAATGTAATATTAGATTAGCACACCGCCCACTCCATTACTAACAAAAAAAAACTTCTTCTAGCTTGTTCACGTGGGATGTAGTGCCAGAAAGTGCTTAGTTCATGGGATTTGGAAGTATATAGATATTTATTATATAACTATATGTATGAGTTGATTAATTAACGTTTATATTATACATCTTTATAGCATTTTATTTTCCAAATCCATCTCTCCAATGCAATTATATGTCAAATCATATAAATATAATGAAAAGGAAATTAAATAAGACAAGAACAACTATAAAGTGATCAGTTAAAAAAAAGATTCTTTGATTAGCCTTTGTTTAATATGGAATCATTTCCAAGTCAATATATGGTAACATTAATTTCTTCTCATCAAATCTTGCTTTGTGTGGCTTTGTTATCTGTACTTGTGCACAATCATTGAAAATCTACGTACCAAGGAAATCTTATATTTAAAGTGTAAATATATATTATTTGTTTTATCATTTTCTTTTTAACAATGAATAATTCATTCAAAATCATGAGAGAATAATACATTTCTAATAAATAGAGATGAATCCTATATCCAAATAAGTTGTCCATCATCCTAATTAAAAGTATACGTAGCTGTTTAATTGAAATTTCTGAAAACTAATTTAGATAAGTAATTAAAAATTTAAATAAGTACTACAATATAAGTTTTTAGATGCAATTTTTTTCGGCAAATTAATAAAATTTTAATAAAAACACCTATCGAGTCAGTTATTTTATAATAATCGACTCCGTATGTGATAATTTTTTTGAATTTTAATGAAAAAATTCTAGGAAGTAAGTTATTTTGTAATAACTGACTCTGTAGGTGATTTTTTAATTTTAAAGAAAAACACATATGGTGTCGGTTATTTTGTAATAAATCACGCCATATGTCTTTATATAACCCTTTCTAGCTAGCGTCTTTTTCAAACTCTGAAATAACCAGCAGCCCTTCTTCCTCTCAAACCACGAAATTCTCGCCCAACCACCCCTTTCTTCCCCCAATTTCTTCATTTTTCATCTGTTTTCACCTATTTTTTGTTTTAATTTTGCATTTTTCATACGCGAAGATATATCCTTTTAATATTTTTACAATTTTTAATAATTAATTAATCTATTAGTAGTAAACTAGTTTATAAAAAAAAATTACACATGTGGCGTCCCTATAGATTAGGGCATTACAAAGGTGGTAAAATTCCAATCTTTAAGAACACTAGAAACAAGGAGGATTTTTTCTTTCACACTTTTCAAATTCAAAATTGTTAGGATTTATGCCTAAAAGGAAGTATTTAATGGATAATATATTAGAGAATATATGAAATATAAAATATTATAAATAAATATATTAATTATAGAAATATAATTAATAAATATTAGAAAATTCCTACTCATAAAGAGAGTGTATGACCTTGTAAGGAAATGCAAGAGAATTAAGGCATACTTTATGAATAGAATAAGTCGGTAGTATATTAAAGTATGTAACATTTAATACAAAATTATCAAGTATGGTTTATTAAACACTATACTTTAGCAGCATGTGATTTTATTCGAATCACGAATAGACATTTTGTTAGAAATAATAAATAGATTACAATGGAAGAATAAAATAAGATGAATAAAAGACGAAGACAATTACAACTCTAAATAAAATATTATAAGGGCAATATATTAAATAAAGAGTTACAATCCCAAAGCACAAAACAAACATAAAAGAAAAAAAATACAACTCAAAAAACTCAAAGATACAAGTAAATGTAAACTATATAAAAGCATATATATATAATAGAGTATATATATGATATATATATAATAGATGATGTATAGTAGAGATATAAATAATTTATATAGAGAGTGCATATATAGTATGTATATAATATACATAATACTACAGAAGAGGTTTCAATGGTTACATTTTTATTGTAACCATCATGGTTACATTTTTTAAGTCATTGGATTAATATTAAATGGTTGTGATTAATTTGGAAATTAAATAATAAATAAATAATAAATAACTTGTAACCTGAAAGTAACCTAATAATTTATTTCCTTATAAAACTTTAATTAAGAGTAATTATATTTTAAAATTAAATTAATTATAATTATTAATTAATTTTTTGCAATTTATTACTATATAAGGATCTTTTAGCAATTTATTTTTTTGCACTTAAATTATTTAAAATTTATAGTAAAACTTTTTATAATTTAAAATTATACACATATAATTTCATAATTTAAATTTTATTATACTATGGAAGAGGTTTCAATGGTTACATTTTTATTGTAACCATATATTCAAGATATAAATATATATATATATATATATATGATAGTATATATATAGGAGAGTTTAGAGGAGAATAAGAGAACAATATAAAACTTGAGAATAGAATAAAATAAGAAAGAAGAACAAACACCCAAAGTGGAGATGGGGATCACCAAAAGCTTGAACAAAGTTTCTACACCTTTGTCCAAGAAGATTATTTCTCCCTCTATGAAACACTTAGGGCTTTGTGGAAATACTTCTAGGAATTATCAAGCCTTAGAACTCTCTAGCTTTGTCTTTGAAAGATAGAAGAGAAGAGTGTGTCTCAAAGGATGAACCAAGGCATCTATTTATAGTGTTTAGGATCACAAACTTTGAAATTCAAACACCACACACCCAATGGATGTTAGCATTTTTTAATGGGATGTAAATGGGATTAAATGGGTTATTTGGAGGTTATGGGAGTTGTTAAAATCCATCCGAATAGTAAAAAACGTTTTACTATTAATGCTGAAAAAAATAGTAACTAGTTACTAGTTACTAAATTTTTCAGCTTTTGCAAATAACACTCCAACCTATTCCAAACTATTCCCACTTTATTTTATATCACTTATACACATTATAAACGGGGTTATTGGGCAGTCTTGTAAGAGGTGTGCCGGAAGCTATTCCTGTAACTGTAATAGGGAAGAATAATAAAAAAAAGTTAAAGTAAATAAAAATGAAGTAGAAGAGCACAGATTCAAAATGAATGAAAACTGCGACGATACAATAGAAAAAAAAAACCCTTCGTTCATATTTTTCGGATGTGGATTGAGCATTTTTTTGAGTATGGTTTTTGCGTTGTTAACTGTTGCCCCTGATTTTACCCAAAATACGTGGACCAACTGGACGATGACACGTGGATGGAAAGGGTTATGCATTCGAATAAAACAACCAAGTCTTCTTAAAGCGAAGGATTACCATTAGACATGCCTCCCGGAGAAGGCATGTAAGTCTCATATGCTCCCGGAGAGCAAGATGGCAACATAGCATCTCCGGGAGGTGCTAGGTTTCATCTGAACAGTCATCTCGCATTTAATGCCGCATGGGAGGAGGCGTATTGAAACTGCCATACGCAGTAAAGTCTGACGGCACAACCCCCAATCTGTACCCATTAGGCTATGATCAATAAAGTCTAATGACGACTATTCTGTGAGGAATCACATCAGTCAAAAGGGATTAAGGACTGCCCTCATAAAATCCCTACAGAACCTAGGGATGAGACCATGCATTACCTATAATAAATTCATTGGGAATGTGTGGCTTTACTGGTAGTTACAGAAATGCATGTACCTTAATTCTAGGGATCACCCCACAAAAATACTATAATTAGCCCCCAAAGCTCATTAAAGAGGGGTCGAGAATTCTGGGTATCATAAGAACTAGAAGAGTAAAAACTCACCAAGAAGATTCTCTGTAATAAATACTATCATAAATATACAGACTCGTGGACTAAGGCTCATTAACGCCCCAACCACGTAAAAATCTCTCTCTTAATTTCTTACAGCCCTCTAAATTATTATTATTTTATTGGTTGCCGAAAACCTCGGTCAACATTTTGGTGCTTTCATTGAGAGCTGAAGAAAGCGTCTGTAAGTAGACACTGCATTACAACAAAACAACAATGGTGGAGACTCGAAGCACACGTCAACCTCTTCCTCTTCAAGATGCTCAAGATCCAAATGACGAGGACGTGGCGTCAAGAGCAACCATGGGTTCCGAGGAAGAAGAAGGAATCCCTGATGACGACTACGAAGGAAACTTTGATGAGTACGCCTACGACGAAGGCAGCTACTCAGAATTGGTACTCTTAAGGCAAAAGGCTGTCGATCATGAAGCTGAAATCGCAGCCCAAAAAGAGCAAAACCAAAAGATGCAAGAGGTGATGCTGGCCATGCAAAAAGCCATGGAGGCAGCAGGAATCCACGTGCATCCTAAAGCCATCCCTGCTGGGCTTGGGAAGGAACCAGAGGAATCCTTGCCAAGTACCCAAAAGTAGAAGTTTAGGGAACCAAGACCTATAAGGTATCCCGCTGAAGGGAACCAAAAGAAAAACCCTACTTCCACTCCTAGGAGAAAGAAAAAGGTGCAGGATCCGCGAAAGGTCCGCGATGATTTCCCGAAAGAGAAAGGTCCGCAGAAGGGCAAACTCAAAAAAGGGAGTCTTGGCCCTCAGGATCGAGAGGACCGAAAGAGCGTTTTCGTGCACCAAGAGCCTGGAGGGAGAGGAAGAAGGGGACAGAAATGTCCTCCCATCGATCTGAGGAATCAGATTAACGGGAACCAAGGTGACCTCCGGGATCACCTTGACCAATAGAAATACGGACCCGCGGTCTCCACGGGAACGTTAAACGAAGGAATCATGGCGGAACTCGCTATACTTCAAAAAGACATCGCTCGAGTGTCCCGAAGACAGAAAGGCGAAGACTCCGACTCAGACTGTGAGGACCGGGAGCCATGTGCCAAACACATCCTGGAAGCAGAGCTCCCCAAAAACTTTAAGATGCCCGAAATGATAGCTTATACCCGGAACTCTGATTCGAGTGATCACCTGTCTCAATTCAACTGAGTCATGACGGTCATGAGAGTCAGCAATGACGCTAAGTGTTTGTGCTTCCCGCTTACTCTAAGCGGGCCCGCAGAAGAGTGGTTCAAGAAATTGGAGCCAGGATCCGTGGACTGCTGGAATAAGCTGCAAACCAGCTTCCGGAGATAGTTTGTCACCGCGAGGAAAGTCAACCTGGAGGTCAGCGCCTTGACTAACATCAAGCAGCTGCCTACAGAAACACTAAAGAATTTCATAAAGAGGTTCCGGGAAGAAGCCTCTAAAACCAAGAAAGTAGATGACGGAAAACAGCTTGCCCTTCTCCAAGCAGGCATCCGTACGGGGACCCCATTCTGGAACGAGCTACAACAAGAAGGAGCTTTAAACCTTCAAGACTTCCAGAAGAGAGTCCAGAAATACATCAATCTTGAAGAGGCCCAAATAGTGTCCTATGGAGGATACTATCCCACCAGGGTAGCCGGATATGTGCCCGGAGCCCAGCTCTCAGGCACTATGCGAGCAGCAGCTCCACTGATGAGCTGCATACAGTTTTCTGCTACCCCCGGATATAGCCAAGGCCAGGCCCTGGCCCCCACATCGTCCCATTTTGGAAATCCCTCAGGGTTAAATGGACAGGCCCCCTCGCACTCCGATCTGACAGCCAGTTTGGCCGATCCTTCCCAAGGCTCGAGGAGTAAAAGGTCCTCCAAAGGCAGCACCCGGACGGAGGATAAGCAACAAAAAAGGGGGTATACTCCCCAATACACCCAGTACACGGAGCTAATGGACTCCCAAGAACGTGTGTATTTTGCTACTAGGCGAAATACGCACTACCGGAGACCGTTTCCTTTGTACAAAGACAGCTCCCGGAGGGATCCCAATAAGAGATGCGAGTACCATAATGACATTGGGCACAGCACCAATGAATGCAAAAATCTCAAGGAAGAGATTGAAAACTTGATCCGATTGGGACACCTCTACGAGTTGATCAAAAACCCGTTGCCCCATCTCAACCCAGGTCAGGCGGCTGGAGCTTTGCCACAAGGAGCACCAGGGGGTGCAGCAGGAGTGTTGGCTCCAGTTGTTCCCCCCGGAGATGCCCAGCATATTCTCGGCCTGGCACCTAGACCCAACGAGAGAGTGGCTATGATCTCGAGAGGACCCCACAACGAAGGAACTACCCGCAAGGAGCTGAAACGGTACGCAGGGGCCGTGAAACACGATGAGGTTTCAGAAGTTACTCAACTCGCAGCTCAAAGGCCCCGGCTAATGGATCAACCCATTACATTCACAGAGGAAGACGCTAAAAAAATGCGTTTTCCTCACCACGACCCGTTGGTCATAGAGACCCCCATTGCCAATAAGGTGGTGGTCAGAGTCCTAATCGACAACGGGAGTTCTGTGAATCTGCTGTTCAAAGAGGCCTTCACTGCAATAGGCCTAACGGACCGAGACCTTTCACCAAGTGGTTCCCAACTCACAGGGTTCAATGGAACAACACTTATTCCTATGGGAAAAGTGAGGCTTCTAGTCACCTTGTGCCCGGACACGCCCCAGAGCACCTTCAAGTACTGCACGTTTGTGGTAGTGGACTGCCCAACAGCCTATAACGCAATCCTCGGCCGACCGGCCTTGGTGGACTTTGGTGCGGTCACGTCAATATGGCACTTGTGCCTGAAATTCCCAACCCAGGAGGCTGGGATAGGGACGGTGAGGGGAAATCAAGGAGAGGCTTGGCAGTGCTACAACGTTGCTACCCACCTACCCGTGCTGATGGTCCGAGAAATTATTGAGCTAGAAATGGCTGAAGAAGATGAGTTGGATCCCCGTGTGGGATCTGAAAAAATTATAGAACTAATGGAGGACGTCGAGGAAGTGTCGGTGTGCGACCTCAACTCCACCAAAGTACTCCGGCTAGGAAAGAGCCTAGAACCGGAGGAAAAAGAAAAAAATAATAAAGACATTGAGGGGTGCCATTGACATTTTCGCATGGTGCCAAGAAGACATGACTGGCATAAGTCCCCACGTCATCACTCATGTCCTCAATGTCAACCCAGACATGCCGTCGGTCCAGCTGAAATGACGTCCTCTCGACTCAGTGAAGGCCGAAGCCTTAGAGAAAGAGGTGGACAAACTATTAACGAGTGACATGATTCGAGATGTCTACTACCCGGAATGGCTAGCCAATCTGCTCCTGGCGCCAAAACCTAATGGGACCTAGCGAGTTTGTATAGACTTCACTGTTCTAAACAAATCTTGCCCAAAGGATTGTTTCCCTCTGCCCAGGATCGACCAGATGGTTGACGCCACCTCCGGATCCAAATTACTTTAGGACCGATAAGGGAGTATAATGCTACCTAGTCATGCCTTTCGAACTGAAAAATGCTGGTGCCACTTTTCAAAGAATGGTGAACCGGATGTTCAAAGGCCTCCTGGGGCGGAATATGGAGGTATACGTGGACGACATGCTAGTCAAGTCAAAGGCGTGCACTAGCCACGCGGACGACTTAGAAGAATGTTTTGAAGTGGTCCAGAGATACGGAATGAAACTCAACCCGAAGAAGTGCACTTTCGGGGTTAAGTCAGGGAAGTTTCTAGGCTTCATCGTTAGTCAGAGGGGGATTGAGGCAAATCCAGAAAAAATTCAAGCTCTCCTGAGCATGCCATCCCCAAAGAAACACAAAGATGTGCAGAGCCTAACCGGAAAGGTTGCTGCCCTGAGCCGTTTTATCTCCCGGTCCACAGATAAGTGCATTCCCTTCTTCAACATCTTGAAGAAGTGTCAGAAATTTGAATGGTCCGACGAGTGCGAGGAGGCATTCAAAAAACTAAAGGAGCGCATGGCCAAGCCTCCAATCCAGTCAAAGCACGTTCTCGGAGAGGACTTGTTTTTGTACTTGGCCGTCTCCGAGCACGCGATCAGCGGTGCCTTAGTCTGGGAAGAGGAGAAAACTCAGCATCTCGTGTACTATGTTAGCAAGCGCATGATAGGGGCGGAGACGCGATACCCGGTCATCGAAAAACTAGTTTTTTACCTCCTAACGGCTTCGAGAAAGTTGAGACCATACTTCCAAGCTCACCCGATCAAGGTATTGACCAACCACCCACTCCGGCAAGTCCTACAAAAGCCAGAGGCGTCCGGAAGGCTCCTCAAATGGGCAATGGAGTTAAGTAAATTTGACTTGCACTACATTCACCGCATTTCCATAAAGGGACAAGCGCTAGCAGACTTCATCACCGAGTGTAATGAAGCCGAAGCAACCGCGAACATACCGATACCATCGATCCTGTCATGGAAAGTATTTGTAGACGGAGCCTCCAGCGAGAATGGATCTGGAGCGAGGGTTGCAATGATATCTCCAAGCGGACTTCGACTCCAAGTAGCCCTACGGTTCGACTTCTCGACTTCAAACAACGAGGCCGAATACGAAGCCTTGATAGCGGGGCTGAGATTAGCAAAGACCGTGGGGGCTAAAAGAGTAGAAGTCTACAGTGACTCCTAACTGGTAGTGAACTAGGTGTTGGGAGAGTATCAGACGCACAGAGAAAGAATGGTCGCGTATGTAGTGATAGTCCAGGAACTGCTCACGAGTTCACGGACTATAAAGTAGAAAGAATCCCCAGAGAAAAGAACGCTCACGCAGACTGTCTGGCTAAGTTAGCTTCAGACAGTGAGATTGAGAAACTGGGGTTAGTACCCGTGGAACGCTTGGCAGAGCAAAGCATCAAAGTAAAAGAGGCCATAACAACGGTTGGGCAAGAACCCAGCTGGATGGTCCCCATCATTGAATACATAACGAAAGGTGAGTTGCCCCAAGAGAGGGCACTGTCCAGAAAGATTCAGTATCAGGCTCACCGTTATGTGATGATGGACAAAATTCTCTACCGTAGAGGACTCAGCATGCCTTATTTAAGGTGTGTATCGGACCCTGAAGCTAGGCAAATTATGCTAGAGGTCCATGAAGGGTTCTGTGGAGATCATACAGGAGGACCAAGTCTCCCAAAGAAAATATTGAGACAAGGGTACTTCTGGCCAACAATGAAAAAAGATTGTATCGACTACGTCCAAATATGTGATTCGTGCCAAAGATTCGCGAACATACCGAGAGCTCCTCTCAATGAGATTACCCTGATGACTAGTCCCTAGCCCTTAGCGGTCTGGGGGATAGATCTTATTGGGTCCCTGCCAACAGGAAAGGGAGGAGTAAAGTATGCAATAGTAGCAGTAGACTACTTCACCAAATGGACGGAAGCTGAGCCAATGAAGACCATAACTGCTAAAAAAGCACTAGACTTTGTTATTAAAAACATAGTGTGTCGATATGGCTTGCCTCACAAAATAGTCTCTGATAATGGAAAGCAATTTGATTGCGAAGAGTTCACTGCCTTCTGCAACCAACACGGAGTCGTTAAAAGCTTCTCTGCGGTGGCAAGACCGCAAGCAAACGGACAAGCAGAAGCAGTCAAAAAAATCCTAAAGGTCACCCTAAAGAAAAAGCTGCTGGCCTGTAAAAACAACTGGCCTGAAGAATTGCCAAGACTGTTATGGGCCTACCGGACGACCCCAAGAACTACGACCGACCACTCGCCTTTCTCAATGGCATACGGTTGTGAAGCAATGGTCTCGGTGGAAACGTTATTCTCGTCCCATAGGAGAACGACTTATGATCCAGCTACAAACCAAGCTTTGTTACAGGAAGCGCTGGATCAGGTTGAAGAGCTCCGGGACGAGTCTCAAATACGAATGGCAGCTTATCAAAAGAAGGTGACTAAATATTTTAACTCCAAAGTTAAAAACAAAAAATTCACTATTGGGGATATGGTCTTAAGAAGAGTCTTCCTAGCCACTTAAGAACCCGGAGTGGGGGTACTTGGGCCAAATTGGGAAGGGCCATATGAAATCGAGGAGGAGATCGGCTCCGGAACCTATAAGCTAAAAAGCATGGATGTAACCATTGTGCCAAGGGCCTGGAACGCTGATCATCTCCGGAAGTATTACCAATAGTCCAAATATGTTAACTTAGGCTTTGTTTAAAGAATTTGTACCGTCAAAGTGTATGCAACCTCTAAATTTTAAAATAAAACTGAGTGCCTTAAAAACAAAGTTTTCATGTCACTCAAGGGGGTTCTAAGGCATACCGCACGGACAGATGTAAAACAGGCCCAAAATAAAAACAAAGTCAAAAAAAATATGCATAAAAAAGGATCATATATAAAATATCCTGGCCCTAAGGGCAGATAAAAAAAAAATATATATAATACAAAGGGCCCGGGGACAGGCCATAAGCAATTATCTCCCCTTAATAAAACAGCTACGTACTTAAAATTGTCTTGAATAAAAGAAAAATAGCTGTAAAAAAGAAAAAAGAAAAAAGAGATATAATCTTGGTAAAATGGGCTGTACTCCATTGGCCTACTCAATGCGAGGAGGAAGGCGAGGCCCCAGACGCGCCTCAAGCATGGTATCAAGTTTCTTTTTCTTCTCCCGAAATTTGGCAATAGCCTCTTCAGGCTTAGGATAGAAGTCGAGCTTGATGCTTTGGCCATTTGTCTGCCAGGCCATATAGACGTCGCCGTCGAAGCGCTTGACGCAGCGTTTGCAGGAGACCGGGGACAAGAGCTCATCTTTTTTGGCCTTTTTCAAGGCCTGGTCTCTAAAGTCCTTGAGCTCCTTCAACTCCACGGCCAAGTTGGCCTTGGACTGGAGTCCGCCTGGTGCAACTCCTCTAGGGACTTCACCTTGGCAGCCATTTCGTCCATGGCTTCCTTAGCCTCCCGAAGCTCACGCCTGGCCCTGGGGACGGCCTCACCCTCTGCCTTCAGCGCCTCTCGATGCCTCGCCTCCAGCTCAGCCTCCCTTCGTTAAACCTCCTATCGGAGCTTCGCCTCCGCCTAGGCTTCCCTCCGTTTGGCGTCCTCCTCAAGCTTTGCCTTAGCAAGGGCCTCCCTTCGCTCACCCTCCTCCTGGATCGCCCGCCTTTCAGCGGACAGGTCCCGCAGGATCCTCACGGCCTCGTCGATGCCCCCGAATTCGGACATGACGAAGCCATGATTGACTATGGTCTTGGAAAGGCAGCTGGTCTCCGCAGTAATCTGAAAAAGGAGATAAGAGTGAGATTAAATGCCTTAGACAAAATATCAAGGAAAGAAATAAACCACAAGTACTTACCGCAGCCATGGCGTTGCTGATGTCTTGAACTTGGTAGACGGAGTTGAAGGAGGCACAAGCAGCGTACCATTTGGGCGGGAATTGAGTTAGATGGGAGACGTACTCGCTGGTCATCTCCGAGGCAAAAGGGGCCAAGGTGGGCCCAAGGAAACGGTTGAACCAGTCCGTCAGCAGGTCCATGTTCCGGTCCCACGGATTCCGGAAGGCCTCCTCGTTGAGGGTGTTTTGTTGCTCCTCGCGTAAGACCCTCTTCAAGGCCTCCACTTCAGCATGCTCTTGACTGTACTTGTCGAGGGCGTAGTTGTATTTGGCCACCCGAAGATTCTGCCTCTCCTTGTCTCCAGGGATCGGAGTCAACACTATCCCGTGAGGCACTGTGTATTCCTCCGCCTCGGAGGGGATCCCGGAGTCATGGCTCGGGGTCGGAGTGTCCACCCTCCGAGGGCGCTTAGAAGGCTCCTCCTCCACCATCTTGCCCTTGCGCTTTCGCACGAGGGCGGCCTCTTGCTCTTCTTCACCTTCTTCAACTTCCTCAAGAACCTCCTCCTCGTCCACCAAGACAATAGTTCCCGAAGGGGCACTGAAGGAAGACCTCCCGAGAGTAACCAACTGAGAAGAAGCAGGAGGTGGGGAAGCATCAGGACTATGGGCTCCAACAAGAGTGGCAAGGATTTCGTCCATGGGACCGGCTGCTGCAACAAGAAAATAGGTCAAGTGTTAGAACATCCGTGAAAGCAGCATACACTTAGAAAAAAAAATCAAGCTAGTCCTACCCTGACTCTCTAATTCGGCCCTAGCAAAGTCCCGGATCATAGCACCAGCTTCATCATCCCCGAGAAAGTTGTCCGAGGGACGAAACCAACTAGAAGATAAATGGGCTGAATGGTCTAAGGCAATGGGCACCGGAGGTCCAGAACCCATCCGGGACCGACCTAAATAATTGCCTAAGTGGGAGAAATAATACTCCTTGGCATGATTTCCCCACCGAGTGGAAGGCATCCTAAACCTATTGAGACGTTCATCGAACCCTATAGGCCTAAGGCTGGTATACTCACAGACAGAAGGAACATAATGTATCGTTAAAGGGGACTTACCGGAACCCGAAGTGCTGGCATCAGGAGCTCCCGTATTCGGTACTGGGACCACAGGCTTTGGTCTGGAGGTCCTTCGCTCCAGCGGAGCCCCAATACGAAGGGCCCTTCCGGCGGTCACCTGGGCCTTAATGTAGGCCAGCTCCTGTTCTCTCTTGAAGAGGTACTTCTGGTACTTATCCTCCGCCGTGGCGATGATGTCATCCCGGAATACCTTCTCTGCGGCCGGAGCCCTCACATTCGGGCAGACGACTTTGGAAAGGTTGGAGTCATCCACCCACTGATGCCCCAGGATCAGCTTGGCCTTCCGACAGTGCTCCGTCGTGACCAACTCCCCGACATCAAGGGCCTTCTTGTCATACATGGCGAAGGTCTTGGCCCGTTGAAGGAAAAGTTGAGTAGGTTCGGTCCGCATATAAGGGGGGATCCTAACCCACTCCGTGAGAAGCTCCGGATGATCCACGGCCTAGAAACCAGAGGAGGAGAAGAAGCGGTGACGGTATTCCTTCACATGCTTCTGATAATTGAAAGGGATCGGGCCCTCATTCAAAGGATGGGCCTGGAGACCGTAAAAATTGTCCTTAAGTTTATCTCCCTTTTTAGGGATGGAAACGAGTTCATAAAAATATAAAATTTCTGCCGAACTGGGAGAGCCCCAACTCCGGGCAGAGTAAAAAATAAACAAGCCTGAAAGTAGGCGGTAAGCTTGAGCGATAAGTTGGTATGGAGCAAGGCCGACAAATACAAGGAAATTAATAAAATAATCTTGAAGGGGAAGCATGGCCCCGGCCATCAAGTGCGTCTGCCTCCAGGCTCTGAAGCCCCCGTAGTTATGGTTGGGCATCTCCTCGTCCCGGGGTGGCTGGTGGAAGGTCCCGGAGGTTGTAGGCTTGATGCCTGCCACCACCACAATCTGTTCCAACGGGTGAGGGCAGGTCAGGGTGGAGTGAAGCTCAGCTGCTTCCCACCCGTTGGCACGAGACCTGTGCCCTTCTTGGGCCACCGGAACCTTCATGACTTCCTCCAGTGTGGCCAAGCGTTTCTCTCCCGTCTTTGAAGATTTAGAACCGGACCCAGACATTTTGGTTCTAAAAAAGATTGAAAAAATCCAGCAGTCAGGCCCCAAACCAAACCCTAATTCAAAAAAGGGAATGGGGGTCCCCTAACCACTGGAAAGAGGCCCCCTCCGGACACTTGCCAAAAAAGAAAGCCTCAAAAGGTTTTCCTTGACAAGAGTCGGGTGCAAGAATCCCACAGATAGTGACATTACGAATAAGCAAAAAGAAAAGGAAAAAGGGGTAAAAATCGAGAAGACGAAGTCTACTCTAAACCCTTGAGTGTCATTACGTGAGACAAAGATGGGTCCTCGACAAAAACACGATGAAAAGAAGTAATTCAAACGCAAAAAAGGAGGAAACTAACGCGTTGTACAGAAACTCATAACGGAAATTCCCAGAAACTCAACATCCAACCCAGAAAAAGCAGATGAACAGTAAAGCATGCTATGTAAACAAACAATGAACTAAAGTACAAGATGCGAAGAACTTACATAAAGCTTGGGAACTGAGTGTTGGTGTTGATCGCTGGTAAAAAGTTGATTGGCAACGACGAAGGAAAATGAGTAAGAAATCTATGGTGTTTAAAGGTTTCTTTTCTCTCTGGAAAACTTGAGAAAATTTGGTGAAATGCTGAAAGTAACCAAATGAAGTAAGAAGGTTGGCTTTTATAGGCCAAGGCATGCGTGAGACAGCTGTGATCAGCCACCATCGAACGGCTGGGAAAGTAATCGATTCACATTCTATAGATCCAACAGTCAGATTGAATCGTCATCAAGGCGGTAGAAACGCTTGAGTACCCGTCTGACACCCATTAATGCGACGTATCAATAAATGGAAAAGAAGCGAATCGATGCCTGCAAAAAGTGAATAACTGCAGTAATGATGGTCATTAAATACACCATCACGCGCCCAAAGCACGTGCCAGGCAACCGGAGGCATCTAAGCAAGCATTGTTCACTCCATAATTAAACAAGGCTTGGGGGTAAATGTTGCCCCTGATTTTGCCCAAAATACGTGGACCAACCGGACGATGACACGTGGATGGAAAGGGTTTAGCATTCGAATAAAACAGCCAAGTCTTCTTAAAGCGAAGAATTACCATTAGACATGCCTCCAGGAGAAGGCATGTAAGTCTCATATGCTCCCGGAGAGCAAGATGGCAACATAGCATCTCCGGGAGGTGTCAGGTTTCATCTGAACAGTCATCTCGCATTTAATGCCGCATGGGAGGAGGCGTATTGAAGCTGCCATACGCAGTAAAGTCTAACGGCACAACCCCCAATCTGTACCCATTAGGCTATGATCAATAAAGTCTAGTGATGGCTATTCTGTGAGGAATCACATCAGTCAAAAGGGATTAAGGACTGCCCTCATAAAATCCCTACAGAACCTAGGGATTAGACCATGCATTACCTATGATAAATTCATTGGGAATGTGTGGCTTTACTGATAGTTACAGAAATGCATGTACCTTAATTCTAGGGATCACCCCACAAAAACACTATAAATACCTCCCAAAGCTCATTAAAGAGGGGTCGAGAATTCTGGGTATCATAAGAACTAGAAGAGTAAAAACTCACCAAGAACATTCTCTGTAATAAATACTATCATAAATATACAGACTCGTGGACTAAGGCTCATTAACGCCCCAACCACGTAAAAATCTCTCTCTTAATTTCTTACTGCTCTCTAAATTATTATTATTTTATTGGTTGCCGAAAACCTCGGTCAACATTAACCTTCTTCTATTTGACCGGGGTTTTGAATGAGAGAAAGAAGTGAGGAATCCTCTTTTGGAATCTGACTCTCCCACTCCAGTTGTTGCTTTTCTTTCTGTTACTTCAAAAGTAGCTGCTTCAGCTTCAGCCACTCGAATTTTCGCCGATTTCGAGAGCTGCTACAGTTCTACAATTTCCAGTTGACCGAGAAAGACCAGACTTGTAAGAGACTTTTTCCCAATTTCATGAAATGTTGATCGCCTCACCTAAAGCTACGAAAATCCTTATTGAATAAAAGAATCGTAGTCTTTCTTCATACCGCCAATCCTGTCTCAAGAAGGGAGTTAGAGAGAAGGCTCGAGAGACCTTCGCTTGAGCTAATTCTCGATTTGCAGTGGAGGCTGTAAAGGCATCTTCTATAGACGGACCGAAACCAGACCTAAAGGATTTTCCTGTCAGATTTTTTCGTTCTCTCTAATTTCGGCTACCTTCCCGAACTCTAAGTGCTAGTTGAACCTTCTTCAGTCTCTTTCAGCGGCGGGGAGCTTTCTCTTTTAAAGAGGGTCTTTGTTGCGCTTTCCTCTGACAGTTATACCCCTTACAAGGTCTACAAGCCTATCTCTGGATTTTCTTCTTTCTTTTTTTTCCTCCCTTTCTTCTTCATCCCCGAAGTAAGCACACTTTCCCAAGCTTGAAGCAGGAATAGGAATAAATGAAGCCCATATAAGAAAATCGATATGCTATCCGAATGAGTCTATGTAAGACCCCCAGAATGAGTCTTTGAACTGAACGACGTAATAAATTAATAAACTAGCTGCCGCATTCAATTGGTGGGACAAGATGAGGTGCGGAGCAAACTGTGATAACCTTTGTTTTTACCATAAAAGCCGAAAGAAGGAAAGAGAACAGATGAAAGTTCACCCAAAAAGAAGCGAGTGACTCAAGACATGCCATCGCTCTTCTCTCTTGACCTGAGATTTGGGGGAGTTCTGTAAGCGAGGAGCGAAGCTTTTCTTCAAGCAACTGGATTACCTTTCCTTAATGAAGGCAATGAGATCGGTTCGGGAACTTTCCTTCGACGTTGGGTAAGGCAAGCTAGGCATCAGTTTGAGTTCGAGATCGAGACCCCAAAAGAAGGATATAGAAGCAGATTGAGCCCAAAGACTAATACACAAGCGATTCGCCATAGTCTAATCGATTGAGGAGAACAGCCAATGACCGAGCTTGAGATGGAAATAAAGAGAATATTTCAAATATATTCTTCCTTTTATCTCCGCAGAAGGCCGGATTGATGCAATTCTTTACTGCAGTCCCGAGGGTTAGGATCAAGGGTACGGTCGAGTTCTTTCGCCCCTTGAATATCATACCTAGAAAGAGTAAAATAAAAGTAAAGCCAGAGCTAGTATAAGAAAAAAAATCTCATGTCCCGAGTTGGCTTAAGCCATGCCTTTACTAAACTAAACAATTCTCGCCATCTCAGAGAAGAGGGCAAGTCTCACCCAAGCCCAGAAAGACTAAAAGAAAATCATGTATTGGTCCAGGAAAATCCATTCTATGTAAAATAAGAGAAAAAATCGAAATATTTTTCATGACCCTATTGAGACCAGACCAGAAAAAAAATGGTTGATAATTCATAAAAAATTCTATAGGACTTCAAAATTTAAAATTCAATCCCCAACAACTATATTTGAATTTCAAAAATTAAGTTGTGTAACCACTCTTTATACACTTAATTAGTGATCATGTGTGGAAGTTACAAACTATTAACTCCACCTCTTATGTTACAACTATATGTAACTCCCAATCACATTATATTGTGATTATTACATGTATATAATTCTCAATTATATTATATATAATAATATATATAATATATCACAATTTTAATCTTAAACATATTTAATAAATAATATAACATTCTCCCACTAGATTAAAATTTGTGATACCTCATTGTAACACTTTATTTAATCAATCAAATATCTCATATATCCCCCACTTTGATTGAATAAATTAACACTCTCTATAGAGTCCTTGCTTAATTGCATAAAGTTAAGTGTTTTTTAACTTGAACTTAACCATAGTGTAATCATCACAAATTTTATTGAAAATTTGGTTGACAAAGCATTGAACTAACTTTTCTTTATAATAAAACAGTAATGACACACACACCTTTGCTAGGTTCACCCAAGACCTCATGTCTCTCTTTGCACCGTTAATGGCCTTGTGCACATTCCATTCATTGACCTTGTTGAGAAAATATACTCTCTATTTCTCATTTAGCGCGGCACCACCCTTAGGTCAATATAGGTAGAATTCTTACAGTATTTGTTATCAAAATACTTGTTTTCCAAACTGAATTCTATTAAAGACTTTTAAAAGTCTAACCCTCAAATTGGTAACTCACTAAGTACTTCACAACTTTATAGGATGGGAAATATAGTACTTATCACATTTGTTCACACATTGATTTGTTCTTACCTATTGAACCTAACACTAGTAAAGTTACTAGTATTAAGATAGGTTACCCTACATTATGAACCGGTTTAGGGACTTTTAGTCCCATCCCTTTAGAAGTCTTTTCCACTAAATCTCTAGTTAGTGGCTTCGTAAACGGATCCGCCAAGTTTTCACTTGATCTCACATAGGATATTGTGATGACTCCTCTTTGAATCAACTCACTTATATATCCATGTCTTAGACTAATATGTCTATACTTCCCATTATATACTCCACTATATGCTCTAGCCAATGTTGCTTGGCTATCACAATGTATCGATATTGTAGATACATCCTCTTTAATAATTGGAATCTCAATTAAGAGATCTCTTAATCATTCGGCCTCTTTCCCAGTGGCAGCTAGAGCTATAAACTCCGCTTCCATTGTGGAATGAGAAATGCAAGTTTGTTTCTTGGACCCCAAGAGACCGCCCCTCCCCCAAGGGTAAATACCCAACCAGTTGTGGACAAATTATCCCCAAGGTTGGCTATCCAACTTGCATCAGTATATCCTTCTAAAATTGAGGGAAATTTGAAGTAGTGAAGGCATAGGTTTTTGGTTTTCTTTAGATAACCCAAAACTCTCCCTATATGCCTTCCAATGATCCACACTTGGATTATTAGTAAACCTACTAAGTTTACTCACCGCAAATGATATATCGGGCCTTGTACATTGGGCAGCGTACATAAAGCTCCTTATAACACTTGCATACTCCAACTGAGCCACTGCTCTACCACTATTTTTAACTATTGGTTTACTATGATCGAATGGTGTGTTGGCCTCTTTAGCCTTTAGATGGCTAAACTTATTCAACACTTTCTCAATATAGTGTGCTTGCCCTAAAGCAAAACCTCTACTATGCTTTGTAACTTTGATACCCAAAACAGTATCCACTTCTTCAAAGTCTTTCATTTTAAAGGTTGAAGAAAGAAATCTCTTAGTTTCTTCTATTCCTTTCATGTTACTTTATTGCCTAATTGGAATTTATTTTGTGCAGTTTCAAAGATTTTATTTCGTATTTTAAATGAAACAATCAAAATTATTCTTCATGTTTATTTAATGTTATTTGAAAAGTCACAAAGTGTTAAGGGTCAATGCTTATCATTACATTTCCCGAAGTGAGAAATATACCATAATATTAATTTTATTTTTATTTTGTCTTTTGTTGAGGGGAGGGCTACTTTTTTTTCATACTACGTTGCACATGCCACTGTATAATTAATTTTGACATAAATATGACCAAAACAAAAATTTGGATGCAGTTTTTCTAAAAGAAAAAAGAAGATTGCTACCGTCAATTTTCTGTTAGAATCTCTTAGTCAATTTTCACTTTTAAAAATACATATTAGAATATTTCTTTTTCAATTTTTTTTTTTCACGGGGTGTTCGTTATGCTTACAACATCATCCCTGCAAAATTTTTGAAAATTTTCGAATAGTTTACAGTGTCGAAAATATGTTTGAAGTTTTTTGAACGCGCGTGGTAAACTGGAATAGCGCGAACTCTGTTTTCGGTAATTTGGAATTTTTCAAAAATTTACAGGGATGATATTGTAACTATAACGAATACCGCTATAAAAAAAATTGAAAAAAAATATTTCGACATGTAATTTCGAACGTGGAAGCTGTGTTGTGGAAAAAAAGCAGTTGTAGCTGTGCTGTGAGAAAAAGCAGTTGTAGTTGTGCTGTGAGAAAAAGCTACTGAGTGTTTGGTAAATATAATTTTAAAACAGCTATAAGTTGAAAAAGTTGTATATAAGTGTTTGGTAAGCTAAATGATTAAATAGTTGTTAAATATATAATTACTAAAATAGGTATGACATTTGTTATCTAATTTATTTAAATAATTTTATACATATTAATATATTTATAAATATTATTTATTATATTATAAAATAAGATAATTTTTTTCTTATAATATTTAATTCTTTTAAATATTTATATAATAAAATAATAAATTAGATTTTTAATAATAATAATAATAATAAGATGACTATTGAGTAGTTTTTGATCAAAGAAGGTTTTTTTTTTTTTTGTAACCAGTCACAACTGGATTTTTAAAGACTAGAACTGGTACAGATCGATGAGATCTCAGACAATTCAGATACTAAAATTCAATTAAGTACTATACATGTACATCCACAAAAAAAAAAAAAAAAAACAATGAAGTTAGTTTTTTTTTTCAAAATATGTATATAGATTGTTTGTTATTTAAAAGAGGTTTTGTAATTGAGATTGAGAATCAACGGACTCCATTCCTCCAGCTATCTTCTCATCAATGCCGTGTTGTGACGGACAACAAACGTGCTTCAATTTGGCTTTGTTCTCAAACAAGACAAACTTGTATATTTTATAGTCTTCTAGAGTAGTAGTGGATGATAAATATCGTTATGATTGTGGATGATTCCTTTCATCCTAATTAGTAATTTTTTCCCCCGAACTTTGACATGTACTAAATTGTGTTCCTTGAACATTTTTGGCCGTTCAAAATTCTTCCTGAACTATTCAGATTGTTAAATTTAAGGACTTTTGTCTAACTTTAGTAAAAAAATTTAAACATGGATGAAAGTTCAAGGAATGATTTAGTACATATCAAAGTTTCAGGGGCATAATTTGGTAGATATCAAAGTCTGAGAAGCATGGTTTAGTACATAAACAATCACTGAAATAGTAAAATTAAATGAAATTATACAAAAGTCCTTAAATTTAACAATCTCAATAGTTCGGGGGAATTTCTAACAGCCAAAAAAGTTTAAGAGACACGATTTAGTACTTATTAAAATTTGAGGGAAAAAGTTACTAATTAGCCTAATATTTTTTTTCCCTTTTTTTTGAGTGTAGCGTAATGGTATTTTACAATCATATATTAGCTTCATAGCTTAAAGGTCCTGGATTCGAACTCATGACCTCTCCCTTTTTCTCATCCCTCCCTCACCACTAAGCTAGCCTTAGTGGCTTTAATTAGCCTAATATTAACAAGGCACTGTTTCCTTTTTAAAATGTGTCTATATAAGATGCATGGGGATCAAAACAAATTAATTAGTGCGCTTCTTAAAATTTTTAGATTATTTCACTTCAAAGTCACATGCATAGGCATCCGTGCATGCATGTACTATTCTTTTTTTTTTTTTTTTTCAAGTAATATGCCTTTATGGTATATGCTTCAGATCATTTGTTAAAGAAGCATTCGTTATCAAGTAAGAGTAGTCTTGCCAAGACCTTCTAAATGTGTCGACTTGCAATTGGCTAGCGATACTCTATAAAAATTATTATATTAAACTATATGGGACCCGATACTTAATTGCACCAATAGCGATATTGACACGTAGGAGGGTGCTAGGCACCAGTGGTGCCCTTTAGCATTTCTCTTTGTTAAATTATCTTAATTAAATGACTACTATCTTCTAATTTGTGTTCATAAAGAGTGCTAGAGCTTGACTTAAAATTGGCTTGGTACATGAAGTGTTAATAAAGGTGGAAAGCATCAATTATACACCGAACATTAATGTAATCCAATTAGAAAAATTAATGGGAGTTTTACATAAATATTGGATTTTAGGTAAGTATTACAAAAATATTGTTACACGACAAAGTTTACAAAAATACTCAGTGGCGGAACTAGACAAAAACCCGAAGAGGGGCCAAATAGGAAGGTCAAGCGAATTGTATTTTTACCTATTTCATTTTAGAAAATATTAATAAAATTAGGCTATTTAAAAATTTTATAACCTTCAACTATTACAATGATCGTATCGTACTCCTTGAAATTTTTTCTGCTAAAACATGTCAATGTAGTTGATGTGTTATTGTCAGCGCCACATATTTAATTTAAAATTTAAAAAAATATTTTCTTATTAACTATAAATTATAGGATACATACTATTTTGGACCCTCTACTTTGTAAAAGTTATCAATTAGACCCTCTGTTTTGTTAAATGACAAAATGAATCCTATATTTTCCAAAATGGTAAAAATAGAATCCTAAACTCAATTTTTAACAGTTTTATTTTTTAATATAACTAACTTTAAGATAATTTCTAACACGAACAGATACAGAAAATGTAACTAGATTTGTCATAACATCTTTAGATCAAATTATTATTATTAAGTTTTATTTTGACAAAAAATCAATTCAGGGTCTTATTTGTACATTTTTCAAAAATACAGGGTACATTTTGTGATTAATAAAATATAGATTCCAATTAGTAACTTTTGCAAAATACAGGATTCAAAATGGTATTTACCCTAAATTATATGAATAAAAATAAATTAATCTTAAATTTTCTTATCAATTATTGATAAGAACAAAAAATTATTTTTTATTTAAATTATACATGTGGCAATTATGTGACAATGACACACAAGTCCCATTACTATTTTATTAGTCATATTGGATAAAATTTATTAGAAGTCTTATATTTCAGCATTGTGACATAGTTCAAAGGAAATAGTAAATAAATATTTCAAAAGATGATTTGATAATCGTATTAATTTGAGGGACAATTTCTACACACAGCCTTTAAATTAATATAAGAAATAGAATACACTTATACAACCCGTATATAATAATACATATCTATTTATGTACATTGAGGTAAACTAAACTAACTATATTTTTTTTAATAATTAAATTTAATTTTTATAAATTATATATATATTAAAAATAATTTCCTAAAATATTAGGGGGGGCCATGGCCGCCCCATACCATAACATAGTTCCGCCACTGAAAATACTTCTTTGGCCTTTTTTTATACCGTACACATAGAAATTTAACTACGATGCCTTCATCTTCCAAACCCACGAATAGAATCACAACAAAAACACGAAAATACTCAAAAATAACCATTAATTACAACAGAATGGAGCAAAACAGTGAAATCGACAACAAACAAACGATCAGCAACTTCATCAAAACCAAAAATCAACGAATTCAAAATGTTAGGCACTTTAACCCACCAAAATTCTTTTAAATAAGAAATTAAAAATGATACTCAAACATAGATCTCGAATTCAAGAAAAAAAAAACATTCTGAAGCTTCTCAAATTGAATTTATATACATGTGTGACAGAAGTAAATGCAAATTAATATACATTATTCATGAGAAAAAAATAGGTTAATAATTTGCATTAAATTTTTAAGTATCCAACGTTGTTATAGAGTCAATTTTAGTTAATTACCTATATTTTTATTAGAAAATTAGGTATACGTAAAAACTGGACACTCAATTCATAGTTGGAACACTAAAACAAAAAGAACTAACGTAGATGGATTTTTTATTGTTGCTTTACAATTGTTTACTGACAAAATATTACAGGTTATGGAATCTATATCAGTTCTCTTGAAGAGCAATGGGCAATGGGAAGAAAAAAAAATTATGTCAATTATGAGGCTAGTGAACATTTCCTACTAAAAAATTACAAGTATGAACAATTCGTACAGATTCTACTCTCTTCATTTGTGTGCGACCCCACAAAAATAACCCTGTAAATTCTGTACCAATTAGATGGAATACTTCTGATAAAAATATTCAACGATTCGAGACTATTTTTTTACTTGCAATTGAAGATTAAAGAAATTGATTTCACCACATATCCATTATTCGTCAGTACACACAGTTTAACAGCACAACAACTGCTGCAATACCAATGTTCACATCAAAAACAACACATGATCAACAAAATTTGGGAATGCTTGAGAACAATGCATCAACAATCGAATCATACACACTGGGACAACCAACAAAGGAAGAAGAAGAAACTAAAATAGAAGAAGGTGACAACATCCAATTCGACATAGTTGACTCTGCAAATCTTGTTGCTAAAGAAATGGTATGAGAAATTGGAAAACAACAGTAAAAAAAATAGATCTAGAGGTTAACATCAACAACGCAAAGCTCATAACAAATAAATTTCATCCTGAAATTGAAAAGGACAAGCATACAAAGACAAAGAAACACTCAAAGGGGTACTGAGCTACTACGCAATCAAAAATAACTTCCAATTCAAGGTATGGAAGTCATGCTCTCAAGAATACAGTCTGAAGTGTATTTATGAAAGTTGTAATTAGTCTCTACGAGCATCAAAAAATGGGCCAACAAATACATTTATAATCAGGAGGTTCTCAAACATCCACACTTTGTCAATAAATATTAGACATGAAGAGCAAAGACAAGTAATAACAAAATTCATAGGAGAATGCATCAAACCCAAGTTTTTGAACATAAAGACAAAAGAAACACCACAAGAAATAAAAGGAGAATTGAAACACAGGTACGAAATTAAGATGAACTGCATGAAAGCTTGGAGAAGCAAAGAGTATGTTGTAAAAGAGGAAAGGCTAAGGAATCATACTGTAAAGCCCGCTTAGTTAATTTGGAAATTAGCAGTTGTTTATGTTTAATCATGAAATTATTTATAGCTATTTAAATAATCTATGGTACTGTTATTTATGGAATTCAGAAATGCATGATTATGTCATCAGTAGTTTTTATATTTCGCATTTCCGGTGTCCGGTATTTTGGAACTCGGTGTTTGGCTCAGTAGAAATCACAACTTAGTATGTTAGTATTTTGGGGACGGGTTTTAGACATTGGGAATGTCGGGAATGGCCGGGAATTTAGAATGTCCCAAAAATACCCCTTTAGTATGATTTTCATGGTTTTATGGTGGAGGGGCAAAATGGTCTTTTTGCCCCATTAGTGCTTTGTCTTATATGAGTTTATTAAATGAAATAAATGTTTATTTTATGCATGTTATTTGGCTGAAAGAAATTAGTGTTTAAAGATTCCTTTTTACTCATTTTTTCATTCAACTTAGAAAATAGAAAAAAATTTCAAAAAGGCTCTCTCTTTTCCTCTCTTTCTCTCTCGGCTGGTAGGGTGATTCTAGGGCTGGAATTTCTGAATTTTCAAGCTATTTCTATTGCATTCTAAGTGTTCTTCATCCTTGGTAAAGTCTCTAAACTTTTCCTTTTATAATTCAAGAAAATATGTGAAAATGTGATGATGCATGTTTGATTTTAATGTGATTCTTGCTGCTGTGAATTGAGGTTAGTTTCAGAGGTTTAAGCTTGTTAGATTAGGGTTATTTAAAGTTGTTTTGATGCATGATTATTAGGTTGAGCAAGCCATAACTTTTTATATGCAAATATGTGATTTTTGAAGATGAATTGTGTAATCTGTTGCTGGGTTATTGTTGAGGTTTTTGTTTGATTTCAGAAGCTATTTCAAGCTTATTTGGGTAGAATTAACTAGGTTTGGATGCATGTTTGTGGGAATTGCTCAAGCTTGAGTTTAGAACTCAAAGCTTGAGCTTTAATGGTGAATTTTGCCTCTGTGTTTTCTGGGTAGTTTTGAGGCCTTAGATTTGTTCTTTGGGGTGTTTAGAACAGGTCTGGAAAGTTTGGTACCAATTGGGGTTGAATTGGTCGAGTTATGAATTTTTGATGTTGCTGCCTGCGAGGAACCGGAATTCCGGTTGTGCATCCGGAATTCCGGATGGGGGTCCTGAATTTCCCAGAACCGGAATTCCGGTTGGGGGATTTTTCAGAACCCTAGTTTTCCTCGTTTTTATGTTTTTAGGGGTATTGCCATGCTTTTTATCGATAGGGAAACTTTTAGTTCCTAGTTTTAGTCCCCGGGAAGTGATTTAGCGTGTCACTTATAGCGTTGTGATTTTTATGGTTTAGGAGCCAGTAATCCGCCGCTCAGCTTCAGTTCCAGTCAGGTTGACCGGCACACCTGAAATCGGAATCCAGGTAAGATTAGTATAACAGTATGCATATGTAGATTACATGTTTAGCGAGCATGTAGGAAGCCTATTAGATTACATTAGTTGTATGTTGGCTTCGAACCATCCAACCCTGTCACGTCGGTACAGGCTGGAGTATGACCAAGAATGAGTATGACCGGTTTGACCGATCAGTGACACTTGGTTGGTGGTTCCGTGCTATTGACGTATCCCGTCGGTACAGCTGGAGTATGACCAAGCCGGAGTATGACCGGTTCGACCGATCAGGAGGATATAGTAACACGTCGGTACAGGCTGGAGTATGACCAGTAGCCGGAGCATGACCGGTTCGACCGATCAGGTTGTTACGTGTCAATAGTACCGTCCCTATGAACGTTCAGAACTCAGTACCATGTTGGACATGGCAGTAGTGGCTCAGTACCATGTTGGACATGGCAGTAGCGGGACTCAGTATCGTGTTGGACACGGCAGTTAGTATTATGTATGATATTATTATGCTTTTCTTACTGAGTCTGTCGACTCACAGTTTATGTTCATGTGTAGGTAAAGGCAAGGCTGTAGCTGATGGACCGTGAGCGAGCTTATGAGATTGTACATGTCGGGGCGGTTAGGCCTGGAGCGTACGATCCTCGGGACAGCAAGGCTGGGATTTTTGTAACTGTCGTTAGACGACTTTTATTTTGATGAAATAGTTAAACAGTTAAACTTTTTGTAAATATTTTTATAATCGGGATCCCGAGTCTTTTGTAATATGTTTTACAAGTTTAATCAAAAAGCAAAATTTTAATTAATCACGTTTTTCCATAAACCTCGTTGATTAGCAACGAGCTGCACAGTACGTTTAAAAATCACGTAATACGCCTAAGGTAGTTAGGGTGTTACAATTTGGTATCAGAGCCGCCAGGTTGTCTTCCGAAGATCGTCACGACATGTACAATCATCATCAGCAGTTAGCTCGGTTCACGGTTCAGTAAGCCTTTATTGCTTTAGTAGTTTATTTTATTCAGTTATGAAAAAGAAAAGCCTGTTAGGAAGCATGTTAGTAGCCTGATAGTAGAATAGGCGCATGTTTCATTTCGAATTTCCAAATTAAGCGGCATTAGTAAGCTCGCCTTGAATACGACCTGATATGGCAACTCTTGGTTTCGCAGGCGGTTCTAGCTAGATGGACGCCAGGCGGACTACCAGGAGTCAGGGCAACTCCGTAGGGTCGAATCAGGGACAGGGAGCTCAGTTTCCCCCACCTGCTAGGGGCCGAGGTAGAGGTCCCCGAGGCAGGGCTCGTGGCCGGGGTGATGAGAACCCGCCACAGGCTGCCCAGGCTCCCCCAGCCGATCAGGGAGCCCCGAACTGGGAGTTACGGTTTGCGGAGATGCAAGCCCGGATCGAAGAACAAGACCTCGAGATCCAGAGGTTGAGACAGCAGGGTGCTCCTGCAGTTCCAGTGCCTATAGTTCCAGTGGCACCTGCCCCTGCTGCCCAGGCCGAGATAGTGGTGGCGGCCCATAGATTGGAACCTCTGTATGAGCGGTTCCGGAAGCAAGCACCTCCGGTATTCCTGGGAGGTCCGGACGTGATGAAAGCCGAGCAGTGGCTGACGGTGATTACCAGAATCCTGAATTTCATGGGTGTCACCGGTAACGACAGAGTGGTGTGCGCCACGTTTCAGTTCCAGGAGGACGCTCTGGTATGGTGGGACATGGTGTCTCAGATTCATGATGTCACCACCATGACCTGGGAAAGGTTCCAGGAACTCTTTAATGCGAAATACTACAACGAGGCGGTTAGAAGCGCCAAGAGGAAAGAGTTCGTTCACCTGACCCAGCGGGAGAACATGAGCGTCACTGAGTATACTACTCAGTTTGATCGGTTGGCGAGGTTAGCCTCGGGAATTGTGCCGACCGACTTTAGCAAGAAGGAGAAGTATCTGGACGGGTTGAACCCCAAGATCAGGCATGACCTGATGATCACCACAGACGACAGCACCACCTATGCTCAGATGGTGGAGAAGGCACTGCGAGCTGAGGGCGCAGTGGGGTGTATGTCAGAATCAGCCAGTACTCCGGTGAGTGGCGGAGCTCCTACCCCTCCTGCATCAGGCTATAGCAGGGGGAGTAGTGGTTCGGCCATTGATCAGAGGAAGAGGGCACCCACTGTTTCCGGCGGCTCGAGTCAGAACAAGAGGTTCCGGGGGAACCAGAACCGAGGGAGTCGCCCTGGTGGTAATGAGACCCGATTCTCCTATCCCGAGTGCCCTATCTGCAAGAGGCATCATCGGGGCGAGTGCAAAGGTCAGGGATGCTTTCATTGTGGCATGCCCGGACACTTCAAGAGGGAATGTCCCCAGCTCCGATCAGAGGCACCGAGAGCTCCAGCGATACCCACTCCAGCCAGGGTGTTCGCTATCACGCAGCCGATGCGGTATGTCAGCCCATCAGTTGTCACAGGTCAGCTTTTTATTAACAACTCGCTTTATTCAGTGCTGTTTGATTCTGGGGCTACACATTCTTATGTGGCGGCCAGAGTCTTTAGTAAGTTGGGTAGACCCTTTGATAGATATGAATCAGGGTTTGGAACCCTGTTACACAGCGGAGAATTGGTTATCTCCAATAGGTGGATTAGGTCTATGCCGATCAGGATAGATGGTAGAGAGTTAAGCGCTGATCTGATAGAGATGAGCTTAGTCGAATTCGATATTATTTTAGGAATGAATTTCCTATCTAAATATTCGACGAGCATTGACTGTAAGAGGAAGATGGTGGTCTTCCAACCGGAAAGTGAAGAACCGTTTGTATTTGTGGGTTCAGTTCAGGGATCTCGGATCCCGGTGATCTCGGCTATGTCAGCGAAAGAATTGTTGCACGGCGGGTGCTTAGGGTTTCTGGCCGTGGTGGTGGACACCACTCGGCCAGACACCATTCGGCCAGAGGACATCAGAGTGGTTCGGGAATTTTTGGACGTTTTTCCCGAAGAACTTCCAGGGTTACCACCTCAGCGGGAGATTGATTTCGTGATCGACTTGGCACCAGGGGTGGATCCGGTTTCCAAAGCCCCGTATAGGATGGCTCCAGCTGAACTTAAGGAATTAAAGATTCAGCTCCAAGGGTTGCTTGACATAGGGTTCATTCGGCCCAGTGTGTCACCCTGGGGAGCCCCGGTTTTGTTCGTCAAGAAGAAGGATGGGTCTATGAGAATGTGCATCGACTACAGAGAGTTGAACAAGTTGACGGTGAAGAATAAATATCCATTACCTAGGATCGATGACTTGTTCGATCAGCTTCAGGGGAAGACAGTCTTTTCTAAGATTGATCTCCGTTCGGGTTATCATCAGTTGAGAATCCGAGAGGAGGACATTCCGAAGACGGCTTTCCGCACTAGGTATGGACACTACGAGTTTCTGGTTATGTCATTCGGGCTAACCAATGCTCCTGCAGCATTCATGGACCTGATGAATAGAGTATTCAAGGATTTCCTCGATATCTGTGTGATTGTGTTTATCGACGACATCCTCGTGTACTCTCAATCAGAAGAGGAGCATGAGCTACATCTTCAGATGGTACTGCAACGACTTCGAGAACATAAGCTCTACGCCAAGTTCAAGAAATGTGAGTTCTGGTTGTCTCAGGTGTCCTTCCTAGGGCACATTGTGAGTAAAGATGGGATCAAGGTGGATCCCGGGAAGATTGAATCCGTCAGGGATTGGCCGAGACCGAAGACAGTGACAGAGATCAGAAGCTTCTTGGGATTAGCTGGGTACTACCGTAGGTTCGTGGAGGGGCTCTCCAAAATTTCAATGCCCCTAACCGAGCTTACAAAGAAAAATCAGCGATTTATCTGGTCAGATAAATGTGAAGCTAGCTTTCAGGAGCTGAAACAGAGATTGATTACTGCTCCGGTGCTAGCTTTGCCTTCGGACAAGGAGAAGTTCGTAGTCTACTGTGACGCATCCAAACAGGGTTTGGGGTGCGTATTGATGCAAGCCGATCGGGTTATCGCTTATGCCTCCCGTCAGTTAAAGGATTATGAACAGCGATACCCGACTCATGATCTAAAATTGGCCGCAGTGGTTTTTGCACTGAAGATTTGGCGGCATTACCTTTATGGGGAGAAGTGCGAGATCTATACCGACCATAAAAGTCTCAAGTATTTCTTTACTCAGAAAGATTTGAACATGAGACAGAGGCGTTGGTTGGAATTAGTAAAGGATTATGATTGTGAGATCCTCTATCATCCCGGAAAAGCCAATGTAGTGGTCGATGCCCTGAGCAGAAAGGGTCCCGGGCAAGTAGCTAGCATGGTTCAGATCTCACCTCAGCTAGCAAAGGATATGGTTAGATCCAGCATTGAGTTTGTGGTAGGTCAGCTTCACAACTTGACGCTGCAATCTGATCTATTAGAAAGAATAAAGGTCGCTCAGATGACAGATCCGGAGTTAGTGAAGATCCGAGATGAGGTATTGGCTGGTCAAGCCAAAGACTTTTCGATGTCAGATAGTGGGATGCTTTTGTATAAAGCCAGGGTTTGTGTTCCGAGCAGTGTGGAATTGAGAAACGAGATCTTTGAGGAGGCTCATTCTACCCCGTATTCTCTGCATCCCGGCACCACCAAGATGTACCAAGATTTGAAACCGTACTTCTGGTGGAACGGTATGAAGAAGAATTTGGTAGAATTCGTATCGAGATGCCTCACTTGTCAGCAGATCAAGGCTGAAAATCAGAGACCAGCAGGGTTGTTGCAGCCTCTAACCCTACCAGAATGGAAATGGGAGGATATTACGATGGATTTTGTGGTCGGGTTACCTAGGACCACGGGTTTGCATGATTCCATCTGGGTAGTGGTGGACCGATTTACGAAATCTGCTCATTTTCTGCCGGTCAGAACAACATTTACAGTGGATCAGTTGGCAGAGTTATATGTCAGGGAGATAGTGAGACTTCATGGGGTACCGAAGTCTATAGTTTTGGACAGGGATCCGAAATTCACCTCCAAATTTTGGCAAAGTTTGCAACGGGCAATGGGTACAAAGCTAAAATTCAGTACAGCATTCCATCCTCAGACAGATGGTCAGTCCGAAAGGACAATTCAGATATTGGAGGATATGTTAAGAGCCTGTGTTATGGACTTTGAGGGTTCATGGAGCAAATATCTACCGTTGATAGAATTTTCGTACAACAACAGTTATCAGAGTACGATAGGGATGGCTCCCTATGAACTGTTGTACGGTAGGAAATGTAGATCCCCTATCCACTGGGATGAGACAGGGGAGAGGAAATATCTGGGTCCAGAGTCAGTTCAGCGGACCAATGAGGCGATAGAAAAGATAAAAGCTAGAATGCTTGCCTCACAGAGCAGACAGAAGAGTTACGCAGATCCGAAACGTAGAGATGTTGAGTTCTGAGTAGGGGACCATGTGTTTTTGCGAGTATCTCCGATGAAGGGGATTAAACGTTTCGGGAAAAGAGGCAAGTTATGCCCTAGGTTTACAGGACCTTTCGAGATTCTCGAGAAGATAGGTCAAGTGGCATATCGGTTAGCATTGCCTCCAGCCTTATCAGCAGTGCACAACGTATTCCATGTCTCAATGTTGAGAAAATACGTTTCAAACCCCTCTCATGTACTCAGTTATGAGAGTCTTCAGCTTCAGCCAGACATGTCTTATGAGGAACAGCCAGTGCAGATCCTGGATAGAAAGGATAAAGTCCTTCGGAATAAGACCATAGCATTGGTCAAGGTTCTCTGGAGAAACAGTAAGGTGGAAGAAGCCACCTGGGAGCTAGAGTCAGATATGAGAGCTCAATATCCAGAGTTATTCAGGTTAGATTTCGGGGACGAAATCCTTTTAAGGGGGGAATAGTTGTAAAGCCCGCTTAGTTAATTTGGAAATTAGCAGTTGTTTATGTTTAATCATGAAATTATTTATAGCTATTTAAATAATCTATGGTACTGTTATTTATGGAATTCAGAAATGCATGATTATGTCATCAGTAGTTTTTATATTTCGCATTTTCGGTGTCCGGTATTTTGGAACTCGGTGTTTGGCTTAGTAGAAATCACAACTTAGTATGTTAGTATTTTGGGGACGGGTTTTAGACATTGGGAATGTCGGGAATGGCCGGGAATTTAGAATGTCCCAAAAATACCCCTTTAGTATGATTTTCATGGTTTTATGGTGGAGGGGCAAAATGGTCTTTTTGCCCCATTAGTGCTTTGTCTTATATGAGTTTATTAAATGAAATAAATGTTTATTTTATGCATGTTATTTGGCTGAAAGAAATTAGTGTTTAAAGATTCCTTTTTACTCATTTTTTCATTCAACTTAGAAAATAGAAAAAAAATTCAAAAAGGCTCTCTCTTTTCCTCTCTTTCTCTCTCGGCTGGTAGGGTGATTCTAGGGCTGGAATTTCTGAATTTTCAAGCTATATCTATTGCATTCTAAGTGTTCTTCATCCTTGGTAAAGTCTCTAAACTTTTCCTTTTATAATTCAAGAAAATATGTGAAAATGTGATGATGCATGTTTGATTTTAATGTGATTCTTGCTGCTGTGAATTGAGGTTAGTTTCAGAGGTTTAAGCTTGTTAGATTAGGGTTATTTAAAGTTGTTTTGATGCATGATTATTAGGTTGAGCAAGCCATAACTTTTTATATGCAAATATGTGATTTTTGAAGATGAATTGTGTAATCTGTTGCTGGGTTATTGTTGAGGTTTTTGTTTGATTTCAGAAGCTATTTCAAGCTTATTTGGGTAGAATTAACTAGGTTTGGATGCATGTTTGTGGGAATTGCTCAAGCTTGAGTTTAGAACTCAAAGCTTGAGCTTTAATGGTGAATTTTGCCTCTGTGTTTTCTGGGTAGTTTTGAGGCCTTAGATTTGTTCTTTGGGGTGTTTAGAACAGGTCTGGAAAGTTTGGTACCAATTGGGGTTGAATTGGTCGAGTTATGAATTTTTGATGTTGCTGCCTGCGAGGAACCGGAATTCCGGTTGTGCATCCGGAATTCCGGATGGGGGTCCTGAATTTCCCAGAACCGGAATTCCGGTTGGGCAACCGGTCTACCGGTTGGGGGATTTTTTCAGAACCCTAGTTTTCCTCGTTTTTATGTTTTTAGGGGTATTGCCATGCTTTTTATCGATAGGGAAACTTTTAGTTCCTAGTTTTAGTCCCCGGGAAGTGATTTAGCGTGTCACTTATAGCGTTGTGATTTTTATGGTTTAGGAGCCGATGTCCGCCGCTCGGCTTCGGTTCCGTAAGGTTGACCCGCACACAGAAATCGGAATCCAGGTAAGATTAGTATAACAGTATGCATATGTAGATTACATGTTTAGCGAGCATGTAGGAAGCCTATTAGATTACATTAGTTGTATGTTGGCTTCGAACCATCCAACCCTGTCACGTCGGTACAGGCTGGAGTATGACCAGCAGCCGGAGTATGACCGGTTTGACCGATCAGGCTGACACTTGGTTGGTGGTTCCGTGCTATTGACGTATCCCGTCGGTACAGGCTGGAGTATGACCAGCAGCCGGAGTATGACCGGTTCGACCGATCAGGAGGATATAGTAACACGTCGGTACAGGCTGGAGTATGACCAGCAGCCGGAGCATGACCGGTTCGACCGATCAGGTTGTTACGTGTCAATAGTACCGTCCCTATGAACGTTCAGAACTCAGTACCATGTTGGACATGGCAGTAGTGGCTCAGTACCATGTTGGACATGGCAGTAGCGGGACTCAGTATCGTGTTGGACACGGCAGTTAGTATTATGTATGATATTATTATGCTTTTCTTACTGAGTCTGTCGACTCACAGTTTATGTTCATGTGTAGGTAAAGGCAAGGTCATGGGCGATGGACCGTGAGCGAGCTTATGAGATTGTACATGTCGGGGCGGTTAGGCCTGGAGCGTACGATCCTCGGGACAGCAAGGCTGGGATTTTTGTAACTGTCGTTAGACGACTTTTATTTTGATGTAATAGTTAAACAGTTAAACTTTTTGTAAATATTTTTATAATCGGGATCCCGAGTCTTTTGTAATATGTTTTACAAGTTTAATCAAAAAGCAAAATTTTAATTAATCACGTTTTTCCATAAACCTCGTTGATTAGCAACGAGCTGCACAGTACGTTTAAAAATCACGTAATACGCCTAAGGTAGTTAGGGTGTTACACATACAGCCTGATACCAAGTTTCTTACACATGGTGCAAAAATACAACCCTGGATCAGTTGTGGATTTGAAAACAGCAAAAGACAACAGTTTGCTGTTTGTTTTTATGACTTTGGATGCTTCGGTAAAAGTGTGGAAAACATGCAGGCCGATAATAGTGGTCGATAGTACATTCTTGAAAGCATCTTATGGAGGAAGATTTCTGTTTGCATGCACACAAGATGTAGCAGGTCACATATTTCTGCTTGCATTCTATGTTGTCGATTCAGAAAATGAAAATCTTGAAAATAATTTTTCAAAAATTTAAAATAAGCATATGGTGTGAGAAAAATAATGTCTAATTTTTTATAGAAACGAGATCACGATCAAAGAAGTAAGAAAAATATACACAAAATTACACACGATATCACCTACTGAACAACCTTTAAAACATGTACTGCTAAGTACAATCTACCATTATTTGGAGCAGTGAAAGCGTACACTAAAAAACAGTTTGAGTACCACATGGCAAAACTAGATGGATTGGACAAATGTATAAGACCGTACTTGGAAAAAGTTAGTTATGAGAATATAGCCAAAGATTCACAGAAAAAATTAGAGATATTGCACCATGACCTCTAACATAGTAGAATCACTAAACTCAGTAAATTTAGCAGCAAGAGAGCTTTCAATTACAACACTGCTGGAATGCTTAAGAGCATTAGTGCAACAATATACACATAGTAATAGGATAAAAGTACAAAACACATTCATTGGCACCACCTGCAGGATAGATGCTACTAAAAAGCTAGACATATTCATTGAACCTGGAGGTGAGATTTAGATTATGCAGTTTAAATTATTAAACATAATCATTATGGGGCATAATAGTTTTTCTAGCATTGTTGTAGGGTTGTTCCACTATTATTCTTTATGTATAATAAATATTAGTTTTAAATAACATAGGTAAAATCAATCACTGATTATTTATTTGAGGTAACCAGAATGAAAGAATCATGGATAGTAGATCTCAAAGAGAGAACATGCATATGCAACAGGTTCCAAATCGATGAAATGTCATGTGGACATGTTGTAGCCGAGTTAAAGGAGATTAACATGGACCCATAAAACTACTGCTCAGATTACTACACAAAGAAAAAAAAAAAGGCTAGCAACTTATGAATGAATAGTGTACCCAATAGGATATCAAAGCAATTGGGATGTACCATGAAATGTGAAAGACATAATAGTCTTGTCTTCAGTTGAAAAGGTAAAATTTAGAGGACAAAAAAAAAGGAGGATGGAAGCTGACTGGGAGAAGAAGAAACATATCAAGTGCAGCTAATGTGGGGATCTGGAGCACAATAAGCGAACATGCAGTAGAAGACATCAAAAATATTGAGAACAAGAATAACTAAAGAACAACAGTAGAACAACGGCAAAAAAACTGAAAATACAATTGAGCATATAATACTAAAGAAAAGAATTTGCATACAACTTTCATTATATTTCTATAACTATTAAATGGGATGATAATGATTTGCTTACATACTTTATAAGATTTTTAAACTAATTGGGTACTACGTGAAATTGAGATATGAATGATTTGATTAATTGTGATTGGTTTTTTATTAAATGATACTATAAAAGTTTAAAAATTGAGGAGAACTAGGATGTGGAAGAAAGAAATATATTAATATGGGTAAACAACAGTAAAAAAAAAAAAATAACCTTAAAACAATTATAAAATCATGACAAAAAAAATAAGAAAACATAAATATAGGAATCTTACAAAATGTCTATGACAATGATGTTCTTAATAATATCTGAATAATTTATGTTTTTTTATTATTTTTTTAAAAAAAAAATTAAAATAAAAAAATAACAAAACATCTAATAAAACAACCTAATATATAAACAACTCAAACATATATAAACTTTCAAATTTATATATATTAAAGAGAGATTTAATCCATTACATACATATTTACTATAAAAATACAATATAAGTACTCATAACATTCAGCAAACATTACAAAATATAAAAACGTAACAACATATAAATAATCTTTTTAGTCATAAGAAAAAATATAATAACAACTTAAAAATAATATACTATAAAAAAACAACAAATGATTTTGTTAAATATTTCACGTAAACTTGGACTCGTTATCAATATTTTTTACCTGCTTCTTTTGACCATAGTGGAAAAACAAAACAGCCAAACGATCACGGTACACTTCAATAATAAAATCCTCAGAAAGAATAGGCTTATTGTCAATAAAATACTCTGCAAAAGCTGCAAGAAAAATGCCACAATCACTACTATAATAACCAGAAAACAACATAAAAATCAAAGAAATAATAAAAATAAACAAACATGAAAATACAATTTAAAAAAAAAATTAAAAAAAAAAACCAAAACAAAGAAAAACCTAAAAACTTACGTTGTATTCTCCTTAGTCAATCTAAAAACATGAACAATTTTAAATGACTCCATTATAGAAAACCTTGTTTTGTTCCTAAAAGTTTTGAAATATAGCATAAATAAATAATACAGCAAAATAACAAAAAAGAGTTTACAAGCCTCCTTTGCAACTCTATCAACCTACTGGTCCTGAGCGAGTTGTACAGAAAGATGCAGCGCTCAGATACATTTAAGCGGCCACATATCCAATGCTCTTAGACTTTCATATTAATTGGGAAAATAACGTAATCAACCAAGTGTCATGCAATAGCACATAATTTTTTTTCCCATAATATATTGGACCACAGTATGATCCAAAGACAAAATAGAAATATCTTTTTGATTATCGACAAAACTATCATACAGATTTGTGATGCTAGCACTAAAGAGTCAATTAATTATTGTAACTTTTAATTTTACTTCCTTTGCATACTTAATTTTCTTACACAGATAGTAGAAAATGATATAAAAAAGTGAGAAGATATGAAGAAAAAAAAATACAACAACTAAAAAATAACACAAAATAAAGGAAAAATTAATAAGCAAACAACCACAAAACAATTGTAAAAAAATACTTACTGAATAAGCTAAAAAATTATCAAGATAACTAAGCTTGTGAAACCATATATCTTATTGTCTACTTCCTCAACAAAAAAACGAATGGGAGGAGAAAACTTATCCTTGCTCTTCAGATAAAAATTTGTTGTTTTCCTTAAAATAATAAATATATATATAGATACAATAAATCTAAAAATAATCAGAACTAATATATTTCTCTGATCTTAGACCATGCCCTAGCCAAACATTGAATTCAACCTCCAAAGTTGAGTCAACAGGTTTCCCAATCCTTTCATCTAACAGACATAATCTAGAAATATATTTCACAGTTTTGTAATAAGAACCCTTAGGAGAATCAGACATTGAATCTAAATTAGCATCATTAGATCCTAGTTTCATATAAAGAGACTTTCAAATAGTTCCTTTCTTTCTATCCTTCTTTCCAAGAACTAAAATCAGAGTCTCCTCAAAAATAACAATATCACGAACATTATTTTGAACCAAATCAATGCGGCAAGAATCACCAACTTTTCCAGAAGATTGAGCCTATAATAAAATAAGAAAAGTCAAGATACACATACAAGAAAACAAAAAAATATCAATGAAAAAATATTAAGAAAAAACCAAAACAACAATAAAAAAATACTATATCAAAAAAAATATACATTCTCATCCACACCTTGAATACCATAAGAAATGGTACATTGACCAGCAACAAAAAAAATGGAAGAACACTCCATCTAGAAAAAATAACTAATGTCAAACATAACTAAACAACAAAGACAAAATCTAAAAAAAAAAACCAAAACAATAATAAAACAAATGTTGAAATTAAATACCATCTTCTTAACAGCTTGAATACCACAAACCATAGTAGCACTAGCATCAACAAAATTATCATATGTTGGGTTTTATGCCCTAAATAAAACTCATTTCAATATAATCAGATTTACTTATTAATATAGATCAGAAATAACATTTAATGTTGCATGGTTCACATGATTTATTTCATGATTATATGTACATAATGTATAGATTCATCTGAAACCCTTTTCACATACTTGATCCTGTTTATTGTGCCGTCAACATATTGGAAAGTAAACATGACTATGTGAATAAAGTTTCCTAGATTTATCAGACACGGGGTTTTACTGATATGATAATCTACAACAAGAGTTTACTTGTATTTGGAGAAATACTATGTTCTTTCCAGAACATTGGTTAGAGTAAAGCTCAGGTTGGATGCATGGAGCATGCATCGGAAGGGACCGATATTGAACTTTGACTTAGATTTAATTAAACTTACCGTAAAATCTATTCAAGTCAATATCGCCTAGTTGTTCCTAGATCAAATGTTCTTAATCCTGTTATGATTAGGCTCAATCTTGAAAGGCTATTCGTGTTCCTTGAATTGTTAGTTAAGCCTACCTTTTTGGTCAGGGTGATACGTACTTTTTGGGAACACGGTAGTGCAATTGAGTGGGAGCGCTATCATAAACATGGAATCTATAGCTTCTATCTGGCGAATAGTAAGCAAAGGATGATCTCCTTCGAGCTTGACCAAACGAACATAAATGGTGGAGTACTCATTTCACATAAGCTGAAATATCATTTATACGGGGTCAAGTGTTTTAAGGAATAAATACATTGTAGGGTGTAACGGTAATTTAATCCCTTTACAGTGTAGATCATTTATATAGAGGATCATTGATCAAATTAGGATTATAACAATGGATAACTAATGATGTGTCTATATGGTGGAACATATAGAGCATTCTATATAACTGAGAGTGCAATTCTAAGTTCTATGCGTGGATTCAACGAAGAATTAATAAGTTAGTGAATTTTAGTGCTAAATTCTTGATCTACTTATTGGAAGCTCGGTTATATAGACCCATGGTCCCCCCACTAGTTGAGATAATATTGCTTGTAAGACTCATGTAATTGGTTTTGATTAATCAATTATAATTCTCAAATTAGACTATGTCTTTTTGTGAATTTTTCACTAAGTAAGGGCGAAATTGTAAAGAAAGAGTTTATAGGGGCATATTTGTTAATTATGATACTTTGTATGGTTCAATTAATAAATATGATAAATGACAATATTATTTAATAATTATTTATAGTTATTAAATAGTTAGAATTGGCATTTAAATGATTGAATTAGGAAATTGGCATTTTTGAGAAAATCAGATACAAAAGGTGGTAAAATTGCAAAATTGCAAAGCCCAAGGCCCAATCCATTAGTGTATGGCCGGCCACCTATTGTTGTATTTTAAATTGATTTTTTCATTATTTTAATGCCATATAATTCAAATCTAACCCTAGTGGAATGCTATAAATAGATAGTGAAGGCTTCAGAAAAAAAAAAACACTTTTCTTCTGACTTTTTCTATTCAGAAAAACTGAGCCTTCTCTCTCCCTATCTTTAGCTGACCACTCTCTCTCTTCTTCCTTGATAATTTCGAAATCCTTAGTGTATGAGTAGTGCCCACACACATCAAGTGATACCTCAATCATAGTGAGGAAGATCGTGAAGAAAGATCATCAGCAAAGGAGATTCAGCATCAAGGATTCAGAGAAAGAGATCCAGGTTCAGATATTGATAATGCTCTGCTACAGAAAGGAATCAAGGGCTAGATATCTGAACGGAAGGAGTCATATTATTCCGCTGCACCCAATGTAAGGTTTCCTAAACTTTATATGTGTTTATTTCATCGTTTTAGAAAGTTCATATTTAGGATGTTAATAAACATACTTGTGAGCAGATCTAAGATCCTGGTAAAATAAAATTCCAACATCATCATCCTTCAAAATTAAATCCTACTTCACTAAACACAAAGAAAAACAACTTAAAAATAGCCAACTTATAAAAAGTACAAAGCATGGAAAAAATAACAGTAAAACAACTCAAAATTATAACTCTCTTTCATATCAGAAGAATTCCTAAAACAACAATCATTTTATCATCATTTTTTGTGCACTCTTGAGTAGTAGATGCATCTTTTGTGCCTTCATCAACATTTGCACCAACATCAACAACAATGCATGTCTCATCAGTTTTAACCTTTTCAAATTGGACATAGGTTGTCCACAATTATCTCCACCACCACCATCCTCATAATCATCTGGATCACTGTCCCACCAATCGGAAGCACCATCATCTTCCTCGAAATTGAATTCTTCATCATCCTTATTATCAACATCACCAACAACATCATCATCATCTTTTTTGATGTGTGAAGCGCATCATCTGATTGGGTCCCTTGATGTCTAGAAGCAGCATGTGAAGACTAAAAAAAGAATTGAAATTTGAATATAAACCTAAACAATATAAAAAAACAAACTATACAAAATAACTACATAAAAAATTAAAAAAAGAAAAGTTACCTCAATAAGAATGTCTATTTTTTGTTCAAATCGGCAAAAGCAAACACAATAATCTACTGCTGGCTAAGAACAAGGTACACATCTTTCTTCAAATCCTCGTACTCAATACGAGTGACATGCTCATGCGTCTTATATGAGGATGGACCAACATGTTCACCTTCAAGAGAAAACTTGGGCAAAAATTTAGAACCGCCATATCACGATTCCCTTACCTTTAAACTTAATAAAGGAAGGAGTCGTATCACCAGAAAAATAATCAGCTAAATTCAAACTAAATTTCTCCACTAAAGTTGGAGAAATATTTTCAAGTTATAACTGTAAGAAAATAAAAAATAAAATAAAGGACTGAAACTGAATAGAGATATAATGCAAACAAAAAAAAGACAAATGAAAAAATAACACTAAAACAACCAAAAAAAAAACAAAAGTAAAACAACACACAAGTACCTCTTTTAAAGGTCGATTGAAGATGATGTTGTTGATGTTGTCTATTTTCAGCTGAGATACTTTAAGCTTTGACTTTTTAGGCCAGTTAAGCAGTCTTGGAATGTCAATGTATGAATACAAAGAAACTTTCCCAACAACTTAGGGCAACACTCAAAAAACTAAATTTGTAATGCAAATTGAAAACCTAACTGTTGGGTTTTGTGCCCTAAATAAAACACATTTCAATATAATTAGATTTACTAGTTAATAAAGAACAGAAATAACATTTTATGTTGCATGGTTCACATGATTTATTTCACAATTACATTTAATGTATAAATTCTATTAAGTCCAAAACATATGTATTTGTTAAAGATTATAGTGTTGTCAGCACAGTGGAGTATAATCATGTTTATATGCTCGAAAGTTTAATTCCCTGATTTTTCAGTTCACTGGATTTAGACTGGCATGATAATCAGCGATAGGTATACTTACACCTTGGATAAGTGTTATGTCCTTTCTAGGGCATTGGCAAAGTTTACCAGTATCGGATGTATGGAGTATACATTGCAAGGGACTGATATTGAACTTTGATTAGATATGTTAAATTTACCGTAATATCTATTCAATTCAATATCACCTAGTTCATCCTAGATCAAATGATCTTAATCCTGATATGGTTAGGTTCGATCTCAAGAGTATTATACATGTTCTTTGATTTGTTAGTTAAGCCTACTCTTTGGTCAGGGTGATACGTACATTTTGGGAACATGGTAGTACAATTGAGTGGGAGCACTAATCATAGATATGGAATCTATAGCTTCTATAGGTATTTAGAAGTGAAATGATGATTTCCTTCGAGCTTGCTAAATAGAGATAAATGATAGAACGTTCATTTTAGTGACTATATTAATTCACTATAATATCATTTATAGGTGGCCAAGTGTTTTAAGGATAAAATACATTGAAAGGGTGTAACAGTAATTTTCCCTATGCAATGTAGATCATCTATAGAGGATCATTGATTATTGGGATTATAACAATGGATAATTTATAGCGTATCTATATCTTGGAACATATAGAGCGTTCTATATGATTGAGAGTGCAATTCCAAGTTTTATCCGTGGATGCAACAAGGAATTAATAAGTCAGTGAATTTACCTTGTAAGTTCTGGGTCTGCTTATTGGAAGCTCGGTTATATAGGCCCATGGTCCCCATACTAGTTGAGACCATACTACTTGTAAGACTCGGATAATTGTTAATTAATCAATTATAGTTCTAAAATTAGACTATGTCTAGTTTATGAATTTTTCACTAAGCAAGGGCAAAATTGTGATGAAAAGAGATTCTAGGTTTAATTTATTAATTAAGAGACTTTGATTAGTCTAATTAATAAATATATTAAATGATAATATTATTTAATAATTAATTTTTAGTTATTAAATAATTAGAATTGGCATTTAAGTGGTTAAATTAGAAAATTGGTATTTTTGAGAAAATGAGATGGAAAAATGACAAAATGGCAAACTTACAAAATCGGGCCCAATCCAATACCCATGGCCGGCCACTTAGTGTAGAATTTACCATTTATTTTTCTATTATTTTAATGCTAATTAAATCTAACCTAAACTTAGGTGGTTACCTATAAATAGATAGTGATGGCTCACACGTAAAGAGAATGAAATCAGATGAAATTTCTTGCTTTCAAGAAAAAGTTGAGCCTCTTATTCTATACCATAGCCGAAACCACATCCCTCTCTTTTCTTCTTAAAATTTTCGTACCTTGAGTGATAGAGTGAGTGCCCACACACATCAAGTGGTATCTCAATCATAGTGTGGAAGATTGTGAAGAATCCAATCAACAAGAAGGAGAATCGGGCTCAAGAAGGAGAGAAAGAGATTCAAGTTCAGATCTTGATAATGCTCTGCTACAGAAAGGAATCAAGGGCTAGAGATCTGAACGGAAGGAGCCATTATATTCCGCTACACCCAATGTAAGGTTTTCTTAAACACTTATGTGTTTATTTCATTGTTTTAGAAACTCATATTAGGATGTTAATGAAACATACTTGTTAGTAAATCTAGATCCTGGTAAAATAACTCCAACACTAACAACCTATAAAAATCAACATCTTTTTCCTTCTTCTTAATCATCCTAATACCTAAATTGATTTTACCCTTAAAAGATTCAATAGTCATCTCAAAGCACTCATTGCCCCACTCATACTTGTTGTAATGGCCACTATCCACAACGTCAAGTTCCTCAATAGAAACAACCTTATGAGGAGGACCCCCCCCCCCCCCCAACAAGTAAAACTGAACAAAATACAAGACAGGCAACTTGACTGCTAGATCATCATTATTCCTATAATTGTTAGCTGTAAAGGTAACTTGAATAGAATTCTTGGTAATTTTTGTGTTGCCCTTTAAACAGTGTTGTACAAGCATATTCTTATCCTACTTGTACTGAAAAATATCAGACTCGACGTGGAAATCTAGATTGGTTACTAATGCGAATTCCTCAACACTATATCTAACAAACTTCTTAGCCACAGAAAAATTTTAGAATTCCAACTTATTTGGTTGTTGAACTTCCTCAATAACAGACTATGTAAGAGTTTGAAGTGAATACCGTGCTCAGAAATATGAAGAAAGTGACCAAATATAATTTTGGAAAACCAATTGGGTTGGGGTGAAAATACTTTTAGTATCTTTAATAACTGAATAATACCCAAAAGTTATTATTTTTGAATGATAATGCTGAGAACACCTATATTTACAAGACCAACTCTGAAAAAAGCAACATAAAAAATCTTTTAAAAACAACTCTAAAACAACATAAAAATAAATAAAAAATAATAAAAGCAAAAATTAAAAAATAATAATTAAAAAAGCCACATACATCAACAACCATTTCACTAAGAATTTCCTCCAAAACATTATCATGAGAAATTTTAACAATATGAAATTTACCCTTGCCCTACAAAAAACAAATAAAATAAAAAAAAATACCAAGACAACTGTTAAAGAAGGTATAAATTATTTCAAAACACCAAACACATACAAATAAAAAAAAATAACACACTAAACAAAGTGTATTGAAAAATCCAAACACAATAATATACAATTTAAAAAATATGACATAAGAACCCTAAAAAACACAAAAACATATGTCTTATCTTGGGAACTTTGGCTATTTCAAGAAAGTCATCTTCAAGCTCAAAATCTGAATCAAAATCTTCCAACATAGATTGTTGCCATTTAGAATTCCTCTTGGAAGGAGATTTAGCCATTGACTTCTGTTTGAAATCAACCAGAGAAGTAGGACTAGGAGGGTGCTCTTAAAAAAAAAATTCCCAATGTCGATTGGGATAAGGTAGATTTAAGTTTTTTTGGGTTTTTTAACTACTGTGGAGGAAGAATTAGACCGTGTTACACCCTAGAAAAGAAAATAAGATGAAAATTTATAAGACAAAAAGCAAAAACGGTTAGGAAGGGAAAAATAAGAAGGAAATGGATTTTAAAATATAAAAAATTGATCAAAAACCAAGTACAATAAACTGATCAAAAACCAACCACAATATACACAACGTGGCTGAAGATTTTAAAACTAAGGAAAAAAAATGGAAAAAAAAAGATGAAGAAGAAGAACAGAATAACAATGACAGTAAAAAAGAAAGGATATATGACTATATTTCTTAATTTGGTTGCAATTAAAAAAAAAAAAAGGAACTGCCACAGACGTGACAACCAATTTCTCATCAAACTTTATTAATTTTTTTATTAAAAAAAAAACAAAACATCCTAAGGTGACAAATGGAAAAATAGGGGAAACATAACTTTTATACTGCATTTATAATATACAATATACGAATTTACAATTAAAAAATGCATTTATAATATGGATTAGTAAAGGTAATTAGCACTAATTACTGGTATTTTTATAATTATTTGTGAATTTATTTAATTGTGAGTCTCATTATCAAAAGTGGGCATTAGAGTTTTAATTTCTCAATGCCAGAGATTTTATTAAACTCTAAGAGTATTATTTGAATTATATGTGAATTATGCTATTTTTTATAATTTTTGTTGGGCGACAACAGAAAATGCGATGGATGTCTATTTTAGTCACATGGTTAAGTCAAGAATCTTTTTCTTAGTGGGATATATGTTGGAGAAAAATAGAATACCGAGTTTGAGAGAGTTTAGAGTTTTTGACCATTTTACCCCTAGGCTTGAATTGGCTTTATTTAAGGCACCAAGGGCATTTTAGTCATTTTGTCAGGGGAGCTTAGGTGGCTATTTTAGGAAGTGGCAGCTGGCCACTTAGTTGTTTTCCAACCAAATGAATTAAGTTATTTAATTTGTGAAATAAAGAAAATAGGAAAAAATAAAAATAAAAGAAATTTCATTTCTCTCTCTCTCTCTTTGTTCGACCAACCCAAAATAGAAGGAACCATCATCTTTTCATCTTATTTTTTGGGATTTCAACCAAGGATTCAAGTAACTTTGAAGCTAAGGGCATCCATCTAGCACGAGACTTTCCGCTCAGGTCGGCCAACTCACTTGAATTCGAAAAAGAGGTAAGAATAGTGTAGAACATATGATATATATGCGAATGTATGTATGTGTGAAATATATATATCCATGCTTGTTATGATTCATACACTACCAACACTTGTACGGTAGCGGTACAGAGTGTATTGGTAAAGTGTACAATGTCTGAAGAGTACATCATGGTGTTACCAATACTAGTACGGGAAGGTACACGGTGTATGCGGTACAACACTTAACAGTTGTCGGGGTACGATTCATACCCTACCTACACTAGTACGATGGTGGTACTAAGTGCATGTGGTATAGTAGTACATGGTCGTATCTCAGTTAGAACGTTCCTAGTCATCTGTTAAGCCTTATCAATAGGTGTATAGGCGCCTAGATACAAGTCATTATTATGTTATATGCTATATGCTTTTCTTACTGAGTTTGTCGACTCACAGCTCTACTCTCATGTGTAGGTAAAGGAAAAGCGAAAGCTGAACAGGAGTGAGCTTGAGATGGTGGCGCGACCTAAAGTGTTTTGTCTCGGGACATCTAGGGTTTCCATTTTGTAGTCGTTGTGCGACCTCACATTTATATTTTGTATAATTTGTAAAAGTTTAACAACGAGATCCCGTCACTTGTAAATATTTTATTAAAGTTTATAAAGTTTTATAGTTAATATTAAAAGTTTTAATTTGTCACGATTTTTGAGAAAATCCTTTGACTAGCAAAGATTGCACTGCAATTGAAAAATCAGTGTAGCGTGCCTTAGCATTAGGACGTTACAATTTTGGTATCAGAGTCGCCAGGTTTGTCTACCGAAGCTCCCCAAGACATGTACAATCATCATCAGAGAAAGCTCGGCTCACGGTTCAGTAAGCATGTACTTGTTTAGTGTTATATGTGATTATTAAAGCATGTTAGGAAGCATATTAGTTTATAGTTTTTTATTTAAATGTGTTGCCTTAAAATCCCTAAGAGCAGTATTAAGTCTGTTTAATCGCTGTCTGACCTACCTGGCTTATGGGTTCGCAGGCTAAGCCTATTAAATGGACGCCCAGAGAAATACAAGGAGTCAAGGTAATAGGGTCGAGACCGGAGGCAGTCAGGGAAATTAATTTCCCCCGAATCCCCGTGGTCGCGGCAGAGGCCGTGGCAGGTTTCAGGGTGGTCAACATATGAACCCACCTCAAGCTCCTTTGAATTGGGAGTAGAGATTTACGGAAATGCAAGATCGTATTCGCCAGCAAGATGAAGAAATTTTGAGATTAAGGCAGCAGGGTCCTCGTGTACTGCCTCCACCGCAAGCTCAGGCCGTTGTAGTTCCTACGGTGCCAGTAGAACAACCTGTTGTTGGCAACAGTATGGAGCCATTATACGAGAGGTTCCGTAAGCAAGCACCTCCAGTGTTTCTGGGAGGCTGAGCAGTGGCTCACAGTGATATTATGAATTATGAATTTCATGAGGGTAGTTGGAAATGATCAGGTGACCTGCGCTACTTTTTTGTTCTAGGAAGACGCTCTCATGTGGTGGGAATTGGTGTCCCTCACCCGAAACATCACTGTTATGACCTGGGAAGAGTTCTGAGATTTGTTCAATGCCAATTATTACAATGAGGCTGTCCACAGTGCTTAGCGAAAAGAATTTACAAAATTGGTGCAGACTGAGGGTATGTCGTTTGGCCAAGCTGGCTTTAAATATTGTGCCTACGAACTTCAGCAAGAAAGAGAAATACCTGGCAGGTCTAAATTTAAAAATTAGACACGACCTAGTAATTACTACCAGTGAGGCAACATCATATGCGGATATGGTTGAAAAAGGCTCTACGAGCCGAGGGTGTAGTTAAGTTTCTTCAGGAGCCCCGTGTGACTCCGAGTGTTGTTGGGACCCCAACTCTTCCTAATCCTGTCTATGGTAGGGATGGTGGTGATTCTACCACTGATCAGAAAAGAAACGTTACCCCGACATCTAGTGGTTCGGGATAGAGGAAGCAGTTCCGTGGGAACTAAGGCAGAGGTGGACGCCAGAGTTACTCTTACCCTTAGTTCCCATGTTGTAAGAAACATCATTCGGATGAGTGCAACCGGAAGACATGCTTTTAGTACGGGATGGTGGGGCATTTCAAGAAAGATTTCCCTCAGACAAAGAAAGAAGAACAGAAGCCAGAGGAAATACCTGTAATTGCTTGGGTGTTTTCCATCACTCAAGTTGATGCTGCAACCAGTCCTTCTGTGGTACAAGTCAGCTTCTTGTCAACAACTCCTTTTATACTATGTTATTTGAGTCGGGAGCTACACACTCATATGTGGCAACACGAGTAATTGATCTTTTGGGTAGGCCATGTGATTTTATTGAAAGAGGGTTTGGAACCCTATTGCCTAGTGTCACGGGCTCACCTTTTTAGGCAGCGAAACACCCGTACAGCACCTTGAATTCTCTAAGCCAAGGTCAGCCTTCCCACCATCCAAGTAATAATGGGCTCATTTTTGACGCGACCGTGTGCCTCGTGCATACTTCCGTCTCTCGAACAACTCTCGTCGAGTCATGCTCGCAATTATCCATGCGTGCATCCGTGCATCGAGGATCTCTAGCCAAGATACCCGCATTGTCCATAGGTTCCCAATATGATAAGGCAAATCCCAACACCGACGCTCACCTTGTCACTCGTGACCAAGGTAGCATGTGTGGCAAGATGCCAACACCAAGTCGACGTGCCAACGCTTTTATCATGCCCCACTCGATACTGTCCAAATAGTTTCCCTCGTTGCCCAAGGACTCCCATACGTCCATGGACAAATCCTCAAGGTGCCATGCCTCCACACATGTTGTCAGGCCCTCGAGACAAGCCACCAAACTAGTTGCATACACTAGACCTCTGTCCCCTTCCAGCATGGTGCATCCGTCCCATGCGTGCATGCAAGCTAGCCCACGAATGACTACCCGTGTCATCTCATGTTGAGACTCGTGGCTAAGGTGCACCACACCATCTCTTGGAGGATCTAGGCCATGTCCCGTCCAAGCAGCATACCGACAAGCCAAGGGAAACGTACCAGTGAACCTCCGGCAGCTTGTTAAACGCACTACCGGGTCGGCCAGATAATGTCCATGAGTACTCCAACTCATGGAGACATATGAGTCCCCTCTTGATCCTCATATGCCCGTCCTACTAGTCCCACTGACTAGTAGTAGCTCACTTAGCACCAAGGTGCAAGGGGTGGTGGAGAGCAAATACGAGGGTACCCCCTTAAAGAGCATTCTGAGCTTTTAGCCTTCTACCAAGAACATAGATGATTTTGGCTATGCAGACATATGGCAAGAACCATATACCAAATCACCTAGTTTCGCCAAACCGATTACACCATTCTATTTGTAGACCCAAATAAATGGCGAATACCAAGTCCCGTCCCATTTCGGACAATATTGAAGATATTTACGAAAATGCCTCTGGATACAAACTAAGCATCAGCATGCCACCAGCATGCACTACAACATGAGCCACCACTTGGCCAACTTATGGGCATCACTTAGCTTGTAACATACCATCTTAGCACGCATCACTTGTGGCCACTTGGACTTGATCAAAGACCCTATGCCACTGTCGCTATTCAGAACCACCCATGGAGTAGTGCCTCCGCACTAGAATACTTCCCCCAACATGAACTCTTCTGAGTCCATCACAACATCCCTCCAGTCAACCAAGTAGCCAATGCAACACTGACCATGCAGCTAACACATCCTCTGATAGTAGCTTGCTCGCCCATCGTCCAATGCATACTCCTTTTGACAAGGACTAAGTATGGTGCACCCCTCGGGGTGAGGTTCGCAAACCCACCGTTTCCAACGGCACCTACAGAACAAGCTTCCACTTAAGCCAAGTCCCTCTGGACAAGTCCCTTCGGAAACTTCACACGCCAACTCCATGGCGCGCCATCCTCCTGATGGCGATCGAGCAAGACACTCTGATCGTAGGATAAAATTTGGTGCGTCCCACCTGGATGAGGCTCGCAAGCCAACTGCACCCACTGCAGCACCAAGTGCACTCTTGCACAAAATCTCTTCTCGAAGTTCTCAACATTGGCCCTCTGTCCCTACCACACACCCACAGCTTCATGCAAAAGGCCCCATTGACCCACTACATACTTGCTCCTCTGAGCTAATTTGCCCTCTGGCTCCTGCTTGTGTCAGCTCCCAAAACTATGTCACAAGTCCATCTCCCAAAATCAACCCTGCATCCTTTGATGACTCGCTAATTTTTGACAAACTTGATAACACCCAGTCTTACTCTTAGGACTTGAAGTCATCCCAATCCACTATCTCCCATCAGTATATGCTTTCTGAACCATTTGGCTTACAGTGTCCCATACAACACCAGTGTCCCCATAAACACAAAACATGCCCATAACATGCCACATACTAGCTCAGTCTTGATCTTAGTCTACGCTCCTGCATATTGTCTATCTGCAGCTTGCAGTAATCATGCAAGTCTTCGCACTGAACAACCCATTTGTTGTAGTGTTTCCCTCTGGATTCACACACCAAAACTGAACAAGTACCCTCATTCTTCAAACACATGAATTAGTGGGCTCCCCCACTTCAACTTGGGAAAAACTTCTTTCTTAGAGGAACACTCCTCAAGATATAGCTCGCAAGCTAAACGCATAGTCGCATACGGTTCCTCCATTCTACATGTATCTTTGATGAAGATGCTGAACTAATGCCTCGGTCATTCTGACTCTTCGCCCCTCGACATTTCAATGTTGCCTTAGTACCATGGTCCTGCTGACTTTCACCTTAGGCTAACATTTCGATGGTGTTATCTTAGTACCTAAGTCCTATAAACTTTCACCCTAGATAACTGGCTCTGCCTGTGTCCCGAGTCTTCTTGACTTTACATCCTGAACAACAATCGATCTCCATGATACCCATCTCGAAGCCTGTAATGAATAATTAGTCTATTGAGTGAACCGCGAAGGTCTCTCCCCCACTTCATCTGTTGGCGTCCTCGACAACATGCCCACACACAAATGCCTGACCACCCAACTCTTCATGCACACCATGCAATCTAAAAGTGCATCCCGCAATATGTGACTCTTGAGTCAACTATCTCATATAGTACCCATGTTGATTTCAAAATGCATGCAATGTCCGCTCAACCATCCAACTGATTCCCACTTGCATCACGCCCTTCCAAGCTCCCTCGATGCACTAAGTTTCAATGATGTGGCCCTCTGGCCATCATGCAAACTCTAGCACACTTCTCGACACTCGCAGGCTCATATGACTACTAAGTCTTACTGGCACAGCCCTCCAGCTTCCACTCAAACTCTAGCGCCATCTCAACGCTTGCACTCGGTCTTCTCAGCCTTGTAGGCTTCTTTGATGCATTCATTCCATAACTGGGCATCTCTGTCGATGCCTTTGTGTGACTTACGCCCACTGGCGCTTTAACAAGCCAACACATCCCACTCAATTGCCTCGGCACTTCCATATGGATCAAATAAAAGTCACATGCGAATACCTGTAAGTACAACCATCCTCTAACGATTGTGACCTCTGCCCCCTTGGTCTCCATGTACGTCCCTCTTGACACACACATGTAGAAACTGAAGCATTCCATGTCTATCCCCATCTGAACCATCTCGGTTATCAACTCTCGGCCTCTGTCGTGACTCACAAGAATCTGATGGTCCCTGCACTACTTCTATACGCCTGCCAACAAGCTTCCTTTTCAACAAAAGCGCCTCCTGCGGCTTACGATATCACTCAGGCAAACTTAGCCTAGTGCACTAAGCATACAGTATGGACTATCCCCTCAATCTTGTACTATGCCACTGAATTTCAAACATTCTGTTGCGCCTCTCTACAATTGTACGTGGTAGTTGTCTTTCTAGCATCCTTCCACATGCCTACATCCTCTCTAGGATAGGCCAACAAGGTTCACCTCCTACTGAGATGAACTTGGCTCTGATACCAACTATCACGGCCTCACCTTTTTAGGTAGCGGAACACCCGTGCCGCACCTTGACTTCTCTAAGCCAAGGTCAGCCTTCCAACCATCTGAGTAACAATGGGCTCATTTTTCACGCGATCGTGTGCCTCGTGCACACTTTTGTCTCTCGAACAACTCCTGCCAAGTCATGCTCGCAGGCATCCAAGAGTGCATCCGTGCATCGGGTTTCTAGCTAAGATACTCGCACTATCCATATGTTCCCACTATGATAAGGCAAATCCCAACACCGACGCTCACCTTGTCACTTGTGACCAAGGTAGCATGTGTGGTAAGATGCCAACACCAAGTCGACGTGCAAACGCTTCTATCATGCCCCACTCTAGCCAACATGCGCCATGCCTCCACGCATGTTGGCAGGCCCTCGAGACAAGCCACCAAACTAGTTCCATACACTAGACCCCTGACCCCTTCCATCATGGTGCATCCATCCCATGCGTGCATGCAAGCTAGCCCACGAATGACTACCCGTGTCATCTCGTGTTGAGACTCGTGGCCAAGGCGCACCACAACGTCTCTTGGAGGATCTAGGCCACGTCCCATGCAAGCAGCATATTGGCAAGCCAAGAGAAACGTACTAGTAAATCTTCAACAACTTCTTAAACACACTACCAGGTCAGCCCAATAATGTCCATGAGTACTCCAACTCTTGGAGACATATGAGTCCCCCCGTGGTCCTCGTCTGTCTGTCCTACTAGTCGCACTGACTAGTAGTAGCTCACTTAGCACCAAGGTGCAAGGGGTGGTAGAAAGCTGATACCAGGGTACCCCCTTAAAGAGCATTCTAAACTTTTAGCCTTCTATCAGGAACATAGATAATTTTTGCTCTGTAGACATATGGCAAGAACCATATACCAAATCACCTAGTTTTGCCAAACTGATTGCACCATGCTATTTGTAGACCTAAATCAATGGCGAATACCTAGTCCCGTCTCGTTCCGAACAATATTGAAGATATTTACAAAAATACCACTGCATACAAACTAAGCATCAGCATGCCACCAGCATGCACCATAAAATGTGCCACCAATTAACCACCATTTGGCCAACTTGTGGGCATCACTTCGCTTCTAACATGCCATCTTAGTACACACGTTACACCTAGCGGGGAATTGGTTATCTCCAATAGGCAAATTAGGTCTATGCCGATTAGGATCGAAGATAGGGAGTTGAGTGCTGACCTAATAGAGCTAGAATTAATAGAATTTGACATCATACTTGGGATGGATTATCTGTCCATGTATTCAGCCAGCATTGATTGCAAGCGGAAAATAGTAACATTTCAGCCAGAGGGTGAGGATCCATTTATTTATGTTGGATCAGTCCAGGGGTCTCGGATCTTGACCATTTCAGTGTTGAGGGCTAGAGATTTACTACACAGTGGATGTGTAGGATTTTTAGTGGTTGTGATTGACTCCAGCAGATCCGAAACATTTAGGCCTTAGGTAGTCAGAGTTGTTAAAGACGTTCCCGACGTATTTCTCGAGGAGTTGCCAGGATTACTGCCGCAACAAGAAATAGATTTTGTGACTGACTTGGCACCTTGAGTTGAACCTATTTCAAAAGCACCGTATAGAATGGCTCCAGCCAAACTCAAGGAGCCAAAAATACAGCTTCGGGGGATGCTTGATTTAGGGTTTATCCGACCCAGTGTATCGCCCTAGGGAGCTCCGGTTCTGTATGTGAAAAAGAAGGATGGTTCCCTCAAAATGTGTATAGATTATCGGGAACTAAACAAGCTAACAATTAAGAATAAGTATCCATTACCCAGAATTGATGATTTGTTCAATTAGCTTTAGGCAAAGACTGTGATTTCAAAGATTGACCTGCGATCCAGTTATCATCAGCTCAGAATTCGGGAAGAAGACATACCAAAGACTGCATTTTGAACCACATATGAATGCCATTCGGATTGACAAATGCTCCAGCGATCTTTATGGATCTCATGAATAGAGTATTCAAGGATTTGCTCGATAACTGCATCATAGCATTTATCGATGACATCCTTGTATACTCTCAGTCAAAAGAGGAGCATGAGCATCATCTTCGAATGGTATTACAGTGACTCAGAGATCATAAGTTGTATGCAAAATTCAAAAAGTGTGAATTCTTGTTGTCAGAGGTATCTTTTCTAGGTGATATTGTTGGAAAAGATGGAATCATGGTTGATCCGGAAAAGATTGAATCAGTGAAGAATTGGCCGAGACCAAAATCTATGATGGAAGTTTGAAGTTTTCTCGGTTTAGCAGGGTATTATCGATGTTTCGTCAAAGGATTCTCTAAGATCTCTATGCCACTAACCGAGTTAACCAAAAAGAATCAGCGATTCATTTGGTCAGACAAATGTGAAGCAAGTTTCCAGAAGTTGAAACAACAATTGGTAACAACAACAATGTTAGCTTTGCCATCAGATCGAGAAAAGTTCGTTGTTTACTGCGATGCATCCAAACAGGGTCTAGGATATGTTCTGATGCAAGCTGACAAAGTCATAGCCTATGCCTCCCGTCAACTGAAAGATTATGAGCAGCGCTACCCAATGCATGATTTAGAGCTTGCTGCTGTAGTATTTGCTCTAAATATATGGCGACATTATCTTTATGGTGAAGAATGCAAGATTTGCAATACTTTTTCACCTAGAAAGATTTAAATATGAGGCAGAGAAGGTGGCTGGAATTGGTTAAAGATTACGACTGCGGGATTTTGTATCACCCTAGGAAAGCCATTGTTGTAGCAGATGCAATGAATAGAAGAGGTCCCGGGCAGGTTTTCACTACTGTAGTGATAGCTCCTCAATTGGCCTCAGAGATGGTTAATGCAGGGATTGAGTTTGTAGTTGGAAAGTTACATAACTTGACACTCCAATCTGACTTGCTTTATAGAATCAGAAAACCGCAGTCGGAAGATCCTAAGCTAATCAAGATTCGAGATAAGGTGATGGTTGGTCGGCTAAAGACTCTTCAATCTCGAATAATGAAATGTTACTGTGTAAGGCTCGGGTTTGTGTTCACAATATTAATGAGCTCAAGAAAGAAATTCTCGATGAAGCCCACACCACACTTTATTCACTACATCTGGGAACCACCAAGATGTATCAGGATTTAAAACCCTCCTTTTGGTCATATGGGATGAAGAGAGATGTGGGAGAGTACATGTCCAAGTGTTTAACTTGCCAGCAAATAAAGGCTGAACATCAGATGCTGGCAGGGTTATTGCAACCATTAGCCCTTCCTAAGTGGAAGTGGGAGGACATTGCAATGGATTTTATGGTTGGTTTGCTAGAACCACGAGAATGTATGATTCAGTATGGGTTGTATTGGACCGATATACAAAGTCAGCTCATTTTCTGCCAGTGAAAAGTACTTACACAGTGGATCAGTACGCTGAATTGTATGTTAAGGAGATAGTTCGTCTCCATGGAGCTCCTAAATCTATTGTTTTAGATAGAAATTGAAAGTTTACATCAAAATTTTGGGTGAATCTTCAGAAGGCTATGGGTACAAAGTTGAAGTTTAGTACAACTATTCACCCTCAGAATCAGAAAATCTAGTGCATGGACTTTGAAGGTTCATGGAGTAAGTACTTGCCTTTAATTGAATTCTCCTACAATAACAGTTACCAAACTACAATAGGGATGACTCCCTATGAGATGTTGTATGGTAGGAAATGTCGTTCCCCTATTCATTGCGACCAATGAAGCTATAGACAAGATCAAGGCTCAGATGCTTGCTTCCCAAAGCAGGCAAAAACGTTATGTTGATCAAAGCACAGAAACATTACATTCCAGGCAGGGGAAACGTGTTTTCCTGGGGGTTTCTCAAGTTAAAGGTATAAGACTCTTCGAGAATAGGGGTAAGTTAAGCCCTAGGTTCATTGGGCCATTTCAGATACTCGAGAAAATCAGGAAGGTAGCGTATCGACTAGCCTTATCCCAAGCATCATTGGTTGTTGATAATGTATTTTATATTTCAATGTTGAGAAAATATGTTTCAGACCCGACTCATCTCTTGAGTTACGAAGCCCTTGAACTATAGTCAATTCAGATCCTTGATAAAAAAGGAAAAAGTTCTTCGAAACAAGACCATAGCCTTGGTCAAAGTGCTCTGGAGGAACAGCAAGGTGGAGGAAGCCACCTGGGAGTTAGAGTCTGACATGAGGACTCACTATCAAGAGTTGTTCAGGTTAGATTTTGAGGATGAAATTCTTTTAACGGGAGAATAATTGTAATGACCACATTTATAATATGGATTAGTAAAGGGAATTAGCACTAATTATTGGTATTTTTATAATTATTTGTGAATTTATTTAATTGTGGGTCCCATTATCAAAAGTGGGCATTAGAGTTATAATTTTTTAATTTCAGAGATTTTATTAAACTCTAGGAGTATTAATTGAATTATATGTGAAATATGCTGTTTTTATAATTTTTGTGCGGCGATAACAGAAAATGCAATGGATGTCTATTTTAATCACATGGGTAAGTCTAGAACCTTTTTCTTAGTGGGATATATGTTGGAGAGAAATAGAATACCGAGTTTGAGCGAAGTTAGGGTTTTTTAACATTTTACCCCTAGGCTTGAATTGGCTTTATTTAAGGCACCAAGGGTATTTTAGTCATTTTTTCAATGGGGGCTTAGGTGGTTGTTTTAGGAAGTGGCAGCTGGCCACTTAGTTGTTTTTCAGCCAAATGAATTATTCATTTTGTGAAATAAAGAAAATAGGAAAAATAAAAAAGAAAAGAAATTCCATTTCTCTCTCTCTATCTCTCTCTCTCTCTCTCTCTCTCTCTCTCTCTCTCTCTCTCTCTCTCTCTCTCTCTCTCTCTCTCTCTCTCTCTCTCTCTCTCTCTCTCTCTCTCTCTCTCTCTCTCTCTCTCTCTCTCTCTCTCTCTCTTTGTTCGACCAACCCAAATTAGAAGGAACCAGCATCTTTTCATCTTATTTTTTGGGTTTAAGCCAAGGATTCGAGTAACTTTGAAGCTAAGGGCATCCATCCAGCACGAGACTTTCTGTTTAGGTCAGCCAACTCAATTGAATTCAGAAAAGAGGTAAAAATAGTGTAGAACATATGATATACATGCGAATGTATGTATGTGTGAAATATATATTTATATGCATGCTTGTTGTGAATCATACACTACCAACACTTGTACGGTAGAGGTACAAAGTGTATTGATAAAGTGTATGATGTCAGAAGAGTACATCACGGTATTACAAGCACTAGTACGGGAAGTTACACGGTGTATGTGGTACGACATTTAACAGTACTCGGGGTATGATTCATACCCTACCTATACTAGTACGATGGTGGTACTAAGTGCATGTTGTATAGTAGTACATGGTCGTATCTCAGTTAGAACGCTCTTACTCATCTGTTAAGCCTAGTAAATAGGTGTATGGGCGCCTAGATACAAGTCGTTATTATGTGATATGTTATATGCTTTTCTTACTGAGTCTGTCGACCTACAGTTCTACTCTCATGTGTAGGTAAAGGACTGGGAAGGCTGAATAGGAGTGAGCTTGAGCTGGGATGGGATTGTACATGTCATGGCGGCACAACCTAGAGTGTTTGGTCTCGGGACGTCTGGGGTTTCTATTTTGCAATCGATGTGCGACCTGACATTTATATTTTGTATAATTTGTAAAAGTTTAACAAAGGGATCCCGACACTTGTAAATATTTTATTAAAGTTTATAAAGTTTTATAGTTAAGATTAAAAGTTTTATTTTGTTACAATTTTCGAGAAAAATTCTTTGATTAGCAAAGATTGCACTACAATTGATAAATCACTGTAGCGTGACTTAGCATTAAGGCATTACAAAAATAGTACCCCATATAAATTGTCCCTGAATATATCTATAGAGCCAAGCCATGTGCCATTTCTAATTCTATTATTTTCTTCTCTATATATTGGTGTTGGTCCAAATAAAGCTCATTAAATGAGCAAAAAATTAATTCATTGACCAAATCTTGAAATAATGCCTACAATTTTGGAGTAAATGTTATAATAGATTAATCAAATTAAATCAATTTAATTTCTATTTATTTGAAAATTAATTGCAAATTTTCTTGTACCATTTGTGAGACTTTATAAATAGGATTCAGATTATGGACAAATGGGCTATCTTTCTTTTTACGTAATTTTCTTTAGCAAAATTATTGTAAAGTTTAATCTTATATTTTCTTTATCATATTTTCTCTCTAAAACTTGTGAAAATGAATAGCAACTAGGCCAGAGTTCTTTTGGTGAGATTAGAGATGAGACTATATGTTGCGTGATCTTATTGTATTTTAATTTTCAATTGTGTTCAAATACTTGCATATTTGAGTTTTATATTTTTATTCTATCAATTTTTATCACATTTCAATATATCATGTGTTGATATCATATTTCAAGGTATCATATGTGTTAATTTTATATAGATTCAGTCAAGTTTTTCCTATGTAATTAAGCAATATAATATGCTAGTTTATATTATTTTACGAGTAGATATTTACTGTATTATTTTTATCGGTATATTTTTTATTTTTAATTTCTCATAATATTTCAACTTATTTCCTTACAACTGAGAATGAGAGGCTATATATAGGCTCTCTTCTAACAGAAAAGTACAAGAAACCACAAAAACTTAAATTACATTCTTCCCTAGAAAGCATTCTAGACTTTTTTTATAACAACAAACAGACAACCTTTTCATATGATCAGAGAAATCTCTATCGTCTGCATGATTCATTTGTCTTTAGAAGCCATTTGATTTTGGTGTAGAAATCTCTGTTGATCTTCTGAGTTGGCACATGATCTTGGCACACGAAACAATGGACTAACTTTTTCAAGAATCGCATGTCCACCTTATTACTGACATAAACAAACAAGGCACAAGTATAGATGGGTACATTTACAGGTTTCAGGTGCTTTACCTATCATTTTTTACTAATGGACTCACATGACGGACTAAGGTTCATGCATTCATCTGTGTCACTATCATCTTCACACCTGTAGATGGACATGCTCTCTTGTTGCCATTTGTTGTCGCAGTCGTTTTGTTATTGACAGGTTAAGACATTACTAGTCGTCAGCATATTTCTTCATCAAGTTCATTAAGTGAGAATGGGCAGCTACAGGCAGTGTTTGGGTATTGCGAATCTTGGAAAATTGGATTGTAGTTAACCTAGTTGTCCTCAACATAGTGTTTTGTATAATGAAACATATCTTCTTCTAGTTTTTAGAGGTATTCGGACGGATAATATTCTCATGGTATGTCATCTTTAGGTTTTGGCTAGATTGCATCAGGAATCTCCATGTTAATGAAAATAAAAGCTTTTCTAACGGTCTATCTTCAAGATTTCCTATTACGACAAGTCGGTGCTCACTTGACTTTTGTACTTTGACACTTGTTGTAAATGATAGGTCTAGATTGATATGTATCCTTAGTGGCAAGATTGTAAAACATTGCAGTGCATATTTCTTGTTTTCGCTAGCTGGGAAATTGAGTCCCACAATTCTTTTATTGCAGATCTTTTCCCACTCCAATGTGAGGAGTGCCTTCTATTTGGGCAATGTTTTGAACCATTGAAACATTGTCATTGGATGTTGGTAAGAAGACATTAGGTCAGGATGTTGTACGTAGCTATGGACGGAGGTTAGAAGTCATATTGTGTGTATCTCGACCGCTATAGTGTCTGAACTGGCGAGATACCAGTATAGCGACCGCTATACTTTAATCCTTGGGTTTTTTACTTTAGACAATTGTTTTGGCATCACTAAGAATTGTGGAAAGGATAAGAGATAGGTTGGGCGTGTAGACTAAGGGGAACCCTGGGGTTGGCCATCTCAGAATGAAACTACATGATGGAAAATATGACGTCCAATAACACATAGCCCAAGAAATGTTAAATTCCCAAATGAAGGCCTCATAAAAACACAAATCCTACAATTCCTCAAAATATTAAATTACCTAAGAGATTTTGTGTGCCCCCTCGCCCTTCTAAGATCACAAACCTATTATAAAAAATGCTTCAAAAAGGATCCCTGCCTTGGGAAAGAGAACAAATGGACATGATCAAAAAACTAAAAGAGATAATGCAAGGCCTACCCCCTTTTATAGAAAAATATTCTTACAGACAGATGCAAGTGGCAAACACTAGGGAGCAGTCCTAGTAGAAGAAGACAATCGTAGCAAACGAAGAGTGTGCAGTTACAAAAGTGGGACTTTTAAAGATTCTCAACTACACTACCATTCCACACTCAAAGAGACACTGGCAGTAAAAATGGGAATGACAAAGTTTGAGTTCCACCTCATCAAGTACAATTTCCTAGTGGAAACAGACTTTGCAGAATTTCAAGGGATGCTCACATTAAAATAAAATAAATTAGTCAATGCTCAATTGCTCAAATTACCCACGTCGTTCTCACATTATACTTTCGAAATCAAACACATCAAAGGAAAAATAAATGTCATTTCTGATTTCATCTCTCGACCATGCAAAACTACTAAAATATGATCAATACACAAAAAAATCCAATCCTCTTAGTCTACATGCCTAACTTATCTCTTATCATTTCCACATTCCCCAATAATGCAAAAATTGTCAAAACCAAAAATCCAAGGGTTATAGGAATCTAAAGAGCCCTAGAACTTCATTTGACTCTCGTCAAGGGATATTGCCAGACTATATCTTAAGAATTTACCTTCTATCAAGACTACCCTTTTTCCAAACTCTCACATGGGTTATTTCTTCGAGGAATTCTATTTTTGGTTGGCTCACTACCATCTTCTTTTCAGAAAGCATAACCCCATACTTTTCAGCTATCTATGGAAATTGGGCTAGGAGGTTAGCATGGTTCTTGTTATTGGGTGAGAACAATAGTATATCATCAACGTAGATTAGGACTTAGTTCAAGATTGGAATGTATATTTTAGTCATTGCCTTCTAAAAAAGGGATGGCATCCTTTTAAGTCCGGAGAGCATTACTGTCCATTGGAAATAGCGATTCCAAATACAAAACATTGTCTTTGGCATGTCTTCTTCTTTAATGCCCAATTGCCAAAAGTCAAATTTTAGGTTAAACTTTGAGATATTTTTTATTTTGAGATGCTAGAGAAAAGTGAAATTCTACTTGGTAGAGGAAATTTATCGTCCACCAAGAAATGGTTAAGTGGTTGATAATTAATTACTAATCGTTGTTTTCCTGTAGCTTTCTCTGCCCTGTTGTTAACTTAAAATGTGTGGCATGCCTATGGTGACTTAGTGTCTTCGATTAGCCCTTGTGATTTGAGTTGGTCACATTATTCGCTTTCCATCTGCTGATGTTCAGGATTCATTCCAAGATGGCTAGCTTTAGTTGGATTAATATATTCATTTTGCTTGAATGGAAGAAGATGAAGATTCTTCATTCTTCCATAATGGGTGTCGACACTTCTTCAAAAATTCAAAAAAAGAGTTTGCACGTACTCATCGAGCATAATTTTTTAGTGGAAACAGACTTTGCAGAATTTTAAAGGACGCTCATGTTTAAACAGAATAAAGTAGTCAATGCTCAACTACTCAAATTAGCCACGTCATTCTCACGTTAAACTTTTGAAATCAAATACATTAAAGGAAAAACAAATGTCATTTTTGATTTCATCTCTCAACCATGCAAAACTACTAAAATATGATCAATACACAAAAAGAAAAAAAAATCCAATCACCTTAGTCTACATAGCTAACTTATCTCTTATCATTTCTACATCCCCAATGATGCAAAAAAAAAATTGTCAAAACCAAAAACCCAAGGGTTATAGCAATCCAAAGAGCCCTAGAACTTCATTCGACTCTCATCAGGGGATATGGCCAGATTATATCCGAAAAATTTTCTTTCTATCCAGACTACCCTTTTGCCAAACTCTCGTCTGGGCTCTTTCTCTAAGGAATTCTATTTCTATTTATCCCACTACCATCTCTTTTCAGAAAGCATAATCCCATACTTTTTCACTATCTCTGGAAATTGGGCCAGGAGGTTAGCATGGGCCTTGTTATTAGGTGAGAACAACAGTATATCATCAATGTAGATTAGGCTTAGTTTAGGATTAGAATGTATATTTAGTCATTGCCATCTCGAAAAGGGATGGCATCCTTTTGAGTCCGAAGGGCATTACTGTCCATTAGAAATGGTGATTCAGGATGCAAAACGTTGTTTTTGGCTTGTCTTCATCTTTGATGCCCAATTTCAAAAAGTCGGATTTTAGGTCAAAATTTGAGAAATATTTTTGCTTTTGAGATGCTAGAGAAAAGTGAATTTCTATTTGGTAGAAGAAATTTATCATCCGTCAAGAAATAGTTAAGTGGTTGATAATTAATCACTAAGTGTTATTTTCCTCTAGCTTGCTTTGTCATGTTGTTAACATAAAATGTGTGGCATGCCTATGGTGACTTAGTGTCTTCGATTAGCCCTTGTGATTTGAGTTGGTCACATTATTCGCTTTCCATCTGCTGATGTTCAGGATTCATTCCAAGATGGCTAGCTTTAGTTGGATTAATATCTTCATTTTGCTTGATTGGAAGAAGATGAAGAATTCTTCATTCTTCCATAATGGGTGTCCACACTTCTTCAAGAATTTAAAAAAAGAGTTTGCACATACTCATCAAGCACAATTTTTTAGTGGAAACAGACTTTGCAGAATTTTAAGGGATGCTCATGTTAAAACAGAATAAAGTAGTCAATGCTCAACTACTCAAATTAGCCACGTCATTCTCACGTTAAACTTTTGAAATCAAATACATCAAAGGAAAAACAAATGTCATTTTTGATTTCATCTCTCAACCAAGCGAAACTACTAAAATATGATCAATACACAAAAAGAAAAAAAATCCAATCACCTTAGTCTACATAGCTAACTTATCTCTTATCATTTCTACACCCTCAATGATGCAAAAAAAAATTGTCAAAACCAAAAACCCAAGGGTTATAGCAATCCAAAGAGCCCTAGAACTTCATTCGACTCTCACCAGGGCATATGGCCAGATTATTGTTGGGTTTTATGCCCTAAATAAAACTCTTTACAATTTGATTAGTTATCAATATAAGAAATTTGAAGTGATTGATGTTTGCGTGAATTCTACATGCTAATGGTTTAATATGTTTAATATGTTTATTACATTCATACACACAAAATCAGTTAAATCCAGATCATATGTTTATTCACAATTACAGTATCGTCAACACAGTGAAATGTGATTGTGATCATATGAATCAAAAGACTTGGTCCCTGTTTCATCAATGTTATTGGATTTACACTAATGTGATAATCAGCGATGATGTATACTTACACATGGAGTAAGTGTTATGTTCTTTCCAGGACATTAGTAAAGTATACTAGTTTCAAATGTATGGAGTATACATTGGACTGGACCGATATTGCAACTAAGTTAAGATATTACAAACTTACCGTTATACATATCTTTCCAAGTCAATATCAGTGGTTGATCTTAAGATTAAAAGAATCTAAATCCTGATTTGCTTGGGCTCAACTCAGGAGTGCTATTCATGTTCTTTGATTTATTAGTTAAGCCTACTTTTAGGTCAGGGTGATACGTATATTTTGGGAACATGATAGTATGATTGAGTGGGAGTGCTGAACATAAATATGGAATCTATAGCTTCTACTAGTGTATAGAAGTCAAGTGATGATTCCCTTCGAGCTTAGCAAATAGAAGTAAATGGATGAGCTCTTGTTTAACTGACTAATTATTAGATCACTAAACACCATTTACATGTAGCTAAGTGTTTTAAGGGGCAAAATACATTGAGGGGTGAGAACGGTAAAGAAATCCCATTTCGATGTAGATCATCTATATAGAGGATCTTTAAATCACAATAAGATTAGAACAATGGTTAAATGAGATAGCGTATTTGATATCGTGGAACATATAATATGCTCTATATAAGTCTGAGAGTGCAATCTAAGTTCTAAGAGTGGATTCAACGAAGAATTAATAAGTAGGAATTTACTTGGTAAATTTGGTTCACTTATTGGAAGCTCAGCATATAGATCCATGGTCCCCATTCTAGTTGAGAACATTCTGCTTGTAAGACTCATTAATTGATTCGTGATTGATCAATTATAATTCTAAAGTTAGACTATGTCTAATTTTATGAATTTTCACTAAGCAGGGGTGAAATTGTAAAGAAAAGAGTTTCTAGGTTTATTTATTTATTAATGGACTTTATATGTCTAATTAATAATTAAATTAAATGACAATATTATTTAATAATCTATTTTAATTATTAAATAATTAGTTTTGGCATTTAAAAGGTTAGAATTGGAAAATTGGCGTTTTTGAGAAAATAGAGATAAAATTTGATAAAACTGCAAAATCAAGTGGGGCCCACTACTACACCTTGGCCGGCCACTTATTGTGGATTTTAAAATTAATATTTTCATTATTTTAATGCCAAATAATTCCTAACCTAAACCTAGTAGTTTCCTATAAATAGAAAGTGATGGCTCAGTCAAATAACATGCTTTCATTAGTTTTCTGACAGAAATTTCTCTCTTCAGAAAAACTGAGCCTTCCCCACTTTCTATAACTGGCCTCGGAGCCATGGTAATTGATTTACTTACAAGAAATTTGGACTTTAAAACGATTGTTTGTTTGTTTTTGGATGGTATCATGTTGTATTGAGTGTTATATGATGATTGATTGATGTTTGTGAATTTTCGTGAAAAATAATTGAATATCTGTTTCTGGAATTATTTTTATTTTTACAGAACTAAATTTCGATTTAATTTGAATTAGTTATGATTTTTTGAAGATTCGAAAAAATCGGAGTTGTGCTGAAATTTTCCTGCGATCGCGAAAACTGTCCGTACAGCTCACAATTTTTTTCGTTTTTCTTCGTTTTTTCATGCTTTTTCATGGAATTAACTTCCAATTTTTTGTGTAGTTTTGTATTTATAGATTTACTATTCCTAATTCAATTCTAATTATCATTATGAATTAATTTAATATTTTTTAAATTTAATTCATGATATTAGTATAATTTGAATTTGAAATTAGTAAATATCTATCTTTTTGCTTAATTATTTATCTTATTTTTAAATTTTATTATATCTTATCTTATTTTTAAATTTAAGGTCAGATATTAAGCCTTTTTAAAAATTTTTTAAAATATTTTGACCTTATTTAAATTTAAAATAAGATAACTATAATCATGTAATTTTAAATAGATGTAAGATATTTTGCTAACTTTTAAATTTTGTTATTTTATTTATTTAAATTAAATTTAAAATCTGAAAAAGATATTTAATTTATCTTTTCTAATTTTTATTTAATTTTTATTTATAAAATAACATTTAATTTTTAAAAGTAGTTAGCAAATTTTTGAAATGATATTTAGGTTGGTTGAAACCTAGTTTTTCAAAATTGTAGGTTTAATTTTAAATAATTTTTTTAAAATAATTTTGAAATTTAAATAAATATTATTTTTTATTTTCGAAAAATTAATATTTTTTTTATTTTATTTTTCGAAAATTATTTTTTTTTATTATTTTTTTTTATTTATTTAATTTTTTTTTTGAAATTTATTTATTTAAAATTAAATAAATCCTACTTCCAACTATCCAGCTAACCTTGTTGCAGGAGTATGTGGTTTTAGCTTGCTTGTAAGTTTTCAAAACCTATTATTACTTGATCGCAAATAGCCATGGTTACTTTTTGCCAGATCTAATGATCTGATGGCTCCCTTGGTCAAGTAAATAATTTGTAACAGGTATATTTACAATCTTCTTTCATATGTGTATGACCTAGCAACATGATAGGATCCATCCAAGTGTGTACCTGTGTGAGCCTATGTGTTTATTTTATTATATAGATGCATATAGGTTGTTGCTAAATAAAATGTCACACCATGATAGATTTTATTTAGGTCCATTTAGTTCTTGGACCTATTCAATTAATAACAGTTATTCATTTTAAGGTTAAATTCCTCTCTTTTGGGCCTTTTGTGAGAGTTGGGAGCCATAGAAGTGGGTACGACATACTGAACCCAGCACCCCCTCACATGAACTACCCCAATTGTGAAGGCCCATTTGCCTGATTTGAATAACTGTACTAGGTTAATTATATTAGTTTGACCTAATAAAATTGAACTAGCCACATAATTAACTTTTAAAATATATGAAAATTTATTTTCATTTTAATATTTTAAAGTTAATTTTAAGAAAAACACTTTTAGTTTTAGATATTATTTCTAGACAAACTATTTGTATTTTTCTTGTATTTAATTAAATAGAGAATTTTAACTAACTAGATTCTTTCTAGAGCTTATTTAATTAAATATTCATATTTAAGTTATAAATTAGTTGTATCAACTGATTTTTCTTATCTAACTTAAATTTGAATATTTTATTTAAATTTTAAATCAAGTTGAGGAATCCAAGGCATTAGTTATTAAAGATTCTTAAGATATTTTTTAAGTTAATATCTTTTTGAATATTAACTTAAAATGGAATATTTTAGATACTTTTTTTTAGGTTAATATCTTTTCGAATATTAACTTAAAAAGTTATCTTCAAATTAAGTGGTTATAACTTAATTTTGATATTTAATTAAATCTAAATTTCAAATTATTTAAGTTTTAGATTTTTTCTATATAACTTAAATTAAATATTTTTCAAATTTTTGTTGAAAAGATACCTAGTCAAATAAGATATTTTCTAGATAGTAATTTCTAGACTACTTATTGTTTCTAATATTTAATAGGAAAATTTTATACATTGTGAAATTAATTATTTAAATAATTAATTTCGGTACAATTTTATTTAAGTATATTTTTCCTAGTATTAAACTAGAAATTAATAATTAAGCCTTCTCTACACTTAATTATTTATTTCTTGAATTTAATACATTTAATTAACTTGAAAAATTTAAATATCTAAGTTGATTTTCATCATGATACTTAATATTTATTTATTTTTCATGACACTTAATTAAATAGAAAATTATTTTAGGTTGAAATTTAATTTTTCAACTTAAATTTAAATAATTTTCAATATATATTTTTCCTTTATTTTCTTAATTAATTTCGAAAATTACATTTTATTTATGCAATATTTTTCGAATTTATCTTGAAAATAGATTGAGTTGTAAATTAATTATTTATTTTAATTAATTCTTGGACCAACTCAAATCAATGATTTTTTCATTTAATTGATTAATTTAAAATAAATGAATTTAAAATATATATATATTATTAGAAATTGAATTAACTAGTCAAAAGAAAATCTAGATAGGTGATATTTTTGCTTGAAGTATTCCTTTTCTAATTTTTATTATTATTTTCGAAAATTGTATATTTCTTTTATATATACTTTAAATTTTCGAATTCAATAAATATATATTCTCAAAGGAAATTTTTAAGTTGCTAATTAATCTAATTTAATTCAACTTAAATTAATTTCCTTAATATTTATATTTAAGATTATTACTAAGATGGAAATAATTAATTTTATTTCAATCACCATCTAAGTATAATTTTATAAATATTATATTAAATTCTTATTTTTTGAATTTTAATTCTAAATTTCGAATTTAATGAGAATTTATTTATTAGAATAATAAAGAAAATACATTTTAAATAATGAGTGTTGCCCCTGATTTTGCCCAATATACGTGGACCAACTGGATAAGGACACGTGGATCAAGCAATTCACAATATTTGCTAAGTCTTTATGCCATAAGGTAGCGTCCAGGACGTAGCCCCCGGAGAAGGCACATGGAACTTCAGATGCTCCCGGAAGCTCGAATAGCGCTAAGGCATCTCCGCGAGGTGTCAGGCTTCTCCTGAGCAATCAAGTCGCATTAAATGCCGCATGGGAGGAAGCGTGTTGGGACTGCTACATGCAATAAAGTCTGACGGCACAACCTCCAACCAGCAGCGGCACAGTAATGATCATTTAAGTCTAGCGACGGCTACACTGTGAAGAGTCACGTCAATCAAAAGGCAATAAGGACATTCCACATAAAAACCCTACAGCACCTAGGGATTTGACCATGCATTACCCATGGTATATTCATTGGGAATACCCAACTTTATGGATACTTACAGATACACTTGTAAGGACAATTCTAGGGATCACCCCACCAAAAACACTATAAATACCCCCTCAAAGCTCATTAAATGGGATCGAGAATCTTGGGCTGCATATGAGCAAGTAGAGTAAATACTCACCAAGAACATTCTCTGTATTTATAAGGGTGAAACTCTCCCAAGTATATTCTTTGTATTAAAGACATCCATAAATAACAAAGACTCGTGGACTAAGGCTCATTAACGCCCCAACCACGTAAAAACCCTTCTCTCACTTTCTTACAGCTCAGTAATTTTATAATATTTTATTAGTTGCCGAAAATCTCGGTCAACATTTTGGTGCTTTCATTGAGAGCTGAAGAAAGCTACTGTAAACGAACACTTGACTTCACAAACATGGTGGAGACTAGAAGTACTCGTCAGCCTCGCCCTCTTGAAGACGCTCAAGACCCAAATGAGGAAGATGTAGCCTCAAGAGCAGCAGAGGGGTCCGAGGAAGAGGAAGGAATCCCCGATGATGACTATGAGGGAAACCTCGATGAGTATGCCTACAACGAAGGTAGTTACTCGGAACTGGTGCTTCTCAGACAAAAAGCTATCGATCACGAAGCCGAGATCGAAGCTCAGAAAGCGCAAAACCAGAAAATGCAAGAAGTGATGCTGGCCATGCAAAAAGCCATGGAGGCAGCTGGCATTCACATGCACCCCAAGGCAATGACCGCTGGACTTGGCAAGGAGCCAGCGATGTCTTCGCCTAGTTCCCAACAGCAGAAATCTAGGGAGCCTAGCCCTATAAGGTACCCTGCTGAAGGGAACCAAACAAAGAACCCTACCTCTACCCCAAGGCGAAAGAAAAAGGCACAGGATCCGCGAAAGGTCCGCTCAGATTTCCCTAAAGGGAAAGGTCCGCAGAGGGGCAAGCCCCAAAAAGGGAGCTTTGGCCCTCAGGATCGAGAGGACCGAAAAAGCGTTTTCGTGCACCAAGAACCCGGGGGTAGAGGGAGAAGAGGACATAGGTGTCCTCCCGTTGATTTGAGAAATCAAATCAATGGGAACCAAGGTGATCTCCGAGATCACCTTGACCAAAAAAGATACGGACCCACGGCCTCCACGGGTACGTTAAATGAAGGAATCATGGCGGAACTCGCCATACTTTGAAAAGACATTGCCCGAGTCTCCCGGAGACAAAAAGGAGATGACTCCGACTCAGACAGCGAGGATCGGGAGCCATGTGCTAAGCACATCTTAGAGGCAGAGCTCCCTAAGAACTTCAAGATGTCCGAAATGGCAGCTTCTACCGGGAACTCCGATCCTAGCGACCACTTGTCACGGTTCAACCGAGTCATGACAGTCATGAGGGTCAGCAATGACGCCAAATGTCTGTGCTTCCCACTTACCTTAAGTGGGTCCGCAGAGGAATGGTTCAAAAAACTGGAACCGGGATCCGTGGGCTGTTGGAACAAACTACAGACCAACTTCCGGAGACAGTTTGTCGCCGCAAGGAAGGTCAATCTGGAGGTCAGTCCCTTGACTAATATCAAGCAACTGCCCACCGAGACCTTGAAGAATTATATAAAGAGGTTCCAAGAGGAAGCCTCGAAAACCAAGAAAGTTGACGACGGACAACAGCTTGCACTTCTCCAAGCAGGCATCCGCACTGGGACTCCTTTCTGGAATGAACTGCAGCAAGAAGGAGCTGCTAGCCTTCAGGACTTCCAGAAGAGAGTCCAAAAATATATCAACCTCGAAGAAGCCCAAATCATGGCTTACGGAGGATACTATCCCACCGGGATAGCAGGGTACATGCCCGGAGTATCGCCCTCGGGTACTACCCCGACCGCAACTCCACAAGCAAGTGGCATACAATTCTCTGCTACCCCCGGATATAGCCAGGGCCAGGCCTTGGCGCCAGCATCATCCCATTTCGGAAACCCGTCCGGAGTGAATGGGCAAGCTCCTTCGCACTCTGCTCCGGCTGCTAGCCTGGCAGGCCCTTCCCAGGGCTCGAGGAGTAAAAGGTCCTCCAAGGGTAGCACCCGGACGGGGGAGAAGCGCCAGAAAAGGGGGTACACCCCCCAGTATACTCAATACACGGAGTTGTCGGACTCCCAAGAGCGTGTGTACTTTGCTACTAGGCAAAATACACACTACCGGAGACCACAACCGTTGTACAAGGATAGCTCCCGGAGAGATCCGAGCAAGAGATGCGAGTACCATAACGACATCGGTCATAGCACCAATAAATGTAAGAATCTCAAGGACGAGATTGAAAATCTAATCCGGTTAGGCCACCTCTACGAGTGGATCAAAAATAGGTTGCCCCACCTCAATCCGGGCCAGGCGACTGTGGGTATGCCTCAGGGAACACCGGGGGGTACAGCAGGGGCATTGGCTCCAGCTGCTCCCACGGGCGACGCCCAGCACATCCCCGGTCTGCCGCCCCGGCCTAATGGGAGGGTAGCCATGATCTCCGGAGGTCCCCATATCGGAGGAACTACTCGCAAAGAGCTTAAGCGATACGCAGGGGCCGCGAAACACAATGAGATTTGGGAAGTTACTCAACTCCCAGCTCAAAGGCCCCGGTTGATGGATCAACCCATCACGTTCACGGAAGAAGACGCCAAGACAGTGCGCTTCCCTCATCATGACCCATTGGTCATAGAGACCCCCATCGCGAATAAAGTGGTGGCCAGAGTCTTAATTGACAATGGAAGTTCCGTGAACCTACTCTTCAAGGAAGCCTTCACCGCGATAGGCTTGACGGACCGGGACCTCTCACCTAGTGGGTCCCAGCTCACAGGGTTTAACGGGACGACACTTATCCCAATGGGAAAAGTAAGGCTCCCAGTCACCTTGTGCCCGGACACCCCCCAGAGCACATTTAAATACTGCACCTTCGTAGTGGTGGACTGTCCGACAGCCTACAACGTGATCCTCGGCCGACCGGCCTTGGTAGACTTTGGCGCAGTCACATCAATTCGGAACCTATGTGTGAAGTTCCCTACCCGGGAGGCCGGGATCGGAACAGTTAGGGGAAACCAGGGGGAAGCAAGACAATGCTACAATGTCGCAACCCACCTACCCGTGCTAATGGTCCGTGAGTCAGTTGAGCCAGAAGTAGCTGAAGAGGATGAGTTAGACCCCCCGTTTGGGGTCCGAAAGAATTGTGGAACCAATGGAGGATGTCGAGGAATTATCAGTGTGCGACCTCGACTCCACCAAAGTACTCCGGCTGGGGAAGAACCAAGAACCGGAGGAAAAAGAAAAAATAATAAAAACACTGAAGGGCGCCATCGACATCTTTGCATGGCGCCAAGAAGACACGACTGGCATAAGCCCTCATGTCATCACCCACGTACTCAACGTCAATCTGGACATGCCCTTGTCCAGGAAAAGTGACGCCCGCTCGACTCGGTGAAAGCCGAGGCTCTGGAGAAAGAGGTGGACAAACTTTTGACTAACGGCATGATCCGTGACGTATACTATCCGGAGTGGCTGGCCAATCCGGTCCTGGTACCCAAGCCGAACGAAACTTGGCGGGTTTGTATAGATTTCACCGATCTAAACAAAGCTTGTCTGAAGGACTGCTTCCTGCTGCCCAGGATCGACCAGATGGTAGATGCCACTTCTGGATTCAAACTGCTATCCTTCATGGATGCCTATGCTGGGTACAATCAAATAAAAATGCATACGGAAGACCAGGAGTGCACTAGCTTCAGGACCGATAAGGGGGTATACTGTTACTTAGTCATGCCCTTCGGACTGAAAAACGCCGGAGCAACCTATCAGAGAATGGTTAACCGGATGTTTAAAGGCCTCCTGGGGCGAAATATGGAGGTTTATGTAGACGACATGCTCGTCAAATCCAAAGCATGCAACAGCCATGCAAGCGACTTGGAAGAATGCTTCGAAGTGGTCCGGAGATACGGCATGAAGCTCAACCCAAAGAAATGCACCTTTGGGGTCAAATCAGGAAAGTTTATGGGCTTCATCGTCAGTCAAAGAGGGATTGAGGCAAATCCGGAAAAAATCCAGGCTCTCCTAAGCATGCCATCCCCCAAAAAACATAAAGATGTGCAGAGCCTGACTGGAAAGGTAGCTGCCTTAAGCCGCTTCATCTCACGGTCCACGGACAAGTGCATACCCTTCTTCAACGTATTAAAGAAGTGCCAAAAGTTTGAATGGTCGGACGAGTGCGAGGAGGCATTTAAAAATCTAAAAGAGCACATGGCCAAGCCTCCTATCTTATCAAAACCCATTCTCGGAGAAGACCTATTTCTTTATTTGGCTGTCTCCGAACACGCGGTCAGCGCTGCCCTAGTCAGGGAAGAAGAGAAAACTCAACATCCCGTGTATTATGTCAGTAAGCGCATGATAGGAGCCGAAACAAGATATCCAGTCATTGAAAAGCTGGTTTTTTGCCTCCTGATGGCGTCAAAGAAGTTGAGGCCTACTTCAAAGCACATCCGATCAAGATACTGACCAATCACCCGCTCCGGCAAGTCCTCCAAAAACCTGAAGCGTCCGGAAGGCTCCTCAAATGGGCAATGGAGCTAAGTCAATTCGACTTGCACTACATGCCCCGAATTTCTATAAAAGGCCAAGCCTTGGCGGACTTCATTACTGAATGCAACGAATCCGAGGCAACCGCGAATATGCTGGTACCGCCAATCCCCACATGGAGAGTATTTGTAGACGGAGCCTCCAATGAAAACGGTTCCGGGGCCGGAGTGGCGATGATATCACCAACCGGACTGCGACTCCAGGCGGCCCTACAGTTTGACTTCGCAGCTTCAAACAATGAGGCCGAATATGAAGCCCTAATAGTAGGACTGAAATTAGCAAAAGCTGTAGGAGCCAAAAGAGTGGAAGTCTATAGTGATTTCGAACTGGTCGTAAACCAGGTATTCGGAGAATACCAAACACGCGGCGAGCGAATGGCCGCGTACGTAACAATAGTCTGGGAACTACTCCACGAGTTCACGGACTACAAAATAGAAAGAATCCCCCAGGAAAAGAACGCTCACGCGGACTGTCTGGCTAACTTAGCCTCAGATAGCAAAATCGAAGAACTGGGGGTAGTACCAGTGGAACGCTTGGCAGAGCCAAGCATCAAAATAAAAGAGACCACAAAAACGGTTGGGCAAGAACCCCGCTGGATGGTCCCCATCATAAAATACATAACAAAAGGCGAGTTGCCCCAAGAAAGGGCGTTGTCTCGGAAGATTCAGTCTCAGGCTCATCGTTAAGTAATGATGGATCAAATTCTCTACCGAAGAGGACTCAGCATGCCTTATTTATGGTGTGTATCGGACCCTGAAGCTAGACAAATTATGCTAGAGGTCCACGAAGGGTTCTGTGGAGATCATACGGGAGGACCCAGTCTCTCAAAGAAAATATTGAGACAAAGGTACTTCTGGCCAACAATGAAAAAAGATTGCATAGACTACGTCCAGAAGTGTGATTCGTGTCAAAGGTTCGCGAACATACCGAGAGCTCCTCCAAATGAAATCACCCTGATGACTAGTCCCTGGCCCTTCGCGGTATGGGGAATAGATCTTATTGGGTCCCTGCCAACAGGAAAAGGAGGAGTAAAGTATGCAATAGTAGCAGTAGACTACTTCACCAAATGGACGGAGGCTGAGCCCATGAAGACCATAACTGCTAAAAAAGCACTGGACTTTGTTATCAAAAACATAGTGTGTCGATATGGCTTGCCTCACAAAATAGTCTCTGACAATGGAAAGCAATTCGATTGCGAGGAATTAACTGACTTCTGCAACCAACACGGAGTAGTGAAAAGCTTCTCCGCGGTGGCCAGACCTCAAACAAACGGTCAAGCGGAAGCAGTCAATAAAATCCTAAAGGTCACCTTGAAGAAAAAGCTGCTGGCCTGCGAAAACAACTGGCCTGAAGAGTTGCCAAGAGTGTTATGGGCCTACCGGACGACCCCCAGAACCACGACTGGTCACTCGCCTTTTTCAATGGCGTACGGTTGTGAAGCGATGGTCCCGGTAGAAACGTTATTCCCATCCCACAGGAGAACGACTTACGATCCAGCCACGAATCAAGCTTTGCTTCAAGAGGCCTTGGATCAAGTTGAAGAACTCCGGGATGAGTCTCAAATACGGATGGCATCTTATCAAAAGAAGGTAAAAACAAGTATTTTAACTCTAAGGTTAAAAATAGAAAATTTGCTATTGGGGATATGGTCCAAAGAAGAGTCTTCCCAGCCACCCAGGAACCCGGAGTGGGGGTACTTGGGCCAAATTGGGAAGGACCATATGAAATCGAGGACGAAATCGGCTCAGGCACTTACAAGCTAAAAAGAATGGATGGAACCATTGTGCCAAGAGCCTGGAATGCCGATCACCTCAGAAAATATTACCAATAGCCAAAAGTGTAACTTAGACTTTGTTTAAAGAGTTTGTACCGTCTAAATGTATACACCCTCCACATGTTGAATAAAACTGAGTGCCTTAAAAACAAAGTTTCTATGCCACTCAGGGGGGTACTAGGGTATGCCGCACGGACAGACAGAAAACAAACTAAGTAAAATATCCTGACCCAAAGGGCAGGTCAAAAAGAGTATGCACAAAAATAAAAAAGCATAAGTATAAAAATCCTGATCCAAAGAACATGTCAAAAAAGAGAAATATGTGTGTCAAAAGAGATCACATATAAATATCCTAGCCCCAAAGGGCAGGTCAAAATACATACAAATGGCCCGGGGACAGGCCTTAGAAATTGTCTCCCCTTTAAATAAAAAACAGCTACATAAATGTATTGTCTCAAAGTAGCTGTATATAAACAAATATATATAAAAGAAAAAATAATAATAAGAGAAGTGGGTGAAATCCTGGTTGTACTGGGTTAATCTCGAGCGACCTAATCAATGCGCGGAGGAAGACGAGGTCCGATGCGTGCCTCCACCATGGCATCAAGCTTCTTCTTCTTCTCCCGAAATTTGGCAATCATCTCTTCAGGTTTGGGGTAGAAGGTAAGCTTGATATTTTGGTCATTCGTAGACCAAGCCATGAAGACTCCATCATCGAAGCGCTTAGGGCACCGGCCGCAGGAAACGGGAGAAAGAAGCTCAGCTCTTTTTGCCTTCTTTGAGGCTTGTTGCTTGAAGTCCCTGAGCTCCTGCAGCTCCGCGGCCAGAGCGGCCCGGGACTCTAAGTTTGCCTGGTGAGTTTCCTCTAAGGATCTCACCTTGGCAACCATCTCGTCCAAGGCTTCCCTGGCCTCCCGGAGCTCCTGCCTGGCCTTTGCAGTGGCCTCACCTTCTGCCCTCAGCTCCTCTTGGTGCTTGGCCTCCAGCCTCTCTCCGCAGGGCCTCATCCCGGATCATCACCTCCGCCTGGGCTTCCCTCTGCTTAGCCTCCTCCTCATTGGCTTTGGCAGCAGCCTCCCGGCGCTCAACAGCCTCCTGGTAAAGCTGCCTCTGCGCAGTAAGATCCTGAAGAACCTTCCTGACTTCGTTCATGTCCCCAAAATCAGACAGGACGAAGCCATGGTTGATTATGTTCTTGGAGAGGCGGCCAGGTTCAGCAGCAAGCTAAACAACAATACAAGTATAAGAAAGAATCTCCAAAAAAGAATAAGGGGAAAAACAAAATTACAAAACACTTACCACAGTGAGGGAGTGGCTGAGATCCTAGACTTGGAAGATGGAGTTCAGGGATGCACAAGTAGCGAACCGCTTAGGCGCGCACCGGGTAAGCTGAGACGCAAACTCGCCAGTCATCTCCACAGCAAAGGGAGCTAAGGTGAGCCCAAGGAAGTGACGGAACCAGTTCCATAGGGGGTCCAAATTCAGGTCCCACGGATCCTGGTACTCTGGGTTGTTGATGGTGTCTTGCACCTCAACCCGCAGAACCCTCCTAAGGGCCTACACCTCAGCATACCCCGGGGAGTATTCATCCATTGCGTAGTTGTGTTTAGCTATCCGGAGCTCCTGTCTTGCCTCGTCTCTAGGAACCGGAGTCAGCACAATGTTGGGAGGGGCAGTATGCTCTTCCATGGGAGAGACCCCACCATCAAGACCGTGGGCCGGAGTATCAGCCCTCCGAGGCCGCTTGGGCTCCTCCTGGGCAATCATCTTGCCTTTACGCTTGCGAATCAGAGCAATTTCTTGCTCTTCTTCACCTTCTTCAACTTCCTCAGGAAGAGCCCGGAGCCCTCCTACACCTTTAACTTCCTCAGAAAAGCCCCATTGCTTTTCTTGACCTTCTCCCGGCAGCACCTCCTCGTCATCCACTAAATCAATAGTGTCTGGAGGAGCGCTGGAAGAAATCTTTAAAGCAGGGGCCATCGGGGAAGAAGTAAAGGCAGGAGGAGCCTCAGGAGTGTGAACCCCAGCAAGTTCGGCCAAAATGGCGTCCATAGAAGCACCTGCTACAACAAAAGAAAGCAAGTGTTAGAACATCCGTGGAAAACCACCAACACAAGATATGGCAAGCAAGATAGTCCTACCCTGACTCTCTAATTCGGCCCTAGCAAAGTTCCGAATTTTTATGCTGGCAGCATCATCTCTGAGATAGCTGTCCGAAGGCCGGAACCAGCTGGATGCAAGGTAAGCTGAATGATCTAAGGGAACGGGCTCCAGAGGACCAGAACCCATCCGGGACCGACCTAGGAAATCTCCTAAGTTTGAAAAATAAAATTCCTTCAAGTGATCCCCCCATCGGGTCGAGGGCATCCTAAATCTATAAAGACGCTCGTCGAACCCTACGGGCCTAAGACTGGCATACTCGCCAACAGAAGGAACATAATGAACTACCAAAGGAGACTTACCACCGACGCCGGAAGTGCTGGCACCAGGAGCCCTGGAGTTCGGCTCCTGAGCCGAAGGATGTGGTCTGGGAGCCCTTCTCTCCGCTGAGTCCCCAATGTGAAGGGGCTTCCCGGCGATCGCCTGACTCCTTCTCTCCACTGGGCTCCCCAAGCGAAGTGCCTTTCCAGAAGCTGCCTGGGCCTTAGAGTACGCCTTCTCCTGGGCCTTCCGGTAGAGATACTCCTGGTACTTCTTCTCTGCCGTGGCAATGATCTCGTCCCGGAAGGTCTTCTCCGCCACCGGCGGCCTCACGTTGGGACAGATAACCCAGGAAAGGTTAGAGTCCTCCACGGATTGGTGCGGAAGGATGAGTTTTGCCTTCTTGCAGTTCTCCCTAGTGACCAAACCCCCGACGTCAAGATCAGTCCGGTCGTAAGAGGCAAAGGCCTGGGCCCTCCGAAGAAAGGCCTGAGTGGGTGCAGTCCGTTCATAAGGAGGAATCCTCACCCACTCAGTAACGAGCTCCGGATGGTCCACTGCCCGGAAACCGGAGGAGAAGAAAAAACGATGGCGATACTCCTTAACGTGAGTTTGCCTGTTATACGGGACCACCCCTTCGTTAGCAGGGTGGGCCCGGAACCCATAAAAACCATCCTTAAGTTTGTCCCCCTTTTTGGGGACGGAAACAAGTTCATAAAAATACAAAATTTCTGCTGGGCGGGGAGATCCCCATCCTCGGGCGAAATAAAAAATAAATAAGCCTGAAAGCAAGCGGTATGCTTGGGGAATAAGTTGGTATGGCGCGAGGCCGACAAAAACTAAAAAATTAACAAAATAATCTTGAAGAGGAAGCATGGCCCCAGCCATCAGATGCGTCTGGCTCCAGGCCCCGAAACCGTCGTAGTTATGGTTGGGCGTCTCCGCGTCGCGGGGTGGCCGATGGTAGGTCCCTGATGTGGAAGGCATTATTCCAGCAACCTCCACAATGTTCTCCAACTGATGGGGACAGGTCAGAGTGGAGTAAAGCTCAGCCGCTTCCCATCCGGTCGCCTGGGACTTGTACCCCTCCTGGGCAACGGGTCCCAGGGAGACCTCCTCAAGGGTAGCCAGGCGCTTACCACTTTTCTTCGATGACTTTGAGCCAGAAGCAGACATTTTTCTATTCTGTAAAAAGAGTAAGATTCCAGCAGTTAGGCCCCATACCAAACCCTAAATTAAGAGAAAGGGAATGGGGGTCCCCTAACCGCTGGAAAGAGGCCCCCTCCGGACACGTGTCACACAGGAAACCCTGGAAGGATTCCCTGGACAAGAGTCGGGTGCAATAAATTCACAGAAGACGGCTTTACGCGTTAAAGAAAACAGAAAGAAAAAAGTCTGTCCTATGCCCTAAGCAACCACTATACGAAGAACGTATGGCCTTCTACAAAAAAAAATAATAACAACAGAGGCGTGACAATAGCAATCCTATCACTGGAGCAGTAAACTCAAGCTGACTATATGAAGGATTTAAACACTTGCATGCCCAGAAACTTCGAGTGCAAACCCAGAAAAGAACAAACAGACAAGTAATAGCATCCCATTCAATAATAAAGCAAAGGGTGCAAAGAACTTACGATGAAGTGTTGAAACTGGGGGTCCTGCTGTAAGTCGAGTAGAGACAAGAAGGACTGGTAGCAACGAGCGAAGAAGAACTGGGAAAATCGCAAAGTGTTTAAAGGCCTTGTTTTAGGTCTGAGAATTTTCTCTCTAGGAAATTTGAGCAAAGTTGGCAAGAAATGGGAAGTAACCGAAATGAAGAAAAGGTGGTGGCTTTTATAGGCAAAAATACATGAGGAACAGGCGTCATCACCTACCAATCGAACGGTGGGGGAAGCGCACGATTCAAATGCTTAAAGATCAACGGACCAGATCGATTTACAATAAAGGCGGTGGAAACGCTTGAGTATCCGTCTGACACCATTAATGCGTTGTATCAATCAACGGGCGCGAAACGAATCGACCCCTGCGAAAAGTGAATCGCTGCATTAAAAGCCATCATTAAATACACCCTCACACGCTCAAAGCTCGTGCCAGGAAACCGAGGAGTCAACCGGAGGCACTTGAACAAGCGTTGTTTCGTTTTTCAAAAGAACAAGGCTTGGGGGTAAATGTTGCCCCTGATTTTGCCCAATATACGTGGACCAACCGGATAAGGACACGTGGATCAAGCAATTCACAATATTTGCTAAGTCTTTATGCCATAAGGTAGCGTCCAGGACGTAGCCCCCGGAGAAGGCACATGGAACTTCAGATGCTCCCGGAAGCTCGAATAGCGCTAAGGCATCTCCGCGAGGTGTCAGGCTTCTTCTGAGCAATCAAGTCGCATTAAATGCCGCATGGGAGGAAGCGTGTTGGGATTGCTACACGCAATAAAGTCTGACGGCACAACCTCCAACCAGCAGCGGCACAGTAATGATCATTTAAGTCTAGCGACGGCTACACTGTGAAGAGTCACGTCAATCAAAAGGCAATAAGGACATTCCACATAAAAACCCTACAGCACCTAGGGATTTGACCATGCATTACCCATGGTATATTCATTGGGAATACCCAACTTTATGGATACTTACAGATACACTTATAAGGACAATTCTAGGGATCACCCCACCAAAAACACTATAAATACCCCCTCAAAGCTCATTAAATGGGATCGAGAATCTTGGGCTGAGCAAGTAGAGTAAATACTCACCAAGAACATTCTCTGTATTGATAAGGGTGAAACTCTCCCAAGTATATTCTCTGTATTAAAGACATCCATAAATAACAAAGACTCGAGGACTAAGGCTCATTAACGCCCCAACCACGTAAAAATCCTTCTCTCACTTTCTTACAGCTCAGTAATTTTATAATATTTTATTAGTTGCCGAAAATCTCGGTCAACAATGAGCTTTATTATCATTAAGATATTCGATCTCCATTGTGGATTTTACACCGTGTTTGTTTTAGTGAGTAATCCTCCCTAATGGAGGAACGTTCATTAGCAATTTCGCATCGTTTAATCTCCAATGATAAGTAGTTTGTAAGTGTTTTATATGGTATAGATCACCCTAATGGTGGCGACCATATTTGACTTGCAAATTGCGAAACAATGGTACAAGCTCATGAGATAGAATAGCCTTGACTCTCGCCTAAACGGGACAACGCTGGATTCCAATCTTGATTGAATAAAACGTTTCTAGAATGTTTAACATTTTAGATGAGCTGACAACTCTATTCAATGGATGGTAGCTTTGACTCTCGCCTAAACGGGACACTGATATCAGTTTGTTGAAAAACCTTGGAAATTATTTAGGATTGAATTTTTTAAGTATTTTCTCATATCATTCCTACTTGCTATGTGCTTATAATTTCTGAATTGATTTTGTGTTAAACCATTATTAATTTCTACTAGTTGATTTCTATTATTTTGTAGTATCCTGTATTATCAAAATGAATCCCATGTTATTACTGTTGACTGAAAACAAGCTGAATGGATCTAACTTTAATAAGTGGAATGAGAACATTAATATTGCTCTCATAGGAGAAAGTGCCTTGTTTGTTTTAACTGAGCCGTCACCTAAAGTGCCTGGGGACAATGCTTCCAAAGCTGTGAAAGAAAAGTATGAGCGTTGGCAGAAAGCAAATGACAAAGCTCTATACTTTATGCTTTCTAGCATGGTTGACACCCTCAAAACACAGTTTTCTAAAACTGAAAAGGCTGCTGAAGTTATGACGAAGTTAAATGAGCTATTCGGTAAAGCATCACTTCAGTCACGCTTTGACGGGACTAAGAAGTACATTCATGCACGGATGGAACCTCATCAAAACGTGTGTGACCATGTTCTCCTCATGTCAAGTTATTTCCAAGAAGCCCAGGATCATGGTGCTGAAATGGACAGTGCTACTCAAGTAAGTCTTATCTTGAATAGCCTAACTCCAGCATTTCTACCATACACTTCAAATTATGTCATGAACAAGAAGGAAATTGACTTTCATGAATTAGTCAATGACCTTCAAACTTATGAAAATTTGATTGGAGGACCCAAGAAGAAAGGGAGTAAACCTCATAATCCTGGGAATGGTAATGGGACGAACAAACCTGAAGCAAATGATGCCCTTGCTTCGAAGCCCAAATCGAAGAAGAAGTGGAACAACACCAAGAAGCGAACAAATGCCATGAAGAATAAAAAGGTTGTTCCTTCTGGTGATGCTACACTTAAAGGAAAGTGTTTTTACTGCAATGAAAAAGGTCATTGGAAACCCCAATGTCCTAAACTTCTTGCAAAGAAACAAGGTATTTCCATTTATAAACTTTAAGAGTTTTAGTGAATTATTATCCAATTGGATTTATGATTCTGGACTAACTTTGTTTATTTTTTTCTTCTTCTTATAGGCCAAGCTACTTGAACTCAATTGAGTTGGATCAGAAAGCTCGACCAAAGGGTGAAATCGTCCAGATGAAGATGAAGCTCTTCAATTTATTTTTTGAATTAATTGTTTTAGTTTAAAGACAATTCGGATTTCAAATTTTAGTTAGGGATATTTATCCCTGTTTTTCTCATATTGTTGCAGTACATTTTTTACTTTATTATTAATAAAGTATTCTTTATTTTTGAAATCACCATTGCAAATTATGAGATTGAGCTTCATTTATTTTATCTTCATCAACAATTACCACATTATATTTATATGTTTATATGTGTAAGTGTTTTTATTATTGATGAAAATTCTATAATATTTACAACTCTTCATAGAGTTATATTAAATAAACACTAGAAACTATTTCTATGTTTATTAATAATTGTTAATTCTAATACAATTATTAAAATTTGTTTAATGAAAAGATCTTTTGATCTGATAGGGGTGGAGAAAAGTTAAGAAAACTATGCAGTTCAACGATCTTTTATATCTAATGAACTCTGGATAGTATTCAACTCCACATAAACTCTATCACACTTAGAAAATCATGATCTTTACAACCTTTAGGGGTGGATCATAATCTCTATATACTTAGGGGTGGAGGTTATCCACAAGTACCCTATATGTATATTCTTAGGGGTGGAGTCTATTCCACAATTCCCTATGTAACACATATTTTCTTTAAACATGGAAGTAATATAATGAGTCAGCTATTGTCAATATAAATTCTTGATCTTGATTGTATGTTCCATTTCGTTTTACTGTTGTAAGTAAAAGTTTGATACCTTTGAAAGTTCTTTGTTAAAGTTTCACACTACCTTAATTGAGTGGGAGAATTTTAAAGTTCTATACCCATCTTCATTAGGTTGATACTTGTGATAGGTACTTAAGAACACTACTGAAACGCAAATCTAACCATTCACATGGATAGGAATTGCTTATCAAAATTATGAGAATAAGATAAAGAACTCTAGATCAGTCCATTCGAATGACTTGAATCTAGAATTCTTAATCCTCATAAAATTTTATGGTATCTTAATTTTGATTACTTTATCTCTGGCATGTATTTTTCACTTCAAATACTAGTCTGCTATGTTGATGACTTAGTCTTAACTTAAAGTTTTAGACTAATACAAAAGTCACAACTAGGTAACTCTCCAAACAATCAGAGGTTAAAAGTATTATTTAACCAGACATCTGCTATTGAGTGGGAGCTATCTGAGATGTAATCAAATAGGGAACATTAGAAGATATTCAAGAAAGATTTATGAAAGTGATCTATATGTCAGATATTAAGGAACTGTGTATCAGTTATCCTTGTATCTCACCATCTAATTTCTAGATTCTATAAGATGGTGCTTACTTTGGGGGTGGAGGAATTATTGTATAATAATTCAAGCTCTACCAGAGAAGAATTATAACTTTGTGTATTCAAAATCCAAGAAAGTTATATCACTGAAGATAAGTCTACACTGTATTATCTCAATTACATTTTTTAAAATATGAGAGATATGTCTTCTGTTAATTCAGATGTACTTTTAAAACAGTGATTTCAGTATCCCTTGATAAGTAAAGCATATAGTAAAGGATGTTTCATAAGAGTTTTTATGAACTAGTTTTCAGAAGTTTGGGTGGATTCAAATATACTACACTTGATCTGAAGATCAAGACATCAGATATACCTATTTGCGCAGTTTGTTTTTTATTAGTGCAAGTGGGAGTTTGTTGGGTTTTAAGCCCTAAATAAAACTCTTTACAATCTGATTAGTTATCAATATAAGAAATTTGAAGTGATTGATGTTTGCGTGAATTCTACATGCTAATGGTTTAATATGTTCAATATGTTTATTACATTCATACACACAAAATCAGTTAAATATAGATCATATGTTTATTCACAATTACAGTATCATCAACACAGTGGAATGTGATTGAGATCATATGAATCAAAAGACTTGGTCCTTGTTTCATCAATGTTATTCGATTTACACTAATGTGATAATCAGCGATGATGTATACTTACACTTGGAGTAAGTGTTATGTTCTTTCCAGGATATTAGTAAAGTATACTAGTTTCGAATGTATGGAGTATACATTGGACTGGACCGATATTGCAACTAAGTTAAGATATTACAAACTTACCGTTATACATATCTTTCCAAGTCAATATCAGTGGTTGATCTTAAGATTAAAAGAATCTAAATCCTGATATGCTTGGGCTCAACTCAGGAGTGCTATTCATGTTCTTTGATTTATTAGTTAAGCTTACTTTTAGGTCAGGGTGATACGTATATTTTGGGAACATGATAGTATGATTGAGTGGGAGTGCTGAACATAAATATGGAATCTATAGCTTCTACTGGTGTATAGAAGTCAAGTGATGATTCCCTTCGAGCTTAGCAAATAGAAGTAAATGGATGAGCTCTTGTTTAACTGACTAATTATTAGATCACTAAACACCATTTACAAGTAGCTAAGTGTTTTAAGGGGCAAAATACATTGAGGGGTGAGAACGGTAAAGAAATCCCATCTCGATGTAGATCATCTATATAGAGGATCTTTAAATCACAATAAGATTATAACAATGGTTAAATGAGATAGCGTATTGATATCGTGGAACATATAATATGCTCTATATAAGTCTGAGAGTGCAATTCTAAGTTCTAAGAGTGGATTCAACGAAGAATTAATAAGTAGGAATTTACTTGGTAAATTTGGTTCACTTATTGGAAGCTCAGCATATAGATCCATGGTCCCCATTCTAGTTGAGAACATTCTGCTTGTAAGACTCATTAATTGATTCGTGATTGATCAATTATAATTCTAAAGTTAGACTATGTCTAATTTTATGAATTTTCACTAAGCAGGGGTGAAATTGTAAAGAAAAGAGTTTCTAGGTTTATTTATTTATTAATGGACTTTATATGTCTAATTAATAATTAAATTAAATGACAATATTATTTAATAATCTATTTTAGTTATTAAATAATTAGTTTTGGCATTTAAAAGGTTAGAATTGGAAAATTGGCGTTTTTTAGAAAATAGAGATAAAATTTGATAAAACTGCAAAATCAAGTGGGGCCCACTACTACACCTTGGCCGGCCACTTATTGTGGATTTTCAAATTAATATTTTTATTATTTTAATGCCAAATAATTCCTAACCTAAACCTAGTAGTTGCCTATAAATAGAAAGTGATGGCTCAGTCAAATAACATGCTTTCATTAGTTTTCTGACAGAAATTTCTCTCTTCAGAAAAACTGAGCCTTCCCACTTTCTATACCCGGCCGAAATCCCTCTTCTCTTTTCCCTTCATCAATTTCGAACCCTAGTGAAAGAGTAAGTGCCAACACACAGCAAGCAGTAACTCAATCATAGATTGGAAGACTGTGAAGGATCAAACTTGAAGAAGAAGGACATTTGGGCTCAGATCTTGATTATACTCTGCTACAGAAAGGATACAAGGGTTAGAGATCTGAGTGGAAGGAGACATTAATTCCGCTGCATCAATGTAAGGTTTTCTTAACTTTATATGTGTTTAATTTATCGTTTTAGAAAGTTCATATTTAGGGTGTTCAAACAACAAACTTGTGAGTAGATCTAAGATCCTGGTAAAATAAATTCCAACAATTATATCCGAAGAATTTTCTTTCTATCCAGACTACCCTTTTGTCAAACTCTCGTCTGGGCTCTTTCTCTAAGGAATTCTATTTCTGTTTATCCCACTACCATCTCTTTTCAGAAAGCATAATCCCATACTTTTTCACTATTTCTGGAAATTGGGCCAGGAGGTTAGCATGGGTCTTGTTATTAGGTGAGAACAACAGTATATCATCAACGTAGATTAGGATTAGTTTAGGATTAGAATGTATATTTAGTCATTGCCATCTAGAAAAGGGATGGCATCCTTTTGAGTCCGAAGGGCATTATTGTCTATTAGAAATGGTGATTCAGGATGCAAAACGTTGTCTTTGGCTTGTCTTCTTCTTTGATGCCCAATTCCAAAAAGTCGGCTTTTAGGTCAAAATTTGAGAAATATTTTTTCTTTTGAGATGCTAGAGAAAAGTGAATTTCTATTTGGTAGAAGAAACTTATCGTCCGTCAAGAAATAGTTAAGTGGTTGATAATTAATCACTAACTGTTATTTTCCTCTAGCTTGTTTTGTCCTGTTGTTAATATAAAATGTGTGACATGCCTATGGTGATTCAGTGTCTTTGATTAGCCCTTGTGATTGGATTTGGTGACATTATTTGCTTGCCATTTGTTGATGTTCAGGATTCATTTCGAGATGGCTAGCTTTAGTAGGATTAATATCTTCATTTTCTTTAAATGGAAGGGACATGAAGAATTCTTCATTCTTCCATAATGGGTGTCCACACTTCTTTGAGAATTCGGAATGATAATTTGCACATGACTTTTAAAGTAGCTTTTTTTTACCGTGAAAAACCCATCTTGTGCCTTGTGAAAGTAATTTGGAATTTTCTCCCGTGAGTGAAGAACTATTTGTATGCCACTCTTTGTTGGATTATTCATAGCCTGTTCTTTTTGTGCAAAGATCAAAACCCACTATGAGGTCTTTTCATGGGAGCCTTAACCCAATGACTCTGTGGACAACAAAACATCTTAGGAAGAATTGTAATTTTATTGGCTTAGTGATTAATTCGGTGTAGAGTACTTAGTTATTTGAAACTTGGAAATATTATTTCTTTTTCTTCCATAGTTCTAGCAGCAGGATGTCGGGTTCATAATATCAAAATATGCAACTACTTTGATTGGCCTTGAGTATTTTGTTGGGATTACATGCATTTTTGCTATTGGGATGGGTTATCTAGTGCTGACTGTATCCATATTTAAGACTTCGGCATAGCTTTCATTGTCTAAATTGGACACCGGTTGTAATGCACATATAGTGTGTGGGAATATTTGTTGGAAGTTATTTTACCAGGAACTTAGATCTACTCACAAGTATGTTGATTTAACAACCTAAATATGAACTTCTAAAACGATAGAAAATTAAACACATAAGAGTATCAGAAATCTTACATTGGGTGCAGCGGAATATATGTCTCCTCCCACTCAGATCTCTAACCCTTGATTCCTTTCTGTAGCAGAGTATAATCAAGATCTGAGCCGGATAGTCCTTCTTTGTTGTTTCTGAATTCTACACAGCCTTCCTCACTATGATTGAGGTATTACTTGATGTGTGTGGGCACTACTCTAGCACTTATAGATTTCGAAACAGTGAAGGAATAGAGAGAGAGAGAGGGTGGCGGCTCAGAGAGAATTTTCAGAGAGAAAATTCTGTCAGAATAATGTTGTGTATCAGTTGTTGTGAACTCTGAAGCCTTTGCCTTCTATTTATAGAAAACCACCCAGGGCTATGATTGAATTAATTGACATTTAATATTGAAAAAATCAAAGGGAAAAGGGAACTTAAGTGGCCGGCCTAGGCATTGTGGAAACAAGGCTTGCCACTTTTCCAACTTTACTTTTCCTACACTGATAGTTTCCTGTTTTGTCAAAAACTGCCAATTCCTTTGTTCAACCACATAAATGTCAAATCTAATTATTTAATAATTAAAATTAATTATCAAATAATATATTGTCATTTATTTTATTAATAATGAAACTAATTAAAGTTTCCTAATTAATAAATATGCCCTTCAAAATCTCTATTTACTGTTTTGCCCTTAATAAGTGATAAATTCTCAAATAGACACAGTCTATCTTGAGAATTTTAATTGATTAATTAAAATCAATTAAATGAGTCTTACAAGTAATATTATCTGAACTAGTGGGGGGACCATGGGTCTATATATCCGAGCTTCCAATAAGCAGATCTAAAATTTACAACTTAAATTCACTGACTTATTAATTCTTCGTTGAATCCACACATAGAACTCAGAATTGCACTCTCAGTATATAGAATGCTCTATATGTTCCACCATATAGACACATCATTAGTTATCCATTGTTATAATCCTAATGTGATCAATGATCCTCTATATGGATGATTTACACTGTAAAGGGACTAGATTACCGTAACACCCTACAATGTATTTTATCTTTAAAACACTTAACCCTGTATAAATGATATTTCAACTAAGTGAAATGAGTACTCAATCATTTATCTCGTTTGGTTAAGCTCGAAGGAAATCACCCTTTGCTTACTATTCGCCAGATAGAAGCTATAGATTCCATATTTATGTTAGCGCTCCCACTCAATCGCACTACCGTGTTCCCAAAATGTATGTATTGTCCTGACCAAAAATTAGGCTTAACTAACAAATCAAAGAACACGAATAATACTCTTGAAATTGAGCCTAACCATATCAGGATTTCGATCATGTGATCTAGGATCAACTTATGATATTGAATTGAATAGATATTTACGGTAAGTTTCAAAAATCTATTTCAAAGTTCAATATCGGTCCATTCCAATGCATACTCCATGCATCCAACCTGAGCTTTACTTTAACCTATGTTCTGGAAAGAACATAACATTTCTCCAAATGCAAGTAAACTCTGTTGTAGATTGTCATATCAGTAAAACTCAGTGTTCTGATAAATCTAGGAATACTTTATTCACATAGTCATGTTTACTTTCCACTGTGTTGACAACACAATAAACATGATCAAGTATGTGAAAAGGAGTTTGGATGAATTTATAAATCAAATAGACAAACAATTGATTAAGTGAACCAAAACATACACAAATGAATGAAAAATACTTCTGTTACTTTATTGATATTGAATAATCTGGATTACATTGAAATAGAGTTTTATTTAGGGCATAAAATCCAACAATATTTTATCTTTGATTGAAAAATTGACTCAACGTCGTTGTTTGAGAGAGAGATATCCCATTGCCATCTTCTATGTGTGTTATCATCTTGGCAGTCTTCCCTTTAGGGCATTGCTTTGCAAAGTTTCCCTTCCTTCCACACAAAAAATATCGATTTGAGGATCTTTCAGGATGTTTCTTTTTCTAAATGAACTTCCAAGGAGTTCTATTTTTTGGAGATCTATACTTGAAGCTTTTTCTTTTTTCGTCCTTCTATTTTGAGCACGAGTAGGTGTCTTTAGTTGAACATCTGATTGTAAGACCTTTTTGGATGCATGCTTTGTCAAGTTGTTTTGTTTGCTTCATGTATTCTTGAAAGAACTTGTTTTAAGAGCACATTAATCTAAGGTTCTCATTACCATTTGAAAGAGCTCTCCAAAGGATGTATTCTGCAGCGCTTTATTGTTTGTTGAAAGGAGTTTGAATGTTTCTTCTCTTAATGATTCTGGTATAGATGCAAGGAACGCTTATTTGAGGTTTGGATCGTCAACACCACCGATAAGATAGAACCTCTTAGTCATCCATTGGAAGTGTAATCCTAGATCTTCTTTCTTTATTGAGCAGCATTTCATTTTTAAAAATTTGGCCCTAAATTGTTCAACCACTTGAGAGTCTTGTCCGCAAAATTTGACATACAAGTGATTTAGTGCAACTTTAATGAATTTTGCCTGTAGAAATTTAAGTTGCATGTACTCTCTTAGGCTTTTCCACCAATTTCGTAGAATTCTTGTGAATCTTGATGCTAGATATAGCAAGATGTCTCTAATTTCAGCCCTTTGTTTTTCTACTTCTAAAAGGGTCCATGCCTAACATTCTTGAAAGCATGATCTCCATTGATTCGGAGGGGGATCGTCCGACATAAATGTGTTGGGCTTGCCACTAAACTGTTGTTTAGCGGAGGTATGCCTTTGTTTTGAAGACACTTCTTCGTCTATGGTTAGCTCTGTCTAGTCAAACTTTGTTCTCTTTCTACGCTTGAGGCTACTGTTGTGTGAGAGTTTGTCGGATTTTTGTATTAGTCAAATACATTTTATTATCATTTTTCAAGATTATTTTCCAATTGAAATATTGAGATGTGAATATTTCAATTGAGTTTTATATTTTGAATAAAAATATATAGGGATCAAAACATTGACAAAGAAAAGTTTGGGCATAATCATGCACTAATTAGGTGCTGCCACATAGGAATTAACTTGTTAATTAACATGTATCTACAAAAATTTAAAAAGTATGACAAAAAGTATTTTTATCGTCAAAAAATATACTTAAATACTTATCTGCAATAGCGTGTTAAACTTAATTATTTACGCGCACAAATTACTTTCTATATATTATACATGAATTTTCTACCTGTTGAGATCACTTTATTTATAAACATACTCTATATATTATACATGAATTTTCTACCTGTTGAGATCACTTTATTTATAAACATATTTTCATCAAAATTAAATAAAATAAAAGCTTTCCTCGTTTACAAAGATAGATGGGAAAATAAAACAAAGGAATTTGCCCATGCAATTATAACAAAGTATAAAATGGGTTGACACTTGACAATATTTGACACGTTGATAACAAGGGCCTTCTAGAAAACCACACATTTACAATGGATGCCCTAAGATACAGTAGGGCAAGTAAGTTTACTTTCATACATAATAATTACAGTAGGAAACTTATGATTTAGATCTTTACAGAGAAAATACCAATAACAAACTTATCACGAGTGCAGAGAGCAATGATCTTTTGATCCCAGAAATTAGAAACAGAACTGCACGAAACCCAACCCTCTTGAACTTGCTGTAATCAGAAGAACATCTTTGCATACACTGGAAACAGGAATAACTATACTCGAAACCATGAAGCAGCTAAAATTGATGTCCATAAAATAAAAACAGTTGAGACAAACCACACCATCATGAATGAAATGATGCTTGAGCTTCTACATGAATACTCGCCAGAACCTGTCAATTTAATTAATTACCAAGTTCAAAGCAAAGCAGACTCCAGATCATGGCATGGTAAAAACATCCCGCAAAAATTAACATCAATGGCAATGAGGGAAAGATAAAAATCCATATTCAGACACGGTGGCAAAAGTTCTAGCCTGATGTATCAGCTTCCTTTCCATAGTCTTCTACTTGAATATTTCTTTTTAACCTTTTCAACCATATAGCATAGTCCATTGGATATGGTGTGCCACATAGACTGTCCACATAATCTGCAAATGCTTTTAGGACAGTGGAGACATCACCTAATTTCTGCTGAATCAGTCTCCTTGACCAAACAGTCTCTCTCCACTGCAAGGCCCCCTCAACTGAATCAAGTTCAGGTAGCTCACCACCACAGCAAAAATATAGCATATAAACAAGGCTCTCTGCATCTGAAGCAGAACAAAGCTTACCCTCCTGCAGAGCAAAAGTTGAAGAGAAGTGGAGATTCATTGCAGGACGGTCCCTTTCCTCTAAAACAGCATGTCCCCAACCAATAAGGACAAAATAAGGATGCCTCACTCCATTTCTCACACAAATCACATTTTGAGGTTTGATGTCTCCATGCCGAATTCCTGCAGAAGCAGCAGTTGAAAGTGCAGAGAGGCAGTCATGACAACACCTGATAGCCTCATCACTACCAAACCGACCTCCGCTTATCATATTGTTCACTGTTTCTCCAACCGGGCTTGTAACTAGAATTGGTGTGCCACACCAAGGGTGTTCACAGTTTCCACCTGAGCTAGACCTCTGACACTGACCAGGATGGATAATCCTGCCAGATGCACTCAAGTCAGGAAGATACTTGCTAGATAAACCTTTCTGTTTCATGACAGTCAATATTTTAGTATGCCTCTGAACTTGATACCACAAATCCATACCTTCCCACGCTGGTTCCAGCTTAGAAGGATGTGAACCGACATATAGAAAACGGTATTTTCCCGGTTCGTCCGCAGGTGAGGCAACATAGTATGGATGTTCTCCTGTAATAAAAACTTCATTGATCTGGTAACCCTTTTGCCAATTTGAGTCCTCCAACCATAATACAGATCCTACTTCTAATTTCATCAATTCTTCTGACTCAATTTTTACAGATTCTTCCTGGACTTCAACAATTTCTGGTGAGATACTGCACTGCTGTAACCTAAAAAGACCATTTCCATTGGCATCACCCAACTGCCTCTCAGCCCTTCTTGTCTGCAGGCGAGAACCGTGATCAGCAGCTAAATCCTCGACTGAGTGATTGGGAAGTCCAGCAAATTGAATAATGGAGTGGAAGGTAGCAAAGAGTACCTGTAAAGCACCAATATCTCCCCAATTGGCATTTCCTAGCTTGTTCCAGATCCTATCAATTGGAGACACTGCTATTCTAAAATGTTTTTTAACCCATTCAGCAGCACATTCATAAACATTATTGAGATTGAACTCCAACTTATTCAGATCTCCTTCAACCTTGACAACCCCGCCATATTGAGAATCAACAAGAATAATATACACAGAGTTTGAAGTCTCAGAGAAATTCAATCTACTCAAGCTTCTTGATAATAACACTCGGATAGCATAAAAAAGAGCCTCACCTAAGACAGCGAGCACAGGCTGCCCATCATTGTTTGTAGGAATGTTTTTAATACCAGGCCTAAGCAGAGCCAATTCAAGAATATGATCCCACTTACCATGTGGATGTCTGGGATTCCTCAGCAGTATACCGGTACCACAAAGACCTCCGAGTTTTCCATTAGTAATTGCCTTCTCAGCCTGATAAAATTTCATGTTTTCATTGTACAGACAAGCAACAGAGAAAGGCATGGGCTCCTCCTGACCCCAAAATGCTTCCCACAAGCCCTTTACGCTAGCATGTAAAAAATCTTCAACAGCAAAATAAGCAGTTGCTTCCGCAGTCTCAGATGTTGAAGCATAGACAGCATTGGGCATCCTAATCAGCTGTTGAAATGAAATTCCTTCCAATGCATAATCGAATTTTTGCAGGTCTATCAGCTCAAAAGGAACATCAAAAGCTGGCTTCTTGGAGGATGTTGATTCAAACCAGTCTTCAAGGTATGCAGTTAGCCCCTCACTGTCCACAAATTTACGAAGGAACTCCTTGCAATTCCCAAACCTACTGCCAGATACACTTGACCTTCTCGTTCCAGATTCTGTAGACTCTTGATCAGGAGACCCACCTACAAACATCGTGCCACAGCACCATCAGCTGATTGAACTCTACGAAAACTCGCATGAAACAACATTTTTTTTTTACTTTTTAGGCAAGGGCAGTATTATATTGCGACAATTGCAGATGTAAAAACTACAAAGAGGCATTCCTATACAATACCACGTGTACCAATAATATGTCTTAAAACATCATTAGCATAACAAGATATGGGTAGAAGAGCATCAAATTGTACGTAAGAGGGGTTACTCACGATGTTTTTGTAGCCAAAACAGGAGCCATCTAATCCTTAATGTTACTCTTATAGTTACCAGACACACATTTGTTTATGGATTTTGGAGTTGTAAGTGGTCTTACCACCCTTGTCTTTGTAGGAATTTCTCAAGACAGTTTTATGTCGTCCCATATGGACCGCTGATATCGAGTGTTTCCTCTGCTTGTTTAAGCTCCTTGCTAGTTTTGCCTCGTCTTCATCATCTGCAGACTCATCCTTCTGAACAACCAAAAAACAGAAAAAACAGTACGAGAGATTTATCAATTATGAAGAAATATTCAAGTATCATAACCATATTTCATTATGGTTTGTATTGCATGATGAATGTTAAATATGGTAATGGATCTAAAATAACGATTCTCAACAAAAGCCTTGGAACGTGTAATAATATGAGCACACACACTATACACCAAACCATTCCACAAACCTATGTGACAAGTCTTTTCAACTTAATGACACTAACCTTAAATATATGTAATTAGTTGAAAAAATTAACATATAGGTGTGTAAAATTCTGGTGCATATTGCGTGTGCACGTATATCATTACTTGAAACTTTTTGAACTGAGGGTTACAACATGCACTGCAACACAGGTGCACATAAAGTGGATCAATTAAAAAAAATTGACTTTTACTCATCACACTATATACATGTATCCATATCTTTCTATTAGTTTGTATCACTACAAGGAAGTTAATAACAGAGTTTAATGTAATTTTCAATATTTAAAGGTCCCAAAGTTTGCATGCATTACTACAAAAAAATTTGCTTGCGTTAGTTCTAGACTCCTATGTGATAAAGCATATTCATTATATCAGCAGAACCAAATTATAAGGCTTTATTTACTGCCAACAAAAACATGTAGATTCAATGTCATTGGGAGATTCTTAAAGATGCTCAAATTAATTTATAGATAGGGTATTATAACTAAACTAAACATAAAGTAATTTCCAGGATAATCTCAAATCAATACTCATCTAAGGCTTCATTTACTGTCAACAAATAACATGTAGATTCAATGACATCTGGAGATTCTTAAAGATGTTCAAATTAATTTACAGATAGAAAATTACAACTAAACTAAAAATAAAGTAATTTAGCAGGATAATCTCAAATCAATACTCATCTATCAGATTGTGCAAATAGTGTTGAAAAAACCTAAACAGCAGACTAAAGACCCAGGAAAGAGTTCAGCTCCAAAGAGTTTCAAGAAGAAAGAAAATAACACACAAACTAGAACACTCTATTGAAAGCACTGACAGACAAATAAATGTTGAGTAGGAAAAAAGAGAGACCTCATTGCCATTTGTATCTTCAGTCACAGGTACACTGCTTTCACCTGCTTGGTGATCACGTTCTGTGTTCTTGAGTTCCGCAGCCTCGACAGAATCTATTGTTTGCTCGTCCTGAATTAGAAAAAAGTTTTAAACATCACTGTAACACCATTAAACGAAAAGTAAATAAAGATGAGCATGATTTCTTGTTTTCTCAAATAAAATTCCAGTTCCCATTAAGAGAATACAAATATGGAGATTTCCTGTTTTCACAATAATTAAAACACGTCTTAACTTTGACATAAGTTTTCACAATCCCCAGAATAATATAACTTACCCCATCTTGCAAGTACCCCATCTTGAAACTAACTTTGGTAGTCTAACTGAGATTAGCTTAACATTCACTACTTACTCAAACATTGATTCAATACGTGGTGGAAATTCATGAGAAGGAGGCCGTAGCGATCGTGGATGAAAGGAGAAACAGAGAAGAGAGAAATGGATAGAAGGGTGGTGGAGATCGACGCCGGCGATGAGCTAGAGAGGTCGACTTAAGGTTCAGAGGCGAACAGAGAGAGGGAATCGTTGATAAGAGCTACGGTGATCTAGTCGTCGCAGTCGCTGCTGAGAAGAAAGAGAGACATGTGCCGTTGCCGTAGAAAGAGAGCCGCACGGGAAAGGGAAGGCTTGAGTGGACTGACGGAGAGGGAAGGCTGCGATCTGAGAAGAGGGAGGCGCGATAGAAGGAGAGAGGAGAGAAGTGAGTGAGATTTTTTAGGGTTTTTTAGACTCGATACTGGGTTTTTCTTAAATGTCCGTGCTTTTTGTTTTATTCCTTTATGCATTTTATGAGACTTTTATTACACAATATTATTTGAATCAATATCTAGATTATAGTGTATTAAACCAATCTCACTCATAGTAATTTGAGCATTTAAAAAAAATAAACTGTATAGATACTTAATGAGGTCTAAGTAAATTTAATTAGTTTTTTTTTTTTTGTAAGGAAAGTAAATTTAAGAGAAATTACCTCATATATTTTTTTTTTAAATTTTTTTATCAAATTTACGGTTTAAGTTTTTAAAGTTAGGCGCCACAATGCTACTGCTAGAGCAGTTTCTATACGATTTTTTGTTGCGGCACTAATTGCAATAGGGGTTTCTATGTAGAATTTCGTAAAAATACAAAAAAAAAAAAAAAAAAACTGTTTTAAAGTGTAAAAATGAAAAAGGCCCTAAATTTAATTTCGTAAAAAAGCAAAAAAAAAAAAAAAACTGTTTTTAAGTGTAAAAATGAACTTCATATGAACTTCAAGTTTACAATAATTAGTATTTCAATGAAACTTTCATAAGGTAATGTAAAATCACTACAAAATATAAATAATCATTACAAGTTTTATTTTTATATACACGAATAAAATAATTATATTATTCTTTAAAACATATATACTCTTCACGAGTTACTATTATGTACAACAAATTTTATATTTCTTTAGGAATCACTATCATCAATTCAATGATGTGTATAATTTAAAAGGTACATAACAATTTCATCATATTGTTGTAATGGTCAAATAGATATAACCATAATATAGCATTCATTTTTTCTCATATCTTTCTAACAAGTCATCTAATTTATTAATAGACTATTCAATAGTCTAATTATCATGACTTGATATATTATATATTGTACAACCGGTGCATATAGTGAGTCATTTCTTTTCACTTTCATAACTAGACAAAAACTATACATCTAGGTACATACAAATATATTTAACTACTTCACGTAGCGATTGTATGTAAGACTCCTTCGAGAAGCTTTTCAAAAAATCACTTTGTGATTCTTTATCACTATGATTATATTAGATTATATTGGATCACTAACAAATATTAATAAATTATATATTCACTTCTAGGAATATGCAAACTGAATTAAGTAGTAAATATATATATCTTGTACCAACAATAGTTTGAAACTATTGGTTTCAAGAAATAATAAAATATATATATTAATTTTCTTCTAGCATTACTAATATATGTAAAATTTATATTTATTGAAATAGAATTTCATGTTTATTCATTCTCTTCAGAGAATAATACTTAAATATTCTAAATATACAATAAATTTGCGATAGATTAAAATATGTGTATAATTCACATCTATTCAATAATCAAATATAATTTTACCTTGATTATAAGTGTGTCCGTTCATAGGTACATGGCCGCTATTATTCAATTTCACGCATGATATATAGATTTCATGCACTTTAATTGTGTGTGGTATTTCATCTTCTTGTTGTTTTCAATTTCTTTTGGAAATATTTGAGTAATAAATAATACCAATGATTATTTCAAATTATTGCATTCACTTCAGGGAATGACGTTGAACGAGTAGAATATTATTATAAATTTCTTAAAACTTATTAATTCATCAATAAAAATATAAGAAATTATTCAACAATTTATTTTACAATATTTCAAAGAATATATGAATATAATTTTTGTATAATCTTCAAGATGTATGCAAAATTTGATTTTTAATATATGTCACGTGTAATAATTTCTAAATATTGTAAGTAATAACAATACATATGTATAATAACATGACTAACATATAGAGTATGAACACTCTTTAAAATTAAATGAATTTAATTCATATCATTCTCTGCAGAGAATGATGAACAATAAATACATATCTCGTGTTTTAAATAACATTAGTCATGTTCATTGTTATTCTTATACTTTGATGTTTTAATGTAATTTTCTTAACATTCTTTTTGAGTATTCAAAACTCACTATAAAATTGCATCAATAATAATCATTTTAATGATTTAGTTGTATTCACATAAATACAATATTTTTTTATAAATATAAAACATTTACTTCAATAAATATTTATCAAAATCTATATCGATATTAGATTACTTTTCATTATCCTCAAAGAATACAAGCACTACTACAAATATCAGAATTCGCGACGGTCCTAAAAACTATTTTTTTCGGGAACTGTCGCTAAAAATTAAGTAACTATTTAAAACCGTCGGGAAAAATTTAGTATTCCCGACAGTTTAAAATCGTAGCAAACAAAATAGGCGACATTTTTTTAATAAAATGCATATAGGCGACGTCGCCTATAAGGGTCCATTAAAAAATTACCTACTTCTTGCCACATTTCCCACGTTCCCACCTACTTTTTTCTATTTCCCACATGCCCACCTATATCCTCTCACCTATTTCTTCTCCATTTTCCACACCCTAAAATGAAAATCTTAACTCTCAAAAACCCCACCCACGCCTCCGCAGCATCGCCCTCCTCTCTCGTCGTCTTCCTCCCTCTCTCGATCTCCCTTTCTTCCAGTCTCTCTCGTCCATCGATCTCCACCCACCCCTCCTCCCGTCGGCCTCCCTCTACTCTTCGTCGCATACGCCGGACCACCACCACCTCCCGCCGGTGTCCTTCTCATCTTCGTCTCATACGTCGGACCACCACCACCTCCCGTCCATCTCTTTCTCTCTCTCCGAGCTCGGTATAAATACATTTATTTATTTATATACTTTTTTATTTATTATGTATATTTATTTTGTTATTGTATAAATTTAATGTGTTTTAAAGTTAGTTGTTATTGTAACAAAATTAATTAGTTGTTTTATTTTTAATTTAGGTAAAATTATAAAGCTAATGGAGGAAAAAAATGGGAAAAAATATAGATTTTTCTGCCATTATTTTATTTATTTATTTTTTTTTTTACATTCCCAACGGTTTAAAACTGTCGCCTATAACAAGGTATAGACGACGGTTTTAGTATAGGGCACGGTTATAAACCATCGCCTATACCCAGTTATAGGCGACGGTTTTAAACCGTCAGGAAACCCACATTAGCGACGGTTTTGAATCGTCGCCTATTATGCCCGTTTTACGACGGTCGTATAGGCGACGGTTATAGAAACCGACGGGAATACTTTAAACGACTATTTAAAAACGTCGGGAAAACCCATTTTTGTAGTAGTGAAGAAGAAATATAATAATATATATATATATCTTTTACTATGTTTCAATCAATTACACATTAATAAATATTATGTTTGCATAATCTTCGAGATATATGCAAAGAATTTATATAAAATATATATTTGTGAATATGTATTCATCTCTTTCATTATATTTCAGTCAATTATATAATGATGAATATCATGTTTGCATAATCTTCAATATATATGCAAAATTTTATCGATGATGCATAATCTTCAGGATATATGCATAATTTATATATATTCTCTATTATATTATAGATAAATAATAAGAGTATATAATATATATATATATATATATATATATATATGAATTTAAGCATAACTATATGAGAATAAAAATATACACATATATAAATAATATAGATATATAGAGAAAAAAGAAAAAAAAAGAAAAAAGATTCTTGAAATTATTTCAATCAGATGGGTGTATATATATAAATATATTTAGTGTATCGTGATTTTGAAACAATTCAAAAACTTTAACAAAATACTTACTTTAGGACTTGAGTAGAGACTCGTGTTAATAACGTGTTATAAAATAATATAGACTAATGGAAAATAGATAAGAAGAAAAGAAGAGGAAGATAAAAAGAGAAAAATAAAGTGAATGAGAATTTCTCAGTTATTTATTTCAATAGGGTGAACCCCTATTTATACAAAAATATAACTAAAAGAATGGGAAACGAAATCAATGTAATAAAGAAAATGGTGATAATTAATTTGGTGATTTGGATATTCATAAATAATATTTATAATAAAATATATTTTATCTTTTTGTGAAATGACTAAAATAGACAAGTTTAAAAAATTAAGTTACATTATAAAATTAATTATCTTATAATAAACACACTTAATTAACTTACTAAAATTCATTAGGTAGTTAAAATTGGGTATCTTCAAGCCTTAAAAAAATAAAAAAGATTTTTATCAATTAAACAAAACAGTATTAAAATTCTATCATCATTTTCTTATTTTATTAGTGTAGTATATACGAATTTTTATATATAAATGATGTTATTCTTTTCAATAAATAGGATATAAATAAATTTATATACCATTGATCTTTTTTTTTTTTTTTTTGATTTAAGCATTTATATATTACAACCATGTTTTACCTGGACTCGAACCCAGGACCTCCAACACTCACACACCCACCTATGGCCATTTGAGCTAGCCTCAAGTAGTTTTATATACCACTCTTAATTTTTTTTTTGGTTGCTTACTTCTCTCAATTGTTTTATTTTATTTTTTTTCTTTGAACGTATCTTCTCTTGTGTATTTTGTTATGTTTGCTTTTATCTCATTTTCGTTTTTTATCTATTGATTGGTATTGAGTTCTTAATATTTTTTTAGATTCAATCTGAATGAAATTTCATTAGAGGGAAAGAGATTAATGAGGAAGAAAAATAACTAAATAAATAGGATGGTGTTTTTTTTTTTAGGAAACTTGGGGTGTAACTCTCTACTTAATAAGATCTATTTTTGTAATAAAATGGAGATAAATTGAAAAATATCTCTTTTTTTATATCTATTAATAAAAAATACACTCATATTATATTTTATTAAAATTTACTCACTTTTATGAGTGGATTGCTCAATATACTCATATTTCCTACTTAAGTCTAGCGTATAATTTACATTAACCTAAGGAGTCTAATGGGGACATCATCTATAAAAGTGAGTATATCTTAAAGAATATGAAAATTGAGGTAAAAATTAAAACAAGTAAAATAAAATGGGTATACAATGTAATTTCTTCAATAAAATGGGGGTGTCTTTATAAAAAATAATACTTTTAAGAATAAAAGGGAGTGAACTTAGATAAAGGGTGTATTCATATTTTTATGGGGTGTAAATATAAGTCCCCTTATTTAAAGAATAATTACTATTTTTGTCTTCTGAACTTCCGGGACTACTTGATTTTGCCCCTAAAATATACGGCTTGTTAAAAATTCTTCCCAAAATATATCAGTTACATAATTATGACCATTTTGTTAGGTTCCGTTTCTTTTATCATTAAAAATTAGCATTTTATCCCCTAAACTTTAACCAATACAAAATTTTGCCCCATTTTATTAAAAGTTAAATTATTTCAAAAATTATAATATTCTATTTTTTAAAAAAACAATTATAATATTCTATTAATTTAGAAAAAATAATAAAAATTATTAAAAAATCGAATAAAAATATTAATTTTATTTTTTAAAAAAAATCAAAATTTATTTTATTTATCAACACGTATCTTAAGAAATTAAACCAAAATTATTAAAAATCAAATAAATAATTTAAATAAACTGAGATTTTTTAAAGAAAAAATCACACTTATTTATATTTATAAACTCATATCTTAATAAATAAAGAAAAACAATTAAAATTCAATAAAAAATATAAAATTATTTTGAAAACGTTATAAATTAAACTATAAAAATGTTATGGTTACTTAAAATAAATCTATATTTTTTGATAAAAACAAAATATATTTAAGTTTGTTCCCATAAAATTTAATTTTTACAAATTGAATTTTTAATATATTTTTTTAGTATCTAAATGAATCTTCTAATACAAAATATATTTTTTTAAATCGCTTAATTAGTTTTAAAATTTTAAATTATTTTTTAATTTTTTTAATCATTCAAAATTATTTTTTTTAATAATATCCCAATTTTTATCCTCATGACGTGGCATGTTTACGTGGACAGAACTAGCGCCATGTGGCATTACAACTCACTAAAAGGAAGGCCAAGTCAGCACCCTAGCAAATGAAGGCCCCAACACTCAAACGGGGATCAAGTGACACACCAGCTCACTCTTAGGAGCTGGCCAGCCAGCCCAGTGACAACACCACGGCCGGCTAGCCTAGCCAGCACAAGGGCCTGACTGGGCAAGGATTGCTTTACAGGCCTCACTGGACACTCTTACACGTGGCCAGGAGTAATGGACTGCCAATTGGGCTCCAAAAGCCCAACAGAATGGCTGATTAATATCTGAAATCAAGGGCATTTTGGTCTTTTGTAAATATCTAACAAACTATACAATTGTTAAGGGATTTGAATTGTAAACCTAGGGTTTAAGGCTTCCTATATAAAGGCCTTAACCTCTGATTGAAAACCTATGTTGCCTCCAAGCTAGAAATTAACCTGATCTAAAACTCTAAGTGTCTCACAAATTCTCTATCTCTTCCTCATTCTCTGCTTCTCTACTAGAAGGACCTCTAACTCAAAATTGGCTTTGTCTTTGCGGCAAGGGATGCCTCCAAGACCTTCACACGCTCCTAAAAAGCGTCTGAAGACCCCTTAAAGTTGTCACGAGCTGAGCTCAACTTTATCAAGGCCTAAAAATAAAGCAAAACAACATTAGTGTCAAACAGTCAACTCTAGATAGCAAGTCCCCTCCTTGGACTGCTATGGTCGGCCAGACCCTGTATGGATGCCCAAGGCTGGTCAGCCACAAGCAAGCAGCACCATGGGCGACCAGCTTATACAGTGTCAAGAAGATGAACAAAGCTGAAAGTATAACTCACTAGAGAAAGGTCCCAAAGTCTGGCAGAGTATAGCTTGTCAGGCACACTGTCACCCAACTCATGCAAAGCCTCATCCAAGAAAGGGATAACCCTCTCTACATGCCGAGTGGCTGACTCAGTAGCCTTCTTACCAGCAGCTGATCCCGCTCCTCTACTGGGCCTCCATGTACTTTGGTCGGCAAGCTGAACTATAGGCTGCCTGGCAGGTGTAAGCCCTAGTGGAGGGGGAGGCAATGATGGACCACTAGCATCTGCACTGCGAGAGGTCCTGGCCACCTTGGTCCTCACCCATTCGGTAGGCTCATTCGAAGGCCCACCTGCAAGACCTCTCAGCCTGGAAGACATGTCTGCAAAAAGAAAGTAGCAAAGTCAGAATGCATTCAAAAATATTCAATACAAGAATAAAAGCATGGTGTTATAAACTATCAAATACCATCATCATCAAAAGAAGAGCTATTAGAGCTCACGACTACAGCCTTGCCCTTGCCCCTAGATGTAGGCATGAGGCGTGTAGGTCTATCAAAAATTGGGCCCCTAGACCCAATGTGAAGGGAGGCGTCACCTATGGGACCCCACGGGCTAGGCGCCTACGGAGAGCTCTCTCTCTCTCCTCTCTAGACTCTATACAATACGAGACAAAGGTACTTTTTGTCATCTAAGTTAGGGCCTTGGCCATCTCCAGGGTAGGCCACATCAGCAGCTGGCACTCTCGCAACCCTAGGAGCAGGAAGGTGTAAGCTATACATTCAGAAGTTGTCCACACTGCTCAACCGGATAATGTTTTTCTGTTCAGTCGACAAAGAAAGGATGTAATTCACTCTATCCCTTATTTCCAAAGTAAGGATGGAACGTCTGAAGAGCGGAACAAACTGAAATTCATGGTGCACAATTCTGTGAAGACCTTGTGCAATAAAATATTTCTTGGCGTACTTGCCAACCTTTGACATGGCTTTGCAGTTGGTGTCACCTAGCCATTGATAACCAAGCTGGCTGAAGCAAAAATAGTTGGTTCTGCTCTACTTCAGCCCAAACTTCAACTGAAAATAGTACCCGATCTCGTAAGGAGTAGGCAGAGGGCAACCAAGCTCCCTGTACAAGACAAACATCGCTGACAGATATTTTATGCTCTTTGGCATGAGCTGTGTTGGGCACATCCTAAACTAAGCTACGCCATCCAGAAAATATTGATGGAGCGGCATCACCGCCCCATGTTCTAGGTGGTGCCCCAACCATGCGAACAAGCTCGAAAGGAGCTTACGCGCCCTATAGTTCCTACGAGGAATCTCACAATGGACACCCCCTGAGGCCACAAGTAAAGATCTTATCGAAGGCCTCACTGGAGAAAGCAGAAGGAGGCGAAACCCACCTTATCTTAGGTGGTTTTGCATCTAATATCTCTGTCTTGGGAGATTGTTCTAGGACATGATCTAGTCCTAATACTGAAGGCACACCAAGCCCATTCAATGGATTTCCCCGTGCGTCATAATGGCCCAAAAGATGGTCAATGAGGATAGATCATGTCCTATACCTCCTCCTTCTCACTGGAGCGACCTCCTCCAGCTTGGATTCTGCATCAGAGCTCTTGGTCTCTGAGTCCACCTCTGGCTCAACCTCGACAGGAGGCTGGGAAGTCTCTTCCTCCACTCTAATTCAACCCCTTATGGCCACCATGCCCACATGAGGATCGTACGGGGTGCCTTACACAAAGTCTATTTCATCCTTGCCATAAGTACGAGGTGAATAGAAGACCTACACAATTGTCACCTTCCCAATTCAACACCGGGCACTACCTGCATGGAAGAAATAAGGGGAGGTGAGCAACCTGACAAAGCTACAAATATATTCAAGTCAACAACACCCAAGGGTATCTTCCAAGTAAAACAAAGGGTGCAAGGTTGACCAACAACCAAGTACCATCTTAGACACACTCACTAAGACATACCGTAAGTCCTAATTTCACAATTAACCATAATAGACTTATCATCTAGCCTTATACAGAGTTTCCAAGACAAACCATGCATAAGACCACAATTGTATATACCTCCAAGGCTGTCATGAGACCCTAGCTGAGGTCAAAAAAGGGAGAAAAACTAGCTGCCCGCTTGGAGCCTTGGCTTTTGCCGGCTAGGGTTCCAGGTCCTAGAGGCTAGTTAGGAACCCTAGTTTCAAGCAAAGGCCGGCTAGCCTAGGGACACAATCTTCACTACTGGCCAAGAACCCTAGTTTCAGGCAAAGGCTGGCCAGCCAAGGGACATAGTCCTCATGGCCGGCCAGACCCCATGAAGGCCACCCATGGCCGGCCAGGCTTCAAACAAAGCCTCCATGGCCGATCAGCATGTGCATGGATCAAAAGACGTGATTTTTCAAAAACTCAAACATGTTCATCGTGACTCAAAGAGCCAAGAATCACAACGAATGTCAAATTCAATTTTTTTCATCTAGAAAACACACATTATTTATCCTAAGGCTATCATGCGGATCAAAATACTGAATGGACTACAATCTAATGCAAGAATCAAAGAATGTTCAAAATAATAAATAATGTTCATGCATTCATGGAAAAATCAATCAAATCAAGTAAGCTTACCCACAATAAGATTTCGATGAAGAAGAAGGTGGGAAGCTTTGATCGTTGAAATAACGCAAAAATCCCAAGGAGAATGAAGCCTATAGGTTCAGCCACCTAGAGAGAAGGAGGAGCTTTTTCAAGAAAAAATTTCTAGTGAGAGAAAGTAAAAGTGAAAAAAGGGTTTCCCCCAAAACTCACTTATGTATTACATGTAGGCCCCCTTTTTCTCACTTACTTCAGTAACCCATCACAAAGGCACATAAAGCAGTTATTTCTCTACTGCAATGAAATCAGACAGTCAAGACAAAGTGCTTTAACAAATGCATCAACTTTTTATCAAGCAAAGGTAACAATAGTCCCGATAATGTCAATATAGCTGGTAAAGTCCCTATATAGACGTTCGCACGGGGACTTCGGGGGCAAATGTGTTGGAATTTATTTTACCAGGATCTTAGATCTACTCACAAGTATGTTGCTTAACACCCTAAATATGAACTTTATAAAACGATAAATTAAACACATATAAAGTTAAGAAAACCTTACATTGATGCATCGGAATTAATGTCTCCTTCCACTCAGATCTCTAACCCTTGTATCCTTTCTGTCGCAGAGTATTATCAAGATCTGAGCCTGAATGTCCTTCTTCTTTAAGTTTGATCCATCACAGTCTTCCAATCTATGATTGAGTTACTGCTTGTTGTGTGTGGGCACTTACGCTTTCACCAGGGTTCGAAATATATGAAGAGAAAAGAGAGAGAGGGATTTCGGCCAATTGAAGAGAATAGGGACGGCTCAATTTTTCTGAAGAGAAAAATTTCTGTCAGATAACTTATGAATTGTGTTGTTTTGACTGAGCCATCACTTTCTATTTATAGGCAACTACTAGGTTTAGGTTAGGAATTATTTGGCATTAAAATAATGAAAAAATCAATTTCAATTTCCACAAATAGTGGCCGGCCATGGTGTGATAATGGGCCCCACTTGATTTTGCAGTTTTATCAAATTTTATTTTTATTTTCTCAAAAACGCCAATTTTCTAATTCTAACCATTTAAATGCCAAAACTAATTATTTAATAACTAAAATAGATTATTAAATAATATTGTCATTTAATTATATTATTAGCTAGACATATAAAGTCCATTAATAAATAAATAAACCTAGAATCTCCTTTCTTTACAATTTCACCCCTGCTTAGTGAAAATTCACAAATTAGACATAGTCTAACTTTAGAATTATAATTGATCAATCACGAATCAATTAATGAGTCTTACAAGCAGACTGTTCTCAACTAGAATGGGGACCATGGATCTATATGCTGAGCTTCCAATAAGTGAACCAAATTTACCAAGTAAATTCCTACTTATTAATTCTTCGTTGAATCCACTCTTAGAACTTAGAATTGCACTCTCAGACTTATATAGAGCATATTATATGTTCCACGATATCAATATGCTATCTCATTTAACCATTGTTATAATCTTATTGTAATTTAAAGATCCTCTATATAGATGATCTACATCGAGATGGGATAATTTTACCGTTCTCACCCCTCAATGTATTTTTCCCCTTAAAACACTTAGCTACCTGTAAATGGTGTTTAGTGATCTAATAATTAGTCAGTTAAACAAGAGCTCATCCATTTACTTCTATTTGCTAAGCTCGAAGGGAATCATCACTTGACTTCTATACACCAGTAGAAGCTATAGATTCCATATTTATGTTCAGCACTCCCACTCAATCATACTATCATGTTCCCAAAATATACGTATCACCCTGACCCAAAAGTAGGCTTAACTAATAAATCAAAGAACATGAATAGTACTCCTGAGTTGAGCCTAAGCATATCAGGATTTAGATTCTTTTAATCTGAAGATCAACTACTGAAATTGACTTGGAAAGATATATATAACGGTAAGTTTGTAATATCTTAACTTAGTTGCAATATCGGTCCAGTCCAATGTATACTCCATACATTCGAAACCTAGTATACTTTACTAATGTCCTGGAAAGAACATAACACTTACTCCAAGTGTAAGTACACATCATCGCTGATTATCACATTAGTGTAAATCCAATAACACTGATGAAACAGGGACCTAGTCTTTTGATTCATATGATCACAATCACATTCCACTGTGTTGACGATACTGTAATTGTGAATAAACATATGATCTAGATTTAACTAATTTTGTGTATAAAAGTAATAAACATATTAAACCATTAGCATGTAAAATTCATGCAAACATCAATCACTTCAAATTCCTTATATTGATAACTAATCAGATTGTAAAGAGTTTTATTTAGGGCAGAAAACCCAACAAACTCCCACTTGCACTAACATAAAACAAACTGTGCAAATAGGTCAATCTGATGTCTTGATCTTCAGATCAAGTGTAGTATATTTGAATCCACCCAAACTTCTGGAAACTAGTTCATAGATACACTTATGAAACATCCTTTACTGTATGCTTTACTCATCAAGGGATACTGAAATCTTTACTATTTTAAAAGTACATCTGAATTAACAGAAGACATATCTCTCATATTTTAAAATATGGAATTGAGATAATACAGTGTAGACTTTTCTTCAGCAATATAACTTTCTGGTATTTTCGAATTTACAAAGTTATAATTCTTCTCTGGCAAAGCTTGAATTATTATAGAATAATTCCTCCACCTCCAAAGTAAGCACCATCTCAAGAATTTTGAAATGAGTTGGTGAGATACAAGGATAACTGATACACAGTTCCTTAATATCTAACATATAGATCACTTTCATAAATCTTTCTTGAATATCCTCTAATGTTCCCTATTTGATTACATCTCAGATAGCTCCCACTCAATAGCAGATGTCTGGTTAAATAATACTTTTAACCTCTGATTGTTTGGAGAGTTACCTAGTTGTGACTTTTGAATTAGTCTGAAACTTTAAGTTAAGACTAAGTCATCAACATAGCAGACTAGTATTTGAAGTGAAAAATACATGCCAGAGATAAAGTAATCAAAATTAAGATACCATAAAATTTTATGAGGGTTAAGAATTCTTGGTTCAAGTCATTCGAATAGACTGAACTAGAGTTCTTTATCTTATTCTCATAATTCTGATAAGTTATACCTATCCATGTGTATGGTTAGATTTGCTTTTCAGTAGTGTTCTTAAGTACCTATCACGAGTATCAACCTGATGAAGATGGGAATAGAATTTTAAAATTCTCCCACTCCATTAAGGTAGTGTGAAACTTTATCAAAGAACTTTCATAGGTATCAAACTTTTACTTACAACAGTAAAACGAAATGGAACATACAATCAAGATCAAGGATTTATATGGATAATAGCTAACTCATTATATTACTTCCATGTTTAAAGAAAATATGTGTTACATAGGGAATTGTGGAATATACTCCACCCCTAAGTATATAGAGATTATGATCCACCCCTAAAGGTTGTAAAGACCATGATTCTCTAAGTGTGATAGAGTTTATGTGGAGTTGAATACTATCCAGAGTTCATTAGATATAAAAGATCGTTGAACTGTATAGTTTTCTTAACTTTTCTCCACCCCTATCACATCAAAAGATCTTTTTATTAAACAAATTCATAATAATTGTATTAGAATTAACAATTATTAATAAACATAGAAATAGTTTCTAGTGTTATTTAATATAACTCTATGAAGAGTTGTAAATATTATAGAATTTGCATCAATAATAAAAACACTTACACATACAAACATATAAATATAATATGGTAATAATTGATGAAGATAAAATAAATGAAGCTCAATCTCATAAATTGCAATAGTTTATTTCAAAAATTAAAAGAAACTTTATTAATAATAATAAAAAAATATTGCAACAATATGAGAAAAATAGGGATAAATATCCCTAACTAAAATTTGAAATCCAAATTGTCTTTAAACTAAAACAATTAATTCAAAAATAAATTGAAGAGCTTCATCTTCATCTGGACGATTTCACCCTTGGTCCAGCTTTCCGATCCAACTCATTTGAGTTCAAGTAGCTTGGCCTTGTTTCCTTGCAAGAAGTTTAGGACACTGGGGTTTCCAATGACCTTTCTCATTGCAGTAGAAACACTTTCCTTTAAGTGTAGCATCACCAGAAGCAGCAGCCTTTTTCTGTTTCATGGCTTTTGCACGCTTCTTGGTGTTTTTCCACTTCTTCTTCGATTTGGGTTTCGAAGCAGAGGCAACATTTGCTTCAGGTTTCATCGTCCCATTACCATTCCCAGGATTGTGAGGTTTACTCCCTTTCTTCTTGGGTCCTCCAATAAAATTTTCATAAGTTTGAAGGTCATTGACTAACTCATGAAAGTCTATTTCCTTCTTATTCATGACATAATTTGATGTGTATGGTAGAAATGTTGGAGTCAGGCTATTCAAGATAAGGCTTACTTGAGTAGCACTATCTATTTCAGCACCATGATCCTGGGCTTCTTGGAAATAACTTGCCATGAGGAAAACATGGTCACGCACATTTTGATGAGGTTCCATCCGTGCATCAATGTACTTCTTAGTCGCGTCAAAGCGTGACTGAAGTGATGCCTTACCGAATAGCTCATTTAACTTCGTCATAACTTCAGCAGCCTTCTCGGTTTTAGAAAACCGAGTTTTGAGGGTGTCAACCATGCTGGAAAGCATAAAGTATAGAGCTTTGTCATTTGCTTTCTGCCAACGCTCATACTTTTCTTTCGCAGCTTTGGATGCATTATCCCCAGGCACTTCAGGTGACGGCTCAGTTAAAACAAACAAGGCACTTTCTCCTATGAGAGCAATATTAATGTTCTCATTCCACTTAGGAAAGTTAGATCCATTCATCTTATTTTCAGTCAATAGTGATAACATGGGATTCATTTTGATAATACAGGATACTACAAAATAATAGAAATCAATCAATAATGGTTTAAACACAAAATCAATTCAGATATTATAAGCACATAGCAAGTAGGAATGATATGAGAAAATACTTAAAAATTCAATCATAAATAATTTCCAAGGTTTTTCAATAAACTGATATCAGTGTCCCGTTTAGGCGAGAGTCAAAGCTACCATCTATTGAATAGAGTTGTCAGCTCATCTAAAATGTTAAACATTCTAGCAACCTTTTATTCGATCAAGATTGGAATCCAGCGTTGTCCCGTTTAGGCGAGAGTCAAGGCTATTCTATCTTATGAGCTACTACCATTGTTTCGCAATTTGCAAGTCAAATATGGTCGCCACCATTAGGGTGATCCATACCATATAAAACACTTACAAACTACTTATCTTTCGAGATTAAACAGTGCGAAATTGCTAATGAACGTTCCTCCATTAGGGAGGATTACTCACTAAAACAAACGCGATGTAAAACCAACAATGGAGATCGAATATCTTAATAATAATAAATCTCATTCTTTAAAATGTATTTTCTTTATTATTCTAATAAATATACTCATTAAATTCGAATTTAGAATTAAAAAATTCAAGAAATAAGAATTTAATATAATATTTATAAAATTATACTTAGATGGTGATTTGAAATAAAATTAATTATTTCCATCTTAGTAATAATCTTAAATATAAATATTAAGCAAATTAATTTAAGTTGTATTAATTTAAATTAATTAGCAACTTAAAAATTTCCTTGAGAATATATTTATTGTATTCGAAAAATAAGTATAAAAACTTTATAAATTTTCGAAAATAATAAAACTTAGAAAAATACTTCAAGCAAAAATATCACCTATCTAGATTTTCTTTTGACTAGTTAATTCAATTTCTAATAATATATATTTTAAATTTCTTTTATTTTAAATTAATCAATATATGAAAAAATCATTGATTTAAGTTGGTCCAAGAATTAATTAAAATAAATAATTAATTTACAACTCAATCTATTTTTCAAAAAAAAAAAAATTCAAAAATATTGCATAATTAAAATGCAATTTTCAAAATTGATTAATAAAATAAAAAATATATTTTGAAAAATTATTTAAATTTAAGTTGAAAAATTAAATTTCAACTTAAAAATAATTTTCTATTTAATTAAGTGTCATGAAAAATAAATATTTAAGTATCATGATAAGAATCAACTTAGATATTTAAATTTTTCAATTTAATTAAATGTATTAAATTCAAGAAATAAATAATTAAGTGTAGAGAAGGTTTAATTATTAATTTCTAGTTTAATACTAGGAAAAATATACTTAAATAAAATGGTACCAAAATTAATTATTTAAATAATTAATTTCAATATTTATAATATTTTCCTATTTAAATATTAGAAATAATAAGTAGTCTAGAAATAACTATCTAGAAAATATCTTATTTGACTAAGTATCTTTTCAACAAAAATTTGAAAAATATCTAATTTAAGTTGTATAGAAAAAAAATATAAAACTTAAATAATTTCAAATTTAGATTTAATTAAATATCAAAAATTAAGTTGTAACCACTTAATTTGAAAAAAAATTCCATTTTAAGTTTAAAACTAACTTAAAAAATATCTTAAGAATCTTTAATAACTAATGCCTAGGATTCCTCAACTTAATTTAAAATTTAAATAAAATATTCAAATTTAAGTTAGATAAGAAAAATCAGTTGATACAACTAATTTATAACTTAAATAGGAATATTTAATTAAATAAGCTCCAACAAGAATCTAGTTAGTTAAAATTCTTTATTTAATTAAATACAAGAAAAATACAAATAGTTTGTCTAGAAAGAATATCTAAAACTAAAAGTGTTTTTCTTAAAATTAACTTTAAAATATTAAAATAAATTTCATATATTTAAGTTAGATAAGAAAAATCAGTTGATACAACTAATTTATAACTTAAATAGGAATATTTAATTAAATAAGCTCCAGAAATAATCTAGTTAGTTAAAATTCTTTATTTAATTAAATACAAGAAAAATACAAATAGTTTGTCTAGAAAGAATATCTAAAACTAAAAGTGTTTTTCTTAAAATTAACTTTAAAATATTAAAATAAATTTCATATATTTTAAAAGTTAATTATGTTGCTAATTCAATTTTATTAGGTCAAACTAATATAATTAACCTAGTACAGTTATTCAAATCAGGCAAATGGGCCTTCACAATTGGGGTAGTTCATGTGAGGGGGTGTTGGGTTCAGTATGTCGTACCCACTTCTATAGCTCCCAACTCTCACACAAGGACCAAAAGAGAGGAATTTAACCTTAAAATAAATAATTTTTATTAATTGGATAGGTCCAAAAAAACTAAATGGACCTAAATAAAATCTATCATGGTGCGACATTTTATTTAGCAGCAACTTATATGCATCTATATAATAAAATAAACATATAGGCTCACACAGGTACACACTTGGATGGATCCTATCATGTTGCTAGGTCATACACAGATGAAAGAAGATTGTAAAATTTACCTGTTACAAATTATTAACTTGACCAAGGGAGCCATGAGTTAAAATCAGATCATTAGATCTGTCAACAAGTTAACCATGGCTATTTGCAATCAAGTAATAATAGGTTTTGAAAACTTACACACAAGCTAAAACCACATACTCCTGCAACAAGGTTAGCTGGATAGTTGGAAGTAGGATTTATTTAATTTTAAATAAATAAATTTCGAAAATAATTAAATTAAATAAATAAATAAAATAAATATTTAATTTTGAAAAATAAAATAAACAATAATATTAATTTATTTTTCGAAAAAAAAATAAAAAATAAAAAATTAATTTAATTTCGAAATTATTTTTTTAAAAAATAAAATATTTAAAATTAAACCTACAATTTTGAAAAATTAGGTTTCAACTAACCTAAATATCATTTCAAAATTTGCTAACTACTTTTAAAAATTAAATGTTATTTTATAAATAAAAAATTAAATAAAAAATAAAAAAGATAAATTAAATATCTTTTTCAGATTTTAAATTTAATTTAAATAAATAAAATAATAACAAAATTTAAAAGTTAGCAAAATATCTTACATCTATTTAAAATTGCATGATTATAGTTATCTTATTTTAAATTTAAATAAGGTCAAAATTATTTTAAAAAAAAAATAATTTAAAAATTAATATCTGACCTTAAATTTAAAAATAAGATACGATATAATCAAATTTAAAAATAAGATAGATAATTAAGCAAAAAGATAGATATTTACTAATTTCAAATTCAAATTACACTAATATCATTAATTAAAATAAAAAAAATATAAAATAAATTAATTATGATAATTAGAATTGAATTAGGAATAGTAAATATATAAATACAAAACTACACAAAAAATCGGAACTTAAATCCATGAAAAAGCATGAAAAAACAAAGAAAAATGAAAAAATTGTGAGCTGTACGGACGGTATGCGTTGCATACCGTCCGCGCGCGCACAGGGAGGGACTTGCCGAGAAACCTCAACGGATTGGGTGATTTGCAGCATTCCCGCGCGCGGAATGGGGTGTCTTCAGACACCCGCGCGCGTAGCTCGGACAAAATCCTGTCCGAATACGCGTGAGACCGAGGTGCACTCGGTTTCCGCGCGCGCGTGAGGATGCACATCCACCTTATCTTTTTTTGAATCTTGAAAAAATCATAAATAATTCAAATTAAATCAAAATTGAGTTGGGTAAAAAACGTAACTTGCTTAATTTTTTCCATACTATCCAATAAAAATAATTCCTGAAACAAAATTTCCATTATTTTCACGAAAATTCACAAACATCAATCAATCATCATATAACACTCAATACAACATGAAACCATCCAAATAACAAATAATCGTTTTAAAGTCCAAATTTCTTGCAAGCAAATCAATTACCATGGCTTTGAGGCCAATTGTTGGAATTTATTTTACCAGGATCTTAGATCTACTCACAAGTATGTTGTTTAACACCCTAAATATGAACTTTCTAAAACGATAAATTAAACACATATAAAGTTAAGAAAACCTTACATTGATGCAGCGGAATTAATTTCTCCTTCCACTCAAATCTTTAACCTTTGTATCCTTTCTGTCGCAGAGTATTATCAAGATCTGAACCCGAATGTCCTTCTTCTTTAAGTTTGATCCTTCACAGTCTTCCAATCTATGATTGAGTTACTGCTTGCTGTGTGTGGGCACTTACTCTTTCACTAGGGTTCGAAATATATGAAGAGAAAAGAGAGAGAGGGATTTCGACCAATTGAAGAGAATAGGGAAGGCTCAGTTTTTCTGAAGAGAGAAATTTCTGTCAGATAACTTATGAATTGTGTTGTTTTGACTGAGCCATCACTTTCTATTTATAGGCAACTACTAGGTTTAGGTTAGGAATTATTTGGCATTAAAATAATGAAAAAATCAATTTGAATTTCCACAAATAGTGGCCGGCCATGGTGTGATAATGGGCCCCACTTGATTTTGTAGTTTTATCAAATTTTATTTTTATTTTCTCAAAAACGCCAATTTTCCAATTCTAACCATTTAAATGCCAAAACTAATTATTTAATAACTAAAATAGATTATTAAATAATATTGTCATTTAATTTAATTATTAACTAGACATATAAAGTCCATTAATAAATAAATAAACCTAGAATCTCTTTTCTTTACAATTTCACCCCTGCTTAGTGAAAATTCACAAATTAGACATAGTCTAACTTTAGAATTATAATTGATCAATCACGAATCAATTAATGAGTCTTACAAGCAGAATGTTCTCAACTAGAATGGGGACCATGGATCTATATGCTGAGCTTCCAATAAGTGAACCAATTTTACCAAGTAAATTCCTACTTATTAATTCTTCGTTGAATCCACTCTTAGAACTTAGAATTGCACTCTCAGACTTATATAGAGCATATTATATGTTCCACGATATCAATATGCTATCTCATTTAACCATTGTTATAATCTTATTGTGATTTAAAGATCCTCTATATAGATGATCTACATCGAGATGGGATAATTTTACCGTTCTCACCCCTCAATGTATTTTGCCCCTTAAAACACTTAGCTACCTGTAAATGGTGTTTAGTGATCTAATAATTAGTCAGTTAAACAAGAGCTCATCCATTTACTTCTATTTGCTAAGCTCGAAGGGAATCATCACTTGACTTCTATACACCAGTAGAAGCTATAGATTCCATATTTATGTTCAGCACTCCCACTCAATCATACTATCATGTTCCCAAAATATACGTATCACCCTGACCCAAAAGTAGGCTTAACTAATAAATCAAAGAACATGAATAGTACTCCTGAGTTGAGCCTAAGCATATCAGGATTTAGATTCTTTTAATCTGAAGATCAGCTACTGAAATTGACTTGGAAAGATATATATAGATATATAACGGTAAGTTTGTAATATCTTAACTTAGTTGCAATATCGGTCCAGTCCAATGTATACTCCATACATTCGAAACCTAGTATACTTTACTAATGTCCTGGAAAGAACATAACACTTACTCCAAGTGTAAGTACACATCATCGCTGATTATCACATTAGTGTAAATCCAATAACACTGATGAAACAGGGACCTAGTCTTTTTATTAATATGATCTCAATCACATTCCACTGTGTTGACGATACTGTAATTGTGAATAAACATATGATCTGGATTTAACTAATTTTGTGTATAAAAGTAGTAAACATATTAAACCATTAGCATGTAAAATTCATGCAAACATCAATCACTTCAAATTCCTTATATTGATAACTAATCAGATTGTAAAGAGTTTTATTTAGGGCATAAAACCCAAAAAAATGTTACCCAAGTTTTATCCTCATGACGTGGGGTGCCTACGTGGACAAAACCAGCACCATGTGGCATTACATATCACTAAATGGAAGGCCAAGTCAGCACTCGAGCAAACGAAAACCCCAACACTTAAACAGGGATCAAGTGACAGACCAACTCACTCTCAAGATCTGGCCGACTACCCCTGATCAGCCCTATGGCCGGCCAGCCCAGGGATAGCACCATGGTGGGATATCCTGGCTAGCACAAGGGCTTGGTTGGCCAAGGATTGCTCTACATGCCTCACTTGACAATCCTACACGTGGCTAGGAGTAATGGGTTGGGCATTGGGCCCTAAAAGCCCAACAAAATGGCTAAATAATATATAGAATCAAAGGCATTTTGGTCTTTTGTAAATATCCAACTAACTATACGATTGTTAAGGGATTTGAATTGTAAACCTATGGTTTAAGGCTTCCTATATAAAGGCATTAACCTTTGACTGAATTCCTATGTTGCCTAAGTTGCCTCCAAGCTAGAAACTTGATCTAAAATTCTAAGTGCTTGACAAATTCTCTTTCTCTCTCTCTCTCTCTGTCTCTCTCTCTCTCTCTCTCTCTCTCTCTCTCTCTCATTCTCTCCCACACGCCTACCTAAGGTTGTCCAGCACCCTAGGCTGTCCAACATCCTAGGCTATCCAACACTTGAGTTTTGCCAGGCATTGATTCATACATTGTAATCCTAAGGGTACTATAGCAGATCCCACCTATAGCGATCTGGATAGTAATTCCCTCAGTATAATACAACTAAAAGGGAAGTAGATCATTACCTGCTATCACAAGGGGGTCAGACCTCTATAACAAATCTTATAGTACTTTTCATTCTTATTTGTGCGTACACATGGCAAGCATCAGATTTGCACAGCCCTGCTATCGGTTGATCACTTTTCGAGGTCAACACTTAAGATCTAAATTAATTTTTTAAGATTTACTAAAAAATGTTGACTCTTTCTTTTTTATTTTGAGGGAGTATGATTTGATAGTTGACAAAATTTAGGGACAAAATTGCTAATTGACAAAGACATGTCATTATTTAAATGGAATAATGGGACGGAACCTAATAGAAGGACTAAATTTCTATAAATGTAAAAGTTCAGTAGGGATTCTTAACAAGCTATATATTTTAGGGGCTAAAATTAACATTTTCAAAAGTTTCGGGGGCAAAATTATTAATTATTCTTATTTAAATAAATTAATAGAGAAATATAACGGAATAATAAAAAATAATCGGAATCAATATTTGTAATATAATGTTTATTAAAATTATTAAAAAAATTGAATGATAATGATTTATCTTATTTATTTTAAACATGATTAATATTAACTACAGTTATTTTGTAAGTGTTTGATGTACAACCAAAGTCTTAGAATGAAGCAAACAAATAAGATGAAGCTTGTTGCGTCTGAGGTTCAGATTTGGCAGGCCTTTTAGGAATAAAACAATTAATACAAATAACAACAAACACACTCTATTTTAATATGGTAGTCATTCCTTTATATTTATTTATTTTATGAAGTAGTCATTCTTTACATTTATTTACTTACTTTATTAAACTTAAGAAAGTAAGAATTTTATTACATATGGGATAAAAAAAAGAAATTTTTACACCAAAAATACAAAATACACACTTTATTATATATATATCTTCACACGGTTAAACCAACATCTATACTCATTAACTTTATTTTATTACACTTTTACCACTTGCACACACAATCCATGCAGCCACACACGTCATTGATTGATGACTTATATCAATCACACCTTACATCATTCCCTTATCTTTTTTTCTCTTCTTCTTCTTTTTTTTTTTTTATTATTTTCAATTTCTTTTCATTTTTTTTTAAAAAAATAAAACCTCCATAGATGAACTCTTCTCCTTCCCCTGTGCCAAAGAAAAGTTCTAAAATGGGGTTGAAATCTGTAGCTAATAGGAATAAGACGATAACTCCGATTTTGCTCCTCAATTGTCCAAACGTGAGAGAGCTCCTTCTAAAAAAAATCAAAGGTTGCTGCCCAGGAAAAAATTTATCAAGATGATGCTCAAAAAATGATTAAGATGGAGCTGGTCTTCGATCTCAGGTTTATTTTCGGTTTCTTTTTCGTTTCCCCCCTCTTTGAATTTTTTTTCGTATTTGACATTAGTGTGTTTTGTGTTTATCGATTTTACTATTTTAGGTTTTTCATTTTCACATTTCTTTTAGTTTTCTTTGGTTTTTTAAAGCTTCTATTTTTTTTTGTTTAATTTATTTGTTCTTTTTATGAGTTTTTCATTTTTCGTTTGTTTAGTCTTAATTTCTGTTTTATTTTGTTGTTTTTTTTTTTTCTGTTTTTGTTTTTCGAGATGTTTTATTGTTTTTCATTTCAGTTTCTTCATTTGATTATTTCTCATTTTGTAATAGTTTTTTCATAGTTTTTTAATAGTGTAAACACCTTCTGTATGTATTTTTTTTTAATATATCTTTTGTCTAGTTGTTTCCTGTCTATTTTTATATCATCAATGGGTAACAATGAGATTTATCATAAAATGTTGATGTTCAAAGAGTTTTTCCTGTATTTTAGTTTGTATATAGTTGTTTTATAGTTTTATTATAGTTTTGCTACTTGCATATGTTATTTCATTATAAAACTAATATGCAACTATTTGCACAAAACTTACCATGTATAATTGCTATTTCTTGTTCCCCGTCAAATTAAATTTCTGAATAATATATAAACTATAATAAAACGATAATGCAACTATAAGGCAACCAAAACAAAAAATAAACAGACTTATACGTAACTGATTGTACCTTAATTCGAATTTTCTCTTCTTATTGTATTTTTTTAAAAAATATATTTATATTGGAAACCAGTAATCAATCAAAATGCAACTGTATATAACGTAGATGTATTATTCATGAGGTTTTTTTTTAAAAAAAAATTCACATCATACATTGTTTTGGATTTGGTGGGAGCTCCAGATCTGTTTGTTACAGATCTACATTTCATGAATCTGGTTTTCGATATTAGGGGGAGTTGTTTTGGTCGAATAAAACAGAAAACAAATGTGTAATTTCAGTTTCTTCACAGTTATTCTGATTTTTTTTGTCATTTTCTGTGTAGATCATTCCAGGTCTTCTTTTCCAGTTGATTTTGCCAGAATTAATGGTTGTATTTTTCCTCGTTTTGGTTTCATTTTAGTTGTTTTAAGGTTTTGAAACGATCGAGGTATGTTCATCTTCATCGTTCGCTCTGTACAGCTGAAGGCTTAGTGCATGTGGTATTTTTGTAAATATTTGTATGTGGACTGTATAAATGTTTAATGGGCCGGCCCAAAGTATTTTTGTAATTTTTTTTTTCTTTTTTTGTATTTTTCTGTTTTTTCCCTAAAAAAAAGGGAATACTTTCCCCACTAATTTTTTTAAGGAATGTCATAAAGGTAATGGCTTTTATTTATTTTTATTTTATTTTTTAATACTAAATACACAATGACAATTTATCTTTTAAAATATGTCTTACAAAATGACTACTATATATTATAGTTTAACTAAAAAGGGCAATTTAGTCAATTTAAGCATTCTGATTATGTTTTCTGATAAAATAAACAAGATAAATCATTAGTATTCTCTAAATAATTTTAGTAAACAACATATTATAAATATTGATTCTGATTATTCTTTATTTATTATGTTACATTTCTCCATTAATTATTCTAATTTTAAATACTGTGTAGTAAACGTGCCATTATTTTATTATAATTAGGAAATAGAGAATGGATAAAAGAAATGGAATACTTCTCGCACTAATTTTCTAAGGAATGCCATTAAGGGTAATGACTTCTATTAATATTTATTTTATCTTTTAAAATTGAATATATATAATGATAAATTTGTCCTTTAAGTTATATCTTACTAAAAGTTCAAGATATGTCGAAAGCTACTAAATCACAATTAGGTACTCTATCACAAGTATAAAAACAATAAATCAATTGCAAACCTAAATTACAAACTTCCCCTACATTGGAAACTCATTCCAATCGGGTAGTGCTTGGGTTCCCAAGAACCGAGTAAGATAACCTCCACTAAGAAATCATTCAAACATACATTTTCCAGTTTTGATATACACATCAAATAATGTTAACTTAATGATTTCATACAGATGATACCAAAGAACTTGAATGCACTTCAAGCATAAGGATCTAAGACCACTTAGATCTTGAAAAATAAGACCCCCTTTCTTCTAGTAAGCTGAACTCCCTTCAACAGATTAGTCTGAACTCCCATCAGACATTGCAGATCAACATTCCTTCTTCAACCTTGAAGATCCAATGATTTACAACCTCAAAATCACAGAATATATACAGACAAATTTTTCCCTAGCAGAGCAAGAATCTAAGAATAATTCTATCAAAGATGAGAGTTGGTTAGAAAAAGCTAGCTTAGCTTTTGTTTACTAACAAAGCTGAATAATGACTAAACACAACAACCCTCAACAACTTTGCTGCACTGGCAAGAAACGAACAACAAATAAACAAATTAAATGCTGACATGGTAAAAACAAAATGAGAAGATAAAAATAGATGCAACTAACAAAGATAAAGCAACACTAATAAGAACAACACAAATGTAACTAGACAAGCAACAAATGAACTAATAACAAGCATACTTTTCCAGAGAAAACATAGCACTTACAATCTCTCCCTTGGAAAATGATGATCAGCGAACAAAAACAGAGAGACAAAAGAAACAAAAAGACCAAACTAAGAATAAACCATAACAGAGTTCAAACATACAAAACTAAACCAGGGTATACTGTAAATTGTCACTATTACACAAGCCAAACTCAAATATTAACGAGGTTTGGAATAATACTAGATCTCTCCCTCGATGATTATAATCATTCACTGCTAGAATAGTTCACTAGAGCAGCACCAAATGCATTGAAGGAGGCAGCATCAGAATCAACAACCTAAGGAATCAGAGATGATGTCATAGGATCAGAAGTAGAAGGACATAGGGAAGAAGTATCATCAACAGAATGAATCATCCTTTGAACATCAGCAATAAGAGACTCCTCCTGAGTATGAGGATCAACTCCCTGATTAGTAACCAATTTAACTTCATTTGAGATAAAAGAGGCCGTAGGATTGACCTCAAACTCCCCTTAGACAGGAGCTACTGTAGGAAGAAACTGAGACTCCCCCTAGACATGAGTAGTAGCAGGAAGGAACTCAAACTCCCCCTAGACAAGAGTTGTAGCAGGAAAAGACTCATACTCCCTAGACACTAACTAACATAGAGTCATGTTCAGATGAATTAACATGAGGCTGAGATGATTCTAATGGAAGTTTAGAAGAGACACCATCATCTTTAGACGAACTACAAACACGTTTATTAGAGGGAACAGATTGAGCAACCTTTGAAGACTTCAGAACTTTACAAATGTTAGTGAGAACAGTGATCATAACCTTTTCAAATCGAAGTTGGCACTGCTAGTTACGAGCAAAGCCTCAGGTAGTTGCAATACCACTGAATACAATTTTTGTTGCCAAGATGAAGGACTCAATTTTGGAAGATGTATTGTAAAAGCACTAGAGGAAGATGGGACATTAGTAGCTAAAACGGTTGTAGTAGCAAATATCCATTGCAGATAAGGGAATTCTCTTGCCAAATGTAGGAAGTTTTACCGATGGAAGGCACAGATAAAATTTTATCTTTATCAAGTATCACAGGAAAGCCCCTTTGCACAACTCGGTTGATCAAACTCAAATAGGGTAGAGTGTGTTTCACTCCCTTAGTTGTGGCAGTTATTACAATTTGATCATATATGAGCGATGGAAGATCATTACTCAGTATAGTCCCTAAGGCATAGAAGAACCTCCCAGTATTATAGTTGATGGTGGAAATATGGGAATTAGTCCACCAATTCGAAAGAGCAATCTTGTGAAGAACTCGATAAAACTCTATGAGCACAGTAATAGGTAACTCTTTTCCATTCCACACAAAATCTGTGTTACTAGTGATCTCAGACCTAATTTTTGAAATGAGGGCTTATAGTTGTCATCAAATACATGCTTATCAATCATTTTGATTTTCAAAATACAACTAATGGTTGAGGGAGCAAAACAAAATCTGTTACCTCTAATGTAGGCCATGTATTTTAACTTACTATTCTTATTAAGAATGCTACCATCAAGATTGGCATAAAATTCCCCAGCCAGGTTATCATTAGGTTGTTGAAGATGTGTAACAGACACTGACCATCCCTAGACTGTATTAACTCACGAATTTTCGAAAAAAAATTTAAGCTTGACTCGATACTCAAGCCACAAAGGACGGATACAAATATTATCTTTCAAACGCAGCAACTTATCATTTGAGTAAAAAGGAGGAACCAAAGGAGGTGTCTTAGACAAGCTAGGGTTTGAGGATGAACCTAGTTCAATAGATTTGACTTTCTTAAGAGCAAGAAGGTTTGGAGATTCAGAAGAGACTGTCTTACATTTAGACGAAGACTTAGGACAACTGGTCTTGGATGGCAACGACAAAAGGTCAGGAGGGGACATTGGTTGAGATACTGGTTCAGCAAAAGGTATAGACATTGAGTGAGTAAAATGCCTAGCTAAACCAAAAGACAACAAAGACAAACCTAGGTCTGACGATGGTGGAATAAAGCCAGAGACAATAGGGTAGAAGCTAGAACTAATCCCCTTGGGTAATGAGGATGATCCCACACCAGCTGAAGATCCTTTGATCTTGTGACATGCTTTCTTCCCCATAACTAAGCAACAGAGACACACAAAACAATCACGAGAGGAAGAAGATGAATAATACCAAAAGTGGGTGAGATAGACAATAACATATCGAACAATTGTAATTTATTTAACACTTTGTCAAGATTACATGTAATCAACCAAAATAAAAAAAATAAACATTGAGATCGTCATTAGTGTATGAAGTGTCCTCATGTGAGGAACCAAAAAATTAATTAAGACAACACACTCATCTCTCTAGAGCAAAGACCAAGAGAAAAGCCAATGAAGATTTTTGTTTAATATGTTGTAAAAAAATATCTTTTGATGAAAACTACACTCAATGACTTTTTCCAACCAGATGTAGCTTTTACGCCCCCACTGAGATGTTGAGCAGACTACTCAAGTCATATATTGGTACAAGGGTAGCTCTTCCCATTGCATCCATAGAGGGTAGCCTTTTCAGCTGAGACAACTCAATGTTCACTACTAAACCAAGTAAGACATAAGTGATCTGACTCAAAGATAAACAAACTACAATTGAAAAATAGAATACAACCACATACAACGTTAAGATGTCAGCCAGATGCAACTCTATCCAGGTTAGATGGTGCACACACCAATAAAATTTTTGAGATGAGCAAAAGTGTGGGCATCAAGTGCTTTGGTGAATAAATCAGCAAGTTGAGCACTTGTGGATACATGTGAAATAGTTAAAATTTTAGATTCCATAAGCTCTCTAATAAAATAATATTGTATGTCAATGTGTTTGGTTCGAGAATGTGGGACTAGATTTTTTGACATGTTAATAGCACTTGTGCTATCATAAAATAGAGCCAAGGAAGCCCGTGAAAATCCATAATCAGTTACCATTTTGTTCAACTAGATGAGTTGAGTACAACAACTTCCAGTCACAATATACTCAAACTTGACAATGAAAGAGAGATGGAATTTTGTTTCTTACTCACCCATGAAACAAGATTATTGCTAAGATAAAAACACCCTCCAATGGTGCTTTTTCTATCATCTATACTCCCAACTCGGTCCGAGTCACTAAAAACAACAATAGACATGCTGGTATCCCTCGAGTACCATAAGCCATACTCAAAGGTACCAGCCAGATATTTAAATTTACGTTTCACATCATACAAATGGAATTGTTTGGGATTAGCTTGGTACCGAGCACATAAACTGGCACTAAAACAAATATCAAGTTGACTAGCTGTAAGGTACAAAAGACTCCCTATTATGGCCCTATACATGGTTTGATCAACTGACTCACCAAACTCGTCTCTATAAAATTTAGTAGTGGTGCTTAAAGGTGTAGGAGCATGTTTAGATTGATATAAACCAAATTTTTCAAGCATGTTTTTGATATATTTAGACTATGAAATAAAAATTCCATGGTCATTTTGTCAAACTTATAATCCTAGAAATAAGGTAAGATCGCTTATAAGACTCATTTCAAACTCACTGGTCATGAGATCAACAAATTTGGTAACTTCTTTATCACATGTGGACCCAAAGATAATGTCATCAACATAAATTTGGACAACAAAAATACCAGGATTCAAATGCTTAATAAACAATGTGTTATCAGCATTACCTCACACAAATTTATGAGAAATGAGAAAAGATGTTAACTTGTCATACCTCGTGGAACTTGATTGAGTCCATACAATGTTTTTTTGAGTTTGTAAACATGATTAGGATACTTTGAGTCCTCGAATCCTTGGGGTTGTTTCACATAGACTTCTTTTTGGAGAAACCCATTAAGAAACACTTTTTACATCCATTTGGTGTAACTTGAATTTAAAAAAAAAGCCACGGGCAGCAGTTATCGAATTGATTCAAGCTGAGCAACAGATACAAAAGTTTCCTCAAAATCCACTCTCTCAACTTGATTGTATCCATGGGCCATAAGCCGAGCCTTATTCCTGACCATAGTTCCAAACTCATCAGACTTGTTCTTAAAAAGCCACTCAGTCCCAATAATGTTTAGTCCATCTAGCTTAGGAACCAAAATCCACACCTTGTTTCTCTTGAATTGACCCATCTCATCTTGCATAGCATTGTTCCAAAATTCATGTAGAAGAGCCTCAATGACATTTCGTGATTCAACGAGACACATAACAAGCAAAATCTATGACATTCAGTACTTTGCAATGAGTTACCATTGTAGTATTTGAGGCCCTTTGTATCCACAATGAAGACCCTTTCTTATACAGTCGAGCATGAGTTGAATCATCAAATGATCTATTTGTAGATTGACCACCTGCAAGATCTACAACATTTGTAACATTTACAATATCTACAACATCTGCAAAAGGACTTGGAACACAGTCAGATAAGACAGGGTGATGTCCAAATGATTTAGCATTTGAGAATTTAGAAGCTTCTAAAAGATTTGGCACAAAAGGATATATTTCAACGTGGAACTAAGAGTTTCATCATCAATAGTGACATCATTTGACACTTCTAAGTCATCAAATTTCACATTCATGGACTCCATTACCATGGAAGTTCTTTTGTTATAAACTCGATATGCATGACTATTTGAGGAGTAACCTAGAAATACCCCTTCATCACTTCGTGCATTAAATTTTCCAAGGTGATCATGATCATTTAGTTTATAGTAAATGCAGCCAAAAATATGCAAATGACTTAAGTTAGGAGTCTTTCCTTTCCAAAGTTCATAGGTTGTTTGAGTAGTACTAATCCTTAAATGAACATGATTACATATGTAGCAAGCAGTATTAACTGCTTTAGCCCAAAAACGAGTTTCAACACCTTTGGCACACAACATGACTCTAGCCATCTCATGAAGAGTTCTATTATTCCTTTCCACAACCCCATTTTCTTGAGGGGTTTTGGGAGAAAAAAACTCATGAAAAATCCCCATATGTTCACAGAATTGAGCAAATATAGCATTCTCAAACTCTTTCCCATGGTCACTTTTGACCCGGTACACTTTTCCAATCGTGACATCTTTTTCAGTTTGAAATTTCAAACAAAGAGCAGAGAAAGCACAAAAAGTCAGACTTGTCCTTAAGAAAATTTACCTAAGTAAATCTTGAGAAGTCATCCACACACACCATGATATAACGTTTGCCAGCACTAAGTTTGCATAGGTCTCGTCAAATCAATATGGAAAAGTTCCAATACTCCTCATGTAAGCAGAGCATTTATTGGAGAATGAGAGGCCTTAATTTGCTTTCCTTGTTGACATGGACCACACATTCGATCTCCTCCTAATTTAAACTCAAGAACACCATGAACTACTTATACAGTGACAATCCTGTTGTTGGAATTTATTTTACCAGGATCTTAGATCTACTCACAAGTATGTTTATTAACATCCTAAATAAGAACTTTCTAAAACGATAAATTAAACACATATAAAGTTTAAGAAACCTTACATTGGGTGCAGCGGAATATAATGACTCCTTCCGTTCAGATATCTAGCCCTTGATTCCTTTCTGTAGCAGAGCATTGTCAATATCTGAACCTGGATCTCTTTCTCTGAATCCTTGATGCTGAATCTCCTTTGCTGATGATCTTTCTTCACGATCTTCCTCACTATGATTGAGGTATTGCTTGATGTGTGTGGGCACTACTCTAATCACTAAGGTAAGTCAAAATTATCAAGGAAGAAGAGAGAGTGAGGGTGGCGGCCAAGGTAGAGAGAGAGGCTCAGGTTTTCTGAATCAAAAGTGTCAGAAGAAAAGTGTAATTTTCCTGAAGCCTTCACTATCTATTTATAGCATTCCACTAGGGTTAGATTTGAATTATATGGCATTAAAATAATGAAAAAATCAACTTAAAATACCTACAAAGGTGGCCGGACATGCACTTAGTGGATTGGGCCTTGCTTTTTGCAATTTTACAATTTTAACACCTTTTGTATCTGATTTTCTCAAAAATGCCAATTTCCTAATTCAACCATTTAAATGCCAATTCTAACTATTTAATAACTATAAATAATTATTAAATAATATTGTCATTTATCATATTTATTAATTGAACCATACAAAGTATCATAATTAACAAATATGCCCCTAAAACTCTTTCTTTACAATTTCGCCCTTACTTAGTGAAAAATTCACAAATAGACATAGTCTAATTTGAGAATTATAATTGATTAATCAAAACCAATTACATGAGTCTTACAAGCAATATTATCTCAACTAGTGGGGGGACCATGGGTCTATATAACCGAGCTTCCAATAAGTAGATCAAGAATTTAGCACTAAAATTCACTAACTTATTAATTCTTCGTTGAATCCACGCATAGAACTTAGAATTACACTCTCAGTATATAGAATGCTCTATATGTTCCACCATATAGACACATCATTAGTTATCCATTGTTATAATCCTAATGTGATCAATGATCCTCTATATGAATGATCTACACTGTAAAGGGATTAGATTACCGTAACACCCTACTATGTATTTTATCCTTAAAACACTTGACCCCGTATAAATGATATTTCAGCTTATGTGAAATGAGATCTCCACCATTTATTTTCGTTTCGTCAAGCTCGAAGGAGATCATCCTTTGCTTACTATTCGCCAGATAGAAGCTATAGATTCCATGTTTATGCTAGCGCTCCCACTCAATTGCACTACCGTGTTCCCAAAATGTACGTATCACCCTGACCTAAAAGTAGGCTTAACTAACAAATCAAAGAACACGAATAGCCTTTCAAGATTGAGCCTAATCATAATAGGATTAAGATCATTTGATTTAGGATCAACTTGGCGATATTGACTTGAATAGATTTTACGGTAAGTTTAATAAATCTAAGTCAAAGTTCAATATCGGTCCCTTTCGATGCATACTCCATGCATCCAACCTGAGCTTTACTTTAACCAATGTTCTGGAAAGAACATAGTATTTCTCCAAATACAAGTAAACTCTTGTTGTAGATTATCATATCGCAAAACCCCGTGTCCGATAATTCTAGGAAACTTTATTCACATAGTCATGTTTACTTTCCAATGTGTTGACGGCACAATAAACAAAAGATCAAGTATGTGAAAAGGGTTTCGTATGAATTTATACATTATGTACATATAATCATGAAATAAATCATGTGAACCATGCAACATTAAATGTTATTTCTGATCTATATTAATAAGTAAATCTGATTATATTGAAATGAGTTTTATTTAGGGCATAAAACCCAACAAACTCCCACTTGCACTAATATAAAACAAAAAGTGCGTTTCAAATAATCTCAACACCTTGATATACAAATCAAGTGTAGTAGTAGTAAACTCCTCGTAATAGGATCTGAAAGGTTGAATTAACCACAACCTTTTCTCCACCATTACTCTTCCTTAATCACAAAATCATTGATAATGTGAAATTCCTCTCTATATGTCTACTCTCTTGGGATACTGGATTCTATATCTTTGGCAACTACTTTTGGTTAATCAGGAAATTAACACTAGTAGTTTAAGGCAATTTGGAATGATGCCAAAAATGTATAGAACTTTCCTTAGACTAAATAAGTACCTTTCCTGCAACCTTAACATTCAGTCCCTCTCTGGTAGACCTAGAGACTTCAGATAGGTTTTTACACTTCTCCAAAATAACTATTCCACCCCCAGAGTAACCACCATCTTATCATAAATATTTACTAGCACATAGGCAAATTTCGAAATCTGATGTGGTGTAGTCTAAGAGTTTTAAACACACTCTTATAGACTAACATATAGTTCCTCTTCTTAATCTTAGGATTTACTTGATTGTCTTCCAATGTTCTTCTCTTGGATTAATCTGATACCTACTCATTACTCCCACTCAACAGCAGGTGTCTGGTCTAAGGCATACAAAAGCATATCTAAGACCTCTCACTGTTGATATAAGAAATTCTTTCATGGCTTTATCTTTTCTGGAATAGTTAAGACTTTTCCTTGGATAAATAAAATCTATACCTAAGAAGTTGTGAAGCTTCTATAGATTGCCATTAGAAAGAAAATGCTTCAGCATCTTACTAAAGTAAGTTTCTTGCATTAGAGTAAGTAATTACCAGGTATACCACAAGCCATAGGTTTAGATAAACTCAAACCTATAATACTAGGAACAGGAAGTTTGTTAAGTCCATAGAATAGACTTATTAACTAAAATTTCCTTTTATGTCCTTGTAATAGAAAACTTTAGGTTATTCCATGTGAATGGATTAAACCATAGTTCTATTGGCTTTCTTCTTAGTTTCTTATCTTGACAATCCATTACTTGTTTAAACTCACAATGGATTTTAATCACTAGTGTCTCCCAAGTCATAAGAAGGTGAGTTCCTAGAAACTCTCCCACTACGACAAGGTACCGTGAATTATGTCTAAGAAAATGGTATTGAACTCTTCGGTTGTGACAAGACAACAGAGGCAGTGGGATCATCATATGTAAGATGGTAGAACACTTTTGGAATCAAGAATTAAATATCTCCTTTATTTGCTACTTGATTTTCAGACTTAGTCTTTTTCTTAGAAAAGTAGTATTTGTTTGAACAAACACTTTCTTATCTATTGACAATGGGATGGTCCACCCCTACTCACTTAGAATAGCTAAGAAACCATGGTTAACAGTTCTAGCTTTTCTTAAGATTTTGATTAGGTCATCCATGAATCTAGTAATGATTTACATTAAGTATACAACCATTACATCATTCTGAAATTGTATTACCATAGAAGGAATTAGGCAACGACTAGTAACTAATCATCAACATGCAACTCGAAATTTCTGGGGAGGTAAGTTTGGATATAATTAAAAAATCAATTTAATGATCTTTGAACTGCATATCTACTAACTATTTCTCCACCCCTATCAGTTAGCAAGATCTTTAACCACTTACCTTAATGGTTTTAACCATTTCTAGAAATTAATGAAATTTTTCAAACATTTCAAATTTCTTTGCTAAAAGGTATAATCTAGAGTTATCGTTTTAAGAATTCAACGAAAAACTCATATCCACCCCTGAATGTACATCCATCTGCGAATGAGATGAACTACTTTCAGTGGATATAGGCATATTAACTCTTTGCAGAGATTGATCTTGTCAAATCCACTATGAACAAGATACAAATGACATAGATTAAAAAATTGTGGTAGTGTCTATGATGACATAGGTTTAGTTACATCAAAGAGTTCTTAGAATACTGCAAGTGGATCCTGGTCACAGAATACCTAACTCATATTCCATACAGTTTTAATCCATTAATAGAAGATAGATGTTAAACACCTGAGAAAGTACAACTATATTGTATTCTGGAATTAGAAATATAAGAAAATTTCTGTTTGGATTCTAAAATTAAAGTCAAAGACTTAAATTTAACCAAATATAATGAGTAATTCTTTCTTGGACCACCACTACTATTTAAATTCTAAGTCAGATTTGCCCATACAAGTAGGAGATTTCTAAGACTGAGGATTTATATCAATTGGGAATAGAATTTCGGGATTATAATCATATGCGTCATTTAATTTCTTAAGAGAAAATATAGAATGACATGAAATGATTTATAGACCATTCATCCAATGATATGTTTTGAAGCTAATTCGAAATGAATAAGCTTTGAGGAATTAGGATAATTTCGTTTATAAATAAGAATCCAACGATGCTTCGATTAGCGAAAGACAAAGTAATCTTATTTATGTAATCTTCTTGTTTCATATTGTAAAAATACTAGTCTAAGGTGTCATCAATTGATGAACAAATTAGATGTTGCATATACAATATTTATCTTTCGAGATCTAACACTATTATGTATGTCTAATGGTGAAAATCCACTAGGAATTTATCTCATTAGATAAACAAACATGTTGGACCAACAATGAAGATTCGAAATTAAACTACAACTTAATAACAGAAAATAACATGGTTCAATATAAATTCATACACAATTCAGAAATTATAAACATATAGCAAGTAGGAATGACTAGTGAAAATACTAAAACATACAATCCTAAATAATTTCCAAGGTTTTCAACAACCGATACGTTGTCCCGGTAGGCGAGAGTCAAAGCATCATTTATTGAATAGAGTTGTCAGCTCATCTAAAATAGAAACCATTCTAGCAACCTTTTATTCGATCAAAATAAGAATCCAACGTTGTCCGGGTAGGCGAGAGTCAAGGTTATTCTCATTTTATGAGCTTCCACCATTGTTTCATGTTTTATGAGTTTATCTCTAAGTAGTCACCGTAGGGGAGAGTCTAAAGAGAGACGAAAACTCACAAAACATTTATCAAATGAAATCTTACGGTGTTAAATGCGTTCAACGAATAACCATCCATAGGGGGACGAAGTCTAACGTCTCGAGGTTATATTGAAAACATTTAACTTTTGTAAGACCAACAATGGAGATCGAATATCTTAATAATAATCAAACTCATTATTTAAAGTGAGTTGTATTTTCTTTGATTCTCTTTATTTAATTTATTTAAAATTTCCAATTTAGAATGAAAAATTCTAAATATAAATTTTAATTTAATATTTATAAATTTTACTTAGATGGATATGAAAATAACATGAATTATTTCCATCTTAGTAATAATTTCCAATAAATATTTAGAAAAATATTCAATTTAAGTTGTTACAAAATTAACATAAATTAATTTACAACTCAAATTTAATTTTCTATAAATATATATTGCATTTCGAAAAATTAAAGTATTTAAGAATACAATTTTCGAAAATGCATGTTAAAATAAAAAATTAATCCTGGAAAAATTATTCTAATTTAATGTTGGCCCAAAATTAATTAATAAAATTAATTTACAACAAAAAATATAATTTTCCTATTTAATTAAATATAAAAGAAAAATTTCAAATATTTAAGTATGATGATGAAAATCAACTTAAATATTAATTTTCTATTTAATTAAATACACTAGAAAAATACTTCAAGCAAAAATATCATCTATCTAGATTTTCCTTTGACTAATTAATTCAATTTCTAATAATATACTTTAATTCAATTTATTTTAAATTAATCAATAAATGAAAAAATCATTGATTTAAGTTGATCCAAGAATTAATTAAAATAAATAATTAATTTACAACTTAATCTATTTTTCAAGATAAAATTCGAAATTCTAGCATTTAAGAAATGCAATTTCGAAAATTGATTAATAAAATAAAGAAAAAATATATTTTGAAAATTATTTAAATTTAGTTGAAAAAATAAATTTCAACTAAAAATAATTTTCTATTTAATTAAATGTCATGAAAAGGAAATATTTAAGTATGATGATAAAAATCAACTTGGATATTCAATTTTCAAATTAATTAAATGTATTAAATTCAAGAAATAAATAATTAAGTGTAGAGAAGGCTTAATTATTAGTCTCTAGTTTAATACTAGGAAAAATATACTTAAAATAAATTGTACCAAAATTAATTATATAAATAATTAATTTCACAATGTATAATATTTTCCTATTTAATATTAGAAATAATAAGTAGTCTAGAAATAACTATCTAGAAAATATCTTATTTGACTAAGTATCTTTTCCACAAAATTTGAAAAAAATATCTAATTTAAGTTGTATTAGAAAAAATCTAGAACTTAAATATTTTTCAAATTTAAATTTAATTAAATATCAAAAATTAAGTTGTAACCACTTAATTTGAAAATATTCCATTTTAAGTTAATATTCGAAAAGATATTAACTTAAAAAATATCTAAAGAATCTTAATAACCAATGCCTAAAATTCCTCAACTTAATTTTGAAATTTGAAATTCAAAAGATATTCAGATTTAAGTTGGTTAGTTGTAGATAACTAAATATCAACTTAAATAAGAATATTTAATGAAAAATTTAAATTAAGTTCCAGAAAGAATCTAGATGGTTATAATTCTATATTTAATTAAATACAAGAAAATACATATAGTTTAGCTTAGAATAAAGAATTCTTTAAACTATAATTTTCTTAAATTAATTTCAAAATAAATGAAATTAATTATGTTGCTAATCAATTTTATTAGGTTAAACTAGTTTAATTAACCTAGTACATTTATTCAAATCAGGCAAATGGGCCTTCACAATTGGGGTGGTTCATGTGAGGGGCTGCTGGGTTCAGTATGTCGTAACCACTTCTATGGCTCCCAACTCTCACACAAGGCCCAAAAGAGAGGAATTTAACCTTAAAATGAACAACTGTTATTAATTGAATAGGCCCAAAAACTAAATGGGCCTAAATAAATTCTATCACGAACTATGATAATTTATTTTAGCAACAGCAACCTATATGCATCTATAATAAAATTAAACACATAGGCTCACACAGGCACACTTTGGATGGGTCCTATCATGTTGCTAGGTCATACACAGATGAAAGAAGATTGTAAATATACCTGTTACAAATTATTTACTTGACCAAGGGAGCCATCAGATCATTAGATCTGGCAAAAAGTAACCATGGCTATTTGCAATCAAGTAATAATAGGTTTTGAAAACTTACAAACAAGCTAAAACACATACTCCTGCAACAAGGTTAGCTGGATAGTTGGATGTAGGATTTATTTAATTTTAAATTAAATAATTAATTTCGAAATAATTAATTAATTAAAAAATAATTTTTCAAAAATTTAAAAAAAATTTGAATCATTCAAAATTTAAAAAAAAATTTAAATTTAAAATTAAACCTACAATTTTGAAAAATTAGGTTTCAACCAACCTAAATATCATTTCAAAATTTGCTAACTACTTTTAAAATTTAAATGTTATTTTATAAATAAAAATTAAATAAAAATTAGAAAAGATAAGTTAAATATCTTTATCACATTTTAAATTTAATTTAAATAAATAAAATAACAAAATTTAAAAGTTAGCAAAATATCTTACATCTATTTAAAATTACATGATTATAATTATCTTATTTTAAATTTAAATAAGGTAAAAATATCTAAAAAAAGATTTAATTTAAAAATATATATAAAATCTGACCTTAAATTTAAAATTACGATAAGATATAATCAAATTTAAAAATAAGATAGATTTTTAAGCAAGAAGATAGATACTAATTCTATTCAAATTCAAATTACACTAATATCTTGAATTAAATTTAAAAAATAATAAATTAATTCAAAATGATAATTAGAATTGAATTAGGAATAGTAATAGTATAAATACAAAACTATACAAAAAATCGGAAGTTAATTCCATGAAAAAGCATGAAAAATCGAAGAAAAACGAAAAAATTGTGAGCTGTACGGACAGTTTTCGCGATCGCAGGAAAATTTCAGCACAGCTCCGATTTTTTCGAGAGTTCTGTAAAAGGCTAACTTGCTTAATTTTTTCCATACTATCCAATAAAAATAATGCCAGTAACAGAATCGCAATTATTTTTCACGAAAATTTACAAACATCAATCAATCATCAAATAACACTCAATACAACATGATACCATCCAAAAAACATACAAACAATTGTTTTAAAGTCCAAATTTCTTGCAAGTAAATCAATTACCATGGCTCTGATACCAGTTGTTGGAATTTATTTTACCAGGATCTTAGATCTACTCACAAGTATGTTTATTAACATCCTAAATAAGAACTTTCTAAAACGATAAATTAAACACATATAAAGTTTAAGAAACCTTACATTGGGTGCAGCGGAATATAATGACTCCTTCCGTTCAGATATCTAGCCATTGATTCCTTTCTGTAGCAGAGCATTATCAATATCTGAACCTGGATCTCTTTCTCTGATTCCTTGATGCTGAATCTCCTTTGTTGATGATCTTTCTTCACGATCTTCCTCACTATGATTGAGGTATTCCTTGATGTGTGTGGGCACTACTCTAATCACTAAGGTAAGTCGAAATTATCAAGGAAGAAGAGAGAGTGAGGGTGGCGGCCAAGGTAGAGAGAGAGGCTCAGGTTTTCTGAATCAGAAGTGTCAGAAGAAAAGTGTAATTTTCCTGAAGCCTTCACTATCTATTTATAGCATTCCACTAGGGTTAGATTTGAATTATATGGCATTAAAATAATGAAAAAATCAACTTAAAATACCTACAAAGGTGGCCGGCCATGCACTTAGTGGATTGGGCCTTGCTTTTTGCAATTTTGCAATTTTAACACCTTTTGTATCTGATTTTCTCAAAAATGCCAATTTCCTAATTCAACCATTTAAATGCCAATTGTAACTATTTAATAACTATAAATAATTATTAAATAATATTGTCATTTATCATATTTATTAATTGAACCATACAAAGTATCATAATTAACAAATATGCCCCTAAAACTCTTTCTTTACAATTTCGCCCTTACTTAGTGAAAAATTCACAAATAGACATAGTCTAATTTGAGAATTATAATTGATTAATCAAAACCAATTACATGAGTCTTACAAGCAATATTATCTCAACTAGTGGGGGGACCATGGGTCTATATAACCGAGCTTCCAATAAGTAGATCAAGAATTTAGCACTAAAATTCACTAACTTATTAATTCTTCGTTGAATCCACGCATAGAACTTAGAATTGCACTCTCAGTATATAGAATGCTCTATATGTTCCACCATGTAGACACATCATTAGTTATCCATTGTTATAATCCTAATGTGATCAATGATCCTCTATATGAATGATCTACACTGTAAAGGGATTAGATTACCGTAACACCCTACTATGTATTTTATCCTTAAAACACTTGACCCCGTATAAATGATATTTCAGCTTATGTGAAATGAGATCTCCACCATTTATTTTTGTTTGGTCAAGCTCGAAGGAGATCATCCTTTGCTTACTATTCGCCAGATAGAAGCTATAGATTCCATGTTTATGCTAGCGCTCCCACTCAATTGCACTACCGTGTTCCCAAATATACGTATCACCCTGACCTAAAAGTAGGCTTAACTAACAAATCAAAGAACACGAATAGCCTTTCAAGATTGAGCCTAATCATAACAGGATTAAGATCATTTGATCTAGGATCAACTTGGCGATATTGACTTGAATAGATTTTACGGTAAGTTTAATAAATCTAAGTCAAAGTTCAATATCGGTCCCTTCCGATGCATACTCCATGCATCCAACCTGAGCTTTACTTTAACCAATGTTCTGGAAAGAACATAGTATTTCTCCAAATACAAGTAAACTATTGTTGTAGATTATCATATCAGTAAAACCCTGTGTCTGATAAATCTAGGAAACTTTATTCACATAGTCATGTTTACTTTCCAATGTGTTGACGGCACAATAAACAGGATCAAGTATGTGAAAAGGGTTTCAGATGAATTTATACATTATGTACATATAATCATGAAATAAATCATGTGAACCATGCAACATTAAATGTTATTTCTGATCTATATTAATAAGTAAATCTGATTATATTGAAATGAGTTTTATTTAGGGCATAAAACCCAACAAATCCTTCTCAAGTCTCGATAATTCAAGTGACCCAACCTATAATGCCACAAATCAGGTTTGTCTAGAAAAACCGTGTGATATTTCACTTGGCTGGACATAACATAACAATGATCTGAGGTTCTGTCACCTGTAAGAACTGAATTCCCATCTAATGAAACTAAACATTAAGACTTAGTGAATTGAACATCATAATTAACATCAAATAACTGATTGATACTGATCAAATTTCCTTTGAATCCTTTAACAAATAGGACTCCAATTAACTGAAATGTACTTGAGAGATTTTTATCTCTTTGTCCCAAAATTTTCCCTTTATTACCATCACCAAAAGTCACCAAACCTTCTTTAGAATCTTGAAAATTTTGTAAGGTTTCTCTAGAGCCTGTCAAATGCCACGAGTAACCACTATCAAAGTTCCAGTGATTCTCCTTCATAGTAGATAGAGAAGTGTGTGCCACCAAAGCAAGATTTGCAACCTTGGATTTCCATGTCTTAGATGAATCTTGTTAAAAGTAGAGGGAACTTACTAGAAGTTGATTGATTATTTATGATGTTAGTTAGATATGTTCTGAGTTTATTGCACCTAGGTTTTGTATGACCTCTTTTGTTGCAAAAATGATAAATGGGAATGAAGCGTTCTGGTTGTCTGGTAGTATGCTCTCCTTTTAAAGGTAATTCCTTTTTAGCAATCTTCTCATATTCAACTAAGTTATTGTCAGATTCACCTTCCTTATTTACTACAGTATACACAAACTTCACCTTTCCATCTGAAGAAGATGAACTAGGTCCATCAATCTACAAATCTTGACCTTGTTTGTAAAGCATCTTATATCCAATTTAAGTCTAAACACCAAAGGGCTTCTGATTTTGAAGGGTTTAATTCAAAGCATCTATCCCAAGAGATATGTAGGACAAAGGCTGCTTGGCTCTCACAAGTTCAGCAGTCAACTTATATATTTCACTATCTTTAGAACATAGCTTTATTGTCATGCACTTCAGTTTCTCCTCAAGTTCAATCTTACTATCATCAAGAGCCTTGTTTAGATCTTGTAGTTCTTTAACTCTCTTGGCCATGTAACTCCACTAAGCAAACATCTCTTCATAGGCCTTATTTTTTTTTACAACAACGAAATTTGAATTAGAAAAAGACTCATCACCATTAGATGCTTCAGACATAGTTTCTTTAGCCATAAATGCTATGACTGACTTATCTTGTGTAGACTCATCACCCACATCATCTTCTTCACCCACGACTTCTATTTCTTCTTCAGCGTGTTAGCACATTCGACCTGAATGTGGCCATAATGTTCACATTCACAAAATTTGATAGCAGGTCTGCTATTCATCTCATTCTGCTAAGGATGCTTGTTTGCATTAGAGAAGTTTTTATTGGAAGAGTTCTCTTTTCTGCCTGGAATGTTTTTCTTGAAATTCTTTTTGAGAAATCGAGCATAATTTTTAGCCAATAGAGTAAAGTTGGCATCAGAAAAGCCTTTAGATAAGTTTGAATCTTTATGAATTTCTTCCTTGTGAATAAAGCCACTCCTGTCTCAACTTTGTCGTTTTCAAAATTTTTGATCTTCTTACCCTTGTCCCATCTCTGTAAGGCCAGCTCATAATTCTATAGGGAACCAATTAACTCATCTAAATCAAGAGCCTCAATATCTCAACTTTCCTCAATCAAAGTTACTTTAGACATGAATCTTTTAGGTAGGACTCCAAGAAACTTTTCTGACCAATTTTTTATTGGAATAAACCTTTCCAATGGCATAAGATTCATTCAATATATCACAAATTTTAGCATGAAATTCAAAGACTGATTCATTTTCATCCATGGACAGATTTTCAAAAGACTTGGCCAACACTCTTAACCTAGCCTTTTTAACTTCCTCAGTTTCTTCATTCTTTTTCTTCAACTTCTCCCAAGCATACGTAGCAATCTCACAATTCAAAAACACCTTCAACTGATTTGTAGAGACAACATTAAAAAGAGCATGTAAAGCTTTAGAATTAAAATTTGCTCAACCTACACAAATCACAACAAAAAACTATTTTAAACTTCGATATGAATCTTAGGGAGGATTAAATTTCAAAAAAGTAACTGATCAAGAAGGAAGACAAAAACGTTACTCCTAAACCTAACCAGATAACCAAAAAAAAAACCTAACTAGAATTACTTAGCTACATGATCACAATTTCTTTATGTGTCAAAGGCTACTAAATCACAATTAGGTATTCTGTCACAAGTATAAAAAATAGTAAATCAATTACACACTGAAATTACAAGCTTCCCCTGCATTGGAAACTCATTTGTAGAGCCTAGATCCCCAAGAACTGGGTAAGAAGATAACCTCCTCTCAGTGACGAAGCTAGAAATTTAGTTGAGTGAGGGCTTGAATAAATATTAAGTCAAAACTAATAAAAATAATAATAAATGTATCTTTCAAATTTTCATCTTCAACAAAATAAAATAATACTATTGACAAAAATAAAATAAAATATTGTCAATGGTATTAATTTATTTTTTAATAAAGTATTATTTTTTTTATTATTTGTATTGGACTACTTTTAAAATGGGCTTGATTAGAATAAGAGTAGGCTCATGAATCATAAGATATTGAGTGAGGGCTTTTGTGAATTGGACTTTAATAAATTGAGCAAAGTGAATTAATATATGTATATATCTACATATAAAAAATTTGATGTTTATATTTGAGTGAGGGCTTTAGCCCACATATGGGCTAAAGTCCCTCCGTCCTCGCTTCTCTCCTCTAAGAAATCATTCAAACATACATTCTCCAATTTTTATATATACATCAAACAATGTAAACTTAAATGATTTCATACAGAAGATACTAAAAGAACTTGAATACACTTCAAGAACAAAGATCTAAGACCACTCAAATCTAGGAAGACAAGATCCCCTTTCTTCCAACAAGCTGAACTCCCATCAAACATCGCAGATCAACATTCCTTTTTCAAACTTGAAGATCCAATGATTTACAACCTCAAAACCACATAATACACACAGAAGAATTTTATCCTACTAGAGCAAGAATCTAAGAACGATTCTATCAAAGATGAGAGTTGGTTAGAAAAAGCTAGCTTAGCTTTTTATACTAACAAAGCTAAATAACGACTAAACACAACAACCCTCAATACCTTTGTCATGCTGGCAAGAAACAAAACAACGTATAAATAGATGAAACGTTGACTTGGCAAAAACAAAGTGAGCAGATAAAATAGATACAATTAACAACAATAAAAAATCAACACTAATAAGAACAACACAGATGCAACTAGACAACCAACAAATAAACTAATAACAAGCATAATTTGTCAAAGAAAACATAGCACTTACACTTTCCATATTTGTTAATTAATTGAGGTTAACTGGAGGTGCGTTTGGTAACACTTTTTTAATAAGTTATTTTTTCTAATTAGAAAAGTGAAAATATTTTCTAAAAACATGTTTTATAAAACTGTTTTTACTTTTCAATTATTAATTAAGAATCAAAATTTTGGAAAAAATAGTCACTTTCAATTTTTTTAAATAGTTTTTTTCTTAATCAATATTTTGGGCTTCAACCCCAGTCGGACTTTGGGACCCAAAACTGGACCCTAAACCCGGAACCCAAACCTAGACCCCGACCCTGGACCTAGACTTGGACCTAGCCCCTGACCTGGACCCGAATCCCAGCCTCGGCCTTGGACTAAGACCCAAACCCCGGATCTGGCCCTCGACCCCTGACCTAAACTCGAACTCGGACCCCAACCCCGACCTGGACCTAGACCTGGCCTCCGATCCAAACCCCAACCCAAACCCCAGACCTAGACCCAACCCTGGGATAGGAGCCCAAATCCAAACCCCGACCCTAGACCCGAACCTAGATCTAGCCCTGGACCCGAACCCCGACCTCGGCCCCAGACCCAGACCCAAACCCAAACCTGACTTAAATAAAATAAAAAAATGAAAATAAAAATAAAATTTAAAGAACACATTTTGTTTTTTCGTTTTTGAAATTAAAAAATAAAAGTGGTTATAGAACACATTTTTGTTTTTAAAATACAACAATTTTACTTTTAATTTTGTGATTAAAAAATTAAAAAATAAAAGTGTTACTAAACACCACCTAAATTAATAAATATATAATTTATAAATTATAACTTATGAGAGTATTATTGGTGTGACATGGGGAGAGACACAATTTGGAGAAAGAAAATAATCTGTGTGGATGCATGTATGTTTTGATGCTTAATTACTTTTACTAAATTTTTTTATTATGTTTCGAGTGTAGTTAGAGTCCCATATTGTTAAGATGTAAAAATATAACAGAACACATATAAGATATGCATAAATAGTTTTAAAATAGAACTCATCTATCTTAAAATTCTAACACGTGTGTTTTGGTCCTTTAAGTTCTTATTCTTGCTAATTTTGAGACATTGCAAGTTCATAAATTAGAGCAATAAATTACAACACCCTGACATTTTCAAGCGATTACATAAGTTACCTCTTGACAATGCTGCAAATAATCTTTTTACTCTCCAGGTTTTCACCATGTACGTCTCTTCTCTCTCTCTCTCTCTCTCTCTCTCTCTCTCTCTATATATATATATATATATATATATATGTAGTATAACAACCTTAGCAACCTCCTTAAGATGGAAAAATTAGTAATGCTCAACCACAATAATGAAGAAAGAAAGATACAATTTCTTATTATGGCAAGGTGGGAAAGATACAATTTAAATTGATGGGTTTTGCGAACCATCATATTTTTGGATCAAAGTCCTTATTATTAAAGCATTCTTATTGTTATTTTGGATAATGCTGCTTATTGAAGATGTAATAAAAGAACTAGCAAGACATAATAATGAGAGTTATCTTTAGGTGGTTGGCTTCAATAGGAGAGAAGGGGAATCATCTAGTGTCTGGCTGCTCCCATCAACATCACACACTTGAATGAAAAATTTGACACCAGAACTACCAGAGGGAACTGCATAGTCACCAACATAAAACGCTTGAACTCGCGCCACTCCAAGGAACTCACTTGCTGATTCTGCTTTCTTTGCATAAATATTGTATTTTGGGAATGTAGAATCATTCCCATCTTTCAATTTCCAAATAATCTTTACACTCACAGACTTAGAATCTTCAGAGGATGGAGTCCATTTGATGTGTTCACCCTCGACAACCCATGAAGAAGAGGGTGGAAAATTTGATTTCTGTTCTGAACTTTTGACTGTTATGTGGCCAAGCACAGCATAGTACTCGACTGAGGCTGTACTTTGATCGGAAGTGTTATCGTCGTCTAATTTCACAATTTGAGGATCAGGCCTGTAGCAACAAGCAGAGATTTCTGTTAATGTGTGTCCACAAAGTGAGATGCTGCTCTCCTGTATGGTCCATTCTGAAGAAGCTCCAAGATTTTCTAGTTGACGTGTTGTGACCACGGTACTAAATTTGCCTGAGAGATGATCTACTTTAGCTGGTGCAAGAAGTACAGACTTTTTCTCCCCTGCCCCAGAAGAGAAATTGAGAATTAGGCCAAGCAGAGAATTTGCCTTAGATTTCACCTGCATTAGTCAAATTAGATCAGTAAAGAAATTCTTCTGAGATTTTAGAAATTAAATATCCTCAGATTGGACAGTTACAAATTCAAATTATCCTGGTATCAGAATTTGGACAATAAACTAATTCATAGTGTTTTTCTAGATACTCTACTAAGTAATAAAGAATTAATATGAAAGGACTTTTGTTTGAGAAGCTTACAGAGTATGTAAAGTAAAGAGGTGAGTTCCCCAAAGGAAGCTTCCCATGAAATAGTCTTGTCGTGAAATAAGCATTGCCTTTATTAAGTCTTCCTTTGAAAGTGATGTTACTTCCGCCACCGTAAGATGCTCCATTGAAACTAGTTCACAAATGTTGTTATTGCATTAGACATGCTAACATTGTGGTAAGACTTCAATCTTTTCTTTTTTTAAAGTGAATAGACTAGACTAGGCAATATAAAATGGCAGCACTACTCAAATCTTATAAAGGCCAATAATTCCTAGTTGTTTGTAAACAGGTTTTGATTGGCTCTTTTTGAATTTTGCTTTTAGATTTTCCAGGGCATTAATCACAAGTACACTTATGAATAAAAGAGATTTAATAACTGAAAAATTCATGCATGCAAATTAATCAAAATTTAACCAATCTCTTTACCTATGGTCCCGTTTGGTACGCAGGACTGGATTGGATTAGACAGGCTAATTTGTCCAATCCAGTGTTTGGGCATGTTAGAAGTCTGGATAACTAATCCAGTTAACCTCATCTGTCTGGGATTATTTATCCCATCCAACAGGGTGGGATAAATAATCCCATGCAGGTGAGAGTTTTTTTTTTTATCGTTTTTTAATTTAAATTTTATTAATATATTTTAAATTTAATAAGAATTTAAAGGAAATAATTATCTCACATTTATTTATATATTTATTTTTTAAAAAACTTATTCATTAAAATTAGTGAAAATGTATAATTTTGAATTATTATACATAAGTTTTTTAAATTTAGAATATTATTAATTAAATAATAGTTACTTAAATTGATTTTAAGAAAAAAATATGACAATAAAATTATATATTATTTTTAAATTACTAAAAAATTTATATAAATATTTTAAAAAATTAATATTTATATTAAATTAGTGATTAAATTAGTGTTTAAGATAAACAATTTTATATTATTCAAGTATTTTTATTTTACTATTTAAATTATTTATTAAATAAAAAATATGACAAAATATTTTATAATATATTTGTGATATATTATTTTTTTTGCTACGAATTATTTATTTATATTTATTTATTATTATAAATTTTAATTTTAATTTATTATTATATATTTTTATTTAATTTAAGTTTTTTTTTTTCTAAAAGGAAATAAATAAAATAGTCCAGTCCATTCTTAAACCAAACACAGGATTACTTTCAGCATAATCCAATCTTGTCCAGTCCAGTCTAATCATTTTCAGTCCAATCTAGTCCAATCCTGCGTACTAAACGGGCCCTATATGTACTGTTAATTTTATAATCTCAAAAACAGCGTTAAACTTACTTAACAAGCACTTTCATGTCATTTAAGGTAGAATTATCCTTGTACTCGAGAAATGGCTGCAACAAATTCAGGAATTAGATAGCAAACTCAATTAGCTTACTTGAATTATAAAATTCAAATCCCAAGCAGAGTGTGTGGATTAATATGCAAGAACATAATAGTATCTTTGGTTTATTATCACATCATTTGTTGAGTAATATACCAAATAATTAACCACAATGAATGATTTTTTATAGGTACAGAACCAGCCACTCTAAAACTAATAAAGTTGCCAAATCAATAATCATTATAACTTTTGGCTCTTTGAGCACATCATAATAACTTTACTTAAAATGTTATATTAAGAAACTAGTTACTCTTGACAAGGTTAGAAAACATCATTGTGAAAGAAAGGTCAAAGGGTTAAAGCTTTATTACAAACCTGAAAGCCTCGAGTTGAAAGGTTATTCCATGAAGAATCTAGAATATGCACTCCATCAACAGAAAAATGATGAGCACGGCCCTAGAAAATAAGTATCAAGCTTTTCATTTACCGGTGAATCAGATTTAATTTCTGTTGACCAAAAGTGAACCTAATTCATACAAAAGTGCTGTAATAGGAACCCAAAAGATAAAAACAATATTTTCTTTCTAGTTAGTTTAAACCTGATCAAAATTTGAGTAGAATGGTAGGCCTCTAGGATAATGTTTTCCTATTCCCCATGATTTCTCCACAAGGCTCCACCAACTGCAAAACCCAAATACATGACTATGAGTAATACTCATAATTGTAAAATAAACCGTGTTCAACAACTACAATGGTAAAGTGTAAAACATAATTAATGTAGCAGTATAGGATTTTGGATTTAGTCCAAGGAAATGTATTACTGATTTTGTGCAGTTTGAAAATCTGGTGGTTGTTTAGTCTCATAGACCCATCCAGGAGCAAACAGAGCAGCTGAGACATCGCCCCTTTTCAGCACATCAAGAGCAAAGTGTGTCTGTTATATTTATAAGTCGTTAAAAGTAATTAGCACTGAACTAATTGCACCACCTCACGTTATATATTTATTTGGTGAATCAAAAAACTTCATTGAGTACTTCAAATTACATCCTACCAGCACCTTTATGTTAAGGCCTGAACCAATTTCTAAACAAACTCATGAAGTAATTATACAATTATGGGCTCGTTTGGTACGTCCTATTGTATCGTATTTGTTAGGGATAGTTAGTTTTCTGTTACTTATTTCGGTTTGGTGGTTAGACAGCTGTCATTGGTTTGTTATGGTTGTTAGTGTTTGTTGTACTCTTATATAAACACTCTTGTATTCATTTTCTAAATCAATGAAGAGTTGTCTTTCTCTCTCTCTTCTTTCTCTGTCTTTCTCTGCCTTTGATCTGTTTCTTCTTCTTTCTTTACTTGCTGTTCTTCATGCCTAAGAGATCAAATGCATCTAACATGGTATCAGAGCCATGGCCGCCATTGCTGGCGAACATGGCTACCATTGATCCTGGAAACTCGAATTCTCACCCTACTCAACAAGGTGCCCCTGCTGCAACAACAAGAAACCAAACCAGAGAACCAGATGACACCACTGTGTACTTCAATCACACAATCTCGATCAAATTAAACGATCACAATTACCTCCTTTGGAAGCAGCAGATCCTTGCTGCAATTCGAGGTAATCGACTGATGAAATTCATTGAAGACACTCCTCCACCTCCACAATATCTCAGTGATGCTGATCAAGCTGCAAGAAGACTAAATCCAGCGTTTGTTAATTGGGACGTTCAAGATCAATTGTTGGTTTCATGGCTTCTCTCTTCCATGACAGAAAGTCTTCTCACAAGAATGGTAGGCTGCAACTCTGCTAGACAGATCTGGAAAGCTCTTGAACAGCATTACACATTGAAGGTTTCCTCAAAAATCCTGGAGTTCAGAACCAAATTGCAGAAATTAAAGAAAGGCACCTTGAGCTTAAACAATTATCTTCTCAAAGTTAAGCAACATGTCGATTTATTGGCTTCTGTAGGGGAGATTCTTTCTGATCGAGATCACATTGCTGCTATCTTCAAAGGCCTACCTAGTGAATACGATACCTTCATTATCTCCACCAACACTAGGATCGAAGGTTACACTGTTGGAGAAATGGAAGCACTCCTTCTTGCATCCGAATCTCCTATTGAGAAGGAGGATCAAGAAATGGAATTTAGTGCAAATCTAGCCACTGCTGAACAAGATCAAGATCAAGATCCAGCTATGGAAGCTTTTCTTGCTCAGTCAAATCGCAATTACAGACCTTATCCTTCCACCCGAGGTCAGTATAATCCTAATAATTACAATTTCTCTAACTTTCCTACTTCTGTTCCCAACACCAGAGGAAATTTTTGAAGCTACCCTGCTAGAGGAACCAGCAGCAATCAATTCTTTGTTGTGGCAAGAGGAAGAGGCACTCGACAAATTCCAGGGCAAAACAAAGTTCAATGCCAATTGTGTCATAAAACTGACCATACTGTGATATACTGTTTTTATCGATTTGATAAGAGTTTCACAAGTGTTTTTCCTGCTACTAGACAGTCACAAGCACAAGCTCATATTGCTCAAACTTCTTAAGGGACAGATGACAATTGGTACCCCGATTCGGGTGCTACCAATCACTGCACTCCAAATGGGCAAAACATCATGACACCAGCTGAATATGAGGGTCCTGACCAGTTATTTGTTGAAAATGGAGCTGGTTTGCCTATCTCCCAAATTGGTAATTCCTATCTTTTATCCAATTCTTCTAATAAACCTCTTGTTCTTACCAATTTGCTTCATGTGCCTGAACTCACAAAGAATTTACTTAGTGTTTCTAAGTTTGCTGCTGATAATAATGTTTACTTTGTGTTCTATCCCGATATGTGTTATGTCAAGGATCAGGTGAGCAATATCACACTGCTGATTGGGAGACATCACAATGGCCTATATACTTTTGACTCTAGCCAACTTCACTTGTCTGCCACCTCCTCCCCAAACAGTCCACAAACTGCTATACCATCTGCTCATATGGTCACTGCTGATCCTTCTCAACCCGAGCCACATCATGTTCAATCTTCTCTTTGTTTTCAATGTAGCAGTAGCAATAATAACTTTGAACTTTGGCACAATCGGCTTGGCCACCCCTCTGAAAGGGTGGTGAAGTCTGTTCTCTCTCAATGTAACCTTCCTCATATTAATAAAATTTCAAATTCCATTTGCAAAGCTTGTTGTTTGGGAAAAATACACAAATTCCCTTTTCCCAAAGTGTCTGACACATGCTATAATGCTCCATTACAACTTGTGCATTCGGATTTATGGGGTCCCTCATTCACCACTTCACATAATGGTTACAAATATTGTATCCACTTTATAGATGCCTACTCTAGATTCACTTGGCTTTATCTTCTTAAAAATAAACATGATGCCATCAAAGTGTTTTAGATTTTCAAAGCTGAGGTTGAGTTACAATTAGGCACCAAAATTAAAGTGTTTCAATCAGATTGGGGGGGGTGAATATCGATCGTTTACTGACTTACTTCAGCAATCTGGTATAGTGCATAGAAAACCTTGTCCCACTACTCATGAGCAAAATGGAATTGCTGAAAGAAAACATAGGCACATTGTTGAGCATGGTCTTGCCCTCTTAGCTCATGCTAATTTACCTCTAAAATACTGGGATGAAGCCTTTAGGACAGCAGTGTATCTTCATAACCGACTTCCCACTCCTGTCCTTTCTCAAAAATCTCCCATTGAAGTCTTGTTCAACCTTAAACCCGATTATAGTATTCTTAAGACCTTTTGTAAAGCCCGCTTAGTTAATTTGGAAATTAGCAGTTGTTTATGATTAATTATGAAATTATTTATAGCTATTTAAATAATTTATTATACTGTTATTTATGTTATTCAGTATCTTGCATATTTTGCATTTCCGGTGTCCGGTATTTTGGAACCCACAACGTTTGGCTCAAAGAGAAATTACAACTTAGTATGTTAGTAGTTTGGGGACGGGTTTTAGACATTGGGAATGTCGGGAATGGCCGGGAATTTAGAATTTCCCAAAAATACCCCTTTAGTATGATTTATTTGATTTTATGGTGGAGGGGCAAAATGGTCTTTTTGCCCCATTAGTATTTTGTCTTTTGTGATTTTATGAAATGGAAAATAAGTGTTTATTTGATTATTTGTTGGCTGAAATAAAATGTGATATGTGGCTTATATTCCTTTTCCCACAAAAATTCTACACTTAGTCAAAATTAGAAAGAAAAGTCCAAATTCACACACTCTCATTTCTCTCTCATTTTCGGCCAAGCATAGGGAGCAGCTAGGGCTGGATTTCTTTGTTGAATTCAAGTTATTTTAGCAAGATCTAAGTAATCCTAGACAAGGTAAACCTTGCTCTAGCTTCTCTACATGTTCTTTGAAATTTTGGATGAGTTTTAATGTGATGCATGCTTGATTCTTTGATTTTGTTGCTGCTGAAATATTGTTGTTGTTTCTGAGATTTAAGTATGTTGATTTGTGATTATTTAGGTTGTTAGTAATGAATGTTAAGTGCTTTACTCAAAATTGGAAGTTTTAGCTCAAATATGGTTTTCAAAGAGAATTGATTGAATCTGTTGCTGGGTTGTTGTTGATGTTTTTATTTGATTTCAGAAGCTAGTTTAAGCATGTTTAAGTAGAATTAACCAGGTTTGATTGCATGTTTGTGGGATTTGCTCAAGTTTGAGTTTAGAACTCAAAGCTTGAGCTTCAATGGTGATTTTTGTTTCTGTGGTTTCTGGGTTAGTTTGTTGCCTTAGATTTGTTCTTTGGGGTATTTAGAGCAGTGTCCGGAAGTTTTGGAACCATTTGGGTTTGATTTGATCAAGTTAGGAATTTTTGAAAAATTCCTGCGAGGAACCGAATTCCGGTTGTGCAACCGAATTCGGATGGGTGTCCAAGAATTCCCTAACCGGAATTCCGGTTGGGCAACCGGTCTACCGGTTGGGGAATTTTCAGAAACCCTAGTTTTCCTCGTTTTTATGTTTTTAGGGGTATTGCCATGCTTTTTATCGATAGGGAAACTTTTAGTTCCTAGTTTTAGTCCCCGGGAAGTGATTTAGCGTGTCACTTATAGCGTTGTGATTTTTATGGTTTAGGAGCCGCAATGTCCGTCGCTCGGCTTCGATTCCGGTCGGGTTGACCTAAGACACGAAATCGGAATCCAGGTAAGATTAGTATAACAGTATGCATATGTAGATTACATGTTTAGCGTGCATGTAGGAAGCCTATTAGATTACATTAGTTGTATGTTGGCTTCGAACCATCCAACCCTGTCACGTCGGTACAGGCTGGAGTATGACCAGCAGCCGGAGTATGACCGGTTTGACCGATCAGGCTGACACTTGGTTGGTGGTTCCGTGCTATTGACGTATCCCGTCGGTACAGGCTGGAGTATGACCAGCAGCCGGAGTATGACCGGTTCGACCGATCAGGAGGATATAGTAACACGTCGGTACAGCCGGAGTATGACCAAGCAGCCGGAGTATGACCGGTTCGACCGATCAGGTTGTTACGTGTCAATAGTACCGTCCCTATGAACGTTCAGAACTCGGTACCATGTTGGACATGGCAGTAGTGGCTCAGTACCATGTTGGACATGGCAGTAGCGGGACTCAGTATCGTGTTGGACACGGCAGTTAGTATTATGTATGAGTATTATTATGCTTTTCTTACTGAGTCTGTCGACTCACAGTTTACGTTCATGTGTAGGTAAAGGCAAGGCTGTAGCTGATGGACCGTGAGCGAGCTTATGAGATTGTACATGTCGGGGCGGTTAGGCCTGGAGCGTACGATCCTCGGGACAGCAAGGCTGATTTTGTAACTGGTCGTTAGACGACCTTTATTTTTATGTAACAGTTAAACAGTTAAACTTTTTGTAAATATTTTTATAATCGGGATCCCGAGTCTTTTGTAATACTGTTTTATAAGTTTAATTAAAAAGCAAAATTTTAATTAATCACGTTTTTCCATAAACCTCGTTGATTAGCAACGAGCTGCACAGTACGTTTAAAAATCACGTAATACGCCTAAGTTAGTTAGGGTGTTACAATTTGGTATCAGAGCCGCCAGGTTGTCTTCCGAAGATCGTCACGACATGTACAATCATCATCAGCAGTTAGCTCGGTTCACGATTCAGTAAGCCTTTATTGCTTTAGTAGTTTATTTTATTCAGTTATGAAAAAGAAAATCCTGTTAGGAAGCATGTTAGCAGCCTGATAGTAGAATAGGCGCATGTTTCGTTTTTAATTTCCAAATTAAGCGGCATTAGTAAGCTCTCCTTGAATACGACCTGATATGCCAACTCTTGGTTTCGCAGGCGGTTCTAACTAGATGGACGCCAGGCGGACTACCAGGAGTCAGGGCAACTCCGTAGGGTCGAATCAAGGTCAGGGAGCTCAGTTTCCCCCACCTGCTAGGGGCCGAGGTAGAGGTCCCCGAGGCAGGGCTCGTGGCCGGGGTGATGAGAACCCGCCACAGGCTGCCCAGGCTCCCCCAGCCGATCAGGGAGCCCCGAACTGGGAGTTACGGTTTGCGGAGATGCAAGCCCGGATCGAAGAACAAGACCTCGAGATTCAGAGGTTGAGACAGCAGGGTGCTCCTGCAGCCTCGTGCCCATAGTTCCAGTGGCACCTGCCCCTGCTGCCCAGGCCGAGATAGTGGTGGCGGCCCATAGATTGGAACCATTGTATGAGCGGTTCCGGAAGCAAGCACCTCCGGTATTCCTGGGAGGTCCGGATGTAATGAAAGCCAAGCAGTGGCTGACGGTGATCACAGAGATACTGAATTTTATGGGTGTCACCGGTAACGACAGAGTGGTGTGCGCCACGTTTCAGTTCCAGGAGGACGCTTTGGTATGGTGGGACATGGTGTCTCAGATCCATGACGTCACCACCATGACCTGGGAAAGGTTCCAGGAAGTCTTTAATGAGAAATACAACAATGAGGCGGTCAGAAGCGCCAAGAGGAAAGAGTTCGTTCACCTGACCCAGCGGGAGAACATGAGCGTCACTGAGTATACTACTCAGTTTGATCGGTTGGCGAGGTTAGCCTCGGGAATTGTGCCGACCGATTTCAGCAAGAAGGAGAAGTATCTAGACGGGTTGAATCCCAAGATCAGGCATGACCTGATGATCACCACCGACGACAGCACCACCTATGCTCAGATGGTGGAGAAGGCACTGCGAGCTGAGGGCGCAGTGGGGTGTATGTCAGAATCAGCCAGTACTCCGGTGAGTGGCGGAGCTCCTACCCCTCCTGCATCAGGCTTTAGCAGAGGGAGTAGTGGTTCGGCCATTGATCAGAGGAAGAGAGCACCCACTGCTTCCGGTGGCTCGAGTCAGAACAAGAGGTTCCGGGGGAACCAGAACCGAGGAAGTCGTCCTGGTGGTAATGAGACCCGATTCTCCTATCCCGAGTGCCCTAGCTGCAAGAGGCACCATCGGGGTGAGTGCAAAGGTCAGGGATGCTTTCATTGTGGCATGCCCGGACACTTCAAGAGGGAATGTCCCCAGCTCCGACCAGAGGCACCGAGAGCTCCAGCGATACCCACTCCAGCCAGGGTATTCGCTATCACGCAGGCTGATGCAGATGCCAGCCCATCAGTAGTCACAGGTCAGCTTTCTATTAACAACTCGCTATATTCAGTGCTGTTTGATTCTGGGGATACACATTCTTATGTGGCGGCCAGAGTCTTTAGTAAATTGGGTAGACCCTTTGATAGATATGAATCAGGGTTTGGAACCCTGTTACCTGGCGGAGAATTGGTTATCTCCAATAGGTGGATTAGGTCTATGCCGATCAGGATAGATGGTAGAGAGTTAAGCGCTGATCTGATAGAGATGAGTTTAGTCGAATTCGATATTATTTTAGGAATGGATTTCCTATCTAAATATTCGGCGAGCATTGATTGTGAAAGGAAGATGGTGGTCTTCCAACCGGAGAGTGAAGAACCGTTTGTATTTGTGGGTTCAGTTCAGGGATCTCGGATCCCGATGATCTCGGCTATGTCAGCAAGAGAATTGTTGCACGGCGGTTGCTTAGGGTTTCTGGCCGTGGTGGTGGACACCACACGGCCAGATACCATTCGGCCAGAGGACATCAGAGTGGTTCGGGAATTTTCGGACGTTTTTCCCGAAGAACTTCCAGGGTTACCACCTCAGCGGGAGATTGACTTCGTAATTGACTTGACACCAGGGGTGGATCCGGTTTCCAAAGCCCCGTATAGAATGGCTCCAGCTGAACTTAAGGAATTAAAGATTCAGCTCCAAGGGTTGCTTGACATAGGGTTCATTCGGCCCAGTGTGTCACCCTGGGGAGCCCCGGTTTTGTTCGTCAAGAAGAAGGATGGATCTATGAGGATGTGCATCGACTACAGGGAGTTGAACAAGCTGACGGTGAAGAATAAATACCCATTACCTAGGATCGATGACTTGTTCGATCAATTTCAGGGGAAGACGGTCTTTTCTAAGATTGATCTCCGTTCGGGTTATCATCAGTTGAGAATCCGAGAGGAGGACATTCCAAAGACGGCTTTCCGCACTAGGTATGGACATTATGAGGTTCTGGTTATGTCATTCGGACTAACCAATGCTCCTGCAGCATTCATGGACCTGATGAATAGAGTATTCAAGGATTTCCTCGATATCTGTGTGATTGTGTTTATCGACGACATCCTCGTGTACTCTCGATCAGAAGAGGAGCATGAGTTACATCTTCAGATGTGTTAGGTTATTTTTAGTATTAATTTTAGATTAAGTTTAGTATATTTTTAATTAAGTTTTAATCGTGTTTGGAGCATTTTTACGCTTGTTATCTTTTATTTTTACAGATTTAAAATAGAAGAAGATTAGAAAAATATCAGAGAAAAAGATGGGAAAAAGATAAAAAATATCATGATATTTAAAATAGAGAAAATTGTGGAAGCCGAAACTTCAAGCCTAAATTCGACGGTTTTCTGATTGGATTTTGGAAAAAGTCAAAACATGAAAGTTCTAGATCTCTCTTTTATCTTTCCGGAACATCTTGAATCGTTCAATTCCGAGCAATATTGAGAGAGTTATGGTCCAAATACTATCAGTGGACGCAGCAGAAAAAAATATCTCGTTTGAGGTTTCCCAAAAATTTAAATTCGAGTGGGAATTTAAATATTGCGTTTTTTTCCATATTTTTAGGCCTTCAATGCCTATATAAAGGGAAGAAGGGAGTTGATTTCATCAAGCAATTTTAGAGAGAAAAACAGAGAGAATACAGATGGAAAGTGGAGAGATCAACTGCAATATTGGAGGCATTCTTCAGAGGGTTTTCAGCATTCTTCTCTTCTCTATTTTTATCTCTTTTCTTAAAGTTAATATGTGTGATTGTGCTCTCATGAACATGTGTAGCTAAACACTTTAATTAGGGTTAGATGGATATTGTTTAACATTGTTTATGGTTTTAATATGATTAATTTTCCTCCTAATTTCTATGTATTCTATTTTATTTGTGCTTAATTACTTTTAATTGCCTGATCACCAATTAACTGTCTATGATTTTGATGCGAGATCTGAGAAGTGAGTGTCAAATATGCTATAGTAGAATAGAACTGAATTTCGATATAGGACGAGAGTACCTATATGGTTTAGATAGCTTATAGGGTTTCTGTGTTTAATGCCTGTTGCATGTTAAATTTATCACGAGAGTAGAAAGTTTGCATGTAATTGAGGTTTATATATCTGAGAAGACTATAAATTACCTTAGTAAACCTGCTATTGCATTGGAATTAATATTAGGGAAATAATCATATTAGACCATATTCAATAGAAACAATTGAAATCGACACCCTAGTTTTTATTAACTTTAAATTTTCTTGTATAATTGTTTCTTACTAGTTTCTTATTCTTAATTCTTTCTTTATTTTTTATTTAACCAAATAGAAGTAAAAGTTTAATTTTAACGTACTTAACTACACTCCCTGTGGGATCGACCTCACTCCTAGTGAGTCTACTACTTTAAACGATACGTACACTTGCGTGTGCAAAAATATCGCAACAAGTTTTTGGCGCCGTTGCCGGGGAGTGATAGTTAATATTATTAAAAATTAAAATTTCTAATTTGGTTTTTCTTTTTAGTTTTAGTATTAATTTTGTTGTTTCAAATTTTTATCTTTTTAGTACTAATTTAGTTTTATTTTATTTTACTAATGTTTTATTGATGAGCTTGACCTGCAAGGTAAATCCAGATGCTATACCTTGAGGATTTTGCCCAACAACACAATGAGCCATTCTATTCTGCTTGGAGGAGATTTAAAGAGTATGGAGAGAGATGTTATCCCACTTTCTCAAGTGGGTGTTTTACGTGGCTATTTTATAATGGACTTAATGATGAAACAAAAAGCTGGGTTAATTATGGAGCAGAGGTCACTGGAGCGCCTCTATTAATGAGAGGCTATGGCATAATAGATCTATTGAATAATATGGCAGATTTTGATTACGACTGGCATTGGGATCCATCACTTCAGGGTTGGAGTCACCAATACCCACCTTATTGCCCAAATTCATCTCAACAATCTGAAAAAGAGGAACAACTACTAGCACTTATGCAATCACTTCCAGGAGAGATTAATCGCTTAACTGACATGGTGAGATCCTTATGTGATAATTCAATGGCTCATGATTCAGAATGTAATAATTCCAATGATGAAAGTTATGAGAGTTATTGCTACAATAAAGAAGGGTCATTAGTTGAGTACAAGGAAGATAATGAGCCTACAATTGAAGATCAAGATCCTTGTGAAGAGGAACTCATTGAATATGAAATCACAAGTGAGGGTATGAATAGCCACGTGGAGAGTGAGCAACAAGAAGAAGGTTTGTTAGATGAAAGAGTAGATACTGTGACATTGGGGGATGAGGAAGAACATGGCATCACTGATTCGACTTCATCAATGATATTGACTAATAAACCACCAATAAATCTATATATTTCATCAACACCATATTACATCCTCTGCGAGCTACGAAAGGCTTCTCCCCAAGCTCATCATCCAAAGTCTTGTGTTGTTGGTACTGACTTTGATTCAAACTCATCACTTGCCAAGCTTGAAGGCAAGTACAACAACAATTTTCAAGTTGTCTTGCATGACGCTTATTATGGGCGTCAACCGCTTATTGATGTGGCACCCAGGTAAGTTTCCTTTCCTTTTTCTTTAATGTCACATTGGGGACAATGTGTCACTTTAGTTTGGGGGGAGCAGTGACTTAATTTTTATTTTGAGTTTTTTTTTAAGTTTTATGTCTTTTAATTTTTAGTTTTTAGTTTTTATTGTTTTGAGTCAATTTTCTTAATGTGAGCCAATTTAAAAGTAGGTAGATAGCATGATTTGAAAAGTTCACTTATTTTCGAAAAATCCGTGTGCTTGGTGATATTACATTCTTGACTAATTTCAATTTTGAGCATGGAATCATATTAGGTAATTTGCTAGTAATTGAATTGTTTTATGCATGTTGATTGTGGAATTTGGAAAGTTGTTTGGAAAATTCTAGAACTTGCTGCTTGCTTGCTATTTGAGGCGAAATAATAAATTATGCATGATTAGGAAAGTGATTTAAGCAATTTTTTGGATCGATTGTACCTTTCAAGCCATCCTTGTAATTTTTATCCTAGTTACCTTTTTTTGAGCCTTAACCTATTCTTTGTTTTACACATATTGAGCATAAAAAGATAAATCCATGAATATCCACAATTTGACCCTAATCATACCATAAGTAGATCTTTAGTTTGGGGGAATTTGGATGGGAAGTTTGTTGTATGTGTGTGAAAAAAGTGTGAAAATTGAGAGAATATAAAAAAAAAAAAAAAAAAAATTGATTGGCAACAACTTGAAAAAAAGGAGAAAAGAAAGAAAAATCTGACAACTAGTGTCAAATCTAGAAAAAAAAAAAAAGGATAAATATAAAGTTGTTGCACCCTTGTTGAAGAATATATCTCTCATGTAATTAGAAAAAAGGGTATTGGGATTGTGTGAAAAATATTGTGGGTGACATGATTGGAGAAGCTTATGGTATAGTAAAGCCTAAATGACCATTTCAACTACCTTTACCCTAAGCCTAACATTACAAGCCTAGAAAAACCTTCTGATTCTTGGTTGTGCATTAATCTATATTAGTGGAGAATAGTAAGTATTGCAAGCATATGGAATTTATGGTTAGTGGATTGATGATTGTAATTGGCATACATAAAGTGGTTTAATTGTTAGTTAATTGCATTCTATGGTTTGATGAGCTAAATGAAAATAAATTGAAATATGTCAAGGGTGTAATTGAACTGAAATTCTGGATTGTATGTATAAGTGAATTTTTTTCATAATCATATTATTGAACCTACTTGAAAATTACTCATGTTTTGGAGATTGACTTGTTTAATGTTTATTTAGTGTTTTACTCGAGGACGAGTAAAAGCTTAGTTTGGGGGAATTTGTTAGGTTATTTTTAGTATTAATTTTAGATTAAGTTTAGTATATTTTTAATTAAGTTTTAATCGTGTTTGGAGCATTTTTACGCTTGTTATCTTTTATTTTTACAGATTTAAAATAGAAGAAGATTAGAAAAATATCAGAGAAAAAGATGGGAAAAAGATAAAAAATATCATGATATTTAAAATAGAGAAAATTGTGGAAGCCGAAACTTCAAGCCTAAATTCGACGGTTTTCTGATTGGATTTTGGAAAAAGTCAAAACATAAAAGTTCTAGATCTCTCTTTTATCTTTCCGGAACATCTTGAATCGTTCAATTCCGAGCAATATTGAGAGAGTTATGGTCCAAATACTATCAGTGGACGCAGCAGAAAAAAATATCTCGTTTGAGGTTTCCCAAAAATTTAAATTCGAGTGGGAATTTAAATATTGCGTTTTTTCCATATTTTTAGGCCTTCAATGCCTATATAAAGGGAAGAAGGGAGTTGATTTCATCAAGCAATTTTAGAGAGAAAAACAGAGAGAATACAGATGGAAAGTGGAGAGATCAACTGCAATATTGGAGGCATTCTTCAGAGGGTTTTCAGCATTCTTCTCTTCTCTATTTTTATCTCTTTTCTTAAAGTTAATATGTGTGATTGTGCTCTCATGAACATGTGTAGCTAAACACTTTAATTAGGGTTAGATGGATATTGTTTAACATTGTTTATGGTTTTAATATGATTAATTTTCCCCCTAATTTCTATGTATTCTATTTTATTTGTGCTTAATTACTTTTAATTGCCTGATCACCAATTAACTGTCTATGATTTTGATGCGAGATCTGAGAAGTGAGTGTCAAATATGCTATAGTAGAATAGAACTGAATTTCGATATAGGACGAGAGTACCTATATGGTTTAGATAGCTTATAGGGTTTCTGTGTTTAATGCCTGTTGCATGTTAAATTTATCACGAGAGTAGAAAGTTTGCATGTAATTGAGGTTTATATATCTGAGAAGACTATAAATTACCTTAGTAAACCTGCTATTGCATTGGAATTAATATTAGGGAAATAATCATATTAGACCATATTCAATAGAAACAATTGAAATCGACACCCTAGTTTTTATTAACTTTAAATTTTCTTGTATAATTGTTTCTTACTAGTTTCTTATTCTTAATTCTTTCTTTATTTTTTATTTAACCAAATAGAAGTAAAAGTTTAATTTTAACGTACTTAACTACACTCCCTGTGGGATCGACCTCACTCCTAGTGAGTCTACTACTTTAAACGATACGTACACTTGCGTGTGCAAAAATATCGCAACAAGATGGTACTGCAACGACTTCGAGAACATAAGCTTTACGCCAAGTTCAAGAAATGTGAGTTCTGGCTATCTCAGGTGTCCTTCCTAGGGCACATTGTGAGTAAAGATGGGATCAAGGTGGATCCCGGGAAAATTGAATCCGTCAGGGATTGGCCGAGACCGAAGACAGTGACAGAGATCAGAAGCTTCTTGGGATTAGCTGGGTACTACCGTAGGTTCGTGGAGGGGTTCTCCAAAATTTCAATGCCCCTAACCGAGCTTACAAAGAAGAATCAACGGTTTATTGGGTCAGATAAGTGCGAAGCTAGCTTTCAGGAGCTGAAGCAGAGGTTGATTACTGCTCCGGTGCTAGCTTTGCCTTCGGACAAGGAGAAGTTCGTAGTCTATTGTGACGCATCCAAACAGGGTTTGGGGTGTGTATTGATGCAAGCCGACCGGGTTATCGCTTATGCCTCCCGTCAGTTAAAGGATTATGAACAGCGATACCCGACTCATGATTTAGAATTGGCCGCAGTGGTTTTTGCACTGAAGATTTGGCGGCATTACCTTTATGGGGAGAAGTGTGAGATCTATACCGACCATAAAAGTCTCAAGTATTTCTTTACTCAGAAAGATTTGAACATGAGACAAAGGCGTTGGTTGGAATTAGTGAAGGATTATGATTGTGAGATCCTCTATCATCCCGGAAAAGCCAATGTTGTAAAGCCCGCTTAGTTAATTTGGAAATTAGCAGTTGTTTATGTTAATCATGAAATTATTTATAGCTATTTAAATAATTTGGTATTGATATTTATGGAATTCAGATATGCATGAGTATGTTATCAGTAGCTTTTATATTTCGCATTTCCGGTGTCCGGTATTTTGGAACGCGGCGTTTGGCTCAGTAGAAATCACAACTTAGTATGTTAGTATTTTGGGGACGGGTTTTAGACATTGGGAATGTCGGGAATGGCCGGGAATTTAGAATGTCCCAAAAATACCCCTTTAGTATGATTTTCATGATTTTATGGTGGAGGGGCAAAATGGTCTTTTTGCCCCATTAGTGTTTTGTCTTATGTGAGTTTTTATTTGGAAATTAAATGTTTATTTGGATTTAAATGTTGGCTGAAATAAATGAAAAATATGATTTAAATTCCTCTTTTCTCAAGCATTTCACACTTAGTCAAATTTTAAAAGAAATTAGAAAAAACACTCCAACTCTCTCTCTCTTTTCCTCTCTTTTTCGGCTGAGCTTGGGGGTTCAAAGCTGGGATTTTTGGTTGGTGATTTCTAGTGATTTTGCTAGATCTTTGTGATTTTTAGTTGAGGTAATTCTTGGCCTTAATCTCCTACTTTGTTTTCTTGAATTTTAAGTGAAAATAGATGAAATGCATGCTTGAATAGTTGTTGTTGTTGCTGCTGTAATCTGATTATTATTTTGAGTTTAAGCATGTTAGTTTAGGGTTGTTTTGATGCTTGATTACTAGGTTGAGCATGCTAGAGGTTTATTATTGCAAAAGTTATGAATTTTGAGAGAAAATGCTATGTTTGGTTTCTGTGAATTGCTGGATGTTTCTGTATGTTTTCAGAGATGATTATATGCTTACTTGAGTAGAATTAAATAGGTTAGGATGCATGTTAGGTGGTTTTGCTCAAGCTTGAGTTTGGAACTCAAAGCTTGAGCTCCAATGGTGAATTTTGCATGTGTGATTTCTGGGTAGGTTTGATGCTCTAGAATTGTTATTTGGGGCATATAGAACAGGTCTGGAAAGTTTGGGACCAATTGGGGTTGAATTGGTCAAGTTATGAGATTTTATGGTTGCTGCCTGCGAGGAACCGGAATTCCGGTTGTGCATCCGGAATTCCGGATGGGGGTTCAGAATTTCCCAGAACCGGAATTCCGGTTGGGCAACCGGTCTGCCGGTTGGGGGATTTTTCAGAACCCTAGTTTTCCTCGTTTTTGGGTTTTTAGGGGTATTGCCATGCTTTTTATCGATAGGGAAACTTTTAGTTTCAAGTTTTAGTCCCCGGGAAGTGATTTAGCGTGTCACTTATAGCGTTGTGATTTTTATGGTTTAGGAGCCAGTAATCCGCCGTTCAGCTTCAGTTCCAGTCAGGTTGACCGGCACACCTGAAATCGGAATCCAGGTAAGATTAGTATAACAGTATGCATATGTAGATTACATGTTTAGCGTGCATGTAGGAAGCCTGCTAGATTACATTAGATATGTATTTAGGCTTCGAACCACCCAACCCTGTCACGTCGGTACAGGCTGGAGTATGACCAGCAGCCGGAGTATGACCGGTTCGACCGATCAGGCTGACACTTGGTTGGTGGTTCAGTGCTATTGACCTATCCCGTCGGTACAGGCTGGAGTATGACCAGCAGCCGGAGTATGACCGGTTCGACCGATCAGGAGGATACTTGTCAATAGTACCGTCCCCTGAACGTTCAAAACTCAGTACCATGTTGGACATGGCAGTAGTAGCTCAGTACCATGTTGGACATGGCAGTAGCGGGACTCAGTATCGTGTTGGACACGGCAGTTAGTTATGTATGATATTATTATGCTTTTCTTACTGAGTCTGTCGACTCACAGTTTACGTTCATGTGTAGGTAAAGGCAAGGCTGTAGCTGATGGACCGTGACCGAGCATATGAGATTGTACATGTCGGGGCGGTTAGGCCTGGAGCGTACGATCCTCGGGACAGCAGGGCTGAGATTTTTGTAACTGTCGTTAGACGACTTTCATTTTGATGTAAAAGTTAAACAGTTAAAACGTTTGTAAATATTTTTATAAATCGGGATCCCGAGACTTTTGTAAAATGGTTTATAAGTTTAATGAAAAAGCAAAATTTTAATTAATCACGTTTTTCCATAAACCTCGTTGATTAGCAACGAGCTGCACAGTACGTTTAAAAATCACGTAATACGCCTAAGATAGTTAGGGTGTTACAATTTGGTATCAGAGCCGCCAGGTTGTCTTCCGAAGATCGTCACGACATGTACAATCATCATCAGCAGTTAGCTCGGTTCACGGTTCAGTAAGCCTTTATTGCTTTAGTAGTTTATTTTATTCAGTTATGAAAAAGAAAAGCCTGTTAGGAAGCATGTTAGTAGCCTGATAGTAGAATAGGCGCATGTTTCATTTCTAATTTCCAAATTAAGCGGCATTAGTAAGCTCGCCTTGAATACGACCTGATATGCCAACTCTTGGTTTCGCAGGCGGTTCTAATTGGATGGACGCCAGGCGGACTACCAGGAGTCGGGGCAACTCCGTGGGGTCAAATCAGGGAGAGGGAGCTCGGTTTCCCCCACCTGCTAGGGGCCGAGGTAGAGGTCCCCGAGGCAGGGCTCGTGGTCGGGGTGTTGAGGACCCGCCACAGGCTGCCCAGGCTCCCCCAGCCGATCAGGGAGCCCCGAATTGGGAGTTGCGGTTTGCGGAGATGCAAGCCCGGATCGAAGAACAAGACCTCGAGATTCAGAGGTTGAGACAGCAGGGTGCTCCTGCAGTTCCCGTGCCCGTAGTTCCAGTGGCACCTGCCCCTGCTGCCCAGGCCGAGATAGTGGTGGCGGCCCATAGATTGGAACCATTGTATGAGCGGTTCCGGAAGCAAGCACCTCCGGTATTCCTGGGAGGTCCAGATGTATCGAAAGCCGAGCAGTGGCTGACGGTGATCACCAGAATCTTGAACTTCATGGGTGTCACCGGTAACGACAGAGTGGTGTGCGCCACATTTCAGTTCCAGGAGGATGCCCTGGTATGGTGGGACATGGTGTCTCAGATTCACGATGTCACCACCATGACCTGGGAAAGGTTCCAGGAACTCTTCAACGCGAAATACTACAATGAGGCGGTCAGAAGCGCCAAGAGGAAAGAGTTCGTTCACCTGACCCAGCGGGAGAACATGAGCGTCACTGAGTATACTACTCAGTTGTGGGTTGGCGAGGTTAGCCTCGGGAATTGTGCCGACCGACTTCAGCAGGAAGGAGAAGTATTTGGACGGGTTGAATCCCAAGATCAGGCATGACCTGATGATTACCACAGACGACAGCACCACCTATGCTCAGATGGTGGAGAAGGCACTGCGAGCTGAGGGCGCAGTGGGGTGTATGTCAGAATCAGCCAGTACTCCGGTTAGTGGCGGAGCTCCTACCCCTACGCATCGGGCTTTAGCGGGGAGTAGTGGTTCGGCCATTGATCAGAGGAAGAGGGAACCCTTTGCTTCCGGCGGCTCGAGTCAGAACAAGAGGTTCCGGGGGAACCAGAACAGAGGGAGTCGTCCTGGTGGTAATGAGACCCGATTCTCCTATCCCGAGTGCCCTAGCTGCAAGAGGCACCATCGGGGCGAGTGCAAGGGGCAGGGATGCTTTCATTGTGGCATGCCCGGGCACTTCAAGAGGGAATGTCCCCAGCTCCGGCCAGAGGCACCGAGAGCTCCAGCGATACCCACTCCAGCCAGGGTATTCGCCATCACGCAGACTGATGCAGATGCCAGCCCATCAGTTGTTACAGGTCAGCTTTTTATTAACAACTCGCTTTATTCTGTGCTGTTTGATTCTGGGGCTACACGTTCTTATGTGGCGGCCAGAGTCTTTAGTAAGTTGGGTAGACCCTTTGATAGATATGAATCAGGGTTTGGAACCCTGTTACCTTGCGGAGAATTGGTTATCTCCAATAGGTGGATTAGGTCTATGCCGATCAGGATAGATGGTAGAGAGTTAAGCGCTGATCTGATAGAGATGAGCTTAGTCGAATTCGATATTATTTTAGGAATGGATTTCCTATCTAAATATTCGGCGAGCATTGACTGTAAGAGGAAGATGGTGGTCTTCCAACCGGAAAGTGAAGAACCGTTCGTGTTTGTGGGTTCGGTTCAGGGATCTCGGATCCCGGTGCTCTCGACTATGTCAGCGAGAGAATTATTGCACGGCGGGTGCTTAGGGTTTCTGGCCGTGGTGGTGGACACCACTCGGCCAGACACCATTCGGCCAGAGGACATCAGAGTGGTTCGGGAATTTTTGGACGTTTTTCCCGAAGAACTTCCAGGGTTACCACCTCAGCGGGAGATTGACTTCGTGATTGACTTGGCACCAGGGGTGGATCCGGTTTCCAAAGCCCCGTATAGGATGGCTCCAGCTGAACTTAAGGAGTTAAAGATTCAGCTCCAAGGGTTGCTTGACATAGGGTTCATTCGGCCCAGTGTGTCACCTTGGGGAGCCCCGGTTTTGTTCGTGAAGAAGAAGGATGGATCTATGAGGATGTGCATCGACTACAGAGAGTTGAACAAGCTGACGGTGAAGAATAAATATCCATTACCTAGGATCGATGACTTGTTCGATCAGCTTCAGGGGAAGACGGTCTTTTCTAAGATTGATCTCCGTTCGGGTTATCATCAGTTGAGAATTCGAGAGGAGGACATTCCAAAGACGGCTTTCCGCACTAGGTATGGACACTACGAGTTTCTGGTTATGTCATTCGGACTAACCAATGCTCCTGCAGCATTCATGGACCTGATGAATAGAGTATTCAAGGATTTCCTCGATATCTGTGTGATTGTGTTTATCGACGACATCCTCGTGTACTCTCAGTCAGAAGAGGAGCATGAGTTACATCTTCAGATGGTGCTACAACGACTTCGAGAACACAAGCTCTACGCCAAGTTCAAGAAATGTGAGTTCTGGTTGTCTCAGGTGTCCTTCCTAGGGCACATTGTGAGTAAGGATGGGATCAAGGTGGATCCCGGGAAGATTGAATCCGTCAGGGATTGGCCGAGACCGAAGACAGTGACAGAGATCAGAAGCTTCTTGGGATTAGCTGGGTACTACCGTAGGTTCGTGGAGGGGTTCTCCAAAATTTCAATGCCCCTAACCGAGCTTACAAAGAAGAATCAGCGATTTATCTGGTCAGATAAATGTGAAGCTAGCTTCCAGGAGCTGAAGCAGAGGTTGATTACTGCTCCGGTGCTAGCTTTGCCTTCGGACGAGGAGAAGTTCATGATCTATTGTGACGCATCCAAACAGGGTTTGGGGTGCGTATTGATGCAAGCCGATCGGGTTATCGCTTATGCCTCCCGTCAGTTAAAGGATTATGAACAGCGATACCCGACTCATGATTTAGAATTGGCCGCAGTGGTTTTTGCACTGAAGATTTGGCGGCATTACCTATATGGGGAGAAGTGCAAGATCTATACCGACCATAAAAGTCTCAAGTATTTCTTCACTCAGAAAGATTTGAACATGAGACAAAGGCGTTGGTTGGAATTAGTGAAGGATTATGATTGTGAGATCCTTTACCATCCCGGGAAAGCCAATGTAGTGGCCGATGCCCTGAGCAGAAAGGGTCCCGGGCAAGTAGCTAGCATGGTTCAGATCTCACCTCAGCTAGCAGAGGACATGGTTAGATCCAGCATTGAGTTTGTGGTAGGTCAGCTTCACAACTTGACGCTGCAATCTGACCTGTTAGAAAGAATAAAGGTTGCTCAGACGACAGATCCGGAGTTAGTGAAAATCCGAGATGATGTATTGGCTGGTCAAGCCAAAGACTTTTCAGTGTCAGATAGTGGGATGCTTTTGTATAAAGCCAGGGTGTGTGTTCCGAACCGTGTGGAATTGAGAAACGAGATCTTTGAGGAGGCTCATTCTACTCCATATTCTCTGCATCCCGGCACCACCAAGATGTACCAAGATTTGAAACCGTACTTCTGGTGGAGCGGTATGAAGAAGAATTTGGTAGAATTCGTATCGAGATGCCTCACGTGTCAGCAGATCAAGGCTGAACATCAGAGACCAGCAGGGTTGTTGCAGCCTCTAACCCTACCAGAATGGAAATGGGAGGATATTACTATGGATTTTGTGGTCGGGTTACCTAGGACCACGGGTATGTATGATTCCATCTGGGTAGTGGTGGATCGATTTACGAAATCTGCTCATTTTCTGCCGGTTAGAACGACATTTTCAGTGGATCAGTTGGCAGAGTTATATGTCAGGGAGATAGTGAGACTTCACGGGGTACCGAAATCTATAGTTTCGGACAGGGATCCGAAATTCACCTCCAAATTTTGGCAGAGTTTGCAACGGGCAATGGGTACGAAGCTAAAATTCAGTACAGCATTCCATCCTCAGACAGATGGTCAGTCCGAAAGGACAATTCAGATATTGGAGGATATGTTGAGAGCCTGTGTTATGGACTTTGAGGGTTCATGGAGCAAATATCTACCGTTGATAGAAGTCTCTTACAACAACAGTTACCAGAGTACGATAGGGATGGCACCCTATGAACTGTTGTACGGTAGGAAATGTAGATCCCCTATCCACTGGGATGAGACAGGGGAGAGGAAATACCTAGGTCCAGAGTCAGTTCAGCGGACCAATGAGGCAATAGAGAAGATAAAAGCTAGAATGCTTGCCTCACGGAAGCGGACGTAAGAGTTACGCAGATCCGAAACGTAGAGATATTGAGTTCCGAGTAGGGGACCATGTGTTTTTGCGAGTATCTCCGATGAAGGGGATTAAACGTTTCGGGAAAAGAGACAAGTTATGCCCTAGGTTTACAGGACCTTTCGAGATTCTCGAGAAGATAGGTCAAGTGGCATATCGGTTAGCATTGCCTCCAGCCTTATCAGCAGTGCACAACGTATTCCATGTCTCAATGTTGAGAAAATACGTTTCAGACCCCTCTCATATACTCAGTTATGAGAGTCTACAGCTTCAGCCAGACATGTCATATGAGGAACAGCCAGTGCAGATCCTGGATAGAAAGGATAAAGTCCTTCGGAATAAGACCATAGCATTGGTCAAGGTTCTCTGGAGAAACAGTAAGGTGGAAGAAGCCACATGGGAGCTTGAGTCAGATATGCGAGCTCAATATCCAGAGTTATTCAGGTTAGATTTCGGGGACGAAATCCTTTTAAGGGGGGGATAGTTGTAAAGCCCGCTTAGTTAATTTGGAAATTAGCAGTTGTTTATGTTAATCATGAAATTATTTATAGCTATTTAAATAATTTGGTATTGATATTTATGGAATTCAGATATGCATGAGTATGTTATCAGTAGCTTTTATATTTCGCATTTCCGGTGTCCGGTATTTTGGAACGCGGCGTTTGGCTCAGTAGAAATCACAACTTAGTATGTTAGTATTTTGGGGACGGGTTTTAGACATTGGGAATGTCGGGAATGGCCGGGAATTTAGAATGTCCCAAAAATACCCCTTTAGTATGATTTTCATGATTTTATGGTGGAGGGGCAAAATGGTCTTTTTGCCCCATTAGTGTTTTGTCTTATGTGAGTTTTTATTTGGAAATTAAATGTTTATTTGGATTTAAATGTTGGCTGAAATAAATGAAAAATATGATTTAAATTCCTCTTTTCTCAAGCATTTCACACTTAGTCAAATTTTAAAAGAAATTAGAAAAAACACTCCAACTCTCTCTCTCTTTTCCTCTCTTTTTCGGCTGAGCTTGGGGGTTCAAAGCTGGGATTTTTGGTTGGTGATTTCTAGTGATTGTGCTAGATCATTGTGATTTTTAGTTGAGGTAATTCTTGGCCTTAATCTCCTACTTTGTTTTCTTGAATTTTAAGTGAAAATAGATGAAATGCATGCTTGAATAGTTGTTGTTGTTGCTGCTGTAATCTGATTATTATTTTGAGTTTAAGCATGTTAGTTTAGGGTTGTTTTGATGCTTGATTACTAGGTTGAGCATGCTAGAGGTTTATTATTGCAAAAGTTATGAATTTTGAGAGAAAATGCTATGTTTGGTTTCTGTGAATTGCTGGATGTTTCTGTATGTTTTCAGAGATGATTATATGCTTACTTGAGTAGAATTAAATAGGTTAGGATGCATGTTAGGTGGTTTTGCTCAAGCTTGAGTTTGGAACTCAAAGCTTGAGCTCCAATGGTGAATTTTGCATGTGTGATTTCTGGGTAGGTTTGATGCTCTAGAATTGTTATTTGGGGCATATAGAACAGGTCTGGAAAGTTTGGGACCAATTGGGGTTGAATTGGTCAAGTTATGAGATTTTATGGTTGTCGCTGCGAGGAACCGGAATTCGGTTGTGCATCCGGAATTCGGATGGGGGTTCGAATTTCCCGAACCGAATTCGGTTGGGCAACCGTCTGTAGGTTGGGGGATTTTTCGTAACCCTAGTTTTCCTCGTTTTTGGGTTTTAGGGGTATTGCCATGCTTTTTATCGATAGGGAAACTTTTAGTTTCAAGTTTTAGTCCGGGAAGTGATTTAGCGTGTCACTTATAGCGTTGTGATTTTTATGGTTTAGGAGCCGATGTCCGCCGTTCGGCTTCGGTTCCGGTCGGGTTGACCAAGCACACACGAAATCGGAATCCAGGTCAGATTAGTCTAACCGTATGCATATGTAGATTACATGTTTAGCGTGCATGTAGGAAGCCTGCTAGATTACATTAGATATGTATTTAGGCTTCGAACCACCCAACCCTGTCACGTCGGTACGAGTGGAGTATGACCGACGGCGGAGTATGACCGGTTCGGCCGATCAGTCGACACTTGGTTGGTGGTTCGGTGCTATTGACCTATCCCGTCGGTACGAGCCGGAGTATGACCGGCGGCGGAGTATGACCGGTTCGGCCGATCGGGAGGATACTTGTCAATAGTACCGTCCCGAACGTTCAAAACTCGGTACCATGTTGGACATGGCGGTAGTAGCTCGGTACCATGTTGGACATGGCGGTAAGCGGGACTCGGTATCGTGTTGGACACGGCGGTTAGTTATGTATGATATTATTATGCTTTTCTTGCGAGTACGTCGACTCACGGTTTACGTTCATGTGTAGGTAAAGGCAAGGCATGTAGGCGATGGACCGTGACCAGAGCATATGAGATTGTACATGTCGGGGCGGTTAGGCACTGGAGCGTACGATCCTCGGGACGACGGGGCCGAGATTTTTGTAACTGTCGTTAGACGACTTTCATTTTGATGTAAAAGTTAAACAGTTAAAACGTTTGTAAATATTTTTATAAATCGGGATCCCGAGACTTTTGTAAAATGGTTTATAAGTTTAATGAAAAAGCAAAATTTTAATTAATCACGTTTTTCCATAAACCTCGTTGATTAGCAACGAGCTGCACAGTACGTTTAAAAATCACGTAATACGCCTAAGATAGTTAGGGTGTTACAAATGTAGTGGCTGATGCCCTGAGCAGAAAGGGTCCCGGGCAAGTAGCTAATATGATTCAGATCTCACCTCAACTAGCAGAGGATATGGTTAGATCCACCATTGAGTTTGTGGTAGGTCAGCTTCACAACTTGACGCTGCAATCTGATCTATTGGAAAGAATAAAAGTCGCTCAGATGACAGATCCGGAGTTAGTGAAGATCCGAGATGAGGTATTGGCTGGTCAAGCCAAAGACTTTTCAGTGTCAGATAGTGGGATGCTTTTGTATAAAGCCAGGGTTTGTGTTCCGAACAGTGTGGAACTGAGAAATGAGATCTTTGAGGAGGCTCATTCTACCCCGTATTCTCTGCATCCCGGCACCACCAAGATGTACCAAGATTTGAAACCGTACTTCTGGTGGAGCGGTATGAAGAAGAATTTGGTAGAATTCGTGTCGAGATGCCTCACTTGTCAGCAGATTAAGGCTGAACATCAGAGACCAGCAGGGTTGTTGCAGCCTCTAACCCTACCAGAATGGAAATGGGAGGATATTACGATGGATTTTGTGGTCGGGTTACCTAGGACCACGGGTTTATTTGATTCCATCTGGGTAGTGGTGGATCGATTTACGAAATCTGCTCATTTTCTGCCGGTTAGAACAACATTTACAGTGGATCAGTTGGCAGAGTTATATGTCAGAGAGATAGTGAGACTTCACGGGGTACCGAAGTCTATAGTTTCGGACAGGGATCCGAAGTTTACCTCCAAATTTTGGCAAAGTTTGCAACGGGCAATGGGTACAAAGCTGAAATTTAGTACAGCATTCCAACCTCAGATAGATGGTCAGTCCGAAAGGACAATTCAGATATTGGAGGACATGTTGAGAGCCTGTGTTATGGACTTTGAAGGCTCATGGAGTAAGTATCTACCGTTAATAGAATTTTCTTACAACAACAGTTATCAGAGTACGATAGGGATGGCTCCCTATGAACTGTTGTACGGTAGGAAATGTAGATCCCCTATCCACTGGGATGAGAAGGGGGAGAGGAAATACCTAGGTCCAGAGTCAGTTCAGCGGACCAATGAGGCGATAGAAAAGATAAAAGCTAGAATGCTTGCCTCACGGAAGCGAGACGTAAGAGTTACGCAGATCCGAAACGCAGAGATGTTGAGTTCCAAGTAGGGGAACATGTGTTTTTACGGGTATCTCCGATGAAGGGGATTAAACGTTTCGGGAAAAGAGGCAAGTTATGCCCTAGATTTACAGGACCTTTCGAGATTCTCGAGAAAATAGGTCAAGTGGCATATCGGTTAGCATTGCCTCCAGCCTTATCAGCAGTTCACAATGTATTCCATGTCTCGATGTTGAGAAAATACGTTTCAGACCCCTCTCATATACTCAGTTATGAGAGCCTTCAGCTACAGCCAGACATGACCTATGAGGAACAACCAGTGCAGATCCTGGATAAAAAGGATAAAGTCCTTCGGAATAAGACCATAGCATTGGTCAAGGTTCTCTGGAGAAACAGTAAGGTGGAAGAAGCCACCTGGGAGCTAGAGTCAAATATGAGAGCTCAATATCCAGAGTTATTCAGGTTAGATTTCGGGGACGAAATCCTTTTAAGGGGGGGATAGTTGTAAAGCCCGCTTAGTTAATTTAGAAATTAGCAGTTGTTTATGATTAATTATGAAATTATTTATAGCTATTTAAATAATTTATTATACTGTTATTTATGTTATTCAGTATCTTGCATATTTTGCATTTCCGGTGTCCGGTATTTTGGAACTCGGCGTTTGGCTCAGTAGAAATCACAACTTAGTATGTTAGTAGTTTGGGGACGGGTTTTAGACATTGGGAATGTCGGGAATGGCCGGGAATTTAGAATTTCCCAAAAATACCCCTTTAGTATGATTTATTTGATTTTATGGTGGAGGGGCAAAATGGTCTTTTTGCCCCATTAGTATTTTGTCTTTTGTGATTTTATGAAATGGAAAATAAGTGTTTATTTGATTATTTGTTGGCTGAAATAAAATGTGATATGTGGCTTATATTCCTTTTCCCACAAAAATTCTACACTTAGTCAAAATTAGAAAGAAAAGTCCAAATTCACACACTCTCATTTCTCTCTCATTTTCGGCCAAGCATAGGGAGCAGCTAGGGCTGGATTTCTTTGTTGAATTCAAGTTATTTTAGCAAGATCTAAGTAATCCTAGACAAGGTAAACCTTGCTCTAGCTTCTCTACATGTTCTTTGAAATTTTGGATGAGTTTTAATGTGATGCATGCTTGATTCTTTGATTTTGTTGCTGCTGAAATATTGTTGTTGTTTCTGAGATTTAAGTATGTTGATTTGTGATTATTTAGGTTGTTAGTAATGAATGTTAAGTGCTTTACTCAAAATTGGAAGTTTTAGCTCAAATATGGTTTTCAAAGAGAATTGATTGAATCTGTTGCTGGGTTGTTGTTGATGTTTTTATTTGATTTCAGAAGCTAGTTTAAGCATGTTTAAGTAGAATTAACCAGGTTTGATTGCATGTTTGTGGGATTTGCTCAAGTTTGAGTTTAGAACTCAAAGCTTGAGCTTCAATGGTGATTTTTGTTTCTGTGGTTTCTGGGTTAGTTTGTTGCCTTAGATTTGTTCTTTGGGGTATTTAGAGCAGGTCTGGAAGTTTTGGAACCATTTGGGTTTGATTTGATCAAGTTAGGAATTTTTGAAAAATTCCTGCGAGGAACCGGAACCGGAACCGGAATTCCGGTTGGGCAACCGGTCTACCGGTTGGGGAATTTTCAGAAACCCTAGTTTTCCTCGTTTTTATGTTTTTAGGGGTATTGCCATGCTTTTTATCGATAGGGAAACTTTTAGTTCCTAGTTTTAGTCCCCGGGAAGTGATTTAGCGTGTCACTTATAGCGTTGTGATTTTTATGGTTTAGGAGCCAGTAATCCGCCGCTCAGCTTCAGTTCCAGTCAGGTTGACCGGCACACCTGAAATCGGAATCCAGGTAAGATTAGTATAACAGTATGCATATGTAGATTACATGTTTAGCGTGCATGTAGGAAGCCTATTAGATTACATTAGTTGTATGTTGGCTTCGAACCATCCAACCTTGTCACGTCGGTACAGGCTGGAGTATGACCAGCAGCCGGAGTATGACCGGTTTGACCGATCAGGCTGACACTTGGTTGGTGGTTCCGTGCTATTGACGTATCCCGTCGGTACAGGCTGGAGTATGACCAGCAGCCGGAGTATGACCGGTTCGACCGATCAGGAGGATATAGTAACACGTCGGTACAGGCTGGAGTATGACCAGCAGCCGGAGTATGACCGGTTCGACCGATCAGGTTGTTACGTGTCAATAGTACCGTCCCTATGAACGTTCAGAACTCAGTACCATGTTGGACATGGCAGTAGTGGCTCAGTACCATGTTGGACATGGCAGTAGCGGGACTCAGTATCGTGTTGGACACGGCAGTTAGTATTATGTATGAGTATTATTATGCTTTTCTTACTGAGTCTGTCGACTCACAGTTTACGTTCATGTGTAGGTAAAGGCAAGGCTGTAGCTGATGGACCGTGAGCGAGCTTATGAGATTGTACATGTCGGGGCGGTTAGGCCTGGAGCGTACGATCCTCGGGACAGCAAGGCTGATTTTGTAACTGGTTGTTAGACGACCTTTATTTTTATGTAACAGTTAAACAGTTAAACTTTTTGTAAATATTTTTATAATCGGGATCCCGAGTCTTTTGTAATACTGTTTTATAAGTTTAATTAAAAAGCAAAATTTTAATTAATCACGTTTTTCCATAAACCTCGTTGATTAGCAACGAGCTGCACAGTACGTTTAAAAATCACGTAAAACGCCTAAGGTAGTTAGGGTGTTACACCTTTGGTTGCACATGTTTTCCCAACATTCGGCCATATAACAAGCATAAGTTAGAGTTTAGATCTTCCCCTTGTACTTTCATTGGCTATAGTTTAAATCATAAGGGCTATAAATGCATTGACAAAAATGGCAGGCTATACATTTCTCGTGATGTTATTTTTGATGAAAATACATTTCCTCATAATTCCATTAGCATTGAACCTAATTCATCTACTCATACTTTGTCTGCCACTTCTGCTACAATACCCCTTGCATCTAAACTCTACACTGTTGGCTCTCTTTTTCCTGATGATACTGCTATTTTGTCAACTGACACATCTGTTTTTCCCACTACTTGTTCTCATCTCTCTGATGAGGCTCCAAGTAATATGTTGCAGGAATCCAGTTCTCAAATCCTTCCAACTAACTGTGTTTCAGCCCCTCATCAGCTGCCTTCTGTCCCTGAGCACCAGGTTCTTCAACCTACAGAATGTTCATCTCATGTTCCTAGTGAACCACACACTGCTACTGGTCTTAATGATCACACCAGTGCTGCAACAACACCACCTGATCCTTCCATCAGCACCACAGTGCCACGAAACAATGCCCCACCTGTCTCCACAGTGCCAAGAAACAGTCACACTATGACAACTCGAGCTAAAAATGGAATCAAAAAGCCTAAAGCTCTACTTGTCACTCAACTTCCTACATCCCTCAAACAGGCATTGCAGCAAATACAATGGAATAACGCTATGGCTGATGAAGTGCTTGCACTTAAACGGAATAAGACTTACACCCTTGTCAAGCTACCACCTGGTAGAACTGCAATTGGTTGTAAATGGGTGTATCGAATTAAAGAAAATCCTGATGGAAGTGTTGATAAACTCAAAGCTCGCTTAGTTGCCAAAGGGTTTCACCAACAACCGGGTTTTGATTTTACAGAAACTTTTAGCCCGGTTGTCAAACCCGTTACAATAAGAGTTGTTCTCACTCTTGCTCTTTCTAAAGATTGGGAAATACGCCAACTTGATGTCAATAACGCTTTTCTAAATGGTGAACTTCAAGAGGAAGTTTATATGGTTCAACCTCCTGGCTTTGAGGATCCCGACTCTCCTGATCTTGTTTGTAAGCTCCATAAAGCCTTGTATGGTCTCAAACAAGCTCCTCGAGCTTGGTTTGAGAAACTTCACACTAGTCTGCTGCATCTTGGCTTTGTTTCTTCCAAATCTGACCATAGTCTATTCATTAGACATACACCATTATCTGTCACTTTCATCCTTGTTTATGTGGATGATATCATCATCACGGGCAGTGATCCCAACTTGATCTCCCATTACACAGCAGCCCTCAATGCTCAATTTGCTCTTAAGGATCTTGGCAAGCTTCATTTCTTTCTTGCCATTGAAGTGACTAATACTGAAGCTGGTTTACTCTTATCTCAGGCCAAATACATTCGGGACTTACTTCACAAAGCTGATATGGATGAGGCCAAGCCATCTAACACCCCAATGGTTAGTGGTCTCAAGTTATCTGCCTATGGCAGCCCACCTGTTGATGATCCTCAACATTATCGATCAATTGTGGGTGCTTTACAATATCTTGTGATCACTCGGCCTGAGATTTCCTATAGTGTGAACAAAGTGTGTCAGTTCATGGCCAGCCCTCTACAATCCCATTGGAATGCTGTCAAACGCATTCTTAGGTATCTAAGTGGCACTCGGGACTATGGTCTTCATCTCAGAAAACCACCACACTATGAACTTACTGCCTTTTGTGATGCCGACTGGGCCACGGACCCCGATGACAGGCGATCGACATCTGGTTTTGCCATCTATTTTGGCAACAATCTTATTGCCTGCCAGTGTAAAAAGCAGCACACTGTCTCCCGCAGCAGCACAGAAGCTGAGTTTCGAAGCTTAGCTCACACTGTAACCGAACTCACATGGCTTCATTCCTTGTTCACAGAGTTACACATCATGCTTCCCAAAGTCCCAACTGTGTGGTGTGACAACTTAAGCACCATTCTCCTCACTGCTAATCCAGTTTTACATGCTCGAACAAAGCATATAGAATTGGATTTATATTTTGTCAGAGAGAAAATTGTTCAGCAACAAGTTCAAGTTAAGCATGTCCTAGCCTTTGATCAAGTTGCTGATGGTTTTACCAAACCGATTTCAAGCCAACTATTCTCTAATTTCAGATACAAACTCACCATTGGTGATTCCACCAATGCTAAGTTTGAGGGGGTGTGTTAGAGATAGTTAGTTTTCTGTTACTTATTTCGGTTTGGTGGTTAGACAGCTGTCATTGGTTTGTTATGGTTGTTAGTGTTTGTTGTACTCTTATATAAACACTCTTGTATTCATTTTCTAAATCAATGAAGAGTTGTCTTTCTCTCTCTCTTCTTTCTCTGTCTTTCTCTGCCTTTGATCTGTTTCTTCTTCTTTCTTTACTTGCTGTTCTTCATGCCTAAGAGATCAAATGCATCTAACAGTATTGTATTGTATTGCGTTAGATTGTGTCGTGTTGTATTGTATTAATATTATTAAATACAATAGAATGTTTGGTATTGACTTGTATTAATTGATCGTGTAAAGTTATAATATATTTTCAATACACTCGACCCTAACACCAACTACGTGTCGGGGTCCCGGGTCCTAGGTCCGGGTTCGGGTTAGGTTCAGGGTTGGGGTCCGGGTCTGAGTTCGGGTCGGGGTCCGAGTCGGGTTCGGGTTTAGGTTTGGGTCGGGGTTTGAGTTCGGGTCTGGGTCCGGGCCTCAGGTCGGGGTTTGGGTCCCAGTCCCGGTCCCGGTCCAGCTCTAAATCCTTGGTCTGGATTCGGGTCTCGAGTCCCAAGTCCTGGGTATGGGTCCCGAGTCCTGGGTCCCTGTCCGACTTTGAGTTCGGGGTGTAGGTCTGGGGTCCGGGTCTGGTCTGTGTCCAGGTCCAGCTTCGAGTCCCGGGTTTGGGTTCCAAGTCCGGATTCTAGTCGGAGATTAGTGTTGACCCGAAATTTTTTGTAAATATTATAATACAAGCTAATACGGACCATTTGTTATATATTAAATAATACAACATATATTGTATTAAAAAAATTGATCGTAATAATTAATACAATATATTATTTTATTCAAATATAATATTATTTATTATTTAATACAATATGACCCTTATACGACGTACCAAACGAGTCCTATAATTTCCCAAACCATCAAGAGAATAAAGAGATGACAATATGCTATGTCTATTCTACTAATCATTTTCTGATATTCCTACCTTTAAAAGTTTATGCTTTAATTGAAAATGTGACAGCTATGGAGTTATTGCTTGTAATACAGTAACAATATCGGGTCAAATTACATAACTTTATAAGATTTTTTTATTTTTGTTTTTAATATAATTTATTACCTTCCATTGTCCACCTCCAAAAGTGTCCCTTCCAAATACATCTATGCCAAAGTAGACATCATGCTTTCTATCTCCGGCAACAGCAGCAGAGCTATTAGGGTAGTCTTTCTATTATTAATTAAGATGACCTCAAAATATTACTTACTGCAAGTTCAAGACATTAAGCTATAGAAAAAACATTCATATATATTATATATATAAAAGAAAACATAGCTAAAAAAGCTTACCTCCCAGTAGTAATTGAGAAAGATTCCGTCACAAATATCAAAGAAAGGTTTATTTTTATCATTCAGTTGATTTTGATAAATAGTGAAGCCGTCCACTGTCACACCATCGTACCTATAATACATCCAATCATTAATTCTACCATAAAAAAAAAAATAAAAAAATACCAATTCTAACAAATTTTAATACTTAAAAGAATTTTAATCAAGTGATTTACCTTTTCAAAAAAAAAAAAAAAATCAAGTGATTTATAATAGTTAAAAGTTAAAAAAATTAGCTGAAGATTTAAAATTGATCTTCATCTAATGTTCTAATAATTTAGTTATTATAGCTGATTTCAAATTCTAAAAATTATTTTTTTCAATGAGAGCATGCACTCACATTAGCTTCTCTATTGTATTATTCAAAATATCTAATCAATTTTTTTTTTTTTTTACATTTTTACATTACATCATACATACATTTTTATTTTTTCTCTATACCATTTAAATATTATATTTTTTGATACATTTTCTTTTATAAACAAAAAAATTAAAATTAAATGAAAAAACATTAAAAAATGAGAGAGAAATTATTAAAATAATATTTAAAGAATGAATAGTGTTTCTCTACATGTAGAGAAACACTATTCATGAGTTATTTTAGCTCACTTGATGGAATTCATTTTTAACAACTTTTTTTTTTATATATATATATATATATATATATATTTACATTTTGAGCTATTTTAGCTCATGAGAAGTGAATGCTTTAATAGTAGTGAACTAAACATATTTATGTCTTTTTATCTTCTTATTCTTTAATTAATTGTATTTTTCTTACTTTTTTTGGTCATTCTTTTTAATTTTAATTAGTATAATATATAAAAAAAATATAATATGTAAATGATGTAAAGAAAGATATATAGAAGTGGATGTATGATGTGAGGTAAAAATAAAGAAATTAAGGTTTTGGGGAGATATTTTAAAAGATAGAGTAAAAAGGAAGATGTGAGGGTTTGAAATGACCATTTTACCCTTACACTATTTTATGAGTTAAGCTTGTGGGAAGAGGTATTTTACCTTAAGGTGTGGTGACTGATTTTTTAGAGTGGCAGCTCGCCACTATTTGTTTAATAATTCTAAGTTTATTATTATTTTTTAGTAAATTATAGAAATTAGAGGAAATAGGAAAAATCAAGAGGAGTCTTCTCTTTCTCTCTCCTTTTGTTTGAACCCTCAACGATCAACAGCTTTTGGAGAATTTTCCTTGTGCAAATCAGTGAATTAGACAAGGTTTTAGTAATTCCAATCCAAGGTATAACTCCCTAGCCCTTCTCTTATGAATTCCTTAAGTTTCAAGCTATGTTTTGCATGATTTTCTTGGAGTTTAGGTTCTGTGATGTTAAGTTTGTTGTGTTAGGTTTTCAAAGGTTATTAATTATGTTTTGAGCTGATGTTGTTTTGTTTGGGGGATTGTTGATGTGTTTGAGCTAAGTTTGAACTTAGAGTTCAAGCTTTGCTCTCACAGTGGATTTTGCTCCTTTGGGTTTATTCCTGTTTTATTGCTTGGCTTATGTCTATTGTGGTATAAATAGCAGGTCTGAAAGTTATGGTAAAGTTTGGGTTTGATTTGAGGTTGTAGTGAAGTTTTTGGTATTTCCTGCACTGATTCGGTCGACTGATTCAGGAGGACCTGTAGGAACTGGTCGACTGGTTGGTCCCTAGGAAACCCCACAGAATCGGAATTCTGGTTGAAAAACCGGTCTACAAGTTAGGGCATTTTTGGGAACCCTAGTTTTTTTTTTTTTTTTTTTTTTTTTTTTTGCAATATTTAGGTTATTACCATGTTGTCCATCGATAGAAAAACTTTTGTTTTCAATTTTAAGTCCCCAAAAAGTAATTTAGTGTGTCACTTACCAATTTTATGAATTATGTGATTTAGGGGCCTGTAATTCATCGAACAGCTGTTTCACTCAGGTTGGCCGACGCACATGAATTCGGTAACGAGGTAAGATTAGTATAAAAATATGCATATATGTTTACGTGTTTAGCATACATGTTTATTAAGCCTGTTAGATTACATCGATAGCGGTATCAGTATACGTAGAATTATATTGGATACTGATAGATGTATATTTGGCTCAGATACTGATCGACGCTATCACATCAGTACGACTATAGTATGACTAGCCTACTAAGTATAGGTTGATATTATGGTCGATAATATTTTTGTACGAACGTTCTAGACTCAGTACCGTATTGGACACGGGGATACAGTTATGGTTGGGTGTATGGGCACCTTATTACATGCTGGGTTATTGCTATGTTATTATTTATGCTTATCTTACTGGGTCTGTCGACTCACAAATATTGTTTGCATGTGTAAGTAAGGGCAAAGCTAAGGTTGAGCAACTGTGAGAGCGAGCAGATGAAGATTGTACATGTCGGGGCGGTTAGGCTTGGAGCGTACGGTTTTAGGGACAGTTGAGCTTGTTTTGTATAGTCGCTGGGCAACAAACTTTTTTATTATGCATTATAAAACTTTTGTAAATATTTATAAAACGAGATCCCGGTTAAATATAAGTATGTTATTTTGATAATTATAAATAGTTAAATAAGGTTTGAATTATTCACGATTTTCAATAAACTCGTTGATTAGCAACGAGCTGCACATTTAAGTTAAAAATTATGTTAACACGCCTAAACTAGTAGGGTGTTATAGGTGGTCTCCTTTTATTTTGGAACAATGATGTTATTTTAACTTTGTTATCTTCTATGAGTTACTTTGATTTTTATGTCTCGTCAACTATTAATAATTTTCTTCCTTTTCACCTTACTTGTTTTTATGACTCTCCCAATGAGGCTCAAAGAATCCACACTTCAAAGATTTTGCATAGAATAGGTGAAAATAATCTTGTTGACCTGTTGATCATCATTATTGATTTTAATGCCATCCTTACTATGGATGATAAAATTGGTGGCAATCCTGACAGGGGAACTTCCAACAATTTCAAACATTTTTTAGATCTTTTTTAAATGTCCCATTTTGAACTCGTAGGCCCCAACTTTACCTAGAATAACCACAATGCAAACAACAAAAACATCCAGGAGCATTTAGATTGGTGTATTGTTAATGCGCCCTAGATGAATATTTTTCCTAAGGCCCGCCTTCATCACAAAGGTTTCTTTGGATCTGACCATCGAGCTTTACTGCTCGACACTATTGGCGTTCCCTCTAAACCTTCTCACAACAAAACTAAATGTTTTCTCTTTGAAAATGTTTGGTTAAATGATCCAAATTAGTCTAAGGCCCTTGAGTCCTCTTACGTTACTCAATGGGATACACCTTGCACCATCTCCCACCTTGTTGCCACCCAGTCCACCTGTGGCAGTCGCCTCAATGAATGGAACCACAAGTCAGGGTTCCAATTCAAAAATTGGATTAACATCTTGGAGAAAGAACTTGACCTTGCCAAGAGTTGTTGTTGCTGGGATGAGAACACTATCCATAGAATATAAACCCTTCAGTCCCAACTTGATAGACTCTTACTCAAAGAAGAGACCTACTGGAAGTCAAGAGCCAGAACCCAATGGCCGTCTCAAGGAGATAGAAATACTAAATTCTTCCACCATCATGCTTCCTCTAGAAAGAAAACCAATCAGATCCACAATCTTGAAAGTGCCCATGGGACGACCGTTCCATCCTTTGAGGATATCACCAAAGAAATTGAGCACTATTTCCTTACTTTGTTCATGTCTTCGAACCCCACTATCGAAGACATAAATCATACCTTGGATGGCATTGCCACTTCTCTTTCAGAAGATGACATACAAATGCTCCAGGAAACCTACACAGAAGAAGAAGTGGAAAAAGCTTTCTTTCAACTCCCAATGGATAAAGCTCCTAGCATAGATGGTTTTAATACCAACTTCTACAGAAAGAACTGGTCTTTTGTTAAGCATGATGTGGTGGCTGCTATTCTTCTTGCCCTTAATGCAGGGAGTGATATCACCCCGCTAAATCAAACTCTCATCACACTTATTCCTAAGGTCAAGCAACCCACCACAGTCAAAAACTTCAGACCTATTAGCCTTTGCAATGTCTCTTACAAAATCATGTCAAAAACAATCGCTAATAGGTTAAAATTAGTCATCAATAAATTAATTTGTCCCAACCAGAGTGCCTTTCTCCAAGGTCGTCTCCTCTCTAATAGTATCCTTGTGGCCCAAGAAATTACTTACTCCATAAAACTCAAATCGAGTGGTAAAAAAGTTTGGATGGCCTTAAAATTAGACATGGCTAAGGCATTCGACAAAGTGGAATGGAGTTTCATTGAAGCCATTATGGAAAAGATCTTCTACACTGGTGGTAACTGCCATTGGTGAGTGTGATTTAATTTCAAAGTTTAGTTCTCCTAAACACTATAAATATGGTCTTATGGTTCACTCTTTGACACACTACTTTCCTATCTTCAAACACTAATCTAGAGAGTTCTTTAAGGCTTGATAATTTTCAGAAGCATTTCCATAAAACCCTAAGTATTTAGTAGAGGGGGAAATAAGTTTTTTGGACAAAGGTGTTGAAACCTTGTTCAAGCTATTTGGTGATCATCCTTTAATCATTTTGGGTTCTTCTTCATCTCTTCTATATAGTATATTTATATATATTCTACTATATACACTCCTATATATATCTACATATTTCTTATATATCATATATATATATGTATATATAATCTATTATACATATTCTCATATTACTTTACATTTATTTTTGTGTTCTTGCTTTGAGTTGTTACTCTTATCCTCTTCTCATCTTTTCTATTTACTTGTAACTTTGTGCTTTGGGATTGTAAGTTTTATTTTATTTTATTTTTTTAGTCATTGTAATATTTTGGATAAGAGTTGTAATTTTCTTTTTATTATTATTATTCTTTAATTGAACTCTATATTTTCTAACATTCAAAAAGCTTATCTTAGTTTCCAATGGAAGGAGAGACTATCAAGATGATGAACCAAGACTTGGTAAGGTTGGACCATTTTGATGGCACCAATTTTCCTTGGTGGCAAGATAAAGTGAGGTTCCTTATAACCACAATAAAGACCGACTACATTCTTGAGTCCACCTTGGAGCCTTTGCTTGCACCTACCGACAAGGACATCGATGTGATGAAAGCACAAAGAAAGAAGAGAGAAGATGACAATCTTCTTTGTAGAGGACCTATCCTCAACTCACTCTCAGATAGGCTCTACAACCTATGCAGCAACACTAAAGATGCCAAGGAAATTTGGAATCACCTTGAAAAGAAGTTCAAGGTTGAGGAGAAAGGTACTAAGAAATTTTTGATTGGAAATTTCTTGATGGTAAACCTCTTCTACCCGCACTTCATGAATTGTAAGTAATTATTAACAAATTAAAAGTGCTAAAAATTTAAATTCGAGAGGCGTTCCAAGTTGGTGCAATAGTAGAAAAATTATGATCATCTTGGAAGATTTATAGGAAGAGAATCCTTCCTAAAAATGAGAATTATTCTTTGGAAGAAATCCAAAAATATATTCGAATAGAGGAGGAATTGATATGTTGGGATAAGCTTATGGAGGGGTCTAATGGAGAGACTTCCAAAGTAAATGCAATTTGTAAAGTTCCTAATAAGAACAATGAAAAAAGGGAAAAGAGTAAAAACTTGAGTCCAAAGCCTAATCCTAACCAATTCAAAGGTAGAAATGGTCCATGTTTTGTCTGTGGCAAAAGTAGATACTATGCTAACCATTGTAAGCATAAAAAGACTTGATAAGACCCAAAGTGAATGCTATCGAGAAGGATTTCATTGCTGCTCTTAGTGAGGTGAATTATATGCAAGGGAAAGTGAAGGGATGGCGGTATGATACATGTGTTACCGTTCATATCACATATGCCAAATCATTATTCAAGTCCTTTGAAGAGACAAAGGGTAACCATGAGATACAAATGGACAATGAAGTCAAATCAAAGATACTATGAAAAGGTACCATTGATGCGTTTCTCACCTCCAGTAAGAAAGTCACACTAGTGAATGTGCTTCATGTGCTCGACATAAATAGAAACTTGATTAGTGGTGACTTACTTAGAAAAATAGGCACTAAGGTCATTTATGCGTCCAGTAAGCTCATACTTACCAAGTCTATTGTATTTGTAGGCAAAGGATACTCTTGTGAGAGAATGGTGAAATTGTACACTAATGATGTACCTTTCAATGTTAGCAATAATAAAGCTTTTACATCAACTTATATGATTGAGAATGATTCTTTATTTTTATGGCATCTTAGATTATCTCACATAGGTAATTCTACTATAAAAGAGTTAAAAAATGTGGCATGATTGAATGTGACATAAAAAATTATAGTAAATGTGAAACACATGTAGAAGCAAAAATGATTAAAAAAAACATTTTCAAGTGTTGTTAGAAGTTCTAATTTGCTAGATTTAATTCATTATGATTTATGTGAATTGAAAGGAATTCTAACTAGAGGTGGTAAAATGTATTTTACAACTTTTATTGCTGATTATAATAGATATACTTATGTGTATTTGCTAAAGAAAAAGGATGAAGTCTTTCATACTTTGAAGATTTTTCAAGTGGAGGTTAAAAATCAACTCAACAAGAGAATAAAAGTGTTGAGAAGTGATAGAGGAGGTGAGTACTTCTCTAATAATTTATCTATTTTTGTGAGCAAAATAGTAAAATTCATGAGTGTTCGGTACCACATAGACCACAATAAAATGGTGTAGCCAAAAAAAAAAAGAATAGAATATTCTTAAAATGGTAAATTATATGATTGTATACTCAAAGTAAAAATCTAAATTATGGGAGGAGGCACTCTTAATTGTGTGCCATATAATTAATAGAATACACATGAAGAAGCCTGACATGTTTTCATATAAGTTATGTAGGGGAAGGAAGCCAATTATATTGGTTACTTCAAAGTGTGGGGGTATCTTCTTATTGCAAGAAGACCAAACCATATAGAACCAAGTTGGGTTTAAGGGCCATAAAATGTGTATTTGTTGGTTATGCCAACAATCATAAGACATATAGGCTATTGGATGTGTAATCCAATATTGTGATTGAACCTAGAGAAGTAGAATTTTTTGAGAATAAGTTGTATGGGGACAACCCTCAAGGCTCAACATCTCTAGGTGAGAATATTTTCTATGAAAATAATTCTCAAGCTTCTACTTCTAAAAGGCAATCTGAAGAGGAGAATACTCCTAAAGTTGTAGAACAACCCATTGAACCTAAGAGATGTCAAAGGGTGAAAAAAGACAAAATTCTAAATGAGGATGATGTAGATTCTCAAATAATTTCTTTCTACATGGTAAAAGGAAGTAGAAAAGAAGTAATAAGGAGAGTTGCTTTAATAGTTCTTATTAAAGATGATCCTAAGACTTTCTTAGAAGCCATGTAATTTAGAGATAGTGTATTTTGGAAAGAAGCAGTCGATGATGATTTGGTGGATCTTCCACAAAGATCCAAAGCAATAGGGTGTAAGTGGGTATTTAAAAAGAAATACCACACTGATGGCACCATAAAAACATTTAAAGCTAGGCTAGTAGCTAAAGGTTTTAGGCAAAAAGAGGGTATTGATTATTTTGATACTTATGCTCATGTTGCTAGAATAACAACCATGAAAGTATTGTTTGATTTGGCTTCATTACACAACTTATATGTTCATCAAATGGATATCAAAATGACATTCTTAAATGGTGACCTTGATGAGGAGGTCTATATAGAACAACGCGAGGGATTTTTCCTACTAAATAATAAACATAAAGTGTGTAAGTTGAAAAAAAATCTTTATATGGATTAAAACAAGCCCTGAAATAATGGCATGTAAAGTTTGACAATGTTGTTCTTTCAAATTGCTTTAGGCATAACAATAGAGATAGGTGTTTATATTCAAATACTTGTAAAAATTATGTGATAATTTTTTGTCTATATGTGGATGACATGTTAATCTTTAGTTGTAACATGAAAAGAATAGAAGAAACTAAGAGGTTTCTTTCTTCAACCATTAAAATCAAAGAACTTGGAGAAATGGATACTATTTTGGGTATCAAAATGACAAGGCATAGTGGGGCTTTGCTTTAGGGAAAGCAAACTATATTGAGAAAGCGTTGAATAAATTTATCCATCTAAAGGCTAAAGAGGCCAACACACTATTTGATCATAATAAACCATTAGTTAAACATAGTGGTAGAGCAGTGACTCAGTTGGAGTATACAAGTGCTATAGGGAGCTTTATGTATGTTTCACAATATACAAGGCCGATATATCATTTGTGGTGAGTAAACTTAGTAGGTTTACAAGTAATCCGAGTGTGGATCATAGGAAGGCAATATGGAGAGTTTTGGGCTATCTAAATAAAACCAAAAACCTATGCCTTCACTACTCAAAATTTCCTTCACTTTTGGAAGTTTATACTGATGCAAGTTGGATAGCTAACCTTGGGGATAATTTATGCATAATAGGTTAGGTATTTACCCTTTATGGAGGGGCAGTTTCTTAAGGGTCCAAGAAACAAACTTGAATTTCTCATTCTACAATAGAAGCAAAGTTTATAGCTTTAACAACCACTAGAAAGGAGGGCGGATGGTTAAGAGATGTTTTAGTTGAGATACCAATAATCAAAGAGAATGTATCTACAATTTTGATACATTATGATAGCCAAGCAACGTTGGCTAGAGTGTATAGTGGAAGGTATACAATGGGAAGTCTAGACAAATTAGTCTAAGACATGAATATGTGAGATAGTTGATTCAAAGAGCAGTTATCTCAATATCTTATGTGAGATCAAGTGAAAACATGATAGATCTGTTTACGAAGCCACTAATTAGAAATTTAGTGAAAAAGACTTCTGAAGAGATGGGATTGAAACTCTCTAAAGTTGTTCACAATTGAGGGTAACCTATCTTGATACTAATTTTACTAGTGTTAGGTTCAATACGTAAGAACAAATCAATATGTGAACAAATGTAATACGTACTAATTGTCTCATCATACAAATGTGTGAAGTACCTAGTGAGTTGCCAATACGAGGGTTAGACTTTTTAAAGTCCTTAATAGAATTCAGTTTGGAAAACAATTTAGTAACAAATACTGTTAAAATTCAACCTATGTTGACCTAAGGGTGGTGCTGCCCTAACTGAGAATTGGGAGTGTATTTTCTCATAAAGGTCAACAAATAGAATGTGCACAAGGCCATTAACGATGCAAAATGAGACATGAGGTATTGGGCGAACCTAACAAAGGTTTGTGTGTGTCATCATCATTTTATTATAAAGAAAAGTTGGTTTAATGCTTTGTCAACCAAATTTTTAATAAAATTCGTGATGATTACAGTTACGCATTTGAGTAAGAACTTTATAAGAGTGTTAATTTATTCTGTAAAAGTGAGGGATAAATGAGATATTATTTGATTGATTAAATAAGTGTTACAATGAGGTATCACAAATTTTAATCTAGTGAGAGAATATTATATTATTTATGAAATAAAATTGTGATATAAAATATATTATTAAGTGAATAATATATATATGATGTAAATTACACATTTTGTGACATAAGAAATATTACATCATATATTAAGTGTAATAACACATAGTTGTAACATTAGAGGAGTTACATTCTGAGATGGAACTGTAACTCTCAACTTAGAATTTCATTAACATAAATGAGACTCTTGACAATTAATGAATCTGTAATAAATAAAGTAAGGAAATTAATTGTATATCTATCAGGACAATGAATTTTTACGTGATTTTGTAGTTATAATTTATATACTCCACAAGTCACTCTTCTTTCTGAGTTTTCTGTTTACAAGAAATAACTTAGTGAATATTCTTTTTGTAAGGAAAGAATAGGTCGTCGCTTTTGCAATGATTGATGCAACTATTTATAAGGATCTTCAATGTCAGTTATTCTTTTTGATCTTATCTTAATGACAGTTCATAAAACGTAGACATTCCCCACGTTTCATGTTATTTTAACATGTGAGAGTAACAATGAGTAACCGTCTAAAATTTAATAATACACTTAATAACTGCTAATCTTGATTTTATCTTTGAACAATTCTTGACTGAGCCGTCTTTCTGTTCAATACTTGTGTTTCTTGCAAATAACATGGATGAATTTGTCCTTCTTAATGGTCATTGAAATAGTGAGGTTCAATCTATTGTTATGCCCATAATTCGAGCAGTAAATATGGCTGTAACATGTGTACAGGAACTCGAAGATAAGTAGGATCACATGTTAAAAGAAATAACGTGCTATTTAATTTGTCTTTGAAAATACCTATATAATTTAGAATTTAAGTCTTGCCTTACGCCTTAAGGGTAAGCTAAAAATATTGATCATAAGAATGGTAGGTAAGCAAAACCTTAGAGCCACACAATAACCTGCTCTGGAAACACTAATGAGATGTGAGTTCCAAAGACTCATGTTAAATGAAATAAACGACAAGAGGAAGACCAAGTTGACTGGGAGGTGGAATGATTTCATCTCAAGAAGCACAAGAGATACAATTTAAGAAAGCTCACTTACAAGGAGAGGATTCTATCAGTTGAAGCTCACTTTTTTAGCAACCAATAAGAAGGACCAATTCATTCATATTATTTGCGAGAAGCACAAGTATTAAACAGAAAGATGACCCAGTTAATAATCATTCAAAGATAAGATCAAAAGTAACAGTTATTAAGTGTATAATTTAATTTTAGACAGTTACTCATTATTATTCCCACGTGTGAAAATAACATGAAATGTGGGGGGTAGAAACAAGATATCCACAACTTGAAAAACTCGCGCTAAGCCTAGTCAATGCCTCAAGAAGATTGTAACCATATATTTAGGCATGCCCAATTAAAGTCCTAACTTATCAACCACTAACGTAAGTCCTTTCAAAACCAGATGCTTCGATATGACTAATGAAATGGTTAATTGAAGTGGAACAATTTGAATCTCATACCTGTTAGAATACTGTAAACTCTGAATATAGCCCTAATTAATTCAAGAGAATCAAACAATAAGATTAAGGAATAGCGGAAGCGTACCGGAGTCCATAGAATCGACCTTTAAATGATCTTTATTAGTATGATCTTCCAATTTGCATCAAAACCTTTCTCTGAAAGTTTTTCTCTTGGTGATGGGGATACAAGAGTTCTGTAAAATTATTGATACGATGCAAAATGGGGACCCATACCTGTTATATTACCAACTGTTACAACAGTTGGTAATATTTATTAATAATTTCTAATTTGGCCCCTCATCAAATCAGAAACTATCTAATTGGTATCCACATATTAAAATCATGACAATCATGCCCTTAAGTCATAAACTTTATTTCAAAATAGACCACATAAATTTGACTTATTTATTTGATGACCTAACACACATTTTATATATACAATTGTGACCCCAATTATTTCTAACAATCTCCCACTGGGTCACATATGTATACATATAAATGTGTTAACCTTATTGAGCTCATAACTTTGTCATCATAACCATAGGCATGTGCAATCTCGTTCATTAACTATATCAACATAGGATCAAAGCGATTTTCGTTGTATCAATCACAACTAAACCCATCAATGGTCACATATATCAACATAGCCAAATGACATAGATCAATCATGATAATGTGGTATGAAAATTACATGCATGGTGATCTATTCATGTCAATTTTCAATTGGTCCTACTTTACTTTATGGAGATCAAAACTTTAGCTTAAATGTACAAAGTGAAATAAACTGAATAACATAATTTCTGATCAGAAAAATATCCAAATACACATGTTTTATAAAACAAATAAAACACATTAAAGACAAACTCCCACTGAATCTAGATATCCTCATAATCTAAAACACCCATACGAGCAGTGTGCTCATGAAAGACCTTGGGTGGCAAACCCTTAGTAAGGGGGTCTGCAATCATGGAGTTTGTACCTAAGTGTTCTATACAAATCTGTCCACTTTGTACCCTTTCTTTTACAACAAGGAACTTGATGTCAATGTGTTTTGACTTCGTCGAGCTCCTATTGTTGTTGGAATACAATACAGCTGATTTATTGTCACAATACAACTTAAGTGGTCTTTCAATTCCATCCACAATGCGCAGCCCAGTGACAAAGTTCCTCAGCCATATACCATGGTTGGATGCCTCATAACATGCAACAAATTCTGCTGCCATGGTGGATGAAGCTATGAGTGTTTGTTTTGCACTCCTCCATGATATAGCTCCACCACCTAACAGATATATGTAGCCCGAAGTAGATCTCCTACTATCTTGGCATCCCGCAAAGTCAGAGTCAGAGTATCCAATGATCTCAAATTGATCTGACCTCCTATATGTGAGCATGTACTCTCTTGTTCTCTTCAAATATCTCATAACCTTTTTGGCTGCTTTCCAGTGATCAATTCCTGGATTGCTTAAGTATCTGCCTAACACTCCAACAATGTACGCTATATCCGGACGCGTACAAACTTGAGCATACATAAGACTCCCAACAGCTGAAGCATAAGGAATCTTTTGCATTTCTTGAATTTCAAGGCTTCCTTTAGGGCATTGTTTAAGACAAAATTTGTCTCCTTTAACGACAGGGGTATCACCTGGTCTACAATCTTGCATGCCAAACCGTTTGAGTACTTTATCGATATAGCTCTTTTGTGATAATCCAAGAATACCCCGAGAACGGTCTCGAAGTATTTGAATTCCTAAAACAAAAGAGGCGTCACCAAGATCTTTCATCTCAAAATGCTTCGATAGAAATCTCTTGGTTTCGTGCAATAAGCCTATATCATTAGTGGCAAGCAATATGTCATCGACATATAGAACCAGAAATATACACTTACTCCCACTAAACTTATGATACACACAATCATCAACAGCATTCATCTCAAAACCAAATAAGAGAACCACTTGATGAAATTTGCGGTACCATTGACGGGAAGCTTGCTTGAGTCCATAGATGGATTTCTTTAATTTGCAAACCATATTCTTTGGGTCACCAACCACAAAGTTTTCTGGTTGCTCCATATAAATTGTCTCATCAATGTCGCCATTGAGAAACGCTGTTTTAACATCCATCTGATGTAACTCAAGATCAAACTGAGCAACAAGTGCCATTATTATCCTAAAAGAGTCTTTCGATGAAACCGGAGAGAAAGTCTCTTTATAATCAATGCCTTCTTTCTGAGTATAGCCTTTTGCTACAAGACGTGCCTTAAACCTCACCACATTACCATTTTCATCCCTCTTGGTTTTAAATATCCATTTACAACCAATTGGTTTTACACCTTCTGGTAATGGGACAACTTCCCAAACTTTATTGTCTTGCATAGACTTATTCTCTTCATTCATGGCATCATTCCACTTTTGAGAGTTAGAACTTTTCATGGCCTGATGAAAATTGATTGGATCATCTTCCATCATTCCAATGCCATCCTCATGTTCTTGAAGATACACTATGTATTCATCTGGATTAATAGCATTTCTTCTTTCTCTAGTGGATCGTCGCAAAGGCACTTGTTCTTGAGGTTGTTGAGTTTGTACCTCTGGGGTTTGATTGACTATGTTTGGTTGCTCTTGATCTAAAACTTGATCAATATTAGGATTAGAATCCTGAACATTGTCAAAAGCAACTATTGGAATAGGAATCAACTCATCTTCAAGAGAAGTGGGTGATTCTAAATCCTCCTCAAAAACAAAGTCTTTAACCGTATTTCTCCCCCCAAACTCAATATCCTCAAAAAACTTTGCAGTTCCCGTTTCAAATATATTCTTTACTTTGGGATCATAAAACTTGAAACCCCTAGATCGTTCAGAATATCCAATAAAGTAGCTGCTCACGGTTTTGGGTTCCAAACTCTTCTTTTCATTTGGCCTATAAGGCCTAGCCTCAGCTGGACATCCCCAAACATGAAAGTGCTTAAGACTAGGCTTTCGCCCTGTCCAAAGCTCATAAGGTGTTTTTGCAGCTGCTTTAGTTGGTACCCTATTCAAAATGTAGGCTGCTGTCTTAAGTGCCTCTCCCCAGAGTGATTCTGGTAAGGTTGAATGACTGATCATACTCCTTACCATATCTTTAAGAGTACGGTTTCGTCTTTCAGCAACACCATTCATGCTAGGAGATCCTGGCATAGTGTACTGTGGGACAATTCCACACTCCTCTAGATATCTAGCAAAAGGTCCTGGACGTTGTTCACCTGATCCGTCATATCTGCCATAGTACTCACCACCACGGTCAGACCTGACTTGCTTTATTCTTTTGCTAAGCTGATTCTCAACTTCAGCCTTAAAAGATTTGAACACGTCCAACACTTGAGACTTTTCATGAAGTAGAAATAGGTACGCATATCTTGAGTAATCATCTATGAATGATACAAAATATCGTTGACCATTCCAAGAAGGTGTAGGAAATGGCCCACAAATATCTGTATGTATCAACTCTAAGACATCGGTAGCTCTTTTCGCACCCAATTTCTTTGTTTTGGTCTGTTTGCCTTTGATGCATTCAATACAAACATCAAAGTCTGAAAAATCAATTGAATCTAAAATTCCATCAGATACAAGTCGCTCAACTCTATTTCTAGAGATGTGACCTAACCGTTTGTGCCATAAGGAACTTGATTTTTCATAATCCATTTTACGCTTAGTACCACGTGATTCAACATTCAAGGTTTCATTATAAGAAGCAACGGTGTCAAGCAAATATAAGTTGTCATAAACCATAAGAGAACCAGTTCCAACAGTATTTGAATTAATAGATAAACTGAAACAATTGTTTCCAAATGAACAACAATAACCTAATTTGTCCAAACAAGAAACAGAAACCAAATTCCGTCTAAATGACGGTACAACAAAAGTATCTATCAAATCCAAATAGTAACCAGTACTTAATAACAACCTAAAATGCCCTATTGCTTCCACATTTACCGACTTGCCATCTCCCACATAAATGCTTCTTTCAGCATCATTTGGCTTTCGGTAACTCAGGCAACCCTGCATAGAAACACTGATGTTAGTAGTAGCACCGGAATCTAACCACCAAGTGTTTCTTGGTACTGAAGCTAAATTTACCTCAGAACAGACCAAAGTAAGAAATGTACCTTTCTTTGCTCGCCATGCAATATACTTAGCACATTCCTTCTTCATGTGTCCTTTCATGTTGCAAAAGAAACAACCATCGTCACTGTTGGTTTGAGTTTGTTTCTTATGTGCAGGACATTTATCCTTAGCAGCCTCATTCTTTCTTTTCTTGCCCTTATCCTTAGAGGTGCTTGCCAAATGAGCACTTTCAGTCTTTTCTTGCTTCAATCTTTCTTCCTCTTGAACACAAAATGAAATGAGCTCATTAAGAGTCCACTTCTCCCTTTGGCAGTTGTAACTGACCTTAAATTGACTGAATTGTGGAGGAAGAGAGATAAGCACTAAATGCACAAGCAAGTCATCCGAAAGCTCAAGCTTTAGTGCCTTCAACTTTGAAGCAAGGTGAGACATTTCCATAATGTACTCCCTTATATTTTCCTTGCCCTTAAACTTCATGGAAATAAGTTTCTTTAAAAGAGTACTTGTTTCCGCCTTATCGCTTTTTGCAAAGCGCTTCTCAATTTCAGCAAGGAAAGTTGTGGCATCGGTGACCTCCTCGGACACCGCACCCCTAAAAGCCTCAGGTATGCCGCGCTTAATGATCATAAGACTCATGCGGTTTGAACGGTCCCACTTCTCATAAATCCTCCTTTGCTCGGAGGTACTAGTATCCGTAAGAGAAGCAGGACGATCCATCCTTAATGCAAGGTCAAGATCCATGCAGCCAAGAACAATAAAAATGTTCTCCTTCCAGTCCTTAAAGTTATTACCATTAAGGACCGGTACCGAATTAAGGTTAGCAGATACACTAGCAACAGCTGAAAAGAACAATACAATTACATAAATAACATGCTCATATAAGAATCCAAATAAAACAATAAATTCAAATAATGGTTAATCCCATCTCAAGATACCAAACACAACATTAATATTAAGTCTTTGGACAGTAATATTAATTGTAAGCGGTACTCTTGTTGTAGTGATCAAACATTGACAATAAATTATGTCAAATAATATGCAATCTTTAGACTAACATATTATTCACACAAAATACCTTATAATTGTCACACATTTATCACCACAAACATGCATGAAATTCATCCAAATATTAACTCACCTTTGGGTTAGTTAATAAATTTATGAATTACATACACACAATTATCTTAATATTTTTATTAAATTAATCTACACAAAAGAGATCACTTTGGTGATATTTTGTTTCAATTAATTTAACTAAAATATTAAATATCCTTAATAAATTTCTAAACCAAAATTTGAATTAATTGTTACTGAATTATTATTATTATTTTAAAATTATTATTTATTTTAATAATAATAATAATAATAATAATAAATAATAATAATAATAATAAAGAAAAGGAAGAAAATAAATGCATCAGAAGATGCATTCTCTCTCGCAAGGGAACAAACCAAAACATACTGTAACAATTCAATCGCACTGACTTAATCAAAAAATACTGTAATATTTATATTAAATGCATCACATGCGCACACATAATGCACACACACAATATATATATATAATTTTTTTTGACATTTTGACTATATATAAAATAAAAGACTTAAATTTGTCTTTTCCTTCGGAGAGAGATATATATACAGTATTACAGTAATCAAACGATTGATTACACAAAACACTTCAATCGCAGCAATATATATACGCAAAAATAAACTTCAATCGCAGATAGATAATATATATAACAACGATTACGATTGAACTTCAATCGCAGATAGATACTATATATATAGCATGATTTACAAAATATTCTAAATGCAAAAACAATAATTTAATGGAAGATCAATACTACCATAAATTCTCAAGAATTAACTTAGGGATGCTCTTGATACCACATGTTAGAAATACTGTAAACTCTGAATATAGCCCTAATTAATTCAAGAGAATCAAACAATAAGATTAAGGAATAGCGGAAGCGTACCGGAGTCCATAGAATCGATCTTTGATTGGTATGATCTTCCAATTTTGCATCAAAACCTTTGAAACCTTATTTTCTTGATGATGGGGATTCAAGAACTCTGGAAAAATACTGATACGATGCAAAATGGGGACCCATACCTGTTATATTACCAACTGTTACAACAGTTGGTAATATTTATTAATAATTTCTAATTTGGCCCCTCATCAAATCAGAAACTATCTAATTGGTATCCACATATTAAAATCATGACAATCATGCCCTTAAGTCATAAACTTTATTTCAAAATAGACCACATAAATTTGACTTATTTATTTGATGACCTAACACACATTTTATATATACAATTGTGACCCCAATTATTTCTAACAATACCATCCACGAGCAACCATAAAAGGGCAAGCTTTAGTAGATTTTGGTAGAAGGAATTAACTTTGAAGAAATGTTGGGGAGGACTTAGACCAAAAGATCTGAAAACTTTTTGTAGACGGCTTGTCAAATGATAGTGGCTCGGGGGCAGGAATCATTTTGATTTCTCTTGAGAGCTTTAGATTTCACTATGCATTGATATTTCAATTTCATTTGCATCAAAACCTTTCTCTGAAAGTTTTTCTCTTGGTGATGGGGATACAAGAGTTCTGTAAAATTATTGATACGATGCAAAATGGGGACCCATACCTGTTATATTACCAACTGTTACAACAGTTGGTAATATTTATTAATAATTTCTAATTTGGCCCCTCATCAAATCAGAAACTATCTAATTGGTATCCACATATTAAAATCATGACAATCATGCCCTTAAGTCATAAACTTTATTTCAAAATAGACCACATAAATTTGACTTATTTATTTGATGACCTAACACACATTTTATATATACAATTGTGACCCCAATTATTTCTAACAATACCATCCACGAGCAACCATAAAAGGGCAAGCTTTAGTAGATTTTGGTAGAAGGAATTAACTTTGAAGAAATGTTGGGGAGGACTTAGACCAAAAGATCTGAAAACTTTTTGTAGACGGCTTGTCAAATGATAGTGGCTCGGGGGCAGGAATCATTTTGATTTCTCTTGAGAGCTTTAGATTTCACTATGCATTGATATTTCAATTTCATGCTTCTAACAATAAGGACGAGTATGAAGCATTACTGGTAGGACTAAGGATTCCAAAAGTCATAAAAGTTAAAGAAATCTATTATTTCAACAACTCTCAGCTGACAGTAAATCAAGTACTTGGGGAATATCAAGCAAAAGATATTAAAATGGCTAAATATTTAGAGAAGGTTCAAAAAAACTTAGAAAATTCGATTATTACAATATCAAGAGAGTTCCAAGAGAGCACAACTCTAATGCTGATGTGTTGGCAAAGCTAACTTCACAGCTTAAGATGGATAACCTCAATTTGGTTCCCATTGAAAAACTCAAAGAACCAAGTATTGTCAAAATGGATGACCAGGATGTGGAGATAATTGATGCAAATCCAACTTGAATGACATCAATAATAAACTATTTATTGACAGGGAAGCTTCTATCTAATAAAAATGAGGCCAAAAAACTCATGTACAAGGTCCCAAGGTATACAATCGTAGAAGGTAAGCTTTATCGAAGAAGCTATTTCATGCCACGTATTACTAGAAAAAGCCAAAAGCATCATAAAAGAAATACATGAAGGTTTCTGTGAGGACCATGCTGGATGGAAAAGTTTATCCAAGATTATAATTCGACAAGGATACTACTGGCCAACTATTAATAAAGATACTCACGAGTTCATGAAGAAGTGTGACAAATGTCAGAGATTCTCTCATATCCCTCGAACATCTCCAACAAAACTTTGAATGATGAACTTACCTTATCCCTTTACATTTTAGGGAATAGATCTAATTTTCATTACCAAAAAGGCGAGGAAGAGCTAAATATGCAGTAGTTGCGGTTGATTTCTTCACAAAATGGACAAATTTGAACCTTTAGTCTCTATCATTTTGAAGAAAGTCGTAGACTTTGTAATGAAAAACATAATTTGTCAGTTTGAAATACCCATTAAGATAGTGTTGGATAATGGAACTCAATTTGACAGTGATCTATTCACAAAGTCTTATGAGTGGAACAAGATTACAAAAAGTTTCTCATCTATGTCTCGGCCGCAGACAGGTAGAGGCAGCAAACAAAAATCTTAAAAACATTATAAAAAAGAAGCTTGGTGCAAAACAAGAAGCTTGGTGCAAAAAAAAGAAGATGGATAGGCGAGTTACCACAAGTTCTTTGGGCCCATTAGACAACTAAAAAAAATAGCAATAAGGCACACTTCGTTCTCGCTAGCATATGGCTTGGAGTCAATGCTACTAGTAGAAGTGAATATCGTGACTTAGAGACGTGAATTCTATGATCAGGATAAAAACCAAGAATTGTTGATGGAATCCTTGGACCTGCTCAAAGAAAATCAAATCGAGTCGTAAATACGCAATGCAAAATATCAGTAAAAAATCACGAGGCATTTTAATAAAAAAAAAGTCTACGAGAGACTCTTTAATATCAGTGATTTAGTATTGCGATGAGTATTCATCAATATGAAAGATTCTATAGCTGGAGTGTTTAATTAAAATTGGGAAGATTCTTATATAATAGAAGCTGTGATAGGACCAAGAGTGTATAAATTGGCTTGGCCAAATGACTTGCTAGTTAAAAATACTTAGAACAACAAACATTTGCAACCTTATTACCAAAAATTAAATTTCTTTTAAGTAATTTTTAAATTACAAGATTTTGTAATATGTTTCATATTAATAGAATCTATATCTTTCATTTCTCAAGTAATCATAAAGTCTTTACTTTAAAATTATTTGGGGGCATATTATTGATAATTAACCAAACCTGCATAACCATATTATTTATGGGGCTAATGGTTAAAATGTTAATATAAAAAGACCAACAAAATATATTTTTAAAAGATAATAGATGGCATCAGTAAATTAATATTTTTTGCTTCCATCTTCTCAAATTTTTTAATATTTTTCCTCAAATTTTTCAGTTGATTTATATAACAAAACCATGAACACATCATTCTTAGAGCCATATGTCGAGGATAGCATTAAATTTTTTGAGAAGATGGAAGCAGAAGAGAAGGGCATGCCGACTGAAGAATTTGTCCAAGAGATAGAAGCCAAGGATGATGATGAAACAAAAGTTGCTGCTTCTAAGCCTCTTCAAAAGGAAGCTTAGTTTTTATTTTATTTTGTCAATTTTAAGACAATGGCCTTCGAGCCAAGACAAATTACTTGGTTATTTCTTGACCATATTTTTATTATGTAATTAATTTTACCTAGTTAGATGCCAATTCAGTTACTTATATTTAAATATATTAACTTATATGCATATTTTCACTTTATACATGCTTCTTAAAATATGTTTTCCACTTTACTTGTATAAAACTTAGGTGAGTTATGCCAAAAACAATTCACGGCTTAATCATTTCTATGAAGCACTAATGATTTAAATCTTTACGTCATTCATATGGTATCTCAAATTTATTACTCATTTTCCATCAAGTAATAAAATAAGTGTAAACATCTCATACAACTATTTCAATTTTTTTTTGATGTTTTTGTTTTAAATATGCAAGCAATTTGTTCTTTTGTTCACACTTAGCTTTTGTACTATTATCAAAATTGACCTTGGAAATCTCGTTATGATAACTGCTACTTATTATTTTTTGTTTAAAGATAAGATACATACATCAAGAATAAATACTGATGATATTTTATTAATTTTTCAAAAAAATATTTTGCTAGTATTTTTATATTAATATTTTAACCCTTAGCCCCATACATAAATAATATGGTTATGAAAATTTGGTTAGTTATCAATAATATGCTCTCAATTAATTTTAAAGTAAAGACTTTATGATTGCTTCAGAAATGAAAGGTATAGATTCCATAAATATGAAACATATTACATAATTTCATAATTAAAAAATTACTTAAAAGCACTTTAATCATTGGTAATAAGGTCACAAATGCTTGTTGTTCCAAGTATTTTTTACTAGTGATCCATTTAGCTAAGCCAATTTATACACTCCTGGTCTTATTAAAACTCTATTATATAAGGACCTTTCTAATTTGGATTAAACACTCCAACTGTAGGATCTTGCATACTGTTGAATACTCATTGCAAGACTAAATCACTGATATTAAAGAGTCTCTCGCAGATTCTTTTAATAAAATACCTCGTGATTTTTAGTTGATATGTTGCATTGCGTATTTGTGACTCGGTACATTTTTCTTCGAGCAGGTCTAAGGATTCCATCAACAATTCTTAGTTTTTTCCTAATCATATAATTCACATTTGTCGGTCGCAATATTCACTTTTACTAGGAGCACTGCCTCAGAGCCAAATGTCAGTGAGAATAGAGTGTGCCCTGTTACTGTCTTTTCAGTTGTTTGATGGGCCTAAAGCACTTGTAGTAACTCGTTTAACCATCTTCCTTGTGCTGTGTTGAGCTTCTTCTTGATAGTGTATTTGAGAGTTTTGTTTACTGTCTCCAACTGGCCATTAGCGTGCGCCCGACACACAAATGAGAAACTTTTTATGATCTTGTTCCTCTCGTAAAATTATGTGAATAGATCACTGTCAAATTGAGTTCCATTATCCCAGACTCTTAATGGGTATTCTAAATTGACAAATTATGTTCTTCATCACAAAGTCTATGACTTTCTTCAAAGTGATAGAGACTAAAGGTTAAAATTCTGTCCATTTTGTGAAGAAATTGACCGCAACTACTGCATATTATGCTCATCCTCGCCTTGTTGGTAATGAACCCATTAGATTTATTCCCTAAAAGAAAAAGGGATAAGACAAGGTCATCATTCAAAGTTTTACTAGATGTGTTCAAGGGATATGCAAGAATCTCTGACATTTCTCACACTTTTTCATGAACTCATGAGTATCTTTATTAATGGTTGGCCAGTAGTAACTTTATCGAATTATTTTCTTTGATAAAATTTGCCATCTAGCATGGTCTCCACAGAAACCTTCATGTATTTCTTTTATGATTCTTTTGGCTTCTTCTAGTAATACACACTGTAATAGTGGCATGGAATAGCTTCTTGTCAATAAAGCTTACCTTCTACGATTGTATAGTACTTTGGGACCTTGTACATAAGTTTTCCGGCCTCATTTTTATTAGATGGAAGTTTCCTAGTCAATAAATAGTTTATTATTGGTGTCATCCAAGTTGGATTTGCATCAATTATCTCCACATCCCGGTCTTTTGACAATATTTGGTTTTTTTTTCAATAGGAACCAAATTGAGGTTATCCATCTCAAACTGTGAAGCTAGCTTTGCTAACGCATCAACATTATAATTTTGCTCTCTTGAAACTCTCTTGATTTTGTAATAATTTAATTTTACCAAGTTCTTCTCAACCTTCTCTAAATATTTAGCCATTTTAATTCCTTTTTCTTGATAATCCTCGAGTACCTAATTTACTATAAACTGAGTTGCTAAAATAATAGATTGCTTTAACTTTTATGACTTTTGCAATCCCTAGTCCTGCTAGTAACGCTTCATACTCGTCCTCGTTGTTAGAAGCATGAATAGAAATCTCAATGCATAGTGAAATCTAAGGCTCTAAGAAGAAATCAAAATGATTCCTCGCCCGAGCCGCTATCATTTGACAAGTCGTCTACAAACAGTTTCTTGGTCTTTTGGTCTAAATCCTCCTCAACATTTTCTTTGAGGTTAATTCTTTCTACCAAAAAATATGCTAAAGCTTTCCCTTTTATGGCCACACGTGGATAGTGTGAGATTCAAACTGTCCCATATCAATTGACCATTTTGTTAGTCATCGTGAAGCATCTGGTTTTGAAATGACTTGTGTTAGTGGTTGATTCGTTAGGACTTAATTTGGGTGTGTCTGAAAATATGGTTGCAATCTTCTTGAGGCATGTACTAGTCTTAGTGTGTTCAAGTGGTGGATATCTTGATTCTAACCCCGGTAACCATTTACTTATGTAATATACTGGTCGCTAGACTTTCCCATCTTCTCACACTAAGGCAACACTCATAGCATTTTCTAAAACTGCTAAGTATAGGAAAAGAATCTCATTTGTCACTGGTTTTGACAATACCAGTGGGGTCGATAAGTGTTGTATAATAATCTACAAAGTTTTATTACATTCTTTTGTCCATTCAAATTTCTTATTATCTCGCAATATGTTAAAGATTGGAAGGCACTTATCAGTCAATTTTGAAATGAATCTATAAAGTGTGACCATTATTCCAGTAAAGACTAGACTTGTTTTGACTTTTTGGGAGATGGCATTTGGAGGAAAGCTTTTATCTGCACTGGATTTTCCTCGATTCCTCTTGCATGTACTATAAATCTAAGGAACTTCCCATATGATACTTTAAACAAACACTTCTTTGGATTTAACTTCATATTGAATTTTCTCAGACTTGAGAAGCATTCAATGATGTTGCCCACATGATCCTTACTTTCCACTGATTTCACTAGCATATCATCCACATAAACCTCTATATTACGACTGATTTGATCATTAAAACATTCCATTCACTAGTTCTTGATATATTGCTTTTGCGTTTAGCCCGAATGACATAACCTTATAACAATAAAGCTAATGTTTGTGATGAAGCTCATGTGTTCCTTGTCTGGAACATGCATTTTAATCTAGTTATATCTAGAATAAGCATCCATGAAAGTCATGAGCTCATGCTCTACAGTGGCATTAATGAGTTCATCTATTCTTGGAAAAGTGAAACAGTCCTTTGGACATGATTTATTTAGATCAGAGAAGTCTATACAAGTTCTCCAATTGTCGTTTGGCTTTAGAACTAAAATTGGATTCGAAACCCAAGTTAGATAAAATTCTTCTTGGATAAAGTCGTTAGTCAAAAGTTTGTTGACTTTGTCCTTCTATGCATTTTATATTTCAGGGTCAAGGAGACAATTTCTTTATTGTCTCCGTAAATGAAGAGGATCTATATTGAGGTTATGAAAGATGACGTCTAGGTCAATCATGATTCTCAAAAACACTTGTATCTCAGTTATTTGTGAAAACACAAAATATGCCTAGAAGACTTCTTGGAAAAAGTGATTGGAAATGGCATATTCAACCTGGGCGATAGGTGCCCTAAGCACTTGGTACCTTAAGTGCTCAAAATTGAAAGTGTTCCAATTTTTGATTCCAATGCCTCAAATAAGATCGTGAGATGTCTTATTCATGTCAATGTACAAATTTTGAGCCATTTGCACTAAGATGGGCCCGAAAATCGAAACCCTAGTTGAGATGTCAACCTGGGCACTAGGTGAAAACCCTAGGCACCAGGGTTAACTTTTGGGGTGCTATTTCATCTCTTTTTTAGTTTCTTGGCCTTAGACTTGATTTTTCTTGTCTTCTTGATTTAGAATACTGAAAGATCATAAGTTGGAAACAACGTAGCGGGATCCAAACACCAATTCAAGAGTTCTTGCAGTCAACCTGGCCGTAGGGCTAGGGACCCCTCCCAGGTCGACTGTTATGACTTTGGACTACTCAACTCTAGAATGTTTTCTTTCTTGCCACATGTCAAATATTGATATCTATGTCACCAGGGTTAGTTTCTGGGTAAACAAAAGGAGATTGTGATAATAAAGTGGGAAACATCATTACTCTGATTGAATAACATGGTAAGAGCCACGATGAATGAGAAAATTGGCTTTATGGAAGGGAAGGTTTTGAAGCCAACAATAGAGGAGAAATTTGAGGGTTAGATAGTTGTTCACTTGATGTTGGTGTCATGGATGGCCAATACCATTGAGTTGTTTGTTCAGTCAATCCTTGGCGAATATGATGATGCACAACAATCTCAAAAACAGGTTGTGTGATTTTTCCACATTCTCAGTTTTTCCTTGCTTGCACTCCCCCAATGAAATTTTTTAGTTAGCATATATGAGTGTCGTTTACTGCACAAATTTTCCTCACACATAATGTTTAAATTGCCCTCACATTTAATAAGGTTCAAATTGCCCTACACAAAGTACCTGTTCACCTTAATAAGGTTCAAATTGCCCTCACACATTCATCGTGGTTCTCACCATTTAATTAAATCAGAGTAATGATATTTTCCACCTTATTATCATCTTCTTTTTGCTCTCTCTTTGCTAGCTATGATCCCTCGTTGAAGCTATAATATTGTTAAATAGATTATGTTTCTCCTAAGATCTCCCTAAGCTCTTAATACCACGATAAATTCTACCCCAAAAATTAAGAGTATACTTGTGTCCTAAAATCCTCCTTGTTATACTCAAAATTCGGCTGAAGGACACGTGTCAAGATTAAGGGAATCAGAATCGATACAATATCTTTTTATGGAATAACTCATTAATTACGTCAGTATCAAAGTATATTTGTAACACGCTGACTTAATGTAATATCCCAGAAAATAAATAATATTTAAATGGACATATTTTATTAAATATGTAATTACTTGGAAAATGAAGTAGGATTATGATCTTACTTAGATGAATTTTTGAGAAATTAATTAATGAAATACGTTATTTTGGGCCCGGTAATTGTGGAAATTTAGCTATGTGGTTAGCAATGTCACGACATTAAATGAAAGAATTATTTTGAGAATATCCCGGATTAAGTTAGAATTTTATTAGAATGTCGGATTGGGAAATTATTAAAATTACCAAAATGCCCCTAGGTTATAATTTTAGTTTAAGTTTTTTTTAAGGGTAAGTTAGTCATTTTTTTCTCTATGCTTGACTTTTGACCTTTGACTCCTTGTGGGCTGATTGTTAGAAAAAAAAAAAAAAAAAAAAAAAAAAAAGAGTGCAACCTTATTTAAGTTGCTTCCAAGGCAAGAAAGCAAAATAATCAACTTCAAGCTTCCTTCTTTTCTTCTTCTCTTGCCGATCTTTGAAGCTGCTGGAAACCAGGGGAAAACTCATTTATTTTCTTCAATTTCTTGAGCAAATCCTAACCCTAGAAGCTAGCTAAGTGGAGGTATGATCCTTCTACTCTTCCCTTAATTGATTTCCTTGAGTTTAGTTAGGTTTTGGTAAGGTTTTCTTTAAATCCTGAGCTGGGGTATAAACTGAGGTTAGGGTAGGTTCTTAGGGTTGATTTGAAACTTGTTTGAATGAAGATTGAGTGAGATTGAGGGCTGTTCAATTAAATAGGTGTTGAAAGTGATGTTTTTATGCAAATTGTCAAGTGAGATGTTGATTTTGAGTTAAATGGTGAATTGTGATTAAATGATGTGTTGAATATGTTGTATTTGGTATATTGAACTGTTCTGGAAGTGCAAATTAGGTCTGAAATGGTTTTGGTTCGAGCTGGAGGAGAAAAACCAGAATTTTTCTGCAGCGGCAAGAACCGGTCGGCCAGGTTGGTTCTGCTGTATCAGAACCGGTCGACCGGTTACAGCAGGGGAAAAATTCTCGGGTTTTTCTCTGAATCGTGTTTAGCTCGGGGATGAACCTAGTACCTGCCTTTGAATAATTTTGAGTTATTTGAATTATTATATAGGTGGTGAAGCCTAAGTCTAATCGATTTTAAATTAGGGTTTTAATCCGGAATATTATGTTAAGGTATTTATTGTGTTTCAATTGTCGTGACATAGGACCGGGATTGCCTAGCTTGTTTTTCCACCCAGGTCGGCCATATTCTTGACTCCTGAATTAAGGTAAGAAAAGTGGTAAGCACCGTATGTGGTTAAAAATTGATGAATGAATGGAGGTGACCTAAATTATTATTATGATGTTGATTAAAGCTTATTAAGCCTAGGTTATTACCTAGGGTTGGAAACGGTTATTACCGTTATGAGTAATTACTCTTGAAACCGCGGTTAGGTTTCTTACTTATCGTTTGCTTTATCGGGCAACGATAGTGACATATTCAGCTCGTATGTAACGAGTGGTAACAAAGTGGTACTTTATTAAGTACCAGGAATGTGAGATGTTTAAGGGAATGCTTGTTATTATCAAATAGTGAGTATGCATAATGGCATGAGATTAAGTTGATAATCATTTTCTTTCAATTATTGTTTTGACCACTTTCTTGCTGAGTCACTGTGACTCACTGGTGCTTTATGGTGCAGGCAAAGGAAAGGCTAAAGTCGAGCAACCATGAGTTTATGGTCGCGACGGCAATGTACATACCGGCCGCAGTGCAGCCCAGGTTACGGATGCTCTATTTTGATTGTATTTTGGAAAATATAAAGCTTATGTTGTAAAATACTTTGAAACCAATTTGTAAATATTTTGAAAACAGGGGGACCCCATAAATCATGTTACTTATCTTTTGTTAAATAGTTTAAAGGTTGAGTTTTAACTATCAAAAATTTAATTACCCACACTTTTAGTATAATTACATCTTATATAATTATTGGTATTTTAAATAAAGTGCACACACGTGGCGTCCCTGTTGGACAGGGCGTTACAACATGGTATCAGAGCGCCAAGGTTTTTAGATCCACGAAGGCGGTTGATATGTACATTGGCTGCAAGGACCTGATCGACTCATGGTTTAGTAAGCTTTAAGTTAAAAGATAGCTTGTTAATTTTCTGATTACCTGATTATTTGAATTATGTTGATATCAGAATGTTGTGGGAAGGATTATAATATATGGAAATACTTATCAGTATTGTTATTACTTGGAATGTGATCGCAGGTGTATAGTTATGCACCCAAGGCGGACTGGTAGGGGTGCCCGCGAGCTAGGCCCAGGCTCGGGGCTGCCGGTGAAGGTGAGAACCCTTTACCACCACCTAATTGGGAACGGTTATATGCCGCTATGCAAGAAACTATTCGGCGGCGGGGTGAGCAAATCGAGAGAATTAAGAGAGCAGCGAGCTCAGCCTGCTCTAAATCTTAATCCTGATCCTCCGGCACCTCTTGTAGTGCCACCGGATGCAGGGAATCGCTTGGAACCATTGTATGAGCGGTTCAGGAAGCAGAATCCGCCAGTGTTTGAGGGTGGTGCTGATCCACTCAAAGCGGAGCAATGGATGAGTATGATAACATCCATTTTCGATTTTATGCGAGTTGAAGATAATGACCGGGTCAGGTGTGCTACCTATATGCTACGAGATGATGCCCGTATTTGGTGGGAGATTGTATCTCAGGGCCATGATACGAATAATATGACACAGGAAACTTTTCGGGCCTTATTTTATGAGAAGTATTATAATGAGTCTATTAAGGCGGCAAAGGCGGAGAAGAGTTTATACGGTTAACTCGGGGTAGTATGACCGTGACGAGTATGCTACTAAGTTTGATCGACTGGCAAAGTTTGCCTCAGATGAGGTGGCTACTGAAGCTGCTAGAAAAGCAAAGTTTATTCGGGGGCTGGATGAACACATCGCCCGGGATGTGATTGTTGCTTCTAAACAACCGGGGGTTGCCCGAACTTATGCTCAGATAGTTGAGTTGGCTTTAGTTTCTGAGGGTGCAGAGGCCCAGATACGAAAGAAAAATATTGCCAGAAGAGATTCATGGAAGCAAACGGCGGAGTCTTTGGTTCGGGTAGGGGTACCGATCTTGGTGACCGCGGGGAAAAGACCTAGTGAAACATCGGCGGCGAGGCCCAAACAAAAGATTCCAGGGTAACCAAGGTTTCCGTCGTAGTGGGAATGAAAACTGGCGGACTTTTCCTGAATGTCCGAGGTGTAAAAGGCATCACCTGGGCGAGTGTCAGGCTAGGGCCTGTTTCCACTGTGGAATAGTGGGTCACATGAAGAGAAATTGTCCTCAATTGTTGCGGATAGAGCAAAAGAAGGATGATACACCCGCTCCTGCCCGAGTATTTGCCCTGACTCAAGCTGAGGCTGATGCTGGTCCTTCTGCGTGACGGGTCGGCTTTCGTTCTTTGGTACTTTATTGATTTGTGTTAATTGATTACGGTGCGACGCATTCTTATATTTCAAGTAGAATAATTGAGAAGCCTGAATAAACCTAGTGATGTGCTTTCTAGAGGTTTTGGAACCTTGTTGCCCTCTTTGGGGAGTTGGTTATCTCCGGCGGAGTGGGTTCGATCCCTTCCAGTATTTGTGGAAGGAAGGGAGTTATCAGTTGATCTGATAGAATTAAATCTGGAGGATTTTGATGTTATTTTGGGGATGGATTGGCTTGCTAAATACAACGCCACCATTGATTGTAAAAGAAAGATGGTGACTTTTCAGCCTGAGGGCGAGGACCCCTTTGTATTTGTGGGTAAGATGCAAGGATCTCGGATTCCCTTAATTTCAGCCCTTAAGGCAAGGGATTTGTTGTGTGAGGGGTGCATTGGTTTCTTGGCAAGTGTTGTGGATATTTCCAGGGAACCACTAGCGGGACCGGAGCATGTCCCAGTGGTTCGAGAATTTACGGATGTGTTCCCGGAAGAGTTACCGGGGTTGCCACCAAAACGTGAAATTGATTTTGAGATTGATTTAATACCAGGAGCTGAGCCTGTATCGAAAGCTCCCTACAGATGGCACTGCAGCTGAAAGAGTTAAAAGTTCAATTACAGGGGATGATGGATTTAAAATTTACTAGACCTAGTACTTCACCATGGGGTGCACCAGTTTTGTTTGTGAAAAAGAAAGATGGAACATTACGAATGTGTATAGATTATCGGGAGTTAAACAAATTAACAGTGAAGAACAAGTACCCTCTGCCAAGAATAGATGATTTATTTGATCAGTTGCAGGGTAAAACTGTCTTTTCTAAGATTGATCTTCGATCTGGTTATCACCAACTGAGGATTCGAGAGGAAGATATTCCCAAGACAGCTTTTCGGACCCGGTATGGTCATTATGAATTCCTAGTAATGTCCTTCGGATTAACAAATGCCCCGGCAGCATTTATGGATTTGATGAACCGAGTGTTCAAAGATTTTCTGGATGATTTTGTTATTGTCTTTATCGATGATATTCTAATTTATTCAGATTCGGAAGAGACTCACGAAAGACATCTTCGAATGGTATTACAACGTCTCAGGGAGCATAAGTTGTATGCCAAGTTTAAGAAATGTGAATTCTTGTTACCTCAGGTGAGTTTCTTGGGGCATGTGGTGAGTAAAAATGGTATTTTAGTGGATCCAGTAAAGATTGAAGCAGTGCGTGACTGGCCTCGACCTAAATCAGCAACTGAAGTTAGAAGTTTCCTGGGGTTAGCAGGGTATTACCGAAGATTTGTTGAGGGCTTTGCAAAGATTTCTACGCCTTTAACTGAGTTGACCCGAAAGAATTGTAAGTTTGTTTGGACTGACAAGTGTGAAGGTAGTTTCCAGGAATTGAAGCAAAGGTTGATTACCGCTCCTGTGCTAACCTTACCAAAAGGTGACGAAAAGTTTGTGATTTATTGTGATGCGTCCAAACAAGGATTAGGTTGTGTTCTTATGCAGTCAGGGAAAGTGATTGCTTATGCATCCAGGCAATTGAAGGAGTATGAACAACGATATCCTACCCATGATATTGAATTAGCAGCGGTTGTCTTTGCACTAAAAGTTTGGCGTCACTATCTGTACGGTGAAAAGTGTGAAATTTATACAGATCACAAAAGCCTCAAGTACTTTTTCACTCAGAAGGATTTAAATATGAGGCAACGACGATGGTTAGAAATGGTCAAAGATTATGACTGCGAGATTCTCTACCACCACAGTAAAGCAAATGTGGTAGCGGATGCTCTAAGTCGGAAAGGACCAGGGCAAGTTTGTGAACTAAAGGAAATTTCAGCCAAGTTGGCTGAGGATATGACGAGAGCGGGAATTGAATTTGTAATCGGAAAACTTGCTAATATCACCATACAATCTAATCTGTTGGAAAGAATTAGAGTAGCCCAACAAAGTGACCTTGAGCTACAGGGACATAAGGAGAAATTAGAGGCTGGGATGGCAAGAGACTTTTCGTGCTTATCTGATGGGTTGTTGCGATACAAAAACAGATACGTATGTAGGTTGATAAAGAAATCGGACAAGAGATTCTTGATGAATCTCATACTACACCGTACTCCTTACACCCGGAACAACCAAGATGTACCATGATGTGAAAGCTTTATACGGTGGCGGGTATGAAGAAGGATATTGTTGAATATGTGTCAAAATGCTTAACCTGTCAACAAATTAAAGCGAACATCAAAGGCGGCGAGGTTTGCTTCAACCTCTAAAGATTCCTGAATGGAAATGGGAAGACATCACCATGGATTTTGTGGTAGGATTGCCCAGAACAGTAGGGTATTATGATTCTATTTGGGTGATAGTGGATCGATATACGAAGTCTGCTCACTTTCTCCCGGTGAGGACAACGTATACAGTGGATCAATATGCTGATTTGTATATTAAGGAGATAGTTCGACTTCATGGTGCCCCAAAGTCGATAGTTTCAGATCGAGATCCAAAATTTACATCCAAATTCTGGGAAAGTTTACAGCAAGCAATGGGTACTAAGTTGAAATTCAGTACAGCTTTTCATCCTCAAACCGATGGTCAATCTGAAAGGACTATCCAGATACTTGAGGATATGTTGAGGGCATGTGTAATGGACTTTGAAGGTTCTTGGAACAAGTACCTACCTCTGATTGAGTTTTCTTATAACAATAGTTATCAGAGTACCATTGGCATGGCTCCGTATGAGATGCTTTATGGAAGGAAATGTCGATCACCTATTCACTGGGATGAGGCTGGTGAACGTAGGTACCTTGGACCTGAAGCTTTCCAAAGAACGAGCGAGGCTATTGAGAAGATTCGAGCTCGTATGCTTGCTTCCCAAAGTAGACAGAAAAGCTACGCAGATCCAAAGCGTAGAGATGTTGAATTCCAAGTTGGGGATTTTGTTTTTCTTCGGGTGTCCCCAATGAAGGGAATTCGGAGGTTCGGGAAGAAGGGAAAGTTGAGTCCCAGATTTATTGGTCCATTTGAGATTCTTGAGAAAGTAGGTCAGGTAGCTTATCGGTTGGCTCTACCTCCTGCTTTATCTGGAGTTCATAACGTGTTTCATGTCTCGATGTTTCGGAAATATGTATCTGATACAACTCATATCTTAAGTTATGAAGACATTGAGCTTCAAACCGACTTGTCATATGAAGAACAGCCAGTACAGATCTTAGACAGGAAAGAAAAGGTATTGCGGAACAAGACTATTCCACTAGTTAAAGTGCTGTGGCGGAACAGTAAAGTTGAAGAAGCGACTTGGGAGTTAGAGTCGCAGATGCGGGAGTTGTATCCCGAGCTTTTCAGGTAAATTTCGAGGACGAAATTCCTATAAGTGGGGGATAGTTGTAATATCCCAGAAAATAAATAATATTTAAATGGACATATTTTATTAAATATGTAATTACTTGGAAAATGAAGTAGGATTATGATCTTACTTAGATGAATTTTTGAGAAATTAATTAATGAAATACGTTATTTTGGGCCCGGTAATTGTGGAAATTTAGCTATGTGGTTAGCAATGTCACGACATTAAATGAAAGAATTATTTTGAGAATATCCCGGATTAAGTTAGAATTTTATTAGAATGTCGGATTGGGAAATTATTAAAATTACCAAAATGCCCCTAGGTTATAATTTTAGTTTAAGTTTTTTTTAAGGGTAAGTTAGTCATTTTTTTCTCTATGCTTGACTTTTGACCTTTGACTCCTTGTGGGCTGATTGTTAATAAAAAAAAAAAAAAAAAACAAAAAAAAAAAAAGAGTGCAACCTTATTTAAGTTGCTTCCAAGGCAAGAAAGCAAAATAATCAACTTCAAGCTTCCTTCTTTTCTTCTTCTCTTGCCGATCTTTGAAGCTGCTGGAAACCAGGGGAAAACTCATTTATTTTCTTCAATTTCTTGAGCAAATCCTAACCCTAGAAGCTAGCTAAGTGGAGGTATGATCCTTCTACTCTTCCCTTAATTGATTTCCTTGAGTTTAGTTAGGTTTTGGTAAGGTTTTCTTTAAATCCTGAGCTGGGGTATAAACTGAGGTTAGGGTAGGTTCTTAGGGTTGATTTGAAACTTGTTTGAATGAAGATTGAGTGAGATTGAGGGCTGTTCAATTAAATAGGTGTTGAAAGTGATGTTTTTATGCAAATTGTCAAGTGAGATGTTGATTTTGAGTTAAATGGTGAATTGTGATTAAATGATGTGTTGAATATGTTGTATTTGGTATATTGAACTGTTCTGGAAGTGCAAATTAGGTCTGAAATGGTTTTGGTTCGAGCTGGAGGAGAAAAACCGAAATTTTTCTGTACGGCAACAACCGGTCGGCTGGTTGGTTCTTGTATCGGAAACCGGTCGGCCAGGTTACGAGCGAGGAAAAATTCTCGGGTTTTTCTACGAATCGTGTTTAGCTCGGGGATGAACCTAGTACACCCTTTGAATAATTTTGAGTTATTTGAATTATTATATAGGTGGTGAAGCCTAAGTCTAATCGATTTTAAATTAGGGTTTTAATCCGGAATATTATGTTAAGGTATTTATTGTGTTTCAATTGTCGTGACATAGGACCGGGATTGCCTAGCTTGTTTTTCCACCCAGGTCGGCCATATTCTTGACTCCTGAATTAAGGTAAGAAAAGTGGTAAGCACCGTATGTGGTTAAAAATTGATGAATGAATGGAGGTGACCTAAATTATTATTATGATGTTGATTAAAGCTTATTAAGCCTAGGTTATTACCTAGGGTTGGAAACGGTTATTACCGTTATGAGTAATTACTCTTGAAACCGCGGTTAGGTTTCTTACTTATCGTTTGCTTTATCGGGCAACGATAGTGACATATTCAGCTCGTATGTAACGAGTGGTAACAAAGTGGTACTTTATTAAGTACCAGGAATGTGAGATGTTTAAGGGAATGCTTGTTATTATCAAATAGTGAGTATGCATAATGGCATGAGATTAAGTTGATAATCATTTTCTTTCAATTATTGTTTTGACCACTTTCTTGCTGAGTCACTGTGACTCACTGGTGCTTTATGGTGCAGGCAAAGGAAAGGCTAAAGTCGAGCAACCATGAGTTTATGGTCGCAGCAGCAATGTACATACCAGCCGCAGGCAGCCCAGTTTACAGGATGCTCTATTTTGATTGTATTTTGGAAAATATAAAGCTTATGTTGTAAAATACTTTGAAACCAGTTTGTAAATATTTTGAAAACAGGGGGACCCCATAAATCATGTTACTTATCTTTTGTTAAATAGTTTAAAGGTTGAGTTTTAACTATCAAAAATTTAATTACCCACACTTTTAGTATAATTACATCTTATATAATTATTGGTATTTTAAATAAAGTGCACACACGTGGCGTCCCTGTTGGACAGGGCGTTACACTTAAGGTCTTAGGCGAGGAATCAATGTACAAACTGGCACTTAGTGTATTAGCAAGAAACCATATATCGCTAAATATGAATAGCGAGGCACCCGAGAAAGCGACACTTATTAACCGAGAAAATCCTTAGGATGCAATAAACAAGCTAAGTATAAAAGCCGAATTCGCTCAAAGAAACAAGTAAGCGAGATAACCATCTCGCTATGGGAAGACTTCCTATAGCTTCATCCATTTAACAGGAGCGAGGCTTACAACCTTGGCGAGTTAGAAGACTTCTTTATAAATAACCGCGATCGACACAAGACATACATTGTCAACCTAGGAAGGAAGAATGGCCCCAGCTCGCTATTGAGATCACTATAATCAAGTTTCTATCGAGACATCTCCAGATTCAACAGTTAAAGGTGTGTTTTATACACGATAGTTTTGACCCAATAAAAGCGGAAAAATCACAGCTATACGATTTTTAAATCATAAACCGCATTTACATTACATAATATGTAAACAAATCCCACAATTTTAGGGATGATTGCTGTAAAATTATTTCGGTCAACTTTGTAATTAACTTCCCACTATGTAATTATAAATAGTGGCCGACAAGCTCAAAAAAAGGGACGAAAAATCTTATACAAAAGAGGCCCTGAAAAATACTCAGAAATTTGAATAAGATTGACTCGTGGACTATGTAGAATTTTAACTGCAAAACCACGTAAAAACCCTGTGTTTATATTCTTTATTTTGATAGATTTAATTTTTCTGTGTGAAATCAATATTTTGAGGCTCAAATTTGGTTAACGAAAATCTACATTAACAGTTTGGTGCTTTCATTGAGAGCCTCTGTGAAAAAGCTCAAAAAAAACCCTCCATATGCTTTGTTCTTTTTATAAAAAATTAGATTTTAAGTGTCATTACTATCTATACTATTGTATTATAACTTACTTTTTTGTGATTCAGTGATACTTCAAAATTTTCCCTATATTTATAATGCTAATAGTATAAATAATGTGTGACATTATTATCTTCTTGTTGTTCTTACAGCTTCATATTTGAATAATGTTATTGTGATTATTTTTTGCAATTTTTAGTAGAAAAATCTTGGTCTTATTGGTGACAATATTAAAAAAAAAAAAAAAGGTGCAAAACAGGAAACAAAAATAAATAAATTGTTTATTTAAAAACATATTTCTCACCATATGACTAAAGAACCTGAAATTTTTGAATGCATAGTTTGAGTCAAATGGCTTATAAATGTTTTCAGAACAAGAATTTGGCTCCTCATTAATGTAACTTCCATATTGAGCTACAAATGACATATTTTATAGTCAACATATATTTAAAGAGAGAATAAGAGACTGAATAATAGATTGAATGACACAAGCAAATAAAAAATAGTAAGAACATTTTTAATAAAACTCTATAAAAGTGGTGCATTATTATATTTAGCTTACTCTAATCAAATGATGCTCCAATAGTAGTAAAGAATATGTGTCAAAATTCTCACATGTTAAAAGTTGTATGAAATTTGAACAATATATAATATAGGTCAAATTTGCAACGTAATAGAAATTACGTATACCTAGTTACTTTTTTTACCATTAATTAATGTATTTAACCGCTTTAAACTTTTTTATTTAATAATTTAATAATTTTTTTTATATAATTTCATTAAAAAAAAGTATATATTTATTAACTTTTTAGATTAATTTGCACAAAATGTATTTTTATAACACAATTAATGTAAACGTTATGTGGCAAGTAAATAAAATAGGATAAAGAATTTATATTTTATTTAGTTAGATTATAAATTTATAATTAAAGGTGATATATATTAATAAAATATTAACCTTGTTTTATTAGTTAAGCCATCTTATATTTTTACTAGAAAATAAAGCTTCAAATCTCATAAAAGTATTTTTGTTTTTAATATTTACATTTTACTTTTTAAAAAAGATGGCTCTAGGAATTAAACCCATACAACTAAGAGATATAATTAGTCCTTAACCATTGAAGCTTTACTTTTTTATTTTTTTTACTTAGAAAACGAAGTATGTCCCCTCTCTTACAAAAAAAAAAAGTACACCCCCTCAACTTGAATCATAGTCTGTATAATGAAGTGTTGTTATGTTATGTTAGAAATAATGCTAGGATGTTCTTTGATGCTTAGCTTTGAGTTTTGGTTGAATTTTATGGAGGCTATTAAACTTAATGCACCAGTAGCTTCCATGAAGTCTTGAGCGATAATGAGGTAGTGTTTAAGGGTACAACTTGAGGTGGCTTATATTGAGTGCTCGGCTTGGTGTGTCAGGCTAGGGTTGAGTGTACGCTCAATTCTAGGAAGTTTAGGTGCTTAGGTCGTGGGGTTTAGATGCATCACTAGTGCTTGCAATGTTAGCATATTGTTTTTTACTGATTTTTAAACTGTACCTTTTTACACTAAGACTTGGTGTGGTCTGGTTTGTTACAATAGTTGCACATAATGCTTCTAGATTTTGGTGTTTGATTATTAGATTCTTGTGAATTGCCTCCTTTGTAACCACTTGGAGTAGAGTTTTTCTATAGTGCACGATTATTATGACTAACCAAAGTATTGTTAAAAGTAAAATATGGAGTAGTTTTCGTGCAAAGATCACAGCTAAAGGCATCTTGTTAAGAGGAGACATCATACCTAGAAGAACCTATGACTTTGCAGAGTCAAATTCAGATGAAAAACCTGCTAGAAAGCTCATGATAACCATCTTCTCTTGCTGGTGTTGTTGAACCTTCACATCAGGACTAAATGGCAACATCACATTAAGCTCTTCATATATTCTCTTAAATTCCATAAAGTAGTTCATAAGAGAATAATCTTGTTTCTCATCATGATAAAAGGCTTTGTAAACATCATACATGCGACATAGATTGTCTTTTTCATAATACAAAAATTCTAAGTAATCTATTAGTTCTTATTGACCAAACTAATTACCTCATTATCAATAGAATTTTGAATTTGAGGAAACAAGTAAGCATCCTCTTGTAGCCAGTTTTCTTGAATCATCTTTTTCTTGGGGAGGACCATCAATCAAGTGATTACCTTTGTCAATACTTTTAAGATAAAGTTAAATCGTCTTACTCCATTCTAATTAATTTGAACCAATCAATTTATAGTTCGTGATATTAGACATCATGGGAACCAGATCAGAAACAACCACTAGTTTTGGATATGGTTTTGTCTCGGCCATAATCTCAAAAGCAAATATTAAAAAAGACTAGGGAAAAACTAAAAACGAAAGAACATCCAAACACTAAGTGAGAATTACCAAACCACAAACAAAGAAGAATAACAAAGAGAAAAGAATAAGAGATTGTCAAATAAGGAGCATAAGTGAATCGGTGCCAGATTCATGGTCCCACTCGACCTACGCACTACTGCATGGGTAAGATTAGTGCGGCTAGGGGTGGCATGTGAGCCTCACATGCGATGTTTCTGGTGGTTGGACTTTTGGGTTTTCACGATGAACAGCTAGGCAGCCCTCCTGTGTAGGTGGTGAGAACTAAAACACACTCCAAATAGGGTTATTGAAAAAGAAATCCTAAAATAAAGAAAGAACCAAACTTCAAACATAAACCCTAATTTTGGAATCAACTGAAATTTTGAATTCTCAACCCTAATCAAATTGCTCTGATATCATGTAGAAAATGGTAATCAATTGTGTATATTAATCAATAGAATAAAATATATTTATATAGAAAACTAGAGAGACAAAATAGGAAACTAAATAACTACAATTATTCCTAATTTTTACAGTTAATATATTCTAACACAAACCAGCCAAGGTGGTGGTTACCACCTTGTTCCACCTCCACGCTTATTATGGTGGAGTCATTGTGAAGATAATGATGAATGTATAATTTGCTACACTTTTATTCAAAGACCTAGTAGTGTTTATGTATTCATGGATTAGTAATTTAATATTGTTAGACTGTTTGAGGTGAAGGGGTTCGTCAAAGTGCACAGGTATTGGCAAAAATACTTGTAAACCTTGACAAACTTAGTCTCCTCATATTGTATAGCAATCATTTTTGTTTACACTGTAAGTTTTCATTCACAAAATATGTCACTAATGAATTTGATATTAAGAGACATTATTAAGGTGTTAGACAATGCTAGAGTTGTATATTTTTTTTTGGTAAGTAAGAACTTTATTCAACACAAAAAACACACACTAACTGATTGCCACAAAAGGGGCAACCTCCCTGAAAACATATCTCGAGTTCAAACGATTAATTCTGGCATATCTAGCCACAGAGTCCGCCAAAGAATTATCCGCACAAGGAATAAAAACAACAGAACAGAACGCAAAAAGAGATATTAAACTTAAACAATCAACAAAGATGGGATAGGAACCCCAAGCAAACGGAATTTCCCTCACCTACAGAGCTTGGACAGCTTGAGCTGACTCAGAAGAAATTTGCACAGAGCAGCAGTTTTTTTCCAGTGCTAGCCGCAGGGCCTCGCGGATTGCTAGTAACTCAGCCTCCAGCACCCCCGACACCGATAGAGCTTGCATTACTGTGATGGCCTCATCCCTAAGCACATCCATCTGAACAACTCCCAATCCAGCCGAGTTGTCAAGGATAGAAGCATCCACAGCCAACTTAATATCCCACCGATCACAATCCTTGAGAATATCAGCAGCCTCATGATCTCGGAGACTCTCATCCACATCCTCTGAGTTATAAAACTCTTCAGCACGAATCAGGATGGACCTAAGGATGAGATCCACCCTCGGGGATACAGCTCTGAATACCACTCCATTTCTGCTATTCCAAACCGTCTCAAACAGACAAGGCCCGAAAATGATGAGTTTATCATCATTGCAATTGCATAACCAGATGAAGAACTCCTCAAATGATAGCGAGACTAAACGATCCGTTCTGATACCCCAAGGACTAAGGAACCACAAATTCGGTGTGAAGTGACAATCTCGGAAAACATGGCACTCAGTCTCAGGCTCTACACCACAGAAGCAGCACAAATTATCCCTGCTATGCAAAAATCCCAGCCGATTTTTTGTAGGAAGACTGCTAGTCAGTGCTTTCCATATGAGTAGTGATTGTCTAGGATGCAGCTTCAACTTCCATAGCAGTTTCCAAACATCTTTTTTAGGATGAAATCTATCACTCTGAGCCTTCCACAACGCACTTTTCAAAGAAAAAGTTCCATTCCTGCTGCCCCTCCAAAAGAGAATGTCATCTTGGTTTACAATAGGCTTGATTTGTAGAATGGCCCGAGCCACTTCTTGAGTAAAACAACGGTTAATCAAAGTCTCATCCCAGTCTTGAGTGCCAGGGAGAAAGACTATTATTCAAAATCAGATATTGTATTCTGTACTTTAAAAATATCCCTAATAATAAGGACTCATAGAGTAGGTAGATTTTCACTACAAAACTACGTAAAAATATGTGGAATTATACTATCATTTATAACTTATTAATTTCTATTGATAATTTATTACTAAAAGGCTATTTATTTTTGGTTAACAAAAATTTGCATAACAATTTGGTGCTTTTATTGAGAGCCTTAGTGATAAAACTCAGAAAAATCCCTCCTTACAAACAGAAATTTGTCCATATTCAATGGCTGATAACAATCAAAATGATGAAAATTGCCCTGAAGAAACAACATGTCGCCCTGGAAAAGAGCCAATGGGATCTCAAAGACCCCATACCATTGAAACATCACGTTCAAGGAAGAACGATAGTGGTGGTGATCGAAATTCAGAAAGAAGGACTGAAGATGTCAATAATTCTGCTAGATACGTGCCTAAAAGCGAGGATGCTTACGACCCAACTAGATATATATCATTGATGGAATTAGAAAATAGGAAACTTCAAGAATGCTTAGCCGAATCTAACCAATGAAATACTGAGTTTGAAAGAGAGGATGTGGCGGCCTGGGTACAAGGAATAAATCCTTAGAATCAACCTGATCCTTCGGTAAGAAGACCACGAGGTTGACCTTGAGGGTCGAGAACCAAGAGATAAGAAACAAACTAGGGAAATCCCCAAAACGCCTAGGAAGAACAACCTGAGGGTACAAGGGATCTTCCAATAGATAATCAAACAGATAATCAAGAGCAACGGCGAGATGTTCCTCAAGTTTCCCAAGGATTTATAAACCAAGAGAATGAGCAAAATGATGTACCAGAAGCATCTCGCAAGAATGAGGATACGAGACAGCCTCGACCAGGGAACCAAGAAATCCCTCATGGTAATGAGAGAAACCCTCGAAATCAACCAAGGTCAGGTGGGCTACCTCCAAGTCACCCTCAACGTCCTTCTCGATCAGAGAGAGAGGATGTACACACATACTTGAATAGAGGACGTGTATCTAACCTCTTTTGAAGGAGAAGGCTGATACAAGATGAAGCAAGTTCAAGTCTGGGACATTCAAGGTCTCGAGGACATAGTCGATCGGGTAGGCAAATTCGAGAAGGAAGTAAAGCGCGCTCGACGTTATGCTGACCAAGAAAGTATCAGCAATTCACGAAGTTATCAATCCGAAAGTTACTCGGAGACAAGATCTATGAGTAATTATGAGCGAAGGCAGTCTGACCTTCGAGAATGCTTAAATCAAAGATAGCCAGATCTTCATGAGCGTTTGAATCAAAATGCACCTGATTTGCGCCATCAACTCAATCAAAATGCAAATCAACAACAAGGAGATCCCATCCAATTGCGAATAATTGAACTAGAGGATAAGTTCAGAAAGTGTCAGGATGGAGAACATGGAAAATTGCCTGGTTACGACTCGGATGAAGAAACTGAGCCGTTTCATCTTGATATCTTAAATTCCGAGTTTCCTCAGGCATTCAAAAACCCACATGTTTCGCAGTATGATGGGACTATGGACCCAGTCACTCACTTGAAAAACTTTAATACTATAATGCAAGCTAACAATGTCACGAATAATCTATGTTGCATTTTATTCCCAACTTCTTTAACAAGAGCTCCGAGCAGTTGGTTCGACAAATATACTCATCATTCTATAACATCATGGAAACATTTGTCTGATAACTTTAAAAAGCAATTTCAAGCCGCTAGAGACAGATGACTTGAAGTATCATCATTAACCAACATAAAGCAACAACCAGGCGAGTCACTCAAGGCTTACTTGAGTCACTTTAGCACAGCCACTGCAAAGGTCATAAACTTGAATGACAGTATTCAACTCACTGCACTTTAGGCGGGGATCACATTAGAATAATAAGGCTTCTCTTTTCAAAAAAAATAAAAAAACTAAGAATAATAAGATTCCTTAACTATATATTTTTCATATATACTTTTAGTGATATGATACTATTGTGAATGTTAAACTTATAGAATATATATCTTACTATTGTTTATTCAAAATTAGTATTATTTATTTTATATGTGGGTGATTGATAAATATAATCTTCCCCAATTAGTGATCAAAATATGTGGGTGATTGATATTATTTATTTACATATATTTTTATATTTTTTTTAGTCTTTGTCAAATATTTAAAATTTAAAAAAAAAATTCTTAAAATATTTTAACAAATTAAAAATATATTTTTTAAAATTTTTATTTTAAATTATTAATTTTTGTTGAAGATATATAGTATTATTACGTATGTAAAATAATTAAAACCTATAATTATTAATAAAAAATACATATTTTTTTAGATTTTTATTTTTATTTTGTACTACTAATCTTAGTTAAATATGTATGAAATTATTACCTATATAAAACAATTTAAATTTTTAATAATTTATTTTATAATTTTTAAAATATAATTACTTTTCATAGTAATTATTTTTTAATAACAAAATCTTATAAAAATTACAAGTTGCACTATTTTTACTTTAGTCCAAATCTCACACATTATTATAAAATCTATCGGTCTAAGTATTTTTGTAAATCAATATCTAATTTCTATATATTTATATAAAGGAAAGTATTAAAGAAAATGAGGGAACATCCTTCAATATTTTAATTTATTTTAAAAGAATTTTAATAAATTTAGTTTATCTTATATATTTGTTATTATTATTATTATTTGTAAAAATTCCACATGTATTAAGAACTACATTATTAGTATACTTCTATACTATAAACAAAGTATTCTTACATTCTTCTCAATCGTCCAAAAATATATGAGTGATTGATAACTTGATCTTGCTCACTTAATTATAATTTAATTTTTTGTTATTATTTTATGTCATCAAATTAAATTTATATATTTATATAATATATCTATATATTTATAAGCCAAAAAATATGAGTTAGCAACCTATTATTATTTTTTCCATATTTTTTATTCAATATTTGATATGCTTACCAAAAAAATTATATAAAATAATAAATTATAATTAATGATATAATAAAATCTAATTATATAATTAAATTAATAAATTTACAATCAATTCTTTTATAGTAATTAATAATAATATAAACATGCATGAAAATATTATGTTTTAGATTATATCACTTATTATAAGTACAATATATATATTTATATATAAAGATTATAAAAGTTTAGAAACACCACGCGAAGCGCAGCTTAGTTCCCTAGTTGATATATAATTTGGTGTTCTATTGAAGTGAAATTGTGTGAAGATTCTCCACCAATTTAGTGTAATGTAGCTTGTAAAATATACTCTAATAATATGCTAGATCACATTTTCTATAAACAGTGACGGACCTAGTTATATTATTGTGGGGGCTATATATAGCCCCGCTAACAAAAATATTGTCTTTTAAAAAATTAAATGTAAATTGTTTAAATTGATAATTATGAACTAAAATAGTAGAAAAGCCCCCACAAAAATAAATAAATCTAGTAATAGTAGTTATAATGTAAGTATAAATATTTTTTATGATAAATAAACCCTCACAAACTAAAAATTCTAGGTCTGTGTCACTGCCTATAAATATACTAGGTGATTGTTACGTGCCAAGCCACGTAGTGTTAGTTTTATTTAATATTTTAGTTTTTTATTTTAATTAATAATTAAAATAGTATAATTATTTGAATGACTTGTTTTATAAAAATAAAATATGTGTCAGTATATTTAGTAATTAAAACATAATTGTGTTATAATAATGTATGTTATTAATAGTAAAATGTACATTAATCTTCTAATTGAAAAAAGTTCTATTATCTCATTTCATATCTAATAATAGTTACACAACTATATATTTATAGACTTTCACATTCTTTGCAAATTACTAATAAGCACCAATAATATTTTCATATTCTAATATTTTTCAACCTTCTCCTCTTGGTGGTAAAATTAAAAATAAAACTAAAAATAAGCACAAATATATAAGGTAAATACTCAGTCTCACATCTATATTATCTTTTCAAGACATTTTATCTATATTTTTCTTTTTTAAAAGATAAATAAAAAAAATTATTAATATTCTTCCAAGATAAGTTTGTTAGAGAAAGATGTGGGTAAGATGATTTTTTTAATTTAAAAAGAGATTATTAATATTTAAAAGATTGTTTAATTTTTTTGGTTTAATTATTGGATTTATTTATTAACGGGAGATCAAACGTAATCGTTAAATTTAATAGAATATTCTTTTAATATATAAAGATATATATATATATATATTAAGTAATTTAATTTTTCAAAACAAAGCATAAAACAAGAATATTCCATTGCAACCAATATTCTTGTCCAATCACACAGTCATATGTTCTCCTTCTTTTATATTTTCATTAATCAGATAATTTTTTTATTTGAACAAATTAATCTAATAATTTTATTTAAATAAAAGTTACAAAATAACTACAAAAGAATAATTAATTATGGTGATAATATATATTTATTTATATATTTTTTCATATATAAATATATATCATATTTTATTATAAGTGCATATCAACAAATAATAAAATGTATTGATGCTGCTATGGTTAGTTAAAGCATTTGGAAGACTCAAAATGAGATATTTTGGCAGCAAAAAAACTTGTTCTGCTTTAGAAGTGGTTAAGTGAGCAAAGTCAGTCCTTGGCCAATGCAGGGTTGCTAAGTTTCACTCGTCAGGATCCCTATTTGCTATTGGTGTGTCCTTTAGCAGCAACCATTTGAGTAAACTGGTTAATTTTAAGGTCAAAATTAATGTTGACGGTACAATTTTTGAAGCTCAACAAAAGTTTGGTTTTGGGTGTGTGTCCTTAGATGAGAATGGAGGTCTTATTGAAGCTATTTCAGCACCTTGAAGTGGTGTTGTTCTCCCTGAAATAGCTGAAGCAATTACAATGAAGGAGGCGTTGAGTTGGATAAAAATAAAAGGTTGGGAAGATGTGATCATTGAACCAGATGATTTAGTTATGATTCAGGCAATTAATAGCTTCGTTCATATGCCGTCTTAGTTTGGTTTGTTGGAGGAGGATTGTCGCTTAGTTTTATCTACTTTAAAGAATGTTTTAGATTTTTTTGTTTATCAATCTGCTAAGTCTATTCACTGTGTTGTTAGAAGGTCTTGTTTTATGTCAGGTTGTATGTTCAATAAGCTGAATGCTTCTATTGATTTGAAAAACATTCTATTGGCTAAGGCTGGTTTTTAATGAATATCATTATTTTTTAAAAAAAAAATAATAAAAAAAATGATAAGAAAGTAAATTAATAAAGTGGCAATATTATTAGCAATAATTACCAGCCATCCATCAAAGCCCAAATTGAGAGCTAGTTCTGTCAACCTGTCAGCATACATTTGAGATGATTCTTCTGTTTCGAGCAACTTCTCAACAATAGCTCTCTCTTCACCACTATCCCCTTCAACAATGAAAGTCCCCAGTACCTACTTATAATTGGATTCCATTGTAATATACAAATTTGTATTTAATTACAACAAAAAGAAATTAATAGATATTAATTAAATAAACTTATAATTATGTTACCTTAACGCCATGTTGGTGAGCTGTATTAACCCATGAAACAGGAGGAAGAGAAACAAGATTATGGGAGAAGTAGACAAAAATATCGATGAGATGCCAATGCCATATAGAATAAGCCTTGCGGCCATTAGTCCCTCCCTGCCCCTGGACCCATTTATCGTCTCCATACCCACCAGCCATATCATGGCACACAAGCAGCTGAGGCCTATCGGACGACGTCGTTCCATGTTGAATTACTGGAACCGAAGCTTTGTTGAATGGGTAGTGAAATGAGTCAAAGTAAGATCTCGACTCAAGCTCTTCAAGGGTTTTGATCGGGTAAGACACGGGCACCGATGGTTGTGTGGGATTGATTAATGGTGGGGGTTCAGAAGCAAGTGATAACATTTTTAAGAAGAATAATAAGATGGAGAAGAAGAGAGATGTTCTAGTTTTTGGTGAATTATACTAAGAAGTTTCTGCCGAAAGTCATTCCTCCTTTAGTGGAAGGAAGTTATAAATTAAATTATGATTTGATCGAAAAGTATATCAACAAAAAATACGACTACTAAAAATAGTATATAATATAAAAAAAAATTCTATTGTTCACCCTTTTGTTTGTTTCGTTAAGAAGAATTTTAGTAAAAGTTCATGGTCGTACGCTGTAGTAAGTACACCCTTTTTTTAGGGTACTCGTACAGGATACATCCTATATACTTTTAGAAAATTCCAAAAAAACTTGTTAAAGACAATTCTTTAAAGATGTTATAAATATAACAAACACTACTATTACTATGTATAAAATTTAAAAAAAAAAAAATGTAATAAAATATCGCAATTAATAATCTTTTTATTCTTTTCAAAAAAAAAAAAACAATCCTTTTATTTAAATTTTGCATCCCACTGGTGAAAATTCTAAGGTCCGCCACCACTGTCAATGGGTGTATTCTTTTCTTGTTTCATAGTGGATTCACAAGATATTGATGGTGTGCATGTATGTGTGTTTTGATGTTAAATTACTTTTACTAAAAGGGAAATAATTTGATTTTCTATACTAAGAAAATCTTAAAATTTTTTCCCTAAACCAAAAATTTAAAACCTAAAAAAACTATACTTTTTTTTCAAAACCCCAAAAATACCCCCCTCACAATATTCTCTCTCTGCATCATCTCTCTCTCTCTCTATCTCACCCCAACCGCCCACCCTCACCCGAACCACCCTCACCCACGAAAACCCTCACCCACGATCAACCCCAACCCGAACCACCCTCACCCACGGCCGTCGACCACCCTCACCAACGATCAACCCCAACCCGAACCACCCTCACCCACGAAAACCCCAACCCGAACCACCCTCACCCACGAATCCCAACCCCAACCCGAACGACGGTCGAAGCCCAGTTCACCGCCGGTCCCACGAATCCCAGGCCCCCCATCACCGGCGGTCGAAGCCCACGAATCCCAGGCCCCCTCTTCACCGCCGGTCCATCAAATCGAAAGCAAAAAAAAAAAGGAAAAGGAAAAAAAGCCCCAGGTCCGATGGTCGGACCATGGGGTCCAACCAATCGGATGCATGGTCCGACCATCGGACCCCCTCTCTCTTCGTCTCTCTCAAATCGAATGAAAAAAAAAAAAAAACAGGTCCGATGGTCGGACCATGGGGTCCGATGGGTCCGATTGGTCGGACCCCATGGTCCGACCATCGGACCTGGAGTGTGGGATGCCGAGATAGAGAGAGAAAGAGAGATGCTGTGAGAGTTTGAGGGTATTTTTGGGGTTTTGAAAAAAAAGGTATAGTTTTGTTAGGGTTTAAATTATTGGTTTAGAAAAAAAATTTAAGATTTTCTAAGTATAGAAAATCAAATTTCCCATTTGATTTTATATATTTAAAAAATTAAAAAAATTTATTATTAAACCAAAACTCTAAACTCTAAAAAAACTATGACATTTTTTTTAAAACCCCAAAAATACCCCCTCACAATTCAACCATTCTCTCTCTGCATCATCTCTCTCTCTCTCTCTCTCTCTCTCTCTCTCTCTCTCTCTCTCTCTCTCTCTCTCTCTCTCTCTCTCTCTCTCTCATCCCAACCGCCCACCCTCACCACCACCTCCGACCTCCATCCTCCGACCTCCGACCACCCGCACCAACACCCTCGACCCAGCCCCACTCTCTCGGACCACCCAAAAGTCGCACCCCCTCCGCCCAATCTCTCTTCCTCTCTCTGAAATCGCAGGAAAAAAAAAATATTTCCCCCAGGTTCGATGGTCGGACCATGGGGTCCGATGGGGTCCGACCAATCGGACCCTAAGCTCTCTTCCTCTCTCTGAAATCGCAGAAAAAAAAAAAAATTCCCCAGGTTCGATGATCGGACCCATGGTCCGACCATCGGACCTATAAATATATATATATATATATATATATTGCGTTTTCAGAGAGAGGAAGAGAGCTTAAGGTCTGATGGTCGGACCATGGGGTCCGACCATCGGACCTGGGGGAAATTTTTTTTTTTTTTCTACGATTTCAGAAAGAGGAAGAGAGATTGGGCTGAGGGGGTGCGACTTTTGGGTGGTCCGAGAGAGTGGGGCTGGGTCGAGGGTGTTGGTGCGGGTGGTCGGAGGTGGTGGTGAGGGTCGGAGGTCGGAGGATGGAGGTCGGAGGTGGTGGTGAGGGTGGGCGGTTGGGATGCGAGATAGAGAGAGAGATGATGCAGAGAGAGAATGGGTGAATTGTGAGGGGATATTTTTGAGGTTTTGAAAAAAATGTCATAATTTTTAGGGTTTAGATTTTTGGTTTAATAATAAATTTTTTTAATTTTTTAAGTATATAAAATTAAAATTCTCTACTAAAATTCCTTTACCATGGTTCCCTGTGCATGTGTGGTTTGATCATTTTGAATGCAGGCTCAAAATTTAGAACAATAAATTACAACACCCTAAAATTTCCAATCGATTACATAAAGTGACCTCTTGACAATGTTATGTTGCAACTAATTTTTTAACTCTCAAAGTTTTCACCATGTGCCTCTTCTCTATATGTGTCCGAAAGTATAACAACCATAGCAACCTCCTTAAGATGGGAAATTAGTAATGCTAATAACACAATAATGAAGAAAGAAAGATACAATTTTTTATTTTCACAAGGTGGGAAAGATACAATTTAAATTGATGGGTTTTGTGAACCATCATATTTTTTATTAAAGTCCTTATTATTAAAGCATTTTTATTGTTATTTTAGATAATGCTGCTTATTGAAGATATAATAAAAGAACTAGTAACACATAATAATGACAGTGATCTTTAGGTGGTTGGTTCCAATAGGAGAGAAGGAGAATCATCTAGTGTCTGGCTGCTCCCATCAACATCACACACTTGAATGAAAAATTTGACACCAGAACTACCAGAGGGAACTGCATAGTCACCAACATAAAACGCTTGAACTCGCGCCACTCCAAGGAACTCACTTGCTGATTCTGCTTTCTTTGCATAAATATTGTATTTTGGGAATGTAGAATCATTCCCATCTTTCAATTTCCAAATAATCTTTACACTCACAGTCTTAGAATCCTCAGAGGATGGAGTCCATTTGATGTGTTCACCTTCGACAACCCATGAAGAAGAGGGTGGAAAATTTGATTTCTGTTCTGAACTTTTGACTGTTATGTGGCCAAGCACAGCATAGTACTCAGCTGAGGCTGTACTTTGATCTGAAGTGTTATCGTCGTCTAATTTCACAATCCGATGGTCAGACCTGTAGCAATAAGCAGAGATTTCTGTTAATGTGTGTCCACTAAGTGAGATGCTGCTCTCCTGTATGGTCCATTCTGAAGAAGCTCCAAGATTTTCTAGTTGACGTGTTGTGACCACGGTACTAAATTTGCCTGAGAGATGATCTACTTTTGCTGGTGCAAGAAGTACAGACTTTTTCTCTCCTGCCCCAGAAGAGAAATTGAGATTTAGGCCAAGCAGAGAATTTGCCTTAGATTTCACCTGCATTGATAAAATTGGATCAGTACAGAAAAAAAATGGAATTTATAAAATATATTATCAGATTGGATAATGCTATGCATTTGTGCTTGAAATGTAATATCATGTTTATAAACAGTTTATTCAGATCGAGTTGATATCAGGATTTGAACAACTTATGCATAGTGACTTCCTTGAATAATCAAAGTTCAAATCAACAGATGAGAAGCTTACGGAATAAGTAAAGTAAAGAGGTGAGTTCCCCAAAGGAAGCTCTCCCAGGAAGAGTCTTGCTGTGAAATCGCCACTGCCTTTAAGACTTCCTTTGAATGTAATATTACTTCCACCTCTATAAGATCCTTCCTTGAGACTAATTCACAGTTTTTGTTTAGTATATTAAGCTTGTTACACAATCAAGGAAATATAAATCGTAAAAGTTCAGGAATTCAGGTCTAGCTGCAATCTTTTTCCTTACTACAGTGAGTGGACTAGCCCTTTTAAAATGGAGTCTATACTGTGGTTACCCATCACGATAAGAAATTCATAAAAAATAGTTTGTAAACAGGTATTCATGCACTTTTTTAGATTTTTCATGACTGGAATAATTAGAGTAGCAAAAGAGAGAGCTAATAACTGAAAATCCATGCATACTATTAATAATACCGACATACTATTTATTTTTGACACTTCCCCTTTGAAAAATACAGTAATGAGCACAAAATCTCAAAAGAATCATCAAACTTACTCAACAAGCACTTTTATGCCATCTGTGGTAGAGCTGTCCTTGTACTCAAGCAGTGGCTGCAACAAATGCATGAGTTAAAAAGCAAACTGAAGCTTATTGAACAACAAAACTCTAACATCGTGCAGAGAAAAGGAAGCGCATATAATAAGAGTATTTACCATCCAGATTTCAGTTTCACTCAATGCGTGGATTCATTTAATTGCTTAATTTTGTACCAGTAACCAAATGATAAACCATAATGAACTATTTCCAATAGGTAATCCCATGATTCTAAATCTACCAAAACAACCATTGAAACCCTTGGCTATTTGAGCACATCATAACCTTGACTTGAAATGTTGAAATAAGGTCTAGAAATAATTACATGAGAAGGTTTAGAAAATATCACAGTAGAAGAAAAGGCTAAAAGGTTATATTGTAACAGACAGACCTGAAAACCTTGACTTGAAAGGTTGTTCCATGAAGAATCTAGAACTTGTAGTCCATCGACAGAGAAATGGTGACCCCGGCCCTGAAAAATAAATATCAAGTTTTTTTTACTGGAATTAGATTTCTTCTTCTGCTGACCAGGTGAACCTATTCATACAAATTGATGTAAGAACTCAAAAGACATTTTGTTTAAAGTTGGCTGCAACCTGATCGAAATTAGAGTAGAATGGTAGGACTCTAGGATAACGTTGTGCTATTCCCCACGATTTCTCCACAAGGCTCCACCAACTGCAGAACACAAATGCATGACAATGAAGTACTCTTATAGATAACATTACAATGCTTAAGTATCTGAGCCTAGAGCAGAAGGTACATTATTATGATTAATTATAGAGAACTTGAGAATTAAAATCATGTATTTTCACAGTAATGGTATGCAAATAAAGTCTACGTACAAATACAACATTAATTTATAAACCTGATTTGAATACAAAAAAGTGAAAGGGACACAGCATTAATAGCAGGAAAGGATCTGGATGCAAGCAAATTTCAGTTTCGCAGAATTCTTCTTAAAGAAATTAAAAAGAAGCAAGTAAAAGGTTCATACAATCAGAAATAGAGATTCAAAAAATAAAACTAAGAAAATGGAAACAATTATAAACAAGAATTTGGGAAAAGATGCAATCAGGACATTACTGATTTTGAGCAGTCTGAAAATCTGGTGGTTGGTTAGTCTCATAGACCCATCCAGGAGCAAAAACAGCTGCTGACACATCACCCTTTTTCAGCACATCAAGTGCGAAACTTGTCTGTTATGTTTATAAGTTGTTAGTTTACGACTATACATAAAAGAGAAATAGATTGAAAAAAAGTGTAGAGAAAGCACTTAACAAACAGTACCACAACCTCATATTTATACAAAGCATGCAAGATAGGACATTATTTTTATTCCATCGAAAAGGTTCATATAATTGCAACTTTAAAAGTTAATGCTTTAAATCTGTCAGAAGTTATGGATGTGAGACAGACAGCAACGGAGTTCTTTTTTGTAATACATGAAACTTTGCATATATGACAATGCCAGAGAGGAGATGAGACTCATACATTCCAATGTCCACCGCCAAAAGTGTTCCTTCCAAACACATCTATGCCGAAGTAGACATCGTACTTTCTATTCCCGGCAACAGCAGCTGATCTACTAGGATAGTGTTCCTGCATAGATCATCAATGAAAGAACAGACGTTCAAGCATAATGAACTGGAAATATTAACTACAAGTTCAAGAAAGGTAGAAAAGACCTTCCAAGAAAATGTAAGCAAGTTAGAGAGAACCATACCCGCCACCAGTAATTGAGAAAGATTCCATCACAAATATCAAAGAAAGGCTTATTTTTTTCAGTCAGTTGATTTTGATAAAGAACAGAGCCGTCAACTGTGACACTGTCATACCTATATAGCCAATGGTATATTCGGACAAATTTTAGTAGGTACTCTAAACCTTTTTATAAATCAAAGATACAGAAAGTAGAAGATGCTTTATCCTCAAAGAAAGAAAAGCACAAAAGACTAACTGGAAACAAAAGAAACAAGCGTGTTGCTTGGCGCAAAAGATTCAAGGAAAAAACATAAATTTAACATGATAAATCTTATTCTCACCATATGACTAAAGAGCCTGGAATTTTCGAATGCATAGTCTGGGTCAAATGGCTGATAAATGTTTTCAAATTAGGAATTTGGTTCACGTTCAATTTAACTTCCATATTGAGCTGCAAATAACACATTCTAATGTCAAATACAAAGAATGGGAGGACAATATATTGAATTGCCAAAACCAAATACCAAGGAAATTTTTTAAGTTGAAGGTCTTTTTTAGTTTTTGTTACTACAGAATAACGAAAGAAGCAACAAAACAGCAGTTAATGGAGGTGAGAAAAGCATTTTAAGATGCATTTCCACATGTCAAGTTTTAGTGACAATAATTTTTATCTACCAGCCATCCATCAAAGCCCAAAGCTACAGCGAGCTCTGTCAACCTCTCAGCGTACATTTGAGATGACTCTTCTGTTTCAAGCAACTTGTCAGCAATAGCTATCCCTGCATCCCATTCGACAATGAAAGTCGCCAGTACCTTGAATTAAATTGTAAAAACAAAAAAAAAATGTTACTTAAAAATTCTTCTATTAATGAATTCATAAATGAGCTCAATCCAAAATGTGTAGTAATCCACTAGGATCAAATTTATATTGAAACTTGAAGCTAAGCAAATAGGGAGAACCAAAAAAAAAAATCAATTGATAAGAATCGTGTAAATGTGTATTCAACAACTCAACCATAGTACTTTACTCACAGTATTTTCGTTTCGTTAGTTTCAGTTAAATTAGATTACTAAGATCATGTTCTGAAACCATGAAGGGATTTCGCTTTTTGGAAAAATTAATCTTCGTTAACTGGTACCATAAAAGCCATTGGCCCACTAGTAACAACAAGAGTAATAGTACTTGGTTCAAAAAAAGAAAAGCAAGAGTACTGGCACTGATTTTTTTCTTAATTTAATCATTTATGTTCTCCACCAACCATTCTTGTAACTTTATTAGACAAAGCTAGACGTTAGTACTATGACTATGACTAGCCTGCAATATCTAGTAAAATATAACATTTGCACTATCTTTCTGTGAAATTTAATAAAAACAAAAAACAGGGTAAATTCACAGGGCCAAACCCCATTAGTCCAAATTTTATTAGCTTGACTGGGTCAACCAGTCTTTCTCTTTAAGAAGTTTAAGTCAACCGTGAAAACCAAATTTTGGGTTAAACGTACGTTCATCATTGCACAATTCTTAGTTAGATCACATTCTTTCTCTCACCAATTAAACATCTTGAATTTCACAAACACCAGCTACAATATCATCATTCACATATATCCCAAGAAGTCCTTCAAAGCAAATTTATCAAACATTTCATCTACACCGAATAAGCTAAATCAATCATGGATTTTACCAAATAAATAAACAAAAATTGTCTGATAATAATTTATATTTTACCTTAACGCCATGCTGATGAGCTGTATTAACCCATGAAACAGGAGGAAGAGCAACAAGATTATGAGAGAAGTAAACAAAAACATCGATGAGATGCCAATGCCATATAGAATAAGCCTCGCCATTAGTCCCTCCCTGAACCCATTTATCGTCTCCATACCCACCAGCCATATCATGGCACACAAGCAGCTGAGGTCTATCTGGTGGCGATGACGTCGCTCCACGTGGAAATGGAACCGAAGCTTTGTTGAATGGGTAGTGAAATGAATCAAAGTAAGATCTGGACTCAAGCTCTTCAAGGGTTTTGATCGGGTAAGACACGGGCACCGATGGTCGAGTGGGGTCGAAGGATGGGGGCTCAGAAGCAAGTGACTTGGGCTGTGGGTCTGAACTTGGTGGTGTTTTGAGCTCTGGGTCTGGATTGGGTGATTTGAGCTCTGGAATTGAAGTGGGTGTTGACATTTTTCTGATGATGAATAAGAAGAGCTTTTTAAGAGTTTGGTGAATTAGAGTAAGAAGTTTCTGCAAGAACATTGTTGATGGTGGGTTTAAATAGGATTGAACAAGTATATAATGTAACTAAGTCGATGAGTCAACTTCTACGTCGGGAACCGCAGTTTGGATTTTATGAAAAATCAGTTATTAGTAGTTGCTTTTTTTACTTCGCCATATATAAATTGAAAAAGGCACTTTTAATATTTTTTTTATTATTCAAAACAATAAACTCAGTTAAGCCATGGGCTGCCTAGCATAGGTTAGGGGTAAATTATAATTTTTATTAAAGTAAAATGAGTAAATAGTAAATAAGTAATTAATGTTTGTGTGACGCCCTGATATTTGATATTTAGGTGCACTAAATTTGATTTTCTAATTAATGTATGTCTTTGTTAATTAAATGGTTTTCCTTAAAAATCATGTCTATTATATTTTATAAACATATATATTTACATGAATTGCGATCCCGTGTTTAAATTTTTACAATTTTTATCAAAATACTTTTACAAACATATCGCACAGCAACTAAAAAATATAGCTCAAGTCATCCCAAGGCTAAATACTTTAGGTCGCGCCGTCTCGACATGTACAATTATCCCTCGAGATCAGAACTCACTCCTGTTCAGCTTTCGTCTTTCCTTTACTAGCACACAGAAATAATATCTGTGAGTCGACAAACTTAGTAAGAAAAGCACATAACACATAATATATCACCGCCTTGTATTTAGGCGCCCATACACCAATCCACAAGGCTTAACAGATGAGTAAGAACGTTCTTTACATTTGGTACTATCGACCATGATATCAGCCACTACCAGTGCTATGATCGCACTGCGGGTCCGGTACTATGTTCATACCGCCATGATAGCATTAATAATATCCAAAAGTATAATTAACCATAATATCACTCTTAACAAGTACTATGCTCATACTACCGACCTTGTACTATGCTCGTACCGCTATGATAGCGTCAATTAATACTTTCTAGAATTGGATATCAGTCAAACCTAGTACTATACCCGTACTGCTGACCTGACACGATAGTTGTGCCGTTGTGATATCAGTTCATAATTTTATGCAACTTACATACATACATATATTCATATATAAATATGTTCAATGCTAATCTTATCTCATTTTGGAATTCAAGTGTGTTGGTCGACTTGAACAGAAAATCATGTGCTGGATGAATGCCCTATGTCACATTTACGTAAATAGGTAAATAATACGCTAAAACCCGAACCAAGGACCTAAACTCACAACTATAAATTCTGCTATCGATAAATAACATAAAAATATCCTATTTATTGAGGAAACAACAAACTAAGGCTCTGAAAATAACACGAATCGACAAAATAGATTTTTTGAGAATCCTGCCACTGATCCGGTTAACCGATCTACAGGACATGTAGAACCAGTTAATCGGTTCATACCAGGCTCCACAAATCAGTTCAAAACTCACTCAAATTAAACCCAATTTCCACCAAACTTTCCAAAATACATGTGCTAACATCCGAAAATGATTTCCAAACAATAGCAGAAAGAGAAACAAGCTAAAACCAAAAGTGCCATTAATGAGTCAAGTTTGAGTTTTCAAACTCAAACAATCTCTTTTCAAACCAACAACACCAACATTTAACAACCAAAATTAATTTAAAACAAACTCAGAATTCGACATAAAATCAAACCTAAATCTAATAGCACCTAAAACCACATATTGCAAGCCACAACCAACTACAACCTAGAGAAAATAAAGATTAAGGGTTTCTAGAGCTTACTTTTGGCTTGAACTACCCCAATCCTTCAAAAATCCTCAAAGAACAGCAGAAAAACACCAAGATGTCTCTTGGTTTTTGCTAGGGTCGAAAGAGAGATGGGGAACAAGCTAGAACTTCCTAATTGTTCTTGTCTTTTCCTTAATTAGATAAAATCCAACATCAAACAATAGCATAGGCTGAAATATATTAGTGCCAGCTATCAAAATAAAAGCTAGCCACCTAAACCTCCAAAAATAAATGTCCAAAAGACCCTTATGTCCAATTTAAGCAACTTATAAGCTTAGGGGTAAAATGGTCCAAAACCATAACTCCGCTTAAACCCAACATTCTAAATATCTCAAATATTTGCCCCGCTAAGAAATAGGTTCTAAACTTACCCATGTGACACATACGGCCATCCATCGCATTTTTTCGTCGTCACCGAGCAAAAATCATAAAAATTACATATTTCATATTAAGCTTAAATAATATTCTTACAGTTTAATAAAATCTCCAAAATTAAGAAATTATAACTCTAATGCTCATTTCTAAAATGGGGCCCACAACAATATATAATCATGCATAATTATAAAATATTAATAATTAACGCTATTTGCCTTTACTTATCTATAATCTAATATGCGGTCATTACAATTATTCCCCTATTAAAAGGATTTTGTCCTCGAAATCTAACCTGAATAATTTTGGGTATTGAGCCTTCATGTTGGACTCTAATTCCCAGGTGGCTTCTTCTACCTTACTGTTCCTCCAGAGTACCTTGACCAAAACTATGGTCTTGTTTCGAAGAACTTTTTCTTTACTATCAAGGATTTGAACTGACCGTTCCTCATAAGACAAGTTAGTTCTAGGGCTTCGTAACTCAAGACATGAGTTGGGTCTAAAACATTTTTGAAATATGAAATACATTATGAACAGCCGATAACGTTGGTGGTATGGCTAGCCTATACGCTACTTGCCCGACCTTCTCAAGTATCTCAAATGGCCTTATAAACTTAGGGCTTAACTTGCCCCTCTTTCCAAATTGGTGCAACTTGCAGGAAAACATGTTCTCCTACTTGAAATGCAATGTCTCTACGCTTCAGATCAGCGTAACTTTTCTGCCTAGTTTGTAAAGCAAACATCCGAGCCTAGATCTTGTCTATTGCTTCATTGGTCCTTTAAACTAACTAAGGATCCAGATACTTCTTTTCTCCTATTTTGTCCCAATGAATTGGAGAACGACACTTCCTACCGTACATCATTTAATAGGGAGCCATTCCTATTATACTTTGGTAGTTGTTGTAGGAAGATTCTATCAAAGGTAAGTATTTTCTCCATGAACCCTCAAAGTCCATGACACAGGCTCGTGGTAAGTCTTCTAATATTTGAATTATTCTCTCTGATTGTCCATCAGTCTGAGGGTGAAAAGTTGTACTGAATTTTAGCTTTGTACCCATAGCTCTCCGAAGATTTACCCAGAATTTCAATATAAACTTTGGATCCCTGTCTGAAACAATGGATTTTGGAGCTATATGGAGGTGAACTATCTCTTTCACATACAACTCTGCATACTGATCCACCGTATAGGTTGCTTTTTACTGGCAGAAAATGTGTTGACTTCATGAAACATTCCACTATGACCCATATTGAGTCATACATTTCAGTGATTCTAAGCGAACCCACAATGTCCATTGTAATATCCTCCCACTTCCATTCAGGAGTGCTAATGGTTGTAGTAACCCTGTCAGCGTCTAGTTCTCAGGTTGATATGATGACATGTTAGACATTTAGACACGTAATCCACTACATCTTTCTTCATTCAACACCACCAATAAAAGGGTTTCACATCATGATACATTTTTGTGGTTCTTGAGTGCAACGAATAGGTATAGTATGAGCTTCATCAAGTATTTCTATTCTGAGCTCAACCCTATTTTGAACACAAACTCGAGCTTTGTAAAGTAACATTCTGTTATTCGAGACTGAAAAGTCCTTAGGTCGACAGGCCAATACCTCATCTCAAATTTTAACTAACTCAGCATCTTCCAATTGTGTTTTTCTGATCCTTTCCAACAAATCTGATTGAAGTATCATGTTATGTAACTTTTCAACCACAAATTCAATTTCAGACTTAACCATTTCTGAGGCTAACTAAGGAGCTATCATTACAGTATTTAAGACATGTCCGAGACTTTTTCTGTTCAAAGCATTCGCCCAACATTGACCTTCCTGAGATGATTTAGAATCTCACAATAATAATCCTTGACTAATTCCAGCCACCGCCTCTAACTCATATTCAAATCCTTTTGAGTGAAGAAATACTTGAGACTCTTGTGATCCGTGTAAATCTCACATTTTTCTCCATACAAGTAGTGTCGCCATATCTTTAGAGTGAATACTAAAGTAGCAAGCTCTAAATTATGCGTTGGGTAATGTTGTTCATATTCCTTTAGTGGCCAGGAAGAATATGCTATAAGCATGTCAGCTTGCATCAGAACACATCCCAGACCCTGTCTGGGTCCATCATAGTAAACGATGAACTTTTTTTGGTCTGATGACAAAGCTAACACTGGTGTTGTGATCAACCGTTGATTTAATTCTTGGAAACTTGTTTCACATTTTTTGGACCATACAACCCGTTAGTTTTTCTTAGTTAAACTGTTAGTGGTATTCAAATCTTAGAAAATCCTTCGACAAAACATCAATAATACCCTACCAATCTGAGAAAACTTTGCACTTCAGTCACTGTTCTTGGCCTTGGCCAATTTTTGACTGATCGATCTTTCGGAAATCAACCATAATTCCATCTTTTCCGGCAATATGCCCTAGGAAGGACACTTCCGACAACATAAATTTACACATTTTAAATTTTGCATACAGCTTGTGATTGTTGAGTCGATGTAATACCATTTGGAGATGTTGCTCATGTTCTTCTTCTATCTGTGAGTACACAAGGATGTCGTCGATGATGCAGTTATCGAGGAAATCCTTGAATACTCTATTCATGAGATCTATAAAGGTGGTTGGAGCATTAGTCAATCCGAATGACATCACCAAAAACTCATAATGACCATACTTGGTCCGAAATGTATTTTTTGAAATATCTTCCTCTTGAATTCTCAGTTGATGATAATCAAATTGCAAGTCAATCTTTGAAAATTCAGTCTTCCCCTGGAGTTGATCGAACAAATCATCAATCTTAGGCAATGCATACTTATTTTTGATTGTCAGCTTGTTTGATTCCCGGTAATCAATGCACATTCAGAGGGGCCCATCCTTCTTTCTCACAAACAAAATCAGAGCTCCCCAGGGCAACACACTGGGTTGGGTAAACCTTAAATCCACCATCCCTTGAAGTTGTATTTTTAGCTCCTTAAGTTCTGTTGGAGTCATTCTATATGGTGCCTTTGAAACAGGTTTTGTCCCTAGGTGCCAGATCAATTACAAAATCTATCACTCGCTATGGCGGTGATCCCGGTAACTCCTAAGGAAAAACATCAAGAAATTTTTTTACAACTTTGACCTCCTCGGGGCCAAATGTTTCAGATTTTCTAGAATTAATTACAACCGCCAAGAATCCTACACATCCATTGTGTCATAAATCTTTAGCCCTTAAAATTGAAATAATCGGGATTCGAGACCCTGAACAAATCTAACATAAACAAATGGATCTTCGTCCTCAGGTTGAAAAATTACTATTTTTTGCTTACAGTCAATACTGACTGAATACTTGGACAGAAAATCCATCCCAAGTATGATATCAAACTCTGTTGGTTCTAGCTCTACTAAGTCAACACACAACTCCCTATTTTCACCCTAATTGGCATAGACATAATCTGCCCTTTAGAGATAACTAATTTCCCTCTAGGCATTAGGGTTCCAAACCCTCTCTTAATGTAATCATAAGGTCTACCCAATTGATTAATTACTCGTGACACCACATATGAGTTTGTAGCCCCAAAGTCAAACAATACAGTAAAAATAGGAGTCGTTGACAAGAAGCTAACCTGTTACCATAGAAAGACTGGCTGCAACATCTATTTGAGTAATGATAAGCACTCGAGAAGGTACGGACTTTGTCTCTTGTTCTAATTCCTCTCCTTTCAGTAAAGGACAATCTTTCTTGTAGTGGCCTACCAGACCGCATTGAAAACATGCCTTACGATTACATTCTCCTAGATGATGCTTCTTATAGTGAAAGCTCTATAGATAAGTATAACGTCTCCAAAAACCACCCTGCGAACCACCTTGACCACGAACCACCTTGACCTTGGGTCCCCTGAAACCTCTTGTTCCATCTTGAACCCACCAATGTCAATGCAGGTTTCCTCTTTTGCTCAACCAAGGAGACACTACAACCTCTGCCATAATTGGAAATAAAAGGAACAATGATCCCACCATCTGCTATAATCTTCTAAGACCTTAAAACAAATTCTGTAGGGCTCTCGACCCAAAGAGCATCCTTCACATCTAAGTCTCCTTAAAGGGCTAGGGGTCCTTGCATCCAAATTCTCCCATGCAAAGGTCCCACTTGGTTACCAGCCATACATTATTCTGCTGGTAACAATAGAACAAAAATGATTGGCATATGAGGTAAAGGTACGTCAGGAGATCCTTGTTGTCTCAACCTCTGAATCTCCTCATCTTGACATTGAATCCTAGCTTCCATCTCTACAAACCTTTACTCCGAATCTAGCAGAGCCTGTGGGAGATTTCATAACCATCTTCTTGAAACCTTCCACAACTTCTGTTGTGTACACGAGGTTTTGGGGGAATTTATTGTTGGAAATATTTTACCAGGATCTAGATTTACTACCATGTATGTTTCATTAACATCCTAATATGAATTCTAAAACAATGAAATAAACACATATAAAGTTTAGGAAACCTTACATTGGGTGCAGCGGAATATAATGACTCCTTCCGTTCAGATCTCTAGCCCTTGATTCCTTTCTGTAGCAGAGCATCACCAAGATCTGAACCTGGATCTCTTTCTCTCCTTCCTTGATGTTGATTCTCCTTCTTGTTGATTGGATTCTTCACAATCTTCCACACTATGATTGAGATATCACTTGATGTGTGTGGGCACTCACTCATTCACTCAAGGTTCGAAAATTTAGAGAAGAAAAGAGAAGAAGAGGGTGGCGGCTATGGTATAGAATAGGAGGCTCAACTTTCATCTGACAGAGTTAAGTGTGAATGTGAGCCATCACTATCTATTTATAGGTAACCACGTAGGTTTAGGTTAGAATTATTTGGCATTAAAATAATGAAAAAATAAATGATAAAACCCTATAAGAGTGGCCGGCCATATTAGTGGATAATGGGTCCCACTTTTGCAATTTGCTGTTTTATCATTTTTGCATCTCATTTTCTCAAAAACGCCAATTTTTCAATTTAACCATTTAAATGCTAGTTCCAATTATTTAATAACTAAAAATTAATTATTAAATAATAATTTCATTTAATATATTTATTAATTAGACTAATCAAAGTCTCTTAATTAACAAATGTACCCTAAAAACTTTTCCTTCACAATTTTGCCCTTGCTTAGTGAAAATTCATAAACTAGACATAGTCTAACTTTAGAATTATAATTGATTAATCAAAATCAATTCACTGAGTCTTACAAGAAGTATGGTCTCAACTAGTATGGGGACCATGGGCCTATATAACCGAGCTTCCAATAATCTGAACCAAATTTACCAAGTAAATTCCCTAACTTATTAATTCCTTATTGAATCCACTCTTAGAACTTAGAATTGCACTCTCAGTTATATAGAACGCTCTATATGTTCCACGATATAGATACGCTATTAATTATCCATTGTTATAATCCTAATTTGATCAATGACCCTCTAATAGATGATCTACATTGAATAGGGACTAAATTACCGTTACACCTTAAATGTATTTTATCCTTAAAACACTTAGCTCCGTATAAATGATATTTCAGCGAAGTGAAATGAGATCTCAACCATTTATCTCTGTTTAGCGAAGCTCGAAGGATATCATCGTTTCACTTCTAAATTCCTATAGAAGTTATAGATTCCATATTTATGTTAGCGCTCCCACTCAATTATACTATCATGTTCCCAAAATGTACGTATCACCCTGACCGAAAAGTAGGCTTAACTAACAAATCAAAGAACATGTATAATACTCTTGAGATCGAACCTAACCATATCAAGATTAAGATCATTTGATCTAGGATCAACAGGTAATATTGAATTGAATAGATATTACGGTAAATTTTAACATATCTAATCAAAGTTCAATATCGGTACCTTCCGATGTATACTCCATACATCCGATACTGGTAAACTTTGCCAATGCCCTAGAAAGGACATACCACTTATCCAGGGTGTAAGAATACCTATCGCTGATTATCATGCCAGTCTAAATCCAGTGAACTGACAAATCAGGGAATAAACTTTTGAACATATAATCAAGATTATATTCCACTGTGCTGACAACACTATAATCATTAACTAAAATATATGTTCTGGACTTAAATAGAATTTATACATTATATATATATAATCATGAAATAAATCATGTGAACCATGCAACATAAAATATTATTTCTGATCTTTATTAGTAAATATGATTATATTGAAATGGTTTTTATTTAGGGCACAAAACCCAACATTTAATCTCCCCAACTGCCTCCGGTCTCGACCATGTTATCCTAACTCTTTGTATTATGTTGGGCGTCCATTTAATAGGACTAGCCTGCGAACTCATAAGTTAAGTAGGTCAGATAGCGATCACATAAACTCTATGTACTGCACTTAGGGATTTTAAGACAATGCACTTAAATAAATTATTTAAAACTAGCATGCTTCCTAACATTGTTTTCTAATACATAAATTGCTAAACAAGTAAAGGCTTACTGAACCATGAGTCAAGCTTTTCTCTGACGATGATTGTACATGTCTTGACGATCCTCGGTAGACACCTTGGTGGCTTTGATACCGAAATTGTGATGCCCTGATACTTAGACTCGTTATAATAATTTTTTAATCAATGTACCACCTCTTCTAATCAAAAGGTTTTCCTCAAAAATATGCAAATTTATATAAACTTTATAGACATATATATTTTTTTTACATAAACCGAGATCTCGTGTATAAATTTTTACAATCTTTGCAAAAATACTTTTACAAACTTGTCGCACAGTGACTACAAAATACAACCCAAGTGGTCCCGAGACTAAATAGTCCAGGTCGCGTCGTCTCGGCATGTACAATCATCCCCCGAGCTCAAAATTCACTCATGTTCAGTCTTCGCATTTCCTTTACCTACACACAAAAATAATATTTGTGAGTCAACAAACTCAGTAAGAAAATTACATAACACATAATATATCACCGACTTGTATTTAGGCGCCCATACACCTATCCACAAGGCTTAACAGATGAGTAAGAACATTCTTTACATTTGGTATTATCGACCATGATATCAGTCAGTCACTACCAGTGCTGTGATCGCACTACAGGCCCAGTACTATGTTCGTACTGTTGGGTTTTGTGCCCTAAATAAAACCCATTACAATCTGATTAGTTATCAATTTAAGAGTTTTGAAGTGATTATGTTAACATGTATTTTACATGCTTATGGTTTAATATATATATATTTAATATGTGCATAAAATCAGTTAAGTCCAGAACATATATTTATTCACAATTACAGTATTGTCAACACAGTGGAAAGTGATTGTGATTATATGATTCAAAAGACTAAGTCCCTGTTCATCAGAGTTTCGGATTTACACTAATGTGATAATCAGCGATGAAGTATACTTACACTTGGAGTAAGTGTTATGTTCTTTCCAGGACATTGGTAAAGTATACTAGTTTTGAATGTATGGAGTATGCATTGGACTGGACCGATATTGAACTTGGTCAAGATATTATAAACTTACCGTTGTATCTTTCCAAGTCAATATTAGTAGTTGATCTTAGATTAAAAGAATCTAAATCTTGATATGCTTAGGCTCAATCTCAGGAGTGCTATTCATGTTCTTTGATTTATTAGTTAAGCCTACTTTTGGGTCAGGGTGATACGTATATTTTGGGAACATGATAGTATGATTGAGTGGGAGCGCTGAACATAAATATGGAATCTATAGCTTCTACTGATGTATAGAAGTCAAGTGATGATTCCCTTCGAGCTTAGCTAAATAGAAGTAAATGGATGAGCTCGTGTTTCAGTGACTATTTATCTTAGATCACTAAAACATCATTTACAGGTAGCTAAGTGTTTTAAGGGGCCAAATACATTGAGGGGTGAAAACGGTAAATTTATCCCATCTCGATGTAAATCATCTATATAGAGGATCTTTGATCACATCAAGATGATAACAATGGTTAAATGAGATAGCATATCTATATCGTGGAACATATAGAATGCTCTGTATAAGTCTGAGAGTGCAATTCCAAGTTCTAAGAGTGGATTCAACAAGGAATTAATAAGTTAGGGATTTACTTGGTAAATTCGGTTCAACTTATTGAAAGCTCAGCAATATAGATCCATGGTCCCCATTCTAGTTGAGACCATACTGTTTGTAAGACTCAATAATTGATTTATGTTTAATCAATTATAATTCTAAAAGTTAGACTGTGTCTAATTTGTGAATTTTCACTAAGCAGGGGTGAAATTGTAAAGAAAAGAGATTCTAGGTTTATTTATTAATTAAGAGACTCTATATGTCTAATTAATAATTATGTTAAATGACAATATTATTTAATAATCTATTTTAGTTGTTCAATAATTAGTCTTGGTATTTAAATGGTTAGAATTGAAAAATTGGCATTTTTGGGAAAATAGAAATAAAATTGTGGAAACTGCAAAATCCAAGTGAGGCCCATCACACCTATGGTCGGCCACTTGATTGTGTTTCCCAATTATTTTTTTCAATTTTTAAATGAAAAATAATTACTAACCTCAACCTAGCAGTTATCTATAAGTGGAAAGTGGTGGCTCACACTAAATAAGGCAATTAATCAATTACTCTGTAATTCAGGAAACTGCCTCTTTTAGAAAGTTGAGCTTCCATTTTTGTAACGCCCGTACTTTTATAAAAATACTAATTTTATTTACAAGCGTTAAATGCGGAAAATTATAATGTCGCATTTTTATTTAATACTTGAAAATGTTCACAACTGGCCAGTTTTCGTAAAAAAAAACATAATAATTAATAACTAAAATAATTGCGACATAAACTTAATAGCGTAATTAAATAAATAGAGTGTTCTAGACCGCCCGCAGTTATATGGCCCTCAGCGAGTTCACACACACAAGCATCCAAAGTTCCACGCGCCACCGGCATTCTAGAATTTTAATTACTTTGGTCTGCACATGGTAATTTAATAAGGGTGAGTTACTAAACTCAGTAAGGAAATGTGTGTCAGGTAGTCACATAAATAAAAACAAAACTTAATTAAAATGCACATGCAAACATTTAGGCAGATAGCAAAACATAAACTTAATCATATCACTAGTCACTAATAATTAGGTTCTAAGCTAATTCACATAATAATGATTACGCCCGAGTCCAATTTTGGCAAATAAACTTGAGCTATTGGACTAAATGGCGGAGGGTCGGGTTCAGTAAAATCGTACCCACTACTAAATGGCCCCCTGTCTACCATATAGACCCAACAGTCAAGTATTTAACCATTATCTTCTCGGTCAAACCATGTCACATAAACTATAATCTATCTAATTTAAATAATGGCAAACTACTATACATTATTTAAACAACATAACAATCATAATTAAATAATGTGAATCTTATAAACACACTATTTACATACATACTTAAATAACATGAATCTTATAAACACATTATTTAAATATATACATCTAGCAATGGCCATGCTCTAATACTGTAAACATACATAAATAACATGAATCTTATAAACATATTATTTAAATATATATTATACAGAACATTAAATAACAAACAATAAAGAGTCAGGCAGAAGACCTTAGTTAACTTCTCTTTTACTATTCCCACTCTTCCTATGAATGTTATTACATACAGAAAACTTATGTTTTTCTACTTAATTTCCTTACCTCGATTGTGGAGTCCTAGCCTTGATTGCAATGAAAGTGACCCTTGAGAAACAATTATCTTATAAAAAACCTAAATTTCATACTTATTAATTAGAACATATTACAATGGTATATATAAATATATATATGAGAACTTGACTGTTGAATCTATAAACCCAAAATCATAGAATGATATACCTTAATTAGCTTCCAATGAGATCTAGTTGGGCACCAAAACTTGAACTTAAAATGATAGATATATGGTGAGGCCAATATGATGTAAGATATATGAGAGGATGATGTTAACTTAGAGTCTTAGCCTTGAGTTAATGAGGGACAAGAAAACAATAGTTTGTGGGTGGTGTTTGGTTTTATGGTGACATATTAAGCCGAGCTAAGGAGTTAAGGCTTTATTCTAAAATGAAATAAGTGAATATATGAGGGTGATTGCAAGGGAATTTTTGTATGTAAATCTGTAATAGAGATTGGTGTGAGCTATGATTACACTAATGACCCCTATTTATAGCCTTAAGCTTTAGCTAACACACCTTAAACTATATCCCTTAATCTATGCCACGATCCCCATCTAAATATGGTTAAGCTTTATAAAGCTATTAAATTAAACAATTAAATAACTAAGCCCCAGACTATTCGGTCAAAGCTTCAATGATTTCCCTATATGAATCAAATTTAAGCTGACAAATAGTTTTGATCTTGTTAATTGTTGAGAGCTTTATCCTCTCTAGCCCACACGTATACAAGCTTACTAGAGTAGGTTATATACGAACTTCCTTAAACTTCTAACAATTTTTAGTAACTTCACTCATTTATCCCACGTGTATCATATCTTCTAAAATAATTATTCCTAAGCAATTGTACAACTACTAATATTGCTACTCAATAATAATAAGAATAATTATAAAAATCTTTTCTTAACTTAATAATATGACCACATCGTATATGACTAAGCACATAATAATTTTAAATAATAAAAGTTATAAGAAGGACTTAATGCTAAAGCAAGACTTATTCATAGATTGCCACTAGTAAGATTTTAATTTTATGCTTAATTAATTACTAACCAACCCCATTACTTATATTACACACATATACAGTATGGAAGTAGCTTACAAGTAACTAACCCCAATTCATCAAATAAACCCAACAATTTCTTAATTAATAATTCATTTTAGTTTACTATAACATGCTACACGTGCATGCTTTTCATGCATAGCATAAAATCACTATAACTTTATTATCATAAATTTAAAGAAGGTCACTCTTTTACTAATTTATTAATCCATTCACTACTTCCACATCGAGATATCTAGACTATTCTAATAATAATCAAATATTTTGGTTATTACAATCTACCCTCCTTAAAGGAATTTCGTCCTCGAAATTTACTTACTTGAGAATAACTCTGGGTACTGATTCTGCATGTCCTTTTCCAACTCCCATGTCGCTTCTCTATCAGAACTATCACTCCACAGGATTTTGACTAAGGGTATAGTCTTATTTCTTAAGACTTTTATTCCTTTTTCTATCATGCGCACAGGGCGTGCCATATAACTCATGTCCTGCCGCAAGTTCAAGTTCTCGTATTTAAGCACATGTGTCGGATCAGGTACATACTTCCGTAACATGGAAATGTGGAAAACATTATGCGTTTCTGCTAATGTTGGCGGTAGGGCCAAACGGTAAGCTACCTGACCAACTCTGTCCAGTATTTCAAAAGGACCTATAAATCTTGGGCTTAACTTTCCCCTTTTTCCGAAACGCATAATCCCCTTCATAGGTGATACCTTCAAGAACACTAAGTCCCCTACGGAAAACTCAACCTCCCGTCTTTTCAAATCTGCATAACTTTTCTGTCTACTTTGGGCGGTGAGCATCCTTTGTCGTATCTTTTCAACTGCTTCTGAAGCTTCTTTTACTGCTTCTGGACCTAAGTAGCGTCTTTCTCCTACTTCATCCCAATGAAGCGGTGATCTACATTTTCGTCCATACAACATCTCATATGGGGCCATTTTGATTGTGGCTTGATAGCTATTATTGTAGGAGAACTCCATTAGGGGTAAATATTTACTCCACGAGCCAGTGAAGTCCAGTGCACACGCTCGAAGCATATCCTCGAGTATTTGGATGGTGCGTTCAGATTGTCCATCTGTTTGGGGATGAAATGCTGTACTTAATTTCAATCGTGTCCCCATTGCCTTATGTAGACTCTCCCAGAACTTGGAGGTGAATACTGAACCTCTATCAGAGACTATTGTCTTTGGAACTCCATGCAACCTCAATATCTCCTGCACGTACAAGTCAGCGTACTGCTCTGCGTTGTAAGTAGACTTTACTGGAACAAAGTGTGCTGACTTTGTGAGTCTATCTATAATTACCCAAATTGAGTCGTGTTGCTTGGTTGTTCGAGGTAGTCCTGTCACAAAATCCATGGCTATATCTTCCCACTTCCATTCAGGGATTTCCAGGGGTTGCAACATCCCTGCTGGTCTTTGATGTTCAGCCTTAACTTGTTGACATGTGAGGCATCTAGCTACAAATTCAGCTACATCCTTCTTCATCCCTGGCCACCAATACAAGGTTTTTAAGTCATTGTACATTTTGGTTGACCCTGGATGCATTGAGTAGGGTGTAGTGTGTGCTTCCATCATGATCTTTCTTCTAAGCTCTTTGTCGTTGGCTACACACACTCTTCCCTTATACCTCAACATGCTGTCTGTACCTTCGGAGAAATTTTCTGCCTCTTTCTCTGGCAAGCCTGCTCTTTTCTTCTGTAAGAACTCATCAACAATCTGTGCATCTTTAAGTTCCTGTAGCAGCGTTGAGACAATGGTTAGGTTAGCTAGTTTTTGTGTAATGATCTCTATACCACTTCTTTGGAGTTCCTGTTGTAGTGGCATTTCCATTTGTGCCAGTATTGCCAAGCTGGCATAACTGCGTCTACTTAGCGCGTCTGCTACTACGTTGGCCTTCCCCGGATGGTAGTGGATTTCACAATCATAGTCCTTAACAAGCTCTAGCCATCGCCTCTGCCTCATGTTGAGTTCCTTTTGCGTAAAGAAGTACTTCAGACTCTTATGGTCGGTATAAATTTCACATTTCTCCCCGTAGAGATAGTGTCTCCATATTTTTAGCGCAAAAACTACTGCTGCCAACTCCAGATCGTGTGTTGGGTACCTTTGTTCATACTCCTTAAGTTGTCTTGAGGCATACGCTACTACTTTGTCATTTTGCATCAACACGCATCCCAGCCCTTGTTTCGATGCATCGCAGTACACCACAAACTTATCCTTGTTATTGGGAACACATAATACAGGGGCTGTTATTAGTTTGTCCTTAAGTGTTTGGAAGCTACCCTCACACTTTTCTGACCAGACAAACTTCTGCGTCTTTCGAGTCAAGTTGGTTAGAGGAGTTGCGATCTTGGAAAATCCTTCAACAAAGCGTCTATAGTAACCAGCTAGACCCAAGAAGCTTCTTACTTCACTTGCAGTCTTAGGTGTTGGCCAGCTCTTGACCGCTTCAATCTTTGTAGGATCCACCTCGACTCCATCTTTGGAAACTATATGGCCTAGGAATGCCACCTTCTCTAACCAGAATTCACATTTCTTGAATTTGGCATATAGTTGGTTCTCCTTAAGTCGGTTTAGAGTCATCCTCAGGTGTTCCTCATGTTCCTCCATAGTTTTGGAGTAGATAAGAATGTCATCAATGAATACAACAACAAACTTATCTAGGTACTCCTTGAACACCCTATTCATCATATCCATGAAGGCTGCTGGGGCGTTAGTTAGTCCGAAAGACATTACTAAGAACTCATAGTGTCCATACCGTGTTCTGAATGCAGTCTTGGGTATATCTTCCTTCCGGACCTTCAGCTGGTGATACCCAGATCTTAGATCTATCTTTGAGAACACAGCCGAGCCTTGCAATTGATCAAAGAGATCGTCAATCCTTGGCAAAGGATACTTATTCTTGATGGTCACCTTGTTGAGCTCACGGTAGTCTACGCACATCCTCATACTTCCATCTTTCTTCTTGACAAAGAGTACCGGCGCACCCCAAGGTGAGTAACTCGGTCTAATGAACCCTTTGTCTAAGAGCTCTTGTAGTTGTATTTTAAGCTCTTTTAACTCATTAGGTGCCATTCTGTATGGAGCCTTTGAAATTGGATTAGTCCCTGGGGCTAATTCGATGATGAACGCCATCTCTCTGTCTGGAGGTAGTCCCGGTAAATCTTCTGGAAAGACCTCTGGAAACTCACAGACTATGTGCACATTCTCCACATTTAGTTGCGTCTCTATTGCTTGATCCACTACGCTGACCAAGAATGCCAGACACCCCGCCTTCATTAGCTGACTAGCTTTTAGGGAAGAGATTAATGGAGTCCTCAAGGCCAGCTTGTCGCCCTTGAAAGTAAACCGATCCCCAGCCTTTGTTTCAAAAACGACCAGTTTCTTTCGGCAATTGATTGTCGCACCGTGACTAGATAGCCAATCCATCCCAAGTATAACATCATATTCCTTCATTTCCAGCTCTATTAGGTCGCCCATGAGTTCTTTGCTTTCGATCATGATAGGTACATCTCGCATTCTTCTTGTTGATAACATGGTTTCTCCCGAGGGTAATTCCGTTACAATACCACATCTAAGTAGGTCACATGGCTTATCTATACTATAAATCAACCTAGTAGCTATATAAGAATGAGTAGCTCCAGAATCAAAGAGAACATTACAAGGCAATCCGTAAATAGAAACCTGACCTGAGACAACAGTGTTGCTTGTGGCCGCTTCTCCTCTGGTGAGAGCAAACACTCGAGCGGGAGCGGCTTGGTTCTCCTTCTTTTGTCCCTTTGGGCAATTTTTCTTCAGATGGCCTGGCTGCCCACAATTGTAGCACACCCCTGACTTCATCTTACACTCCCCAAGATGTTTTCTATTGCATGTGGGGCAAATTGGAAATTCTACATAGGACCTTTTCACCCCATTGTTGTTATTTTGGACCACTGCTTTCCCCTTTTTATCACGATCATTACCGTGATTTCCCTCGTGTTTTCTCTTATTCTCTTGATTTCCTCCATTGTTTCTTCGGGCTTCCCACTTAGCAGCATTCTCCTTCTTTATATCATTTTCGAGCAACTCAGCTTCGAGAGCTTTCTCTAACACCTCAGCATAAACTGTGTTGGTCCCCACCATGATTTTCACATCTTTTTTTTATCATGGGGTTCATCCCCTTCAAAAACCTTTTGACCCGAAGGGTCTCGGTTGGTACGATCTCTTGTGCAAACTTTGCCAGACGGTCAAATTGCCTAGCATACTCCGTGACAGTGAGATTGTTCTGCCTCAGATTCATAAACTCATCTTCTTTTGCAGCCAGTATGGCGGCACTGTAGTACTTCCTGTTGAACACATCAACAAAGTCCAACCAGGTCATAGTTGTTATGTTGCGACTCTGTCTTACTACTTCCCACCAGATCCGTGCATCCTTTTTAAGTAGGCTGGCAGCACAGGATACTCTTTCCCTATCATTGAGGTCCATATATTCCAATATGGACTCCACTGAGCGCAACCATTCCTCAGCTTCAAGTGAGTCCGAGCTCCCATTGAATATTGGTGGTTGTTGTTTCCTGAATCGCTCGTACACAGGTTCAAAACGTTGTATTGGTTCTGGATTCATTGCAGCTGGTTGAAGAGCTAGGTTTCTAACGGGTGGATTTTGATTCCGGCGTAACTCCTCATTCTGAGCTCGTAGCCTTGAAATTTCTTGAGTTAGCTCCTCACGTATACGAGCGTTTTCTCGGAGTATCTCAGCTTGAGCATTGGGAGGTTGTTGTTGTTCAAGTGCTACTTCATCTACCGGTGCTACCGATGCTCCTTGTCTACCTCCCCTACCGCTTTGGCCTCCACATCGGCCTCCGCGTCGACCATCACCTCGGCCTCCGCCCCTTGCGGGTGCTGGAGCTGCATCCACGTGGATGTTTCTATTGCCGTTGATTCGAACTGATCTTCTTGGAGACATTATTTCCTAATGTTCCTTGTTTGTTTCTAAGAATTTCTAAAAGAAGATAAACTTAAATAAGATATCACTATTTTAAAAAAAAAGCCCATACTTACATAACTAGTTCACAAATAATTTCTATTTATTCAAAGATAAAATAAATAATCACATAAAATAATAAGACACACATTTTTTTTTTTTTTCAAGAGTCATATGGTGCTATCTAACATCAAGTTCTAAAATTTTACCCAAAAATTTTATTTTAAACTAACTTGAAAAAAAATTATTTCATATGGGTAGTACCTAAACTTGGATATTGGTACTAAGGTTTTTTTTTTTTTTTTTAAAAAAAAAAAAAAAAAGTAAAATGCAAATTTAAAAATTACAAAAAAATACACATAAAATGCAAGTATATATAATGGACTTACTTGGTGGCAAGCAGAAACTTTTTGGCTGATGTGTGTAACTCGTGAGAACGTTCGGGACCGATATAACTGTGGCTCTGATACCAAACTGTAACGCCCGTACTTTTATAAAAATACTAATTTTATTTACAAGCGTTAAATGCGGAAAATTATAATGTCGCATTTTTATTTAATACTTGAAAATGTTCACAACTGGCCAGTTTTCGTAAAAAAAAACATAATAAGTAATAACTAAAATAATTGCGACATAAACTTAATAGCGTAAATAAATAAATAGAGTGTCCTAGACCGCCCGCAGTTATATGGCCCTCAGCGAGTTCACACACACAAGCATCCAAAGTTCCACGCGCCACCGGCATTCTAGAATTTTAATTACTTTGGTCTGCACATGGTAATTTAATAAGGGTGAGTTACTAAACTCAGTAAGGAAATGTGTGTCAGGTAGTCACATAAATAAAAACAAAACTTAATTAAAATGCACATGCAAACATTTAGGCAGATAGCAAAACATAAACTTAATCATATCACTAGTCACTAATAATTAGGTTCTAAGCTAATTCACATAATAATGATTACGCCCGAGTCCAATTTTGGCAAATAAACTTGAGCTATTGGACTAAATGGCGGAGGGCTGGGTTCAGTAAAATCGTACCCACTACTAAATGGCCCCCTGTCTACCATATAGACCCAACAGTCAAGTATTTAACCATTATCTTCTCGGTCAAACCATGTCACATAAACTATAATCTATCTAATTTAAATAATGGCAAACTACTATACATTATTTAAACAACATAACAATCATAATTAAATAATGTGAATCTTATAAACACACTATTTACATACATACTTAAATAACATGAATCTTATAAACACATTATTTAAATATATACATCTGGCAATGGCCATGCTCTAATACTGTAAACATACATAAATAACATGAATCTTATAAACATATTATTTAAATATATATTATACAGAACATTAAATAACAAACAATAAAGAGTCAGGCAGAAGACCTTAGTTAACTTCTCTTTTACTATTCCCACTCTTCCTATGAATGTTATTACATACAGAAAACTTATGTTTTTCTACTTAATTTCCTTACCTCGATTGTGGAGTCCTAGCCTTGATTGCAATGAAAGTGACCCTTGAGAAACAATTATCTTATGAAAAACCTAAATTTCATACTTATTAATTAGAACATATTACAATGGTATATATAAATATATATATATATATATATATGAGAACTTGACTGTTGAATCTATAAACCCAAAATCATAGAATGATATACCTTAATTAGCTTCCAATGAGATCTAGTTGGGCACCAAAACTTGAACTTAAAATGATAGATATATGGTGAGGCCAATATGATGTAAGATATATGAGAGGATGATGTTAACTTAGAGTCTTAGCCTTGATTTAATGAGGGACAAGAAAATAATAGTTTGTGGGTGGTGTTTGGTTTTATGGTGACATATTAAGCCGAGCTAAGGAGTTAAGGCTTTATTCTAAAATGAAATAAGTGAATATATGAGGGTGATTGCAAGGGAATTTTTGTATGTAAATCTGTAATAGAGATTGGTGTGAGCTATGATTACACTAATGACCCCTATTTATAGCCTTAAGCTTTAGCTAACACACCTTAAACTATATCCCTTAATCTATGCCACGATCCCCATCTAAATATGGTTAAGCTTTATAAAGCTATTAAATTAAACAATTAAATAACTAAGCCCCAGACTATTCGGTCAAAGCTTTAATGATTTCCCTATATGAATCAAATTTAAGCTGACAAATAGTTTTGATCTTGTTAATTGTTGAGAGCTTTATCCTCTCTAGCCCACACGTATACAAGCTTACTAGAGTAGGTTATATACGAACTTCCTTAAACTTCTAACAATTTTTAGTAACTTCACTCATTTATCCCACGTGTATCATATCTTCTAAAATAATTATTCCTAAGCAATTGTACAACTACTAATATTGCTACTCAATAATAATAAGAATAATTATAAAATTTTTTTCTTAACTTAATAATATGACCACATCGTATATGACTAAGCACATAATAATTTTAAATAATAAAAGTTATAAGAAGGACTTAATGCTAAAGCAAGACTTATTCATAGATTGCCACTAGTAAGATTTTAATTTTATGCTTAATTAATTACTAACCAACCCCATTACTTATATTACACACATATACAGTATGGAAGTAGCTTACAAGTAACTAACCCCAATTCATCAAATAAACCCAACAATTTCTTAATTAATAATTCATTTTAGTTTACTATAACATGCTACACGTGCATGCTTTTCATGCATAGCATAAAATCACTATAACTTTATTATCATAAATTTAAAGAAGGTCACTCTTTTACTAATTTATTAATCCATTCACTACTTCCACATCGAGATATCTAGACTATTCTAATAATAATCAAATATTTTGGTTATTACAATTTTCTCTATATATAGCCGCCCTCTCCTCTTCCTCTTGTGACACACGAAATCAACACAACACACAAGAGAGAGAGAGAGAGAGATACAATTTCGAATTTCCTAGTGAGAGAGTAGTGCCCACACACAGCAAATAGTACCTCAATCATAGATTGGAAGATTGTGAAGGATCACATCCATCTGAAGGACATTCGGGCTCAGATCTTGATTATACTCTGCAACAGAAAGGAATCAAGAGTTAGAGATCTGAGTGGAACGAGACATATTATTCCGCTGCAATCAATGTAAGGTTTTCTTAACTTTATATGTGTTTTCCTTTTATCGTTTTAGAAGTTCATATTTAGGTTGTTAATCAACATACTTGTGAATAGATCTAAGATCCTGGTAAAATTAATTCCAACACGTACCGCTATGATAGCATCAATAATACCGTAAGGTACAATTGACCATAATATCACTCTTAACAAGTACTATGCTCGTACTGCCGACCCAAAACTGTGCTCGTACCGCTATGATAGCATCAATCAATACTTTCTCAAATTAGATATTAGTCAAATCCAATACTATGCCCGTACTGCTGACCCGACACGATAGTAAATTTACCGTTCTACCCTTCAATTTATTATATTCTTAGAATACTTAGCTATCTATAAATGATATTTCAGTAAACTAATATAATTCCTGAATGAGATCTCAATCATTTATCTCTATTAAGCCAAGCTCGAAGAAAATCATTGTTTCACTTCTAAATACTTATAGAAGCTATAGATTCTATATCTATGATTAGCGCTCCCACTCAATTATACTATCATGTTCCTAAGTTGTAAGTATTGGGTCGATCCATTGGTCAGCTTTAACGAATAACTCTAAGAACATAAATAATATAGTTGAGATCGAACCTAATCATATCAAGATTAAGATCTATTGACCTAAGATTAAGTAACTGATATTGCCTTAGATAGATATAATGGTAAGTTTATGATATCTTATCTAATGTCAATATCGGTCCAGTCCGATGTATACTCCATACATCTGATACTAGCATACTTTGCCAATGTCCTGGAAAAGACATAACACTTATCCAAGGTGTAAGTAAATTTTATCGCTGATTATCATGTCAATGTAAATCCAGTGTACTGACAAATCATGGGACATAAACTTTTGAAAAATATAATCATGATTATATTCCACTGTGGTTACAATACTATAATCACGAATAACTATGTCATCTGGATTTAGTAGAATTTATACATTAAACATATAATCATGAAAGCAATCATGTGAACCATGCAACATAAAATAATTTCTGATCTTTTGTTAATTAGTAAATCTAATTATATTGAAATGAGTTTTATTTAGGGCATAAAATCCTAACAACATTGTGCCTAAGTCCATATTTTTTCAAGTCGTGCTATGTTATGCCTAAGCACATATTTTTCTCGTGTCGAGTCATGCTCGCAACTCTCAAATTCGTACCGATTTCGTACAGTGTCAAAAAACCCGACCCATATTTACATAGTTCTCCGAAAGTAAAATTTATTATTTCCTCGATTTTTTGTTTTCTTGATTAAGACAAAAGAAGAACTTGGATTAATCGTTTTTATGTTGGAAATTTGCATAAAGTGTATATAACCTAAAATTATATTAAGTAATTTTTATGTAAATTCTTAATCAATGGTGTTAACCCAAAAATTTTACCTGGTGATATAGACATCAATGTTTGACATGTGGCATGAAGGATGACATCACAGAGTTGAGTAGACCAGAGTCATAGCAGTCGACTTGGGAGGGGACCCTAGCCCTGCGCCCAGGTTTCTCCGGGATCTCCAAGATGGAAATTCAAATTTCAATAACTTGAATCTAGCCCATTATGTTTTAGTATTTTGTATCATGAAGGCATGAAGCAACCTAATCTAAGCCCTAGGAGCTAAAATTACACAAACATGAAACTCGAAAGTCAACTTGGGCACCTAGGGTTTCACCTGGCACCCAGGTTGACATCCTCAACTAGGGTTTCATATGGGACCGTCTTAGTGCGAAATGGTAAAAACTTTCATTAAGACATCAAATAGACATACCACATACATATTGAGGCATGAGAATTAGAATATGAGCAAGTTAATTTTTGAGCACTCGGGACCCCGAGCACTAAGCGCCCAAGTTGACAATCTATCAATCTGGGTGCCTTTCAAGTGTCTGATCAAAGATTTGACTTTTGCATTGTATTATTCTTCATCAAAAACGGGGAAATAAGTCCTTCTGGGAGAAAAACAACAATTCCTGGGTACAAATAACAGGGCCCAATGCCCAAGTGGACACTTGGGACTGGCCTTGGGTCTAGGTTGATATTTTGTCAACCTAGGCCATTTAAAATGGAGTTTTTCAGGAATTCTTTCGAGCAACTTCTCCATCTTCAAAAAAAAAATTGATATTCAACTATTTATGCTGACCAAACAGAATTTTTGAAGGGCCAAAAACGGGGCCCAGCACCCAGGTTGACACATGGGGTTGGGCCCTGCGCCCAGGTTGACATATTGTCAACCTAGGCTATTTCTGATCAAGTTCAGCAGAAAGCGTTCCGGGCATTTTTTTTTTGTCATAAAAAATAATGAAGATTCAAGTAAACTCAGGGAGAAAACCATAATCTTGAGAACCTGGAAATAATGCCCAGTGCCTAGGTTGACCTAGGGTTGGGCCCAGTGCCCAGGTTGACTATCAACCTAGGACACTACCTTCAATTGCTTAAATGTCAACTCTGATGAAACCATTGAAGTAGGAATGGTCAAAAATAGGGTAGGAGACATCTTCCTCAAGTTCAAAAGCCTTGAAAGTATCAAAAATGAAATCCCGGGAGCTCGAGAGAAATAGCCCAATGCCCAAGTTGACAACAGGCCTGGTGCGTTGGGTTCTGCTTATCCAAATTTGATGTCGTTTCGACCATCCGTCTAGTTTTTCATAATTACAATGATATATGAAGTCAAAGGAATCACATTCACAACTTTTCATTTCTTATTCCCAACACACCCATAAATGAAGAGTTTCCAGTCTCTCAATTCTGCAAAACATCGACATCTCTGAAAATCAGTGATCAGCTTCGCCAGAGCATATAAATGGACTAACTAGTGTCAGACTATCACTTAGGCATCTTAAAGGACATCCCTTGTACGTTTATACACTTACCCAACATCCAGGTTGATGTCATATGTCAACATAGGCGTTGGGATGTCAACTTGGGCGCTGGATGTCAACTTGGACGCTAGGTCATGAACTACCTACAGTAAAACAACCATAACTCACTCAATTTTTATCAAATTGATATGATTCAACTTGCATTTCAAAGCTAATTCAATGATCTATCAAGTTATGCCTCAAACTCCAAACGTAATTCTGAAGCTATTGTTTTCAAAATTCTCCCCAAGTGAGTTATGAAAAATAAGCTCTGGGTTACCCGCAGCCGGACTCGTCGGGTACCATAAATTGGCCATCACCACCAGAAGCTAATTTTTACTGTTAGATCATCATCAACGGTCAAAATTATCTTATTTGTAATTTTTTCCAATTTTTGTGGATCTCTTTTGCCTATAAAAAAAGAGAGCTCCCTTAGCTCATTTTTCATATTCAGAAAACTACCCACAATGTGAGAAAATTTCTGATAATTAGTCTATTGATGTAATTACCATCTCATGAGAAATAAAAATTCGAAGTAGACGTAATCTCATTACTATCATGACATAGGGGTGAGTTACTATAAATTAGATGTGTCTCTCTTAATTTCTTGACTACTTTTTTTTTTATTTTCGCCAATTTAGCGAGTGAGTGTGGCTTAAAAATTTAATCTAGATTTCTGAGTCAACAAATAGAATAAAAAAAATTATCAATTAAACACAATTTTGTACTATATCAGTTTATAGTTGACGTGCAATTACTATCTAATATGCAAAGAATACAAACTCCTTAATGGAAAATACTCTCTCTTATAAATGGTAAATACATCTACCCAATAAAATTAAATTACACATCAATGTACAAACTCCTTAATGGAAGATACTCTCTCTTATAAATGGTAAATACATCTACCCAATAAAATTAAATTACACATCAATGTACTTAATATCCAAAACAGAAAGAATATTAAAAATTTGTTTCACTCACTAAAAGTTGTGTACTATCCAGTTGTCAAAACCTATTTTAGCAAGTCATTTATAAATTCTTTGTCCCATGTGAAAGATCTCAAACCTCAAATTGAAGCGAGGTTTTACATTTTTTTGTTAACCGAAAATTTTTAGCAACTAATTTAATATATAATTAATAATGATAAAATGTGTTTAAGATGAGAGTTTTTACGAAGTTCAAACGTTAATAAGTACTAGTCCACAAATTACTTGTATTGATGTTGAAGGTTACAACAATGGCAAATTACTTAGAGAATCTAATAGGATTTTGGCTTGGTCCAAAATTCTCTGATCCTTTTACAATGAACATAATGCTTCTATTTATAGAAAATTAAAAATATATTATTTTTTTTTTTGAATTTAGCCCTTCGCTGAAAGTTATCCTAAATGTAATATCTTTAAGGTATATTTCCCTTGGTAAAAAGGGTATATTCTGCTAATGGGCTATAGTCCAGAAGTAGGTGCGTGGGGCAAGACTTGTTTGCTAGTGATGTGACAAGCGAGGTCGTGAGTTGCCTACAAGCGCATGGGAACGGTACGTGTTAGAAAAGGTAAGGGGAAATTCTCACAACAATTTATTTTATGAGAAACTCGTTTTGTCGTTGGTACAGAAGGGACAAGCTACACTGTTTTTTCCTTCTTGTGCGCTGACAAGTGGGGACCACACATGGCTAGGGAGGCATCCTGAGGGTCAAGCCCCTCCCAAACCTTCCCTCCTAGATGCTCAAGTTATTTCGCTCAGGGGCGAGAGTTACCTTTAAGAATTGTGAGGAGCTCTCAGAGCTAATCTTTTTTATTGTTGATAGCAAGTTAAATTATTAGTGAGCTTAAGTTCTTCCTGCCACCTGGCACAACCCTCAAGCACCACATGTACTGTCCAAATTTTGTGACAACACTTTTCTATCCATTCAAGACTTTCTTTCTTTCCTTATTTTATTTCCTTGCTAACAAACATATTTAGGCTATAACTCACTCTCTTGTTAAAGCTAGCTAGTGTGATGGTAGTGCACTTTGACCCTAGTTTGTACTCTCTTGGCAAGTTTGCCTTTCTATGAGATATTCCTTTTCGTTCAAAAAGGAAAAAGCGCAACTTCCAGATATCCTCATCCTCAAAAAAAAAAAAAAAAAAAAAAAACCTTCCAGAAATCCTCGTCCAAAATTACATGAAAATAAACTTCTAGTGCTCTTCCACGCTAGATGTGACCCCAATTTTATTATGCCACACCAAATGGATACTACTTATTTGAATAAGACAAAATTTAATTATGTATTAATGTGCTCTGACCTTTGCATGCTACTACTATAAGAATTGAATAGTTAGTTTCTCTTATAGTTCACAATATGTGGTTATATAGCCAAGCGAAAAATCATGTTTCTTCCCATTTCTATGTTAGATCAAATAGCCTCAAGCCTAATCCAGCTAAAAAGACAATAGCCTTTGTATTACCTAGCCATAATCAAGTTGGATCTTAACAGTAGCAGGCAGTATTGGATTGGTTTCTTTAGATTCTGTGATGAGACACGTTCATATACTTTGAAGTCCATTCATAGATCTTATTACCACATTTTCAGATGATCTAGTATATGTTTACCTTAAACACAATGCTATACTACAATGTAACCCCTTTATTCTTCATTTAACGTCTTCTAACCGGTCGAGCCAAATACACAGAAATTTCAGCTAACAAATTTAAGGTTCCATATACAGTGAACTGCTCCAGTGCTAACCATATAGTAAAACTTTAAATATGTTGTTTTTTTTCCACTACCACTGTATCAGAATACAAATTCACTAATGTCTCTTCTTTTTTTGTTGTCAAGCTAAGCAAAATATCAATTCATCAAAATCAACGGAAAAACAACGAATTAAATAGGGAAGGGAAAAAAACTGAATTACAAAGCCAAAAGGCAATATCAAAAACCTATGCATGAGCAGAGAAGGACAAATTATAAATTTATAATTCTTCATCACCAGCAGCAAGGTACCCAGCAGAATAGAATATGGTGGTTCGTTGTACCTGGTTAGCCTTCAAAACTATGAAGATCCAAGGTTTAATATCCTCCGAAAACTTCATACTCATCCCGTAAACTTTAAAGTATTTCTTTAATTCAGGTAAATTTTGCAACCACTGGTTATGATTCATTTCATCTTTGGAGCTGCTCTTTTGGTGGGCTCTGAATGTATTTGCAAAATCACCTCTGTATCATGTATCATGAATTTCAAAAGTCTTCAATCCCTGATAATTTTGCAAACTCACTTTCATCAATAGTCCCCTTTTTCAGCTTCTTCAGGAGGCGGTAATCTCGTGTCAACTCATCGTCATCTTCAACTGTCTGCACAGCACGTCTCTGTTTAGCTGTTTTCTTCCTCATTGCACTAGGTTCAGCATTTGAACTTTTGCTGGGCTTTCGAGGTTGCTCATGCAACTGCTTTTCTTTCTTTGCTTGCAAATTTTTCTTTCTTTGTTTCTCCCGAGATTTATCCCTAAATTATAATTTTTGTCTCTAGTCAGCATCAATTTATTTATTTTGGAAGATGAGAAAACTCACTACTAAAAGCAGTTTTGCCAAAGGCAAATAAGGAAAATAATTTGCAATTACTAGTCAAAATATTCGTTTGATGATTGTGACACAAAATACATAGTTCCCTTTCTAATTCTAAAACTGGTGGATTGAATTTTCCATTTACACAATATAATGAATAATTTTTTAAAAAAATTTAATACTTATCTTCTTCTACTATAAGAAACCTGTAAGTCAGAACTTCAAGCTTAGTTACGGAATGAAGCTGTTTCATAAATATTCAGCTTGAAAACTAAACTGACATTTAAGAGCATTAAGAAACCATCAAGATTTAGAGAGTAAAAAAAAGTTGATTTATCAATGGCACCACATCCGGCAACTAATGCCACACGCAAATTGAAGCATCTTATAACCTATTGAATTGCTAAAAGAGTAAATTATCTTACTTGAACTTAATGTCCTCCCATTTGACATCTTCAGCAGGAGTGAAACCCTCAATGGAAAGTGAAAACCTCTTCACCTCAGGCATTGAAGGAAGCTTCAAGAGACCAAATCCCATGGCCAACCTCCCGATTTCAAGTTCTTTCCACCTGCATTAAAATAAACACTTTAAAATAATCTTAATTCAGAGAGAGGGGGAAAGAGAGAGTATGAGAAGATAGGCACCTGAAAATGTATGAGCAATTATGATTTTTATATCCACAAACAAAAGAAACAAATGCTCTCACTCCCTTTTCCATGACATCACGGTCCTTTGTTGCTGCAGATCGTATCTAAACAAAGTTATTAAGCAAAAATATCAGGAAAGAACAAATTACAACCACCGAACATTTCAAAAAAAAAAAAGAAAATCTAAAACAATTCATAATTTGATAAATGCAAATGTCAGGCTATATAATAAAGATAAGAATGATTTGAGTTGACCTGAGGAATAATATCAGAAGCATCTTCAGAAATTTCTCTTTCTTGAAGAGGAATCCTTCTCAGACGTAGGAATTCTACATAAGCTTCCTCCTGGAATGAAAGAAAACAACCACGAAAACCATCATCATTGAAATGACACCCGTAACCCTAAGAACAAAATTAAATTTTACTCAAAAGAATGAACCATTTCAAATGGATATAGGAGCGAGGAACATACCTTTGGCAATAAGAAAACGATTGAATTTCCTTCTCTGCCCATGCGAGCTGTTCGTCCAACTCTATGTACAAAAACATTGGGATCTTGAGGGGGATCATACTGCAAAAGCAGAATGTTGAAATAAATGCATAGATAGATAGATAGCCAATGCAATGGAAATGAAATTAATATGATAGATGAGTTGCATGCCCAACTTAGAAGACAACGTAAACAAACATAACCTACAGTATTTGTGTACTTATGAAATGAAATTACCTGAATCACAAAATCAACACCTGGGATGTCCAGCCCACGTGCTGCAACATCAGTGCATAGAAGAATACCACTCGAAAGTGATCTAAAACGATCCAAGGCTTTCTCCCTTGCAACCTATTGGACACAAAAGTTACAAAGAAGAAGAATAAATGATTAGAAGATGATGAATGTGGAATTTACTTTTGATCAAGTATTCCAAACTCCAAAACTTTACCTGCTTCATATCCCCACATAGTGGAATAAGATTGAAACCCTTGAGAGGAGCAAGACGCGGAAGAACAAGGCCCCAATATTGAACACAAGCACAAGTCATGAAGTATCTACAAAAGGAGTGTCGATTAGCATACTAGAGTAGTTCATTCCCCATCATAATAAGAATACGCTTGAACACTTCCATCAAACTTACACTATAATCTTTTGACTCTTGTTCTTAACAAGAAGATCCACAAGCTGTGATGATTTTTTGTCTGCTTCACACTCCAAGTACTGCAGGAAAAAAATAAAGGCATGTGGGTGCTGTAATTTACCATTATCATTCACCAACTACACTCCAAGTTTCCAAAACACGATCCAGCATACCTCAAGGTGAAGACTGGAAGGTGTTCTTGAAGATGCAGCTTGTTCCGATGATACTGTACCATTTGCCGGCTTTGTTTCGGCCCGTACTTCAACTCTCACAGGATTTCTCATCCCTGCCTTGGCAAGCTCTTCAACCGCCTCAGTTTGAGTTGCTGAAAAGAGGCCAGTTCTACGAAGCTTGGGTAAGCGAGATATAATTGCATTTATCTGCGTTTGGAATCCCAAATCCAATAGCCTATCTGCCTCATCTAGAATTAAAACCTGTGAAAAGCAACAAAAACCATAGCATTTTAAAGCACATGTTTCATACTATTGCAGCATACCACAACGCAATGCCATCAACAAAACAAACACAAAGTTCTCTTCAGAAATTTAAATGACATTGAACCAAACCTACAAACTAAATTCAATTCTCCTAAAAAATCAACTACAAACAAAGCGTACACTACAGCATTCAATTAAAAAGGAATAACTAATCGCCTATTTTGCATAGCTCCTTAACATATTTAGATTAAAATCTAGAAGTTGAACCGAATGAATAAACGAAAAAGCACAGAACTTGGGCTGTAGAGAAACCAAATATATACCTCAAAGCTCTTATAGTCCAAAATTTCCATTCTTTCCATAATATCGTTTAGTCTTCCAGGAGTGCCAATCAACAAGTTAGCTCCTTCCTCGTCTATCATTGTCATGTCTGCTTTCACATCGGTTCCCCCAACTAAAAGTATGGACTTGAAATTCGAAAGCGTCGCAATGAATGGCTGCGCAACTTTATATATTTGAGACGCTAGTTCTCTTGTGGGAGAAATAATTACTCCCATTACCTGCACAATCCAAACCAAAAAGAGTGTATTATTCTCTGTTATTTTTCTCGGCATCCAAACAGAGGTTAAGAAACGAGTAGCGGAATAAGACGAACCTGGTGAGGTTTTGGAGGGGTGGAAACGCGACGGATAATCTCGACGAGTGGAACTACGAAGGCTAGAGTTTTTCCTGAGCCGGTGGCGGCGTCTACTGCTACGTCTTTGAATTTGCATAGCAAAGGGATTGTAGCGGCTTGAACTGGAGTGCAGAACTCGAACCCTGTTTGAGATAAGGCTTCGAGAACGGACTCAGAGAGCTCGGGCCTGAGGTCGGAAAAGCGGGTCTCTGTCAGCGCCCGGTTAAGGTTTTCGGGGTCGGCGCCCATGGCAACACTTCACTGCTCTCTTTTGGCGGTAGGTTCAGAGGCAGTTAGTTTTAGGGTTTTATTTCTGTTTTAAAAATAAAACTAGATTATATGTAAATTTGGGAAATTCTACGATGTATCCACTTAAAATAGATACATTGATATACTCTTATCTGTTTTAGCATCTGAAATAATTTTTTAATCAAATTTTTTCTCATGGTCATGTACGTTATAGTTATTTAAGACATCCCGCAAAATTTTAAAAAATTTAGAAAAGTTTAACATGCCGAAAACTACGTTCAAACAGTGTATTGCATGCGTGACTATTTTATTTTATACGCGTGTAAAATATACTGTTTGAACATTGTTTTCTATATTGTAAATTATTCGGAATTTCTCAAAATTTTGTAGGTTATCTTAAATAGTTATAACGTACATAAATTTGAAAAAAAATTAGACTAAAAAATTTTTCTAGATGCTGAAATAAGTCAAGAGTGTATCATTACATCCCTTTTAAGGGGATGCATTGTAGAATCACCCTGTAAATTTAATGTGAAGGCGATGTAAAACGTGAAATTTCACTATCAACACTTATTCTACAATAAGGCGATGTTAATATTACAAATATAAGAATGATTTTTTTACAAAATAGACAAAAAAAAAACAAAAATTAAAAATATTTAAAAAAATAAGTCAATAATTTTTTTTTTACCCTTTAAATTTTATTATTTACAAAAATACTTTCTCATCAAAATTAATAAATTGTTTGTTTATAGTTGTCATTAGATTATTTTTTTAGTTATTTTATAGGGTAAATATCATTTTGGACTCTGTGTTTTGCAAAAGTTACAGATTGGACCCTGTGTTTTGTTAAATGACAAAATGGACCCTGTATTTTCTAAAATAGTAAAAATAGGACCCTGAGCTTAATTTGACAACTTTTTTTTTAATACAACCAACTTGAAGATAATGCTTAATACAAACAGATACAAAAAATGTAAACAGTTTTGTCATAACACTTTTAGATCGGATTATAATTAAACTTTATTTTGACAAAAAATCAATTCAGGGTCCTATTTGTACTATTTTAGAAAATACAGGGTCCATTTTGTCATTTAACAAAACACAGGGTCCAATTGGTAACTTTTGCAAAACAGAAGGTCCAAAATGGTATTTACCCTATTTTATAATTTATTTATAGTTGTTGTGAGATTGATTTCTTATAGTTTTGTAGTTGTTTTTTTACTTTTTGCTGAAAATTTTGTATCTTTGTAATTTTAAAATTTTAAAAAAATATTTTTGTAAACAAAAATTGGAAGACGTAAAATTATAAATAAAACAAAAAATAATATTTTTTTAAAAAAAAAAAAAAAATTGCTAAAAGGCACTAGTGCCTAGGTGTCATACTGGTATTGGTATAATTAAATATCAAGTCAAATATAACTTAAGAAAATATATTTTAGGGAATATCGCTAACCAATCGTAGGATGCTTCCCATAAAAAGTAGGGTTGAGCAAAAAATTCAAGAAATCGACCAAACTGAGTACACCGACCGTCCAAACATCGAAAAAATCGAAAATTGAAAAAACTGCCTTTGCACGGTCGGTTTTAGCGTCAATGGCAAACCGACCGATTAAACTGAGAACCGACCGAACATATATATTATACACTATACATATATAATATAATTATTTTTGTACATATTTAATGTACAATTTTATTAAACTAGTTTTACTTCTTATCTTTTTTATTTTTTGTCTCAATTATTCATTGTTTTATTTTATTATAATTTGATGTATTTACGTATTATATACATACATTTATAAAATAATACGAGTTTTTTAATATAACTCATTACCATATTAGTAGTACTAATAATTTGAGCAAATTCAAAAAAAAAATTATTTTATATCATTTATTTAACTAAGAAAGTTTTTGTTCTTAAATTATATGATATTTAATACAATACTCTAATTTTTTTTAGTTTTCAAATAATTATAGCAAATTTAAAGACTTAATTTTTTTTAAAAAAAAAAAATAAATCTCAGTTTAGTTGGTTTAAACTGTCCAAACCGTAAATTAAAACAGTCGTTTTTTTTATTTATATAATGGTCGGTCGTCTGAATTTTAGATTTTTTTTTTTTTTTTTTTTAAAAAAAAAAAACCTATCAAACTTGCTTACCTCTAATAAAAAATGTTGAGGGCCACTAGTGCCAATAGTAATGATGTTTTACAAATTCCACCGAAATTTATTATGGTAGTGGCAATAACTTAATTACACGAAGCATAGTAATATTACATTTCCATTTCACACTTTCAATCCTACCACTCTCTCTCCCTCTTTCTGATTTGGGTATTCCAATTCCTCTCTCTCAATAAAGATTTGGTATGTACCTAAAGGATTGTTCTATCTCTTTCTTACTAATGGTTGTGGGACTATTTTTAATATGGATGATGACTTACTAATGGTTCTGGGACTATTTTTAATATGGATGATGAACGGTAAGTTAGTTTGTTTATTGTTTTTTTTTCTTTTCTAAACAATAGAATAACTAAATATATTTTTCCAAAATTAGATTTTGCAAGGGGTTTAAAGTCATTGGTGAATGAGAATCGAATTAATTATGTTATACTATGTTTTGTTTCAATATAGCTTTGTGGCTTTATTATACAAAGCTTCATTACTATATCTCATTATTCCTGATGTGGGAAAGAGACCCACGGGTTTTCTGGGTGGTAAAGAGAGCATGGAAAGAAATAATTCATGAGCACCCGATGGTTAACTTATAACGCAAATCAAACACACAAAGGCTCACCTAACCAAGTGGAATAAGTTCCAATTCAAGAAGCTGTCAACACAGATAAATGAGGCTCGTATAACACTCAGGTCTATTGAAGAGGCGCAAAACTTTGATGAGAAGGCTCACTCCGAAGCTAGAGCCAATCTAGAGGAGGGGTTAAGAAGAGAAGAAATCTTTTGGCGTCAAAAGTCGAGAGTGGCCTGGCTAAAAGATGGAGACCGTTCAACGAAATTCTTCATGGCCAGCACCGTAACAAGGAGAAGACACAACTATATTTAATTTCTAAAGAATGAACAGGGGACGACGATTGAAGAAATGAAAGACATAGCCCAGTTATTCATTGAGAAATTTACCAGTACCTTCTCCAAGAATGGCTCACGACTTAAGTTTGATGCTGAGGAGTGGACTCATATGCGGATGGACAATATGTTAAAGGAAGATCTAATGGAAGCTCCTTCTGAGGAGGAAGTATTGAAAGCTTTAGCATCCATGGGAATCGACAAAGCCCCTGGACCGGATGGATCCCCAGTTGTTTTTTTTTCGGTCTCATTGGGACACAATCAGAGAAGACTTCCTCAAATTTATTACACTTCTTTGAATCTGCAGAATTACCCCACTACATCAATGATACAAATATAGTGCTGGTGCCGAAGAAGGAATGTCCATCTATGGTTTGTGATTTTTGGCCAATAGCCTTGTGCAATGTGGTGTACAAATGTATATAAAAAATTATTGCCACTCGGCTTCGAGATATCCTACCTTCCATAATCTCCCCGACGCAAACGACTTTCATCAAAGGGAGATGCATCACTGAGAATACTGCAATTGCCAAAGAAATCATTCATTCTATGTCCCGGAAAAAAGGTTCGAAAGGTTTTATGATGATAAAGCTCGATATGGAGAAGGCTTACGACAAGATGGACTGGGACTTTTTAATGGAGGCTCTCAGCTTTCATGGTTTTAAGAACCCTCTGCTGGGGTGGATCAAGAGCTGAATTAAGAAGATGAATTTGATGATTAATGGGGCGAAACAAGGCACTATCACCCCCACGAGTGGACTCAGGCAGGGTGACCCGCTATCCCCCACTCTCTTCATCCTAGCTGCAGACTTGTTATCTCGGCTACTACAGGACTACACAAACAAAGGAAAGATTAGGGGGGTTCAAAGTTACTCTTACAGCTCCCTCAATTACACATCTTATGTTTGCGGATGACGTAGTCTTATTTGGTCAAGCCACTATCAAAGAAGCACAGGCCTTCATGGAGTGCATTCAGAAGTATTGTGCTTGGTCGGGACAAGCGATAAATCTTCGGAAATCGACAGTATACTTTTCAAAACGGGTACCTAGAAATCGAGTTAATGACATCACAAGTCTCCTGGGAATGTGCAAGATGAAGAATGAAGACTCATATCTTGGAATTCCCCTCTTTAGATCCAAGAAACGATCAAAAGATGTGCAATATTTGGTGCAAAGAGTGCTTGCAAGAATAGATGGGTGGAAATTGTTGGAAATTATTTTACCAGGATCTTAGATCTACTCACAAGTATGTTTATTAACATCCTAAATAAGAACTTTCTAAAACGATAAATTAAACACATATAAAGTTTAAGAAACCTTACATTGGGTGCAGGGGAATATAATGACTCCTTCCGTTCAGATATCTAGCCCTTGATTCCTTTCTGTAGCAGAGCATTATCAATATCTGAACCTGGATCTCTTTCTCTGAATCTTTGATGCTGAAACTCCTTTGGTGATGATCTTTCTTCACGATCTTCCTCACTATGATTGAGGTATCACTTGATGTGTGTGGGCACTACTCATACACTAAGAATTTCGAAATTCAAGAGGAAGAGAAAGATGAAGTGGCAGCTAAAGATAGGGAGAGAGAAGGCTCAGTTTTTCTGAATCAGAAGAAGTGTTTTTCCTGAAGCCTTCACTATCTATTTATAGCATTCCACTAGGGTTAGATTTGAATTATATGGCATTAAAATAATAAAAAAAAATCAACTTAAAAACCTACAATAGGTGGCCGGCCAAGCATTAGTGGATTGGGCCTTGGGTTTTGCAATTTTGCAATTTTAACACCTTTTGTATCTGATTTTCTCAAAAATGCCAATTTCCTAATTCAACCATTTAAATGCCAATTCTAACTATTTAATAACTATAAATAATTATTAAATAATATTGTCATTTATCATATTTATTAATTGAACCATACAAAGTATCATAATTAACAAATATGCCCCTATAAACTCTTTCTTTACAATTTCGCCCTTACTTAGTGAAAATTTCACAAATAGACATAGTCTAATTTGTGAATTATAATTGATTAATCAAAATCAATTACATGAGTCTTACAAGCAATATTATCTCAACTAGTGGGGGGACCATGGGTATATATAACCGAGCTTCCAATAAGTAGATCAAGAATTTAGCACTAAAATTCACTAACTTATTAATTCTTCGTTGAATCCACGCATAGAACTTAGAATTGCACTCTCAGTATATAGAATGCTCTATATGTTCCACCATATAGACACATCATTAGTTATCCATTGTTATAATCCTAATTTGATCAATTATCCTCTATATGAATGATCTACACAGTAAAGGGATTAAATTACCGTAACACCCTACTATGTATTTTATCCTTAAAACACTTGACCCCGTATAAATGATATTTCAACTTATGTGAAATGAGATCTCCACAATTTATTTTCGTTTGGTCAAGCTCGAAGGAGATCATCCTTTGCTTACTATTCGCCAGATAGAAGCTATAGATTCCATGTTTATGCTAGCACTCCCACTCAATTGCACTACCGTGTTCCCAAAATGTACGTATCACCCTGACCTAAAAGTAGGCTTAACTAACAATTCAAGGAACACGAATAGCCTTTCAAGATTGAGCTTAATCATAACAGGATTAAGATCATTTGATCTAGGATCAACTAGGCGATATTGACTTGAATAGAGTTTACGGTAAGTTTAATTAAATCTAAGTCAAAGTTCAATATCGATCCCTTCCGATGCATACTCCATGCATCCAACCTGAGCTTTACCTTAACCAATGTTCTGGAAAGAACATAGTATTTCTCCAAATACAAGTAAACTCTTGTTGTAGATTATCATATCAGTAAAACCCTGTGTCTGATAAATCTAGGAAACTTTATTCACATAGTCATGTTTACTTTCCAATGTGTTGACGGCACAATAAACAGGATCAAGTATGTGAAAAGGGTTTCAGATGAATCTATACATTATGTACATATAATCATGAAATAAATCATGTGAACCATGCAACATTAAATGTTATTTCTGATCTATATTAATAAGTAAATCTGATTAAATTGACGACAGATCTACGTCAATTTGGTTTAATGCTTGGGTGCCAAATGGAGAACACATGCCGCATCCCCTGTTGGATGCAACCCAAGGAGCAAATTTAGTAAGCTATTTTATCAATGAGAATATGTCATGGAATGAAGAAAGGGTAAGACAATGGTTCAATGAAAGGGACTCAAGAAACATCCTGAACATTGGGCTAGCTACCTGCTCAAAACCAACCGGACTCCTAGAGGTGGTTAGGTGATCCTAAGGGCACTTTCTCGGTAAAATCAGCGTATAAGTTGGTGACGAACTCAACTTTGCAGGACCAATCCAATTGGGATTGGAAGATTCTATGGAATTCTCCTATCCATGGGAGGTTGAAGATGCTTTGGTGGCAACTGATGAGAGATGCTCTCCCAACCAGAGAAAAGATTAGAATAGCTATATCTCTCCAATCACGTGAATGTCCTATTTGTGAAGAGGGAGAGGAGACAACTTTACATCTGTTCTGGGAATGCTATTTTGCAAAGGCAATCTGGCAGTCTGTGGGGAATGAGAGCTGATCATTTAAAGCTTGTCTTAATCGGACGATGATTGGATGAGTTGGTTCCATGACAAAAAACATAGACCACAACACTTGTCGTTTGATGATTTTATGACAGGTGCTCTCTGTATATTCAAAGTAATCTGGGAAGCTCGAAATGAAGTGGTTCACGGAACGAGACTCCGCCCTATAATGGAGGTCATCAATTCAGTGAATCGGTTATACAATGATCACCTGTCCAGATGGAAATCGAATGCTAATAAGAGAGTGAACAAGCGGATTACTGAAGTAGGTTGGTGGAACTGTTGTACCGATGTTTCAATTCAGCCAAACCAATCTTTTGGAGCGGCTGTGTTTAGAGATCATATGGACAGAATTGTGGCAATCTACTCGGAGAGGTTCTCTACTACGAACCCTACGTTAGCAGAAGCTACCATTTTGGCTAGTGCAGCAGAGTTTGCAAGGGTGAATTTGAAGGGGAAAGTCGTTTTCTACTGTGATAACAAAGTGGTGGTCGCAAATTGCTCTAACATTTGCAATACAAACCAGAATATTGACATCAAGGGAGTGGCAGATCGTTTCAAGAGCACGGTCCGGTTATTGGATGATTTCAAGCTGAGAAAGATTGATAGGAATTGCAATTTCATGGCACACAACTCAGCAAAATGGGCTGCTTCAGTCAGTGCACTTGGCGTTCTTGATTTGGGAACCATGGATGCGAATATCTTTTCAAATGTCCGTGAATGGTCCCCCGATTAATGTTGGTTAAGATCTTAGTTATGTCCCTCATGTGGAGGTGTATGTTTGTTGTTTTTTTTTTCTTTCCAGTCTAATTTTATTTTCAGTTATTTCAATTTGTTTAAGTCTTCCTAGTTATTGTTGTACTCAGTCGGCTTTGCCGTTTTTAATGAACGGGGGTTTACAACCCCCCCTAACCAAAAAAAAATCTCATTATTCTGTACAAATTTAAGTTACTATGCATTGATAGGCAGTTCTCTTTTATTAAATATTAAACTGTTCTTTTTTTTTTTTTTTAATAATATACATACAGCTCTGATAAACTTCCCTTCTATGGCCATGTATGCCAATCTAAAATATAGTTAAATAATTAGTTCAAATTTTGTATAGGTATTTTTGCGATTTTCCAACCCTTTCAATCTCCATACATTATTAATGTACATATATGTGTGAAGCTTACATTTTTGTACAATTCTTCAATAATGTTAAGTCCTATAATTATACTTTACAGAAAGTTTTGGATCACTATTATTAAATAAAATATTCTATATATTTAATGCAGGTAATCCCCCAGAGAATCAACCAGAAAATCGGTGTACAATGTGCGAAAAATTGTCTATGAATTTTGAAAGCCCTGAAGCCCTACAAACACACCGAAAATCGAATCACAAACAAGACAAACGTGGTAAGAATTGTGGCAAGACAAAAATACAATAGAAAATAAAATATAAATATTATTTAAAAAAAAATGATATGTCGTATAACAAAAAATATATAAACTATTCATCAAAATATATATACTAACAATAATAATAATAATATATATATGTATACTATACTGACCAAATTATATACCACAATTAAAATATATATACTATGACAATAAGATTATATACCACCATTGTATATAGTAAAATAGAAACTAACTAAATATTATTTAAAATAAACATATATCATACAATTAAAATATATAAAAATAATAATTACATATATATACTATAGTAATAAAATTATATACATACATTAAAATATTTGTATTATGCTAATAAAATTATATACTACGATTATATATAGCAAAATAAAAAATAAATATCATCTAAGAATGATAATATACTATACAATAAAACAGAAATATATTGTACAACAAAATCCATATACCAACAACCCACAACAGCTCATCAAAAATTAAAAAATCGACATAAGTTTCAAATAAAAAATATTTTAACAAAACTAATATAGATATACTATAATCATTAAGTAATTTGCTTCTAATTATAAAAAAAATATGAAAAAAAAAATTATTGATTTTTTTTTTATATATATGGAATAAGACAATATACATAATAAATAATTTAAAAGAGTCATTTGCTACAAGTTTTGAAATGAGAACATTTATTAACATAGTCTTATGAATTGGGACTGTTTACTATAATTTCTCGAAAAAGTAGAAAAATAGGCTTTTTTTCAAAAAAAGAACAAAAAAAAAAAGAAAGTAGGTCTTAAAAAAGAGGGAGCCTTGTGCAATGGCCCAAGCTGTCCAATACTTGGGTGGACCCCTGCATAGTAGTCGTGCCAATAATATCAATATTAATTAAATAATAAAAAAAATATAAATCATAAATTCAAGGTAGGTTGAATCCATATGGGTGGTTGGGCCTCCATTTTTGAAATTATTGTTGAATCTTCATCATCTAATAATAATGTAAATTTTTTATAGCTGTTATCTCCGAGATTGTAGATGCCACAATCACAAGGAACTCCCTGAGGACCGTATGAGATTAAATCAGTGTCATGACTGAAATAGATGCAATTTGATTTACATCCAAGAAAGTTTGATGCACGCACATATATTGAAGAGTTATCTCCTAGAAAGAGAGCAGCATCTCCTAGACTTTTAACTATAACCCTTTTTACTCCTCCATCAACAAAATCCAATTTAAAAATATTTACTTTTGTAGTACGTCGTATTGTCAAACTATCTTTCCATTCACAACGTCTTAACACTTGTAAAATATCTCCCTCAAATGACTTCACAATATAAGACTTGATACCAAACCAATTGTCAGAATTATTCCAAGTTACTTTTGTACCACAGTATGGCTCACGACTATCATAAGATGAAAGAGTGTCATGATTATGATTAAGAAAATAAAACTTATTGCTATTGAACAATATATCACTAAATATTTCTTCATCTGGATCAATTTTTCTCCAAATATTATCTCTCCCGGGACTTATAATGGCTATTTTCCAACAATGTAAATAAATGACCACAACCATATAATCATTTGGATTTATTAATGGATCTGCAGTGATTGTCGCTTTGTAAATATGTTGATCACAATATTCTCTCATATCTTCCAATCCTTCAAGATCCCCATCTTCAACTTCTGGAGGAAACAAACACGGAAGATTGATGATTGCACTATCATGATCTGTAGAGTAAGGCTTGTATAGTGTAACCGTGAAATCACGATTCACAGTTACTAGCCATCCTTGTGATGATCCTCCAAAACGCTTATCATAAGGTATATGTAATTTAGATATTTCTTTGAACTTATTAGTCATTGGATCATACATATCCCAAGTATGTTGTTTTCTATTAGGAACCATAAGCATGGGAACTTGGTGTGAAGTCTTCATCAAACATTTAGTTTTATTGTGTTTTACTATAGAATTCCATGAAACACACACACCATAAAATTGTAGAATATCTTTGAAAGACTCCAATTTTTCCAAAATTAAATCAAGAAGATGGCATGGTAATCTAGCCCAATCTAAAAAATAGAATAAAATATATATTATACATCAAAATTAGCTATACTTTTTTTTTTCTTGTATGAAAAATATTTTAAAATTTAGTATTTATAATTATAGAGAAAATAATAGAAAGTAGAATATTAAAGGCATTATTATTTTGAGCATATATATGTATATAAATAGAATAACGAGGATATACCTGGGTGTCTTGTGATTGTCTTCTCGTTTCTTTTTAGTAAGAGACATTGTCATCTTCTTAAAAATTGAGTTTTCTATCAAAAAATTAACATTCAAATATTTAAAATTTAAGAAAGAGAAAGTAAAAAGAAAATATAAATTCTTCATTAAATTAAAATGGTAAATAGATAATTTGAAAACATTCAAATTTGAAACTCCATATTTTATACTCATAATTTTAATCAAAGGCAAACTCACAAATTAAATTTCAATGTTAGCTATATTCTAATATATATAATATATATTAATTTAATGATACTAAATTAATTCATTGTAATTAACCGGACCACAAAAACCTTAAAGATCTTATTAAAAAAAAACAAAACCTTAAAGATGAACACACACATGTACCTCAATTTCTTGAAAATAATTAATAATTAAGCAACCGTATGTATCAAATCCTTGTCAGGTAAAACTGCTAGATGGCCCTTAATTGATCAGGGTGTATAATTTCGATCTAATATATATTTATATGTATCTAGATTTAAGAATAAAACTTTGAAAATTTGTAGGATATATATATATTTATATAAATAAAGTGGGAGAGAATTAATGAGAGATGACGATAAGTACATGGATTTTGGCTATATATATTTCCTAATTAAAATCCTATTCCTATTATTAAAACTATTATTACGTTTTTTAATAGATTAAAATTATTATTAATTATCATATTTTAAATTTAAAAAAAAATAATATAAGAAACTATTTAAAAATTTAAAACAACTCCCGCATAATAATTATAGAAAAATCTCCAAAAACATTTTATTTTTTTGTTAATATTACAAATATAAGAATAATCATAAACACGACAAACGATGCAAAAATTGTGGTAAGATATTGATAAATAACCAATATCTTACCCATAGATGTGAAATCTGATGTTGGCTACATAGGATGCAATTATAATCATAGGTAGAGGTATTCGTATAAGATTTTTCTTTTCAGTGTTCTTCTTTTCTTTCCTTTGTTTTTTTCTTTTTTTTTTTTTTTATGTTGGATGATCTTGATGATATTGGACTATTGAGTTTATTAAACGATTATAAAGCAATCATTTTTGACCAGGATTGTAATCTATAGTACATGAAATTTATATTATATGCTCCAACAAATTAACAAACACAAGAGCTAAAAATAAGACAGACTCAAAACCACCATGAACTCAATCACAAATTTACATCCAGCAGAGTAAGAGAATAAGTATAGGCATTATCTTCCTTATTATAATCAAAGAGGCCAAAGTTTACTACCAAGTCAGGTCACGGACCAAACAATTAAGCACTTGGTACAACACACTATTGTTAAGTGAGATCAAATACTTATGCTTATCTCATAATTGTCAACTCCTACCCCTGCCACCCTGAATCCTAACCAATTGAGCTACGGAATAAAGAACTTGGAACAAACTTGATTTTCTAGTCTAATAAGTAACTATATATATGTATGTATATGTATATGTATATCTAAGTATACACATACATAAAAAGGATGCACGTTTAGGTTCTGGAAAATCCACACCCTCTTAAAGGATGGAACAAAAAGTTTTTGACATTTAAAAAAAAATTATTACCTCATAACCTTTTCTCCTTCCTTCACTTCACTTCTGAAAAACTTGCCTCATGAGCATAAATGTCTCAAGTCAAGAAACACTTGCACAAAAATAAAAGACGCATAGTCATAGAAAGTCAGAATAGATTAAAATCCTATTCCTATTATTAAAACTATTATTACGTTTTTTAATAGATTAAAATTATTATTAATTATCATATTTTAAATTTTTTTTAAAAAAAAGATTTCTAGTACAGGTATGTTATTTTTCAATAGAAAAATTAGGGATATATCATGTTTACATTTTAAAACCCAAATCAAATTAATATACATTCCTAATTCACAAGCAAGAAAATCAGGGAAAAGAAACTTTGAGCGACTAAGAATATCAAAATGAAAGAAAAACTACTGTAAAACGTCCAACTTGTTTAAATCCAGAATGAAAGTCTCAAATGTATACAACTTATTATTCTACAGTTTTATTAAAAGAAAGAACAAAAAAAAAACACTAAAATAGATTGGGGAGAGAGGAAAACATAAAACAAAATAGAAATGGTAAAAGAGACTACTCATTTCAAAATAAAAGGTACGTACCGAGATCCCTTTGGTCACCTGAAGAAGACAGAGAGAGATAAGGAGATGAGAGGCGGGCATGAAAGAAACGAGGAAATAGATGGTATCGAGATCCTGAGCCCACCCCATCGCCTCCACCATCGATACATAGATATATATATATGGATGCACTTTTTAAATGAATGCTTAGTATTAAAAAAAATATAAAATACTTATTTGAATTTTATTTTTTTTAATCTAAAATAGATATTTAATAAAATAATTTATGATTTTTTAAAAATTGTTCTTATTTGAATTTTGTTCTTTATGAAATATAAAATAATTTTCTTATTTAAATTTTATTTTTTGAATCATCAATAAACAAATTTAAATTAAAAATATATATTTAATAAAATAGTATACGTATTTTTTTTTAGATTGTTCTTAAAAAATATTTAATTATTAAGATATTTTTGAAAAAAAAAATATAGTAGTTTAATATGATTTTTTGATAATTAATTAATATTGTAATTAATAGTAATCAAAATAAATTATAATATTGTAATGATTTTGTTAGTGAATATGGTTATGCGGTTTTGTTAGTAATATTTTTTTTTGTTTATTATTAATTAATATAAATTATAAAAATAGAAGAAAGAAAGAGAAAAAAGAATTAATGTGGTTTACCTAGAAATATTTTTTATTTGAAGAATATGTTTATTAGTTTAAATTTATTTATTAAAAAATTAAATATTAACAAATATCTTTTTCAAATTTGAATTATCGTTGTTGAATTATAAATGATCTCTTAATTTTAGAAATTTAAAGTTTTAACTCTAAGCAATAAAATAACAATAAAAATTGAGCCTTATGTAAATTTCGTATAATGATAAGAATAATAAAAATAATATATATAAAAATCTAGACTTTACATATACATATTTTCAACCTTCCCAAATGTATTGCTTCAATAGGATGAATGTATAATTTACAAATACATATATTTCAACCTTCCCAAAATGTATTGCTTCAATAGGATTTTTAAAATTATATTCTCCTCTTTCACTTAATATTAATTTTAAGATTATTAATAGTGTCCGAGCTTTTCACAACAAAGTGATGGTTTAAGAATTTTGACGAACATTTTCATCCAAAATTATAGAATTAAAACAAAAAATTTACAAATAATAAAGTTATGAACACACAAAACCTAATTTGCATATCGTCGTCTCTTCTCCTCCTTTATTTTCACCTCTGTAATATTATTTTCTTTGGTGATTTACAGCAACTCCAAAAGGATTTGTATGAGGAAGACTCGAGTCTTCTACAAACGACATCATCATTACCAATATTATACATGGTGAGAATAATTTTCTGGAAGAAATTTATGAGTTTGCCTTTGATTAAAATTATGAGTATGATATTATAAGTGGCAAAAGATAATAATTAAACGGAACTGCAAAGGCTTTCAACTGAAGAGCCCTAACAGATTTGAATCGCCTCCTCCCTCTCTCTTGTTTTATCGGCTGTCCACCATCTCTCCCATTCAAGAATTTATGCACAGAGTTTTTCGGCAAGCCTGAGGCAATGGTATAGACAATAAACTTGAGGACAAGATATTACCGAAGAGAAGACTATTGTATTGATCTCCTTGATTGATGCCAAAGTTTTTCTCATTCCCACATCAACGTCTTCTTCGGTGAGGGGTTCAATAGCAGTCGTCTGAGAGTGGTTCGGTTGGCTCAACGACGTCCTCTGTTTCAAATTTTTGTTTTCATTTATTAATTTACTATTATTAGTTTAATTCCAATTAATATTTTTACGGGGTTAAAATTATAAAGAGTTCATTCCTTAATTAATTTAGGAATACTGTAAGTAAACTCTGTTGTAGATTGTCATATCAGTGAAACCCAGTGTTCTGATAAATCTAGGAATACTTTATTCACATAGTCATGTTTATTTTCCACTGTGTTGACAACACAATAAACATGTTCAAGTATGTGAAAAGGGTTTGGATGAATTTATAAATCAAATAGACAAGCAATTGATTAAGTGAACCAAAACATACACAAGTGAATGAAAAATTACTTCTGTTACTTTATTGATATAGAATAATCTGGATTACATTGAAACAGAGTTTTATTTAGGGCATAAAACCCAACAAAAGAAGACTATTGTATTGATCTCCTTGATTGATGCCAAAGTTTTTCTCATTCCCACATTAACGTCTTCTTCAGTGAGGGGTTCAATAGCAGTCGTCTGAGAGTGGTTCGGTTGGCTCAACGACGTCCTCTGTTTCAAATTTTTGTTTTCATTTATTAATTTACTATTATTAGTTTAATTCCAATTAATATTTTTACGGGGTTAAAATTATAAAGAGTTCATTCCTTAATTAATTTTAATGTTGTGATCGTGTTTATGCGTTGAAACTAACTTATAAATTTTTCCATTAGTCTTGTCTTTTGAGATGGTTCTTTAGTTTTGTCTTTTGACATGGTTTTTTAGTCTTTTCCTTTTAGTTTTTTCTGGTTCGAGTATTGTCTTTTGGCATGGATAGTGTAGCTTAGAATCATCATGGTGCTATAATAGAAGCATTCAAGAAGAGGAAGATTGGATGTGTTCAACCCGAAATTACTGAGATAATAGGCATTAAAGAAGCATTGAGTTGGATTACAACTCATTCGTGGGATAGAGTCATGTTGGAAACAGATAACTTGGTGTGTGTCCAAGCGATTAAGAGCGGTGCTTTATGCTTTCACAATTTGTGTTTTGTAAAACGATCTGTAAATGAGTTGGCTCATTGCTTGGCAAGAGACTCTTGTTTCTCTACAGGTCGTGTGCTTCAGTTGGAGGATTGTTCGTGCGTTCTATTATTTTGAACGAATTTATTAATTAATAAATCTTATGATTTTTATTCAAAAAAAAAAAAACAAAAACAAAAAATTTACAGAAAAAATAATAATCCAAATCATAGAAAATATTCTTTCCCACAAATTAAATTTATAAAGTTTAAAGGTGAATAGATATAATTTAGTTGAAATAAAAAAAAAAACATAAAATTGTATGAAACCCAAGATCATCGATATAATACTTCAAGTACATATAACATATAGGGGTGTTCGCGGTGCGGTTTTTGACCATTTTTTTAAACCAACCCGCACATGCGGTTTTTCTAATTTCCCAAACCACACCCGCATTGCGAAACTAAAAAACCGCAAAAACCGCACCGCAAAAAATGGTGTGGTGCAGTGCGGTTTTTGCGGTTTTGCGGTTTGAACTATCATAAAATGATTAAACTATCACAAATACAACAAAATTTGAGCAACACCTATCAAAAATACCATAAGTCTTCAAAATAAAAATGCAAAAAAAATTAAGCTTCAACCATACAATAATTAGTCGACTTTGGGTTGGACATACCTAAATAAATATAAAAATTGGTATTTTTATAATGTGCGGTGCGGTGCGGTTTGAACCGCATATTAACAATTCAAAACCGCAAACCGCACCGCACCGCGCGGTTTAGGAAAAATTCAAACCGCGACCGCACCGCGAAGAATTTCAAACCGTATTTTTTTTGCGGTGCGGTGTGGTGCGGGCGGTTTGAGCAGTTTGATGAACACCCCTAATAACATATATACATATCAGAAAATTTAAAAATACCATCATTTTTCTAGATGAAAATAAACTCACAAAAATTAAAAATCCTAAATTAAATTTATATGAAACAACTATAGTGTCCTTATATATTTCTTTATCTTTATATTTATCTTTATATCTTTATATTATATCTATTCTATATAAAATGTGCCTATATAACAAAATTTGAAAAATTGTTGGGTGACTTTTCTTGTTAACGTTTTCTATTCCTAATAATAATAAATAAAAATTCTATAGTAACTATTTATAGAATAACAAGGAAATCGTTTGGTTGTATCAGAGCACTATTTATGAAATTGTTTGATTGTATTTAAAAAAACTTATTGAAGGAAATCGATCATTGATAAATATTGAGTTGAAAAAAAATCAAAGGAAATCAACTAAATGTGGCGCTATGACTATCCAAATTGAAGAACGATTGTCGCTTTTCTTGCAACAACAATGGTGAAACTCAGAGGAAAGAAGAAATTGAAGCCGCCTAGAACGAGAGCAATTGTGAAACTGAAGCTACCCGAAAAGATAATTGACCGAAAATGGCAGATTTTACAAATCAGATTGACAATCCCCAATCCCCACTCAGGTAAGAAACAAAAAATGATACAAGAAATGCCAAAACGGTCATCTGCGGCAATCCATGCTTGATTTGTCATGTGGACCGAATTTTAGGGTTGAAAATCGATGTACCCAAAACAAACGAGGTTCAGAATTTTACAACTCGATGGAGACCCCAATTTCAACGTGAAAGTCCCACCATTGTTAACTATCCTTTGGTGACTTTAGGACTTTGGGCATACCGAGGAAGAAGAAGAGATTGACTCCGAGCACGAGTCCAACCCCCAACCCAATTACATCTCTATAATTTTTTCTGCCTGAAGTATATTTTTTCAGAACTTTTTTATTAGTAGGTGCTTGGTATGTAATATTACAAGTGGATGCATAACGATATATGTTATAAACATTGAGTTTATTAATTTGTTTGTTTTAAAATTGATCATATCTATCTTGCATTTTAACGTATAGCTCTGATTATATGAATATCCCACTAAGCTCTTTGAGTGAGGGTTTGTTTTTGCAATAAAACTATATATGCTCTTGGCCGGGTTTACCGTGTTTAAGTTTAATAATGAAATTTTAGAAACTCGTATGTTAATTGTTATTTTGTGGGAATTGGGTTGGATATTTATTTACTATCTCACCTTCGGTTGTGTTGTGAAATTCAACTCTTAAATTATTCAGCTATGTACTTTAAATCTATATATATATATATCATTCAAATTTGGATTTGAACTTTTAATGTGTAATTTTATTAACTTGGCTTTGTTCTTAAGCAAACAAGGATGAAAAAACTTTACTTCGAAGGTTGCTCTTCTACACAGTAGGCATTTTGACATCCCTTTGGAGGTGGTGGTAAAAGAGCCAAGTTAAGGATGATGATAGAGCTGTTCTGCTGGAGGAAGGAAAGCTCCAAGCAGCCTCTCCTAGAGCTCGGATATTGTCTTCGTCATCTTCTATTGTGAGGTGTGTTGAGGGAATTTGTTTTTGAAAATCTTGAGTGTGTGAAGTGGTTTTTACATTCTGTTATCTTATGTTGTTTGTAAAAATTTGCATTAAACATCACATTACTTTGGTTTTTCTTTGCTTGTTTTTCACTCCCTCTTATTCATACATAAAGTTGATTTCCATCTTACCACAGTAAAAAATTTCTTGAAATTTTATCTTTATGAAGCGAACTGCAGCCGTAATGGTATAAGTAAAAAATACTCTTCTTTCCCCTAATGGTCAAGAATATTGAAAAGTAATTCAAGATAGATGATAAATATTTACTTACTGAAAGTAAAATTCTAATCATTTTATTTTAAAAATTCTTAATTTCATACTTTCCTCTATTTACTTTTGGCCATTATAAATTATAAATTTGGTATCACAATAATTGAACTTAGTAATAACACCATGGTTTCGTACTTAAAGTGCATTCTACTTCTATTGTTAATTATGCATCTGTAAAGTTATGCTGTAATCTTCATGTGAATTAACACTGTAAATTGTAAATCATATCAATTTATTTCTTACATATCTTCCAATTATTAACTGCTATTATAGGTGTATTGTTTAGATACTGATTAGTACTTTGTGTGAAACAGGGAAAGAAAATAAAGAGAAAAAATTACAAAAAGAGACATATACAGTGTGGGTCGTCTGAGATCTAACCATAATTATATTAAATTATTAAAACTCACATATTGCAATCAGTATTTATTTTAGATTGCAATACCATCATTTAAATTATTTGAATATACATAAAAATTACTACACTCAATAATAAAATAAGTTTTTCTTGAATAAATCACTTTATTAAAAAAATTCAATTAGCTATAATAATAAATTAAAATATATGATTATTTATTGAATCATTCTCATTTATATTATAAAACACCTATTATAAAACTAAGTATACGTGCCTTGCACGTAGCTTTCTCCTAGTATAAAGTGTCTATCTAACCATATTTCTTGGTTTAACAAATTTTACTTTTTTTCTGTTAAACATCAAACAATAATTTTCAAAAATTTTAAAATAATAAATAAATAAAAATATTGGCCAAGTAGTTGAACTAAATCCCTATTTTTTTAAACAGTTTTCAATAGAGATATTTTAAAAAATTAATCTAACTAAAATTCCAAAAATCATGGCAAAATGCGGTTATATTATGAGCATGCTTAGCCAATTTATGGTGGCAATGTTAAAATTGTAACCAACATGAGAGATTATTGCTAAGCAACATTTACGTAGTGGCATCAAAGAAAACCCACCAAGCAACGATTACAACTATCACGAGAAAGAGCCAAAAAAAAGAGACTACATTAAAATTCATAAGAATGTCTTACATCTCCAAGTCGGTGGAATGCACCATAAATACCACCAAATAACGTTGAGAAGATTACATACCAAATCTGGGAATCCATAAAATAGACCTGCAAAATTTTGTAATGTCAAAAATCTAATCATGAAGGCTGACATGATAAGAAAAATATATATAGGGAGAGCAGAAAACATACAAGAATAATTGGAGCCCATAGTATAACAACAACACCAATATTATTTTTGGCTGCACAAAAGGTGAGACCAAATCAATATCACTATTTTATTTTGCTAGACAAATCAACATATCACTTGATCATAGGAACTGCATTAATTTATATATAGATAAGAGCTAAAGCATAACAACTTCATTTATTCATATATAAACCCATTACCACGGGGAAAGAACTCGTGCCACTAAAAAGTAGATATATGCACTTCCATTATAGCTTTTGTCAGCCCTACTAGAGGTTTTATATGTATCCAAGACACACATGTATAATCGCTCTTCAACATGTCATTAATCAGATGAAAACAAACAAGGTATATAATTATAAAATGTTAAGAGATTGAGTTGCCATATAGTTCTATAATGTTGAAGTGTGCACATGAGTCTTTTCCACGATTTTATAGAAATTAGCAGAATTTCTATTGTACTTATATGTAATTTTTAGCTTCTTAACATTGGTTTCTTTAGAGGGTGTAGCTCACACTTTTCCTTGAAATAAACTCGATATTGTTAATACAAGTTTGAGGCTATGCATCCAAAAATTAAAAAAAAAAAAAAATGTAACACGACATTGGTAATTAAAGAACAATATTTCAACTCGTTTAAAACTGAAAGGAAATGCAGAGAGAAAGGGTTGTTCTTGACCTATTTCATGGGTGTGATGCTTCGAAAAGGAAATGCAGAGAGAAAGGGTGCAGATGAACAGGGATGGTCTTGAGTTACATATGTGTGATGCCTTCGATTGTAAAGCTCGAGAGATGCCTTTAATTGTAAAGCTCGAGAATGAGAAGCTGAAGAACGATGGAGACTTAAACAAGTACGAGTCTTTGTGCTCTACTTTTATTTTTTTATTTAAACAAAATTTATTTCTATTTTGATTATTATCTATATATTTCTATTTTCTTTTTCGTCTATTCAGGTTCTTCACAATTATTGTGTTAGTCTTTGGGATCCTGTGCTCATTAGTTCTCTCCGGATGTAACTAGTATTGACAACTCACTTGAAACTTTTGGCTCTAATTTAATGTCTCTACTATGTTCAAATTGTGAGTCTTTTTTGTTTTTCTTTGGATGATGGTCTGCAGCAACAATGCTCTTCGGACCATCAAGTAGTTCAACTGCTAATGAGTCATTGCAGCATTCGTTTTTCAAAGTATATGTGTTTCCAACTCTTGCTACTCCTTGTTAATAAAATCAAAATAACTTACATTTGGTTGCTTGATAGGTGACTTGGGTTCCTCGTTTACTACATGATCGACTTGAGCTAAAGCTGAGTAACATGAGTAACATGAGGCTATATACATTGTTCTTGTGATATTGACATTCATGTATTCATAATTTTATAATGAAAATGTAATACACTAATAACTCGTTAACTCTGTTATGTAGAATGCACTAATTTTTTCTGATTGGGAAGATCGTGTGGGAATAGTCAGGTAATTATTAGGTTTCTTTTATTTTTGTTCTTAGATTTTTTGTTTGTTTGTACTATAATTATGATTTGTAATAATATTATGTTGTTTCATAAACTAAGAATCTTATGTTTCATAAGGGAGAAAACAAAGTTTACATTAATATTATCAATAAACATCAACATTGTTTTTCTATTTATTCTATTTAATTATACATCAATATTGTGCTTATGTTCTAGAGATCATTTCTTAAATTATCTGGTTTGTCAAATAGAGTTTGAATTTGGATATTTGTAATATATTTTTTTTGTTAATTTATCTTTAAATTTGATTTTAGATTACAGAGGATTGGAAGAAAAAAATGAAAATGGTAAAGTAAATTGAATTTAATGCAAATTGAAGAGCTTCACTAAAGGATTAGAATTATTCAAGCCTTGTAGGTGATGTTGCTGAAGCCAGAAGGTCACCATCCACGACCTTCACCTTGTTGGATAGAACTATGTCACAATTGAGATCTAAACACATGCGAGTTGGTGAGCTTTGTCATTGATCAAATGGCTTAAATTATGAAGTTTAATTTTGACTTGTTGTTTTTTCTTTTTTTTTTGGGGTTTGAAACTTTTACGTGATAAAAATCTTTTGGTGTAAACTTTGGGTTCTAAATGTGTTTCAAATATGTCTTGCTTCGATTACAATCATATAGTTCTATGCTTTTGTTTCAGTTTGTAATATGTTTAATTTAGTTATTTGTTTCGTTGATTTTGATTGTATTATTGTTATGTTATGTTCTTTGGTTTTTCAACACGGTTTAAAGCTTTCTCTAGGCCTTGGATACGAAGTGGATCTACTTTTGGTTTCTTGTTTTTGGTTGGTGGTCTTGAATTTTATATAAACTGTGTTTTCGATGGTTCTTAGCTTGGGTTATTCTCTTTGTCTTGGACATCTATTGTCTCAATTTTGTTCTCATCACTCATCAGTCTATGCATATATTATATCAGTGTTACTAACTTGGCTTATGAGGGTAGGACTTAGATTTATCTTTTTTCTTTTCCAAAAGAAATAAAAATAAATCTCATTCTTAAGAGGAATCATTAATTTGTTTTGTTAACATTCAATAGTGATCAAGATATTCAGGTATTTTATTTTTGCAGTACTTGGTAATTACATATTGGATCAGTGTTAATTAGCTAGGAAAGAGATCAAATCCAATTGTCTCTCTTTTTAATTTCGATGTATGACAATTTTTTTTAAAAAAAATCTCCTAATATAAATGCATATTAGCCCTACAAATTTATCGAGAGAAATTCTAACAATGTTAAGTTTTTTATTTCCGGTCAATGTGATTTGATTCTCTTATCAGTTTCTTGAAATTTTTCATAATTCAGAGATATCTTTAGGATTAGCACGGGGTGATGTTTGGTTGGTAAGATTTTTTTTTTTTTTTTTTTTTTGAGCCTAAAAAAAATGATTACTCTCAATATGTATGGTGAAGGTATGTTTTCCCATGATCATTTTTTTTTTCAAAAACTAATGACAGTTAGCAGAGACCGTTATATAATCAGTTTCAAGTTTAATATAAGAAGACTTTTTTAATAACATTCTCTTGAATAGTTTTGCAAAGAAGATAAAAAGCTTGCTGTCTTCCCTTCCTAATGCTATTTTCAGGCACATTACAAGATGGGATAATGAAGATGCCCATGCCTTGCAAAGTATGCATTAGGCTTAGATTAGGAAGCTTGTTGGAAAGATCAAAATTTCTTATGTAATTTGTATCCTGAATGTTGATGCTTACTGCAATGGATACCTATTTTCTTTCAAAAAAAAAAAAAGTTTAATATGGGAAGACTTTTTTGATAAATTAATTAAATATAACAAATACAAAAAAAATTAATTAAACATCATTGATTTTTTATAATTAACATAATATTGAATTTTTTAATGATAAAGTTTTTTTTTTTTTTTTTTTTTTTTTTGCAGAAAGCATACTATTGGATTGAAACTGAAATCATATTAAAAAACATCAACCAAGATTTTTATTACATGTCATGTGATTCATGTAATAAGAAATTTATTTTCTACAACGACAATGAAGAAACAGATTGTGAAAATCCAAATTACGAAAAAAGATGTCTTCCTAAACCATGGTAAACACATCATAACTAAAGTGATATTTGAACTTAATTGACATTCATACCAACTGTGACATATTTTGTATAAATTATTAGTGCAAGGATATATGTACAACTCGACGATGATACCGAGTTGCTAGATGCTGTGATGTTCGGAGATGTTGCAGAAAATATATTCTCATGTACTGCAGTTCAATTAAAGTCATATTAGGTAAATATAAAAAGATAAATATATAAAATTTATACATCTTCATAAATAAAAGTATAATAAATCTTATTAATAATTATTTTTTTTATAGAAACATAGGTTGTTTGTCCAAAAAATTACGAGAAATTATCGGCCAAAAAATGGAGAATTCAGTTGTATGTAGATCCAAAATGAACGATGAGTCCAAAGTACAATCAATTCACCATTCAAGCAGCTAAACCAATGGAAGATTAAGAAAAAGTTTCACTATAATCTTTTTAGTTTTTCTAATAATATTCCATATATTAAGACTTTTTTTAATAATTTTTTCTTCTATTTAATGATCGCACACTTTTTTTAATTTTTGTTACATAATGTTTGCTTTAAATTTTTGCAAAACCTATATCTTGTTTCTTTAAATTTTCTATAAGTAAATAATAAATATTATTTTGTTATGACTTATATATACCCAATTATATTTTACTATTTAATTAAATAATTCATTTGCATAATCATACTTTTAGTTACAGAAATTTAAATAAAAAATAAAAAACTAAACTTTAAATAAAATTAATATTTTCATACCTCGGCACGTAGTTTCTAACTAGTATATATACATATACAAGATTGAGAGAAAAATTAATAATAATGATCTTAACTAAGTTAATAGAGTGTGGCTGAGAGAAGAAAACAAAAGCTTAAGGTTTGATATATTTGTAATTTATGTGAAATAGGGATGATTTTTGGTTAAGGATGATATATATTTGTAATAGAGTGACTTGCTAACATGGACCTATATTTAAAATTTATTTAATAAATTAAAAATTAGACTAATAAAGATGCATTCCTAGATTCTTTTTCATTCCCTCTACATCATACTTCTTTTTATATTATAACACTTGGTTGTGACTCACTTATGTATTCTCAAAAAACTTCTTACCATTTTGTATCCAAGTTTGAAGACTCAACCAAAATATTATACAAGTATTCTATGTAAATTATTATTCACATTTGTTGAAAGTTTATTCTTTATTTTTTTTATTATCTTAATTGTTTTATCTTACTTTTGTAGATGAAAACAAAAAATAAATGGAAAATGAGATAAATGATCTAAAATATGAATTGGCATCTTTGAGTTATCTCAAAGAAGAAGTTTAAGCATTGAAAGCACTTATGTTAGAGAATGAACTTCACCCTATGATCATAAAAAAAATGTAAAACAACAAATCTATCATTAAATTGTAAAATTTCATCATCCACATTAGCTCGTAAGGTTGTGTTGTTTGAAGATTTCAAAGTTACCAATCAGCTAAGATTGAAAGATAGACAAGTGTTAGAGTACATATTTTCGGACTCAAAACAAATGTTATAATTAATTCTTTATTTTTATTCTTTTATCTTTTTTCAAAAAATCGAATCCTTATCTCATTTTTGATTTTGAAATTTTTTTATAATATATAGTGATCTTATAGTAGTGTTTGGAGACAATTATCTACAACGTTCAGACTTTCGATACCTTGGACCAAAGGCTTGGGTTGAATCATCGGTAAAAATAAATACATCTTTAAATGTGATATCTCAGTCAATAGTATGGAATGAGCAATATTTAGTTTTTTAGTAGGTTATTACTATGATTTCTCTATTCTTGACGGAGGAAGAAAGGAGAAGGAGTGGGGGTTGCTCCACCATTTGGTATCTTCCATTTCGATTATTGGTTAGTTCTTATTTGATTTTATATTATTCTAATACCTTCCCAAGAATAATTGTACATAATGTTGATCTCAACATATTTTTAATTTTCAAATAGAAAGAATCTTTACCGTATCGTGACTTACCATTACATGAAGTTTAGAAGGAAATGGATTACTACAACATATTCATGGGAAATCTTGATTTCTGCAAAGAAGTAATGTTTTATTGCTGAGTCTTTTCTTTTTACATCCTAATCCTATTCCTATTGCATATATTTTATTTGTTGTAATTCTAAACGTTCTTGTAGATATACATTCCGATTTTATCGTCAAGCCACTATTGCCTTGCTTGAGTTATTATATTTCTAAAGAAGGTAGAAGTGTGGGACTCACTTGCTGATGAAAAATCTCCAGTTCGACAATCTTATAAGATTAAAGAAATAGTAAGTATTGAATTCATTGTATGGAAAACGAGAGATTTATAATTTTATTGCTTAATTTTTGTATTGTAAACAATTTTGCAGTTGCGCAATCAATTGTACATAATGTTGATCTCAACATATTTCTAATTTTCAAATAGAAAGAATCTTTACCGTATCGTGACTTACCATTACATGAAGTTTAGAAGGAAATGGATTACTACAACATATTCATGGGAAATCTTGATTTCTGCAAAGAAGTAATGTTTTATTGCTGAGTCTTTTCTTTTTACATCCTAATCCTATTCCTATTGCATATATTTTATTTGTTGTAATTCTAAACGTTCTTGTAGATATACATTCCGATTTTATCGTCAAGCCACTATTGCCTTGCTTGAGTTATTATATTTCTAAAGAAGGTAGAAGTGTGGGACTCACTTGCTGATGAAAAATCTCCAGTTCGACAATCTTATAAGATTAAAGAAATAGTAAGTATTGAATTCATTGTATGGGAAACGAGAGATTTATAATTTTATTGCTTAATTTTTGTATTGTAAACAATTTTGCAGTTGCGCAATCTAGATTTGGCAATGGCGAACCAGATTAAAAAAAGACCGTCAACTTTTAGCTTCGCTAGTTTTTGCATCAATCGTGCTCAAAACGTTCCAAGACAACCAAATTTCTTTGATTGTGGAGTGTTTGTTGCATTGTTTATGATACATAGGTGTAGACTTGATAAAAGATCTTTTGACGTAGTTCATATTTTTAATTAATAGTGTAAATTTAATTATATTTTATTACATATCATATTGACCAAATTCCTTTCAACAGTTTAATTCTAAAGAATAACGTTGTCACTTAGCACAGTGGATTGCATGTTCCAACTACAATAAACATATAAGCAAATTGATGAATAACGTTGTAGAATATTTTTATAATTAATTTTTTTTATTTAATTGAAAAAATTATTTTTACATTATATGGGTTAGGATTAGTCCATTAGCTGAAAGAAAATAATAATAAAAAAGTTTTTATAAAAAAGTTAAAATTAACTTAAATATTTTTTTATATAAATATATTTTTGATATAGTGTAAAAAGAGGTATTTTTTATATATATTTTCTTTAATTAAGTAGCTAAATAAAGGATAGAAATTCAAATTTCTCGCTATCGAACTAAAATTTAATGGTTTAATATTTTTAAAATTAATATTTATAGTTAAATTTATTTATTATATATGAACTAGTAAACAACCCGCGCTTCGTGGCGGATATTTAAAATTTTTTAAAATTATATTATAAAAAATTATAAATTTTATTTAATGATAACTAACTAATAAATTGTATCGAATTTTAATTTTATTAATTATAATAATATGCTAGGCTTGACCCTTATTTTGAGGGTGAATTGTCATAAGAATACATAAATTTATAAAAAAAAAAACTCATCATATGATTTTAAAACCGTTCTCATTACCGTATTTTACTTCTAGTCAACATATAGTGTTATTATATATCGTCATATCTAACTTGTAGTTAATTATTCTTCCCAACATATTTTTCTGTATACAAAACAAATCAAACAATAAATTAACTACTCATTTTTATACTTAAATGAATTTAAAATGTTATTATAGAAGAAATATACCAAATAAAATCCATAAATTAATAATGAGAAAAAGAAAGAATTGTAACTAATTAGATATTAAGTTATTCATTAAAGGTTACAGTGAAGAAAATATTAGAAATTAAAGAATCATCATACAAAATAAAGATCTATATTAAAAAAAATTGATAAATTTAGAAAATTATATGATTCAAAACCGCTATCATCACCGTATCTCACTTATAGTCGTCAGTTGATCATATTCAAAGATGTTCTCATCATCCTATTTCACTTGTAGTCATCAATATCCCTTCCAATAGATTTTCTCTCTAAATAAAACAAACCAAATTACTTTATTATAGAAGAAACATACCAAATAAAATCCATTAATTAATAATGAGAACAAAGAAAGAATTGTAACTAATTAGATATTAAGTTATTTATTAAAGGTTATAGTGAAGAAAATATTAGAAATTGAAGAATAATCACACAAAATAGAGATCCATACAAAAAAAAAAATTGAGAAATTTAGAAAATTATATGATTCAAAACTACTATCATCACCGTATGTCACATATAGTCGTCACTTAATCATATTCAAAGACATTTCATCATCCTATTTCACTTGTAGTCATCACTATCCCTTCCAATAGGTTTTCTCTCTAAATAAAACAAACTAAATTACTGCCATAACAACATACAATAATGAAAAATATGATGAATTTATAATTATTTAATATGACATGATACTAAGTACTGCAATAACAACAATAATAATTTGTAAATAATATGATAGAACCGGTTATATAGACATAATGAATGATTATTTTTGAGGTAGATATGGTATGAGTGTAATTATTTGGTGGGTTGGAGCATGTTGAATGTGTTTTTGTTTAAGCTATTTTATTTAAATGGTTTGTGTGTGTGGGTTTTTATTTTAGTTGCTTTACGGAACCAGTTTTTTTGTCTTAAATTTTTAACTAGTTGATAAATATAAATAGTTTCTTTGTATTATATTGAGTTATTGTGTGTTATTATTTGTGTTTATTTATTTTGTTATGGAACTGGTTATTTTCATATTTATGCCTCAATATTTTTTGAAATTGATCTCAATTTTTTTGAAAAAAAATTATAATCGGTTTTATGAGCTTTTTTATTGTAGAACTAGTTTTGTTTTGAATTTATGTTTCAGTGTTTTAGAAACTGATTTCCCCTTTATTTTTTAATTGTAATCGGTTTGAATTATTGTGTGTTACTTGTTTGTATTCATTATGTTATATAACTGGTTATATTTTAGTTATAACCGGTTATAATTTAATTATAATTAGTTTGAGTTATTTTGTTTTATTTGTTTTTATTCTTTGTGTTACAGAACTGATTATATTTCAATTATAACCGGTTCTATTTTTGTTTATATTTGAGATATATACTTCTGGTGACTTTTTCAGTAACTTTTTCCGGCGACGATGACTTTTTCGGTGACTTTTCCGACGACGGTGACTTTTCTGGTGACTTTTCCAGGGACGATGATTTTTCCGGCGACTTTTCCGGCGTCGATAACTTTTCCAGCGACTTCTCCGGCACTGGTAACTTTTTCGGCAAAACTTATTATTGTTTACAAATATAGGATTTCCATCTTTTTTTATAAAAATATGGTATAAAAAAAACTTATATAAATGTAAAAGGGAGAAGTTGAGAAATACCTCTTTTTTGTATCCAATAATCAAAAATACTCTCATATTAAATTTTATTAAAATATACCCACTTTATCAATGAGTTATCTAATATATCCTCACCCTCCACTTATCTAGAGCACATAATTTATATTAACCTAAGGGGTATAATAGGAACATCATCTATAAAAGTGAGTATTTTTTAAAAAATATGAATTTAAAAGAAAAAATTAAAACTAATAAAGTAAAGTGGGTATACAATGTAATTTTCTCAGTGTAAGAAAACAAAAAAACCCATAACCCATTAGCTTTATTTATTTATGCCATAAAAAAGTAAACTCTTAAAATTTTCCTATATATAGTGTAATTTCTACTTTTAATAAATAAAAGTTCATTAAAAAAAAATTAATACCCACACTTTATAGATGTATTTTTATAAAGGGATAATACCATTTTGGTCCCCTGTTATTTATCTAAATACTACTTTGAACCTTCTGTTCTCATAAATTCTAAAAAGAACCTTGTAATTATTAAAATGGTAAAAAAGAGTCCCCTAATTATGATTTTGGTCAAATTTATTTTTCCAAAGACCAAAATACCTTTTTTTTTATTCATTTCTTCCATTTTTAATTTATTTACTATAAATTCTTTTTTTAAAACCATTAAATAAGTAAAAAATTAATTAAAATATAAACTAAACAGGGAAATTTGAGCGTCACCCTCACTAAACTTCTTGAACAAGATTCTCTAAAAAAAACATCTTTAGCAAGAATATGTACGACTCCCTCCCATCCACCACAACGAACAACTTACTCTGTACCATTTTTGACAATAAGGAGGTGGTGAACGAACATCAAAGGCGATTTTAAATCAAATCGGGTTTGTCTTCTTTTCTTAGTATTAGTTCGGTATCTTCATCGTTAATGAGAGTTTGGTTTTTACAACTATTTAAATGCAAAACCACATGTTCTACCATTGTTGATATGGGTATTTATTGGGTTGAAAATATACGGGTAGTTAGTGAAAGTGTTTTTTTTTTTTGAATGATTTTGTAGTGATTAGTTTGAATAATATCTCAAAGTACTTTGATAATGATTGTATATCGTATATGTGTATATTTTTTGTGGTATTGTGTGGGTATTTAATGAGTTTGATGTGATATCTTTTTTTGCTTGTTTGGGATTGCTTCTGTTTGTGTGTTGTAATGTGGTTTGTCTTTTTCTCTCAGTATTGTTGCTAAATAAGATAGAATGCATAAGCTTTAATATTATGCAATCTTCTTTATTCCTAATAAATTAAGCTTTATATTTTGTATGTTAGTGTATTCATACCAGTAAATGTATATAATAATTTGATTATGCTACCTTATTTTTAGTATACCAGTATGTGTCTCTTTCTTTTTAACACTTGAGTATATATATTCTAGTATATATATTGTGGAATATCTAACAAATTGCTATAGCTAGTAAAAATTAGTTTTCAGCATGTTTTAACTGATTCTAATTAAATTTAGGGACTGATAGAGGGTGTCCAAACTATCTCAAGAGCTTTCCATCGTTATTGTTGTTTCCATATTGAAAACAACATGACGAAACATTTCGGTACATCCAATTTACAAAATCTTTTTTGGGCAGCAGCTGAGACGGCGAACTTTCAACATTTCCAATATGTAATGAAGCAAATTCAACTTTTAAACAGAGATGCATATGTATGGCTATCTAATATTGATGCAAAACATTGGAATTTGAGCTGTTTTGACCCTAATGCCAAGGTTGAACATCTTACAAACAACCATGTGGAGTCCTTTAATGGTTGGATTGATGAAGTACGTTACAAGCCTCCCATGGAGTTATTGGAATGTCTCAGAACTAAATTAATGAACATGATGTATGCGAGTAAAGTAATAGCTGAAAGATGCAAAACCAAACTAACACCTGCAGTGCATCTTAAAGTGAATCAACTACTTAAAAATGCTAGATTTGCTGAAGTTACTCGAGTGGCAGATTATGAATTTCAAGTTGAATATAAGGAGAAAAAAAATGTGGGGTGATGCTTTAAATATACACAGAAATTTCAGCTAACAAATTTAAGGTTCCATATACAGTGAACTTCTCCAGTGCTAACCATATAGTAAAACTTTAAATATGTTATTTTTTTTTCCACTACCACTGTATCAGAATACAATTCTCTAAATGTCTCTTCTTTTTTGTTTGTCAAGCTAAGCAAAATATCAATTCATCAACGGAAAAACAACGAATTAAATAAGGAAGGGAAAAAAACTGAATTACAAAGCCAAAAGGCAATATCAAAAACCTATGCATGAGCAGAGAGGGACAAATTATAAATTTATAATTCTTCATCACCAGCAGCAAGGTACCCAGCAGAATAGAATATGGTGGTTCGTTGTAGCTGGTTAGCCTTCAAAACTATGAAGATCCAAGGTTTAATATCCTCCGAAAACTTCTTATACTCATCCCGTAAACATCAAAGTATTTCTTTAATTTGTGTAAATTTTGCAACCACTGGTTATGATTCATTTCATCTTTGGAGCTCTTTTGGTGGGCTCTGAATGTATTGGCAAAATACCTCTATCATGTATCATGAATTTCAAAGCAAGTCTTCAATCCCGGATAATTTTGCAAACTCACTTTCATCAATAGTCCCCTTTTTCAGCTTCTTCAGGAGACGGTAATCTCGTGTCAACTCATCGTCATCTTCAACCGTACGCACGACACGTCTCTGTTTAGCTGTTTTCTTCCTCATTGCACTAGGTTCAGCATTTGAACTTTTGCTGGGCTTTCGAGGTTGCTCATGCAACTGCTTTTCTTTCTTTGCTTGCAAATTTTTCTTTCTTTGTTTCTCCCGATATTATTGTGATTTAAAGATCCTCTATATAGATGATCTACATCGAGATGGGATTTCTTTACCGTTCTCACCCCTCAATGTATTTTGCCCCTTAAAACACTTAGCTACCTGTAAATGGTGTTTAGTGATCTAATAATTAGTCAGTTAAACAAGAGCTCATCCATTTACTTCTATTTGCTAAGCTCGAAGGGAATCATCACTTGACTTCTATACACCAGTAGAAGCTATAGATTTCATATTTATGTTCAGCACTCCCACTCAATCATACTATCATGTTCCCAAAATATACGTATCACCCTGACCCAAAAGTAGGCTTAAGTAATAAATCAAAGAACATGAATAGCACTCCTGAGTTGAGCCTAAGCATATCAGGATTTAGATTCTTTTAATCTTAAGATCAACTACTGATATTGACTTGGAAAGATATGTATAACGGTAAGTTTGTAATATCTTAACTTAGTTGCAATATCGGTCCAGTCCAATGTATACTCCATACATTCGAAACTAGTATACTTTACTAATGTCCTGGAAAGAACATAACACTTACTCCAAGTGTAAGTATACATCATCGCTGATTATCACATTAGTGTAAACCCAATAACACTGATGAAACAGGGACCAAGTCTTTTGATTCATATGATCACAATCACATTCCACTGTGTTGACGATACTGTAATTGTGAATAAACATATGATCTGGATTTAACTGATTTTGTGTGTATGAATGTAATAAACATATTAAACATATTAAACCATTAGCATGTAGAATTCATGCAAACATCAATCACTTCAAATTTTTTATGTTGATAACTAATCAGATTGTAAAGAGTTTTATTTAGGGCATAAAACCCAACATAAAGCTCATTACTTGTTTTTCTAATTTAGAGATTAATTAGAGAACATGTGATTTAGGACCTAAAAGATCTGAAAAGAATTAGGTTAAATTGTGTAATCTGTCATTCACATCAAGAAAAAAGATAGCAATTAAGCATTAACAATTGAGTAAATAAATCAAGAGAATTCTCTTCCCTATTTTTATCATCTTGATTAATTCTTTCGCTATTACTTTTAGATTCTTGATACTCTTGTTTTGTGTTTTAATCATAAAAATTATTGGTTTGCCAAATAGAATCATAAATTTAATCTAGTGGTATTCAGTCCAATTCCCTGTGGTTCGACCTCACCTGTGTGAGTTTACTACTTGATTACGTGCACTTGCGTATTGTTTATATTTTTTGTAACACTATGAAAACTCAAAATATATATGCTATGATATCCAACGATCATACTATGCAACATACAAAAATATTACATCCATGCGACACATCATGCTTGTATTAAAATTCTAATGGACGTACTATGCATCAAGCTCATACGAAATCCTACGGTCATACCACACCCACTATGCTTATCAAAATATTCTTGTTACTTTTACACAAAAACTAGGGAACTAAGCCGCGCTTCGCGCGGTGTTACCCAACTTTTATAAATTATATAAATATATATTATACTTATTGAGTTATATAATCTAAAATATAACATTTAGATGTGTGTATTATAAACAAAGTAATAATATTAAAATTAAAAACATGACCATGAATAGCACTTTTATTATTTTATTTTATTTATATATTTTATTTTATTTTATTTATATATTAATTTTTGATCCTTATTTTTATACATATATATTGTATTAGATTGTGCGGATTGTGAGAGTCACTAATCCGCGCTTCGCGCGGTTTTTTCACAATAATTATAATCTTTGTACTGAATGAGCGATGTAATATAAAATATAGTATTGCATTGTAAGATTAATAAGAGATGAATTTTTTAAATGATGTATTGCAATAGCAAAGTTCAAATTTATTGAATAAGTGAACATATTATAGTCTGAAACATAATTTACAATTATTGGAACATATCTAAATTTTGACTCTTTTCTCCTTTTATTTTCAACACTTATTTATTTATAAAATTACACAACAAATTAATAATTGGAAATTCAAATAAAATTTGATAAACACGTTCGAACTAATTACTTGCATCTGTTGGGTTTTATGCCCTAAATAAAAGTCTTTACAATCTGATTAGTTATCAATAAAAGAAATTAGAAGTGATTGATGTTTGCATGAATTTTACATGCTAATGGTTTAATATGTTTAATATGTTTATGACATTCATACACACAAAATCAGTTAAATCCAGATCATATGTTTATTCACAATTACAGTATCGTCAACACAGTGGAATGTGATTGTGATCATATGAATCAAAAGTTTTGGTCCCTGTTTCATCAGTGTTATTGGATTTACACTAATGTGATAATCAACGATGATGTGTACTTACACTTGGAGTAAGTGTTATGTTCTTTCTAGGACATCAGTAAAGTATACTAGTTTCGAATGTATGGAGTATACATTGGACTGGACCGATATTGCAACTAAGTTAAGATATTACAAACTTACCGTTATACATATCTTTCCAAGTCAATATCAGTAGTTGATCTTAAGATTAAAAAGAATCTAAATCCTGATATGCTTAGGCTCAACTCAGGAGTGCTATTCATGTTCTTAGATTTATTAGTTAAGCCTACTTTCGGGTCAGGGTGATACGTATATTTTGGGAACATGATAGTATGATTGAGTGGGAGTGCTGAACATAAATATGGAATCTATAGCTTCTACTGGTGTATAGAAGTCAAGTGATGATTCCCTTCGAGCTTAGCAAATAGAAGTAAATGGATGAGCTCTTGTTTAACTGACTAATTATTAGATCATTAAACACCATTTACAGGTAGCTAAGTGTTATAAGGGGCAAAATACATTGAGGGGTGAGAACGGTAAAGAAATCCCATCTCGATGTAAATCATCTATATAGAGGATCTTTAAATCACAATAAGATTATAACAATGGTTAAATGAGATGGTATATTGGTATCGTGAAACATATAATATGCTCTATATAAGTCTGAGAGTGCAATTCTAAGTTCTAAGAGTGGATTCAACGAAGAATTAATAAGTAGGAATTTACTTGGTAAATTTGGTTCACTTATTGGAAGCTCAGCATATAGATCCATGGTCCCCATTCTAGTTGAGAACATTCTGCTTGTAAGACTCATTAATTGATTCGTGATTGATCAATTATAATTCTAAAGTTAGACTATCTCTAATTTTATGAATTTTCACTAATCAGGGGTGAAATTGTAAGGAAAAGAGTTTTCTAGGTTTATTTATTTATTAATAGACTTTATATGTCTAATTAATAATTAAATTAAATGACAATATTATTTAATAATGTCTTTTAGTTATTAAATAATTAGTTTTGGCATTTAAAAGGTTAGAATTGGAAAATTAGCGTTTTTGAGAAAATAGAGATAAAAATTGATAAAATTGCAAAATTAAGTGAGGCCCATTACAACACCTAGGCCGACCACTTAATTAGCTTTTTCAAATTAATATTTTCATTATTTTAATGCCAAATAATTCTAAACCTAGACCTAGTAGTTGCCTATAAATAGAAAGTGATGGCTCAGTCAAATCACAAGTTTTCAGATCAGCTTTCTGACAGAAATTTCTCTCTTCAGAAAACTGAGCCTTCCTCACTCTCTACCTTGGCCGAAATACCTCTCTCTCTTTTCCCTTCATCTTTTTCGTGACCCTAGTGAAAGAGTAAGTGCCCACACACAGCAAGCAGTAACTCAATCATAGATTGGAAGACTGTGAAGGATCAAAGCTTGAAGAAGAAGGAGATTCGGACTCAGATCTTGATTATACTCTGCTACAGAAAGGAATCAAGGGTTAGAGATCTGAGTGGAAGGAGACATTAATTCCGCTGCATCAATGTAAGGTTTTCTTAACTTTATATGTGTTTATTTTATCGTTTTAGAAAGTTCATATTTAGGATGTTAATAAACATACTTGTGAGTAGATCTAAGATCCTGGTAAAATAATTCCTAACAGCATCATCACCAACTTCATCATCAACAATTGGATTTGTTTTTGTCTTCGTACTTTGAACCGACACAACGACATGATAGTGTTGTAGATAATCTTCCAAATCATGACAATCCTATCATAAAATGATGTCTTTTTTTTTTAAAAAAAAAAAAGAAAAAGAAAGAGAAAAAATTACAAGATTATATGCACACTAATCCCCTTATTTTAATCATGTAATATTGATAGTAAAATAATAAAATTACCCTATTTTAAAAATGGCTTTATTAGTTCCTTTCATTATTATTATATATTTTTTAAATACCTCTCGCTGTATTTTTCCTTAAAATATAGTTATTAATTAATTAATTAGATTATTTATATTACATATAACGTAAATTTATAGGCTTATTTTTATCAAAATTTAGACTTTGCATACATATATAAATTACCTTTCTTACAAAATCAAGCTCATTATTTATAATATAAAATATTTATTGAATAACTTATATAATAATATACACGTGTAATTTTATTGAGTGCTACAACTGTTTTATATATATATAAATCCTACTTATATTCTTTTTAGACATATATAAATAGTTTCTAATTATAATACAAAATTAATATCGCGTTAATTTTTAAATATCATTTTGTATTGCCTTTTTATATATTTTTTATGTGTATATAAAAGTGATAATAAATTTTATATTTATTTATTCAATATTATCGTTATCTATATTATATTCTAAAATTAAATTATTACTCCATACAAATATAATTACTAACTCTCTTTCTTTAAAAAAAAAAAACATACAAAAAACTTAACTCTTTATTATATTTAAAAACAAATAAAACATATATATTTTCATGCACCTCGACCTATATGTAATACAAAAATATTGTGTCAAACGTAAACCAGAATTAACTATATTAAGCTATAAAGTTTTAGGACTGAATTTAACCTCACGTTAAGTGAAAAAAAAAATAAAAAAAACTATTAAATTTACCAAGAAGACTCAGTTAAGAAGAGAATCATCATGTTACTAAAGTTCTTCCACTCATAATAATTTTCAAATGGTTACACCAAGAAAATTAGAGAAAGAAAAAAAAAATAAAAAAAAAACCAAAATTATGAAAAAACAGTTTATGTTCAACAAAATCATAAAAAATAAAAACATAATTAATAATTAAAAAAAATGGGATATACCTTAGCTAGCTCTTGACTCTTAAAGCTTTCAAATTGGATGTGTAATTTGAATTATGGATCAAAGGTCCATGCATCTTCTTATATAAGCAATGTTTTTGATCTTTGATATACATCTCATTAATATCCTCTTCCTCATCTCTTTTAAATTATTTTTTAGTTTTATGTCTCATTACATTAATTAGAGAGGTGGAAGGTTGTGAATAATAGTGTTTATAAATTACTCTTTAATAATAAAATAGATAATTGGCAAATTTGTATTGAAAGACAATAAAATTGAAACTGGAAAAATGAATGAAGACACATTATCATGTTTAGACTTTTTCTTTAGTTATAGAGTATAATTAAATGTACATTAATCTCTTAGATTAAAACTGAAAATATTAATGTATGTACATAGATTATCAAATAGAAAAAGTAATTAAACAAATTAAATAAATAACAAAAATTAATAAAACAAAGAATAGCAAAAAGATATATAATGATAAAAATATGATTAAATTATAAAAAAAATAAACAAAAATGTGAAAAAATTAAAAAAAATCAAAGAATGAGAAATAAAATTTAATTAGGATGATTATATGGATACTACTAATTAATTATATGATATAGTAATTATTAGTAATTATTTATTAAAGGAGAAAAGTAAGGGAATGAGAGAAAAACATAAATATAAATAGATAAATAACAACAACAATAATAATTTATAAAAATAATAATAATAATGATAGAATAGAAGTTATGAGAATGAATATGCACATAATAATAATAATGGAATAGAAGTTATAAGATTTAATAGATACCCATAAATAAAAATAGATAAATCTTAGAAAAACCATAAAATAAAAAAATGACAATACTAAAAATGATAGAATGCCATATCACATACCCCAACAATACAATTATATAGATTATATATATAATATATGTAAATAGATTGAAGAGGTTTTGTTTATTTATTTTAAAGAACGAAAAAAATAGATATACAATTTCATTGCTCTTAAGAGTAATTATAAATTTATGAAATTGTTATGAAATATTATTAATATTTTTTTGAGGATGCCACAGAAACTATATGGTGATTTCTTTTTTTTTTTAAGGTATTATCACTATTTTATTATGAATATATGATATTTTTTGTGTTTAATAAATAAAAATTAAATATATTTATTTTTTTATAAGAAATGCCAATAGTTTTAAAATGCTATAAATTAATGTGCATATAAATAAATAATTTTTTACTATTACATATTTAATGCATTGATATGCTTTTATTTGATTTTTATTGGTAAAATGTGTTAAGCTCATAAAAAATAGAAAAAATAGAATAAAAAATGTAAAGGATGCCACCTAAACTATTTGGTACTTTCCTTTATATTGATATACTGATTCTATGGTCATACTATACAAGTCATGGATAAGTTCAAAACACAAAAATTCTACTGTGTTACAAATTCGAATTAAAGCATACAAACACTACACATCTAAAATTATGAATAATACATTGTTCTATGCAGGGCCGTCTCTAGCCGTTTAGAGGCCTTGGGCGAGCTTCAAAATAAAGACCTTTTTTTACAATAATTATTTACTAAAAAAAATCTCAAATTAAATAGTAAAATAACAAATTTTACAAATCAAAAAAATAATAAACTTATAAAAAAATTATTTTTCTAGCTTTTTGAGATGCGAAATTATTTATTAAATCGTTATAGTCAAGTTTATCTAATAATTTTTTTTTCAATAGACAACATTGCTAATCCATTTAATCTTTCTTGGGACATCGAAGATCTTAAATAAGGTTTTATTAATTTTAATTTTGAAAAACTTCTTTCTGCAGATGCAACTGAAACTGGAATTATTAACAATATTCTATAAGAAATATAAGCATTTGGAAATAAATCAATTTTTTTTATATATAATTAAGTACTTCTAATGGACTACATTGATCTTTTTGATAAATTTCTCTTAAAACTTTTAATTCTGAAAATAAATCTATTCCATCTATATCAGAATTCCCATTATAACTTAGAAAATTTTCAAGATTCAAACAACATTGTTTAATAGTATCTTCATCCATTGACTTTAATCTAATAAAATCAAATAAGAATCCAAAAATGTTTTCTAAAACTTCAAATTGCTCAAATCTTATTTTAAGTGAAGAAATTATTTGATCAACCAAATAAATAAAATACTCAATCCTAAATAATTCTTCAAGAGATTTTATTTTATCATCACTAACATCTTCATCAAATTGTTTCTTTCTACGAATCACACGTTTTTCACGAAATGTTGGTTCTATTTTCAATTCATTTGCAAGTTTTTTAGCTGAAGCCATGGCAGATATAAATCTATTTTCCCTATATTTTTTAAAAAGAAAAATAAGACCCTTAAGAAGATCTATGGCAACATTAATTGTTGATTCTTCACTTTGAAAGTTCTTACTAAGAGAGTTTACTGCAAACAAGATATCATACCAAATAGTCATACCTAATAAAAATTCAAAATCTTCTAGTTCATAAGTTACTAGACTGTTAGCTTCACTCTTTATTTTAGGATCTTCACTTGTGTCTGCTAGTTCTAACAAAGCATCTCTAATATTTGGAGTTTGATGTATAATAGCTTTTACACTTTCAATATGACTTTCCCAACGAGTTTGTGATAATGATTTCACTGTTAAGTTAGATATATTATTTTTTAAAATTATCCGTCGCTTTGGTGATGAAGAAAATAATGAATATAATCGTTGTAGAACCCCAAAAAATGATATGGCTCTAACACAAGAAGTGGCAGCATCACAAATTACTAAATTAAGACTATGACATGCACATGGTGTAAAAAGTGCCCTAGGATTTATATCTAATAACCTTTTTTGCACACCTTGGTGTTTCCCTTTCATGTTAGATCCATTATCATAACTTTGTCCTCTTACATCATTTATATCAAGTTCTAACTTCTTAATTTCTCTTATGAGTTCATCAAAGAGACCTTTTCCTGAAGTATCTACCACATTTAAAAATCCTAAAAAGTATTCTTCAATTTCAATAGGACAAGAAGAAATATTTACACACCTTAAGATCATGGACATTTGCTCTTGGTGGCTTAAATCTGGAGTACAATCTAATATAATTGCATAGTATTTTGCTTCTTTAATATTTGTTAAAATTAAACTTTTTATCTTGTGAGCCAACACTTGTATTAACTCATTTTGAATATTATGTCCTAAATAATGTTTATGAATTTTACCATTTTGAATACGACGAATATGCTCTTTCATTATTGGATCAAATTCAGTGATCATCTCAATAAAACTTAAAAAGTTTCCATTATTTTCTTGATAGATCTTTTCATGACTCCCATGAAATGCCAAATTATTTTTAGCTAAACATTTTATAAGAGAAATTATCCTTTTTAAAATATTTCTCCAATGTTCTTTCTCTTTATTAATTCTTTCTTGAGCATGTTTATCAATTGTTTTATTCATTAATAATCTCGATTCTAAATCAAACCAAGTACTCATGTTGATTATATGTTCGTTACTTGTTTCATGACTTTTTAACCTATCACCAAGATGTTTCCAATCTTTAGTTCCTTCGTTGCTCAATTGGTTCATCGTACTAGAATTAACACTAAATAATTTGCAACAAAAACAATATACTTTATTCAAACACTTTGAATACACTAACCACTTTCTATCATGTTGTTCTCCATTTGATAAATTTCTAGTGTAGTGATAAGTAGAAAAACGTCTACCATCATCTTTTGGAAACTCTATATCACTCAATCTAATTGGACCTTTTTCTACTAATAAGTCTATTAGTTTATTATCAAGATTTTTCCATCTTCCCGGATCATCAAGATAATCTAAATTGTTGTTACAATTTCTAGTTTCCATATCATCCTCCTTATTTTCTCGACATTCTTCATCAACTATCATATTATCACATATTTTATGATGGCAATTTTCTAAACCTTTTTCTACCATAATTTCATAATCACCTAAATTATTTAAATTTAATTGGTCATTAATTTCTTTATTTGTGTTATTTTCATCTCTTTTGCTAGTGGTAACAAATTTATCTAAAGCTCCTTGTTGAGTTTTTATCAAATTTTCTATTTTTCTTTTTTTCTTAAGTTTTTCATAACCTGATAGATATTTCTTACTAGACATGCTTCCTTTTTAATTTAGGAACACTAAACAAAATAATAATAATAATAATAATAATAATAATAAAAATAATAATAAAAGAAAAAAATGATGGAAGAAAGATACGACCTAAAAAATTGCAAGCCAAAACGAGTACTTCAATATGAATATTTTCTTTGAAATTTTCTTTTCTTGAAAGAGATCCTATCCAAAAAGAATAATTATTATAAATTAAAGTAAGATGAAAAATATGTAATAATGTTAATAATACATATAAAAACAAAAGTTAGAATATATACCTTTGTGTTTCTTTTGTCTCTTTCAATGCAAAATCAAATATCAATATAGTCTATAAGTTTGTAATAATGATGGAATTGAATGAGAGCTCTTAAATAATAGTAATTGCTAAAGGAGAATGAAAATGAGTAAGAAAATGGAAGAAGAATAAATGAAGTTAGTGAAAAATAAAAGAGAAGGATATATATATACATTTATCTAAACAATATATCCAACGGCTAATTAATAAAAAATAAATAAATTTTGAATATTATTTGTGTAGTCTAATCAAATTTCATTTTCCCACAAAATAGGTACTATTTAAGTAATAAAAGATAATAAAAAAATAAAAAAAATTATAATTGGAGGTTACTTGTAGTAGTGGCTCAGCGCGTGTGTACTATCTCATTATTATGATTTGATTTTTCTTTTTAGTTTGAAAGAGCAAAGTAAATATATATTTATATAATATGAGCATATAAGTAAAAAAAAAAAGGCCTTGGGCAGTTGCCCATCTTGCCCATAGCTTGGGCCAGCACTGTTCTATGAATACCAAAAATATCAAGAACACCAAGAACACAATGGTGGATGAAAGATTATAAACACTTACCAACAAGAGAGACCTTTTAGCTCTTCACCACTTAAAGCTCTCCTCCACACCACTTGAAAATGAGAAGAAGACAAGTGACAAATAAAAAAAAGATGGGCCTACTTATGTATTTATATAGTACAATAATGCCATGGAAGAAGGAAAATCTAAATTACAAAAACACAATAAATATCTCACAGCCAACCCATCATATTGCTTGTGCCAATATATCACTAATGATGCTAACTAAATTATAAACAGAAGCCAAAATACAAAGGTACATGATATACATGCTTTTGGTGCTACCCACACAAATAAATAGTCAACTCAAAGCTACATGAAATATATGAGGTATATATACTATTAACAAATCAAACAAGCATTATGTCTTCACAAGAAGAAAAAATTCCATAAACTACATCACTCCCACGTGACATCCATCCCAAAACACCAACCAATTCTACTAGTATTTGGTAATGAGGTGATTTGACACAATGCATTAACTTGTAGTATACTCTAAGTGCCCATCTCATACATGCTTCCTTCCATTCAAACATAAAGGGACACTCATCCCAACTAAACACATGTATATGATTCCCAAAAAATGACAAGAGAAAGGTCTATGAATAGGAAAAAAGTCTATGATGAGAGATTACTGTTTGACACACATATATATATATAGGGATATGATTTTGTCCCGTTATTGTACTTTCACGGATTGTAATCCGTGGTGTACGGCAACCGTCAGATGAGGGAGTTATTTGATCTGACGGCTGAGATTGATCTAGGGGTAATTAGGGTTAAAAAGTAGAAACGTACCCTGAGACTCATTTAATGTACCATGAGATCCATTTAATGTACCACGAAATACATTCCGTGAAAGTACATCACGGGACAAAATCATATCCCTATATATATATGTGAAATACCTCTTTGACTACAATACACTACGACCAACTTTCTATAATCAATCTGTTATATTATTCATTCACATCAAGTTTAAAACATGAAGTGATAGCACATACTCATTTCATTTATATAAACTCTACTATGTGTTGTACTTTTTACTTCTCACACTACACACTAGAAAAAGACAATAATATTTTATCTATCTTATGTCATGAGAAGTGGCCATAGATCACAAAAGTTTGTGTCTGTAAGTCAGTTTATACAAAAAAGATATTTTGTGGAAACTACCATGGTCATCCAATAAGTCTACATACATATAAATATTATATAATATTTTCATAGTCAGCCTCTCTTGAAGCAGATAAATCACCGCAGTTAAATAGTTATAGCTATTGCTAGTACATGGACATACACACAATAAACATTAAATCATACTGTCCATATGAAACTATGCCCATGTACATAGCTCAATCTTCCTTTGTGGCATATATATACATAGAAATTGATACTTTAAATATATATATATTGGTAAACCAAAAGCCAGCTAAGCTTTACATACTTAATCCGCTACAAAATGAGACCCACACCAACGGTCAAGCTTCAATAAAGTTAATCATAAGAACGCTTGATTATACTCCTTATAAATACTTATATCACTTGTCCACTCATATACCTAGCTTGCACTTAACTTGTATCAGCCATACACAAGACATCAAAGAGGAGTTTTTAATGTTTTGCTCATTGAAAAATTATACTCATTCACTTATCTCCATTCATTCCCTTGCTCGAATTGTCTCCAACTCTAAGTAGCTACAATTTTACATTGAACAAGATGACGCACTAACAAATTGAAGACAAACAATACACTTGTCTTGAAAATCACTGATGTAACAAACCCTCATCAAAACAAAATTACTTTTAGATATATTCACTCTAACTACTTATGTCGACCCAATCATTCTTGGTCTAAAATTACGCTACAGGCACTCTGAGTCAATCATGCACACCTACGAGTAATGCTCTTTAATTTGAGTATAACTCAACTTAAAGAGCAAGGGACAAACTGTAGTGGCCGAAAATTGCTCTAAGCCCAACGAAAGGGCCTAATGATCGAAGTACTTACAAAGCCCACTTATAAGTCAGAAACGAGGAACCCGTAAGCCCAATGGCTCACATGGGCCACACCCAATCCATGTCGTTTGGCTCATACCCATATTCGAATGTCCAACCAACAATAAAGCTTGATCTTGAAGTGTAATGTTAGGGTTGACACGTGGAGGAAGAAGAATGTTAAGTTTCCCAACTAACCCACGAAAATAGCGATCTTTCCTAGCATAGCGGAGCGAGAATATCAACCCTCTAAGTGATATGCTGATGTGGGGACGCTCATCCAGGAACGAACCAAAAAGATGACGTTCATCCCTAGAGAAGTGGAGGAAGACCGTTTCTCTAGGGATGGACCACGTTTCAAGAGGTAGCTATTTTCCTAATATAATAAATAGGCCCACACTGGGACATTAAGGAAAAAAGGAGGAGGGGATACGAATATTTACTCTCTTTCTATAGTTTTACGACTAAACTTATCATTTCTCTACGATCTGACGTACTCTTTCTCATTCCGGTGAGCAAGGTTTGACCGCCGATCATCGCATAACTATAGACACAGGAAGTATTTATTTACATTTCTTTTTTTTTTCTACTTCGCACTATAAATTTACTGACTTGACCGTCGGAGTGCCTTTGGCCGGAACCACCCCGGTGTCCCAAGGTTTCATGGTCATCCTTTGTCTTTGTTCCGCAGGTTGTCGGTGCCCACAAACGCTCATTCCCACCATGGTAACACAAATCCCAACACCGACGCTCACCTTGTCACTTGTGACCAAGGTAGCATGTGTGGCGAGATGCCAACACCAAGCCAACGTGCGAACACTTCTATCATGCCCCACTCGATACTGTCCGAATAGTCTCCCTCCTTGCCCAAGGACTCCCATACGTCCACGGACCAACCCTCAAGGCGCCATGCCTCCACGCATGTTGGCAGGCCCTCAAGACAAGACACCAAACTAGTTGCATACATTAGACCTCTGTCTCTTTCCAACATGGTGCATTCTTCCCATGCGTGCATGCAAGCTAGCCCATGAATGACTACCGGTGTCATCTTATGTTGAGGCTCGTGGCCAAGGCGCGCCACAACGTCTCTTAGAGGATCTAGGCCACGTCCCGTGCAAGCGGCATACCGGCAAGCCAAGGAAAACGTACCAATGAACCTCTGGCGGCATTCTTCGATGCACTATCGGGTCGGCCCGATAATGTCCATGAGTACTCCAACTCATGGAGACATATGAGTCCCCTCGTGGCCCTCATATGCCCACCCTACTAGTCCCACTGACTAGTAGTAGCTCACTCAGCACCAAGGTGCAAGGGGTGGTGGAGAGCTGTGTTGGGAATTATTTTACCAGGATCTTAGATCTACTCACAAGTATGTTTATTAACATCCTAAATATGAACTTTCTAAAACGATAAATTAAACACATATAAAGTTAAGAAAACCTTACATTGATGCAGCGGAATTAATGTCTCATGTCCTTCTGTAGCAGAGTATAATCAAGATCTGAGCCCGAATGTCCTTCTTCTTCAAGTTTTGATCCTTCACAGTCTTCCAATCTATGATTGAGTTATTGCTTGCTGTGTGTGGGCACTTACTCTTTCACTAGGGTCACGAAAAAGATGAAGGGAAAAGAGAGAGAGGTATTCCGGCCAAGGTAGAGAGTGAGGAAGGCTCAGTTTTCTGAAGAGAGAAATTTCTGTCAGAAAGCTAATGAAAGCATTTTTTGTGACTGAGCCATCACTTTCTATTTATAGGCAACTACTAGGTTTAGGTTAGGATTTATTTGGCATTAAAATAATGAAAATATTAATTTGAAAAATCTATTTAAGTGGCCGGCCATATGGTGTTATTGGGCCTCACTTAATTTTGCAATTTTATCAAATTTTATCTCTATTTTCTCAAAAACGCCAATTTTCCAATTTTAACCTTTTAAATGCCAAAACTAATTATTTAATAACTAAAATAGATTATTAAATAATATTGTCATTTAATTTAATTATTAATTAGACATATAAAGTCCATTAATAAATAAATAAACCTAGAAAACTCTTTTCCTTACAATTTCGCCCCTGCATAGTGAAAATTCATAAAATTAGACATAGTCTAACTTTAGAATTATAATTGATCAATCACGAATCAATTAAGAATGTTCTCAACTAGAATGGGGACCATGGATCTATATGCTGAGCTTCCAATAAGTGAACCAAATTTACCAAGTAAATTCCTACTTATTAATTCTTCGTTGAATCCACTCTTAGAACTTAGAATTGCACTCTCAGACTTATATAGAGCATATTGTATGTTTCACGATACCAATATACTATCTCATTTAACCATTGTTATAATCTTATTGTGATTTAAAAATCCTCTATATAGATGATTTACATCGAGATGGGATTTCTTTACCGTTCTCACCCCTCAATGTATTTTGCCCCTTAAAACACTTAGCTACCTGTAAATGGTGTTTAGTGATCTAATAATTAGTCAGTTAAACAAGAGCTCATCCATTTACTTCTATTTGCTAAGCTCGAAGGGAATCATCACTTAACTTCTATACACCAGTAGAAGCTATAGATTCCATATTTATGTTCAGGACTCCCACTCAATCATACTATCATGTTCCCAAAATATACGTATCACCCTGACCCAAAAGTAGGCTTAACTAATAAATCAAAGAACATGAATAGCACTCCTGAGTTGAGCCTAAGCATATCAGGATTTAGATTCTTTTAATCTTAAGATCAACTACTGATATTGACTTGGAAAGATATGTATAACGGTAAGTTTGTAATATCTTAACTTAGTTGCAATATCGGTCCAGTCCAATGTATACTCCATACATTCGAAACTAGTATACTTTACTAATGTCCTGGAAAGAACATAACACTTACTCCAAGTGTAAGTATACATCATCGCTGATTATCACATTAGTGTAAATCCAATAACACTGATGAAACAGGGACCATAACTTTTGATTCATATGATCACAATCACATTCCACTGTGTTGACGATACTGTAATTGTGAATAAACATATGATCTGGATTTAACTGATTTTGTGTGTATGAATGTAATAAACATATTAAACCATTAGCATGTAAAATTCATGCAAACATCAATCACTTCAAATTTCTTATATTGATAACTAATCAGATTGTAAAGAGTTTTATTTAGGGCATAAAACCTAACAAACTCCCACTTGCACTAATATAAAACAAACTGTGCAAATAGGTCAATCTGATGTCTTGATCTTCAGATTAAGTGTAGTATATTTGAATCCACCCAAACTTCTGGAAACTAGTTCATAAATACTCTTATGAAACATCCTTTACTATATGCTTTACTCATCAAGGGATACTGAAATCTTTACTGTTTTAAATGTACATCTGAATTAACAGAAGACATATCTCTCATATTATAAAATATATAATTGAGATAATACAGTGTAGACTTTTCTTCAGTGATATAACTTTCTGGTATTTTCGAATAGACCAAGTTATAGTTCTTCTCTGGTAGAGCTTGAATTGTTATACAATAATTCCTCCACCCCCAAAGTAAGCACCGTCTTATAGAATTTCGAAATTAGATGGTGAGATACAAAGACAACTGATACACAGTTCCTTAATATCTGACATATAGATCACTTTCATAAATCCTTCTTGAATATCTTCTAATGTTCCCTATTTGATTACATCTCAGATAGCTCCCACTCAATAGCAGGTGTCTAGTTAAATAATACTTTTAACCTCTGATTGTTTAGAGAGTTACCTAGTTGTGACTTTTATATTAGTCTGAAACTTTAAGTTTAAGACTAAGTCATCAACATAGCAGACTAGTATTTGAAGTGAAAAATACATGCCAGAGATAAAGTAATCAAAATTAAGATACCATCAAATTTTATGAGGATTAAGAATTCTTGGTTCAAGTCATTCGAATGGACTGAACTAGAGTTCTTTATCTTATTCCCATAATTCTGATAAGCTATACCTATCCATGTGAATGGTTAGATTTGCTTTTCAGTGGTGTTCTTAAGTATCTATCACAAGTATCAACCTAATGAAGATGGGTATAGAACTTTAAAATTCTCCCACTCAATTAAGGTGGTGTGAAACTTTAACAAAGAACTTTCAAAGGTATCAAACTTTTACTTACAATAGTAAAAAAAAACAAAATGGAACATACAATCAACATCAAGAATTTATATTGACAATAGCTGACTCATTATATTACTTCTATGTTTAAACAAGATATGTGTTTCATAGGGAATTGTGGAATAGACTCCACCCCTAAGAATATACATATAGGGTACTATGGATAACCTCCACCCCTAAGTATATAGAGATTATGATCCACCCCTAAAGGTTGTAAAGATCATGATTCTCTTAGTGTGATAGAGTTTATGTGGAGTTGAATACTATCCAGAGTTCATTAGATATAAAAGATCGTTGAACTGCATAGTTTTCTTAACTTTTCTCCACCCCTATCAGATCATAAGATCCTTTTATTAAACAAATTCTTAATAATTGTATGAGAATTAACAATTATTGATAAACATAGAAATAATTTCTAGTGTTTATATAATATAACTCTATGAAGAGTTGTAAATATTATAGAATTTGCATCAATAATAAAAACACTTACACATACAAATATACAAATATAATGTGGTAATAATTGATGAAGATAAAATAAATGAAGCTCAATCTCATAATTTGCAATGGTGATTTTCGAAAAAAAAATAAAACTTTATTAATAAAAAAAATGTATTGCAACAATATGAGAGAAACAGGGATAAATATCCCTAACTAAAATTTGAAATCCAAATTGTCTTTAAACTAAAACAATTAATTCAAAAAAAAAAAATTGAAGAGCTTCATCTGCATCTGGACGATTTCACCCTTGGTCCAGCTTTCTGATCCAACTCAATTGAGTTCAAGTAGCTTGGCCTATCAGAAGAAGAAAATAAACAAAGTTTAGTCCAGAATCATAAATCCAATTGGATAATAATTCACTAAAACTCTTAAAGTTTATAAATGGAAATACCTTGTTTCTTTGCAAGAAGTTTAGGACATTGGGGTTTCCAATGACCTTTCTCATTGCAGTAGAAACACTTTCCTTTAAGTGTAGCATCACCAGAAGGAACAGCCTTTTTATTGGCTTTTGTTCGCTTCTTGGTGTTCTTCCACTTCCTCTTCGATTTGGGCTTTGAAGCAAAGGCAACATTTGCTTCAGGTTTCATCGTCCCATTACCATTCCCAGGATTGTGAGGTTTACTCCCTTTCTTCTTGGGTCCTCCAATCAAATTTTCATAAGTTTGAAGGTCATTGACTAATTCATGAAAGTCAATTTCCTTCTTATTCATGACATAATTTGATGTATATGGTAGAAATGCTGGAGTCAGGCTATTCAAGATAAGACTTACTTGAGTAGCACTGTCCATTTCAGCACCATGATCCTGGGCTTCTTGGAAATAACTGGACATGAGGAGAACATGGTCACGCACGTTTTGATGAGGTTCCATCCGTGCGTTAATGTACTTCTTAGTCGCGTCAAAGCGTGACTGAAGCGATGCCTTACCGAATAGCTCATTTAACTTCGTCATAACTTCAACAGCCTTCTCAGTTTTAGAAAACCGAGTTTTGAGGGTGTCAACCATGCTAGAAAGCATAAAGTATAGAGCTTTGTCATTTGCTTTCTGCCAACGCTCATACTTTTCTTTCACAGCTTTGGATGCATTGTCCCCAGGCACTTCAGGTGACGGCTCAGTTAAAACAAACAAGGCACTTTCTCCTATGAGAGCAATATTAATGTTCTCATTCCATTTATTAAAGTTAGATCCATTCAGCTTGTTTTCAGTCAACAGTGATAACATGGGATTCATTTTGACAAAACAGGATACTACAAAATAATAGAAATCAACAAATAGAAATTAAATAATGGTTTTAACACACAAAAACAATTCAGAAATTATAAGCACATAGCAAGTAGGAATGATATGAGAAAATACTTAAAAAATTCAATCCTAAATAATTTCCAAGGTTTTCAACAAACTGATATCAGTGTCCCGTTTAGGCGAGAGTCAAAGCTACCATCCATTGAATAGAGTTGTCAGCTCATCTAAAATGTTAAACATTCTAGCAACCTTTTATTCGATCAAGATCAGAATCCAGCGTTGTCCCGTTTAGGCGAGAGTCAAGGCTATTCTATCTCATGAGCTTCTACCATTGTTTCGCAATTTGCAAGTCAAATATGGTCGCCACCATTAGGGTGATCTATACCATATAAAACACTTACAAACAACTTATCATGCGAGATTAAACGGTGCGAAATTGCTAATGAACGTTCCTCCATTAGGGAGGATTAGTCACTAAAACAAACGCGGTGTAAAACCCACAATGGAGATCGAATATCTTAATAATAATAAAGCTCATTGTTTAAAATGTATTTTCTTTATTATTCTAATAAATAAATCTCATTAAATTCTATTTAAGAATTAAAATTCAAAAATAAGAATTTAATATAATATTTATAAAATTATACTTAGATGGTGATTGAAATAAAATTAATTATTTCCATCTTAGTAATAATCTTAAATATAAATATTAAGGAAATTAATTTAAGTTGAATTAAATAAATAATTAGCAACTTAAAAATTTCCTTTGAGAATATATTTATTGGGTTCGAAAATTTAAAGTATATAAAAATACAATTTTCGAAAATAATAAAATAGAAAAGAAATACTTCAAGCAAAAATATCACCTATCTAGATATTCTTTTGACTAGTTAATTCAATTTCTAATAATATATATATATATTTTAAATTCATTTATTTTAAATTAATCAATTAGATGAAAAAATCATTGACTTGAGTTGGTCCAAGAATTAATTAAAATAAATAATTAATTTACAACTCAATCTATTTTTCAAAATAAAAATTCAAAAATATTGCATAATTAAAATGCAAATTTCGAAATTGATTAATAAAATAAAGAAAAATATATATTTTGAAAATTATTTAAATTTAAGTTGAAAAATTAAATTTCAACCTAAAAATAATTTTCTATTTAATTAAGTGTCATGAAAAAATCAATAAATATTTAAGTATCATGATGAAAATCAACTTAGATATTTGGATTTTTCAACTTAATTAAATGTATTAAATTCAAGAAATAATAATTAAGTGTAGAGAAGGCTTAATTATTTATTTCTAGTTTAATACTAGGAAAAATATACTTAATAAAATTGTACCAAAATTAATTATTTAAATAATTAATTTCACAAAGTATAATATCCCTATTTAAATATTAGAAATAATAAGTAGTCTAGAAATTACTATCTAGAAAATATCTTATTTGACTAAGTATCTTTTTCAAAAATTTGAAAAATATCTTAATTTAAGTTATATTAAAAAAATCTAAAACTTAAATAATTTCAAATCTAGATTTAATTAAATATCACAAATTAAGTTGTAACCACTTAATTTGAAGATATCTTTTTAAAGTTAATATTTGAAAAGATATTAACCAAAAAATATCTAAAATATTCCATTTTAAGTTAATATTTGAAAAGATATTAACTTAAAAAATATCTTAAGAATCTTTAATAACTAATGCCTAGGATTCCTCAACTTGATTTAAAATTTAAATCAAATATTCAAATTTAAGTTAGTTAAGAAAAATCAGTTGATACAACTAATTTATAACTTAAATAGGAATATTTAATTAAATAAGTTCCAGAAAGAATCTTAGTTAGTTAAAATTCTATATTTAATTAAATACAAGAAAAATACAAATAGTTTGTCTAGAAATAATATCTAAACTAAAAGTGTTTTTCTTAAAATTAACTTTAAAATATTAAAATGAAAATAAATTTCATATATTTTAAAAGTTAATTATGTTGCTAATTCAATTTTATTAGGTCAAACTAATATAATTAACCTAGTACAGTTATTCAAATCAGGCAAATGGGCCTTCACAATTGGGGTAGTTCATGTGAGGGGGTGCTGGGTTCAGTATGTCGTACCCACTTCTATGGCTCCCAACTCTCACACAAGGCCCAAAAGAGAGGAATTTAACCTTAAAATGAATAACTGTTATTAATTGAATAGGTCCAAAAACTAAATGGACCTAAATAAAATCTATCATGGTGTGACATTTTATTTAGCAACAACCTATATGCATCTATATAATAAAATAAACATATAGGCTCACACAGGCACACTTTGGATGGATCCTATCATGTTGCTAGGTCATACACAGATGAAAGAATATTGTAAAATTTACCTGTTACAAATTATTAACTTGACCAAGGGACCCATCAGATCATTAGATCTGGCAAAAGGTAACCATGGCTATTTGCAATCAAGTAATAATAGGTTTTAAAAAACTTACACACAAGTTTAAACCACATACTCCTGCAACAAGGTTAGCTGGATAGTTGGAAGTAGGATTTATTTAATTTTAAATAAATATTTTCGAAAAATAAATAATTACAAAATATTTAATTAATTTCGAAAATAAAGTTAAAAAAAATATTTAATTTCGAAAAAAAAAATTTTAAATTTCGAATTTTTTTTTTAAAAAAATATTTAAAATTAAACCTACTATTTTGAATAATTAGGTTTCAACCAACCTAAATATCATTTCAAAATTTGCTAACTACTTTTAAAAAATTAAATGTTATTTTAAAAATAAAAATTAAATAAAAAATTAGAAAAGATAAATAAAATATCTTTTCAGATTTTAAATTTAATTTAAATAAATAAAATAACAAAATTTAAAAGTTAGCAAAATATCTTACATCTATTTAAAATTACATGATTATAAATATCTTATTTAAATAAGGTCAAAATATCTAAAAAGATTTAATTTAAAAAAAAAAATCTTAAAAGATAAGATATAATTAAAAATATCTTAAAATATCTTAAAAGATAAGATATTTTAAAAATATCTTAAAAGATTTTATAAATATCTTATAAAATCTGACCTTATATAAAAAAAAATAAGATATAATCAAATTTAAAAAATAAGATAGATATTTAAGCAAGAAGATAAATACTAATTCTATTCGAATTCAAATTACACTAATATCTTGAATTAAAATTAAAAAAATATTAAATTAATTCAAAATGATAATTAGAATTGAATTAGGAATAGTAATGGTATATATACAAAACCATACAAAAAATCGGAAGTTAATTCCATGAAAAAGTATGAAAAATCGAAGAAAAAAGAAAAAAATTCGAAAAGTTCTGCGATCGCAGGAAAATATCAGCACAGCCCCGATTTTGTCAAATCTTCAAAAAATCATAACTAATTCAAATAAAATCCAAATTAAGTTCTGTAAAAGGCTAACTTGCTTAATTTTTTCCATACTATCCAATAAAAATAATTCCAGAAACGAAATCACAATTATTTTTCACGAAAATTTCACAAACATCAATCAATCATCAAATAACACTCAATACAACATGATACCATCCAAAGAACATACAAACAATCGTTTTAAAGTCCAAATTACATGTAAGTAAATCAATTACCATGGCTCTGAGGCCAGTTGTTGGAAATTATTTTACCAGGATCTCAGATCTACTCACAAGTATGTTTATTAACATCCTAAATATGAACTTTCTAAAACGATAAATTAAACACATATAAAGTTAAGAAAACCTTACATTGATGCAGCGGAATTAATGTCTCCTTCCACTCAGATCTCTAACCCTTGATTCCTTTCTGTAGCAGAGTATAATCAAGATCTGAGCCCGAATGTCCTTCTTCTTCAAGTTTTGATCCTTCACAGTCTTCCAATCTATGATTGAGTTACTGCTTGCTGTGTGTGGGCACTTACTCTTTCACTAGGGTCACGAAAAAGATGAAGGGAAAAGAGAGAGAGGTATTTCGGCCAAGGTAGAGAGTGAGGAAGGCTCAGTTTTCTGAAGAGAGAAATTTCTGTCAGAAAGCTAATGAAAGCATTTTTTGTGACTGAGCCATCACTTTCTATTTATAGGCAACTACTAGGTTTAGGTTAGGATTTATTTGGCATTAAAATAATGAAAATATTAATTTGAAAAATCTATTTAAGTGGCCGGCCATATGGTGTTATTGGGCCTCACTTAATTTTGCAATTTTATCAAATTTTATCTCTATTTTCTCAAAAACGCCAATTTTCTAATTCTAACCTTTTAAATGCCAAAACTAATTATTTAATAACTAAAATAGATTATTAAATAATATTGTCATTTAATTTAATTATTAATTAGACATATAAAGTCCATTAATAAATAAATAAACCTAGAAAACTCTTTTCCTTACAATTTCGCCCCTGCATAGTGAAAATTCATAAAATTAGACATAGTCTAACTTTAGAATTATAATTGATCAATCACGAATCAATTAATGAGTCTTACAAGCAGAATGTTCTCAACTAGAATGGGGACCATGGATCTATATGCTGAGCTTCCAATAAGTGAACCAAATTTACCAAGTAAATTCCTACTTATTAATTCTTCGTTGAATCCACTCTTAGAACTTAGAATTGCACTCTCAGACTTATATAGAGCATATTGTATGTTCCACGATATCAATATACTATCTCATTTAACTATTGTTATAATATTATTGTGATTTAAAGATCCTCTATATAGATGATCTACATCGAGATGGGATTTCTTTACCGTTCTCACCCCTCAATGTATTTTGCCCCTTAAAACACTTAGCTACCTGTAAATGGTGTTTAGTGATCTAATAATTAGTCAGTTAAACAAGAGCTCATCCATTTACTTCTATTTGCTAAGCTTGAAGGGAATCATCACTTAACTTCTATACACCAGTAGAAGCTATAGATTCCATATTTATGTTCAGCACTCCCACTCAATCATACTATCATGTTCCCAAAATATACGTATCACCCTGACCCAAAAGTAGGCTTAACTAATAAATCAAAGAACATGAATAGCACTCCTGAGTTGAGCCTAAGCATATCAGGATTTAGATTCTTTTAATCTTAAGATCAACTACTGATATTGACTTGGAAAGATATGCATAACGGTAAGTTTGTAATATCTTAACTTAGTTGCAATATCGGTCCAGTCCAATGTATACTCCATACATTCGAAACTAGTATACTTTACTAATGTCCTGGAAAGAACATAACACTTACTCCAAGTGTAAGTATACATCATCGCTGATTATCACATTAGTGTAAATCCAATAACACTGATGAAATAGGGACCATAACTTTTGATTCATATGATCACAATCACATTCCACTGTGTTGACGATACTGTAATTGTGAATAAACATATGATCTGGATTTAACTGATTTTGTGTGTATGAATGTAATAAACATATTAAACCATTAGCATGTAAAATTCATGCAAACATCAATCACTTCAAATTTCTTATATTGATAACTAATCAGATTGTAAAGAGTTTTATTTAGGGCATAAAACCTAACAAGCTGACACCAGGGTACCCCCTTAAAGAGCATTCTGAGCTTTTAGCCTTCTACTTGGAACATAGATGATTTTGGTTCTGTAGACATATGGCAAGAACCATATACCAAATCACCTAGTTTCACGAAACCGATTGCACCATTCTATTTGTAGACCCAAATAAATGGCAAATACCAAGTCCGGTACCGTTCCGGACAATATTGAAGATATTTACGAAAATGCCACTGCATACAAACTAAGCATCAGCATGCCACAAGCATGCACCACAACATGCGCCACCACTTGACCACCACTTGGCCAACTTGTGGGCATCACTTAGCTTGTAACGTGCCATTTTAGGACGCACGTTACACTAATCATAGATACGAAATCTATAACTTCTATCTGGACATAGAAGTGAAACGATGATTTCCTTCGAGCTTGGCTAAATAAAGATAAATGATAGAGCGCTCATTTTAGTGATTATATTAGTTCACTGAAATATCATTTATAGGTGGCTAAGTGTTTTATGGATAAAATACATTGAAAGGGTGTAACGGTAATTTTATCCCTATGCAATGTAAATCATCTATAGAGGATCATTGATTATTGAGATTATAACAATGGATAATTAATAGCGTATCTATATCGTGGAACATATAGAGCGTTCTATATAACTGAGAGTGCAATTCCAAGTTCTATAGTGGTTCAACGAGGAATTAATAAGTTAGAAAATTTACTTGGTAAATTCTAGATCTGCTTATTGGGAGCTCAGTTATATAGGCCCATGGTCCCCATACTAGTTGAGACAAACTGCTTGTAAGACTCAGTTAATTGATTTTAGTTAATCAATTTTAATTCTAAAATTAGGCTATGTCTAGTTTATGAATTTTCTGTAAAGCCCGTATTTTATAATAATAAATCCGAAAATCAACTTTAATACTTTATATAAATAATCATATGGATCGGGATCCCGAGTATCAAAATACTAGTTAAAAGTATTTTACTAATATGTACATATATATATATTTTTTTTTTAAAAGTTTAGCGGACAAACATCCTCCAAAATACAGACTCCAAAATACTAGTAAACCGAAACCCTCCAGGCTGCACTGCCGCGATATGTACAATCATGCCGAGTTCCGCCTCACTGTTCCTCCAGCTTTGCTTTTCCTTTACCTACACAAGGTAGCAAACTGATGAGTCAACAGACTCAGTAAGATATGCAAGAAATATATAAAAGTAACACGCGACCAGCTTTATGGTTAAGCTGCCCTGAGCTTAACAACGAAGCTCACCAAATGATTAAGAACGTTCTTAAGGGTAGTACGACTACTATACCAAATGCACTAAAGTACCAACTCTGTACTTGTGTTGGTAGAGCCCTAACTGTACTCCCGGGAATTACTAAGTGTTGTACCACGAACACGACGTACCCTGGGTACTCGTGTTGGTAACACCGTAATTACATTAACATCCAAAACAAGCATAAACATTCATATATATATATTCTTACGCTATCTTACCTCGTTCCGTGCTCAAGTGTGCCGGTCAGCCTGAGTGGAAGTGCAGCTCGACGTTTTACAGGGCCCTAAACCATTATGTTCAAAAACCGATGAGAAACTCGCTAAAACACTTATCGGGAATATAAAATATAAACTAAGCTTAACCCTATCGATAAAAAGGATGCCAATACTCTAAATTACTTAAAAACGGGAAAAACTAGGGCTCGGGAAAAAGTCCCAACCGGAAGGCCGGTTCCCAACCGGAAGTCCGGTTCCTGGGACCAACCGGTCGACCGGTTGACACAGGCTCCCAGGAACCGGAATTCCGGTTCTGAACTGGGAACCAAAAATCCGACCCCCACAACCCAATTTAATCCCAAACTTTCTAAAAACTTCCAGAATACCTGCTTATACTATAATAAACCAATCCCAAGCATTAAAGTTCAACAATTCACTCAAAATCTAAGAACACCATTAAAGACCTAACTTAGGTTTCCTAAGCTCCAACTTGAATAATTCACAACCTAAGGCTTAAATCTAATTTAAAACAGTAGGAATAAACATTACCCAACTTCAACAATTGAACTCAAAGTGAAATCATACACACAGCCCCTATTTGAACTTAAAACATCAAAACATAACTCAAAACTTAAGAAAAACTTGAATAAAGTTACTAGAGAAGTATACCTTGATTTAAAGTGATAAAAATCTGCTAGAGTACAAAGATTTCAACAAGGAAACTCTTCCCTTCTAGCTGGTCTTGTTGGAACGAAAAAGAGAAGGAGAGGAGAAAAAGGTTTTTGAGACTTTTCTTCTAAATTAAGCTTCACTTTCCCATTTAGTCCAAAATAGATTAATAGCAAACTAATTAAATTGGCAGCTTCCACTACCCACATAAAGCCAAGAAAATAAAAGACCTAAATACCCCTCACTTAAGGAAACAAAGAATAAGACAACCCAAGGGTTAATTGGTCATTTTCCAAACCCCGAAAATTCTAACACCTCTAATATCCAACCATAAAATCCCGAAAAAATATTCTAAACCATATAATACAATTCTCTAAAGGCCCCAACGCCGCTTTCCACCGCTTCCGAACACAAACACAGAAATTAGGTAATTAAACATTAAATAGCATAATAAATACATACGAACTCAAATAAATTCACATAATTGTCTTATTATCAATAATAATAACATCTCATACATAAACCCTAATTATTTAATAATTCAAAGTATCATTCATATGCGGTCTTTACAATTATCCCCCCGTTAAAAAGGATTTCGCCCCCGAAATCTACCTGAACAACTCAGGATGCTGAGTTCTCATATTAGATTCAAGTTCCCAAGTGGCTTCTTCCACTTTACTATTCCTCCAGAGTACCTTGACTAATGATATGGTTTTGGTTCGGAGAACCTTTTCCTTTTTATCCAGAATTTGCACTGGTTGTTCGTCATATGATAAGTCAGGTTGCAACTCCAATGTTTCGTAACTCAGAACATGCATTGGATCAGACACATACTTCCTCAGCATGGAAACATGAAATACATTATGCACTGCTGATAATGCTGGAGGTAAGGCTAACCGATAAGCAACTTGCCCAACTCTTTCCAGAATTTCAAAAGGTCCAATAAACCTAGGGCTCAATTTACCTTTCTTTCCAAAACGTCTGATTCCCTTCATCGGGGAGACTCGTAGAAAGACATGATCACCCGGTTGGAATGTAACATCCCGTCGCTTAGGGTCTGCATAACTTTTCTGCCTGTTTTGAGAAGCAAGCATTCGAGCTTTGATCTTGTCTATTGCTTCATTCGTCTTCTGGACTAATTCAGGGCCCAAGTATTTCCGTTCTCCTGTTTCGTCCCAATGAATTGGGGAACGACACTTCCTTCCATAGAGCAGCTCATAGGGAGCCATTCCTATGGTACTTTGATAGCTATTATTATAGGAGAATTCAATCAGAGGCAAATACTTACTCCATGACCCTCCAAAATCCATGACACAAGCTCGTAACAAGTCTTCAAGTATCTGAATGGTTCGTTCAGATTGCCCATCTGTTTGAGGATGAAAGGCTGTGCTGAATTTCAAATTAGTTCCCATAGCCTTTTGCAAACTCATCCAAAATTTTGAAGTAAATTTAAGATCCCTATCTGAAACGATTGATTTCGGTACTCCATGAAGACGGACAATCTCTTTCACATATAAGTCAGCATACTGATCCACTGTATAGGTTACCTTAACAGGTAAGAAATGTGCTGACTTTGTAAAACGATCCACCACGACCCAAACTGAGTCGTACATTCCTGTGGTTCTAGGCAAGCCAACCACAAAGTCCATTGCAATGTCTTCCCACTTCCACTCTGGAAGTGTTAATGGCTGAAGTAACCCCGCCGGTCGTTGATGTTCAGCTTTGATTTGCTGACAGGTTAAGCATTTAGTGACATAATCCACTACATCCCTCTTCATCCCATACCACCAGAAATAGGGCTTCAAATCTTGATACATTTTGGTGGTTCCTGGATGTAATGAGTAAGGGGTAGTATGAGCTTCTTCTAAAATTTCCTTTTTAAGCTCACTGATATCAGGAACACACACCCGAGCTTTAAACAACAACATCCCATTGTCAGAAGTTGAGAAGTCCTTAGCTTTACCTGCTAAGACATCTTCTCGAATTTTAACCAATTCAGAATCTTCTAACTGGGCCATTCTGATTCTTTCCAATAAATCTGACTGAAGTGTCAGATTAAATAATCTCTCAGTCACCAACTCAATGTTTGCTCTAGTCATTTCCGAGGCTAACTGAGAGGAAATCATAACCATGTTGGATATCTGATCAGGTCCTTTTTCTGCTTAAGGCATCAGCCACCACATTTGCCTTTCCAGGATGATACAAGATTTCACAGTCATAGTCTTTTACCAATTCTAACCACCTTCTCTGTCTCATATTCAAATCCTTCTGAGTGAAGAAATACTTGAGACTCTTGTGGTCAGTATAGATCTCACACTTTTCACCATACAAGTAATGTCGCCAAATTTTCAAGGCGAACACCACTGCTGCAAGTTCTAGGTCGTGGGTTGGGTAACGCTGCTCATAATCTTTCAATTGCCGAGAAGCATAAGCTATGACTTTATCTGCTTGCATTAACACACAGCCTAAACCCTGCCTTGAAGCGTCACAATACACCACAAACTTTTCTTGACCAGATGGCAAGGCCAAGACAGGAGCTGTAATCAATCGTTGCTTCAGCTCTTGAAAACTCTTTTCACATTTATCTGACCATATAAATCGCTGATTTTTCCTAGTTAACTCGGATAACGGCATCGCAATTTTGGAAAATCCTTCCACAAAACGCCGATAATAACCCGCTAAACCGAGAAAGCTTCGAATTTCAGTGACTGTTTTAGGTCTAGGCCAATTCTTCACCGCTTCAATCTTCCCTGGATCAACCATAATTCCGTCTTTTCCAACAATATGTCCCAGAAAAGACACTTGTGACAGCCAGAACTCACACTTTTTGAACTTTGCATAGAGTTTATGATCTCTAAGCCGCTGCAGAACCATTCGAAGATGTTGCTCATGCTCTGCTTCTGACCGAGAATACACAAGAATATCATCGATAAATACAATTACAAAATTATCGAGGAAATCCTTGAATACCCTATTCATGAGATCCATAAAAGCTGCCGGTGCATTTGTTAACCCAAAAGACATAACCAGGAATTCATAGTGACCATACCTGGTTCGGAAAGCTGTCTTCGGGATATCTTCTTCTCGGATTCTCAATTGATGATATCCAGATCTCAAGTCAATCTTAGAGAATACTGTCTTGCCCTGAAGTTGGTCAAACAAATCGTCAATTCTGGGCAGAGGATATTTATTCTTAATGGTTAACTTATTCAGCTCCCGATAATCGATACACATCCGAAGAGTTCCATCTTTCTTCTTCACAAATAGCACAGGGGCTCCCCAAGGTGACACACTAGGCCGAATGAACCCTAGATCCAACATCCCTTGGAGTTGTATCTTCAGTTCTTTTAATTCAGCAGGTGCCATTCGGTAGGGTGCCTTCGAAACAGGTTCTGCTCCAGGAATTAAATCGATGATGAAATCTATCTCCCGCTGCGGTGGTAATCCAGGCAACTCCTCTGGAAACATATCCAGGAATTCCTTAACCACCTTAACTTCTTCAGGTCCAAGTAACACAGATTTACTGGAATCTACTACCACTGCCAAAAATCCAACACATCCATCTCGTAATAAATCCCTAGCTTTCAATGCTGAGATTCTTGGAACACGAGAACCTTGGACCGAACCAACAAAAACAAAAGGTTCCTCATTTTCCGGCTCAAAAGTTACCATTTTCCGTTTACAATCAATACTAGCAGAGTATTTGGACAAAAAGTCCATACCAAGTATAATATCGAATTCGGCCAATGGTAATTCCACGAGATCAGCACTCAATTCTCTATCTTCAATTCTAATTAATACTGACCTAACCCACTTTCTTGATACAATTAACTCACCATTAGGCAACAGGGTTCCAAACCCCGTCTCAAAAATATCACTGGGTCTATCAAGCTGATCAAGAACCCTTGATGACACATAAGATCGAGTAGCACCCGAATCAAATAAAACAGTATAAGCAAAACCATTGATTAGAAGCTGACCTGTAACTACTGAAGGACTAGCTGCAGCATCAGCCTGAGTTATAGCAAAAACACGAGCCGGTGCAGGCACAGGTTTGACCTCGGGCTTTGGTTCCTCTTTCTTCAACTGAGGACAGTCCTTCCTGAGATGTCCCACTGAACCACACTGAAAGCAGGCTCTCCGGTTACAAACCCCGGGATGATGTTTCTTGCAACGCGGGCACTCAGGATAAGAATAAGTCTGACGTCCTCCTCTGTTCTGGTTTCCTCGAAACCTTTTTCCTTGCCCTGAACTTCCCGAAGATGGAAAAGTTCTTTTCTTTTGTTCAAAGGTAGAACCCCCACTCTCTTTCTCAGGACCTGACATAGGGAGAGTAGTGATCCCACCAACACCAGAAGACTCTCGGGTTTCTTGTAAAAATTTAACTGCTCCTTCAGCTCGAAGAGCCTTATCAACCATTTCTGCATAAGTTGTGGTATCATTTGTTGTAATAACCAGGTCATGCCTGATCTTAGCATTCAGCCCAGCCAAATACTTTTCTTTCTTACTAAAGTCTGTTGGTACGATCCCGGAGGCTAACTTGGCCAAGCGATCAAACTTGGTTGTATATTCGGTTACTGACATACCCTCGCCTTGTACCAACTCAACAAATTCCTTCCGCTTTGCACTGCGGACCGCCTCATTGTAATACTTGGCATTGAACAATTCCCGGAACTCCTCCCAGGTCATTCTGGTCACATCTCTGGTGAGGGATACCATTTCCCACCAGATCAGGGCATCCTCTTGAAATTGAAATGTGGCACATGCCACTCTATCATTTCCAACTACTCCCATAAAATTCAGTATTTTCTCAATAACGGTCAGCCACTGCTCAGCCTTTAAAACATCTGGGCCTCCCAGAAATACTGGAGGCGCTTGCTTTCTGAACCTTTCATATAAAGGCTCCATGCGGTTACCAGCAATATTTTGCTCAGCTGGCACCTCAGGGGCTGCAGGAGCTATAAGCCGCAACAGGCGGTTGTGGGGGAGGCTCAACAGGAGCATCCCGTTGCCTGAGTCGTCGGATCTCTTCTTCTTGTTGCTCAATTCTAGTTTGCATCTCAGCAAACCTTTGTTCCCAATCAACAGGGGCCTGAGGTGGATTCTCCTGTCCACCTCTCGGGACTCGACCGCGGCCTCGACCGCGTCCACGGGGGTTTTGGGGATTTCTACCACCCCCACCACCTCCGGTCTCAACCATTTCACCCTGCCTTCTAACGTTTCGCTGGTCGTCCATTATTTAGGACTTAGCCTGCGAACCCACAAGGCACGTAGGTCAGACAGTGGTCAAAATATTTTCAAGACCGCAATTAAGATTTAAAACATCTTATTTAATCATATATATAACACAACATATCTTAAAACAGTTTGCAAAAAGAAATAAAGCTTACGGAACCGTGAGTTGAACTCGACACTGGCCTTGATTGTACATATCTTGACGGTCTTCAGTGGACAACCCAGTGGCTCTGATACCAAACTGTAACGCCCGTATTTTATAATAATAAATCCGAAAATCAACTTTAATACTTTATATATAAATAATCATATGGATCGGGATCCCGAGTATCAAAATACAAGTTAATAGTATTTTTTTCTAATATGTACATATATATATATTTTTTTTAAAAGTTTAGCGGACAAACATCCTCCAAAATACAGACTCCAAAATACTAGTAAACCGAAACCCTCCAGGCTGCACTGCCGCGATATGTACAATCATGCCGAGTTCCGCCTCACTGTTCCTCCAGCTTTGCTTTTCCTTTACCTACACAAGGTAGCAAACTGATGAGTCAACAGACTCAGTAAGATATGCAAGAAATATATAAAAGTAACACGCGGCCAGCTTTATGGTTAAGCTGCCCTGAGCTTAACAACGAAGCTCACCAAATGATTAAGAACGTTCTTAAGGGTAGTACGACTGCTATACCAAATGCACTAAAGTACCAACTCTGTACTTGTGTTGGTAGAGCCCTAACTGTACTCCCGGGAATTACTAGGTGTTGTACCACGAACACGACGTACCCTGGGTACTCGTGTTGGTAACACCGTAATTACATTAACACCCAAAACAAGCATAAACATTCATACATATACTCTTACGCTATCTTACCTCGTTCCGTGCTCAAGTGTGCCGGTCAGCCTGAGTGGAAGTGCAGCTCGACGTTTTACAGGGCCCTAAACCATTATGTTCAAAAACCGATGAGAAACTCGCTAAAACACTTATCGGGAATATAAAATATAAACTAAGCTTAACCCTATCGATAAAAAGGATGCCAATACTCTAAATTACTTAAAAACGGGAAAAACTAGGGCTCGGGAAAAAGTCCCAACCGGAAGGCCGGTTCCCAACCGGAAGTCCGGTTCCTGGGACCAACCGGTCGACCGGTTGACACAGGCTCCCAGGAACCGGAATTCCGGTTCTGAACTGGGAACCAAAAATCCGACCCCCACAACTCAATTTAATCCCAAACTTTCTAAAAACTTCCAGAATACCTGCATATACTATAATAAACCAATCCCAAGCATTAAAGTTCAACAATTCACTCAAAATCTAAGAACACCATTAAAGACCTAACTTAGGTTTCCTAAGCTCCAACTTGAATAATTCACAACCTAAGGCTTAAATCTAATTTAAAACAGTAGGAATAAACATTACCCAACTTCAACAATTGAACTCAAAGTGAAATCATACACACAGCCCCTATTTGAACTTAAAACATCAAAACATAACTCAAAACTTAAGAAAAACTTGAATAAAGTTACTAGAGAAGTATACCTTGATTTAAAGTGATAAAAATCTGCTAGAAAACAAGGATTTCAACAAGAAAACTCTTCCCTTTTAGCTGGTCTTGCTGGAATGAAAAAGAGAAGGAGAGGAGAAAAAGGTTTTTGAGACTTTTCTTCTAAATTAAGCTTCACTTTCCCATTTAGTCCAAAATAGATTAATAGCAAACTAATTAAATTGGCAGCTTCCACTACCCACATAAAGCCAAGAAAATAAAAGACCTAAATACCCCTCACTTAAGGAAACAAAGAATAAGACAACCCAAGGGTTAATTGGTCATTTTCCAAACCCCGAAAATTCTAACACCTCTAATATCCAACCATAAAATCCCGAAAAAATATTCTAAACCATATAATACAATTCTCTAAAGGCCCCAACGCCGCTTTCCACCGCTTCCGAACACAAACACAGAAATTAGGTAATTAAACATTAAATAGCATAATAAATACATACGAACTCAAATAAATTCACATAATTGCCTTATTATCAATAATAATAACATCTCAAACATAAACCCTAATTATTTAATAACTCAAAGTATCATTCATATGCGGTCTTTACATTTTCACTATCTTATGGCTTGATTGTGAAGAAATAGGATTTTAGGGTTAATTTATTAATTAAGAGACTTTGTGGAGTCTAATTAATAAATATTATAAATGATAATTTATTTGATAATTATTTTAATTATTAAAAAAATATTTTTGGCATTTATAGGGTTGAAATTGCAAGAAGTTGTATTTGTAAAAATAGATAAATGATTGAGAAAAATGGAAAAAATCTAACTAGTGTTGGGCCCACTAATGGCCGGCCACTAGGTGGTATTTTTGGTCCATTTTTTATCATTTTTTTATTCCAAATAATTCAACCCTAACCCTAAGAGAAGTGGTATAAAAGGAAAAGAAAGTCTCATTATCCAACTAATGCTTCAAAGGCAAGAAAACCTAGCTTTCTTTCTCTCTACGTTTTTTAGACTTCTTCTTATTCTTTTCTTCTCTATATTTCGAATTCTATAGTGTTCTTCACAAAATAAAATTTAGCCATTAGTGATTGAGTGCATGCCCACACATAACAAGTTAGTCCTCAATCATAGTATGTAAGACTGTGAAGAATCCAAACAATAAGGAGGAGAATCGGGCTCAGATCTTAGTGATACTCTGCTACAGGAAGGATACAAGGGTTAGAGATCTGAGCAGAAGGAGTCATTCAATTCCGCTGCAATCATTGTAAGGTTTCTCATACCTTTTATGTGTTTATTTTCATCGTTTTAGAAATTCATATTTAGATTGTTAAAAACATACTTATTAGTAAATCTAGATCCTGGTAAAAGATATTCTAACAAACAATACATCCTGAATTCAAATAAATCTCCATAAAATAATAAATCATAATTAATATTCTAGTTTTATAATTAAACCCTAATTATGTGCTAATTCCAAATTAAAACTAAGTGGTCTCTACATCGTCAGTTAACTAAAAATCCAATCAACACTTATTCAAATATTAGCTATCAAAATAAGCTAGATACCTATAATTAAGGAGCATTAAAAATATTATATTGCTAATTAATTTGTTAATTTCACTTCAAGATAATAAAATTTTTGAGTCGTAAATAATTATTATTAGATCATTTTATTTGTAACTTTTCATTATTATTCCTTAAAGAAAACATGATAACTGAAGTTTGTTCTGTACACAAATTTATTTGATATATTTTTTCTTTATAAATAATAACTATTACCTAGTGCATAATAATAGGCGAAATCTATTTAACACCCTACTATTAAGTTTTATAAATATTGTATTTAAAGCTTTAATAATAGTAGTAAATTTCATTTAAAAAAATGCTACGAAATAATGTAGACACTTTTAATAATATGGAATGACATAACATTAGATTTAACGCTATATATGATCTATGATAAAATTTTATGAATAAAAACCCTAGCTAATTAATTAACTATTCAGACTTTTCTCCATCCATCGTAATAGGGCCTTTTCTAAATTGATCCCTTCTTCTCATATACAAATCTCTTACGATGAAATAGATATATTTATATATATATATATAAATATATATATATATAATAATTAAGAGATATTTAGTTTAGGTTGAATAAATCGTGCACAGTTGCTTTCAATATGAGACTCGTATTTGAGAGACCAATTCAGGTGTAAAAGAATACGATTCTCTTTCACTATAAGGAGTTCATTCCTTAATTAATTTTAATGTTGTGATCGTGTTTATGTGTTGAAATTAATTTAGTTTTTCCTATTAGTCTTGTCTTTTGACATGATTTTTTAGTCTTTTCCTTTTAGTTTTTCTTATTAGTCTTGTCTTTTAACATGGTTTTTTAGTCTTTTCCTTTTAGTTTTTTCTGGTTTGAGTCTTGTCTTTTGGCATGGGTTGTGTAACTCGGAATCATCATGGTGCTATGGTAGAAGCATTCAAGAAGGGAAAGATTGGATGTATTAAACTTGAAATTGCTGAGATAATAGGCATTAAAGAAGCATTGAGTTGAATTGCAACTCATTCGTGGGATAGAGTCATGTTGGAAACAGATAGCTTGGTGTGTGTCCAAGCGATTCAGAGCGGTATTTTTATGCCTTCACAATTTGGTCTTATTGTTCAAGATGTTCGAAATTTGCTTTTTGCTTTATCTTTTGTTGATTTGTGTTTTGTAAAATAATCTGTAAATAAGTTGGCTCATTGCTTGGCAAGAGACTCTTGTTTCTCTACAGGTCGTGTGCTTCAGTTGGAGGATTGGAAGATTGTTCCTCCGAAGTGCGTTCTATTGTTTTGAACGAATTTATTAAGTACTAGATCTTATGATTTTTATTCAAAAAAAAAAAATTATGAATGTTATTGATAATTTTTTTGTGTTAATATTTTAGTCACAAAAAAAATTACATGTCATTAAAATGTTGTACTTAAATATAAGTTGTTAATTTAATTTTAGTTACAGGAAGTACTCTGGCTAAAAATACATTTAATGGCAAATTCAATTTATGATTTTAGTAACTAATATTTTTAGCTATAGGCTTTTTAATAATAAGATAAGAATGATTATTTATGTTTACTGACAATTTTTTTAGTCAAAAATTTCATTATGATTAAAAGTAAAATATGTAATATTGTTTGTATCTACATAGCAAGGAAAAGGGATGACAAGTTATTCAAACGAAAAAAAAAATGACAATGATCTTATTAACTCTAACTAAATATAATAATAACTTTATCTATCCTTTCAAAATAGTAATATATAATTTTATGAAAACTAAAGCATATGTAGTAGTAGGGCTGGCACAAGTATTATGAGAGTCTTGTGCAAATTTTAAGATTGGGTCCTTTTAAAAAAAATCGTGTACATTAAGATTGCAATTCCATCACTAATTTTTTTTTTTTAAGATTGGCTCTTAAACATTTAATTATAAATTTTCTATTTATGTATGTATAATAGGGAAGAAATGGGGTGAGATGCAAAATAGTCCTAAATTTGAAAACTACGTTAATAAATGTCCCTTTTATAAAAAAAAAAAAATTAAGAAAATAGCCAAATTTAATAAATTAGCTAATAAAAATACATTTACTACACATTATTTTTTTACAAAAAAAAAAATATAATAATTAAATTAAGTTATATATTTTTTTTAGTATTGCATATTATTATATTATAGTAAAAATGAATAAATATACATATAATAGTATTTGATATATTGTATCACTGAAAATTAATATACCATAGTAATAAAATTATACACCACAAAAAAATTATAACAATACTAAATTAATACTCAAAATATATACATCTTGCTAACAAAATTATATATACCACTATTAAAATATGTATACATGTTAAAAAAAATTAAATATAATAAAATAAAAATGAAATATTATTATAAATAAATGATATTTTTAGACAACAAAAACTATATACTATACAATAAAATATATATATACCTACAATAAAAAGAAAAATATAATATTATTGAAAAAAATTGTATATATTATATTAAAAAAAATTATATACCACCATAAAATAATCATACCATGCTTGTAAAATTATATATCCCATTTATATATAATAAAATAGAAATTAAACATGCACGATCTAAAATAAAATGATATACTATATAATAAAATTTAAATATTATATAACAAAAAATATATACCTTACAATTGAAATGTATATATAATTGATAACAACAAATTAAAATAAAATATATAAGATCCTAATAAAAATATATATATCATGTCAACAAAAATACAATAGAAAATAAAATATAAATATTATTTAAAAAAAATGATATGTCGTATAACAAAAAATATATAAACTATTCATCAAAATATATATACTAACAATAATAATAATAATATATATATATATACATGTGTATACTATACTGACCAAATTATATACCACAATTAAAATATATATACTATGACAATAAGATTATATACCACCATTGTATATAGTAAAATAGAAACTAACTAAATATTATTTAAAATAAACATATATCATACAATTAAAATATATAAAAATAATAATTACATATATATACTATAGTAAAATTATATACATACATTAAAATATTTGTATTATGCTAATAAAATTATATACTACGATTATATATAGCAAAATAAAAAATAAATATCATCTAAGAATGATAATATACTATACAATAAAACAGAAATATATTGTACAACAAAATCCATATACCAACAACCCACAACAGCTCATCAAAAATTAAAAAATCGACATAAGTTTCAAATAAAAAATATTTTAACAAAACTAATATAGATATACTATAATCATTAAGTAATTTGCTTCTAATTATAAAAAAAATATGAAAAAAAAAATTATTGATTTTTTTTTTTATATATATGGAATAAGACAATATACATAATAAATAATTTAAAAGAGTCATTTGCTACAAGTTTTGAAATGAGAACATTTATTAACATAGTCTTATGAATTGGGACTGTTTACTATAATTTCTCGAAAAAGTAGAAAAATAGGCTTTTTTTCAAAAAAAGAACAAAAAAAAAAAAAGAAAGTAGGTCTTAAAAAAGAGGGAGCCTTGTGCAATGGCCCAAGCTGTCCAATACTTGGGTGGACCCCTGCATAGTAGTCGTGCCAATAATATCAATATTAATTAAATAATAAAAAAAAATATAAATCATAAATTCAAGGTAGGTTGAATCCATATGGGTGGTTGGGCCTCCATTTTTGAAATTATTGTTGAATCTTCATCATCTAATAATAATGTAAATTTTTTATAAATTGTTATCTCCGAGATTGTAGATGCCACAATCACAAGGAACTCCCTGAGGACCGTATGAGATTAAATCAGTGTCATGACTGAAATAGATGCAATTTGATTTACATCCAAGAAAGTTTGATGCACGCACATATATTGAAGAGTTATCTCCTAGAAAGAGAGCAGCATCTCCTAGACTTTTAACTATAACCCTTTTTACTCCTCCATCAACAAAATCCAATTTAAAAATATTTACTTTTGTAGTACGTCGTATTGTCAAACTATCTTTCCATTCACAACGTCTTAACACTTGTAAAATATCTCCCTCAAATGACTTCACAATATAAGACTTGATACCAAACCAATTGTCAGAATTATTCCAAGTTACTTTTGTACCACAGTATGGCTCACGACTATCATAAGATGAAAGAGTGTCATGATTATGATTAAGAAAATAAAACTTATTGCTATTGAACAATATATCACTAAATATTTCTTCATCTGGATCAATTTTTCTCCAAATATTATCTCTCCCGGGACTTATAATGGCTATTTTCCAACAATGTAAATAAATGACCACAACCATATAATCATTTGGATTTATTAATGGATCTGCAGTGATTGTCGCTTTGTAAATATGTTGATCACAATATTCTCTCATATCTTCCAATCCTTCAAGATCCCCATCTTCAACTTCTGGAGGAAACAAACACGGAAGATTGATGATTGCACTATCATGATCTGTAGAGTAAGGCTTGTATAGTGTAACCGTGAAATCACGATTCACAGTTACTAGCCATCCTTGTGATGATCCTCCAAAACGCTTATCATAAGGTATATGTAATTTAGATATTTCTTTGAACTTATTAGTCATTGGATCATACATATCCCAAGTATGTTGTTTTCTATTAGGAACCATAAGCATGGGAACTTGGTGTGAAGTCTTCATCAAGCATTTAGTTTTATTGTGTTTTACTATAGAATTCCATGAAACACACACACCATAAAATCGTAGAATATCTTTGAAAGACTCCAATTTTTCCAAAATTAAATCAAGAAGATGGCATGGTAATCTAGCCCAATCTAAAAAATAGAATAAAATATATATTATACATCAAAATTAGCTATACTTTTTTTTTTCTTGTATGAAAAATATTTTAAAATTTAGTATTTATAATTATAGAGAAAATAATAGAAAGTAGAATATTAAAGGCATTATTATTTTGAGCATATATATGTATATAAATAGAATAACGAGGATATACCTGGGTTTACTGTGATTGTCTTCTGTTTCTTTTTAGTAAGAGACATTGTCATCTTCTTAAAAATTGAGTTTTCTATCAAAAAATTAACATTCAAATATTTAAAATTTAAGAAAGAGAAAGTAAAAAGAAAATATAAATTCTTCATTAAATTAAAATGGTAAATAGATAATTTGAAAACATTCAAATTTGAAACTCCATATTTTATACTCATAATTTTAATCAAAGGCAAACTCACAAATTAAATTTCAATGTTAGCTATATTCTAATATATATAATATATATTAATTTAATGATACTAAATTAATTCATTGTAATTAACCGGACCACAAAAACCTTAAAGATCTTATTAAAAAAAAACAAAACCTTAAAGATGAACACACACATGTACCTCAATTTCTTGAAAATAATTAATAATTAAGCAACCGTATGTATCAAATCCTTGTCAGGTAAAACTGCTAGATGGCCCTTAATTGATCAGGGTGTATAATTTCAGTCTAATATATATTTATATGTATCTAGATTTAAGAATAAAACTTTGAAAATTTGTAGGATATATATATATTTATATAAATAAAGTGGGAGAGAATTAATGAGAGATGACGATAAGTACATGGATTTTGGCTATATATATTTCCTAATTAAAATCCTATTCCTATTATTAAAACTATTATTACGTTTTTTAATAGATTAAAATTATTATTAATTATCATATTTTAAATTTAAAAAAAAATAATATAAGAAACTATTTAAAAATTTAAAACAACTCCCGCATAATAATTATAGAAAAATCTCCAAAAACATTTTATTTTTTTGTTAATATTACAAATATAAGAATAATCATAAACACGACAAACGATGCAAAAATTGTGGTAAGATATTGATAAATAACCAATATCTTACCCATAGATGTGAAATCTGATGTTGGCTACATAGGATGCAATTATAATCATAGGTAGAGGTATTCGTATAAGATTTTTCTTTTCAGTGTTCTTCTTTTCTTTCCTTTGTTTTTTTCCTTTTTTTTTTTTATGTTGGATGATCTTGATGATATTGGACTATTGAGTTTATTAAACGATTATAAAGCAATCATTTTTGACCAGGATTGTAATCTATAGTACATGAAATTTATATTATATGCTCCAACAAATTAACAAACACAAGAGCTAAAAATAAGACAGACTCAAAACCACCATGAACTCAATCACAAATTTACATCCAGCAGAGTAAGAGAATAAGTATAGGCATTATCTTCCTTATTATAATCAAAGAGGCCAAAGTTTACTACCAAGTCAGGTCACGGACCAAACAATTAAGCACTTGGTACAACACACTATTGTTAAGTGAGATCAAATACTTATGCTTATCTCATAATTGTCAACTCCTACCCCTGCCACCCTGAATCCTAACCAATTGAGCTACGGAATAAAGAACTTGGAACAAACTTGATTTTCTAGTCTAATAAGTAACTATATATATGTATGTATATGTATATGTATATCTAAGTATACACATACATAAAAAGGATGCACGTTTAGGTTCTGGAAAATCCACACCCTCTTAAAGGATGGAACAAAAAGTTTTTGACATTTAAAAAAAAATTATTACCTCATAACCTTTTCTCCTTCCTTCACTTCACTTCTGAAAAACTTGCCTCATGAGCATAAATGTCTCAAGTCAAGAAACACTTGCACAAAAATAAAAGACGCATAGTCATAGAAAGTCAGAATAGATTAAAATCCTATTCCTATTATTAAAACTATTATTACGTTTTTTAATAGATTAAAATTATTATTAATTATCATATTTTAAATTTTTTTTAAAAAAAAGATTTCTAGTACAGGTATGTTATTTTTCAATAGAAAAATTAGGGATATATCATGTTTACATTTTAAAACCCAAATCAAATTAATATACATTCCTAATTCACAAGCAAGAAAATCAGGGAAAAGAAACTTTGAGCGACTAAGAATATCAAAATGAAAGAAAAACTACTGTAAAACGTCCAACTTGTTTAAATCCAGAATGAAAGTCTCAAATGTATACAACTTATTATTCTACAGTTTTATTAAAAGAAAGAACAAAAAAAAAAAAAACACTAAAATAGATTGGGGAGAGAGGAAAACATAAAACAAAATAGAAATGGTAAAAGAGACTACTCATTTCAAAATAAAAGGTACGTACCGAGATCCCTTTGGTCACCTGAAGAAGACAGAGAGAGATAAGGAGATGAGAGGCGGGCATGAAAGAAACGAGGAAATAGATGGTATCGAGATCCTGAGCCCACCCCATCGCCTCCACCATCGATACATAGATATATATATATGGATGCACTTTTTAAATGAATGCTTAGTATTAAAAAAAATATAAAATACTTATTTGAATTTTATTTTTTTTAATCTAAAATAGATATTTAATAAAATAATTTATGATTTTTTAAAAATTGTTCTTATTTGAATTTTGTTCTTTATGAAATATAAAATAATTTTCTTATTTAAATTTTATTTTTTGAATCATCAATAAACAAATTTAAATTAAAAATATATATTTAATAAAATAGTATACGTATTTTTTTTAGATTGTTCTTAAAAAATATTTAATTATTAAGATATTTTTGAAAAAAAAAATATAGTAGTTTAATATGATTTTTTGATAATTAATTAATATTGTAATTAATAGTAATCAAAATAAATTATAATATTGTAATGATTTTGTTAGTGAATATGGTTATGCGGTTTTGTTAGTAATATTTTTTTTTGTTTATTATTAATTAATATAAATTATAAAAATAGAAGAAAGAAAGAGAAAAAAGAATTAATGTGGTTTACCTAGAAATATTTTTTATTTGAAGAATATGTTTATTAGTTTAAATTTATTTATTAAAAAATTAAATATTAACAAATATCTTTTTCAAATTTGAATTATCGTTGTTGAATTATAAATGATCTCTTAATTTTAGAAATTTAAAGTTTTAACTCTAAGCAATAAAATAACAATAAAAATTGAGCCTTATGTAAATTTCGTATAATGATAAGAATAATAAAAATAATATATATAAAAATCTAGACTTTACATATACATATTTTCAACCTTCCCAAATGTATTGCTTCAATAGGATGAATGTATAATTTACAAATACATATATTTCAACCTTCCCAAAATGTATTGCTTCAATAGGATTTTTAAAATTATATTCTCCTCTTTCACTTAATATTAATTTTAAGATTATTAATAGTGTCCGAGCTTTTCACAACAAAGTGATGGTTTAAGAATTTTGACGAACATTTTCATCCAAAATTATAGAATTAAAACAAAAAATTTACAAATAATAAAGTTATGAACACACAAAACCTAATTTGCATATCGTCGTCTCTTCTCCTCCTTTATTTTCACCTCTGTAATATTATTTTCTTTGGTGATTTACAGCAACTCCAAAAGGATTTGTATGAGGAAGACTCGAGTCTTCTACAAACGACATCATCATTACCAATATTATACATGGTGAGAATAATTTTCTGGAAGAAATTTGTGAGTTTGCCTTTGATTAAAATTATGAGTATGATATTATAAGTGGCAAAATATAATAATTAAACGGAACTACAAAGGCTTTCAACTGAAGAGCCCTAATAGATTTGAATCGCCTCTTCCCTCTCTCTTGTTTTATCGGCTGTCCACCATCTCTCCCATTCAAGAATTTATTCACAGAGTTTTTCGGCAAGCCTGAGGCAATGGTATAGACAATCAACTTGAGGACAAGATATTACCGAAGAGATGTTGGAAGTTATTTTACCAGGAACTTAGATCTACTCACAAGTATGTTGATTTAACAACCTAAATATGAACTTCTAAAACGATATGAAATTAAACACATAAGAGTATCAGAAATCTTACAGTGATTGCAGCGGAATATATATGTCTCCTCCCACTCAGATCTCTAACCCTTGATTCCTTTACGTAGCGAGTATAATCAAGATCTGAGCCCGAAAGTCCTTCTTTGTTGTTTCTGAATTCTACACAGCCTTCCTCACTATGATTGAGGTATTACTTGATGTGTGTGGGCACTACTCTAGCACTCATACATTTCGAAACAGTGAAGGTATAGAGAGAGAGAGGGTGGCGGCTCAGAGAGAATTTTCTGAGAGAAAATTCTTTCAGAATAATGCTGTGAAAAGCTTGTACAGTTGTTCTGAAACTCTGAAGCCTTTGCCTTCTATTTATAGAAGACCGCCAAGGGCTATGATTGACATTTTGAACTGAGAAAATCAAAGGGAAAAGGAAGGTAAAGGGGCCGGCCTAGGCAATGTGGAAACAAGGCTTGCCTCTTTTCCAACTTTCCTTTTCCTACACTTGATAGTTTCCCTTTTTGTGAAAAATTGTCAATTCCATTGTTCAACCATATTAATGATAAATCTAATTATTTAATAATTAAAAATAATTATCAAATAATATATTATCATTTATTTTATTAATAATGAAACTAATTAAAGTTTCCTAATTAATAAATATGCCCTTCAAAAATCTCTATTTATTGTTTTGCCCTTAATAAGTGCTAAATTCTCAAACTGACAAGTCTATCTTGAGAATTTTTTAATTGATTAATTAAAATCAATTAAATGAGTCCTACAAGTAATATCATCTCAACTAGTGAGGGGACCATGGGTCTATATATCCGAGCTTCCAATAAGCAGATCTAGAATTTACCACTTAAATTCACTTACTTATTAATTCTTTGTTGAATCCACACATAGAACTCAGAATTGCACTCTCAGTATATAGAATGCTCTATATGTTCCACCATATAGACACATTATTAGTTATCCATTGTTATAATCCTAATGTGATCAATGATCCTCTATATGGATGATCTACACTGTAAAGGGACTTAAATTACCGTAACACCCTACAATGTATTTTATCCTTAAAACAGTTAACCCCGTATAAATGATATTTCAACTAAGTGAAATGAGTACTCAATCATTTATCTCGTTTGGTTAAGCTCGAAGGAAATCACCCTTTGCTTACTATTCGCCAGATAGAAGCTATAGATTCCATATTTATGTTAGCGCTCCCACTCAATCGTACTACCATGTTCCCAAAATGTATGTATTGCCCAGACTAAAGTTTTAGGCTTAACTAACAAATCAAAGAACACGAATAACACTCTTGAAATTAAGCCTAACCATATCAGGATTTAGATCATGTGATCTAGGATCAACTTCTGATATTGAATTGAATAGATGTTTACGGTAAGTTTCAAAATCTAATTCAAAGTTCAATATCGGTCCATTCCAATGCATACTCCATCCTGAGCTTTACTTTAACCTATGTTCTGGAAAGAACATAACATTTCTCCAAATGTAAGTAAACTCTGTTGTAGATTGTCATATCAGTGAAACCCAGTGTTCTGATAAATCTAGGAATACTTTATTCACATAGTCATGTTTATTTTCCACTGTGTTGACAACACAATAAACATGTTCAAGTATGTGAAAAGGGTTTGGATGAATTTATAAATCAAATAGACAAGCAATTGATTAAGTGAACCAAAACATACACAAGTGAATGAAAAATTACTTCTGTTACTTTATTGATATAGAATAATCTGGATTACATTGAAACAGAGTTTTATTTAGGGCATAAAACCCAACAAACTCCCACTTGCACTAATATAAAACAAATCAGTACATTTCAATTAATCCTAAATTCTGACGGTGCTTTTCGAATGAAGTTACTGCCAAGACTTTGGTGAATGGATCAGCCAAGTTATCCTGCGTATCCACTTTCTCCACCAGTACATCCCCTCTTGCCACATATTCTCTGATAATATGATACTTTCTTTCTATGTGCTTACTTCTCTTGTGGCTCCGAGGTTCCTTACTGTTGGCTATAGCTCCAGTGTTATCACAAAGCAGGACTAGAGGCCTTTCCATTCCAGGAACTACACCAAGACTGGTGAAGAACTTCCTAAGCCAGACAACCTCTTTAGCTGCTTCAGCCGCAGCTATGTATTCTGCCTCCATGGTAGAATCCAAAATCGCAGTTTGTTTAGCACTTCTCCAAACTACTGCTCCACCTCCAAGAGTAAACACCATCCCAGATGTAGATTTCCTGTCTTCAAGACATCACTGGAAATCTGAGTCTGTATAGCCTAAGGGATTCAAAGCACCACCCTTGTAGACTAATACATAATCTCTTGTACTCTTTAAGTATTTCAAAATATACTTAACCGCGTTCCAATGTACCCTTCCTGGATTTGACTGATACCTGCTCACGATTCCAACTGCATAGCAGATGTCAGGTCTAGTGCATAGCATAGCATACATTAGACTTCCAAGCTATGAAGCATAAGGAATTTTGGCCATGTCTTCTATCTCTTGAGGATCAGTAGGACACTGTTCCTTAGATAGACGGATACCATGTCTAGAGGGCATGTTTGCCCCTTTGGTATTGGTCATGGAAAATCTCTCTAGAACTTTGTCAATGTAAGCTGTTTGAGAGAGAGCAAGGGATTTGTTCTTCCGGTTTCTGAGAATCTGAATACCAAGAACATAGGCTGCCTCACCCAAGTCTTTCATGTCGAATTGAGTGTCAAGCCATTCCTTGATGTGAGTCATTTTCTTGACATTGTTTCCAATGATCAAAATGTCATCAACATAAAGGACCAGGAATACTACTACTTGGTTTTCCTTGAGTTGGTAAACACAAGGTTCATCTTCATTCTGATGAAAGCCGTAGGTCTTGATGATCTCATCAAACCTTTTGTTCCATGAGCGAGAAGCTTGCTTAAGCCCATATATGGACCTATTTAACTTGCAAACTTTATTCTCCTGCCCAGGAAGAACATAACCTTCTGGTTGCTCCATATAGATGGTTTCTTCAAGAAGCCCATTAAGAAAGGTTGTCTTGACATCCATTTGCCAGATTTCATAATCTAAAGCGGCAGCTATGGAGAGAAGAATTCGGATGGATTTGAGCATGGCAACAGGACTAAAAGTTTCCTCATAGTCCACACCTTCTCTTTGGGTATAACCCTTGGCGACTAGCTTTGAAAGTTTCGACTTCGCCTCCAGCACCTGTTTTCTTCTTGTAGACCCATTTACATCCAATTGGACGAAAATCTTCAGGTGGTTCTACATATTCCCAGACTTTGTTCTTTTTCATGGAATCCATTTCTGAATCCATACCGGCTGACCATCGCTTCCGTTGCGGACTTGCCATTGCCTGTTTATAGGTTAATGGGTCGTCATCAATACCGTCACCAACGACCATATTGATTTCACCCTCCAAGCCATAACGAGATGGTTTCGTTGAAACCCTCCCACTACGACGAGGAGCGGTGACTTTCTGAACAGGAGCTTTAGTAGTAGTCTTCTCGATTCTTTACAAGGCGAGGGAGTGGGATGTTCCTCTTCTTGAGTAGAAGAAGATGGTACATTTGAAGGAACAGTATCTGTGAGCATTTCCTCTAATACAATTTCACTTTTCGGTTTGTTGTCTTCCATATAGTTCTCTTCAAGGAAAGTAGCATTTGTAGAGACAAACACTTTGTTATCCTTGTGACTATAGAATAGTCCACCCCTAGTCTCTTTAGAATTTCCGACAAACATGCAAACCTCAGTTCGCGATTCCAGTTTGCTTTCTTTCTTTCTTAAGACGTGAGCAGGGCACCCCCAAATCCTATAATGGCGCAAACTAGGTGTGCGACCATTCCATAGTTCGACGGGTGTCTTAGGGACTGCTTTAGATGGAACAACATTTAAAATGTCGTTTGCCATTTGAATAGCATATCCCCAGAAGGACGTAGACAGAGTTGAGTAACTCAGCATAGACCTAACCATTTCTAAGAGAGTGCGATTTCTTCTTTCTGCAACTCCATTCTGCTGTGGAGTGCTAGGGGCAGTATATTGGGATTCAATTCCAAGTTCAATTAAATGATCTTTGAACTGCATATCCATATATTCTCCACCCCTATCAGTTCGCAAGATCTTTAATGTTTTACCTAATTGGTTTTGAGCCAAAGCATGAAACTCCTGAAACTTTTCAAACGTTTCAGATTTCTTTTGCATTAGGTAAAGAAAACTATATCTAGAGAAATCGTCAATAAAAGTGACGAAATACTCATAACCTCCTCTGGCTTTTACATTCAGCGGTCCACAAACATCTGAATGTACTAACCCTAGGGGTTCTTTGGCACGCTCTCCCTTTGCAGAGAAAGAACGTTTGGTCATTTTTCCTTCTAGGCAAGACTCGCAGACTGGCAGTTCTCCTAAGACGACATTTTTCAATGGACCGTCTTTGGTTAGCCTATTGAGTCTATCAAAGCCTATATTTCCTAAACGTAAATGCCATAGATAAGTTTGATCATCATTATCAATCTCTTTTCTCTTAAGGCTTCTAGGTTTAGCTACATTGAAAAGTTCAGTATTTAGTGAGATTTGAGTATCAGGTCTTAAAACATAAAGCCCTCGTTCCATGTTTGCAACACATATATGAAATCCATTACGAGAAATTGAACAATTTGAACTCGAAAAATTCAATATATAAAATTGTGTCTGTAAACATGAAACACTAATCAAGTTTCTACTAAAATTAGGAATATATAAAACATTCTCTAAAAGTAAAAACTTCTTAGAATTAAACTTGATTCGGGCTGTTCCTCTTGCTTTAACTGATACCAACTCGCCATTTCCAACTTTAAGCTTTAACTCATCTGGGTGAAGATTCTCCCAAGTTTCAAGCAGCTGTAATGAAGAACATACATGGTTAGTAGATCCAGAATCAACAATCCAGGAGGATTTGTCGTTCTCTAAAACACATGATTCAAATACAAAAGCATCACCTTCGTTTGAATTGTCTAGAAGCCTGGGACATTGTTCTTCTTTATGTCCCTTTCCATTACAATTCGCACATAGAACATGATGTCTGACATTTGTACTTGAAGAAGCAGCTTTGTTGGAGCCCTCATGCTTAATCTTCTTCCTCTGATTAAAGCTTGCAATGCTAGGAGGTCTCATTGCAATCAGATCCCGCTCATGGGCCCTCAACTCAGACTCGAGTTTGTCCATGTCGGAGGAGTTAGGATTGTTCAATAAGTAATATAGAACAAAACTGTTATACTCCTGAGGAAGACTATAAAGTATGAGTTTTACCCATTGTTCCTTTGATAAATCAATTCCTAGTAGATTTGCCTTTTGGAATTTCAGATTCATCAACAATAGGTGCGAGTTAATGCAACTACCAGGATGCATTTTCACACTATTGAGTTCTTTTGCAAAGATACTAACTAGGAGTGGATCGGGATGAGGGTTATTCATATTGGCACTACAACATATCAATAAACAGAAGTAAGGTTTTGGTTCTATTCATACACAGGTTCAGAAAACAAACAATCACTTATGTTATAAAAATACTAAATCTAACATAGTTTATTTTCCAAGGTTTCCAACGAACTGATACAGTGTCCCGTTTAGGCGAGAGTCAAAGCATCATCCATTGAATAGAGTTGTCAATTCATCTAAAATGTCAAACATTCTAGCAACCTTTTATTCGATCAAGATTGGAATTCAGCGTTGTCCCGTTTAGGCGAGAGTCAAGGCAATTCTATCTTATGAGCTTCTACCATTGTTTCGCATTCTTATAAGTCTTACATAGTCGCCACCATTAGGGTGGTCATGAACCATATAAATAAACCTATAAGAATACTTATCTTTCGAGATTAAACGGCGCTAACTTGCTAATGAACGTTCCTCCATTAGGGAGGATTACTCACTAAAACAATAGCTATGTAAAACCAACAATGGAGATCGAATTTCTCTTTGATTAAAGCTCATTATTTAAACATGTATTTTGTCTAATCATTTATATTCCATATCTCAATAATGAAATATTACAAATTAAAGTAAAAACTTTAATTAAATTTCAAAAATGGAATAATTTTGAAAAATATCTTATTTAAGTTGTTTAGAAAATCTAAATACCCAACTTAAAATATTCTTCAAAACAATGACTTAATTAAATATTACCAATTAAGTAGTAACCACTTAATTTAGAAGATATTCCATTTTAAGTTCCCATATTTAGAAAATATCAACTTAAAAAATATCTAAAGAATCTTAATAACCAATTGCCAAAATTCCTCAACTTAATTTATAATAGGAAACTCAAAAATATTCAAATCTAAGTTGATTTGATAGATTTAACTAAATCTCAACTTAAATAGGAATATTTAATGAAATTATAAAATTAAGATTCAGAAAGAATTTATATGGTTATAATTCCATATTTAATTAAAACAAGAAAAATACATATAGCTTTCCAGAATATGACTATTCAAACTATGTTTTTCTTAAATTAATTTCAAGGAACAATGAAATTAATTATGTTGCTAATCAATCTTTTATTAGGTCAAACTAATATAATTAACCTATCACAGTTATCCAAATCAGGCAAATGGGCCTTCACAATTGGGGTTGTTCATGTGAGGGGGAGCTGGGTCCAGTATGTCGCACCCACTTCTAAGGCTCCCAACTCTCACACAAGGCCCAAAAGAGAGGAATTTAACCTTACAATGAATAACTGTTATTAATTGAATAGGCTCACAACTAAATGAGCCTAAATAAAATCTATCAGTTATGATATTTTATTTAGCAACAACCACCTATATGTATCTATAATAGAAATTAAACATATAGGCTCACACAGGCATACACATTTGGATGGATCCTATCATGTTGCTAGGTCATACACAGATGAAAGAAGTTTGTAAAAATTACCTGTTACAAATTATTTACTTGATCTATCGTCAATTGAACCTTTGGTTAAAACTAGATCAACTGATCTATCATCAAGTTAACCAAGGCAATTTAGATCAAGCAATAATAGGTTTTAGAAAACTTACAAACAATCTAAAATACATACTCCTGCAACAAGGTTAGATTTGGATAGTTGGATGTAGGATTTATTTAATTTTAATCATTTATTTCGAAAAATAAAATAAAATTAAACCTACTATTTTGAAAAATTAGGTTTTGGGTAACCTAAATGTCATTTCAAAATAAATTGCTAACTTTCCTTTTAAATTTCATGTTATTTAATAAATTAAATAATAAAATAGAAAATGGTAAATACATACCCTTTTCTTGTTTTACAATTTAATTTAATTAAAAATAACAAAATTTAAAAGTTAACAAATATACCTTATTTCCTCTTTTAAAATTATCATGATTATTGTGATCTTATTTTAATTAAGGTCAAGTTACCAAAAAAAATTAATATCTGACCTTAAAAAATAAAATAATCAAATTTTAAAGGAAATAAGAAAAAGGTAAGCAAAACTTGATTTTTTCCTATTTTCAAAATCAAATTACACTAATATCTAAAATTAATTTTAAAAATTAAAATTCATTTATTTCTGATAATTAGATTTGAAATTTGAAAAACAAAAATCAATATACAAAACTACACAAAAAATCAGAATTTAATTCCATGAAATAGCATGAAAAATCGAAAAAATTGGAAAATTGGATGAACTGTACGGATGGCATGCTGTGCATGGCCATCCGCGCGCGGATCTGGGTGCATGACCGAGAGATCACGACGCAGGGAGGCTGCAAGCAGCCATTCCGCGCGCGTGATCATGTTGCTCGTCACCCCGATTTTTCCAATTTTCAAAAATTCATAACTAATTCAAATTAAATCGAAATCGAGTTCTGTAAAAAAGTAAATTGCTTAGAATTTTCCAAACTATCCAACAAAAATAATTACAGAATAAAAACAGTAACCATTTTTCCCAGAATTCACAAACAACATTCAAACATCAATATGACACTCAAAGCAACATGATACCATCCAAAAAACAAGCAAATCGTTTTAAGTCCAAATTTCTTGCAAGCAAATCAATTACCATGGCTCTGGTGCCAGTTGTTGGAAGTTATTTTACCAGGAACTTAGATCTACTCACAAGTATGTTTATTTAACAACCTAAATATGAACTTCTAAAACGATATGAAATTAAACACATAAGAGTATCAGAAATCTTACAGTGATTGCAGCGGAATATATATGTCTCCTCCCACTCAGATCTCTAACCCTTGATTCCTTTCTGTAGCAGAGTATAATCAAGATCTGAGCCCGAAAGTCCTTCTTTGTTGTTTCTGAATTCTACACAGCCTTCCTCACTATGATTGAGGTATTACTTGATGTGTGTGGGCACTACTCTAGCACTCATACATTTCGAAACAGTGAAGGTATAGAGAGAGAGAGGGTGGCGGCTCAGAGAGAATTTTCTGAGAGAAAATTCTTTCAGAATAATGCTGTGAAAAGCTTGTACAGTTGTTCAGATGTGTGAAACTCTGAAGCCTTTGCCTTCTATTTATAGAAGACCGCCAAGGGCTATGATTGACATTTTGAACTGAGAAAATCAAAGGGAAAAGGAAGGTAAAGGGGCCGGCCTAGGCAATGTGGAAACAAGGCTTGCCTCTTTTCCAACTTTCCTTTTCCTACACTTGATAGTTTCCCTTTTTGTGAAAAATTGCCAATTCCATTGTTCAACCATATTAATGATAAATCTAATTATTTAATAATTAAAAATAATTATCAAATAATATATTATCATTTATTTTATTAATAATGAAACTAATTAAAGTTTCCTAATTAATAAATATGCCCTTCAAAAATCTCTATTTACTGTTTTGCCCTTAATAAGTGCTAAATTCTCAAACTGACAAGTCTATCTTGAGAATTTTTTAATTGATTAATTAAAATCAATTAAATGAGTCCTACAAGTAATATCATCTCAACTAGTGAGGGGACCATGGGTCTATATATCCGAGCTTCCAATAAGCAGATCTAGAATTTACCACTTAAATTCACTGACTTATTAATTCTTTGTTGAATCCACACATAGAACTCAGAATTGCACTCTCAGTATATAGAATGCTCTATATGTTCCACCATATAGACACATTATCAGTTATCCATTGTTATAATCCTAATGTGATCAATGATCCTCTATATGGATGATCTACACTGTAAAGGGACTTAAATTACCGTAACACCCTACAATGTATTTTATCCTTAAAACACTTAACCCTGTATAAATGATATTTCAACTAAGTGAAATGAGTACTCAATCATTTATCTCGTTTGGTTAAGCTCGAAGGAAATCACCCTTTGCTTACTATTCGCCAGATAGAAGCTATAGATTCCATATTTATGTTAGCGCTCCCACTCAATCGTACTACCATGTTCCCAAAATGTATGTATTGCCCAGACTAAAGTTTTAGGCTTAACTAACAAATCAAAGAACACGAATAACACTCTTGAAATTAAGCCTAACCATATCAGGATTTAGATCATGTGATCTAGGATCAACTTCTGATATTGAATTGAATAGATGTTTACGGTAAGTTTCAAAATCTAATTCAAAGTTCAATATCGGTCCATTCCAATGCATACTCCATCCTGAGCTTTACTTTAACCTATGTTCTGGAAAGAACATAACATTTCTCCAAATGTAAGTAAACTCTGTTGTAGATTGTCATATCAGTGAAACCCAGTGTTCTGATAAATCTAGGAATACTTTATTCACATAGTCATGTTTATTTTCCACTGTGTTGACAACACAAGAAACATGTTCAAGTATGTGAAAAGGGTTTGGATGAATTTATAAATCAAATAGACAAGCAATTGATTAAGTGAACCAAAACATACACAAGTGAATGAAAAATTACTTCTGTTACTTTATTGATATAGAATAATCTGGATTACATTGAAACAGAGTTTTATTTAGGGCATAAAACCCAACAAACTCCCACTTGTACTAATATAAAACAAATCAGTACATTTCAATTAATCCTAAATTCTGACGGTGCTTTTCGAATGAAGTTACTGCCAAGACTTTGGTGAATGGATCAGCCAAGTTATCCTGCGTATCCACTTTCTCCACCAGTACATCCCCTCTTGCCACATATTCTCTGATAATATGATACTTTCTTTCTATGTGCTTACTTCTCTTGTGGCTCCGAGGTTCCTTACTGTTGGCTATAGCTCCAGTGTTATCACAAAGCAGGACTAGAGGCCTTTCCATTCCAGGAACTACACCAAGGCTGGTGAAGAACTTCCTAAGCCAGACAACCTCTTTAGCTGCTTCACTGCGCCTATGTATTCCCGCCTCCATGGTAGAATCCAAAATCGCAGTTTGTTTAGCACTTCTCCAAACTACTGCTCCACCTCCAAGAGTAAACACCATCCCAGATGTAGATTTCCTGTCTTCAAGACATCACTGGAAATCTGAGTCTGTATAGCCTAAGGGATTCAAAGCACCACCCTTGTAGACTAATACATAATCTCTTGTACTCTTTAAGTATTTCAAAATATACTTAACCGCGTTCCAATGTACCCTCCCTGGATTTGACTGATACCTGCTCACGATTCCAACTGCATAGCAGATGTCAGGTCTAGTGCATAGCATAGCATACATTAGACTTCCAACTGCAGAAGCATAAGGAATTTTGGCCGTCTTCTATCTCTTGAGGATCAGTAGGACACTGTTCCTTAGATAGACGGATACCATGTCTAGAGGGCATGTTTGCCCCTTTGGTATTGGTCATGGAAAATCTCTCTAGAACTTTGTCAATGTAAGCTGTTTGAGAGAGAGCAAGGGATTTGTTCTTCCGGTTTCTGAGAATCTGAATACCAAGAACATAGGCTGCCTCACCCAAGTCTTTCATGTCGAATTGAGTGTCAAGCCATTCCTTGATGTGAGTCATTTTCTTGACATTGTTTCCAATGATCAAAATGTCATCAACATAAAGGACCAGGAATACTACTACTTGGTTTTCCTTGAGTTGGTAAACACAAGGTTCATCTTCATTCTGATGAAAGCCGTAGGTCTTGATGATCTCATCAAACCTTTTGTTCCATGAGCGAGAAGCTTGCTTAAGCCCATATATGGACCTATTTAACTTGCAAACTTTATTCTCCCCGCCTGTGAAGAACATAACCTTCTGGTTGCTCCATATAGATGGTTTCTTCAAGAAGCCCATTAAGAAAGGTTGTCTTGACATCCATTTGCCAGATTTCATAATCTAAAGCGGCAGCTATGGAGAGAAGAATTCGGATGGATTTGAGCATGGCAACAGGACTAAAAGTTTCCTCATAGTCCACACCTTCTCTTTGGGTATAACCCTTGGCGACTAGCTTTGAAAGTTTCGACTTCGCCTCCAGCACCTGTTTTCTTCTTGTAGACCCATTTACATCCAATTGGACGAAAATCTTCAGGTGGTTCTACATATTCCCAGACTTTGTTCTTTTTCATGGAATCCATTTCTGAATCCATACCGGCTGACCATCGCTTCCGTTGCGGACTTGCCATTGCCTGTTTATAGGTTAATGGGTCGTCATCAATACCGTCACCAACGACCATATTGATTTCACCCTCCAAGCCATAACGAGATGGTTTCGTTGAAACCCTCCCACTACGACGAGGAGCGGTGACTTTCTGAACAGGAGCTTTAGTAGTAGTTTTCTCAGTTGCTACAACTGAGGGAGTGGGATGTTCCTCTTCTTGAGTAGAAGAAGATGGTACATTTGAAGGAACAGTATCTGTGAGCATTTCCTCTAATACAATTTCACTTTTCGGTTTGTTGTCTTTCATATAGTTCTCTTCAAGGAAAGTAGCATTTGTAGAGACAAACACTTTGTTATCCTTGTGACTATAGAATAGTCCACCCCTAGTCTCTTTAGAATTTCCGACAAACATGCAAACCTCAGTTCGCGATTCCAGTTGCTTTCTTTCTTTCTTAAGACGTGAGCAGGGCACCCCCAAATCCTATAATGGCGCAAACTAGGTGTGCGACCATTCCATAGTTCGACGGGTGTCTTAGGGACTGCTTTAGATGGAACAACATTTAAAATGTCGTTTGCCATTTGAATAGCATATCCCCAGAAGGACGTAGACAGAGTTGAGTAACTCAGCATAGACCTAACCATTTCTAAGAGAGTGCGATTTCTTCTTTCTGCAACTCCATTCTGCTGTGGAGTGCTAGGGGCAGTATATTGGGATTCAATTCCAAGTTCAATTAAATGATCTTTGAACTGCATATCCATATATTCTCCACCCCTATCAGTTCGCAAGATCTTTAATGTTTTACCTAATTGGTTTTGAGCCAAAGCATGAAATTCCTGAAACTTTTCAAACGTTTCAGATTTCTTTTGCATTAGGTAAAGAAAACTATATCTAGAGAAATCGTCAATAATTATCAAATAATATATTATCATTTATTTTATTAATAATGAAACTAATTAAAGTTTCCTAATTAATAAATATGCCCTTCAAAAATCTCTATTTACTGTTTTGCCCTTAATAAGTGCTAAATTCTCAAACTGACAAGTCTATCTTGAGAATTTTTTAATTGATTAATTAAAATCAATTAAATGAGTCCTACAAGTAATATCATCTCAACTAGTGAGGGGACCATGGGTCTATATATCCGAGCTTCCAATAAGCAGATCTAGAATTTACCACTTAAATTCACTGACTTATTAATTCTTTGTTGAATCCACACATAGAACTCAGAATTGCACTCTCAGTATATAGAATGCTCTATATGTTCCTGTTGGAAATTATTTTACCAGGATCTTAGATCTACTCACAAGTATGTTTATTAACATCCTAAATATGAACTTTCTAAAACGATGAAATAAACACATATAAAGTTTAGGAAACCTTACATTGGGTGCAGCGGAATATAATGACTCCTTCCGTTCAGATATCTAGCCCTTGATTCCTTTCTGTAGCAGAGCATTATCAATATCTGAACCTGGATCTCTTTCTCTGAATCCTTGATGCTGAATCTCCTTTGCTGATGATCTTTCTTCACGATCTTCCTCACTATGATTGAGGTATCACTTGATGTGTGTGGGCACTACTCTCACACTAAGATTTTCGAAATTGAAGAGGGAAGGAGAAAGAGAAGGGTCAGCCAAAGATAGGGAGAGAGACGGCTCAGTTTTTTCTGAATCAGAAGTGTAGAAATTTAAGTGTAAATTTCCTGAAGCCTTCACTATCTATTTATAGCATTCCACTAGGGTTAGGTTTGAATTATTTGGCATTAAAATAATGAAAAAATCAGTTTAAATTTCCTACAAAAGTGGCTGGCCCTATACAAGTGGATTTGGGCCTCACTTTTTGCAATTTTGCAGTTTTATCTTTTCTGCATCTGATTTTCTCAAAAACGCCAATTTTCTAATTCAACCATTTAAATGCCAATTCTAACTATTTAATAACTATAAATAATTATTAAATAATATTGTCATTTATCATATTTATTAATTGAACCATACAAAGTATCATAATTAACAAATATGCCCCTATAAACTCTTTCTTTACAATTTCGCCCTTACTTAGTGAAAAATTCACAAATAGACATAGTCTAATTTGAGAATTATAATTGATTAATCAAAACCAATTATAAGAGTCTTACAAGCAATATTATCTCAACTAGTGGGGGGACCATGGGTCTATATAACCGAGCTTCCAATAAGTAGATCAAGAATTTAGCACTAAAATTCACTAACTTATTAATTCTTCGTTGAATCCACGCATAGAACTTAGAATTGCACTCTCAGTATATAGAATGCTCTATATGTTCCACCATATAGACACATCATTAGTTATCCATTGTTATAATCCTAATGTGATCAATGATCCTCTATATGAATGATCTACACTGTAAAGGGATTAGATTACCGTTACACCCTACAATGTATTTATTACCTTAAAACACTTGACCCCGTATAAATGATATTTCAGCTTATGTGAAATGAGTACTCCACCATTTATGTTTGTTTGGTCAAGCTCGAAGGAGATCATCCTTTGCTTACTATTCGCCAGATAGAAGCTATAGATTTCATGTTTACGATAGCGCTCCCACTCAATTGCACTACCGTGTTCCCAAAATGTACGTATCACCCTGACCTAAAAGTAGGCTTAACTAACAAATCAAAGAACACGAATAGCCTTTCAAGATTGAGCCTAATCATAACAGGATTAAGATCATTTGTTCTAGGATCAACTAGGCGATATTGACTTGAATAGATTTTACGGTAAGTTTAATAAATCTAAGTCAAAGTTCAATATCGGTCCCTTCCGATGCATACTCCATGCATCCAACCTGAGCTTTACTTTAACCAATGTTCTGGAAAGAACATAGTATTTCTCCAAATACAAGTAAACTCTTGTTGTAGATTATCATATCAGTAAAACCCTGTGTCTGATAAATCTAGGAAACTTTATTCACATAGTCATGTTTACTTTCCAATGTGTTGACGGCACAATAAACAGGATCAAGTATGTGAAAAGGGTTTCAGATGAATTTATACATTATGTACATATAATCATGAAATAAATCATGTGAACCATGCAACATTAAATGTTATTTCTGATCTATATTAATAAGCAAATCTGATTATATTGAAATGAGTTTTATTTAGGGCATAAAACCCAACAAACTCCCACTTGCACTAATATAAAACAAAAAGTGCGTTTCAAATAATCTCAACACCTTGATATGCAAATCAAGTGTAGTAGTAGTAAACTCCTCGTAATAGGATCTGAAAGGTTGAATTAACCACAACCTTTTCTCCACTATTACTCTTCCTTAAACACAAAATCATCGATAATGTGAAATTCCTCTCTATATGTCTACTCTCTTGGGATACTGGATTCTATACCTTTGGCAACTACTTTTGGTTAATCAGGAAATTAACACTAGTAGTTTAAGGCAATTTGGAATGATGCCAAAAATGTATAGAACTTTCCTTAGACTGAATAAGTACCTTTCCTGCAGCTTTAACATTCAGTCTCTCTCTGGTAGACCTAGAGACTTCAGATAGGTTTTTACACTTCTCCAAAATCACTATTCCACCCCCAGAGTAATCACCATCTTATCAGAAAAATTTACTAGCACAAAGGCAAATTTCGAAATCTGATATGGTGTAGTCTAAGAGTTTTAAACACACCCTTATAGACTGACATATAGTTCCTCTTCTTAATCTTAAGATTTACTTGATTGTCTTCCAATGTTCTTCTCCTGGATTAATCTGATACTTACTCATTACTCCCACTCAACAGCAGGTGTCTGGTCTAAGGCATACAAAAGCATAACTAAGACCTCTCACTGTTGAAATAAGAAATTCTTTCATGGCTTTATCTTTTCTGGAATAGTTGAAACTTTTCCTTAGATAAATAAAATCTATACCTTAGAAGTTGTGAAGCTTCTATAGATTTCCATTAGAAAGAAAATGCTTCAGCATCTTACTAAAGTAAGTTGCTTGCATTAGAGTAAGTAATTACCAGGTATACCACAAGCCATAGGTTTAGATAAACTCAAACCTATAATACTAGGAACAGGAAGTTTTGTTAAGTCCATAGAATAGACTTATTAACTAAAATTTCCTTTTATGTCCTTGTAATAGAAAACTTTGTTACTCCATGTGAATGGATTAAACCATAGTTCTATTGGCTTTCTTCTTAGTTTCTTATCTTGACAATCCATTACTTGTTTAAACTCACAATGGATTTTAATCACTAGTGTCTCCCAAGTCATAAGAAGGTGAGTTCCTAGAAACTCTCCCACTACGACAAGGCACCATGAATTATGTCTAAGAAAACTAAATGGTATTGATCTCTTCGGTTGTGACAAGACAACAGAGACAGTGGGATCATCATATGTTATATAAGATGATAGAACACTTTTGGAATCAAGAAAAAATATCTCCTTTATTTGCTACTTGTTTTTCAGACTTAGTCATTTTCTTAGAAAAGTAGTATTTGTTTGAACAAACACTTTCTTATCTATTGACAATGGGATGGTCCACCCCTAATCACTTAGAATAGCTAAGAAAACATGGTTAATAGTTCTAGCTTTTCTTAAGATTTTGATTAGGTCATCCATGAATCTAGTAATGATTTACATTAAGTATACAACCATTACATCATTCTGAAATTGTATTACCATAGAAGGAATTAGGCAACGACTACTAACTAATCATCAACATGCAATTCGAAATTTCTGGGGAGGTAAGTTTGGATATAATTCAAAAATCAATTTAATGATCTTTGAACTGCATATCTACTAACTATATCTCCACCCCTATCAGTTCGCAAGATCTTTAACCACTTACCTTAATGGTATTAACCATTGCTAGAAATTAATGAAATTTTTAAACATTTCAAATTTCTTTGCCTAAGGTATAATCTAGAGTTATCGTTTTAAGAATACAACGAAAAACTCATATCCACCCCTGAATGTACATCCATCTGCGAATGAGATGAACTACTTTCAGTGGATATAGGCATATTAACTCTTTGCAGAGATTGATCTTGTCAAATCCACTATGAACAAGATACAAATGCCATAGATTAAAAAAAAATGGTAGTGTCTTTTGATGACTTAGGTTTAGTTACATCAAAGAATTCTTAGAATAGTGCAAGTGGATCCTGGTCACAGAATACCTAACTCATATTCCATACAGTTTGAATCCATTAATAGAAGATGGATATTAAACACTTGAGAAAGTGTAACTGTATTGTATCTGGAATTAGAAATATAAGAAAATTTCTGTTTGGATTCTAAAATTATAGTCAAAGACTTAAATTCAACCAAATATAATGAGTAATTCTTTCTTGGACCACCACTACTAATACAAACTCTAAGTCAGATTTGCCCATACAAGTAGGAGATTTCTAAGATTGAGGATTTATATCAATTGGGAATAGAATTTCGGGATTATAATCATATGCGTCATTTAATTTCTTAAGAGAAAATATAGAATGACATGAAATGATTTACAGACCATTCATCCAATGATATGTTATAAAGCTAATTCGAAATGAATAAGCTAAGAGGAATTAGGATAATTTCGTTTAAAATAAGAATCCAACGATGCTTCGATTAGCGAAAGACAAAGTAATCTTATTTATGCAATCTTCTTGTTTCATATTGTAAAAATACTAGTCTAAGGTGTCATCAATTGATGAACAGTTAGATGTCGCATATACAATACTTATCTTTCGAGATCTTACACTATTATGTATGTCTAATGGTGAAAATCCACTAGGGATTTATCTCATTAGATAAACAAACATGTTGGACCAACAATGAAGATTCGAAATTAAACTACAACTTAATAACAGAAAATAACATGGTTCAATATAAATTCATACATAATTCAGAAATTATAAACATATAGCAAGTAGGAATGACTAGTGAAAATACTAAAACATACAATCCTATATAATTTCCAAGGTTTTCAACAAACTGATACAGTGTCCCGGTAGGCGAGAGTCAAAGCATCATTTATTGAATTGAGTTGTCAGCTCATCTAAAATAGAAGCCATTCTAGCAACCTTTTATTCGATCAAAATAAGAATCCAACGTTGTCCCGGTAGGCGAGAGTCAAGGTTATTCTCATTTCATGAGCCTCTACCATTGTTTCATGTTTCATAAGTTTATCTCTAAGTAGTCACCGTAGGGGAGAGTCTAATAGAGACGAAAACTTACAAACACTTATCAAATGAAATCTTACGGTGTTAAATGCGTTCAACGAATAACCATCCATAGGGGGACGAAGTCTAGCGTCTCGAGGTTATATTGAAAACATTTAACTTTTGTAAGACCAACAATGGAGATCGAATATCTTCATAATAATCAAGCTCATTATTTAAAGTGAGTTGTATTTTCTTTGATTCTCTTTATTTAATTTATTTATTTTAAATATATATTTATTTAAAATTTCCAATTTAGAATGAAAAATTCTAAATATAAATTTTAATTTAATATTTATAAATTTTACTTAGATGGATATAAAAATAACATGAATTATTTCCATCTTAGTAATAATTTCCAATAAATATTTAGAAAAATATTCAATTTAAGTTGTTACAAAATTAATATAAATTAATTTATAACTTAAATTTAATTTTCTATAAATATATATTGCATTTCGAAAAATTAAAGTATGTAAGAATACAATTTTCGAAAATGCATGTTAAAATAAAAAATTAATCCTGGAAAAATTATTCTAATTTAATGTTGGCCCAAAATTAATTAATAAAATTAATTTACAACAAAAAATATAATTTTCCTATTTAATTAAATATATAAGAAAAATTTCAAATATTTAAGTATGATGATGAATATCAACTTAAATATTAATTTTCTATTTAATTAAATACACTAGAAAAATACTTCAAGCAAAAATATCACCTATCTAGATTTTCCTTTGACTAATTAATTCAATTTCTAATAATATACTTTAATTCAATTTATTTTAAATTAATCAATAAATGAAAAAATCATTGATTTAAGTTGATCCAAGAATTAATTAAAATAAATAATTAATTTACAACTTAATCTATTTTCAAGATAAAATTCGAAATTCTAGCATTTAAGAAATGCAATTTCGAAAATTGATTAATAAAATAAAGAAAAAATATATTTTGAAAATTATTTAAATTTAGTTGAAAAATTAAATTTCAACTAAAAATAATTTTCTATTTAATTAAATGTCATGAAAAAGAAATATTTAAGTATGATGATAAAAATCAACTTAGATATTTAATTTTCAAATTAATTAAATGTATTAAATTCAAGAAATAAATAATTAAGTGTAGAGAAGGCTTAATTATTAATTTCTAGTTTAATACTAGGAAAAATATACTTAAAATAAATTGTACCAAAATTAATTATTTAAATAATTAATTTCACAATGTATAATATTTTCCTATTTAATTTTAGAAATAATAAGTAGTCTAGAAATAACTATCTAGAAAATATCTTATTTGACTAAGTATCTTTTCCACAAAATTTGAAAAAAAATATCTAATTTAAGTTGTATTAGAAAAATCTAGAACTTAAATATTTTTCAAATTTAAATTTAATTAAATATCAAAAATTAAGTTGTAACCACTTAATTTGAAAATATTCCATTTTAAGTTAATATTCGAAAAGATATTAACTTAAAAAATATCTAAAGAATCTTAATAACCAATGCCTAAAATTCCTCAACTTAATTTTGAAATTTTGAATTCAAAAGATATTCAGATTTAAGTTGGTTAGTTGTAGATAACTAAATATCAACTTAAATAAGAATATTTAATGAAAAATTTAAATTAAGTTCCAGAAAGAATCTAGATGATTATAATTCTATATTTAATTAAATATAAGAAAATACATATAGTTTAGCTTAGAATAAAAAATAATTCTTTAAACTATATTTTTTCTTAAATTAATTTCAAAATAAATGAAATTAATTATGTTGCTAATCAATTTTAATTAGGTTAAACTAGTGTAATTAACCTAGTACGATCATTCAAATCGAGCAAATGGGCCTTCACAATTGGGGTGGTTTGTGTGAGGGGGAGTCTGGTTCGGTATGTCGTACCCACTTCTATGGCTCCCAACTCTCACACAAGGCCCAAAAGAGAGGAATTTAACCTTAATAAGAACAACTGTTATTAATTGAATAGGCCCAAAAACTAAATGGGCCTAAATAAATTCTATCAAAAACTATGATAATTTATTTTAGCAACATTAACCTATATGCATCTATAATAAAATTAAACACATAGGCTCACACAGGCACACTTTGGATGGGTCCTATCATGTTGCTAGGTCATACACGAGATGAAAGAAGATTGTAAATATACCTGTTACAAATTATTATCTTGACCGAGGAGCCATCAGATCATTAGATCTGGCAAAAGGTAACCATGGCTATTTGCAATCAAGTAATAATAGGTTTTGAAAACTTACAAACAAGCTAAAACCACATACTCCTGCAACAAGGTTAGCTGGATAGTTGGATGTAGGATTTATTTAATTTTAAATTAAATAATTAATTTCGAAATATTATTAAAATGGATTTTCGAAAAAAAATTTAAAAAAAATTTCGAAAATTAATTAAATATTTAAATTTAAAATTAAACCTACAATTTTGAAAAATTAGGTTTGAACCAACCTAAATATCATTTCAAAAATTTGCTAACTACTTTTAAATTTTAAATATTATTTTATAAATAAAAATTAAATAAAAAATTAGAAAAGATAAATAAATATCTTTTTCAAATTTTAAATGTAATTTAAATAAATAAAATAACAAAATTTAAAAAATTAGCAAAATATCTTATATCTATTTAAAATTACATGATTATAAATATCTTATTTTAAATTTAAATATGGTCAAAATATCTAAAAAGATTTAATTAAAAAATCTTAAAAGATAAGATATTTTTAAAATATCTTAAAAGATATTATAAATATCTTAAAAAATCTGACCTTAAATTTAAAAAAAAATATAATCAAATTTAAAAATAAGATAGATTTTTAAGCAAAAAGATAAATACTAATTCTATTCAAATTCAAATTACACTAATATCTTGAATTAAATTAAAAAAAATTTAAATTAATTCAAAATGATAATTAGAATTGAATTAGGAATAGTAATAGTATATATACAAAACCATACAAAAAATTGGAAGCTAATTCCATGAAAAAGTATGAAAAATTGAAGAAAAAAGGAAAAATTCGAAACTGTACGGACAATTCTGCGATCGCAAGAAACTATCAACACAGCCCCGATTTTGTCAAATCTTCAAAAAATCATAACTAATTCAAATAAAATCCAAATTGAGTTCTGTAAAAAGCTAACTTGCTTAATTTTTTCCATAATATCCAATAAAAATAATTCCAGAAACGAAATCACAATTATTTTTCACGAAAATTTCACAAACATCAATCAATCATCAAATAACACTCAATACAACATGATACCATCCAAAGAACATACAAACAATCGTTTTAAAGTCCAAATTTCTTGCAAGTAAATCAATTAACCTGGCTCTGATACCAGTTGTTGGAAATTATTTTACCAGGATCTTACATCTACTCACAAGTATGTTTATTAACATCCTAAATATGAACTTTCTAAAACGATGAAATAAAGACATATAAAGTTTAGGAAACCTTACATTGGGTGCAGCGGAATATAATGACTCCTTCCGTTCAGATATCTAGCCCTTGATTCCTTTCTGTAGCAGAGCATTATCAATATCTGAACCTGGATCTCTTTCTCTGAATCCTTGATGCTGAAACTCCTTTGCTGATGATCTTTCTTTACGATCTTCCTCACTATGATTGAGGTATCACTTGATGTGTGTGGGCACTACTCTCACACTAAGATTTTCGAAATTGAAGAGGGAAGGAGAAAGAGAAGGGTCAGCCAAAGATAGGGAGAGAGAAGGCTCAGTTTTTTCTGAATCAGAAGTGTAGAAATTTAAGTGTAAATTTCCTGAAGCCTTCACTATCTATTTATAGCATTCCACTAGGGTTAGGTTTGAATTATTTGGCATTAAAATAATGAAAAAATCAGTTTAAATTTCCTACAAAAGTGGCTGGCCCTATACAAGTGGATTTGGGCCTCACTTTTTGCAATTTTGCAGTTTTATCTTTTCTGCATCTGATTTTCTCAAAAACGCCAATTTTCTAATTCAACCATTTAAATGCCAATTCTAACTATTTAATAACTATAAATAATTATTAAATAATATTGTCATTTATCATATTTATTAATTGAACCATACAAAGTATCATAATTAACAAATATGCCCCTATAAACTCTTTCTTTACAATTTCGCCCT